>NC_062561.1:231257625-233681791 GCF_022837055.1 Prionailurus viverrinus
TCCATTCTCTTATGGATGGATACCTGAGATGTTTCTAGTTTTTGTTTATGTGAATAATGTTACTATAAACTTTATTACACGAATTTTTTAAGAATTCGTTTTAACTTCTCTTCCATAAAAATCTAGGAAGATAAGTACTTTTTTTTTATTTGTAAGAAAATGCCAGATATTTTCCAAAGTGATTGTACCATTTTTCATTCCAACCAACAATGTATGAGATTTCCAGTTGTACCACAATCTAGATGACATTTGGTTTTGTCAATCTTTTGAATTTAAGTAATTCTAGTGGGTATTAAACCTGAGTTTTAATTTTCAGTTCCCTGATGACTAAAGATTTAGAGCATGTTCTCATGTAGGGTTTTTTTTTTCCCATTCATAGATTGTCTTTTATAGTATATTTGTGAAAATATCTTGCCTATTTTATTGAGTTGTTATTACTCATTTTGGGGGGATATAGAGTTCTTTGTATATCTGGATACTGGTCTCTTGCCACAAATATGATTTTCAATGATTTTGTCTATGGCTTGCCTATTTCTTTCCCTAACAGTGTCTTTTGCTGAGCAAATAATTTTGATGAAGTCTAATATATTATTTTCAAGCTTCCTGGTTTTAGCTTGTATGTTTAAGTTTATGAACTATCCTGTATAGTTATTTTTTTGTGTATTATGAATTGGGGGGGTGGGTATGTATTGTGTGAGACAGGGTTTGACGTTCATTTTCTCTGTATAGATATCCAGCAAAATTTGATTAACAGGTTATCCCCACCTCCTTTCAATTGTTTTGGCATCTTTCTATTTTCTTAATGGCCTTAAATGTTTGGGTTTATTTCTGAGTTCTGTTTTCTGTTTCCCTTATTTGTCAGCTGTTAGAGCAGTAAAACAGTCGTTACTTTAGCTTTTAAGTAAGCATGAAGTCAGATAGTGAAAGTCTTTCAAAAATATTCTTTTTGTTTTTTTCGAAAGATTGCTTGGGATTTTTAGATCCTTTGCATTTTTACATCAACTAGAGAATTAGCTTGTCTGTATCTAAAAAAAAAAAAAAAAGAAAAGAAAAACAGCCACAGCCTGGTACTATTATGATGATTCAGATTGCAACGAATCCATTCAATCATGGACAACTGACAATATTGAGTCTTTCAATCTATGAACATAGTTTATCTTTTTTTTTTTTTTTTTGGTCTTCTTAAAATCCTTAGTAGTGTTATGTTGCTTTCATTGTAAAGGTCCTTCACTCACATCAATTGTTAAATTTATCACTTACATATTTTATGGTTTGATACTATTGTATCTGAAACTGCTTATTTGATTTTACTTTCTAATTGTTTTGCTGCTAGTTTAAAAAGGTTTTTATTTTTGGGGCGCCTGGGTGGTGCAGTCGGTTAAGCGTCCGACTTCAGCCAGGTCACGATCTCGCGGTCCGTGAGTTCGAGCCCCGCGTCAGGCTCTGGGCTGATGGCTCGGAGCCTGGAGCCTGTTTCCGATTCTGTGTCTCCCTCTCTCTCTGCCCCTCCCCCGTTCATGCTCTGTCTCTCTCTGTCCCAAAAATAAATAAACGTTGAAAAAAAAAAATTTAAAAAAAAAAAAGTTTTTTATTTTTTATATACTAGTCTTAAATGCTGCAGCCTTATTAAATTAACTCACTAGTTCTGATCCTTATTTTGTGCATTTCTCAGAAATGTTTACATAAATAATTATGCCATATACAAATGAATAGTTTTACATCTACTGTCCCATCATTATAACTTTTATGTCTTTGGTTTGCCTTACTGCACTGGCTAAGACCCCAGGACAATACTGAATACACGTGAGGGGAAGGAGCATTTGCCTTGTTCCCAATCCTGAGAGCATGTGGTAAATATTTCACTGCTATTAATGATGTTAGATGTTGGATTTTTTTTTGTTGATGCCCTTTATCAGATTCAGGAAGTTTTGTCCTGTTCCTAGCATTCTGGTCACTTTATCATACATAACTATGAATTTTTTTTCAAATGCTTTTGTACATTTATGGAAATGATGTCATGGTTTTTCTTTTTTTATTCTCGAAGGTAAACTGCATTGATTGAATTTCACGTATTAAATCAAACTTGCATTCCTGTGATAAACCAGTCACTTAGTCTTGATGTTTGAAGTTTTTGTACATAGTGTTGAGTTCAATTTGCTAATATTATGCTAAGAAATTTTCAATCTATCATCTATTTCTTCCTTGAATCCTTTCTATTTTAGCAAACATTTTTTTTCTTCCAAATTTTTATTTAAATTCTAGTTAGTTAGCATACAGTACAATATTGGTTTCAGGGGTAGAACCCAGTGATTCATCTCTTACATACGACACCCAGTGCTCATCAAAACAAGTGCCCTCCTTAGTACCTATCACCCATCTAGCCCATCCCTCACCCACCTCCCTCCATCAACCCTCAGTTTGTTCTGTCTTTAAGAGACTCTCATAGTTTGCTTCCCTCTCCTTTTTTCCCCTCCCCTCCCCTATGTTCATCTGTTTTGTTTCTTAAATTTCACATGAGTGACATCATGTTTAACACACATTATTTGAAAGCTCTTTATGATTGCTATTGACAACTGATTCTTTTATCACTATCCATCCATCTTTCCATTTTGTTCATTCACATTCAATGGCCACCGTCTATGTGCCAGGCACTGTGTTGACGGCTGAAATAAAAATAAACAATAAAAGCCAGTCTTTCTCTCAAATAATTCTCAGTGTAGTTGTGGAGGGAGACAGTGAAACTAACAATCAAAATTTGGTGTAGTAAGTCCTAGATTTTAAATTATGCATCATATAATAGGAGATCACAAAGAAAAACTCAGCTTTACAGAGGAATTGGTGCTGGAATGCTCTGTAAGTTTCATCTTAGGGTGTGTGTGCACAATGACACTTTTGTGGACATTTCATTGTGTCACTATTCCTGATGAGGATACTTATATAAATTTTGAGTACAGGTGTTTTATCACTAGTGTAATCCAATTTGCGGATATTACAAGGAGTGATGTATTGTCTTAAATGCTTATTTGGACACAAATATATTTATCTGGTTAAGTTATTCTTAAAAATGTTTATCAGCCTACAACCACCATAGTGTAGCTAATTAATAGATAGGACGTAACTCCAACTGTCCCTTCAAGTGTCCCTCCTTTACATTAGGACCTTCTAACTAAATTGATACCCATCATAGATACCCCTCTTGCAGGACAGAATTCTGATTTAGAAACTGGGAGGTACAATCCTGTGAGTTTGCCAATGCAGTGCCTACCTGCCGGACTTGTACTTCCCATGAGTAGAATAGATGTTTTCACCAAGTAGCAGAAAGGCTACCCTAGGCCCCTAGATATCGCTGTGACTTACCAAATAAATGAAATATTAGATGACACCATCTCTCCCATAATCGATAAAAGACAATACAACCTGATTTCCATATTGGGAATCCAAGACAGATTGTGTCCACCTTTTCACGTGGGTTTCGGTTTAAGTGTCACCAGCTACAGAAGTGTGCTGCAAGACTCATTGCTGGAAAAAGAAACATGATTATCATGTTGAGAATTTGTGCCTGTCTATAGGCAGTTATAAACTAGGCAGTAACATAATGAGACTGTCACCCCAAATCATCTATCACCTGTCTCGTCATTAAGGTAGCTTAATTTCCATAATTACTAAATTGCATAATCACTTCTCAATGCATAATTATTAAGTAGAGTTAAGCATTGTGTAGGCAAAGTGTCCGGATCATCAGTTCCAGGCACCATGGTGCCTTAAAGATGAGGCCAATGGCTTCTGTCACACAGGCTGCAGCATGTTTCTAGAAAGAATTAGTAAATTGAATGGCAAGAATGATATCCATGTATTTATAAATTGCACGGTCTTCTGTAAGCTCTAAATTGGTACATTTTCGTTATTTTACACATCACTTCCTGCTTTCGTGACCATTAAAATCCACCGAACTAATCATTCTACAAATCCCTGGGAATCCACAGCTCTTGGCAGGATGAAAATTTATGTAAACTTTTCTTTCAGAAGTTGAAGGATAATAATAAAATAAGAAACCAACACATCTTTGAAATCTTAGGCAGTATATGAATATGATTATTAAAATAGATTTGGGACATTACTATGCTCAAAATACATACTGCATCATAAAACAACTGATTTACTTAAAAGTAATGTGGTCCATTTCCTTTTATCATGGGATCACAGAAGTTTCTATGACTTTAAAAATATGATGTTAAGACATGACAGTTTATGGCCATTACTTTGCAGGACAGCTCTAGGTTCTTACATTTCTAATCAGGACTGTCATTTCTCACTGACTTTTGATGCTTTCGAAGGAAGAAAAAATTATTTTTCCTCTTGATTTATTCTGCCTGTCTAATACACAACTCTAACTCTGAATTTTTATGATGCTTTTTCCAAACATCCATTGGTACAGTGGATGGTGAACTGGTTTGGGAGCTAATAAATATGTCCTGTGGATTTATCCAAAATTATTGGGTTTCAGAGATTTCCATTTCATAAAACACTGAAACACAATGTTCTGTATAACAATTGGAGGGGAAGTATTATGGGGGGTGGTTTAAATTAAATACATCAGCTAAAGAGTGCTATAAAATTCATGGTCTATCTCAGTGTTGTGTGAAACTTCTTACATAGCGGTAGATAACATCTGGATGTACCAACCCTAATTAAACAAACACAGCAGGAAAAGATCTCCTTATTGCTAATCCATCTGACACCTGCAAACTCCTCATTAAACCATACATACCAATGAGAAGACGGTTTTGGAATTCGCAAAGCCTACCTCTACCCTTCACGGCTAAACCTAAGGAAAGTCAGGGAAATGAGAAATCTAATATGTGTTTAAACTAGACTCTCGACTGCCTTGCTTTAATTTTAAAACTTAGTGCTAAATCTGTTTTCTAAAATTTTAATGTCCAAAAAAACACACACACAGTTTGCATACTAATTTTGTCATGTAACTGCTAAAATTCAGTATATAACTTTTTTTTCGAATATGTACTATTTTAGGCTTTGAGTTTTAATAAAATCAGAAAGGACAATTATTTTTCCCATTAGGAATGTGTTATTTCTTCCCCAAGAAAAATCATCCAGAAAGGGTTCCACGTAACTCTTATACTTGAGAAATATTTCTTGGCGGAAAAAGGTGTTTTATCGACAAATAAGGCTTGCGAAACATTCATTCTTTTATCTAACTTGAATGGTTGCACTTCATACTAACATACTAATTTCTCTGAGAATTGGTGCAGTGAAGAGTCTTGTTTTCTTTGATGATGACTCTTTTTTTCCTACTGAAATACCTATTAGAAGAATAAACTCTTGTGCAACATATCCCAGAATGTTCGCTGATCTTAATTTCATTTAGTATTTGCGAAGAAGAATCTCAGGCAGTGAAGCTAACTAGCCCTTCCTGATACCAAGGTCATGTCCAGCTGAAGGGTCAGCATGCTGAGAACAGCACTAAGGACTCATGAGATGCCCACCATCTGCCAGCCAGAAAACTGGTATGACAGGTGTGAATCCAATCAGGCCATGTCTTTCAACCCCCAACCCTCTCATCTCCCACCTTAAAAAATAAAATAATTGAATACCCTTTATTCAAATGTAATGCTAAGTGTCTTTCTTTTCTTTCTTTCTTTTTTTTTTTTTTTTTCCTCCCAAGGTTTTATTTAAATTCCAGCTAGTTTACACACAGTGTAGGATTTAGGGATTCATCACTTACATACAACACCTAGTGCTGATTGCAGCAAGTGCCCTCCTTAATACCCATCACCATACAGCCCAGTAGAATAGCAAATCTGTCAGGGCTACTGGGAAGTTATAATTTCCCTAGGTTTGGTGGATGGGAAAATGGAAGAGGTGCCCTTCTAGAGATATGTACCTTATTCTACAGATAACAGAATAATCTGTCTTCATAACTTATTTTTTAAAGTTTATTTATTGAGAGAGGGAGAGAATCCAAAGCAGGCTCACGCAAACCGTGAGATCATGCCTTAAGCCGAAGTTGGACACCTAACCGACTGAGCTACCCGGGCACCCCCGGCTTTATAACTCTTAGCAGCTGTGCCCGCGTCATGCTATTCCACAGCAGCACTTGCTCTGAAGGAGCACGCAACTAAAGATTGACATCTAGCATAATTTTACTTTTGAAATTGTTAATTGATCATTTTCTCTGCATGATAACTGTATTAGGGTATAATACACCCAGTGGGCCATTCAGTCCATTTTGACAAATTAATGCAATCATAAAAATCAGTCTCCTATAAAGATAAAGACTTCTTTTAGGCTGTGCCACAGGTCCCCAAGACCACCCCTGTCCAGGTTTAGTTTTTTGCAAGGAGGACCCCAGGACTCAGCATGGTATACTCATAGCAGTGGTTTAGTATAGTATTGTAGGACTGTATATAGTATTATATAGTATTATAGTAAAAAGATACAAAGTAAAATCAGCAAAGAGAAAAGTCTCTTAAGGCCATGATTACAGGAAACCAGGAACAGGTGCTCAAGAATCCTCGACCAGTGGAGTCACACAGAAGCTTCATCACCCAAGCTGAGAGGTGACAGCACAGGTGGAATGCTGTCTACCAAGGAAACACCATGATGGGGCGCCTGGGTGGCTCAGATGGTTAAGCATCCAACTTCAGCTCAGGTCATGATCTCAGGGTTCATGAGTTCGAGCCCCACATCAGGCTGTACACTGACAACTCAGAGCCTGGAACCCGCTTTGGATTCTGCGTCTCCCTGTCTCTCTGCCCCTCCCCTGCTTGCACTCTGTCTCTCTCTCCCTCTCAAAACTAAATAAATAAATATAAATAAATAAATAAATAGGAAGCACCATAGAATTTCAGTGCCCATAGTTTTTCCTGGGGTCGATCATACAGACACAATCTGCCTAGCATGTATCAAAATTCCATGTCTAAGAAAGCAGTTTAGGCCGTGGACCATTCTTCACAGAGAATGATGGGAACCTTCCTGAAATATAAATTCCCAGATGCAAGGCAGGAGCCAACCTTGCAAGCAGCCCTTGGTAGAGACCACAGTTTCGGGCCTGCTTTGAGAACTCTTCTCTGCACGTGTGTCCATTGTTAGTCGTTCAAGAAACCACCGATCCGCTTTCCCCCCAAAATAAATTAGTTTTGCCTACTAAATAGAATCACATAGAATAACAAAATGTCATTTAATATTTAATGACATTTCCCATGCATAATTCATAGTTCTAAAAGTTTCAGGGGTTGGGTTAGTCTGTATTTTATATTGCAACATGTCATATCTCAGGAACCATGGCCATGAGCAGCTCCAGGTTCCCCTTCACACTGCTTGACCTCCAGAAAGGAAAGGAAAGTCTCCAGTCAGGTGCCCATTTGAAAGTCTCAGGTCTTGGTCCATTTGAGCTGTTATAACAAAATTATGGATTGGGTAGCTTATAAACAACAGAAATTTATTTCTTACAGCTCTGGAGGCTGGAAATCCAAGATCAAGGTGCCAGTATGGTCACATTCTGGTGAAGCCCCTCTTCTAGGTTGCTGACTGTGAACTGCAGACTTCTCATTACATACTCATTATGAAGGGGGCTGGAGACTCTCTGGGGTCTCTCTCTTAAGCCCATTCATGACAGTTCCACCTTCATGACCTAATCATGTCCCAGAGGCCCCACTTCCTAATAACATCATCTTACTGGATACAAATTTCAACATATGAATTTAGGATGGACACAAACATTAAGGTCATAGCACCAATGAAGAATCTTGAGTGGTCTGGACTGAGTGATGTCTCACTTCCGACCAAGACCCAGAGCAAAGAAGGCTGGTTTTGCTTGCATTCAGAGCTATAGTAGATGTTATCAGGGAAGAGTGGCTTTCAGGAAAAGCGGGATCCAGCCCCTTGGAGGAATGACACTGAGGTAGACGATGTGGTAATTTTGTGGTAATATTGTTCCAATGTGGTAATATGGTCTTTAGTTTTTTTAGATAGCTAGAAATTTTCAATTCTAAGCCAAAGATAGTTTAATTTACTCAACAATGTTATCACTCTACTAGGAACCTGGGACACTACAAAAATGAACAGGAAGAAAATTCTGTTCTCATATTGTCTGTCAAGACTGGCAGTTACAGCCATCCCTGTGACAGTTCAGTAGATTCTACAAAGTGGACAAAAGACGTTCCGCTAAAAACAATTACATCTTTCATTTAAAAAATTTTTTTAATGTTTTCGCCATTACATTTTTATTTTATTTAACCTCTTATAAGGAAACTTATCTGACAATTAATTAGTCAGAAAGCTAAAAACCAGGTTTTAAACCTAGATCCACCATTACTCTACCTGTCCAGGTGGGTAAGAGACTGAATAGAGGGTACTTGGAAGTCAAAATAAAAGATGGACTTCAGAAGTCATTTATTAATTATAGTTTTTAAAATTCTGATCCTAAGAGTGTTATTCTAATTGAATTATATTCATGGATTAGAAGATGCAGTATTGTTGGGGTGCCTGGGTGGCTCAGTTGGTTGAGCTGATCTCACAGCTCGTGAGATCAAGCCCCCCACTGAGCCCTAAATTTGGCTCTGAGCTAACAGCACAAGCCGGCTTGGGATTATTTCTCTCCCTCTCTCTGCCTTTCCCCTGCTCTCTTTCTCTCTCTCAAAGTAAATAAATAAACATTAAAAAAATAAGATGCAGCATTATTAAGACATTAATATTTTCCCAAACTGACCTATATATTTATTTTAATTCCTATCAGAACTCCAGCAAGATAGATAGATAGATAGACAGATAGGTAGATGATAGATAATAGATTAGATAGATAGATAGATAGATAGAAGATAGAGATATGATACAATATGGTATAATATGATATGATATATGAATACAAATATGGATACAGATACAGACATAATATTCAGATATTTCACAAGCTTGCTCTAAATTTTATTTTTGAAGGCAAGTGAACTAAAATAACCCAAATAATTTTGAAAAAAAGAATAAACTTGTCCTGATTTCAAAACCTACTAAAATGATATACAATAAAGTATACTAATGAGAGAAAGATGTACATATTGAACATAACAAAACAGAATATACAAAAATAGACTCACACATGGGTTTTTGGCCAAGGCCAACACCAATTCAATGGAGAAAGAATAGTGTTTTCAATAAATGGTGCTGACATAAATATCTATATGACAAAAGAATGAACATTGGTCCTTACCTCGTATAGTATACAAATATTAACACAAACTCTTTGGGACACCTAAATGTAAAACCTTAAACCATAAAGCTTTTAAAACAAAACACAGAAGAGCATCTACCATGGATAGGCAAATATTTCTTAGATATACAAAACCCACAATCAATAATAGTAAAATTGATAAATTTATTTAAAAATGATGACACTAAAATAAGTGTACAGAGAAGCCACAGATTGGAGAAAATATTAGCAAATAACACATGTGGTGAGGAACTTGTATTTAGAATATATAAAGAACCCTCAGGATTCAATAATCAGAAAATAAGCTATTCAATACGAAGTGAATGAAAGCACATGAAAATATGCTCAACAGCATTAGTTATTAGGGAAATGCAAATTAAAACCACAATGCAATAAATTTTTTGATGTAATGGGAACATTTTTTACCTTGTGTTTCCATGACTGTCAAAATTCTGTCAAAACAAAAAAATTAAACCAAAAAGGCTGAATTGTACTGTATCTCAATTATACCTTCATTTTAAAAATATGACTGATAATAGGCATACACAGATGAAACTGAAAAGTGACCATTTTATTTGGTTTCTTGAAGTATGTTCTCCAGATAAATGCTCAAAATTATAAATGTTAAGAGAATTGAATAAATAAGGTAAAATTATCACATGTGAGTAAAAATTATCTTATGTAAGCCTATGGATAGTTAGATGAGTAATACTAAGATAAGATATAAGATAAGATAAGATGAGATATGGTTATGGACACACATATTCATTTTCTACATCTTTTTTCTCATAAGCTTTTTAAAATAGTGATTGTTAAGCCAAAGTAATTACTAACAAGCTATAGTCGTATGAAATAGGCTAAGTAACAGAAAAGACCTAAAACTAATTTAAAACAAACCAAAACAGATATAATCTTATGCTATTTCCTTGAGCCATCTAAGGAAGTGAATGACTTCTCAATATTTTGTAAACAAAAGAGTATTGAATTTAAATAAAATGCTTTGGTGTATCATGAAAAGTATATGTGTTAAAACACAACATTTCCTATAGGTTACTCATGATCTGGCCTCTATTTACTACCCTTGCAAAGTTTTTATATATATTTCAGGTTGTGTATGTCTTTTTCTGCTTCTAACTTTAAGGACAATCATATATTTTTTTCCTTTACATTTGATCTGTACATTTAACAGAAAAGCACAATGAATCACAGAAAGTTTTACTAAGTGTGACAATTAGTAATGGAGCAAGGATTTGGAACTGGCAGTCTGAATCTACAGTCCTCCCTCTTTAGGAGTATAGAATACGACTGAGGAACACTCACTGTGAATTCTGTTGTAGATATATTTATCTATCAATCTGTGAAATGCTGCTTGATATTCGACCCTGGGGCTAGGGCTTAAGACAAATACATATAAAATCACACCCATCAAGGATACAACGGGGATGGTTAAGGAGAAAACATATCAAGGAGTTATTTTACCAAGTGGTCAAGAAGGAGAAGGAGACAATTCTAGAAATCAACATGCATCTCCAAGAGCCTGGCATGTGAGGCAGCAATCAGTCTTGGAGTCTGACTGGAATAACAGAGAAGCATTGCTGTGTAAGTCAAGCAAAACTCATGCACACAAGAAGTCCAACGGGGCAAAGTCTCCTTGGGCTCTCCTATGTCTAATTAGTAAGGGCATGCATTGTAAAATAATAATATATATACATAACCAGAAAAATAATTTTTATCATATCTACTATTATAAAGTATTTTATATTGAACAAAATTATGCAGATATTCTTACCTCTATTTAATGACGAAGAAACGGAGACTTGCTTGCCAAGCTTATAAATTCCAGAAGCAGTTCAATGTTTGAACTTCAAACAAAGTGTTCTTTCGCCTTTACCAGATTGCTTCTTGTTTGATAAATTCTGGAAACACAGACAGCTAATCCTTAATGTAGAATTAATTCATTGTTGAGGTGTCTGTGCTGCCACATTTAATTAACTTCATGTATGAGAAGGAAGGAGTGGTCAAATCTTAGAGTGCTGATACTTGTACTTTTTAACTTAGCAGACACTTTTTAGGGCCTTAGACTGATGGCCTGAAGGATTCGCGATCCTGGAGTCAAGGGGTAACGCTGAGATTGTGATGATGCCAAAGCAGTCTAAATACCCCAAAGTCTAAATTATAAATTCTTTTTGTGAGATACCTGCTTTGATTTTTTATTCCCTAGGACATTTAATAGAACCTCACTGGTTTATCTCCCAACTACACAGATGTATGTATTTATAGTTAATTAAATGTATTAAACGATGTAGATTTTATAGTGAGTTTATATATACCGTGATACAGACTCTTGTGCCCACGTCTGTTCAACAAAGCTGCTCCACTCGGCCTTCAGAATCTTGTCAAATGGAACTAGTTAGGAATTATTCCAATAACTTGGTTTCTCAACTCCTATTTCTCACACCCAAAACATCAGCATGCTCTGCCTTCAAAATATATCCACATTTGATTACTGGTCACACACTGCCAAGCAGGTCCACACTGGGCCGAGGCTTGTGTCTCACATAGCTTACCCTATCAGCCTCCCTCCTTTTCCCCTTTCCTCCCCGCATTGGCCCCCTGTGGTCTAATCTCCATACAACCACCAAAGGGACATTCTAAATTGTACATTCTATTTCGTATGTGCAACCTTCCTACTTGTAGCTCTTAAAAGGCTTTCCATTATATGCAACATTATATTTGAAATAAAATTCAAATATATACCCATAGCCGACAAAGTCCCACATCACCTATCTCTGCTGACCCTTCACTTCTATATTCTATGCCCCTTGACCTTTCTCAAGATAAATCAACAGGGCATTCCCACCCCCACCCCAAGGCCTTTACAGTTGCTGCAAATTCTGTAACATACCTTTCCCTCCACAACTCCCCAGAGCTGGAAGCTTTCTTGCTCTTCAAGTCTTTACGCAAAAGTTCCCTTTACAGATAGCTTATCTTTAAGCAACTTCTGAAAAAAAAAAAAAAACACACTCTTCCAATTTCCATATGATCCCACCCTGCTACCCTTCTTCATTTTCCTTATGGCAATTATTATTGCCTGAAGTTACATTATTTATTTTCACATTTCTTTACTGTCTTACCACTAGATAGTAGGTTCCAAGATGGCAGTGACTCATTTACCCTGCTCCCTAGGAAATATTCAGCACCTTAAACAAAGCTTGGATTCTCCAAGTGGCTTACAATGGATGCCAGTAGTGGTCTGCCCCATTCTTTCCTCTGGCAAGTGCACCCATCCCCCAGCCGAAGTGAGTGTTGGCTGATAACACTCAAAACAGAATCAGCACCTCAAGATCTGCTCCTGGGAAATGGAACTAAAGCAGCTTTCAATAGATAACTTGTGAGTGAATGACTATGGACGTATAGGCAAGGGAGCAGTGTTAACGAAGGCAGTAACGTGGAGCCATGTGATGAAACTACTATGGACTTAAAGTCTTGAACATGAACTGTTTTTATACTGTTTGACTCAACTTTTCTAAAAGCTTCAAAAAGCAACATCTATTTTTTAGAAAGAAGAAAAGAAAGAAGGAGAGAAAAGAAAGAAGCAACTTTCCTAGTCACATATGCTTGAGAAACATTTCATACTCCCACAAAAGTGCCTCAGGATTGGTATTAATATATTAAAGGACCTAAAAAAATTTAATCCCCTATAAAAAATTCACACACTAATTCCTAGAATTTGTGAATATGCGATTATTGGATGGGAGAGGGGGGTTGGAGGTACAGATGGAATTAAGGTTGCTAAAAAGCTAATCAGAAAATAAAGGGATTATCCTGGATTATCCAAGTGGCCCCAATATAATCCCAAGAGTTCTTTAAAGTCAAAGAGGAAAGCAGATGAGGAGCTCAAAGTCAGACAAGATTGTCAGCTACACTGCTGGCTTTGAAGAAAGAAGGAGAAGATGCCAAGATCCGTCTACACATCCGGAAGCTTGAAACTGTAGAGAGTGGATTCTCCCCTGGGACCTCTAGAAAGAACACAGCCCTGTTGACACCCTGATTTTTAGCCAGTGAGGCCCACTCTGGATTTCTGACTTCCAGAAATGTAATATAATAAATTTGCATTGTTTTAAACCACTTCCACAGTAATTTGTTACAGCAGCAACATGAAACTGATATATGCAGGAAATACGCTAGTTTACTTTTGTTGAATTCAATGTTCATCAAATATATTGGAGGCCGAATTATAGTTTCCTTAAAAACCTGTTAATATTTCTTGATTTCTTGTTGAATGTATATTTTGTAAATAGAGACATTACTATTATTATACGTAAATTAAACTCAATGTTCTGAAATGCTGAAAAGTCACTTTACAAGATAATGCTTCAGGGCGCCTGGGTGGCTCAGTTGGCTATGTGTCCCACTGTGGCTCAGGTCATCATCTCCTGGTTAGCAAGTACGAACCCCGCATCGGGCTCTGTGCCGACAGCACAGACCCTGGAGCCTGCTTCGGATTCTGTGTCTCCCTCTCTCTCTGACCCTCCCCCACTCGCTCTCTGTCTCTCTCCTTCTCAAAAATAAATAAACATTAAAAAAAAACCTTTACAAGATAATGCCTCCATTTTGTAAACTGTTCACAAATTATATCATACAGAGAGAAAAATCTTGATTAAATATTAAAAGGCACATGGCCCCAAACTTTGTTGTAAATAATGAAAATACATTTTCTGTGTATTTTTTCTATAATTTTTGTGTCATTTTGAAGATCTAGAGTCACTCCTTTAAAATAAATATTTATTTTTAAATTATAGAAAATAATCTTATTGACCATGTAAAATGCAGCAAGGAACTTTAAACAAATAGCACCAGTGCCATTAGCTTTTAAAGCCTTTGACATGAAGGGCAAGTCTAAGTAGTCTTCTCCCCAAAATATTCAATACTCTGTCACAAAAAAAAAAAAATCAACAACTGATGTATAAAGTCAGTTATATCTTCTGTTTCCTACAGTGTTTATCATTCTAGAGATTCCTTAATCCCATCTTCTGGCCTTGAACATATTTTTTTTTTAAACGTCCTTGATCTTCCAACTACCCTCTTTCTCTACCATGCCTGGCATTCATGAAAAAGTGTTTTATGTTCATTAATCACCTTCTATTCACTGTGATGTGATGTATATTCACCCTCTTCTTTTTTTTTCAAAAATTTTTTATTAAAGTTTATTTATTTTTGAGAGAGAGAGAGAGACAGAGTGAGAGTGGAGAAGGGGCAGAGAGAGAGGGAGACACAGAATCTGAAGCAGGCTCCAGGCTCTGAGCTGTCATCATGGAGCCCGATGTGGGGCTCAAGCCCACAAGACATGAGATCATGACCTGATCCGAAGTCGTATGCTCAACCAACTGAGCCATCCAGGCGCCCCCCGACCCCCACCCTCCTTTTGTGACTCACTTCCTGTCGATACCACCTGTGACTCAGATTCCATGTTAGGAGATGTCCATGTAGCATTTGACACAGATCAGCATGGCTTCAGGTGGACTTGGGAGATGAGATGTATTTTAGATACAGCTCATTATGTGTACAGAGAGGTCTTGAGTGGCACCAGCCTGCGCGAACGCTAACATGGTTAAGAGGGCAGATCCGCAGTGACGAGGTTTTGTTGGAACTGGAAACCATGTTAATTGGCTCTGTCTATAGTTTCAGCAAATGTTTGTTGACAGGTTGCTATACTTTGTATGTTTTCAGGCAAACGGTTAAATCCCTTACATTATTAAATGTGAAAAAATTACTCCTAATTGTTTTAATTATGGAATTCTATAGCAAGTTATTATTTTGAAAAGTGAGCTTGTTAAGTATGTTTGTGGCTCTCAGTTTGGGCTGGAAAATTATGGAGTAAGATGTGTAATAAATTTCCAAATTCTTTACAAAATTCAATAGCGCATATTATTGTACAAGCTAGTCCTTAAAACTAAATCAAATACTTAGGGACTCATTGAGATTGTTCGATTTATTAAATAATACATTAAGCAGAAAGGGGTGTTAATTCAAAAACAAAATTACTGAGATTTGATAAAACTTCCGGATCTAAAAAACAAACAAACAAACAAACAAACAAAAAAACTTCCTGATCTCTGGGCTTTACTAATTGTATGTCCTTTAAACAAATGAGGAGTTGCAGGATATCCCCATTAGAGCACATGTATACTTACCCAATTATAAAAAAGTGAACTAAAGTGAAGCTGTGGCTTTATTCCATATATATTCTTTTAATCAATTTTTCTTTATGAAGTAGCCAAATAACAACTACTAACTAATACATTTAGAAAACTTTAAATAAACTTCCAATTCAGGAGAAGAGCTAAATGCTCAAAGGTGTCAAAATCATCGATGTTGTATAATGGATGATCTTCTGAGAGACTAAGGCACAGCCAGTCATGTCATTTGTCACATCCTTGCTCAAAATTAAAAGCCACATCTTTGACATGTTGTACCTTTCCCCACTGACAGTTTCAAAAACAAGCTGTGCAGTTAAAATTGTCCAAGCAAACACTCTGTATCACCAGGTGCTTTATTATTTGTTTAATCTGAGTTTTTATTCCTCAGATAAGGAAGACTGGTTAGTTAACATTATTGATAAAAACGTTACTGAGTACCTGCATTTTTCTTACCAGGAAAAATAAAGCAGGCTCTATTTTAGCATATACAAGTTTTAAATTTTATGGCCATTTTAATTTTACACAGGGACACACAAAAAATAACTATTTCAAATATAGTGAAATAGGTCTCCATTTTTGTGTGATTAACTGGAATGGTTCCATTTTCTACAGTTTAAATGACAAAGTACATTTGTGGAAGTAGCTGAATGAAAATAGGAGACATCTAAATGATTATAAGTGATTTAGTAACAATGAAGTTGTAAATATTAGTATTCCTGGGTTTTCTTATTACTTTATAAGTAACGGCTATTTGACTAGACATCTTTTAAACCGGCAATGCTATTTATAAAAATCTATATACCTTTTGCTTCCCCCTCAAAAAAAGCAGTCTAGAAAAGAGCTGGTAAAAGCAGAAGAAATATTTAAACAATAACAAAGGAAAATGAGATTCTAACCATAAATTGGAAAGTATAAAAGTTTATAATCTAAGGACTCATAAAGAAAATGTGAAAGTGTTTTTTTCCTGTAAGTTACTGAACTTAGCAATTGTATTCCTGCTGAGCAGAAGGTAAATTGACCTAAATTTTATAGGCTCTCCAATTCTGTGTAGAAGAGATCGGCTTGGAAAAATAGAGTTGGAGAATTATTGTTCAATTGCTCAGGGAACACAGCACCAATTGGTATATTTGATTTATTAATATTGATTTTTGTACCAACTTCACAAAGCCACATGTTTATTTTCCACTTTGAAATAAATTATCCCTTCTTTGGGGGGGGGATAGATTTTTACTTTAAGTTTTGCTGATGAACTAGTATCAAGAAAATATTGATCTAATATTTTATGAAATCTACCATGTGAAGCCTTGGAGAGAAGAAAATGAGAGAAAAGAGTAATTTCCCATCTGGAAGAATGAAACTTGGGCAGACAGACATAATGACTGTGGAGTGGCTTCTCAATAGAACTGAGTGGTAGGAAACTTGGAGCATCCGAGGGGATGGTTTTTCCTTCTGCTGACTTCTGGGATCAAAAGTGACTTAATGGCAAAAGTGCATTTGGGACGAAGCATGATCAGACCTTTCCTTGCTGTCAAGATGGAGGTAGAGTGGCAGAGCATTCTGAGATGAAAAAATAGCAGAAAAAAAAAAATGGCCAAGTGGCTAGGTATACAGTAGGGCCGGTGTTAGTAAATGGTCTGGCATGGATGGAGTTGGTGGAAAAGATACAGCAAGAAGGCATAGAACGTTGGGAAGGTGATAGGAGAAAAATGGACAAATTAAGACCCTGTGGCAGAAGACTAGGAAATAGTGTAGATACCACTGTCCGGAGACAGAACCTGCCAGACTTTCCAAGGAGATCGAATACCACTGTAGGATGTTAGAAAACCACAGAGTCCTGCCCCCACCTCTATATCTACTCTGGTTTCTCGGAAGTTCCTTGGTCTCCAGGCCCCAATACTCCACTTACTTTCTTCCCTAAGTTCCTTGTGTGGGGTTAGAACCTAAACCTACCTGTGATATCTATCCTTCAGAACAATGTGTACACTTACATCATGTGAAGATAAAAGGAGAATAGTAAAAAACTTCTGTCTTTCCCTATTCTTCCATTCTGCGTTAACAATAGTAAAGGAGTCCTCTTTCTTTTTAAAAATTTTTTAGTGATTATTTATTTTTGAGAGAGAGTGGGGAGGGGAGGGGCAGAGAGAGAGGGAGACACCAAATCTGAAACAGGCTCCAGGTTCTGAGCTGTCAGCACAGAACCCGATATGGGGCTCAAACCCATGAACTTCAAGATCATGACCTGAGCCGAAGTCAGACGTTTAACCAACGAAGCCACCCAGATGCCCCAAGGAGTCCTCTTTCTAAGGGACCACCTTTCTGGCTTCAAGTGGCAATCGGGCTGAAAATGCCATCAAGGTGACTCATTATATCCTGTGAGTAAATATCACCACACAAGCCTTGCAGCCATGAGTTGGGTTTCCAGACCTCTGGTGGCCAAGAAGGGCTCACGTGTGGATTACATAATCAACCAACAAAATGTCCAAAGTTTCAACACAATGTGATCGGGAAGACAACTCTTCAATTTACCAAGAAACAAGGAGCAAGGAGAACGGACGGAAAAGGGAGGAAATGTAGGAATGTGAAGAGAAGACAAGGGAAGAAAATGGCTGTTGTGTGCCCTTGGTGCAGACTCTTGGTACAGAAAGGTGGGGTTTCCAGGTTCAGACCTAGGCAGGCCCTGTGCAAATGAGCTTAGGGTGGAAGTTTCTCTTTTGCCCAAGGCAGCTGAAATAAGCTTTGTGTCAGGACAAAGGTACCTGCGCGTTAGTGTGGGACAAAGAAGTCTTCTCCTGTACATTTCTCAGGACGTATAATGAAATCCTAGGTTCTTGGTTCTCAGAGATCTTTTATTTTGCGTGAGGGTCGGGGGGAATCGATGTGCAGCCTGCATTTGAAATAAATAAGGCTAATAATTTTTAAGAAAAAAATTAAATTGATGATCATATTACCATCTGAGTAAATACAATTTATTTACAGTCAACTTTCGATTTCATGTTTTTCAAGATTGTTCAAGCCCGTACTTATCGTCACTTTAATGTAATTGTACTTTATAAGTTTACAGAAAGTTCTTTTTTTTTTTAAGTAATAATAGTGAACAAGTAGTTGGTATTTCCAGATTCTCCGTTTGGAATTGGACCATTCCAATCATAATGGGAATCAGGGGACTCATGTATACTGGGAGTTCAAAACTCCTGAGATACTTGACAAAGGAGGAAAGGCTCAGTAAAAATGCAGGTGCTTGAAATGACTCTCCAAAGTTACAAAACAATTTTCACTAATTAGAACCTTAAGTCATGCTTTAAAAACAAAGCAAACAAACAAACAAACAAAAACCTTTGGAAGCATTGTTCATCATTTATATTTAGTTATTGAAACCGGACAGACATATCTGTTACAAATAAGGGCCGGGGCGCCTGGGTGGCTCAGTCGGTTGGGCGGCCGACTTCGGCTCAGGTCATGATCTCGCGGTCTGTGAGTTCAGGCCCCGCGTCGGGCTCTGTGCTGATAGCTCAGAGCCTGGAGCCTGTTTCGGATTCTGTGTCTCCCTCTTGCTGACCCTCCCCTGTTCATGCTCTGTCTCTCTGTCTCAAAAATAAATAAAAATGTTAAAAAAAATTAAAAAAAAAATAAATAAGGGCCTATGAGGACAATTAATGCTGATTTCTTACTAATGGTAAGGACGCGTGCAGAACCACCAAGGAGATAATGTTGTCATTAGAGACAATACGCATAACCTGCATTATTTGCCAGTTGCTAGACTAAAGCATCTGACATGAGTTCACAATGATATCATAAAGTAGGCCATAATAGTATCCCCTTCTGTCCGATGAGAAACTGAAGTTTGCGAAATCTAATTTGCTTGCCGGGAGTCACATAGTTATTACGTTTGCAGGATTGGATTCCAGACTGTCTGGCTTCTGAGTCTGAGCTACTATGACATACTCTAACTGGTAGTGCCCTAATATATCACGTCTTATTGTGCCTACAGTATTTATATTCCAAAATATGGACAGAATTCTGCTATCTTTTATTCATATACCAAATTAAAATACAAATTAAAATTTTGGAAGAGATTATTTTGGTGTTAGCTCTCAATAATGATATTTTCCTTGTGAGAAGAATGGACATGACTAATTTTAAGGGTTTTGGATGATAATTCACATAAATAGAATTTAAATTTAGAGGTAAACCTCACAGATTATAAGTTTATTCATGAGATTTCTTGTTAATACTGAACCAATATTCCTTTTCCATCCAAATCAGCCCATTATAATGGCAGCTGTAGATATTCATTTATATACGAATATTGCTGAATATTTCTACGTACCAAGATAACTTCTAGGCATATCCAGCTAGATATAAACCACGAATATTTAAATGTACAGATGGAGAATATAGAACTTACTGAGAATTTGGGAGGAAAGATAAATACATCAATACACTGCAATTCATATATTGCCTGCTATACAAATTACACAAATATATTTGAGTTGGGATTCACTTTGATTCATTAGGGACAACAGAAAGCCATGTGAAGAGAATTCAAAATGCAGGAGTTGAAAGCAGCATTTCCATTGCCCTCTATGGAGCGAGACTCTCATGTCCTCTTATAAGACAATGTAACTGTAATCATTTAAAAAGATGTTCCTCAGTCTAATTATTTATAACGAGTGCCTTGTAAAATTCATGAATTCTTTCAAGAAATGAAAGATGAATATTTTCATCAAATATTAACTGCAAAGTATATAAATCTCTGACACAGAATTATTCTACTTCTATGACCTCCCTCATGGCATTTCCTTCTCGTTTGTTAGTTGGTTGCTTTTCTTACAACTACTGTGGTTCATTCCACCAAGAGTTTGAACTAAACAGTGGACAAAAAAAGAAAAAGAGTTACGATGGACAGCCAAAGCATTTGCTGCAGTCAACACTGCTGGTTAAAAGTAAATAAATAATTTTTTTTTAAAAAACAAGTTTCTGTACCTGTGATTTTTCATCCTATGCCCCAACTATGAAAGAACAAGGCAGCCAAGAGCCCAACTGCTCTTGAATGGGAAGAAAACAACTTTTGTCCTGGTTATGCTTTGAAATGACTTGCACTTGAAAAATTTACTTCTAAAATAAACATAGCAAAATCAATATGGCTTCCTCATTTCTCTGGAGCATACCAGTTCCCAAAGCTATTACAGATATTTTTGAAAAGAAAAAAAAAAAAAAAAAAAACGCCGGGGTAAACTGCAAAACATCAGTGATTTGATGGCGTTAACAACATACAAGGCAAATCTCTCAATGAGACTTTCATATTCATCAACTCATTTCACAGGGTGTCAGAGAAAGTAGTAAAACAATCACCCAGCTGAATAAAAAAAATCTCCTATTGTAACTACCAGGAAAGAAAAGTGCACAAGTGTTCATAAAAGGAGTTGTAAATGTTCATGAGAGAGGGGGCTGTCTCCGGGGTGTTCAGGAAGGATTCCCTCTGAAAGGAGTGTTAGATGGGAGAGTGGAAGAATGAGGTTATTTATTTGTGTTTCCCCCTGTCACTGTCAGTGATACTGTAAACATGTTGTACCCATTCCCCCACGTATGCCATAGCGTCGCTGCAAGGATCTACCTAGGGATCCTAGGAGTGTCATTTCAGGCTTTAAGGCTGTGAATATTTTCACACTTTCTAGATTTTGCGAAATTATTTTCCAAAGGTTGTATTCTAATTTACATTTCCACTATGCATTTTACATCTCCTCAATCATTTCCAAGTTTCCAAATTCTCATTGATACTTGATATTATTCCATTTTTTAATTTATTGCCAATCTGATAAGCATGAAATAGTATGTTTTTATGGCTTTTACATTTCCCTATCTGTGCATTTGAGAATCTTTCATATGTTCTTTGGCCATTCTTTTTCCTTCCTTTCAATTGCCTGTTCATTTGTGTCTCTTTTTTTTTCTGTTGAGTTACTTAAATGTTTTTATTTATATTTAGATCATTCTACCTTATTGTTTATTGTATTGATGTTTTGAAATATGTTTTCTAACCGTGGCTTTGCTTTTGTATATTTCAGTTTTGAATTACCTGAAATGAATTTTGCAAATGTAGCAAAAACATCCACTTTCATTTTTTCACATATGGATTACTAATAGTCCTAGCACTCTTTATTTAATAACCCATTCTTTCCCTCCTGATCTGTATGGAAACCCCAAATCTGTCCTGTATCAAATTTCTGCATATATGTGCTACCTCCAGCATCTCTATTATATTTCTTTGATCAATTTGCCCATTACTGGACAAATAGTACTGAACTGTCTTAATTATGAAGTTTTGGAATTTGTCTTCACATCTAGAGGACAACTTCCTACAACTTCTTTACTTGGAGGAGTTTACAAAAGAATTATAGTTTTAGGGGCGCCTGGGTGGCTCAGGCAGTTAAGAGTCCAACTCTTGATTTCGGCTCAGATCATGATCTCATGGCTCATGAGTTCTGGCCCCACATGGGGCTCCGTGCAGAGCATGGAGACTGCCTGGGATTTTTCTCTCTTTCTCTTTCTCGGCCCCAACCCTGCTCATGCTCTCCTATCCATCTTTCTATAAATAAATAAATAAATAAATAAATAAACAAATAAATAAATAAATATTGTAATTTTAAAATATCACTGTGACTGCCTAGGGAGAGCCAAGAGTGAATTTGAGGAATCCATTAGGAAAATCAGTCAGGGCAAGGGTGAAGGTCTCCGAGAGCCACGAAGTGGTGATGAAGACTGAGGGAAATGAATGGACATAAAACATACTTAGGAGGTAAGATGGAGACGATGGCTGATTGGAGGGGAAAGAAATGGATGATGGATGATCTCAATGCTTTTGCTTGAAGAAATACAGGAATGATAGCACCATGGTTGGACACAGAGAATACCCAAGAAGAGTAAAGAAGATCTGTTACTTATTCAGGAAGTAGCAAAGTTGTGACTCAGCCAGCATTAGACTAGGGTTTAACCCACCAAAAAAGAACCACAGTTGTTAGCTCTGATCCGCTTCTGTTTCCTAACTGTCCCTACACTTGACATACTCTCTGTTAAAATGTGATAGAATGTTAGCCGATGGATAGTCCTTGAAAACAGGAGGTTGAAGGATAAACTGTTGTCAGTGTATATTCTGGTACTATTTCTATTCAACTGTTTTTTATTTTGAAAAAAAATGTACTATCTCCACAAGATATTAATTTCAGATTCGTCCTAGCTAGATTTCCTGCCTTCGTAGCATTTTATCTTCTAGAGATTCCACTCTCCATTCAATTATTTGATGTATGGACATTCAAGGAAATCAAGAATTATGCCATCTTAGAACAGAAAGGAATTTAAAGATGGTTATCCCCCCACTTCCATCGCTACAAGGGAAGCAGTTGTGACATAGACCTTAAGAGTTTAGGCTCTAAGCTAGATTGCCCAGGTTCAATCCCTTCCTAAAGCTTATGTGATTTGGCAAGTTATTTAGTTCTCTCTGTCTCAGGTTTCTCAAACTGTAGTGGCAATATTATCACTTCTTCAAGTGATTGTGATCACGATAAAACGTGTTTATGCATCTGACAATCTGAATTGTGCCTGGCACATAGTAAGTGGTCAATGATACTGGCTGCTTTGTCATTAAGTTTACTTCCATACAGGAGATATATGGAATCCCAAATAAATGCCAAAGGCCCCCCATCACGCAGCCAGCCCATCAGACTTGGAGTTACAACATAAGAAGCGGCTTAGGTGTTTTTTGCCACCTTTGAAATATAATGCCGACCATATCTCCTCCCAGTTTGTCCCAAGTCATTTTTTTAATTACCTGATGTAACTAATCATATTTTTCAACTGTCACTCAGTATTGCTTAGAGTTATGAGCACACTGATATTGGCAGGAACATTTGTCTTTTGGACTGAGGTAATTAACAAAATCAAGTAGGGTGTGAATTTCTAAAACCCCTGCCCTATATTGTAATGGAGTAATGAGAAAAACAGAAGAAATACATTCACATACCCTCATCTATATCTTACAGAACATATAACTAAAAGCAAACAACATTCTACTACCATCCAAATATAAGCTGGTCATAAATATAACTAAATGTTGAAGAAAATAGTTCTAAATAAAAGGTATAACTTCTTACCCGTCTCCCAAGCACAAACTCAAATAATAAATCCTTGAAATAAGTGCCAAACTGATTTGAATTTCATTATCACTTAACTTGTTTACAATACACACATACCAGTTATCTCTCATATGTTTTAGCTCCAAAAGGATCTAAGGTCAAATCTGAGACTCCTCACGTTTAAATCAAAGTACACATTTATTTAAGTCAAGAAAAAACATGAAGTTAAAATGCCTATATGAAAACAGTCAGAGATTCTCTTATTCTATGATAATATTCCTCAACCCCTTCCGATTAAAAAATTATTGGGGTAGTTAGATTTGAATTATCTTTTCACATATTCTCTACCAAGCTGCTCTTAATTAGGAATCTATTAATAACATCCGATATTTCTTTACCCAGTAGAGGGCAGTGCTACATATGGAAACCAATACATTACTAAGTTCTCCCAAAGTTTGTGAATGAATGACCCCATTAACTCCTGTGCCTGGAATAACTTAATTTTACCTCTTGAAACATAGAATCAAATCCAAAGGACATAAGTGGCAATGGAGATATGGAGAAGTCAATTGTGCACATAGCTAAGCAACAATTACAATGCTGTAGGGGCATTGATAACACTTATCTTATTGTTTATATGAGTTACAGGGATGGGTTAAATAGAAATGTGCATGAGAGCCAGAATCTAGACAGTTTTTCACAATTAATATTCAACAATATTAGAAAACATATAAACTTTCTTTTATTTTCCTCCAGCTGTCTAGAATTAGGTAAAGTCCCTGATGTGCTGGACAGCATCATAATTTGGTATAACATAAATTCTACCTATTGAAGCTTATACTCCAATTGAATCCCCACACAGAGTAAGTCATTCTTTTGAATCAAAAAATTCCCAATTCATGATCTAGTTTTATGTCAACATATCTTACGATGGCATCAATATCCTAAAATTTGAAATAATAGCTCCTAATAAACCTTCTCAAAGATACTGAAATAACAACAAAAAGTCTTTTTCGGCACTTGAACACCTTACTTTTGGAGCTCTAATATGTGTGTCTGAACCTTAAGGGAAAACAACATCAACTCTTTTCTCCTTTGTTTCTACTCTATATTCCTACCAAACCAGCTCCTAAAAATTGCAGTGACGATTTGTCAATTATATAACTTGGACAGGTCACCTTGAACAGACTGTTTACTTTCAAACATTTGCAGAGTACTTCTTAATTGAATCATTCCTTTAAAAGCTGTTTGATTTTTTTTTATTTGTAAACATAATTAATTCTTAAAAGACTGAGTTCTGGATGTCCAGTCTTTAGACTATCCTCTTTTCAGACTTTAGATTTAGGAAGAAGACATTATATCTTCTTCATTTCATAAAGTACTTAGAAATAGATTTGATGCTGCTGCTGCTGATGATGATGATGACGGAGCTTCCATGGGATTTCTTCTCTAGTCCATTATTTAACTCTTGACTGAGGAATGACTGAACGAGGATTTAAACAGCGTGAGTATGAATGAGTTAAGCATTTCCAGCAACTTGGCACTGCAGTGCCCACCCTCTTGAAGGGCTCTGCGGGGAGAAAAAATTGGTAATTGGACAGAAAATTACTATTCAAAACAGTTACTCTTAAAAAAAAAGCTACTGTCTACAGAAATCTCCAGGAAGCAACTAGAAATTATTTTATATTTAATCATTTGACCTAAAAACTGTGAACTCAAATTATTCAGCTATCATAAAAAATGTATTGGTATAAACTATTCAATGAGGAAAATGAATCTAATGTGAATGAGGGCAAACTTTTATGATTCACAGTGAAATGATCTTAGTTGAGTTCTAGGTTCTGCCACGTACTCAGCAGGTTCACCTGGGTCCTCATCTCAGTTAATTAGGAGCAATGCTACCTTCCTTAGAAGGTCCCTGCTAGCACTACAGGCAAATGTATATAAGGCACCTATCTTAATGACCAGGCTGTGTTTGTTGCCTAGTAAATGCTAATGACTCTTATTAGCTGTGCAAATCACTTTTTATTTGATGTTGGGCAAATTGTGGACTTCTCTGAATCTCTTCTTCATCCCTCAAGTTGGAATGATAATACCCACCTATCTTACCAAGAAGTGCTGTTAATTTGAAATGAGGTAATAAATGTGTAAGTGTGAAACCACTTTGCAAGTGATAAAGTGCTAAATAAATATTAGGATATATAATTAATTGGGAATATAGACAAGAATTAAAACCGGCATAAGGAAAGCTCTTTTGCATACTCTATCATCTGGGGGAAATGTTTAGAAAGATCATTTTGAATGAAAAGTTTTCATTGACTTGTAGAGAGCAGATCATGTACAGAACCGTTATAATTTGTTTGTTCTGTGGACATCTCGGTTACATGCTTCAGAGTTTTATTGAACTCTCATGGATTGATTTAGTGGGTCGAACAGTGTCGACTCTATGTTTAAGGGAAAAACTCCCAAGATGCACTTACATTTACCCTTTTAAGATAAATTTCTGTTTCTGAAAAGGTGAGCTTCATATTTTCACTCAAGGAAAATTTTGTTACTGCCAATTTACTGATAAGAAAACTCTGGCCAGTATTACAAGAATTTATATTCAGAGTTACTCTATATATCTGGTACTTGGGAGTTCCTTAAGAAACTAAGGACATGGATGTTTTAAACCTATAATCTCTGAAGAAAGCAATGCAAATGTGGAAAAGCCAGTCTTATATCCCTTGGAGGGTCATTAAACAACAAGCACCATCAAGAGCTAAGTCCTTCCTGAGGGCATCATAAAAACAAAGTGTTGAATAGCCTTTCAACTCATTTCAGTAACTCTTTCCCCAGATAACCATGGCTTCTCTGTGTCCTCCAAATGCCCATTCAGATCCGTTTTCCTCAGAGGAGAAGAAAATACTATTTCCATGCTTAAAAAATATTAGTAGTGTGAGGATATTGGTAATACCTAATGTATCTGTCCCCTGGTTTATCCATTTATTTAATCTAGGATTACCCAAACTCCTAAGCTGCACGTGTACACACACACACACACACACACACACACACACACTGATCACACTAACATTTAGATAGACAATAGGGGCGCTTGGGTGGCTCAGTCAGTTGAGCCTCCAACTTCTGCTCAGGTCATGATCTCACGGTTTGTGGGTTCAAGCCCCGCATCGGGCTTTGTGCTGACATCTCAGAATCTGGAATCTGCTTCGGATTCTGTGTCTCCCTCTCTCTATGCCCCCCCACTCACACTCTGTCTCTCTCTCCTTCAAAAATAAATAAACATTAAAAAAATTTAGATAGATAGATAGATAGATAGGAGATAGATAATTTGAAACTTGTGGAATTGCCAAGTCTATGGTTTCATCTTTATTTTCTTGTCCTTGTCCTTTTCTTGTGACTTGCCCCTCTAATGGTCCATATTTATAAGAAGAAATGGGGTATGGGACTAACATATTGTCTACTCTGATAAGCAAATGCCCCAGCCAAGGGTAACTCTAGCAACCTATTTGAATTGTTCTTTCAATAGACACAAGTGGATACCAGATCCCACAATAAGTCCAGCTGCCTAATAAGTCACTCAGAGCATCATAACTTAATACACACATATCTTATAATTTTCTTTCTTTTGTACCTACAAATTATTTTTTTTCCTTCAGTTCCTGAACTGAACACCATGCTACTTCTTACCACAGGCTCTTTGCATATTCTTCTTGCTCAGTCTGGAACAGAATACCCTTGCATCCAGGTCAGAGTTCTTTTGAATGGACTGCCATAGAACTAAGAGCCTTCCCTTAGGAGTTCTTACCTGTAAATGTGTATCATATACCAATTACGTCTATCAGTGTTACCACTGATAGTCTTACCCACTAGACTGGAAGCCACATAAATAGCAGAGCTGATGTCTAATTTCTCATTATTGTGTCTGGAGACACCATGTAAGCTCATAGTAGGTGCTCAGTAAATATTTCTGGATAAAGTTAGGAGATGTAAGGTTTTAAGTAAAGAAGCAGGAATTCCCTTTTGCAAGACTTACAGATTATGACGTCTCAGTCTTACAGCAAGAAAGCAGCAAAACCCAGAAAGCCTGGGAAACGCTGAGGTACTTAAAAGCATCTGACGGTTGATGTGCGTAATGGCACCAAACGTCACGCAGAGGTAGAAAATTGTGGCAACTGTGAGGGAACAACAGTGTGGCAAAAGTAAGATGCGCTCTGTGGAGAATTTTCAAACCAGCGCCAGAAGCAGGAGGTCCGTTGACAGTGGCCCATTGGAAAGTGAGAGGTGACTCGGGAGTATCGGTCTTAACACCTGGGAGGAGGGGTAGCAGAGGGTAACTACAGAAAGGAAATGAAGAAACAATGCTTGCTAGAATGTCCTTGCTGCTGTGTAATCATGGACATTTTCTCATACAGCTAACCAGGTACTTGTGTAGTGATTTTAACGTGTGTTTAACCACATATCATGATAACATTTGAATATGATAGAGCAAAAATCATCATAGAGTGTAATCCATGAAAAGGTAGCTAGTTCAACTCTTACTTCTTATGATAAGGAAAGTCAGGGCTCAATGTTTGGTTTCAGGTAACCAAGCACTTTGAAGAGAGTGGTAGGAATGAACAATGGTCAACTTTCTCTTCACCAAATTTTACACCAAATATGACAAAGGCTAATTAAGCATTTGTGGTATATTTTTTCAGCCTATTTTATTTATTTTTTATTTAATTTTTTAATGTTGATTTATTTTTGAGAGAGAGAGAGAGAGAGAGAGAGAGAGACAGAGCACAAGCAGGGGAGGGGCAGAGAGAGAGGGAGACACAGAATCTGAAGCAGGCTCCAGGCTCTGAGCTGTCAGCACAGAGCCCGACGCAAGGCTCTAACTCATGAACCATGATCTGAGCCGAAGTCGGCCACTTAACCAACCGAGCCACCCGGGCACCCTTCAGCATAATTTAAAGGAATGTGAAGTAAAATGCCATTGCTGTTCAAAAATAGTTTCTACCAATTATTAAGTCATTAGTTAAAACCATGTAACTCTAATTTTGATGATATGCCTTTATTCTTCAGGAACAGAGTACTTCCATAGTTATGCTTGCATTTTTCACTTGGTAGGTATCCAGATACAGCTCTTTGCAAGTCATGTATCATATAAGCTAAAAATAATATCTGGATATTTGTTTCAGAACAGAAAGAATTCAAAACTAATGTAAAAAATGGCATTCCCCCAGCTGCACCCATAACAATTCCATTTTGATTAAAGAGTCAGCTCCGAGACTACAGAGAGTCTAAAATATCTATCTTAACGCACTTTAAATTTGTGATATTCAGTATTTCAGGGAATGAACTACATTTGCTTCTATGTGCTTTAATCAGCAGATATAATGGTGAACCCTAACTCATTGTTTCCATTTTATTTATTTGAGCAACATTTGAATGCCATCACCCAGGTGCCAAGTATTCAAATAGGAGCCATGGGGGAAGAAAAATAATTTAAGACAAAGCCCTCATGTCCAAGTAGTCCTATAGACCAGTGAGGAAAAATGCCATCGTGTACGTTCTTTTCCTTTTTAAAAAATTCATTCAAACCCCCCTTGAAACCCACAAAGATACGGTTGCTATGCCAAGTAAGAGTAGAAAATCATTATTACTTATAGAGCTAAGAATTCAGTAACATTTCCATTAGATTATTAATGGTCACCATTAAAATTGTTTCCTTTCAACATGTTGCTGTCTCATACAACCATGTCTTCAGTTAGAACCACAGAAGATAATCTCTAAATGGCGAGGATCAGATTCTAAAGACTATCAAAAAGAGCAATGAAAAATGTTCCAAATATCATTCGTTGGTCCAACCTTTTCAACCCTGTTTTCTTTTGCCAATAAATCTTCCCGGCCAGCCCAGAGCTGGTTCTTCATGTGCAAGAACAGGCATCAGGGCACCGGGAAGGACAGCAACCTAGGTGTCAAAGTTATGGCCAAGATACGGTTCCTCATTCTCACCCATTCCATGGGGTGACAGTGGGGGAAAGTGGGAACCGGTGCTAAGTCACCACTGGCAATGATGAAGAGCCCTACAGTCATTTGCTGATTGTGACAATCTTTGTCTGAAAGGGAGACTATTTTACTTTTTGTTAGAGATGGGTTGGCAAGAACTCAACTCTGAACCAGCATTTCCATGGATACTCATTAATTTTAATTGAATGAATTCAATGTCCAGTCTAGATACAGTTTTTCAAACCCAATTAATAAGGTACTTAAGGTGTTGGCAAAAGTCACTACAAAGATTCTAGCTATAATTTTAAGAATGTGAAAGATGGGCAAAATGCCTAGAAATTATAAAGGAGTAGATGCAGGAATTCTAGTCGGAAAGGGGGCTGGGGGAAGATGATACCATATGCACTAGAAAGCTCCACGTATTTATATACTTGTGCGCAAGAAATTTGAATTAAAAATATCCGTTTTAAAACACCTGGATGAGAGCACGGTACTAGGGAACAAACAGCACTGCCTAAGAAAAGAAAACCTATGTCACATTCATTTTATTTCTCACTACGGATGGGAGCCAAACTTAACCTCTTATTCCAGGAACACCTTTTATCTTTTCAAATATTATCTAACTTGTCAAGAATAGCCATATCTTTTCTTCCTTTGGCAAAATTTTAATATTCTGTCTTCTACACCAACCCATTAGTTATGCTTAATCAGACCTCTCCAGCATAAATTTTATTGAAAGATTGATTTTGTATCCCGGAGCATGCATTTTCAAAACTTGTTTCACACTACACGGCAATGCTACATGTTACACCGTCTGAAATGAATATAATTCACATCCATTTACTCGTTCAGTTTGATCTTTGCAACATTGCTGGATGCAGACCGATGTTGGGGTTGCCAAAGTCCACCCCTTGAGGAAGACAAGCTTCTCTAGGCCGTAATGATGTAATGGCCGAGCTGAGAGGAGGCTGGCGGAAGCCTGGGGGAGGGGGAGGGGGCAGGGTCTGCAGCTCAGTTCAGGAGGATTCAGGGGTAGGTCCTCCTGTGCCAGGCACTGATAAGGAGCAGGTAATGAAGGTACCACCAGGGAGAAGGCTGAAAGAAGAGGGCACCCATGTCAGCCGAGGAGGTGGACGCCCCGTATCCAGTCCCGTCTGTAACAAGAATAGTGGGAACAGAATGAGTCCAGCCGCTGAGACTGGCAGCAGGTCAGGGTGTTAGGCGTGCGAGGTGCCAGGGTGGACGTGTGAGACAAACGTTGTGAATAGCACGAGGGTATAAAAGAACCTTGCCCTGGTTCCTGGCTTTAGGGATAGAATTAGTGACTTATGAAGCCCTTTGATGGCCGATAGAAACTAAGACGGACAAAAATGACAATGTTAGTTCTTAATTATGGAATATATAAATTATCTTAATATACATGGTGTCATTACAATGTATTTCATATATCCTAGATACGCATCTTGATGTATAGATACAGATGGAGACAGAACCAGCTGTGTGCATAAGAACGTGTTAGGTTCTGATAATTTTTTTATTGTGATCATTTTCTAATAAAAGCCTGCATTTCAAAAGTATATGTCTGAGATTGAACCTAATTTTAATGCGTCTGAGAATCAAAGCAAGGCATCGGGTAATGAGCTCAGCCCTTCCCCAGAGCCAACCTAACCAGCAAGGGGAGACCGAGGTATGTTCAGGACCCAGCATCAGGGAGGCAGCCCTACCTCTGAGAGTGATTCTCTCTGATTTTGCTCCCCTCAACTCAGCTCATCTCAGCTCCATTTAATCTCATTCTTCATCAGACTTGCTTTCCCCCCCAGCCCCCCCACCCCCCGCCCCGCCATATGGAGAAGAGAAACAAATGTTCTCTGTGCTGCCCAACTTACAGATGTAGACAGACTAAATGCCTAAGGAAAATGCTCCCCTCTGAGGAGCCGGGTCCAGTCAACTCTGCAAAGGGCTGGGCTCAGGGCGTAATGCAGCTGCCTGTGGCCTCTGTTGTATTGGAGGAGGAGAGAATTTAATAAAAAAAAAACTGCGAGTGTCAAGTTTTTTAAGTGATGGTTTTTATATAGGCCTCACATGATAGATGTTGCTCAGATGTCTGGTATGGCTGGATTATGAAGTCACGTTATAAATGAAGGAAGGGGTCAAATGCTGCTCGGAAACGTGGGGTAACTGGGTGGACTTCGTCAAATGCCGGACCGGCAGGGACACGATTGCAGAGTTGCGGGATCACTGAAACTATGGGTGTCCACACCTGGTTGTATTCTTCTCCCACGCCCAGCCCCCTCCCCTGGAGGGTAGGCGCCTGATCCCCAGTGTTTATGAAAGACAGGGCTGGAAGACTAGTGCGCTTCCCTCCAATTCCTCCTCCAGACACTGTTCTTCCTGACCCTTTACCCTGCACTCGCCAGTCCCGAGCTTTGTGGGGACCCAGAGGGATTAGCGATGGTGTTGACCCTTGCGTCCCCCCCCCCACCTTTCTCCACTATGCTTTGTGCATGACCGTTCCTCCCCATGCTCTCCTGCTGCCCGAAGGAGCATCACACTGCTCTCCCACTAAGGTTCCACTCCCTTCTTTCCTTTTGGTATCATGAGATTATACCTCGTTTACACCGTTATTGTCATTTTAACAGTGTTTCAGGTAATACTCATGGGTCCCTGCAATCAGCCTCATCTTGGGCGATTCACTAACTAGAACAGTCACAGGACAATTGCCCTCTGTACTCACAGCAATGGTTTATCACTGTGAAAGGAATTCTTCAGCAAAGGAAAAAGAATCTGCTGGAGGAAGTCACCAAGAGGACATGACCACCAGTTGACCTGTACCATCAGAGGCTCGGCACACCCCAGCCCTTTAGCATGTACATTCTGCCCACATTTCCCATAGCTGGAGCCATTTTAAGGATGCAGCTTGGAGAGAGTAAGGTGTTATTGAGACCATCTGTACGGAATACATGACTGAGCCCACTTAAAGACTCCAGATACATGCTTAAGATTCTCGCAGGTAGGTGTGGAGATCTACTCATCTTGCAGCTACCCAAGACAAGCCTCATAAAGAAGGTCCTTTGCTTTATTAAAACTGCCACGTACTGCCATCTGGAGTAGCCTGCCTCTACAGTCTCTTTTTGTCCTCCAAGTACAGGAGCTAATTTTCAATTTCACCCAGAAAGCTCCCAAGTTTTGCAAACCAAAAGAAACACCAAAAAGCTAGAGAAATCCATACACAGGATCCCTATGGTCTCTCCCCTCCAGCCTCAACAGGGTCACACTAAGTGTGTTTTCTCCAGCAGTGAAAATGCAACCACACATATGCATTGTTTCTGCCTAAGGGAGCCAGGTTAAGAATCAGAACGCAGGGATTTTTATTGGGAGCTGGTGGTATAGGCAACTTCTGCCCATGTGTCTGCCATGAATCACGTTGCTTATACAACAAACCAGACACAGCAAGACTAACTATCAGTTAGGGGCAGAGACCAATCTGAGATCCAAGTTCCCAGGTGCCAACCAAAGGCCAGTCCTGCAAGCAAGACCTTCTAACGTTCAATCCTGCTATGTGAACACTTTCTTGTACAGGTGATAAAGGGAGACAAATCTATGTAAGGAAACATTATTAACAAAACTGAAAACCCTTGTGATCTTGGCAGTCACCCAAAAGGGGGGTCTATACTACATTTAGTTCATGCTAAAACCCCTGATGCAGTTAATAAATTATACTGGCAATCAGAGAAGTCGGTAATTATTTTCTCCTTGGTCAGCTGGGTTAAATCTCAGGTTTTTATTTGGATTTTGAAGCACGGGTAGAGGGTAAATGAATTTAAGGAAGCATAAAACAGCATGAACTAGCATGTGATGTTCTGCATAAATGTACATTATAAGGCAAAAAATAAAATCATCCATTACTCTAGAAATGGAATCACATTAGGAAGCATATGGAGGTAAGAATTTATAGGTACAACAGAGGACAATGTTGAACAATAAATTTTGGCATTCTGCTGTAAGCAAAGAGAGGTATGAAGACTTTTTTTTCAAGACAGGGAAAAAATGGAATTGAATTAGTGTAGAGAACTGTATCTACTTGGATCCTATTATGGTTCTCTTTGGTGACTCTGGAGCCTTATGTTAGGAACTGAGCTGAGGCTATAAAAATTAAAGTGTTATTCTGACTACAAGGCTGGAATTAAAGTAATTTTTTAATGTTTATTTATTTATTTTGAGACAGAGAAAGAACACGAGCAGGGGAGGGGCAGAGAGAGAATCCCAAAGCAGGCTCTGTACCGCCAGCACACAGAGCGTCGTGGTACTCGATCTCATGAACCATGAGATCATGGACCTGAGCCAGAATCAAGAGTCAGACACTTAACCCACGGAGCCACCCGGGCACCCCAAGGCTTAGAATTAAAGTATGCATTAAAATAGCAGACTGATGTTGGGAGGAAAGGAGGAGAAGGTTAAAGGTCACTAAGAGAGTTTAAAAGAATGAAAGTCAGAAAAAGGTCCAGATTTTGGTTCTGAGTTTCCTGACTGAAAAATGAAAGAGAGCTATTTATGGTTATCTGCTTACTTCTCACGGTCACCGAAGAGGAAACATCATCCTAGAGCAGAGAAATTTATGTATCCGATAGATGATGGATAGGTAGATAGATGATAGATAGATAATTAATACATAGATAGATTGATCTAAGCACACATATACACCCTGGGTATTATTTGTAATATAACATTTCCAATGGGTCCCACACAAGACATATTGAGGGGAATGATGTGCTTCCTCCAGACCATTCAGTAAGATCTCCAAAATGCAGCAGAACTGGCAGCAGCAGAAAGAATGTCATGAGGATCAGTGGAAAACCGGCCGGAAGCAGCTGCAATTCTGCAAGCGGTCAGGACCAAATGGTTCCTGGATGCAACCCTCCGGGAGCCTGACGTAATAAATGATGACATTGTGAGGGATGGAGAGTCAGCGTGGTCGTCCACGGTCATCCATAATTACAACTTCTCTAAAATCATCCCAGGAGAAGCCTAGACAGAAACATTTCTGGGTTGTGTTCTTTGGTGAAGAATTGGACTGTAAGGTAGGTTACTGGCAGCTGACTCTTTCTTGTTTATTTTATATAATTTTAAAAGGTCTTTATGTGATAGTACTTTTTAAAATTTATCCAAGATGGCGTGATTACCTCTCTTGAAAGTGGGGTCCATACTTTTTCTACCAGTGTTACAGATGTTTCTTATCCTTCTCTTGCGGATGTGACCCTATGCAACGGAGGTACACCCACAGAGTGGGCTGTGGTCAAAACCGTATGAACCACCACAGACAACTGGGCCGCGAGTGGACCCCCGGTAAGAAAGTACTGTCCATGAATGGTAGATGACCTACTTCACGAAGTTAAGCTAAGACAATTATATTTTCTATCTTGGGAATGCAAACCCAAGAGGAAGACAGTTTAGTGGTAAACACTTGTGCCAATGAGTCACGGGGCTCTGAAAACGGGGCAGGCTTCGTGGAGCAGTGACCACAGGAAAGTGGGGACCATGCGGCGATCCCGACATGACTGGAAAGGAGAGACAGACAGACAAAAAGAAGCAGATCCAGAGAGAAAGGGAGAAGCTGTGAGTAAGAGGGATGGAGATAAGAATTACTAATCTATGAGCTGCCTGGACTCCTGCCTTTGCAAGCACCTTTTCACAGAACTTCCCCACGGAGATGTCTCTGCATTGTTTGAGCACCAGAGGAGAATCATTGTCTGAGGTCGTTTGACATAAGGGAAGCAAATAGAGGAGACTCTCAAAGACAGGCAGATGGGAGCAAAACTGAAAGAGGCCCATAGTGCCTTCATGATGAGAGAAAGTAGCCATAAGCCTAAAAGCCCCAGGTCTCAGACCCGGTGATGTTCTCCTTACTCTCTTCATGTCTATGACTTCAAATGCTATGAAATCCTTCAATAAGTTCCCTCTTCTTGAGCCAGCCTGTGGAGCTCTCTTCTCCTGGGGAAAGAAAAGGACAACATTAATTAGCATTGTTTTACGGGAGATAAAGTTAGAACATGTATAACTGTGTATTATATTTCCTTGTGGGACATATATTACATAAACAGTCATAGCTGGTACTTACCCAGGCTCCTCTACCAAATGCTATCTTGCCTAAACCTTTAAAAATACCCTTTTCCCAATGAGGAAATTGAGACTAGTTGTTAGTGTTGCTATAATCAAAAGTTACCTAACAACATCTAAAGGAATAAAGAAGAAAACACTAATGTTGTCCCAAATGCAAGTTAAATTAATTTTAACTCAAACTTTAATAAAATGTGGTACATAAAATAATTGACCGAGCTTGCCTTATGCTGTGAAATTGAGATATAGAAAGTGAAATCAAAACGTATTTCATGTTATGACAGGCTAATATATAATAATACCCAATTTTCAAAATTCAAAGCACCAATCTTTTTGTCCCAACTATTAAATATTTAGCTGTATATTTGGCTATAACACATACATCTATGAGTTTACTTGGAAATGTACTAAACAAATTCCAGTACCAAATAAATCATTTAAGCATATAGTAAGTACATTAGTTTTAATCATTAAAAAAAGTACTCTGGGATTACCTGTTTTGTCCCAGGCTTTTGTGCCATGCAATACGACAGCTTTTATGAGTCCATTTTACTTGTTTGCCTGAGTTGCAACAAGAGCAGCAAAAATAAACAGAAAAAGGAGAATTTGTGAGCATATGAAGAAGAGGGAATGTGTCAACCAAACTGCAAAGTCCCTACAGGGCATACATTTTTGAAATCCACATTTTTCTGCCCACTGGGTCATTCTCATGTAGAAGCAAAGTGGGGAAAGCGTAAAGCATCTGCGGGTAGAGAGATATTGACACTGCCCTGTGGAAATAGAAATGTTCGCAGAGGAGATGAGAAGGAAGGAAGGACTCTGCCAAATATGAAGTGAAGGATCCAAGGGCTGCTGGAGGCCAAGGAGAAGAATGGTCAGTATTTATCCCACAGGAGATGCGTCCTGGCTGTGTCAGGTTAGTCTCACTCACACTGGCTCATGTGCTTGGCCGATACCCTGGCTCTTTCTCCAGACTTCTCAGAATCATTCTACGTGGTCAAGAAAGTTTTGATGGTATTCTCAGCTGTTAGTCCAAAGAGAAGTCGTTCAGGCTGATGTCTAAATGCCTGATACGTTAACTAGATCTGCAAGATATAAGGGAATTTCAGGAGCCAGAAAAGAGCCAGAATAAATTTTCCCCCACTGGGAATTCAGAACATTAATATCAAATCATAGATAATAAAAACCCAAACACAATTATTGAAGTCTCATTTAAACCATTATCTTCAACCTCTTTCACCTTGAAATTGAGGCCAGCTCTAAAATTGAGCAGTAAAATTAGTGGTTTGACCTCCCTCCTCTCTCTTTCCACTTGGCACTACAGGGTACGACACTGGAGATTACGGAAAGTCACAGTTCGGGGGCAAGGGAGGAAAGTGAAGGAGAACGGCAGTTATTTTATATTCTCTAAACTTGATAATTAGACCAATAATATAAGGACCTTACTTGAGAATATTTAATTAATAAGGTACAATGGGAAGCTAAATACATTCCAATATGCTTTTCAGCCATAAATTTTTAAAAATTCATGTATATCACACTAAACTGGTCACTAGGCACATATTAAATTACAGAGCTTGGTGTTATTAAGACACGTCAAAAATTAAAACAAAGATAAAATATATCCCATCTCTTTTCCTCTGGAATAGTATTTGAAGGTTGGTCAAATCGACTGGTCTGGTACTGTAAAGGAATTGTGGCAATATCTACCAAGTGGAAGAAGATAGAAAAAAGGGTAAAAAATAAATAAAAGAAAAAGATACAAGGTTTTCTGAGTGTCTATGACAAACCAGGTATCCCAAGAAGGGTATTTACAAATGAGGCCTAACAATTTTTATACATATTTTATTGGGAATAATTATTCTCATTGAAAGATGAGTGAAGTGAAGCTCAGAAAAACAAAGACTTGTTTTAGGTCCCACAGGTAGAAAGTGGCTAAGCCTTTCTGAAATTAATATTCAGGCATGTCTAAGCCAACAAATAATATTTTAAAGCTGCCAGCTTTAAGGCAAAGAGCAACTGTGTGTGTTTGGTAGTTTATTTATTTGTTTAAATTCGAGTTAGTTAACATGCAGTGTAGTATTGGTTTCAGAGGTGGAACCCAGTGACTCATCACTTCTATGGAACACCCAGTGCTCATCCCAACAAGTGTCCTCCTTAATGCCCATCACCCATTTAGCCCATCCCCCACCCACCTCCCCTCCAGCAACCCTCAGTTTGTTCTCTGTATTTAAGAGTTTCTTGGGGCACCTTGGTGGCTCAGTCAGTTAAATGTTGGACTCTTGATTTTGGCTCAGGCCATGATCTCACAGTTTGAGGGTTCGAGGCCCACAACAGGATCTTCACTGACAGCCCAGAGCCTACTTGGGATTCTATCTCTCTTTCTCTGCCCATTTCCCCACTCCCTCTCTCTGTCTCAAACAAACATTTAAAACAAGAGTCTCTTATGGTTTGCCTCCCTTTCTGTTTTTACCTTATGTTGTTTTTCTTTTCCTTTCCCTACGTTCATCTGTTCTATTTTTTAAATTCCACATATGAGTGAAATCATACGATATTTGTCTTTGTCTGACTGACTTATTTCCCTTAGCATAACATACTCTACTTGCATTCATGATGTTGCAAATGGCAAGATTTCATCCTTTTTGATTGCCGAGTAATATTTCATTATATATATGTGTGTATATACACATTATATATATATATATGCATATGTATATGTATATATACATGCATATGTATATACATTATAATATATATATGTAATATACATATATATTACATATGCGTGTGTGTATATATACATTGTGTATGTATATTACATATATAGTAATATAATATATATATATGTATATACACATATACCACATCCTCTTTATCCATTCATCAGTCAATGGACATTTGGACTCTTTCTGGCTATTGTCGATAGCGCTGCTATAAACACTGGGTGCATTTGTCCCTTCAAATCAGCATTTGTGTATCCTTTGGGTAAATACCTAATAGTGCAATTGCTGGGTCATAGGGTAGTTCTGTTTTTAATTTTTTGAGGAAAGTTCATACTGTTTTCCAGAGTGACTGCACCAGTTTGCATTCCCACGAACAGTGCAAAAAGATTCCCCTTCCTCCATATGTGTTGTTTCCTGAGTTGTTAATTTTAGCCATTCTGACAGGTGTGAGGTGGTATCTCATGGTGCTTTTGATTTGTATTTCTCTGATAATGAGTGATGTTGAGCAACTTTTCATGTGTCTGTTAGCCATCTGGATGTCTTCTTTGGAGAAGTGTCTATTCATGTCTTCTGCCCATTTCTTCAGCAGCTGTGTTTTAACTCATTGTCACCAGAGAAACAACTTTGACATTCGAGGATCTTCTAAATCAACTTCTGTTACTAAAGTTTTAATTGGGAAAGTGGAAATTAGGAGCTATAAGATCTCACCTATAACTTTGATAAAGAGTTAGGATATTTCTTGAAACACAAATGTATTAAATATATTTAAATCCATGAGTTCATTACGGTAGGAGAAATATCCACTGGATATATTTAAAGTATATTAAGAAACCAACTAATTAATGCCAAAATTGGTAGATAAAGAAAAGGAGTTAATTTATTTTTCATATATTTTTTCCTTTCCCATTACCCTAACGTAACCAAATAGTTGATACGAGGAATTTCCCTATTATAGAAGTATAAAAAATAAATATTATATTAAGTAATGAGATAAGTAATGACAGAATTAGAATATCACCATTCAGTAACGCAAAATTAATTAAAAGATTATATGAGTTACCCATTTTGATGTAATAAATGTTCCCAAAACACAGTAGCTTGAAAGAACAGTCATGTATTAGCGTATAATTCTTTGAATATAAGTACTCAACTAGATAGATCTGCTGCTTTCTCCTGGATCACACATATGGAGTCAGTCAGATATGCTGGTATGGAGAATCTCCCTCACACATCTATCAGTTAATACTGGTTGAGCTGCCTATGAGCTCAGCCTCTCTCTATATACATCATCTCCCATACTTAAAGAGGCTACCCTAGGCTTCTTCAGCTAGTGGTTACAAGCCACAATGTGAGCCCACATTTATGAGGGTGGGAAGTGAATCCCATCTTTTAATGGGAGGAATGGAAAAGTTCATAGCAAAAAGAGTAGATCTAATAGGGATAAGAATTTGTGGCCATTTTTTAAAACCTACCAAATAGTTCAAGGCAATGGTCATCATGTATGGCTAACATCTCAAAAAATGAAACAGATAAACCTTATGGACCTGCTAATAAATACCAAACAAAAAATGAAATTAAAATTGATCAAGCCTCTAGATCTAACTACGAATCTTGGACAGGAACAGAAAAAAAAACTCTACAAAATCACTGGCAATTTCAGATGGTGGTAAAGTTTATAGCACAATCTGGTTTCTTCCAACCAACAAACTACAGGAAAAGCAAATGGAAAATTAAAAAGGCAAAGATTGGAAAAGGAAACACAAAAGTATTTTATTTGCAGATAAAATGACTCTGTACATAGAAAATTCAAGAGAATCTATCTACCAAGTCTTATGAATCATGGTGACTAGACAGAATATCAAGAGAAAAATGTTATTTCTCTAGAAAATAATAGAGAAACTAATTAAGAATGCCCTTTTGCCATAGCAACAAAAATACAGTGTTCTTAAGAAGAAATCAAATGGAAGTTGGCCAAGGATTCTATATACTAACTATAAAAAGACCAAAAAAGAGGAGGTCATTATGATCAGAGGTTAGATTGAGATTTTTAAAATAAGACTCAAAAGATGCTAACTATTCTGATCTGTGGATGGAAAGCAATTTCGACTCAAGTCTGAACTGCAATTTGAATAGATACTTCTGAAAGGAGTATGAATGTGCAAAAGCCCACAAATGACCTAAAATCTTTTTTTCAACAAATATTATTGGGGCAACTGGATATCCATGTGAAAAAGAATGAAGCTGGACCCCTTTCTCATACCATTGACCTCTCACACCATTTTCACAAATTAACACAAAATCAGCCATCAGTCTAAATATAAGAGCTAAAATGATATAAACTTTTACAAGAAATCCTAACAATGAACCTTCCTGACCCTGACTTAGGAAATGTTTCTTAGGTATGTGACAGAAATGTTAATTAGTCTTCTTTAAAATTAAAAACATTTCAGGGGCACCTGGGTGGCTTAGCAGGTTAAGCATCCAACTTCAGCTCAGGTCATGATCTCACAGTTCATGAGTTCGAGCCCCGCATTGGGCTCTGTGCCGACAGCTCAGAGCCTGGAACCTGCTTCGGATTCTTTCTCTCCCTCTATCTATACCTCCCCCACTTGCATTCTGTCTCTCTCTCTCTCAAAAATAAATAAACATTAAAAAAATTTTTTTAAATAAAGTGAAAACACAACCATATAATGGGAAACTATATTTGCAAATCATACATCACATTAAAGATGTATTCAAAATACATAAGGAACTTCTACAACTCAATAATAAAAAAAACAAATAACCCAGTTTTGGGTTTTGTTTTGTTTTGTTTTGTTTTGTTTTTAGTGGCCAAAGGATTTGAATAAACTCTTCTCCAAAAATATTTGGAAATGCTAGTGAGAACAAAAAAAAAAATATGCTCAGCATCTTAGTCCCTAGAGAAATGCAAATTAAAACCACAGTGAGGAACCACTTCACATGCTCTAGACTGGCTAAAACTAAAAGACAGACAATAATAAAAGGCAACAGGATGAGGAGAATTGGAATGCTCAGCCATTGCTGATGGGAATGTAAAGTGACGGAGTTGCTTTGCGCACTATTCTGGTAGTTTCTCAGTATGTTAAGCGTAGAATCCATAGGACCCAACAATCTCACTCCCAGGTATACACCCAAGAATTAAAGAGAGGTGTCCATGCAAAAATATGTCTACAATTGTTCATGACAGCGTTATTCATAATAGGCAAAAAGTAGGAAAACCTATATGTCCCTCAACTAATAAGTAAACAGATGTGGTATATCCACACACTGGAATATTATTTGGCAATAAAAAAAATTGAGTACCAATACTTGCTACAACATGAGTGAACTTGAAAACACTGTGCTCTATGAAAGAAGCCAGACACAAAAATCATGTTATATGATTCCTTTTATATGAAATATCCAAAGAATGCAAATCTTTGATTTTTTTAAGGTTGTGTGTGTGTGTGTGTGTGTGTGTGTATGTGTGTGTGTGTGTGTTTTAAAATAATCTGTATATCCAATGTGGGACTCAAACTCATGACCCGAGATCAAAAGTCACAAGCTCTATCGGCTGAACCAGCTAGGCACCCCTCAGCAAATCTTTAGAGACAGAATATAGGTTAGTGGTTCTGAGGATGGGGGGGGGGGGTAGTAGAGGCAGAGAGTGACTGCTAGTGAATATGAAATTTTTGTGGGAGGGGGTGGTGTTAAGAATGTTGTGAAATCAGAGAGTGCTGTTGATTACCCAAGTCCATGAATATACTTAAAAAAAAAGCCCATCCCACTAAATTGTACATTTTAAAAAGCTGAATTTTATGGTATGTGTAGTATATTCCTACAAAGCTATCATTTTAAAAAAATGTAAAATCTGCCTGTGACATCAAGGTTACTTTCAATTTAATATCCTTTTAAAGAGTAAATAAAAAATGCTTAAAGCTATATAAATTTTTCAAAGGCAATTTGAAGATATGCTAATTTCTTAGAAAGTAGAATAAAAAACATACTATCAATGCTGAATTTTTAGACCCAGAGTGGGGCTTCCTTATCTTTTCATTTACTGAATTGTCCACTTTAGAATTAGCACTCATTGAACTGAGATAAATTGTCTATTTTTGCAGATGAATGAACGAAAGTCAAGTGAAAGAAATTGGAACTTTTAAATGATGTTCAAACTTTAAATTATAAAATGATATTACCCATTTTAAAGAAATATCATTTCATTTTCTTTTCATGTTATTCCATATTCAGACTACTGATAAGGCTAACAAGTCAAGGAAATATACTGGTGATATACATTTCAACAGACAGAAAAAGGAGAGCATTTTCTATGCTGATTATAAAATTCTAATAGTAACATTCATCCTTTATAATTGTACAAACTTCTAGTTTTCATTTATTAAACATGGACAGATTCTTCTCACTTTGATTTATTAGAATGTTTTACTCAAAGATGCACTTATTTAATTTTAGTTAGCGTAATGTAGAAGTTTAAAATAGATTTCCACTTTGTTTTTTTAAGTTGTAAATAAAACTCAAAAAACAAGTTGTAAATAAAACTCAACACAGGATAACAGTATTGCTGGAACTAAATGAACAAAGTATTAAGTAGATTGGGATTGTCTTTGGCATGATTTACCAATTTGTTTAGAAATAACTACGCTATTTTAAATGGGAGTGCACTATGTAAAAATCATGGATGATAGAGCTATATAAAATGAAATCATGGCCAAGGTTAACTTCACTTATTTTTTTAATGTTTATTTATTTTGAGAGAGAGGGAGTTGGGGTTAGAGAGAAGGGAAAGAGAGAATCCCGAGCAAGTTCTGTGCTGTCAACATGGAGCCCAACACAGGGCTCGATCCCAGGAAACATGAGATATTGACCTGAGCCAAAATTAAGAGTTGGATGCTTAACTGACTGAGCCACTCAGGCGCCCCAAGGTTAGCTTCATTTAAATTCTCTTCTGAAGCCATAATTTTCATGGTTGTTTAATTTGTGTCCATACCTAAACAAATTTAGTGATGCTCCTATCATGTTTTGTTGACTGGACTTTTTTTTAATAACTCTTAACTGGTGAATGCTACAGTGAATAGAATTATTTTGTTATTGTGGTTAATATTATCTCCTTCCTTCCTTCTCCCCTTCCTTCCTTCCTTCTTACCTACCTTCCTTCCTTTCCCCCTTTTTTGTTCTTTATTCCTATTTATTTGTTGCACCAAGACTCAAGTGTCCATTGGTAGTCTGAGCTTATGTTTCAAAGCATCTACTGAGTGCATAGATTATAATTGACTAACATTTTGGTTTGGATAAAAATAAAATTCTCCATCTTAATTTTGTTTTGGTTGGATAAAATATTTTAGGCTCACACTCTCTTCCCCTCAGAATTTTAAATGTTACTCTATTATTTTTTCACACCCGAAATTGCTGAGTAGAAAGCCTTTTATGATGAAAAACAAAACTCAAGGAAAACAAAAATATCTTCTTGAAATGAGAAACTTCCTTACTGGTTTTAAAAAAAACTTCAGCATATATTACACTTAATAGTAGCAAAGGAAAAAGAGGGTATGATAAATTTAAATTTTTTTTTCAACGTTCATTTATTTTTGGGACAGAGAGAGACAGAGCATGAACGGGGGAGGGGCAGAGAGAGAGGGAGACACAGAATTGGAAACAGGCTCCAGGCTCTGAGCCATCAGCCCAGAGCCTGACGCGGGCTCGAATTCACGGACCGCAAGATCGTGACCTGGCTGAAGTCGGACGCTTAACCGACTGCGCCACCCAGGCGCCCCTGATAAATTTAATAAAAGATGTGCAAGAACTCTATGGAGAAGAATATAAAACTGTGTAGAATGACATTAAATAAAACCTAAATAAATAGAAAGCTAATTTCTGAAATCATTCCATTTTTTGCATAAAACAAAAGTGGTTTGGAATTCCAAATGTTCAGGCTGAGTCTTATTCTAGGACATTTTGCTCAGCTGATACTGAAGAGTTGTTTATTCCAGGATGAAGGAAATCGGCACACAAGGAGTTTGATAGAAGGTAGAGACTCAGTCAAGTCTGCATAGTAAGACTTTCTTGAATGAACTATAAAGTTAGTTCCCAAAGCACAAGCCCCATCACACTCTAGATTGTTTAAAGGGCCATTGCATCTCATACCTAACGCCTCCTCTGGCAGGCTGGGCTAGGACTCTGGCGTGTTATAAACACAGCCGTGTACACAATAGTGATCTCTGAGTTCTATCTCTGCTCCACCAAGATAGGGTCCACAGAGGAGAGGAAGCCTTTTACATTTGTCTTTTTGTAAGATGAGTAGCAAAGAGTAGATGCTCAATAAATAGATGTACGAACATGTACTGGGTTTAAGCCTTGACTTCACAACTACAGTTGAGAGTTAATTACTAAATATGCAAAATCAAATGACCTCATGTATAGGGTCAATGATCCTGCTCTCTCTACTCTCCAACATGGTCTGGAGAATCATATGACACCACGTGTGAAGGTGGACTATAGACTACAAGCCACTCCCCAAGGCAGATGTAGGTCAGTATCAATTGTAATCTTTGTAACTTATTTACTTTGTCTTACAATTTTATCAGTGTGATTTTAGTAACAGTCTACACTCCAGCAAGTAAAACCTATACCTGGTTAGTTTTTAAGTTATATGGCTAGTTTTTTTTTAATAAATAATTCTTTAAACATGAATTTCTTCTAAACTTATTTCAATGTCATGTGTGTTCTGATTCCTTTATATTGTGATTTCCCAAGGACAATGAGTACATTAGAAAACTATGCAGTCATAGATTCAATAAATATTTACAAAAATAAATTTTGAACAGATAGAATAACAGAGTGAAGGGCCATTGATGAAATAAGTTGAGTTTCACTTTCTGTATTTAGTAATTCATAAACTATTATGTAAAGAGAATCAGGTCTTTGTGTTGGTTACAAGTCATGAAATTTCACTGCCGCAAAGGAATTTGGAGCACTAGTTCAGAGGAAATTAATATCTTTATTTCCATTAACCACTAACTAAAATATGCCATTTTCTTCAATGATCAATGTGGGCAAACAGAGTGGGATCAGTAGTAGTACTTCAACTGTCACAAATAGACATCACAGATAATGTCATACCCACCTATGGACTTCAGACATCTCAAAATGGCATTACTTTGAAATTATAGCAGTTATTAAACCCAGTGTTGACCTTGTTTTTTTTTTAATTTTTTTAAATTTTATGTAGTTTTGAGAGCAAGAGAGAGAAAGAGAGAGGCAGAGAGAGAGGGAGACAGAGGATTCCAAGCAGGCTCTGCACTGACAGCAGCGAGCCCGATGTGGGACTTGAGCTCATGACCCATGAGATCATGACCTAAGCTGATGTTGGAGGCTCAACCGACTCAACCACCCAGGCACCCCAGGCCTTGATATTTGATGTGTTAGTAATAAAGCACATATTACATAGTGAACTGGTATCTGTAATTGCTCTTTTATAATTTTATTTATTTTATGAATTTTATTACATGATTTTGAGAAAGGTCCAGAGGTTCATAAACTTGTCAAAGGAGCCAGTGACACATTTTTTTTAAGATGGTTAAGAACCCCTGCCTTTGAGGCTATCTGATTCTACTTTCTATCTCCTATGGCCTTCCCACAGAAAGGGGTGACCCACAGCACCCACATCCTCTGGGAAATTGTAAATGCAGACACTCCAGACCCATTGCAAAACCGTTGAATCATAATCTGCATTTCAACAATATCCTTTGGTGATTTGGACATTTTTCAGTGTATTATTCCATAATATTAACATATTTCCTTTAGCAAGACCCCTTTGGTGCCTATATACTTTTTCCTAAACACTAGTCAACTTCCCAGGATAAAACAAAGAGGGGGGGGGGGGCGGAGAGAACAGCAATGTCCATTCTATTGCCAAAAGACAATTCACTCTTGGGTTTAATTAGACACAGTCACTACTTATCTAAAGTAATTATTCATTATATTAAATCCATGAAGGAAATCACCTTTCTAGGTTCCAAGAGGTTTTCATGACTCTGGAATTGCTGAAAAATAAACACATCTTGCCTCTTTTCAGTCCCATTTTAGAAGTTTCAGAATCCATGAAAATATGTGTTTATCCTGGAGGAAGGGAAGAAGGAAGAATAAACAAGTCACTAAAGAATACTGACGCATTTGATTAGCAATAGCATCTATATTTAAGACTTGTGAAGTGAGAAATAAGACAGAAAAGAGATAGCTAATAAAAACTAAAATTGGCATATTACTTCAGTTATCTACTATCCAGTTCTGAAATTTCAGCAGATATTTTAATATAATAATTATTTTAAAGTGTTCTTAGAAGTAGGTGAAGCCTTTGCTTGATTTTCAAAGAAATCCAAAATGATGCTGAACTTTTGGAATGCAAAGTTCATAAAGTAAATGATGTAATATCTTTCTTTGAAAATTTTGACTCAGTAATTTCCTGCCAAAAACCATTTTTAGCAGTACTGCCTTCCAAGAATATAAATAAAATGATTAAGCATAGAATACCTTTAAAATATGAGATAAGGCAACATGCTTATGTAATGATACTTTCGGAAGTAAAATTATTTTTTTTAATTTTTTAATGTTTATTTTTGAGAGAGACAAAGAGCTAGCAGGAGAGGGTCATAGAGAGAGGGAGACACAGAATCCAAAGCAGGCTCCATGCTTTGAGATGTCAGCACAAAGCCCAAGGCAGGGCTCGAACCCAGGAAGCACAAGATCATGACCTGAACCGAAGTCTGATGCTTAACCCACTGAGCCACACAGGCACCCCTAAATGTTCATTTTTATTATCCTTTTGCTGCAATATTTATTGACTATGATGTCAGAATTCTGAGAAGTTCATGAAGAAATGAATGGGTAAGCAAACACTGACCCAGCAACATTCACTTTTTAAAATTCCATTGATTCAACTTTAAAAGCTATATTCAGCCAATCACTTTTTCAAAAAAGCAAAGTACCCACATTTGCACGCACACATAGCAACACCTACTACTTAACTAGTAGACCTAAGTGAAGACTATTTTTCTAACTGCAAATGTACCATTAGGAGAGAGCATGGTTTTAAAAGAAATTTTTTCCTGAGAAAGCAATGATTTATCAGATCAAAAACTAAGAGTAACTTTTCCATCATAAGAAAAACTGAAAAATACAGGTAAAAATGATGGAAGATATTCATTTGGAAATAGAAATGAGAATGTGTTGCCAACTTTAATTGCCATCAGAACAGATGAATAAATGGACACAAACAATGAGTGAATTTAACAGCAGTTCTTTCCAGGGATAAAATTCCAATTTCAGAGTCGTAGGAAATGGGTTCACAGTGAGCAATGATACAATGATACAAAAATCACTAATCTTTGAGAAGCAAGAGTTTGCCCAACTGTTAACAGTAACTGTGATAGATAATGGCCTCTTTGCTATGTCACAGCGGGAGTTCACCTGCAGGCCCTGAGGCAGGGAAGTTTCCAATGTAGGCTGCCATCTTGGATTTTTCTCTGGATCCCTGCCCCTATCTTCTAAGCACAATAATTTATATCTTGTTTCTGTTCATAGTGCATTATGTCACAATAATTTTTGAATGTTTACCATGTTTTCAAGATTTTGAAACTTACCAGGACACAAGACAGGTAATATTTGTGCTTATGTTAGTACCTGTGCCATTCAAACTTCCCATCAGGGAAGGACTTCTTTCCACTGATGCTGCTTTGTCAAAACTGACAGCCACTTCAAGGAAGGCCTCATTTGAAGAGTCAGCTACTCCAAGATTTTGGCCTTTGTGGGCTGGTTCATATCTGAAGACTTATGAGACAGGGCTATAAAGGCTGGACTATTTCATCCAACATGGAACAACTCCCCAGACCATTGTAGCCCCAGAGACACCTGTGAGAGTGGCCAACCTTTTATCAGTCTCCACTGCACCTTTACCTCTCCCTCTTCCCAACTTTGTTTCATTCCCTTGTCATAGGTGATGTTAAACCTAAAGGCACTCCCTAATAAGCATCTTGTCTCCTTGCCAACTTCTTGGTTTCAGAACCCCTCTGGGGAACCCTACCCGACACACTGCTGCTTAGAAAACCTAAGCAGGAAAAGATGGTCTTTGGGCTTTTTGTTGTTGTTGTTGTTGTTGTTGGCTTTTGTGTTTTGTTTTGTTGTCATTTGTTTCCTTCCTTCTAGTAAATTCCCTCTAACAGTCTATTTTGGAAGTATTCCAGTTAGCTGTCAATTTAGTTGATGGTTAAGCACCTCCCAGGAGTGCATTTTAATGACGAGATTTTTGAAGATCTATTGCCTTCAAAACCCAAAGGAATGAAGCAAAAATAATAGGGAAAAAAAAGCGGTAGGAGTTAATATTTTGATCCAGGCAAATTCTTTTTTTTTTTTTAACGTTTATTTATTTTTGAGACAGAGAGAGACAGAGCATGAATGGAGGAGGATCAGAAAGAGGGAGACACAGAATCTGAAACAGGCTCCAGGCTCTGAGCTGGCAGCACAGAGCCCGGCGCAAGGCTCAAACTCATGGACTGCGAGATCACGACCTGAGCCGAAGTCGGGCGCTTAACCGACTGAGCCACCCAGGTGCCCCGATTCAGGCAAATTCTTAATATCAGCTGTATGATATCATTAAGGAACATATAAACACCAGGAATACCAATGCTCAGGTGGTCTCTGACCTCAAAATTAACTTATGAAAACAACCAAGAGCAACATAATATAACACATAATAATACACCAAATGAATCTCTACATTCAAGGATCTACTTGTCTTATTCCCTAAGTATTTGAAAGGAATTATACCTAAAACCAGTCATTCACTGAAGACTTCACCATCCTAACCTCTTCCTAAAACACAGTTATGAGGATATTCTATTGTTAGTTTAGAAATTGGACTGGATTACAGATGCTAGAATGCTTGCTGGCTTCTATAATTCTCATTAACAACCTTCCTAGAATTGTCATCAGTAACGACCAGAAATTAGACCCAGGGGACAAGTCACATGGTTCCATAATTTGGCCTGTACCAAATGCCATTTATAGACTTTACAAAAATCATATAAAAGTTACTTAAAGTTAAAATGATTTGAGAATTTTTAAGAGCTTTGTAAGTATTTCCAATATGTCTATATTCTCCTTGAATACTAATATGTTAAATTCTCCGTAACATCCTAAAAGAACAAAATCCAATCCTAGGTAATCATGAACGAACCATAAAAAGCAAACCAACCCAAAACTACTGTTTTAATTATTAATTGATGACTTCAAGGCCATAGGAATGGAGGGAAATGTGGAGGGAAATCTAATTTACTTCTGACAGTATTTGTTCTTCTAAACAAGAACACTCTCCTCTTAAACGTGTTCCTTTCTTTCACCATTTTACTTTTCCTTCTGCCTTCTCCTCCTTGTCTTTTTGCTTCCTTCTTACTAGGCCACAGATGCTGGGAAGTTTGCGCTGTAGCAGAGCAACTAACGTGTTTGTTCATAACCCAGTATTTTCTTACACAGGTTGTGAACAAAAAGACGTGCCTGCCTTGCTTTCCATGCCCCAATTAACTGAGTTCCTAATTCAATTAAGCAGCGCACAGGTGAGTCCTAAGTACGACACGAATCCCCAAAGACTTGCCTACCACTAGCTTCACAAACAAGTCTATTACATATTGCTTAGAAGAGGCCACTGGAAAATGGAAAGAACTATAATTGGTAAGTATATTTATTTGTAAGCAATGGTATCACAGTAGCAGAAAAGGGAAAAAAAAATCACCCTTTACTGAGGTTAACTTACAGGTCACAGGGTTGTCTTTGCAGCCTCTCTATACCCTACGATAAAATTCAAAGATAGCAAATTCAGAGAGACTTTTCAACCATCTGACACCAGAATTGTGTACATTTTATTTCCAGGAATGTGATTGATTTTAAATTATATTTCATTGATTTTTTGAGAATTCATGGGTAATATTTAGTAATGAATTTAAATGACTTTGAAGATTTTTGAAGATGTTAATGTATGCAAAGCAACAGTGGACTAGTTTATCATACATTCGTGTGTGTACTTATGTATACTTTAGGTTTGTGTCTTTTTTTTAAGTGTATTTCTTTTGAAAGAGAGAGAGCAGGCAAGGGGCAGAGAGAAAGAATCCCAGGCAGGCTCTGTGGTGTCAGCTCAGAGTCCCAAACGGGACTCAAACTCAGGAACGGTGAGATCATGACCTGAGCCAAAACCAAGAGTCAGACGCTTAACCAACTGAGCCACCCAAATGATGCTAGGTTTGCATCTTTCATGTAGTTTAAATACCAGAAGTGTTTAGGACTTGGTCTGTTATTTCAACATATCTGTCCAATTCTTTTTACTAACAGCAAATCATTCACTTTAGGGTAGAGTTGGCCCCAAGATGTTATAAACTATCATAGAAATAGGCTTCCTTTAAAAAAAAATTACCTTTGAGAATAATTAGTACATTAGAACTACTGACTAGCATAATGAAAAAAGACCAAGGCTAGAAGGCCAAGGATTTTATATATAAACTCTCAACCTTAAAAATGTCTCTTCTGCTTCATCCTTTTTTTTTTCCTACAGCCTCAAATATCCTCATCAGTACAATTTAAATTTTTTTAATGCATTAAATTAGCTTGAAGTTCCCTTGGTTCCTTCCAAAAATGTCATTATTCCAGTGTATCATTTTAATCTATTTTAGGCTATTCTAAATATCTATTGTTTCTCGGATCTATAAATAAAATATGTAAAACAGAGCAGTTTGGATTCAGCGTGTTCCATGATTTCTATGCATACACACAGCTCTTCAGTGACGTGTGCCCTGGCTATAGGGAATACAATGTTTTCTCTTATTGTAAAAAATAGTGATGTTCCGTTTCTTTGTATATTGAGAAGAATGTGTGATCAAGCAATAAAAATTCATTACATTGAGACACTTAACTTTTCTCGCAATAATTGTTAAAAAGCCGAGCTTTTGATACTGGCTAGCACGTGAGTCAATAGAGTTTTTTGTAAAATTCTCTGATGCTCTTCGAAAAAAATGTAAGTGGCATATATATATATATATATATATAACTGACTGAAGCCACTTAACTTTCAAAAATATGTTTCGCAGATGTTTTCAAAGAAAGCATGCTATAAGCATTTTTCAGTGTAAAAAAAATGAAATATTTGCTTTTATGTGGCAAAAGATGAAGTCATTTACTAAAGTATTCCAACATAATATCATTTTTACTTGAAATTTCAAAATTCCAAGGAACAAGACAGATTTTTTTCAACGGTTATTATATTCGCAGCTAATGTACTAAAAATCATTAGTTGGACATGCATAATAATAGGAAAGTATGTTACATATCATTAAAATAGTATTCTTAGTGAATTAGAGGTAGAATTCTATTAATTTCACTTGGTTCTTCAGGTAATTTCTAGAATCAGTAGGATATTTGATGTTGAAGAAGTGAGTCTTACCTACTCTCAAGTTAAAAAATAGGTGTGGATGGACGCCTGCATGGCTCAGTCGGTTAAGTGTCTGACTTCAGCTCAGGTCATGATCTCACGGTTCATGGGTTCTAGAGCCAAGTCAGGTTCTGTGCTGAGAACTCGGAGCCTGGAGCCTGCTTCGGATTCTGTCTCCTTGTCTCTCTGCCCCTCCCCCACTCACGCTCTGTCTCTCTCTCAAAAATAAATAAACATTAAAAAAATTTTTCAAAAAGTGTGGAAAAATCAATCCAAAAAGTGTTGACGGCATTTTTGAAGTTTTACTTTGGAAACAAACAATCTCAAGCTGATTTGTATACAAACCCAACAGAATCCAATGATAAATAACCAGCAGGTTGAACAAGCAAGATGACTGATATAATCATAAAACATGTTTTTTTTTTTGTTGTTTTGTTTACTTTTTGTCTTCCACTGCCCATTTAAAATGCATGCCCTGAATGTAGTTTCCCTCTACTCACGGATAAAAACGCAGCTGGGCCCTATGACAATCACGTTCATGATTTGGAAAAGAGTTCATTCTATGCTCACTTTCAGTCGTTAATACAGTCTCTTCAGTAACCAGAAGGTTCATTCCCACATTTTAATAAACACAGCAATGAAGGATGAGTTAAGTCCTCTCCCACCCACCTCAGAAATCTGTCCACTTCAGGCTGAAAATCTTGAGAAAAGGAAAAGAAGGGTCCATACATGAAATCATCTCCTTTTGCCTCTCCTCCGTCTCACAAACATGCTTAGCTTGGATCATCCTCAGCTTGGTCGTCAGTGGTCCAGTCAGACCGCTGAAGATCTCTCGACCTGGGTGGGTCCATCTTTAACCAAGTGACCGTGTCTCTATTCCGGGGGGTATCCAAAAGTCTTCCCACCATCCTCTACCAGCCTGCACAATCCTGTAAAATCCTCTACAAAGCCTTCAATCTGAGTGGATTGCCAGAGTTCTCAGTCCTTTTAGGAAACACAATTTTACAAAACCTTAGATATCACTATATAGCTTATATTATTTCAATCAGCCCCCATAAAAAGCTACCCTGATGGGTTTGAGGAGAGGGAAATGCAAGGAGCAGGAGTGGGGCTCATGGTATGGCTTCCTCTGAAGAGCTCCTTACAAAATCCTCACTCTCCACCATTTTAAATTACATGCACATGCAGAGAGAGAGATTATTATGTACCAATTTTATTATTATATAACTGTTATCATACACTACTTTTCATAGACATATAGATATAGATACAGATATAGATACAGATATAGATAGATACAAACATATACACACACACTAGTACATGTATTCAAGTGTCCTGGGACAATTTATATAATATCCCCCTATGGTGATTTGTGTCTCATATGCTTTGGAGTCCAATATCTTTCTCATTATCCCTAGCCAAAACAAAAGCAAGGGGACCACTTCTAAATACTGTATCAGTCACCTACTACCATAATAAAGCTGCATTCCACACCACCACAAAACTCTTTAATAATATAATCATGTTCCCATTGGTGTGTGCAAGCTTTCTGGGGTTTCGCTGATTTTGGGGGTGGGCTACCCATGGCTTGGCTGCGAGCTCCAGGTAGAAGCCAAGTCTATTCAGTGTGCCTCCTTGTCTGGTCTTGGGACCAGCAGACCAGCTGGGGCATGTTCTTGACATGACCACAGACAAAGCACAGGAAAGCAAGACCAAATACTCAAAGCACATTTCGAGCCCTTGCTCATGTCATGTTTTCTAACATTAAATTGACCAAAACAAGTCTTCAATAGGGAAATATCTCCATCTCTAATGAGAGGGACGTCAAAGTCACGTGGATAAAGACAAAGGGAAGAATGAAGAATATGAACAGCAATTCAACCTACCAGTTGTCTCTGAAAGCTGTGACAGCCTGAAGTGTCAACTCACTCTTTGATGTCACTTCAGCAATAGGCATGGCTGACATCTTCAGAGAAGAAGATAAACTATAGAAATTGGATAGTCTATGCATTTCATCCTAGTTCGATAGATATTTTTTAAATGTTTACTTTTTTTAAAATTTTTTTTCAACGTTTATTTATTTTTGGGACAGAGAGAGACAGAGCATGAACGGGGGAGGGGCAGAGAGAGAGGGAGACACAGATTTGGAAACAGGCTCCAGGCTCTGAGCCATCAGCCCAGAGCCCGACGCGGGGCTCGAACTCACGGACCGCGAGATCGTGACCTGGCTGAAGTCGGACGCTTAACCGACTGCGCCACCCAGGCGCCCCTAAATGTTTACTTTTTAATATTTATTTTGAGACAGAGAGAGAGAGAGAAGTGGGGGGCAGAGAGAGAGAATCCCACTCAGGCTCTGCACTGTTAGCTATAAACTACTGACTTTATAGAGGTTCCCCCAAATTGTCTACAAATGTCTTTTTGCTGTTCCAGGATTCGAGGCAGGATATCACAATGCATTCAGAGGTTTCTTCTTGGTCTTCTAAAATCGGTGACAGCTCCTAATATTTTCTTATCTTTCAGAAACGTGACACTTTTGAAGAGCACTGGTCAGGCGTTTTGTAAAATGTCTCGCAACTTGGGTTTGTCCACTGTTTTCTCAAAATTTAACAGAGGTTGTCAATTTTAGGAGAGAATGTCACAGAAATTACGTGCCCTTCTCATCACATAATATTGGGAGTACATTATATGCACACATCTTATTTCAGGTGGTGTTAATATTGATGATTTGGTAAAGATAGTATCTCCCAGTTCCACTGTAAAATTAATATTTTTTTCCTGTCCATGCTGTTTTCACTGGAAATGGTCACTAAGCCCAGTCCATTCTCAAGGATAGAGTAATGAAGCTCCACTTCCTGGAAAGAAGAGTATCAAAGTATCTGGGACATGTATTAAAAGCATCACAGTAAACAAATATTTGGGGGAAGATACTCTGAGACTATAATGTTTCTCCTTAAACATTAGCTTGATGATTTTAGCATTCATGAGTAGATCATGCCTGCTTCAACTGCTATCATAATGTTCTAATGATGATTTTCATTCCCCTTATCCTTTGTACATTCATTGGACAGAAATCTTTTGTAAGTAGGAGTTGTTCCTTCTCCCCTATTTATTTCCTTATTTATTCACTCAGTCACTAATTTATGTCAGTACAGACTCGTGAATATTTATTTCATTTGGAGGGTTAAAATCCAAATACATTTCATTAGGTAATTTGTTACTTAACTTGTTCCATATTTAATCACTAACATCTCTTTCAGGCTTTTTCTTACGTTCTTTAGGCATGCCCATCTTTATTTTCTCCTTCCTTCTCAAAAAAAACATTCTTAATTTCTGGTACCATAAGACACTCCAGGCTCATTTTGTATTTTCCCTGCCTCGACTCCATTTCTCCAAGAAGCTCTTCTCTCTTGTATCCAAAGACGGTCTTTAGAAAGCAAGATCAGTGTACTCACTGCTAAACATGCTTAATTTTATAGACAACAATCATTTTCACAAAATCATGACATTTCACTAACTTTATAACCTGTCCATGTTTCTTTTTCATTTCTTTCTCTTCGTCTTTGTGCTACTCACTTTTCAGTATTCTCCCCTGATGTGTGATGCCAGAGCACACGAATTCATCTTGTGAAAATAAAAGAAAATGGAGGGCAGGCTTGAACACCTTCCAAGCAGGCAAAGTCATTTAAGCTACATAAGCAAAATTTTATCTAACCTATTTTATGAACATAAACAAAACTTAACTTGGGTCATTTCTTATAAATGCCTATGATAATCATAAAAGAAACATAGGTCACCTTCCTTTTTTTCCTGGCTTTTTGCTTTTTAAATTTTTTTTAATATAATTTATTATCAAGTTAGCTAACATACAGTGTATACAGGATGCTCTTGGTTTTGGGGGTAGGTTCCCATGATTCATTGCTTACATACAATACCCAGTGCTCATCCCAATAAGTGCCCTCCTCAATACTCATCATCCATTTCCTAAAAAGATATACGACAATCATTTTTAACATATGCCTTGCCATCTGGACACACCTATTATAATAACCAATCATTGTAAAGGTTCAACAGCTTCCTCATTTTAATTTTATAAGATAGCCTGTAATGTCATGCTTCTGAGCTTCAACTCAGTTTGGATTAGAAGATTCCCTGGTTGTAAACTGTTCTTTTACACACCATCAAGTCTTCGTAAATACTGTTTTACTGATCTGGTTTTAATTTGCATTGTTTCTAGATTTTTGACAACCTTACTTTTGGATTTACTTTTATTTATTCTGTCTAAAGATTCTGTACATTCTGAAAGGCTCATCACTCCCTCCACGTCGGCTCTTTTCTCCTTAGTATCTGTCTTAGAAAGCTTTGTCCACCTCACAGATTCACAATCCACCTACAATGTTGACCTCTTTCTATTTCCAAATTGCCTATCTACAGATCCCTCTTTCATGCCTAAGTTGGTTCAAATGTAGTACATTCCATATTCATCTTCATATGTCATCAATAATACTCCATTTATTACCACTAGAATTTCCATGTTGATTCCAAAGAGGGCTATCTTTGAAAGAAGGATTTGCAGAGGATTCTTCTTTCCCCTCCCCTTTCTTTATATTCTTTTTTTTCTTTCTTTCTATTCTTGCATGATGTCAGCTATCAATAAGAGAATAATAAATCTGCCTACAGCTGGATGAAAGCCTTTGCTCTATAACCCGGGTCCTTAGGAGAGCCAAAAATATTAGAAAAAGACAAAATTCTGGAATTGTTTCACATATAAATGTCACATTAGTCAAGATATAGATTCAAATACCACTATAACAAAACTCAAATTAATGGTTTAAACTAGATAGTAATTTATCTGTCTCTGACATAAATTTTGAGATCCAGGGAAACCCAAAGGTTCTTCTTCATCAGGACATAGAACAACCCTGGTTCCACCTCCGCTAGGGATGCTCTGAAATCTTTGGAGTCAACCACATGATTCAAGGTTGCTCAACATCATGTCTACATTCCAGGGGGCAAAGAAGGCGAGGGCCGTCTTTTTCCCTTTAAAAAGCACAACATCTCTTCTTCCTCATCTATATCTTCCAGAAACACCCAAACCTCTATTTTCTCTTTGATATGTCTCCTCTCTTCCATACTTAGGTTCTCCTCTCCTTAACTTTCAAAACCTCATTCATGGGTAATTTTAGCATGCTACAAATCACACTCCCTGAGTGGAGGATTTTCTAAGCGTGGTCACTAGTGAGTTCTAATCTTTTTCTGCAGAACAAATGATATGTAACATTAATCTGACTACACACTCCAATGGATGTAAATCGTGTGAAATTATAGAAAAAAAACTGTAACTCCACTTTTGTTTCATTCCCCCCAATAAATTTCACCAAAATTTAAGAACTTTCTTGATTCCATGAAATTATTAAAAAATTACTATAGAAAAAATTTTAATAAAATATTGTGATGGAATATAATTGCTTCATATATTAATAACAAATTCCTCATGATGTGTCATCAGGTCATCCTTGGGTTGAAAGCCCCTGTTTTCACAGTGAAACAATACGGTTGACATTGTTTCTCTACACAAAACATACCAGGGCTCCTGGGTGGCTCAGTCGGGTAAGAGTCCGACATCAGATCAGGTCATGATCCCGCGGCTCATGAGTTCGAGCCCCGCAACATCAGGCTGTGTGCTGACAGCTCAGAGCCTGGAGCCTCCTTCAGATTCTGTGTCTCCTTCTCTCTCTGCCCTACCCCCACTCATGCTCCACCTCTCTCAAAAATAAATAAGCATTAACAAAATTTAATTAAGAAAAACATCAATTGCTTCTCATTGTCTGGAGCTTGGAACTAAACTCTTTCACCTGGTTTTCATACTTTTGCATTTAGAGCTTGCTACTGGCTAAAAATTCTACATGGCTCTTCAATCAACAACTTCTTCTAGCCTATAGCAGTTATTTTCCGTGTCTGAGCTTTTCTTTGGACTGCATTGTTTGCTCACTGGCACAGGGGTATGTGAAATTGGCCCCATGGAATATCATACTTGTTTTTTAGCAGCCATCCTATTACAGTCCTAAGTCCACCAACAAAAATGTATGCTTACCTACAGAACCAAAGACACACAGTCTTTTGATAAATCCCTGTTGTTGTTGTTGTTGTTGTTGTTGTTTATCACAGAAACTTCTGTTTTCTTGCCTGCCTAGTTTTGTTTTTCCTGTATTCTGAGTAGCCAATGACCTTACCTTCCTCTCCAAAGATGTCCCGCTGCTTAAGGCAGCACATGAAATAAGAAGATAATGGTAATTTTTTCCCAACTCTCCATTTGTCCTCATCCTCTTCATATTAATAATGGGAAAGATTTTCCCCTTAAAAATACTTTCTATTTCCCTATATTTTGATATACATCATGAGTCAAGGTATCACACAACGGGGATTAGATTTATGTAAAGATAAGCTAGTGAAGATCATGACTTACTTCTAACTTATGATCCCCTGTGGAATTTTAAGCATTCAGCACTATTTAGCTCCTAATTGGGTTAAACTAGAAATCACATTCATTTTCAATTTATCTCAAAACAAAAGCATTTATTTATATCTTTACCTTAGAGTTTTATTTATTTATTTATTTATTTTTTTATTTATTTTTTAATGTGTATTTATTTTTGGGAGAGAGAGAGAGAGAGAGAGAGCCAGCATGAGCTGGGAGGGGCAGAGAAGGAGACACAGAATCCGAAGCAGGCTCCAGGCTCTGAGCTGTTGGCACAAAACCCGATGTTGTGGGGCTCAAACTCGTGAACCACGAGATCATGACCTGAGCTGAAGTCAGATGCTTAACCGACTGAGCCAGCCAGCACTCCTAGAGTTTTCTTTTTAAGCTTCACTTTCCATGTTATTTTTATAAGGATCACTATCTCCTTAAAAACCTACATACGTGTCACTTTGACTTTGTTTCACCAGATAAATAATAGAAGGTATAAATATGAACTAGAAGGTACATACATACATATATTTGCACTCTGCCTGTCACTTCTTGCCACTTTCCACAGTTTATCAGGAGCTGCTCCACTGCTGTAGTGCTTCCAAGCTTGTCATGTGTCATTTTTCAGTTGCCATTCATAATACGGCACCATTTTCTGTATTAACACTTAACTGTCGAGGTGTTATGCAACATAATCACATTCCTCCAACATAAAACTCTCACCTCCATGGCCAGTTTAAATCAACAGGGTCAAGGGTGAAGCCTGGTTTGGTCTGGATAAGAAGAAAGAGAGAGGGAAATAAACATGAAAATTAAGAAGAAGGAAAGAGGGAAATAAACACAAAAATTAAGCATTCTGGGTCCAGCCGTAAAATTAATGTCCTTGCATTCCAAAGCACATTTGGCAAAATATAATGATCTGTTACTCTTTCTAGGATCCCCTGTCCATAGTCATAATCCAGGAACATTCTGAGCTCTCTGCAAAATGGAAGACTTAGATCAATGGTCTGACAGTAATTTATAGATGTTATTTGCTGATTGGAGTCTGCAAAGCCTATATAATCGGTGCACATAATTGAATAAGTCTACAATCGTCATCAGTTTGTCCTCCTTTCAAAACCATAAACACCTCTATATTATTATCATGCTTAGGTGTGAGATGCATCATCCTTTGTTCAAAAGAGCATTATAAGAAAGATTGAAAAATCAGCTGGTTTCGGCAAAATCTGCTTGTTGTCTTGGAAATTTCTCCCTAAATTCTTCCTGTGATCTCCTAGCATTTAATGACCTTCACTACAAGCATCAAGGTCTTTCTTTACAGGCAGGTGGGACCAAATACTCTGTATCACCCCCATATCTAAAATCATGAGACCTAATGAATACTAAGGTTGCATAGATCCTACATGAAACCATGTAGAGAGTACAGACCCTATGAGAAAATAAAAATATAGGAAAAGCCACCATCACATACATTAGATAAGGAAATACAAAATGATGTTCCACTCAAGTGATGTAAAATCCTAGGAATCTTAAAAATTTAAATTTCTGAAGCTAAGAAAGGACTCTCACAAACATGGCACAATCCAATTAAACCATCAAATGCTGACTGGTCTCAGAAAGAATATCAATGTTCTCACTGTCCAGGAGAAAATGATACAGAAGTGACAACTGATAGATGGTTTTCAGAGATTAGTAAAGTCAACCGGCAACACTTTAGCATATTTATTAAAGTTCCATCTTATTCTTGGTCAAGAAAAAGAACAGATTTGGGGTTTTGTGGGTTTTTTTTTTTCAAAATAGAAACTCAATGCAAGACATAGGAAAGAGAAAAAGTAGCCTCTGGAGAAGAGAAGTATAAAAACATAAAAAGGGGAGGGTTTGGTGGGAGCTTGTAAAATGAATAGAGCAATGAAGCTAAGCCATAACACAGAAAGATGGTAAATTTTGATATATCATGTTTTGGCTAGCAATGGAAGTTGGCTTACTGGGGAAGAGACAAAGATGGCCCTGGGGAGTAATAGAAGCAAAGAAGCGGAGAAAGAAAATATGCTGTGTATAGTCTCATAGTTTGGAATCTGAGCTTAATTTTTAAAAAGTCAGGTTTCATAAGACAGAGATGTACAGAAGCAAATAAAATTTTCTAACATACAAGCGAGTATATCTGAAACTCTGCTCCTTTTGTTTTTTATTAAATCCAATCTTGAGTCAGATACTTAATTCTAGATTTCACTACAACAATACAAAATTTTTAAGCCAAAGAAAACCTCCCCTCAGCATTTTCAGGAAGACTTAGGAGATGTATATAAAGGCACTGTGGCTATCATTTATTGAATGCTGATGAATCGGAAGAGAAATTCATGACTGTATTATCAAATCACTCTGGTTCAGCATGGTCAAGAAATAAAATCTGTAGACTTTCTTAATAGATACTAACCGTCCTTAATGCTCAGACTGCCAGTTGTTAATAGCTAAACGTGGTTACTATACTTATCACTGCTTTACGATTCCTACATTCCTACCACTTTTTCCAGCCGCAAGACCCACCTGCAACCTAAATATACTTTCTTGTCTTTTCTTCTCTGCTGACAACTACAATTCCACCCCAGTAGTATTTCCTATCTCAGGGTTGGAACACCCAGTCCTTGCTTGATGCTCCACACTGACACTAACAGCCAGCCAGCCACTGCGTAGGTGAGCATGTGATAAATATTTAGTCCAATTTAGATAGTCGGACAAAGACTAGTATTCCTATACCATCTGCCACCAGATAAACGGAATTTCTTTTACAAAAGGTTTCGTTTAATACTCGTCCATGTGAACTTCAAATCTCTGTACTAATTATTATTCAGGGTTTGGTAACATTGAAAGTCAAATGTCATCATCTACATTTGAACTTAACTATACACCATGAGTATTATTCCATTTTGTAGTAACTTTACTTCCTTATCACCTAAGTTAGTAATCTATTGTTACGTAACAAAGTACCATAAAATTTGTCAGACTAAGGGAACATGTATTTCTTTTTTTTCTAATTTTTTTTAACGTTTATTTATTTTTGAGAGAAAGAGAGAGAGAGCACGAGCTGGGGAGAGGAAGTCACAGAATCTGAAGCAGGCTCCAGGCTCCGAGCTGTCAGCACAGAGCCTGATGTGGAGCTTGAACCCAGGAACCGTGAGATCATGACCTGAACCGAAGTCTGGCACTTAACCGACTGAGCCACCCAGGTGCCCCGGGAACACGTATTTCTTATATCAGAGTTTCTGTGAGTCAAGAATCTGGGCACCTTTTTTCCCGGTGCCACTGACTCCAAGTGTCATTGGCCTGCAAGCCAAGAGCCAGCCAGGGCTCATCTGAAGACTCAACTGGGGAAAGATTGACTTCTGAGCTCACAAGGTTGTGGGCCACACTCACTTTCTTTGTCACAGGCTGCTGACTGAAGGTCTTCCTAGTGGTCTCTGTAGCACTACAGAGGGAAGCTCACACAGGCAATTGCCTTCCATCAGAGTGAGTAAGCAAAGGAGAAAGAGAGGGTGTGCAAAATATCTCTTTATAACCCAACCCCAGAAGTAACACTCTTCCCCCGACCCCCGCCATATTCTAATTGTCACTAGTGGGTCACCAGGTCTAGCTAACACTTGAGGGAAGGAGATTACAAAACACATGACAACCAAGAAAAGAAGATCTCTGGGGCCATTTTAGGGGCTGCCTACCACCACATCACATTTAACCGCTGATTCCCTGACTCCCTGTAGTAGACAAAAACTAAAATGACCCCAATGACTTTGGCCAGTATAACATCCTCCCCTTTGAGTATGGATACAATATGATGAGATACCAATCTCACGAATATGTTCTGTGAGAGATTTGAATATAAGGAGGGAGATTATCTGTGTGGACCTGCATGAACACATGAGCCCTTTAAAAACAGAGAATTTTCTCCATTAGGTGAGGGAAGAAAAAGACACAGAGAGTACAAGGTTGGGACAGACTTAAAGCACGGGTGATTATTGATGTTGACTTTGAAGATGAAGGGGTCATATAGAAAGGGACAGAGAATAAGGAGCCCAGGCTCACAGCCAGCAAGAGAGCAGGGATCTCAATCTTCTTGCCACAAGGAAATGAATTCCTCTAATATCGAGAATGTGCTTAGAAGCAGCTATTCTCCAGAACCTCCCAGTGAGAACTTACCTCAGCCAACATTTTGACTTCAACCTTGAGATCCCCACAGCAGAGAACCAACTCACATTGTGCCAGACTTTGGACTTGCAGACTGTGAGATGATAAATGGATGTTGCTTTAAGCCATTTAGTTTGGGGTAATTTATAATGCAGAAAAAACAATTAATCTATACATGTAACCAACATTAGTGTTCTGTGGCAAGCTGCCCCTAAAGATTCTTGAGTGTTAAGATAATCTTATACAAACATAAGCATCTGTGTAGTGGATTCTTCCTTTTGGATGTTTTTAACAGTATTACTGTTACACACACACACACACACGAATATATATGAGTGCATATATATGATAATATACTATACATTATATAAATATATATATTTAATTATTTTTTACTTACCTCCAGGAACTGCTTGTTCATTTACAGATTGGATCTTCCCCCAAGTTCACAGCCATTAATCTAAATTAGTATTCCTCTAAGTTGTGTGGGTGGTTGACAGCAAAGTCAAAAATATTTTCATGATCATACACAGACTTTCGTTGCATTCTTCACTCTCACGCTCTCACAAGTGGAGATTTCCAAAAACTACATAAGGTGTGTAATCACCACAGACCGAACGTAGAGGCAGCCGTGACCATCCAGGTGTCTTCTAGTTAGTCAGGCACGAAAGAGGTTTTCAAAATGAAAACAATGCTACTCTGCTTGCTGTTATTTCTCATCTTGAAAGACATAATTCTTTGCTATAAAATTACTTGTATCTTAGTAATATTTACTATCATTATTTGTGTAGTGGATTTAATATTATTTTTAAATAATTCACTATTATAATTACCTTTCTCAATTTAATTTTTTATCTTTTTATTTCTTTAATGCTTATTTACTTTTGAGAGAGAGACAGACAGACAGACAGAATGCGAGCAGGAGAGGGGCAGAGAAAGAGGGAGACACAGAGTCCAAAGCAGGCTCCAGGCTCCGGGCTCCAAGCTGTCAACACAGAGCCTGACACGGGGCTCAAGCTCACAGACCATGACATCATGACCTGAGCAGAAGTCAGACGCTTAATTCACTGAGCCACTCAGGTGCTTTTAACTTAAAATGTTTAATGAATTCATACATAATGATTTTCATGTTTCCTCAATATTAATAGTTTGTATGGCAAATATTGTTAGGTATAAACCATTTAAATGAGAGTTCCTTGGCTTTTCCATGATTTTTAAAAGGGTAAAGTAATTCTGAGACAAACAGTAAGAACTCCTAACCTATACCTTTCCTTTTTGTAGGCACTTTGATACTTCACTGTGGATGAACCACATTTTATACTGGAGTAAATGTTGATTTTGTGGCAGTAAATTCCTACACCTTTTTGTCTCAAAATATTCTAGCAAACGGTAGAACCTAAAATATACATGCCTTCGATCCAGCAGCCCCACTTCTGGGAAACTAGTCCAGGGTAAGCAGAGGAAAGAGGAAGGAAAATGTAGTAGCTTAGTAATCAGCTTACCCTCCAGGTAACAAAGACACCCAAAAGATCAGTGCATTAACATGTAACAGGTTTAAGTTGCATTCACGCAGCGCGTCCACAAAGAGACAGAGGGGATTTAGGTCCAACAGGGCCAAGAAAAAAAATTTTTTTTTTAAAAAACTGTTCTAGGTATTAGACTATTTATAAATGTATGGGGTCAATTGTGCAAAATATAAGACACTAGCACTAACACTAACAATACTCAAATACACCACATTAGCGTTGTGATAAAAACTAGATTACTTTATGTGGAAATGATTAGAAAGAAGTCATAGAAACATTTTTAGGGATTGCTTTTAAGGCAGTTTAAGGTGGAAGTCTATTACTGTCAATTGTTTATTCTCTTATTTCGTCAACCTCAATATCTTTTCTTTCTCTTTGCATATAATTCTGCAAGATGTACCCATACTTGTCTTTTCTATCAGTTAAATTTTAAGAGAAATATGTTTTAGACAGAAGGCTTTGGATGATGCTCAAAATAACATTTCTGTGAAGTTTCTTTGACAAATAATTAAATTTGAAGTGTGTATTTAAGTTTCAGGTGGACAATTGCTGCCTACTAGATTTTTTTAGCCAATAAAGCACAAGCAAGTTGTACAGATGACAGATCTAAAAGTTCATAACTTTTTTTCATCTAGCAGTCTATCACAGAGAGAAGGAAAAGTGGTTGACATATTTTTGGACAGTGATAAGATTTTCAGAATATGAGATTTTCAATTAGTTTTCAAACTAACATTCCACTTTTAAAGGTGAAGAAAGATATCAACGAGGTTTTTCCTGAGGCTTTGAGTATATGAATTAGATGCTCAAATCTGAGTAATCCACCAGCCACACTTACATAAATCAAAAATATATAGGGGCGCCTGGGTGGCTCAGTCGGTTAAGCGTCCGACTTCAGCTCAGGTCACGATCTCGCAGTCCGTGAGTTCGAGCCCTGCGTCGGGCTCTGGGCTGATGGCTCGGAGCCTGGAGCCTGCTTCCTATTCTGTGTCTCCCTCTCTCTCTGCCCCTCCCCCATTCATGCTCTGTCTCTCTCTGTCCCAAAAATAAATAAACGTTAATATATATATATATAACCCCCAAATAATGCTAGATTTCCAAATCAACTTTTATATCAAATTACTCTTACGACGAAAGATTATCCCTTTCTCCATTGCTGGGGAAATGGGGAATTGTTGCTCAAGGAATATAAAGTTTCAGTTGTGTAAGATGAGTAACTTCTGAATACCTGGCATACAACATTACGCGGATAGGTAACAACACAACACTTCACACTTAAAATTTTGTTGAGGGTAGATCTCATGTTCATCTCACTACTGTAAAATTAAAAAAAAAAATCAAAGCTACAGAAAAACTTCTTTTTTCTGTAAAGCAACCAAAGTATTTCATTTGAGTCTTAGGGACTGTAATCCAGAAGATACAAAATTAACCAAAATTGAAAGTGAGTTCTGAACTGTGAGCAGGAAGCACAGGCTTCTAAAGGTGAAATCCACAAGGTTACATAAATTGTTTTGGAAGAATTATGATTGGTGCTAGCAGAATTTAAGTACCTGATACACCATTGGCTACAGAGAAACTATTTTACACATGCAAGAACTTGCAGAATTCTACACCCAGGAGTCCTCCTTGAGGAGTCTACCAGATCAGGAGCTTCGTCCAGCAAGGATGTAGTAAAGAAACTTCAGCAAAGGCCTAATAGTGAGCAATTTAATTTATATGTACCCAAGATTAAAACAAAGTGGTATAGTGGTGGAAAACTAGCATACCGAGGTAGCACGTTGTGACAAAGTAGTAATAACAGAACCAAAAATGAGAGAAGGAAGAAAGAGGAAATCAAAATATGATTGATACCTGATTGTTGTACAAGAAATACTGTTAAAGGATAGCATTAAATACTGTTAACCTGGGTGGTGAAATAGTAAAATAGTAAAAAAAAAAAAAAAAAATAGTAAAAAGTAAAATAGTAAAAAGGGAAACATAGCAAATGTAACAGAAGACATGTCTAGTGACACTAACTATTTTGGGGTTCCCGGACCCAATTCCAATATGGGGAAAAGGTGTTTCCCCACACACACACCAAGCAATTCTTGGACACCAGCATGACGTCTGAGAATTAAACCCAATACTGATGCCATCTTTCCAGAGCATCAGATTCCACAGGTTACGGGTTCAGTCCCACAAGACTGTGCCCTCCCCATGCCACCCCAGCTTCAGACACCAGGCCCAAGCCCCTGGCTGTCACCGGTGCTTCTGACCCACTGGCTGAGGTCAGACTGAGGGTTCCAGCTGCCTCTTCCTCAGATACTTTTAATTTGCTAGAGTGGCTCACAGAAGTCAGGAAAACATTTGCTTACATTTACCAGTTTATTAAGAAATATGATAAAGGATATGAATCAATAGGCAGATGAAGAGATACATAGGGAGAGGTATGGGAAAAGGGCAAAGAGCTTTCATGACCACACCAGGGTGCACTCTATCCAGGTTCCGCACGTTCACCAACGCTGAACCTCTTTTCGAGGGTCCTTCTGGGTTTTTACGAAGGCTTCAGTGCATAGTCATGATTGACTAAATCCTTGGCCATTGGCTGATTCAATCCCCAGACTCTCTCCCCTTCCTAGAGGTCACGGGTCGGGGCTGTAAGTCCCAACCCTCTAATCACAAGGTTGCCTCCTCCTGGCAACCAGCCCCTACTCTTGGGTGGGGTCCAACTGTCAGCTTCATTAGTAAGGAGACACCCAGGTGATTTTTATGGCACTGAAGCCTTTCAGGAACTATGAATAAAGACCCAATGTATCCGACAAATATGTTTTGATCATAAGAATGACCCCTAATATATGTTTCTTATAAATCATTATATCACAGCATACAATCATAAAATACGACACAGTTGAGATCATATATAGACATCATATAAATAAATATAAAAGGGGTTAATTCATCTATTAAAAGAAAAAAATGTTCAATTTTGCTTAAAAAGGAAGACCCAACTATCCATGCTATATGCAAGAGACACACCTAAAACAAAATAGTTTAGAAGGAGGTAAAAAAGGCCATTATCTTACTCAACAGGGAAACAGAAGAGGCACTTCCACTAAGTTCAAAACCAAGGCAAGAGTGCTCATTATCGCTACTACTATTCGACAGTTTGCTGAAGATATTAACCATCACAGACAAGAGAAATCCATTAGAAGCATAAGAATCAACAATAGAGAAATAAAACTACTTCTCTTTACTGTTTTAGAGTTAAAACTCAAGAGAAGACAACTCTAGAGAAGAAAAGATCAAACTAAATAAAAAAGAAGTTAATAAGGTAACGGTTTAGAAAAGTTAACATAATAGAAACCGCTAGAATTCATAGGTACAAAAATAAATGGTTAGGAGATGTAAGAGTAGAGTTAACCCCATTTACAAAATCAACAAGCAATATCAAAGTTAAGAAGAAATGTGCAAAATATACACAGTAAAACCTTGGATTGCAAGTAACTTGTTCTGCAACTGTCCCACAAGATAAGCAAACATTTCTGGTCAATTTTAACTTGATAAACGAGCAATGTCTTGCAGTATGACTCATATGTGATGCCGAACATCACACGATCACAACTGACCCAAAGGTTCTTCTCGTGCACGCATGCACGCACATGCGCGTGCTGTGGGGTTGTGGATGATCACCTCCCATGCTTGGGTGCTCAGTCTCAGGCTGCAGTATTGGGCAGAAAGCAGTGATTTCTCAGAACATTGGAAGCTGTCCACCACTGGCTCTAGTGTACTTTTTGCCACTTCCAAGCACCTATGGGCAGTCCTTTGCTTTTCCATACGAGAGTAAGCTCAGGAACACTTTGCTTCATTCTAGGTCAGGCTGCCTGCTGCCTACATATATGGGCCCTTTCCTCTGCTGCCTTATTGGCAGCAGGGCGTATGACGAGAGTTTATTAATACTGTACCATAGTCAACGTCCATCTGTGGGAGCATCTACAATGGCCCCCATGCAGAAAAGGAAACCATGGACAAGTACGAACGAGCATACGAGTGGCTGAATTGCAAGATTTTATAAGAAGTCTAACATCTGCATTGCCTCTGCAGAGGAGGAGGAGAAGAAGGCAGAGGAACCCCTTACTTTAAATGAAATGAGGGAGCTGTGTAAAGCGTGGGAAACAGCGTAAAATTTTGCAGAAAATCACCACCTGAATAAGGCTAAGTTGGTGCGAGTGATGAATCTGTTTAACGAAAATGGAAGGTCACATTTCCGCGAAATCCTCAAGAGGAGGCCAAAGTGTCATTGGATAGGTTCTTTGTTAAAGTTGCACAAAAAGAAAAAGATTCCACTGAGCCAAGAGAAAGCAGTGATTCCGTTAGTGATAGTGAAAGTCGTCCTACACGGTAGCCCTCCTCTCTTGTCTCTCACACCAGCCGTGAAGGTTTTCAAAGGTAAGTGCAGGTTAAGTTGTTGATTTTTCTTTATATTTTCTATTTTCTTTATTATTTTGTACTATATTACAGTACTATAATCATTTTTATATGAATATTTTTGGGTTGTGGAGTAAATCATCTGAGTTTCCATTATTTTTCATGGAGAAATTTGCTTTGATATACAAGTGCTTTGGATTACAAGCGTGTTTCCTGAACAAATTATGCTCACAAAGCAAGGTTTTCATGTGTAAGGAAAACTCTGACGTGTATGAACAAGCATAAAAGTTGATTTTAGAAAAGTGTGGGTAGCTCTTGGATTGGATGTTTCAACATAATAAAGGCGTTAGTATTTTCTACGTATCACACAGTTCTGATGAAACTACTGCCATTTGACGGGGCGCCTGACTGGGTCAGTCAGTGGTGCATGTGACTCTTGATCTAGGGTTGTGAGTTTGAACCCCACATTGGGTATAGAAATTACTTAAAAATAATTTACATGTATTAATTTAATTAAATTTAATTAATTAATTTAATTATTTTAATCTAATTAATCTTTAACTAATTTTAATTTATTTCTTTAAAAAATACTGTCACTTGACAAATAATTATTACAGGCAACAGCGGATGCTAACATTAGGAAGAGCTCAAGTATTATGAGAGTCGCGATATTTACATAGCCTCAAAGTATTGCCTCACAGATCTTCACTAATTAGAAAGAGAAAACAATTTTGTTACGGTGGTTGAACTTGATAGACACCACCAGCTGATAAAAGGTAATCAGTAATAAGACAGTGACATCGTGTTCTCCCTATATCATACCCTGAAAGGGTACACATCATTCTGTGGCATTCATGTCACAATGCATAATCTGGGTTTAATTACAAAAAAGATTCAGACGACTAGGAATTTAGAGACATCCTACAATGAACCAATACTCTACAAACATGTCAGAATGGTGAAAGACAAAAAAACAAAAGAATAGTTGACTTTGAGAGACACTAAGGAGACAGGACCAGGAAGTTCAAGGCAGGATCCACGATAAGAATCTGGACCAGTGAGGGGCGCCTGGGTGGCTCAGTCAAGCGTCCGACTTCAGCACAGGTCATGATCTCAGTCCGTGGGTTTGAGACTTTTGTTGGGCTCTGTGCTGACAGCTCAGAGCCCAGAGCTGCTTGGGATTCTGTGTCTCCCTCTCTCTCTGTCCCTCCCCCGCTCATGCTCCGTCTCTCTCTCTCTCTCCTTCAGAAATAAAAAACATTAAAAGAAAAAAAAAAAAAAAAAAAAAGAACCTGGACAGGTGAATGGATGTAAGCAGATCAATGGTTCAAATTTAAATAAAGTCTACAGATGAACTAGAAGCACTAGTGTGAGTGTTAATGTCCCAGTTTTAGTAATTGTACAAAGGTCAGGTAAGGTTTTAACATTTGGGACATTGTCACGTTTGGGAAATTTTCACATTTGGGAAAACTGGGCGAAGGGTATAGGGAAAGTCTTTATAACTTTTTTGTAAGTGTGAAATTATTTCAAAATAAAGTTTGAAAATGGCCTTATTTCGAAAAAAAAAATGCACGATGAGGCTGCAACAAATACATTTGGAGCTGGAGTAAGGAGTAAGCAGAACCATGAAATGGATACAAACTTAAGCACCAACGGAAATTGAGAATGAGGAGAATGCTATTCAAATCAGTGGGGCAAGGATTATTTCATGTGTTTAGAAAATGCACTTGCTGTTTAGAAAGGACAAAAAAAGATTGGTTACTGCAGGATTTAAACATACAAAATTAAGTATAATTACAAAAACTATTCATAAATGTGAAGCGGAGGGCCTTTCAGAGCAGGACAGAAAATTAAACACAAAACCAGCAAATATGGAAAAAAAAAATAAGAAGAAATGAAAGACTACAAGAAAAAAAATATATTAGCAGCCCGATAGGAGATAAAAATATGACGACAGGCTATGCATAGGTAGATCATAGAAGAATTCAATGGCAAATCAATTCACGAAATGAGGTCCAAATTCACTCAGAGTTAATAAATGAAAATAGTATCAAGACACTGCTTTTAGGAATCGAACAGGCCAAGATTAAAAAAAGATGATAAATCACAGCATGTTTGAGGTGCTGGCATCCCTCGTATGGCTGATTAATTTGTCAACGGGGTGACCATTTTGGAGGACAATTTAACATCATCTAGCAGAATTTTAACAGCACATACTCTTTCTTTCAACAATTTCCCTGCCAGGAACTTACTTGTCCACTCTCAACAGTAACCCTATGGGTGTTTATTTCCTGAGAGCAGAAATTCTGAGCAGACGGATTCTAGAAGAGCCTGGCACGTCCTTTTGATGAATGAATGAATCAGTCAATTGTAGCATTTGCTTGTCTAGCAAAAGCTAACAACAATTGTTGAATAAATCATCTATGATACTTCGTATAACATCATGCAGAGGTTTCCTTTTATACTTTAATGAGAAAGATCTGTATGGCTGATCTCCTGGATCTTCAAGTTAAAGGCAGAGAAGTTTATTAAGTATTTATTGAAAAAGCTTTACTCAATAGTGTGCCATCAATAACATTTTCTTCTTCTTATTGTTCCTTCAACTTATAATGTAGGCTGTCTTCTCCAATCTTTGATTAAAAACTCAAACAGGTCTTCATAACTACTCCACTCACAGATAATGAAAAGGCTCCGGGTCATTTGCAGACAAACCTCACTGTTATTTCTGAGTTAAAATCCCCACTCCAAAGTCCTACGGAGCCAATTCCCCAATTTTTCCATTTGCAGCTCCGTCTCTCCTCTGTCTGCAGTTGGATGGGAGAGATGCGGCCGAGGGGGAAGAGCCAACACCCTTCCCCTCGCCAGAACTGCAAAGCTGCCCATTTTCCTTTCCTCCTCGGTCCCCTACAGGGCCAGTGCCTTCTTTGCAGGAGCGGCCAGAAAGGAAAGAGGAGGGGTGAGGGTCGAGGGGCAGAGGCAGTGCCTGAACAGGGCAGATGCCCCTTCTCTCTTGTCTTCTTGGAGGCTGTCTTGTGCTGGCCTGGACAAGGTCAGGACCAGCTCCGCTAGGGCTCTCCTCCTGCCCAGGCAGTGGGTCCACCCCTGGGAAAGCACTTCTCCTGAAACTTCTTCCATTCCCCACCCCCACTTGGGTGTCAATTACTTGCTCCTGTTTGTCAGAGAAAAGAGACTAATGAGCCCTCTCATTGAATTCCATCTTCATATCCAGGTAAAGCACAAGGAATGAAGAAATGTATTTGGGGCATTTCAAACCATCTGACATTAAAAGTGTGATAGAAGACACGCCGTGTGCTGCTGAAAGGAAGTCTTATTTAGATAACTTCCTTTTAAGCTATTTTTCTTCTTTCAGGCTCAGTCAGGTTAAAACAATTGTTAAATATCATGTGTGTTTAGACAGGGTTGTAATAGAGGCATTTGGTGCAAAAATCCATACAATAATTTAAAAAACTGAAGAAACGCTGTACTTTAGCTATCTATTGACATTAATTCTAAAATGCAGGTTTTGCTTTTTAAATTAATAATGATAAGCACCATGCCTTACATAGCTTTATATTCTTATATATGGTATTTTGATGAGGGTTTTATAAAAATAAACACAAGCACATTTTATAATGCCAAACATTGAAATCTGAAACTGTGTCTAGTGGATATAGCTACAGACAGAAGTGTGGGATGGTATATGTTAAAAAAAAAAAACTATTTTCAGCAATGCTGCAATAACAAACAAAAAAATAGGTCTGAAACTATTCCTTCTTCTGGAGGATCTCAGCCTAGACTTCACTCCAATAGCCTGCTTACGTCCACCTGGGATGAATGTGTAAGACCGTGTAGAACTTTAAAATTTACTTGCATTTACGTTTTTCTTTCATTCATAAAATATTCTTAAAACTAAGGGACAGATTCAATTCATTAATAAAAGGGTTCATTGAATTTAATAGTATAAAAATACATAGATACTAAAAATAAAACACTTAGCAAAGGAGTCAAAACAGAAAGCAAAGCTAAACAATTTACAAGTACTTTTAAAATTCACTTATAAAATTATTTCTTTAACTTCCAAAATGTATGCAATGAGTATCTATTACTTTGTTCTAAGGATAATATTGTTTCCAAGATTTATTTGGTAGCTAATATATAAGGAATAATGAAGTGGCACAAGACGGATACCCATGCACCTCAAAGAAAAATATTACTAGGTAAAAACAGAAAATTCATTGCAAAGTACTTTTCTCATGTTGATTTCACACTAGCTTTTAATTTTTTTAAGCAATCTCTGCACCCAAAGTGGGGCTTGAATTTACAACCCCGAAATCAAGTCACATGCTCTACCAACTGCGTCAGCCAGGTGCCCCTAAAGCTAGGTTTTCATTTTAATAGACTCTAGTGTTCTAGAATAACTTTTTTTTTAACATTTTTATTTATTTTTGAGAGACAGAACATGAGCAGGAGAGGGGCAGAGAGAGAGGGAGACACAGAATCCAAAGCAGGCTCCAGGCTCCGAGCTGTCAGCACAGAGCCCAACATGGGGTTCGAACCCTGACCTGAGCTGAAGTCAGATGCTCCATCAACTGAGCCACCCAGGCGCCCCTTTTTAAAAAAAATTTTTTTAAATGTTTATTTATTTTTGACAGAGAAAGAGAGAGAGAGAGAGAGAGAGAGAGAGAGAGCCTGAGCTGGGGAGGGGCAGAGAGAGAGGGAGACATAGAATCCCAAGCAGGCTCCACACTCTGAGCCATCAGCACAGAGCCCAACGCCGGGCTCAAACCCACAAACCAGGAGATCATGACCTGAGCCAAAGTCGGATGCTCAACCAACTGAGCCACCCAGGTGCTCCAATAGACTCCAGTATTCTAATGTGAAATGTGCCTCTTACATAAATGTAATGTAGAGCTCCTATTTCTAGCAATGTGTCTGTCAGGTGGCATATCCAGAAAATCCTGTCCCCAAACAATGGATGTATTCAAACATGATTTTAACAGCAGAGCAAAGGAAGTAGAAGTTATCGTGGAACGCCTGGGTGGTTCAGTCGGTTAAGTGTCCGACTTCTGCTCAGGTCATGATCTCGAGGTTCATGAGTTCGAGCCCTGCGTCAGGCTCTGTGCTGACAGTTCAGAGCCTGGAGCCTGCTGGATTCTGTGTCTCCCTCTCTCTCTCTCTGCCCTTTTCCTGCTCATGCTCTCTCTCTCTCTCTCTCTCTCTCTCTCTCTTTCTCTCTCTCAAAAATAAACATTAAAAAAATAAAGGCCCATTGTTCTTTAAGTTAAGAAAGAAAGAAAGAAAGAAAGAGAGAGAGAAAGGAACTATCATGTGCCAAAAATGCATAAGAATTAGAAACAAGTGGAAACTTGAGGGTGAGATTACTGCAGCCATTCTGTGACATCATAATTAACAGTCTAGAACTCAGGAACTCAGTTGCCCCAGAATGTAGGTAACATATTTTTGGACATCCAAAATGAGGGCTTGGAACTGGAACCCCACAAAATTGGTCTCTTTAAGAACTGTACCCTCAGTGAAAGGATAGGTTGTAGAAAGAAAAAGAAGTCAACTTTCCAGAAAGGGAGATAAGACATTTTTTTTTCCCTAGGGAGAAAAACAAAATAGAGTCTTCTTTGAGACTTCCTTGCCATATGCACTCTCTCACATCAATTTCAACACCTGATGCAGGTTGCAACACCCCTGGGGCTTAAAGAGCCAAACATGCCTCCTGGAGAAACATATTCAAACGTGGCCATAAGGGATTCCCATTGATAAAACTCCACTGAACACGATCACAACAACAACAACAAATTATAAAAGCAAAATTCAATAAGACATTAAGGAGGATCAGTAGAAACAATAAAGAAGAGAATCAGATATGCCCCTACCAACACTTCAGATGAAGTTTTGAGTTTCACATCTGGAGTATATATGGAAAATGCTTTCAAAAATAAAAATGAAAATGTTTAAAAGTTACTATCTTGGGCACTGGGTGGCTCAGTCGGTTAAGTGTCTGACTCTTGATTTCAGCTCAGGTCATGATCTCATGGTTCATGAGTTTGAGCCCCATGTCAGGCTCTGTGCTGATAGCGTGGAGCCTGCTTGGGATTCTCTGTCTCCCTCTCTCCCTGCCCCAGCCCTGCTCTCTCTTTCTCTCTCTCTGTCTCTCTCTGTCTCTCTCTCTCTCTCTCAAAAATAAATAAATAAACATTAAAAAATATTATCTAAGTGGAGTTGTGAAAAATTTAGCAAATGTTTGCTATGACATGTAAGTCATTCCAGCATCAACTCAAAGGATGAGAGTCCAAAATCTTGTCTGATTATCATCAAAGGTAGGGATGCCTTGGTTCAGTCCATAGGGTGTGTGATTCTTGATCTTGGGGTTGTAAGTTCGAGGCCAACCTTGGGCATGGATCCTACTTAAAAATAAACAAACAAACAAATAAATAACTATCATCTGAATCAGGTATGGGTGAGACCCCACATATTATTCATCCTGAGGCAAAACTACTATCTAGCTGCGAACCTATGAAAACAGACAAGTTATGTGCTTCCAAAACACCACGGTGGGAATGTCTATTCCACTCCATTCCAAAATTCCCACTCTGAAAGAGAGATGGAGGAAAAAAGGAAGGCGCTGTGGGTACTAAGCAAGTCCAAAATCTACCAAGGCAATCTCCATTAGATCTTAAGTCTCCAGAATAAACCTCACTGGTTCAGGGCTGTGCCTCCTGGGGTACAGCCACTACCTCCGGACTCTACACAGGCTCAGTCCCTTCAGCTCAGCAAGGTGCCTCCCCGTGTCTCTCAGTGAGGACCTTGCCACTGAGGCAAGCCCAAAACCAGAGAGGCTTTGAAACCAAGGAGGAACCAGCCCTCCCCACGCCTGAGTGTCCGCAAACCGACTTTAGGTACTACTGTTCATTCTCTGGAGGAGTACTGCGTTTCACAACCAAGTAGATACGTCCCGTCTCGTAGAATCCAAGGAGTCCAACAGCCTGCCTTCATTAGGTCCCACTTGCTCTGACCCTTTAATTCAAAGGGCCCTTGTCTCTGCTCCCATAATCTCCCCTCTATTTCTGGTTTCTGCTACCACAACACTGAAAGTACCCATTATCAGCACTGCTGTTCAGGACTGCTCTTAAGATCCTAAGAAGTAAAAGTAGGCGGGAAAGGAAGTAGAAGTAGGACAAATGAATCTGGAGTAACAAATCATCCTTATTTGCAGATGCGTGACTATAAAACTGGACATAAAAATGCAAGAATTTCTAAAACTAATTAATAAGATAATTGAGCAAAGTTGTTGTTTAAAAGATAAATATGCTAAAAGTAATAGCAGATTCATGACCTGGAAGAAAATTTAGAAAAGCATAAAAATAATTTAATTTTTTAGAACAAATACAAAAATAATTTTTAAATGCCACTTACCACAGCAATAAAATATAAAATAACTAGGAATAAACATAACAAAACGTTTGCATACATTTTATGGAGATAAGTCAGACATTTTAAAAGTACTAAATTGAAAGACTGCCGTCTGCATAGATTGGAATGCTAACACTTGTCAAGATATCAGCCAAGCACAAATCATTTCATCATTATAATCAACTTCTAAAAAAAATAGGAGGATCTGGATATTTTTATGGCCTTTAGATAGGAAGTGAGTTTTTAAAGAAGACACAGGCAAAATATAACAATAATAGTAAAATTAAAAACATCTTTGCCTAGGCACAGCTGGGTGGCTCCGTCGGTTAAGCGTCAGACTTGCGCTTAGGTCATAATCTCACTGTTGGTGGGTTCGAGCCCTGCGTGCGGTGGGCTCTGTGCTGACAGCTCAGAGCCTGGAGCCTGCTTCAGATTCTGTGTCTCTCTCTCTCCCTCCCCCTCCCTTGCTTGTGCTCTCTCTCTCTCTCTCTCTCTCGTCTCAAAAATGAATAAACTTTAAAAATTTTTTAAAAAGATATTTACCTAAAAAGACAGCCTTTAAAAATGTAAAAACGTAGCCAGCACACGGGGCGCCAGGTCCTCCAAATAGACCAGGTTCGGCCACTCTCCGCTGACAAAATCCAAGGGCAGAGACACGGAAGGTGGTGGAACATGAAAGGAATTTATTTCTGAGAGGCTGACACCAACACCGGGAAGACAGGGGACTAGGGTCTCAAAGACCGTCTCCCAAGTGCTGAAATTATTTGCAGGTTGTATAAGGAACATGTGGGGCGAAGGTGGGTGGGTACCCGCAGGCAGGCAGGGAAGGTCAAATCCATCATTAGGTTGGAGTCCGTCACTGAGCGGGCCTGGCCAGCTCGGGTAGTTTTGGTTCCCAGCAGGGGATGCTTTGCCCTCAGGGTCTTCTACCTGAGCTCTGAGACCAGCGGGAAGGAACCCAACTAGGAAGTTCGAGGTCAAAATGGAGGCAGCCAAAGTCCCCTTTCAAAAAGGGAACTTTCAGATGAAGATATTTGTAATGCTTACCTCAACAACAACAAAAATTATTTCTCAAAATAATAAAGAGCTCCTAAAATAAAACAGTAAACAATCGATCTAATAGAAAAAACAATAGACAAAATAGGTCATCAGGCAGTTCACAGAGAGGAAATCCAAATGACTGTTAAACATTTGGAAAAGTTCCATAACCAAATCATAACTAGAGAAAATTATAATTTAATGCTAAAAAGATCAGCAAAGATCAAGTCCAAGATACCATGTGTTAGTGAGGATGTAAGTATTCAGATCTCTGTGTCCACTATTAGGAACTTATTTGGTAGGTGATTTTTGAGGGCCAGTTTGACAGTATCTAGAAATTTCAAAATGCTCCTACACGTTAACTCGGTCACATGATCAAGTGACATTTACAAATGCTCATAACAGCTTTGGTTGTCTTCGGAAAATACTAGAAACAGTATTAATGCTCACCAGCAGGTGAATAGGTAATAAAATGTGATATATTCTTGCAAAATAATAACGTACACTATAAGTTAATACATTACAGCCACATGCACTCACGCTAATAAATACAATTTGAGAGGAAAAGAGGATCCAATGCAGAAAAATCCTTTATAAAGCTTTAAAATATGCAGAAAAATAAATGTATATGTGAAATACTAACACTCAATCTAGGAATTGATTATCTGTAAGGAGACAGAAGACCTACACCTGTTCCTTAATGTTTAATTCTGAAATTGGACCTGAATATATATAACTGCAATTCAACATAAGTAACGATAATGCAACCTACATAAAATTAAAATGTAACAGGCTTTTTCCACTTCCTTCTAAATATTTAGAATATATGGAGGAACTTAAACTTATTTGAAAGAGATAACCTTGCGTTGTCACTTTATCTTCAGATATAAAAATGAAACATTATAGAAGTTCACCAGAATTATAATCATTATTATTATTTTCTTCTAATAGAAGGTATGACCTCTCATGTTTTTTCCACATATTTGCAGTTATCAAAATAGGAAAGTGACTTCACTGTGAATACTATTGAACATGACTGATATCAGGCTCTACTGTAGTTTCCTGGAAAGTAAATAAAATGCACCATGATTTTCACAATTGCAAAATGAGAATTATACATTCCTGGAAGCCAATACATGATTATAAATTAAAGCCAATTTGATATGCAAAATAACATAATAGGGATTATTTTTATAAATTTATATTAACATGTATAAATTATACAAATACTAATTATTTACACGCTGGCTAAATTTGCAGTTTAAAGTAACATGAGAGAAAACCTGGAAGATATTAATTAACTGACATAATATTTGACTGAAAGTCCACTTATGAATTTTCAACTATACATGGTAAATAGAAAGCTGTTGCTTTAAAATAAAAAAAAAAACACCAAAAATGATGAAATGTATTCCTAGTTAGTGATTCAGCAATACATTTGATAGTATGCAAATTAGTAAATCACTGACCTTATTTTGAAGTGTATACATGACATTTTCTTAGGTTAGTAGAGACAGAGATGAGAATCGCCTTTCAGTATAGGTTGTTCTAACTTGTTATGAATTTACTGTTACAGTCTATTTTTTAAATGTTTGTATTTATTTTTGAAGGAGAGAGAGAGAGACAGAGCATGAGCGGGGGAGGGGCAGAGAGAGAGGGAGACACAGAATCCTAAGCAGGCTCCAGGCTCCGAGCTGTCAGCACAGAGCCCGATGAGGGGCTCTAACTCACGAGCTGTGAGATCGTGATCTGAGCCCAAGTCTGACGCTTAACCGACTGAGCCACCCAGGTGCCCCAGTTACAGTCTATTTTATTACTACAGTTTATTCTGAGTCTCAAATAATTTTGAAAATATTTGAAATAATTTTGATAATATATCTTTACTTTGGCTTCTGCAATGAAGTATTTATTATTCCAAACTTATCCATGCAACATTTACAATATGGTTTTTAAAACAGTTTATTAATTCAAGGTTTGTGAATTATTTTTAAAATACAGGCAGTCAAGGGGCGGCTCAGTCAGTTAAGCGCCTGACTCTTGGTTTCAGCTCAGGTCATAATCTCACGGTTCATGAGTTGGAGCCTCACATCATGCTCTGTGTGACGGTATAGAGCCTGCTTGAGATCCTCTCTCTCCTCTCTCTGCCTCTCTCCTCTCCCTGTCTCTCTCTTTCTCTCTCTCTCTCTCTCTCTCACACACACACACACACAATCTCTCTCTCTCTCTCAAATAAAGGGGAAAAAACATTTAAAAAAATCCCACACACAGGCAGTCAAAAAGACCTCTCCTGTTTCTGGACTACAGTCAAATACCCTATAGTGATTTGCTGAAGTGTCTTCAGGTTATGAGGGGTAGCTGGGTATAATATTTTCTGTATAGTACTATCTTTTCCTAAGAGCGTGGGGTGAGTACATTAATATTACTGAGGTTATATGCAGAACAAAGGAATTAAACAAAACATGGAAATAAACTTTTTAATCATAAATAAGATGACCTATAATGAAAACCAAACAGTAATGAGTATTATCTATTAAAATTAGATAAAAGTTTTCACAAAGTAGAAACTTTAGGAAGCACAAGAAGTAGGTGACATAAAGAAGCAAGACACTTTTTATATCATTTTATTAGCCCAGACCATGGAAAAAACATCCCATATAAAGTAATTAATAAGGCGAGCGAATTGATGTATATATATTAACTACTTGATTTACATTCATCTGTATCACTTCCCAGCAATTACCCATGAAATATTTTTTAAAAAATTTTAATGTTTATTTATTTTTGAGACAGAGAGACAGAGCATGAGCAGGGGAGGGGCAGAGAGAGAGGGAGAGGGAGACACAGAATCGGAAGAGGGTTCCAAGCTCCAAGCTATCAGCCCAGAGCCTGATGTGGGGCTAGAACTCACAAGCCATGAGATGCTGACCTGAGCTGAAGCCAGAGGCTTAACCGACTAAGCCACCTAGGTGCTCCGGCCATGAAACATTTTAAAAGCTTACCATTTATTATGTCAAAAACAAAACTTCGTTGTATTCTTCAATGAAACAGGAAACTTAAAAATGTGAAAAATTAATTACTGTGCCACTTAGAGATTTTTTTTAAATGATGATGAATGACCTCTAAGGCCAAAGGGGCAAGCCACATTTAATGATGAGACATTTCCTCTTAGAAATCACGGACTATCAGCAAAGCTGTGGTCAGAGAAGTATTCGAGGGTCAAAAATGAATTCATTTCTTGGTAAAAGTGAATTAAAATAACTTAAGCATTTAAATTATTACTACAACTAAAACCCAAAAGAAGCATAAGGAATGAATTAGTAAAGATTAAAACAGAAAGTGGTAGAAAAAAATTTTTTTTCAGTAAAAACAATACAGAAGTCTAATGGCTATTTTTTTGAAATCAAGCAATAAGAGAGAACAGAAGATAACTAATCAAAAATTTTCCCATAAGAAAGACAAACAAATTCACATGTTATAGTCAGATTTATATATATACATGTATTAAATATACATATAAATTAAGATCAGGAAGGTAAATTCGACAATGTACTTTTAAAAATTATCTGAACAAGTTAAAGTTTATTCTGGGAAGGCAGAGGTAGCTAAACATTTAACAATCTATCAATGCAATTCATCATAATAACACATTAAATAGAAAAAACTCATGAAAATAATCATAATAAAACCCCCATAAGAGGGGGGGAAATTACTTGCAAACGCTCAACACACATTTATAAGAAGTTGCAAAGTAAGAAACTAGGAAACTTCTTATGATGATAAGTGTATTCCTTAAAAATCTATAGCCAACACCAAAATTAATGGGAAAATGTTTGAAGCATTTATTTTAAAGTCAGGAACAAAACAAAGGTGACCTCTCTGGTAAATAGTATGAACATGAAACAACAATAAAGACCATCCTTCTGTACAATAAAATGTTTTAAATGATAAAATATTTGAGACCGGAAGGAAAAAACCATCGCTGGTAAGAGAAAACACATTCATTTAAGAGAGTATTAGAGGCAAAGGGAACCAATTGTACATTTCAACAATGCCAGCTGGCTATAAAGTGAATATGTAACAACAGGTAGCTTTTGAGGAGTCAATTGTAACAATTAGAAAATTTGTTTAATGAAGTAAAATGGTCATCCCTACAGCAACATGAAGTAGAAGGTACCTGAGTGTAAATCTTAACAAATGATGTATGAAACTTCCATGGAAGACATTATGAAGCCAAAGTGTAAATACAGATGAATTTGACATCAAAGTTTGTGCGATTCCGTGTTCTTGGAATTCGACAACGTCCGTTTAAAAAAATCACCCTGCATGTCTGAGCTAGTTTTTTTTTTTTTTTTTTTTTAAATTTTTTTTTTCAACGTTTATTTATTTTTGGGACAGAGAGAGACAGAGCATGAACGGGGGAGGGGCAGAGAGAGAAGGAGACACAGAATCGGAAACAGGCTCCAGGCTCTGAGCCATCAGCCCAGAGCCTGACGCGGGGCTCGAACTCCCGGACCGCAAGATCGTGACCTGGCTGAAGTCGGACGCTTAACCGACTGCGCCACCCAGGCGCCCCTGAGCTAGTTTTTATGTAGTGATTTGCTGCTTGGATCACGACATTTAACTATGTTTGCGTTTAGAAAATCAAAGATGTGCTAAGATTGAAAAAAAAAGTGGTACTCCAGAGGCAACAGGTTAGATAAGATATTGTCCAGTTATATTTAGTATAACAATTTATATGATGCAATGATAAGTGGCATGGCTAAAGGACTTGAAAAGCAGCCTGAACTCTGCAAAATGTTTTCTGCTGACAGGCAACCCCCCTGGCACTAATTTCAGTTCTTTTGGACTCTATTCCCGCATATTTCCAGGCCAGCCCGATATCTCTCCTGACGTTGGGTTTTTCTCCAGCATCCAAATAGTGAGTCCACAATTCTGTACTCCTTGTCTTATTTATTTGTTTGTTTGTTTGTTTATTTGTTTATTTATTTATTTAGCTTTGGTTTGCCTTTTTTTAAGTTTATTTATTTATTTTGAGAGAGAGAGAGAGAGCGCACAAGCAGGGGAAGGGGGAGGGGGGAGAGAGAGAGAGACAGAGAGAGAGAGGGACAATCCCAAGCCGGCTCCGCACTGTTGGTGCAGACCCCGATGTGGGGCTCAAACTCATGAACCATGAGATCATGACCTGGGCCAAAATCAAGAGTCAGATGCCTGAGTCAGTCAGACACCCATGTTTTTGTTTTTGTTTTTGTTTTTTTTTAATGTTTATTTATTTTTGAGACAGAGAGAGACAGAGCATGAATGGGGGAGGGGCAGAGAGAGAGGGAGACACAGAATCTGAAACAGGCTCCGGGCTCTGAGCTGCCAGCACAGAGCCCGACGCGGGGCTTGAACTCACCAGCCGTGAGATCATGACCTGAGCTGAAGTCGGCCACTCAACCGACTGAGCCACCCAGGCGCCCCTGTTTTTGTTTTTTTTGTTTTTTGGGGGTTTTTTTGTTCTTTTTGTTAAACAAAGCTCCAAAACCATAGATTTGTTTCCAGGGTATACCTGTTATGTGAGTGGCTACTGCCCTATGGGGCTTCACAAACTTCTCTCTGAACAAACACTCCCTCCAAATTGAATCCTGCACTTAAAGAGCAAAACTTCACCCGTCTTAAGTACTTTAGGCTTTAGACATGATCTTCACAGAAAATGGATAGAGAGGTTTTAAGCATTGGTTTAAAAACACAGGGTTCAAAGGTGGCCAGTTTAATGGGGACAATACTTCAGATGGGTAATGTCACTCCAGATGAATAATTATTTTTGGAGTGCTTCCTGGAGGAAAGAAATAAGAAATTCTTTGCCTCTGCTGAGTGTAATTTTCAAATACCTTACTTTAGAGTTACTATTGATTTTTTTCATTTAATTATATAAATAAATAAATAAATATTTGTTCACATTTTATTGAAACCAAAGTGTGCTTATTTGTAAAATGATATTTGTCACAGGAAGAACTTGTGCACCTGTATACATAACTGTGAGTTTATTATTTTTTTAAGTAAGCTTTTGCCCAAAAGGGGGTTTGAATTCACGATCTGGAGATTGAGTCACATGCTCTACTGACTGAGTTAGCCAGGTGTTCCAGAGCTGTGATATTTCTTTTTTTTTTTTTTCTAATTTAGGTTAATTAACATAGAGTGTAGTATTGGTTTCAGGAGTAGAATTCAGTGATTCATCACATACAACACCCAGTGCTCATCACAAGTGCCCCCTCCTAAATGCCCATCACCCATCAGCCCATCCCCCACCCACCCCCCTCCATCAACCCTTAGTTCGTTCTCTATATTTAAGAGTCTCTTATGGTTTGCCTCCCTCTCTGTTTTTATCTTATTTTATTTTTCCTTCCCTTCCTCTATATGCATCCATTTTGTTTCTTAAATTCCACATATGAGTAAAATAATATGATACTTGTCTTTCTCTGACTGCCTTGCCATTTCCAACAACGTGGATGGGACTTTGAGTGTATTATGCTAAGCGAAATAAGTCAGCCAGAGCTGTGATAGTCTTAAGTCAAGAGTCAACTTGGACTAAAATAATTTATTACAGAATTAAAATATCTAAAGGAAAGTCAATCCCAATATTGCCATTCATGTTCTTTCTTTTTCCCCTTCTGGATGATTAAGATATTTAGAGCACCGATTTCAGCCAACAGAAGCTTTGGAAGGGATGAAGGACAGATAAAATCCCATGAGGTTCCTTCACCAACAGGACTTGCTGAGATCTGGAAACCATTCCCCTAGGAGATCCTTCCCAAGAAAGTTGTTCCCCATCCGCTATTCCTGCTAGCTTTGGCAAAAGTTCTCGTCCAAACGGAGAGAAAGAGGGTCTAGTTGACTGGCTAATCCTGAATATTAAAAAACAATAAAAACTGGTTTCAGACCTGTGATGTCCCCAGTTTTTAATAGTCCATGAAATGTTTTAATGAAAGTCAGGAACCTTTTCATTGGGAATGGGGTTTCTACAGTTTTATATACTTGCCATTCTATCAAAAACAAAGGTAATGATTTTAGACTAAAATCTAATGTAAATAGAAAGCAAAGTTTGTATGCATATATATTTATCTGCACAGGTGAATACTAATGCAGCTCCTTACACCAAGGCATCATGAACATTTAATGAAGCCAGGGGATTTTCAAACTCTTTCAAACCAATTTGGACATCTTTGTAAAGAACAGTCTTTATAGTTAGTGTGTTTCTTATTGTCTGTAGAAGAGAACAAATTAATTCTTCACCATTATGGCATCTAAATTTCTGAACAAAGAGGTCCCTCGAACACTAACTCTTCCAAAAAATGTCCAAAATGGTGAATACTCAAAAGGGAGTTGGGATGGTTGACTTTTGTACTTACAGAAAGGACTTGTTAAGAGTCCTTTGACATCTTCCCCTGGTAGTGCCTTAATGTGCTTCCGCCCTACCTAATACACTGATGCCAACTTGTATAAGAGTTCATTAGCTTCAAATGCTCTTACTCAAAATTTACCAAACGATATAATGGCTTCACTAATTCTTTTTATGTTCAATTTTCCTAATCAGGTAATTATTAGTTTTTCAAATTGAAACATAATTGACATAGAACGTTGTACTTGTTTCAGGTGTACAACACGATTAAGTATTTGTACATGTTGTGAAACAATCAGCGCAATAAGTCTAGTTAACATCCAGTACCATATACAGTTACAAAACTTTTTTACTTGTGATGACAACTTTTAAGATTTATTCTTGGCAATTTTCGAATATAGGATACGACATTATTAACCATTGTTACCATTGTGCACATTACCTCACCATGACTTATTTATTGTGTAACTGGAAGTTTATACCTCTTGACCCCCTTCATCCATTTCACCCACCACCCACTCCTACCTCTGGCAACCATGAATTTGTTCTCTGTATCCATGAGCTTGGCTTTTCATTTTTGTTGTTGTTGTTTAGATCACACCTATAACTGAGATCATACAGTATTTGTCTTTCTCTGTTGACTTATTTCGCGTAGCATAATGCCCTTCAGGTCCATCCATGTTGTCACAAATGGCATGATTTCATTCTTTTCTATGGCTGAAAAGTATTCCACTGTGTATATACCACATCTTTATCCATTAATCCATCAATGGACACTTAAGTTGCTTCCACATCTTAGCTATTGTGAACAATGCTGCAATGAACAGGGGGGAGCATATATCTCCTTGAATTGGTGTTTTTGTTTTCTTTGGATAAATACCCAGGAGAGGAGTTGCTGGATCACATAATAGTTCCATTTTTAATTTTTTGAGGAACCATATGGTTTTCCATAGTGGCTGCACCAGTTTCCCACCAACAGTGCGCAAGTGCTACCTTTTCTCCACGTCTCTGCTAACACTTATTTCTTATTTTTTCGATAAAAGCCATCCTGACAGGTGTGAGGTGATATTTCACTGCAGTTTTGATCGGTATTTCCTGATGATTAGTGATATGGAGCATCTTTTCATATATCTGTTGGCCAGCTATATGTCTGCTTTAGAAAAGTGTCTATTCAGGTCCTGAATAGTATTTTTTGAAGCTATGAAAAAGAAAACTTCTTCTTAAATAATTTACTAGTTTTTCACAGGTAACCTGTAATAATAATGAGAGCTAAGTGCACATAAAACATGCATACTCAACAAATAGATTTGGCCAACTTATATTTACCATGTTGGTTTAATAGTCATCTGATTTGATTTTAATTTAGAGATAATTTTGGTTTTCTCAAGAAATGAACAATACCCTCCTGAGATAATATGATACCAATGATATATTGTATTCTATTTGCTATGTGTGACCTTTTTATCATAGCAGAAAGGAAATATTTTAAGGTATTGTCATGAATCGTTAAGGTATTTTAAAAATCAGAGCTTTCATATGCCAGAAATAGTGACACCCCCCCACCCCACCCCCCCCCCCCAACAATGTGGCACAATCCAGGGGAATTGCCATGGTGTGGAAACATCACAATGATATGGAACTCATTCAAAGGGAAGCTTATCGGTGTCTGGAATATTAACTAAAAGCTATTATAATAGATCAAATATATACTAAAAAGTAATGGAATATTATATCTATAGGTGATTCTTAAGAAGATGAATATTATGAAAATTCAATGAATAATCTTCACAGAATATTTACATAAAGAATGTGAAAAGAAGTTTCATTCATATTATCTTTAAAAATGGTGCTGGGGGGCACCTGGGTGGCTCAGTCGGTTAAGCATCCGACTTCGGCTCAGGTCATGATCTCGCAGTCCGTGAGTTCAAGCCCCTCATCGGGCTCTGTGCTGACCGCTCAGAGCCTGGAGCCTGTTTCAGATTCTGTGTCTCCCTCTCTCTCTGACCCTCCGCCGTTCATGCTCTGTCTCTCTCTGTCTCAAAAATAAATAAACGTTAAAAAATTTTTTTTTTTTAAAAATGGTGCTGGGGCTCCTGGGTGGGTCAGTGGTTGAACATCTGTCTCTCGATCTTGGCTCAGGTCCTGATCTCACAGCTTGTGGGATCAAGCCCCACATCTGGCTCTGTGCTGTCAGCCTGCTTGAGATTCTCTCTGCCCCTCCCTTGCTTACTCTCTCTCTTTCTCTCTCTCTCTCTGTCTTAAAAAAAAAAAGCACTTTGTCTCAGTAATCTAATATTTTATTTTACGGACCATTTATGAAACCTCTCATGTCCATGCAGAATTACATGAATATAAACCTGAGTTTTGTTTTGTTTTTATTTTAGAGAGAAAGAGAGAGAGGGGTAGGAGAAGGGCAGAGGGAGAAAGAGAGACAATCTTAGCGTGGAGCTTGTTGTCACACGGGACTTGATCCCAAGACCCTGGGATCATGACCTGAGCCGAAATCAAGAGTTGGACACTCTACCAACTGAGCCACCCAGGCACCCCTAGACCTGAGATTTTTAAAAGATAAAATACCGAAGTCATAACATTATTAACAAAACATTAACAATTCTAATGATAAAACATGATATTCTGTAACTTGTTCAAATTAAAATGGTATAATAAAACCTAAGAACAGGTATTATTATTTTAATGAGAGCATTTTTGCATAACAACAGTATAAAGACCAGCATAGAAGTAAACAGATATATGATTCTGATGGATTAACTGCGACGGAAAATGAGAAATATAAAATAAAGAGAAATGTAAGGCCTGGGAAGAGAGGGTCACTCTCACATTTTTGTAAATGTGGAGTGATGCTATATTATGTTTTAATGATATGAATACTTGTACTAAGTGACATCTCTAGTAAACAAGTAGCAGAAAAGAGTAAAACATCTACCTATAAAACATTCTAAAATGAAAACAAAAATTTTACTTTAGCAAGCTATCTGGATCACGGTGACATGCCCCACCATGTTCTAACATGATACATACTGGTCTTCAGATTCCTAAGACCACCTTCAAATTCACGTCTGTACTGCCTGATTGTTTGGGTGTGCAGTCTTTCCGTAACTGACCAGCATCTAAGAAAATCGAGAGCTCCCTTGTTACAATTCAAAAACAGAAATCAATTTTTTGAAACACAGGAAGGAAACTTACACTCCTTCAGTGATGGCGAGTTAATTCATGTTTTTTCCACTGTGAAAAACCAGCCTGAATCCGTGGTTTTCTCTTCGGGCACTATGACAAGAAATGTTCTTCTCTCTTTGTAAGTACGTATTTTAAGCCAAATTTTCTGGGGGAAAAAAAAATTAAGTGTAAAAAGCCTCCATCAGTACAAGTATATAGTTAATTTCCTTGATAATTTTACTCAGATCTACACCTTAGAAAAGTTCTTCTCACAAGGTATTTTTAAAGTGAAGTTGCAAAGAAAAAAATGGGGGAAAAACTATCCACAAGAGCATAAAACCTAGATTTTTAGTGTTTTCCCTCATCCTTCTTTTCTGGAAAGAAATGAAATAGAGGTGGTAGGGTGTGTTTCTATTGAGAGCATGGGTGTGAGATTTATATATTTGCTTCCTTCCTTTGAGCAGTAGCAATAGAAAGAAAACTATCGAAAAAACTCCCTGTGCAGGGTTTCATGGGAGAGGATTCAATCTGAGTACCAGATAGCATCAGGCTTGCAAGAGTCTGACATCTCTGCCCCAGGCTCTTTTTAAGTAATTACCCTTTTCCTTGTCAAAGAAATTTGGCACACAACTCAATGTGCCCCTTATTATGAAAGGGGGTGGGGTAAATGAAAGGCATTTTCTCACCTAATGAGATGTTAAAGGTGAAATCACTGAAATCAGCAAATTCTGACTTTCATACAGAAAAAAATGACATATTTTACACGTAAATTTTGTGATATTTAGACTCCCATTCTTCATAAAGTTAACACTGTTCATGCACATCGTGGATTGGGATGGTTTACTTTTCTGTGAATTAACGGAGTTCTGATATTTTCCCTTATAAAAAAAACTGTGTGAACACCAGCAGTATTGGAATTTTACCTTTAATAATATTTGCAGGAAAAAAATATTTAAAATTCCCCAATCTCTTAAGAGGAAATAACAAATGGAAGCAGATGCAGAGCCATACTTAAAATACATGAACGACTTTCAGAAATGATTCTAAGTTAAATGTTCCTGACGTTTTACATAGGGCCCTTAAACAGAAAATGTTCTTTACCTGCAAAGACGAGAATTTCTTTCAGATTTTTTAAAACCTTTTTACTTGTTTATTTCAATAGCAGATTGAAGTTTTCTAAGAAATGTCCTTTCAGCTAATGATGTAACCTAGTTAAATTATTTACTCTCAGCTTTGATTTTTTTTTTTTTTTGTATTATTATTAAAACACCTACTGGGGCGCCTGGGTGGCGCAGTCGGTTAAGCCTCCGACTTCAGCCAGGTCACGATCTCGCGGTCCGTGAGTTCGAGCCCCGCGTAGGGCTCTGTGCTGACAGCTCAGAGCCTGGAGCCTGTTTCCGATTCTGTGTCTCCCTCTCTCTCTGCCCCTCCCCCGTTCATGCTCTGTCTCTCTCTGTCCCCAAAAAAATAAATAAATGTTGAAAAAAAAATAAAAAAAAATAAAACACCTACTAAAAGGGTTTCTGGACCCAATTTCAACACGTGTGTGGGGAACAAGCAAATCTTTTTTTTTTTAATTTTTTTAAATGTTTATTTATTTTTGAGACAGAGAGTGAGTGGTGGAGGGGCAGAGAGAGGAGGAGAGACACAGAATCAGAAGCTGGCTCCAGGCTCCGAGCTGTCAGCACAGAGCCCAATTAGGGGCTCGAACTCACAAACCGCGAGGTCACAACCTGAGCTGAAGTTGGACTCTCAACCGACTGAGCCACCCAGGCGCCTCCCCAACAAGCAATTCTTGGACGCTGGCTCGGTGTCCTACTATTGAAGTCAATTCTTTCTGCCTGGAGAAGGCAACCCCACAGGTTAAGGGCTCAGAATTCTAAGACAACCCGTCTTGCCACTTCAGATTCCCAAGTCCCAACCAAACGCAGATTGTCAGCTGTGCTTCTGACAGACGGGCTGCAGAGTGGGGGTTCCCAAGACACCCTCGCACAGTTGAGGTAATTTGCTAGAGCTGCTCACAGAACTCCGGGAATCATTTTCCTTACTAGATTCCTGGCTTCTTATAAAAGGGTATAACTGGGGAACAGCCAGATAAGAGAGATACACAGGGGAAGGTGTGGGGGGAGGGTGTGCAGCTTCCCTGGCCTTTCGGGGCACACTGCTCCCTCCAATCTCCACCTGTTCACCACCCTGGAAACTCTGCAGACTCATCCTTTTTTTATGGAGCTTTCATTACATACATATGATTGATTGAATTGATTGATTAAATGGAAGTGATTGATTCACTTCCAGCACCTCTCCCCTCCCTGGTGGCCAAGGGGTTTGGACTGAAGGTTCTCACCCCATAACCACTCAGTTGGTTCTCTAGGCAACCAGCCCCTATCCTTCGGTGCAAATGTCACCTCATTAACATATCAAAAGACACATTTATTGCTCTCAACCTTTAAAAAATTCCAAGGGTTCTGAGAACCAAGAGCCAAGGACTATGGACAAAGGCCAAATATGTATTTCTGATAAATTACAATATGGCACATACGTATATTCACACATGAACACCACAGATGTTACCCTCAAGATAACCTAAAACCATCATCTTATTGAGTGGAAAACTGAAGCATAAGAGACATTAAGTGACTTGAACTTGCATCCAGATAGCTACTAACAGAATGTAATAAATTTCTACTACAATGTTTGCTTTATCGGTTCCATGATAAAATGTGGGTTACCAATGAAATACTTGTTATTTTGGCAAGTGTCAATTAATAAGTATTAGTGAGAGAATAATCAATAATTTGTTTTATGCCATTTACCTTTTGTATTTGTTTTGCTTCAAGCTATATCACAAACATCCTTGAAATGAAAATGTAAATTGTCCAATGTCAGCGATGGAAAAAATAAGACAGGGAAAAATTGCAGGAAAAAGTGAACAATAATTAAGTGTTCAAGTACTAATTACAACTTAAATCTCTTGACAAGAAATTTAATTCTGAGCTTCCTATAAAATAGTGTCACTGTATATAAAATTCATTTTTTAATACCTCCTCTGTGCAAGAAACTCATTTGCCAGATTTGCTTTCAATGGATTGTACCATTGTTTTATTGAGGCCTCCTACAATAATAGATGCAAAGACCATTAAAATAAACATTGCTTCTGTCTCATTAATTTGTTTGATAACTCCTTTTTATGCATACCAGACTAGGTGAACTTTCTTTAAAATGAAATTTTAGGTGCATGAACCACACTGACCCCTTTCACAAGTACTGAGATAACACTAATGGAATTAATGGGATTGTTCCATGTCATTATTATCATTGTTCCAGAGTATTCATACAGCAGCACATTACGACAAGAGGTTACAGAGATCTAAAAATAACAGTCCGCAATCAGTACAAAACCATATTTAGATCCCCAGGTGTATGCCGCAATATTCTGAATCCAATTCCCGAAGGGTTAGGACACATTTACAGCAATTAAACAACACTCCCTTTTATCTCAGGAAAGGGTGAAAATCTATTTTCGCAATCAGCTGCAATTATTGGTCCATTATCCCATTTTCCCTCTGAGGATCGTTCATGATCTTGGACCTTTGAACACATGAGCTCCCAACACTTCAGCCTTCGGGAAATAGCCATCCCCGTGTAAAGACAGCTCAGTAATGGCCAATCACGAAAAGAAGACGGAGCACGCAAAATAGGTTGCCTCATATTCAAGTAAATATATAAAACTAATAAAAGCAGTCTGGAAACGCACACCGGAAGATATATGAGCAAGCATGTAGTGATTATGTCCAGATAAGTGGTATTCTGGAAAGCTCAGAGAAACTGTAAGAATTAAGATCGGATAATCCACACATAGAAAATATAGGGAGAGCCTATTACGTGCCAAGCATCATCGTGAGCTGGAGCTGCAGTAGTCTTAAAATTAAAAGCAGAACTCGACCTGCCCAAAGATTTAGTGAGGAGGTCCGGCAGGTAATGACTTCAAGGTGAGATGTGATTAACGTCCTAGAAGTGGGGCAAACCATGCTGGACCGTTATGGTCACTTAAATCACTCCTGGCTGGAGTAGCCAGGGAACATTTAATAAAAAAGGGAACGTTTCATCTGACTTTTATCCTTTCTGGGGGAATCTCAAAGATACCTGGACAAGTTAAATTTATGCCAATGCCTTTTCTGATCCAGGGCAGGGTGGAAAGGCATCCTTAAGACTTGTACACTCTCTGTTTCAGGCTATTATGAAAAAGTATTGAGACATTAATCTTAAGAAGGTTGCATCACTACAATTCTCAAGCCAATAGGTGCATGGTGGTAAATAGCATGGAATCCTTTGGTTGGCAGGGGCCAAAAGATTGTTGTGTCCTCCTGATATGCGGTATTACTTGACCCACCTTGGGACAAAGGTGAGAATGATTGCTTAGAACCATTTCTTATCTCTACGAAAAGTGACTACATTTTCATAAAATAAATTGAGCCATCTGGGTAAGTGCTGTCTGGGTTCATGTGAGTCATAGCTTTTTCCACATTTCCTGAAATGTAATCCCACTGGTTAAAAATTCCCAAGATGGAGAAACAATCGCAGATATCACAGCTATACATTTTGTTTTTACCCAAGAGCTTCCTCTCCAGATATTGATGCAACTGGCCTCTCATCTCTCCCCGGAGCCAGCAGTGTTCGAAACTATTACGGGGCACAGTAACAATGGTTTACAGCATAAGCGAGAAAACAAGCATTGTTAGGAAGGGGAAACTTCTCTTATTCTCATGATAATATCAAGCTTGTCCATTTACAAAGAGACATTCTGGTTAATCAACTTTTAGGTGAAGAATGCTTTGCGACATTAACATCTTACTAACTAAAGAAGAAAGAAGATGGGGCTGATCTTGCATATATGTTTTGTTTATACCAAAGTAAAACCCGGATCTCATCAGAATGACTCTAAAACAATAACTTAAAAGCTCTTCCTTGCAATACTTTCCACAGTAAATAAGTTTTTACTCCATTTTTGAACTTAGGAAGAAACATGCTTTAGACCCTGCTTCATTCTCTTTCCATCACTACAGAGTTATTTTTTTATAACTTTAATTACTAATGTTTATCACATTTAGTGCAACATATTTTAACTTAAATCACGTGTCCAAATTACTGCACCACTTGATTTATACTTTATTTTCCAAAGTTTTTTTTTTCCTATATTCATTTCAATCCTTTAGAAAGAAACAATGCATGGGCGAGAAATAAGAGATTTATTCAACGATACTGAACTTTTTCTATAATCTTTCTAGAATAAGATGCTCATTATATTTTTTTTCCTCTCCCAGCATGGTGTTTGCCCTTTTTCCTACGTAGAAATTCCTATAATTCATTCAAGTTTGCCTCAAATTCAACATCTTTATAGAAATTAACTACTATGACATTAGAAGCATATAATTTTGCCACATTCATAACATTTGTCAAGTTTGTCTTTGCCACTGCCATTGCCTTTTTATTATTTCTACTAATATACTAATATTTATTGACTCAATTATTCAATGTGTATTGTTTAGCAAATACCATTACTTATTCTGAATTCTGTAAAGAAGAAAAGATGAATCAGAAATGGATAAGGTAATCGTAAATCTTTCCATTCAACAAGAAAGACTGCGCTTGTACACAGATGTCTTTCATATAGAGCTGAGCATTTAAATTAAGAAGCGAGGCCCAGGGTGAGAGTTACAGGAGCTCATAAACAGAAAAAAAGGAAGTATAAGGGGATGACGAAGAGTGCAGTATACCACAGGGCTAGGAAGTTCGGGCTTTACTCCGTATAATAAAAGGAATAAGTGAAGGCTTTCAACAGAAGAGGTAAATGGTCAGATGTAGCCTAACGGAAAATTAAACTGATGGCATTGGTTATATTGAATCAAACCGAGAATGGCTGGAATGTGGGAGAGAGCTATCCTACATGAAATTTAATGAGAACCTCGTTAGGAAAGTGTCAGGGAAAGTAAAGAAGAAACAGATGTAAGATATAATTTAAACAGAGGCTTAGTTGAACACAGATGCTGGCTGATGGTGGGTATTGGAAGTAGGGGAAGGAATCCACAGTGTCCCCAAGTTTTGGGAAAGGAATGATGGAAAGATTTGGAAAAGGAATCAGACGTACAAGAAAAGATACTTGGAAAAGATGGAACTTGGAGGGAACACTCAAGAATGAAGGTCAGTAAGATAGACATCCAAATTTTAGGACACATGAATACATTTCCATCACCATAAGTGAGCAGGAATTTAACATTTAAGTAGAGAGATGTGAAGCCATGCTATAAGGAAACTTCTAGGGAGATGTATAGAAAGAAAGACAAAGTAGGCCAGAGATAGCCTTCCTGTTGTGGGGGATTATTATTAAAGGGAATTTATAGCATGTTATGGTTACCCCTGAGCTGAACTCCTGGATATCAGGGATGCCTAATATTGACTTTTGAGAGATTTTTATAGGCAGACTTTCCAAACATATTTATAATATTTAATTATGCCTCGATCTGTGCCAAGATATTTATGTATGTTGTTACAGGGCAAATCAAGGAATCGATACATGCTTCAGAAGTTTCTGCTCCAATATTGGCTTGTTTCTTTGCAACAAAACTTCTTCCCTTGCAACATAATATTTTTATGATAGTATTACCCAGAATGATGGTTGAGAGGCAAAATATACAAATGGGCAGTGGCCAGAACTTGTATGACCATAGAACTCTACAGAAACCAGCTCAGAAAGCAAAACACCAGTCCCTGCATCATTAGACCCAGAAAGAGCCGACCTTGGTCACTGACTGTCCGCTTTCTTATTCTTGTGTCTGCTTCACCCCAACTAGAGAAGATATGTTCCCCAAGGAATCTATGAGATGCCCCACTTCTGGTTAACCTGCCTCCAACTTCTTCATGCCAACGATCTCCAATTAGAGCACACCTGAAGTCTTCCTTTTTTCATTGTATATCTTTCCCACTCCCCTGCCTGCCTTTGAGTTTCTGCCAAATGCAAGTGATGTTGGCTGACTCCTTGCTTTAGCATGTTCTGAATAAATAGCTCCTTGGCTTTTTTCTTCTTTTTTTCATTTGGGTGGACTTTGCCTATTTCTGGAGTTTTCTAAGAGAAATGACCTGCACTGCTCATCCTTGGCCCCCAGCTTTCAGACAGGTACAGGACCCATAGAATCCCTTCGTGCCTTGCTGTCAGTGGCTTGTCAAGCCTGCACCAACATGGTAAGTCAGCACCAGGTTGCAATCTGCTCTCTGTGTTGGGCCCTTCAACTATTCGCAGGATATTTGCCTATATTGTAACAGAAGGGATGCTGAGATAAAGATTACCTTGCCAGTAAAAAAAAAAAAAAAAAAAAAAAGGAGAAGAAAGAATGAAAAAAGAAAAGACTGATGATGCTGATTTGTTCAATCAGTGACATCAATAAATTGTTATCCCTCACTCCTCAGTAGTACCTAACCCAGATATCGTCCTATCATCGATTCCTGTAGGGCCACATACTTCGTTGTAGTGGAGTGTGCCTATTTCAGTGTGCCTTATAGATCAGGACAGTGAAGACATTTTTGGCCTCACCTGGAGAGGATAACAATATGCCAGGACAATTATATTCCATGGGTTCACTAAAACCCTCTTATTTTTCTCAGTTCCTCAATCAAGATGTAAAAGAGATCTAAATTTCCTTTGTGTTTCAGTTCTGATACAATCTCTAGAAAGTCTCCCACTATGTTGAAAGAACAAAGAAGCCTATAAATGATGCCATTTATTTTCTCTCAGCCTTAGATGAAAAAGGAAATAAAGTTGCCAAAGACAAATTATAATTTTAGCAAAACACAGTCTATCATTTGGGCCTTGACCTCTCTATGGAGAAAAAAAAGGCCATTCAGTTTTGATAGAATAAAGACTATCCACACTTATCCTAGAACTCTTACAAAAAGACTATTGGAGGATATCTAGGCTTCTCTGGATATTGCAGACAATAGAGACCAATTGTTTTTCTGAGACTACAAAACCTCTTTATGAGTTGACTAAGTCCTCAGTAAGAGACTCTCTGCTTTGGGAACCCAAATAAGAAGAGGTCTTCTTGAACCTGAAGAAGTTTCTCAAAGGTTTCCTAACTACAAAACACCTTTTTGCCTATTTTTGCATAAGTAACTTGACAAGCTTTGGAGTCCTTTTGGGGATTTATGGGAACCATCAAAAACTTACTGCAGCCTTAGGGGCGCCTGGGTGGTGCAGTCGGTTAAGCATCCGACTTCAGCCAGGTCACGATCTCGCGGTCCGTGAGTTCGAGCCCCGCGTCGGGCTCTGGGCTGATGGCTCAGAGCCTGGAGCCTGTTTCCGATTCTGTGTCTCCCTCTCTCTCTGCCCCTCCCCCGTTCATGCTCTGTCTCTCTCTGTCCCAAAAATAAATAAACGTTTGAAAAAAAAATTAAAAAAAAAAAAACTTACTACAGCCTTACCTTTTACCCAGTTGCAAAGGTTTATCCCCCTTGTATTAGAGCAATAGCCACCAATGAGACACGTGCTAATACTTCTGTTGAACTAGTTCCAGGCTCCACACTTGATCACACGGTTCTCAGACAACTGACTGAGAATATACAACACTTTTAAGCCGGCTAATTATGTCTGTGAGATTGTGTTACTCTCTCCCTCTCACATGACTATTCAAACTCTACAACACCATGAGTCCTGCCCCTCTCTGAGGAAAAGGAACCTCAGGATTATTTTACAGCAGCTAGGTAACTTTTGGTACCTTACTCAGATGCATTAGAGACTCTCATTGGGAACCCTGACCTGATATTATTTGTTGATGAATCATACCTGAAAATTGGAACTGAAGGTTATCAGGCAGTATATGCCATCTCTAATTTAAGCAGTCCCTTGGAGTATAGACCTCTGCTTGTGGTAAAAGCAGCCCAGATGGCAAAATGTATTTCACTTGCTAGAGCTTTTCAACCAGCCAAAATCTGGAGAGTCCACATACAGACTGATGCAAGGATGTTTTTGGAATAGTACATGACTTTGGGATGTTTTGGAAACAAAAGTGTTTCTCATTAGCTGGAACTCCCATCAAAAGTAAAAATGGGCTGAAAGTTAAGGAACTTTTACGCACTCCTACTTCTGGAGAGCTGGCTATTATAAAACTATAGACCCATGTAAAGAGATAACATGGTAACTGAAAGAAATTCTCTAGCAGATCACAACACCAACCAGGTAGTCCTAACCAAGGTTATTCTATGTAAAACCTCAAAGAATAAATCTCTGGAGGGATTCAAAGAGATCATTATATAATGCAATGCTGAGTCTCTGATTCTGAAAAGGAAGGGTTAAAATGATCTGGTTGTGGAGCACATGTGTGGCTCAGTTGGTTAAGCATCCGACTCTTGGTTTCGGTTCAGGTCATGATCTTGGGTCTGTGGGATCAAGTCCCACATCGGACTCTGCACTGACAGCACGGAGTCTGCTTGGGATTCTCTCTCTCCTCCTCTCTCTCTCTGCCTCCCCCATTCATGCTGTCTCTCTAAAAATAAATAAAAACTTAAAGAAAAAAAAAGATCTGTACTCAGATAATTTCTGGCACTCCCAAGAAGGATGCTTTGTAGCATCAGATGGTTTTAAATGGATATTAGCTAAATTTCTCCATGAAACCATTCATCATGGTACAGACAAATTGATTACTATCTTAAGTCAATATTAGTGAAGAAACTTTAGAAAGACAGATGGGCTTATTTTCACGGCATAGGTCAACCGCTGACAGCGTAACTGTAAAAGGTGACACATGGCCAGGAGCCAGAGGTCCAAGGTCCCTTTGTACACCTTCCAGTGGATTTTCATTCAGGTTCTATTCTCCATGGGAGAATATGTATAAATACACAAATACATTTCAGAAATTATCTATTTCCAGGATTGGTTGAAGGCTGTCATTTCTGAAGACCTATGGCAATTATAGTTGGTAAAAAGCTGCTGGAGTTTGTTTCAAACCAGGGGCACACCAACTCTTACATCAAGTGACTGAGACACATGCTTTATAGGACCCATTATAAGAGAACTCTGTACAACCTCAACACTTTCTCAAAAACGAGGCTGCCTTTATTTCCCACAATCTTCAGAAAACGTTGAAGGAACAAGTGACATCCTTACATTAGAACTGACAAAGCTTTCAAACCCCCTGAGCTCCCTTGTCCAGAGGAACTCCCATTAGCCTTTTATGGCCACGTGGTTCATGTTCTTGGAGTCATATCAGTTACCTCCCTGTGAATTGTTAACTGGAAGAGCTGTGCCCTCAGAGATTTCACATACAATATTAGACTGTTTTCTGCTCAATGAAGATGCGGTAAAGTATGACAAGGGACTCATTTACTATACCCAGGCCAGTCAACCAACAGGATGACGTCACCTTCCCATCAAATCTTCCTAAAGAGCCTCTTATAACCTTCAACCATGAGATATCACATATTGGAAGAGACATCAGACAAAAATTGCTCTTGAAACTCATTGAAAGTAGGGGCGCCTGGGTGGTGCAGTCGGTTAAGCATCCGACTTCAGCCAGGTCACGATCTCGCGGTCCGTGAGTTCGAGCCCCGCGTCAGGCTCTGGGCTGATGGCTCAGAGCCTGGAGCCTGTTTCCGATTCTGTGTCTCCCTCTCTCTCTGCCCCTCCCCCATTCATGCTCTGTCTCTCTCTGTCCCAAAAATAAATAAACGTTGAAAAAAAAATTTAAAAAAAAAAAAAAAAGAAACTCATTGAAAGTAAACTTTTAACACCTTCAAATGGATTTTATCCACTTTCCATTCTCCATAAGATTTGAATATATTTTCGTTGTTGTATCTTTTTTTTTGTGACCCCCACCAGTAGACCTCTCCCTCTTGGGTTCTGCCTCCCCTCACCCCCAACTCCTCCCCAGGCTTCTTTCCGCTGACCAGTCAGCTCTTGCCTTCTTTTCTAGGCTCACTACATCTCTGACTTCTTCAAATCCTAGCTCCCATCATGCTGCCTGGAGGAGGAGGAGGTGGGACTAAAGCCCAGCCTGTTACTCTTAGTCATGTGTCTCATCAGGTACTGTTAATAAATTCAGCATTGAAGTTCCAGGGAGTCAGTCCTTAGGTTCACATACCACAATTAAAGAATCAATTCAGAATTCCACACAATTGGAAGACAGCTCCCTTAGGGGATCCCACACTGAGGATTCTCAGAGATCGACTGCCTTCAGTTTTACAGAAAACTGGACGAGCCGTCTATCACCATGATAAAATTGCCTCTGAGTAATTCTGGCCTCATCAAGTGAGACCACAGGGAATTACAGCTGATGACATTTCCACTTGCACCTCTGTGGACAAATGACTTTAAACAAATCTATCTATAACCTAAAAAAGAGCAAATTATTACAATCTATTTATTTACCCTTACTTGTCATCTAGAAGACACTAATAGAGATCCAAATCTGTAACCCAGCTAATGTAAGGCCTTGCTTCTGACCTTGTATAATAAATATCTTTTTTTCCTAGATATCCATGTGTTCCTACAAAATACTATCTCCTTTGTGTCCGAAACACCTGGACCTATTTTTCTTAGACTAAAGCCTCCTGCACTTTGGATAGTATTTCAAGATTTGTTTGTACAGAGACGCTAATTCCATACATAAGCGAGGCTGGAGAATCCAACTCAGACATGAGTTCCAAAACAAGGCCACTTTTGATTATTCAGGCACTCTACCTGGGAGAAATACCGACTCATTGCTCATGTGAATGATCAGAGCAGTGTTCCCGATTGGGGTGAGGCAGGTGATACAAATAGAAAAAAAAAAAACAACAAAGACTAGAAAACTTATTACTACCTTTGGCAAATGTTATTGATGATAACACTTACACCATAGATAGAATACAGATCAGTCTCAACTTGCTGGCAAAAAGTCACGATAGACAATTACATTGCTCTCAGTTTCTTGTTGGCTAGTCATTCACAGTGGCATCTGTGCCACTGCCAATGTTTCTGTTGTGTTTGGATCAATGAAACAGGAGAAGTAAACAGGTATCTACTGCTTTAAAGAAAACGCTATTTGGCTCTCCAAGGTGAATCCTCATGCCCTATGGGATTTTTTCTTTGTCTGGGTTGGGTACTTGTGGTTACTGATTCCAAAGCATCTTACAGAGAATGGCATTTGCTCCTATTTTTGTCACAGTGGTCATGATGCTTTCTTTCCCAGAATCTTAAGTTCTTCCGTGTAGTTACTCTCTCGCCAGGTGATCACCGTGACGATACAGCAATGAAGAGGTTGAGCAAATCTCAAAATACAGTTGATTAATGAAACAGATGGACGGCCCACAAGCAGTAAAGATCTAGATCTTTAGCCTTCCCTGAATTGGTCAGCTGCGTGCAAGGTGAAGAGAGTAGCCTAAAGGGCAGGGCTGAGATTTGAATATACAAATGGGTATTTGAGTATACTACAAACAATGACGATTCCATATATAACACTAGAACTCTGACCCACAACCTCTGCAGCTGCCAGACCGGGAAGCTGAACCACCCCCTCTGAAGCGCTCCGCCTAGAAGAGTTGGGACGTGTTCAATAACTGGCAGTTTCCCTACGGTTTACCTCCATTTCTAACTCAGACCCAATCACTTCTAGCGAGCTGGCCTCCTGCTGCCCCATGTCCACACCTGCATTCAGAACACACCCGAAGCCTTCCCTTGTTTCTTCACGGCTTCCCCACTTCCCACCCCGACTCTGATTCTCGGCCAGAGGCAGCATCTGAACCATGGGCCAGACATCATGGTATGCAATGAATTAGCCTGGACCCTCTGAGAAGCAGGTGACAGAATGGGACCAGACATGTGTGAGATGTACTGGGGGAGACACCTATGCAGGAAGATAGGAAGAGAGCTGGAGAAGGCGGGAGAGTTCTCAGGCAGTGACACTGGTGTTGTCCCTGTGAAGGAAGGCAAGAAGGCAGGACATGGAGGAGGAAGGGAGGGAGGAAACGAGGAGGGGAGGACTTAGAATAAGGCGAGCCTGCAGTTCTAAGAAACTTCGTCTTGAAGCAGTGGTCTTCCGTGTTCCCGGTAAGCTCAGCCACTGATCAGGAGAAGCCCGCCTGTGAGCAGTGCAGCCTCAGAGTGAATGCATTTTGGGTTTCAGAGCGCAGCTGCTTGGGCCTTTGGCCAATTATGCTCCACAAGATAGGAAATCCAAGTGGTTTGTTAGGGGCTGAATCATGTCCTGACAAAATTCATGTTGGATTTCACATCCCCAGAACCTTCAAAGTAACCGTGTTTGGAGATAGGTCCTTTAACGTGGTGATTAAATTAGGATGAGGCCATTAGGATGGGGCCCCAATCACGTGCCACTAGTGTCCCCATAAGACATGCCCTCTGTGCACGCACTGAGGGACGTGCGTGCACAGAGGAGCAATGATGTCAGGACACAGGGAGAAGACGACCATCTGTAAGCAAGGAGACAGAGGCAGGAGAAACCCAACTTGCTGACATCTTGGTCTTAGTCTCCAAAACTGTAAGAAATAAATTTCTGTAGTTTAAGCCACTCAGACAGTGCTATTTTGTCATGACAGCCGTAGCAAACTAAAACAAGGTACATTTTCAAGATTGCCATAAATACTATAAAATGTGTGTGTCAAGAAACAAGTGTTGGTGAGATTGGGGAAGAAAAGGAACCTTCCTGCCTTGTTGGTGGGAATGCAAACTGGCACAGCCACAGTGGAAAACAGCATGGGGTTTCCTCAAAAAGTCAAAAATGGAACTGCCCTATGATCCAGCATTCATAATGCTGGATATTTGCCCCCAAAATACGAAAACGCTAATTCAATGTTTATTGCAGAAATATTTATGATAGCCAAATTATGGAAGCCGCCCATGTCGACTGATAGACGAATGGATAAAGAAGATGTGAGATATATACATATATAGGTATATAAAATATTACTCAGCCACAAAAAAAAGAATGAAATCTTGCCATTTTCAACAACATGGATAGAGCTAAACAAAACAAGTCAGAGAAAGGAAAATTCCATATGATTTCACTCATACGTAGAATGTCAGAAAAACAAATGAGCAAAGGAAAAAAGAGAGAGAGACAAACCAAGAAACAGTCTCTTAACTACAGAGGACGCTATGGTTACTAAAGGAGAGGTGGGGGAGGAATGGGTGAAATAGGTGATAGGGAGTAAGGAGAGCCCTTGTGATGAGCCCTGGGTGATGTATGGAAGTGCTGAAGCACTACATTTCAGACACCGGAAACTAATTATGTTAACTAACTGGAATTAGAATTAAAGACTTAATAAAAAAGAAAAAGGGGAAAATGTGTGTGTGTGTGTGTGTTTGCACGTGTGTGTAGATACTCAGTTCATCCTCACAAGGCCCTATGAAATAAGTACTATAATCATCCTCCTTCTCTGCAGCAAAGATGGCTTAAATTTGTCCTAATTCATGTGTTCGTAGCCAGTGAGGAAAAGATTTGCAACCAGTTTGGCTCCGGAGTCCCCTTAAGTTCATGGTACTGCGGTTAGTATGACTGCATTGGATCTCCGAATCACAGCATTCCCCTTCCTTATAGTCTATGCTTCTGTACAATTAACTGCAGCTACTCTCATTTGACTGCAGTTAACTTGGGGGGTGGGGGGGGTGAAATTTAGGATATAAGTAACATATGGATGATTCTTTTCTAAAGCTATTTTTAACATTGTAGCCATGTGAAAAGCCTGTAATATGAAAACTAAATTATTTGACTTAGCAATCCAGTTTGGTTCAATTCCATGCTAGCCTGTGTACCCATGAAGGTACTGGTTTATTATATCACCAATGTACATTGTTTCCAAGCATCTCTTTGTGCTACTCAAGAAATCCTTATTCTGCTCAGATTCCTCACATATTGTAATATAAATACAAATATAAAATTATAATTGTATATATATTATTTTATTTTATTTTAATGTTGATTTATTTTTGAGAGAGGGAGAAAGACAGAGCGGGAGTGGGGAAGGGGCAGAGAGAGAGAAGGAGACACAGAATCTGAAGCAGGCTCCAGGCTCTGAGCTGTCAGCCCAGAGCCTGATGCGGGGCTCGGACCCACAAACCGTGAAATCGTTACCTGAGCCAAAGTCAGACACTTAACTGCTTGAGCCACCCATACACCCCCGATAAATTTATTTTAGTATCTTATATAATGTATTAAATTGAATTTATATAATTTATATACAATATGCAATATAAAATTATATATGTTATACAGATAATATACAAATTAATGTCACATTAATTTCCTTTGATTGAATCGTGTTTCTCCTTGTAGGAGTCAAAGCAGCTAGTGGTTTGACCTCTTCGTACTTCTCCAAAATTTACTCTAATCATAGACCTTAGGCTTTTATAAGATGCTGTAGCAAAAAGACACTACAGTAGAGTGCAGGACCCCAAAGTTCTCTCACTAACAACCTTCTTGTCTCGGGGAAAATTCCTTCCTTCTGTAGACTTCTATTATTTTTTTATATCTGTAAGATGAAGAACTGGGGACAAAGAGGCTTTAAGACAACACAAGCAACAGGCCTAAGCTGAAACAACACCCTCCCAACGAATGCTACCAACGCATTTTCCTATGAACTTTCGGTCACTTGGCAACCTATAACTCTCACGGCTGACGCATTCATGAGGCGTTTGCAACCTACACAACCATCTTGGTTTAAACAGGAAAAGATGAAGCTCTTTACCAAGGATTTCGAAAGAGCTGGGACTTCCATCCGCACAGGACTGGTACAAAGGAAAAAAATGACTCTCAGGTGAGTATTTCCTAATTAGGTATAAAAGATGAGGGGGAGTCAGACACATTTCTGCCAAAGAAACCTAGCATAATGATAGTTGAAAACTATTGTCTTTATAATTATAAACTAACTTTAAATATGGACTTGTAACATGATTATCATGTTGATATTAAAATTTTATTTATTTTTAAAGATTTTATTCACTTATTTTGAGAGAGAGAGCACAAGCGGGGGAAGAGCAGAGAGAGAGGGAGAGAGATAATCCCAAGCAGGCCCCGCACTGTCAACACAGAGCCCGATGCCCCGACCGTGACGAGAGATCATGACCTGAGCTGAAACCAAGAGTCAGAAACCTAACTGATTGAGCCACCCAGGTACCACTTAAATTTTATTTATTAAAATAAACTTGTGCCTTGCTAGTTCTCCAGTGGGCATTATATAGGTGTACATTTTTGCCATTCATTGTCCATTGGTATTAAAGACTGTAGAAATCTCTTCTGAAAAATACTGTGTCAGTGCTCATTTTCAATTATTGTGACTAGTTTCCCAATGTATATTGGAACCATAAAACTGAATCAGACCTAAAAATAAATTTGTGTGAGGAAAAAAATCTATTTATAAACTGTTGTAGTTTTATAGACCTTGGTTTAGTATCCATGTTAGCAATAAAAGTCTGTCAAATATTTCCTTTGCTTTCAGTAATCACATTTGCTATAGAATTCAGAGCAAAAGTACAATACTAACTCATTTACAATTTGTTCCAAGCATTCCTGTTGATTGTGTGTCTTTTCGATGTAATTTATACTAATCAAAAGATACAAACATTTAACAGCTTTTCTTCTCCTGGTTGGATTTTTTTCACCTAGCTCAAAGCACAATGAAGTCTATTTTTTAAAAAAGACTCCCTCACACAATAATTTTTTAAATTATTAAATGTGATCTAATTTTCACTGTATACCAAGTTCAAATGTATGAATGTAAAGGATGATCTTCCGGATTTTGCCAAAGTCTTGATCATCTTGAAATCCTTATTCCCAAGCTAATTTAGATTGACAGGATATGGAAGGGCACAAACACATTAGGATCTAGTAAATAATCCCTTGATAATGATGGTGATAATGCTATTGATAATTTTTAATACAAGTTAAAGTGCACTTAGCATACAGCACAGTTGAAAGCTCTTGAGTCTTTGAATCCTCCCCCCATGATGTGAGGGAATAGATACCTACTGCTATTCTCCGAAACATGAGGAAACGGAAGGTCAGCAAGATTTGTTAGTAAGCTGCCTCTGGTCATGCAGCTGGTCTCTATAGTGGAGCCCAGATTTCTTTCTGTGTAATAGTAGAATTAAAGGTACTACTTGATGTATCTATTGTGAAGCACACGTGTCTGTAATAATTTCAGCCTCACAAAAACATGTAAGTTTGATGAGGTATTATAAAAGTCAGGGATGTTAGGTTCAGTTTGAATAAGTTTGTTACCCACGGGTATCAAAAGGCTCATTCAGAATTCGAACATCTGTATCTCTGTAGTTGACTTCAGCTAGTTTATGTTACGTTTAAAAGAAAGATCCTGATGGAATGGGGTCAGGAGAACTGGCATATTTGTACTCATTTTATCACTTACTTAATGGTTCCGATGACCTTGGGGCTTTCACATCTAAGAAACTCACTTAATTTCTCCATTATTTAAAACACACGTACAAAACACACACGCATGTGCACGCGCACACAGTCTTTCCTAAAGTTACTTTCCAGTCGCAAACACTTTTTACTTGTATCAAAATCTGTGAAATGTCTTTACAAATGGTAACAAAGTCACAAGATAATTTCTGATCATGTAATACCCAGTGAAGTAAATAATTTAAGATTTCTTTGAATTATTGAATCTTTATGCTTCTTATTTGCTTTCAAGAGCAACCTGTTGCATAAGAAATGCAAAATATAATCTAATTATAACATCAAATTCCTACAGGTGTGCTGTGATGCTTTCATTTTCAACATAAACATCTCCTGACACAGGAACAGAATTTTTCTTTCCTTTTCTTGTTTTTGTGTTTAGAATTTTTCCTTTAATTTTAAGTCACCCATTTACTCTCTCATTGTCCAGGAGAATCATTAACCATAGTGAAGTTGTGGCTTACAGAAATAATTTTGAAATTTTGGTTTGCAATTCCCTAATGATAATTGTTGATATAAAACCACAATCGTTTCCAATTTTGTAACACAGCTCCTTTATGTACCACCTTTCCTTCTGCTTCTCAGGGACCTACCCATATTAGACCTTCCCCACTGCTGCTCGCCGGGGAGAGGGTGTTTCCATGGGGAAGCAGCTCGAGCACTGACCAAGGCTGCTCTTGGCACAATCTGGATCTCGATCTTGGGAATGTTCACTGGGAAGAAGTGCGATGGAAGAAGTAAGGGGCAATTTAAGGGAATCACTGCTATCTAGGCCATAGATAGCAACCCTGCTTTAATCCAGGGCCACTGAGTTTTGCTTTTGGCAGCCACGGTGTCATACTATTTTGTACATAGCTTTATCGAGATATGATTGGCAAACCATAAAATATACCCATTAAAATACACGGTTCAATGGTTTTTTAATATATTGAAAATTCCATCACCTCAAAAGGAAACCTTGTAGCAGTCACTTCGCACTACCTTTCCCTACACCCACTTTAGGCAGCACAAATCCACATTCTGTCTTTCTGGAGTGGCCTATTTTTTTTTTCCATTTTATTTATTTATTTTTTAATTTTTTTTTTCAACGTTTATTTATTTTTGGGACGGAGAGAGACAGATCATGAACGGGGGAGGGGCAGAGAGAGAGAGGGAGACACAGAATCGGAAGCAGGCTCCAGGCTCCGAGCCATCAGCCCAGAGCCTGACGCGGGGCTCGAGCTCACGGACCGCGAGATCGTGACCTGGCTGAAGTCGGACGCTCAACCGACTGCGCCACCCGGGCGCCCCTTTTTTTCCATTTTAAATAAATGGAGTCATACAACGTGTGGTCTTCCCTGTCTGGCTTGTTTCACCTAACATGTGATTGTGATTCATCCATGTTGTGACAGGTATCAGCCCTTCATTCCTTCTCATCGCTGATTAATATTCTGTTGTATGCATAGACTACATTTTGGTTCTCATTTGGTGGGCATCGGGTATGTCCACTTTTTAATTATAATGAGTAATGCTAGTTTTAATATTTATATACAGGTCTTTTTGTAGACACATATTTTCATTTCTCTCGCATACCCAAGAGTTGGTCCTCTTACCTAGAGTCCTAGGCCCCTGGGTTGAATTGTCAGACCATACGGTAAGTCTGTCACTATCTATCACATGCAAGAAATGTATGTGTGTGTGTGTGTGTGTGTGTGTATGTGTGCATACAACATGTGCAGGGGAGTAGTACCCATGGATGCAATGGGTTGTTTCATGAGATAAAACGAATAGAAGAGAAATCAGTGGAAATTAAATATAAATGTAGTCTGACACTTCAGCAACAAATATGTTCATTTGATATTTCTTTACACACAAAATAGACTTCTAGGCATGTCATTTAAGCCTGTGATATATTTTTTCAATATGAAGTTAAAATCACAATTCCTAACTTTACTCCGTCACCTAAACAATATCTCAACTTTAAATTCCACTCATTACTCATTTTAATGAAAATAACAACTTGGGGACGTCGAAGTCTGTTTCATTCTCTTATACTTTATGTGTAGTGTGGTATGAATGAGCAAGTTCACCATTGTTTTCTTTAGCCAGCTCACAATCCATTCCGGCTCACGTGCTTCCGTGGCTGAGGAAGACCAGCCCGCCAATCGACTGCGTAAGATGAACTGAAGTAATATCGGATTCCATTAGCTCTGGAGCCATCATAGCGCAGCAAAGCTCGAGGGAAGGAGAGCACACCTCACGTCAGAGCCTCATGTTGCCGAGCCTCACTCAGAGAATATTGTCTGCTGAGCACAAGGCATACCTGGAGGGTGGAAAGAGGTTAGATCAGGGATGAGGAGTTGGTTAAGGTGCATTAATGTGTTCATAAAGTCACTACATCAGACAGCAGGTCAATAAGTAAATTATATAACGATCCCATTCAACTTGAATTTCCAGCAACAATAGGCAGGTTTTTAAACGATAAGCTCTTTAAGTCCTTTCACTTACCTGTTAGTTGGAAACACAAATCCAAGTCGCTGATACTTTTCATGCAGCTTCCTTTCTCGTGGTGTTCTGCAAAACCCTACTTCTGTTTGCCACCCACTTTGACTCTATTTTCCTATGTCGACCCCCAATTCATATTTTTCTAGTTATTGTTATATAATATATGAATGGAAATCATGAATTCTAAGTTTGAGAAAATTGTACTTGAAAAATAGGACTGATATTTGCCCCGTAAATGAGAGATTATTGGCCCAATTGCCCAGTTATTCTGATTAGCCTGAAAGAAATGTATATTTGCTCTGCTGCCATAACAAAATCCCACAGGTTGGGTGGCTTAAACAACAGAAACATTTTCTTAAATCCTAGAGGCTGGAAGTCCCAGATCACAGTCCAGAGAATTTGGTTTCAGGGGAGAGCTTTCTTCCTAGCTTAGAGGTAGCAACCATCTTCTTGTATTCTCTCATGGCTTTTCTCTTGCTCAGGCGTGGATGTGCAGGAGAGAGAGAGAGAGAGAGAGAGAGAGAGAGAGAGAGGGAAAGAGGGGGCAAGAGCTCTCTAGTGTCTCCCTTTCCTCTTGTAAGGACATGGATCCCATGAGTTCAGGGCCCTCACCCATGACCTCACCATGACCTCCCTAAGACCCCATCTCTGACCACCATCACATGGGGTTAGTGGGCCTCAACATATTAATGGGTGGGCAGGGCACAAGTCAGTCCATAACAGAACCCAAGAAGTTTTGGGTCGTTATACATGAACTAAAGTTGTGAATTTTCACTTTTATTGATCACAAAAGAGCTGCGCTTACATAGTAGCCATCTACCATTCTAACTATGTGCTGATTATCTAATTAATGATTCTTCCAAGCATGCTGATACAGTAGTACTCATAAACTCACATCAGCATTTACTGGTCATCTAACTTTTACACCAAAGATTTTATGCATAGTTCAATAAACATAAGATAAGCTGATTTCTAACAAATCAAGTGATAGAATTGGGAAAAAAAAATCCTTTGCATAATTTGTGTTCCACATCAGATATGTTAGTATAGGCTTAAGAGAGAGAGAGAATATTGGGACTACATAAAACTGAAAAGCTTCTTAACAGCCAAAGAAATAATCAACAAAATGAAAAGGCAACCTATAGAATGGGAAAAAGTATTTGTAAGCCATCTATCTGACAATATCCAAAATGTATTAAGGAACTCATACAAGTCAATAGTATAAAAGCAAATAACTTGACTGAAAAATGAGCAAAAGGCCTGAATAGACATTTTTCTAAAGACACATAAATGGCCAAAATGTATGTGGCAAGGTGTTCAATGCTACTAATCAGGCAAATGCAAATCAAAACCACCATGAGATATCACCTCATACATTTTAGGATGGCTATTATCAAAAAGACAAAAAAAAAAGACAAGTAATAACAAGTGCTGGTGAAGATGTGGAAAAAAGGGATATAGCCACTGTGGAGATTAGTATGGAGGTTCCTCAAAAATTTAAAAAAGGAAATATCATATGACCCAGCAATCCCACTCTCGGTATATATGCAAAGAAAATAAAATCAATATCTCAGGGGCATCTTCATGGCTCAGTTGGTTGAGCGTCCAACTCTTGATTTCAGCTCAGGTTATGATCCCAGGGTTGTGGGATCAAGTCTGTGTCCAGCTCCACACTGAGCATGGAACCTGCTTAAGATTCTCTCTCTCTCACTCCTTCTGCCCCTCTCTCCAGCTCATGTGCTCTCTCTCTCTCAAAAAAAAAAGTCAGTATCTCAAAGAAATATCTGCCCTCCCATGTTTGTTGCAGTTTATTCACAATAGCCAAGAAGAGGAAACAATCTAAGCGTCCACTGATGGAAAAATGGACAAATAAAATGTATATACATACAATGGAATATTATTCAGTCATAAAAAAGAAGAAGAAGGCAATCTTGCCATTTGTGACAGTGTGGATGAACCCAGAGAACAGTATGCTGAGTGAAATCAATCAGCCACAGAAAGGCAAATATGATATCATCTCACTTATATGTGGAATCTAGAAAAGTCAGACTCATAGAACCAGAGAATAGAATGGTGGTCGGCAGGAGATGAGGGGTGGGGAAATGGGGAGATATTGGTCAAAGGACATAAATTTCCATTGATAAGATAAATATGCTCTGGGGTCTAATGTGGAACACAAGGAGGACAATTAGTATTGTGTTTTTGAAATTTCTTGAGAGAGATCTTAAGTATTCTTACTGAACACACAAAGAAAGGTAACTATGTGATTTGGTGGATGGATTGATTAACTTGATTGTAATAATCATTTCATAATATATACATATATTAAATCATCATGTTGTTCATATTAAATAAATACAATTTTTATCTGTTAATATCTCAATAAACCTGGAATAAATAAATAAATACATAAGTAAGACAAAGAAAGTATTTCCATGAGTATCATTAATTTTGAATTTTTAAAATAATGTGCAGTCTTACAAGGCTATTTATGAATTTGTCAATAAAATCCACTAATATTCTATATTTTTTCTTATGTGTGAAGTATACACATTCTTAGTCATTTTTTCTTTTAATGTTTATTTATTTTTGAGAAAGTGAGAGATGGAGAAGGGGCAGAGACAGAGGGAGACAGAGGATCTGAAGTGGACTCAGTGCTGACAGTAGTCAGCCCGATGCAGGGCTTGAAATCAAGAACCATGAGATCATGATCTGAGCCAAAGTGATATTTTTATGTTAAGCGTATCTTTACATGTGATTTTGCTTAAATGCAGTGGAAAAATGGATGGCAGTGTTTGTCTCATGGAGATTCTGTCAGGATCCCATGAGGAATATGCTTAGAACAGTATAGGGTCAGGCATATAGCAAATGCACACTGAGGTGGGCTCTCTCATTGCTATGGTACTGGTGTGTTTTCCAAAATGGCCACAAAAAGAATTGATTCTGTCCCACAGAGCTTCTTACAATGGGACAGACACTCCTCCTACAGACAAGAGCCCAGAGCAGCCCGTTTCCTCTCACTGAAACTTTTTCTGACTCCCCAGACCATCAGAGTCCAGCCCAAGATGCCACTTTCCTTCTGAGCCAACGGAATCCAAGAGCACACCCCCCCTTCCTCACCCTGGCACATGTGCGCTCTCTCGCATTCTGCGCTCTTAGCCTTAGAGAAGCAGCCGCCATCTTGTGAGGAAACCCAACTCACCTAGAGTGACCACGTGGAGATGTCCCAGCTGTCTGTGCCAGCTAAGGTTTCGGCCAACAGCCCCCATCAAACCTGAGTGAATAAGCCTCAAATCATCCCAGCCATAGGTAGGCTTTACTTCTTCCATCTGAGACTTCATACCTGGGGCAGAGATGAGCGGTCCCCCTGAGTCCCATTCGCTTTTTCACCTGCAGAAACTGTCACAGATCAGTAAGGATTGCTGTTGTTTTAAGCCACAAGGTATTGTGAAAAGCCCCTGTACAGAAAAAGAGAACGAATACAACTTATTTTCTAAAGCAATGGAATTTCTAAAATGGACAATTCCCCATCCCACCAACACCACTGTCACTTAACGAAAGTTGACTGACTTGAATTAGAGCAATTTTCATTTCACAAGCATAGGTTAGAGCGTACTCCATACACTGTGACCAGATAAAACTCTTGCTCTAACAGCGGGTCCCAAAAGGGGGAGTAAACAAGGCACAATCTAATAAGATAATTAAAGTCATAATATAAACGTCTTGCATTTTTTTGTCAAATGTCTGTGAAAACACATGCTATAAAAATAATGCTATTCTTTCTATTCAAATTATAATTGGTGGAAAAAGTATTCTTTTTCTTATATTGTTCTATTTCTCCTATTTTGGTAGGGTGGGGGTCACCCTCCCTGAGCCTTGGCCAGCACCACTGTAACAGCTTGAGATCACATATCCCATAGTGTCACCATGGGAGCCACGTGGTAGCAGAGGAGGTGCAGAAATAGGGCCATTTCCATGGAACTGACCCACAGGTAACTGGGCAGGTGGAGTGTTGGAATGGGTTGGTGGAGGCACAACCGGAGTGCCAGTTCTGCGGTGAAGTGTCCCAAGGATGGCTGCTGTTTTCCCAGGACACGGTCTTGACTTTGAGCCAAAAGCTTGTGTTTATTGCTGCTTCCCTGGGAAGAAAAATACATGGGTCAGGAATCATGGAGAAAAACATGGTAGTCTCCGCTTACAAACTGTGCTTTCTCTCTCTGTAATGCTGGGCTCTTCAGGTTTAGAAGCCCTGGTGCCATAGAGGGAACATGTCCGCCAGAAACCACAGCCAGCTGTCAATGTCTCCAGGCTGTTCCGGGAGGAAGGGAAATGACTTAGTTTCCTCACTTTGCCATAACACGCTACTGAATATCTGGTAGCTTTAAAACAGAAATGTCGCTTCTCAAATTTTGGAATCTAGCAGTGCGTGTGATCGAGGTGTCAGTAGGGCCTTGCTTCCTCTGAAGACTCTAGGGAAGAATTTCTCCTTGCCTCTTCCGGCTTCTGATGGCTCTGTGCAATCCTCAGCTCGCAGCTGCATCTGGCTGACCTGCCCCTCCGTCTTCCCGTGGCTGGGTGTCCTTTCCTCTTACAAAGGCAACTGCCATTAGATGTAGGGCCCACCCTGACCGGGTCTGACTTCACCTTAAATTCATTGCTTACTCTTAGAAAGACTCTATTTCCAGATAAAGTCACATCCTGAGCTTCTAGACAGATGTGAAGACTTGGGGAACATTATCCACCCACTACAAGAAGTCACTATCTTGGCTGGGGCCACTGACTTTGATCATTAAAAGGGTTAGGGGACATGTGACACAAAGAAACTAGGAGGAATATACAAAATGTTAGGAAATCTCTAAATATGTAAGCTGTAGTTTTTTGTAGTCTTATCTTTTATGTTGTTAGTATTGATATTTTCTTGAATATATTTACCTCTAATTATTCTACTAAGATACAATTTGCATTCAGTAAAATTAATTTTGGGGCTACAGAGCTATGAGTTTTCACGAAGTCACTGGAAAAATTTCTTAGCTCAAAGGAAAATCTGACTTCCAGGATTATACAGGAGCACAACTCTGTCCTAAATCATCTTGGTAACCCATATGGTGTTTACTTTGGCGGCACATAATATTTCAAGGCAGGAGGCTCATATTTCATATTGGTGAAGACTGCAAAAGCCATTTTCCAAATTACAGAGAATTGGTGTTAAAAACTGCATCCACACACGGGGTCAGGCTTCCAGATAATACTGTCTCCACGATAAGGGATAGCATTACAAGTTCTCCTCCTACGTTAGCAGAACGATGAGTTTCGATGTCATAAATACACTCCCCTTTGCTCTCAAATGGAAACTTTGTCAACAAGTTGCCTGACCCCAATATCTTCAAAATAATGTGCTTGTGCTCTGGTACTGGTCATGTTAGTGATGTGCCCACAGCCTTCAGTGTAGCCTTGAAACAAAACCCCTTGCAATGTAAAGGACTGGAAGCGATTCACCTACAAGTTAGTCTTATAGGAAGTTAGTCTTTCAAGCAGACATTCTGCTTAGCCACAGTCTAAACACATTTCTTCGCTCTATGATTATTCACACGTGTAAAGAGTGAAGTTTCTTTAAAACAGTTTTGTAGAAAAAAAAAAGTTTGAGGATCTAACCCCAATCCTAACCATAACCCTAAGTGCTACTAGAGAATATGTTGGCTTTTTTTTTTCTCTTCAACTCTGAAAATCCAGAGTTTTAGTTTTCAAGCCCAAGAGAGAAATGAAACAAAACAATACAAAAAAAAAGTCATGTTTCAAAGTCCTGCTCGCCATGAAGTGGAAAATCTACCCCCTACGTGCCTAATTGCCATGAGTATTGTACCCTAACTCCCAACAATGCCCGCATTCCTTATTACTCTCACTCGACAAGTAAAGGTAGGGAGTTTATTATGGTATTCAACTTCCAGGAACATGGAAACATATTGCTAAGAATTTCAAATGTATATATTTAAAAATTAGTTGGCATTTTTAATTTGTTAAGATGCAGGATTTTCCTGAAGACATCAAGAAACACTTGGCCAAAAAAAAAAAAAAAAAGAAAGAAAGAAAAAGAAAAGTAGAACTTTGTCCTGGATCCTAAAGAAATGGAAGAATTGACCCAGACAACCAAATCAGGGGGAGGAAATGGCATCGAGGAAGGGCATTCTCTACAAAGAGAAATGATGACATGGAAAATTGTGACCCCGTAATGCAAAATCTGATAGGAAAATCTTTATACAGAACATCATATTTGATGGCAAACATTTAGAAGCATTGAAATCCAGTGCAATGAGACTTAAAAAGATGTACACAAATTCAAAAGGGAAGACATCAAACTGTGATTATTTGTTAACAATACAATTGTCTACTTAGAAAGTCCAAAGGAATGATCCACAACCAACTATTAGCGCTAATTAGAGAATTTAGTCAGGTTGCTGTTTCATGCTGTTACTGTGTGATCCGTGGCTGTTGGTAATGTTCCCTTTTCTAATTTGGATCCTCCCTCTGTTCACTATCTTCCCTCCTCGCCACATAACCTGATCGCTAAGAGCTCAATTTTCCCCTATAGAGTTCTATTTGGATATCACCATTACTCTAAGTTTCTGTACATCACGTAGCCATTTGTGTGATTTATGAATCCATTTTTCTCTTACATAAAAGTGAAATTACGATACCCCAAATTATAAAGATATGCACATTATTACTTGACTTTCCCCAAAGTTTTACCTTGTCTCTTGTGCCAAATAGCATTTGTTAATGGGGTTTTCACTAGGGACCACTGCTCTGCAAATTCTGCATTTCTCTGCAAATGGAGAAGGAAACACATGGAGTCAAGATTCAGCTTGACAGAACTGAAGCAGGTATCCACTCCCCATGGGGCAATGCTGTCTCACTCCCCACAGAATCTGTTCTGATCACATAGGTTTACCGGAATGTTTCAGCTGGGCAAATAACAGAATGGGCTTTAAAGTAATCCATATGGGGAGCCTTCTTACATCAAACACCACATGCAGTCTCCAGCATACAGAGATGACCTACCTGGTTTCAGGGCTTCCAAACTGCTGTTCATGAGATTCAGAATCCTTTCTTTTTTTAGGGTTTAGTGACCAATGCCAGAGATAACATAATTAGATCTCTGTATGATATAATCTCATCTCTACTGTATTAGTTTACTAGGGATGCCACCACCAAGTTTTGCAGACTGGGTGACTTAAACAACAGAAATGCATTTTTTTTTTATTTTATTTTAGAGAGACAGAGATTGAGCAGGGGAAAGAGACAGAGAGAGAGCGAGAAAATCTTAAGCAGGCTCCACACTCAGCACAGAGCTCAATACAGAGCTTAATCTCATGACCCTGGGATCATGACCAAAATCAAGTCAGACACTCAACCGAGTCATCCAGATGCCGCAAGAAATGTATTTTCTCACAGTTCTGGAGGCTGGAAGTCTGAGATCAAGATGTTGGCAAGGATGTATTCTTCTGAGACCTCTCTCTCTGACTTTTAGATGGTCATCTTCTCCCTATATCTTCACATGGTCTTCCCTTTGCATATGTCTGTGTTCTAATCTCCTCTACTTTTTTTATGTTTGTTAATTTTTGAGAGACAGAGAGAGCGAATCCTCGAGATGGGAAGAGAAAGAGAGAGAAGACACAGAATCTGAAACTGTCAGCACAGAGCCCGATGTGGAGCTTAAACTCACAAACTGCGAGATCATGGCCTGAGCTGAAGTTGGACCCTTAACCTACTGAGCCACCAAGGTGCCCCTAAACTCCTCTTCTTATAAAGACAGCAGTCATATTGAATTGGGGCCCATTTTAATGACCTCATTTTAACTTTAATTACCTCCTTAAAGATCCTATGTCCAAATATAGTCATGTTCTGGGGTGCTGGGTTTAGGACTTCAACATATGAGTTTGCAGGGGTTGGGGGATGCAGCACAATTCAGTCCATAACATACATGAAGCAAACATCCCCCAAGAGTCTTGTATTGTACATGAACTTGTCATAGACTCTCTTATATATTTTGTATACTTCATTTTCTAATCTGCTGGATGTTTCCAGGTGTGTTTCGCTCATGATCTCCTGAACAGAATGAACAGTGATTTCTTAATCTGGCTAATACCAAACCTGTTCCCAAGGTACAATTAATATATCATACATATTTTGCATTGAATATGGTCCTCAATGTCCCCTCATCAGTGTCCATCCAGATTCGCTAATTTGAATTCGTCTTCAAGTTTCGAAGTTTGATCTCTCGGAGGCATTTTAATTCTGACGAATTGCCATATGAATCTATTATGTTTTTATATCTATGTTTATTTACCCTGACAAGAAATGAAAGGGGTGAAATGAAAGCTGCCTCAGTGCTGGTTTCCCATGCCCACAGGGAGAGGCAATGCTGGTTGGTATCACTTGCACACGCAGGAACGTCAAGGTTAGGAAACTCAGAACGTGTATCTAGTGGCTATCCTACCTCATCCCTCCAGAAAGAGAGGCAGAGACTTCAACTTTATAATGCCAACAATCTCTAGGGAGAGGAGGAGAAAGTCTCTAAGTTGGAATGTAAGCAAATGGCTCTAGGACGATACAGAATCTCTAACTTGTAAGTCTTGTTTTCCATCAACCATCCTTTAAGCCAGGTTGCCCATAACGGTTGTTCAGAAAGCTCCAATTGCACGGAAACATGGAAAGCTTCTTGGAGAATTGTTTCCCAGTGGTAATGCCTCCCTGTGTCACCATCAGCCACAGATGGTGGAAATACCAAAAGGTCCTGAAGGAGCACACCTTAATGAACCCATAGCATGATTCCAGCACCCTTGCTGCCATTTCTACTTTCCCCCATGATTTATTAAGTACAGTTTACATTGTTTCCCCACAGAGGAAAGAATTTTAAGCTCTAATCTACTGCTACAACACAAGGAGTAGAGGAAATATGGCCTCTGTCATAGTTGGTTTGGGCTAGTATAACAAATTATCATAGTGTGGAGACCTTAAAAAAATAAACATTTATTTTTCACACTTCCTTAGGCTAGAATTCCAGGATCAAGGTGCCAGTGTGGTTCTGTTCCCAGGCAGTGTCCTCTTCCTGGTTTATAGATGACTATCTTCTCACTCTGTCTTCTCATGGCAAAAAGAGAGCCAGCTAGCACACTGGCCTCTTCTTTTAAGGAGACTAATCCCAATCAGGATGGTGAAATCTGAAACTTGTCCCCAGGCGTGGAAGGCAGGGAAAAGCCAAAGAAAAAGTGCACACCACTCAGATTGGTGGGTAGCAGATTTAACAAACAAGGGAACTTCCCTGCAGTGCCTGTCTTGTGGGCTCCAAGACAAGTAAATCTCCATATCTGCCCACCAGAATCTTAGAGGGTTATAAAGAGGCCTTAGCTGTGTGCAGTTATGTATTCAGTCCATATGATCACAACGACATGCTCTCCCCAGGTTGCATCCTTGAAAGAGCTCCTAGTGTGGGGACAGTGGGCAGATTTTACATTCCAAGACAGGGGAGAAGATGAAGAACCTCTGATTGCCTAGGTCCAGCTCACGCGTCAAACAGTGGCCACATCCTCTCAATAACCTCTCCTTTTCCATGACCTAGATGCTGTTCCATATTTCACCCTTGGCTATCACAGTGACTTTCTGGCCATTGCTTATATTTTCTACAAACCCTCTTCCTTAACGCTTTACCATTGCTATGCCTTGTGCTTCTAGACAGATATACATATCCTGGTACTCACAAAGCTTTTTCTCTGACTGTACTTAAATCTGTATTCAATGTCACCTACTAAGAAAAGTGTCTCCTGAATACTATAGCAAAAGCAGTACTATTTTCATCTTTAGCTCCATTTCTTTCTCTATTTTTCTTCAGAGAACTTACCCCTTGCTAACTGGTGATATGATATGAGAAAATGAATTTATGTGTTAACTGTCTCTCTCCCTCCAAAATATCAGTTCTACAAGGGAACTAACATTGTCATATCCTCAGTTTCTAGAACATGGCCTGTCACCGAACCAGCATTTAGTAACTATCTGATGAGATGGTGAATGAATGAATGAATGAATGAATGAATTAGTGGTCCAAGGAAGTGAAATTGGAAAGTGATGGCTGAGAGACGGCTAAGCCCCTGAGTATCATTACAAGCAGTCGGTAGATGGCACCCAACATGAATAAACCCAGCATTAGTAGAAGAGAGTCCTATTTAGAAATACAGAGGTGAACACAGTAAAAATAGATGAAGGAACTACTGTTCAGTATATTAGGCAAATTGAATCAAAACTTAAAATCTAGTCCAAAAAATTTTATTTTTATTTTTTAAAGTTTACTTATTTATTTTGAGAGAGAGAGAGAGAGAGAGAGAGAGAGAGAGAAAGCATGAGCAGGGGAGGGGCAAAGAGAGAGGAAAGAATGAGAATCCCAACCAGGCTCTGCACTGCCAGCACGGAGCCAACGGAAGGCTCGAACTCACCAACTGTGAGATCATGGCCTGAACCGAAATCGGATACTTCACCAACTGAGCCCCCCAGCTGCACCTAGCCTGAAAAACTTTTTAATAAATTAGGGAAATTAAAATTCTGACAAAATTTTATCCAGAAATAAGCTTCAAAGTACAAAGCATATTAATGACCTATTGTCACATTTTGCTGAAAGCTCTAAAAGATTTTAGCTTTAAATAGAGTGGACTGAATTAAATAAGCACAATTTGGTCGAATACTCCTATTTTAGAACAATAGCTACTGTAGATTTATCTGCTAGAGTTGAAATTTAAGTTTTTTCCAAGACTTTAGTATACTGATAGTTAAACAATGCTTATAAATAAAAGTAATTTATGTGCAACGAAGAAGAATACATCAATTGAAAAAAGTGAGAATTACAAAATTTAATAGATGAATATCAGCCTGGAAGTTCTCTTTTTTAAAAAAAAATTTTAACGTTTTTATTTATTTTTGAGACAGAGAGAGACAGAGCATGAGCAGGGGAGGGGCAGAGAGAGAGGGAGACGCAGAATCTGAAGCAGGATCCAGGCTCTGAGCTGTCAGCACAGAGCCGGACCTGGGGTTTGAACTCAAGGAGTGTGAGATCATGACCTGAACCAAAGCTGGATGCTCAACTGACTGAGCCACCCAGGCGCCCCTAGCCTGAAAGTTCTCTTAAAAGTTGATACAAATTGGGGCATCTGGGTGGCTCAGTTGGTTAGGCGAACGACTGACTTTGGCTCAGGTCATGATCTCACAGTTTGTGAATTCGAGCCCCATGTGGGGCTCTGTGCTGCCAGCTCAGAGCCTGGAGCCTGCTTCAGATTCTGTGTCTCCCCCTCTCTCTGCCCCCTCCCCTGTTCACACTCCATGTCTCTCTGCCTCTCAATAATAAATAAACGTTAAAAAAATTTAAGAAAAGTTGATACAAATTAATGAACTTTGATAATAGTATTAAAATTAATTTAAAAATAATGACATTGGAGGGTTTAATTGTGTTAGGCTGAAAATTCCAGAGGAGTACACAGAATTATGAGAAGGTAGCAATTAATGAGAAGCAAAGTCATTCAAAGAGGACTTCAATTTTTGGTGGCTGCTGGGGACAGCAGTGCCGAGAATCACATCCAAGATGACTCTATGGGGGGGGGGGGGAGAGGGCGCCTGGGTGGCGTAGTCCTTTGAGTGCCCCACTCTTCACTTAGAGATGAGTCGGGTCATGATTTCACGGTTTGTGAGTTCGAGCCCCACCTTGTGCTTGGGGTTATCTCTCTCCCTCTCTCTCTGCCCCTTCCCTACCCACCTCTCAAAATAAATAAATAAACTTGAAAAAAACCCAGATGACTCGACATAGGGTTCTGGGTGGTATCAGAAGTCTGATGGACACAGCAGACTGTAATCAGTGCTTAATTTTCATGTCCAGTGATACTAGAATAAAGCTGGCTCTCCCGGAAGGTGGGGCATTAGATTAGCTGGAGTTACTGACACTCCTCTCTGAATAGGACCAGCGACAGCTTCCAATAGTTAGGAAAGCCAATCTTCCCTTGAAGACACTGGCAAGAAATTTCACTATACAGATCAGATGAGATAGGAAGCAATTGGCTCAGTGAACACTTATATTCCAAGGATGAGGTGCAGCCCGTGCGGCCTGGTACAGGGGTCACTGTGCAGAATCTGTGGCCTCCCAAGCAAGAAACTTGTTCATGCCGTTGTTCTAACCTAAGGAAAGGACCCCGTGTTTCTCTTCATTTCATTAACTTTTGAACACTGTGTTCATCATCCTAAGTACGTTTTGAGACTTCATGCTTTATCTTTCAGGTCTTTGATTTTCTTTTCTTGCGTGTCCAACCTGTTCTTATGCTTTCTGTGCCTTCATTTACATTTATCAGCTTCAGGTAGGAAACAAGCCAAGGCCACTTTCACATCCCTAAGTGGCCTCTTTCCAGGTTGACATCTATGAGCTAAACAACCCCACAAATCCATTTCACAGCAAAATCATCCTGCTCAGGATTTTTCATACTTTTTTGTCTGGAATTGTTTTGCAAAACACTGTATTGCATGTCCTGTAAAAATAAAGGTAGAAAAGTCCTAAGGAAGCTTTCTGATCTCTACAAGTGCAGGGACTCTGTTAGGAAAGGAGATACGTATCTTCATTTCGCGTGTGTGTGCACACATGTGTGCATAACGTGAAAGTGGAGGCACTCACGTAACCTATATGGAGAAGCTCTTGCTTGCATATGGCTAAAAGGCCAGAGGTCAGGGTCGTTCAGTTCCGGGCAAGAGGTCCTGCAACGATACCTGAAACTATCACGGTATCTTAATGCGTTAACATTTATGTGATTGCTCTGAGTTCTCGAAAAAAAGTCTAACTGTGTTTCCCAGGCTTTGCTTAATAAAAAGAAAATACATCTTTCAAACATTTCACATAACATACACAAGGTTTGGAATCTTTTTCAAAATCCTGGCGTATTTTGCAAACTAACCACTAAAAATGTTACGATAATAGGTAGTGCATTAGCATTTCTGCATCCTAACCTACACTGAATATAGTAAGTGAAGAAGACTTAGCAAATTTGATAGAGGAATATTGGCCCTGCAAAGCTGTTTTAATTGTTATGTATATCATTATAAAATTAATTTCTCTGGTTATATTTTTCATATTTTAGGTATTTTACATATTTATATATAGGTATTATAGATATTCCATAACCACATGCATAATCTATAATTTTAAGATTAAATAACTTTAAGATTACATTTTTAAGCATACCTTAGAAAGAATGAAGTAACCAACATCCATCTACCCACCAACCAGTTTAGGAATTGAGATCTGAGAAAAGGCCAGGGAAGCTTGATTGGTAAACCAGTATGTCCCCACCTGGGACACTTCTACTCCTGGTGGTGCCTACTGACTTTCTAGGGTACCATTCAGTTTAAGGACGTCACTTTTCCTATGATCAATTTCCATATATGCCTTTTTCCTAAAATTTATATCCCCCATAAGATGACTGTGATATACGAGGAGACTTGCCTTCTCTACCCCCTTTTCCAAATTTCCCATTTTGTCATCCTTACAAGAAAAGGCATAACACGCATTCAATTCTAGTATTTTGATCATTATGAAGTGTTCCCCTTCGTCTCAGTAAATTCTCTTTGTCTTGAAGTTTCTCCTTATCTGATATTAATATAGACGCTCCAGTGTTCTTTTACTTACCTTTGGCATGATAGATCTTGTTTCCTTTAATTTCAATATATTTGTGTTACTAGAGGCTAAATACTTAATTTTTTTTATTATATTCTGAGAATTTCAGATACTATCTTAAGGAGGCACTGAGTTACAATATTTTTCCTCAAAAAGAATTGAGTTTTAGGTTGGCAGACAGTAAAGTATCAGAGGAATACATTGATCTGTCAGGCCTTGTTTTAGGCTTTCTTTAAAGAGAGCTATTACAGTTTTTTGTTTTGTCCCCCCCTCACCCCCCTCCCCCCCATATTTCTAGGTTCATAGCCGTCAACCTAAAGTGTGGCTAGTTTTACTTTTTGTAGTAGTTTGCTAGGATCACCACACAAAATCTCACAGACAGGGTGGCTTAAAAAACAGAAATTTATTTCCCCATAGTTCTGGAAGCTGGAAGTCCAAAATCAAGGTGTCAGAAGGGCAGGTTTCTCTGAGGTCTCACTCCTCAATTTGCCAATGGCTGTCTTCTCACTATTTCCTCACATGACCTTTTCTCTGTGTGCTCACATCCCTACTGACTCTTTCTCTTCCTGTAAGGACACAAGTCCTATTGGATTAGGGCCACATCCCTATGGGTTCATTTAATCTTAGTTATTTCTTTATTTTTTTTTTAATTTTTTTTTCAACGTTTATTTATTTTTGGGACAGAGAGAGACAGAACATGAACGGGGGAGGGGCAGAGAGAGAGGGAGACACAGAATCAGAAACAGGCTCCAGGCTCCGAGCCATCAGCCCAGAGCCTGACGCGGGGCTCGAACTCCCGGACCGCGAGATGGTGACCTGGCTGAAGTCGGACGCTTAACCGACTGCGCCACCCAGGCGCCCCTCTTAGTTATTTCTTTAAAAGCTCTGTCCTTAGATACTACTTCGTAATGAGAAAGAATGAAATCATGCCATTTGCAGCAACGTGGATGGAGCTGGAAGGTATTATGCTGAGTGAAATAAGTCAGTCAGAGAAAGACAGATACCATGTTCTCACTTATATGTGGAATTTGAGAAACTTAACAGAAGACCATGGGGGAAGTGTAGGAGGAAAAATAGTTTTTAAACAGAGAAAGAGCCAAACCACAAGGGATTCTTAAATACAGAGAACAAACTGAAGGGGCATGGGGGATGGTGGGGGAGAGGGGAAAATGGGTGATGGGCATTGAGGAGGGCACTAGTTGGGATGAGCACTGAGTGTCGTATGTAAGCGATGAATCATGGGAATCTACACCTGAAACCAAGAGGACCCTGTATATGCTGTATGTTAAGTAACTTGACAATAAATTGTATTAAAAAATAAAAATAAATAAAATTGAAAAAAAAAGAAAGAAAAACTTACACTAATATAAGTTATATCTCAATTAAAAATTTTATAAAACAAGAACAAAAATAAAGGCTCTATCTTTATTTTTTTAAGTGTTTATTTATTTTGAGAGAGAGAGAGAGAGAGAGAGAGAGAGAGAGAATCCCAAGCAGGTTCTGCACTATCAGAGCAGAGCCCAACTCAGGGCTCTGTTTGTCAAACTGTGAGATCTTGAGCAAAGCAGAGATCAAGAGTTGGATTCTTAACAGACTGAGCCACCCAGGTGCCCTGTAAAGGCTCTTTAACTATAGTCACCCTGAGGGTTAATTTCAACATATGAATTTGGATGCAACACAATTCAGCCTACACAGTCTTGTTAGATGGCCTTTCTGATAACTCAACTCAATCTTTGACTTGTTCATAAAGATTCTCCACCCTGATTGATCCTGGCCACCAAACTTTCCAGAGCATTAAGCATGTTCCAGAATTGCTCAGCTCCCTGCCTCCAAGCAGCTGTTCTCTGCCTAGTTTCTTGGCATCTTGGTGGAGACTCTGGGGAATCTCTCTGGATTTCCCTCTTCCTGGCTCCTTCTTCTCCAGTACTTTCTCTCCTAAATCCCGACCACCCTAGTAAGAAACAAACTTTAATCTCTTCCTTCTCTATCTAGTGTAATTGCTTCTCTTTCTTATATCCTATATAAACGTATCACATCCCAGAAAATGTTCCCAGGGAAAAAGCCTACATAAAAGTAAATACCCTTTGTATGCCTCCTCTCTCTCACGGATAGTGGCCTTACATTAGCTGCTGTCCAATGGCTGCAACTTGTTGTGTTTCATATATTTTGTACATGGCATCATAGACTTTACAGATATTTTAAAAGCTATTTTAGTTGCATGGCACAGGTTTTGATATATATGTTGTTTACCATTTATGTGAAAATAATTCAACCCTCTTAAGTAGATTTATTTTGAAATGGTATAGATTAAGTTCCTAACAGGATGAACTTTCTATTTGCTATTTTTTTTTTTAGTTATTGATTTCTGTTTTAATTCCACTGTTGTCTGAGAATATACTCTGAAGTGCTCAAATCATTTCAAACTTGCTATGGCTTGCTTTCTAACCCAGCATAGGTTGGTTTTGTCAAGTGTTACCTGCACACTCAATATTTTGTGCATAATGGGTTACATGGAACTTACTACTAAAATTAATTTCATTTATATTTTTAAATTCTATAATTCCCAGTGGATTCTTTCTGTTAGATTCTAATTCTCAGGTGAATTTCTCCATCCTCTCTAGTCTTTTTTTTCTATCTCTTCCTACATCCTTATACTCTTTTGAACATATTATTATTACTTTGAATATGTTCAATATATGCTAATTCCCATATCTGGATTCCCTGTGGGTCTATTTCTATTATATATTTGTTGGTTGGCTATTGGTCATTTGGTCCTATCCCTGCATAACGACTTCTGTGTTGGAACCTGCACATTAAAGCATTGAGGAAGTTTTCCTGAAAGGTTTCACTTTTTCCTAGTAGGTACCTAGATGTCCTGCTCACCTCTGATCCAATCAAGGGCTGAGCTGAATTCAGCTGAGGCCACAGTATTGACAAGTGGCCATCTCCCTCTGTTTTCCCTGGATCTCAGGGAGCAGGCTTCTAGGAATTTTCACTGAGAACCTGATGGGTCTCCTAAGGTCACTACTCAGGAAGGTCCTGAATGCAAATGCTTTTTTTTCCCTCCTCTGGACAGCAAGACTGTTAAAACTATATTATGATCTTCAAGGACTTTTTGCTTAGCTTTTTAGCCTTGTGAGGCTTCAGAAGTTGCAAAATTTTGAGGGGAACACCAGCCTTGTGTTGGGGTCAGTTCTCTGCTCCTCCCTTCCCACTGGGACCTTGATCGAGTGTCAATATGAAGCCCTATGAGACCAACAAAACCTCTACTCGTATCTGTGTGTCAAACAGTGGCCCCCTGCCCAGCTAGACTCAAAACTCAGCCTCTTTCACTGTATCCAAAATTGGCGAAGGTTCCAGGGAAAGAGGAGATACACAGCGTCAGTTCAAGCTCCACATCGTCTTCCGTCTGGAATCTTGGCTCCTCCAGTCCTTGCTTTAGAGAAATATTTTTGTTTTTATTCAAGAATTCTAATTATTTTCAGCAGAAGCATTGGGCTGCCACAAGCTATTCCATTCTGTCCAGAAATAGAAGTCTGGTCTATTTTTTAATTGGGATGTTTGTAATGTCAAATGATTTGAGAAAAACAATCTTCATTCAACCTCCATGTACCATGGGAGAGATTATGTAATAACAGCCAAAATGTATAAAATGGAAACTTGGCTGTATAAAGAATGATCTAACCTTAGAATAGGAAAGTGTGGTCATGAAAAACAGAATGGGGAAGTTACAGAAATATAATTTTAACTAAGAGGATGTATATTTGTGGATTATAATAAAAAACCAAACTGTTTTCATTCTGGGTGATGAGACTATAATTTTTTTTCATAATTTTCATAATTTTCTAATTTATTTGTGATTCAGAATTTGTTACTTTTACAATAAGCAAAACTAAATGCTCACCAAAATATTTACACAAATATAATGTTCAATTATTCAGAAAATTCCTTCAGAAGTCCTCGTTTCTGACATTATTGAAAAAGATGAAAATAAAAGAAATGTGAGGGGCACCTGGGTGGCTCAGTCGGTTGAGTGTCCAACTTCGGCTCAGGCCATGATCTCACAGCTCGTGAGTTGGAGCCCCGTGTCAGGCTCTGTGCTGACAGCTCAGAGCCTGGAGCCCACTTCGGATTCTGTGTCTCCCTCTCTCTCTACCCCACCCCTGCTCACACTCTGTCTCTCTCTCTCTCTCAAAAATAAATAAACATTAAAAAAAATAACAATAGGGGCGCCTGGGTGGCTCAGTCGGTTAAGCGTCCGACTTCAGCTCGGGTCATGATCTCGCGGTTTGGGTTCGAGCCCCGCGTCGGGCTCTGTGCTGACCACTCAGAGCCTGGAGCCCGCTTCGGATCCTGTGTCTCCCTCTCTCTCTGCCCCTCCCCTGCTCATGCTCTGTCTCTCTCTGTGTGTCAAAAATAAGTAAACATTAAAAATAATTAAAAAAAACAATAAATAAATGTGATTGCTGGAAATACAAAATATAGCTAGTCATGTACATATTCCATGTATATGGAAAAAATATTAGAGAATATAGGAAGTATTTGATAACATTATTATCAACAGATAAACCAAATGGGTAAATTGTATGGAACAGCCATACAAGTTAAACAGCATACTTTATAGCAGGACGCTTTACAAAGACCATAAAGGAATATACCAACATGAAATACAAAAATAGGAAAGTCACTTGACCTGGTGTAGATGCCATGCATCTGTGAATTCCTCGAAACTCAGTGAAAACAATAATCACAGCCAGTGTACAAAATGAAGATCAGTATAAACTCTCATCATTAGCCTGTAAGATATAAGTATTTGCATATGAAAGTAATTTGTTGATGCTCATTAGGAAAAGAATGAATATGAAAAGTATCCATTGGCAATGTGGTGTTGCCTCTGTGTCTTGATGACAGAACAAGGTACGTGCAATCAGATAATACGTGTGCTTCGGAGTAGCAAGAAGCTAACACAGCAGAAGGAAGAGGGCATTTTAATGTCATCACTAGTATTAACCGTTAAGTTGTGAACTGGTCACTAGGTGCCAGGGCATGTTGCTATTTGTTTACTACCGATTGCTTCACTATTTCTCACAACAATCTGAGGGCAGGGTTTTGCTTATTTTACAGGTAAGAAGATGAGAGTTTTAAGAATTTTAATGAGTAGGGGGCGTCTGGATGGCTCAGTCGGTTAAGTGTCTGATTCTTGGTTTCTGCTCAGATTGTGATTTCACAGTTCATGAGTAGGAGGCCCCTGTCGAGCTCTGTGCTGACAGGGCAGAGCCTGCAAGGGATTCTCTGCCTTCCTCTCTCTCTCTCTCTCTCTCTCTCTCTGCCCCTCCCACACTCACAGTCTCTTTCAAAAATAAATAATTTTTGGGGCGCCTGGGTGGCGCAGTCGGTTAAGCATCCGACTTCAGCCAGGTCACGATCTCGCGGTCCGTGAGTTCGAGCCCCGCGTCAGGCTCTGGGCTGATGGCTCGGAGCCTGGAGCCTGTTTCCGATCCTGTGTCTCCCTCTCTCTCTGCCCCTCCCCGTTAATGCTCTGTCTCTCTCTGTCCCCCCCCCCCAAATAAATAAATAAATAAATAAATAATTTTTTTTTTTAATTTTAGATAATTTTAATGAGCAAATTGATTTCAGAGTGTGCACTCTCTACAACCTTCAGAGTCAACGTTAAAGTGAGTGGAAATGAGTTATTCACTTTTGGAAACAGTGTAAAAGTCAGTTAGTTACATAGGGTGGACTCAAAGCTTGGAACTGACTTCATTTATGGCTCAAGGGAGATACAAATCTCATCTTCCATCCTTCCCTGATTTCTCTTCCAGTATATGTGATTTAGAGCACATTCATATACTCATTTCAATACATTTTTTTAAAATTTTCATAGAATATATATTGGGAGGGAAAGAAAGTGTCACAGCTGTAGGAAGCAGAGGGGGATGATTACAGACAACATAAGCATCAGAGATTGTGTTTGGCTGCACGTAATAGAATCCAGCTACCATGGCTTGACCAAATAAAGATTAATTTTTATCCGATAAGCTCAGGGAGCAGCAGTCTCAAGCTGTTGCAACGGCTTCAGGAAACTCTTAGTATCCTGGGCTTCATCTGTCTTAGGCTGGTCTTGGCCTGTGGCTCTCATTCTCAGGAACAATTCACAGGTCCAAGTGGCAAGGTCCACGTCCAGCCTGCAGTCTGCATTTCAGAGTATAGGAAGGAGGCAGGAACAGGCAGTACTGGAGAGCCTCCGTTTCACAAAAGCCAACTATTCTCTGAACACTTCATCAGCCGCTCCGGTTTGTCTGCCAGAATACACCTAGCAGCAAGAGAGGCCAGGAAGTGTTTTCTAGCTGGTCACATGCTGCTTTGGATCAAATTCGGGTCTTGTACAAAAGGAAGATAGGGAGGATAGACATCAGACTGGCAATCAGCGGTGATTTGGGCTTTCATCAAAATGTTTCAGCTTAATCAGAAGAATGAATTGAGAAAGTAGCACATAAATGAATCTAAAAAGCCAAATCAAAGCTCTAAAGCAAAACAACACAATAAGACGGTGATGTGGACAAATATATTTTTTTAAGGTTTATTTATTTTTGAGAGGGAGAGAGAACAAGACGGCAAGCATGAGTGGGGGACGGGCAGAGAGAGAGGGAGACACAGAATCCCCAGGCTCTGAAACCCAAGGCAGGGCTTGAACCCACAAACCACGAGATCATGACCTGAGCTGAAGCCAGGCACTTAACTGACTGAGCTACTCAGATGCCCCAGTGATGGGGACAAATATTAAGAATTAAGGGAAGAAGCTCAAGCTGAGTTTGTAAGACTGAGCAAAAATCAGCGTTAATTTTTGAATTCGCCCTATGCGTGCAGATTTTGAGACCTGCCTATGTGATTAATTATTATTTTTTACAGACTACCCGACAACCAAGGATTGGTGATAGGATCCAAACTTTTGTTAATAAACCCAGTGTTTCTTCTTGGAGCTACAGTACAAATGATCATAATATATGCCATTGATTTTTCTGAATCGAATCATTTAGGTTCTTCATTCTCAAACCTATTGAAAGCCAATGCTCGGGGCGCCTGGGTGGCGCAGTCGGTTAAGCGTCCGACTTCAGCCAGGTCACGATCTCGTGGTCCGGGAGTTCGAGCCCCGCGTCGGGCTCTGGGCTGATGGCTCAGAGCCTGGAGCCTGTTTCCGATTCTGTGTCTCCCTCTCTCTCTGCCCCTCCCCCGTTCATGCTCTGTCTCTCTCTGTCCCAAAAATAAATAAACGTTGAAAAAAAAAAAGCCAATGCTCTACTTTCACAACAAGTGTCCCGTGATGCCCACTCTGCCATCCTGAGAAGAAGAGATCTTAACTGGTTTTTAAGGGCCTATAGTATGCCCAACAAAAATATAAAGATGAAATAAAAGAAAAGTTACTTAAAATAGAAGATTATGTTCCTCTTTGTGTAAACGCTTGGTCACAACCAGGCCAGAAGAGCTAACCTTACCCCTGTATGTAGCATCACTGTGATAGTGATAACTACACAAATTGACTGATGCAGGGGCGTCTGGGTTGCTCAGTCGGTTAAGTGTCTGACTCTTGATCTCAGCTCAGGTCTTGATCTCAGGGTCGTGAGTTCAAGCCCCACATTGGGCTCCGTGCTGGGCATAGAGCCTACTTAAAAGAAAAAAAAAAAAAAAGGACGGATACAGGAGTGTTCTTTTGGTGAGTTGTTGTTCTTAATTTTGTGAACCAGCCTTGGTCAATTTCTGATCAAAACAAGGTTGAATCTTTCGGTAATTTATATCACTGTGGTTTTTCCAGGCAAAAATGCTTCTTGTCTACATGTAAAATGGAGTACTGTTAACAAGCTTACATACTTCTGAACAGGTTCTTAGCACCCTCGAAAGCCATGAAGGATACTGGCAATTCTTCTTCCTGTAGGATTGTCTCATATACTGCAGAATGTTTAGAATGTGTGGCTTGTGACCGCCGAATGTTAATGACAATAAAAAAAAAAATACCCTTTCACACATTTCTAAACTACCTCCTGAGGAGGCAGTAATGATTCCATTAAGAATCCTTAACCTAGATGTTTGGTCTAAGAACTGAAATTTTGTTGATGAAATTCAATACTAAATCAGTCTGCCTTAAAATTCATCTAGGAGGACTGCATAAATTTGGTAAGAATGCCCCCGTTCCATTCTTTGGGTCTTATTTTTGCCATTTCTGCTTCCTGTTCTTGTCAATAGGCCCCAAGCCGGTCAATCTGGGGAGTCAATTTCTTCATTCAGTGGAAGAAGCTCATTAAATCTATAAGCATTGCTGACACGTTAAATCATAGCACAAAGTTTATTTCTCCTTTCTGCTAATATTTGTTATGAAGATTCTGTGCCCAGCTCTATAATTTGATGTCTTCTTCCTGTATATGCAATCCGTCAATTCCTGTCCACTTAGACTTCTGACCCACTGTCCGATTCTGATCAATGATGCTTGACCTTCTCTATGCCTGAGCAGCCTACATTGAATTTCGATGTTTTGGTACCAGGTGGTGACTTTTAAGGATGTAGGGCTGCCACTGGACACCTCATTGGTCTCTGATGCCTTCATTCGGTGTGACTCCGTTCAGAGTGAATGTATTCCACTCCACTGTAAATCCAAGAACCCTGGCTCTCTCCAAATACACCGTCTCTATCTCTCTCCTTCCTCTGCCTCAGCATTTAGGGCCTATCTCACCATGCCACCTATGTCCTGGCATTAAAAAACCAAAACCAAAACCAAAACAGTTTCCCTGGAAGAGGCAAAAACAGTGAGAAAACGTTGAAGAAAAGGATTGAATAAAGAATCATCAATGCCCTAAACCACATAGGCAGTCAGAAAGAAATGAAAACATTTGAGCGTTAAGTGCCTCCTCTGTGTGTTTCCTCTCCTTCTCTCATCCCATAACCACAGATTATAAACTCCCTGAGGATCGGGAGCTGTCATTTTGTCTACTGTTTGCTACTGATACCACAAATTTTGCTAGTGTCTGAACCACAGTAGACAAACATCTGATAAATGAATGAATGAATGAGCGAAAGCATCATATGAGGGGCAGCAGTAGTCAAAAGAAGTCTGTGTGAAAGTGTGAAGTTGCCCATCAAATTCTGAAATGGCCCACACATTGATCTTAACTAAAATGGTTAATTCAAAACAGTTATAACTACTCTGAAAGTCTTTGAAAACAGAACAATGTTGTCCAGTAACAAATGCATATCTTTTATGGTCAACAAAAAGCAGTGTTTACTATTCTCCTGAATGTGTGTATATAATATATATAATGATATGACTTCTACATTTAAATTGTAAATTGTAAATTTTAAAAGAGTGTCATTATTTCCTCCATTTAAATGCTGGGCAGCAACAACAATCACTCACATAGTTGAATTTTACAACTTGAGAAATTTCCACTTGTTTATCAATGGGTAAATCATTTTAAAAAATACAAGAATGGGGGCACCTGGGTGGCTCAGTTGGTTGGGCGTCGGACTTCAGCTCAGGTCACGATCTCACAGTTTGTGAGTTCGAGCCCCGCGTCGGGCTCTGGGCTGACAGCTCAGAGCCTGGAGCCTGCTTCACGTTCTGTGTCTCCCTCTCTCTCTGCCCCTTCCCTGCTCATGCTGTGTCTCTCTCTGTCTCAAAAATAAATAAACATTAAAAAAATTAAAAAAAAAAATAAAAAATACAAGAATATTATCTTTCTAGTTGAACCTCAACCAGAATCTATAGTGCTAGATTGAAATTGCTTTGAACCAAGCATTTCAGTCTCCTAAAATTGGCATATTTTGAACTATAAAATACATGCATTTGCAAAAATATTTTGAATTGTTGGGTTTTATGTCTGAAATGAAGTAAAAGTGGCATATAAAAACATACTTGTATCAAATTTTGAAAACTGATTGAAAAAATCAAGAGATACAGCATTTAGTATTTAGATGATTTCTGCGCCTTAGAACTCTTTGGATACAGAAACAGAACGAACAACAAAAATGTTTCACTTCGTGTCAAGTGCAGTAATTTGAAAACAATAAGCCAGTAATTTCCTGGTCTCCTAGTGAAATCAGGGAATTCAGAACATTCCTTTGTACGGGAACTTTCAGACACAGGAGGCAAAAGATGGCAGCAGTGAGTTGTTCCCAGACCTACACTACATATGATCATTGGACTTCATGTTTCAATATTATCTAATTGTGCATTTAATAATATCTTAAGTTATAAGTGATTTTCGATGAATAGAAATCATAATTCACCAATGAAACTGGGCACAGAGCAAATCAAAACTGTTCAGGGTATCACTGCCCTTCTTAAATACCCACCTCACCTACCCTCTACATAAGTTTATAGGGACTGCCTCCGGGTCATTTCCAAGGATTACAATTAGTGAATAGGTTTTGCCATGGCTCAGTTAAAAAATAACTCTAAAACACTTATAAAAAATTATTTTCTTAACTTAGATCGACATAGGCATAGAAGACACAGATGTTTCCCATGGATAATATTTATGCATGTACTTTAAATTTAATCCAAAGTGTAACTAACCTTTTCTTCACACCTCCCTCTCCACCCCACCATGACTTCCTGAATTAAAAAATGTGAAGTACAGGTTAAAAAAAGTTTTTTCCCCTCCAAAATCCGACCAGAGCTAAGGTGAGAACAGAGCATCCTTTAAAATATAATGTAGCCTAATGGATACAGTACTGCTAATTTGTCTTGTACCAAGTTCTCTGCAGTAATTGAATGCCTTTCTGAGGACTAAAATAAAAAATATAGTTCGACGTGTGCTGAAATATGGCCCTGCAGTGTCTTCTCTCACAGGGATCGGGAGTATTTTAATATGGAGCTGGCTCTAAAACTTGAAGCCAGACTAGAGCTCTAATTTTGGAGGCGAGACCAAGCTTGTGTGGGCACCTGTAACCCTGGGTTGAGAGGATTAAAAACAAACATTTGCACTGTTGTCCGAAGTCCTTGTCTTAATACGCTGGTCCTTGCGTTTATTTCTACCTATTTAACCTGTCTAAAACTTTTTTTTTTCTCTTTGCATTTACTTCAAATGATAGTTTAGCATGCTCCAAAGTACAACAGAGAATAGCCCCGGATAAGTATTCAAGTCATTTAACTTTCTTGGATTATCTCTTTGACACAAAAGAGAAGCACTTTGCCAGGGAGAATCATAAGCCCCCCAAATCCCTCTGATGACAATTTCCTGTATTCTTCCCTGCTTATCTGTGTCTCAGAAACCAGCTCTGGGGAGGGGAGGAATAGAGAAGATCTGGGATCTACAGGGTCAGGGACTGCGAGCTGTGGCATGATTAGGAGAAACGTTTGCCTCTGGCCCAGGGTGGGCTGCGGTCTGCGGTCTGCCCGCCCAAGTCCTTCGCAGGAGGGGCAAGCCCCGTCATGATACCTGAAACAGGGACACAGGTGAAGGCCCAGAGCACTTTCTTGGCACATCACTTGGGGCTTGTTTTCTAACAGTCCTTTCATCGTTCACGACGTTGATTCTATTTGCTGTCTTTCACAGTAAGAGAGGCACAGAGAAGTCTCAATGGAGTCAATGAGTCAAACCATGGGGAGGAGATACGGAAAACCAATCTCAAAGTGAAGAGAGCAATGCGGGATCCATTGGAAAACTATGCAGAAGGGACAGGTGGGGGGGGGTGGTTTCCAGTTTAACTTGGGCAAGGGGCGGGGGGGGGGGTGGGGGGTGGAGGGAGGAGGACGAGAAGAGAAGGTGCGGAGGTGTGGAAGTAGGAAGACACGAGAGGGGGCTCAAGAGGAGGCGAACTCGTCCTCGCGGTCTGTTCAAGTTCCAGACTGGACAAAGGTCTTTCTCGCAGTTAAGTTCACATACGTTCCAGATTCAAAACCGGAGGGATTCTGTGAAGAAGAAAGTCTCTCCCATGTGCGGAAAACATGTTTTAATCTAAGTGCTGGGGGTGCCAGAAACAGGACTGGCGCTGTGGTGCGTCTCGCAGATGGATGTCCCGCGTTCTCTGCTCTAGAACAACAGGATTTCAGAACACCCCCTTGCACCCAGTGGCTTGCACCTTCAGCCTGCCCCCTGCCCCCAAGGCGCACACCAGCTGCTCTAGACCCCCCTCCCGCCCCTGCCCCTTTGTTTGCAGGCCGGCATCTGCCCCGCCACAATAAACTGTCGGCTTCTTGCACGTGAACCAAGGAACCGGCCCAACCCGGGGTTCCAGGCCTTCCCCGGGCCCCTTCCGGCTTTCGCCAGGTTGCGAACAGCCACCCGTCTCGAGGCCCGGCAGCGCGTTCGCCAGGATGCTCGGCCCTCTCCCAACCCGCGGCCTCCTCCCCTCTCCCCTGCTGCTGCTGCTGCTGCTGCTGCTGCTGCTGCTGCCGCGAAAACCAGGAGAAGTGGAATGCGCACGGCGAAGCGCCGCGCGGTCGCGGCGGCACTGGGCATGCTCGGCGCCCAGGGCAGGTTTGGGCGGCGGGGCGGACGCTTCCTCACTAGCCGGGCGCCCGAGCCGGCCGCCGAGGCATAGGTGGAGGCTGAGGCTGCCGCGCGCCGCGGGAGGAGCCTCGCCCTCGGCGGCGGCGGCGGCGGCGGCGGCGGCGGCGGCGGCGGCGGCGGCACAGGTGGCGCGGGCCGCGCGCGGGGCGCAGCACGGGAGCGCTCGGCGCCGGGCGCCGCGGCGGCCCCAGGCTCGCGCCCGCGGCGGCAGCCGGCCGAGCGGAGCGCCGGGCGCGGCGGCGGCGGCGCCCGGAGCCCCGAGGATCCTGGAGGAGCCCGGAGCCCGCGCAGCCCGCGCAGCCCGCGGAGCCGGGCAGGGGGCGCTGCGCTCGCCGCGCTCGGAGGGGCCGCCGGGCCGGGCGCCGCGCACTCGCGTCGGGAGCCGCCTCTCCCCCGCGGCGCTCGCCCCTGCTCCCCGCCAGCCTCGCCTGTCCCGCGGCCGCGCTCAGACAACAAAAGCGGAAGATGCTGCACTTGGGCAAGGTCAGGACCTTGCCCTGAAGCCGGGCGGCGGCGCGCACGCCTTTTCCCGGACTGAGGAGCTGTCGCCGGTGGCGGGTGCATGTTCTCCAGGAAGCAGTCGGGCGCCGCGCCGTTCGGTGAGTTGCTTTCGCTGGGCTGCCGGGGCCAGGCGCATCCTCCTCCTGGGCGCCGTCCTCCTCCTCAACCTCCTCCTCCTCCTCCACCTCCTCCTCCTCCTCCTCCTCGCCGCCGGTGGGGGGTTGGTCCTCTGCTCCCGGCCGGCTGGCGGCGGCGACTGCTGCGCGGTCCTGCCAGCCGGGGGAGGACCGCGATCGCGCCCGGTCCCCTCTCGGAAGACGGCTCTGCCTGGAATGGGGACCAGGGTTAGTGCCTTTACGGAGCGGTTAGCAAGTGGCTTCTTGCGTGCTCCCCCTCCCTGCCGCCCCTCTCCCCCGGAGGAGGCGTATATAGGGCAACATCAACAATACTGCTCCCCGCCACCCTCAAGAACATACCCGTTGCCTTCATGACGTCCCTAATATACGGAGAAGACGGGGTGGGGGTGGGGAGGACTTCCCTCTAGTCTTTTGCCCTTATGTTCAATGTCATTACGATGTTTGGCTAGAACAAAATGGAAATACTTAGTCATATGCGTCCATGGCCGTTTCTTCAGTCTCCCGCTGCTTGCCAGACCCAGAGCCCCTTTGGTCTATATTTAGCGGTTTCAGAGGAAGCCTTTTCAGCTCGATTCACAGGTTTCGGGGGCTTCTGCGTCCTGACAATAGATAGCGAGGCTCTGGAAAGCGCCGCCTGAAACCCAGGTTTGGAACGCTGTGCATGTGTGTGGGGAGACTGCGATGCGATATTTGGGGGATCGGTAATTAATGGCTGAAAAGCAACGCTGCTTTTCTCTTCGCCGACCTTCCTCTTATTCTGGTGTGTAATGTGTTCTCATCGATTGCTGCTCAGCTGGTTCGAGCCACTACGTTCAGAATTAAGTCACCGGAGAGGTGGTGCAGCCTCCCTAGTCGTGTGGTAGGAAAGCAGTCTTGGGGATTTTTGGGGTGTGTGTGTGTGTGCGTGTGTGTGTGTGTGTGTGAGATTCCAACAAAGGACAGCTACTTCCCAGATGCCTAAAGTTGTGTTTCCTTGTACGTGCAGGGGTAGGGAAGGGTGTGGAAATAAAGAAAAAGAAGGGCAGGTTGTGGTTCCAAGATGTTTTGTTCCCCTTGTGTGCTTGGGTTGAACTGATCTGATTTGCTTTGGCCCTGAAAGGTGTTGTTAACATGCATGCCTAATGTTATCAAGCAAATGTGTTGGTTTAGAAAAGGGATAGGGTACAAGCAGACTGTCGGGCCTGACATGCATAGATTGTCACTTTTCGGAACTATGTGACCAGTGTTTAAGGTGCTTGCAATTTTCTGCAACGACTTCCATGAAAATAGGGAGGTGGTCCAACAACCCAGGAGTTCTCTCATTGTGCATCTTTCCATCAGTAGCTCAGGGTCCGGTGGTAGTCCTGTTCAGCTCTTTGCATTTAGTAATTCACCTACAGGATTATAAGGCTTTCAAGCCGCAGCACTTCTAAAATCCCATGGAGAAGTGTTTGATATGACTCATGTAGAATTACAAGGATGAACCTGTGCATGGTTTTGGGGGCTCGTTCTGTGAGAAGTATGACACATAGGGGTGGGCATCCTCAGATGAGGACTGGGTGCTTTACACTGCCCTAAATTCTCTTTGCCACATGCAGAATCCATGTTTAATGCTTTCGGGGGAAAGGTTAAGTGGCATCCTTCCTGCTCTGTGGGCCACAGGATCTCAGGACTTGAATGAAGATGCTTGTATCTGGAGTTAGACGGTGAAATTTGGGAGGCCTGTAATTATACAGCTAGGAGGGGTCAGCGTTGCAGGAAGCCCTCTACGGCTTGAGTTAACTGAACGGTGTGATTAGCTTTACCTGTATCCTGTTAGTTTCACCTTCTACATGTTTAGAAAACTTTCCAAAAGCACTTTGAACACACCATTGTGTTCGTTGCATTGTTTTAATACAAGATTTCTTTCAAGAAGAAGCAGAAAGTGAGGGAGACAGATTTTTTTCGTTTCCTTTGGAGTCTGCTGTTCAGTTTTAAACGTGATTCTTAAAGGACTGGTGGATACTGTTCTGTGCTTATGTGTGTACGCAGACAGGTGCCGGTGAGCAGGAGTAAAACTACGTGTGTTGTATATGTGAGTTTCATGTTATATTGTAGATTGAAAACGATAGTACCTGATTGAATGGCAATTGTAGTACGTACATGAGGTTGTTGCTCTAATAAAATTGTCATAGTCTTGTGGAAAGGAGTTATTTAATTTCGTGAATGTTTGTGTAGTTGTACAACCTAATCATTATAGATGTCACTAATGTTTTCATTGTTTGTAATAAAAGTCATGCACTGTCGAATTACAATATTTCCATCAACTTCACATCTTCCACAGTAGAACACAAGCCAAGTCTTTCTCCCAGTGAAATGGTTCGTTGGCGAGAAAATGAATTTCAAATGAAATTAGTTGGAAAATGCAATTTATAGTTTGTTAAATAATTTCTGAGGATAATATCACTTTCATAATGACCTTTAAAATTAAAAATGAAGATATCATATTCTCAAATATAACATTACTTTTGACATATAATTGAGAATACAGTGCTCTCCTGAAAATACTGTAGAACGTGCTCCTTTCCACGGTGCTTTATCAGAATTCTCTTTTATACAGTACGCGTTTATGTAGTACCGTTGGAGAGTTCTCTAGAGGAATTTCATCAGGCTTTCCTTATGTAAGAAAACAGCAAAACTGCATTTAAGCTAATTTATTGTAATTTGCTTGTCCATAAAGTCAGGTGTGCTTGGTATGGACTAGTGTATCTGGTTAACAAGACAATTGAACCAAAATTAGAACTGTTGCGTTTTGGACATCCAAAAATGTTTTTCTTCCTTCTTTTTCTCATGACTGTCCACAGAAGATTTGAACATCCATTTATGATTGTTTCTCTATGTGAACATTATTTTTACTTCTGTAATGGGGAATGGGTGCTGTGAGTATTACTCTTCCTGAAAGTTTCTTTTTAATAAAGATTGTTATTTTTGAAAGATGCCAGATAGTTGAGAGCATTTAAACTGGAACACGACATTCAGGGAATGAATTACCTCTGAATTACCATTCAGAGCACGAAATACCAAGAGAAGTCAGGCATATATTCTTAAATCCAGTAGTTCCGTTGAAGGTGTGGTACAGTGGGTCCTGGTGGGCGGATTCACAAGTCAGAAGTACATTTTCAAGCCAGATTCTTCAGTTGGCTTCCATGATGGTTTTCATCATCCATATTCCAAAGGTGTTCTCAGTACTCTGAAAGCTCTGTGAGAGGTGTTATGTGGGTGTGGGTGAAAAGTTAATTTGAGGGGGAGCAGTTCACGATATTTGTTGCTGGCTTCTGATTTTTTTTTTTTGTATTAATGTAAAATATTAAACATGTCATAAGTAAATCATTTCTATCACATTGTCTGCCAGTCTAGCCTACTGATTAATACACTGCCTGGTTGGGTTTAATGAATCTAATTATATTCACAAACAGTACCTCTAACAGAGGAAACTCACAGAAATATTTGATCGTACTGTGCTTTTAGTTCATTAAAAATGTTAAAACTCATAGCAAAAATGTGTAGTTATGACACTTCTAGTTGTTTATCTTTTGGTCACGTAGCTGTTAGGTATGCTCTCAAGCTCTTTATCATGGTAATTGATTTGTAAGAAATGTCTTAGCTATATTAGGATATTGAAGCTATACTCTATATCAATTAGTTTTTGACAAATTGGAAATAATGACTAAATAAATGAAATAGTACTTCCTGGAAGCTTTCCATCTTAGACACATATTCACATGTATCCCTTGGTGAGATTCCTCAAAAGTTATCTGTAAACTGAATTATATCTATTGAAACTTCTTATTCCCTTAATTGTCATTTCATATCAGAAATACATTTCTAGAGGAAAAAGTTGGGCTCTGACCTACAATGAATATTGTGTGTGTGTGTGTTTTATATATTGTATGTATATATTGTATATAAAACACATGTGTAAAATAATGAAATATATTTATGTTATAGTGTAATGCTATTTGGGATTCTGTTTTATGCGAGTGCAGAGATGTGGAGAGAGTGTTGGCTTTGGGTGCGTCCCAGTCTGTCTCTTCTCAGCTGTGTCCTTGGCCATTTATGTGATACTCAGACTTTAGCTCAGTTTTTTTTCCGCTGTAAAATGGGCACAACAGGACAGAATATCTGAAAAGATTGATTTCAGGATCAAGTAAGTAAGAGCACAGGTGGCTTACACATTATGAGCATTTGCATAAACATACGAGATATATATCTGCATATTAAGGTGGATAGTTGTGCTTCATTTATGTATTATTAAATATGTCTTACAAATCATTTACGTATTATTAAATATGTTCTATAGTCTACCACCCTCTCTAACAAAAGTGTTCAATGGATATATTCTCTCCCTACTCTTATTGTAATATTACTTTATTATGTAGCTTGGCATATAAAGTATACCAAGTTTTCTAGTCTACAGCATACTAGTCCTTTGAGTATTAAAATATATATTAGTTAAGCTAAAAGAGAAGTAAATTGTATCTACCAGCACTATTATTAATAAAAAAGATTCTAATCAGAGTCCGAAATTATAAAACTTTGATACTCTCTATTAATGTTTATATTGTTCACCTGATTAAGATAAAATTTTCTACAAAGATTCACATTATACAAAGAATATCGTAGACAGCTTAGGAAATACAACTTCACTTTCTGTGAAGTCAGATACTAAACACGTGCTCTGGAACTACAGGGCATGAATCCCATAATAATGTCATTGTAACAAAGATAAAGAAACATTAAACAGCTAAATTTATTATGTAAATAGAAGACTCACTCACCCCCACCTCCTCATTCAAAGCAAGTTTTTTTTTAAGTTTATTTATTTATTTTGAGGGAGAGAGAGAGAGAGAGAGCGAGCATGCATGAGTGGGGGAGTGGGGCAGAGGGAGAGAGAGAATCCCAAGTAGCTTCCAAGTTCGGCACTGAGCCCTATTTGGGGCTCAATCTCATGACCATCAGATCACAACCTGAGCAGAAATTAAGAGTCAGTTGCTCAACCCACTGAACCACCCAGGCACCACTAAAATCAAGTTTTTGAAAATAAAATGTGTGTTGTGGTATCTTTTTGACACTAAAGGATAATTTTCACTTGCCATCTAATTCAGTAACTTTAGCAAAGTGTCCTACTCCTATGGGTTTGGTTATAGGAGCTCCTGCAAGGGAGAACTGTGATCTTTAGCAACCTAATTTTACCATACTAAAGCTTGGATGTATCTTAGGATTTGTTATAGAATGTGACCTGTTTAACAGGAGACTAATTTATCTGAAGTCAGAAAAACATTTTGACAATAAATATAGTTATTTATATTCAAATTTATGTGTTGTTGTGGGAACTGCCAATTATGTTACCAGAGTAAAATACATGTTATAATAAAAGACCTTTCTGGTTTTTGGCTCAAAGTGAGTGGTAAGCCAATTATGTTTGGTTAAATAGATTTAAGTGTCAAAATGTCTACAAATTTTGCATGATACAGAATATACTATTAAAGGGTATATTTAATTTGTAGCATTAGATGATGAAGAAGAGATAGAATTTAATTCCACCGTGGAAATTAGCTAATACATTTATCCCGCATAGGTAAGGGCTAGAGTTTTCTCATTAAGAACATTTTTTTGTGTGTGTGATAGATGTGATTATCACTACTGTCATTAGAAAGTTGATCCAATAGGTGTATATTAAGAAAAATGCATTTTGTATGCATGTTTTTTTTAGTTTATTCTTTGGGTTTTTGCGGTTTTAAGTAATCTTACAATGTTTATTTTAATCTTTTTTCATTTAAATGTTCAACATCATAAATCACAAAAAGCTATACATTTACCTTAAATTATAATACGTGCCAAAATGTGGATTGTCGGGGGTCTTTAAGAAACCCAATAAATATTATCCCAGCACCCTTATAGTTTCTGAAAAAGTCGGTATTTTGAAAGAAAAAGAAGTAAAGGATAGCCACCGTGGACAAAATAATCAGGTTTGATTAGAGATAGTTTGATGTGATGCCAGATGACATCCCAGGGCCTTGGCCTTCTCCCCTCCTCCCTTCCCACAGGGACAGAGCTGTCTCTGAGCCCTGGAGCCTAGCCTTGACTCTCTGCAGGCAGGGAGTTCTTTAGAGGAAGAAGGAAGGAACTAGCCAAGCTGCTTCCTTTATTTTTCAGAAACAGAGGAAGTGAAGGTATGGAGAGAGGCCATAGTGTCACATGAATTAAGTTCCCTTTACCTGGAAGGAAATATCAGAAGTAGGGAAGAAGTGTTCCTCATTGACATGCTTTATAAAGAATTCTGGTTGTAGAATTCTGGATATAATAGCTTCCACAGTATTTTGCTTAGAAGTTGAGCTCTTTAAATATTTTATGGTATTTTGACACTATATCAGGAATTATCTAATGCCCTGGCTGATTTATAGAGCGTATGGTCCATGAAATTCAGCTGATTTATGTATTGCCAACTTTAAAATAACTCATTCTCAGTGTTTCTTCCCTACTTTCCACGTTAGACTTTGACTGCCAATAATTGGGTGGCCTTGTAAGTGGTGAGAATTGGGCATAAAAGGGACAGTGTCAAAATGTGACTTCCCAAACCATATATAAATGATGATCCATGCCAGCTGTTATCGACAGCACTTTCTACCTCAGTGTAGATAATTAGAATTTGGCTGGCATTTAATGTTTTAACTTTTAATAGAAGCAATAATGGACACCGTCAAGAAGAAAAAAGTGAATTTCTAAGGAAATGTGATGTTTTATTTGACTCCGAGCATGACTACTCAACCTTAAGAAAGCTCACTTCTTAAAATAAATTTTATTCTTCTCTCTCAAATAGTTTGTTTGGACTTTCAAACATTAGAGTAACCTAGCAGTCATTACCTTCAGCAATGCAATAATTTAATTCTCAGAAGAATAACTTCTTTGGCAGCAATCCAAGTCTCCCAAATACAAAAAAGCCAAGATTCAGTCTCTTGTCTCTAACATGGTCCTCGCTGGTGGCTCTGGTGTTTGTTTGTTTGTTTGTTTGTTTGTTTTTTGGGGTTACTGGATAAGGAGGTGGGACGAAGATTTCCAGAAAGGCGGAAAGGTGAAATGGGCGTCATCTGAAAAGTCTCAGAGACAACAGAAATCATGTCACATGTACCCAGGTCATAGAAGGTGATGCAAGAAGCCTGGTGCTTGTAGTGTGTGGATCAGACTGTTTGGCTTGAATTGGGTTGGAGAAAAGTAATAATGTTAAATCCACTGTAGATGCGTAAATATATTATGGCACCTCTACCCAAAGGAACATTATACAGTTGAGAGTTATCTCTTCTAAGACAGTGGGGAGTGTCCATGACATTGAAGGTTAAGAAGAAGGTTAAGGTTAAGAAGCAAAGCAGAAACCTATATTGAATATGATACCCAGCACACATACCCATATACACACCCATACAAACACAAGAACATCGTGTTTATGACAGGTTTCAAGAGCTTTGTTCATTGCATATTGTCTTTCCACCAAATATATAATAGTTTATTATGTATTACACCATTACACAGAACAAAAGTATGCCTTTAAATTTGAAAAGGATATTGTATTTTTGCTTTGGGATAAATTTTGTTAATTAGCTGAATGCCTGACTGAAATTAACAAGGCGCATCCTTCATTCAGTGTATATTACATATATTCTGTTCAGTTCTACACCTACATTTTCTGTTTTTAAAGTTAAGAGATGTTTTGAGTAGGTTTAGCAAGTTGGTGTCTTCTTGAGAGCTGTGCAGCGTATTAGTGAAATATTTTCTCTTTTTCGAATAATGTTTTATTATTTTTTTCTGTTTTCAAAAGTAAGGTGGATTAATTAAAAATTTGAAAATATAGTAGTGATGAAACAAAGCTAAAGTTCATGCATATATCTCAAGCCACAGAAATGACTATTTTTAGCAGAATGCAAATCCATGTACATTTTTAAATTTAGAAGATCCCTCATATTCTGTTTTGTTACTTTTTAACACATAAAGCTGCTTTTTTCATATGATTTGTATTCATTTTTAGTGTCTGTTTTCCATACCTTTATGTAACATCATTTACTTAAATAACTTCCTATTTTTGGAGATTGATGGCATTTTTGTTTTTTGGTGGTATGTGTAATGCTGTGATTAAAGCTACATAGTTTTCATCAGGCTATTTTCTGTAGATTACTTCCTAGAACTGGATGTTTTCAAGGCTGTTGATAGATGTTGTCAATTTGTCCTACAGAAAGGTTATATAATTTACATTTCCTTCAGCGAGGCAGGAGTGTGCCAATTTCTCCATGATTTCAACAACTGGGTATTTTAATTAAAAAAAAAAAGCGAAAACAAATTCCAATTAGGAGGAAAATTGTGTTTTTCCTGTGATTTAATTTGCCTCTCTGTGACTATGGCTGAGGTTAAATATTACATAAGTTGATGACGCCGTCCTAATTCTTTTGTAAATTGTCTTTTTGTATGTTTTGCGCATTTCTGAGTTGGTTTATCTGCCTCATTTCTCATTGTTTTATATTGTCTATAGTAGTTATATTACCTTTGCCAGGTTTTATCAATTTATTAACTATTTTATTCTTATTTTTAAAGCATAATTCTAAAGCTTGTAGTTAAATGTATTCCTTTTTCCTGGGGGGAGGGAGGCCTTCTTTAAGGGAGTATTCTACCTTCCCTGATTTTCTTTGTCCCAGTAGTAAATATGGTAATGGAGCAAATGGTGGAGGGAGTAATTAATAGTTGTATTCTGACTTGACTGAGTTCATATCTCAACTGTTCCATTTTTCTATTAGCAAGTGGTAAGTTATTACTGAGTGCCACTGTTGATAGAGGGCAGGTAACTCCTGTGTCTTCAGGCTGCTGTGAAGGCAGATTAAGAGACTATGGACCTCACATACATAGCAGAGAGGCTAGTATATTTGTGAATCTCAAACACCTTAGTTATTTCTACTCTTCCTTTTTTTATTAAAAAATTTTTTAAGCTGATTTGTTTATTTTGAGAGAGAGAGAGGGAGCGAGCACGAGCAGGGTAGGGGCAGAGAGAGAAGGAGAGAGAGAATCGGGCTCCCCATTGTCAGTGCAGAGCCTGATGTGGGGCTCGAACTCATGAACTGGGAGATCATGACCTGAGCTGAAATCAAGAGTCGGATGCTTCACTGACTGAGCCACGCAGGCGCCCCTCAACTGTTAAATAATAAAGATGACACATCTTTTTCTCTAATTCTGCCTTTTGCTTGCTCCACAGGAAGCATAATTAGGCACCTGCACAGGCTTAGGGACCTGTGTATGACGGGCCAGGTGTTTGCCACGGTCTGGGGCTCACAGGTGGAAGGCCTGTGTGTGTGCTGTTGTCATCCCCACTGTGGCCTCGCTGAAATAGTGTTTCAAGTTCTTTTGGAAGAGTAAGGGTGACATTCTTAGGCAAATATATGTTTTTCTATTTCACGGATAATATAGATCCATATGTATATTTCCCTATCAAATCATATGTGTACCTTTTAGTACATATACCTTTCTCTCTGGTCACATAGGACCTTGCTTCTTTCCACCCCCACTGCACACCGGTAATCTGTCTTTTTATCATTGATTCTCAAATCTTCGGATAATAATCGGCACATAGTAAACTCTATGTGTTAATCATTGTGCGCTATACATACATTTGTTTTCATTGTCAAAACTGGTTCATCAACTAGGGTCTGTTTGGTTTCTTTCAGTGCATTTTGGGCACTGGAATTCTGGAGGGAACGCTGAATTAGGATTCTGAATTTGGGATCCAAATCATGAAATCATTTTTGTTCTGTCTTCTGACCTTGCATCTGAGACTATTTTCTCATTCGCTTATTAGGGTCAACACTTACAGTATTTTTGTGAATGTGATATTATAATAAATGTGAAAATGCTTCGGGAAATGCTATCATAATAAGCATTTAAGTATAAAATACATTCCCTGAAATTTTTGATCTGCTTCAGGGTTTTTGATTTGTTTTGTTTTGTTTTGTTTTGTTGATGAATTGGACCGGACCAAAAGATTTTCTTGTCTGTAAAACTAAATCTCTGACCTCCATTATGAACATGGTTATGAAATGGTCAGTCCCCTAATGGTTGTCAAGATGCTGTGACATTCCAAGCTTAGACCTCACTTAGAGGAAGAATTCTCCTTTATCCACCACTGGAAATAATTCCTGTTGTTTCTTTATACCACTTCAAAAATTATGTCACGCCAAATTGGCTCAAAAAAAAAAAGTTCTATTTTTTTTTTCTCTCTGCACAGATATGTCCTGCTTAAAAGAGGAGGAGTGAAAATGAAGCCCTATTGTTCCTCAGGGATTGAAGTCTGTAGAAATGTCCCCAGAATATTATTTTCTCTCCTGGTGGGCTGCTGAGTCTGGCGCCTGGAAGGCTTTATCAGGACAGTTTTAGAGGTGTGAACTGAAGCTGGCTTCCATTTTTCTTTTTTTTGAGCATATTTCCTTAAATCCTTTGAACAACATTTCAGAGGATTCTTATCACTCTAACTGTAGGTTGCCAATAGGAAGAAATCGTGTGTAAACTTATGAAAACAACAACAACAACAACAACAACAACAACGAAACTTTAATTTGTTCCCTGTTCTCAAAACTTGAAGGAAGTAAAGAAGGGAAGTTTATATCCCTTCAGTGAGTATGTTACTTAGTAGTAAAGGTTTAGGTACTCAAGGGGAGATGCTAGTCAATCATGGTTTTGCTTGTGCTTCTAGCAATTTCAGAGACGGTTCTGTTTTTTGTTTTTGTTTTTTTTTTTTAATTTAGCTTCGGGTAGGTTGTGTGATGAATTGTACAGTGATCCTGTACCTCTGGCTGTAGCAGTTGAGAGGTTCATGGTGCGCTCTTAGCTTGTACATGTGAACCCCAGAAAGAAACAGGGTGTAAGAGGATATGGGGCAAGGGGACAGCTCGGGGAACCTGACCCTTGGGTGATATCCCTCCTTCATCTGCTTCTGTCTCCAGACTGTGGAGACAGAAGACTATGTTCTGGTGGCTTCTGATAGAGGGGTGGAGGGTTAGTAACACCTGAGAAGAACTGTGGACGTTTTAAGAAGTGAGAGGGAGCAGGAAGCTTCAACTAGTTTTTGGTAACAGAATGTTTTTTGATGGGCTGGTCAGTTGTTCGTGGACTAATCCATTCAGTCAACACACCTGGCCAAGTATAAGGTTGGAAGAAGCGATATGATATGTTATATGTTACACAGAGTAGCAAGTGACATACTTACACGTTAAACAGAGCAGCAAATGACCTGCTGCTCCAGGGTCAGATAGCCTGCCACCCCCCCCCCCCCCCCCCCCCAGTGGTTTAGCCTATTTCTCTAGTTGAAAAGTGACTGTATCTCTGTCCTCTTCAGACTTGGACTTCAAGCTGAGCATGTCATCCCCGAGCACACCTTATTTCCTGTCACTTCTCTGAAATCCTTCCCTGCCTTCTGAGTGCCAGGTCTGTGAAAACGTGTTATATAATTGCTCCCAGGACTCGCGATCTTTCCTTATGAAGCATAAATGCTTTGCATTTGCACAGTGTAATAATCCGAGTTTTATGTGGCTTCCCGGCGGCTTGTCAAAGTGCACATTTTATACCAGTGGTTGTATTCTCTCCAGGTTGGCAAGTGGGAGAGCCGGGTGATAACCTGATACAGTGCTGTCTCAGCCGAACAGGGTGTGGGAGGAAATACAAGCAAAGTTACTCCTTTGGCTTTGTGTGGCTTGTTCGTCCCGGCAAAGTGCTCCCCTGTGTTTCAACTTTTGAACGAGAGGCTGAGAATTTTGAACACAATGTAACAGATTTTTGAACCAGTAGTAGGTTTTGTCATTTTTGCTTATTCTCAGAAGCTGCTTGGGTGATACTACGTCTGAGTTTGAATATACATGCTGTTCCTTGCAGTCAGTTCTCATTGGAGCTAATCGAGATGTAATGGATTCAGGATTTGGTGGCCAGATGAGTTTTTTGTTTGTTTGTTTTTAGCTCTGACCCAACGAAGCTGCTTTTGAACTTTGAGTTATTTTCAGTTTCTCTCACTGTCCTTTATGCTTACACAGAGGCGTTGGGTGTCCTTGCTTTTTCTTCTTACTTTTTCGAACAAATTGCTTTGTGGACTTTGAGGGATAATTCTGTTTCCTGTTTGTTGCACCTTATTAGTTTTCAATATGTATGCCCGTGACTTACATTAAGATGCTGCCTGTGTACCGTAGGAGTAATTTCAGATTTTCTGCTTCATAATTTTCATGTAAGTAGAGCTTTGTTACCTGTGTGTTTGCTACTCATGCATCTTTGAAGACAGGTGTCATTAGGCATTTGGGACGAGGTAGGGCTGCTTCCACATCCATTGTAAGGCACTGAGAAGGACAGTGAAGGCAGGTGGGTCGTCCTGGTGTATGCGTGTGGTGCCCAACGCTTTGCGGTGACTCTGGAGGCACGTGGAAATGTTTGCCATCGTCATAGTCAGAAGCTAGGCTGCACGTGCATACTAGGCTAGAAAGTATAGATGCAGGGTGAGAGGTCAAGTGTTGTGATATGCAGATGTACGCGATTATAGAGAATACTGTGATGTCAGAATTTGTGAAGCTGGTGTGTGTAGCTCACCAGAAGAAGACAGTAGAACGTTTTGACAGTGGGTCTGTAGGCAGCTCTGTAGCACTGAGTAGATGCTGGGTGGCATAAATATTGCTAAACCCAAAGGTAAGGACACACCAGGTTTCCCTCAGCTGCAGAAGTTCAGGAAAATGTCCAGGGGCTTGTCGTTTGTGGTGTGGAAGGACTTCACTGAATGAAAACATTATACCAGATAGTCTTAGCTCAGGCTGCCATAACAAAATACTGTGGACTGGGGGGCGTCATCAACAGACATGTATTTCTCACAGTTCTGGAGGCTGGAGAGTCTGAGTTTGAGATGCCTGCTGATTCCGTTCCTGGTGAGAGCTCTCTTCCTGGCTTGTAGATGACTGCCATCTTTCTGTGCCTTCACATGGCATTTCCTTGGTTCATGTATCTTTCTCTCTTCCTCTTCTTATAAGATCCTTTATCCCTTTATGAGGACCTCAGCTCATGACCTAATCTAGCCCTAATTATCTCCAAAGCCCCAACTGTAAATACCATCACATTAGAGTAAGGCTTCGATATGCACGTTTTGTGGGGATACAAGCTTTCTATCCGTGACAGAGAGCATAGCAAGGTCTCGATACCCAGGAAGGCCCACATCTGATGGCAGATTTGGGGTGTTTGATATTGAATTGATCCCTAAATGAATGAGAATCACCGATTGATAATCTGGGTCATTACTCAAGGTATTTTTAATTATTTTTTATTTCACTTTAAGTCTTTGGCTTTGATTTCTAAATTATAGAATGTGACACACAGAACAATTTGCTAGGTAGAATTCCTAGACATACATTTCTTTTCTTTTTTTTTTAAGTTTGTTTAGGGACGCCTGGGTGGCTCAGTCGGTTAAGCCTCTCACTTCGGCTCATGTCATGATCTCGTGGTGTGTGGGTTTGAGCCCTACGTCAGGGACAGCTGACAGCTGACAGCTGACAACTCAGAGCCTGGAGCCTGCTTTGGATTCTGTGTCTCCCTCTCTGTCTGCCCCTCCTCTGCTCTCACTCTGTCAAAAATGAATGAATGGTAGGGGCGCCTGGGTGGCTCGGTCGGTTAAGTGTCCGACTTCGGCTCGGGTCATGATCTCGCGGTCCGTGAGTTCGAGCCCCGCGTCGGGCTCTGTGCTGACAGCTCAGAGCCTGGAGCCTGTTTCAGATTCTGTGTCTCCCTCTCTCTGACCCTCCCCCGTTCATGCTCTGTCTCTCTCTGTCTCAAAAATAAATAAACGTTAAAAAAAAAATTTAAAAAAAAATAAAAAAAATGAATGAATGGTAAAAAATGTAAAACAAATAAAGTTAGTGTATTTACTTTGAGAGAGAGAGAGAGGGAGAGAGAGAATCCCACGCAGGCTCCGCGCCATCAGCACAGAGCCCAACGCAGGGCTCAGACTCATGAACCTTGAGATCGTGACCTGAGCCAAAATCAAGAGTCAGATGCTTAAACCTGAGCCACCCAGGTGCCCCCTATATACACATTTTTATATTTATTAACATATGTTATTCCAAAGTTTTTTATTAATATTTTTAAAAATTACATGGATGCTCCTCGTCTTGGTTGACCCTTCCATCTCTTACCACCTTTACTCTTAAAGATGCGGATCCAAGCTCCCGTCACTTCTTACCAAGATTTGTGTAGCAAGCTGCCTTTCCTGTGCTTCCTTGAAGTTTCCCTCCACAGTAGCCGGATGTCTCCTTTTAAGTCTTCTCATATCTTGCCTTTGTTTAGAAGCCTCACAATGATGCCAAGAAAAAGGTTCAACTTCTTCCTGTCTTGTATCACCTACATCTTCTCCCAGTGGTTTATTAGGCTGCAGTCCAGCCAATTTGGCCACCTCTCTGTCTCCCCTACTCATTTCCCTAAAGCTGATCCTTTCCTGGTTTCTCACCTAACACTTACCATTGTATTTTCTTCACGACATGTAAGAGAATTGGAAACCATCTCCTTTGTTTATTGGTTTGCAAGTTTATTTTCACGTCTTCTCCCATTTGAATACAACCTTTTGGAAGGTTGGTCATTAAAAAGACTTCAAAATTTGGGCACCTGGGTGGCTCAGTTGGTAAAGTGTCCAACTCTTGATCTTGGCTCAGGTCATGATGTCGTGGTTTGTGGGTCTGAGCCCCGTGTCCAGATGTGTGCTGATGGCACGGGATTCTGTCTCTCCTTCTGTCTGTCCCTCACCTGCTTGTGCTCTCTCTCTCTATCTCAAAATAAATAAGCTTAAAAAAAAAGACTTTAACATTCATCCTATACTGACGTAGTAGCAGGAGGAACTCGCAAGGATTAATGTCTGCCTGGCTTCGAGTAGCGATCTTATGTAGGATAAATTTTTAATACGCAGTAATCATTGAATCATATCACAGATGTATGTTGAAATGGAAGACAAGATAGAAGACAGATCATCTATCACTGAATGAATGTCAGAGACCAGTACGATGATTAGTTAGTAAGAGCTGATGCGTTTCCATGTGTGGATCTAATATAATGCTTTTGCCTAACAGGTCAGCTGTCATATGATTTCCTGGCATCCTCAAGCATGGTAGGCCGTTTTTCAAAGGCAGATTAGCTCATAGTAAATAGGATATAAATATGCCAGGAATTTTGCTGCAGGAGGACATTAAACTTACTTTTAGAACAAAAAAAAGAACTGTACAAAGTTTACTTTTTCATGGAACAGTATTCATCATCTTAAAGCAGTGGAGTATGAAATATGGAAATGTTGATTTAGATGAGAACTTCCAGGATATTCTTTTGTCAAGACATTATCTTAAAGTATTGATGAATGTAGGCAAAAATGGGAAAAATGATCATATAGGATTATCAGAAGTAGATTTATTTTCGTAAGGTGAATTTATTTAATATTCCCTGTTATATTTAAATTGAAGATACTGTCTATGATTTGGAATATTGTCAACTGAAAGAAAAGTAAATTATTTTGAATTACTACAGCCTTATCTAAATGTTACTCTTGGCATAAGCCCTTGAATGATATATGTTGATAATTTTGTGACTTGTTTAATAAAGAATAAATGGCAATGTTTCAGGGATGTGGATTTTTTTAACCGCTACATATTAAAATATCACAAGCCAATTTATGTGACTTCAAGAGTGATATTTTCATAATTGCATATTTGCTTCTATTTCCTCTCATATAGGAAATGTCTACAACTTGGAGTTAACATTAACAGAAAAATAAGTATTTGCTTTTACACACTTTCATGTCTCATGTTAGGACTCTGCTGTCACAAAATCCCCTTTCTATTTAAATTAGCTATGCTTTTAGTCAGATTATTTGTCTTTGAAAAACAAAACCTCCACATAGCAAATTTGATTGAAGTTATTGAATTAGTGTCATTAGGTTGAGGAAGTTCCTTTTAAGTAACAGGAGTATTTTAGGGTGGTTTTCTTTTCTTTTTTTTTTTAAGTTTAAAGTTATTGCTACCCACTCGAGCAAAAATATGGATTAAATTGTTTCCTGTTGTCTTGGCTACATATTTCTGCACCTTTAGCTTATGAATTTCTCTGTAGATGATGTCTTAAAATAATTGACAGGTTAGTCATGGAGAGCAGTTTGGGAGTTTGTAACAGGAAAGGAAGGTGTCATCTGTGACCTTGTCTAGATGCTGGTCACCTCAGGAGCTCAGCGCAAGGTAGCAGGCTCCTTGCAGTGTTTACCTGTTGACATTCAGCATGCTAATAGTTTCAGCTTTTGGCATGGAGCCTTATTCAGAGAGAAGTGGGGCCCTCACCTGATTGTTTACCAAGGGCAGTACATGTCTTGAGAAGGTTTTTACTTAAGTCATCCTGGGAAATGCAGGCCTACATTGCTACATCATTGAGAGTATTAGGTAGATCCATGTGACATTGCAACTTTCTTTGACCTACAAAAATGGCAATTGAAACCAATTGATCTCATTAATCGAGGAGTTAATTAATAATTGCAAAATAACATCTATACTTTTTTCCTCTTCAGTTCACCATTTAGTAGGTTAATAACAAATAAGGGATTCAAATTCCCTTGTGTTTATGAGTACTGAGGGAGATGTGCCAACTTGTGGCTCATGGGGGAAACCACTGATTGGATTAAGGTTGGCAGGACTGGAAAGAATTAACTTTAATCCCGGAGAAACTTAAGGAACTGTCAGCTGGTATGTTTGGCCCCAGGGAGTGGGATGCAGGCTGTCACTTTCTGCCCTAGATACTTACTCTTATCTTCATCAATGATTTTACTGGTGTGTGTGTGTGTGTGTGTGTGTGTGTGTGTGTGTGTGTGTGTGTGTGTTTAGCCTAGCTATAAGCTTGTAATTTTGGTTTTTAAGCTACATAGGATTTATTTATTTATTTAAAGGACAAAATAAATTAATGTTCTCATATTTTCATGAGACTCTTTTCTAAGTTTCAATGATTTTTGGTTCTTGCACTGTAAAATGTCATACGGTCATTCTAAATGATGTTCGAAGTCGTATAAAAATGCCATTGATTCTGGGGCGCCTGGGTGGCGCAGTTGGTTAAGCGTCCGACTTCAGCCAGGTCACGATCTCGCGGTCCGTGAGTTCGAGCCCCGCGTCGGGCTCTGGGCTGATGGCTCAGAGCCTGGAGCCTGTTTCCGATTCTGTGTCTCCCTCTCTCTCTGCCCCTGCCCCGTTCATGCTCTGTCTCTCTCTGTCCCAAAAAATAAAATAAAATGTTGAAAAAAAAATTAAAAAAAAAAAAAATGCCATTGATTTATATACAATTGAAGCTCCTCAGTCTTGTCCAAACGTTTACTTCAAACTGGATATGCTGGTAATACTAAATTGAGGACATTAAAATATACTTTAGTTTCCAAGAACACAAGTAAGCAATTTATAAAAATTATTATTTAAAAAAGTCCAGCTTAAAGCCTTGATCTGATGGGTTGAAAATGGCACGTGACTTTTGTGGCTTCCTCCCTGAAACCTATAGGCCTCATCCAGTCATGAGAAAAACATCAGGCCAGTCCCAAATGAGGGACATTGTACAAAATATCTAGTTCAGTATTCCTTAGAACTCTCAAGGTCATCAAAAACAAGAACAACCTGAGACATGGTTAGAGCCAAGAGGAGCCCAAGTAGACATTAAGACTTAAAGTGCTATAGTGTCCTGGATGGGATCCTAGAATAGTAAAAGGACATTAAGAAAAAATTAAGTAAATCTGAATGAAGTATGGACTTTAGTTAATAATAATGTGTCAAAACTGGTTCATTAATCGTAACAAGTATACCAATGTAAGGTGTTTATAATAAGGGAAGTTGGGTGCAGAGTATATGGGAATTCTGTCTACCGTCTTTGCAATTTTTCTGTAAACCTAAAATGGTCCTAAAACATAAAGTTATTTATCTTTCATATGTAATTTTTAACAGTGTAAGTTTTTAAAATGCCTGCTAAAGGATTTCAGTAAAGGAAAGGATGTTTCTGTCTGATTTTAATAGGTTTGGATGTTGTCCTAATATTTTTAAATTGTTATTCAAATTGATTTATTAGCTACTTGTTAAATACTAAATCAGCGTAAAATATTTTTTATCATCTATGTTGTGGATTTATGGTTAAGGTGAGAGAAAGGACAGAATTTCTTAAAATTATAGAAAAAATAATGAAAAAGAAAATTTTTGTTTGATGATGTTTATAGTCATTAGATATGGATAACTCATAAGTGGCAAAATATCTCCCTTAATGTATTTTGTGTAGTGGCTTTTATAGAAGCAAAGGACACTGTCATCTTTTGTTTTGAAAATATTTTAACAAACAAAATATATACATACATATTTTTTAAGTAGGCTCCACTCCTAGCATGGAGCCCAATGTGGCGCTTGAACTCACGATCCTGAGATCAAGACCTGAGCTGCCATCAAGAGTTGGATGCTTAGGGTGCCTGGGTGGCGCAGTCGGTTAAGCGTCCGACTTCAGCCAGGTCACGATCTCGCGGTCCAGGAGTTCGAGCCCCGCGTCAGGCTCTGGGCTGATGGCTCGGAGCCTGGAGCCTGTTTCCGATTCTGTGTCTCCCTCTCTCTCTGCCCCTCCCCCGTTCATGCTCTGTCTCTCTCTGTCCCAAAAATAAAATAAAACGTTGAAAAAAAAATTAAAAAAAAAAAGAGTTGGATGCTTAACTGACTGAGCTACCCACGCGGCCCCAAATGAAAATATTTTAACAAATATTTTAATAGGGACTCTTTTTCTCCTCCCGTTTACAAAACCAGAAACAAATATAGTTAGTTTTCATTTTATCATTTGTCTTACTGAAAACTTTGATGCCTTGTCTCTGACCTTCTTAGGCAACCTGCACAGTCCCCAGGATGTACCTAGAGTTAGAGTTACCAGATTTAGCAATGAAAATACAGGATCCCTAGTAAAGTGCGAATTGCAGGTAATCAATAGTTTTGCTTGTTTTTTTTTTTTTTCCCAGTGTAAGTATGTCCCGTAAATGTTGCATGGGGCACACTTATACTAAAAAATTGTTTTTCTGTAGTTCAGTTTTAACTGGATGTCCCCATGTAGAATCTTACGGACATGATAAGATCTGAAATTCTGTTGCTTTAATAATATTAACAATAATAATTACAATAGTTGTTGAGCCTTTATGTTTAAGACTCCAACACTTTCCTTGTAATAAGAGACTTTCTTTGGGGTTTATTAATTCTTCAACATCACTATCTTAAATGCCACTTTCTTATGCCAAACCTTTTAGTCTTAACCCGGCCCAAAGTGGACTCTTACAGAGCTTTTGTTTTTCATATACTGTGGAGTATTTCATATTTTCGCCTTTTATAGCAATCATCTGCTAACTTGCCAGACCGTGACTTTGAAGAGACAATCTGTGATGATCCTGTGGACAACTCAGACAAAGGAGTATAATATATTAAAATTAAAAAAATTTTTAATGTTGATTTTTGAGAGAGAGAGAGAGAGAGTGAACAGGGGAGGGTCAGAGAGAGGGGGAGACACAGATTCAGAAGCAGGCTCCAGGCCCCAAGCTGTCAGCACAGAGCCTGACGTGGGGCTAGAACTCACAAACAGCGAGATGGTGACCTGAGCTGAAGTCGGATGCTGAACCGACTGAGCCACCCAGGTGCCCCTGATATATTAAAATTTTCACGATTGAATGAGGAGATTGTGTATTCATTAGGATAAGCTCAGTTAAGTTGGTTTAATAAATGGCACCCAAATTTCAGCAGCTTAAAAGAGTAAAAGTTGGTACATCTTCAGCATGGTTGGTGAAAGGTGGGAATGGAGGCTTGGATAATCCTAGGCACCCCGGGCCCCAGGCCAATGGATCTGGCTTCTTAGTGAATTTTTCCATGGTCATTGAAGTAGGGAGAGGGGAGTGGAAAATTGAGTCATCTGTCACTCAGTCCCGTATCATCAGGTAGAGTGAGTTGTGTGGCCATGCTCAACCTTAAATGGTGAGGGAAACCAGTCCTACCATATACCCTGGGTGGGGAGAATCTGGACACAGGTGAACAGCCCTAAATACAGCATGGACACAAATGTGAGTGGAGCCTTTGAATGAGAGTTGGACAGCTTAGAAATACTTTCACTGTAGGAATTATTTGTGAGCCTACAGCTTTTATTGGTAAAACAAATATTGCTTTGGAATTCTTGTACATAAAATAAAAACTGAGGATTTTGTATAAAAATGAGAAAAAAGTAAATGTCAAAGTCTCATTGATGGCACAGAATAGGGCGTGAATCATGATTGGGAATAAATATTATGATAATGTGCTCAAATGAAATGGTAGCACACTCCAAAGTAGTCTTGCTGTTTTTCAATATTTCCATGAAAATTAACTTGTCTAGAAATACTGTTCCCAGATGTTAAGAGAAGGCAGATCAAACTTTTCCTGTATACACACACACACACACACACACACACACACACACATACACACACGCACACACAGTTTTTTAAAAATAAACTTGAAGACCTGATTTTTACATTTTATTTTGGTGGAAACAGTGCATCGTATCCAGAGACACTTGCCAGTTTTAAATGTCTCTCTTTGTCATATCCATTTGTTTTCTGTTCTATACTGACTCCCTGTCATTGCTCCCTGGCCCTCCTGTCCTTGCTTATGCGTCTGTCCAAGGACCCCAGGGGTCGGTGATGCTTGGGTCAGGTTCTGCTGCTCCCCTTGGCATCCTTCTTGCGCTCCCTTCCATGCGGCACTGTCTCCATGGAAACCACAGGCTACTGGGTGGGCAGGTCCTCGGTGCCGGGTGGCTGGAGCTGGCAGAGGCAATCAAAGAGAGAGGAGGCCTTGAAGAGCCCTGGAAAAAGCTTCCAGTGTAATTGCAGAGACAGGACTGAAAAATGTTATTAATTTGAGACATCCAGGCTTGTGGCGAAACTCCCGGGGGCCCCCATCTCTGCTCACGCCTTGCAGAAGTGTGCTCCTGCATCTACTGGCTTCCTGCTCCCGTGGGCCAGTGTTCTCCTTTGGGGTCTGAGGAAATTTGGGGAGGACCGAGGGACTGTCAGTGCTGTGTAGCTGGTCACAAGCAGCAGACTCCATTGGCTCTTCCTATAATTTAGATGTAGACACTGAATTTCCTGGTCACTGGATCTCAAGGCTACAAGCTTCAGTTCAGGGTTTGGCCATAAGTTGTCACTTTTGCAGGTGTGCAAGCATTAGAGGAGTTTTCTGATGGAATTGTACTGTTTGAGATCTGGATGGTTGAACAATGACAAACATTTGCTTCTGCTTTCTTCTCTAAGCATTGATCTCTCCTGAAGGTGGGAGGTAAACAGAAGTACAAATTCCTTCTGTTTCTTGGGTTGCAATGAATCCTGCCCTATTTGGACCTGACCTTTTCTCTGGGGATCTCATCCCAGAGACAAGTGAGCAACCTTTTACAAGAAATACACATACTGCTGAGGAGAGAGAGCAAAGAAGACAGAGAAGAAATTCTTTAGGGAACAGACCTGAGGAAAATATGTAATATTTATAATAGTTTTTTTTATAACTCTGTTACACCATGTTTGTTAGTACACACTGATGTAGTTTTTCAGGTATAAAATGAAAAACAATTCAGAAAGAATGGAATCACATTTTTGAGAGTCTCTTATTACTTCCAAAATTTCAGTTCCTTTGTGTATGCCCCTGTGTGTGTGTGTGTGTGTGTGTGTGTGTGTGTGTAACATTGTTAAGCTATTCTATAAAACAGTTTTAAAAAAGAGAGCATGAATAGAAGATAATTTTCTTCTGTGTTTCTTTTCTTATATGCAGGATTCATTTATTTGATTCCACTGCACGGAAGGTCTCAAGTTTGCATGCTACTCTTTGGTGCTTACATATTTTTAGATATTAGGTGGATTTATATGTAGTTTTATTCCAATTTGATGTCTTTAATTTGAAATTGTATTTTTTCTTGCCTTTTACTATAGCGCATTTCCCCAAATGCAATAGTGTTAGTCCTTCTCATTTGATTCTCTTATTATATCTTTGTCTCAAAGATCAGTGATACTCTCAAAAGAGAATATGATGACAAACGATGAAGATCATAATTATTATTATTGAAAATGAGGATTTTTCCCCCTAAACCTCTTATTTTCTAGCTGTGGATTGGGGCTTGATACGAAGCAAGAGCTTCTCAATAATAGATCCTTTAAATATTGGAGATGATCTACAAACATATTCAAATATTGGTGATCTGGTTTAAAAACTATTTCCTTATCTTTTGAAATCTTCTTTTACAAATTAAAGATGGTTTATTTCTTAGATTATCTGTTTATAATGATCATTCAAAATTATTTTGCAAAGTTAACTTTTGAGACATAATAATTAAATTTTAGAAAATTAACTGAATGCCAATTAAAACAAAATAGCAAAATTTGAAGAGTGTATCTAGTGTAGTACATAGAAACCAACTTTTAGCATTTAATGCATATATTAGAAAAGAAGAATAATTGATAATGAATTAGCTAAGTGTTCATGTTAAGATATTAGGGAAAAAAAGGAGATGGAGTAAAATGAAAGAAAGCAGTTAAAAGACAACTATTACAAAGATGCATACTACAGTCATTCCTAAGTATGATTTAGTAATAGGAATACGTTTTATCGGTCACAGACCACTTCAGTATTTACAACAGAGAGGATTTAATATAGGAGATTGGTTACATAGTTGAGAGAAAAGCTGAGAAGTCAAACAAGGAGTCAGGGAAGTAACTCACAGACTTGCCTCAAAGCATGACTCCCATTAGCCTAGAGCAGTGTTTGTTGTTGTTCTTTTAAGTTTATTTATTTATTTTGAGAGAGAGACAGAGACAGAGAGAAGAAGGGGGAGAGGGCAGAGAGAGAGAGACAGACAGAATCCCAATTCCAAGAAAGCTCCTCACTGCCAGCGCAGAGCCCTATGCGGGGCTCTAACTCACGAGCCATGAGATCATGACCTGAGCTGAAGTCAGATGCTTCACTGACTGCGTCACCCAGGTGCCCCTAGATCAGTGTTTTTCAACCAGGGCCTGTGTGGTCCCTCTCCTCCACCAGAGGACACTTCGCAATCTTTGGAGACATTTTGATGGTCATCACTGGGTGGGAGGTGCTGGCGGTATCTAGTGTATAGAGGCCAGGGATTCTATGTGCACAGGACAGCCCCCTCTAACAAAGAATTGTCTGGCCCCTAAATGTCAGTAGTACTGAGACTGAGAAACAATGACCCTGAGAGATAGGAAGAGGCAGTGCCACCAGTATCCTATGCCTGGATTTCCCAGAAGGAGAGGACCATCCAGTGGGACATAGAGCCACGAAGGGGATGCGGTAGCTCTGAGAGGCTGCTTGACAAAAGGAAGGGAGAGTGATGTTCTGTCTCCTGCTCTCTTCCTTGCATCCAGCCTCTCATCAGGGCCTCCCATTGGCTAAACTCAGCTGGAAGCGTGCTGTTACTTATGCACAGAACACTGCCTGCAGGGTAACCTCATGATGCTGGACGAGTCAGGAAGGTGGAGGGCTGGATCTGAGGGCACAAGGGAGGCACCAGCCAGCAACTACTGTAATTGCCAATATTAACAGATGGAGGAGAGACCAATGATGATTTCAGTCAGTGTTTCAAAACTGATACATTTCAATAGTAGGTCATACTTAATAATTCGTGGTAAACTAAGAATTGGAGAATACTCTTAACCTAAATAATACTGAAATCCTAGTTTTATAGTATCATTTTAATAAAAAACAATACTATTTGCCCCTACCACTTGTCAGCCCTCAGATGTCACAATAAGACAAGACAAAAGAAGCAAGGGATGCGAAAAAAGGAGGAAACATTTAAAAATTATTTGCAGACAATATGATTGTTTATGTACACATCCCAAAGGAATCTGAAGGTAAACTATCAAAAACTACAATCTGTGTGTCTGTTTTTGTGCCGGTACCATACTGCCTTGATGACTACAGCTCTGTAATATAGCTTGAAATCTGGAATTGCCAGTTTTGTTTCTGTTTTTCAGTGTTGCTTTGGCTATTTGGTGTCTTTGGTGGTTCCATACAAATTTTAGGATTGTTTGTTGTAGGTCTGCAAAAAGTGTTCGTGGTATAGACAGATTTCAGCAAGTTTTCTGGGTTAAGTGTCAGCATCTCAAATACAGCATATTTCTTTCAGGCTTGATTTATAATGACAATTCAGATTACTTTTAAAAGCAAACAGTGAAACATCATAATAAACTTTAGAAAACGTTTGTAACCCGATGCCAATTAAAATGGCAAAAGTGCGGAGTAAAATAGTGCTGGCTTTGATCACTTGTTCAATCCATAGCATTGTTAAATGCATATGAATTTGCAGTATGTTTTTAAGATAAAACCTTTTATCCAGATCAGGCTTTTTGACTGTTTCTCAGCTTTACTCTCTATGCAGAATTATCTTTCTACTTTGTTTAAATACGTATATGCATTTTAATATGTATATATGTGTATGTACATGCACGTGTGTATGTGCACACATGGTTTGTTGAATGAATATGATTATATTTGATATCAGCTCTGTGATTAAGTGTTAACCTTTTAGACTTTTAAATGGGATTCTTCCCTGTGAAATGCATTTGTAATCTGATTTACCAAGCTGAAAGGTTATGTATGCTATCTATAAACTCATAAATCCATATATTTATAAATATATAATTAGACACATGACACAGACTTTCTGTTCGTTTAAGGGAATAGAAATAGGAAACGGTTCTTGCCTGTTTCATCTTATGTTTCTTTGTATGAGCAGCAGCAAGTTAAATATTTTATATAATGTCATTCATGATATGGCTGGTATAAAATGGAGAATTTATATACCTTAAGATTTAGTCTACTGAATTTTTAATCAAATATCCTCCCTTAAGACTGCTGTGCAAGTAAAATCATACCCGATGGAGAGCCAACATTTGGCTTTGATGATCTTGATTGCTTTCTTGCTAATGTTCACAGATTGAAAACTCTATGTGCTGGTGATTCTAGTAAAATCCGGAGTCTGCTCAGTTCACTAATCCGAAGTGCCGAGATGCTTTGGCAGCACTTTTCCTTGCCAACATGTTGAAGATTTTTGATTGAGTTATGTATTCTCAGAGTAACAACCATAAGAAGCAGTGCCCTTGCACGAGTTTAATAGTGAATGTGGGACTTCAAGTGAACATTGAGGCTTCAGGGTGAAGGGGATATTTGTGAAGTAGAGAACTGGATACAACAATAGGTTAACACTCGTGTCTATCGAGTGTTTGAAACTCAGTAGAACATAGGTTTCTACCAGCATGATTTAGCAGTGTGGAAACCTTTGTTCCTAAACGGGTAAGAACTTAGCAGTTCTTTAGGAAAATTATTTCCAAATTATTCACAAAAATGAAAGATACAGCCATGAAGAGTGTAAGAGGTTCAAAATATTTGTTTTCCACTTGTGCGAACCACTTTGGGATTAGGTCATTTATATATTTTTAAAAATTGTTTGAAAGCATCTACTTAATCATATATATATATATATATATATATAATCTAACTTAAAAGGTGTCTGGGTTATACTTTCCTTTGAAAATTAATGATGAGACTTACTTTGACTTCCAGGTTATCTGGGTGAGGGATTGTGACATTTGATATTAACACCATGTTTTTGTGTAGTGTGGAGGTTATGATAAGTTTTTCACAAAGAGGTCATAAGAATGAGATAATTTTATCATTAAAGGTTGCTGTTTTAACTTAGAAATAGGATAGGGCTTCAGTATGTGGTTAATAAATGGCAAAGTTTGTTTTTTCCCACCATTTCTCCTTAAAGCAAGTCTATAAAAGTGCTCAACAGTCTATTCACCACTGACTAGTAGCACTTGAAGTCTGTGTCGGCCATCATATGGCTGTCCTGAAAATGGAGAATTTATATATTTGTATGCAAACATGACAGTTTAACCAAACTTGTGATACTTTTCCCACAAGTAGGAAAACCAATACTAAAGTTGTTCTTTTTCAGACCCAGATATCTTCAGCAAAATGAAAATGCAAGAAGCATATTTTTTATATTTAGAAGAAAATAGCACTGTCAAATGAAATGAGAAATGTGTGATCTTCTATGTAGTTCTTACACATTGACTATGAAAAGTGTTTCCCTGCAAAGAGAAGAATCTTTACGTGGAAAACCCAAAAGACTCCACCAAAAAACTGCTAGAATTGGTACATGAATTCAGGAACGTCAGAGGATATGAAATCAATGTACACAAATTGGTTGCATTTCTTATATGTCAATAATGAGGCAGCAGAAAGAGAAATCAAGGAATTGATCCCATTTATAGTTGCATCAAAAACCATAAAATACCTAGGAATAAACCTAACCAAAGAGGTGAAAGACCTATACACTTACAACTATAGATCACTTATGAAAGAAATTGAAGAAGACACAAAGAAATAGAAAAACATTCCATGCTCATGGATTGGAAGAACAAATATTGTTAACATGTTGATAGTATCCAAAGCAGTCTACATATTCGATGCAGTCCTTACCAAGTTAATACCAGCATTCTTCACAGAGCAAGGACAAATAATTCTAAATTTGTATGGAACCACAAAAGATCCTGAATAGCCAAAGTAATGTTGAAAAAGAAAACCAAAGGTGAAGGCCTCAGAATTCCAGACTTCAAGGTGTATTACAGAGCTGTAATCATCACGACAGTATGGTACTGGCACAAAAACAGAACACATAGATCAATGGAACAGAATAGAGAACCCAGAAATTGACCCACAAACATATGGGCAACTAATATTTGACAAAGCAAGAAAGAATATCCAACGGAAAAAAATGGAGTCTCTTCAGCAAATGCTGCTGGGAAAACTGGACAGCAACATGCAGAAAAATGAACCTGGACCACTTTCTTACACCATACACAAAAATCAACTCAAAATGGATGAAAGACCTAAATGTAAGACAGGAAGCCATCAAAATCCTAGAGGAGAAAACAGGAAACAACCTCTTTGACCTCAGCTGCAGCAACTTCTTACTTGACATGTCTTCAGAGGCAAGGGAAACAAAACCAAAAATGAACTATTGACACCACATCAAGATAAAGAGCTTCTGCACAGTGAAGTAAATAATCAGCAAAACTAAAAGGCAACGGACAAAATAGGAGAAGATATTTGCAAATAACATATCAGATAAAGGGTTAGTATCCAAAATCTATAAAGAACTTATCAAACTCAACACCAAAAACAAATAATCCAGTGTAGAAATCTGTAAAAGACATGAAGAGATACTTTTCTAAGGAAGACATCCAGATGGCTAACAGACGCATGAAAAGATGCTCAACATCACTCATCATCAGGAAAATACAAATCAAAACCACAATGAGATACCACCTCACACCTGTCAGAATGGCTAAAATTAACAACTCAGAAAACAACAAATGTTGGAGAGGATGTGGAGAAAGGGAGGACCCTTTGGAACTGCTGGTGGTAATGCAAATTGGTACAGCCACTCTGGAAAACGGTATGGAGGTTCCTCAATAAATTAAAAAAAAAATTTCCCTACTACCCAGAAATTGCACTGCTAGTTATTTATCCAAAGGATACAAAAATGCTGATTCAAAAGGGCACGTGCACCCCAGTGTTGATAGCAGCACTATTGACAATAGCCAAAGTATGGAACGATCCCAAATATCTACTTACTGACTAATGGATAAAGAAGATGTGGGGTGTGTGTGTGTGTGTGTGTGTGTGTGTGTGTGTGTGTGTAATGGAATATTACTTGGCAATCAAAAAGAATGAAATCTTGCCATTTGCAAAAACATGGATGGAACTAGAGTGTATTATGCTAAGTAAAATAAGTCAGACTTATGAAACACCATATGATTTCACTTATATGTGGAATTTCAAAAACAAAACAGAAGGACATAGGGGAAAGGAAGCAAAAAGATGACAAAAACAGAGAGGGAGATAAACCATAAGAGAATGTTAAATACAGAGAAAAAAACAGGGTTGCTGGTGGGGTGTTGGGTGGGGGGGTGGGGTAAATGGGCGGTGATTCACTAACTTCTATTCCTGAAATCATTATTACACTATATGTTAACTAACTTGGATTTAAATTTTAAAAATGGTGGGGGGGGCAGAGAAGACTCTTGTGTCGTCACAAAATAATTGAGAGTGCAGAGGGAAGGGAAGATGTAAAGTAACCAATCTGGATAACAGTATGAACCTTGGATGCATAGTAAAAGTGAATCTAATAGCTTATAAAAAACACATGAGATCTAGAAAATAAAATAATTTTCATGTACATCATAATTTAAAACAATGCAATCTGAGTAACAAATTTCAGACTAGTTATCAAATTTAAGACTAACTGTCAAATAAGACTAATTACTATTACCTGAATATCAAATTTAAGACCAGTTACTGTTACCATAATTTTTTCCCCATATACAATACACACACATTATTAAAAATAGTAAAACACTTCCATATTCTTAAATCTAAATGAATTATTTCTCTAGAAATCTTCCAAAAGAGTAGCTTTTAAAAAGAAAGGATTAGTTTAAGTCTGTGTTAGTTTTCCCATCTCCTACACCTCTGTGGAGGTGTTACTAGTAGATGGTCTCCTATGGACTCTGTGACGTATACTTCTTCTTGCTACGAGTGAGGGGGGGGGGGGTCTCACCTGCTGGTGGATCTATGAGTGGAACCAGCATGTTAATCCTAAGTATTCCACACAAGGCTCCTGTCAAACTGGTCATGTTCTCCTTCTCTTCACCTTCTTCTTGAGCAGGTGTCCCACAGGGAGTCTTTGTTCCAGATCCTTGCCCAGTTGCTGGAAGGTATGGAGTGGCTGGCTTTGGCCTTCATTTCAACTCTGCCAGCAGTAAAGCAGAGGCTTTATTTCTAATTCCATCCAGTCTTTCTTAATTGGTTGAGAATGGAGAGGTGACTTATATGCAACATGTTTATATTGATTTGAACTTTATGATAAAGTGGGAAATTCATAGATAGTCAATAAAATCTGTGATTCAATTTGCTTTGAAAGATAAATATATAGGGGTTAGAGAGGAAGCCTCAACCTTCCCAGGATACATCTCTTGTCTATGCCTTGGTGGTGGGAGCAAACACACTGTAGATCACTTCCTGCTGGCTGCTGGATCATTTTGTTTGGAGAAGATGGCCACTTTGTACAGTAATTGTCTCCATCTTAAAGTGTCAATTCAGGGCATTTCAGGTGATTATCATGATATTGATTAGCTTTATTTATTTATTTATTTTTTTTTATTTTTTTTAAAATTTTTTTTTTCAACATTTATTTATTTTTGGGACAGAGAGAGACAGAGCATGAACGGGGGTGGGGCAGAGAGAGAGGGAGACACAGAATCGGAAACAGGCTCCAGGCTCCGAGCCATCAGCCCAGAGCCCGACGCGGGGCTCGAACTCACGGACCGTGAGATCGTGACCTGGCTGAAGTCGGACGCTTAACCGACTGCGCCACCCAGGCGCCCCGATATTGATTAGCTTTAAATAGTTGTGGTGAGTGTCCTCAGCTTTAAACACTGTAAACATCTTGGAGCTACTTTTTGCTTTTTTTGTTATTGCCTAGGAGTTTTGGACAGGTATGTGAGACTGTTGAATAACTATGTAAGAATGAATAGGTTTCTGCAGGAAATAGAAATGATCAAATCAGACCGTGCTGTTTCTTTACCCACCCTCCCCCAAAAGTGTTTAATCATTTCTCCTTCCTAATTAAAGAATGGGAAATTTGCCAGAGAAAATTCTTACTTAGCATAATTGAGTCTTATTTTTATCTAATCTTTTTTGCTCAAAATGAATGGTGAAGAGTTGCTTCATTTTAAATTACTACAGTGTTAACAACATCACAAGGAGGAGCAACATATTCCATGGAGATCATGTGGAGACACGAGTAAAGCCTCTAGAAGGTACCAGAAAGATAAACTGTCAGTGAAATTTCTGATAATGTCACCATCTTTTTCTTTTTCTTTTTCTTTTTCTTTTTCTTTTTTTTATATATATATAAATATATATATTTATATATAGGTTTTTAAATATAGGTTGTTATAAATCTGATAGTTCTGGAGGAAATGAAACAGTGAAGAGAAACTCCATGAAATGAGCCATGTTGAATGCATTCTGTAGGTTCTCTTCAAAGTGATAAAGGGAATGAGCTACTTGGAGGTTTTGGATATAAATGTCACAGTCATGAAACCAATACTACAATCTTAGGACTAACGTAGTCTAGTCCTATTACTTTATTGTGTCACATCCACTTTAGTGTGGAGTTGAGAATAAAGACTCTTCTCTGGCCGTAAAACTTCAGAGACCTTTGTTTGACATTGACAAGTTTAGTTAATTATTTCAAATTACTGTGGGCTTAACTTGCTTTTAATTACGTGCAATATTAATATAAAGTGAAGAACATTTTTAATGTTAAAATATTCCCCCCCCCCCCCCCACCCTGCCAAGTTTTCAAGTATTCTTTTTCTTCTTGGCAAGAACACTTTGAATGTGGTATTGAATGTTCAGTTTCTGGCTACCCAACATTTTCATTTTAATATTGGCTACAAATAATCTGTGGGAACTTGGGCATCACATTCAATTTTGGTGGGGGGAGCTCAGATTCCTTCTCTCTAAAATGTGCAGTTGGCTGCCTCTAACGTTAAGCGCTATTTACAGTCTTTATTTTATTAACACAAACATGGCACTTTTGATGTGCCAGGCATTATTCTGAGTCATTTATGTAATTAACTCCTTGACTCCATCTAACAACCTATGGGGTAGGTACTACTTTCATCCATTTTGCAGATGAGGAAACTGAGGCACAGAGCGATGCCTGCCTCTGTGTGATGTCTTCTACAGAAGAGCTATATAAACATGAGAGGTGGTGTCTTAGTTTGAGCTGCTATAACCAACCACCATGAACAGGGTGGCCTCGCAGTTCTGGAGGCTGGGAAGTTTAAGATCAAGGTGCCAGTGCATCCTGCGTGTGATGAGAGCCAGTTTCCTGGCTCATAGATGGCTATCTTTTAGCTGTGTCCTCACATGGCAGAAGGGATGAGAAAGATCTCTTGGGGTTTCTTTATCCATGAGGGTTCCATTGTTTTGGCCTAATCACTTGTCCAAAGGCGCTACTTTCAAACACCATCATACTGAGAAATAGCGTTTCAACGTATGCATTTTGGGGGGACACAAACATTCAGTGCATTGTCAGCGACGTAGATAGAAATCTCATTCGTGAGTCTCCCCTGAAGGTTAATTTTCCACTAAGTGATGTCCCAAAGCTTTGTCTTGATCAGTCGGTCAATAGTAAGTTCAACCTCTATGCCTGACTCTGAATTTGGTTCCCCTCCTGGCACTGACTTCCGTGTTCCCGCCAGTCCTTGCGGGAGCGTGCCCTGGGACTGGTTCTCCATGACTGGATTGGGTCAGCGTGGGGGTAGATGGCAACAGGCCGGGAAGAACGTCCTCCGCGCCTCACAGAGATGTGGAGATGATGACAGATTTTCTTGCTCTGCCTTTAGAAAGCAAGCTTAGCACTTCATGCGCTTTTAGCACTTCCTTTTTACAAGGGATTGAGCTGAGGGAACTTTTTATCATCAGGTGTTTTTAAGTTAGGGACCTTTGCCAGAGCATTTCCGTGGTGAGCAGCTTTGGGTCTCCGGTATGTTTGTCCGCGTAGCTGCGTCAGGAGTGCGCCCGTGGCTCTGAGCGGAGAAAAACGACTGCTGACAAGGGTCAGCTTTCACGTGGAGCAGGGTGTCTCCACCTCGGCACTGTTGTCATCGTGAGCTGGCTAACTTTCCATTGTGGTGACTGTCCTGTGCACTGTAGGGTTCTCAGCGGCAGTCCTGGCCTCTACCCGCTGGATGCCAGGAGTGCCCCACCCTCCATTTGTGACAGATAGCAATAGCTCTAGAGATTGTGGAATGTCTCTGGGGGTGGAGGCCACACCCATGGATGAGAACCAAGCTGTAGATTGAAAGAGGCTTCTGGTAGACCCAGTCCCCTTAGCAGCCCCCTGCTGTCCCTCTAGCCCTCTCCATGAGGGGTTACGGTGGGTGCCACAGATTCCAACATGACCAGTGTTCTTATTACGATCACCCTACATGTATTTGCCAGGTGGTTATCATGGCCCATCAAGGTCTGTCTCCCCAGTGTTCTTAAAGTGCAAGCATCTTGAGATTTTCACCCTGATGATGATTAGCTGCTCTGTTCAGGCTTTAGAAAAGGGAATATGCTCATATTTGGCCCAGATTGCTTTGTCTCTGGTGCACGTCTTGGGCAAAATGCTTTTTAAAAATACTTTTTTATTATGGCAAAATATATATAACATTTTAAACTATTTTTAAGTGTATAAAGTGGCATCATGTGTATTCACGATGTTGTTATGATTATCATAACTATCCATTTCCAGAACTTTCCATCATTCCAGATAGAAGTTATGTACCCATTAAACAATAACGCCACCTCCTTCCCTCTCCCTGCCAGGCATGGGCAACTATCATTCAACTTTCTGTCTCTATGAATTTGTTTATTCTAGATACATCATATAAGTGGAATCATACGGTGTTTGACCTATTGTGTCTGACTTATTTCATTTCACATGATGATTTCCAGAATCATCCATGCTGTGACATGCATCAGAAATCCATTTCTTTTTACAGGTGAATAATATTCCATTGCATATAGAGACCGTATTCAGTTTATACATTCATCTCTTGATGGAAACTTGTGTTCTTTGCACCTTTTGGCTGTTGGGAATAATGCTGCTGTGAACATGGGTGTATCTTTCTGTGTCCCTGCTTTCGGCTATTTTGTTATATGGTTCTTTGTTTTTGTTTGCTTTTCTTTTTTTTATATTTGGAGTGGAAATGGTGGATCACATGGCAATTTCTTTTTTAAATTTTGAGGAACTGCTGTACTGTTTAACATAGTAGCTGTAGCACTTTACATTGCCATCAGCAGTGCATGAGAGTCATAATTCTAATCAACACTGATATCCCATTTTTTAAAATTATAGCCATCCTAATGGATATGAGAATATATTATGCTGTGTAAAATAAGTCCATCAGAGAAAGACAAATACCATATGATTTCACTCATATGTGGAATTTAAGACACAAAACATGAGCATAGGGAAGGGGAAGAAAAAGTAAAGTGACATAAAACCAGGGAGACAAACCATAAGAGACTCTTAACTCTAGAGAACAAACTGAGGGTTGCTGGAGGGGGGGTTTGGGGGGATGGGCTAAATGGGTGATGCACATTAAGGAGGGCCCTTGTTGGGATGAGGATGTGATGAATCACTGACTTCTCCTGAAACCAATATTCTGCTATATGTCAACTTGAATTTCAAGAAAACTTGGAAAGGAAAACCAAACCAACCAACCAACCAAACAAAAAACAAAAACAAATGAAGTTGTATCTCATTTTGGTTGTGATTTGCATTTCCCTAATAACTAATGATGTCGACCATCTTTTCCGGTGCTTATTGGCCATTTGTCTATCTTCTTTTGGTGAAATGTTTATTCAGGTCTGTGCCCATTTTTGATTTTTTGTGTTATTATTATTAGATTGGATACTTTTAAAGAACAGATAAATTCCACGATCTTCTTGATTCTGAATATCCATCCAGTCGTTTAACATTAGAGGCCATTACTTCGCTTCATTTAATTTGTATGGATTTCATCTCGTGTTTGAGGGCATCGTGACACTGAGACCAGTAGTTCTGTCCTGTCATTAGTGTTTCCCACGGGACTGCTCGAGGTGGGAATTTCCACCAAATCCAGATCACGGTGGAACATGGAGGGTCTGAGAGATGACAGTCCAGCTTCAGGTCTTAGTGGTGGCCAGTGTGGTCATAAACAGCACCGCAGAGACTGTGGCTGCAGTCCAGGAACACCTGCTGCCATACTTCCCTTCTTTCTGTGGCTGTGACTGCAGTTGGCATCTGGCCTTTGTTCAGACCGGAGGGCTTATGCTCCCCTCTTCACATGAACCCAGCTGTCCACGATGGTGTGCACGACAGCATGGCAAGTCTTGACATGAATCACACTTCCCATTTTGTGGCGAAGACCGTACTAAAATAGGAGTCATGCTAATCATTTCCCATAAATTAAGGGTGGCAGCGTTTCCCAATGTAATAACCCAGTAGAGCTGAGAATCATGGGAGAATGGAGGCACCCTTTATAATTCCGACGAGAAAAAAAAGGATAAGAATGGTGAGAGAGGTCACATGTGATCATGAATGTCAGAGCCTGTCCCCACCTCGGGACTGTCTTCATGTGACTCCTCCTTCTGCACAGCTGGGTTTTCTGGGTTGATTAAAGATGGCACGGACACCCTGCATGTGGCACCGGTTCCATGATGGTTGGGGAAGAGAATCTGATTGGGGTATGTCATGAAACAATACATTTTAGATGTCCAGCACTGCATAGATTCAACCCCCGTTTTTTATATAGTCCTACAGTTTATGAAGAATAGATTATCTTCTGTAGTCACAACACCAGTTGGCATTTTAATAGGTATATTGGTTGATCTGTGAAAGTTCCTGTCTTAGGATCATAGCTCTGCCACTGATTTACTGGGTGATCCAGGGGTCCGTGTCTGATTCTTTGAGACCTGCATGGGCCTCATAGGGCACAGGTACTAATTGTTGAATGAGTGAATACATGAAGAGTCTTTATGTCTGTCACTAAGGGCAAAAGTGGTCTTTCAAGTTAGTCTCAGCTATGATACACAATAATTCTAAAGGGATCATTGTTCATCTCTCACAAAGGAACCTGTAGGTTTCTGCCAGCGTGCCAGAGCATCCTGTTAATGGACCAGAATTGCCATCTCCACGGAGGAGAGGGAGAAAATCTTCAACAACTCATTAAAGTTCTGATTGGCTGATTATAATGATCTGAGATGTCCCTCTTCCTCTGCAATGCTGTCTGTGATTTTGTATTTTCTTTCCCCAAATAAAAACAGAAACAACAATTATTGCTTGCCTCAAATAATTATTGGACTTTTTTTCTGAAATCAGTACAAAGTCTGAGCAAAGGGCGATTTCCCTGGCTAGAATCAACATGATATAAAATCAGCACTGCAGCCTTGAGCAAGTTCGTTCTTCTCTGGAAGAACTCAACTTGTTGAAACTGTCTCTGGCTTCACCATATATTTTGCATGAGCCAGCCAGTATTCTAGGCGAGGTCATTAAGCCTTGGCACTCCAGCACGCATTAAAATGAAAGCTTGGATCAGAATCATGTGGTATTCCGTACAGACTTGGGATATTAAAAACGAAGCTGGGTGGAGAAAATATAATGCCACATCATGCATTTGTCACAGTGATAGATGCGCTTGTGGATATCCAGAAAAATTGTTACAGCTTATCTGCTGCTCCTGATAAGGTGTCAGGGAGGCGAGACTCAGAATGAGTTCATGATGACTGGAATCATGTATTGATCGGGACCACACAGAATAGCACACAGGTATTGATCATTCTAAAGATTCTAAGAGAGGCCTAAAGGCACGTGATTTCTCTCTCCCTGTGCATTTTTCATGAGTGGTAGTATAACTTGTCATTAGGCCAACCCGGGAAACACTATTCCACTGTGGCAAAAGCTTTTCTATTTGCCCACAGGGAAACTGCAGCAGCATATCCACAATAAACATGTGTTTAGCACTTAGGATGTGCCAAGTACTGTGCTGGGCACTTATATCAACATCTCCTTAAATTCTCCCAGTGGGTCTCTGAGATGATTTGGGTTTTAATTTCCTATGTCAGAGAGGTCAGCTCGGGCCTCCTGATTTTCACGTATGGTTGACTTTGTCCCATATTGCCATTTATATGGCCATTGAGATATGGGCATCTTCCACTGTAGGGTCTCTGTAAATTCCTAATAGGTCACTTGCTCAGGCTTCCCTGGGAGCCAAGCCCTGCGTCCTCATGTGCTGTATCAGTTATAGCTGACCGTAGTTGCTGTAGCAAATTAGCATAACTTCAGTGGCTTAAAACAGCACAGATCTATTCTGTTACAGTCCTGGAGGTTGGACGTCCAATGTGGATCTCATGGGGCTAAAATGAAGGTATCAGCAGAACTTGGTTCCTTTCTGGAAGCTCTAGGGGAGAATCTGTTTCTTGCTGTTTTTGAGGCTGCCTGCCATCCTTGTCTCGCGGCCCCTTCCTCTAGCTTCGAAGCCAGTGACAACAGGCTGAGCCATCCCATCGCATCACATCCCATCACATCTCATCCCTCAGACTTCCTCTCCTGCTTCTTTGTTCACTTTTCAAGACCCTTCTGATCACACTTGGATCACAGCTGGAGATGATCCAGGATAATTTCCCTATTTCAAGATCACCTGGTTAGCAACCTTCATTCTGTCTTCACCCTAACTCCTTTGACATGTAACATAAAGTATTCACAGGTTCCAGCGTTGAGGATGTAGACATCTCTGAGGGGTATTGTTCTGTCTCCTACAGTGCTTTGACCTGGAAGTAAAAAATCTAACTCCTTTGCTGATCTTTAGTAATAAGCCGTGTATCTTAATCGTATCAAGACTTTATTCAGTTTGATGAAGGCTTAAAGAAGCTGACGATTATACCACTTTTCTTCTTCTTTCCTCTCTTTTCCCTTTCTCTGTGGTTTTATTGGTAAATGACCTTCCTTATTCAAACCAGATGGTTCTTCCTATCTCAGCCCCTGGAAGTCTCTCTCAGTAGCAGATGAGTCACTAATAAATAAATAAGTAAAAGGAATTTCAGAACAATGGAGTATCCATATCCTGACAGAAATGTTATGATTATGCTTTTTTCCATCTCCCGTTAACCCATTTTACACATTAACAACAACAACTGACTAGGCAGGTGAGTGATGTCCCATAGGGCATTGGTTCTCATCTGGGCTGATTTTGCCCCCCGGAGGATACTCGGCACTGATGGAGACATTTTGCTTGTCACAACCAGGAGGGGAGGGGTGACGGTGCTACTGACACCTGGCTTGAAGAGTCATGGGGCTGCTAGATCCTTTCTCACACAGGAGAGCCCCTAAAACAAAGAGGCACCTGACCCATGGTGGTAGCAGTCCCGAGGTTGAGCAAGTCTGCTGGAGAATATACAACCACCTGGTGGATGAGGGGCGGGGCCGGGGGAAGGCCCCCTGAGTGCCAGTCTCTGGTCGACCAGCCGTCTGTTCCAGAGAAGAAAGAGGACACTTTGGATAAACTTTTAACTTTTCTTAGTTGTAAGGTTATATTTGTTGGAAATGAATCGTGTTCAGGGGGTTTGTAAACATCGAGAATGTGGTGGGTTGCCTGTGTTTGCTGTGGTTTCCACATTTCTGGGTAGTACAGTGATGATTTCCAGCGAATAACTACAATAGACATTTCTTAGAAGAGCAGTGTCATTTGTCCGCCTTCAGAACTGAATGACTCTTTGCCTCTCAGAATTACACCTCTTTTCCTTGAATTAGAGGCCAGCGAAGGCCCTCGCTGGTGGTGTCCTTGGGTCAGCTCATGGAGCCATGCCTCTCATCTGGGAGGAGTGTTTTTCTGTGAATGCTAAAGATACATGAAGTCAAGGAAGAATCAGGAAGCAGCAATGCTGGCCTGAGCAATGCAAAAAAAAAGTAGGCAGTATTCATGATCCATTTGCACTGAACCTAGAGAGAAGGCCCAAACCATTGAAAGAACTGAGAATCGTTTTAGGTGGACCGTAAATTAAACCTTAGATAAGTGGATGCTAGGCTCAGGTGTACTTCTGCTGATTTCAGACACCTTTCATTCTGATTTCATAGAGAATGTTGAAGGGAATTCTAGAACCCAGAGGTGTAAAACCATCCATTTGTCTCAGACAACCATAAATCTGACCATCCCTGATTGTGTGTTATTTTTTATATACTCTGCTGCCTTCAAAGAATGCGATGATAATACTCTCAGGTTTAGTTTGGACAGAAGAGGTGCTTTGATAGAAGCAGCAAAGTATTGGGGGGGGGGGGGTGCCTGGGTGGCTCAGTCGGTTGAGCGTCCCACTTCGGCTCAGGTCACGATCTCGCGGTCTGTGAGTTCGGGCCCCGTGTCGGGCTCTGGGCTGACGGCTCAGAGCCCGGAGCCTGCTTCTGATTCTGTGTGTGTCTCTCTCTCTCTGTGCGCCTCCTCTGCTCATGCTCTGTCTCTCTCTCAAAAATGAATAAATGTTAAAAAAATTTAAAAAAAAGTATGGATGTTGATTTAGTTTTGTGCTGATTATGTACTTACAGCACGTTAGTATTTACCTAGAAATTGCTATGTTGAACTTCCAGTACTCAGGTTTTATTATTTTCCTACAAATCAGCACTAAACAGAAAGAACCTCTCTCCCCTCCTGCTTTGCCCATGTGACACATACACGAATACCTTTTGTCCTAATAATTGAATTACTGCTGGAAGTTATTAATAATTTCATTGTCCTCATAGCTTCCTTCCATGTAATGTTCTTACCAATCAAAAATAATTGGTTTGGAAGCTAGGGAAGCCATTGTGTGTGGGATCCCGTTGTGACATATCTGGCCCCATAATTTGATTTATTCCTATTGAGTAAAATCCTTTGAGATCTATAGCCCTCAAGTTGGGAAAGGGAATAATTTTCAAAGATATATCATTTATGCTAAGAAACACCGACTGTTTGGCGATCCAGGGTTTTATTGAGTATCTCTTTGCAAACAGTGTGCGGGGTTCTCTGGAGAATGTGCACATCAATATATGATTTGTTCTATTTAAGACAAAGCTTTCAACTTTATTAGGAAGATGTGATTTAAACGTGTATGTTTTTGTAGAAGTTTATGGGTTCAATGAAATATGAGAAAATAGACGTGATCGGGAGGAGTGCTGGGCACTGTGGAGTCTTCTCATCAGAGCTGACCTGTCCCACTGAGCCTCAAGTCTCACTGGTCTTTAGACTGTATTTTACCTGATCTTACTTTTTAAAAACATGTTTTTAATATTTGTTTATTTTTGAGAGAGACAGACAGAGTATGAGTGGGAGAGGGAAAGAGAGAGGAGGAGACACAGAATCCGAAGCAGTCTCCAGGCTCTGAACTGTCAGCACAGAGCCTGACGTGGGGCTCGAACCCACAAATTTTGAGATCATGACCTGAGTCAAAGTCGAACGCTTAACTGACTGATCCACCAAGCCCTCATCTTTCTATTGTTTGGATACAGAAGACTTTTATTTTTATATTATGCATATTCACTCTGTGTCATTCATATTTGATTTTGATATTTCATTTAATACCACCTTCGTTAATAAATGTCACCTTATATTTATTCCAAAACGGATCAACGATAAATAGAAAGGTATTTGAGAATAGTCAGGAAGTGAAGAAGGGAAGAGTTGGCCACGTGTCAAAGGAAATAGTTGAAGTATAGCCAAGAAGCTGTGTTCAGATGGTCCTGTTAAAACAAAGTCTCCTTTTTAAGGGAAGCCTGGGGAGTGAGGAAGCAGGTGAAGTGGCAGCAAAACGATTATTCTTTTAGTGGCTCTTCAAAATGTCAACTTTTTAGGATTATGAGGTAGCACACTAAAACTTCTCCTTTGTACTAACGTTGAGAAATGTCTTCAGTTTCTTAATGCCCTACTTCACCAATGCGCTTTCAGGGTGAGCTCTTTGAAGAGGTGGAATACAAGTTTCTTTCAAAACCATAGTGCCTTAGGGGCGCCTGGTGGCTCCGACTTCGACTCAGGTCATGATCTCACAGTTCGTGGGTTCGAGTCCCGCATCGGGCTCTGTGCTGACAGCTCAGGGGGCTGGAGCCTGCTTCGGATTCTGTGTCTCCCTCTCTCTCTGCCCATCCCCTGCTCACGCTCTGTCTCTCAAAAATAATAAATAAACATTAAAAAATTAAAACAAAACAAGCAAAAAACCAAAACCATAGTGCCTTCAAAGTAGGAAAAGGTCGTGTTAGTGAATACTTGAACAAATTCCATCATTTGAAAGGAGACCTCTTCAAAACATAACTGACTGTCCTTAAAAGGCCATAGCAAAAATGAATTACTGTAGCAAATACTGTCATATACTAGTTTATATTGGCTAGAATAGAGCATTCTTTGAGAAAGGTCTTATAACAGTTGGTTCATTGTTTTATGATATAAATGTGGGTATTTGGTTCCATCAGTGGTTGGAAGAAGCCTTAATTGTTAGTTAACATTTAATCCCATTTCACCTAATTACAGAAGGTGATTAATGCTATTAAAAAAACATAAAACAGGGTTAAAGGGTTTGGGTATTAAAAGATAGGGTGCAGGGGCACCTGGGGGGCTCAGTTGGATAAGCATCTGACTCTTGGTTTCAGCTCAGGTTATGATCACACGGTTCATGAATTGAAGCCCTATGTGTGGCTCTGTGCTGACAGCTCATAGTCTGCTTGGGATTCTCTCTCTCTCTCTCTCTCTCTCTCTCTCTCTCTCTCTCTCTCTGCCCCTCTCCCTCAGAATAAATAAATAAACTAAAAAAAGGTAGGGTGCATTGTGTGAAATTCTGAATAGTGTGGTCAGGGTAGACCATGTTGAGAGGTGTCATTTGACCTGAAGGTTCAGGAAGGTGGGGCGTGTGGATCTTAGGGGGAATGAAAGTCAAGGGGACAGCTGATGAGGTCCCTAGGTGTCAGAATACCTAATAGTCTCAGAGAATGACAAGGAGGCCAGTTGTGGCTGCAGACAGGAAGGGTAGGTCATAGGAATTGTAGTCCTGACATCAGACTGGCCGTGGGAGGACAAACCCAATGATTTTATAGACCACCATGAGGGATCTTTGGCTTCCACTCTGCCGAGTTTTTTTTTTTTTTAATTTTTTTTTTCAACGTTTATTTATTTGTGGGACAAAGAGAGACAGAGCATGAACGGGGGAGGGGCAGAGAGAGAGGGAGACCCAGAATCGGAAACAGGCTCCAGGCTCTGAGCCATCAGCCCAGAGCCCGACGCGGGGCTCGAACTCACGGACCGCGAGATCGTGACCTGGCTGAAGTTGGACGCTTAACCAACTGCGCCACCCAGGTGCCCCACACTCTGCCGAGTTTTGAGAAGAGAGCAGACACGATTTGATTCACATTTTAAGAATGGAAATTCTCTGCTGACCTGCAAAATTGTTGGGGGGGAGGGGCAGAGTGGAAGCAGGGAGCTCAGTTAGGAGGCTCTCAGTGGGATCCAGGCGAGATGTTGGCCAGGACAGTGGTGTGGAGATGGTGAGAGAAGTGATCATATTTTGGATATGTTCTGAAGGTCAGAGATTTGCTGGCCAGTTGGGAAGGGGTGTCAGAAACGGGGATAAAAGGTGACTCCAGGTTTTTTTGACACAGCAATTGGAAGGACAGGTAAAATTGCCATCCAGTGAGAGGGGAGACAGTGAAATGGGGGGGGGGGCGGGGTGAGGTCAGTGGTTATTGTGTTATGTTATTGTGTTACATTATGTTATTATGTTATGTTACGTTATGTTGTTATGTTATGTTATGTTATGTTATGTTATGTTATGTTATGTTATGTTATGCTACGTTATGTGGCAGCAGTTTCTCAGACGTCTAGGTGGAGGGGTCCAGTAGGCAGGAGATTATAGGAGTCTGGAGTGGAGCATAGAGGTCTCAGGTCACAGTGGGAACGTAAAGCATGAAAGCATAGAGTTGGCGATTGTATTCTGTAGACATAAAAGTGGACTGTGTATGTATTGAGAATGGGTGCGTGTGTGTGTGTGTTTCTGTTCAAGTTATTTTCTATGGTTTGCAGCATAGAGGGCAGTACCAGTAAGAACGTTCCGGTACCTTTTAGCATACTGTAATAATGCTATTTAGATTATGATTTGCAATGGAGAGGTTTCTGAAGTATCTTTATTCTTTGGGCACAAAAAGAAACCTCATGTTTTTTTGGGAGAAAAATTCTGCTGTAGTAATGAAATATAAGTGACAATGTAGGCAGACTCTTTGCCATGCTCTATACAGCAGTACTTATCGAGAGGTCATGTTTTATGGTAGATCTTGGATTGGTGGGGGGTTGCCAGTTTTCTTCAAGAGCCGTGTTTGTTTACTTATTTTTGAGAGAGGGAGAGAGAGAATCCCAAGAAGTTTCCACAGTGTCAGCACAGAGCCCAGCGTGGGGCTGAAACTCACAAAGTGTGAGATCATGACCTGAGCTGAAATCAAGAGTCGGACGCTCATCCGACTGAGTCACCCAGGCGCCCCGAGAGAGCCATGTATTTAAATGTCATGTCACAGTAGCTGAGGTCACTGCTCGAACTAAAATAAATTAAATGTTATAAGAGGTATGTAAATTACTTGGTTTAGCCTCTTTGTAAATGTGTAATATAATAAATTATAGCACTTGCTAAAAAAAAAAACAAACAGAAAAACAAGCAACCTCTGGCTTCCATAGGATGCAATTGTTATAAGCAGTAAAGTTATGTGTATGTTCTTTTGCCTTTTCCTATTTTGTAACTGGAACACATCTTATGTGCATTATGGAATTTTTAGATGCAGTTATCAGAAATCCAATTAAGATGCTAGAACAGTAAAATTTACAGATGAGCTTAAAAGCACTTAGCTCTAATAGGGAATTAGTTATAAACCTCTGTGTAAAACATTACTGATCATGTATCTTTTGAAATGTTACCAACTATAATATTAAAACCATAGCATTCACAATTGAGCTCTAAAATTTACTAAAAAAGGGATTACAGAATGGACTGGCAGTTGGAATGTTAGCATATCTGCAAAGAGTGGTTTCATAGCAGGAAGTGTGAGTGCTGTTTTGTTTAAAATCTGTAACACTTCTTACCAGAAGAATCAAACGTGAGAGTGAACTATTTGTATAGCCAGTAAGTCTTGGTTACAAACCATTCTTAAAAAAAAAAACAAAAAGAAACTTTGTGTGTTATTACAAATACACCATGTATATGTTCCAAAACATCACATGCTCTATCTAGGATACTTAATGAAATCACTGCTACTTAACTCCACTGTGAGTGAGCAAGTATCATAGAATAAGAACACTGCTTTTTAAAAAAAGTAGCTTGAGAGCCAGAATTGGAGGCGAGAAGTAGTAATTTTTTCATTCGCGGTACTGCAGTTTCTATTTTCACGGGAGACTGAAGTGGAAATACTGATACTGATTACACTGACAGAGTCACTGCTCCTCTGGCATTTCCTGGCAGATTAGACACCCAGGACATACGCAGCACAGTCCAGTTTTTGAACTTCAAATTTGTCATCTAGTACAACTGGTGAGGTTTTACAGAGTCTTTTATTGTCGTATCATCTGATGGAACCATAAGTATCTTTGGAGGTTTAACCTGGTTGTGATTTACATGGTGGACCAGTGTATGGTTGACATTTGTGTAAAAATGGGCAACAATTTACCCAGGTTGTTTTTTTCTGTATTGTGATAGTTCCTGGCATACATGGCAAATAAAGAACTTGGGGAAAATCTGTTTGTTTCCGGTGGTCTCCGTGCTTCTCCTGTGGTGAGAGGAGGTAATGAGGACAGAGGGCTTCATACAAAATACAGACCCTGCCTGGCCTCATGGTGCTTGGTCGTATGGGGAGGAAGATGTGCTGCTGAGAAAAAGTCTCAGTGGGAAAAAGGCAGGATGAAGGTAATCATCAAGGGTGAGAGTCGGGGATGGAGAGTTCTGGACAGAGCATGTGCAAAGGCCCTGAGACAAGAGAAAGCTTGGACCCTTCCCTGATTGGAAGAAGGCCAGTAAGAAAAGGGAAGGTGACCGACAGAGCCCTCCAGGGCCATGTAGAGGCTCCAGAGAGCCAGGTCATGCCGGACTTTGTTTTTCCCTAAGAACTGGGAATTTACTCTTCCTGCAGTATCTTCATGGTGATGGAAGGAAGGATGTTTTCATTATTATTGGCATTGCTGCTGTTTAGTGCTTGTTTGTTCTGTGTTTCCAGACTTCTTGCCCTATGAAGGTCTGCATTTAGAACTTGGCTGGTGTGGAGTAAGTGTGAATTGCAGCTCTAGGCACGGTGTTTTAAGTATGACAGCTGTGGCACAGAAACAAACTGTGTCAGTCATTCCTGGAAAAGAGAAGGCAGCATTGAAGGAGAACGAAGATTCCATACAGGAAGGGAGCTGGGGCTGTGTGTTAGCAGACAGTCCTGAAGGAGATGTTATGGCAGTCGATTCACAGTCTGAGTCTAGGATCAGGTTGTATTCCTAACCTGTTAGCTTTGCAGCCTTGGAGGCACTCTTCACTGTGAAACGTCGCAGAGCCTAATTCATTAGGTTTTTCTAATAAATGAGGTAATACGTGTAAAGCACTTAACCCGGGGTGGCACACCTGAGTTTACTGAAATTATTAGCTATCATTGTTGCTCCTACTACTTTTATTATTTGATTAAGTTGGTAACAAGAAGGGTGGACAAGTATAGAATAATTAATGCCTTGGAGCTAAGAATATACATCCATGATGAATAGATCCGTAAGCGGGGATACGGGGTTCCTGTAGAGCAATGTTAGTAGATAAGATTAGAAAAAACAGGATGCATACTGATATTTTACTGCTTGTATCCTAACCTGCCGCTTGCAAACAGCAATTCTGGGCTTATTCACTCAACAAACACTTCATGTTCTCCATGTCACTCAACCTTCTGCCCCCTTACCCTACTCCTATTACTTGGGCATTTAACCACCTGTAAAATTGCAGGGGTTTCTTTGTGTGCGTCTGTAATGACATCCTTATCAGGCAGTATTTAATAACAGCAACTATGCCCCTTGTTTATGTTGTTACGAGAGTTGAGAGTTGTTCTGGAAAATGTCTGAGAAGGCTTTTGAGAAGTGTATGTTGGTCACCAGAAGATCGAATTAAACGTGGAAACAAGCGTGAGCAACTCTAGTATAAAGCTGAATTTGAGCTACAGTGTCTGTGATTTTGTTCTACACAGTCATCTGGAGGGAGAAAGTCCAGCCACCAAGTACATGCTGTAAGAAGTCCCAGACGTGCTGTGGGCCCCTAAAACAAGGGTTCCTGAAGAACCCACAATGCGCGTGGCTCCAGCAGAAAAGCTCTCTCTGCCTTTCAGCATTGTGCTGACCGTGAACAACAGGTCTTGTCAGCCTTTTTTGGATCCTGGTTGGAAGGTTTGTGTTGAAATTGTAGTATGTTGCATTGTGTATTCTCCCTTTTCCTGGATGCTCATGTAGGATCTCAAAACACGTAAGAGAGCAGACAGGCATCATTTCTGTTATATGGAAATGATATTTTTTCTTTAATAATACAGGTGGTGATTAAATATGCACATTTGTAGCTCAGCTCAAATTTATGAAATATGACACTAAGTAAGTTAACCCGTACTTAATGTATATTAGCTCTCCTGCTTTTTTTTTTTATTTTTTAAAAAAAATTTTTTTTTTCAACGTTTATTTATTTTTTTTGGGACAGAGAGAGACAGAACATGAACGGGGGAGGGGCAGAGAGAGAGGGAGACACAGAATCGGAAACAGGCTCCAGGCTCTGAGCCATCAGCCCAGAGCCCGACGCGGGGCTCAAACTCACGGACCGTGAGATCGTGACCTGGCTGAAGTCGGACGCTTAACCGACTACGCCACCCAGGCGCCCCAAGCTCTCCTGCTTTTTGACCCCAAAGATCAAAGATACCCTTACGAGTCAAGAGTTTTTTACATTATTCCAAGTCTAGATGACACGATTTGCATTACTCATTAGAATATAAGTAGAAACTTGTGGGCAGAGGGTAGTCAGTCATATTATTCTCCTGCTTACCACCCTCTCTGCAAATCCTGTGTACCTGGGAAGAGTGTTTTTACCATGGTCTACAAGGACATGACCCCGTTGACAGCCGTATCCCAGCCACACTTGGCATTTCCTTGTGTCTCACAGACCGGGTGTGTTTCTGCCACAGTGCCTTTGCACCTGCCACAGGTTCCCCCCAAACATCTTTGACAGAACTGTACGCCTTGACCTGACTGGCTCGTCCTTATCTTCTTGGGCTCTGTTCCATTGGAGGGCTCATTTCTGTGTCTGTTTTATTGCACAAGATTTAATCATATGAGAGTAGAGGTCATTGACCTATGAAAACTGATGTTTTTAATATTTAAGATGCGCTTTAGTATTTAGAAATTTAGCCCTGATGTCAGTAGTACAGGAATGTTTTTAAAGCACAACTATCTAATGAAGGATGTGAAATTTAAAAAATGCACGTTCTCCAATCAACTAATTTGGACATCGATGTATCTTTACTCACTGACTGGTTTCAACTCTCTAAGCAGATTGTTTGAGAATTTGATAAATTTGAGAATAGTCTTACATAATATTAAAGGGATTTCTGTAATCAGTTTCCATTTTGGTTTGGTTCCTTGTGCCAGTAACTTACGTCATAACGGTCGAGCGTATGGCCGTCCAGACGTAGCGCTCTGAACGGGTTCTGTAGCCCAGCGTCAGCCACGTTATCACTAAGTGTAGTATGTCCCATGCCACATACGTGTGAAAGGGAGTTGTACTCTGGGGCGTACTTCCTTAAACCTGGGTCTGTATTTGACCCCCAGTCATTCATTCTGCAGATCTAACCATCGCTGCTCTTTTACGTTCTATCCTGACTGTGCTTTGCCATTTTCACTAACGTTTCCTGCTCCTCCCCTCTCTTTCCTGTACAGTTTGCTTGTTCTCTGAGACTCGGATTGCTGCTTACTGTCATCCAGACTCAGGTTTCGTGGATAGAGAGAAACATGGCCTTTCTCAAAACCTCATTCACTTTGTGCTGCGAACGTGATAAAGGCCACTTCCTCAGGGTGACACTCAAGTCCCAATTACATGTCCAGCCTCCTCTCCAGCAACATCGCTCGTTACCTCCTTTCCTCCTGCCGTGCCTGACCGACTGCTGCTATCATCCCTTGTTTGCTTATCTTCCTGGACACTTGTTCCTTATTTGTGACAGCAGGAGCTGCATTCGGCTTTGTATTCTTCTTAGTCTTTCTGGGTCTGAATACCTCATGATATTACAGACTCCCAAGGGCTGAGGTCCATGTTTCATCATCCCCGTGCCTCCTGGTTCATAGCATGCTGGCTGACACATAGTTATCGCTCGGTGGATCCTTGTGAGTTGAAGATTTTGTGTGCTGCCGAACCAAATACCGTTTCCAACTGAATATCGTCTTTAGTCTGGGTTTTCTAAATGTGTTTTCTTGCAACCATATACTATCAATTCATCACTTAGATAAAGCATTTGAAGAGTCAAGGTCAGTTCTCCATCAATATCTTTTCTCTCTCGGGAGTTGATAGCTGAAGGCAATGGTTCTCCGATTGGCTCATGCCCCCATCGTCTGGCTTGTTAGAATTGAGATTGCTGGGTCCCAGACCCACAGTTTCTGATCCGGTTGGTCTGGGCTGGGGCCCAAGAATGTGCATGTCTAACACGTGACCAGGTGATGTGGCTGCTGCTCTCCCAGAATCCCACTGAGAGAGCCTGTTTTAGCGTCACCTGGGATCGCTGGGTATCTCTGTGCTAAAGCGGCTGAGTCAGAGAGTGCTAAGTCTGTGGAAAAATCTTCCCTTCAGGGTTAAACATTAGCACTGAGTTGCGCACGTCTCATTCACCCCTTTGCGTGACGGTTTTGTTCCTCCACCTAATGAGAGAAGATGCTTTCCTACCGCCTCTCCACTGGCCTTCCCTTAAGTGGCCGGGAAGGTGCTTTCACCTGCGGGATGCGTATGTTGAACTCTGTTTAGTTTGTTTGCCCACGCTTGCTTTCCCTAAAGAATTCCTGGTGAACATGGGTCGTCTCGGTGCCCCCCAGGTAGCAGTTCACGTAATCCTCCCAGGAAGCCCGGGGATTGTCTTTGTTTTTCCCATGCGAGGAGGTTAGGCGCTTAGTGTGAGGCCATATACACAGTAAAGGTGGGTGAACCAGGGGTTGAGCCCAGGAAGTCTGGCTCTGAGTCTGGACACCTCACCGCTCTCAGCTGGTCTCTCTCTAGGTGGGAAAAACAAAACAAAACAAAACAAAACAAAACAAACAAAAAAACCCAAAAAACAAAAAACTGCTGTTGTCCTCGTTGTGGCTTGATGACTTCTCCACAAATCCTCTTGGCATCTCCAGTTAGTATCTGGTCTAAGACTGCCTTCTGGGCCTCAGAGGATTTTTACGCTTCAATGGGAAAACCTTAGTGACCATCACTCTTTAAGGGACTGTGTCTTAATCAGATTTATTTTGGTCAGTGAGTGCAGCTGCACGTTACGATTACAGCATATTTTCATCGCTTGCTTTATACAAAATGACAGCACAGGGAAAATGACCCAGTTCAGGAACAGTGGGTCCTCTTGTCGTATGATCTTGCACTTCTGATTTCATAGTTTTACATGCACCATCATAGTTGGCCTTATGCATAAAAGCAGCAACAAAAAAGCATGAAGCATTATCCTGATTTCACAGAGAAGGAGCTGAGTCTTGGGGAGGCTGAAGAAGTTCTCCTTTACCAAACTGCAGGAATGGGATGCGGGCTCAGCTCCGGGTTTTCAATTCAGAGTTTGATATTGGTTTCTCGACATATTAGGAATTTATATTCAATCGAGTTTACATTAAAATTTGTAAATTTCCGGTGGGGCTTTGCAGATATTGAGTGCAGTATTCAAATTAGATTTCTGAGTATCCGTTCATTCAACAAGTGTTTACTGAGCCTCTCCTTTGAGCTAGGTGTTCTTCTAGGTGTGTAGAATATATTAGCAAACAAAACACTGAGACAGCTGTTACGACACCATGCTGGTAGGAAAGGACACTAAGCAGTGAGCACAAATGAGTCAATTATAGTGTATGTTGGAACCTGACCAGTGCTATGGAAAACAAAAGAAGAGTAGAGCAAGGCAGGGTAGAAAGAGCAGGAAGAGGATGTCGTTGAAATTTTCTGGGTAGTTAGGCAGAGGGACGGTTAAGCAAGACGGAGAGAAGGTGAGGGAGTTAACCGTGGACCTGGCTGGGAGAAGACCGGTCCAGGTGCAGAGAGCATTGCTGGCAGGGAAGGGCCACATATGGGAGTGGACTTCAGGAATGGCAGGTGGGACAATGTGGCCATGGAGAGAACAGCAGGGGACTAATTTAACGAAATGATGCTTACCCAGATTTTCTAGGGCCTTGTGTGGCATCGAAAGTGTTGACCTAAGGTGTGGCCTGATCTGACATAGACGTAGTCTGGTGCTCTAGTAAGAATAGACTGTAGGGAAGCTATGGTGGAGACTGTATCATCAAGCCAAGTGAGTAAAGATGGATTGCTCAGACTAAGGAGAGTCAACAGTGGAGGTGGGGAGAGACGACCAGGTGCTGGATATATCTGACAGGTTGAGGCGGCTGAAGTACCTGATGGCTTGGGTGTAAGGTGGGAAGGAAAAGGTGAGTCGGGGCGATTTCCAAGACTTTTGACCTGAACAACTGAGAAGGATGGAGTGGGCACCGACTGAGAGGCAGAAGAAGGTGGGTGGAGCAGGTTTGGGAGGTGGATAAGCTTAAGAGAGGAGTTGTGAGTTCCACAGTGTCTTGGCATCTAGATGTCGGTGCTGTGAAGACAGGGGAGAAGGGCGTGTGGTCCAGGCTGGATATAGTGACTTGAAGTTCATCAGCATCTGCCAGCAGGATGAGATCCCCCAGGAAGGGAGTGTAATACAGAAGATGAGAAAGACTGCTGAGCCCTGGTGCGGGTGTCTTTAGGGGGTCAGAGAGGAGGTAATGAATGCCAATGAAGTGGGAGGAAAACCAGCCGAGTATGATGTTCCTGAAGCCAGACGAGAAGATTAGTCAAGGCTCTGGAGATAAAGAATCCTGAAAATGCTGTAGGTAGCTAAAGAAGGCAGGCCTGAGAATTGCCATGAGTCCCTGGGAATCCTACCAAAGCTGCTTTAGTGGGGTGACAGGAGCAGGAGCTGCATGGGGTACCGCCCGTAAAATGGGGAGGCTCTGGAAGAGGCTGGGGACAAATGGATCCTTCGAGAAGTGTTCTCCCTTCTCAATTTTAAGATGCTTTGATTAGGTTTCCTAGGTTGGAATATTATTCAATTATGTTCAATAGAAAAAAAGGTTCAAAAAGGAAAAGGTTCAAAAAGAAAAAAAAAAGGCATTGAGAGCAAGACACAGAAACAGGCCAGACAAAGACACTCAGAGGAAAAAGAGAGACACGGCAGTGGCTCCCAGAGAGATCACGGGAACTTTCATCTGTGAACGTGCACAAGGGAAGACACATTATCAAATCAGTTTCCTGTTGTTCTTTTCCAGCTGCCTCTTTTCTTTCTGATGAGTAATTAATTGGGTTTTCTGTGAACGAGTAATCCTAACATATGTCTTTTAGCTCTCTGTTAAATTGCTTACCTGCCTGTGTTTCAGAGGTAAACCATGAGCTATTTCCACAAAGGGTCAGTGTAATTCCAAGATCTAGGAAAGACTGGTTTCGAACTCCGTTGAAGCAAGAATGTTGAGGTTTTAAATTTTAAATATATAGGATCTTTTCACTAAGTGTGTATTTTTGAACTTGATACTGTTTGTGTCATCCCAGGATATGTAGAGGTTTTCCCGTAGCTTCTGTGACCTGTGATACTGATGCAGCCTCCTTTAGGACAGGGAGCTCTCTGCCATTACCTCTGCATGATGCTGTATACATGGAAATTGGAAATGCCACATGTGAACTCAGATAAGTTTCTCTCACTGTCTTCCTCAGTTCTCTACTGATTGATTTTTTAAAGTTTTTTGAGAGAGACAGAAAGAGTAAGTATAGGGGAGGGACAAAGAGAGAGGGAGAGAGAGAATCCCAAGCAGGTTCCATGCTGACAACAGAGAGCCCAATCTGGGGCTCAAACTCATGAAACCATGAGATCATGACCAGAGCTGAGATCAAGAGTTGGTCGCTTAACTGACTGAGACACCCAAGTGCCCCGAATTCTCTCTTGATCCTTGTTATTGTTCTCTGTTGCTGTTAGACCATCACTTAGTGTCAAGGGAGGAAAATAATGGTCCAGAATTGTATGGATCAAGTTTTGTGTATTACTATTAAACAGGGATTCTGTTATTATTTTTTTCTAACTTGAAGAATGCGCTTTTCTTTTTAATCCTTTTGGACCTTCAAGAATTTTTTTTGTTGTTTTCTCATTTTTGAGAGTAAGAGAGACAGAGTGTGAGCGGGCGAGGGGTAGAGAGAAAGAGGGAGACACAGAATCTGAAGCAGGCTCCAGGCTCTGAGTTGTCAGCACAGAGCCCAACAAGGGGCTCAAACTCACAAACCACAAGATCGTGACCTTAGCTGAAGTCGGATGTTTAACTGATTGAGCCACCCAAGTACCCCCCCTTTTGGACTCTTATAATCATAATCACCTTTGATGATAATGAGTAGCTCCACAGGTAGCATATTGAGGTTAGTTGCTGGGTGACATTCTTGGGCTAAGCCCGGGGTGGTTGTCCGTGGTGGGCACTGCAAAATATGAAGCTAATAACTGAAAGCTAATGCATCAAAAAGGTAAAGGAAAGAGGGAGCAAACAATGGATAACATTGGATACAGTTAAGGAGGGAGCAAGGTCAAGGTTTGTAAGCTAATTCTTAATGTAGACAGCGAGAACAGACAGAGAGGGGGAGGGAAAGAAAGCGTAGGGCTGACTTGAGGTGGGAGAAAGCATACTATGACTGTCTGACTAGAAACCATACTCAAAATATTTACTTGTCCTTTCTGGAAATCGTGGAATGGATTCAACTGCCCTCTGTCCTAACCAATTATGTACCACTGATTAGAATATAAATAGCTTGTTCTGGCTAGGCTCTTGAGTATTAAGACTGAGATTTTTGAGATTACTTTTATGATCAGCACCCTATGAAACATACTGTGTTTACCAAAATCACAAATGGAATTGTCCATTGCCAAAATGAACACTTGGCATCAACACGTAGGCCAAGCAAACTCCCAGAAATATAAACACTATTGCTGGTTGAGTCAGTACTATAAGCTGAATACAGCGCTTCTGTGGGAAGGTCCTGGTTAGACTCTGTTGAATGACTTTAAAAGTGGATCACCACACAGGCTCTGTGTTGATTAACAAGGAAGCAGAAAGCCAACTGGTCCTGTTGACTGTGGATGGATGAAACCAATTACTATCAGGCCCCCAGAGTCTAGTTAGGAAATTCCTTTAAGAAATAACTGGAACTGAGAAAACACAGCACCATTTCTCTCAATCACGCAAAGACTTCTTCTTCTGAAAGGTAGAGTTTAAGCCAAGATCTTGTTGATGGCATTTGAATATTCTAGTAAATCTGCTCCATGATAGACCATGGGTACAGATATTCATTATATATTACCTTAAAGATGTACATTGTCATTGGTGAATGTATTAGTCAGGGTTCTCCTGAGAAACAGCGCGCGCGCGCGCACACACACACACACACACACACACACACACACACACATTGTCGACCCTTGAACAACATGGGGGCTAGGGGTGTTGACTCCCTTGCAGTCAAAAATTCACATAGTGTGATGGCATGGGTGGTAATTTATTTTCCTAAATAGCATCATGAAACACACTGCATCGATGCTATTAATTTGAATTTTGTTTATTTTATTACACTTTATTTTATAATTTTAAAATTTATATTTGTATTTGCTGTAAATTGCTATAAACACGCTTAGGCTAGTTGTATGTTCTCTGTGCTTAGGGAAGTTTACAATAAATGTACTTAAAAACTGGATGTCCTTTTTTTTCTCTTAAAGTTACATCATTTTAGACCACGGTGTGTGTTTACTCCTGTTGAACCTAACAGTGTTTGGACTCAGGGAAGCAATTTGGTGAATATTTTAGCATTCATTTTTGACCAAAGGAAATTAAAAGTAGAAAGAACAGAAGGGCAGATTTGCCTTGCACAGGATGAAATCTGTGAAAATTATGTGTACAAGTATGAAAAAGTTCTCATCACCAAACGAATCTTGGATTCTCTTTGGTATCTTAAAATGTGTTAAAGGTAAGCATTAAATAATGTTTCTACAGGGGCGTCTGAGTGGCTCAGTCAGTTGAGTGTCTGACTTCAGCTCAGGTCATGATCTCACGGTTCATGAATTGGAGCCCTGCGTTGGGCTCTGTGCTGACAGCTCGGAGCCTGGAGCCTCCTTAAGATTCTGTCTCCCTCTCTCTCTGTCCCTAACCCACTCGCATTCTGTCTCTGTCTTTCTCAAAAATAAATAAACATTAAAAAAATAATGTTCTTACAGAATTCTTAACATTGGCCCACTTGTAATATAATTAATATTGTTATTGAAAGTTTTTTTAAAAAATATACCCCTGGACAGTATAATGCATAAGTAATTCATTAAGGAAGGTATCTATGGACATATTGGCATAGTTATGCTTTTCATTCAAAAACTTCAGTAACTATTTCCACATTGTTTATTTCTTTTTTTTTTTTAATTTTTTTTTTCAACGTTTATTTATTTTTGGGACAGAGAGAGACAGAGCATGAACGGGAGAGGGGCAGAGAGAGAGAGGGAGACACAGAATCGGAAACAGGCTCCAGGCTCTGAGCCATCAGCCCAGAGCCTGACGCGGGGCTCGAACTCCCGGACCGCGAGATCGTGACCTGGCTGAAGTCGGACGCTTAACCGACTGCGCCACCCAGGCGCCCCACACATTGTTTATTTCTAATCACCCCTTAAAGACAGAGCAACTTTGCCTTCTGTACAGCATGAGGCAAAAATTTGATAAATGGTTCTTTGAAATGTTAAAAATGTCATTGTACTTGTATTTTTCTCAAGCTGACAACATATGGCATATTTCTAATTTTTCTACTAGGATTTCCTTTTTAGTGACTGACATATACGTGATTTAAAAAGAAATCACAAAATTCTTCAAGTAGAAATTGCAAAGGAACAGTTGCTTTGTATATAAACCTATTTCCAGTTTCATTTTTTAGTTTTTAACATTTTATTAAGCATGATCACCTATTTGCTACTATATTTTGAGTTATAATTCTCTGTATTAGACATTCATTCATTCATTCAACAAATCATTATGGTTTATGGCCATAATGTTGCTAGGCTGTATTTTAGGTACTGAGGAATGTGTCAGTGTACAAACGAAGTTTCTTTTTTCGGAAGGCTTTATGTTTCAGATGTTCTCATTTAATGTAGTTGATCATCTGCTTATGCTTATCTAAATGTAGACTAGGTATAATTTTGGGGGATCTAAACATTAAATATGGTGAAAAACAACCCTTGAAAATTTTTTCTTAGCTTTCATATTCTGTTTATTTTATTCACAATTAAATTTTCCATGTTTATTTATAAGTATCAAGTCATAGGTTGGTTCCTGTATTAGTTTGTGTTAGTATTATAGGGCTGCTATAAGAAACTTACACAGATTGGGTGGCTTAAGTAACAAATTTATTTTTCTTTTTTATTTTAAAATTTTTAATGTTTATTTTTGATACAGAGAGAAAGACAGACAGACAGACAGAGTGCGAGTGGGGGAGGGGCAGAGAGAGGGAGACACAGAATCGGAAGCAGGCTCCAGGCTCTGAGCTGTCAGCACAGAGCCCAATGAAGGGCTTGAACCCACAGTCTGTGAGATCATGACCCGAGCCGAAGTCAGATGCTGAACCGCCTGAGCCACCCAAGTGCCCTGAAATAACAAATTTATTATCTTATATTTCTGGAAACTAGAAGTCCGAGATCAAGGTGTCCAGAGGGCTGTGAGGGAAAATCTATTCCACACTTCTCGTGTGGTTGCTGGCAGTCTTTGGTTTTCCTTTGCTTCTACTGCATCACCCCCATATCTGCCTTCACCATCATGTGACGGTCCCCCTATATGAATGCTTTTTCTAATGGCATTCCTTTTTGAAGGACAGCAGTCATATTGCATTAGAGGCTTACCCTACTCCGGTATGATTTTGTCTTAACTAATTACATCTGCAATGGCCCTACTTCCATATAAGGTCACATTCTGAGATACGGAAGGTTAGGATATCAACATGGGAATTTGGGGGCGAGATGCAATTCTGTCCCTAATAGCTACCATGGAGTGAATGGGAGCTTTTTTACTTATTGAACAAATATTCATTATGTACCTACTAAATTGTAGCATTGTGCTAAGGATAAGTGATACGGAAGGGTGCTTTGTTTTGTTTTGTTTTGTTTTGTTTTTTAAGACACGTTAGGTCCTGATTTTGTAACTGGCAGGTAGGTCATCCATATAATGTTGGTAAGACCAGTGTCAACGTCCCTGGTTCCACGTACTAAAAATTGGGACAGAAAACTGGTTTCCATCTTGGATATGCTGTCCTACCATCGCAGTCATTTCTCCGTCAGTCCTTAGCCATTAAACCACTGGAGAGTCGGGTTTCAGCCATGTCACATTCGGTGACCCAGTTCTGGGTACATTCCAGCTCTCGTTTGCCAAGGCAGTAGCTCCCTGGGCACTCAGTCATGTACAGGATGGTTCCCTCATTTGACCTGTAAGTACGTCCTGCTCTTACTTACAGCAAGCTTTGTGATAAGCAAATTTGACTCAGATACTTCCCGTGCAGCTTGAGCGAGACACTAGTAAGACTTACCCTACATGAGGCTTAGGAGTGAAAAAGTAACCCCCAGAGGAATATAATGGTTAATAAGAAGACAAATTTAGTTCTTGAGGTGTTTTTTAATAAAAATCATCAAGGCATCAACGAACTGGAAACTGAATAAACATGGGATCTCTAGAATGGCTGAGATTAAAGTAAACAACAGGTGCTCTATGAATCCGTCAGCTCTACAATTAAAAACAAAGTGATATAGACATTCTGGGTTATGCTACTTTACGCTAAAACAGATTTCCCGATTTTCAGAATGCGTGAAATAATTATAGCTGGGAGATTGCTTTCATTTTAATGGGAATTTGCAAATGCAAATCCCAGTTTGCTTCAGGAGTTGCATTATTAGATTTCAAAATCTGGCACGGAATGGTCTGTGTGTGTGTGTGTGTGTGTGTGTGTGTGTGTGTATTTCAGTCTATCCATTCCTAACTTGGGAGGATTCGTAATGCATTCAAGATAGGTGGCTTTATAAATTTTAAAAAGTCTTTGGGGAAATGTTGCACATCCTTAGAAATATGTATTAAAATATTTCTATAAAGATGTTCTTAAATATCACCTAGGTTTTCTTTGGATAAATGTGGTTTTTCTTTGGTTAAATAGGAAGTCTTGTTTTTTCCGTTCCATTTACTTGGAACATTGGAAAGTTGGAGTCAGGAGGAGAATGGTAGTACAACAACTAGTGTCTTCATTGAGCTCTGAGCAAGTGAAGATCTTAATAATTTGACCAGGACCCAAATGAAGTTATCTTGATTCTAAGTCTAAATGAGATAGCAGTGCTTGAACCACTTTAGGTTACTGATATTTCATAATTTAAAGATACATCAAACTACTCTTCAGATTCTCTGTGTCTTATCAAATGTTATATTCTTTGATTTTTCCTTTAAAACCCCGGTTCTCTTAAAATGAAACAAACAGCCCTTGAGAAAAGTTTACTTTTTGAGATTTCATTGATCCACATTGGGTCAGAGTTCATCTCTTAGGAATGTAAATAATCATTTGTGTTCTTTAATGGGCATCAGAAAGTGAACTACTTAGAACTAGTTGAAATGTGAGTCCAAATTTTGTAGCTTTAGATTGGACTCAAGATCAGATCATTGAAGGGTTTTTTTTTTTTTTTTGCTGTTATCCTCAATATCATAGCGATGAGATAGATGTATTTTGGGGGGCTAAAGTCTGTTGGCAGTCTTGATTATATGTTGCTGGGATCAGCATTATGGAAACAGAAGCTTGACTTATTTATTTTTTTCCTTCTGCAATACTGAAGCAGTCTGGCTGGATAGCTTAACAGTGTCAGTGTGGCAATATTCGTTCTAATAGATGATGTGTAATTTGTTCAGGAGGACATTTAACAAGGGTAAGTGGCATCTTCAGGAAAGTGTTCGTCTGCCATCAAGGATGTCACTTCCTCTGTTCATGGTATTGCCTGCCTAGACTTCCACCAATCATCCTCTAAAGCGAAAATGAAATGAATTGCTGTAATTTTTCTCTGGAGAAAAAGAGAGAGTGTGTTGGGAACTGCTCGCGAGGCAACGTTTTTTGAGACGTAGTTAGGTTTTCTGGTTTCTTTTTCATCGCCGTATTTTCAGATTATTTTGTAAGACAAGAAATGCAACCTTTTCATGACTCTCTGGTTCCGTGATGAATCCGTGGGAGGACTGACATTCCCTACCGGGCATTTTGGAAAACGAGCAGATCCGTTGCCTGCCCTCGGTCATATAACAACATTAAGGCCTGGTTGTAATCCTTGGTTTCAGACTGAGCCAAGTTAATATTTCTTGCATATAGTGGTGCTTCACATGTTGGAAAAGAACTACCTACCTACTCTGGTTGTCTCTAAAAGCAGTACTGTCCCGTAGAAATAAAACGGGAGCCACATAGGCAATTTAAAAGTTTCTAGTCGCCCTGTTAAAAAATGCAAATAGAAACAGCTGAAATTAAAGTTTGAATTAAACCACTGCAGTCAACATATGATTTCAACATAGTCAATATAAATCACTATTAAAGAGATACTTCACGTTGTTTTTTTTATGAAATTTTTGCCCTCGAGGTGTATTTTACACTTATAGAACATTTTAATTTAGAGTCACTTCATGTTAAGCGCTGAATTACTCACATGTCGCTGGCTAGTGGCTGCTGTGTACTGACGAGCACATTCTGAGCTAAACATCCCCAGTGCCTTGGAAGAATATCGATAGTTTTAGAGGTTTGAGCCTGTCCCCTGTCATGGCCTAACTGACCTACGTCTTATTAATGGTACTCTTATATTGCAGGTATAGTCTCTCTGAGCTAGAGGAGAGATTCACTTGGTCTGACCTGGTGAAGGGACTGGGGTGGTACATGCACAGTCACCTGGGAATCTTTCTAACCTCCCGTCTGATTGTGTACATCTGGAGTGGATTCTAAGATTCTGATTTCTAACCAGCAGCCAGGGGATACTGATACAGCTGGTCCAGAGAACACATCTGGGGCGATTGTTTGGAGGAATCTGTTATTATTGGTGATTCCAACTTCTGCTTACTACTGCTAAAATTTCTAAGGAGATTTTCTTTATATATATTGCTGCAAGCCTCTTTATTGCCATTCTTGTTAGCCTGGTTTGCTAATCCTTCGTATAGAATTTTGCATTTGTACCGGTCCATTTCTACTGGTGCATTTGTTTTTTTGTTTTTTTTTTTAAATTTTTTTCAACTTTTTAATTTATTTTGGGGACAGAGAGAGACAGAGCATGAACAGGGGAGGGGCAGAGAGAGAGGGAGACACAGAATCGGAAACAGGCTCCAGGCTCTGAGCCATCAGCCCAGAGCCCGACGCGGGGCTCAAACCCACGGACTGCGAGATCGTGACCTGGCTGAAGTCGGACGCTTAACCGACTGTGCCACCCAGGCGCCCCACTACTGGTGCATTTGATTCTGCCCATCAAACTGGGCTTAAGAGGTCCCTGAAGACCCTGCTTCCTCAATTGTTACATTCAGAATCACCTCCTCCCTTTATGTAATTCCTGCCCCTGCTACCATTTACTCAATAGCATCCTTCTTGTCACACACACACACACACACACACACACACACACACACACAAGTCAGGGTTTCTGCATGAAATTGATTTCTTTGGTGTTTTTTTCAGGTTATGAGAACTTGGACAGTAAATAGTTTACCAAATTAGATATCTCTGGTCAACAATATAAACCAATGTGGAATCCTGAAAATTCCTTAGTGTTGTTTGGAAATATTATGTCTATGGTATTTCTTCAATAAATGGTGCTGGGAAAACTGGATAGTCACATGCAAAAGAATGAAACTTGACCGCTATCTTACACCTTGCACAAAAATTATCCCAAAATGGATTGAAGACTAGAATGTAAGGGCAGAAAGAAGAAAACTCCTAGAGGAAAACACAGGTGGTAAGCTCCTTCATATCAGTCTTGACAATGATTATTTGGATCCGACTCCAAAAGCAAAGGCAACAAAAACAGAAATAAACAAGTGGGACTATATCAAACTAAAAAGCTTCTGCACAGCAAAGGAAATGGTGAACAAAATGAAAAAGGCAACCTACTGAATGGGAGAAAATATTTGCAAATTCTATATCTGATAAGGGGTTAATATCCAAACTCTATAAGAATTCCTACAACTGTGGACAGAAGGTCTGAATAGACATTTTTCCAAATTAGAATACAAATGGCCAGAAGGTACGTGAAAGGATGCTCAGCATCACTAATCATCAGGGAAATGCAAATCAAAACTACACTGAGATATCGTCTCACACCTATTAGAATGGCTGTTATCAAGAAGACAAGAAATAACAAGTGTTCCTGAGGATGTGGAAAGAAGGGAATCCTGTGTACTGTGGGTGGGAATTTAAATTGGCTCAGCCACTGTCGAAAATATTGTGGAAGTTTTAATAGAACTACTATATGATCCAGTAATTCCACTTCTGGGTATTTGTCCAAAGAAAACGAAAACACTAATTTGGAAAGAAAACTGCACCCCTGTGTTTATCACAACATTATTTACAATAGCCAAGATAGAAGCAACCTAAATGTCTGTTGATGGATGAATGGATAAAAAAGATGTGGTATTTATATGTCTAGATATCTAAATATATAGTGGAATATTATTGAGCCATAAAAATTTTAAAAAATGATATTTGTGGCAATGTGGATGGGCCTTGAAGGCATTATGCTAAGGGAAATAAGTCAAACAGAGAAAGACAAATACTGTATGATCTCCTTATAGTTGGAGTCTGAAAAAAACAAAAACAAACCCCAAACCAAGTTTGGGGATCCAGAGAACAGATTGGTGGTTGTCAGAAGTAGGGCATAGGGCCTAGTTAAAATAAGTGAAGGGGGTCAAAAGGTATAAACTTCCAATTTTGAGATAAGTAGGTCATGGGATGTTAAAAAAGAAGTATTGTGTCTATTGTCTAGCAAATATTTACTATTTAAACACCATTTTTAGATTAAAAAGAAGAAAGCAGGCCCTGCCCCGTAGAGGAGAAAGATTCATAAGGAAATGCAAGATGGTGATGGCTCAGTATCTTGGTTCCACTGGAATCAGGTCTTCAGATTGGCTGGTGGAGTCGCCTCTTCACTGTCAGACTCAGAGCCCTAGAACTTCAGAGTTTGGAGGTCCATTAAATGACATTCTAGTCCAATCTAGTTTTACAGACCAGGAAACTTGGACATAAAAAGCTTATATCATTTGTCCAGGGAAAGCAGATAGTTTCACGTCAAGCTGTAATGTATAATGTCATGTCGGCTGAAATGTCACCACCCCCAAAGAGGCCTTTCCTGACAGGGTCACTCTTTCCACACCTTGCCCTGCTTCCTTTTCCTTTTATAACCACTGCGACTTGACTTAGCTATTCCATCTACCTCAACCTCTAGAATGGAAGCTCCAAGAGAACAGGCATTTGTTGCTTTAGCTGTTTTGTCCTGGAGTCTGGTGCACAGTGTGTGGTCAGTAAATATTGTTACCGATTTACTCAATTTGCGTCTTGACTTTGGTGATCCGTATTGCAAATTTAATCAGTTCTTTCACTGCACTGAAATGGGGCTGGTGGCGATGGGTGTGCAATGATGTCTCATTACTTTGTTGTTGTTGTTGCTATTTTGTCTGGCATTGATTAATGCTGGTCTGGGGGTTAGGTGTCTTATAAGTCTGATGGCAATGCTGAGATTTGATAAAGAGCTGGCATGAGAAAAAAGGTTTCTAAAAAGACTAGCAAGAAATCAGTGGGTGAAGGTTGCACGTTGACAGGGTTTTTTTTTTTCTTTGCCTTTTCTTCATTGTTGTTTGTTCTAAGGAGCTGAAATGATTCTGTGAGAATTTGTAGAGAATGGGGTGATTTGCGGAGTGGGTTTCTCAGATCTAAAATGGAGAGCGTGTCATTGGCCTGATATGTATGTAGTGAGGGTTCAATGAAATCGTGTATTTCTGGCACTCAGGATGGTGCTTAAAATAAGGTTAGTGCTAGGTGCGCCTGGGTGGCTCAGTCGGTTGAGCTTCCAACTTCAGCTCAGGTCATGATCTCCCGGTTCGTGAATTGGAGCTCCGCGTTGGACTCTGTGCTGACAGCTCAGAGCCTGGAGCCTGTTTCAGATTCTGTGTCTCCCTCTCTCTCTGCCCCATCCCCACTCATGCTCTGTCTCTCTCTGTCTTAAAAATAAATAAAACATTAAAAAAATAAGGTTAGTTATATTAGTACCATTAATATAAAATTATCTTAATGTAAATATTTCTCCACTCCGGTGAAAGCATATTTTTGTAGTTTATCAGTGGCTGCCTGTTGGGATACATATGTATATTAAAATGTCAAGCTTCTAAATCACTTTAATCAATAGCACATGGACAAATAGATTTTGGGTGTTCCTTGTTTTAAAGGTGAAAACAGTTTTTACTGACATTACCTCCTGTGAATCCAATCACTTCCCCTTGTGCCCACTTCCTATTGAAAATCAGGCTCACGGTACTGCTTCTGAAGACTCTTTACCCCAAACAGCATGGCCTCCCATGCACAGACGTCCATGAGTCTTTACTTTTCGTTTTTAATGTTTTATTTATTCTTGAGAGAGAAAGGGAGACAGAGCATGAGTGAGGGAGGGGCAGAGAGAGAAAGGGATACAGAATCCGAAGCAGGCTCCAGGCTCTGAGCCATCAGCACAGAGCCCGACGCGGGGCTCGAACTCACAAGCCATGAGATCATGACCGGAGCCTAAGTCGGATGCTCAACCGACTGAGCCACCCAGGCCCCCCTTCGTGAGTCACCCAGGCCCCCCTTCGTGAGTCTTAAGTAACATGAAGTAACAGAGAATTATCGTGATGGATCCAGTGTGCAGTGTAGTTGAGTCCAAATCAGAGAATCATCTGCCCATTTAATGTTTGTTTCTTTGAAAAATATCAAGCATGTAGGGCGTATTTATTGTTTTGATGATATTCAAGTTAAGCCTCACGTTGCTCAGGATGCAGTGCATAGATAAAACCATCCAGTAACTTGAGATAGTTAATTTTGAGGGATACACAGTCTTCCATAATGCATTTTAAAAATGTTTTTCAACACATGGTGGTAAACAATGAATATTTCATAAATACTGGTATTTTTTATGTTTATTTTTGAGAGAGAGATAGAGCATGAGTGGAGGAGGGGCATAGAGAGAGGGAGATACAGAATTCGAAGCAGGCTCTAGGCTCTTAGCTGTCAGCACAGAGCCCGACCCTGGGCTCAAACACACGAGCCACGAGATCATGACCTGAGCCTAAGTCGGACGCTTAACCGACTGAGCCACCCAGGTGCCCCAACGATGAATATTTCATAAAAAACATTATTTATGACATTTTAAGCAACTTTATGGAGAGATTTTTGTATTGATCCAGTTTTTATTTAGGAAAGACATGCATTGTATATCCTTGGGTTGTTGGGTTTTATTTACTTTTTTTATAAGGTTGTTTAGAGTTCTGTTTGTTTCAGCAGAATACTTACATGTAGTTATGATTTTTTCTACTTATCAAAAATATTGCAGTAACTCTTATAACTTTTTTTATGAAATACCAGATTTTTCAGTGATTAATTTTCCCAGTAGAGATTATTTAAAATAGAAGAGTTGACTTTAGTATTCAGAGAATAACATTTTAAAAATTCCTCTCTTTGTGGCAGTTTTAAAACATATCCACAAATTTAGTTATCTTCCTTTGAATGGAGACTGGCTTTAGTGACTCAAGTCTAACAAATATGTTGCCACAGACTCGTCAGTGCCTAGGTTAGGTCTTAAAGAGCTTAGTAGTTTCCGTAGGCTCTGTCTGTCTCTTTCTTTAACTTTCTCTCTCTGGAGACACCCACCTTTGGAGCCCTGAGCTTACAGGTGAGAAATCTGACTACCCTGTAGCATCTTGAGAGACCCCCTCCCAGCTGTCTGTGTCTTCCAGTCAGATTTGTGAGGGGCGGCTAGACACAGTCTAGACTCAAGATTTTACTGAAGATCTTTTATACTTCCAGGTGTAATATTCCAGACTGAATTAAGTCAACCATTGTAATATTGTACCATTCTACTACTTTATTTCTATAATATTGACTTGTAACTTTTAACTTTGAGTTAGAGTAGGATTTTCTTCCTTTTGAATTTTAATTGAAAGATACACTATTGTTACACAGTGCTGACCAGTGTTTTTAAGATGCAGATTTTAAGGCATAATCCAACATCAAAGGCATTCAGATGTGAAAAAGTCTATCTCATAAATGGATGCAATATAATATTTAATATTGCTACTCTCATATTCTAGCAAAGAATCTTGAGAATAAACAAAATTTCAAAATAGGCTCAGCAAGTGGGGCATGAGTTGGGTCAGTTTGTTCCAGGGCCTGACTTTTATTCTACAACGTAGAACTTAAGTCGTCCTTTACGCGAAACTTTCTGAGGCAGCTGAATCATAGTACCCCATGTCCATAGCGGTCTTTTTCAGACGTCCACATGTATCAGAATCTTTGCTGGGAGAGCTCCTAAGTCATAACAAAAGGCAGGTGTTCATTTAGGGGGCCTGGGCCTCTGTGTTTTTACCAAATCTCCCCACAAACTTCACTACACACCTGTTTGGGAACTGTTACTCTAGAACATGCTTTCCTTCACATCTGGCAGAGAAAACGTAAAATAAATGTGCCTGCTGCTTCCAGAGTCCTTAAAGGACAGCTAGGGGAATCTAAAAATGTGGAGACGGCAGAAAAGGAATCCCAAGAAGCATGAGTGAGTCCCAGGAATTGGGACTTTGGTGGAAGTGAAGGCCTGACTTGTGGAGAATTATGAAGCTTCTCCGTGGGGAGAGGAAAATATGTGAGATCTGAGGCTCCATCTGGCATGGTGGGAAGTGCAGTTTCTCCGAGAAGGGAACATGAGGATACAAGGGAGGGAAAGCATGAAGAATGGGAGTGGTGCTTTCAGAACAGAAGCTGTGTGTAAAACTGATTGTCCCCTCTTGGTGAGGGGGCCAGAGTCAGGAGGACAGTAACCGGGAGGTAGCCTGAGCTCAAGGCAGTGAGAGCTGATCATAGACAGTGGCTATTGTGATGAACAAGAGGAAGGGGCCTGGAAATGTTAATAAGAGTGAGAGTATTATACACTTGACGGTTTTCAGAATTGATTATGTCCCAAAACGTGACCCGAAATTCCAATAACTGGTTGGACTTTGAGGATATCCATGAGCCGAAATTGTATGCATTATTTTCTCACTCTAGAACGTGTTGAGCCTTTGAGACAGAAAAGATTCAAGGAAAGATTAAGCATTCTTCAAAAAAAGCGGAAGCAAAAACCTCCTGCTTCTCGTCCAAGGGATCTGATGGGTTCCGAAAGATCCCCATACTAAAAGAAGCCAAGGCAATATGGACGGAACCAGTTACTTAAAATCCAGCAGCTAGGCCAGTGGCATGACCATTCGATTATGAATTGAGATTCCGCATTGCCACATGTCACAGTGACTAGTCTTTCCTGCCTTCTCCTATGCTGATTAAAACAAAAAATAAATAACCTAATTTGCTGAACATTCCATAAAAGCACTAAGGTCAGGGGATGTTACCAGCTTTGTTCCTCAAATACTGATCGCTGGAACTAATGTTCTAACTACATACTTACAATTTAAAAAGCATGTTAGACAGAAGCCAGTTTTAAAAGTTCAGCTCTTATTTCGTATTTGGCCCCATCTATGCAGTCTTTATGGGAGGGTAATGACTGCAAGTGACAGACAGCAGGTCATTGGGCACCAGTGGTTAGGGTGAGAGGAGGGCGCCCGACAAAGGGAGGAGGGCATTTATTGGTGGAGGATCTGTTCTGTGTCTTTGTGGTGAAGGGTGGTGGCTATCCAAACTTATACATACGTTACAGTTTATAGAACTGTACACAAAAAGTTAACGTTACTGCCTGTTAATAAATACAATTTTAAAAACATGAGACCTAAAAGTAAGGGAGAAGGTGGAGTCCTGATAACAGTTACACGAAGACATATTCTTTTTTAAATTCTCTTTTTCAACGTTTTATTTATTTTTGGGACAGAGAGAGACAGAGCATGAACGGGGGAGGGGCAGAGAGAGAGGGAGACACAGAATCGGAAACAGGCTCCAGGCTCTGAGCCATCGGCCCAGAGCCCGACGAAGACATATTCTACACAGAGGCTGTGGATGCTTTGGGGGAAACCCACAACAGTGAATTTCCAAACTTCTCTGGACTTGCAGAAACGTATCATATATGTGTGTATGTGTAGGATATGTACATATAGATATATGCATGTACGTATATACACAGATGTGTATATGTATTTCCAGTTGAATGACAGTCAATAAAAATGGTATGTGACTTCTGAAAGTGAGCATTTTACAGTCGGTATCAGCTAAAGAAACATCTCACGATCCTTCTGACATGGTCACGTGCTCCATGAATAGATACGGTTCGCATGTTGTTTTCTAAGAATGAACATGTGGCATGACATCCACTGGATTCTATGATGAATAATCTTACGGAGATTCTTTACTAATTAAGAGGGACAATACAAGGAGTGAGTGCTGCAGAAATTCTAGCATCTGGTTTCGATTTTACTTCTATGGAGGTACATAGACTCGTCACTGGTTTCTATCTTAAATATTAGATTAACTTAATTTAATTTAAATGAGCTCCTATTAGATATTGTGTCAGAACAATTGGCTGGAAATGAATTCTTTTAAACAGGTAAATTAATTTATCTTCCAAAGGTGGTGTTGTCTTTTTATGATTATCAATTACTGATATTAAATTGCCATTTATCGTGTTTAGAGCCCACTACGTATTGGGTGGCTTCTGGGAGTGTTACAGCCTCACTTGAGAGGGAGGAGGCCCAGTGCTGGGGGCCGTTAAGGTTGAGCGGACACTGTGCACAGGGCAGGATAAGCCCAGAGCCCAGCGCAGAGAAGGTGCTCAGTGCATTCTTCTTCTCTTCCTCTCCGTGTCCATCTATGTTCAAATGCTCTGTAGTTCTCAGTTTCTGACAAGGAATGTAGTGTGAAGAGGGGAGAAGCGGAAAGACCTGTGAAATGAGATTTGGAAATGAGTCTTGTCACCTGTGTTTGTACTTCTGGTTTGTTTGTTTGTTTGATGTTTACTTTTAGAGAGAGAGAGAGAAGTGTGAGGAAGGGAGGGACAGAGAGAGAGGGAGACACAGAATCGGAAGCAGCCTTCAGGCTCCGAGCTGTCAGCACAGAGCCCGATGTGGGGCTCAAACTCACAAACCATGACATCATGACCTGAGCTGAAGTTGGGTGCTTAACCCACTGAGCCACCCAGGTGCCCCTGTCCTTCTGGTTTCCGGTGTGGGAATCAGAATTTATTTCTCTGTGATGTGATAAAAGACCACACACACTGGTATCCAACTCAAGGCCCTGTAGGACACACGGGTATTCATGTATTCTGATTTAACTGAGGCCTTTCCGATTAGTATCTTATTTTGGGAAATCAACCCTGGACACTTTCTTGTTTGAGCTTCTCATGGTATCCAGGGAAGAAAAATTGGAATGCATAGGAAAAAGCTATCGATTCCAGTGCTTGTAGGTGTCGTAGGTAAAAGTAAACATGGGTGACCCGGGGGAGAGAGAAGCAGAGGGAGAGATCATGATGTTATTTTGTAAAGTATTTATTTTCAAATGCATAAGTTTACTAAGGGCCTGTCTTAATAGTTTTGCAAGGATTTTGATGGTGCAAATAGTAAGATTGTTAGTTTTTCATCATCGTGCCTTATTTTATTCCCCAAGGTCCTCTTTTTCTTAGATTTTACCTCGGGCTGCTCCCTAGCTGCTCGGAGAGAGCAGACTACTCTCGTCCCTCCTTTTGGGCTTCTGTGCCTCTCCCACAAATGTTTAGTTTGTGCTGCCACGGTCCTGTAGATCTGCCGTGTGATTAATGTATATTTTTAACTCAGGATTGCTTCCGGATACATTGAAGATTTGGTGTATAACATACATACAATAAAACTCATATTTTACGTTGAAATCCAATGAGTTTTGGCAAACGTGTAGTGTTATAGTTGCTACCCAAAGTAAGATACGAAACAGTTATTGTTACACAGAGCTTTGTCTTACCCCATCCCTGCTTTCTGTCCCCAGCCCTTGGCAACCCCATCTGATTTCTGTCCCGGTAATCTTGCCTTTTTCAGGGTCTCATGTGAGAGGTTCATATTATGTGTACATAACCCTTAATGTCTGGCTTCTTTTGCTCGGCGGAATGCATACGATTTTGTATCTTGCATCAATAGTGCAATAAAAAATTGCTATTTGGTATCCTGTTTGGATGTATTCAGAATCTGTTTATTCATTCACTAGTTAAATGGACTTGTACACTGTTTCCGGTTATGAACTATTGTGAATAAATTTGCTATACATTTCTGCACACAGATACCAGACATATGTTCTCATTTCTCGAGTAGATAGATGCCGGGGGTGTGTGGAGGGGTTGGTGGGTCATACGCTTAAGTGTGTTTTTTAATTTTTCAAAAATCACCAAACTCTTATAAAATTGCTGTGCACTTTTCCATTCCCACCATCAATGTTTAAGAGTTCCCGTTTCTTCACATCCTCCTCAGCACTTTCTAGTTTCAGTAGATTTCTACTTTATCCATATCAGCAGGTAGGTAGTGGGGTTTCATTGTGTATTTGTTTTGCCTTTCCCTAACAGCTGCAGATGTTGCCCTTAGTATATCGATTGCTTTTTCGGCCAAGTGTCCGTTCAAAACTTTGGCCAGTTGTTTTAGTTGTGTTGTTCTACTTTCCAGAGCAGTAAGAGTTTTTTCTGTCTGCTGGACACAAGTCTTTCATCAGTTACATACTTTGGAAATATCTTCTCCCAATCTATGGCCTGTCTTTTCACTTTCTGGACAGTATATCGCTCTCAAAGACTGGAACATTTATATTTTAATGAAGTTCTATTTAAAATTTTTCTCTTTGATGACTCACATCTTTTGGGTCATTTGTTTGAAATCTTTGCCTAACTCAGGACTATAAAGACTTTCTCTTGCATTTTCTACTAGAGTTTTTAACACATTAAATTTTACATTAGGTTTGTGATCCTTTTAGTTCGGTATTTTATATATGGTGTGAGGCTCTTGTTATGCTTAAAAATACGTCAAGTTTCTGTTGTTAAGAGGATTTTCCTATCTCCAGTGAGTTACGTTGGCACATTTGTGAAAAAGCAATTGACCCACGTATATGGGTGGGCGTATTTCTGAATTCTCTTCTATTCACTCCTTCTCTGTTTCCATTCTTATGTCAAAGAGACACATGGCCCTAATTATTGTAGCTTCCTATTAGGTCTTGAATGAGGTACTAGAAGTTCTTCAACTTTGCTCTTCTTTTAAAAAAATTTTTTTAAAGTTTTTAAAAGTTTATTTATTTTGAGAAAGAGAGAAAGAGAGAGAGAGTGAGTGAGCCAGCAGGGGAGGGGCAGAGAGAGAGGAAGAGAGCGAGAATCCCAAGAAGGCTTCTCACTGTCAGCGCAGACCCCAACACAGGGCTCGAACTCATGAACCTTGAGGTCATGATGGGAGACAGAGTCAAGAGTCGGATGCTCAATGTACTGAGCCACTGAGGCAGTCTTCAAAATATTTTTTTTTATTATTAATCTTGGTCCTTTCCTTTACCATGCAAAATTTAGTGTCAACCTGTCAATTTCTACTGCCAAGACTGCTGAAATTTTGATTAGGATTGCATTGAATTTAAAGATTAATTTGGAGACATATGATATTGTGTCTTCCAATCCATGAAAAAAATAGCATTTAAAAAACTTCCTACTTCATTGCTTTATAATTTTCACTGCATAAGTCTTGAAATTATCTTATGACTTTTACCCCTACATATTTCATAATGCTTTGATACTATGAGTAGAATTTTTAATTTCAATTTCCAATTGTTCATTTTTTTTTTTCTGTAGTAAGCAGAGTCCTGCAGTCTTGCTAAGGCAACTTATTCTGGGAACTTTTTTTAAAGTTTATTTATCTTGAGAGAGAGAGAGAGAGAACGAGAACGCATGTGCGAGCATGAGCAGGGGAGGGGCCGAGAGAGAGGGAGAGAGAGAATCCCAAGCAGGCACGCTATCACCACAGAGCCAGACGTGCAGCTTGATTGCCAAACTGTGAGATCATGACCAGAGCCGAAATCAAGAGTCAGATGCTTTGCTGACTGAGCCACCCAGGCATCCCTAGTTCCAGTAACTTGTATGTGGTTTCTTTGGAAATCACTGCATAACCAGTTATGTTGTCTATGAGTATTTACTGTTTCATTTCTGGCTTTGGAAACAGTGTATCCTGTATTTATTTTTCTTATTTTATATCACTAGCTAGACTTTCAGTATAACGTTAAATAAAAGTGGTGACGGTGTACATTCTTACTGTGCCTTCACTCGTAGGGGAAATCATCAAGTCTTTAATCATAAAGTGATTTTAGCTGTAAGTTTTTTTCTAGATCTTATTTATCAGATTGAGATTGTTCCCCTCTCTGCTTAATCTGCAGCAGGTTTTTATTATGATGTGGAATTTGGTCTAGTGCTTTTTCTTCATCTGCTTCCTGCAGATGGTACAACGGGGGGTTACCTCTTCTTCTCCTCCTCAAGGGAGACACGTTTTTCCCTCCTACTGCTGCCAGCACCTACCCTTCTATCCACCCCGGATTGAAAGCATTTGCTGACCTCCCTGCAATGTGTTTACTTCCTATGTGAACAGAGTGTGGCATGAGGGCTGTGTTGTATGCCTATCGACTGAATTTTTGACTGTGGTACTAAGGACGTTTATGGAGTGACTTCCCATTGGCAGAAACAGCCATTTCTGTATAAGTCATTTCTGTTCAAGTCTGGATGGATCCTGAGGGACCTGGGGACAAGGTGACATTATAATTGTGACATTATCCATATTTCCTAAGACTATTAGATCTCAGAATGCGATGGTATCTATCGGCGGAGCACCCCTCTTTGCCTGTGTATCAGGATACGGGCGATATAACCACTTCCTTGCAATTACACTGCTTCTTTCCCTTCCTTGTCTGTTCCAAACCTTCCGTCAAGCTCACCTGACATATTTTATACTTCTCAGATGTAGCAGCTTTAAACACCTTTCATGTACTTCTCTATCAGTATAAGCAATGTTTTAAAAGTTATCATTTTAAGAATTATTTAAGCCATTTAGTCCTACTTGCTGTACTTCGAGATAATAATTGTAACTCATCAGTTGACTATCCAAAACAGGCCAACAGTCAAATGATACAAACAGACAAAAGGCTCACTAGTGCCTTTCTGTCCATGTGTCAGGTAGAGGGACTCTACGTTTGGCTTGTTTTGCTGAGTATCCAGGTTACATACTCACGAGTGAGTATACATCAGGGATGCTTGGTGGCTTAGTGATTTTCTTTCTGAGGATATCAGGGTTTTTTTTAATATTGCCAGTACTGTTTTGTTATTTTGCTATTGATGTTATTGTGAAAAGTGCTTAAGAGAGCAAAACTTTGTTTAACTTTATGCTCGTGTGTATCCATTTTAATGAAGAGATCTGTGATCAGGATGCTGGTGACAGAGCGTAGCTATATAATCTTTGGAATTTAGTGTTTAGAAATGCCTCAGATTGTGTACGACACTTTTCATGTAAGCGTTTCCCTGGATGTCATTCATAATTGCCACCCAGATACAATTTTAAAAATACTATAGTATAATATGGCACTGAAGAAGTACCAAATAGCCTAGAAACATTTATAGTTTATCATGAATTATGCCTTCATCCAAACTTCTCACTGATATGAGTATATCCTTTTACCTTATAAAACTTTTGTTTTGTATATATAACTTTAATTTGCTTAATGAAAATAAGCCATGTAGCAGCTAAAAAAATTGTTTTGTTTTGTTTTTTTACTGGCTGATAGTTACACTTCGGTTTTTATTCTCTTCAGATGTGAAAATATCCTCAGTGATTCATAAATTGGGTAGGCTACTAGTGTATTTCAGTAACCATGGCTGTAATGCTTTTAGAAATAAGCTAAAAAATAAATAATGAGATATTTTCTTTGAAAATATTTGAGAATAAAATTGAGTCAACAAATTGCTGATTGACTCTAATAATCTAATGTAACCCAGCCCAAACTCAAAAAGCACAGTAATTGGGGAAAATTGCATGCTTCATTTGTGGTTTTCCTTAATTTGATCTTTTCATCTTCCTTTTGGAGGGCACTAAGCATCAAAGTTTGAAATATTCACCATGTGTAGCTCTTTAATTTATCTCCTATTAATCAGTGTTCTACTTTTGAACATAATCCTCATTAATTTAGTTCAATATACATGTCAATTGTTGATACAAGTATTAAAATTATGCACAAGATATGGATTGAAGGAAATTAGAATTTAATATAATCATCAGTAGTTAGAATAATTGAATTATTTCAACGGCGATATTGTATCTATCATTGCATTGTAATAAAAATGCAAATTTTAGCAGTAATGGAAACACACTGATCGTCTGACAATTTCTGTGAGTAAGGAACTGGGCATGGACTGGATGGGCCTCCTGTTTCATCGTCTTTCACAAGGACTGAATCATGATCTGTAGTCTCATCTGAAGGGTTGACTGGGGAAAGATACACATCCATTTTCAATCAGTAGTTCTTAGTAGACTCTGAGTTCCTGGCAGGTGCCAGCCCGAGGTCTTCATATCCTCATTGGTTTTTGGCCAGTGACTTCCCTCAGCTCCTTGCCAGGTTGGTCTCTCCAGTATGACAGCTTGCTTCATCGCTGTGTGCAAGCAAAGAAGCCATAGAGAGTCTACTAGAAGTACAAAGTCACAACCTTTAACCTATTCATGGAAATGACATTGTATCAGCGTCTCCTGTTGTTGGTTAGAGGGAAGTTATTCATGGAGAAGAGATGACACCGGCCATGAATACTAGGCTGTGGGGCCTATCAGAGAGGCTGCTTGCTATCCTGAAACAATCATTTGTGACACAAACCAGGTACCGTTTGAATCTTTGCTTAGACTGTGATTCTTTATCCTAGAATTCAGTTGCTTTGGCGAATTTGAAAGTCATACACCGTTCATCATTTTTTAATCGTGTCACCAGAATGTCTTCTCGGCTATATTTCTTCTCGATTCAAATTGTACCATAATTTATGACAACCTTCCAAAATATAGTGTTGGAAATACAGACCAAGACAGTTATTAAGGAACTGAATGGAAGACGTGTAACATAGAGGGCAGGGTATGATTTAATACAAATTCTCTTCCTGCTACTTACCACACGTTGCTGAGGCCCATTTCTTCTCTTTCAAATGGAGATAACAGTGCAATCATATTGATAGTTTTTAAAGTTTACATAAAGTAATAAATGTAAAATACTTCTATGGCTACAGATTAGGTGCTACATAAATGGGCTTTATCAGTATTATATATCATTACTGGACAAATGAGGAATCTTCTCCTAATGAGGAAAAACTTTCAACACACCGTTACTAAGCTCAATTTTTTGTTTTCTTATTTTGGGTCACTTGGTTAATTTAAAGGTGTATTTCAATGAAAATAGAATTTAAATGGCTGACGGTTAATCAGTTACTGAATTGTGGTTTAAAGAAGGAGCCATGTTTTATCCGGAAGCTTCCATAGATCAATCACTGTGGTCATGTATTTCAGTTTAATACTGTTAAAAAGTCCATACTGTCCAAAGTGCAGTTTCAGTGCAATCCCTATGAAAATTCCCAATGGCAAGGGAACCTGGGTGGTTCAGTCAGTTGAGTGTCTGACTTAGGCTCAGGTCATGATCTCACGGTTTGTGAGTTTGAGTCTCACATCAGATTCCCTGCTGTCAGTATGAAGCAAGCTTTGGATCCTCTGTCCCCCTCGCTCTGCCCCTTGCCCATGTGCGCTCTCTCTCTCTCTCTCAAAAGTAAACATTAAAAAAAAAAAAGAATTGCCAATGGCATTTTTTGCAAACACAGAAAAAAAAATCCTGAAATTTGTGAGACCACAAAAGACTCTGAACAGCCAAAGCAATCTTGAGAAAGAGGAAAAAATGAGGAAGGCATCACAACACCTGATTTCAAACTATATTACAAAGCTATAATAAACAGAATAGTATGATACTGGCATAGAAACAGACAAATAGACCGAATGGCACAAAATAGCCCAGAAATAAACCTGCACTTATAAAGTCTCAACTTATCTTCAACAAAAGTGTCAAGAATACACAATGGGGAAAGGATAGTCTCTTCAATAAAAAGTCCATGGTGCGCCTGGATGGCTCCCTCGGTTAAGCGGCCGACTTCGGCTCAGGTCACAATCTCGCCGTCCGTGAGTTCGAGCCCTGTGTTGGGCTCTGTGCTGACAGCTCAGAGCCTGGAGCCTGTTTCAGATTCTGTGTCTCCCTCTCTCTGACCCTCCCCTGTTCATGCTCTGTCTCTCTCTGTCTCAAAAATAAATAAACGTTAAAATAAATAAATAAAAAGTGTTGGGAAAACTGGATATCTAGATGCAAAAGAATGAAATTGGACCTTGTCTTACACCCTGTGCAAAGACGAACTCAAAATGGATTAAAGATATGAATTTAAGACCGGAAACTGTAAAACTCCTAGAAGAAAACATAGGGGAGATGTTTTTTGACATTGGCTTGATAACGAATTTTTTATGTGACACCAAAAACACAGGCAACAAAAGCAAAAGTAAACAAATGGGACTATTTCAGTCTAAAAACTTGGTGCACAGCAAAAGAGACCAGTGACAAAATGAAAACACAACCAAATATCTGATAGGGAGCTAAGAGCCAAAATATATAAGAAGCTCATCAACTCAATAGAAAATAAACCAACAAACACACACAAAAAAACCCAAACCTGATTAAAAAATGGTAAAGGACCTGAATATAGATAATTGCCCCAGGTACTTGAAAAGATGCTTGAAATACCGAATTATTGGGGGAATGCAAATCAAAGCCACAATGAGATATAACCTCACATCTGTTCAGATTATATCTGCTAAGTTATCAGAAAGTCAAAAGAAAGCAAGTGTTGGTGAGAATATGGAGAAGGGGAACCTTTGTTCACAGTTGGTGGGATTATAATTTGGCACAGCCTGATTGGGAGCAGAATGAAGAGTTCCCGAGAAACTAAAAACAGGACCACCCTATGATCTGGCCGCTCTTCTGATTACATATGCAAAGGAAATGAAATTAGTACCTTGAAGAGATATCTTCACTCTCAGGTTCATTGCAACATTATTCAGTAACTAAGATGGAAATAATAAGCGTCCATCAACAGGTGAATCAAGGAAATGTGGATAAATGTATATACACACATAATTAGATATTATTAAATCTTGAAAGAAATAGGGAAATCTTGCCATTTGTAGCAATAGGGGTGAAGCTTATAGAGGTACATTATGTTGCGTGAAAGAATCCAGGCACGGAAAGCCAAATATTGCACGATCTCACTTATATGTGGAATCTAAAAAAGTTGGACTCAAACTGAGAGTAGACATGGGGTTACCAGAGGCTGGATGGCAGGGAGAAATGGAGGGATATTGGTCAGAGGCTACCAACTTTTAGTTACAAGATGAGTAAGTGCTGGAGATGTTATGTATATAGCATGGTGACCATAGTTAGTAAAAAATGTATGCTTGAAATTTGCAAGTGGATCATCTTATGTGCTTTTAGCACGCACACAAAAAGAGGCATATATAGAAAAAGAGACAGTTTTAGAAAAAGGTTTATTTGTCCAAGGAGAGAGAGAGCAAGCAGGGAGGGGCAGAAAGGCAGGGATAGAGAGAATCTCTGTGCTGTTAGTGCGGAACCTGCCACAGGGCTCGATCTCACAAACTGTGAGGTCATTACCAGGGCCGAAATCAAGAGCGGGACGCTTAACCAACTGAGCCACCCAGGCATCCCAGAAACAAGAGACAGTTTAATTTAGACATATTCTTTTCTTAAATTGTTGCTCTGAATGGAGACAAAGTGAAATAATAGGGTAACTTACAATAAAGAAAAGGTAAGTTGTGGGTGTTAAGTACTCTATATTCACTATATATTTAAATACTTTTCAACTTACAAACACTATATATTTAAATACTTATCAATACTTTAATGCTGGTTGCATATCACCAAGTAGGACTTAGTATTTCTTTCTTAGGTAAAAGTTATGTAAAATGGCACAAATAAACTTAAGTGTACCATTTAATAAGTTCTTTTTTTAAATTTTATGTTTAGGTAATCACTGCATCCAGTGTGGGGCTCGAACCCACAACTCCTCGTACAAGAGTCTTAAATGCTCCACTGGCTGAGCCAGACAAGCGCCACTGCCCTCCCCCCCCCCCCCCCCCCCCCCGTCATTTACCAAATTCTGACAAGTGAGTTTTAGGCCTTTAGTTTATATGTTACATATGTTTAAAAAAATCAATATGAAAATAACAGAGAACAGTGTTTTGATAAACTGATCAAAGTTATATTATCCACAAAAAATGCATATGAATTAAAGGTATACATAGATATTTTATTTTTATAACAACATGGAAAACATTGTCAGAGAATATCATAGACATTAGTATTTTGCCCAATAAATGGTGGCTAATTTGTGAATTGTACAGCCCTCTGAAAGCTTAATTTACCATGGAGGATGATTTCTGTTGCCATGGTAATCCTGGGGCCATCAGACTATTGCCAAATAGCCCACAAATGAACTGAACCTGGCATTTAGTGCAAGTATAGAGAGTGAGTATCCTTTAAAACCCGCCTCATACAACGCCTGAAGTTTTGAGTGATTTACTCAAACTTGTTTAGCAGAAAAACAACTGTCTTAGTGCCACATTCACAGAAGACTTTATATCAGAGTAAGCACATTAATTTACAGACCAAATAGGAAGACTCTAAATTGGAACAATTCTGTAAACCAAGAAAGTAAATCCTGTATGTAGGGTAGATGGCCAAGAGAATTTCATCTGAAAATCTGAAACCCTTCACGAGCACATCCTAAAGAGTTGGGACTGTTGTCATAATACGAATTTACCATGGCATTTTGTAAATACAGGCAGTGCTATTAATTTTGGGACAGAAACTAATATCATGTGGGTAATATTTTGCAAGTATAAAGGTGATGCATTTTAACTTCCACCTGCAGACTTGTTCCATTCCACTATCTTCCTTCTGTTTGGGCTTTAAGGTTTCTAGTTCCAGGGAAGGAGATATGAGATACACCCAGCGTGGAGAATCAGCTTTGGCTCTCAAGTAGACTTTCTTGATCTTTTAGGATGACAGAATCATGAATGCCATGGGATGGATAGACATGAAAGGATTTTCCTTGTCTGTAATCCCCTGTACCACACTGATAACAAGGATGGGCAGATTAGACTGTAGAGTTTCATATCTGAATCTGGATCAGATGAGAGGTTGGGAGCTCACATCTTCTGCATCGGTCAGTGTAGGAAAGGGACCCTGTGTCCCCTCTTCCATCCAGAAGTTCTGAAGGGGGGGGCATGTTAGATAAATATAAGAAAGAGAAAGAGAAAGCCAGTGGCTGAGGGCTATTGAGGGCTCTTTATTTAGCAGTAAGAGAAGAGCTGGCTTTGCTGTGAGAGACTGTAAGAACAGTCTCATCAAAGTAAATTGTGAAGAGTGAAGGCTTGTGCATACCTCTCCCATGCCACCTTGAGATCCCCTTAGCAGGGTGTGAAGTCAGGAGCTGCCGTGACGGGGCCCAGGAGTCTGCTGAGACTCTTCCTGGACAGTTTGCCGAAGGTGTTGCCAAGGCCAGGCAGAGGGGCCCTGAAATCCAGAATGCAGCAAAGATTGCTTTGGTCTGGATTCATCCAGCCCTCAAGAGGATTGAGAATACCTGTTGATTCATCTGAGTTGCAAGGAAGATAATCGAGCCTTCCTAACCAGAGACTGAGAAGAGATTGTGAAGTTTCCCCAGCCTCCAGCTTCTGTAGCAAAACCTGACAGAATGCCGAGGGAGAGCACCAACAACCCTCAGCTCCCCAGCTGGTGAACAGCACCCCAACAGGGGCTGTCAGAGTGTTCAGAGTCCATGTGCCCTAGCCTTGCACCCAGCTCACATACCAACTGGGCACCGTCTTGGGAAGGAAGAGGGGTAGGTCAGACTCTGAAATACTAAGTACTGATGATAGACATACAGGTAAAGACTCCATTCGACTATTTAAATTGTTTAATCTGGCCAGAGTCACCTCATCGTAGTAAAATTCAATTTTCCAGCCACTGATCGACCAATGGCTTCAGCTCAGGAAAATAAAAATAGTTATGGGGAAAGAGGATATATATATATATATACATATATATATGTATATATATATATATGTATATATATATACACACACACACACACACACACATATATATACACATATGTGTGTATGTATATATATAGTCACTCTAGTATCTTTGTTATTCCTGTAGTTTGATTATTCAAAGTCTATTTATTGTATTGCGATAAAAACTGTAGCCAGTAGCTACATGGATACACCCATAGTCTGTGAGAAACAGGGCAAATCCTTTTGAAGTCTTTGCTTCACCTGCCTCCACTCCTCAGTGAGTCTTCAGTCAGGCCCAAATGGAGAAGAAAGTCGTAAAAACTTACTAGTTGCTGCCTCATAGCTGCAGAGACTGGATCCGCTAGAATTCAGACCGTTCCCCACAAGTTATCAGGAGAGAAAACTACTTGAGGTTGTGCAGTTATTTTTCTCCCATTAAGAAGATAAAGACAGGCACTTGTTTCTTTTAGATTCTGTATTCCTTCTTTTCTCTCACATTCACAAAGCCTAGCATAATACTATTAATTTTTTTAAATTTAAATTTCAGTTAACATGCAGTGCAATACTGGCTTCTGGAGTAGAATTCTGTGATTCCTCACTCACATAAACACCCAGTGCCCATCATAAGTGCCCTCCTGAGTGCCCATCACCCATCTAGCCCATCCCCCACCCACCTCCCTCCATCAACCTTCCGTTTGTTCTCTTTCATTAAGAGTCTTTTGTGGGGGCACCTGGGTACCTCAGTTGGTTAAGTGTCCAGCTTCAGCTCAGGTCGTGATCTCGCGGTCCGTAAGTTCAAGCCCCGCGTCGGGCTCTGTGCTGACAGCTTGGAGCCTGGAGCCTGCCTCATATTCTGTGTCTTCCTCTCTCTCTACTCCTCCCCCACATGTGCTCACTCGTCTCTCTCTCTCTCTCTCTCTCTCAAAAATAAAAAATAAACATGAGAAAGAGTCTCGTGGTTTGTTTGCCTCTCTCCTCTTTTTCTCCCACTTCTCATTTGTTTATCTGTTTTATTTCTTAAATTCCACAAATGAGTGAAATCATATGGTGTTTGTCTTTCTCCAACTGACTTATTTTACTTAGCATAATACATTCCAGCTCCATCCAAGTCATTGTAAATGGAAGATTTCATTCTTTTTGATGGCTGAATAATATTCCATCATATATATACATACATATGTATATATATATATATATATATATATATATATATATATACACACACACACTACATCTTATTTAGTTAACTATTTATTGAACTCCAAGTCTACAGACATTGTTTGAAGTAGGGAGTCAGTAATGCACGTCCTTGCCCAACATTCTTGGAATAAATCTTGGAAACAAATCATATCTTCTGCCCCGTGCTCATTACCTCCTCATCTACAGTTACCTGCTGAGGAGAGAAAACATGCTATAACTAAATACCTGGCATTTCCATTTTTAAGTTGACCACGTATGTACTCAAGGCTTTGTTTTAGCTGACATATGAGGTTTCCCTTTTGGATGTGTGTATATCACACACACACACACACACACACACACACACACACATTCTTTGGTACACTCATTTTATTGAACTTGCTTATTCTAGTATTTCCTTGCCACTTCAAACCAACAGAACTTACAGGTGAAGACTGTAGGTACTTTAGCCATTTGGCCTAGTTCAAATAAGATGCCCCCTCTCTAGCTGTGGGAACTAAACACTGGCTCATGGGGCTCATACACAGTTGGTGGAATTAATACTCAGCGAATTAATGAATTCATGGGCATCACTATGTTAATGCTAAAGCCCTCGCAATAATGTCTAGACACATCATAATCAGTACATTTCCTCATCTCCATCTATCTGTCCGTCCCTCCCTCCTACTTTTTCATTATTGTTAATAGATTTCCATGTTGTTTAATGAGTTGGCATGTGTTTAAGAACCATGATAACCTGCCAAATTTATGATGCTTCTGTCCTCTGAAACATAATATGCTTTGATAATGGATGGAGAAGTGCAAAAAAAGAAAGTCCTATAATATATTTATTTCCTTAGTCAAATTTTGAAACTCTCCAGAGACTTTTTCTTTTTTGAGTGCAGTTATAGTTTAGTCTGTGTCCTCAATTTCTGTTTTCAGCTTATGTGCTTCTTCCCAAGCATTAATTTTCTTATTTTATAATAGTGGGGTTTTTTTAGGCGTAAAGAACGTGTTTGTACTGCTGGTCTACGTAATGCCCTAGACCTGCTTGAGCTGCATCGTGGTACCCAACGTAGTAAACGGGCCCAAATCCCCAAGGTCAGAGCCTGTGCCTCTCTGTAGCCTCTGCCTTCCAGCATGCCCCATGGAATCCCCTGACCTCTCTGTGGAGACACGGCATGGAGACTCCCGGTCTTTTCAAAGAGAGAAGCTGTCTGATTTTAATAACCACACACAATTTTCATGTATTCAGTCCAGCTCGATTCTGAATTTCCATCATAGATACCCGGCAAAGCGCTCTGCATCCCGACCAGTGGGATGGAGTTGTGCCGGTGAATCACCAGCCCAGCTGGCTGTCTGCTGTCTCCTCCCTTCTCACTTTCTGCTGCCCTCGGCTTCTGCAGTGCTGGGCCCCTGGGAGAAGGCCTTAGAGGCAGAGCCGTTGTACTGATGTCAGCCAGCTGCAGGCCTCCCGTAGGAGAGGCATCCCAGATGCTAGTTCTGCCTGAACCCCTGGTCCCGGTTCTTTTCATGTGTCACACATTCACGAACTGCTGGGATTCTCTCCCCTAAACTCTCCTGTGCGCAAAAGACCCCCGAGCACATCTTATTTCTGTAGTCTCCTTGCCCCAGCATGCAGGCCTTTGGAGCAAGATCCCTCTGAAAGGCCCGGGCAACTTGTGTTTTCCCCAGGTAGCTGATGGGAAGTTCACATCTTTCTCACCAAAGAAAGGATGAACAGACTTCATCTATTCTTACCCGGCCCATGGTGAGTCTCCCACACTGTATATGTTTTCAGATTTCTCCAGGCATGAGACATGTGCCAGCCCCCAGGTGCATGTGCGGCCCCAGGCCCAGGGACACCTGCCAGGCCTTTGCAAGGGCACTCTGTGCACGCTCTATGTGGATACCAGGGTGGGCTCTTGGGCTCATGTGCTCAGCTGGCCAGCAGGGGGCAATGAGAAGCTGTGTCTCCTCCTTGCAGGTACCCCCTTATATCTCAGTGGGTACCTTGCAGATCTCATCAGTCACATGAGGGGTGGGAGGGAGACTTCCCCTCTGCTTTCCCGAAGTTAGGACCCCACCTCTTAACAAGTCTTGGAGGAGGCTGATGGCAGCTATTCACTATTCAGCTGCTCTCATTAGAACCCCTGTTCTGGGCTTTTGCTGAAATGCTCAGAGGGCGTGAAGAGCTCCATACCTTGTCCCGTCGTATTAACAAATTGCTGGCACAAGCCTCGTTACCTGAATGGCATACTTGATTTGGTTTTAATTAGCATTTAATGTTAAGTTTAATTCATTGGTACAGAAGCTTCATATTTTTCTATGGTTTTCAGTTAACTTAAATTTCTTTCTCATTTTCATTTCACTCATAGCAATGTTCACGTCATTTCCACATCTGGCTGTATATCACTCCTTAGTGATATCTGTCCTCTCTTTATGAACGTACACTTTGGAGGGATTTGGGTTTTTATATATAACTTGCAGGCATAATTCCTGCAGGTATAATTTCGCAAGTAGGATCCTGGCATCCACAAAATTCTCATTAACGAGAATCCTACAAAATGAGAGAAGAGCTTAAAAATAAGTTCACAAATAATGTTTACCTTTTACAGTAGAAGTCTGTTCAATCCGCCCTGGTCAATCATAGCTTAGTGCCAGTTGATTATAAGAATGGAAACATCAACTCATTTATCTTGTTTAGAAATCTTAAATATGAGTCTACATTGTAATCTCACAACCAGAATTATAGTCTTACTGCTGCTATACTTTCATTTGATATTTTATGTTGATCAAAGGCAAAAACCATGTTTGGGCTGCATTGCAGAGTCCTTTTTAGAATGAGATCTGAGAATTTCTAGCAAAATCCTTGACATTTGCCCATTAAAACTGCAGCTTGGATATGATTCAGAGTAGCTTAGCCTCACCCAACAGTAGCTCATCATTTCCTGTGTAGCTTTTCCTCTTTTCACCTGGCCGAGTGCCATTCACTTTCCTTTTCCACACGTACTATGCTCCTCTCCGTCCCATGAGCCTACCATGCTGTCACTACTGCTTGCAAACTTTAAATTTGAGACAGATTTGCCTTCCTGTCATAGAACTATTTAAATTAGCAGCCCATGATAGTGTGAGTACATCCAGCGGTGGTGATATCCCACATACACGGACTAGAACTTCTGTCATCTACCACGTCTTTTAATTAAATGCAAGTCCACTGGGGACTCTGTTCTGCAACGTCAAGATGTCTCTATGCTTATATGTGAGATTTCTAGTTGTGTAGGTATGCAAAAATGCATTCTGATTTAAAAATGCATTTAACACACATCTTAAAATCTGCATTGGCGTGATTTTAAATGTTTTAGGCACCAGCTAATTGAAGTTGGAAACGTTTCACTTTCATCAGTATTAAAAATGACATATGCTATGGGGCACCTAGGTAGCTCAGTCGGTTGAGCGTCCGACTTGGTCTCAGGTCATGATCTCATGGTTCATGGGTTCGAGCCCCGTATCAGGCTCTGTGCTGACCGCTCAGAGCCTGGAGCCTGCTTTGGGATTCTGTGTCCCCCCCGCCTCTCTGTCCCTCCCCTGCTCATGCTCTTTCTCTCTCACTCTCTCTCAAAATAAATAAACATTAAAAAAAGACTTTTTAAATGACATATGCTGGTAATCATAGATGTAGAAAATAAATACACAGATGATGAAAATACATGTCAGATACATAAGCAAGCATAAACTAAAAAATAAAAAAATTATAACAATAGCATAATTCCATTAGCAATTTTATGGTAACTAATAGATTATACTTCTTAAATAATTATTGAGAGTATTAACAGCATTTACCTGGAGCAGTGAGTAAGTGTGCTTACAGTGAATGGTGGGAAAGCATGAAAATCATAGCCTCATTGTAAAGCCTTGTTAACATTTTGATTAAAACACTTATTTAAATGTTTGTTCTAAAACAGATGTGGACTCTTCTGGAAATTGGGTGCTGACATAAAATGAGGTATAGGTACCACCAAAAATATCAGTCGCTAGGGAAGTATTTGGATATGCGTGCCAGTGCATACAAGACCCAATTAACAGCAGAAATGGTTGAATATACTTCTGTAATAAGTGGTGGAGGACGAGAGTTATTGAAGCTATTAAAATGATAAATTGAAGGGAATACTTCATGTTGTGAAGACATTCCAGGGTGGCTAAGGCAGAAGTATGTTATTTCATTTTATTCTGGAAGACCGTAGTACAAATGAAATTCTTAAAAAGCCCAATTATGCGGCTTCATTAAGGTGTACATCTGCATATGTGTGTACTTTTTTGTGTGTGTTTGGATATGGCAGTTCATATTGCTTTGACCCTATAAAGCAGGGAAAAAACTCACCCAGAATTAAATAATCATAGGAATTTATTGTTTAACATGTCTGAAAAATCTACTGGGATTGTAGGTTTCAAGCATGGTTTGATCAGGGCTCCATAACATGCCTATGTAATTCACTTCTCCTCTCCTAAGAGGAAGCTTGATTCCAGGCTCTCTTCCATTATCAATAAAACAAAGGCTATGACAGTTCTGAATGTCGCATTGCCAAATACATCTGCTGGAGAAAGGAATCTTCCTTTTTTCCCTTTTGTTTCTCACCAAACAAAGGCACTCCGCTTTGCTTTTATTTTCCTATCTTAGGTTTTGCCCACATCTGAGTTGTTCACTGAGGTCAGTGAAACACATCTAGGGTCTGGTTAGATCTGGGTTGCAGACCAGTTACTATGCCAGGTTTTGTTACAGTGTGGTGATCAAGTCAAATTCCACACACAAGCCTTGGCCTCTGAAAAATGGACTAGGGAAGGGAACACGTGTTCAAGAGAACCCAACAGAGTCTGCTCTTGGGGAGAATATGAAACAGGAGACTGGAAGGATACATAGGGGCCAGGATAGTTTCCAGGCTTGCAGTTAGAGAAGGACAGAAGAACTTTGGTGTATTTCCAAAGTGACCTCTTTTCTAAAGAATATGTTTCCACAGAATTAAAAACATTTTCAAATAGAGGGGCACCTGGGTGGCTCAGTCATTAAGCGTCCAACTTAAGCTCAGGTCATGATCTCGCAGTCTGTGGGTTCTAGCCTTTGTCAGGCTCTGTACTGGCAGCTCGGAGCCTGGAGCCTGCTTTGGATTCTGTGTCTCCCTCTCTCTCTGCCCCGCCCCACTCACGCTCTGTCTCTCTCACTCTCAAAATGAATAAATGTTAAAAAAAAATGTTCAAATAGAATCTAAGAATAGAAATAGGGCTGCAATAGTAAGGATTGCAAACACAGAGTAATGATAATGACATGCAGTTCTAATTAATGTAACTAACTTGATTCCTGCCCTCAGGTGCCTTCTCATCTTCATTCAGATGTCAGTGATCTTAGGGAGGACATTTTGATCCACTCCATTTAAGAGAGTGATATCTGACTCCACAATTTCAGTTCACTTTCTCTGCTTGGTTTCTCCTACTTAGGTGGACATCTGTGTTGTACTAGCTCATTTCAGTATTTAGTGTTTATTTCTCCCTGGCAGAAGATATGCTCCACAAGGGCAGGGATATTGGACTGTTTTGAACATTTGATTGTAATGGGGCTTCCATTGGATAGTGTCTAATAAATACTTGATAGATACATTACCCTGTGTGTTTTTATTATGTTTTAGTTAGCACTTCAAGTGTATGAGGGTGGCCATTTCACTAAAGATTTTTTTTTAAGTTTATTTATTTTGTGTGTGTGTGTGAGAGAAAGAGAACAGGAGTAGGGGAGGTGCAGAACGAGAGGTAGAGAGAGAGTGTGGAGAGAGAGAGAGAGAAAGGGAGAGAGAGAGAGAATGAAAATCCTAAGCACTCCATGCTGTCAGCACAGACCCCAATGCAGGACTCAGTCTCACAAAACTGTGAGATCATGACCTGAGCTGAAATCAAGAGTCGAATGCTTAACCTGCTGAGCCCCCCAGGTGCCCCCTTCTGAAGATTTTTAAAGAAGCTAATGGGATGGGAAATCACCCACATAACATTCTCAGGATGCCATGTTTGAGGCTGTTGCTAACCTAAGACACTGCCAGCTTCTGCTGTTCATCCAAGGACAGTAAGTTAGTTGATTCTGGCTGCTGTAACAAAATACCACAGACTGGGTGGCTTAAACAACAGGAATTTATTTTGTCACAGTTCTGGAGGCTAGAAGTCCAAGACCAAGGTTCTGGTCAATTCAGTTCCTGGTGAGGACTCTTCCTGATGTGCAGATGGCCACTTTCTTGCTGTGTCGTCACATGGTCTTTCCTCCGTGCATGGGCACGGAGAGAGGAAGCAAGCACATGTAAGCTAGTTGTCTGATGTCTCTTCCATTAAGGACACCGATCCTATCAGGTCAGGGCCCCATTCCTATGACTTCATTTAACCTTAATTGCCTCTTCCTTCCCTCCAAATACAGCCACCCTGGGTTAGGGATCAACATACAAATTTGGGGGAGGGGGAGGGAGGCACAAACAGCCCATAACAGACAGCTTACTTGTGGATCCATTGTCTACAAAGAAGCAGGGTTATTGAGCCTTAAATTATATGTGATTTTACTGATCTGATCTTCTCCTCATTGAAATGGGGGGAATTCATGAATTGTTATTTCCCTTAATCTTTAAATGCCACAATGAAAATAGATCCGAAGCTTTGTTGACTTCTTAGCACTTAAGTAATGCATAATATAAAACCAGGACTCAATCAGACGCAGTGTAATATAAACTGAAATTTGGTCGGTCTAGCTTTTAATGTTTATTTATTTTTGAGAAAGAGAGCGAGAGACAGAGCACAAGTGGGGAGGGGTAGAGAGAGAGAGGGAGACGCAGAATCTGAAGCAGGCTCCAGGCTCTGAGCTGTCAGCACAGAGCCCGATGTGGGGCTTGAACTCATGAACCTCGAGATCATGACCTGAGCTGAAGTTGGACGCTCAGCCAACCGCCTGAGCCATCCAAGTGACCCTGGATCTAGCTTTTAGATGCACCCAAGAAGCATGTGCCACCTTGCATGTTGACTTATGCAAAGAGAACTTCTGGTAGCCCATTACATTTATTTGTGTTCATACATCATCTTATTTCACGACAGTCTTTAAAAGAAAAGTCTAGAATCAGTCAGTTGTGCTACATATGTGCACTCAGTCAGGAGACTCACGATGGCAACGAAATAGCCAAATCTTATCAGCAGTTGTACCGACCCATTAAACTGAGCACTGGAGATGGGATTTTAAGTTCCCCAGGCGGTATTTAACTCCCTTCTCTGTAGTTAATACAAAGTAGTCAGTTCTCAATTAAGCAGACTCGTTGTGTGGTGGTGAGAACATGGCATTTGCAGTTGGAAGGCCAAGGTCAGATTTCAGCTCAGCTGCAAACTGTGTGAGGAAGTCTGTTCCTGTGGTTCCATTTCTTCCCTGTCTCAGACCCCAAGAGTGGCTGGTTCCTAGGGAATCCAAGTATTTGTTGGCTGAATGTAAAATCCTCATTTTATTAGTAATGCTTTTTTTAAATGCAGACTTTTCATTTTTAAGGTGATTTCTTATGGCTTAAAGATTATAGTGAGTACATCTAACAACACGAACTATAGCAAAGCTCAGACGATCCATACAAAATATAGTAACATATGTAATATAATAATATAAAAACCATTTCGCCACTGCATGTCACAAAGTATGTCTGTCTGTAAAAAATAGGTCCTTGGGGCACCTGCGTGGCTCAGTCAGTTGAGCGTCTGACTTCAGCACAGGTCATGATCTCACGGCTGGTGAGTTCAAGCCCCACGTAGGGCTCTGTGCTGACAGCTCAGAGCCTGGAGCCTGCTTCGGATTCTGTGTCTCCCTCTCTCTCTGCCCCTCCCCAACTCACACTCTGTCTCTCTCTCCCTCAAGAGTAAACATTAGAAAAAAAAAAAAAAAAGAATAGGTCCTTAAGTATGGACTCCAGGTGTTGGCTAATTTACCCGAGGATTTTAGAATCACATTGAAAGTGGCATGACAGTACTTAATTAACTGATTTAAGAGGTTCATTGCTTTTCATTTTAATCAATAGCATACCTGTATATACTCATACACCCACATACAGACACCAGTAATTTTGTTGCTCTCCAAATTACAATCATGCCTTATAATAAGCCCTAGAAACAAAGTTTTTCACATTAATGATTTTCCTGACACAACACAATTGATGTAATTGCAAATTATATTTTATAGTAAATGAAAAAAGTGCCCATTTTTAATTTAGAAATCAACATTTGTTAAAAGTAGTAATCCACATTTAAAAATTTAATGCAATGCACATTTAATTTTCAAAACATTGCTCTAGGCAGTGGTGTGACATTTCTTATAATTTACCAGATTGCTTTTTAAAATTAAGCTAAAAATTAATTTACTCTAGTAAATCCTTGAAAAAATTATGAATATCATCCCAAACTCCACAACCATCCTTAATGAAGGCCTTTCTTCTTTTCCATCATCAGTGTCATAGTTATTCTTAATTGCTTTTTAGCTTATGTCATAATCTTGGCAGTTTAACTCAAATTAACATGATGGCTCAGATGGCAACTTTAGCAAATGCTCAGGAAATGTACATAACACCATTTAAAACTACTGTGCTAGATACTAGATACAGATTTTCTGCGTAAAGCATAACATATTACATACAGATATTTCATGGTAAAGAATACGAAGTTCCACTTGGGGATATGCGGTGTTGCATTTAGTTCTTATATTTAGGATTCTGAGTATCTCTGGGCACTTGATTTTCCAATATTTATAAAGTAGGGTACTGTCAGGTTCAGAAACTGATACTTTCTTTGGTTTTTTTTTTTTTTTTTTTTTTTTGCTTCAGAGACTGATACTTTGTTTTTGTTTTTGTTTTTGTTTTTGCTTCAGAGACTGATACTTTCTTTGTTTTTTTGGGTTTTTTTTGTTTTGTTTTTTTGTTTTTTTGTTTTTTTGCTTCAGAGACTGATACTTTCTTTGGTTTTTTTGCTGCAGCGACTGGTACTTTCTTTGATTCATTTGCTGCATCCTTCGTGCCAGTGTTTGTAGCCCATACTGTTCCTTGAGTTCCACTCTTCCATTGGGAACTAGTACACGTTCTCCCCTCTGATGATAGTGACTTCTTTTCTACCCTGTGCTCTTCAACCATCATCGATTGCTCCGTGCATTTGAAACAAAGACGCCTTTAATTGTTTGCAGTTGTTACTGGTTGTCAGCCACTAAACTGTGAGCCTTCCGTGAACCATGACCTGTTCCTGTATGTTGGTATAGCACAGAACTTTTCTTTATCCTTGTGTACACATGGTGATAAATCAACCTTTGGTGATGCTGAGGAAATATCATTTGGACGTGGAGACCTGAGTCTACCCTGCCTCAGTTATGTGTGCCTCCTTTCCCTGGCATAAGGTACGCATTTCTACCATGGCTCACCCTTCATCATTTGTGAGATTCATGCTTGCAGGGTATCCAAAGGAGTTGACTAAATTCAGTTGGGTAATGAAATTAAGAGCATTTTCTTGATTTTTGAAGTAACCTTGTCAATATAGAGTCTAAGAAAAGATGACTCAGTTTGAATCCCACCAGTTTACTGTGACACACATATACTTTTAGAATTTAGAATGCCCTGAAAATTCATCTTTTTATGTTTTATTGTGTGATGTATGGCTTTACAACACTTTGAAAGTGATGTATTTCCAAAGAATGCTAGAATAAATGGATAGCCCATTTAGAAGAATTCACTTGTGTGAAGAGGCTTAAAATAAGGTTGCCGTAGTTAAAATCCTGATCATGAAACCATCCAGATTTCCCATCTTATCACAGAAAAGCTTGTGCTTTTACAGTTTGCTCAAGCATTTAGAAATGAGCTCCATGCTCAACCTGCATCATTTCCAGGGAGTTAAATTCCAGGAATCCGCCTTCCGTGATGACCACAGAGTGAAGTGGTCCTAAGTGGTCTCAGAGGTGATAATTCCAACCATTTTCTCCTCTTATTGGACTCGAGTCATTATTGGGCTCAAGTTAATTTCCTTTGTATCTTTTCAGATGTTTTAGTGGTAGTTGTCAATACTCTCATTTCCACTTTCGACATCTTTTGTAATAATGCATATGATGCAGTTTATAACCACTGAGCTTCTGGTCACGGACATGTTGTGATGAACGTGAACTTTGCATTTCAGTAAAATCAGTTCTGAAATGTTTGTCAACCGTGTTCCGATGGATACATGTTCTAATGGATTGGAATAAATAACTGAAGGAGGATGAAACCATTTTAAAGAAATCTCAGTATCAGACCTGGCATGTGTGGGTGATTGTTAAAGAGCCAAATAGACTTGACGAGTGCAAGTCCTCAATGCCTTACCTGTAATTTGGAGATGCAAAATGCTCCAAAAACCAAAATTTCTTTCAGGCGTTCGTGGAAAAGTCGTTGGGGAACAACATCCAACCTGGACTGAGGCACAGTTATATGTAATCATCGTTTCTCTCACTTAATGTGAATATGCCTATCTTGGCTCAGAAATATCAGTAAGTATTGAAATTTCTCAGTACGTCGCTTGGAGTTTTCTATAGAAACGGTAGATGCATCTGTCTAAATCCAAAAGAAACTGAATGTGGAAGCACATATAACTCCAAGGATACAGATAACCAACTGGGAAGCCTCCAAAAGGTGAAAGTTAAGAATTGGTCCTGCTAAGAAAATGATGGGGTCATAATCAGGCATAGGAAATGGTGCTGTGGGTAGGGACATGCACAGATGTTGGTTCGTGTTGCTAACTCCACGGTGAATGGCTTTGATTTCTATTTTCCACAGTGTTAGTGCCTGTAATAGAGAGATGAAAGAAACCAGTGCAGGTGAATCCACGGGGGTGGACAGACCAGCTAGGAGGGGAAAACATTAAGGAAGAAATCAACTTCCGGTAGCTCTGAAAAGCTCCACAGAGCAGTTGGCATGAAACTGCCTGAAAGCCCAGAGCTGCAGAAAAGTCCTAAGAGGATCCGATTCTAAATTAAAGAATTCCCTGTGAAAGTTAGGGTTAGTTGAAGCAGTGATTGATCTCAGTACTTACTGCTCTGCATTGTTAGTGCCTGTTTATATCTCTGTGCCCCACTAGACCGCAGGCTCTGAGCGCGTAGCACTTTTCATCTCTGTTGTTGAGGGAGGGGTTCTCAGCTCCTGGCCCATGGCCTGCCGGGTGGTGGGTGTTCAGTAGATACTTGGAAACAAGTCAGTGAAATATGTTTAGCTGTGCTCCAATAGCTGTAAGTCTGCACATTATATTTGAAATCTATGATGTGTAATGTGGTACATTGGAGTAGGGCGAGGGAGAAAAGTGGCCACGTGTTTCTAGAATCCCTTCCTTTGGACAGAGACATGGGACATATTTTCAGACTGCAGCACATACACTATCCCATCTGAATTCCAGGGCACCCCACATCTGATGAGAATTTCTATCGTAAGGAGCCTTTCTTACTAATGGAATATTTCCTGTTTTTCTTTTGTACTGAAGTGAAACATAAGGGTGAGAACCACCATAGAAAGCAGCATATAACCCACCCAAACACAACCATGAATAGTATAAGTTAATTCATAGGCTTAACAGTTCTAATAATAATGGCTGTGTTAATATATATTTGATACAAAAACGTGGCACGCATCTCCTTTTGGTTAAGCGAGCCCATGGGAATATGCAGACACTACTGGTATGCTGTGTTCATGGGTCTTGGTGCATGCAAATTGCAGACTGAGTTCCAAGGGGAAACAACATGGTTTTCATTTGGCTTTTGCACACGCAAATCTATAACGATCACACAGTTAACAATTCTAAAGTTATATTAGAGATGAAGTCTGCATTTTCCCGGATTTCCAGTCAATTCTATCGTGTAGATCACAACTCTGAGCTGTATGTTATATATCCTCATTCCTCTGGCTATGGTGGCCTCGGTGCCATATTTGTTGAAAGTAATACTGGGACAATTAATGGCAGTCAAGTTTTTGACACCTTCTTTATTTTCTGGCACCACAAGATTCTCCAGGCTCATCTCGTACAGTCCCAGCCATAGTCCTTAGACTCAGCCGTGTCTCCACGGAGCCCTGGTTTCTTTTATTGGAGAACAGTGTGTGTGCTCTTCACTACTGGGATACCCTTGTTTTAGGCCCTTTCTGCTGACTGGGAAAGGAAGCACATGTGTGTATACTGAGCGTATATACCTATCTATAAGTGTTTCTATATGTGACAGTCTGTATCTACATGAAACTATACATGAGTTCCCTTTTTGTCTCCTTCCTTACAACATGGGTCATTCTACTTATTTCCTTGCTTGTGTATAACGGCCTCCTCCACATAAGAGAAATCCTTCAAACCATCTGCCATCCATTTACTTAATTACAGTTTACATTTAGAGCAGGAGCAGAATTGTTAACCTGTAGTCCTGTGGAAAATTACAACTGGATTGCAATGCTTCAGGACAACTGATCTTCCCTGTAGTCCTACAGCAGCAACGGTCTTCCACACGGGCTTAGGTCACCATGTCTTTACCCTACCGCCCACAGTGACATTACTCTGCATTTGTGATGCCTGTAGGTTGCTTTCTCATATTCTGCATTCCACTCCAAGATGCCCTGATCTCCTCAGTGAGTTTTAAACTTTGTATACATTAAGCATCAGACTTGTGCTGTAATACTGCATTGAAAGATGCATATTGAAAATGAATTGAAAAATGAATACTATCATGTCTCCACCATTATAGTTTCATAGAGCATATTTTCACGCCTTAAAATATCCCCTGTGCTATACTGTTCATCCCCGTTTTCCTCTCAAAACCCTTGGCAACCACCGATCTTTTTTTTTTTTTTTTTTTTTTTTTTTTTTACCATCCCTATAGTTTTGCCTTTTTCTGAATATCAGATCTTCCTCAACTTATGATGGGGTCACATCCTGATAAATGCATTGTAAGTTCAAAATATCCTGAGTTGAAAATGCATTTAATACGCCTAACCTACCAAACACCATAGCTTAGGCTCGCCTACCTTAAATGTGCTCAGAATAGTTACCTTACCCTACAGTTGGACAACACGTAGAACACAGAGCCTATTTTGTAACAAAGTTTTGGCGATCTCATGTAATTTACGGAATCCTGAAAGTGAAAAGGACAATGGTTGGTTGGGTACAGATGGCCATCAGTGTATCACTTGTTGGCCCTTGTGACCACCTGGCTGGCTCACTGCCACAGCCCAGCATCATGTTAGCTTGCCAAAAGATGAAAATTCCAAAGTATGGTTTCTATTGACCCCATGTTGCTGTTTTACCATTAAGTTGAACCGTAATGAGTCTGGACTGTCTGTGCTTAGAACATAGAGTACGTAGCCTTTTCAGACTGGCATTTTTCCCTTGTAACGGTAGGCATTTAAGATTCATCCATGTCTTTTCATGGCTCAATAGCTCATTTCTTATTGCTGAATAATATTGCATTCTTCGGATACACCACAGTTTGTTTATTCACTCACCTACTGAGGGAGATCTTGGTTGCTTCTAGTTTAGGTAACAATGAATGAAGCTACTATACACATTCACATGCAGGTCCCCCCGCCCCCTGCTAATTTTACTGAGATATAGTTGACATACAACATCATATAAATTTGATGTCTACCATGTGAGGACTGGACACATTTTTAAATAATTTGTGTATGTAACTAGGAGTGTAATTGCTGGATAGCATAGTAAGACTGTATTTAGCTGCCAAATGGTCTTCCAGAATGGCTGAACTATTTTACAGTCGCATCAGCAATGAATGAGAGTTAGGTTGTTCTGTATCTTCAACATCAATCAGAATTGTCAGTGTTATTTATTTATTTTATAGGCAATTCTAATAACAGCATAGTCATCTCTCTCTTTTTAAAATTTTTTTTAAGTTTATGAGAGAGAGAGACAGAGAGAGACAGAGAGAGAGAGACAGCATGAGTGGGGGAGGGGCAGAGAAAGAAGGAGACACAGAATCCGAAGCAGGCTTCAGGCTCCAAGCTGTCAGCACAGAGCCCGACATGGGGCTCGAACCCACAAACCACGAGATCATGACCTGAGCCAAAGTCAGACGCCTAACTGACTGAGCCACCCAGGCACCCCTCTCATTTTTGTTTTAATTTGTAACGTATCTGAAAAAAGGAACCATGGCTTTTATTGGAAATAGCGTCTACCTAGAAGTCCCTGAATCAGAGTCTTTGCCAAACTTACTCCAGAAAGTATGAAGACTTTGAAAAAGTGGAGAACTCCTATGGATCCTCAGAATAAAAGTTAGCAGTTAAAATTTAGTAAAACTGTTTTTACAGATTAGACTGGAGCAGAAAAAAAAAATGTGTGAGAAAAGAAAAAAACCAACAGCAATATAGCAGGACCAGATGGGGAAAGGTGGATACTGGCCAGGAAACATTGAATTCTAGGAGGGCTGGTATAAAATTGTATAAGTGCTGAGATCTCCCTTTGAAACAGTAACAGAAACAGGTTGTAGAATAAAAAATAAACTCATCTCATGTTGGAAGGACACTAGACAATGACAGCCAACAATGCCCTGAAAAATGGGCTGTGGGAGTCAGATGTGGCAGAAAAGGGTTATTCTCTTCATGTTTCACTTGCCTTCAGTTGGGTGGCTCTTTCTCTCACCCCCTCAATCTCCGAGTCACCAAGGTGTCTGTTGGGCCCACCTCTGAAAGATCACTCAACACCAAGTCAGTAACTGGGTGATGGCTGCAGACTGTTCCACTCAATCTTGGACTTTTCAGGTCTGTTTCCCTGCTGGAACTGGAACTAAAATGTTCTTTCAAAAACACAAAGTTAAGTTGCTCAGTGGCTCTTTGTTCTGCGAATGTTAGAATGTCTTAATTGGGTTGAAAGCCTTGTGTGAACTCACAGCCTTCTTAATAAACCTTTTGTGTATCAGAATTCTGTCTTCCTTCTCTCTGTGTTCTCGGTATCTTGAAATGTGTCAAGGTCCCTGGTTTTTGGTGCTCCAGGGCAAATCTAGGCCACTACACTGTAAGTTTTTGAGAACAAAGATTGTATTTATTGTGAAATTGCCCATACCAAGGACTCAAATGTTGCTAGTTGAATGAATACATATTTGACAAAATGGTCTTCATTATAATGCAGTTAACAGTAAAAAAGTAATATTGTCCAAATAATTAATCATAGAAAGTTGTTAAATGCATTAGGATAGAGCTATATACTGGACTATTATGTAATATTAAAATCATATTTTCCTTGTACCCAACTTGATAAAGTATGTGCACTTAAACAAACAATAAATAAAGGTGTTTTTACAGTATTTCAGCACCAGACACATAGGGACATAGAGATGAGTTTGGGAAAAAAGTGTTAAAACATCAACACATTAACATCTCATGAGTGTCGAGTATTTTCCTTTTTGTGCTTTTTCTGTCTTCTCCGAATATTCTATAATTACAGAATGACATATTTTTCAAAATTTGTTATAAAATATATTTTGTTATTTAGATCACAATGTTCAGCTCAGAATAACTGATTATTGTTTACTGATTTGATATTGTAGGATTGCTTTGACAATAGGAAAGTCCTAGTTTTATACTGACACACTTTAGGATAAAAGTTTCACTGCTAAATATATAATATAGTTAAGGGTATATAAGCAGATGTGAAAATTAAAAAAAAGCCCAAAACAATTGCTGCCTGTGGAGATTCTCCAATTATATACCTGGCATGTGCCAGCCATTCTCATTTCAAACGCTTTTAGATACAATGTCCCCCCAGAAGCCTTGCAAAAATGGAAACTGTAATTGCCCGATTATCATAGGTGAGAAACAGCTAGCACTGAATTTAGACATCTCTGTACCTGCTCAAATTAGGCTGCTCATAAGTGAGCAAAAGCCCGGGTTTTGTTATTAAACACAGAGCCAAAAACAGATTTGAGATTTAAAAGAGATCCAAAAGCAACTGTATCACCGATTCAATGCTTTGTAGCTAGTCAATGCGGTTATTGCTGTTCCTCACCCTAGGTGTGGAAGAGTTTGCTCATTATTACATTTGTTCTGTACTGGCTCAGAAAATAAAACCACTGTGCAAACCTAGACAACAGCTCTGTGCTTAACTGGTACCCGTCAGCTACCAAGACATTTTGCCAGTGTGCTGTTTAACTTGGGCAACAACAACAATGAAAGAATGTGTTCATTCTGGAAGATAAAATAGTAAAAGATAATTATGGAAGGACACCCTTGAAAGTGTCCAAACCATTTATTATGCCTGTAGGAAATTAGCTTCTTAAATACCTTCTTTCTTTTAGTACTGGTAGATACAAAGAACACCCTCATGAAAAGCAGTCATGAAACACTGTATGTACTTCCTCATTAGGTAATTAGTGGGCTGATTGCTAGTCAACAACTGAATTTTCTGAACGTCACATAAGGACAAGAAGGGAATTCCAAAATGTATTTCATGCCAAATGTCAGGGCACCTGGGTGGCTCAGTCAGTTGAGTGTCTGACTTTTGATTTCGGCTCAGGTCATGATCCCAGGGTTGTGGGCACGAGCTCCATGTTGGGCTCTGCACTGAGCTTGGAGTCTGCTTGGGATTCTCTCTCTCTCCCTCTGCCCTTCCCCTGCCTATTGCTTGCTCTAGCTCTCTCTCTCTCTCTCTAAGAAAAAGCAAAACAAAACAAAACAAATAAAAAAATGCAAAGTGTCTGCCAGTTTATATTTGAACTTTAAATATAATACTAAATTTTGATTAATTATTTCTTCCAGGATTTTATTTAAATTCTAGTTAGTTAACATACAGTGTAGTATTGGTTTCAGGCATAGAATTTAGTGACTCATCCCTTACTTACAACACCCAGTGCTCATTCCTTCCTTAATGCTCTTCACACACTTAGCCCATCGCCCAGCCCCCGCCCCTCCAGCAGCCCTCACTTTATTCTTTCTGTTTTCCTTTTATTAAGTAAACTCCATGCTCAACATGGGGCTTGAACTCATGACCCCACGATCAAGAGTCACATGCTCTACCAACTTAGCCAACCAGGCACCCCATAATGTTTAATTTTAAATGAGAATGATTGGGCTTCCTATTAGCTGAAGGTATGCGGACAGTGTTATTCTGCTAAAATAAATTGTTTCTCCCTGATTATCTCAGTTTATTCCATTTTTACCAATTGTTTCATATACTGAAGATGAGTCAAATTAAAATACTGTTATAAAAGCTTCTTCAGTTGGCTGAAGAATATGCCATTTTTTCCACTGTAACCCGGATGCCCAGCCGAGTGCCTGGCACACACTAGGACTGCAGTAAGTGTCCGATGCATGGATGAATAAATTAAGGAATTTATGCTGGTCAGTTTCTTATTCTGCTAAATAAGCCTCAATAATTTCCTTAATATGTACTGTGTGATTCCATGACTGCTTAGTATGCCCTATCTAGATGGAATTTTGAAATGTATATCCCCAGGTGCTTTATGTCATTAAGATATTGAATCACACAGATAGTTTCTGGTATTAGGAGCCCAGAGGCCATAACATATTGAATCATCTTTGCTTTCACCTCCTCCCAAAAGTTCTATATTTGCTAACAGGTGGCTACGTAGGGAAAGCCCAAACTGATATGCTATAACGTGAGTAATTATTTGATGACTTAAATTCCATTTAACAACATTTACTCAACACCTCGTATGTATCATGCTTTTTTTAGTGTTTATTTTTGAGAGAGAGTGTGAGTGGGGGAGGGGCACAGAGAGACGGGGCAGAGGATCAGAACTGGGCTCCGTGCTGACAGCAGTGAGCCTGATGCGGGGCTCAAACTCACCAACCACAAGATCATGACCTGAGCTGAAGTCAGATGCTCACTTATCTGAGACACCCAGGCGCCTCCCAGGCGTTTCTCGTACATTTTATATCATTAAGTCACCTCAGAAGCCCATGAGGTTTATTTTATCATTCAGATGTGGGGGGAACATATTACTGAGGTCAAGAGACATTAATTCACTTGACTTACTAGGTAGCTGAATGGACAGCCAGTCCAAGATGCTGTTGTATCAAACTACCACGCTGGTCTGTCCCTCTTGGAAATGATTTAGTATGGAGTTTGTGGTAGTAAAAAATGTTTGCAGTGTTTGGACATGAGTCTGAATCCCTGCTTTGCTGTTCGTTCTGTGACTTCGAGTAAATTACATAAACTTTTTCAGCCTCATTTTCTTTACCTTGACTAGCACAATTTAAGTGTCACGTAAATAGCATCTGTTACTATCTGTACTGTTAGGACCTTGTTTCATCATAAAGGATGGCTAACACATAAACAACATTGAAAAGCCTCCCCTCTATCCAAGTAGAGATTTGGATAGAGAGGGGGGATATTTCATAGTAGAGGTATAATATAGCACCTTGTATCTTCTCCCATTAAATTCTACATAAAAGTCTATAATTTGCCTGGAAGAAAGTAAGTGCATTGAAAATAATGTAAGTTAGCAGCACCGGAGTGGCTCAGTCGGTTAAGCAACTCATATCAGCTCATGTCATGATCTTGCAGTCTGTGAGCCGTGTTGGGCTCCGTGCTGATGGCTCAGGGCCTGTAGCCTGCTTCTGATTCTGTGTCTCCCTCTCTCTCTCTGCCCCTCCACTGCTCATGCTCTCTCTCTCTCAAAAATAAATAAACATTATTTTTTTTAAAAAGAAAATAATGTAACTTAAAATGGGGAGAAGTTCATAAAAATTAGTAGTTGATGATTTTATGTTCTGAAAACACGTACACACTTCAAAGGGGGGAAAACAGTAAAAATGTACAGATTAAGTTATGAAATTCTACCACAAAACAAAGACATAGAAGCCAGCAAAGAATCTAGACCTTTGCTCTAAGAGATAAAAACAAAAAACCAAACAAAAACAAAGAGGGGCATCTGGCTGGGTTAGCTGGAGGAACATATGATTCTTGATCTTGGGGTTGTGAGTTCTAGGCCCACATTGGGCATAGAGGTTCCTTAAATAAATAAACTTAAAACGAAACAAAAGAAAATTAGCAAAGCAGGTGGTAAACAAAACCAATATGGGATTAAAAACATCACCAGTGAGATAAAACTACTTTAGAAATTAAAGATAGAACCACAGAATGGGAAATTAAATCAATGAAGTAGAAGATAAAGTCATGGCACACCTGAGAAATGTGGGCAGACATTAAAAAGATAGGACATATGATGCATGATGTAGGACCTAAAGGAAAAAGCACAGAAGTCTAAACTGGATATACTAGTTTCCAAAGCAACAGAATGTATGTCACATACTAAGTCGCTAAATACTTCCAAAGTGAAAAGAGGGATTGAGTTTCCAATTGGAGAGACATTATAGAGTGCCAATTTAAAAAATAATAATAATAAAAGCACAAACCAATACAAAGAGAATTATTCATAAAATTTACAAACATTAGGGGAATATTAGTAGATGGCATATATTGATAAGTGTGCAGTATATACAAATCAACTATTTTGATTGTTTGCCCTATAGAATATAGTGTGAAATATATCACTAAGTAATATACACATATGTAAGTAATAGTATATATAAGATAAATATGTATACATATATGTGTATATATACATATTTACATATGCATACACACACCAATATATTACTGAAATAAAATGATGTTATAGAAGTGAAAAGTTCACCTAAGTGTTTCTCCACAGATTCAGGACCACTTTCATTATTGAGTGGAAGCCTGCAGTATTGGTATGGAAACATGGGAATGATTACAATTAGTGATCTGGACTGCTTTTATAAGCATACCATTCATTATATAAGCATCTAGGGGAACAAGTAAAATACTTAACAAACAAAAAGAAACTATAAATTAGGAATATCTTAAATATTAATGTTCAACAGGTCTGTATCATCTTAAGGAAAAGAAAGGTGAACATTCAACACACTACCCTTATGGACTGAATGTTTGTGTCTTCCCCAAATTCATGTGTTGGACCCGTTTCCCCAGAGTGATGGAATTAGGAGTTGGAACCTTGGGGGGTGGTTGGGATTAAATGGGATTAGTACCTTTGTTAGGGTCAAGAGGGATCTTATTTTCTTTGTTCTCTGCCATGTGAGGAGATAGGGAGAAGATGGCCATCTGCATGCAAACGAGGAAGCAAGCTTTCTCCAGACACTGGATATGCTGGCACCTGGTTCTGGGACTTCCAGCTTCCAGAACTGTGAGAAATAAATGTTTGTTTAAGCCACTCCATCTGTGGTATTTTGTTATAGCAGCCCACACTGACTGAGACAGCCACCAGAAGGAATCAGATACTGGCATCAAACAAGCCCACAACTTCTTCTGCCTGATCAACTATGGAGTCATGTAGTGACTTAGTAGAGGTGTTATCTGTGAAAGAAGAAAGACAACTCGTTTATAGTGACTAGAACATGAAGTAATTGGTAGTAACCTTTAATCCAGTGGGTCATGTGATCTACTTAAAGAAAACTAAGAAATTTTGAGTTTTGCTGGTGATCACACCATTTGTATTTCTACCCAGATCTGCTGTGCTTCTATCATATGCCTTGGAGAAAAGGTACAATGTTGTGCTTAGGAAATATTTTCTTGACTGCGTGAATGAAGGCTCCTAAGCAAGACCCATCTCTCCTGTGGATAACATTTCTGTTCCAAACTACATACGTTCATTCATCTTTGAATTCCTTGGAACACATTTACTTCTAGCACACGGTTAATTCAAGATCTAGTTATTGTAGTTGCATTGAAGTAGCCTCCTTAATAATAATGATATATTTATTTATAAGTACCTTGTTTAGGAAAATGAAACAAAATGGAGATCTCACATATTTGAATTTTACAACATGAATTGTGTTGAAATCTAGGCTTGCTTCTTAGGGAAGAATTCCTTCTTTACTGTTAATGTAATCAACTTGAAATGTGCAATAGTAGTTTCAATGTGTGTAGTGTTAAGTTCCTCAGGGAACGATGATAAAAATACAATACATGAGGGGAAGCTAACAAACTTAGATTTGAATGCTGCTATTAATATTTTAGGAGAAATTTTGTTTTCAATGGTTTAATAGCATATCAGTTTAAAAAAAACATTTTTGAGTTTAAGCTTCTTTTTCTGTGGCAATGCGTTTCCAAAATATAAGCAAGTTTGAAAATATGTTGTCCAATTTTTCCAGAATATCTTTCATAAATTGAGGACTACTCCTGTTGGAAATATTGGATTTGAAGCATAATTTCCCATTTAATTGGATATTTTAGGATAATATGTTTCATAATATATATTACCTAGAAATGCTCCCTTAAATCTTATATTATTATTATTATTCAAGTTTACAAGTAAATGGTAGTACACTGAAGATTTTACAAATGAGTAAATTGAGGTTTGTCGAAGTTAACTTACTCAACACTCTTTAAGAATCAGCCTCAAACAATCCCAAAATTTGTGCAGAATCACAAGAGACCCTGGAATAGCCAAGGCAGTCTTGAAAAAGATGAGGAAAACGGAGGTGTTAGAATTCAGGACTCCAGGTTATATCACAAAAATGTAGTAATCGAGACAGTATGGAACGGCAAAAAATAGACACATAAATTAATGGAACAGAATGGAAGGTAGAGATAAACTCACAGTTATATGGTCAATTAATCTTCAACACATGAGGCAAGAATATACAGTGGGACAAAGTCTTCAGCAAATGATGTTGGGTAAACTGGACAGCAACATATAGAAGAATCAGTAAATTGAGGCTTAACCTTCAACGTCACTCCTTATCAGGGAAATACAAATCAAAACCACACTCAGATATCACCTCACGCCAGTCAGAGTGGCCAAAATGAACAAATCAGGAGACTATAGATGCTGGAGAGGATGTGGAGAAACGGGAACCCTCTTGCACCGTTGGTGGGAATGCAAATTGGTGCAGCCACTCTGGAAAACAGTGTGGAGGTTCCTCAGAAAATTAAAAATAGACCTACCCTATGACCCAGCAATAGCACTGCTAGGAATTTACCCAGGGATACAGGAGTACTGATGCATAGGGGCACTTGTACCCCAATGTTCATAGCAGCACTCTCAACAATAGCCAAATTATGGAAAGAGCCTAAATGTCCGTAAACTGATGAATGGATAAAGAAATTGTGGTTTATATACACAATGGAGTACTACATGGCAATGAGAAAGAACGAAATATGGCCCTTTGTAGCAATGTGGATGGAACTGGAGAGTGTGATGCTAAGTGAAATAAGCCATACAGAGAAAGACAGATACCATCTGGTTTCACTCTTATGTGGATCCTGAGAAACTTAACAGAAACCCATGGGGGAGGGGAAGGAAGAAAAAAAAAAGAGGTTAGAGTGGGAGAGAGCCAAAGCATAAGAGACTCTTAAAACTGAGAACAAACTGAGGGTTGATGGGGTGTGGGAGGGAGGGGAGGGTGGGTGGTGGGTATTGAGGAGGGCACCTTTTGGGATGAGCACTGGGTGTTGTATGGAAACCAATTTGACAATAAATTTCATATATTGAAAAAAAAATTGAGGCTTAACCAGGTTAACTTACTCAACTTTCAGCAGGGAAAAAATAATGGAAAAGCAGGAACCATTGTCAGATATTTCAGATTTTTGAGGTAACATTCTTTTCTATGAATGAAAATGCTTGTTACCTTCTTTAAATTCTGCAGATTAAAATAATGATTATTTACACTATAACATATATATATTTATGCTATTATATATACAGGTATGAACATTTTCTATGATTTATACTATGTTTTATATGCTTCACTGAATGTATTCAGTATGTTTTAATGCAAAACCTCTTATTTCTGCTGAATACTTATTGGCCAAAGATGTTTACAACCATATAATTCCTCCATATTTTTAGAAAATGTAATTAAAATATGTAATGTAAGCTTACACACACACACGCACACACGAACACACACACACACACACACACACACACACACGAACACAGACTGGTTTTTACAGGAACAAAAGAATTCTAACACACAAGAAAATAGTTCCCAGTAAAAGAAAATAACGTTTAAAATATTTAAAGAAGTATATTAATATCTGCGTTATTTTCTGGAAGCTCTAGTGGGGAATGTGGTTCCTTGCTTTTTCCAGCTCCTAGATGCTGCCCACATTTTCAGTGGCTTCTCATTGCTCATAGGACAAAAATTTCATCTCTTTAAAGCCTGGTAAATCTTGGTTCTAGAATTTCATTCCTTCTGTGTGGTTTGTATCCTGACCTGTTAGTTTGGTGCCTCCGTTGTTCTTTTCAGTGCTCAGCTTTAATGTCACTTCTTCTAGAGACCTTGTGTGACCTTCTAAATAAAGATGACCTTGGCATTTGTAACCTCTGTCTACTTTTCCAGAATGGCGGGCATCAAGTTTACTTGGCCTCCACAGGATCATAGCCTATAGGGCATTGTCTAGCACAGTAGGATCACTCTGTATTTGTTTCAAAACTGGGTGAGTTAATGAAAGAATAAGTGAACATTTATTCTCCTTCAAGAGTATTTTTTTCACCCAGTTGAATGAGTTTGTCAAAAGAGAGAAGTCACAAATGCGTGAGAAAATATGAGACTGCTAAGTAGAAATACAGTGTTTGGAAAGAGAATATTAGTGAGTTTCTTTCCTATGGGGCTAATGACATGAGTTTTCCTGTGTTGAGCCTCCTAATAATGAATACAGACGTTTAAACCATTATGGATGCAAAGGGCACCCAACTAGATATTGCTTACCCAGAGAGGCTTGGGCCATGCAAATGGGGAAAATGGAAAACCCACCTGCTTGGGTCCTAACATTATATCCTTTCCTTTCAATCATGCATACACTGGAGAAAGATGGTATTAAAATCTCATTTTGTAAATGACTGGTATTTATAATTCTTGCTTTCCTTGCTGGTTTACAATTTATCATCTTCCCATCCTGTTGAAAAATCAGCATTTCGTGTGGACAAAGATGTTTAAGTATGCTTCCATGTTGTAAATTAATTCTAAATACTTGTAAGATATCCTGAACAGAGATGAGTCTACAGATGACAAAGCCAACCAAAGAGAGAAATGCATCCTCACACAGCAAGACTCCAGTCCTCTGACACACTCTCATTGATCTAAGCCTCCTCTGATCTATTTTAGCAAGTAACATCTGTGTGCACAATTTAGCACCTAATTACTCAGTGACTTGTATCTGTAGCTGTTGCGTTTCCGGTTCATAAACTATTTTTTTCCAAATTCAGCTCTGTTACTAAAATTTCAACAGACTGATTAAAAAAATACAAACCCAATGGATGTATTAAAAGACAGTGAGAAATGATAGTGCTTAATAACTTTGAGGACTTTATTTGACTTGCTTGATGATTCCTGTTTGAGAAGGAAAACTCTTTGGGGAACAATTAATATTGAAAACTTGGCTGTGAATAAAGAGGGCTAGAATCTCGGAGAGACTCAGGAAAGCACAGCCTTCTGAAGGTGTGATCACCTGGTATGTTGTCATGCAGCAGGTGGACAGGCTTCCCTGTGGTCCACCAGCAAGGATGGAGGAAACAAAACAACAAACTCACATCTTTTATTATATTTCTTATCAGTCAATTTAAAATAAATACTGGAGGGGCACCCAAGTGGCTCAGTTGGTTAAGCACTTGACTCTCGGTTTCGGCTCGGGTCATGATCTCATGGTTCATGGGGTAGAGCCCTGCATCTGGCTCTGCGCTGACAATGCGGAGCCTGCTTGGGATTCTCTCTTCATCTCTCTCTGCCCTTCCCCTAGTTACACTCTCTCTCTCTTTCTCAAATAGTCTTTTAAATAAGCAGAGTCAAGGTAAAACTAACACTATTTCGTTGAAAACTTCCTCAAGGGAAGTAAAATCTAGGAATAACCCTAGTGTTTGAAGAAAAACATTTGCAAATAATTTTATGGGTATGTGGAGCCAGTAGGTTTGGCTGATGGATTGACTATTCTCAGTTTGCCAGGCCACTGCAATAGAGTACTGCATACTAGGTGACTTCAAACACCAGAAACTTAATTTCTCATGGTTTTGGAAACTAGAAGTCTGAGATCAAGGTGTCAGTGGGGCTGTGCTCCCTCTGAAGTGCCAGGGAAGGATGTCTTCCAGGCCTCTTTTCCCAGCTGCTGGTAGTTCCTTGGCTGGCAGCAGAACGATTCCAGTGTTCACATGGCATTGTCCCCGTGTGTGTGTGTGTGTGTGCCCAATTTCCCCTTTTTGTAAGGGCCCCAGTCATATTGCATTGGAGGCTCACCCTACTTCAGTATGACTTCATCTTAACTAATGACACCTCACTCGATTCTATTTTCAGAGAAGGCCATATGCTGAGATATTGAGGGGGACACAGTTTAACCCATAACCAATCCTGTGTGTGAAATAAGAGTCAAGAATGAGTCCAGAGTTTTCAGACTGGGCAAATAGAAGAATGGAATTGCCATTCATGGGAAATAGGTGACAGAGAGGAGCTGGTGTATGGGGAAGATCAGATATGGTGCCCCGGAAGGATGGATTTCGATGGGTCCTTGTGAAGGGTGTATGTTTAGAGTGAGGATCAAGGGTGTATGTTTAAAGTGAGGATCACCAATAAAACAAGAAATCACAAGATAGTTATCTAAATCTCTAGCTTTCAAAATTTATATCAATAGCTCAGCATGTGGAAAAATATATATTGATTGCATAAGATAATTTTTAACTACACAAAGCATTTGTAGTTTTTCTTAAAATGCGTCATGGGGGGGCACCTGGGTGGCGCAGTCGGTTAAGCATCCGACTTCAGCCAGGTCACGATCTCGCGGTCCGGGAGTTCGAGCCCCGCGTCGGGCTCTGGGCTGATGGCTCAGAGCCTGGAGCCTGTTTCCGATTCTGTGTCTCCCTCTCTCTCTGCCCCTCCCCCGTTCATGCTCTGTCTCTCTCTGTCCCAAAAATAAATAAACGTTGAAAAAAAAATTAAAAAAAAAAAAATAAAATGCGTCATGGGTTCATCACGGTATGTGTCAAAGAGTTCTGCAAATGTGGACTTTTTTCCCCCTAAATAAATGTAGCTTAGGCATTTTATCCGAGTTAGTTTATCATTTCAAGTCTTTGTTGGCAAGAGTTTGCTGGCTGTGAATGGGATCTGGCCAGGAAGCTTTCCTTAGGGAATGAGGAAATGGAAGCACAATAGAAGCATTGTACACTGCTAGAATATTCTTCTTTTAAGAGGACATTGCTGTTTTATTGGTGGAAGTAACCATGGAATTTGATAATTAAAAGAAAGAATAAGCAAAATTCCAGGCGACAAGAAGTGAGAATTTTATAAAAAGCCATGTCAAGCATGAATAATATCTTGAATACTCAATTCATTGGCCTTGATATGCTTCCTCTTAGACCCCTGCTGTAATTATATTTAAATTTATGAAAGCTTTCACGCTTGTACAAAAATATACAGGGAAGAAGTGTCTATGGACTTTTTCTTATAGTCGCATACCGTGTGATAATAAAATATTCATGTTTCCACTGAGTTAACCAATATTTTTGAATTGTTTAAAAATGGAAAGAAAAACACATGTCAGAACTAATTTGATAGTAACAAGTTTGTGCTAATAATCATTAATGATGGATTTTAATGGATACACATTTAGATAGTTAAAAAATATCTGCATGTATGTTTTAAAGAAAATTGAATCTTGGTATTTAAACCAATCAGCATTACCCTACAATTTTTGAGGGTAGAACTTGCAATAATTATCATCAGTCCTTCCTAACTATGTGATTAGAGCATTGAGGTTGGCAGGAGTCCTGTCATTTAAATTGATTATCATTGGAGAATAAAAACTTTGAGACCGCATGGTCTGGAGAAGAGAAAACTGATGGTGAGAAATTCTGGTTTCATTCCCAGATTTAGAATTGCTTCATCATATGACTTGGAGAGTAAGTCAATTAATTCTATTTGTAGAATGTTAAGTGCAGCCACCCACTTCTTATCATTGCTGTTCACATCTTTGATCCCGTTTGACCAGAGTGAAACCCAGCATGACTACATTTTGCTCATCTAGAGTTTCTGATCAGGGATAATCATGATCAGTTTAGCTCTTGTCATCAATTATAAAATAGAGAGTGATGAGGAAGATGCAGTTGTGAAAGTTGACATTGACACTATTAAGAAGTTACATCTAAGAAAGTTTGGCAGTAATGAATGGATGAGACAAATGGGAGTTACAAGGCAAGGGAGTCCCAGTGCCCAGGATGCTTTTTCATGAACTGTTTTTGTGACAAAGTTAATTGGAGATTATGAACTGTTCGGGGTTACTATGCCCCAAGAAGTTGTGTTTCTTTGGCAACATTTGTTAAACCCATTATCAAATATATTCTAGCAGTTAAAATGGTACCCTTAACTGCTTACTCTTAACTAAAGAAAGATTATGTTAAAGAAATTTAATTTTATATAAACAATACGGGACCCCACTGCCTACACCAGAAATGAAAGTATAGCTCAGCTTCACTTTTAAGCACTGGAGCAAAAATCATATGTAAAATTCAATTAGCTAAGTATAAAACAATCACAGAAAAGTGAGTTTTGTTTCAGATATGCAAGGATGGCTTAATGTTAAAAAACTTGTTAATGAAATCTAGTATATTAATATTAATGAGAAGAAAAGCCTATGGCCATCTCCACAGATGTCCAACATCCACTTGAAAAAGTACCCAATCATAATTAAAGGAGAATTCTCTTATAGCTTCCAATTATGGAATGAATAAGTTACAGGCGTAAAAGGCACAGCATAGGGAATATGGTCAGTGGTATTGTAAAAGGGTTCTGTGGTGACGGACGGTAGCTACACTGAGATAAGCACAGCGTAACACGTAGGCAGGTTGAGTTACTATGTTGCACACCTGAAACCAACGTAGCATTGGGTGTCAACTATGCTCAAATTAAAAAAATAAAATAAAAATAAATAAATACAAGTTAAAAAATCTCTTAACAGAACACAGAAGGAGTGTTCTTCAATTTCTCAGGGAGTTACCAGTCAGGTATATCATATTTAGAAGCTTTATCAATATTAAAAACACTTCAAAAAAATGGAATTTTATGCATTATGTCATCTATAATATTTAAAATTATACTTGGGATACTAGGCAATGCTAAGCATCATAAAAGCGGAGAGAAAAGCAAGAGACATGCCATTATTTGTAGACTTCACAATTATATACCCAAAATACACAGGAGAATAACATCAAGCTGTTATAACTCATAAAATGAGTCCGTTATCCAGATATAATCTCAAAACACAAAATTCCATAGCTTTCCTTTATACCAGCCATAAATAATTAGAAAATGTAAAAAGAAATGCAATCCAACCTATAAAAACAATAAAATGATAAGATACATAGGGTAAAATCCTAACAAAAATACGCAAAATGTTTTGGGAGAATACTAAATTTTATATAAGTTCAAAATGACCAGAGGAAAAAGAGACACATATCAAGCTCATGAACGAGAAGGTTCACTATAGAAGCGTTGAATTTGAAGGAGAGGACTCCTCCCAATATGCTCATTTAATGATCTTGCATTCAAAGATTCCAATGAGATTTTTCAGGAGTGGCAAAAAATTGATTCAGTAAATCACATGTAAATATAAATGACCAACACAGCACAAGACAATTAACAGGAAGATTACAAGAACAATAACACAAAGCATGCACAGGCACTATGTTCTTTTTAAATGCTGATTTAATTATTTTGAGAGAGAGGGAGAGTGGACACGCAGGGGAGGAGCAGAGAGAGAGGGAAAGAGAGAAGCCCAAGCAGGCTCCACTCCACACTCAGCACAGAGCCCAATGCAGGGTTTGATCCCCCATGACCGTGAGATCATGACATGGACCAAAATAAAGAGTTGGATGCTTAACTGACTGGGCTACCCAGATGTCCCCATGCTGTTTGGTTTTTTTTAAACATGAATTACCTTAAGTTCTTAAGACAATAATATAAGGACTAGAAGTAGACTCCTACTTGGATAAGAATTTCATATTTGGGAGGGATATATAGAACTTTTCAGTCCTAACTTTTCGGTCAGTGCAATTGTCTGAATGTTATATCCTTGGCTGTCTATATGGAAAATGAAGTACAATTAGATTTCTGTCTATACACCACAAACAAATTCTGTGTTGAATAAGGGTCTACATGCTTTAAGAGTATAAAAATTAGGTAAAGTTATGGAAATGTTTATTCATGTTGCATATTTAATGTCTTTATGGACAACAAAATAAAGTATTGAGAAATTTTCCCATATTAATCCTTAAATCTTCTGGAGAAAAAAAGTCTTCATAGCTAAGGTTAAAAGTCAAGGGATATGCAAAATAAAGTAACAGTGAGATAGTACTGCACATCTATTAGAATGGCCAAAATCCAGAATATTGTAACACCAAATTGTGGTGAAGATGTAAAACTGGAAATCTTTTTTATTGCCCATGGGAATGCAACACGGTACAGCCACTTTGGAAGACAGGTCGGTGGTTTCTTCCAAAAGTCAGCACTCTCTTACCCTGTGAACCAACAGCTGTTCTCCTTCACGCTCACACAAAGGAGTTGAAAATTTATCTCCACGGAAAAACCTGCACACAGTTGTTTGTAGCAATTTTGTTTATAATTGCCCAAACTTGGAAGCAACCAAGGTGTCCTTCAGTAGGTGGATGGATAAACTATGGTCCATCCAGACAATGGAACAATATTCAGCACTAAACAGGAATGAGCTATCGAGCCATGAAAAGAGATGGGGTAAACGTAAAAGCACATTGCTAAGTGAAAGAAGCCAATCTGAGAAGGCAACGTGCTGAATGATTCCAGCTATATGAAAAGGCAAAAACTATGGGGACAGTAGAAAGATCAGGGATTGTCAGGGGCTTAACGGGGGAGTAGGAATGAATCAGTGGAGCATTGAAGACTCAAAGGGCAGTGAAAATAGTCTGTATGAGATCATAATAATGGGTACGTATAATTAAGTATTTGTCCAAACCCAGTGAATATACAACACCCAGGGTGAACTGTAAGGTTATCTGTGGACTTTGGGTGATTTTGATATGTTGATCTAGATTCAAGCATTGTCACAAATGTACTACGTCGGTGGGGGATATGGATAAAGGGAGAATGTACTTGTGTAAAGCAGGGAGTATATAGGAAATCTCAATACCTTTCCCTCATTTTTACTGCAAACCTAATAAAACTGCTCTAAAAAAGTAAATGTTTAATTAAAAAAAAAAGCTAAGGATGGATGGGAACACACACCTATAGAAGCAAACAGTAAATACCATGAATATGTAAAGAAGTCACATGAGTGAATTTTCAAAAGTCATACATACTAACGTCCCAAATTTTGAAGAGGAAAGAAAACGGAAATGGACGATATACGTAAGACGAGATGTTCAACCTTGCTTACATTCATAAAGTACAAATTAGAAAGACATACTGTTTTCAGGCATCAGATTGGCAATAATTAATGTTGGATAATATAAGGGTTAGCTGTACGTGTGGGAACCTTGGGATTCAAAGTGGAGAATAGCCATCTGGGAGGGCACTTTGGCAATATTATTTGAAATTTGACATCAGCATTACTCATCCTCCAGCAATTTCCTAGAGCAGATCAGTGATTCTAATAGTGCATCTCTATTCTGGTAGCATCATCATCACCTGGGACTATGTTAGAAATGCAAAGCAGGTCTCCCAGGTGATCCAAATGCCAAAATTTGACAATCACCATTATGACCATTGTTAGGTAACTAAGGGATGACAGAACCGTGCGTTGAAACGCTGTGCTACAATTAAGAAAATATGGGATAGATCCTATGCCTCGCCACACCAAAATATATTGTCAATAAAGCAAGCTACAGAACAGGATGTGATAGAATAGCCATTTATGTAAGTGGTTCAGATAAGACTTGAGTCTTACCTGAAATGACTCCAGTTGTTACAAAGGAGAAAGTATTACTTGCCATATACACACACTGAAATGAACGGTAACGAAAGGTCTTGCTAGAATGACCTGCAAGTGTAGACCAAATGGAGCCATCATTGCCAGGCGGGCCATGTCTGGCATGGTTTCCAAACTGGGGTATGCCTATGCCATCGAGTGCATGTTGGGCTCTTGGAGAATATATTAGCTCTACTATACTGCTTGTGTGTGCAGTTTTTACACCCCAAACCAGAAAAAGTAGAACTTTATTAGTTTTAGTTATGGATTGACATAGGAGCCTTCACTCTTTCTATACATCTGATGGCCATATGAGATTCGTAGTGAGCATATAAACTGAAGAAGTTGGGATTCTGTAATGCAACCATGTGCCTCGGTCGTTGTCCATTGTCAGTCCATTGTCTTCAATTTATTCAGTTTAAATGGTGTCATAGAACATGTTCCTTTAACGTTACTGAAACTTAATGATACTTTGTAATGGTGACTGAGATTAAAAAATTATATCCAATAAATGTGAACAGCTTAAACTATCACTAGTGGAAAAAAATGCAGAACTTAGGGACTAAAAAGGTTTCAAATTTTCCTCATTTTTTTCTGTGATGACAGGTGGCTCTCCACAATATGCTACATATTTGAAAATATATTTGAAACGAAAACACATTTTAAAAGGTGGATATTTAAAGGTGGCCTTTAAAAATCAAGAGTAAGTTAACTGCTTTTATAAATGAATTATGTACTAAAAAGAACATTTTGAATGTTTGAAAGAGCTTGGAATATGTGATTAGTCATTATGTGACGTTGTTGCTAAAATCATGTAAGCCATTGTGTATTTTTTCATATTTGCTTACTTAACAAATCCTGAAAAATCAATGTTGTAAACATTTTTTGATTACTCGCACAGTTTCTTTCTTTCTTTCTTTCTTTCTTTTTTTTTTTTTTTTTGATTTGGGCCCAGTTTGCTCCAAAATATTAACATGAAACAACTGGACAATTGCACGACTGGAGTGGAAATAAACATTACTACCTCTGGTTCAACAAAATATTCCTTAATAATAATTAACTTTGGTCAATTACAAATGTAGTTTGTCAAGCATGTGCAAAAAGGTAGCACCCCATCTCTGACTGTGGCATGGTTTCCTCCTTCTTTGCTGTTCAGCTCTGTATCTGCTACCTATGAAATTCATCCCTACGATTCTCTATTTAGTTTTCCAAAAGCTGCCTTTTGCCTTCCTTGCCTGTCCTGCTCATGCTTCTCTCATTCTGGCTGACTTTGTGGAAGTTGTAAAAAGGGTATTGCTGTCCTGTGCATAAATCCAGTCCAAGGAGTTGTTTCACAGTGACCATGGTCACCTGTTAGGGCTTCCGAAGTGCTTGTTTCATGTGCGTTTGTTACAGAGTGCAGTCATCATTCTTCACAAAGCTTATTTCATTCAGGTTTTCAACAAACACAAATACCTAAGGTGAACAAAATATAATTCCTCAAAGAACTGCTGAATTAGGGAGAAAACAGGTAAAACAAGTGATGCGGAGAGTCTCGGACCATATGGCTTATCTGAGCAGCCAGAAGGATAAAGGAATTAAAGAAAGGTTTCAGCAGGGGTAGTATTGGCCAGGAGGAAACAGAGGACATTCTAGGAACAAGTAAAGGCAGGAAAATGTAGAACAATATAGTTTTGAGGTAAAATTACTACAGTTTGCTTTGCTTTGGTAGAAAGCCTGTCAGCAGTTGATGGAATCTCTCCTAGGAAAATTTTTTATTACTAAATTATAAATTTATGGTTCTTAGCATGGGCTATGCATCAAAGTTGTCTGGGACCTAACCCAAGACTACTGAAACAGGACTTCAGGTTGGGACCTCAAGCACTGTATGTTTTTTTTTTTTTTTTACAAGATCAGTTAATTTTGAGGGGCTGAGAAATTTGTGCACAACGTGTCAGTATTTAATATTCTTTTGATGTTGCAAGGCCTTGCAACAGTGATGTTTATCTATTTCATTAGGTATCTGCTGTATCGAAAGCAATACTCTCATAGATTTAAGCAGAGTCCTTAGGGTTCTTAGCACTGTCTCAAACATAAAGTTATAAAGTAAGGGAATAACTTTAATAACAGATTGTGAAAATTCTGAATACTGTGCTAAATTATTTAACATTTTAATTGGTTAAAAAGGTGGATAATCATTGAGCAGAACTAACTACATGTAAAAATTAGTTGTGGCCAATGGAACATTCTCCATGATAGATCACGTTAGCTCACAAACAAGCCTCAGTTCAAAAAGGTTGAAATCCTATCAAGCGTGTTTTCTAATAACCACAATGTTATGAAACTAGAAATCAATTACATGAAGAGAACTGGAAAAAACACAAATGCGTGGACATTAAACAGCATGCTACTGAACAACAGCTGGGTTATTGAAAAAATCAAAGGGAAAAAACATACTTAGAAACAAAGTGGAAACAGAAAGCCAATGGTGGAATCTGTGGGATGCAGCAAAGGTGGTTCTGAGAGGGACATTCTTAGCAATACAGGCCTACCTCCAGAATGAAGAAGCATCTCAAAAACTCTAACTTTACACTTAAAGGAACTAAAAAAGAAGATCATAAACAAAGCTTAAAGTTAGTAGAAGGAAGGAAATAAGAAAGATCAGAATGGAAAGAAATGAAATAAAGACTAAAAACACAATAGAAAAGATCGATGAGACCAAGAGGTAGTTTCTTGAAAAGATAAACAAAATTGCACACTTTTAGCTAGACTCACCAAAGAAAAAGAAGTTTCAAAAGAATAAAATCCAAAATGAAGGTACGACTAATACCACAGAAATACAAAGGATTATAAGAGACTAGTGTCAACAATTATATACTAACAATTGGACAATCTCAAAGAAATGGATATATTCCTAAAAAATGGACTATCTATGTAAGACTGAATCATGAAGAAATAGGAAGTCTGAAAGGACTGATTACTATTAAGGAGACTGAATCAGTAATCAAAAGCCTCCCAACAAACAGAAGCCCAAGACCAGATGGCTTCATTGGTAAATTCTACCAAACATTCAAAAAAGATTTAACACCCATACTCAAATTATTCCAAAAAGTTGAAGAGGAAGGAATGCTTTTAAACTCATTTTACAAGTCCAGTCTTTATCCTGAAACCAAAAGCAGACAAAAACACCACACAAAAAGAAAGAAAATGATAAACAATATCCTTGATTAGCATTGATATAAAAATGCACAATAAAATATTAGCAAACTGAATTCAACAATATATTAAAAGGATCATATGCCACATTCAAGTGGGATTTATATCAGGGATGGAAGGATAGTTTATTTCTACAAATCAGTGTGATACACCACTTTAACAGAATGAAGGATTAAAGTCATATAATCATCTCAATAGATGCAGAAAAAGCATATGGCAAAATTCAAAATCCATTTATCATAATAACTCTCAACAAAATAGGTATAGAGGGAATGTACCCTTAATATAATAAAAACCATATATGGCAAACCCACAGCTAATATCATACTCAAGGGTGAAAATCTGAAAGCTTTTTCTCTGAGATCAGAATAAGACAAGGATGCCCACTCTCTTCACTTTCTTACTGATGGGAATCCTAGGTACTGCAATTAGGCAAGGAAAGGAAATAAAAGGCACATTGGAAAGAAAGAGGTGGAACTGTCACTGTTTACAGATGACATGTTACTGTATACAGAAAACCCTAAAGACCACCCCAAAACTGTTAGAACTAATAAGTGAATTCAATAAAGTGGCAGGATACAGAGTTAATATACAAAAAGCTGTTGTGTTCCTCTACACCAATAACAAAATATGACAGAAATCAAGGGAATAACAGCACATACAATTGCATCAGAAAGAGTAAAATATCTAGAATAAATTTAACCAAGAAGGTGAAAGATTTGTACACTGAAAACTGTGAGACATTGATGAAAGGAACTGAAGAAGACACAAATAAGTGGAAAGATATTCCCTGTTCATGGACTGGAAAAATTAATATTGTGAAGATGTCGATACTACCCAAAGGAGTGTACAGATTCAAAGGAATCCTCATCAAACTTCCAATGGCATTTTTTTGCAGAATAGAACAAATGATTCTAAAATTAGCATGAAACCACAAAGACACCAAATAGATAAAGCACTCTTGAGAAAGAGGGACACGGTTAGAGGAACCACGCTCTCAGATTTCATACTGTACTACAAAGATGTATTAATCAAAACAGTATGGTGTTGGTATAACAACAGACCCATAGATCAATGGAACAGAATATAAAGGCCAGAAATAAACCCATACATAGGTGCTCAATTAGTTATGATAAGGAAGCCAAGAGTATGCAATGGGGAAGAGAAAATTTCTTCAATAAATGGTGTTGAGAAAACTGGGAAGCTACAAGGAAAATAATGAAATTGCACCAGCATCTTATACCACTCTGGATAACAGAATGGAGTTCCCCAGAAAGTTAAAAATAGAACTACCCTACAGTCCATCATTGCACTACTCGGTATTTACCCAAAGAATGCAAAAATACTAATTCAAAGAGCTACATGCACCCCAATGTTTATAGCAACATTATGTATAGTAGCCAAAATATGGGAACAGCCCAAGTGCCTGTCAACTGATGACTAGATAAGGAAGATGTGGTCTATACATACAATGGAGTTTTACTCAGCCATAAAAAAGAATGAAGTCTTGCCATTTACCAAGATGTGGATGGAGCTGGAGGGTATTATGCTAAGTGAAGTCAGTCAGAAAAAGCCAAATACCTTATGATTTCACTCATATGTGGAGTTTAAGAAACAAACAAGCAAAGGACAGACTCTTAACTATAGAGAGCAAACTGATGGTTACCGGGGGGATCGGGGGGAAGGGATAGGGTAAAGTAGGGAATGGAGATTAAGTATTGCAATTGCTGTGATAAACTCTGGGTGTTGTATGGAAGTGTTGAATCACTGTATTGTGCACCTGAAGCTAATATTACACTGTATGTTAAGTAACTGAAATTTAAATAAAAACTTAAAACAAAAGGCAACTTACTGAATGGGAGAAGGTATTGGTAGGTCATATATCAATAGGGGGTTAATACTGAACATATATATGGAACACATACAACTCAATAAGAAAAACAACAAATAATTTGATTTAAAAATGGGCAGAGGATCTGAACAGGTGTTTTTCCAAAGAACACATACAGATAGCCAATATGCACATGAAAAGGTGCTCAACATCCTTAACCATCATGAGAGAAATGCAAGTCAAAACTACAAACGGATATCGTCTTATACCTGCCCCGGTGGCTATTATCAGAAAGACAAGATATAACAAGTGTTGGTGAGGAGGTGGAGAAAAGGGAATCCTCATGTTCCATTGGTAAGAATACAAGTTGGTATAGCCACTAGTAAAAACAGTATGGAGGCTTCTCAGTCACTAAATTCTACATCTGAAACTAATCTTATACTGTGCGTTAACTAACTGGCATTTAAATAAAAATTTAAAGAAAAATGAACAAAATGTCCCCTCAAAATAGAAGTATTATCTGATCAAGCAATTTCATTCCTGGATATCTATCAAGAAAAGGAAAATGCTAACTTAAAAAGACATATGCATGGCTACATTCATTGCAACATTGTTTATTAGGCAAGATATGGAAACTGTAAGTGTTCATGGATGGATATACACAATGGAATATTACTCAGCCAAAAAAAATGAAATTTTGCCATTTGCAACAACATGGATGGATCTAGAGGGTATTATGTTAAGTGAAATAAGTCAGAGAAAGACAAATACTGCATGATTTCACTTGTATGTGGAATCTAAAAAATCAAAACAATTAAAACCCAGACATAGAGATAAAGAAAGCAAATTGTTAATAGCCAGAACAGAGGTGAACAGGGAAAGGGTGGGTAATGGGTAAAGGAGATAAAAAAAAAAAATACAGACTTTCACTGGGCACCTGGGTGGCCTCAGTCTCTTAAGCCTCTGACTTCAGTACAGGTCATGATCCCACGGTTCATGGGTTTAAACCCCGTATTGGGCTCTGTGCTGACAGCTCAGAGCCTAGAGCCTGCTTCAGATTCTGTGTCTCCCTCTCTTTCTGTCCCTCCCCCATTCACACTCTGTTTCTCTCTCTCACTCTTCTCTCAAAAATAAATAAACATCAAAGAAAAAAATTTTTAAAGTACAGACTTACACTCATATATTAAATAAGGCATAGGATGTAATGTATAGCATGGGAACTATAATCGATAATATTAATCTCGTGTGATGAGAGATGGTAGTTAGACTTATACAAAGGTCAAATCACTATGTTGTACCCCTAGAACTAATGTAATATTGTATCTTAACCATACTTCAATTAAAAAAAAAACTAGATGTGGGCGTCAGCTAATGATGACCTCAGCTTCGAAATCTTCTGAAAAATACTTTTATTTTTATTTATTTTAAAAAATTTTTTTTTAACGTTTATTGATTTTTGAGACAGAGAGACAGAACATGAATGGGAGAGGGTCAGAGAGAGAGGGAGACACAGAATGTGAAACAGGCTCCAGGCTCTGAGCAGTCAGCACAGAGCCCGACACGGGGCTTGAACTCACGGACCGAGAGATCATGACCTGAGCCGAAGTCGGACGCTTAACCGACTGAGCCACCCAGGCTCCCCTGAAAAATACTTTTAAATATGGTTTGGATAAGAGAAATATTAGATTTTCCTCATATCTTCTTCAAAAGCAGTAAACTTGAAGTTCTACAGATGAATATCTACTGTGTTATTTGTTGGGAAATCAGTCATTAATTGATAGAATTCTTTGTAGTTTAGTGTAAAAGTACATTAAAGATGATTGAACACATTCTCAATAGGAATTGGAAATAAAAATATTCCCCCAACAAAACTCAACTGTGTTTTAGGATTTGCTTTCACTTTTCTTATGGCAAGTCACAAGATATCTGCATAAAATAATCTTCCTATAAATAGTCTTCCTGACTCATCTTACAACTAGAGTCTATATTGTGTGGGCATGTGCACACATGCTTGCACACACACTTGCACACACACACTGAGAGCCCTTTATTAAGTGATGGAAATTTGTGCTAAATCCAATGATTTCTAATATAAACAGTCAAAAATGTTAAGTGGAGTTTCAATAATCCTTTATGTTAATTAAAAATCTTAAGACGCTCCAAATCCAGCCTCGTAAGAAGGAAAAAGTAAACCTCACAAATACTCTGCATAATTAGATCGATTACAGATGAGATTAGAAATGTCATCACTGGGGAGCCTATTTCTTAGTGCGACTGTGGTGGCTAAGTAGTGGCATATAAATGAGTCCCTAGAAAAGTGGCTGAATTAAATGAATAAATAATGTGTAATAAGTCATGAGTTACTGGTTATTAGTATTGTTTCACTTATTTTACTTATGGTTTATGTTCATTCTCAAATCTTTTTCTGAGTTGGTATTACAGTTGGAAACGTTTAGCATGTCTAAACTCTCAAGAGACTTTTTAAGCTAGGTGTACATATGCATAACAATTTTGCTTAGCTCTATTTAACCAGAACAGTGTGTAAAGATATCATTGTCTAATTTAAGAAACATTATTAGTGTTAATAAAGACTTGCATTTTGTTAAAAAAAATCAAGGTCTTTAATAACTTGCCTACTGTTGCATAGTCCAAAAGTCCTATGTTAGGATCATGGGATCATTCCATCCATCACATTCCACAAATTGATATCTGATTTCACCTCTGGAGGATAACTATGTTTTTGTTCTGATGTGACTTTAGTGTTTTAGCTATTTTGCATCTCTGTGGTGGCTAAGCATTAGGAGGGTGAAAATTCTCTTCCTCTGGCATTTTCATGATCTGACTTCTGACTCCTGATTTTTTTCTGATACTTAGAGAAAATGAAATTATTGTGCAATAATAAATATTGGGATACACCCTAAAAATATCACTGAGAGTCTCAAGCTCATTATATTAGCACACTGTGAGAATGTTGAACAATTGAAGATAAATGTTTATGCACAGAAGTTATTTAGGAAAATATACCCAACTTAGAAGGAGAGAGATTTTGAGGAATTCTTCATTTTTACTTTAGTGTAAACTACTTTTCCTTAATGGCCCCAGGATAGTATTATTTCATTTATTAAGCACTTAAAAATTATTTTCAGGGTGCCTGCGTGGCTCAGCTTGTAGAGAGACCAACTCTTGATTTTGGCTCAGGTCATGATCCCAGGATCGTGAGCTCGAGTCCCAGGTTGGGCTCTGCTTTGAACATGGAGCCTACTTAAGATATTCTCTCTCTCTTTCTCTCTCTCTCTCTCTCTCTCTCTCTCTCTCTCTCTCTCTCTCCCTCCTTCCGCCCTGTCCCCCCACCCACATGCTCTTTCTCTCTCTCCCAAATTAAAAAAAATCACATTATTTATTACAAAAATTTGTATTAGTACACATTTTCCATTTCTCTGTTATTTTTCAATTGTCTCTGACTTCCATGAACATTTGTTTAATGTTCTGTATGTTTTCAGGTGTGTCAACTCTTTTTTTTTTAATGTTTATTTCTAGTTAGTTAATAGTGTTATATTAGTTTCAGGTGCACAATATAGTAATTCAGGACTTCCAAACATCACCCTGTGCTCATCTCAACAAGAATCCCCATCACCTATTTCACCCATCCGCCCCCCCCCCACCTCGTCTGTGGTAACCATCAGTTTGTTCTCTGTATTTAAGAGTCTGTTTCTTTCTTTTTTTGAAATGTATTTATTTTGAGAGAGTATGCACAGGGGAGGGACAGAGCAAAAGGGAGAGAGAGAGTTTCAAGCAGGCTCCGTGCTGTCAGCACAGAGCCCAAAATGGGGCTCCATCACCCGAATCATGAGATCACGACCTGAGCCAACATCAAGAATTGGATGCTTACCCTAGTGAGCCACCCAGGTGCCCCAAAAGTCTGTTTCATCACTTGTCTCTCTCTTATTTTTTCCCCTTTGCTCATTTGTTTTGTTTCTTAAATTCCACATGAGTGAAATAATATGGTATTTGTCTTTTCTCTGACTTGTCTCACTTAGCATTATCGTCTCTAGCTCCATCCATGCCATTGAAAATGGTGAGATTTCATTCTTTTTATGGTTGAATAATATTCCATTGTATATTTATATACCACATCTTCTATGTCAACTGATGGACACTTGAGCTGTTTTCATAGCTTGGCTATTGTAAATAATTCTTCTGTAAACATTGGGGTGCACGTATCCCTTTGAATTAGTATTTTTGTATCCTGTGGGTAAATACCTAGTAGTGCGATTACTGGATCATAAGGTAGTTCTATTTTTAATTTTCTGAGGAGCGTCCATACTGTTCTCCAGAGTGGCTGCCTCGGTTTGCATTCCCACCAACAGTGCACAAGGGTTCCTTTTCCTCCACATCCTCGCTGACCCCTGTTATCTCTTGGGTTGTTGATTTTAGCCATTCTGATGGGTGCGAGGTGATAGCTCATTGTAGTTTTGATTTGTATTTCCCTGATGATAAGACATCTTGTGTCTGTGGGCCATCTGGCTGTCTTCTTTGGAGTAATGTCTGTTCATATCTTCTGCTCATTGTCGGCTCTTATCGTCATTTTGCCATAGGTTATGTCATTTTCAACAAGGCGACAATAAATGTTATAGTATCAACTCTGTATGTATCCACTGATCCCAAAAAGAAAGTCTACAGGATCCCCAGGGTTTTCTGTAAGCTATTGTCTTTTCTGTTCTGCTTAAAAGCAGCAGTTTTGTGGAAGTGGTATGCAGTCTGTCTACGGAACATGCCTGTGGCACCCTGCTGAGGGGCTGCACAAATCTCCTGTCTTAATCTTCCAGCTTCTCTGAGAGTTCCGTGTCTTGGTGGGGGAGGGGGGCAGGGAGAGCCATCACACAGGAAGTCCTGGTACCAGGACGGTAACACTGGCGTTCAGGGTCTTCCCTGTCTGTGGTGGCCCTGGGAAGGAAACGAAGAATCCTCTGAGCAATAGGGCAGGACAATGGTTTGTTAGAAATAGAACAGAAGACATAATTGCAGGTGGCAAATGAGAAGAGTCGCCAAGACGAAATAATAGTGCATATTTGCCAGTTCCTAGTGGAGGTCATGACTGGATCTGCAGTATACTTGATATGTGCCTGTGGTGGGGGAGAAACTTCTTTCCCTGGACCTCTCTTGCCACAGGAAGGCACACCAACTAGAGAAATCTTGACTTCTCTCAGCTACCTCTCTCATGTCCCCTTGGGTGATTGGGGAGCCTAGGGAAGGGACTTGGCATGTGTTGATCCCCTTCTCCCTCCTCTTTGGGGTCTGCCTCTGCATCGCTCTGCTTTATAATTCATTAAGGTGGCTAAAGCAGCCTCAGTTGGTCTGGCTGTGTATGTACTTCAGTATCCGCATTCCTTCTGGCCCACAGCTATAAGCCACATTCTCCAAAGTCCACGAGACTAGCACTAAGAGTGAATTTTTTATGTCCATTTTTTCAGTCTTGCATCAGTCTCTTCCTTGGTTCTAAACTTAGGCTGTAAGCAGAAGTGTGATTTACTCAACTCCCTAAAATATTAACATCATAGATATTGGTGAATTGGGTGTAATCAGAAGAAAGATCAGCACATATAAGGGAAATACATTCCTAATATCATAATGGAATATGGTAATGAAACGTGAAGATATTGAAGTTTTCATGGTAAACTTGGATAGTTCGTAAATGAGGGTTAAATTAGGCCCAAGCAAATGATTCTTTTTGAAATGTTGCTGTGGTATGTAAACACTTTTTTTTTTCAATGTTTATTTATTTTTGGGACAGAGAGAGACAGAGCATGAACGGGGGAGGGGCAGAGAGAGAGGGAGACACAGAATCAGAAACAGGCTCCAGGCTCTGAGCCGTCAGCCCAGAGCCCGACGCGGGGCTCGAACTCCCAGACCGCGAGATCGTGACCTGGCTGAAGTCGGACGCTTAACCGACTGCGCCACCCAGGCGCCCCTGTAAACACTTTTAAAATAGTCCAGCAGTATATAACAAAGCATGAAACTTTATATGAAAAACACACACATGTTTACGCTTGATTTTATAGACATTGGATGTGCTTGATAGAGAGTTTAGATGACTACCAAAGTCATTTTATTGTCCTGATGAGTGGTTAATTTAGGGTTGGTCTTCAATCTTATTTCTTATAAAGGAAATTCTAAATATCGTAATGTTACACTTTTTTTCGTATTTAGTTGAGCAGTTTTCTTTTTTTTTTAAAGTTTACCCATTTATGTTGAGAGAGAGCGTGCATGTACATGTGCATGTGGTAGAGGGGAAGAGAGAGAGGGAGAGGGAGGGAGGGAGGGAGGGAGGGAGAGAGAGAAAGAGAGGGAGAAGAGAGAATCCTAAGCAGGCTCCTTACTGTCAGCACGGAACCCTCAAACCCATAAACCCTGAGATCATAACCTGAGCTGAAACCAAGAGTCAGATACTTAGCTGTCTAAGCCACACACGCACCCCAGCAGTAGTTTTATGCTACATTTAAAATTGCTACATTGCTACACTTTAAAATTACCATCCCCCAATCCAGTCCACGTTCCAGCTTAGTTTCTTCAGAATTTTCTGGGGACAGGAGCCCAGGTTTCAATATATATTTATTAAAACCCAAATGATCCCAAAGTATAGACACATTTAAGGATTATTGTAGCAATAATTTAAAAGTACGTTAGCACCCTCCCCCATCCTCATTTGCAACTTCGCTTTCTGGGGGTTTCGGTACCTGTGCTCAAACGAGGCTGGAAACGGGTGATCGTCCTTCTGACCAATCTTGTCACATCACTGATAGCCTGATGCTGCACTTACAGTGCCTATCTCAGTCACCTCCATCTCATCATGTATGCATTTTATCATCCCACATCATCATGAGAAGTTGGGTGAGTTTGGTACAATAAGGTATTTGGAGAGAGAGAGACAGAGACAGACAGAGAAGAGAGAGACCACATTCACACAACTTGTATTACAGTATGTTATTATAATTGTTCTATTTTATTATTAGTTCTTTTGTTAATTTCACAACTGTGCCTAATTTATAAATTAAGCTTTGTTGTAAGTACATATGTAGAGGAAAAAACATAGCGTGTGTAGGGTTCAGTACTGTTGTGGTTTCAGGCATGGAGGGCTTCAAACATATACCCCTCAACGCAGGACTACAGTAGTACATTCTTTTTTTTTTTTAATTTTTTTTTAACATTTATTTATTATTGAGAGACAGAGCATGAGCAGGGGAGGGGCAGAGAGAGGAGGAGACACAGAATCCGAAGCAGGCTCCAGGCTCTGAGCTGTCAGCACGGAGCCTGATGCAGGGCTCGAACCCACGAACCGCGAGGTCATGACTTGAGCCGAAGTCGGATGCTTAACCAACTGAGCCACCCAGGTGCCCCGTACAGTAATACATTCTTTAGGAAAATAATCAGTTAGAAAGTAGAGAGAGGTGTGAGTGCCAGTTATATGCCCTGTGATCAAATGTGATCGTTGTGGTGCATTGTGAGTGTCATTCAGTGTGGACAAATTCAAAGGGAAAAAAAGCAAATAAAACTTTTTTAAGTATAGATGATAAATCAGTTGTAAACCTGATTTACAGGTTTTTACACAATTATCCCTTGTGTAAATTATCTGTTAAATAGATTTCAGAGAAAAGCAGATGTTTGCTCTTGTATGCTACTGTTTGTTTCAGAACCCATCTTAATATAGGTTATATTCAGAAAGTACCTTGTGCTTTTATCAGATATTCCTCATGTTGTAATATTTGCTGCAAAAAGATGAAGTGAAATAAAAAGCAAAAGTGAAACGTTGGGGACGAGAGGTTCTCAGCATTGGATTGAAGGCTGCCCGACTGCAGGGCCCGGTGTAGTTCATTTCTCCACATTCCTCGGGATCCTCAGGACTTGGTTGTGGCTTTGGTTAAATTGTCAGTGTTTGGTGAGTGATCACATTAGGGAATTTGTAGATTAGAATGACAGTGGAAAAGGCCAGCCTGAAACTGGAAAGGCACGGACTTTTTAAATTCAGCTGGGCTGGAGTTCAACAGTGTTTCTACTTAGTTCCCTCCCCTGTAAATGAGATTAATGTTCTCTATCTTACCTACTTGCTGGGAAAGTTGAGATGATGTTTGTAAAACACCTGGTGACTGTAATAACTGGTGGGTGTTGATGTACTTGTCCTCTTCTACACCTGTAGTGAAAACAGTTAATATGGGAGTTAATACAAGAAGTTGCTGCGGGCAAGATCAAAGAGGTTTTTGGCTGCTTTCTCCTTGAGGATTTTGATGGCTTCCTGTCTTACATTGAGGTCTTTCATCCGTTTTGAGTTGTTTTTGTGTATGGTGTAGGAAAGTGGTCCAGGTTCATTCTTCTGCATGTCGCTGTCCAGTTTTCCCAGCACCACTTGCTGAAGAGACTGTCTTTATTCCATTGGATATTCTTTCCTGCTTTGTCAAAGATGAGTTGGCCATACGTGTGTGGGTCAATTTCTGGGTTCTCTATTCTGTTCCGTTGATCTGAATGTCTGTTCTTGTGCCAGTCCCATACTGTCTTGATGATTACAGCTTTATAGTATAGCTTGAAGTCCGGGATTGTGATGCTTCCTGCTTTGATTTTCTTTTTCAAGATCGCTTTGGCTATTCGGGGTCTTTTCTGGTTCCATACAAATTTTAGGATTATTTGTTCTAGCTCTGTGAAGAATGCTGGTGTTACTTTGATAGGGATTGCAGTGATTATGTAGATCGCTTTGGGTAGCATCGACATTTTAACAATATTTGTTCTTCCTATCCAGGAGCATGGAATTTTTCCCCATTTTTTTGTGTCTTCTTCAATTTCTTTCATAACCTTTTTATAGTTTCCAGTGTATAGATTTTTCACCTCTTTGGTTAGATTTATTCCTATGTATTTTATGGTTTTTTGTGCAACTGTAAATGGGATTGATTCCTTGATTTCTCTGTCGCTTCATTGTTGGTATATAGGAATGCAACTGATTTCTGTGCATTGATTTTATATACTACAACTTTGCTGAATTCATGAATCAATTCTAGTAGTTTTCTGGTGGAATCTTTTGGGTTTTCCATATAGAGTATCATGTCACCTGTGAAGAGTGAAAGTTTGACCTCTCCCTGGCCAATTTGAATGTCTTTTATTTCTTTGTGTTGTCTGATTGCAGAGGCTAAAGACTTCCAATACTATGTTGAGTAACAGTCGCGAGAGTGGACATACCTGTCTTGTTCCTGACCTTAGGAGGAAAGCTTTCAGTTTTTCCCCATTGAGGATGATATTGGTGTTGCACTATCAACAATAGCCAAAGTATGGAAAGAGCCCAAATGTCCATCGATGGATGAATGGATAAAGAAAACGTCATATATATATATATATATATATACATATATATATATATATATATATATGATGGAGTATTACTTGGCAATTAAAAAGAATGAAATCTTGCCATTAGCAACTACGTGGTTGGAACTGGAGGGTATTATGCTAAGTGAAATCAGTCAGTCAGAAAAAGACAAAAATCATATGAGTTCACTCATATGAGGACTTTAAGAGACAAAAAAGATGAACATAAGGGAAGGTAAACAAAAATAATATAAAAACAGGGAGGGGGACAAAGCAGAAGAGACTCATAAATGTGGAGAACAAACTGAGGGTTGCTGGAGGGGTTGTGGGAGGCACGATGGGCTAAATGGGTAAGGGGCATTAAGGAATCTACTCCTGAAATCACTGTTTCACTATATGCTAGCTAATTTGGATGTAAATTAAAAAAATAAAAAATAAAATTAAAAAATATATGAGATACTATAAGTATAATTGGGAAAAAAAAGAAAATGGAGCAGTTGGTTTGCAACAAGATTAAGGAGGTTATAACATTTAAGTTTGAAGAAATAGTGAGCCCCTTATTGGTTAATGAAATTCTCATGGAAATCCATGGACCTTACTGTCCTTGTTCTCCACCTACTCAGAAATGACTGGTTAGCTTTGGGTGGGCTCCTTGGGCCATTGGTGACATCATTGGCCTGTCTTTTTGAAGGCCTGGCCCTGGTGAAGTCATAGAGAAGGAAGGCACAATCTATATTAAACATCTCTGGCATCAGCTTTTTGTGCCAGTGTCATCGCTCTGTGGAAAAGCCTTTGCCAACCTCTCCCAACCTCCTCATTCCTCTCCTTGTTGGATACCTTGAGATAATGTGTAACCGGGGGTGGGTGTGCTAGGTGGGGACTTTTCCGGACTTGGGGATGGGGATCTGTGGATTCAACGACATTCTACCATCACAGGTTTGCTGGCTGTGGGCTCTCACTTAGGGGAGACGAGAGGTGCCGTTTCATTGAGTGGTCACCATAGACTCAGCACTCCCCAGGTGAGAGGGCAGATGGAGGATGCATGGTGGCTTTGGGGGCAGTGCAGTGTGAGCAGAGGCAAACTCCCCCCTGCCTGAGTGAAGACTGGAGGCTGTTCCCTTCCTGAGGTCCTGCCAGTCACTGGCAGAGTTGGGGAATGATAAGCAAAGAGTGAAGGACCACATCTCCTTCCCTGGGCTTACTGAACTTGACTATGAAAAAGAAGTATGGTGGCTGGCTGGCATTGTGTTGAATTTCTGGTTTCTGGGAAGTATGAGAGATGGGTCCAGCCTGTGCCTGGCAGCTCAGAATTGTGTAGCAGGGGCAGATGAGGGTGGCTTTCAACTTCCCAGGGGCCCTATGGTGTGGTGTTCCTAAACAAGTGACTTGGAAGTCCAGAGGGGATCATCTGGAGGACTTGGCCCTGGCTCCAAGGGTCTATTGATGCCCAAGGCAGATGCTGTGAGCTGAGCAGCTCTCACAGGTGCTTTCCAGGAGCTTAATGAGTGGGAGCCCCTTACAGGAAGGAGACCTCACACTCAACAGGGAAAGTCACTTGAAGCCCCCCCCCTTTTCCTTGTCCTTCTTTTGTCCTCTCCCAAATCCTCAAAGTGGAAGAGAGAGAGGAGATAGGTAGGTTACAGGGTATGGCCTCTACCCTCCTTAATGCTAAAGAAAGGAAGATTGACTTTAGAATGATGTTAGAGTCTTAAAATCCACAAGTATTAACTCTTCTTAACTGAAATTAGATGGTTTAAGTAACCAAAAATCACTGAAAATTTAATAAATTTAGATAAAACTATTTTTAAGGAAACCAGCCACCCAGCAGGAAAGGGAAGGTTGACAAATGATCGCAGGTAGAAGTAACTGGGAAAAAATAAGACCATTTGATATTGAAACCTCAAAAAGTAGTGATTCCTCACATAGCCAAGGTAGATATTTGAATTCCAGGAGAAGCCGTGATAATAGCTGACCTCCATCTAAGTGACTTATTAAGACTGCCAACTCATAACTGATATAACCCATATTTTATGTGGATGGAGGTCAGCAGCTTCCCGGGCGCTGGCTCTCCACGAGGCTACCTATGGATTCTTCCCCAAGGGCTTGTTTGTGCCTGTTGTGTTCCCATGAATAGGTCATTTAGCTGAACAATACATAAAGCAATGGGAAGGGAGGGCAAAGTGAAATCTATTGTTTCAGTGGGAGCTACCATACAAGCTGGAAGGTGAGAAGAAAAAAACTGTTGTATCCTTTGGATAAATACCTGGTAATGCAATTGCTGGGCCGTGGACTAGTTCTATTTTTAATTTTTTGAGGAACCTCCTTACTGGTTTCCAGAGTGGCTTGCTGATTCGAATGGGCACGTGCCCCCAATGTTTATATCAGTGCTGTCAACAATAGCCAAATTATGAAAAGAGCCCAAGTGGCCATTGACTGATGGATGGATGAAGAAGATGTGATGTAATATATACACAATGGAATACTACTTGGTGATGAAAAGGAATGTAATTTTGCCATTCGCAACAACATGGCTGGAAGTGGAGGGTACTGTGCTAAGTGAAAGAAATGAGTCAGAGAAAGACAGATACTATATGATTTCACTCATATGTGGAATTTGAGAAACACAACAGATGAACATAGGGGAAGGGAAGGAAAAATAAGATAAAAACAGAGAGGGAGGGAAACCATAAGAGACTTTTAAATACAGAGAATAAACTGAGGGTTGCTGGAGGGGCGGTGGATGGGGGGGATAGGTTAAATGGGTGATGGGCATCAAAGAGGACACTTTTGGGGATGAGCATTGGGTGTCATATGTAAGGGATGAATCACTGGGTTCCATTCCTGAAGCCAAGACTACACTGTATGTTAACTAACTTGAATTTAAATTAAAAAAAAAAAAGATTCTGGAGAAGGTGCAGGTATCTGCTCATCCTGCAGCCACCTAAGACAAGCCACCAAGCCCCTTGTATAGGTTTCCTTGCTTATAAAACGACCACATACAAAAAAAAAAAAAAAACAGCTGTTGGATTAGGGTGTGTTATGAAGGCAATAAAAAGTATGGTAAAAAAAAAATCATAAAAAGTCCAAAATTGGTCTGCACTCACTCTGTTTCACAGTTTTGACATTGAATTCCCCACACCTCTGATAATTAACTAAAACGTGCGCTTATAGAAGATGCAGCATGTATCACAGGTCACGCGCGAAGATGTTGTTGCCTTCTGATCTGAGGTCCAGACCCCAAAGGGACCTGTCTTTCTATGGAAAGATGGGAGAGCGAGTGTACATCATGTTGTAAGTCTAAAAAAAACATTAAAGGATTCTATCAAAATTTGTCAGTTGCTTTGCTTTAACTGGTTTTCTCGCTTTTTTTTAGTAAACTTTTTTTATTTTAGAACACTTTTCGATTTACAGAGCTGTGAGAAAATAGTTCAGAGAGTTTCCATATGCTTCACACTCAGTTTTCCCTATTATCAACATCTAACATTCCTGTGTTTGATTTGTCACAGTTAATGAAGCAATATTGGTACATGATTACTAACTGAAGTTCATAGTTTATTCAGATTTCTTCAGTTTTTTCCTAATTTGTTGTTGTTGTTGTTGTTCTGGGATCTCATTCAGGATACCATGTTACATGTAGTAGTTATGTCTTCTAGTCTCCTCTTGGCAGGGCGGTTTTCCTGACCTTCCTTATTTTTGATGACCTTTGATGGCCGTGGCAGTTTTGAGGAGTGCTGGTCAGGTATTTTTTAGAATATCCCTCCACTGGCATTTATCTGAAGTTCTGATCATGATTCACCTGAGGTTATGGGGTTTGAAAGGAAGACCACAGATAAAGCACCATTCCTGTGACGGTTACTTCCTGTCAACATGACTTCTCTCTATTGATGTTGACTTTGATCCCTGGCTGGGGTTACTGCTCAAAGTCACCTGGAGAATCCACTGACCGTTCACATTTTTGGGCCTGGAGATTTTGATTCCAAAATTAAAAGATACATTTGGCAACTGGTTGGTTAAAATAGTGCAAGGAATGCCATAGGTAATAAACACCATTAGGATCTTTGAGCTCTGAAATTCTTTTATTCTGGGGCAACCTTAAAACCAAGTATCAGGTGCTGAAACTTACACTGGTATGGACTAGCAGTTCTCAACTACTTAGGTATGTCAGAATCAAAATCAATCAGAATTGTAGAGCTAAAATAGAAATACACGAGGGCCAAGGGTCATCGAGAGAGTCAGGGCCTGGGTGTTTGTGTTTACCAAATTTTTCAGGTGAATTCTGACATAACAGACATTTGAACACTAAAAATAAAAATGTTGTCTGCAGGACACTTTGGGGCAGGGGGAGAGGGGGAGATACCTGTTGTGTTTTCTTGGCTTACATCTGGTTCTCTACTTTAGGTATAGATCCTAATGCTTGTTAGTGAAGCCCTTTCTCATTTGTATGGTTGCCTCTGTCTAAGACTCAGCAGTGAAGCCTTGACTCAAGTGTGGTCAATGAACCAAGTCCATTTTCCTGATTTCAGAACTTGATCAGGGCTGGAAACATGAACCAAGTTGACCATGTTAACTGAAGTGAAGCAAATGAATGGGAAATATGAATATGAACATTGCATCTAACAAATTCAGTGTTTTGAACATTGATGTACGAAATGCCAAGGTAAACTTGACTCAAGAAGTGTTTTGTAATCAATAGTCAATGAACTGATTATGTAGTTATGGCAGAATGCCATCTTCGGATTAATGATAGATGGCTATTGTTAAAGTAATTGTGCACAAAGGCCCCATTTGTTGAAGAGAAAGGTGATTCATTTGTAGCTGAGAGACAAACTCACATGCCAAGAGATGTTTCCTGACATTTTGTTCATGTGAAGGTCAATTATGGTAATTTATTTAAGCAATTCATTGAGTATATTAAAACAAAGTGACTGAAAGTGAGGATGTGCTTATACAATTAAGTTTTTGGAACAAAAGGATGCCACACCTATGTATGTCATGAGTGTTACATGTTTATTGAGACTTACTTAATGAAGATACTTTTTAACAAGCAATCATCCCTAGATTATCCTTTTTGACAATCTAGATTTTATATACTGTTTTTATTGGAAGCACCGATAGCTAGTAATATAACTTACCTAATTTTTTTATTATGGGATGCCTCGTGGTTCTCAATTATTCAGTCATTTTGATCATTCTCATTAAGGACTTATAACTAAAGAATGTTTAAAAATAAAATATTTCTATCCTCTGCTATTCAAGATTATGCCCCCCTCCCTTTATGAAGGAACAGGCAATTTTTATTTGCTACATGATTAACTTGGGAACATCTCCCTGGGATAAAGCATCCTATCATACCTAAAGTCAGATATATTTTGTGGGGAAATCCCAGATTAGTCGCTCCTCAGCCATTTGTGAGGTTGAGTATGTTCATCAATCTAAGTCATAGTTTTCTCATCTATGAAACACTTGGGATATTTGGTATCCCATTTCTGATTCTGCAGATTAAAAACAACATAGCAATACGCCTATCATATAGTACATGTTCACATATCGTGGCTGTTTTAGAGTCCATAGACTGCATCTGTTACTTCTTTGTGTCTCTGTTCCTATAGAAACACTTGCATGTCTGGCAGAGGAGGCACATGATTAGGAATTAAATTAATAGAAACTATTATCAACAATACATTGTTGGTAGAATGGGAGGTGATCATTTTGAACCCCAGTGTTTTCAACACGTCTTGCTAACTGGCTGAAGAAGGGGAGGTCTTTCCTCTGTGCTCTGCCCTGCTTTTTCATGACCACAGCAAAACCAAGATTTGGGTGTCTTTCCCACTCCCCGAGTGTATTTGTTCCCTAAGGATGATGTAAAAAATGACCACAAACTGAGTGGCTTAAAGCAATAGAAATCTGTTCTCTCTCAGTTCCGTGGGTAGAAGTCCTAAGTGAATGTGTCAGAAGGGCCAGCCATTCCCCTTCTGAAGACTCTAGGGGAGACTCCTTCCTTGTCTCTTCCAGCTTCAGTCGGTTGCTGGTAATTGTTGGCATTCCTTGCCTTGTGGCGGCATACTTCAGTCTCTGCCTCCATCATCATATCGTTTTCTTCTATGTATGTCTGTGTCCAAATTTTCCTCTTATTAAGGACACCAGGCATTGGATTAGCTCACACCCTAATCCAGTATGACCTCAGCTAAACTTGATTATGTACGTAAAGGCCTTATTTCCAAATATCACATTCACAGGTTCCAGGTTGACAACTTTTGGGGGATACTGCTCAAAACAGTGCACCAAGGCTTCTGACTCATGCTCCATCCCTTGTCCCTTCTGGAAACCCTGGCTTCTCACGCTTTGCCCCTCTGACTCCCCTGCAAGCAACAGCAGCCCCCCTGAGAACAACCCGTAGCCCTCCCTGAGTTCCACGGGAACGGAAAAGACCAAATTCTATTTGTGATATTACCTGCATTGACTTATTAGTTGTAAATATCCCAAGTTGTAAATTTTCCATGGGGAAATATTCTCCGTGGGAGAGTGATATCAAATAGCAAGAGAATTGGGGAAAATGCAATGGAGGGACACTCGTAACAGGTACTGAGCGTCCAATGGTATGAAGATCTAAACCCGCCTGAGCTCATCTCATTTGAGGATAGTGCTCAGCATTCTCTCAGTTTTACAGGTGAGGAAATGGATGTTTCAGTTACATGACTTCTCCAAGGTCCTACAGCTAATACATGGCGGAGAGAATTGTATGTCCAGTTTTCTCCAATGCAAATGTTCAAGTCCCTTCCTCTTCTCCAAGAATTTAGGATATATATATATATATATATATATATATATATAATATATATATAATGTATATATAATATATATAAGCATATATATATACATATTATATATATAAGCATATATGTAATATGTATATATATCTGTATATGTATATATCTGTATATGTATATATGTGTGTATATATATCTCTCTCTACATATATATGTATTTACATATATACGTATATATACATATACATATATATATATATACACACACACACACACACACACACACACACACACACACAGACTTTTTTCTCTTTTAACTGCCCACTGAATTTCTATGATATTTTCTTATGATGGAATAATTCCTGAAAAGACATTGTGATGAAAACGATGTTTTCCCCTACCCTTGTAAGTGCTATTTGTCACACACATATTTCACACATATACTCTTCATCCTCTTTATTTTGCTGTCTTTGATAACAATGCTTTCTGACCACTACTTGCAACTTATTCAAATGAGATGTGCGTCCTGAGGGGATTCCAGAAGGCAAGCTAGGATGGATGTGGATCGAAGAAGCGAGGGGCTGGTGACTGCATTTCCAGCTAGGGAGTATTATAGTCAGAACACTGCAGCAGTTGAAATTAGTTGTTAGGGACGGTCTCCTCGATATGCAGAAAAAGACTGTCGGGTAACACAAAGTAGAGTAGTGTGATACAGTTGGAAAAACACATCCCTTCAGTCAAGACGGAGGTATATTTTATTTCCAGTTTGCAAATGACAATTTAAGTGACTGCTCATCAACATGGCTAGCGTGTAACCAGTGATTCCGACAAAAGCCAGCATTATTTTGTTCTCTGTCTAGAAATAAGCAAATTGACTTGACTTGAAATATATTCCAGTGAACTATGCTGTGTGTTTATCGAATAATAAAAGACACAGTAATGTTAAGGCTTATTCAGTTGTTGTTGCTTTTTTTTAAAATTTTTTTTTTAACGTTTTATTTATTTTTGAGACAGAGAGAGACAGAGCATGAACAGGGGAGGGCCAGCGAGAGGGAGACACAGAATCTGAAACAGGCTCCAGGCTCTGAGCTGTCAGCACAGAGCCCGACGCGGGGCTCGAATTCACGGACCGCGAGATCATGACCTGAGCCGAAGTCGGTTGCCCAACCGACTGAGCCACCCAGGCGCCCCATTGTTGTTTTGTTTTAAGCTAATACTTGAATTGCCTTCTGCTCAATAGTTTTCCTGACCACATTCAGTCCTACAGATTCATGTACTGTCTCTTCTTGCTTGACAACATATTCAGTATTTTATCTCCTCTAACAAATTGTTTAGAATAGCAAGTACAAAACAAAAAGAGAAAACAACCCTATTGTGCATTCTCTTAGTATTAAAAGAAAGAATTTAATGGCTTCTACATAATGACTTTCTTTTAATATTGATTGGGTATAAATTTCCATGTTTTACATATGGTTCTTTATTTGGTCCTGATTTGTGGAAACTAGTTGTAAAAGAAAACAACATTGTCAGAGCTCTGTCCTAAAACAGCACCTGGGGTGAAGGCTGAGTTTGGCATAACTGATTCTGCATTGCAATAGTTTTTAAATCAATTGGCAATATTATGTATTAAATAAAAATGAACTGTTTGGGGCAATATTATTACTATTGCCCAAAGTAGGAAACCTAAAAAGAACTGAATTTTACTGCTTGAAAAAAATCATTATATTTGCATGGGCTTACAAACATTTAAATTCACATGCGGATGCAATCTTTTTTTCTTGTTACATTCTACAATGGGTACGTGAACTCACAGATTAAGTGGGTCGTGTCCAGTGGCCTCCACTGCTGTTTGAGGTTGATTTCATGGTGGGCAGACACCGTTCAGCACAAAAGCTCCCTCCGTGACACTGTCAATCCAACTTGGCACTGACACCACAGGGTCTCGTATAGGGTGATGACTTGGGTCATCTTATAGTCAGTTCTTTGAGGCAAGGGTGCATCTTCCTTAACTGGTCCACTACATGATTTATCTCAGTTTCTGTAACCATGGCAAATTTGAGTTATGATAAATCATTCTGAGAACTTCAAATAAGTGGAGGAAGATGAATTTCATGACACATATTTTGCTCCCTTGAACCATATTCTAATAAGATATTATAAAATTCTGCTGCAGATTTCGAGGCTCTCCAATGCCTGACTTAATAGAAACTTTGCTATTATCTGTTGGGCTTTGTGTGACATTTTACTGAAACAAAGGTTTCAGTGGCCAAAAGATCAGGCAACTATGTCTGCTCTTCTGAAATTAAAAGGAGTTTACCACCTTTTTAAAGAAAAGGACAACTGTATGTTTCATCTGTATTTAACTCTTTAAAGCAAAATTCTTCACCATTTAGAGTTTATATACCTATTTGAGAATTTTATATAAGTTTGAAACTTAGAAAAATTTACAAATGCATAGGCATGCAGTTTTTCAGAGATAATTTAAAATATTCAAAGTTTACTGTAAGCCCTTGAATGCCAAGTCAAGAACTCTTATCTAAATTTTATGTGATTATTAATTTTACCACCAGAAAACCTGAGACAAAAAGCCTGCTGCTGGCCTTTATATTGTTTATAAAAATGAATTCAACAGAGATATAGCTTTAATTCTAAAAATAAAACTTTAGAAATAGTTAAGAGAGTGTATGCATAGAATATTGGAAAATCAAAGGCAGACATAATAGTCAATGATTGAATAAAGATTAAAACATCGAATTTCTAAATAACAAAATCATTGTAAAATGAACTTTTGATGACTGATGGGAAAAAAGTAACTTGATACATACATATGCTAGTTAGATAGTTCATCTTTCTCCTATATAATGAAAAATATATAAGAAAAGACTGTCATGATGGTAGAAAAATGGAGAAAGGCCCTGAATGTGCAAACCTTAATAAGAAATAAAATTGTTCAATGAAATGTTCATTTTCCCTAGTAATTAAAGCCTAATGTAGCTGTTTGTTCTTCAGATCAGCAGACTTAATACAAAAAAAAAAAAAATCCCAGTACCCAGCATGGCATTCTGATGTGCCTACTGAGCCCATAAATCGAACAACCTCCCTGGAGTGAAATTTTTCAGTGTGTTTCCAAAGCCCTAAAATGGTACATGGCTTGAGGCAGTAATCCCATTTCAAATAACTTATTTAAGAAAACGGACAAGAAAGCAAAGGTTTCTTTTGCAACCTCTTTTAATAATGGGAAATGGGAGACAACTTAAATATTCTAAAAAGCAGATGGAGTAGATAATTATAATACATCAGCTAATTAGATATGATTGAGTCATTAAAATGACATTGCATAAAATGATTACTGATATAGAAGAGTGTCAGAAGAAAATATTAATTGAAGACTGCATATTAGAAAGTAACTACAGAATTTTGTTTGTTTTCTGAAAAATATCATATATATATGTATGTGTGTATATATATATATATATGTGTATATACACATACTGTTTTTTTAATGGTAGTATTTTAAGTATTTTAACTCTGCTCTTTTCAAATTACATTGCTTATTGGTATTTTCTATTTTCCGCTGTCCTGCACAAATGGAATCTGTTCCAAATTTAAATTTTAAATTTATTTCGGAATCTAAAAAACAATGCTGAAAGCATGGATGTATGAAACATGTAGTTATTTCCAAGATGATAAGAAGTTCAGATTCCTTTCCTTTTTTGTATTTAAAAGCTTTTAATTACATATGTGTATATATGTGATTTCATATATATTTACATCATGTATATATAGTGATTTTATGAGGAGATTAGGGATATTTGGTTCTGACAGAATCCAGCTCGTACATGTTTAAGAAAAGAACAAGTTCTTGTTTTGTTTTATGAGGAGACAGCTTGGGTCTCTGTTACCCAGGAGGACGAATGTGACTTTCTCAGGAAACCAATGATACTAGTCACCTCGCTGTTCCTTTTTGGGTACTTGCTGTGCTCTCTCCCTGTCTCTTTCTCATTCTTTCTCTCTCCCCTCATCTTTCTCTCCATCTTTCTGCTTCTCTGGTCTACATGATGGGAAGCGCAAGCACTCAGTATTCTCAGACCGTACAGTGGTAGAGCCGTAGTCATCGGAGAGAGATTGGGTAACCCCACTGGACCCCAGATCCACAGTCTCAGGTCAGACTGTGTCTGTGGTAGCATGGGTCAGATGCCCATGGCCAGAAAGTTGGCTCTGGGGGCTCTGGGGGAAGGGTCCAGCAGGGTATAAGAACATGTCAGCTCTCTCCTGTTCCCTGTGGATCACAGCACACAAGTTCCTTGATTATTGGGAAAAATTCAACCAAATCAAAAATGTGTATCTGCCCTCTGAGCAGTCTTCTTATTATTTGTTTAGTTTTCTGCAGAACACCTGACAAACTGAATGAGAATCTTCACTAGGATTTCAAGATCCTGATATATTATAATCATGCGTTGTTTTGTGTAGTATTAGTTCAGTCCCAAGCACTCAGATTAAGATTAGAATATAAAATTGCAATCAAATTCCACGGATGCTCGTTCTGTGTTTTGGAAAGTACAGAGACCAGGTGTCAGTGCATGTGTGTGTCCCTCAGTCTGGATGCTGGGGAGGGTCTCCTGATAAGCTTCAGGCAGTCTCTGTTTCGTCTTGTCCAACACACGACTGTGGCCTCTCCAAAGACTTCGCCAACCACAAAAGTGTTGTAGGGTGTTTGGAACAATTTAACCCACAGTGTTAGTTTACTTGAACTATTCTCGCAGGCTGATGACGTCCTTTAAAATGTTTAGCTACTTAGAATTTTATCGTTTTCCCCAGAGTTCTAGCAGAATCCAGTCCTAAAAATATACAGAAAGTTATTAAACCTGGAATTAGGCTGCCAACATATTTTCAAATCGAATGTTTAATTTCATAATTGGGAAATGATACATCTGCCTGGAGAAAATCAGTGGGGTTGGAAAACAAATTATGTGTCGACAGTGTTGGTGCAGAGAAATTATACATATTTATGAATGGCCAAATCATCTTATTACTGGAATTTGAAAATATAATTATCAATCATTTATGAGGTAATGATTTCAACTGAATGCCTTCTCCCGGGGCATGTATTTTATGTGTGTGTGAATTGACACACGTATACTTCTCATGCACAGTCTCCCTGGGTACTATCTCATTTAATCTTTACATTTTTATTAATAGAATTCAGAATCTATAGAATTAGGTGTCTACTTCACTGCTACTGCAAATAGGTACTGTGTGAAATGATTAGTAAAGTAAATTTCCATTTTAAGTTTTAGGAGAATGCTAAGCGTCACAGTATTTTAATATCTATGTGTCACATACACCTTAAGTACGTTGTGTGATTCGTTCAAAGACCGTATTAAACTGAGATCCTTTAAGGATTTTAGTTTTGTACTCATAAATGTGAAAGGACAGTGTCTTCTATTGATGTGTGGTTATTGTAGTTCGCTATAAATATAAATGTGTTTTCCATGTCACTTTATTTTAATACTGTGGGGATTGGATGACATCAGTCTTTAGGAAGATACTCTGGAGGTACCATCACCGCCCCCCACAAAGTTGCCGTGGAGACAACCTCGCCACGGTTTTTGTGTCTGGGTTTTCAAGATGAGGTACGGGACAGGCGGTTCCTTCAGTGATCGAGGCCTGGATCCCGGAAGGAATTCCAGAATTTGTAAATCTGATTTTCTGGTGTGCTGCTTAGAATTCTACATTTTTACCAAGGTCCCCTGTGATCTGCTGCATATGGACGAGTGAGACCCACTGACTTTATTCAGAGGGGAAATATATCCGTTATATAACGTGTGAAAGTCAAAGCATCGAAAATGCTCTTTCCTCCCCTTTAAGAGAAATCGACTTTATTATGTTAGCGGGATGAGTTCTTTCCTGCAGAAACCTAAATCTGGGGAGAATAACTCCATGCAACATTCTATTGCTGAGTTCTGGAAAGGCAGAGAAAGGACCCAGGATCCTGCACATAAAGGAATCGGGGCCTTTAGGGCTAGTATGTTTCTCGTGGGAGGATCTCGTGATTCATCTCTGACACTGGTTTGTCCTCAGAAATGACTGCAGAGAGTTCTTGTCAATCATTTGGAGATAGTGTGCTGTTGAGAACTCTAAGTGCCTAGTCGGGCAACCTGGATTCTGGGTCTAGCTTAGTCATTCGTTGGTTATATGAACTTTGGAAATTCTTAGGACCCCAGATTCTTGGCTCTTTAGCAATATCCTGATTGAGAAGGAGGCTCTTTGAGTTGTGGGTGGCCCTCACTGCCCATGACTTAGTATATTACATCCATAATATAGTTCTAGTTGTTGTCAGAAAGACTGATTAAGACACCACAGAAAACCTGGTTCATTTAGTTTTGTAGAGCTTCATGCAAGAGTTTTCTCATGCTTCATACTGTAATTAGGGAAAAAAAATTGGTATGACAAGTCACGTCAACCTCTATCTTGGATTATTAGTAGAAATGAAGGAATCTGCAATTTCAACCTAGAATTTTTATATTTCAATTAAGAATTTCGTGAAACATTATTGGAATGTTCTCTCTTTTTTTTTAACGTTTATTTAAACATTAATGAGAGAGAGGGAGAGAGAGCACAAGCCTGGGAGGAGCAGAGAGGAAGACAGGATGCAAAGAGGGCTCAGTGCTGACAGCAGTGAGCCCAGTGCGGGGTTCAAATTCATGAGCTGTGACATCATGACCTGAGCCAAAGTCGAACCCTCAAACAACTGAGCCACTCAGGTGCCCCTTGGAATGTTCTTTTAGTTGACTGATGAAACTATGGACTGTTACGTGTCATATCTGTATCTGTCATATAGTTTTCCCTTTACTTAAATTGACAAGTACTGTCCAAAGAATGTACAGTGGAGTAGATGGGGTATGGCCACAGAGACTGTCAACAGAACACACAGTGTTGATCAGATGTTTGCCAAATAAGCTTGCTTCACTCTGCCTTTGGCACTCCTACCAAAGTGATCGTCAGCGTCTGGTCAGTGGGAAACTTGTGCAGACTCAGGGAGAATCATTCTTCATGGCAGGTTGCCTCGATTTGCATCCTCTAGGAATCCATTGTCAGTATTACGTAAAAGAGAGGCTAAAATCGTCCTGGAGGTTTACCAAAAGACAGTAAGATAAAAACGGGCATTCATCTGACTCACTCAGCGGCAGGGATAGAATTCTTGTTTGTGGCTCCCTTCTAAATCGGCTCCTGAGTGTAGCGTAGACTCAGTAGTCCTTTGTCCTAGAGACAGGTGCTCAGGCACAAGCTGTGCATTTTTGGAACTGGAGTTGGAGACATTCATTGGGTGTGTATGAACAGACAGAGACACGGACACAGCACACACACACTCTCACACCTGCAGTGCTATGGCATCTTAGTAATTAACATTATGCGGCCACTGGTTTTCCTGCCATCAAAGTATTTTGAAACAGTGGCGATATTGGCCTGTCATGTACAGCTGCACAGGATGCACTCTGCACAACTCTAAGGGATGCTTGCATCTACCTCGGTGCATTTCATCTATGCTTACTGTCCTGTTACAATGCTGATTCCATTCAGCTTTGCGTGACAGCCAGTGCTGCAGGAGTAGTGACTACGTTGAGGAGTGTGCCCCCAGACAACAATGTGGTTGGTACCCGCCAGAGTTGCATGATGGGGCAGCCCTAGGGTGGAGCCAGGCTCGCACAGCTGCCTGCCACAGAGATCCGTCAGTTTATTGGTTCTTCTCATAGCTGGTACTTATCACCATGAATATTTCAGACTCACAAATCCTCCCCTAAAATACAGGGTAGGTTTGAAATTTTATGTTACCGTATTTTAAAAAGCAAGGAGAGGAGAGGAGAAGTAGGATTTATTTATAGCACATCAGTCCATAGGTGACAGGCTTTCCTCCATGACTTGTAGGGGGCTCCCCAAATCCTCGTGGGCTGAACCTCTGAGGGACAATTAAATGGCCCCAGACTTCCCACTGTGAACATGAGGTGGCTCTGAGCCACTAATACTAATGTCATTGTGACTTGCCTTATTATCCCTATGTAATGCTTTCCAGCATTTCTTCCTATGGGATGTGCATTCGTTCAGCCAGCCAATGGCATATTGAATCCACAAATATCTGTAAATAATTTATTACAGGAAATGTGATTCAATTATTCAAAGTAAGTGTAATGGAAAGATAAAAATCATGTATAAGTCGAATTCTCATTATAGGAGTGACATAGTTAAAATGCCCCATGTATGTGCCACGGGATTTCCCCAAATTGAATATTATAGCCTGGCATCATTGTGTGTCTTTTTGAAAATCCAAGCCTTTGTTTCTGTCTTCTGTGATGACTCTAGTCACTAAGAAATCATGCAAAATCCACAGTGTATACTGGATCTATTCTGATAAAATGAATAGATAACAATCACTATTTGAATATTTGTTTTTGATTGAAATATATTTTTAAATGTTTATTATTTATTTTTGAGAGAGAGAGAGAGAGAGAGAGAGAGAGAGAGAGAGAGAGAGAGAGAAAGAGAACACAAGTGGGACAGGGGCAGAGAGAGAGGGAGACACAGAATCTGAAGCAGGCTCCAGGCTCCGAGCTGTCAGCACAGAGCCCAACACAGGGCTTGACTCACAAACTGTGAGATCATGATGTCAGTTAAAGTCAGATGCTTAACCGACTGAGCCGCCCAGGCGCCCTTGATTGAAATAGTTTAATAACTTATTGTTAATACATTATTTAAATCATTATCTGACCCAAAGTAGTTTTGACTCATTTTGAAAAACCCACGTCCATCAAATGGACTTCTAGATGTTGATCCTGGCATCTCCAGTCTTTCCTCTTCTCTCCATCTCATTTGAACCCATCATACACACAGATGACTGTAAGAGTCTTTATAACGGGGCTCTGCTGCAATTCCTACACCTTTTTTAAAGATAATTTTCAGACAGTTCTCAAAACTAAAATCTGACCTCGAAGGTCATTACCCCATGTATAAGATCCTCGAATTTATTGCCAGATTCTTTAAGATAAAGAGGACAAGCTCAAAAGTCTGGACTGCAGACCTTCTGTGGCCTGGACTTCCCTTTCTTTCCAGTCATATCTTGTAAGGTTCTTTTCTGTGGGACTTCACTCCACTTTTCCGATCGCTGTGGCCGCCTGGAGACTTGCTGTATGTGTGACTGCCTCGGACAGAGGAGCACACATACTCCCCGAGACTGGCGCTCCCTCCCCTCCGCACTCCCTCAGCCCCACTTCTGCTCCTCCTGTAGGGCTCAGTTCCTGTTCCCCAGGCATGCTCCTGGCCTTGCCATCCTGCCTCACCCTGTCAGAACATTTGTCTCATTGCAGAGATGATCTCTTTACTCAGCTGCCCCCACTGAGGACCACAGAACGCCAATATCTTTTGACTTTGTTTCTCTGCCTGGTATTCCCTGTGCTTAGTACATAACAGAGGCTTCATGAACACCTGCTATATAAGTAAATTGAAGGAAAGAAGAAAGAAGGAAGATGGAAGAAGGAAGAAAGGAAGGAAAGAGGAAAGGAAGGAGAGGAGATAGGGAGGAAGGAAGAGTGGGCCCTACCTGAAGAGAGATTTAGTGACTCATTTTGTGTGTGTGTGCGTTTTTATTATTTTAATTTTATTTTATTTTAATTTTTAGAGAGAGGGCACATGAGCAGGGGAGAGGGGCAGAGGGAGAGAGGGAAAGTTCTTAAGCAGGCTCCACATGCAGCATGGAGCCCAATGCGGGGCTCAATCCCATGACCCTGGGATTATAACCTGAACCCAAATCAAGAGTTGGATGCTCAACTGAGTGAGTCATCCAGGCTCTCCTGGTGACCCACTTCTTGAGGATGGATCTTACAATATTCACTATGACCGTGACCGTGAAAAAAAGAATCTTGACAAGTTTATAGTTATAGTTTGTGCCAGTTAGATGATACTCCTTGGTTTTTAGCAGGATATCTTCTTCTTTGTATGAATGTAGCTTTTATTTATGTGAATTGTATCTATAATATTGGCAGCTAGAATGTAAGCACTTTGTAGTAGAAACTGCTTTTCTTGTTGACTTCTTGACCCTCAGTGCCTAGCATAGGGTCTGGCCCTTGGAAAATAAATTTTAATAGCACAGTCAACCAATGGTGTTGCTACAAACAGGCTAGGTACCTGACTGAATGAAATATATCAGTTAGGATCACTGATTGCAAGTCTAAGAAGCACTGGTTTGCTTTGAGGAGGAAGAGGCATTTGTTGGAACTATGTGAGATGCTCGTAAAAGAAAAAGAAATGTCCCAAAGCCAGGGTTTGTAAAGGGCAGGATCCAGGAGAACTCCAGGGGTATAAGAACCAGGGACTAGTAGACAGGGGCTTTGGAGTTCTCCCAGGGACAGAATAAAATTCACTGTTTTTTATTCTTGTTTCAGATCCCAAGAGGAGCCCATTAGATTAGAGACATTCCACAATTGGCCAGGAAAGCATGGGGTGTTAGTTTCCTATGGTTGCTGGAACAAATTACCACACATTTCATGGCTGCAAACAGCACAGATATAATATGTTATAATTCTGGAGGTCAGGAGTCTAAAATGGACATGCTAATAGGGCTGCATTGCTTCTGGAGGCTCTAGAAGAAAATCCATTTCTTTGCCTTTTCTACTTCGAGAGGCTGCCACATCCCATAGCTTGCTTCTATCTCAAAGCCAGCAATCACATCATTTCATCTGCTTCTATTGTCACATCTCACCTTCTTTTCTCTTCCACTAATAAGGATCCTCTGATTACACTTGGCTCACAAAGGTAACGCAGGATAATCTGCCCAATCAAGAGCAGCTAAGTAGCAACCTGACATCCATCTGTACAAACTCCCCCTTGCCCTGTAATGTAATGTCCTCACAAGTTCTAGGCATTGGAATGTGGACTGCTTTGGGGGCCATTATTCCACCTCTCATGGATTGGAACCCTTGATTGTGAACCCAAGCAATGTCATGCAATCTAAGGTGGGTAAATCCCTCCAGGAAAATCAAGGTTCAGTTAACAAAAGCAGAGAGAAGGCCTATAGGTGAGGCAAAAGCAGGTTTTCACTGCACATGTTGCAGATCATTTTGTTAATTTTTAGCACTGAAAATTACATTCTAAAGATGTTTCTCCTTGCAGTGAAGATGTTTGAAGTTAGATGAGTGGATTTGCCATATGAGATGTTTGAAATAGCATTGGAGTGAGCCATTCCCCTCTTCTTTATTACTTACTTTGGAAGCTTTTGTAATGTCAGTTGACCAAGTGTGGCACACATTTAAAGCTAAATCAGCGTTTCTTCTGTTTCTCCTACAAAAAACAGTTGCCCTAGTCATTTGACCCATAGGTTGTTGGGACATTAATAAGCCAAATGACCAGTACAGTATGGGTCACCATCCTACAATGAAATGGTTTAAAGGACTTTTAATCAGTTTACTTGTTTTCATAGGCTTGGGTAATTGGGCAGAACATAACAGCTCCTAGGAAAAGTGTGTTTCTCTTATTTCTGTTGGCTTTTATGAGCCTTTACTAACAGCCAGTGGAAAGGGCTTCCATATCCTAGACTAAGAACAATTGTCCAGGCATGATTCAGTTGGTGAATTCTCTTCTCTTTGCAAATTCAAATGTGTGATCTCAGATTCACAGATAAGCAGGGTAAAACAGGACACAGGACAATGTTTGGAGTTGACTGGCCCAACAGAGGATGTACTTCTTATATGGAAATGTTCCTGTGCATTCTAGGTGCATTCTAAGGCAGCTAAACTTGTAATTTAAGATACCCTACACTAAACTCTCAAGGTCATTACAAAGTACATGATAAAAGCAAGCAAAGGAGAAATATTTTGAACACTGTCATTTATCTTAAAGCAAGCTGCCACTTGGGAATAGCATGAACCTTTATTTCGTCTTTCATTTACTTTTGGAAACAATTCTTTTTTGAATCATTTCGTGTCTTGGATAAGCCAGTGTTTCCTATTACACACGTGAGGGTTGTACAGTGCCAGTAACTTCCTTTTGGTTCATTGTTCAAGAGCATAAGATTGGGAGCTTACTCTAGACATTACGGTATGTATCTAATAGCCAAAACTTATGGTTTCATTCTCTGCTCTGTTAAAGACTCCGGGTCTGACCTTGAAAATGTAACTTAATTCCTATATGCTTCATTACTCTCCCATTTATAAAATACATCTGCAGAGAGTCCTCACTGTCCCTTGGGCTACTTCCTCAAGGGCTGTTCATGTGCTTCTGTACTGTTGGCTCTGTGCCAAGAAGGAACGTGTAGAATGGATGTTGTTATTGTAGTGGCTTCTGGAAATGATGACGTGAAATGGAGATTTCGGCTAGTTATACCAACAAATACTAGTACACTATTTTCATTTTTTTAAAGGTGCAATTTATCTGCCACGTAAGAAATAACTAAACATATTCAAAGTCACGTATGCATGTGGCTAACAGAGTTTTTCCTGTTACTGAATTGACCAGCACCACCTGTCTATTTGTGACTCAGTCCCCGGACTTTTCAATTCCCACATTTTTCTAATCATGGTAGAGTTCGCTGTTCCAAATTTGCCTATTATGTTAAGTAACGGGGTCAATTTAAATTAAAAAAAAAATTTTTTTTTAACGTTTATTTATTTTTGAGACAGAGAGAGACAGAGCATGAACGGGCGAGGGGCAGAGAGAGAGGGAGACACAGAATCGGAAACAGGCTCCAGGCTCTGAGCCATCAGCCCAGAGCCCGACGCGGGGCTCGAACTCCCGGACCGCGAGATCGTGACCTGGCTGAAGTCGGACGCTTAACCGACTGTGCCACCCAGGCGCCCCTTAAATTTTAAATTGGAGGATTTCTTTGTGACCAATATAAGCTACATTTTGTGTGTGTGTGTGTACAATTGTGTATGTGGAAGACCTTGGTTTTATATCTTATAAATGCTTAGATGGCAACTTGATAAGGTCTTATCCAGGCTAAGCAGCTTGTTGTATTCGTACTAGGCTCATCATCTATTCTGAGGTTGTTTGTTCCTAAATCATTATATCATAACTCTAATAACTTGAATTTAATGATGAATCTGTGCAGTATGGTACATATTTAAATATATAAAATTGAAATTCAATACATTATTATTCAGTTTTCTCTAGTTACCTATGCAGTGATTAAAACATGACTAGGTATTGTATAATCTTGAAAATGAAATCTACAAATTAATTTTTGATTAATGTTCTTCACCCTATTTTGTTCAATTCATTCAATATATCAATAGAACTTTAATCCTGTGTTCAAATTTCAAAGAGATTTTATTTTTCAAACAGTTAATTGAGAGTTTTTTCTCAATTGTGTAAATTATATATGTGGTACACAGAAATTCGATAATGGTTTTCCAATCAGATGACATGTAGATTTATTATTCCAAATTGAAATTCAGTCACTTGTGTAATTTACATTTAGCATCATTCTTAGAGTACTTACTGTTTCATAAAAGCAGCCTATCAGACTGCATTGCCTCATGTGGATGGCATGAACAGACATAAAGTCACAAGGGAACAGAGGCAGAATCCATGGAAACAAAAGGTTCTTTCAAAACCCAGCATCGTTTTCTTTGGTGGAATTACTGACATCAACAAGTAGCACTAGCCACTTGTTTCTTAATTAAGTTAATAAATGACTAATTGATCCAGTAAGTAAATGATTCCAGGCAAAACAAATGCTATACAAAATGAAGACCACTAAATAATCGCTTAACAGACAGAATAGGTTAAGAATGATCAGTTTACTTACTGTTCATTCATTCATTCAATCACTCATTCATTCATTCACTCACTCACTCAGCAAATAAATATGGATACACTGGTTGCTTAAAAAACTCTTTTAATCAGGAGATTGAACCAGTCAGTAAAGAGGTCATTTAAAATAGCGAATCATTTTTTAAAACTTTTTAAAGCTGTATTCTTTTGGTTTCAATTTAATTGTACTGCTGTTCAGTCACCTTATAGAACCTGGGTCATTTATTTAAGTATGGCACTGCTCGTAAGAGTGCTAATATTCTTGCAGAGCCCTCCCCAGCCCTACTCTCTCCTCTTTGCATCTTCTATGATTTCCCATTCCATCTCTTTAAAGCAAGTAAGGAATCTAAGACATTTTTGAAGCATTTTGAAGAAGGAGTTTCTCTATGTGTTTATAATTTTTTCCTTAAACTCTTTATAATCATCTCATCTATAATTAATTCCATAGCTTTTTAAAATGGGTTACCTTCAAGGAGTTTCACCAAATCATTCATAAAGAAATAAAAACTTACTCTTGATGCAATTAGATCTCCTTGGGTTACGTATGTTTAATAGAATTACAAGTTAAACTGGAATGGGTGGATTTGGAGGCAACATAGCTAGCTTCCGGGAAGCCGCTCCTTGAGCAGTGAGGGCAGGAGGACCCCAGTTAGCTGTGGAGTGGACAAGTGACCTCAGGCCCAGTGGGAGTCAGGTAAGGTTACAAAATGGAGCCAGTTAAAAAAGCTTCCTGAGTGCATGCTGGTCGTTGTGCTAGGCACTGGGACACCAAAACAAGCTTTCTGAAGGCATTCCCATTTATAAACTTTCCCTCTTCACAACAAAGATCCACATTTTATTTATTTTTGTGTTTTTTTTTAATTGAGGTATGATGAACATATGGTGTTTCAGGCACACAACATAATCGTTCATCCGTTCTATACGTTACCCAGTGCTTACCACCGAAATAGTCACATCTGTTACCAGACAAGGTTATTACAGTCATACTGACTGTATTCTCTGTGCGGTACTTTTCATCTCTGTGACTTATTTTGTAGCCGCAAGTTTATACCTCTTAATCCCCTTTATCTATCTCACCCATCCCCCATCCAACTCCCCTCTGGCAACCACCAGTTTATTCTCTGTATTTAAGACTCTGGGTTTCTTTTTCTCTTTTAACTTTGTTAATTTGTTTTCTTTCTTAAATCTCACATGTGAGTGAAATTATATGGTATTTGTGTTTCTCAGACTGACTTATTTTACTTGGTGTTACACCCTCTAGGTCCATCCGTGTTGTTGCCAATGGCAAGATCTCACTCTTTTTTTATGGCTGAATAACATTCCATTGTATATATTTACCACATAGAGATCTATACTTTATATCCGATTTCTATATTCATTATTTCCGCCCCATGACTCCTCTTCCCCTTCCTAGTTTTCTTTTACATCCAATGTTCAATGCCTTGTGCTGAGCCTGGCACATGCTGTGGTCAGTGAATTATTTTAAAGTAATGAATTATTTTCTAAATTAGTATCAGTATCAAAAGATGTTGTTTAGATTAGCAACACATAGTGATTGAGAACCATAGGTTGTGTGGCTTCCAACAATAGTTCTTCCCATGTTGCTTTGGGGAGGTTAACCTCTCTGGACCTGAGTTTCTTTTTGGGGAAAATGGGCATAATAATAAAAGTACAGCACAGGGTTGTTGTATTAATTGTGTCAATAATGGTGAAGAGCTTAGAAGAGTGTCAAGTACATAGTAAGCATACAATTAATATTATTATATTATCTTGTAAAAATACTCAATTGTACCTTAAATTTTTAAATATACTGCCATATAATTAGGTAATATTCTTTTGTATACCTGTGAGGACTGGTATGATACTGATACTCATTGTTTATTGTTTTTTCATTTAAGAAATACTATAATTAATTGGAAAGAAACCTGATTGTAGGAAAGGTAAATGTAAGAGAATACTTATGATTTTTCTACCCAAGATCTATATGCTTAAACAGTATTTATATAATTGGGATTTTTAAGAAATCTGTTGATTCATCTTTGAGTATTATTGTCCTAAGACCCTTGAACTTTGTAAAAGGCAAACAAAAGCTTCAATCTCAGGTGCTTCTTACTGTGCTTCTAGTAATCCCTGCACGTTGCTGAGGTTTTTACATTAGATAGATCTTTAAACTTTTTCCCCTTTAAAAAATATCATCTTTCATTAATTGGGATTTCATCTTTTGGAGATCATGAAAGTTTGTCAACAAAATAGAGGCATAAAAAAGTAGATTATAATCCAGTTTATTTACTTTTGGATCTCTCCTTCCAGAAAAATCACGAACTGCACCAAAATATTGCCACATAAAAAGTACAAGCTTCCTACTTAATTGGCAGAAATGTTATTTTTCTGCTGGACACAAAGCCACAGTTTCTTTTTATAGAGGTTATGCATATTTGCTTTAAATTTATTAATATATTGGGGCGCCTGGGTGGCTCAGTCAGTTGAGTGCCTGACTCTTGATTTCAGCTCAGGTCATGATCCCAGGGTCGTGGGATTGAGCCCTTTGTCAGGCTCCATGCTTAAGATTCTCTCTCTCTCTCTCTCCCTCTGCCCCTCTACCCTGCTTGCGTGCATTCTCTCTCTCTCTCTCTCTCTCTCTCTCAAATAAAACCAGAAAATTATATATTCTAACTCTTATAATTGACTAATTTTATAACTAAATACTAAAAAATTTGACCTCATTTGGGAACAACTTGTGTATTAAAGAGTGGTGCCTGCTGATCATGGGAGATGTTGAGAGTATTCAGAAACAGGAGAAAGAAGAAAGTAGGAGGTGGGAAGCCTAATGCTGGAAAGAGACTTTTTCTCAAACTTAGAATAATTTAATTCTGAAAAAAATTGTTTTAAAACATAAAGTAGAAACATGATACAAATGAACTATAAAATGTTAAACATTATTTTTAGATCAGGAATATGATATCATTATAAGCAAACCTATTTACATATGTCCGAGATTTAAAATACAGTATGATTGCATACAGTAAGTGGAAACAGAGAATTCTATTTCAAACAGCTTTGCTAAAACTTGCCTTTGGAGATCTGAACAAGCTTGGTCTGGTAGAGAATAACGGGCTTCACAACCCATTAAAGATGTTGGCATCATGATGCTTTCAAAAGAAGGCACCCTCTCTTCAAGATCTCCATGGTAATTAGTGTCTTAGTGTCCAAACCTAAGGATTTATCTAAAATTATCAGAACAAAAATCTTTCCCGAAACCAATGAGTGTTGTTTGTAATCAGATTTCCGATGTAAAAGAAATGTTGCATTTGAGTACCAAAGTCAGCTATTTGGGTGAAAATCCTTAACCACTGTTGTCTTCTGCCTTCTGAGACTGGACTTGCTTTTTATTTTTTTCAAGCCTCGTTGTTCTCCACTTGTAAAATGAAATTACTTTTTATATTTTATATTATTTTATATTTCTATATTATTTTATATTATTACTTTGTATCTTTTTATATTTTTATATTACAGTAAAATGGATTAGGTGTGATAAGGGCAACATAACACTTATGTGACAACTCACAGAGTGAAAGATGACCTGTGTTTCTTCCTGGTTGGAATCAGCTTTTTGTCTGATAGATTCTATAGTTTAAATGTCGTTTTATGGATGGAAGAACTGAGTAGACATTTTTCCAAAAAAAGATACAAATGGCCAACAGGTGCAGGAAAAAACGCCAGTGTCACTGGTCATCAGGGAAGTGCAGATCAAAACCACAATGAGATATTACTTCACACCTGTTGGAATGGCCACCATCCAAAAGACAAGAGACAACGAGTGTTGGCAAAAATGTGGACGAAAGGGAACCCTGGTGCATTATCGGTGGGAATGTAAATTGGTTCAGCCACTATGGAACACATTAGGAAGTTTTTTAAAAAATTAAAAACAGAATTGCCATATGACCCAGTGGTCCCACTTCTGAGTATATATTGAAAGGAAATGAAAATAGGATCTTTAAGAGATAGCGCCCCATGTTCATTGCAGCATGACTTACAGGAGCCAAGATACGGACACTTGGGTGAATGGATAAAGTGTGTGTGTGTGTGTGTGTGTGTGTGTGTAAAATATTATTCAGCCATGAGAAAGGAAATCCTGCCATTTGTGACAACATGGATAGGCCTTCAGGGCATTATGTTAAGTGAAATAGGTCCGACAGAGAAAGACAAAATATGATATCACTTATGTGTGGAATGTAAAAATGATTACTCATAGGAACAGTCTAGTAAACAGAAAACAAATTGACAAAAAAAAAAGTAGGGTTATGGATTGATAGTCACCTTTTTGTACTATCCAATCATTCATCCATTTAAAATTATTTATTGAACACATGCCAGGATATTTGAACTCCCAGTGTGTATTTAATGAATATATATTCCAGAAAATAAGAGAGATTCTTTGCTATGTAACCTTCACAAGTAAAATGAAACCTCTACACACATGATTTAGATTTACTCTCTATGCAAAGTGTTACCTCTTCCTTGAAATGTGTGTTATAGTAAGGTAAGTATATCATTTAAAATTACAAAATTTCTTATATGTGCGTAAATATTCAACATAATTTGGTAACTATCAAAAATTATCATGACTATTCTGATTTTGTCTTATGTAATTGTTTTTCTTTTAAGGCTAGTTGATTTGTTGAAAAGATTTCTACGTCAGTGGTAGCAACTAAAGTTGTGAAGGAGTGGTTGAAACTCTGTTCTAGAATTTAAAACACTCATTGACAGTTTCCCTGCTTTGATGAGTTAAACATGTTTTCTAAATTGGGATGCTACAGATACTTACTTGCAGTGCAAGACTTTGTCTTTGGTTGTCCGTTGATAGTAATTCTGGACAAAAACAAACGTGTGGTTGTTCTTTGGTATCTTGAGAAATTGTCGAGTGGCAGATACATATTTGGAATCAATATGAAGGGCAAATTGCCGTAATTTGAATGGACACTTTCAAGTACTATGAAGTGAGAGCATGTTGCAGGCCAGTGTGTGGCTGGCATTTGGGGACTTTCTGTTTCATAGATCGTGACAATCAGAGTTGGTAGTTCACAGTAGTGAAACTGTTGCGGACTGGCTTTGTGGCATGATTTTTTTTTTTTTTTTATTTTGGTACCAGATTTCATCATGTCATCGGTGATTAAGTAGAAGACCTCAAAATGGAAAACTGCGTATTTGTTTAAAACGCTGTTAGAGAGAGTGTTTGAGAAAGCACACTGGTTTTCACTTGCAGGCTTAGAGGCTATTGTTCAGCATCTTGCAAAGACACAATGTAGGGGATGGTGGTGAGTCCAGTGCCTGGGGCATTTGGCAGTGACAGCGTGTTCTGGGCAGTCGCTGTGTGTGAGCAGTACTGTATTGGGAGCTGTGCTAAGCATGCTTCTTTGAAGTTTCAGCCAGAAGAATAGTCAGTCTACCGCTGAGCCTCTTTATTATAGAATGTTTTAGAACTTTTCCTCCTATTCAGGGACAGCCAAAATTTCAGGTATTGTGCCTGTTTCAATTCCTCCTCAGCTTACAGTTACTGTGATGGATCTGTAATTATAGAATCTCAGACTTTATTTCTCTGGTGTGAAGAGAAATGTCCCTCTAGCTTAGCAAACCCATGAAATTGGCTGGTGAAACATCCCTTGTAGTGTCTGAGGGAGCTAGGATGGTTATTGATTTCAGAAGTGGGTCACTGACTTTTCGGGGAAGATCAGCCCTGAAACTTTGTTTTTATCACAAGCATTAGTTTCATCAGATACATTCCTGCTGTAAAAGCAGACAAAGGTGGAATTAGAAACATACATGGGTGGGCTACTTTTGTATGTTACGCAGGGTCATTAATTTGAATGTTTCTATTTTCATGGTCCCACGCGTGCATTTCTTCTTCTCTGCAGTCTTTCTAAACAATTGGACAATGCAAATCCCTTCCTCCTTCCTGTCACCTTCGTAACGCGAAACTTCCTCAAGCAGTGCATTTATCATGATGAGCTGTAATGATCATATGTCTTCCAGGATTGAAAAAATCTTTTAATGTTTTTGAAATTGGGATGCTTCTTAATGTGACTGTTGCTCCCTTTTTCCTTGAAGCCATTTGGGATGGATTTTCTGTCACTTGCAAATGAAAGCATTATTAAGTCCCAAGAGCACGGCAGCTACTACCCCCAGCTTCCTCCGTCTCAGTGTTTCTGGTCTCGCCCTCGGTGCTCCCTGATTGCCAGCCCCGGTGCTTCCTGCCTTTCCTGCCCTTCTTGCCTCACTTTATAGACCCATTCTGATCCTTTTCTCTCTGCCAGCAACCTCTGCCTTTCCAATGTCCACCAGTCAAGCCACTGTCTTCTCTCTGCTTGTCCCTTCACTCAGGTTTGGGCACCCCGATCATGGTTGAGGAATCTGTGAGATCCCACTCTTAGCTTCTTGCCTGTCGGGATCTGACCTTATCTCTAGGTGGCTGAAGCGCCTGCCCTCGTTTCTCCTCCAGATTATAAGCGTGGCTGGGACAGGAGGGGCAAGTACGCACCGCCATCTGCAGGCCCCTTTTCCAGAAGCACTGCCTTTTCAGTACTTCTCAAAATGTTTTATTTATTTATTTTGAGAGAGAGAGAGAGAGAGAGCGCACGCGCGGGCGCATGAATGGGGGAGGGGCAGAGCGAGCAGGGGAGAGAGAATCCAAGCAGGGTCCGCACTGTCAGGACAGAGCCCGACGCGGGGCTCGAACTCATGAACCGTGAGATCATGACCTGAGCGGAAATCCAGAGTCAGACGCTTGACCGACTGACCCAACCAGGCGCCCCACCAAAACTTTTTAAAGAACGATAAATTGCTGACATAGTGTCATGTATAATGTCATAATATCATAGGTGAAAATGCCTGAGATCATGCTTTAGGAAACAGGACCGTGAGACACCCAGGGAAGACCCTCTCCTGTCCTCACTGACCTCATTTTGGTAGAACTCGGCTGATTGTACGACTGTCCCAAGCGTGAGCCCTGCCATTCCTCCTTGCTCTCCAGTCTCTACAGAAGCCTTCTTTCTAACTTCAGACACAATTTATGTCATCAAGAATACTATTCAGGTGGGCCCTAAGTCTGTGGCACTGTTTAGGTTGGTCCCATCCTCCTCAACGAAGTGGACTTTTGACTCTCTCTGTTGTTATGTCCAACTTCCTACCGTTCCCACTTGTCTGCACACACAGGTAGGACATGCATCCCCTTGTGTTCGACATGTGACTCTAACACTCAGATCCTGTGTCTCTCCGCCCTGCTGTCCTGTCTTCCACTGTAGGGACGAGGGACCTCATGCCTCTGATTCCGTGAGCAGCCTCTTATTCTTCACCCCAAACTATCAGATAGAATAGGACATTTCCCTACCTCCTGGTTTTGCCTGGTAGTTGCATATTCTGTTTATGGCTCACTACTCCTTCTTCCTTGCTTGGTGCTTTCCATAAATATTGCCAGATTCCATTTGCAAGTTGGGAGTTGTAGCATCCAGTGCCAGAAGCTCCAGATCCCACTTAATTGATGGTTCTGCCTAAGAAGCCAGCAACCCTGGGTGTATGTTCTCTGGCATTTGACTGAGGAAAGGCATGCACTCGTCCTAATAAGGTTGAGAAAAAGCAGCTTTCTTGAGTCAAAATTAAAAAGTGTCATTTCGGGGCGCCTGGGTGGCGCAGTCGGTTGAGCGTCCGACTTCAGCCATGTCACGATCTCGCGGTCCGGGAGTTCGAGCCCCACGTTGGGCTCTGGGCTGATGGCTCAGAGCCTGGAACCTGTTTCTGATTCTGTGTCTCCCTCTCTCTCTGCCCCTCCCCCGTTCATGCTCTGTCTCTCTCTGTCCCAAAAATAAATAAACGTTGAAAAAAAAATTTTTTTTAAAGTGTCATTTCAGGGACATTGAGGTGGCTCAGTCGGTTAAGTGCCTGCTCAGGTCCTGATCTCACGGTTCCTGAGATTGAGCCCCATGTCAGGCTCTGCACTTGTGTGCAGAGCCTGCTTGGGATTCTCTCTCTCCCTCTCTCTCTCCCTCATTCTTTCCCTCTCTGCCCTTTCCCCACTCGCACTGTCTCTCTCAAAATAAACATAAATAGACTTAAAATAAAATGTGTCATTTCAAACACCATTCAGAGAAGTGTTCCTTATACAAAGCCCATTTTACTTACGTTGATGCTCTACTAAGCAACCATTATTGATTTTGCACTAATAGTTCATACATTACCTCAACAAATATTTATTGACTGGCTGCTATATATTAGCTACTGAGCCAGATACAGGGAATTGAAATAGACCAAGAAGGATTGAGTTTCTGCTCTAATTATGTTGAGTTTTGACAGCTATTTATTATATTGTGTATGTTATTAGGACAGGCTGTGATTTAAAAAAAAATTTTTTTAATGTTTATTTTTGAGAGAGAGAGAGAGCATGAGCAGCGGACGGGCAGAGAGAGGGAGACGTAGAATCCGAAGCAGGCTCCAGGCTCTGAGTTGTCAGCACAGAGCCCGACGCAGGGCTTCATCTCACAGACCGCGAGATCATGACCTGAGCCGAAGTCGGACGCTTAACTGACTGAGCCACCCAGGTGCTCCAGGACGAGCTGTATTTCAAAACTTCTCTTTAAAAGGAAGAAACAGGGATGAATATATTTTTATGTGTGCAGAGTGCATCTGAGAACAATGCTGTGCCTATTTCTCTGGGCCGTGACCTATCAGTTGCAAATACAGAATTGTGGTCTTGGTGATCAGAGTGATTACACAAATGAGGTGCTCGGTATTGTTTTTCATGTCACTAGTTTGTACGAATCGACACATTCTCTGCAACCTAATGTTAATAATATGCTTATGCTGATTCTTCGGTTTTACATGATCTCTTACATGTCACCTGTGGAGTGGAAGGTTATAAAAATCGCATATATATTCAATTTAAATATCACATGGGGGTGGGGTCCGACTGAGCGGTTCAGTCGGTTAAGCATCTGACTTGGCTTGGGTCATGATCTCATGGTTCGTGTGTGGGAGCCATGCGTCAGGCTCCGTGCTGATGGTGCAGAGCCATGTGTCAGGCTCCGTGCTGATGGTGCAGAGCCTGCTTGGGATTCTTTCTCCCTTTCTGTCTGCCCCTCCCCTGCTCTGTCTCTCTCTCTCAAAAATAAATAAATATTTAAAACATCAAATTGGATACATAAATGCGTGTGTATTTGTTTATATATATATATATTTAAATTTGTGTATGTATGTATATACATATATATGACTTTATTTTAAGAGGTCATCAAGAACTTAAGCAGTTCTTATATAAGCAGTTCTTAAGCAGTTTATATGTGTGTGTGTGTGTGTGTGTGTGTGTGTGTGTGTGAGAGAGAGAGAGAGAGAGAGAGAGAGAGAATTTTTGGTGTATTGTAATGGCCAGTTTCCTTCCTCACTGGGCTGCAACCGTAATGGAGAATTATGAAAGTGAGGCCTAAGGATAGGCAAAGCTACAAGTCACTCTATTTTGTTTTGTACTTTAGAAGATAGGATCAAGAACAGGGTGGGGCACTGTCTTGAAGAGGATGGGACATGTGAGGGAAGGAAATAACTTTAGGTGTGGCCGCATATGCATGGGATGCATTTGTTAGTTTGGTGTGAGGGTCAAGGAAGTTAAAGTCTAGAAGTCTTAAGTTGAAGCCATTGACTAAAGCCAAAGGAAGATGAGGAGAATTCTAGAAATTTCTAGCAATTCTAAAGTAAAAGATAAAAAGGGACCTTCCTGAAGAAAAGGAAAAGGAGAGAAAATGATTTGATAAGCAATGTTTAGAAATCATCAATCTCTACATTACCTAATACATATCAAAGTGTAGTTTCTGGCTTGAGCTGGTCTCAACTACCCAGATGTTAACAGCAAAGAAAAATCATTGATATATGCATTTTGGGTTGTAAGTTTATATGCCAGGTCACCTTCCATTTTCTCAAATATGTTTTACCCACAGTGTCAGCATTTTGGCTAATGGCCAGTCACTCAGACCAAACCCTGGATTCATCTAGACTCTTCTCTCTTTGCCTCACTATTGCATGCAACCTGTCAGTAATCCTGACAGTTCTCCCTTCAAAATATGTTTATAAGCTGATCCTTTTTCATCACCTGTTCCCAAGGACTGAAGCTACAGATAAAAGATTACATCAAGGCATTGACTGTTGGGTATAGATCAAAGCCATCAATAGAACTTTCTGCAGTGATGGAAATCTACACTTTTACTATCCACTACAGTAGCCACTGGCCACATGTGGCTATTGAGCACTAGAAATGTGTACACTGCAACTAGTAAACTGGCTTCTTAATGTTATTGAGACTTAAATAGCTATATGTTGGTAGAGGCTACCATATTGGACAGTGCAAGTCTAGCTAATGAAATAAGTTTTGAGTCCCACAGTATGCAAGGGATTTGGAGATTCTGGAATTTGAAGTAGGTGGGACCTGCAGCCTGGGAGAAGAAAGAAACAGGTCTCTATGACAACACAGTGTGAGGGCCTGGGTAGTGACAGAATGAGAGGGCACTTGAAAGGATGAGAGGTCATGGGTTATAGACAGAGGGTAGCCAGTTCAAGAGGAGCAATGACCTCATCCTGGCCAAAGGGGCTTATTGCTGAATCAGAGAGGAGGAATCAAGTAACAGTGGCATGAGAAGACTAGGTGGCTCATTGAATTAGATGATGGTGTGACACCAGAATCCATCAGTTAATTTTTTGAAGATGGCCATATCTGATGTCAAAGTCTGTTGGTTTGCGAACTGGAGCCCATACTCAAGGGCAGGGAGAGACTGAAGAAGGCAGCAGACCACTCTAGACTGGTAGGTGGCAGGTTTAATAAACAAGAGAACTTATTTACAAGGCTCACCTTGGGTGGCTATGGGACAAGTAGATTTCTGTACTGCCCACTGGCCAGAATCTTAAAAGTTTCTATAGGCCTTAACTGGGTTCAGTCACATACCTTAACACCACATTTCTACCACCAGGCTATATTCTTAGAGAAGCTTCTGGGAGTGGGGAAGGTGAGCAGACACGCATTCATTCCAAGGACAGGGGAGGGAGTATGGAGCCTGTAGTTGGCCGGATCCAGCTTAAGGGTTAACTGGTTTTCAAGAACTATTTAAGTTCTTGATGACCTCCTCCAGTAAAGTCATCAGTTGCTGGGCAGCAGTGACTAAAGAAGGAACGAGTTTGAATACTTACAAAATGTAAAATAAGAATTTTATTTTCTTTTTGTGTGATGGAGGTCAATAAAAGATAGCGTTGAATGTGGTCCTTGAATTGAAAGCAGGAGAATTTGGCCTTCTAAAGTGCACATAAGATTACAACATGTACGTTTATATCCCAAACTCATGTTTGGGAAATGAAAGTTTAGAATATTTATTTGGACCTCATGAAATCTTATTACTTATGGTCATAAGAGTTCATATTGGGAAGGATGCTCTGTATATGAGGGCTGCCTGCTTTTGGTATTTTTCTCATCCCAGCCAACTTTGCTGAATTTCTTGTTGCATCATCTGTGAAAGTCCCATGGAGGTTCTTAAGATAGTGTTTTGTTCCATAGGCTTACTTCACACCAGTGGGGCACAGCCCTCTTACAAGCTTTGGTTTATCCAGGTTGCTGATTTGAAGCAGCACATGCCTTTTCCTGACACCTGTAGTTCATCTTGGACGTAGGTGTCCACAGAGAGGACGTATCAATAATACGTGCCATTACTGGCCTGCTAACATCAGTTCCCCGGTGCCCCAATACTCGCCTCCCAGGGGAGGTAAGAGAAAGAAGCTGAGAACATCCAACCCCAGGCTGCCATAATAAGATGCCACAGACAGAGGGGCTTCAGCAGCAGAAATATATTTTCTTCCAGTTCTAGAGGCCAGAAGTCCAAGATCGAAGTGTTGGCTTAGGTTTTGCTGAGAATGCTCTTTTTGGCTGCTCGCTTCTCTCTGTGTCCTCACAAGGTGGAAAGAGCTCTGGTCTTTTCCTCTTTTTTGTAAGGGCAACAGTTCCACCCTTAGAAGCCCCACCCTCGTAACTGCATTTAACCTAAATTACCATGTCCAAGGCCCCATGTCCAAATATGGTCACCTTGGGCATTAGGGCTTCAGCATATGGATTTGGGGCAGAGGTGGGGCCAGGGATGGGGGTATGAGTCAACACAGGTGAGTCCGTAACACTCATGCATGCGCAGGTATAGCACAGCACGACTTGTGGTTTTGTATTTTCTGGACATAGAACTTGTTAGTACCAAGTTCTGCTAGAGAACAAACCCACTAACATGTGACAGTATCTGTCCCTCATTATTGTCCCTTTTTCTCATGTCGAAGATGCTTCCGTCTAAAATGTAGTTTAGGTATTTGCCGATTAGGGAGGGGACATTCTCATGGGCAGATGTGTTGAAGCAGCCTGGCGGCAGGGAAACTCGTTCTGGCTCTCCAAAGTCTGAAACCTGCACTGGTTCCTCATTCCATCAACACCACTTTATCTATTGAAAATGTCACAGACATAACAGTAGGGTAAAAGTTATAAATAAGAGATAGTAAATTATGATGCCTTATGAATACTAAGTATTCGTGACATTTTAAAACTGTAGAATAATTTTTGTTGACATAAGACACAGTTCATGCTATGATGGTGAACAAAGTTTAAAAACACATCGAGAATATTAAATTAGGACTCCATTATGTAACACTCATTACATAGAATGTGTTCAATCAGAAAAAAACATTCTATCAGAGAAGCCTAAACCAATACGCCAACGTGAAGACACTTATCTCGGGTGGCAGAATTACTAAGGATGGCTCTTCCTTGGTGTTGGGTTTTTTTTTTTTTCCTTTCTTATTGTCTCTCTACATTTTCCAGATTTCCTGGATTTAACACAGAATATCTCCTCATTTTGGTGGATTAGTTCTAATTAAAACTAAAGCACTTGGCGATTTACTGCCAAGTCAGAAGGCTTAAAGCTTTTTACACTTACCGTTAGGCAGTCCACAGCTTGGTTGCGGTAGTCTTCACGTGGCCCCGCCTCTCTTCTTGTGCTGTGAGCTAAAAGGATTAGCAGTGGAGGTCAGGCAGTCTTACTCATGCACAGGGATGGCCAACGGTCGAATTAGATCTGGGTGTGAAAAATCACGAGCCATGGAAATGATTCCCAGTCATTTCCATTCAGGCACAATGGCTAGCCGTGACTCTGGATGGTGGGCCTTGAAGGCCTTGAGGCATTCAGTTTTTTTCTGTCGTTGCTGTGAGGAGAAAGGGGGGGAAGTAAACAGACTTAATTATTCCTTACAGTGTGTGGGTCAGAGTTGTCCGGTGCCTGAGGATTTACCTTGATTCAATGCCTATTAAATCCCACATTTTATTATGACAGGTTACCCTCCTACTTTTAAGAGTAACATTTTAGAGAAATTGGTGTGTAGACTAGCATTTATGAGGCAGCACCACAGGTAATGGGAAATAGGCCAATGCATCACAGGACTCTAAAATAGGAATAAAGAGGGAGAAAACCCGGGTTCTAGGCCCAATTATATAAATAACTTAGAGACTTTAGACAATTTCTTTGTCAAAAAATATATTGATAATAATGCTGGTCCAAAACCTAGATTCACATGGGCCTGACAAAATTTGGAAAACATGAAAGTTAAAATAATTTAAAATATGTAAGACTCATCCTTTCCCATCTTGAGGGCGTCTCCTTTGGAAGAGGTAGAGTCCCCTTTGGACGCCAGTGACATGGATACAGGCGGAGATGCAAGGCCGGGGAGGGGGGTGACTTTGCATGTAAGAACTGCCATTTTCCTTTCTTCTTGCTTTCTGCCCTCCCCCCCGCCTTCCCCCCATTCTCACACTTTTCCTAATTAGAAGGGCTTGGCTTCCAGGCTCTGTTACCTGGGCACAACATTTGTTGATCTGTTTATCTAAATCCTTCTAATTATAAGGCTTGATCAAACAGGATACTACGTGTGAAAGCAAGTGAAATATAAAACTGTGCTTTATTATTACCTTCTCAACCCCACCACCATAATTATTTAAATCACTTTCTTTCATCTTGTTAGTATCCATCACCTAAAATACCTTCTGCTTTTTAGCCATGGTTACGTTTTGCCAAACTATGTTTAACTTGATCTTTACTCTTTGCTCGAATCTTGCTTGCAAATATTATTTTCCAGAAACCTCCTATAAATTCTGTTTGTAACCGATTTATCTTTTCAGTGCTATTCTATTCATCGTTGATATTATTATTACAATTTTTACTTAAAAAATGACAACAAATCAAAACTAATTTGGAAAGTCCAGTGAAAAAATTAGATGACCACCTTTTTCATACATTTTAAGGAACATTCTATAATAGAACCTGTTTCAGATAGCATAGCCCTAGTTAATAACTGCTAGCAAATATAGGTAATATCACAGTGCAAGGGTTCCTATGAAAATGATGTTGTTGACTGGAAAACCCAGGCTGCTCAGATACAGTAGAACAGGAAATACTCTAACATTCACATAGCACTGGTTCCCGGAGGGGCATGTGATATGATAGTTGGAGGCAAGAAAACCACCTTTATTTACTCCCAGACTTTTATTTGAATAGTGATTTTGTAGTGCTCTGGTAAAAATTGTTATTGGTTAATTATTATTTCCCCTGCTGATGAGCACTGCTAGATTATATATATAATAAGTACTTTAGTCTTATTTATTTGTTAGGGAAAGATAACGGGAAAAAATAACTTTTGGGATGCTGTTTTTAACCTGTACAATGGTGTCCATTTATGAATTGAGCTGATGTTATTTGAGTTTCTTCTTTCTTTTATAAACTCAGAAAAAATAAACTGTGGCAAATGAGCCTTGGCAGCTTCAAAAAGCTTTCATCTGCCGTAGGTCACAGAGAGGGAACTTGGTAAATATTTGTGGAGTGGGCTAGGTATTTAGTATTCACAGTACTAATCTTCTTATGTTAATTCATGAATTCCCTTAATTATTTCTAAATTATTGATCATTTATTTTTGTGATTTCCTTATAAAGGGGAATATTGAATAGATTTTCTTCGAGATGGAAATACACCAATACACAAGTAATAAAATTATGTAAAACAGAAATAAAATAGTAGATCAGCTGGCTTTTTTTTTTAAAAAAAGACTCTACTTCATTTCTTTACTCTTTTTTTTTCTTTCTTTTTTTTTGCTTCTTATTATTTCTTCTTCCACTTACTTCAAATACAAAACAGAAAATTGTGAGTGTATCTTAGAATTTGGTTGGGGTGATAAAGGAGAAACGATTCTGTTTACTTGTATTGTTTCCTATTCTATAATGATGTCATGTGCCTTCTCTGTAGTTCATAATTTTCATTTTTCCCAAGGGGAATGCTTAAGGTTCCTGACAGTTGTATCTGTTTGCCATGGCGACATCTCACATTGCATTAAACATGTCCCTCTGCATTGCAGGAGCTATGCCTGTCCCAGACCAGCCTTCGTCAACCTCAGAGAAGACCAGCTCCCTGAGCCCTGGCCTGACCACCTCCAATGGGGATGGCTCAGAAACGGAAACCACCTCCGCCATCCTCGCCTCGGTCAAAGAACAGGTAGAAACATTCCACTTTTGTGACCTACTTATGGGAGCACTTTAGAACTTGTTCTTTCAGATGAACCCATGATAACTCAGCTACATTGGAAGAAACTTACGATTTTCTGGCCAAATGTTGGTTTTTAGTATAAAAATATTAAAATTGGGTTGTAATTGCCATTGGAGAGTGGATTAATATGTTTTATGTTTTTATTCATGATTTAGGCACTTTTCATTGAGAAATATTCCACAGGGGGTAAAAAACAAACAAACAAACAAACAAAAACACTTTACAGTCAAAATTCCCTATATGGGTGAAGTTTTGGAAGATTTGGTGATGGACCTTTTATTTAATACTGCTAAATGCTGAGGCCAAATAATCGGTCTTTAGAAAAGATAAAGTCTAATCAACAATCAAAATATATCCACAAGTGTAAAAAATTAGTATGTGTGACAACAGATGAATTCTGTGTTGGGTCAAGGCGAATTGGTCTTTCCAGTATCTCTGAGATAGATCTGGAAGAAATGTGTTTTAGAACTTCCCCTATAAAACTAATTAAAATCTGAATGCTTCTTCCCCCGACATTACTTTGCCTTAAAATGAATAAGTAAATAAAGTCTGAAGTCTTAGATTAAAAAAACAACAACAAAAAAAACTGTTTCAGAAAAATTATGTTTCTTGTAAATAAAGGGTGGCAAATAATCAAAGAAAGCTGGAAAACCAAGACTTTTTTCTCACTTTTAGCATGTGCTAGAATATAAATCATAATTTTTTAAAGAAATTGAAAAAGCATCCTGTGTTTGGTTTATATGATTCAGGGATGCTGACTAAGCAGCAGAAGTGGCCAGGCTATCAATAGAGTAGCTGAGGAAAGATCCATTGACAGAAGGGATCGATGATGCTCTCAAAGTGTGCCCTTGGGTCAGGAAGTGTATGACTAAGTGGGTACACAAAGCAAAGTTGAATAGAATAATTGGATAATCTGGTTTTTGAAAATGGTCTGTAAGCAGGAAATTGAGGCACAGGCCGTATTCCTTGATGAGTTTGCTACCAAAAGCACACTCATGAGCGTGCTGACTCTTTTTAAGGAGTAATTGAAGAAAGGAACGAAGGTTCATGCCAGTTCCCATACTCAAGATAGTGCTTTGTTAAAGTTGGTCTATGCCACGGTTTCTTACTCAGGTATGATCTGGAAGTCTTTGGGCCAGTAACATTGGACTAGTGACAAAATATAAAACAGGAGGAATAAACTGAACAAGAAAATGACAAGACCTGTCTGATGAAAAGTATAGCATTTTATCAGAAGACATAAAGTAATTAGGAATAAATGGCAAGGTATGCTATGATCCATAATAATATCACTTTCTCCCAAATAAAGGTATAAACTTTAGGCTATGGTAATAAGGATCTTACAGCTGATTGTCTCTTTGACAAACTGGAATAAACTATTGTAAAAATTACATGGGAAGGATAAGTATATGAGAGTTACAAGGAAATTTTTGGTAGAGAGATTTTACCTTACCAAACATACTCATCACTATAGTGTCCAGTGGGTCCAAAATGTTCTCTCTGTAGGACATAACTGAGGGTTCAGAAACACAAGGACACATTCAACATAAAATCGTAGAAAAAATAGGCCAAGAGAAAATATGTGCCAAAAATATGATGAAGTGTTGATACAGTTAGTATCTTAATGCTTCCTAATGTTGATGAGAGAAAAAGAAATACAGAATAGAAAACTAGGCAAAAAATATGAACAGCAATTTACAGAAGAAAAATGCAAAAGACCAATGAATACATGCAAATGTCTTATACTCTACTGATCAGGGATATAAAATTCAAGATAGAAATGATTTTCTTTTGGGGCGCCTGGGTGGCGCAGTCAGTTAAGCGTCCGACTTCAGCCAGGTCACGATCTCGCGGTCCGTGAGTTCGAGCCCCGCGTCGGGCTCTGGGCTGATGGCTCAGAGCCTGGAGCCTGTTTCCGATTCTGTGTCTCCCTCTCTCTCTGCCCCTCCCCCGTTCATGCTCTGTCTCTCTCTGTCCCAAAAATAAATAAACGTTGAAAAAAAAATTTTTTTAAAAGAAATGATTTTCTTTAATCTACCAAACAGACAAACATTAAAAAATAGTATATATTGTAATCTACCTAAGGGTTAAGGTTTGAGGAAATTCACATTCTTTGTCTCTTCATATGGAAATGTGTATTGCTGTAACCTTTGTTTAAAATGAAATGTTGCTATGAATTGGCATTTATAGTGTTCAGTAGCCTTTGATTTGTTGTGCCTAGACATAGATAGTATAGAAATGGGTGACCTAGATCATAAGGTTTTATGTATATGGGTGTTTATTGAAAAATTATCTAGGATAGAAAAAATAGAACAATAATGATAAGTTGAAAAACAAGGTGTATCTTTTTTAATGTTTATTTTTGAGAGAGAGAGTGAGAGAGCACAAGTGACTGGAGGAGGGGCAGAGAGAGAGAGAGAGAGACACAGAATCCAAAGCAGGTTCCACGCTCTGAGCTATCAGTACAGAGCCCGATGCGCGGCTCAAACTCATGAACCGCGAGATCATGACCTGAGCCGAAGTCGTATGCTTAACCAACTGAGCCACCCAGTTTCCCCAAGGTGTATCTTTTTTTTTTTAATTTTTTTTTCAACGTTTATTTATTTTTGGGACAGAGAGGGACAGAGCATGAACGGGGGAGGGGCAGAGAGAGAGGGAGACACAGAATCAGAAACAGGCTCCAGGCTCTGAGCCATCAGCCCAGAGCCCGACGCGGGGCTCGAACTCACGGACCGCAAGATCGTGACCTGGCTGAAGTCGGACGCTTAACCGACTGTGCCACCCAGGCACCCCCCCCAAGGTGTATCTTTTATATAAAAGCTATATCCTTTTTATGTAGTTATTAATAAAATGAGTTGGAGCTATATAGTATATCTTTGAAAAATTCCGTGAGGACTTTAAAAAACAACATAATAAATATTTTTGTTTATGAACACCTAGAAAAGTGTAGGAGGAAATAAATCAAACTATCAACATTGGTTACCATATGTGTTTCCGATTAGATGGAGGTAGAGTATAGGGAAGACAATCAAAAATGAGAGAAAGAATTGGGAGGTTGGAATAGATATTAGTTGGATACTTGGAGATGCTACTTCTGCTGAGATAGTGATGTTTGTAGTCGAGAGAGTGGATAAGCTGCTTGAAGCAAAAATACATTGCTATAAATAACATGGCCTCTCCAAATCCTTGATGAGGATTTAATAAAAACTTATTGTGAAGAGTGTTTTCAAATAATTAAAATAAGTCCAGTGTTCATTTTTGGATGGCAAAGGTTAGATTCTTTGTGGCAGGAAACTAATGTGAACAGGTGTGAGAGTCTGTCCTGGAAGCCGAGTAGAGGATCTGGAAGCCTCCGCATCAGAGGCTCAGGCATCATCAGGTCCTGTGGGCAGCGTGTGCCCATGTTAAGGCCAGATCCACCAGCAGCCAGGTCCATGGATTTCCTTGGGTGGCCTGGTGCAAACAAGCAATTTTTTTCTTCACTGAAGATTTTCATCCTAAATTATTTTTAAGGTTTGCATCATTTCTTTTCCTGAGGTCTAGGCTATTATCTATGGAGCCAAAGCTAAGTTAAATATATCTGAAAAAAAAAATTAGCTGAGATGAAAGAAAACTGACTTTGGCCATTAAATGTCTTTTATGATTTTTAATAATTATGTACATAACATTTATAAATATGTTCATTTGACTATTGCTTGCCTGGTCCTCTTTGGTGCTAATGGGAAATAGCTTTCCTGACTAAAAGTCCTATGTATTAAGTTAGAAAGTTTGAAGGAAGAAATTTTATGGCATCACTCTTATGTGCTACCCCAGTGCTGTCTCCTTGGACATCAGTTCTGCAGGAGAGAAGTCATTCTTTATCACAGCAGGCATATATTCTGAGCTCACTGCCAAGTGATAGGTTGCATAATTTATTTACTCATTCATTAAATGTATTGAGCACTTTATATATGCAAAGTACAATAACGATGAAAGAAATACATGTATAAAGAACACTCAGTTTGACAGTTTATTGGAATAAGTTGTTATGGAGAGTAATAATGTAAGTTTTTAGACAGGCAGTTAACATTGCATAGAAATAAATTCTGGTTTATAACCATAGAATGAACTTAAGTCATGCCAAGCCCTGTGTCATGAAATGTGTCCACATGACATGTATGGCATGACTAAGATATTTGTAATCTGAGTCCTAGAGACCTTGAACCCAAGCAGTTATGGGTTACTCCATGAAAAGGTGTTCATTGATTTATTTCTTTGTTCTAATTTCCCATCTTGATTGCTTTTAGCTGGTAAATTTTACACTTTCATATTAACATAAATAGAACCATGATTTATGTTATACTCTATGGGTAATTTTCTGTATTTCAGACACATCTGTCTCATTTCCAAGTTATCAAGTTTCTCTATGGGGCATTAAGAGAGAGGGACCTAATTCCTATTTCCTCTCCTGTAAACAAGCGTCCTTCATCAGAAGAGGAGGGGGGTGGGTGGAGGACAAGCATGTGATGACTTCGTTCATGTGATTTGGATACATAACTTAGAGGGGGTGATCGGTAGCCATTCATTATATATAGCAGCCCCAAAAGTGGGGTGTCTTAAAGGGGTGAGAACAATCAAGGGATTCTTTTTTAAGGATGGTAGGTATCCCTATGATGATGGCAGTGACTTATAGGAAGTGAAATTTATGATGCTTGAAAGGGGGGGAAATAAAAGGGGGAAAAGTTACTGGGTAGATGAGAGTGAATGGATCTAGTGCGTCAGAGAAAAGAATGGCTTTTGAACAAAGACAGTTCATCCATGAGAATGGAAAAGAGGCAAAGTACATGGTCTCAGGTCACCCGATGGCTTGGTGTTGGAAACTGCGGTATTTCTTCCCCTCTCTTCAGATGAGCACAGTCATCTTGTTTGAGTTGGACTTGTTTGGAGTGAGCTGGGCTAAGCAGAGGTGGGGAGGGGAGGCATTGGAGATGAGGGATGCAAGACAGCCATTATAACGATGGATCTTGGAAGTGACATAGAGTGGAAGCGGGGAAAGAGAAATTGTTAGTGACAATGCATTCGCAGTGAGTGTGCAGATGGTGATAGCTTGAGAGCTGTGTGCTCAAAATCAAGAATTAGAAAGTCATGATTGTTAATGTTTAGACCTAGGTTGTGACTCTTCGAGATGAGATCAAAATGAGAAAAGAGAGCAAAATTTTTTTGACTCTGGGAAAGGTGGTGGGGAGTCATGACAATGCCAGGACAGTGGTCTCCAGGAGAAGGGACAGTGCTCGCGTCGCCCATGTGGAGGGGTGTGACTGTGAGAAGCACAATAATGTTCGCTTGTGGTTGCCTAAGAGGAGTAGTCCTGGTGTTCGCCCGTGTGTTTTCATTGTTTTTAATTGTCACAGTGCTGGTCTACACAATCAGATAAGAATTTATATTCGTTTACACTATGTAACCTTGTCTTTGTATTTTGCCTTAAATCAACATGGTACTCCTGTGCTCTTAAGAAAACCATGACTTTCCTAAAAATATATTCATTTCGAAAGAATATTTCTTTTCCTTCAGGTAACTGTTGTTTCATTTGATCATCACACAATTCCAACGCTGGCATCTAAATAGTCTTCTTGTATAAGCTAGAAAATTACGGGGCATTTTAAAGACCTTTAGAACTCATATAGTTCATTGATCTTTGTAAATTATGACTCAGATAAATGTGTTTTTTGTAATAATTCAACCAGTGAAGTACATTTAAAAATGAATAGGTTACATAGAAATTGTAGGCATATAACAGTATATGCCAGTGTCACATTTCATTGTATTTTTCAGTAGTGTTTATCAAATGCCAACACAGTGCTTAGAACTAACCTTCCCTGGGTGATACACAAATCTGAACTCTGACTTCTACTATTTAGCAGTGAAGTTAGAAGACAAACATATATAGAAATGTTTAAAATATTTAAAAACTTATAGACAAAAATTTAAGGAAACTCTCTAGTCAATTTACTTAAAAACTCCCAAGTAATTTATACTAATAAGAACATTCCTTAACTTGACAGTATTTATAACCCTAGACACTATTGCTACAGTAATTTCTCTTGTTTATTTTTTTGTTTTGTTTTTGGTTTTTTGTTTTTACTTTGCACAAGGATTGCAATCATGTTCTTGATTTTAGAGGAAATTTTTGGTACCATTATTTCAAATACTGATTATTTTCTAGGTGGCAAAACAGAAGATTTCTTGCTTTTAATCACTTTTGTTATTATTTTTTTTAAAGCTCTTTTTTTTTTTTTTTAACGTTTATTTATTTTTGGGACAGAGAGAGACAGAGCATGAACGGGGGAGGGGCAGAGAGAGAGGGAGACACAGAATCAGAAACAGGCTCCAGGCTCTGAGCCATCAGCCCAGGGCCCGACGCGGGGCTCGAACTCACGGACCGCGAGATCGTGACCTGGCTGAAGTCGGACGCTTAACCGACTGCGCCACCCAGGCGCCCCTGTTATTATTTTTAATAGAGGGGAAAGTAGGAGTGAAGACACTTCTGACCTCCCACTATGGGCAAAGCTACTGCACAGAGTACTTTATACATGGTATGTCCTGTGAAGGCACGAAACAAGCATTTTAAAACATTCTTCTTACACAGAATCTAAAGAAATCTTGATATTTTACATTGACTCATGGTGAGGGTAGCATGCCTTTATTTTTATTTAGTTTCTTTTATTTATAATTAAAAAAAATTTTTTTTAATGTGTATTTATTTTTGAAAGAGAGCGAGAGAGTGGGGGAGGGGTAGTGAGTGAGGGAGACACAGAATTGGAAGCAGGCTCCAGGCTCCGAGCTGTCAGCACAGAGCCCGACACGGGGCTCGAACTCACGAACTGCGAGGTCATGACCTGAGCCGAAGTCGGACGAACAACTGACTGAGCCACCCAGGCGCCTCTATTTATAATTTTTAAATTCCATTAGCTCTGTATAAAAAGCATATGACTGGGAAAGAGCACATTATAAAATCCTCCTTTAATTAGTCTTTGTCCTGTGCCACATGTCATTGCCAAGTCTTTCAGCATTGGTAGTGTTACTGTAATGTGGAACAGTAGTTTCTGATAACATGATGTGAAAAATGACCTGTGATGATTAATCGCTTTCCAAACTACGTCTTGGGAAAGCATCTTATGAAAGTAATGACACAATTATCATCCATGAAAAAGAGGAAATTAAAACACCTTTAGGAAAGGTCAAGAAGATAGGGAAGGATTATCTGCAAAGACTAGTGAACTTTATATTCATGTAGTCAGAGAAAAAAGAATTCTATGTATCAAAGTGCCACAAGTGGAACTCTTTCCATATATTAAAATTAAAATGAGAATTGCTCGATGATTTTGAATTTATTTCTTGTTTCAAGCCAAATGTAGATTGAAAATGGGGGGAGAAAGCATATTTTCCCCCTTGCTTTCATTGTTAGAACATAAACCATGGTAGGAACAGTCATGACCTTTTTCGAGATGTGAACTGCGCTATGAAGTTGCAAGCCAGGAGTCTACAGATCTGGGTCCTGGTAGAGGGTGTGGTTTGGAAGAAGGAAGGGCAGATCCTGGAGTCAGCAAGGATCAGAAAGCCTTGTGGATGGATATCACATGCACAGACATGGTGCAGACAGGCTGACCAGACTAGGTGTTTAGATTCGCAGCAACCTAAAGAAGGAAATTAAGTGGTGTATGTAGCAGTGTGGAGCTCCAGGTAGGAAGGAAGGGGAGTGGTCAGGTGGCAGGGGGTTAATGGAACTTGCTGGGTATGAAACAGTCTATTTCTTTGTGGATCCTGGATCTGTTACATCGCAAAAATGATGACTGAAGCCTGAGAGAGCGGAGCAACGAGTGTCCTAAACCGCTTGTCTAAGGTCTTGGGAATTGGCGCTAGGAGTTCTAGTCACTGGTGAATATTCTGGAAGTGTGGATGGGTCATCTCCCTCCCTTCCTCCTCCTGCCTGCTATGCTCTTTTGTGTGTATTCTGTTCTTGCCTGTAAGTTATTTTGAATTTTTCCCTTAAAATTTGACTTTGTAACGCTTCTCAACACACATGTATACTTATCTACCTTTTTAATCACCCCAAATTCTAAGAATTAATTCGTTTGGATGCTGTCTGTTCTGTTCCCTTTGAAGCTATTAGGAGTTGGGTTTTTCAGGGACTGGAGGCTATGATGGGAAAAGTAAAAATGGACTAAGCTTTTATATGCTAAAGTAGAAGATAAGCTCTTAGGGGCTCCTGGGTGGCTCAGTCGGTAAGGCGTCCGACTTCAGCTCAGGTCATGATCTCACAGTCTGTGAGTTCGAGCCCCACGTTGGGCTCTGTGCTGACAGCTGGGAGCCTGGAGCCTGCTTCAGATTCTGTGTCTCCCTCTCTCTCTGCCCCTCCCCTGCTCATGCTCTGTCTCTCTCTGTCTCAAAAATAAATAAAAACATTAAGAAAAATTTAAAAAAAGAAGGCAAGCTTTTCATATGTGGGGTTTTGTAACATGACATTATAGTGCTTTTCTAATGCCTCTTTTATATTTATCATTAGAATTCATTGCTAAATATTCATATGTTAAATCACATTGAACATTTTAATATGATATTTTATAAAGTTTCTATGAATTTTCCATTATAAAGTAATTCATACACATTGTAAAAAAGTTTAAAAACTCAGAAAGGAATGAAGATAAAAATTTTATTTGGGAGTCATATTGCAGCTAGAGATTGTTGCAAATATTTGGGAAGGGCCCTTCTAAGATTTTTATATGAATATATAATTATTTATACAACATTTTTATTTTCCTTTATAAATTTTTTTATACTTCCTCGTATACTTAATATTATAGTAAGACTATTTTTCATATCAGTATTGTATTAAAACCTAAACAGATACACTGTGAGTTAACATTATAATTTTATTGAACCTTTCCATCTTTGTTGATCTCCTAGGTTGATTCAATTTTCTCAGAATGAAACAAAAATGCCATGTCACACTTCCTTGTACATAAATCATTGGGTCTACTTTGACAGAACCTGCCTGGAGCAAAGTTTTGAGAAAGACTTTAAAGACCCTTACAAACTCACTGGGAAAATACGTCATAATTAGTTACTGATAAGAGCCACAGGCAGGACTTACAAAGCAGGAGCTCCAGGGGTATTAGTCAGTGCCCTTGTACAGGGTTTGCAAAGTAGGAAATTAACAGGCAGAATATTCTAGAGGGAATAAATGGGGGAAACATGTTCAGTATTCAGAACAACTGAACCAAATATGGTGGAAACAGTAAAGATAAACATATAAAATACGATAGGACAATAAAACATTGTTAAATAGTATCTCAAAATCACAAAAATGTTTTTAAAAGGTTAGACACTACATTTCATTAAAATGTACGTATTTTTTATAAAATATAAATGACATACTTCTGTTAACTCTTTATGTAAAATTTATTTCATGAGATCTGTAAGTAATGACTGTTACTCTAGTAATTATTTCATCCAGTGTCTTCTGTTGATGACCAAAGAAACTCACTTTAAAATGGTATTTAATTTGCTTACCTAAAGCCATATAAGAAATTGCCATAGAATTGAAATGAGAAAATTCGCTTGTTTTATTCTGAATCCAGTGCTCTTTTCACTGTACTGCATTCTCTCTCAATTCAGGTATAATAATGGGCTTCAATATATTGTCTAATATTTCTCCCAAAAAAACATTCTATGGACAAAGTTTGCTGAGGTCAGGTTAAATGATGCCCCTGCCTGCCTCGCTCTCATTTAACTAGGAAAAGAGAGGCAGATAACTTCACATCAATTTGATCTGCAATATATTTTTGCAATCTGAAGGAATCATGAATGAGATTCTAAACAAAAGGAATTCACAAGCCTAGGTGGCTCAGTTGGTTAAGCGTCGACTTGGGCTCAGGTCATAATCTCACGGTTTGTGGATTCGAACCCCTTGACAGGCTCTGTGCTGACAGCTCAGAGCCTGGAGCCTGCTTCGGATTCTGTGTCTCTCCCTCTCTCTCTGTTCCTCTCCCCACTCACGCTCTGTCTCTCTCAGTCTCCCAAAAATAAATGTTAAAAAAAAATTCAAGGAATTTACGCACCTCATTGTTAATGTGTGTAGAGAAAATGTGGTATGAAACAAGAACTGTGAGCTCAATACCACAGCTTTCTTTTCATTGAACATTCCTGTTTCCAAGAATCAGTGGTGTGGACGGAAGTTTTCTCTAGCATGCATCAGTGACACAGGTAAACACGCCTGCGGCACCCCATCGATCATGTTCAAGTTGCTGTCATTCAGCTGCAGTCATTAAAGGAAAATGTGCAGGTTCATGCCCCAGGCTCTAAATGAGCTGGCTCCATGGCCTGCTGCCGTAAAAAAAACTGAAGATCAGCATCCTCCTCCTTGATAATGACAAGTTCTGATTTTTACATTCTTCGCAGCATCTCCAGAAGTAGCTGGACGACTTGTGTAATTACTAGGAGACAGAAGGACTCAACAAGACCAAAACAAACAAACAAAAGTCGCTTAGGACAGGTAATCCTTAGCATTTAGTAGCCAGTTCTAAGAGCTGCATTCAGCAGTCAATAGATGTTACCTGGGGGTGCATTTTACAGCTTAGATGGGTATCCTGGAGGGTCTGCTAGGTGCAGGAGTTATGTTCAGAATTAAAAATTAGAATTACATTGGGGCGCCTGGGTGGCTCAGTCGGTTAAGCGTCCGACTTCAGCTCAGGTCACGATCTCGTGGTCCGTGAGTTCGAGCCCCACATCGGGCTCTGGGCTGATGGCTCAGAGCCTGGAGCCTGCTTCCGATTCTGTGTCTCCCTCTTTCTCTGCCCCTCCCCCATTCATGCTCTGTCTCTCTCTGTCTCAAAAATAAACGTTAAAAAAAATTAAAAAAAAAATTAGGATTACATTGAATTCAATCTAAGATCATGTCATAGTTGTAGGCAAAGACGAGCAATCCCGCGTGCAGTTTGGTGCTGCTGTCTGCCCTGTTTTGGGAAGCAGAACTCCGAGGTGTCATCCAAGGGCATTTCAATCTTTGAGTTGCTGTGAAACTTTTAAGTGCAGTTGTGGTCCTGTAGGTCAGCACCGGTACTCTCACCTCTGCCCAGACAAGAGATCGGCTGTGTCCGGAGCCCCCCGTTAGTGAACACAGACACTTCGAATAAATGATACCCCGGGCTTCAAATACTTGTCAGCCACCTGCCTACCTTCTGTAGACCTCCTGTCAAAACGAGAGACTGTTTATGCTGAAAATTAATAATCTAGAGTGTAAATTCTTTCTACTTGGGGAGCCCTCACGTATCACGAATGGCATCTCAGCCCTCTTTGGGCATGCCTTCTAAAAACATGGCTTTAATAATACTGCAGGAATAGGGTCTCTTTATGGAGACCCAAGATAAGAAATTACCATACCGAGGATTGCCTGGGTGGCTCAGTCGTTGAGCTTCCGACTTCGGCTCAGGTCGTGATCTCTCGGTTCATGGGTTCCAGCCCTGCATCGGGCTCTGTGCTGACAGCTTGGAGCCTGGAGCCTGCAGCCTGCTTCAGGTTCTGTCACTCTCTCTCTCTGCCCCTCGCCCACTCATGCGCTCGCTCTCTCTCTCTCTCTCTCTCTCTCTCTCTCTCTATTTCTCTCAAAAATGAATCAACATTAAAAAAAAAAAAGAAATTATCATCCTGAGAGCTTTTCAACCCTTCTCACGCTGTTGTCACTTGATTTAATGTCAATGAAATATTTTAGTATTACATGCATATTGCTACTAAAATAATGATAGTAATAATAAAAATTGTAATTCTTTTTCTGAGAACTGACTAATCAGTTAATTTCTGGAATAGGTTTGTGGCTGGGTCTCCCCCCCTTACTATTGCTTTGCTGCCCAAGAACAGTAGTGCCCAACACAGAGAATGAATCCAGCGTCTTTGTGTGGAGAGTACGCGTTCATTAATTGACTTATTATTTTGGTTTTTTTCTGTTCCATTTTAGCTGAAAACTGAATGCTTTGCTTACTTGTTAATAAAATACCTGTAGGGTTTCAGTTTCTTCAATCAGTGTTTTTATTTTTTTATTTAAAAAAAAAACCTTGCAAAGAGAGAGAGAGAGAGAGAGAGAGAGAGAGAGAGAGAGAGAGTACATGTGAGTGGAGGAGGGGTAGAGGGAGGGAGAGGGAGAATCCCAAGCAAACTCCATGCTGAGTTTGGAGCCTGATGTGGGGCTCAGTCCCACAACCCCAGGGTCATGACCTGAACCAATATCAAGAGTCAGAAGCTTAATTTACCGAGCTGCCCACACGAGGCGCCCCCACATCCTTGTTCTTGTATGTCTTTTTTTTTTTATAGTTATCCCTGTGGGCAGAGGTCACTCTTTGAAATGAAGTGCTAGCCCAGAGCCTAGTGACACATGGCAAACCATTCTATAGCATATGTTATTCTATATTCTACAGGATCATAAATATTAAAATATTTAAATAATACATTTAAAAATATTTGCAGTGTGTTTATAGAGTAGACACAATAAGCTCCTAAACATGAGTTGTTGTAAGCCCCAGCATTCCCCGGGGCAGCACCAAGGCCTGTGAAGAGTCTAGAAGGCAAGTGATGTGGGGCGTCAGATGGGAGAAACACTGATAAACTGTCTTGGAGTGGGAAGGAGGTTGGTATGAGCTGCCTCTAAATATTTGGTATGGGGAACGAGAAAACTTTTATTAGACAGATGTTATCCAACTGAGAAGAGAATTAGGATAAAGGATCAAAACTGGCAGATAGCAGATTCAGTTTTGTACCAGACATGATCGTTAGTTGCAAACTTAAGCAACTTGAAGCTGAAAAGGAATAATTCAATGACAGGTAATTCTTGAAATATTTGGAAGGCCCAAATAAAATGGTCAGGCTTGGGGTTCATATTGCTAGAGTTAATGACCAATTTTATTGCAAGTCTACCCTGAGAATGGGTTCAAAAGGTGGAGACTTTCAAACATGGAAGAAATCTCCTCAATGATGCTGGCAAATGACAAATTTAGGGAAGTACCAAGGAGTACAACTAATCACTTTTCTGTCTCTTCGGGAAATTCGCTAACGAACAATGATCAGTGGCAGACCTTTGACCAGTGGGTGGCAGCACAGAAATGTACCATGGCTGCTTATAAATGTGCTATTATTTGATGCCTGTAGCCTTGGGTGGCTCTGGGTGGGCCTTTTGCTGCCAACTTCATTCATTGCCTTTCCATAGGATGCCCAAAATATATTATCGTTTTTCTTTTTTCTTCTTGTCTTTTCTTTTTGGTTTTCTCTTCTCTTTCCTTCTCTTCTTTCCTCTCCTCTCCGCACCGGTGCGTAGCCCAACATGGGGCTTGAACTCATGACCCTGATTTCAAGATCTGAGCTGAGATCAATAGTCAGACACTTAACCAACTAAGCCACTCAGGCACCCCTATTTTATTCTTTTTCTGACCAGGATATGAAACTAAGATATGGCAATCCTAGGAAACGGGGATATGAAAAAAGTTGGAAAGACTATGTGCTGTAATATTACCTAAAACAACAATTAAAATCAGAACTGCCCAGAAATTCAAAGAAAGAAATAGTGAACCCTTTAGTTGTTAGAATTAAGGAGAATCTGAATGAATTATCTGTCGGGGACTCACGTTTGATACAAAGTTTAACTAAATGAACTCAAGTCTCCTCCACATGTTAAATGTTTTTGAGGTCTGGTATTCACTTGTTAGTAAATAAAATTTGTTAATTAGTATTTCATCACTAAAGATGAATATTGCAAATTATTTTTTAAATATTGGCATAGTTTAAATATATGCAGATTTTTTGTATCTGCTAAGAGTCTTTTCTCAGTTGTCTAAGGTATTCATAACTTCCAAATAATTTGGTGTCTATCAACAGACTGATTATGAATATGTAGCATTAGAAACTATTGCCTTTGTAGTGAGTCCAGTTAAAAACTTGAGCTAAGACATTTGATGAACCTTTGATAACCTGGCGAAAGGGCAGTAGGCATCACTGGGCTAAAAACGTTTCTGCCAGTTTCAAAGCAAGTTAAATTTTCAGAGCTTCTGCCATGGCACAGAGTAAACTGGTAGTGGCTCCTGAAGTAAAGTGGGTCATGTTGTTTTGAGGATTTATTCATAAGTGGATATGGGATTTAGGCCAATATTTGATATGGTGGGAGAAGTGATATCCTTGGCATCAGTACATTTGATTCAAATTCCTCTAGCATTTTCTTACTACATAGGCATGTAACATCTCTCCAAAATTAAGTTTAATTATCTACTGAAATGAAGAGTCTTATATGAGAGTTATGATGGAATGTGTGCAAATTATAACACAAATTGCACAAACATGTTAGTTAATAAATTTACTGTGCAACCCCATGGAACTCTGTGCTCCCTAATTAGTTTATATCTGCTTAATAAATTTCTCTTCACCAGTCTTTGTTTGACAATTAAACATATATGCAATCTCAAACTTTGGATGAATTCATGAAACCCAAAGGTAAATCTGGGGGTTTCTTTGGTCCCTTAGCAGTTTGTGAGAGAGGAAGAGGATACGCGGCTGAAGATAAACCATAATAAATAAGCCTTTAGAGTTTTACTTATGGTCAGGATATCACATGCGACGTAATGCTGAAGAAACAGGATAAGAGGTATTTTGAAGCTCCTGATTACACTTAATTATATTAAATTTCAACTTTCTAGAAGAATATATAGATCATTTTTCCTGTCACTTTTCTTTTTCTTTTCTTAGAGAGAGAGCGTGCGTGAGTAGGGGAGAGGAGCAGAGGGAGAGAGAGAGATAGAATCTTCAACAGGCTCCATGCTCAGTAGGCAGCTCAACAGCAGGGGGCTTCTATCCCACAACCCTGGGATCATTACCTGAGCCACCAGGTGCCCCCCTCTGTCACTTGTCTTAATGAAACTCTTTATAAAGCAATAAAGAAACAAATGGGTCTAGAACTCTTGATAATCAGGTCATTTGTATTGCTGTGATTTAAAAGTCATCTGAAACCACAGGCATGGACACATGCCCCAGCACGGGTGAATGTCTGATGTCAAGAAGTATGGATAAAATCAGAGAAAGCAAGATGTGTGTCTCATCCTGGTGTGCTCCTGGGTCTATTGCTGTAATTGAGAGAAGGGAGAGGTCTTTCCTACAGAAGCAGGAGCTCAGAGCCAAAAAGGACTGGAAGAACGTTAGGTCCCAGGGTTTACATAAATCTTAGGCCAGTTAGGATTCTCACAAAATGTGATAGGAGATTCCGGGTAGTCCTAAGTATTAATTCAAGGATATTAGCCACTGCTTGAATTATATTATGGAAAGTGATTCTGTGCCCCTCTGAGGTATATCCCCCTTCTTTTTTATACTGGAGAAAGGGACTTCCACAATTCCTGGACTGTAGAAACTATTCCTTTTGCAGTGGTTACACTTTTAAAAATGACATTATTTTGTCAATTAATAATATGAGTAACAATAGTAATAAATTTCATTCTTAGCCACCAAAGTTGAATTAATTATGTAAAATCCATTCCAGGAGTTCTGATGTTTCACTGCTATTGGGCTATTTTATGTAAGTGAAAGGAATGCACCCATTTTATTCAGATTTGGGGAGTATTTAAGAAAGTGTTAATGGTAAGTTTGGTGAAGCCTCCTACTTTCTGCCTTTTCCAAAACTCTCTATTTGATAACAGAATTTCTACTATCGAGACTCTAGTACTTTCTAACTTGATAACTGATGGTGATTCAATTTTAGGTTGAATGAATGAACGGGTAGTAAAATAAATAACAATGGTTAGGAATTGTACGTGGAGAGAGAAATTAGATGAAATTTGATGTATTTAGATAGATCAAGAGTTGCAAGCTCGTGATGTGAATATTTCAGTAGCAATAATCCTCACATTTAATTATGAAAGACTTGAACCCAAGTAAATTATCTTCTTTATTCACAATAATGTGAGATGTCTGGGTGTTTGCTTGAATTTTACCTTTTTATACTGTGTACATAAAGGAATGAGTGAGAAATTGCATTTTCACCTTGTTAACTTTCCTCATTTGTGATTTCATTATTTAAACTAATTAGCTATGTGCATGACTAAATTGCAATTCTTTTTGTTGCTAGGATTTTCATTTTTTTTAGGCATTATGACTTTATAATGATGCAGTGTCACTTTAGGCCTCGTAGAAAGGAATCTACAGTACACTTGTAGGAGATGAGACACATTGGCGGTGGCTGCCAGGCTCACCCGAGGCCCCTGCTCTGAGGACAGTCCCAGGTACCCCGGGTTTGTGCCTTCCGCAGGGGATTGATGGCCCCGAGTGGTGACTTGAATAGATACGGACACATCAGCACGTGTCTCTGGGTCTTTTTGTCCCAGCGCTGCATGTTGAGTAGAGGCTGATGGTCTAACAGATGAAATTTGGGTAATTGGTGACCTTGTTTTTTGACCTGTGAAGAAAGCCAGAATGTTTGGTTCAACTTTTTGAAAAATCCAATGAAACATCCCAGCATCATTCCAATATATTACTTTTTTTTTTTTTTTTTTTTTTGGTCATTGTTTCTTGCTTAAACTCGTTCAAATTGAGCTTCAGGTCACTTAAAACCAGATGAATCTTGGCTAAATCATGTATTTGGGAATTGATGGGTAAATTTTTAAAGTCAGGCCCATGACTTTTTTCCCTGTATCTTCTGACACATTTAAGATGCTTTAAAAAGAAAGAAAAGAAAAAAAAAAAAAACACTGTGAGTCAAAGCATTGCAGACTATTGACTCCTGGCAAGACCTCTCAAGAACTGAATTCCTGGTAAAGAACAGGGTAGAGAAGTCTGCTCTCCATGTGCAGCTGTGATTTGGACAATCTTCTGTGGTTGGTTAGAGATGTTCCTTAGGTGAAGAGACATGATCAGCTAACAGGAGAGTTCTGGAATTAGCTATTAAGTCAGTTATTGGCGAATATTTGTACCAAAATCATCACAAGGAGCCAGTCAGGGTTTACTCACAGGGAACCATTACAGTCTTTCTCGATGATTCTTTCTTTTCTTTTTTCTTTTTTTTTCTTTTCTTTGTTTCTTTCTTTGTTTCTTTCTTTGTTTCTTTGTTTGTTTGTTTGTTTGTTTGTTTCTTTCTTTCTTTCTTTCTTTCTTTCTAAAGTAGATTACTATACAGATAAGAGCAGTGACAGTCTGAAGATGTAACGCTTCATGATGTCACTAAAGCCTTTGGCAGTCTCTTGTGATATTCTTGGGTACAATGAGTCTGTGAATGACAGTACAGTTCACATCTGCACTGGCCGTGGTTAATAAACTGTTGCCCAGAGACTATTGGATATTAAATTGGGCTTTTTCGTAAAGAAAAAAAAAATCAGTCTGCCTGGACTTAGGGCAGTAGAGGGAAATTCAATCTAAGACCGAAATTCTGTCTCCAAAAAGCTTAAGATATTTCATTTTTGCATGGCTACTACTGTTGCTTTTGATAGTGGTAATTGTAATAATAATAGCTAAGACTTACACGCCATTATTAATGCTAGTGAGGTTTTATTCTTTATCTTCCTGGATCCTTACATTTGCATGTGAGGAAGGTTATGTTAATCCGCATGTTAAAATGAAGATGAGACCATGAGCGATTTTGCACCTTGCTGGGGCTCTGTGGTGTCGCAGGGAGGGATTTGAATTAAATTGCCTTCCCTTTAAAGCGGGCTCCCTTCCACACTGCCCTATAAATGTGCATACATGAAGGAAGTGATCAAGGCCACAAATGTTATGCTCTGTGACTTGCCTGAGTAAGGTATTAGAGAAGAGAGAGAGAAGTACCGGCAAGGATCTTTAGAAGAATTCAGAGATCTTGGGGGGCACCTGGGTGACTCAATCAGCTAAGTGTTTGGCAGTGCGGAGCCTGCTTGGAATTCTCTGTCTCCCTCTCTTTCTCTGCCCCTTCCCTGCTCTCTTTGAAAAATAAGCAGACATTAAAAAAAAAAAAAAAAAGAAAAGAAAAATTCAGAGATTTTCATTTAAAAACGTCATTATTCCCAGGAAGATAAAAACATTTAAAGGTTTATTGATGCATTTCTTTCTCTGTCTGGAAGATTGATTCTAGACAGTTTTTGCTGGGGTTTCCTTTTTTCTTTTTCTACCAATTTTAGCTCCACAAAGAACGCCCCTTCAGTCAGATCCATTCACTTTGTTTTCAGATACAATCACAAGAAAAACCTTTCAAGTTCTCCTTAAAAATAAATTAAGCCATCACTCACAGCAAACATGACCTCCCCGCATACGGAAATTAAATATAGAGGGTAATTTACAATTAAGCTAATATTTAACTTGCTGTCAGAGCCACAGCCTTGTTAGACTGATGTGTTTGAGTGGGTGGAGCTCGGAATCCCCATGGTGCCCCTGCATCCCCTCTGCCTTGCCTCCAGGAAAGCAGGTCAAGACAGCAAGCTTCAACGTTAATGATTGAGTTTATCAAACCACTTATTTCAGTCTTAAAATCCATCCAAATTTTCTTGTCCTTTGTACCCTTAGAAAGATGCGGAGTCGTACCTCTTAATATTAAATTGTATTTCTCCCTATTGGAATGGAGCTGATTTTTAAACCCTCTAATGATACTGAGGTTGTTGGTAAAGGAATCTCGTCTTCCTAAGGAAAGTGGGAGACGAACTGCTCTGAGTGTCTGCATGTTTGCATTTCTTATGCATCGAGATGTGAAATATCTCCCCAAAGAATAAATAATTTGTAAGCCAGCCTTTCTAATAAACGGTAGTAATAACAACAACAACAAATGGTGTTGATGAAATTGCTCAGTCTGGCTCATTTCTCTCCTCCTAAAATAAGAAAATACTAACTAAGTTTACTATTTCTGTCTGGCCATAGCCAATATTATTTTTAATAGAAAGATCTAAATATCCGAAGTTCTCGTTTCTCTCTTCTATCCAATTAGCAACACTATGTACACACCATTTTTGTAACAATGGGATGATAACTTTATTTTATTTGTCTTCACCATGATCCCTAGGCTCATATAGAAGAATTGATTATCCAGAAATAACCTTATTTTCATATGCTTCTGTTCCCTACCATTTGCCCATTTCCCCTTATATGAAATTTTTTTTATTATTTAACAGTTTGTTTATTTATTTTGAGAGGGAGGAAGGGCAGAGAGAGAGGGAGACAGACAATCCCACTGCACTGATGGCGCAGAGGGTGACACAGGGCCCCATCTCATGACCGTGAGGTCATGACCTGAGCCAAAAGCAAGAGATGGATGTTTATTTTTAAAAAAATTTTCAATGTTTATTTATTCTTGAGACAGAGACAGACCGTGAACAGGGGAGGAGCAGAGAAAGGGAGACACAGAATCCGAAACAGGCTCCAGACTCTGAGCTGTCAGCAGAGCCCAACGTGGGGCTCAAACCCATAAGCTGTGAGATCGTGACCTGAGCTGAAGTTGGACGCTTAACCGACTGAGCCACCCAAGATCCCCAAGAGATGGATATTTAAATAAATGACTGACTCACACAGGTCCTTCTAAAAAAAAAAAATTGATCTTAGGAGTGCCTGGGTGGCTCAGTCGGATAAGTGACCGACTCTTGGTTTTGGTTCAGCTCATGATCTCATGGTTCGTGGGTTCGAGCCCCAAATCAAGCTTGGGATTTTCTCTCTCCCTCTCTCTGTGCCCCTCCCCTGCTCGTGCTCTCTCTCTGTCTCTCAAAATAAGTAAACTTAAAAAAAAATGATCTTATTCAAACTTTCTTTCTGAAACTAGTATTTTTGTTTTTTTCTGAAAGCCTATTTTAAGCCATTGAAAATTTCAGCCATGTCCACATTGAAAATTGTGGAAAGTTTCTAAATTCCAATTTCCAGAATGAATAGCTGTTTGGTGGTACTTTATTCTGTTTGCTGTATGCAAAAGCAATCCTTATATCCCAAATTTATAAAAGTATTATTTAAATTATACCCATTTACTCGGCATCATTGGAAAGTGAGTTTCAAATAAATAAGAGAATTTACATTTAATTTGGGTTTGACCTTTGTGCACACTATAACAATTTTATTTAAATTATCTTTATAAAGTTATTTTTATCTTAACATTGCTCCATCCTTCAGCAAATTAAGGACAAACACTGAAAACATTTCAAAGTTTCCTTGATGTGTTGGTGTTGTTACTAGGAGCACTAAATTTATTGTGTTTCATCTGTAATTATAGAAGCAGGGCTACGAAACTTTGGAGAGACAGGCCTGTATCTCAAGAAAATCTCTGAGAGGGGCGCCTGGGTGGCGCAGTCAGTTAAGCGTCCGACTTCAGCCAAGTCACGATCTCGCGGTCCGCGAGTTCGAGCCCCGCGTCGGGCTCTGGGCTGATGGCTTGGAGCCTGGAGCCTGTTTCCGATTCTGTGTCTCCCTCTCTCTCTGCCCCTCCCCCGTTCATGATCTGTCTCTCTCTGTCCCAAAAATAAAATAAACGTTGGAAAAAAAAACAAAAAAAGAAAATCTCTGAGAGTTGCTTTGTTGAAGAATTCCTGAAAGCCTATTTTTTAAAAATTATCTACCATTTTGCCATTAAATACATATAATACACATATATACATATATAACATAAAAATATGTATTTATATTTATATGTGTGTATGTATATATGTATGTATATATATGTATATACCTATACATATATATATACATACATATATACATATATATACATATATATATATACATATATACACACACACACACATACACACACACACACACACACACACACACACACACACATATACATATGTATAAGGTGAAAACATTTAGCCATGTGATCTCCAGGGCCCTGAAACTTTCTGAAGTGGTAATTACAGAATAAAAGGTCAAAGCAATTTCCTCCCAGGTGATTTCATGAAAATGATAGTTTGTATGTGTGTAGTTCTTTCTGGTTTACTGACTGCTCTGCAAACATTAATTTGACCTTGCACTGCATGATCTGATTGGCAGGGGACATTTAGCTAGTCTCATCTATAGGTAAAAAACCAGAGAAACTCAGGGCTTTCAGGTCTTCTTCAACAGTACACGAATTATAAGCTTCAGATCTAAGACGAGAAGTCATTGTTTGAATTCCTACCAATAATAATATTAACTAAAAATCATGGATGGCTTACCCTGAGCCAGGTACCTGTGCCACACACATGATATTAATCCTTTCCACGAGGAACCACCTGCAGTCGTAATGCCCATCTGACACATGAGTAAACTGAGGTTTAATAAGATAAATTAACTGGCCTGATGCCATGTGGCTAGCATGTGGCAAAGGATGAATGCTTAAGAGGTAAAGGTTATCCATAAATAAAAGTATTGTAAAATACATTTTATTACATTATTCAACCTCTCTATGCTTCCGTTTCCTTATGTGTTAAATTAGGGTTAATAATAACTGTCCACCTCGTAGAGTTGTGAGGATTTCAAAGTGAGTATATGAAGGGAGCTTAAAAGAGTGCATGATATGTAATAAACACAAAATAAATATTAGCTACTATTTTATGTTATAGTACCCCAGGAATATATGTTTTTTTAATTATTATTTAAAAGGCAATAGAGAAGCCTGAACATTTATGTAATATAGCTTGGAATTAAACTAGTTGGAACTGACAGATATGTTTCCATATGTAAGTTGCACATAATGAACGTGTCTTACAAGTTAAAACTAGGTCTTGCCAGTGAAACCAAAACCAGTGTCATCAAAATAGTCAGTCATTGGTAAGAGGAATGTGAATCTCAATGATACATGTTTAAGATCTAAGTTCATAAGAAAGATATTTGAATAGAGTAATGTCTGTGCAGTTAATGTGGAATAACAGGTGATTAAAACTTGTTTTCCTTCATAGGTTTGTTTAAAGTTAATAGGCAAGGAATCAGATTGCATTGTATTTTGTTTTGCCATGACCAAGAGTAATTTAGCAAAGGGGTGCGTAGGTGACTCAGTCAGTTAAGCATCCGACTTCGACTCGAGTCATGATCTCATAGTTGGTTTGAGCCCTGCATCAGGCTCTGTGCTGATAGCTCAGGGCCTGAAGCCTGCTTCAGATTCTGTGTCTTCCTCTTTCTCTGCCTCTCCCCTGCTTGTGCTCTGTCTCTGTCTCTCTCAAAAATTAATAAACATTAAAAAAAAATTTTAAAGAAGAGTAATTTAGCAAAACTTTAATGCTAGTACTTAACTCAATCCTAACCGTCTTCTATCCACTGATGCAGCTATGAGGTGGTCCTGTCCTGAACTTCATCTGTAGCTGCTGAAGGAAGGAGCAGGCTAAGGCATTTGGTGAAAAGACGAGGTGCATAGAGTTAAAGTTTATGATTGATCTTCATCAGTTCCTTTTAACCAGATCAACCCTCGAGGAATTCCATACATAAGTCAACGAAGGAGAAAGTGTAGACACCTTTCATGTTGTCTTTGCTGTATTTGAGATCACTTCACAGAAAACTGATTTAGGCTTTTTCACAACTACTTACCCATCAACTCCATTTTTAAAATAGGTTCCAAGGAGTATTTAGCTTTTCACATAGACACAGTCCTGGATTCCTATCTCAAAGCTAGGGAATAAATTCTTTAGAACTATTGTAGGTTCTACCCAGTTAATACTAGACGTAATCCCTATAATCTCTTCAGATTTATTGGGCTAGGATTTTAAGAACATCTACTGGGAAGCTTTGTAAGAAACATGCTAAATGAGATCTTATAGTAAAGGATAGCAAGTTAGGTATACAATAGGGTCTTGAGAAAATTTATTTATTTTTTGCATTCAACTGTATATAGATTCACCCAATCAACAAACATGTATTGAGCTATTCTATGCCAGAACTGGAAAGATTAATGAAAAATTGTGCGTCTTTCAAGAAGTTTAAATAGTAGAGCAGGAAAGAATGTAGTGAATGACAACAGCATGGGATAAAAACAGAAATGTGTTATAGGACAGCATAGAAAGGAAAATGGTGAAGCCAAGCCTTGGACGGGTAGGAGAGAGTGCTGTCATGGAATATGGGTCTTGAAGACTTAGTAGGAGCAAAAAGTAGATGTAGAACAGGAACTAAGCAGCCCAGGTACATCCCTAAATTGTTTCCCCTCTAGTCACCATACAGGTCACATAGATTGGGATTTGTTTTGTATAGGTTTGCTGAAATCAAAGAAATAATCCTAACAATACTATCTGAAAGAATGTTTATTACTTTTACCTGCAAGTGAACCTGCTACAACAATAAAGCCATACATGTCTCCATGGATAATATCCCCTTGAAGTAGAATCAGTTGACTATGAATGCTTCCCCAAATAACCCTCTCTTCTTGTTATTGTCTAGTCATTAGTGTTATAGTGTCTGACCACCAGGATAGAGGCAGTGAAATGAACTCACAGACTGGCAATCTAAGGGTGAAGTCTATAGTCCCCAGAGAGCCAGCAATCCCTCTGAAGTTGCCAGCAGGAATGGTGGGGAGTTTTCTCTGGGCATCAGGAGTGTTCTAGGACAGGCAATGCCACTCTGTAACTGCATGGTGTCACATCGGGCATGGTGTCACAGTGGGCATGATGTCATAGCAGGCATCGAAATGAGGGAGATACAATGGCCCAGGAAGAGAGGACTTAGGATCACTACTTCTCCAGTTTTGGATCTTAGTTTTCTAGATCACCGTGTCTATCATTCCATGTTGAAAATGGGGCCACTTTTGGAGCTCCTGGGTGGCTTAGTCAGTTAAGTGGCTGACTTTGGCTCAGGTCATGATCTCATGGTTCCTGAGTTCAAGCCCTGTGTAGGGCTCTGTGCTGACAGTTCACTGCTGTGCTGACAGCTTTAGATTCTGTGTCTCCCTCTCTCTCTGCCCCTCCCCACCCCGCTCATGCTCTGTATCTCTCTCTGTCTCTGTCTCTCTGAAAAATAAATGTTAAAAATTCTTTAAAGAAAATCGGTCCACTTCCCTAGTAATAGTGAAAGAAATTGACTTCAAACACAAGGAGTTCTGATTTTGTTTTGTGGACAGTGAAATATCACATCTAGAAGTGGTGATGCTTTGGTTTTAAAGCAGGGGGATGCTATAATCAGATTATTCTTGGGGCGCCTGGGTGGCTCAGTCGGTTAAGCATCTGACTTCGGCTCAGGTCATAATCTTGTAGTTTGTGAGTTCGAGCCTCATGTTGAGCTCTCTGCTGACAGCTCAGAGCCTGGAACCTGCTTCAGATTCTGTGTCTCCCTCTCTCTCTGTCCCTCCCCTGCTTGCTCTCTCTCTCTCTCTCTCTCTCTCTCTCTCTCTCTCTCTCAAATATAAATAAACATTAAAAAAAATTATAATCAGATTATTCTTTAGGAAAAAAAAAATGACCCCAGCAGCTTTGTTGAGAATCAGATCAAGGAGCTAAGAGCTTTCACAAGACTCCAGGGGAGAGAAGATGGTAGCCTAACCCAAGGAGGTAATCTGGGGAATGGACAGGGACATGGGAGGGCTGAAGGCATTGGGATTTGGTCACTGGTTAGATGTGCACAGTCACAGGCAGGAAGTAGGGCATCCTTCTAGATTAAACCTTCATGTGATTTAGGAAATAGAGATGAAGCCAGCAGTTCAAGATCCAAATGAATTGTTCTTAGATCTGTAAAGTTTCCTTAAGGAGTTAATCATCACTCCTTTGCCTACACCTCTCTTGGGACCCTTAGTATTTTCTAACTGGTATTACAATTATCTGTGTTTGTCTCCCCCTCCTAACTAAAGTGAAAGATCCCTATGGGTTCAGCTTAATCCCTAAAATGAAAATGTTTTTGTATTCTACGTATCACAGAATACATAGCACTCAAGGACTTTGAGTGAAACACTGTAGGCATTTTCATAAATAACCTCTTGGTCATAATCTACCAATACGATTTTGGGGGTATCTCCACTTATTTTTATTTAAATGAGTATATTTTCTATTTTTAAAATATACTTAGATAACAGTTTCATTATAGGATGCTGTAACTAACAAAACATGGGTGCAAATATTAAAATGTTGTTCTTTACAAAATCTTACTGTGTTAAAAAGAGCCCATCTTCTTCTTACAACATTATCTGCATTCTTTTTACATAATCTAAATACTTTGTCTACCATTTCAAACATGATGGAAGGAACTGTGTGCTGGGCTTTTTGCCTTCTGCATAACTTTTAACTTTGTACATTGTTTCTGTAGCTCACCATATGATCTTAGGAAGCAGGAAAAAAGAAATTAAGATCACACAGAAAGTGTCCCACATTATTGTGTACAATTTTAGAATACAGTATTCGTTCATCATCTTATTTTATCTGACATTGTGACAAGTGTCTTAGCAGATCAGAGAAAAGAGAGGCTTTTACATGATTAAATTATACTAAGAAACACATACAGCATGTCACAAAATAGTTAAGAATTTTCGCAGAATCAGTAATCACTGGATAAGAGGTAATTCACATCTCTATATGACTAGGCCTGGGAGTTACCTCTAACTGCTAATGTCCTTAAGGAATAATTACCATAAAAGCACTTTGGACTTGTGAAGTATCTTCCAGACACTGTAGATTGGCCAAGTTCAACCATCTTCCGCTATAAAAACAGAAAAGCTGAATTTTATCTTCCAGTCTTTTTTTTTTGTAGCCAGGTGTGTCTGAGGCACAGAGCTGACAAATAAAAGCAGACACCGACTATGCCTTTTGAGACAGCTCTTGCTTTCCTGAAAATGGCTGCTGTGCTGCCCTTGCCCATTATCCCTGCCTTAAATGTGCACAATGCTGTGAACTGTAATAGTGGCTTACAGTTGTGAGTTGGCCGGTGACACGCACAGGATGTGAAAGCATCAAGAATTATGGAATCTGGGTCTTCAGCCTCTTTGAGCCACACCATAGAATTCCTGGACTAAACACCTGAAGATTCATCATGCAAGAAAAATAAACCTCCAGTTTTTAGCCATCATTACTCAGATTGTACAGAAGGGCACATCCTAGCAAATACAATAGTATGTAAATAAGTCATGTGAGTATTGTAATTATTAGAAATACTCAAATCTCTGTAATGTCTAAAGAGAGCCACAATTAAACCCTTGCAGCAGGATGTAATCTTTTCTTAAAGCCTTTCACTGTGGGAGACTTTTCCACCTCCTTTGGTAATGGTTAATGGCTTTCTTTCCTTAATAAGCTGAGGCACATTTTATATTATTCTAAAAATGAAATAAAGCTGATTATGTTCCACTCGCTGTTTTCACATTTTACCACTCATGGAAAATACGCAACTATTCCTCGGGTTAAATGAAAAATCATCTTTTAAAGCATTTTTAATCATGTTAAATGTATTTCTTCTGGACATATATGAGTTATTATTTAGTGTCATAATTAATGTCCTAGAACTAGCAGAATACAGAAGTTAAGAGTTAGAAAGTTCTTAGAAATATTTCTTTCTGTATCTTTACTTTTTTTTCTGCTTACTAGTTTATTTACCTTAAAGTATATACAGTTATCTACTTCTTTTTTCCTGGGGAGTCACGGCCAAAGTGGTCATAGGTGAATTTTTTTTTTCAATGTTTATTTATTTTTGGGACAGAGAGAGACAGCATGAATGGGGAAGGGGCAGAGAGAGAGGGAGACACAGAATCGGAAACAGGCTCCAGGCTCTGAGCCATCAGCCCAGAGCCCGACGCGGGGCTCGAACTCACGGACCGCGAGATCATGACCCGGCTGAAGTCGGACGCTTAACTGACTGCGCCACCCAGGCGCCCCAAAGGTGAATTTTTTTTAATGTTTATTTGTTTTTGAGAGAGACAGACAGCATGTGTGGGGAAGGGGCAGAGAGAAAGGGAGACATAGAACAAGAAGCAGGCTCCAGACTCTGAGCTGTCAGCACAGATCCCTATGCGGGGCTCAAACTCAAGACTTGTGAGATCATGACCTAAGCCAAAGTCAGATGCTCAACCAACTGAGCCACTCAGGCACCCTGATCATAGGTGAATTATTTAATCACAAGATGACTCATTTTCAATAAGACATTAATTCATATTATGGAGATGTTGAGGATCCAAGAGTCCTAGCTCTGAATTTAGAAATATTAAATTAAAACTCTAACTCACTTTTACTCATATAGATCTGTTAATATAAAATATAAATAAATTGTGATGTTGTAAAAAGGGGGAAAATTATTTTCCTTAATTATTTTGTACCAGCATTCACAATTTTCCCACTTAGCAAAAGCAGTAGGTAAGCTTTGTAATAAGCTTTGAAGTTTGAAGAGTTCTTTCACATAAATGGACTCATCATGTCCTTATGTTAGCCTTTTATCAGTTCTACAAATTAGAAACTATGACTCAGTGATGTTCAATGATTGGTCCAAAAATATATCATAGAAATCATGACAGACTGAAGTTCAAATTCTAATGTCTGTCTTTTTTAAACACCATTACCAACTTTGCTGTGTTCTGTGTTAGATCTTAGGCATTCTATATCTTATACCTGAAAGTAGTGTTGTTTCACCAACCTGTGTTTCCCCCACCACCATGCCACTGGGAACAACTTTTCTACTATCTGTTTCAATGAGTTTAAAGTTTGTTTTTTTTGTTGTTTTTTGGTTTTTTGTTTTTTGATTCCATATACAATTGATAGCATGCAGTATCTGTCTTTCTTTGTCTGGCTCATTTCCTGTGGCATGATGCCCTGAAAGTCCATGTTGTTACAAGTGGCAGGATTTCCTTCTTTCTCCAGACTGAGCAATATTCCATTGTGTACACACCCACTGGTGGCCACAGTTAACCCCGTAATTCTACCTGTTAGCATATGCCTTCAACAGAGATGAGCCTCCAGTTGTTTTCCAACAATGGAGATGAACTTGCTGATCTGGCCAGTTCTCTTGCCAAGGCTCCCTGGTGAACAATAGCTTCTATCAGAGCATGGTAGCTACCACAACGATGAGGCCCTGGGGCTCGTCTCACAAATGGATATAGAAATGTTGAGAACAGGGATGCCTGGGTGGCTCAGGCGGTTGAGCTCCAATGCTTGGTTTCAACTCAGGTCAAGATCTCATGGTTCATGAGTTGGAGCCCTGCTGAGGGCTCTGTACTGACAGGGCAGAGTCGGCTTGGGATTCTCTTTCTCTCTCTCTCTCTCTCTCTCTCTCTCTCTCTCTCTGCCCCTCCTCTGTTCACTCTTTTTCAAAATAAATAAATACCTTTAAAAAAGTGTTGAGAACGTCTGCTACAAGCTGTGATGTGGGTCCACTGCCACCTGCTGACACTTGCAGCACCTCTAGTACCACATCTGGAGCACCAGCTCCCCTGATGTGAGGGCGGTGCCACTTCCTTTTTCCAGTCCCTGTCCTGCACAGGCCCGGGACTTTGTAGCTCCGGCCAGTGGCCGGGTGGGGACAGTCAGCACCAGAGACAGCTCTGACAAGGTGGGTGCACAAATATCACGGCCCCTGGCCTCTCACTGCGTGGAGAGATGGCCTTTCATTGAGCCTCCGGAAGCCAAACCTGGAAGCTGTCTCTTTGAAGATTAGAAGTGGAGGCTCCAAGAGGGTTAGTGAAAGTTGCCCACAGTGGTGGTGTTCGAAGACCTTCTTGGCTTTTATGAAGCTTTCCTTCTATGTCTGGTTTTCATTATTATTTTTAGGGAGGTCCCTTTTCAGTTTATAGACTTTGTCATTGTAAATTGTTGCTAGTCTCAAACCTCGGCTTATAAAATGAGATTTCCATAATAGAATGAGTGGGAAGAGAGCATTAAAACTTCTATTTATATTTAGGTTGAATCTTAAAAATAATGGGACATCTACCATTTAGTATATATGGTGGCAGTCACCTGTACCTCTGTTCCCAGTTTGAGTCAGTGGCCCACATTTCGGGTGGACAGAAAGAAAGGATAGAGGGATATCCTGCTGGACTACAGAGACAGGAAAGGTAAAAATAAATTTTCCAGAGTCCTTTTCATTTAGACATTGAATTTGTTAGAGGTTTTTACCAATTGGATTGCTTACTTGAGATTAAGAAGGCAGCAATGAGATGGGTGCCGTCCTTCTGGCTGTGTGTGGGGATGGGGAGATTTTCCGGGGGACGTCATTAGGTTTGTGCACATCAAGAGGAAGACGGGTCTAGCAGGACTGCTCTGTTCCTGAAGTCATCAGTTGTCACAGGGGATAGCCATGGGATGCCTACTTTTCACCTTCTTATCGGAGTGGCATCCCTGGTGAGCAAGTTCAGAAATAAATAGAAGCTAGTTATCAACCCATGCAACAACTGGATGAATCTCATAAGCATTATGTCACATGAAAGAAGACAGACGTGCAAAGCTACGTAATATATGATTCTACTTATAAGGAATTCACAAAAAGACAAAACTGTGGACAAAAATCATATTGGATATCTGGGGTTCGGGGGAGGGGGCAGATGACAAAGGGGCAGGAAGATACTCTTTGGGGGAAATAAAAGTATTCTATATCCTGATTGCGGTGGTGCTTGTACAAGTCTAGACATTTGTTATTTTTTTATGCCTAAGTAGGGTGAATTTTATTGAATGTGAAGGTTACTTCAATAAGCGTGATTTTCAAAAAATGTTGGGAGAACACAGGTCTTGAGAAAATCTTCTCATCCCTATTCCCCGGCTTGCCCATGTTTTATCACCATGAATCTGATCACGCTAATGGAAATGGTTTTAGGGTTTTGTTTTTATTTTGTTTTTGATCACACACAGGATTTTCTGGTTTCTACAGGTCAGAAGTCCAGATACAGTTTAGTTGGGTCCTCTGCATATTCCACATGGTTGCAACCAAGGTATGGGCTGAGTTGGGTTTTCATCGGAAGGCTCAACTGAAGAAGAACCTTCTTTTATATTCACTCAGGTTATTAGCAGCATTCATTTCCGTGTACCTGTGAGGCTGAGAGCCACGCTATTTACTGGTTAGTGACTGGAGGTCGCACTCAGCTCTTAGAGCCCACCTGTGGTTCCTTGAGATTGCCCACAATCCCTGGCCATGTTGGCTGTCTCACTGTGGCTGCTTATCTCATCAAGCCAGCCAGGAGTCTCTCAAGTGAATCTGTTAGCAAGATAGAACCTTAAATAATATAGTATAAGCACAGCGAGATATGCCTTTACTTTGCCATTTTCTGTTGGTTAGAAACAAGTCACAGGTCCTGCCCATGCTCAACAGGAGAGGATTGTGCAAAAGTGTAAACACCAGAAAACAGACATCATGGTGGAGGCACCCTAGAGTCTGTTCATTAAGGTCAGGAGAAGGATATAGAGGGATTCATGGTTATGGTAGAGGATCAGTTCTGGGCATGGCGGAATTGGTTGGGAAATGGGGAGAAGTTGGGTCAGGAGCTGGTTCAGGAGCAGGGAAGTGCTGAGCATGTGAGGATGAGGGTTTGTCAAGGGGCAGATAAGGTAGAGGGTCACGTTTGACACCACACTGAAGTATTTTCCTAGAGAGAGTCTACTCTCTCCAGAGACAAACTAAACTCAAATTTTTCAAAGATGGTATTTTAAGAGAAGCAAAATGTATCTCTATGAATAAAGTAAAGAGTAGAATTTCATACTTCTGGCTCATAACTCAGACATGTACCGGTTAGATTTTTAGATGTCTCATCCCAGATATTATTGTATTTATATGACTATATATACGTCTATTTTTACACAAATGGGACCTGGCTCTCTATGGTTTTGTACTTTACTGAATTGTTTCTCCCATCTGCCCTTTGCTTTTTCCACTTTATATTATTTCATCTTTTCTTTTTCTAATAACTCTTCTTTTTCTTCTTCGATTAGAGGTCTGGCTCATGATTTGCTCAAGAATGGCATTGGGTAATAGGAGTAGTATTGGCTAGCACACTGCACAGGTACGTTCTGTCTCTCCAGACACCGTCTGTAGCATCCTTAGTTGGGAGGCAAAGGAACTGACCATCCTGGCAGAATGGCAGTTTGGTGATTGTTTGCTTCTCATAGGCATTGATTAGCTATTTGGGGATGATGTATCCCTATACCGTTGACAAAAGCCAGCTCTTCAAAAGCTCACAGCTATTTTCTCTTTTTTCCCCTCTGGCTTCATCTCCAGATAATTTCTCTAGTTTAATTGCAGAAAATGGATCATTCAGTGATATACGGAGGATTCTCTCACTTAATTCCAGAGAAATCTACCTTTTGCTTAAGCTCTGGAGAGAAACATATTGGCTTTGTGTATCCTCCATAGAGGTTCATTGGGTTTGCATTTTTATGAAATTTTCCAGTTTTATTATGCATGATTATAATGATGGTGTTCCTTCATTTCAGCAGGTTTCAACAGAAAGGGGCCAAGTAAATAAATACACTTTTCTTAGGCAGATTTTCCCCTTTTCCTAACTCTGAGCCATAACCAAGCTGCAGCAGCTATATCATCGTTAGGCTGGACATAAGGTCGCCAGAGGAACAAGCTGGAAGAGTATTCATTTAGATGTGAGCTTAAGTGCATTTGGGTTAAAGGTTAGGATGCATCCATTAGAGCTGATGTAAATGGACTCCACCAACACATTCCGTTCCAAACCTAAGTGTCCTTCACTAGTGTTTGCTGTCACCTGGAAACCGACTTTGAGCTGCATCTCTGATGCTCAGGGCCTGGTCCAGGGTCCCTCTGTGTGGCTGAGGTGCCTTTAGCTCTCTACCAGGTGAGAAATCAGCGGTACTCACTCATGTTTTCCTCAGGCCTATGTTAAAGTTAACCAGCATCTACTCTCTGTCATCTGTCTCTTGACCTAAGTGAAAAATGGTATGTGTCACTTCAGTCCTCGTTATGTAGGCACCTGCACTCCGAGAAGACTTCTTAATTAATCTTCATGAAGTGAATGTCAGCCAAGGCCATGTATGGAATTGTTCTGAAGTGTGAGCTGTCTTCACACCTTTGTAGGTGGTCCTTTGAGGTCAAGCCCGAACAAGATTGATAGGAGAGTGCTGTTGAGGCTTCTTAGATAATTAATTTCAAAGGAGTTTGACTACATCTGGTCTTCTGGTCATTGCTGTTAAAACAGCATGTTCACATTTCTGATTCAAAAGCCATTTCATTTCTTCTTTTATACCCTCCTCATGAAAGATGCAGAAATTGTAGGATTGTGGCTAGGCCTGACTCGAAATGAAGAGTCCAGTACAGGTACTGGGACACTATATGCTTTGTTTTAAGATTCCATGACAACCAGTCAGGCAAGATAAAATTCTTTTACTTTTCTCCCTTGAGGATAATATTCCTTTGCTGCTTCTTAACTATTTTAGTTACTAATTGGTTCTGATCAAAGACACTTGGTTCTGATCAACATATATTTTGCATACTTATTCCAAATTCCAATTTTTTGGCAAATATACAAGAAATCCAGATAAATAATTAAATCCAATTTAATTAAATCCAACTGAAAGCCTTATTTATTTATTTATTTATTTATTTATTTCACCTATGAAATTACCCGTCTGCTCCCTGAAAACAGAGATGATGTTGTATTCCACTCTAAATCCTTGAGACAACTAGAGTAATCCCTTGAGTATAACATTTGCTCAAACATTAGAATGGGAGTCACTGTATTATTTCAACACATACTTGACGTTGGTAGGAGATGTAACTCTACGGCAACGACACAGATTTACCTGTGTAACTTGTGAGTGCCTCTGTGTTACACTGTGACCCTATAAAACCTATCTAAGGGCAAGATGGGAGTGTGTTGCCCTCAATAAATAGCATCGTTCAGATACCTCACAGATTCCGTGATTGTAAAGACAGTTTTCCTGCGGAAAAATGCACCAAATAAATCAGACCCTTATGGTTGCTATCCCCTGATTCAAAGTTAGCAAAACTGTAGCCTAGATATATAGATACAGATGTAGATATAGATAGATATAGATATAGATATAGATATAGATATAGATATAGATATAGATATAGATAGATATAGGTATAGATATAGTTATAGATAGATATTGATGTAGATGTAGACGTAGATTGTTTGGATCATGCTAAGGGTTTTTTAAAAAAGGATTAGTTGCCAACTACATTCCTTTTTTATTTCTTTTGAAAATTTGGAAGATTGAAACTACATTCTCCTTGGGTAGGATTGGCTAGAAATTTGTAGAGTTTCTATAAATCTAGCTTCAGCCTAGCCCACTCTGCTCATGTACATTACCTACCTGATCCTGTTGGAATTTGCTGTTGTGGTTCCTGAATGCTTTATCCTAGAATTTCCCTGTGCAGGTTTCTCCTATAGCCATGTTTTGGGGATAACATTGAAGCATCTGGGTGTCAGGGAAGCTGGTTACTGAAGTCGACATGATCAGGTACCTAGGCTCTTCTCCAAGTTAAGTAGGGAACCTGACTCTCTGGCCCAGTGTGGGGTCCTGAAGTCAGGGCTGGTTTGTATCTGTGAAGATTAGAGCAAGAATAAATGGAAGAAATATCCCAGGCAAAGAGTGACTCAATACTTGTGTTTTTTTTTTTTGAAAAAAAAATGTTTTATGTTTATTTCTGAGAGACATAAACAGAGCATGAGCAGGGAAGGGGCAGAGAGAGAGGGAAACACAGAATCCAAATCAGGCTCCAGGCTCTGAGCTGTCAGCATAGAGCCTGATGCAGGGCTCGAACCCATGAACTGTGAGATCATGACCTGAACCGAAGTCAGATGCCCAACAGACTGAGCAACCCAGGCGCCCCATGGTGACTCAATACTTCTGGATAGAGAGAAGGAAACTGTTAACTTCACTGATTTACAAGAGTGCTCAATGGAACATCCCTCATATAAAAAGATTGTATTCACAGCTAGACAGAAGAGTTAGACAAGGCCTTTGCCTTGGATTTCCACCCGCAGGATCCAGTGTAATAGTCCCTGCCCTTTGGAAACTGTCGGGAGATGGTGACCTAGCATTGTCTTTGCAATTGTATGTGGAAGGAGGAAGAGAAGGGCAATGTGGGTGGGTGGGTAGCACTAGATGATGTGGAAGAAGCAGAACTGGGTCAAGGAGAATGATTGGTCTTAACAATGTGGCATTTTGTTGGCAGGAAACACAGTGAAACACGCACTCTCTCAATACTTCTTCATGCATTCTCTGTAACTCCTGGGCTGTGGATTGAGGAAATTGGCATGTGTATGCATGTTGAAACTGATTTTAGATAATGTCCATCAAAACAGGGAAATAAACTAGAAACTAAAGTCAGACCCCAGGGGATTGATAGCTGTGTAAGTCATCCCTTCCCACAGTAACCCCGTGTACCAATGACCACTAAGCTTCAGTGAGAAACAATAAGCATTTATTGTCTGCAGCACTGAGGTGGTTAACTCAGTTCTGCTGACTTTGTGCTCACGTGTCTGGATGCAGCTGGATGTCACCTGGGGCACATGAGCACCCGGGTTCTGCTCACTGTGTTTTATTATCTCATAGGCTAGTCATTGCGTATACGCATAGCAGTGTTGAGGCTCGAGATAGAGGGCAAACCCAAGAGTAGAAGAGCCGTTCAAGCCTTTCCTTGTGTCATGTTCGCCATGACTAGCAACATGACCAAGCCCAGAGATACAGTGGGAGGGCGATGTAAAATTAATCCTCATTAATCTCTTGTGGAATTAAGCTACTAAAATGTCCAGGGTGTTTTTACTGCAGCATAACCCAGCCTACCTTGACTGATAAAATCATTAAATATCTTCTCAGCGTAATTTTTGCATCACAGGTGAAAAATTATACAGATGACAAATACTTGCGGTCATATATTTTTCAAGGATCTATAACAGAAATTCCGTACTTACACTATAGAGGGCTTATATACTTTATAAGGGGTCATACTATTCCCTTATTTGTTATACTTTCATTCTTATATGCATGTATATTTTTGGTAAGTTTTAATACCGCAGTTATAGTAAATGAAATTGGTAGAATTGTGTCCTCATACATTGTCATTGCATATACAATCATGTATAAACTTATCAATAGCAATTCTGTGTTTCCTAGTAGAATTTCAGCAGTTGAGTTGAAAGTAAAATGAACATAAATATCAAATATATAGAATTCTTTGAGATGTTTGTGTAATCACTTTGTGCCAGATGTTTGTTGACTGATTTTGATACTAAGTTCAGTTTGGACTCATCTATACTGTGTTCACAGACTTCTGAACATTAGGCTGTCAGTCCCATGTGTCTGTCCAGCAGACTGGTTGAAATGTAGCTGTCATCTCTGATACCCAGTGATGAAATTCTCTATGCGGGAGGCTCCCAGCTGGTGTCGTAGTCCTGGGGGGCTCCTCTTAGGATGTTTTCTCACGGGAACTTAGGTCTTATTAAAGGAATGGACACTCATAAGGCCTGCTGTGCCTTCAAATAAAGAGGAGAAATCTTTACCTGTGGCCCACAGTTATCTTAAAAGCCCTTGGACGATTCCGTTAGAAATGCAAGATTATTCAATGCAGCATGGTCTCAGCTGATCACAGAATATTTAACCAAAATGAACATCTGTTGACTAAAACAACTGCCATTTGGTAATGTCTGACATCAGTGAAACAGAGATCTTTTTAGAGTAATGCTGAATTTACACAGATTCTATTTTCACTGACTTCAGTATTCTCTAAGCAGAATAAGTTGACAGTGCAGTCCCGACGTTCTAATTTCAAGTAGATCACTTGTTTTAAAAAGGCCTTGCTCTCTCTTTCGTCACTTGTTCAACTGGACTCTTGTGTCGGGGTTTCTTTTCTCTTCTTCACCTTTCTGACACTTTTGCGCTGCCTAGAAATTCCTGAGATTTGAGAATAATCTTCAACTCAACCGGTACCTCTGTTGACCTTTGGCCCCAGTGAGTGGATAGGTAACAGAAAAAAGGATGCCCACCTAAGAGGATGCCACAAAATGCAACCCTTAGAGCGCATATGAAAAGCTCACAAATATGTGTCACCGTGTGGCAGATTTCCACCATGGGTTGTCTTCCCGTCACACTTAATAAACCAATTAGAGGTTTAGCTCTTTAAGTCATTCACCCCTCAGTAAACAGTAATCTCCTAAAAGTCAGGGGACTTCCTATTAATAATTAAATCTTTTTAAATCAAAGATTAACTTTCAGTACATACTGATATGTTAAGCACGCGTGCGCGCGCACGCGCACACACACACACACACACACACACACACACACACACACTTAAAAACCCAACATATAAGTGATTTGGATTTGGACAAAGCCTCCAAGATGAGTGAAATGGAGTTTCTACAAACCACTCAACTTCTTCTGCTGTAAAAGAATGAAGCTGTACCAAAAAGGGAAACCACTCTGTAGGAATTTGATTAAATTTACAGTCTGGTGTATTGTGCTCATTACAGGCTTACCCTTATAATTTCTAAGTTTGTAAAGAACTAGTTAAAATTTTGCTTAAGCAAATATTTTTATTTTGGAAAGAAGCTCATGGACTATACATATGTGCACGTGGTAAGAATTTAACGAGAGAAAAATAAGAGGAAGAGGAAATGGTCCAAAGTATTTTTTTGGACACTCCTCTTTCTCATCTTGTTCTTTAAATATTCCTTTCATCTTGGCCCTTTTCTGTCCCTCTCACTGTGTCTTCGAGGAATGTTACCCTTCTCCCTGTTTTCACTTACATTTCTGAAGTTTTGCAAAAGTTTGGCTGAATACTCCCTTCAGTGATTTAGACTTTTTCACTCAACTGCTCATGCCCTAAGAACATTCTACACTTAGCACACACATAATATGTCTAATTTCTCCCTTGCCCCCAACATTCTCTTGTCGTTCTCACTATAAGTCCTTGGATGACTCAGACAGCCTTCCAGTTCTCAAGCAAAGGGCTTAGGACCATGCCACACTTGTTTGTTTATTGCACACAGCCAGTTAGTTACTAATTCTTCCTTCTTCCTCCTTTAACATCTGCTCCCCTCTATCCCTATCTCCACTTCACACTTCTATGACTCCTTCCTCTCCACTTTGTTTTTCAGTGGGCTCTTGGCTACGCCTCTGATTTGTTCCAGCCCTTATCTGTACAATCACAGTGATGTCTCTGACTGTATTGTCCCAGTGCTTCTTATCGTGATTGACTATGACAAACTATTCCACAGATACTCATTTGAAAGGTATTGATGTAATTAGTGTCAACTTTAAAAAGGTTTCTCTCGTTCTAAAAGAATAATTATATAGTTCTAAATATTACATGGGTCAAAGAAGAAATCCCAAGAGAAATTTTAAAATATGTTTAACTATATGAAAATGAAAACAATGTATCTCGTACTTTATGGGATAGAGTGAAAGCAGTGCTCAGAGGGAATTTATAGCATTGAATGCATATATTATGCATATATGTATATTATGCATCTAATGATCTAAAGTCAATAATCTAAGTTTCCAGCTTAGGCAAATATCAAAAGAAGAGCAAAATAAATCAAAGTAAGCTGAAGAAAAAAGAAATAGTAAGAATTAGAACAGAAATCAATGAAATTAAAACAGGAAATAAATAGAGAAAATCAATGAAACCAAAAACTAGTTCCTTGAAAGGTCGATAAAATTGATAAGCCTCTATTCAGGCTAAGAAAAAAAGTGAGAGGACACAAATTCTAAAACAGAAATGGAAGAGGGGACTTCACTGTAGATCCCATAGAAATTGAAAGGATTATAAAGGAATACCATGAACAACTTGATGACCACAAATTTGATAGCGTGGATGAAATGGCACACTATCTGCCAAAACTCACACAAGAACTCACACACAAGAAGAGAAAGATCTAATAAAAATGAAGAATTTAATCAATAATTAAGAATATTCCAAAACAGAAAGTTCCAGGCCCATATGGTTTCACTGGTGAATTCCACCAAATACTTACGGAACAAATTATAGTAATTGTCTACAATCTCTTCCAAGGATAGAAGCAGATGGGATACTTTGTAATTCATTCCATTAGGCCAGCAGCATTACCCATATGCCATAATCAGACAAAGACATTACAAGAAAACGACAACCAGTATCTCTGATGAGTATAGATGCAACATTCAACAAAATGTTGCCAAATTACATCCAAAAAAGTATATGAAGAATTATAAACCATGACCAAGTATGCAAAGCTGGTTCAACACTTAAAAATCAATTAATGTGATCTGTCATATCAACAGACTAAAAAAGAAAAGTTGCATGATAATATCAATATATGCAGAAAATATACAGAAAAGTGTCTGACAAAATCCAAATCTTCATGGTAAGAACTATCATTAAACTAGAAATATAAGAGAATTTTTTTCCAATTGATAAAGACTATGTCCAAAAAAATCTATACCTCACATTGTACTTATTCGTGAGAAACTTGAAACTTCGCCTGGGAAACTTTAAGTTTCCTTGTTCCTCATGGAAGGGATGTTCCTGTCACCATTCCTTTTCAGCATCATCCTGGAAGTTCTTGCTAATGCGACAAAACAAGAAAAGGAAATGAAAGGAATATAGATTGGGAAGGAAAAGCTGAAACTGTCTTTGTTCAGGGATGACATGATCATCTCTATAGAAAATCCAAAACAGTCCACAAAAACCTTCTGGAACTAATAAGTGATTACTGCATGCCTTCCAGGTACAAAATTTAATATACAAAAATCAGTTGCTTTCCTATGTATTAACAATAAGCAAGTGGAGTTTGTGACTGAAAACACAGTACCATTTACATTAGCATCTGGAAAAAATAAAATATTTAGGTGTAAATCTAAGAAAATATGGGGGTACCTGGGTGGCTCAGTTAGTTAAGCATCTGACTTCAGCTCATGTCATGATCTCACGGTTTGTGAGTTCGAGCCCTGCATCGGGATCTGTGCTGACAGCTTGGAGCCTGAAGTCTGCTTTGGATTCTGTGTCTCCCTCTCTCTATTCCTCTCCCACTCTGTCTCTGTCTCTCTCTCTCAAAAATAAAGATTAAAAAATTATTTTTAATAAAAAAGAAAACATGTACAAGATACATATGAGGAAGACTATGGGCTGGTGAGTGAAATCAAAGAACTAAATAAATGGAGAGATACTCAATGTTTATGGATAGGAAAACTCAGTATCTTTAAGATGTCAATTCTTCCCAAATTGATGTATAGATTAAGTACAATCCCAATCAAAATCCCAACAAATTACTTTGTAGGTATCAACAAAGTGATTTTGAAGTTTATATGGAGAGGCAAAAAAACACAAGAGTAGCCAACACAATATTAAAAGAGAACAAAATTAGACTGGTTCTACTTGACGTTTTGACTTACAAAACTGCAGTAATCAAGATAGTGTGCTATTGGTGAAAAAATAGACAAATAGACAGATCAATAGAACAGAATAGAGATCCAGAAACAGACCTTCATAAATATAGTCAGTTGATCTTTGTCAAAGAAGCAAAGGCATTACTGTGGAGCAAGGACAGTCTCTTCAACAAATTGTGCTGGAACATCTGGACATTCACGTGCAAAAAGATGAATCTAGACACAAACCTTACACCTTTCACAAAAAGTAACTCAAAATTGATTGTAGACCCAAATATAATATATGAAAAACTATAAAAGTCCTAGAAGAGTACATAGGAGGAAGCCTAGATGACGTTGGGTATATGATGGCTTTCTAGATGCAAAACCAAAGAAATGATCTGTGAAAGAAAGAATTGGTAGGAGGGACTTCATTAAAACTTAAAACTTCGGCTCTGCAAAAGGCAATTTATCAGGAGAATTTGAAGACAAGCCACAGACTAGAAGAAAATATTTGCAAAAGACACATCTGATAAAGGACTGTTATCCAAAAATACATCAAGAGCTCTTAAAACTCAACAATAAGAAAATGGATAATGCAATTAAAAATGGGCCAAAGAAGATGTGTAGATGGAAAATAAGCATATGAAAAGATGCTCCACATCATATGTCATCAGGGATATACAAATTAAAGTAACGAGATACCGGGGGCTACGCAAATTAAAATAACGAGATAAATGCTCCTCATTTAGAAGGCACCATTCCGGAACTCTGACAACACCCGATGTTTACAAGGATGTGAAACTATAGGAATTCTCAGGCATTGTTGGTGGGCATCACAAAATGGTACTAGCACTTTGGAACACATTTTGGTGGTTTCTTACAAACCTAAACATACTCTTACCATAGGATCCAGCAGTCACACTCCCTGGTATTTATCCAAAGTAGTTGGAAACAAGTCCTCACAAAAAAACTGCACGTGGATGTTTATGGCAGCTTAGACATAATTGCCAGAACTAAGAAGCAACCAAGCTCTCCTTCCGTAGGAGAATGGACAAGTGAACTATGGTCCATCCGGACAATGGAATATCACTCAGCACTAAAAAAGAACTGAGCTATTAAGCCTCGAAAAGATATGGGAGAAACGTAATACTGCTGAGTGAAAGAAGCCGAGCTGAGGGGCGCCTGGGTGGCGCAGTGGGTTAAGCGTCCGACTTCAGCCAGGTCACGATCTCGCGGTCCGTGAGTTCGAGCCCCGCGTCGGGCTCTGGGCTGATGGCTCAGAGCCTGGAGCCTGTTTCCGATTCTGTGTCTCCCTCTCTCTCTGCCCCTCCCCCGTTCATGCTGTCTCTCTCTGTCCCAAAAATAAATAAATGTTGAAAAAAAAAATTTAAAAAAAAAAAAAGAAAGAAGCCGAGCTGAAAGGCTACATGCCATATGATTGAATTGTATGACATTCTGGAAAAAGTAAGACTGTGCACAATAAAAGGACCAGTAGTTGTCTGGGGCAGAGGTCAGAGAGAGTTAACTGTCAGTGCACAGAGGCTGTTTAGGGGAGTGAAAATAGTCTGTATGGTAATATTACAATGAATATTGTACCTTTTTCTAAACCTATAGAATGCACACCACTCTAGCGTGAACTATAGTGTAAAATGGAGTTTGGGTGATTATGATATGTTAATGTAGGTCCATCTTTGGCAAAAACAAAACCCCAAAATGTTTCATTTTATTCAAAAATGAATAAGTTAAAATATTTTTTAGTAAAAATTAAAAAAAAATGTTCTGGTGGTTTTTTTCTTCTCCCCAGTGTTTATCCTGCTTTAAACCACTCATGTTTCTGATCTTCAACAACCTCACTCATCTCACCTTTTATACTCTCGTCCCCCAACCCTCATTATCAATTTCTGCATAGCAACCAAAGGCATTTAAAAATAAGATCTGACCTGTGCCTCCCCTACTTTCAACCCTGCAGTGGCTTTCTGCTGGCTTAGAATAAATGCCAAGCTCCTATCCCTTGGCTTCCCATGTTCCAGGCATATCCGCTTCCCTTCTCTTCCAGGAAATCTCCTTCCAGACTTAGGATGTCAGACATGCTCCGTTTGGAATGCTTGCCTTTTTTTCATGGACAATTCCTTCCCACTTGTCAGGCTTCAATTTAAATTACCCCTGCTCGGGCAGGTCTTCCCTGGCAGTGCATGGAGTAACCCCCACCCCGACCCCAGAATTACTCCACCACACTCGGAAGTGCAGAGATTAAGACCACAGACTCTAGCTTCAAATGACCTGTGTTAAAACCCCAAACCACCACTTTAAAGTTGTATTATGTCAAGAGATTCTGTAATTCCTCTGTCCCCCAGTTTCCTCATTTGAAAGGAGGGGATAATATCAGAGTTAACTTATCTGATAAGGTTGAGGTTTTGAATGGGTTGATACACATCATGCACTCACTGAGGACAGTACCTGGCACATAGAAATCCTTATGTTAGTGATTAGTACAGTACGTCGTTATGGTCTTATAAAAGAGAAAAGAATTTCAATGCATTTTAATTGCTTATTTTTTATTCCCTCTTCTCTAATAACAAGGCAGGGACTATATCTGCCATTTCCCCCCACTACTATGTACCCAGCTATTCCTGGCACATAGGAGAACATCAGCAAGTATTTATTGAAGAATTGTGAATTGGGATCAGACTTTGCCAAATTAAATTAAACCATATTGCTGAGGCTCAGCTTTTTTTTTTTTAATTTTTTAATGGTAGGCAGTGGAGTGGCACCTGCTAATGCTTAGAATTGGGTGAGACTTAGCCACTTCCTGACAACCTGTATCTAACTGCCTTTTTTGCCTGCAGGCATTTAAAAAGCAAGCATTGATCCTCAAACAGGCACGAAAGTGGATCCAACTGTCTGTGAAATCAGATAGAATCCTTTGAGGCAGGGCTGATCTTCAGCTATTAGGCACTGATACAACTATATTGGTTGTTAACTACTAGTGCTTATGTTGCTTGGCGTATAATTCCTGTCCAGATTCCTAGAGTGCCTCTGACCTTCTTAAGCATCTTCAGGAGCTCAAACTGAATGCCCAAAAAAGGGTTAAAAGCTGTCTCTGAATACCACTAATCTCACCCATGAAAACTCATTCTGATTCAAATTACTGAAAATAGCTCTTGCTGATCAGATGTAAAAATAGATCAAACTCTGGTAGTGGCTTCCCTCTGGAGGAAGGGGCTTCTTACTGGAAAGGGAGTTGACCAGTCCTGGAGCATGAAATCCTTATTAGAGCATTTGACTAAATTTGCAATGTGGCTTATACTAGAAATCTGCAAACTGTAGCTCTAAGCCAGACCCAGCTGCTGCCTGTTTTCCTACGGCCTGTGGGCTGAGAAAATTGTTTTACATTTTTAAGTGGTGGGGAAGAAAAAAAAAAAGAAGAATATTCTGTGGTGTAAAAATTTTATAAAATTCAAATTTTAGCACCTAATAAAGTATTTTTGGAACAGAGAATGCTCATGTTTATGCTCTGTGTATCACAGCTTTGGCCTTTCCATGGTGGAGGTGAGTAGTTGGGTTGGAGACCTTGTGACACAGAAATCCAAAAATACTCACTGTTGTCCCTTGACAGAGTTTGCAATCCTGGCTTACCCTAACAAATGAGCTATCCGTGCTCAATAGTTTAACATAAACTATACATATCTATAAAAAGTGTAAAAATACTTATAATAAATGTGGCAAAGGTTAAATGGTTCAACTAATATGGATAATGTCAACTGTTTCTGGAAGACTGTTAAGTGACACTGGACAGTACTCGTGTATTAAAAGGAATGAATCAGGCAGAGAAAGACAGATGTCATCATATGTTTTCACTCATATGTGGAACTTGAGAAACTTAACAGAGGACCATGGGAGAAGGGAAGGGAGAAAATAGTTTCAAACAGAGAAGGAGGCAAACCATAAGAATGACTAGAGAGAACAAACTGAGGGTTGATCGGGGGGGGGGGGGGGGGGGGGGCAGGGGAGAGGGGAAAATGGGGGATGGGCATTGAGGAGGGCACCTGTCGGGATGAGCACTGGGTGTCCTATGGCAGCGATGAATCATGGGAATCTACCCCCAAAACCAAGAGTGCACTGTATACACTGTGTGTTAGCCAACTTGACAATAAATTATATTAAAAACAGAATAATAATAAAATGGGGAAAAAATCTAAAACTATATAATATGATTGCAATTTTAATATTTGATATATATGTAATATTACACTGGTTTATAATGAGAAAGAAATGGAGCAGATTAATGGGTAACAGCTTACTTTTCTGTATTTATTGCCTAAATAAACCTATTTATTCTAAATAAGTTTGCATCAGTTTTATCAGTTTTCAAATAACAAGACTAAATGGTAATGCAGAACATCGAACTCATGGTAAAACTAAGTAAAAGGAAGTTTGCATAGTCTTCTTCATTAGTGAAATAAACATAAATGTGCCATAGTTCCAGAATAAAAATATTCCAGTTATTCTCAAGAGATAGGAAAGTGTTTTATAAATGGCAAAATGTCTCTTAATCACTTGTTATCTCTCCGTTCCATTATAAAATAAGACAAGAGAAGTGGTGCTCTTTCCCTAGTTCTTAATGATTCATAGAGAATTGTATTCTTTGTTTTTAAGTTTATTTATTTATTTTGAGAGAAAGAGAGAGGGAGAGCAGGAGTGGGGGAAAGGGCCTGGAGAGAGGGAGGGAGAGAATCCCAAGCAGGCTCTGCGCTGTCGGCACAGAGCCTGACTTGGGCCTTGATCCCACGAACCATGAGATCATGACCTGAGTCGAAATCAAGAGTCAGACGCTTAACCCACTGAGCCACCAAGGCATGCTCAGAAAATAATTCTATTCTTGAGCATGAAAGGAAGGAGAAGTTTTAAACCAATACACAGGGCATAGTGCTATCCAGACAAAAAAAAAATCTTTTCCCCTCGTTGCTTGCCACTGAACAATAGCTTAGGTAGGTTATGATAGGGTATTAATTTCTTCTAAGGCCAGTTGCTAGACATTTGTCATGGACCATAAGTGGTGTGACAGGATATAACAGAATCGGCATCTTTCATAACATACTACTTCAGTCAACTGTGTGCAATCCTTCTTCTTCTGGGCTGCCTCTTCCTGATCAGACATTTTAATGATTATAACTTCCTAGAGTCCCTGATTGAAGCTAGTGATTGTCTATCAACTTTCTATTTCCTCAACCTCATCGAACATAGTTCAGTGTCTTCTAACTGTTCCCCAGCCCAGTAATGTTCATTTATGGCCATACCTTTGTAAGCGACGTCTTTCAGAATGATGTGCTGTATACAGTATCTTTTGGATGACCACTCTACCAAATATATTTAAGATCGTAAGACAAGTTGTGAGGTTCTTAGTCCTGTTGCGTAGTTTCCACTGGACTAAAAATCCCCCAGACGTGCTCATTTTCCTATTCAGCAAGCAGTGATTGGGAAAATCTGTATTTAAGATACTGTTGTACAAAGGGAGAGGGGAAAAGGTGCTGATACACAAAATTAGAAAGGGTGATCCTTATCAGAATATCGTATATTTCCTGTTAGATATACAGTCAATCCTCACTATTTTCAGATTCCATATTCATGACTTTGTCTACTTGCTAAACTTTGTTTGTACTCCCAAGTCAGAACGCATGTGTCTTTTGTAGTCATTCATGGGACTTGCACAGAGTGGCAAATGATTTTAGTTGCCGGACATGCACATTCCCAGCCGAGATCAAACAAGGCGGCATACCACCTTCTTGTTTTAGCTCTCCTACTGTAAGGAACGGTTTATTTAGTGCCTTTTTTTTCCTTCACTTTTCTGCTTTTGTGCTCTGTGTGATTTTGCTGTTTAAAATAGCCCCCGGGCACAGTGCTGAAGTGCTGTGTGATGCTCCTCAGTGCAAGAAGGCTGTGATGTGCCTTATGAAGAGAATACGGGTTAGACAAGCTCCAGTCAGGCCTGAGTTATGGTGCTGTTGGCCATGGGTTCGATGTTAGTGAATTGACAATACGTATTAAATAAGGTGCCTATTAAATAAGCTATATATTGACAGGTTGATGAAAATCTGTGGCCAGAGGCTTACAGGAACCTCACCCTTCACGTCCCTAGGAGTAATGCTTCATCTTTCACTAATTTAGTGTTTGGGTTGACTTTGTAGAACGTAGCTAATAACGAGCATCTACTGATTCTGTTTGGGCTGGTACTTAAGTTTAGAGAAAAGTCTTGGGGTAATTATTAAAATAACGATGGTTATTCATTCAGCGTTTACTGAGAATTTCTGTGTATAAAATGCACAGCAATGATCAAAAGACACAAATATCCCTGCCCTCAAACTTCCATTATAGTTAAATTTCTTGGCTTCTGAAGGCCTGTGCCACACACTTCATGTGCATCATGTAACACTACTGCGAAGTGGGTCTTCTAAGGCCCATCACAAAGGAAGCTGTAATTCAAATAATTTTAAATAAGTAGCCCAAGATAAAACAGAGCGTCCCCTCCAACAGGGTTTCAAACCCAAGCTGACTTGATCTAAACCTCTACTCTTAAATACTATGCTCTTGTCATGATTTACTTTTAAACTACCTAAAATGGTATACTGAGACTTGGTCATAGAAAATCCACATGCCTACTGAATATTTCCATTTTATGAATTCAATGCTACAGGATAGCACTTCTTCAGAATCAGTAATTTAGGTGACTATTACATCGTGGGTCTAATCTCGTTTCGCCTTTGGTAGGTTCTTCATCATCTTGTTCTTCTTTGGAAATTGGAGTTAACTTTGAAAAACGCTCTTGGTCTCTGGACACTGTGAGTTTACACGTAGCATTTGGTGAAAATGGACATGGCAGACATTGTTAGGATTAAACTTTGAAGAGAGAAGGGGATTTTCTATTAACGTTTTAGGGCGATAAGAAGAAAGCATTTCATTAAACATCTCATAGTGACATTCTAAAAATCTTGTTTCAACATCTGCCTAGTTTTCCAAATTTCACTAATGGCACTTATCATTCTCAGCTTCATTATCTTTTGTCCCTCACGCTCTCCCAGCCTCCTCTTGAGCCATTCCACCTCCTGGAGACCCTCCTCAGTCCTCATGACTTTTTGCCAACATTTGGTTTGTCAGCTACCTGATAAGACAGTCTAGACAAGGAGATTTCAGCAGAGCTCATGAGTGTGGCAACAATCTCATCGCGCCTCTGGCTGGTTTCATTTTAACATACTATCTTTCACCAATATTCTTCCAGTTTGGGTTTTACATTTTTAAGGTGGCTTAAGAATTTTACTTCTTTATTTGAAAAATACTTTACCTTTTATTCTAAAATTTCCACGAAAATCGTTAAGAGAGAGCAAATTAAAATGTCTGGCAATTACACGTTCAACATGAGCCAAGATTAAAATTCAGAATTCCAAATTCAAAATAAAATGCAGCCATGTTCCCGAATTATTAAATATTCATCTGCTAAAACATGGTGAGGCAGAAAAATTATTTACTGGTGTTTTTGAGATACTAGGTAGAGTGAACTTGTTTTTGACCAAAGTTTCACCTTATACTTTTTTTTTTTTGGTACATAAACTTTAGATTGTACAGAACCCCTTTAAAGAAAATGTTAATGTAGAGTATGGGGAAAAAGCACTAAGCACATTTTAAAAATACAGTTGTATGATTGGAAACCAAAGGATTCCTTACCTTTTTTTATTACATACTTAAAGTTTCCTTCAAATACAATAAAACTTGTGTCTGGACTATGCATCTTTAAGATAAAAGCCACTTTTCAAAACAGAAATGCTTCCATTGAGGGTTCATGTGTTTGGGGAAACATATTTTTCAAAACTCACACTAAAGGCTGCATTCTGTGATGTGTTAGCCAAACACATAATTTCGTTCCTGTTACTAACTTTATTCACATTCCTTTTTCCTTATCTCGTGGAGACCCGCTGTCCTGTGGGTTATTAAAAAAAAATGCCAAAACAATGCAGCTGTTGCCATGGTCAGAAACATTACATTCTGTTCACTGAAGGTTTCCTTTTTCTTTCCACCATTTTTCAGGTTAGTAAATTCTGATTCCTCTATGTGAAGTTGTTAATTTCTTATTAGCCCATCGTACATACAGCAGTGATTTCTGTCACAGTTAGACATAATGAAGCTTAGTGTTTTGGAAAGGCAGTATAGAATTGAGGCATAGATTTCTTAAGTCAGAGCCCGGCCTCTTGAGTGAGTTATCTAGGCTTTCGTACTTGATTTTCACTTCTCCCTGTGACTAGAGGACCATGCAATTTTCAACGGACGTGTTTCCTTATTCGTTTATAACATTGTTTGACAGATTTTTTTTTTTAATGTTTAGTTGTACATTAAAAACTGCTGTGCTGCTGCTTAAATATTTGTCAGCCGTTACACGATCTGGAAGTCCTGTGTATGCCAGCGGGCTGACACATTAGATTCCATTCTCTTCCAGCTCAGTCCTGGCGCTGGTTTTTATTTCCCCATCAAAGTGCAATTTTCTTTGACTTAGTCATTTTCACTTAAGTCATTTTACAATTGCAGCAATTTGGAAATTGCCAAGCTTGGAATGATCATCTTTTAAAATTTAAACTCAGGTTATAAGTTTCCCCCTGACGTGTGAGTGGTGCTAAATATTTTCACAATTTTGTGTAGGAAGGAAGAAAAACGGCGTTTCATTCACATCGTTCATCGCTATCCTAGACTCAAGCCAGGGATGGTGACACTGTTCTGACAAATTAACTTCGCTATATTATACTAGACACTGTTGAAAAGAGATGATAGGATCAGTCATCCTCATAGTAAGGCGGACGAAATAAATTTCCTTCCTTTAGCTTGCTAGGCAATTTGATGTAACTGTTCCCTTACCTCTTTCTGATCACAAACTCTTACAGCTTCTCCTCGTCAAATATTAAAGTAGCGCTATAATAAAATGTAGAAATGGCATTGCTGAATAATACACCTATTAGACTATTTTGGTAATACGGTGATTATTAGCTACGTGAAACTGTGACACAATGTATGTGAGGGAAAAAGCAAGTCCCACCGTGTTCTCCAGTGGCATTCCCAAATTGACATATTTACTCAAAGGAAACACTGAGATATGAATGGTGGGTGCCTGGGTGACTCAGTCAGATGGGCGTCCAACTTCAGCTCAGGTCATGATCTCATGGTTCATGGGTTCGAGCCCCGTGTCAGGCTCTGTGCTGACAGCTTGGAGCCTGGGGCCTCGAGCCCGCTTCAGATTCTGTGTCTCCCTGCCTCTCTGCCCCTCCCCGACCTGTCTCTCAAAAAAATAAATAAACTTTAAAAAAAGATATGAATGGGAGTGGAGTATGATTCTGGATTCTGGTTTTAGGTGTCGGTAGTTATTTAGATGGTAGAAAAGATTCTTGATTATGTATTTTATAAGAAACCCAAAGCTTAGTAAATTATCATGTAATTTTAAGACAACACAATCCCCAATATACAGGGAGCGAGATTTATATTATCTCTCACCTTCATAGAACACTTCATCATTTTTAATATTCTACCATATTATTCATCCCGCAACAAGCCTCTTACAAAGACACGGTCTCCCCCACTTTGCAGATTAAAACTCTGGGCCCCAGGACCGAGATAGGTAGCACGTCCGCGATCTCATGTGCAGGAAATGCAGTCTCTCCCGGATCTGAGCACTGGGCTCTTTAGTCTTTGGCGGATGTGCTGCGGTCGCTCTACATCACGTAGCACACGGCCCTGCTGCGTAAGCGTAGAAGTTGATGAAGATACAATGTAATAAAGCAGTGATTTGGCGAATAGACACCGCTGGTAGCAACTTCGGTGTAAATACTGTCTGTCTGAGTCATCTTGACCGCTCCCCTTGTTTTGTGGCCCTCACCGCCTCATCCATCCGAAGGATGGCTCCATCCGCGATTAGGGAGTACACAATGGGTTTCTTTCCCGGTGAGGGTCTCCCCGCTCACGACGAGCCTTGCTTCATTATCCGGGTCTGTTGTTAATGGTGTTTCTGCCCCCCTCAGCTCGCCGTGCTGCGGCCGTGCTGATGGGATCCTCTGCTCGCTCTCTGGGCTTAAGCGTCTGCTCCGTTCCATGCAAACAGCGGGGCCCTCCTCACAGGACATGGGTTCCCGGGTTCGGGGACTGAGCCTGCCATTTGCTGCTTGTTTGGGGAAGGGGGCTCAATTTTCTTATCTGGAAAATAAGAGGTACTTACCTGGGAAAAGCACAGGGTTGTTTTTGAGACAGATGTAAACAATGCATGCAAAAATTTTGCAAATTATAAAACAATGATTTTATTTTTTTATAAATGTTTTTCAAGTTTTATTTACTTTTGAGAGAGAGACAGAGCGAGTGAGACGGGGAGGGGCAGAGAGAGAGAGAGAGAGAGGGAGAGAGAGAATCTCAAGCAGGCTCCGCACTGCCAGCGTGGAGCCCATTGTGGGGCTCGAACTCACAGGCCACGAGATCGTGACCTGAGCCGAAACAAAGAGGCGCTTAACCGACTGAGCCACCCAGGCACCCCTAAAACAGAATAATTTTAGCGAAGTAGCCTAGTGTCTCTGAACCCCATTGCTGGAATTGTTGAAGATTCAAACACGATGACGGTGGAAGACATATGCTTACTTTCCATGTGTGTCTGCAGGATCTTCTATGGTAGGCTCGCCTCATTGTGGCGTCGACCCTTTTCATTGGTCTTCTGAAAGTGTGTTGCTTGTTTTTCACTTTCATTTTCATTTGAAAATGCGGTCATTCTTTACTGAACGGTCCCTGCACGCTTGTCAGCCCCCACAAACCGCTGCAGATGCTGAGATGAGTGACTGGGTCTGGGGAGTTGCGGGGCTGGGGGGCTGCTTTACCAAGAGGCTTGGTGGAGGTGCGAGAGGCCCCATGGCAGCAGAGACAACGGGCTTTGCTCCCAGCCTGGAAGATTGGGGTAACATTTCCCAGGAATATCAAGCGGTAGAGTGAAACCAGCATCCTTAACGTGGCCCGCAAACCACCGCACAACATGGCCACGGCCCTTGTCCCTGATTTCAGTCCGACGCTCACCCAGGCATGCCGGCCTTCAGCCTGGCTCCTGTGCCCTCTAGTCCCGAGACTCACCTGCCGCGTCCCACCTCACAGTCCGTGCTTTGCTCCCGTCTCTGCCCGAATGTGCTTCCCCAGACGCCCGTGGGGCTCACCTTCTCGTCTCCTTCATGTCTTTGATCAAAGGCCACTTGGTTCGTAAGGTCTTCTCCCCCCTGCCCTGCTTAAAATAACACTCCAGGCTAGCCCTGCTTTGACTTTCTTCGCAAGAGTTTTTTACTTCCAGCACACTCAGTATTTATCAATATTTTAAATTACCTGTCTTCACTGGAATGTGTGCTGTGTGGCTCCCCCCACCCTTGTTAGGAGTGAAGTATAAAGCATTCTTAGCTGTCAGAATAGGGGCCCGTGAGTATTACTGGGGAATGAGCCACGCGCTGCGTGGCCAGCTTTACGTGCGTGATCTCATTCCATCCTCACAGTTGAGCTGTGAGTTAGGTCTAATTGCCCCCTTCGTATTGCAGCAGAGACCGCGGCTCTCAGAGCCACAGAAGCTTGCCCGCGCCGCAGCTGCTGGGTGATAGAAGGAGGCTTTGGATCGTGGTAGAGAGCCTGTACGCTGAGTCTTGACCCTCGAATCTAGACAGGAAAGAGAACCCGGCATATTTGGGGCACTGCTTCCTCTACCCGTGACTTGGGAAGTGGCTGGAGATGTGGTGCCAGGAATTGAGGCTGGGGAGGCAGCAGGGGATCCTTTGTCGGCTTTGTGACAGTCTGGTATTTCCATGTGACGGTTATTGAAGGATGCCGAGCAGGGAGTAGGGTGACCAGACTGCTGTTCTAGGAAGATCACTCCAGCTGCGGAGTGATGAATATACATTAGAAGGAATCGGTGTTGGGCTTGGGAAGCCAGCTGGGAGGTTATCAGAGTAGCCCAGGCCAAAAAAAAAAAAAAAAAAAAAAAAAAGACAAAAAACTGAACCAAGTGAATGACAGTGGAAATGGAGAGGTTGGAAGGCAAAATGGACTGATGTGTGTAAAAGTAGATATGGAAGCAGGTGAAGGAGAGTCTTGGATGGTACATTTCTGGGACAGATGGGAGATGAGTGGTGCCGCTCTCTTACCTTCTTGGATGAGTTTTCTACTTTCTTTATATTAAGAAAATAAAAATATATATTACTATATTATACATAGCTATTATATATATATACATGTTATTGAATAATATTAAAAATTATATATATTACTTCCAATAATAAGACATGTTGTGAAATACACAAACTTGCTAACATTTAGGAGTATATAACGCTCACACAGTTCGTTAACTATCATTATCTCTTGAGGAGGAACTAGAGATACGAGCCCTGGGAATTCTGTCTGGAGCTTACAAACACTCCAGAGAGAGCCCTTTGATTATGGCACAAATAAAAATAAATATGGCTTATTCATAATAAGTAATAGTATCATCATTATTATACATTTAATAGCACATCCTCCTCTTCGGCCACCTGTCAATGAGCAGCTCACTCCTGCCCCCGAAGACTGTTTTCCTAACTCTGCCTGGAAAAGAGAGATTACTGACTCTGAAAGTAGGCTGTTGACAATAACCAGTGCAGTGGCCTGCTCTTGGCAGGTTCTTTTGCTTTGCCTGGCAATGTTACCCACAGTATCTTATTAGGTACTTCATATTTAAATCACAGTAGACTTTTCCAGAGTGCCATCCTTCACATAACTAAAAAAAGTTGTTAAGCTTGTTTACATAATGGATGTAAATGTTAAGAAGACTTCTTTTCAGGGAGCATGAGGATTTAAGATAAACACCTCTGATCTTCATTGCCTCATCTTTAAACTAGGGAAAATAACCCTAATGAAGGTTTGATGTGTGGGAATTACATGAGATAATGTTTATAGAGTTTCTCGGAACAGAGATCAATAATATTCCAAGTGTTCTTCAAATAGCAGTTAGTAGTAATAGGATTGGTATCATCATTAAAATGATTACTGTATTAGGTATTGATGTAATTTAGCCTAGGAAAACCTTTTAGGGTCTTCATGCAAAGCGTGCTCTTTAGAATTTCGATATTAGGAAGTAAAAGGTTGAGTTTAAGAATATGATCTTAGTTGGGACGCCTGGGTGGCTCAGTCAGTTAAGCGTCCAACTGTGGCTCAGGTCATGATCTCATGGTTTGTGGGTTCGAGCCCCGCGTTGGGCTCTGTACTGACAGCTCAGAGCTTGGAGCCTGCTTCAGGTTCTGTGTGTGTCTCTCTCTCTGCCCCCCCCCCCGCCCACTCGTGCTCTGTCTCTTAAAAATGAATAAATGTTAAGGAAAAAAAGAATATGATCTTTGTTTGGTAAATGAAGCCATAGTTAGATGAATCTATTTGAACAATCTAAAATTCAAAGTCTATGTCATGGAAACTAGTGGGCCGTTATAATCCTTGTTTGATAGTTTATGCACAATCAAATATGGCCTGGCACTCAAGTAACCAGAAGCTCAAGTAATTATAAGTCCGTTGTAAGAAAGTAACGAGGGATGAGATTGTGAGCTGTCCATGTGTTTGGTATGATAGCTGCCATTTTTATTTCATTTTTTATGAAGTTGAACCAACTTGGGCTGACCATGTGTTCCTCGGGTCACTTTGGTCCCCATGCTCACGGACTTCACACGTGCACTTAATCTGTTGCTCCATCTTTGAATGAGTGACTCCAACTTTAGTGAAGAAAAGTATCTTAAGGGTCAGGATAGTATTGATATTCCTATATACTATGCTCTGGTGTTTGTAATAACCTGCTTTTCCAAAAACAAGAATCCACTATGCTAAACCATATGGAATTGCTGAACTAGACTGTTCTGGATCCCCAGGATGGCACTTTTATTAGGTTCCATCACTAATAAGATGAAGGCAGTGAGGTAGTTACTAACAGTAAGTTAGTCTACCGAAGCATTCATGAGAGTAATCTGTAGGTCATCAGTTAACCGGGAATAGGGAGGGAGTGGATCATTCTCTGCTCCTACTTGTTGAACTGTAGGTAGTAGGAAGCATTTTGAGGAAGGAAGTTCAAGTGATTTCAGAAAGGTGGAAAATCTTCCTGTCTTTAAGGCCGTTGAATAAAGAGATGATTCACATAGAAGTCTTGAAAAGCATGGATAAGGTGCCTTGCCAAAGTGATATTCTGAGCACACAGTAATTAAAGGAACAACTGGTAGATCGTGTTAAGACTATCGCGGTAAAAAAGCACTCCAGTACTGTCACACTCCGCAACATCAAGCCTTTTTATAGCCCACCTTGATTGTGTTTTAACTTGACATTTGGGATAAGCCTCTAACACATTTTCCTTCTTTTTCATCTTTATGTGATTTGCACTTCCTTACTGTGGCTTCTTCTCCAGTCTTCCTTCTGTCTTTTTGTTCCAGTGTCCCACTTGGTAAAATCAAAACCGTGAATGCATAGAAAAGTTGTTAGTTGGGACGCCTGGGTGGCGCAGTCGGTTAAGTGTCCGACTTCAGCCAGGTCACGATCTCGCGGTCCGTGAGTTCGAGCCCCGCGTCGGGCTCTGGGCTGATGGCTCAGAGCCTGGAGCCTGTTTCCGATTCTGTGTCTCCCTCTCTCTCTGCTCCTCCCCCGTTCATGCTCTGTCTCTCTCTGTCCCAAAAATAAATAAACGTTGAAAAAAAAAAGAAAAAAAAAGAAAAAAAAAAAAGAAAAGTTGTTAGTCAATCCTCCCGATATCCTTGGTCAGTATAGTAATCATAACTGTGGTTTTGAAAGCCACCTTGGCATTTATAAATAGAGAGGATCTTTCTGGCGTGAAGATACTTCCATCTGTCTAAACATTAAAGTTCTGTTGACATCATACACCGACTCTAAGATAACTTCTCTCTGAAAGCGGGATTGCTGTGAAAAGCCCATCATGCCCTGGGACATACTCTTTAGTGTGCTGAACACAGGTCAGTGGGAAGTAGTTCAAGAAACAAACCCACACAAAAAGGCACTATTCCTTTGCTTGTTCTTTTTCCCAGAGGTGGCACAGCTGAAGAGACCCTTTAACAGCGTGTCTTTGTCTTCCCTGAAATCACGCAATCCCAGCACTTTGACTGTCATAACGTGTTAGACCCTTTGAGAGCTCAGAGTTTATTTCCTCCAAACGCTTCATGTTACACCCGAGGAAATGGAGGCATACACAGAAAGTAGTGATTGGGGCTTTGACCTAGAGTCACTCTGAGTCTGTCGCTCAGTCATGATGATGGAAATACACCGTCATGCTGCCGGGAGCCCTGTTTGTTGTTTCTCCAGGGGGTCTCAATAGAGATTTCTAGTTTACCCTCTGTGATTTTAGGTTTTTTGAAGCAGAGAGATGGGAAACTCACTTCAGCTGGGTGATCTGTCTCCAGCAGCCTTTTAGTCATGACATTTCCACCTCCTGGCATGTATTTAGCCACAGTGGGAAATTCAGGAGGATATACATTCATTCTGTCTTTGAGCATTCTGTAAGAGCAGTCTTGTAGAAGAGAAAAGAAGAATACTGATTATTGGCAAAGTATCGTGTAAATGCAAAGACAGCCTTCAATAATTGGAGGACCACTGACTTAAATTGTGCGATGAACCATTAAAAAGATAAACGTGGGTTTTGGTAAAAAAACATCATTGTCTTTTACTGGATTGTAGATATTGATGACTTCATGGTGCGTTATAAATCACAGTTTAAATAAGTGATGAAGGAGAAAGTAAATCTCTGGAGTAAATGAAGCCTGCTCACTTTATGCTGCTTGATAAATAGTGTGTACAGTGCTCATAATACTTAAAATGGTTTCAGTGAAATTGTCATCGTCTCTTTAGAGTTTACATTTTGACACGCAAACTTGATATTCTGTTTAATGCACTGCATATAAAAGACTTTTTCAGTGCCATGTATCTCCACTGTGGGCCCATAGATATCTGAATGACACACAGAGAACGTTAAGTACGAAATGGTAGAAACTAAGCACACGTGTCATAAGCACATGACACGTTAGCACTGCAAACTGAACCGTAAGAAAATTCAGGTGATATTATAAATCAAAGCACGATCGACTGGGAAATAAATGACATGGGAATGTGTTGTAAATCATGTTATGGGGCTACATATTCTGTTTCGAGAAATTTAATAGCACCCCTTATTTAATTATTACGTGTTTTGCACACTTACTTGGTAATTTCAATTCCCCCTCCCTTTCTTTTCTTCCTCATTTATAGGTGTTTATTTCTGGGATGTTTCAAGTTGGCAGGGTTGTTTCGGTGGTTATTTTTAAATCCCATTCTGAACATCACACTATCTGCCAACATATTTAGCATCTTAGTCTGGTTATTTGTTGCATTTCTATCCAAGAACAAGGACCCTTTGTATTACCTGCACTTGACACAGTTCCTGGTGCATTTTAGCTGTTCAGTAATGTCATTGGTGCCATTGAGTACTGTTCACCTTCTGTTAATTGTAAAACGTGTTAGGATTTACATAACACCAAATTTGTTGACCTTTATAAACATAGTGAAAGGATTAGTGAGAAAGAAGGTAAGGGAGGATCCTTATTTTTTCTCTGAATTTCACACACACACACACACACACACACACACACACACACACCCTTCCACTGTATATTCCATGGGTTCTTTTCATTTTGAACATGTTCACCATCCAGAATAGACAGTCTCTTATTTTTATGGGTATGTCCAGATGCCATTAGTGTCATATGCAAATGGTTCTGAGTAAATCGTGTTTGGATCATCCATGGAATATTGCATGTCAGGGCGCAAGGGCGCCCTCGACACCTGGGCCTGTCTCTGTCATCTTTCTTCCATCTGTTGGTTCTAATAAATATTGTCCCCAGCCCAGTAGAGGAGTCCAGGGCTTCCGACGCAGAGACTAACTTTAATATAAAGAGCTGAGTGTCTAGGAAGGGGATACGAAACTGCCACATGCTAAGCCAGAGTGCACCTGTGTATGTCTTCTCCACAGAAACCAGAGAGAATTCAGATGCGACGTGACTTTGTGCTGTGACTCAGTGGCAGGAAGTCCCAGCTAGGTCCGTGTGTTGTTCCCAGGTACCTGGGGGCGAACAGGCAGCACACTTACCTACACAGAAGGACAGCAAGCTGTTTCACTCATTTCCTGTGTAGACAGCTTGTCTGCTTCCTACTAAATTGTGATAATTACTTCAAACGGTGGCCATGGGAATGCTGCTGAGAAAAATTAACCCCTTCCTGATGGGTCAGTAGATTTTCATAATAGGTAATTAGTACCCTTGCAGGTAGCTGGCAAGAGCAGCCTTTCTGATGAGTCTAAGCTGCCTTGTTTTAAGGAATTAGGCATCAGATTTGACATCAAATGTATCTACGTGGAGTGGTCAGTGGTAATTACCTGGTGATAAATGACTGTGTAATTATGATCACTGTGTAGTAATGAAAAGTGTTGGCTTGTACTTATACTACAAGACTATAAGTTAGTCTTATATTTTGTGTTGCATTAATTCTTCCTTCATTAACTTTCGCTAGTGGAAATGGAAGGAGAATGTTTTGTCTCCTAAAGAATGACTTGCTTAGAGTCCTTTAGCGGGTACATAGTAGAAGCACTGTGGAGCAGGTTGGAAGATCAGGTTTGTGTAAGGGGCCAGACCGATACGGTATTATCTGACTTGTATATGGAATCTTCAAAAGCCAAGCACAGAAACAGAGGCTATAGTGGTGATTTCCAGGGGCTGTGGGTGGGGGAGAATGGGTGACGTGGTCCAAAGGCACAAACTTCCAACTGTAAGATGAATAAGTTCCGAGGTCTGTTATACATCATAGTAATTATAGTTAATACTGCTCTACTATGTACTCGAAAGGTGTTAGGAGAGTAAGTCTTAAGTGTTCTCACCCCAAGAGAGAAATGGTAATTATGTGATGTGGTGCAGATGTTAGCTGAAGCTATGGTGGTAATCATTTTGCCATATATAAGTGAGTCAAGTCAACACATTGTACGCCTTAAACTTACACAGTGTTATATGAGTCAATTACATCTCAATAAAGTTAGGGGGAGGGGGAGACAAGCTAAGCCCAGAAAGGAAAAGGTAACCTGAAAAGGCAGGACTCATATGTCAGTACTATTGACACAAGGTTTTGATTTTTTAAAAAAAGTAAAATTTTTATGGAGTTCTGAAGTTTTAATCTACAATCACTTAGATTCATTCATTTGAATATATATTTTTTAAGTTTATTCATGTATTTTGAGAGAGAGAGAGAGAAAGAGAGAGCATACTTGTGGCGTACCAGTGCAGGAGGGGCAGAGAGAGAGAGGGAGAGAGAGAATCCTAAGCAGGCTTCATATTGTCAGTGCAGAGCCCAATGTGGGGCTCAAACTTACGCACCGTGAGATCATGACCTGAGCTAAAGTCAAGAGTTGGATGCTTAACCGACTGAACCACCCAGGAGTCCCTGTTTGAATATTTCTTGAGTGTCACCTGTGGACATGGTAGCATTTTCATTTTACTTCATCTGTAGATTCTATTCTATACTATTAAACAGTCCATCCTTCTGGAAATACTTTCCTTGTTAAGTACAAGTAATTACTTGTTTTTGGGTTTCCTCTTACCCTTCTGGTTATTCTTTCTGTTTTCTTTGCTGGCTTCTTCTTCCCTACCCAACTTTAAATGTGGAATGAAAGCATAGCTGGAGCCTTGCCTTGCCTTGCCTTGCCTTTCCATTCCTTTCCTTTCCATTCCATTCCTTTCCTTTCCTTTCCTTTCCTTTCCTTTCCTTTCCTTTCCTTTCCTTTCCTTTCCTTTCCTGTCCTTCCCTTCCCTTCCCTTCCCTTCCCTTCCCTTCCCTTCCCTTTCCTTTCCATTTTAAATGTTTATTTTTTTTATTTTGAGAGAGAGAGAGAGAGTGCAAGCAGGAAGGGGCAGAGAGAGAGGGAGAGAGAGAAACCCAAGCAGGTTCTGTGCTGTTAGCACAGAGTCCAACCCTATGAACCATGAGATCATTACCTGAGCCGAGATCAGGAGTTGGACACTTAACCGACTGAGCCACCAGGGACTCTTAGCTAGAGCCTTTCTTTGTATCTCATTCTGCCCTTCCCAGATGGGTGAGTTCTTGTCCATCACTGATAGCTTTAATTTGCATCACATTCCTTACTTCCAGCCTTAACTACTTCCTTTAAATCTTTACTGATTCACAGGCCACTCAACCTCAACATGTCCAAAACTGAATGTGTGGTTTTCTCTCTAAAACTTGGTCCTCCTCCAGCATTGGCCTTGTTAGTGAATGGTATCTCTGCCTCCCCAACTGCAAAAGCTAAAAGGATAGGAGTCATTCTTGGAACCTTCCGTTTTCTTGTCCTCCATGGCCAATCATGGGCAAGGCTATTGGGTTTTGCTCCACGGCATCTCTTGAATATGCCCACTCTTACCACCTCCAAAGCCACCACACTCATCTGTGCCATCATTTTGTCCTGTCCTCCTGGACTTGGACGTCCCTCTCTTTGGACATCCCCGCATCCCGTCTTGCTCTCTGACTCATTTTCCTTGTAGGAGCTTCAGTGCTTTGGTTGTTTGAGGTGCACGTGGTGCATATGTTAGCCTGCTCTTCTCATTATTTCAAGACTGTTTTTTTTTAAGATCCACACCATTGACATTCAAGCCAGACAACTCTATTGTGGTGCTGTCCTGTAAATTTTAACATGTTAGCATCATCCCTGGTCTCTACCCACTAGATGTCAGTAGTACCCCATCCCTACAGTTGTGACAACCCAAATGTCTTCTTTCCATACCAATGCCCTGGGGCTGCGAGGGATGGGGTAGGAGGAATTGGAGTAAAATCGCTCTGGCTAAAACCACTGCTCTAGGGATAAAGAGCAAAAATCCTAAGCACAGCCCTAGGTTCTGGCATTTTGTAATTCCTGGTTTGGTGCCTCAAGCTTATTTCATGCTCTTTTCTCACGTTTCCCACTCTGGCCCCCTCACTGTGCTATGGGACCCCATGGGCTTTATCTCAGGATGTTTTCCTAGACTGTTCCCTTTGTCTGGACCCTTCTCCCACACTCTCCCACCCCCGTTCCCTCTGCCCTAATAATGTCCATGTTTCCTTCACATCGCACTTCAAACACTGCTTCTCCCCTGAAAAATAAATTTCCTCTAACCTCCAGGTTAAGTCATGCACGTGTGTACCTTGTTTTGTTGCACTTCCTTTCATTGTGCTTCACAGATCATTGCGTCTTCTACCAATCCCAGGGTTGAGGCAGCCCTGTGTCTGGCAAGTCTGTTGGCACCATTTTCCCAACGGCATTTGCTCACCTCTTGTCTCCTTGTCCCATTTTGGTAATTCTGGTGATATTTCAAACCTTTTCATTATTATTGGATTGGTTATGGTGATCTGTGATCAGCAGTTAGAACTTACTGAAAGCTCAAATGATGTTTAGTGCTTTTTAGCAATAAATTATTATTTATACAAGGTCTATAATTTTTTTTTTTTTTTTGCGAGAGCATGAATACAGGAGAGGAGCAGAGGGAGACAGAGAATCTTAAGCAGGCTTTATGCCCAGTGTGGAGCCTGATGCAGAGCTCAATCTGATGACTGTGAGATCATGACCTGAGCAGAAATCAAGGGTCAGACATTTAACGGACTAAGCCACCCAGGAGCCCCAGGTATATATGTCCATTGAAGCCATAATGGTATTGAACACTTAATAGACTACAGTATAGTATAAATATAACTTTTATGGGAAACCAAAAAATCCATTGCAGTTGCCTTATTTCCATATTTGCTTTTATGGAGGTGGTTTGGAAGTGAGGCATGATGTCTCCAAGGTATGTCCGGACTCGGATTATACTCTTTTATGAACCCTGTAATTGTACTTAAGAACACTTATCACAATTTAATTAAATTGTTAATCTTCAGCTGTTTAATTTCTACCTTCGTCACTGGAATGCAAGATCTATGAGGGCAGGACCTGTTCTTTCCTGTTTCACCAGTGCCCAGAACACCATGAGTTGTAAATATTATGAGGTAGAGTTCAACAAGTCATTATCAAGTGTGGTAGACTAAATAGCTACCCATCCCAAGATAGCCACATCCTCATCCTTGGAACCATAAATATTACTTTAAAGAGACTTTACAGGTGTGATTAAGGATCTTGAGATAGGAGATTATCCTAGATGATCTGGGTTATCACAGAATGGTTTTATAAGAGGGAAGCAGGGGAGATCTGACTACAGAAGAAGGCAGGGTGGTGCTGGAAGGAACTCACTATCCTGCTGGCCTTAGAGACGGAGGAAGGACTGTGAGCCCAGGAATGCAGGGACCTTTAGAAACAAGAAAGGCAAAGAGATAGAGCCTCCTCTAGAGCCTTGAAGTCCCAGCACTGCTGGTGCTTTGACATTAGCTCATTGAAGCTGATTTTGGGCTTACAACTTCCAGCTCATACAGTGTATTAAGCCACTGTGGTAATTTATTACAGCAGCAATAGCAACTAATACATCAAGCAAAGCAAAATGTCGAGCTGTGGCAGTGTCTATAGAGAGAAGATGGTTTTTGGCATCAAAGACTTCATAATCTAGAAGTAAAAAATATGCATAATTATAGGACAAGATAAATTGGTCATAATTGAGGTACAAAGAATGTGCTGTTCTGGTGCAAAGGAAGGAATAGCAATATCCTGTTAGAAAGATCAAAAAAGCCTATTAGAATATTTACAATTTAAAGGAGGCATTGAAGGACACATGGTGTTTGGATGCACGGAGATGAGTTGAGGGAAATTCAGGCAGTAGAAACAGCTTGCATGAGAGAAAGACGACAGAGAATATGAAGTGCATTTGGAAAAGACTTGTTTATCCTGAATGTTGAATGCAGTGAAATTAATCGAAATGAACTCAGTGATATGAGTTTGGTAAAGTAGACTGGCCCAGATGACAAAGGATTGTGACTGACAGCCATCTAGTGATTCCCACGGCTCAGGAGCCCATAAAACATCGCTGAAGTTTTTGACCAGGCACTGAGGGGATAGAGCTCTTTCTTTGCTTTAGAAAGCAAACCTCGGTGTATCATATGGTATGTACTTGGTTAGAGAGCAGTTGGGTTGGAGGCAGGAAAACAAAGCAGGTGTTTTGTCAGTCTAGGTTAGAGAGAGCTAGAGCATGAAGAAGGCTGGTAGCAGAGGAAATAAAAACCAAAGGAACATCTTAGAGACATTTTGGAAGTAGGAGTCACAGCAGTGTAATGGAAGGCCAGAGTTGAAGGGGTTGGTATGTGAGAGTCTAGAACAGATCCGGGTGCAGGAAGTAGAAAGGCTGCTAAGAGTGTGGAAAGAAAGGGATCACTGGATTAGCCCATTTGACTGCAGCCACCAGAACAACTATTTCAAAGTCTAGACCTAAAGCTTTGGGTTGTGGCTAAAGTTATTAGCACCTGAGAGAGTGAGGTTCTACCTGGATGAAAAGTCCCTGGCTTCATTACAGACTTTTTTACAGAGATTCCTGCTACTAATATAATCTAGCATAATTGACCTAAAGGTGGTATGTATATGAGACTACAGTTAATTGCTTTTCTTTAATTATGACAAAAATGGGAAGTGTCGTTAGTTTGAATTCCCATGTTTTGGGCTTCATAGTGCTTAGCAGAAGGCCTGGCCCATAGTAGATACTCGACAAATACCATCTAAATTGATTTAGATACAAATTACAAAAGTCATTTGTCTGTAGTAGAAATATAGTGTTTGTACAACCTCTTAGTGTGGTTCTGTTGGGATGGTTGATTCATCTTCAAGGGTATGGAGGTGACTCATGAGTAGCCAATCGAGGGCCTCATCTCCCTGACCACAGGGTTTAGTTCTTGGATGGGCATCATTCCAGGAAAGGCCAATCAGAGTCCCTCCATGGAATGTGATGTAAGGATACTGAGCAGCCAGAGCCATAGACCAAACGTTTGTATGCTCTGCAAAATTTATATGTTCAAACCTAATCCTTGGTGTAATAGTATTTGGAGGTGGAGCCTTTGGGAGGTGAGTAGGCCATGAGATAGAACCCTCACGAATGGGATTCGTACCCCTATAAAAGTGTCCACACAGATCCCTCACCCGTTCCATCATGGAAGGACCCAGTGAGAAGGTACCAGCCGTGAAACAGGAAGAGGGCTCTCACCGTAGCCTGACCTTGCCGGCACCTTGATCTTGGGCATCCCAGACATCAGAACTGTGAGAAATGAGTTTATGTTTGTTTTTAAACCACCCAGTCTCCTCCTCTGGGAACTCAAACTTTTAGAATGAGGTAATCCCAGAACCATCGGTGAACATCTTGCCTCTGTGTGGAAGATACCTGGAACGGATGTATCTGTCAGTGTGACCAAGCCCAGAAGAGAAGTGGCAGTGAGGGATTGTGGGGAAGGAGGAGCACACCCACATTGCTCCTTTGCTCCTGGAGGCAGCTGTGCCTGTAATTCACGTACTCTGGACTTCGCATTTCCATGAGCCAGTAAATTTTACTTTCCTCCTTACATTAAGCTATAACTTGCCACAGTCTTACCCACAGTATGTTAAAAGAGTGTTCGTTGCTTTAACTAAAGAAAGAATAGCCTTAGCTCTTCTCATGATCCGCATGGTTTGCATTATTTTAGCCAGATTAATTTGTGGGGCAGTTGCAAAGGACACAGAAACTCATGTCAAATGTAATCCACTTGCTCATATCAGAAGTCAGTAGTGCTAGAGGGCTTTGTCTTAATAATATTTAATTTCCTAACTGAGGCTGATGATTGCTATAGCATTAACAATACTCCTTATTTTGTTTGAAATCTTTCAAAGCCTCTGCCATGCACACTGTGGCCTCCTGAGCTGTCCAGATGAAGGATTGCTAGTTGGGGAATTTTCTTTTAACTCAGCTCAGCAGAGCCCCATAGCTCTAGCCAATTGTATTACTGTAAAATACAGTCGTGAGGTTCTGAAGTCACCACTCAGAAAACCCAGTGTCTTCTTGACAGATAATGGGTTTGTTAAACTGCGGCTGTTTGATTAGTAAGTGAATGAGCATTCCTGCTGATATGTTAGTTTTCTAAAATATCTATCCAGACTATTCTCCTGACAGTGAAGGGAAATCTGACGTTACAGATTTGCTCAAGTGATGTACGAATGTTTGTTGTCAAAGTTCTGATCTGATATTTGTTAATTCTCCAATGGTCTGCCATAGAGTGGATGTTTTTCCTGCTACGATAAAGAAATCTTTCCCCTCTTTTTAGTTTACTACCTATTCTTGGATGTTGGACCAGAGTAATATGTTGAAAGTGTACAAAATAAGGACAGAGACACATTTTGAAAATCAGTAAGATCCGTACAGCCTCCTGCTCAAAGCTTCCTGGTTCAGATTAACTTGACCTTTGCCCCATATCTGGGCTTCTTGGAAAGGCCAATAGCGTCATTGGATAATTTCGGTGTTTTGTGAGGAAACTACACCCATGATCAAATAGAATTACTTATATGTTCTTTTTTAACATTAAAAAAATTAAGTTTATTTATTTATTTTGAGAGAGAGAGAGAGAGCACAGCAGAGGAGAGGCAGAGAGAAGAAGAGACAGAATCCCAAGCAGGCTCTGTGCCATCAGCACAGAGCCCGACATGGGGCTCAAACTCACAAACTGTGACATCATGACCTGAGCCCAGATCAACAATCAGATGCCCAATTGACTGCATCACCCAGGTGTCCCTCTTTTTCATATTTTTGATATTTTTTCATATTTTCATTTTTTGAACAATAGCAACAAAAGGAAAAAAACAAAAAACAAAAAAAACAAACTTGAATATGTATATTTGCATAAGACTGCATGTACACTTTTTAATTACCCACATTATTTAAATACATTATTATACATCAGAGGTTTAAATATTTCTACTCAAAAACATTTCCTTTTTTGCCTCTTAATGGGTGTTCATCTTAACCTCTGCCTCAAGGGAATGGCAATCACAGTATAGTCTGTCTGATGTTGCTCTACTGGAAAAACCACTACAAACCAAAAAAAGCAGACATAGAATCAGTTAGTCAAATCAGTAGAGAAATGAAATGGAGATTGGCTTACAACGGAAGCAACTGATTGAGCACCAAGTTTTGAATTACCTTTTAGAGAGAAAGAGATAGTTTTGAGAAAGTGAAATGTTGGTGAAATTAATACCATTTCCTGATTGTATATTAATTCACACAAAAGGAAAACAAATTCAGTATTAATCAGAGTTGTACCTTTCATAAGAAATGCTTTGGGATTAAGAATCAGAAGTCAAGAATAGTAGAAAATCAGCAGAGAACCATTAATAGAAAACATTAAGAGAACATAAAATACAATTTATCTGTATTAAAGAGGAATGGCTCAAGAGCCTTCTAACGCTGACAGGAAAGCTCTGTGAAGGAATGATAAAATATGGCACAGACTCATTTGGGATTGAATGTTTTTTTCCTGTAGTAAAAAGCAAAGCTTGGAGAGACTTGAAAGATGTACATCTTGTTTTCTTTCACTTTTTGGGAGCATCGCAGGTGAGCCTCCCAGGACTGTTTGGACAGTTTAGTATAATAATTGTTGTTCTAAAACTTCAGAGACTTACATTACTCATAAATACTCATCCATTTTCAGGGTGTGAGCCCCTCACTGCTGTATTGAATCACAGCATTTCTTCTCACTCTTCTGAACTCTGGTCCCCTATCATCTGGGGCTCTAAACCCTCAGGATTGACGTCGCTGAGGACGTGGGAACCATTTATTTTGCCACCATATTTTATGACTCTCCAAGAATTTCCCACCTCTTCTCAGTAACTGTGACCCACTTGAGAGGAACACAGCAATGGTGGCAATATTAAGCCATGATGTACACTTCTTGCCACATCTGATAAAGCCTGTCTCTTTAGAAAGCATGCCACTGTATAAAGCTGTCTTTATACCTGAAAGGCAATAGAGAAAAAAGGGAAATAATACAGAAACAATTGAAAAATGTTAAAGATACATAGGACTTCCATTCTTTTTTTAAAAAAATATATTTAATGGATTTATGAGTATTTCATTCACAGGGAAAAGTTTTGGTTGTGGCTACATCAACAGTCTCTTAGAAATCAATCTCATTAAAAAAATCTCTTCAGGGTCAGAACGCCTGGGTGGCTCAGTCAGTTAAGCATCCAGCTTCAGCTCAGGTCATGATCTTGCAGTCCATGAGTTCCAGCCCTGCGTCAGGCTCTATGCTAATAGCTTGGAGCCTGGAGCCTGCTTCAGATTCTGTGACTCCCTCTCATGTTTGCGCACACGCTCTCTCCCTCTCTCTCTCCTTAAACATTAAAAAAATTAAAACAAACAAACAAACAAACCTCTTCAGGGTCACCTCTGGTTTGGACTGACAAATGCAAAATGCAGGTGAAGAAGGAATTTAAAAACAGAGAGATAAAAATGGGAGGGGGCATGGTTATGCAGAGGGGTGAGAGGAAGGTGGGGCTCTGGAGCACTGAGAACTGACTTCCCCAGTAGTTCTTGTACCATGTCCGTCCCACGCCCTTGGACCCAAAATGTCTGTTCTCGCCTGAAACACAGGCTCTATTTAGATAAGTCTCTCCTGTCCATGCCAGTGGATGCTTCGAAACTGGGATAACAAAATTAAAACAGGGGCTGGGGTGGGTACTGTGAAAAGTTTCTATCCTGCTACACTTCATTTTACCTGATTGGTTAATTTCCCGTTTCAAGTAGGAGTATAGAGGATCAAGTGCTCCTCCTCCTCCTTCTTTTTTTAGTAAATGCTATATTTCCTCCAGTTCTCAGTCTTACAGAATAGTTCCATCTGCAGTCTTACTTTGAATATTTGGATCAACTCAAACATTCTGCTTTCTTTAGAAAGAACTTAATGAAACTTGACCCATGTTGTATCAAATAGACTCTTTCTAAACACGCACTATAATTTTGAAAGCTAATGGATTGTTTCATTAAGAAAAAAAAAAGCTCGAGATATTATTTCACTTTAAAATCTACTGGTGTACCTTATCTTATGTCTGGTATTCAAAAGATGCTCAGAATCAACACCTAGACGAACCCACTTGTATAGTCGTTTGGGACTTGAAGAGACATTTACTCATTTTAATTCACAGATGACTTTTTCTGCTAATTAGATACATCTATTTCCCAAACATCTGTGAATAAATATGAATTCATTTTTTGTTTACTTTTTAACGTTTATTTATTTTTGAGACAGACAGAGACAGAGCATGAACGGGGGAGGGGCAGAGAGAGAGGGAGACACAGAATCGGAAGCAGGCTCCAGGCTCTGAGCCATCAGCCTAGAGCCGGACGCGGGGCTCGAACTCACGGACAGCAAGATGGTGACCTGAGTCGAAGTCGGACGCTTAACCGACTGAGCCACCCAGGTGCCCCTGAATTCATTTTTTTTAATGGAAATGAATATGCTCAGGTCTGGTCGATACAGTTCAACTTGAGTTGTTCTTCCCCAGATCTGGAACTTACTCGGTCATAATTATGGTCTGTGGAGACACACAAAACAAAAACCTTGCCCCTGAGCCAGCACCTGGGACACTTCTGTGGTTCTGACTTAGGAATTGTGTTGATCAACGATAGAGCCTCTACCTAACATCAAATTGTGTGTGTGTGTGTGTGTGTGTGTTTTATATCCCATTATCTTTCTATCTGAAGTTATGAAAACTGCCCTGCATAAAGTGTCACTGCACTTTTAATGTAAACAGCAGCTAAATTCCTAGTATTGAATAAGTAAATCAGCATGCTAAATATCCACCCAAATTCTTGATGCTTCTGGCTGGAGGCCATTACAAAACTTCCAAAACAATAAAAACACAGCCTTCAGAATAAGATTTTAAAATACGAGAAAAAGAAGATTGGACTGAATTCCCAAATGTGAAGCAGCAGCATCCCAAGTTAATTTTAACTCATAAAAATGAAAGCATCTGCATAATTATTTACTGCAATTTGAAATAAGTCTTTGCTCAACGTTTGCAATAGCTTTTCAAAAAAAAAAAAAAGACTGCAAAAGTCACAAACGTGCATTTGTAAACAGTGACATTTATATCTGTATCTTTCTCTATATATAGTGAGGTCTCTATCTATAAACAGAGAGATAAATATATAGAGAGAGATAACTACAGGCAGTAAAAATCAACAGCAAGAAGCTTCTGTACTCCTTCTTCCTACTCTGGTGGGAACATCAGATTGATCCTGTATACTGTGGACTGCATCAAAATTCCAGACTTCTTGGAAAATTTGGAAAGGGTAACGTGTTCCCAGGAGCAAAGTCCTAGATTTCCCCATTGCATAACCTGAGAGTCTTGAGGTAATCATGTAAAACATTAGAAGAGATTCAGCTTTATTTTGCATCCCAGATTTGTGGACTTGGTGTCCCTTTCAGAGAAATCAGATTCTCTGAGTTTGCAAGGAAGAATTCATTCACTTTACATTACAAAAGAGTAGTTAAGACTCTTAAGTGTTTGCCTTCTTTTGTAACAGCCAGAGCAGGCCTTGCAGTGTCTCTGGCTCTGCTGCTCAGATGCCGAAGAAAACAATTCCAATAACGAAGCACAATTAGCTGCATTTTGTGGTCTAATCACAGTGCACTTTTATTTGTACCCAAACATATTCCTCCAACTTAATCTGGGGAAGACTTAAACTTTGTTTATTTTGTAGTCTCTATTGAAATAATTCCATCTATGAAAATTGTTTCTCAAACTTCCCCTCCAAAGGGTATAGTGATTTTTCTAGGCAAAAGCTGTTCTTTCCTTCGTCTTTGTCCTTGTCTTAAAGTACTTGTCCTGTTCTGGTCGTCTAGCCTTTGTCTTCCCCTCTGGGCTGATAAAAGCCTGTGGATGCGGGATGTTCCTTCTAGAAAGACATGGCCCTAGACCAGGGTGCATAGCTTAGCCAGTGTAGTGAGGGTCAGATCTCAGTCTCTTATTACCTCTTCTTTCATTTGCTTTTTTGGCAGTGCGCAAACTGTGCAGCTGGACCTGGAGGCTATGATTTCATTTCAAGTTGCAGTTTGTGCACATGCCTTTGTCTCCCTAAACCTTAGGTTTGGGACTTACCTTGCCTCTTTCATCACCATCCTTCTATAGTACAAATTCAGCGTTTGAAGTAAATTTAATAATCATGGTCACTGCGTACAGGTATGGAGAAGAGCTCAGATCTTTGAAAACATGTTTATATTTCTTTGCTCATAATACATGTGATTTCCAAGTGGTGATTACCTAGGAAAATATGCTTCATTTTGTTTCCTTCTGACCTATTTCAGCTGTTACATCTTAAGCTTGACACTGTATTTGTGAGGCATGAAGGTAACTGGTCCATTTGGGAAGACAAAGCAAAGGGATTTAGCCAGGGTTAGGCAGTGAGGTTGAGGGAATTGACTGGCGAGAGTCCTCTTGTCACTTAGCTGGTCCCTGAATCCACTTTTTCCTCAGTTCTCAATTTCGCATAAATATTAAGATAGAGAAAAGAAATAGTGGATACTTTTTATTTAACATATGTGCAATTATGTAAATTTTCCCTTGTGGAATGTTAAAACTATCCAGGAAATAGCCATGTAATATCACATATAGCATTAAAATATAAAACCAAATTACAACTCTTGAAAAGAAAGAAAGTCTTTACATCACTTAGTCTATTTCCCTCTCAAGTGAAATAACTGAAGACAGCAACATTCTGTTTGTGGAAATGTATTAAGAATGACACATGGTCTTGGGAGTTCTATGTGTATTAAGTGACTGGCTGCATGCTATACAGAGAAATCGAGATCAACCTGTATGAGAATTCTTTAATGTAGCTATCATTATGCTAACTCTAGCAATGAAGCAACTCGGAATAGCTCGCTCACCATCTTGTAGCTGCTAAGTAGTGAAGCTGAGATTCACAGGCTAAGATCACAGCCAGCCCATGTTCTCATTATCATATTTGTAAGCTATATAATTTCACTATTGAGCCCTAGACTAAGGTACCATATGCACAATAAGAAATACAAACTCAACAATGACAGGGGAACCTGTTTGGCTCTGTGGGTTGAGCACCCAACTCTTGATTTCAGCTGGGATCATGATCCCAGGGTCATGGGATCAAGCCCTGTGTCAGGCTCCATGCAGGGTCTGGAGCCTGCTTAGGATTATTTCTCCATCTCCCACTGCCCCCCCCCCCAATTTTGCATGTTCTCTCTCTCTCTCTCAAAATAAATAAATAAAAATTAAAAAAAAAATTTAAGGGGCATCTGGATGGCTCAGTCTGTTAAGCCTCTGGATTTCAGCTCAGGTGATCTCATGGTTCATGAGTTTGAGCCCCGCATTGGGCTCTGTGCTGGCAGCGTGGAGATTGCTTGGGATTCTCTCTCTCTCCCTCTCTCTTTCCCTCCCCAGCTCTCTCTTTCTGTCTCTTTCAAAGTAAATACATGAACTTAAAAACAAAACAAAACAAAACAAAAAACCTTAATGATGACATTAGTTATTAAGAGGCAATCTGGTTAGATTAATTTCCAATTCACCCTCATATTCCTCATCTAAAGTGGGCCAACCCTTGCATATTAGAAAACCAGGTGACATCAAATATAAACACTTTAGTGATTTTTCATCCATACGAGCCATTCCTTTAATTGGGGTTTTTCCTTCAAAGCAATGATTTCACCATGCAATTAATTTGCTTTCAGTCTACAATTACACATTTAATCCTGCAATGAAGAACGACTTCATACTTCATTCCCTGAACAAGATCTTTTGGAGCAGTTCATTCTGTGGAGAATGGGAAACTAAGTTGTCAATTCCACTTTTTGCCGATAAGTATCCATGGGGGGAAATAGCAAGTCAAATGAATTAGAGCTGATAATTTTGTTGAAAATGATCTCAGCCATCTGAGACTCAGGAAATGAGCAAATGTTTTTCAGTGATAATTTTTTTAAATTCATTCATGAGTTTATGTTATGAAACTTAAGGGAATGTATCTGTTTTTATTTTTCAAACATCTCCTTAATACAATCAGTCCTGAGAATTGTTTTTTAATTCTTCTCAAAGTATGAGAAAGAAATAATCTTTCTTTTCAAACACTGTTTTGACAATGATATGTGCAGAAGTATTTGATAGACATATGACATTTTGAATAAAGATATTAATGTTAGCAACCAATTTCTATTATTAAGGAACAGCATTTTCTTTAGCAACTTCAACTGAGGCATTCAGATCTGAATGAATTTCAAGACTAAACCTTTTTAATTAACTACTCTGTCGCTTTGAGATATGTTGGCAGCTAATGGTATTTGAAGAAGGAACAGCATCTGGTCTTGAGATGGTTTCTACCTTCTTGGCTCACTAAGAAATGTTTCTTTGGAATGCTGCCAATCAAATTTTCTGTACCATCATTAAAATTAATTCCACAAGCTAGTATAATTCAAGGACACAACAATTTAAGTTATTTAATGTTACTAGCAATGAATATAGTGGCAAAATAAAGAGTATTTTAAAATATTATTATTCTACATATGCAATATGTTAGAATTATGTTCTTATTTTTTCCAGGTTAAATTCTGATTCCTTTTTGGTTTATTTCATTAGAAATAATATTTGTTTGGGGGTACCTGGGTGGCTCAGTTGGTTAAGTATCTGACTCTTGATTTCAGCCCAGTTCATGATCTCACAGTTCATAGGATCAAGCCCTGCATTAGGCTCTGTGTTGACAGTGTGGAACTTGCCTGGGATTCTCTGTCTCCCTTGCTCTCTCTCTCTCTCTCTCTCTCTCTCAAAATATTAAAAATGCCACATAATCTTTGATTTATACAGAGTCTTTGAATTAAATATACATGTTTTAAGACTTTGTGCAAGTTTAAAATTTGGCTTTATTCTCTCATTTCTAAATATGGTACTAGAGTATAATATTTTAGGATAGTAATTAATTAAGAATAATTTTTATCTGTGTTAAGTGAAAATACATGTTACACATAAACACATACAATATTAATTCATGGTATTAGGAGTACATCATATTTCAGTTGTTTTTCTGATTGTTATAACGAAATAGACCATTATATTTTCCAGAAATAGATATCTTTCTTTCAGTAATATCTCTGCTGTACCTGTTAAGCAACTTACTTGTTTGACAGGTTGTGTGTATTAAAGCATCACTGGCAAATAGGAATAGAAACTCAAATTCATAGTTGGATATTTTCTCTTTAATGGGAAAATATGATTCTCTTTGTATTATAGATTAATCTATAGACAGAGAACATTAGGATAGTGGAGAACATTAGGATAATCTGATTGTTTTAAAGTTCATATTTCAAAATAATTATGTAGACATATTTTCTACAATGACGTTACCACTTCATTTCCAGAAAGTCCAAATGCATGGGAGGCCATCTGCAGTGAGTTGGGTGTGTGTGTGATGTGTTTGAGTCTTGCCTTAATTAAGAACCAGATTTGAGACATTTCTTTAAAATGAAAATGTTAAAACCAGCTAGGTATAATTTGGTGCCTTTGTCACTGCTATAATTCCCTTTAACTCATGCCTTAATCAAATCCTGGTCTTGACATAATGCCCCAGCGTTTTCCTTCTCAAGTAAGTCCAGACTGGAAATATTTGGGCTAATTTATTTGTTTGGTGATGGCTTTTATCTAAGCAATTGTCTAGTAATCATGTTTAGGCTTGTAGAATGAATTAAAATAAAAGCCTTAATTTGCTTTTCTTATTATCCACATCAATTAGAAGGACTTAACTCTTCACTCTGAACTTATTTTTTGCCTCCAAAAGGTAATAAGAAGAAAAGAAAAGCATGTTTTTTGTATCTCTGAACTAGAAATCTAAAATTCTTTCTTATTTGGTCTTTCTAATCAGAAGGAAGTAATTGCTTGCTAAAGAGGAGGGAAGCAGCTCTCTTTCCATTTTTAGTATCCATAATGAGTGACTTTCTTAATGGCCTGGCAAAGAAAAGTTTGCTGGCAAATTTAGATATGTACTTTTATAAAAACTCTCCTGTTTGCATATATTGAACAACACATAAAAATAATTTTGAAGTGGGGGGTGGTTCAAGGTGGCAACACAGGAAGACCCTGAACTCCTCTCCACCCATCGACACACCAGATCCATAGCTATATATGGAATGGTTCCCACTGGAAAAATAGCTATAACTAGCTGAACAGCTTCCACAACAAAGGATAAAAAGATATGCAGACAGGTAGGAGAGACAAAGATGTGGTCTTACCAAAACCCCACCCCTGTACAGCAACACACAACATGGGAGGATCTCATGGATCCCAGGCTTCTCCCTGGGAAGTGCAGGGTTCATGCCTACATGAGGCATCCCAGCCCTTGAGATCTGCATGGGACAGAGGAGTCTCCCAAATGTCTGGCTTTGGAAACCAATGGGCCTTACCTCCAGAGGACCTGGGGGGCTGTGGGGATGTGAGATACTCTTTTTTAGTGGCATTCATATGGGCTTACTTATCCCAGAACCCAGCACAAAGGCAGTTTGATAGGTGACTGGATTATATGAGAAGGAGATTCATTTCCTAATGTTAAAGCATCTATGGGAGGGGCAAGGACCAGCTGAGACTTTCTTCAGAGACAGAGATGCTGGTGAGTGCCATTTTTGCACTCTCCTTTACCTTGCTAGCACAGGTGGTTAGGCATGGACACAGACATACTAAAGCAATGGGTGTGCCCCTCCCCCAACAGTCTTCTAAACGGCTAAAACTGAGGGAATACCCCACCTCTAGTGTGCAAGACAGCCTTCAGGCTTACCACACATCTAGATGCTACTCTAAGGAAACTTAGGCAGGGAGGTGCCATCTTTGTGCTCTACCTTGGCCTTGCCACAGCTTGCTGGTACCCCCCAGAGAGGAGCGAATACACTTGTCCAAATCCCTGATTCTTGCTACTGTCTTCCAGGCGACAGAGACATCCATGTCTGATATGGAGGTCAGCAGGGTCTACAGTTGTGGTTCCACAGGACTGTGTGTGTGTGTGTGTGTGTGTGTGTGTGTATGTGTGTGTGAATTTATATTTGTATATATTATTTACTTATATTAAAAGCTGTTGCTTGAGGTTCTGGCTTCCGGTCAGCCTGAAACTAGGTGCTGTCTGAGATGACTCCCTTTAGAACACTGACAGGTCCTGGCACATCCTCAACAACTGGGACCTCAACAATTGGGAGAATAAATCAGCTACTTAAACTATCACAAAAGTTTGAGAGACAACCGAAAGCTAGGGCAAGGGTGAATAATAAGGTTCATTTCCTACACAAGGCCATTTCTTGAAGACTGGGAGAGGTAGCTGTTTCACTAATACATAGAAGTAAACACACAGAGTCAGGCAAAATGAGGAAACAAAGGAATATGTTCCAAATGAAAGAATAAGACAAAACCTCATTAAAACAAAACAAAACAAAACAAAACAAAACAAAACCTTAATGAAACAGAGATAAGTATCTACCTGATAAGGAGTTCAAAGTAATAGTCAAAAGATGCTCACTGAACTCAAGAATGGATGAACATTGGGATAACTTCAACAAAGAGATAAAGACTATAAGAGAATACCAAACAAGAAGGCACAGAGGTGAAGAGTACGACAGCCACACTGAAAAATACACGAGAGGGGTTTAACAGCAGACTAGATAAAGCAGAACAAATCAGTGACCTGGAAGACTAGGCAGTGGAACTCACTCAAACAGAACAGCAAAAAGAAAAAAAATCATAATAATTGTGAAAAGTGAAGATAGTTTAAGAGACATGGGAGACCAGACCAGCAGGATAACATTTTCATTATAGGGGTCCCAGAAGGAGAACAAGACAGAGGAGACAGGCAATTTATTTGAGGCAACAATGGTTGAAAACTTGTTTAACCTGGGGAAGGAAACAGACATCTAGGTCCAGGAAGTGCAAGACAGTTCCAAATAAAATAAACCCCAAGGGATCCAAGCTAAGATACATTGTAATTAAAATGTCAAAATTTGCAGATGAGAGAATCTTGAATAAAGCAGCAAGAGAAAAACAACTTGTTATGTACAAGGTAACTCCCATAAGACTGGCAGCTGATTTTTCAGTAGAAACTTTGCAGACCAAAAAAGGAGTGGTATAATACAGTCAACGTTCTGAAAGAAAAACAAAAACAAAAACAAACTTCCAAACAAGAATACTTTAACTGGCAAGGTTGTTATTCAGAATTGAAGGAGATGTAAAGAGTTTACCAAACAAGCAAAATCAAAAGGAGTTCATCACCACTAAACTGGCCTTATAGGAAGTGTTAAAGGGACTCCTTTAGGCAGAAAAGAGAAGACACTAGCTAATAATGAGTTAATATATAAAAATAAAAATCTTATTGGTAAAGGTAGAGGTAGTGGATCAACCACTTTTAAGCTAGTGTAAATGTTAAAAGGCAAAAGTAGAAAATTAGTTATAATTACTTAAGTGATACACAAAAATAAAAAGCTGTAAAATATGATATTAGAAACGTTAAACATGGGAGAAGGGAGTAAAAAAAGTAGAGGTTTTAGAAATTGTTCAAGTTTAAGTTGTTATCAGCTTAAACTATACTGTTTTATATGCATATATATAGGTTATTCTATGTAAACTTCATAGTAATCACAAAGCAAAAACTTACAGGACATACACAAAAGATAATGAGAAATGAAGCTAAGCATAACATTAAAGAAAGTCATTAACCACAAAATAATAGGAACTACAAAATTAGGCATAAAACAATGAACAAAAGGGCAATAATTACATACCTATCAATAACTACTTTAAGTGTAAGTGGACCATATTCTCCAGTCAAAAGACATAGAATGGTTTAATAGGAAAAAAAGAAGAAGAAGAAGACTCATCTATATAAATTGCCAATAAGAGATTCAATGCAGAGCTAAGGACACACACAGACTGAAAGTGAAGGGATGGAAAAAGTTATTCCATGCAAATGGAAACATAAGGGAAGCTGGTATAGCCATGCTTATGTCAAATAAAATAGACTTTTAAACAAAATCTGTAATAAAAGACAAAGAATGACATTACATAATGGTAAAGGCATCAACCCAACAAGAGGCTATGACATTTGTAAATGTGTATGTACACAACATACAAGTACCTAAATGTATAAAGCAAGTATTAACAGACTTAAAGGGAGAAATAGACAGCAATACTATAAACTGTAGGTGAATTTAACACCCCTTTTGCATCAATGGATAAATCAGGAAGAAAATCAATAGGAAATACCTGCCTTAGGTGACACATTAAACCAGATAGACTTAGTGGATATATACAGAGCGTTCCATCCCCAAGTAGCAGAATATACATTCTTCTCAAATGTGCACAAAACACTCCAGGATAGATCACATGTTGGGCCACAAAACAAGCCTCAGTACACTTAAGAAGGTTAAAATCCTATCAAGTATCTTTTTTTTAACACAGCGGTATGAAGCTACAAGTGAATTACTAGAAGAAAACTGGAAAAAAAATCATAAATATGTGGAGATTAACTAATATGCCATTGAACAAGCATTGGGTCAGTGCAGGAATCATGGAGAAATAAAAAAATACCTTAAGAAAAAGGAAAATGGAAATACATTCATCCAAAACTTTTATACTAACCCACTAATAGACTTTCACAGTTACTACCATCCTTGTGTTAAATTTCTTACTACCTCCATCCTCATTTATGGCCTTACTGCCTCAAGTAGCAGCATCTTGCCTGGTCTCTATATGTGAATGTCATCCCATTTCCAGTCACCTGCTAAAGCTCAGCTAGATTAAAATTTTCAACACACACTGTTGATAGCATCACATCATCTCCAGATTCTTCAGAAGCTTCCCCTTTGCCAATCTAATAAAGACTTTATTGGCAGCCAAAGAAGTCCAAAATCTAATTTCATCTATCTTTTCATTACTTTAGTACAAGTACCCAGTATTTTAATCTGTTTAGTTTTTACTGTTCACCTCAAAGTGTTCATTAATATTAGTTAAAGACTGTTACTATGGTAGTAACAATTATTCTTAACACGTGTTTGACTGGAAGTCTGCTTCTGGTCATAAAGAAGTAATTGGTAGAAGAGGGACTCTTAACGGCATGAGTGGCTGTAATGCCAAACAAGTATATGAGGCACTAGTTTCCAAGACTTCACAGCAGGTGGTGCAGGACTTGATTCTTGAGAGAAAAGAAACAGAAGAGAGGAGACTCCAATTTATCCCAGCTTTCATTCTAGAAGTGGTTTCCCAACACTGACACAAAGGAGAGAACGTGGATGTCTCTCTCTGAGTTAAGGAGCAGATACCAGAGTTTGAAACTTCTAGAATTTGAACAGCTGGGTATCAGAGAAGAGGAAAATGTACAATTTTCATGTGATGACCCCTCATGCAGAGGATGAGACCCCAAAAGGCTGTAAATAGAACAGCTTCTTTGGAAGGCAGAGCTGAATGGAGATATCAGAGGTCATGTGGTCCTGAATGATGCTGGAGTCCTGGTCCATCCAGAAGAAAATAGGCCTACTGAGCACCTAAGACATTCCATTGAGACCCCACAAAAATCCACATTTGGAAATAAGAACCACAGCCGAGAGTAAAACTGATCACCTAGTCCTAAGGAGAGAAACAGAATACATTGGTACTGTCAAATCATAAGATCAGGTCTGAGTCTGGGGTGTTTTCTACCCCCAACTGCTAATTCTCTGAATCTCTGGATACCAACTGGGTGTTCAGTAATTCAGTTCTGACACTAACAACCCAGAGTTAATGGAGACCCCACAAGTTAAATACTCATTTCAGCAAGTTCGCACCTTGCTTCACATGTGAATCACACACCCCAGGAGCCACCTGTACTGCTGACCAACCAACTGTAAACTAGGGATTCCCACAACCCCCTCCTCAGGTCTTATAATTTGCTAGAATGACTCACGGAAATCAGGAAAATGATTTACTTACTGTTACTGGTTTAATATGAAGGATATAACTCAGGAACAGTGAAACAGAAGAGATGCATAGGGCAAGAAATGAGAGGAAGGGGGGAGGGCTTTCATGCCCTCTCAGCCTGCCTCACCTTCCCAGCACCTTAATGTGTTTCCCAACCCCAAAGCTGTCTGAACCCCATCATTTAGGGTTTCAGAGGGTTTTGTTGAGGTTTCATTATATAGGCATCATTGACTAAATCACTGACTGCTGTTGATTGACTCAGTCTCCAGCATCTCTCCACTGCTGCCCTCTTCCTCCATGTTGGGAGCTGGGACTAAAATTCCAAACTTCTGATCAAGGCTTAGTCTTCCTTGTAACCAGTCACCATCCTGAAGGTATCTAAGAACTGTCAATAGTTTGCTTCATTAGAAGAGTAGACACTCCTATTACCCTTATATGGAAGTTCCAAGGGTTTTAGGAGATCTGTGCCAGGAACTCAGGACAAAAACCACACACACACACACACACACACACACACACACACACACACCACTGAGAGAATCAAGATACTCTGACTGTAATTCAGCTATCTGTTAGAGAAAACAGATAGCTTTTTAACACACTTTATTGGGGAACATAATAACTCGCAGTTCCTACAATGAATCATCACAAAAGAGAAAAATACAGAAATATGGAAGATTAAACCCAACCTTATTAAAAATTATATTAAGTGTAAATGAGCTAAACATTCCATTTCAAGGGTAGAAATTGTCATATTGTGTAAAAACAATACTAAACTATATGCTGTCTACAAGACTGTGCTTGAAATATAATGTCATAGATAATTTTGAAAATAAACAGAAAAACATTTATTAAATACAAATAGTAAGCATAAAAAAGCTGGTGTCAGATCATTAATTTAAATAATTGATTAATCACTGACAAAGTAGACTTTGAGGAAATAGAAATGAATAGAGATAAAAGATGTCTTTACCTAGAGGCAGAAAGATATACAATCCTAATGTGTATACGCATAAAAACAGAATTTCAAAATATATGCAACCAAAACTGATGGAACTAAAAGGAGAAATAGAAAATGCAGTTGGAGATTTTAGCAAGTAATACAAGTAAATGAAAAATCAGTATGTATCTTGAAGGTTTGAACAATGTGTGTGGTTTTGTTGTAAAGGCAGTGTATCAGTGAAACACAATGAAATTGAGAAATCCACTCTATCTTCATAGTCCATTGATTTTCAGAAAAGACACCAAGGTATTTTGATGAGAATAGGAAAATCTGCAATAGATAGAGGAGGAAAAATTGGATATTTGTGTAGGGAAAAATTGACCATACCTCACGTGATACACAAAAATTAACTCAAGATAAATAATATATTGAATTTTAAAAGCTAAAAGCATAAGATTTCTGTATATTTTCTACTGATTTTCCTAACAGTGTCTTTTACTATGCATATTTAAAAACATTAAAAAAATCTAAATTGACTTTTTAAAAATCTATATCTTAGAACTTTCCTGTTCTCTGTAAGAAATCTTTTCCTATGACAAGATTGTTCTCTTATGGCAAGGAAAATACAGCATGTGGACTTTTCATAGATTACAGGTAGGAGTCTAACTGGGGTAATCATTTTGTAGAAAATTCTGATAGTTAAAAAAAAAAAAAACTTAACCATCTACCTACCACATTCCCTAGTGATTCTACTCTTAGAAAACTAGAAACATATGTCTAAAAAATAGTGACACCAGGACTTCATAGCTTTGTAATAATAGCCTCTGACAGAAAACAATGAAAATACCCATGATAGATAAGCACATTATGGTATAGCCATGGAATGGAGTATCGCCCATCAATTAAAAGGTATACATTCTTCTGAAACATACAACAATATGAGTGAACCACAAAAAATCATTTTGCTGAGCAGAAGATGCTGCGCAAAATTAATCTATGATTCTATTATATAAAGTTCAAAATCAAGCACAACTATACTACAGTGACAAATTAGACAGTGGTTGTGGGTTGTATGCAAAGGGGCATGAGGATACTTTAAGAGGTGAGAGAAATGTTCTCCATCTTGATTCAGGTGTGAATTACCTGGTTGTATGTATTTAACAACTTATCAAATTGTATAATTAAGATGTGTGCATTTCACTTTAGGGAAATTTTATCTCAATTAAAAAAAAAAACTACTTCAGTAAATTCAGTTTGACCTGGAAGAAACAAATATGTGAGAAAAATACCTTTGAACTCCCCCTCTCTGCATTTTTATCTTATTCTTTTTAATTTATTTTCTTCCATTTAAATTTTTCCAGCCTTCTAAGCCCATGAAGATGGCTTCTCTGGGAATTACCCTCCATCTACTTGTGTGCGTTCATATAGCAACTATCAGAAATTATTATGCGTTACAGCTATTAGCATAAATGATATATATGCAAATGCAAAAAATACACTACTTAAGGCAAATAATATACCTGTTTGTTCAAGAAAAAATAATTAATCCAGGCATTGGCCTCAGAGTTATAGAATCTGAAGAAAACGTAGTGTATTGGTCTTTAAGGCTGTTTTTGTTTTGAATGAATGTGTTCGGTGAATGAATGTATTATTAGAATTTAATCTTCAGCATTTAAATTATGGTTTATATACACAATGGAATACTACATGGCAATGAGAAAGAACGAAATATGGCCTTTTGTAGCAACGTGGATGGAACTGGAGAGTGTTATGCTAAGTGACATAAGTCATACAAAGAAAGACAGATACCATATGTTTTCACTCTTATGTGGATCCTGAGAAACTTAACAGAAGACCATGGGGGAGGGGAAAGGAAAAAAAAAAAGAGGTTAGAGAGGGAGGGAGCCAAAACATAAGAGACTCTTAAAAACTGAAAACAGGTGGCTCAGTCGGTTAAGCGTCCAACTTCGGCTCAGGTCATGATCCCCAGGGTCCGTGAGTTTGAGCCCTGCGTCGGGCTTTGTGCTGACAGCTCAGAGCCTGGAGCCTGTTTCGGATTCTGTGTCTCCCTCTCTCTCTGACCCTCCCCCGTTCATGCTCTGTCTCTCCCTGTCTCAAAAATAAATAAACGTTAAAAAAAATTAAAAAAAAACCCAAAAAACTGAAAACAAACTGAGAGTTGATGGGGGGTAGGTGATGGGCATTGAGGAGGGCACCTGTTAGAATGAGCACTGGGTGTTATATGGAAACCAATTTGACAATAAATGTAATATTAAAAAATAAATTAAAAAATAAAATATTAGATCATCAAAGAAAAAATAATTTAATCTTCAGCTTTCATACTCAATAAAATGTTTCCAGACATTAAGAATAACAAAGAATTTATACAACTCAACACACACACACACACACACACACACACACACACAAAACAATGTGATTAAAAACTGGGCAGAAGGCTTGAATAGACATTTTTCCAAAGAAGACACACAGATGGCCAACAGACACAGGACAAGATGCTCAGCATCACTCATCATCAGGGAAATGCAAATTAAAACCACAATGAGACATCACCTGACACTTGTCAGCATGGCTAAAATCAAAGACAAGAACCAGCAAGTGTTGGCAAGCATGAGGAGAAAAAGGAACCCTTGTGCACTGTTTTGTGAGAATGTAAATTGGTGCAGCCACTGTGGAAAACAGTATGGAGGTTCCTCAAAAAATTGAAAATAGAAATATCATATGATCTAATAATTCCACTACTGGGCATTTACCTGAAGAAAAAAACACTAATTCAAAAAGATCTATGTATCTTTATGTTTATTGCAGTATTGTTTACAGTAGTTTAAATATGGAAGCAACTTAGGTGTAGATATGTATATCACATCCATATCCATTCATCTACTGATGAATTATAATGGAGGATTATGCAGCCAAAAAAAAAAAAGGATAAAATCTTGTCATTTGTGACAACATGGATGGAAGCTGTTAATGCTAAGTGAATACACTAAGAGGTATTATGCTAAGTGAAATAAGTCAAATAGCAAAAGACAAATACCATATGATTTCACTTATATGTGGAATCTAAGAAAGAAAACAGAGGTGCCTAAGTGGTTCAGTTGGTTAAGCATCCGACCCTTGACTTGGGCTCGGGTCATGATCTTGCAGTTTGTGAGTTCAGGCCACATGTCAGGCTCTATGCTGACAATGCAGAGCCTGCTTGAGATTCTGTCTCTCTCTCTCTCTCTGCTCCTCCTCTGCTTCCTCACTATCTCTCTATCATAATAAATAAAAATAAACTTGAAAAAAACCCCAAAAGAACAAATGAACAAAAAGCAGAATCTGACCTCTAAATACCAGAGAACACTGATGGTTGCCAGAGGGGTAGGAGGTTGGGGATGTGTAAAATGGGTGAAGGAGATAACAGGCTTCCACTTATAGAATGAGTAAGTCACAGGAATAAAATACACATTATAGACAGTAGAGTCAATGCCATTATAATAGTGTTGTATGGTGACAGATGGTAGCTACCCTTGTGGTGAACATAGTATAGAGATGTTGACTCACTCTGTTGTATACCTGAAATGAGTATAACATTGTGTGTTAGCTATACTCAAGTAAAAAATTTCAGAAAAAGAGTAACAGTGATGGCTTATAAAATATGGCTCCTGACTTTAAGGATCTCACAGCCAATATTCAAGTCAAACAACTGAGTAAAAAACTTACAAAAATTTAGAAAGGTATCAAATGCTACATAAGATCAAAAGAAGCAGAATGAAGGAAGTTTCTGGTTGGCATGCACAGGTGAGGAGCTTTAAGTTGAGACCTTATAATCTTAACAGCTTTGGAGTATTGCTGAGATTACATTAGTTTTGATGTGTAGAAACAGTAATTATATATTGTTCAAGCTAGTACCTGGTTGGGAAGTGTTTCTGGCAAGAGGGGGTATGGAAGGACCCCAAGGAAAACAAAGTGTGTTGCATTCAAAGAATGGAAAATTTAGTTCAGTTCCAGTAAGGCTGAACTGTGGGGTGAGAGCTGAAACTGGAACAGCACACAGGGTCAGAATTGTAGAATCAGTCCACCATTTTTTTCCAGATGGGTAAGGAGAACAAGCAGACATTAGAGAAAGAGGGAGAAAGAAAAGCCCTAAAACTTCAAGCCCCGACACAAGAAAGAATGACCACAACCAAAACTTCATTTGGCCTTCACATGTCTTACGTTTGATATTTTGGAGGGGCCACCACCCATCTGGGGATAATCAACTGAACAGGCATCATGAGTCCTCGTTCCCATGTCCCCTGTTCCCATTCCTGTTCCAGTCAAGGAGCTGTTTACTGGGTGGTGCTCTTGCATTAACGTACACACTAAGACTTGAAAGCTCTAATGCATTTAGCAAATGTGGGAATTGTGTCTGGATATGTATAGTCCACACCTAAGCTTCTTCTGCAGGAGTTAGGGATCCATTTTAATAGTGTGTACTCTACTAAGAATATTTGCAATATATATATATATATGTATATATATATATATATATATATATATATACACACATACATACACATATATATTGCGTACGATTTGTGCACATTTTACTGAAATGAATTTTTAAAACTTTTTATTAAAATGTTAAATCTTGGGGTGCCTGGGTGGCACAGTCGGTTGAGCGTCCGACTTCAGCCAGGTCACGATCTCGCGGTCTGTGAGTTCGAGCCCCGTGTCGGGCTCTGGGCTGATGGCTCGGAGCCTGGAGCCTGTTTCCGATTCTGTGTCTCCCTCTCTCTCTGCCCCTCCCCTGTTCATGCTCTGTCTCTCTCTGTCCCAAAAATAAATAAACGTTGAAAAAAAAATTAAAAAAAATGTTAAATCTTAAATGCTATCCTGTTATACTCACCAATATCTAATTCATTATAGATCCCTAAATTCTTTTTGCTTATCCTTTGTATACTAAATAAAAATGTGACTCATTTTTATTACACAAAACTTCAGCTTATAAAATTTCAAATTTTGTACCTGTTTTTGAAACACTTAGCATCCAAAAATGCCACATTGTCAGGAAATGTGTTCATATGGTGCCATGTAAATTTTTAATTCACTAATTTGTCACTTCCTCCCGTTAGCAATCAGCCGTCATTTATGAAGAGCTTACAAGCTAAGTGCTTGGAGAGAGAGAGGGCTTAAGTGACTTTAAGACATTGACTTTAATTTTTTTTACGACCTGGACCAAGATGAGGGATGTCAGGGCTTTTCAGTTTAGTGAGCTTCCCACTGAATACAGCAATACAGAATAGAAGAGGAAAGATGGAGTTCCCAGTAATGGATTCTGTTCATTTGTTAGTCGTCAGTAATTTGACTTGCCTCCTTCTGGTCCAGTCCAGAATGGCAGATGACCTCAGAATGTACCATCACCATCAAGCTTCTGTAATATCCGTGATGTTCAGACAAGCTTGACGTGATGCATACTTACTTATGTCTTATTTTTGCTGTTGGTCTTGATCTCCACTTCTAGAGATTGTATTCTTTGTCATCTGTGGAACGTTAGCGACACCAACTTCATGTAGTGAAGACGTGTCAGTGTGAACACACATACATATACATGCAAGGTGTGTTCAGTACATATGTGTTACACATACTTGGTAAAGAATCTTCAGTTTTACAATCTTTATAATAGGTAATATTTACAACCCTTATAAAATTTGAAGGGGGAATTTACTATAATTTGTGGATGTAGAGATTCAGAGAATAAATGTTGCAGAATGGATAAATGAAAGATGGATGATAATTGTTTGAAAAATAAAAAATTTACTTTTTATCATAAAAATGAAAGACATTCTTCTGGATGGTGATTTTAAGAAGATGATTTTCAACTACTTTAAAGATAATTATAAACATCTATATGACAAAAGTCATAGAGTTAATAGGAAAAACCCAGAATTTTATGTCATGTCAAATATAAAGCATTGAATTTATGAGTATTTGAATTTTATGTGCAAGAGACTTATCAAAATGATTTTGAAAAATATTTTGACTAGCATGGCAATGAAAAAAGGCATTTAAAACGTACTTGTGAAAAAAGATATTAATCTGAAAAATGGCTTTTTGTATTGTCAGTCTTTAGACTAATTGTCACTAATTGTCACTACCTGTAACTGTGTGACTAAATGTCAGAATCACAAACACTATTTGAATTATTGCCAAAATTTGAGACACATTAAAATGAAGACATACCATTATTTTATGTACCACTAAGAGATAAAGGACAAAAGGAAGGAAGAAGAAAAGAAGCAAAGGAAGGAAGGGAAAGAGGGAGGAGGAATAGGTGGGAGAGGAAGGGAGGGAGGAAAGAGAGAGGAAGGAAGGAAGGAAGGAAGAGAGAGAGGGAGGGATGGAGGGAGGGAGGGAGGGAGGAAGAGAGAGAGAGACAGGTAAGAAGGAGGAAGGAAGGAAGGAAGGAAGGAAGGAAGGAAGGAAAGAAGGAAAGAAGGAAAGAAGGAAAGAAGGCAGGCCAGCCAGGGCATGAAGCTTTCTTGGTACTTAATTTTTTAAAATTTTATATGTATTGGAAAAGCTCTTTTAGATTCATCTAGGTATACAGTTTTCATTATGCGGTACACACTTTTATTTTTAAGTTTATTTATTTGAGAGAGAGAGAAAGAGGGAGCAAGAGAGAGTGAGAGCATGAGCTAGCCACAGGGGGTTTGGGGGGCAGGCAGACAGACTGGGAGAGAGAGAATCCCAAGAGGTTCCACACTGTCAGTACAGAGCCCAATGTCGGGCTCGATCCCATGAACTGTGAGATCATGACCTGAGCCAAAATCAAGAATCATGCGCTTAACCAACTGAGCCACCCAGGCGCCTCACATGCTCTACATTCTTAAAAATGGAAGGGATTATTGTACATTCTTAAAAAATGAAAATCTAAGCTCGGCAAGTTGTTTAAGTATTCCCAAAACTTTTCCAGAGTCTTTCTCTTCTGACTCACTTTTGATGTTTTGTCATCAGCATCTCTGTTTTCCACATGCCGCCATCCATCCCCAGCAGCACCGAAGCGGTGAGGGCACAGAATCCTTTTAAGAAGTGTTTCCCAGTTGCCTCTGTGATTGTCCTTTGAGCTGTTGTGACATATTCTGCAAGTTTTGTTTTCTTGATCTCCCCAGAATGTCACTGGAGGGTTTACAGACAACAGCCAGAACTGATAGTCCTTCCTCAACGTCCTTCAAGAGTGTTTTGAGGGACACACAGGGGCCACTTTCCCCTGGGTGCAGGACTTGAGAAGAGCACCATGACCACCATCTACCTACAAGGGATTGTAAGAAGCTACTGGCTTTACATCTGGCTACTCCTTTGTCATTGTCCTTTTTGTTTGTGATCGTATACTTAAATTCAGGGATGTTAATAGTTTATCTTATGAAGCTCTGCTTTAAAGCTTACCTGGACAGGAGAGAGAGATGGAAAAGATTTTTCCCTCTGTAGGTTTCCACGGTTCACGGGTCAGGAGGAGCAAACATTCTCTCTTGAGATGGAGGGCTGGTGGCTTCACTGGCCATGAGAGCGTGATGTAGGTTTGGAAAAGCCTCTGTGGTGGCTGAGACAGGGAATCCAGAAAAGAGAGAGCCTTCAACAAATATGCTGAAAACCAAAAATGGGGTTGGTAAGTGGTTCTAGTCCACGGGAGCATGGAATTTTTCTCTGGCTCAGCAGTGAGTACAGAGGCAGAGATGGTGTGGGGCTGGCTAATCAAAAGTGGAGGTTTCATCATACAGCAAGTGGCAAAGGAAAGTCGAAGTCCCCAACTACTCTTACTTTCTTGAATGGCGTGTAATATTAGTTATTGCAAAGGGTGACACTGCAAACAGAATCATGGAAAGAGCAGAGACGTTAAACTGCTTATGGATTGTACTTCTGCATAACATGCCTGTGGACGAAAACTGAACAAGCGTATGTGAACGTAAATTAAAAAGATCCAGTTCATCTTGCTTGGGACATTGTTCTTCTTTGACTGCAATACTCCTGGGCCAATTGATAGGTACTTGTCTTTTCTGTAATTCTGCCCGCGTTCTAAAATCCTGAAAACAATTTCGAATGGAATGGCTTGGTGGCACTTTAAAGCTAAAATGATTTGTTGTTGTTGTTGTTGTTGTTGTTGTTTTTAGCTAAATCAAAGAGGAACCTGCTACAAGTACAACCTTCACCATGTTGCTACAAAACTAAGTCAAAGATCGGTGACTTAGTACCTCCCATATTAAAAAACAAATGAATGTGTGTCATCATTGAAACAACAAAAAAATAACAGAAACTCAGAAACCTTGGAGCCACATGAGCAGCCCTTTCAGTAACTGAAACCACAAGTGTGTGTAATATTTACTTCCTGGGCAACCATACATGGGCTGCTTAGGGCTGCTTCTCATGCATTGGGATTGATCTCATTTGCTTCCTCAGCCCTGAATGAAAATAATCAATGGATATAGCAAAGCTTTCTGCCATTTGAGTTGTGAGTTATCTCAGTAAAAAAAAATACGTGACCCTGAGCTGAACACTGAATGTCTTTCTTAAACATTACCTATTAGTGTAATTTATTATGGAATGCTTTTAAGTGAAGTTGGAAGGATTAATCATGACAGAGAGAAGAGGCATAAACCCGTCCTCACACTTCTCCTTTCATTTACAAATATGAGTTGTACATCCTTAGTGTGGCAAACAGTGCCCCATTGGGTGATATGTACCTGTCTTCTCAGTTGAATGGATCGTCTCATTTTGCAGGACATGAGGGAGCTATGGCGCTCTTTCATAATAAAAGATCCAGGGAATGATAAGCAGTAGCTGACTGAATGTAAGACTGTCAGTGCCCGGTGTTTCCTTAACAGATTAGACAGTACCCACCTGAAAAAAAAATAGCAGAAGCTCTCTTACTAGAAGCATTCCCACTGGTGTGGGATATAAGACAGGTATGTCTGATGCAGAGTCTGTTGAAAATTGTTCAGGAAAAAATATGGTTCAGGAAGGGCTAACCCAAACTTTTCTTTTTTTGAGAAGAATATAAAATGATGAATTTTGGATATTGAGAAGCAAAACCTAGATTTTTTTTATGAACTTCCTAAATAACCTAGGATGATCAACTGATGAATGATTGGGATTTATCACTTTTCAACAGGGTAGCAAGATAATCTGCAAAAACCAGTGCTTTCCTGTATGCTAGCAATAACAAAATAAAAACGGAACGAGAGAAGTTCCCAGTCACAGATATCAATGTATATGAAGAGGTAGAAATATACTTTATCCATGATTTGAACAGTAGTTGAGAGCTTAGTGGTCAAAAGTCATGGGTTATCAATGTATATGAAGAGATAGAAATATACTTTATCCATGATTTGAACAGTAGTTGAGAGCTTAGTGGTCAAAAGTCATGGGTTCTGGAACTAAGGGGGTATAATAAAAATACCAGCTTTGTTCCTCTTTGGCTGTGTGATATGAAATCACTTAATTTAAAGAGACATCTCTGTGCCATCGTTCCCAACCTGTGAAATGAAAATGATAATAATGATGCCAATGCCATCGGGTCATGGTGAGAATTAAACTAATTAGTATTTATAAGGCATTCAAATAGGTGCCTACAATGTGGTAAGTACTCTATAAATATTAGTTGTATTAACAGTATAAAACTTTAATGAAGAACGAATAATTTGGTAAAGGATGATCATAATACTGAACAGGAAGACTTACTATTCAACACTGTCAATTCTCCCCAACTAAATATGTAGATTGAATCTCAATCTGAGCCCAGTCTCTGCAAGAGTTTGTACAACAGAAGGGATGCACTGTAGTCATATGGGGTACACAATTTAGAATCAGGTGACCTGGGTTCCTTATTTCATGACTCCCGTTTTCATTCTCCTGATTTGTGAAGCAAATGTAATAAAAAAGTATACCTCATATGATTAGAGTATCTGTGTCAATAAAGCCTTTATCACAGTGCCTGACCCATACAAAGCGAACTATGAGTAATAGTGAGTTGTTGTTACTAATATGTTTGGGGGAAAAAAGAGATTTTACTAAAAAAATAATTGAAAAGATTAGCAAAGTGATTTCTTTTTTAATAAGGGGAAGTGAGGAGAAGTTTGATGATTCAGGGAGATTATTCTTTTAGACCTGAAAATGTGTTAGCCTTCTACAGCGTTTAGAACTGAAGGGGTGCCTGGGTGGCTCAGTCGGTTGGGTGTCCGACTTCAGGTCATGATCTCGCAGTTTGTGAGTTTGAGACCCATGTTGGGCTCTGTGCTGACAGCTCAGAGCCTGGACCCTGCTTCGGATTCTGTGTCTCCCTCTCTCTCTGACCCTCGCCCGCTCATGGTCTATCTCTGTCTCTCAAAAATAAAAAAAAGAAAAGAAAAGAACTGTGTGGCATAGTTTCAACAATGAAAAGGTGAATGAAGCTGAAGAGCAACACTGAAGACAGTGACTTGTACACAGTAGCCCTGTTTTGTGTGCCTCCTTGAAGCATTTTACATGTAGTGACTGCTGTTACCCCTGAGTTACAGGCGTTTGGGGGGGTGAAGTGACCTGTGCAAGGCATATTGAGTATCATAGTGACATTGGATCTGGGCATCTGGTTCTGGAATCCATACTCTCCTCTGAGGCACCATTTAGTGGAGTTGAAATTTTCGATCATTGGAGAGTATTTGAAGAGTTCAGTAAATAGTGGTAGGATAGCCAACCAATTGGGATGACACACATCCGTATAGAATGTATTTCTATATATGTAGAGTATAACTATATATATATATATATATAGAGAGAGAGAGAGAGAGAGAGAATGTAGCTATATATAGAAAGAATGTAACTATACATGTACAGTATAACTATATATATAACTATATATACACATATATAGAATGCAGCTATGCATATAACTGTACATGTAATTGTGTTACATAGTCTATCTATATATCTATCTGTGTATCTATCTATGTATCTCTCTGTATGTATATAGAGATACATATATACAGTTAAATTCTAGGAATCCAAATTCCTGATCAATAAATGATTTAACATGCTAAGTACATCTAAATAAACTTGGGGGCGTGATAATCGTGGGGAAGACTTTTCAAAGTATGGCAAGGTGTCAAGGGGAACCCAGATGGGTCTGTACTTTCCGCTCCTCTGAAAAATGGACGGGTCATTGGCTTCATTGGCATTAATTAGCAGGAGCTGATAACCTTGGAGAAAGTGGCTTTTGAGGAAGATGTCTGAGCAATCATCCCTAAAAAGTGACAGCTGAGACATGGAGATTACCAGGGCAGGACCAAACGACCTAGCTTTGGCAGCCTGTGTGTATAGAGAGAACCCAGGTAGAAGTTAATTCCATTCCGTTCAGTTCATCCCAGCAATATGTACACCTGCTATGTGCACTGTGCAGTGTTGTGAATACAGTAGTGGGAAAAATTAGTGTTTTCTCTGTCCTCATGGGACTGGTTTCTAGTCAACTGAGAGAGAATGAAAATCATATACGGAAGTATAACACAGTGTGTTAAGTGCTATGAGAGAAGTCCAGGGTGCTGTAGGATAAAAAGGGCACTTAATCTAGGTTTTGTGCCTGTAGAAGTCTTCCTAGAGAAAACAACATCTCGCTAAGATCTGAAGGTAAAGTAAGATACAGCCATGCACATCAGCTCCTTTTCCTCTGATTGTGAACACAGCTGTGTTTTATCCAAGTGGTGAAGCCAGAGACCTAGATTTCTAAGGAAATAAGCAAATGAACGATAAGATACATAGGCTGAGAATCGGGAGCAAGATCTTGGCTGGGTGTGGAACTGAGGTATCATTAAGCAAGCAGCCAGTGATGGGCAGCATGAAAAAGATTGTCAAGGGCCAGAGTGCAGAGTTAGCACAGTTCCTACTGCGGTGCTCTAAGGATCATCAACAGTTACGAGTGTTGAAACATAAAATTCAACTGAGAACATTTTAAAGATCTTATTGGCCTTATTCAGCAATTCATGAATTGGGCAGCATCCTGTCGGAAAGATAGGAAAGAGCCCTGATGAGCGGTACAAAATGGAGTCTAGGCAGTATAGGGGACAAAGAAGTTCCGAGCACAGAGTGGATTGATTCAAGAAAAGTCACCTTGCTTTGGGTGACACAGGGGTATGTCAGGCAGATTACCTCACTGGTGCTGACCAGGACATTCCAGACTGACTAATTAAGATTATATTCCTGGGAGAGGCTGAAACTTCCGTTAAGATATTAAGTCTCTGTTTGGTGACCTGGGCTTTGCAAAGCGACTCCCTTTTGAGACTGCTGTTTCTTTTTTGATCTGGGACAGAGAATCCCAGAGAGTATTTTGAGAAAGGGGTATAATCAAATTAGGAGCACACCGGGAGAGCGGGTGTCATGGAAACCAGTGGAAGGAGGCTTTCACTTGTACGGGGCAGGTGACATGGGAGCATCACTGACAGACGGAGGATGTGAAGGCTCCGTCAGCAGACTGGTTCACAAAGGAGCCAGACCGCGGCCAGCGTGATTGGTGGTTGGTGGGCTGGGTGAGGAGAGGATGTAGTGGGACGGTAGGTGGAACGGGGGACTCCACACAGCCTGCCTTCTCAGAACAGTGGTCTGTTCAGTTGGGCGTTTTTCCAGCAGTAATCATGTTGCTGGAACTCATACATGAAGTAGGCAGATGGCCTAATTGGATTTGTTGCCAGGCAAGTAATGGAAGGAAACTGGGCAAAGGAGTCGGGGGTACTTGAGAAAAGCCAGCTAAGTGTTTTAATACGGCGTGGTGTCTAGCTAGGGAAGGACAAGTGTGATCAGCACTAGAGTTTGCTGGGTGAGCAGAAATGTTGATATAGGACGGGACAATAGTTGTGGATCAAATGCCACATGAGTACAAGAACAGTTTTACTAGGCATAATGTTCTGGCAGTGTTAGAAGAACAGAAGGCTGAAAGGAAACAGAAGACAAAAAAGGAGAAGGCCTTTTGTTAAGAATCCTGTTGGGCGCCTGGGTGGCTCAGTCGGTTGAACGTCAGACTTCCGCTCGGGTCATGACCTCGCAGTTTGTGAGTTTGAGCCCCACATTGGGCTCTGTGCTGACAGCTCAGAGCTTGCTTTGGATCCTCTGCCCCCCTCTCTCTGCCCCTCCCCCACTTGCACACACACTCTCTCTCAAAAATAAATAAACATTAAAGAAAAAAAGGATCTTGGGGCACTTGGGTGGCTCAATTGGTTGAGCATCCGACTTCGGCTCAGGTCATGATCTCACAGTCTGTGAGTTTGAGCCCCGCATCGGGCTCTGTGCTGATGGCTCAGAGCCTGGAGCCTGCTTCCGATTCTGTGTCTCCCTCTCTTCTCTCTCTGCCCCTTCCCTGCTCATGCTCTGTCTCTCTCTGTCTCAAAAATAAATAAAAACATTAAGAAAAAAAATTTTAAAAAAAAGAAAAGAAAAAAAGGATCTTATGACTTTGTGGCCTGCATGTACTCTGCTGCTTTCTTGTCCCAGAGGCTTATCTGTAGAGAGAAGGAAGAGAGAGCCCAGTGTATGTGAGGACTGAAGACTCCCCGAGGGTCAACAGCTTTGTGAGCCCTAAGGGACAGCACCCTGAACCAGTTTGCACCTTTTGCAGTTGGGGGTTGTGACTACAGTGAGAGGCCATGCAGCTTCAGAAGACTCACTGTCCTTAGACATTCTCAAGATGGCTCAGGTGGAAGGATTGGTCCTCCGACATGCCCCGGAATTATGAGGCAGGGAAGAGGAATTTTCCTTAGCAGATAAGAACAAAAAGACAAACTGAACAAAAAATATTTTAAAATATTGAATAGGGGTGCCTGGGTGGTTCAGTTGGGAAGCATCTGACTCTTGGTTTCAGCTCAGGTCATGAGCTTTGCGCTGACAGTGTGGAGCCTGCTTGGGATTCTGTCTCTCCTCTCTCTCTTTTAAAATAAATAAATAAACTTTAAAAAATAATTAAAGATAAAATAGAATATTGAGTAAATAACATTGGGTACTAAGAAGTGGAAAGCTAGGGATTTGCATACATTTTTGGTAGAATGTTAATTGAAGACAATTTGTAAGTATGAATCAAAAGTTGTGTGTGTGTGTGTGTGTGTGTGTGTGTGTGTGTGTGTGTGTGTGTGTGTATATCTCCCCTCAGAGAATCCCCCATAAAATTTCTTGCAGGGCTGGTTTAGTGGTCACAAACTCCTTTAATTTTTGTTTGTCAGGGAAACTTTTTATCTCTCCTTCTATTTTGAATGACAGCCTTGCTGGGTAAAGAATTCTTGGCTGCATATTTTTCTGATTCAGCACATTGAATATATCTGCCCCCTCCTTTCTGGCCTGCCAAGTTTCTGTGGATAGGTCTGCTACAAACCTGATCTGTCTTCCCTTGTAGGTTAGGGACTTTTTTTCCCCTTGCTGCTTTCATGATTCTCTCCTTGCCTGAGTATTTTGTGAATTTGACTATGATATGCCTTGTTGACGGTCGGTTTTTGTTGAATCTAATGGGGGCCCTCTGTGCTTCCTGGATTTTGATGTCTGTGTCTTTCTCCAGGTTAGGAAAGTTTTCTGCTATGATATGCTCATATAACCCTTCTACCCCTATTTCTCTCTCTTCATCTTCTGGGACCCCTATGATTCTGATGTTGTTCCTTTTTTTTTTTTTAATTTTTTTTTTAGTGCTTTTATTTATTTTTGAAGGAGAGAGAGAGACAGAGCATGAGCAGGGGAGGAGCAGAGAGATAGGGAGACACAGAATTCGAAGCAGGCTCTAGGCTCTGAGCTGTCAGCACAGAGCCCGATGCAGGGCTCGAACTCACAAACTGGGAGATCATGACCTGAGCCGAAGCCAGACGTTCAACCGACTGAGCCACCCAGGCACCCCTGATGTTGTTCCTTTTTTTTTTTAATGTTGTTCCTTTTTAATGATGCACTGATTTCTCTAATGCTCAAATCATGCTCTTTTGCCTTAATCTCCCTCTTTTTTTCTCCTTTGTTATTCTCTATAAGTTTGTCCTCTATGTTGTTGATTCTCTGTTCTGCCTCATGCATCCTTGCCCCGCTGCATCCATCCGTGATTGCAGCTCAGTTATAGCATTTTTTATTTCATTCTGGCTACTTTTTACTTCTTTTATCTTTGCAGGAAGGGATTCTAATCTATTTTCAACTCCAGCTAGTATTCTTATTATCATGATTCTAAATTCTGGTTCAGACATCTTGCTTGTATCTTTGTTGGTTAAATCCCTTGCTGTCGTTTCTTCGTGCTCTTTCTTTTGGGGTGAATTCCTGTTGAATTCTGTGGTTCAGATTGTGCAGATTGTTGTGTTAATCCTCCAATCAGTTTTCTAGGTGTGTAGGATGGTTTAGTGTTGGTCTGGCTGTATTTCATGGATGCGAGACACACAAAAAGCTTCCATGCTGTCCCGCCATCTTGGCTCCTCCCCTGAATCAAAAGTTTTAAATTAACATGGTTAGAACCATTGACAGGAATTCATTCTAAGGAAATTTTCAGACAAGGATACAATGCCACACACTTAAAATGTATGTGTAAGAATCTATCACAGTGAGACGATTAAGGGCTCTACTCTAGAAATTGACCCTCTTTTTGTTTTTTTAATTTTTTAATGTTTATTATTTATTTTTGAGAGAGAGAGAGAGAGAGAGAGAGAGAGAGAGAGATATCAGGGGAGGGGCAGAGAGAGAGGAAGACCCAGAATCCGAAGCAGGCTCCAGGCTCTGAGCTGCCAGCACAGAGCCTGATGTGGGGCTCAAACTCATGAGCCATGAGATCATGACCTGAGCTGAAGTCTGATGCTCAACCAAGTAGGCCACCCAGGTGCCGCTAGCAACTGACCCTTCTGAATTTGGATCTCAGCTTTGCTATCTGTTTTCCTCGATGATCTTGGAAAATTCTTTAATCTCCTTAAACCTCATTTCAGTGATCTGTAGAGAGGGTGCACTGATAATGACTACCTAGAAAGTTGTGATTGGGGCTGTGATGCTGCATGTGAAACTGAACACAGAAGCTGGACATAACATGGGAAATGCTCATTCCATTTTAATTATGCTAAAAAAGGTGAGAGGGAGGGGATAGGAAGTGAGAAAAAGGAGATAAGGAGGGGAGGAGAAAAACATGGAAGGGAGGAGGGTAGATTAATCACAGCCACCTGGTGAAATAAAATACAGTACATCTCTAAAATGGAAAACTTTGCAGCCGTTAGAGTTGCATTCTGTATTTATGCATAGTGACAAGAACACCTGTAGAAGACAGGTTACTTTCCCCATGATTTCAGTTTATTTATCATATAAACACTGCTATTATTTTGAAATTGCAGTCCAGCAGCACTAATCATTTTTCTTTTTACATCAGTTTATCGATGTATAGTTTACTCACAGTAAAATGATACGTTTTTTATGTTATTTGCCTTACTTTTTTAAATTGAGGTATAATTGACTTGTAGCATTATATTAGTTTCAAGCGTGCAGTGTGATGATTTGACATTTGTGTATATTGCAAAAGGATCACCTCGGTAGGTCTAGTTAATATCCATCACCATGTACAGTTACGATTTTTTCTTGTGATGAGAACCTTTAAGATCTGCTTTCTTAGCAACTTGCAAATGTACAGTATAGCTATATAAACTATAGTCAGTCAATATCACTCATCATCAGGGATATACAAATCAAAACCACTATGAGTTACAACCTCACACCTGTAAAAATGGCTAAAATTAGCAACACAGGAAACAACAGATGTTGGCGAGGATGTGGAGAAAGAGGAACCCTCTTGCATTGTTGGTATGAATGCAAACTGGTGCAGCCACTGTGGAAACAGTATGGAGGTTCTTCAAAAAGTTAAAAATAGAACTATCCTATGACCCAGCAATTGTACGACTAGGTATTTACACAAATGATACAAAAATACTGATCCAAAAAGGGGCATGCACCCTGCTGTTTATAGCAGTATATCAACAGTAGCCAAGTTACAGAAAGAGCCCAAATATCCATCAACTAATGAATGGTTAAAGAAGAAGTGGTATACACACACACACACACACACACACACACACACACACACACACACAATGGATTATTACTCAGCTGTCAAAAAGAATCAAGTCTTGCCATTTGCTGTGATGTGGGTGGAGCTAGAGTGTATTATGCTAAGCAAAATAAATCAGTCACAGAAAGACAAATACCATATGATTTCACTCATATGTGGAATTTAGGGAACAAAATAGATTAATCTAGGGGAAGGGGGATAATAGGGAGGGAAGCAAACCATAAGGTACTCATAACTATAGAGAACAAACTGAGGTTTGCAGGAGGGAGGAGACAGAGATGGGCTAAATGGGTGATGGGCATTAAGGAAGGCTCTTGTCATGAGGACTGGGTGTTATATGTAAGTGATGAATCACTAAATTCTACACCGTAAACCAATTTTGCCATGTTTTAACTAATGAGCATTGAAATAAAAACTTGAAATAAAATAACAACTGTAGTCACCATACTGTACATTATACCCCATGCCTTCTTTATTTTATAATGTTGAAATTTGTACCTTTTGACTCCCATTTTGCCCACTCTCCCCAGCCCCACCTCTGGTAAGAACCACTCTGTCTTTTTTTAGGTTCTATATATAAGCGAGATCACACTGTTATTGACTTTCTCTGACTTGTTTTACCCTCAAGTTCCACCCATGTTGTTGCAAATGGCAACATTTCATTCTACTTTTATAGTTGAATCATATTTCATTGTGTTTATGTGTGTGTTCGAATACGAATATTCTAATGTGTATGGAAGGATGTATATATTCCATTATATATATTTACATTATATGTGTACACATGTATGATATGTGATATATATGATGTGGCACAGATATGATGTGTTATAGGTGTAGATACACATTCACACACATATACACACACATATGTACACACATATCACATTTTCTTTATCCATTCATCCACCAATAGACGTTTAGGTTGTTTCCATGTCTTGGCTATTGTAAATAATGCTGCAGGGAACACATGGGGTGCATTTATCTTTTCTACTTAGTGTTTTCATTGTCTTTGGATAAATATCTAGAAGTGGGTTTGCTGGATCATATGGTAGTTCTAATTTTATTATTATTATTTTTATTAGAGAGAGAGAGAGAGAGGGAGGGAAGGAAGGAAAGAGAATGAGCAGGCAAGCAGGGGTAGGAGGAAGAGGGAGAGAGGGAGAGAGTCTTAAGCAGACTCCACACTTGCATGGATCCCATCGTGGGACTGGATGGCATGACCCTGGGATCATGACATGAGCCAAAATCAAGAGTCAGATGCTCAATTGACTGAGCCACCTAGGTACCCCCCCTACTTTTAATTTTTTGAGCAATCTCCATACTGTTTTCTATAGTAGTCGCACCAATTTATATGCCAACCAATAGCATAAAAACGTTCCCTTTTCTCTACATCCCTGACAACACTTGTTATCTCTTGTCCTGATATTAGCCATTCGGAAGGGTATGAGGGGACAGTTCGCTGTGATTTTGATTTACATTTCCCTGGTGATTGGGGAGCATCTTTTTCTTTAGTTGAACGTCTTTTCCTGTGCCTGTTGTTTGAATATATCTTCTTTGGAAATGTCTAGTCAGAGCTCCTGCCCATTTTTAAATCAGATTGTTTGTGTTTTTCTATTCTATTGGATGAGTTCTTTATTTCGGATATTAATCTCTTATTAGATTTATGGTTTGCAGGTAGTTTCTCCCATTCGGGAGGATGCTTTTTCAGTTCCTTTCCTGGATGGCTTCCTTTCCTGTGCAGAAGCTCCTGGGTTTGATGTAACTCTGCTTTTTTTGTTTTTGCTTTTGTTGCCTTTGCTTTTGGTGTAAAACCCCCCAAAATCATCACCAAGATTGGTGTTAGGAGTTCACCTTTTTACAAAAAAAAATCTTCTAAAACAATCTTACAAAATCAGAGTATAAAACTAAGTAAATAGCATGATATAATTTTTTAAGTTTTTATCTAAATTGCAGTTAGTTCACATACAGTGTTAACATTACTTTCAGGTGTACAATATAGTGATTCAACACTTGCCTACGTCACCGGGTGCTCTCTTCCATCACAGGTGCACTCCTTCGTCCCTATCACTTTTTTCACCCATCCCCCACCCCACCTCCCCTCTGGTAACCATCAGTCTGTTCTCTGTAGTTAAGAGTCTGTTTCTTCCTTTGTCTCTCTCTTCCTTTCTCTTGTTTTCTCCCCTTTGCTAGTTTGTTTTGCTTCTTACATTCCACATACGAGTGAAATCATATGGTGTTTGTCTTTCTCTGACTCGTACCATTTTTTGTTTTGAAAATTATTTATTATAAGATATTAAATATAAATACAAATGAAGTTGTCTACTGTATTTTTCAGGTGATGTAGTGCTGATTTTGTTTTTAATATTGTTTATTTTCAGAATATTTTACAGTAAGAAAGTAATATTTAGATGCTCAGTACACTCGAGAAACTTTTATTTTACTTTTAAAAAAAAAACACCTGCACGTGCACAAATAATACAGAAGATGTGTCTGAGAAAGTGCTATTAACTCTTAATTATTGCACCAAAAGAGAATCAGTTCCCTTTTGCTTAAAGGCTATAATGATAATTGGGAGATATTGAGATATCTCAAAAAATAATTATTAACATATGCATTAATTTATCATAAATAACTACAGAAAATGATCATAACGTCTCTTTTTTAAAAAAGTGCTTTGACAGTGAGCAATTTCTGGTATGTAGTTTTGTGTTACATGGCCTATTTTGTATTCTGTTGGGTCATGATATAATAAATATGTGGAAGGAATCATTATAGCTTAAAGTTTGTATATCAGGAAAAAAAGAATAGTTTGCTACTTGATGGTTTGAAAATACATCCATTAGTTTTCTGCCATCAAGTACAATGACTTCTCTCATGTCTGTATTCATAAAAAGTATCTGTTCAAATGTGTGTATTTTAAGGTTGATTCTCAGTGTGGTTCATAGGTGACGAGCTTCAGCTGTCTACTTTTATGCCTGAAGGGACAAGTTCAATGATTGTGTGATGGACAGTCATGACCGATGTCCTCTCTCATTATGCTTTTGTAAAAGCAGGATTTTAAAAAAAAAGTTACATTGCTGGGTATCACTCGCATGATTTAATTGTTACTGTAGTTAGAAATGACAATTACGGTTGTTTGTCTAAAACATGTTCTAACTACCCACAGCAAGGAGACAGATCAGTTTATCACCGTAAATATAGATCAGGTAACACTGGTCCTCGTGTTCTGCATCTGACACGAACACTCCTATTGGTCTTCCTCCTTCTGTTATCTACACTGTTTTCATTTTTTCTTATTGATCCGTTTATTGATTCGGCCATTAATGAAACTTTCCCACTGTGGCCAAAAGTAATGAAGTTGGCCTCCAGACTAAGTGATTTTATTGTACTTCATGCACTGAATATTTAGGAAACAAAATCAAGGGTTTGCTTCCAGTCACTGGCCTATTTGACAAGTGGAATGAATCATTTCTTTTAAAATTCCCTTCTCTGCAAAAAGTTATTTTTTTTAGTATTTATTTACTTTTGAGAGAGAGAGAGAGAGAGAGAGAGAGAGGGGGGGGGGGGAGGAGTAGAGAGAGAGGGAGACACAGAATCTGAAGCGGGCTCCAGGCTCTGACCTGTCAGCACAGAGCCCGACACAGGGCTGGAACCTACGAGCCGTGAGATCATGACCTGAGCTGGCGTTGGATGCTTAACCGACTGAGGCACCCAGGCGCCCCTAAATGTTCAAGTTTTAAAAGAAATTTTTTTGATGTTTATTTATTTTTGACAGAGAGAGAGAGAGAGAGAGAGACAGGCTCCAGGCTCTGAGCTGGCAGCACAGAGCCCAACACAGGGCTCGAACTCAGGGACCTTGAGATCATGACTTGAGCCCAAGTCAGATGCCTAACCGACTGAGCCACCCAAGAGCCCCACAAAAAGTTATTTTCAATAATAATTGTGAAATCAAATGAATATAATGACCTAAAGAAGAAAATGAAATTTTCTTTGTACTTTGTATATTCAGGCAGATAAAAATAAATATTACAGTAGAAAAAAGGAAATAAGTAATAGCTCAATATTTCTTTATACATTAGAACAGTTATTGGAAAAAACATTACTTTTTGGTGTCTCACAATAATGAGTAGTATTACTGTTTAGCAGTAAGTTACAATTATATAAGGATAACAATTCAAACATATTTTCTATTGTAAAGTTGTTATTGAAAATAACAAGTAAAACATTACATGTATGACTAAAATTTGCACCCCTCCACCACCACCCCCCCCACACACACACAATATTACACCTTGTGTTTTACAATCTACTTTACTGGTTTAAATTTGAATTACGAACAAAATGCAAAATACTTCCGTGGAGTAGAGCTTCTGATCAGTGTCTTTGCTGTCCCGGTAATTGTACTACCCTGACTGGATCTGAAGGCAGGACTTTCCAGTACCATGAAGTATTGGGCACAGACTGTACCCAAAGCAAGTTCAGACAGTCGGGACTGTTAGAAAATTCCTCTGGAAATGAACGCATGTAGCTGAGTCTGCAGGTTTTTGGGGTTGACTGTATAGCAAGAGGTACATATATTACATGTAATTAAATTTTTACGGTAACCACAACAATTATTTAGAACTTAGACCCACAGAAAATGTAGGGGCTGTGTATTTGACCTGTGATGTTGCCTAGAGTTGCTGGCACATGGTGTGAAAGAAAAGCAGACTGAATTCCAGTTATCTTATCATTAAATTCTCTGCAGACAAAACGCACCCTTATTGCCTGTGCCCACGTGCTGTCCCCAGGGGCCCAACCACAGGTATCCTGCTTCCTCCCTCCTCTTCCTCCTCTGTTAAGACCTGGCAGGTGGCAACTGTTCTCCTGTCACCTCTTGGCCTCTTGGCCGTTACCTCCCAGCCCCTCCTCCTTGCTCACTGTGCCTAATTCTGCCACCTACTTTGTACACCCAGGTGCATACCAGTTTCGTTCTACCTCAGGGCCTTTGTACTGCTCCTTCCCTTCCTGGAGAGTGTAACTTTCAGAAGCCCACATACATGGCTTCCTCACCTCCTCCAACTCTTTGCTCAGTGTCACCTCCTTAAGGACACCGACTTTGACTAGCCTGGTTGCTCTTGTAGCCTCCCTGTCTCTCATATTCTACTATTCTTGCTTAAAATACATGATTAGCAGCTTCTAAGAGGACATAGTCTGTTAATTTGTCAGAATAATAATTATTTATTTTCTGCCTCCTGCTACTAGAATCTGAGTTCCATGAGGGCAGGGGGGTTTGTATGTTTTCATCACTGATGTAGTCCAAACCCCTGGGCAGTACGTGACACGTGATAAGTGCTCAGTCAATATTTGTTGAATAGCTACACCTAGATTTTTTTATTGTGTGGAATTGGGAAACAAAGTTGCTTCCAAAACTTTGTGTCTTTTTTTCACTTCTAAGAAACAATTTCCTTGCTTTTACATGTCAAGCCCATACAATTGAACATGCACCGAGAACCACAAACAATTACCCTAAGCCTTATGGGACAATGATGTGATTGTTATGCAGCACAAAGAAAAGGCTTTGGGGACTGTGATGGAATCAATGAACAATATTATCATTTTTAAACATACACATTGTTTTATATTACCTAAATGAATTCTTTTAATAACCTTGTGAACAAGGCAGAATTAGGATTTCCTTTTGCTCTTGTTCAGACAAGGAGACAGATGCTGGAAGAGATTAAGTGACTTTCTGATGGGGGCGCCGTGGGCACTCACAGCAGAACGGACATTGCAGTGCTATTTTCCTTGTTCCTAGACCAGCGAAGTTTCCGGTGTGTGCATTTAACTCTTGCACTACAAACATTAGAGCAAAATGTCTGAGAGAATTAAAATGCATCCATCTGATGATTCAATGCCGGTAGGGAAACAAAACTATTCTACAGTTTCACGTGGAATCCCAAGAGGCGCAAGTAACTCACCTTTGCCGAAATCCTGTACTCAGGGTAGTCCTGAATACGTGCATGGCAGCATTCAGAAAAGCATCTCCCCAACACCTTGAACTCACCTTGTGTCTCATGGTAAACCCTTGGATTTTTTTTTTTGTTTAATTTTTTTTTTCAACATTTATTTATTTTTGGGACAGAGAGAGACAGAGCATGAATGGGGGAGGGGCAGAGAGAGAGGGAGACACAGAATCGGAAGCAGGCTCCAGGCTCCGAGCCATCAGCCCAGAGCCTGACGCGGGGCTCGAACTCACGGACCGCGAGATCGTGACCTGGCTGAAGCCGGACGCTTAACCGACTGCGCCACCCAGGCGCCACAATTTTTTTTTTTTAATTTAAATTCAAGTTAGTTAACATACAGTGTAGTCTTGGCTTCAGAAATAGAACCCAGGGATTCATCTCTTACAAATGACACCCATTCTCATCCTGAAAAATGCCCTCCTTAATGCCCATCACCCATCTAGCCCATCCCACCCCACCACTCCAGCAACCCCCAGTTTGTTCTCCTATTTAAGTGTCTCTTATGGCTTGCCTCCCTCTCTGTTTTTATCTTATTTTTCCTTCACTTCCCCTATGTTCACCTGTTGAGTTTTTCAAATTCCACATATGAGTGAAATCGTATGATATTTGTCTTTCTCTGATTTATTTCACTCAGCATAATACCCTCTAGTTCTGTCCACGTTGTTGCAAGTGGCAAGCTTTCATTCTTTTTCATCACCAAGTACTATTCCATTGTGTATATATACACACCACATCTTCTTTATCCATTCATCAGATGATGGACATTTGGGCTCTTTCTATAATTTGGCGATTGTTGGTAGCACTGATGTAAACATTGGGGTGCATGTGCCCCTTTGAATCAGCATTTTTGTATCCTTTGGATAAATTCCTAGTAGCACAATTTCTGGGTCATAGGGTAGTTCTATTTTTACTTTTTTTTAGGAACCTCCATAGTGTTTTCCAGAGTGGCTACACCAGTTTGCATTCCCACCAACAGTGCAAAAGGGTTCCCATTTCTCCTCATCCTCGCCAACATCTGTTGTTTCCTGAGTTGTTAATTATAGCCTTTCTGACAGCTATGAGCATTTGACAAAATACAGCATCTTAATAAAAACCCTCAATAATGTACGTATAGAAGGAACATGACTTAACACCATAAAAGCAATATATGAAACAGCCACAGCTAATATATCCTCACTGGGGAAAAACCGAGAGCTTTCCCCCTGAGATCAGGAACATGATAGGAATGTCCAGCCTCACCACTGTTGTTCAACATAATACTGGGAGTCCTAGCCTCAGCAATCAGAAACGAAAAGAAATAAAAGACATCCAAAGTGGCAAGGAATAAGTACGTCCTCTTTCCAGATGACATGATACTCTACATGGAAAACCCAAAAGACTCCTCCCCAAAACTGCTGGAGTTAATACGTGAATTCAGCAAAGTCTCAGGACCATAAAATCAATGCACAGATAATGGTTGCATTTCTATACACCAATAATGAAGCAGCAGAGATACCAAGGAATCGATCCCATTTACATTTGCACCAAAACCCATAAAATACCTAGAGATAAACCTAAGAGGTAAAAGATCTGTACACTGGAAACCATAGAAAGCTTATGAAAGAAATTGAATAAAATCCTTGAATTTTTTTTTATTTTTGTTTTGTGTTGGGGGTGTTGCTCTTGAATCAACGCTACACTCGGTAAAATGTGGGTCTGGCATTTCTCCCTCCATCGATCAGCAGAATTGATTGGGTCCATCATTCCTTTATCATACCATTGATGGACAGAGGGATCGGGCTCATTATTGCTTCATAATAATGTCCACGAAAATGACTTAGACAAACTGAAATGATGGTCTCTCAGCGAATGACATCGGAGTTAACTAGACAGCCTTAAAATGTAAATATTAAATATAACGGTAGTAACTGCTGACAGAGTGATGCCTTATTGTGCACAAGCCCCGGTGCTCTGTTTTTCACGTGTCACATACCTGGTGTCATAATCCATACGGGCGTTTGAAGAGGAAGGCACAGCCCTTTCCTTCATGGGCCCAGCAATGTGAGGCATGGGGAATTTGCAGGCCTTAATAAGGAGGACTGTTGAGGTTTGAACCCAGATATGTAGGACTCCAGATCCTGTCTCTTCACTACTAATCACAGTTAGAAGAGTACTTGATTTCCTTGATAATGTGATGCTGTGTCTATTTCTAGGTATCTATGTATCAACATTAAATGCAAGGGATTTGAACTCAGTCTGTGTTGCAACCCCAAGGATTGCTAATTTCTAAGGAAATGTTTGTGGTTTTTTCAAAGCTGTCCACACCATGGCGATTCTATTCCGTGAGTGAATCTTAAATAACCTTAAATATAATTAGTGAGGAAAAGAGACAGTTTGTGACTCCATATAATTTATGTGCATAATAAAGTCACCATTGACATTGAATTCCTTATGTTTTTTTTTCCTTTCTATTTTGCAGTTCCCAAAAATTGCTTGTTGAAGATTTTTTTCTTGTTGCACATTACAGAAAATATTGCATCACTAACGCAATCAGATAATGTGAGGAAGGCGCATATCTTTTTAATACGATTTCTGAATGAGGGGAATTGATCTTTGGGCCTAAACTTTGTCCTTTCAGTAGACAGCAGTGTGCAGAGATTTTTCTAGATTTTTCCGAATTTTTCTGGAATGTAAGAAATTCTCTCTGCAAGATTCTACTCAGGCGTGGCCTTGATAACGTTTTTCTCTTGCTGAGGGTCTCTGGGATTGTAGTCAGACTCTCATTGTCAAAGCCAGTTGTGGGCTCTGCCTTTTGTTGAAGCCACATGTGTCTCAGGTGATAACTAATTCAAGACTCTGTTGAGAGAGGTCTGAACTTTAATTAGTTCCTCCTTAGTTCCTATGCTGAGAAAAGGAAAATGTGTTCTGTGAACACTTAGGACTGTTAAATGCTCTGAGGAAAAATATATCCGAAAGCTAAATAATTTGGAGAAATGGTACATATGGTAGCCCTTTCCGGAAGATTCTTAAGGTGCTTTATCCTATTAGAGGTCTCAGTGCATTTGAGTGTGTCCTACATGGAGTTTTCCATATTATTGAGCAATGGATGTTTCTGTATGCAAGCGATGTAATATCCAGTCGAGCTACTGGTTATAACAGTAATTATAAGTGAATAGTTATTATATAATAATTATTATATTATTATATAATTATTATAATATATTATAATAATTATATATTATATTATATATAATAATATATTATATTATTATTATATTATTATTATATATTATTATATAATAATTAACAGTGAAGTAGAAACGGGAGGCTGTACTAGTGAGCCTATTCTTAAGAGTATTCTTTTGGGCTATAAGACAGATGATATTGTAGTCAGTTAAGGATTGTCTAAGAGTTATGTCACCCATGCTTCTCAAATGTGATGGTCTAATGTGATGAATCATCTGGCCACCTTGCTATAGGTTGATACCGTAGGTCTGTGGTAGGGCTCAGGTTTCTAAGAAGCTCTTAGAGGAAGCCAGACTGCCATAGTCTGAAGGGCAAGAATATTTATTTGTTTGTTTGGTTGTTTATTTATTTGGAGAGCAAGAATGGGAAGGGGGGGGGAGAGAGAGAGAGAGAGAGAGAGAGAGAGAGAGAGAGAGAGAGAATATCTTAAGCAGGCTCCACGTCCAGCACAGAACCTGACTTGGGGCTCAATCTCATGACCCTAGGATCATGACCTGAACCGAAATCAAGAGTCAGGCACTTAAACGACTGAGCCACCCAGGTGGGCCTGAATAGCAAGAATTTAGACTGAGGCTCTCACCCTTAGCACCATTGGTATTTTGGACTGGATAATTCTTTGTTGTGCCTGATGGCCTGTGCATTCTAAGATGTCCAGTAACATCACTGGCTTCTAACCACTTGGTGACTGCATGGCCAGGTAGCACCTCCTCACTCTAGTCTTGGCAACCAAAAATATCTCTAGACATAGCAAATGCCCCTTGCAGGCAGAATCACATTTTTTTGAAAGCCAGTGATTAAAATGGTTTATATTGAGACATTTTGTCACTTTGGTTTCTCAAGTATTCCTTCTCAGTTGTCATAGGTCAGAGAAAGATACTTTTTCTTTTTCTTATAAAGCAATAGGAGACTAGCCTTCCTTCAAAGTTGAGGCGGGGGGACGCCACGGTTCTGTTCAGTTACAGGGATAGCTGGTGTGCACTTGTCGGCTTTTTCCAGGGAGTATATTTATAATTTGACGGAACTCTCAAGAACCGGAGAATGTAATGAGCTCCAGACAACTTAGGGGCTTGTGCAGAGCTAAGAAGGAGAATTAAGGCACCCATTTTATTACTGGAATAGCAGTGATTTCTTAAACTAATGCTTGTGCTTCTGGCTAATTTATTTTTTAAATGAAACCAAAATTAAGGCATAAAAACAATGAGCAAACATAAAGTAAAATACCTAAAATAAGTGTGGCTAGTTTTCTGAGGAGCTGAATTTTCTAGTGAGATAGCCACGGGCAGAATGTTTGGGAATGGATCACTCCCAGCGTGCGCATTATAGCTCCACAGAGAAGAACGTTCTCCAGACAGGCCTGGACAAAGGCCATTAATCTCCCAGAGGGGCAGCTGGGGACAAGAAAACTGCACGCCCTCCTCTGGCTCAACTAATCTAAAGTTCTGAGAATGTTTTAACACAACTTCATAAATCTGAAACTAACTCATTTGACCAAAAGAGAAAGAGAGAGTCTATTATCTTTTCTCATTAAAATCAAAGACTTTGGAGACCACTTCTTCACATTAGATTTTACATTTGTCTTGTTATAAGTTATTACTTTTCTTAAGCAGATGAAACCTATATCCAAGTTACGTTACCCTCTCTGGGCCCCCGTGGTCCTATCTGTAAACCGGGGCTGTAGATTAGATATTTGTAGGTCTCCCTCAGTTTCAAGATAACGCATTGCAGTGATTCTATAATAGGTCTTGAGTAGAGGAAGCAAAAACCAAAGTGGGTCTGAAAACTGACTCATCGATAATAATTTTAAGAACCATAAATATGTATGTATTACAAACAGTTATTATTTGGTGACTAGATTGCCTGGGTAGTTTGTAAGATAGATCATTTTTTATGTTGTTAAAATATAAAAGGCATGATAATTTTCAAATTGAGGACTGGGATTCAGTGAGTTAGAAATAGATATTGCAGAATATTGTGTACGTACTAGCGTTCCGTTCAATAACACTGTTCTAAGGCTAAAGAGGGAATTCTAGACCAAGATATTTTGATAAACAAATAAGAATTCAAATAGGATTGACTTGTCACATAAAATTCTGCAGGAAAGGTAATTGGTAGTAAATTAAGTGCAACATATTGGTTTTCATATTCTCAAGATGAAAATATTTCTAAAGTTTGAGCAAAAGACAACATCTCCATTACTTTGGGGCATCTATGGTCTTTTTTTTTTTTCCAAACGGGCTGTTAGCAAGATGTTCTTTTGATACATCTCTTTACTCAGGAATTATATGTTCTATTAAAACGGTTTATTGACAAGAATTCTGTTTGTTTAATACACTTTCTGTCTGTTAGTTATTTAAATCTAACTCAGTGAGCATTGAGAAATAGAAAAAATTAACTAAATATTTTCCAAGATCATGACTGCATTTCGACGGCGTTATTTCTCCTTTAAAAACTGTAGAGCCACTGAATGAAATGGCCATCTTACTATTCTGAAATTGCCACTTATTAATAAAAATTTTTTTTTAACATTTATTTATTTTTGAGACAGAGAGAGACAGAGCATGAACGGGGGAGGGTCAGAGAGAGAGGGAGACACAGAATCCGAAACAGGCTCCAGGCTCTGAGCAGTCAGCACAGAGCCCAACGTGGGGCTCGAACTCACATACCACGAGATGGTGACCTGAGCCGAAGTCGGACGCTTAACCGACTGAGCCACCCAGGCGCCCCAAATTGCCACTTATTTAAGGTAGTAACTCCTTTTTTCTGCTGGTTGCCCCTTTTCCCCCCATGGCTTTCGGGATCATGATATTATTTACTCCTGGTACAATCCACTGGTACCTTGGAACCCAGAGAAATAAATTCTAAATGCAGAGAAGCCCATGTGAAGAATTGCCTCCAACTTCCAAATGGAAGGTCATTGCTTGATATTTATGTGGTCTCCGGTGCTCTTTCTTTCTGCTCCGTTCAACACCAGCGTGCACGTCTTAAGCTTACTCTCTGCGCATGTTGAGAAATATATCTGTTCCAAATGCTTGCACTCCAGCGGGTTGCCGAGATGACACACGTTATAATGTTCAGAAGTGTCTTCCAGACTCGGCCATTGGACCTGATTTTCTTTGGTTAACAGTGTTCCACTTTTTCAGGCAGTAGAGGTAGCTTGCCAAGTTGTACCCAAAGGTGGGAAATAATCAAGAGGGAGTAGAAATATTCACTGAAAGTTGACCACACGATCATCACAGCCTGATTTGGGTGCCTGTCTGTCATTGGTACAACTTTTTCCCACCCCAAGCCTATATTCTTTCTTTAGTGAAATGCTTATTTCTATGATTACTGAGGACTTCGTGTCTCTACTATAACCGGGATCTGGATTGATAGAGCAGAGAATCATACCCCTTCACAAAATTTATCCCAGAGTAGGAGGAAGAGGAAGACAAAGCTGGTGTTTTCTGTAGAGGGATTCTGGAGCAAGAATAGGTTTGTAGCAGTGGTTACAGCTATGAAATCTTTTGTTTACGTCGGCTCCACGCCCAGCGTGGGACTTGAAATCGTGACCCTGAGATTAAGAGTTGCATGCTAGCCAGGGGCCCCAGCTGTAAAATATTCTATAGCCAGGTGATAAACAGTGTAATTGTGTGTGTGTGTGTGTGTGTGTGTGTGTGTGTGTGTGTGTGTACGCGTGCGCTATTTAATTTCTATTGGAAGTATAATATACACGCTAAATAGACTGTTTTTAAAGGTTTATATGTGGTGTCCATTTAAGAGGCAGGCTTTTCTCATTTTTCTCCCATCCTGTCTAAAACTCCAGTACAGTGACAGCAGAGTCACGAATGAAGGGAATTCAGCTCCTAATGCTGGGAGGGCTCAGAACATGAGGCTCATTGAGCCCATTCCCAGAAGACCATGACTTAGTGTGAGAACTTTGATCTATGACATGAAGAACAGGAAAGAGAAACCCAGAGTCCATGCACAGGGGAGGTGGTTTGAGGAGCAGGGTGGGGTGGGGGCTGATTTTCTGGCAGCACCCAGAGGACCTTCAGTCCCAGGCAGCGTGTCCGCGAGGCCAGACTGACAGCGGTCCTGAAAACAAGTGGGTTACAAAATAGCTGGTCTACATTATGAGATCCTATGAGGAATGCATGGGACTGATGTCCTACAGTACAGTCATAAAGACAAAACAATGATGATTACAAGTAAGATGTGCATGTTGAGTGTTGAAATGTGGCCAGAAAGTTGTGGCAGTTCTGAGAAAGAATCTGGAGCAATTTGGAATGCCCTGGAAGTTAATAATAGAAATGTCTCGTCCCTAACATGCCTTCAGAAATCGTGAATTTCTCTCCTTTCCAATCACATCTGATCGCATAATGCTCCCATGAAGTGATTTCTGGAAATAATAAACAAAATTCCTGGTGAGATTTATTTCTCTTCTCCATATCCTACCTCCCTCAAGCTTCCCATTCCCTAGCTCCCCTTACTCTTAGGAGATGACCCTGCAACTCCAATTCCTCACCCTTCTGTCCAATCATTACCCTCTCAGCCATGGGGCCTTCTTTCTAAAGATATCATTTAACCACTTTACTCTCCCCCCCAACACACACACCTTTTTGTTCTATATTCTTATGAATCTTGCTTCATAACATATTTTCCTTCTCAAAGTTTTAATTACGGTCTACCCTCTTCTCCACATTCTTTGCCTAAAAACACGCCCAAATCATTCCCTCCATTTTCAGTTTACAAAGGATAAAAAACCTTTGTGTATATATATTTTTTTCCTTTTCAAGCTATCCTCTCCTCACTATCATCACTGAATGTCTTGAAAGGATGCTGTGTACTCTTTGCCTCTAATTCCTCATTTCCCATTGATCTTTTCACCTGTTGGCTCTATCTCCTGCCCACAGATGACATTAAAATTGCTCATAAGGCACATGATCACCGGGCTGCCAAAATAGTAGCCTCTTTTTGTTTCTTAACTGTGGACCTATTGAAAGCACCTGATACCATGGGTTTCACACTTAGAAAACTGCCTTTCACCCTGCATGTTCCAGCGCCACTGTTCTTCTCTCTTTTTCCCAAGATTCTTCTCATTTCCATCAATGGCTCATTTTCTTCCAGTTTTCCCTTAAATATTAAAATCCCCTATAATTCCACCCTGAACCCTCTTGTGACTTACCACATGCTTTCTGGGCCATTTCATCTTATGTTCAACTACCACCTACTTAAACAGTAAAATATTCAACTTTCCTGATCTGTGTTTCAAAATCCAGTGTGAGATTGCATAGGAACAGCATCCTGTTGAGAATGCAGATTCTCTTACATGAGATCTTGGCTTATCATCTCTCCTCCCTCCAGAAAAAGAGTTTGATAATGAACCACACACATAGTGCCTAGAATTGGGGCAGAGAAGAAACACAGGAGCTTATCTATGTCCTTTACATCACCTTGGACCTAAAGGGAAAGGTGGCTTCTGCTCTCCAAAGTCCTGAAGTGGGAACTCACAAGAGAACTCGCTCTCCCTCTCGCTCTCCCTCTCTTTCTCTTCCTCTCGAAAGGAAGTTTATTGTGAAGTTTATTAAGTGCTTTCAAGAAGAGGAGGCAGCCACCCTGCTCTATGGTGCTGTGTGTGTAATCCCATGGTCTCTGTGGCTGTGTGTGTATAAGCCTGTGGTCTCTGTGGCTGTGTGTGTGTAATCCCGTGGTCTCCGTGGCTGTGGGTGTGTAACCCCATGGTCTCCGTGGCTGTGTGTGTGTGTAACCCCATGGTCTCCGTGGCTGTGTTTGTGTGTAACCCCGTGGTCTCCGTGGCTGTGTGTGTGTGTAACCCCGTGGTCTCCATGGCTGTGTGTGTGTGTGTGTAATCCCGTGGTCTCCGTGGCTGTGTGTGTGTGTGTGTGTAATCCCGTGGTCTCCGTGGCTGTGTGTGTGTGTGTAATCCCATGGTCTCCGTGGCTCTGTGTGTGTGTGTGTGTAATCCCGTGGTCTCCGTGGCTGTGTGTGTGTGTGTGTGTGTGTGTGTGTGTGTGTAATCCCGTGGTCTCCGTGGCTGTGTGTGCGTGTGATCCTGCGGTCTCCGTGGCTGTGTATGTGTGATCCCATGGTCTCCGTGTCTGTGTGTGTGTGTAATCCCGTGGTCTCTGTGGCTGTGTGTGTGTATAATCCTGTGGTCTTCGTGGCTGTGTGTGTGGTAATCCCGTGGTCTCTGTGGCTGTGTGTGTGTGTAATCCTGTGGTCTCCGTGGCTGTGTGTGTGTAAGTCCGTGGTCTCTGTGGCTGTGTGTGTGTAAGTCTGTGGTCCTGCTCCAGTTCCACTGAGGCTGAGAAAGCGTATTGGAAAAATTTGATGCTATGTAACTCCAGATGTTTTTTTTTTTAACAAAAGGTAAAATTGTCTCCTGGTGAGTGTACAGTTTCTTGAAAGTAGAGAAGATTGATCTTTTGATACCAAGAATGGAAGCTGTGTGGCAGAAGGGTGAGCCTGATTCTGTCAGCCGGACAGGAGACTGAGAATGTAACCAGATTTCACAAGGCACTCAAAACGCCTGGCACCATGTCACTTCGGAGCTCTCGGCATCTGCCAACTTGCACAAAAACGTTTCTCAAGCTGTTGGATGTGCCATGATGACCAGCACAAGGGGGGTGGCCATATCTCCACTACCATGGTGAAATTGTTCACGTGGCTTACGAACAATTACCCACTTTCAATGACAGCCTCATAAAGAAACATCTTTCTCTTCCCCTGTGCCTACCCAAGCAGAAAGATCAGATGTAAGAAGACAGACTACGGCCCGATCTTCTCAAAATCACAGAGCCTTACACCCAGCCCTCATTAAAAGCAGGAAATTATTTGATTCCAAAGGAAGATTTTTTAAAAATGTACAGAACAAAGTCTTAAGCTGCAAGATACTGTTTTTAATAAAAACTTGGCATAACTAGAAAGTTATGCAAGCCGACTCAACTTCTTTAAGAAAGCCTGTACCTAACAGATAAGGGTTTTATAAAGAATTTCAGTGCTAACCATAAATGCACAAGTTTGTTTCTGGACTTCTAATTCTGTCCTGCTGGACTGTATTTCTACCAAGATAGTCTGTCCATTAGTGTAAGTGGGATATTGAAGTCTTCAACTAATATTGCTGAGTTTTCAATGTCTACCATCAATTCTGTGTTTTTGCTTTGTGTCTTTTGGGGCTTGGTAGTTAGCTACATTTATTTTTGGAAACTTTATATCTGCCACATGCACCGACCCATTCGTCATTAAAAGCATCCCTCATATCGCTAGTAAACGTGTTGGTTGGGAGTCTGTTTTGTGTGATATTATGATTGCCACTCTAGGTTCTCTTTTTTTGACCATTTGCACAGTCTACCTTTTCCAATCTACTTGCTTTCCATCTATTTAAACCTTTCAGTCAAAAGGGTGTCTCTCTAGGTAGCATATAGTTGGATCTGTCTTTCCTTTCTCCAGCACGAAAATCTTCATCCTGTGCTTGGATTATAATTCACATATATTCAGTTTGTTATAGTTGGATTTACGTCTGCCATGGTTTTTGGTCTGGTTTGGTTTCTGTGTGTCTCGTGTCTCTCTTTCTGTCTCTCTCACTCTCTCTCTTTTTTTTTTTTGTCCCTCTGTTCATCCTTCCTGCTTTCTCTTGCATTAAGTGAATATTTTCTAGTGTGACATTTTAATTCCTTTAATGGATTTTTACTACTTTTTAAAAGTTATTTTCTGGGGTGCCTGGGTGGCTCAGTTGGTTAAGCGTCCAACTTTGGCTCAGGTCATGATCTCACAGTTTGTGGGTTCGACCCCACATCGGGGTCTGTGCTGGCAGCTCAGAGCCTGGAGCCTGCTTCAGATTCCGTGTCTCCCCCTCTCTCTGCCCCTCCCCTGCTCATGCTCTGTCTCTCTCTGTCTCTCAAAAATAAAACAAAAAAATTTTTTTTAAATAAAAGTTATTTTCTTAGTGGTTGTTTTGGAGCCTAAATATACATATTGACTTATCAGATTTATACTAACTTAATTCTGGTGATTTATAGAAAAGCTATTCTTAGGTAGCCCACTTTTCTCTTCCCATTTTTTGTGCTGATGTTGTTAATGTCTATCTATGTTCCACTACAAAACCAACAATGTAGTGTTGTAATTATACTTCATACAATTTATGTCTTTAGAAGAAAGGGAGAATGAATATGCTTACAGAATTTGTCTTTTTTTCTTTGTTCACCATTTCTGGTTGTCTTCATTTGTTTCTGAGTATTCAGTATACCATCTGGTGTCACTTCTTACTCTAATCATCCGTTTCTCCCATCTTCTTCCTTTGTGCTGTCGAATATACTATATTTATATATGCTGTAATAGCACTATTGCAGTGATATACATATTGTTTTATGCAGTTGCTTTTAAAATCAGTTAAAAGAAGAAGGGGGAAAAATTAAGCATTTGCACCTTTATTACCTTGACTGGTGCTCTTTGTTTTCTTATTTTTATTTATTTATTTTTTTGGTTTTAATGTTTTATTATTTGCTTTTGAGAGACAGATAGACAGACAGAGTGTGAGTTAGGGAGGGGCAGAGAGAGGGAGACACAGAATCCAAAACAGGCTCCAGGCTCTGAGCTGTCAGCACAGAGCCCGACGCAGGGCTCGAACTCACGAGCAGTGAGATCATGATCCTAGCCGAAGTGGGATGCTTAACTGACTAAGCCACCCAGGTGCCCCTCTTTTCTTTATTTTGATTTAAAATAATGTCCAGCATCACATGCTCTCATCCTGAGGTCCTTTCCTTAGTATTTCTTGCAAGGAGGGTGTGCTGGCAACAAATCTCTGTTTTTGTTTACTTGAGAATGTATTTATTTCACTTTTAATTTTGAAAGATGATTTTGCTGAATATAAGATATTTGGTTGTGAGGTTATTTTTCTTTCCATACTTGGAATATTTCATCTCACTGTTTTTTTGCCTCCATTGTTTCAGGTAAAAAGTCAACTGTTCATTTTATTGGTATTTCCTTATGAATAAGGAGTCATTTTTCTCTTGCTGTTTTCAAGATTTCTCACTGTCTTCCTCTTCTAACATAACCATCGTGTGTTTGGGTGTGATTCTCTTTGGATTTGCCCTCCTTGCTTACTGAGCTTCTTGGATTGTGGATTAGTGTTTTCCATTGAATTTGAGAAGTTTATAATAATTATTTATTTGACTATTTTTCTTTCTATCTCTCCTGTCTTTCTGGTAGTCCCTTTACATGCATAATGTATAGGAGTGTATAATGGTGTGCCCCATTTCTCTGAGGCTCTGCTCAAGTTTCTTCATTCTTTCCTCTCTGATCTTCAGGTTGTATAATTTCCATTGGTCTGTCTTCAAGTTTACAGCATCTTACTTCTGCCAGCTCTGGTTTACTGTGGATCCCCTCTTGTGAATTTTTCGTGTCAGTGATTCTGCTTTTCAGTGGAAGAATTTACATTTGGCTCTTTTTGATAATTTCTATCTATAGATATTCTGTTTGATTAGTCATTAGTCATACAATCCTTTTATTCTGTAAGCACGGTTTCCTTTAGTTCTTTGAACGTATTTGTACCAGCTGCTTTGAAATCTTTGTCTGTGAAGTCTACCATCTGGACTCCTTCAGCTGTAGTTTCCAAATTTTTTTTGGTCCTTTCTATAGGTCCCTGTTTCTTCGTCTATCTCCTAACTTTTCTGTTGAAACCTTGCCATTTTAGGCAATATATGTCAGCCGTTCTAGATGCTGCTCCCCACCCCTCACCCATACACAGCACACCTAGGTTTCTTCTTTGTTTTGTTTGCTTGTTTATTTCTTTAGTAACTTGGCTGGACTAATTCGGTGAAGTTCGTTTTCCCCGTTCAGCATCTGGTGTTGCTTCTCAGAAGCTGCATCCTTAGGCACGTGCTCCGTTCACCCTTGCTTCGCGGCTGGCTTTGGTTTAGACGGGCTCTTTCACTGTTTTCTTTTCTTTTTTCTTTGACCTCCCTAGTCCTTGAGATTTGCTTCAACTCCAGGAAGTGTCTTCATAGTTGCCTCTGTCCGGGATTCTCTCTCAGTCTAGCTGGTCTACCTCCTCATTTACTGCTGTCATGGAATGGCCAGCCTTCTGTCAATTGTTCCCTACCAAGATTGTCATTGTTTTCAGTAAACCCTTAGGCTTCAAATTCTCCATGTTCTGCTTCAAATATAGTCAATTCCTTTAGGGAGAACACTGGAGTTCTCTGGTCTTACATGTGCCTCTCCCTTTGTTCAGATCATTGGCATCAATGCTCTGGAGGTGGGGATCAGGACAGTGGACCACTTCTGGAGGGCTACATCTGCTCCATGAGAGGGGCACCAAGATGGGACGGTAATTCTTGGTCGTCTCAGCTTGCCTCTCCCAGTATGGCGCCTCCTTCTTATAAGCAAGCTGGACCAAGGCCAGTCAGGGCCAAACATTGTCAGCTTGCCGGCTGGGACAGAGGGTCCACCCTACAAATTGGGCCGGATGAAGGAAGACTGCTCCAGATACCTCAGTCACATTTGCCTGAGATAGAACTTGTGCATGATAGAGGTCCTGAGATAAGTAACACCGATATTTTTCTCTGCCTGAGAAGAAACTACAGCCTTGGACTTGGAAGTGGTGGGAGAGGAAGCCCTGTCTTTTTGCCCCAGGCATTCAGAGTAGAGCTTCTATGACATTTATCCACAGGAAGGGGAGTGTGCTATGGTTCAGATGCCACACATTCTCTTTTTCCTGGGACTTAGTCAATGCCTTGAATAAACGTTTCTGTCCATTTGTTATATGCCTTTAAGACAATTTCCAGAGGCTTTAAATGGTCGTCGATTTTTAAAAATCATTTGTACCAGTTCTGTTTGTTTCACTGGGGAACCTGAGTTTTAGGGAATCACTAAGCTGCTTTCTGCCTCTATACCTTTACCCTTCCCAAACAGCTCATACAAATGGCATTACACCATATGTAATCTTTTGCCCCTGGCTTCTTCTGTGTGTCAAAATGCTCTTGAGCATCATCCATGTTTTAGCATGGATCAGTGGTGCATTCCTTTTAGTTGCTGACTAGTATTCCATTGTACAGATAATCCACATTGTGTTTACCCATTTGCCAGTTAATGAACGTTTATATTCTTTCCAGTTTGGGTTTATGATGAATAATTCTTCTATGAACATTTGCATGCACATCTTTGTGTGGACATAAATTTTCATTTTTCATGGATATATTCATAGAAGTGTAACTTCTGTGTATGGTGAGTTTCTGTTTAAATTTTAAGAAACTGCCAAACCGCTTTCCCAAATGACGGTATCGTTTTAAATTCACACCCGCAACGTACGAATGTTACAGTTTTTCCACATCCCAGACAACATTTGTTATTATCTGTCTTTATCGCAGCCATTCTCAGGAGTGTGTAATGTTACCTCATTTTTATTTTATTTTATTTATTTATTTTTTATTTATTTTTTATGTTTATTTTTGAGAGAGAGGGAGAGACAGAGCATGAACAGGGGAGGGACAGAGAGAGAGGGAGACACAGAATCTGAAACAGGCTCCAGGCTCTGAGCTGTCAGCACAGAGCCCAATGCAGGGCTTGAACTCACAAACCACGAGATCATGACCTGAGCCAAAGTCGGGCGCTCAGCCGACTGAGCCACCCAGGGCCCCATGTTACCTGATTTTTAAATTGTGATAATGAAATGGTTACTTTAATGCCCCAAAGTAAAATCTTTTATGTGTTTGAAAACTGTAATAGATATCCTCTAAAATATATGAAGAAACAAAATTTGGTCAAAGGGGGAAATTGGCCTAATTATAAGTTACCAGTATGATCTTAAGCAATATTATATATGATATTATTTAATAGTACGTACTAAAAATGATACACCATTCTTCTCAAGATCACACAAAGAAACATTTCTCTTTTTTTTTAAGTTTATTTACTTTGAGAGTGGCGCAGGGACGAAGAGAGAGGGAGAGAGAATCCCAAGCAGGCCCCACACTGTCAGCACAGAGCCCAAGCAGGGCTGGATCCCACAAACCTTGAGATCATGACCTGCATTGAAAGCAAGGGTCAGACGCTCAACTGACTGAGCCACCCAGGAGCCCCCCACAAAGAAATATTTAATGTTCTAGAATGTTTAGATATAGGAGAGTACTTTTTTATCCTTACATAAAACTGATTCACAGGGACATATCTGTGTGAAATACCAATTTTAGAAATACCAATTTTGTTTGACGAGGTGTGTCTAATCCTTTTAGCTCATATTTTGTTAAAATGCTCTTCTTCAGCTCTGAAGCATGTTGCCTTGGTAAGTATTAATTTAACGTAAGATTGCGTTGTCCTGTGTTGGTTTTACTTCTGTTACTTTTCAAGTAACCTATTTTGAAGTGAAGGATGTTTCTATGTCTTCAGTTGATCGACACAGGAGCGGTCTTATGTTTGAGACAAGGCATGAAGGTGAATGCATGAAGAAAGCCTACCTTCTAGGAAATTTGTCTAGAAATAGAGACATGGAAATTACCTTTTTTCACTGAAATTTCTATTTGGGTGATTTTTATAGGCTCATAAAAATTTTAGAGTTTAAACAGACCTTCAACATGTTCTTCTCCATTCCTTTTATTTTAGAAATAAGAAAACGGGCTTGGCATCAGACTTTAGTTGTAAGAAGTCTGGAACTTTATAAAACTTCCTCCTATAATAAAAAATAAGTGTTTATACTTCAGAGTAAACATGGTGACAGACTCTTTATCCATGGCAATATGTGATGTCTTTGTGGTAACTTAACAATGTATTCCTTAATCTTGTTAGACTATTGTCAAGAACTGAATATTTCCATTTGACATTGTAAAATATAGACTGGAATGTTTTAAAATTAAGTATCATATAAATGAAATAGTAAGGAATCTCTTTACCATATAGTAAGATCAATTTCATAGTAATAAAACCCATGTATACTTGTTCAGGAAAATACAAACAGATCACTGCTGCACAGGAGTCCAGAAAGATCTCCATGAGTATATGTGCCTTTGATATGTGATCAAAGTAATAGAACTTGCAAGCAAATTTGGTTTACTGTGGATAGAACATATAAAACTTCTGATGTATTAAAGACTAATTATGAGAGATAATCCTATAAAGTGTATAGAATAAAATGTTGGGGAATATTTTAATGATAACAAGATAGGAAATGCGTTCTTGAACAAACCTGTTTTTTTTTCTAAAAAGCAAAAATCATAAGAGAAATCAGAAGTTGACATTATAAGATTGCATCAGAATTAATATTTCTAGGGGCGCCTGGTTGGCTTAGTCGGTTGAGCCAACTCTTGATTTTGGCTCAGGTGGTGATGCCAGCCAGGGTGATGGGATTGAGCCCCATGTCGGGCTCTGTACAGAGCTGGGATTCTCTGTCTCTCCCAGTCTGCCCCTCTCTTTCACTTCTGCCCTCCCCCCTTCTAAAAAAGTAAAAAGAAAATCAAAGAATTAATAAAGTTTTAGAAGAGCATATTCTATTAGAAAAATGCACAAAGCAAGTCACCAGACAACTTTCAGAGGTAGAAACTGGAAGCCCTTCTTAGTAGTTGTACATGTAATTTAAGAAAAAAATTACCAATTTTGCAGAAGCCAGATGACAGCAAGTGCTGTCAGGAATTTGGGACCATCCCACCTGCAGTCTTGACTGCATCCCACCACACATGCTGGTCAGTCCTCCGGAAGCAGGGGTCTGAACTGGATGAAATGCACTCTGTGTCACCAGCATTCTGCACTCCCCCCTCGAGTACATTACTGGGCCACTCTCCCAGCTCACGAGGCATGCAGCAGGCACCCACCACAGCAGTGTTTGGAGAGATCCCGGGGGGATGGATAAGCCAGGTGTGATGCATGGGGAGCTCTGCACAAGCCCAGACTGATGAATTCAATCTCTAAGCAGGCACAGGGTCTCAGCAGCTTGGTGTTAGGTGAAATAAAGGGAAACAATTAGAATTAAAAGACACAATATATCTTCTTTTAAGGAGACACATATGATTAGGTAACCACATGGAGAATGGATTAGAAGAACATATATTAAATACCCTTCTGTGAGTTACTGTGAGGGAAGGTAGGAGGATTGAATTAAGATGAAGGGCAGGATGACCAGAACAAACACACACACACAAAAGCAAACACGAAAAAGAGCAGCCTTTCGTAGACCAACAGTAAGATGTAACTGGGGTTAAATCACAGAGGTGCATTTTCATTTTTGCGTCTATAAAAAAAATGAGGTTGAAACACCTAGGCGCCTGAGATGGTTAAGCGTCTGACTTTGGCTCAAGTCATGATCTCGCGGTTCATGGGATCGAGCCTGGCATCGGGCTCCACACTGACAGTGCAGAGCCTGCGTGGGATTCTCTCTCTCTGTCCCTCTCTCTTTGCCCTTCCCCACTAGTGTGTGCTCACATGGGCACTCTCTCTCTCTCTCTGACCCACCAATAGCACTACAAGTAATTTATCCAAAGGATACAGGAGTGCTGACGCATAGGGGCACATGTTCTCCAATGTTTATAGCAGCACTTTCAACAACAGCCAAATTATGGAAAGAGCCTAAATGTCCAGCAACTGATGAATGGATAAAGAAGATGTGGTTTATATATATAATGGAATACTACTTGGCAATGAGAAAGAATGAAATCTAGCCATTTGCAGCAACGTGGATGGTACTGGAGGGTATTATGCTAAGTGAAATAAGTCAGTCAGAGAAAGACAGATACCATATGTTTTCACTCATATGTGAAACTTGAGGAACTTAACAGAAGACCATGGGGGAGGGGAAGGGGAAAAAACAGTTACAGAGAGGGAGGGAGGCAAACCATAAGAGACTCATAAGTACAGAGAACAAACTGGGGGTCGATGGGGGAGGGGGTGAGGAAGAGAGGAAAATGGGTGATGGGCATTGAGGAGGGCACTAGTTGGGATGAGCACTGGGTGTTGTATGTAAGAGATGAATCATGGGAATCTACCCCCCAAAACCAAGAGCACACCGTATACAATGTGTGTTAGCCAAGTTGACAATAAATTATATTAATATATACATAAATAAACTACTTTTTTTTTAATGAAGTTAACCTTAATTTTAATTTGCTTTTTCAACATTTAAATTAAGGCATTATGTATTGTAGCCTGTTTGAGTTGGGGTCCAGCTGTATTTAAAACATATATTATAGGCTATATTTTATAAGGGCTCCTAGGTGGCCCAGTTGGTTAAGCATCCGACTTCAGTTCCGGTCATGATCTCACGGTTCGTGGGACTTCAGTTCAGGTCATGATCTCACGGTTCATGGGTTCAAACCCTGCCTGGTGCTCTGTGCACCATGTTCAGAGCCTGGAGCCCGCTTCTGTCTCTTTCACTCTCTGCCCTTCCCGGCTTGTACTCTGTCTCTCTCTCTCAAAAACAAAGTAAAAAATAAAAATAAGCATTAAAAAATTTAAACATAGGGGCGCCTGAGTGACTCAGTCAGTTAAGTGTCTGACTTCGGCTCAGGTCATGATCTCGTGGTTCGTGGGTTCAAGCCCCACGTCGGGCTCTGTGCTGACAGCTCAGAGCCTGGAGCCTCCTTCAAATTCTGTGTCTCCTTCTCTCTCTGCCCCTCCTCTGCTTGCTGTCTCTCTCTCAAAAGTAAATAAACATTATTTTTTTCATTTTATATACATTATAAACTATATATTAAAAGTTGAATGACTGTTCAGATACACACAATGTGTGCCTACAAATACAACACAAAATGGAAAACACTGTAAATGAGCAGAAACAGTCAGTAGTTCTTTGGTGCTTGGTCACTGTGTTTATGGTCTCTCCTAATGGCTGGTAGTTTTTATTTGAAACATCAAACTGTTCTCTTTTAGAGGTGGAAATGCTTATATCATTTCTAAGCAAATACCATTATCGCTTTTAGTGATATGAGCAGCCTGGAGAACAAGATGGGGAGGTTTCTGAGCCACTTGTGGAGAACAGTTGTTACACTGTCCACCCAACAGACCTGTCCTGTCTCTTCTGTGTCTTTATTGGCTTCAGTCTTAGGCAATACACATTTTTCAGAAATGTTGACATTGGCTTTACCAATCATAGTTTTAACATTTCCATTTGTTCTGCAAACTAGCTCATCGATAGCTATAGAATTGTAGATGGGAAAGGAACTTTGGAGTCACCTGTCAAATCTTCCAGCCTGGTACAGCCCCCCTGAACTTGCATCATCCACCCTCCAAATAAACACTCTGCCGTGTAGAGGAATTTCCCATCGGTCTGTTTTTGGACACTCGCAACTGGTAAATAGTTTTTTTTTTCCCCATCGCCACTTGTTTCTTCTTCTGGACCTATGCAGAAAAGTGAAAGTCCAATTTGCAAATAACAGTTCTCTGGACATTTCAAGATGGTGGTTGTGTCCTTTTAAGTCTTCTCAAAAGTTATAATCACTCTTTCTTTTTGGGCCCTTTCCCACCCTGAAGATGGCTGTAATTTGAAAAGCCACAATTTTATAAAAAGCACAAACAGCAATGAAGAATAACCATTCTCCTTAGCCTGGATATAACACATCTGTTAATGGCAGCATAAAGTGTTATTAATATCTGGGGGGGGCCTCGTCCCACCTAGTGTATTTGAGAATCAGCGTAGCATGTTGGTCCAGAGCAGGGCTTTATGCCCAGAGAACCAAGGATCTCACACTGTGTTGTGTCACATATTAATTGTGTTACCTTGGGCAGGTTAGTTAAGCCCTCCCCGTGTCAACTGCCTCATCTTTTATTTGCTACATTATGCTCCGTTATGAGGATTGAGCTAAGTGATACTTGTAAACTGCTTAGCCCTTCAACTGATGAAGATGAAGTGCTCACTGAGTATTTCCAATTAATTGTGGTCTTCTCTTCATGTTATGCTATAAGCTTCAGTGTTTTGATCCTGGACTGTGAAACATTTTTATCTAAAACTAGGCTTATTTATTTATCCTGATTAAATTTCACCTTTTAGGACTTCACTCATTGTTACAGCATGGTGCAAACTCCTTGAATTTCCTGTGTCATCCAAATAATGCCTACCCCTATCCAAGTCTGAAATTACATAGGGAAGTCATTTGGATGCTCTACGTTAACTCCCTGTCTTTTGAAATGAAATACCATTTCCATGTTGTTGTGAAGTATCTACTTATATCTACTGTTACCCACAGTCAATTTTCTTCATTTTGTCTGCAGGACTTCACCTACAGCTCTCCTCGAGTATTTATTGATACCTTAGTGCAGGCCAAACATTGTGCCACCTTACGGATCACGTTCTAGTAGAAGAGGCTGGTGTCCAAACAAATTGTTAAAAGCCCTGTGATTCACACCTAATAAAAGGGCACAGTAGAGAACATCTGTTCCAAGGCACCACAGAGCAGCTGCTGGTGACTCTCCCTGAATGAACCAGGGGTGTGCTTTGCAGAGTTGGTGATATCTGGATAGGTCTTGAAGAATGGTTAGAAATGATGAGAGTTGGAAAAGCATTCCAGGACCCCACAAATAGTCTCCTCAGATGCTTGACTAATGGCCAGAAGCCTCATTTTCAGACACTTCCAGTTCTAAGCGTTCTTCCAGAGCTAATAAATCTATCAAAAAAGACAAAAGATCTGCCTTACGGGACTTGCTCTTCATGACTCGGGTTTGGAGCCTAGCGATCACCAGTAATTTTTCAGATGCTTTCCAAACACCTCTGCAAATTAACCCAAATTTTACTCACTGTCTCGCCTCCACCTGGCAGTTAAAAATAGATGAAACAGGTTCCTAGCTTGGCAGAAATAGTGAAAGAGCCTGTAGCATACTGAATAAGGAGAAAGAACAATTTGGCACAGTGTGTGTTATTTATTTATTTGTCTGTTTATTTGTTTGCTTGTTTGTTTATTCATAGGAGAGAGAATGAGTGGGGGAGAGGGGCAGAAGGAGAAAGGGAGAGAATCTCCAGCAGGCTCCACATTCAGCACAGGGCCCGACATGGGGCTGGATCCCACGACCCTGGGGTTATGACCTGAGCTGAAATCAAGAGTGGGACCCTCAACTGACGGAGCCACCCAGGTGCCCTGGCATAGGTTTTAAAGCTTAGATTAAAGCACCAATGGGTTCGTGAGTGGTGTGTGTGAGTGTGTGTGTGAATCTTCTCAGACTTCCACTTTCCTATTTGCATGAAATGCAGAATGCATAGTCTGGGGCAAGTATTTCATTTCATAAAAAGCATGCACCAGTGTATTTTTGTGGGTTGGATATGTGATGCCATAGCCTCCTATATCTGAGGTAGTGTTAATCTTGCTGCCTTTGCTGCTCTAAAGAGAGAACATTAATTACACGGTGGCAGTCACCAGAGACGAAGTCAGAGTCTAGCGAAACTGAAAGCACATTCCAAGACCCAGCCACTTAACAACGCGTTAAGTGACTTAAACACCCTGAGTCTTCAATTTGTGTTGGTTGATGGAATATAATTTTGTAATTAGCAATGTGTACATTCCTAATATGATGGTGTTTTTATATAATCTCAATGAATTATGTAAATGATTTACCTGTACGCTTACATTTTAGTTTTTACCTCATCACTAAATACCACGCATGCTATAGGGTTCACTTTTAAAGACAATGCAATTAAAACCTTTAAATAAGGTAATCAGGAGTCCACAACAAGCAATCAGCCTGAAATATGCAGTCAAATGGAATAAGAGGCAAACACTGCTCAGTGTTTGGGGGAAGGTAGACAAGTAGTTATTGCCTTATTACGCAAGATGTGGGCACAAGTGTCCTTTTGCTGTGCTTGAAATGGGAAGCTCCATAGCCCTTCTCAGATTTTGGTTAGGTTCATTTCCATTGTGGTCTCAAGGTTGATTTCACGGTAGGTATCTGATATACTAGCACTTTGTCTCAGTCTTTAATCGTTAATGATGATATCATTCTATACTAGTTAGCAGAATATTTTTTAAAAATACAGTATGTGGTCATCTTTTGGGTTCATATTGTTCTGTATGACTAGATTTTGGCTTTGCACTCATTTTTATTTCTGACTTCGACACCTGTGACCCTGCCTGCACGTGAGTCTAGCTGATTCCTAGGTCATCAGCATAGTCGTATTCATCTCCTTCTGTGCCATCCCTGGACCATAAATCTAGGGCTGATTACTTCCAGGGGACTGATGGCTAAATCCTAGTCGACTAGCATTTGTGCTTTTACCTCGTATTCTCCTTGCTGAAGGAAGCTGCACTGACTTTCCTATTGGCCCCCCTTTCTTTGGTAGTAGCAGAATTTAGATGAGCATGTCCGTGTTCACACAAATGGCTGTTTTACTCAGGATGTATTCAACTGCATTCCTTGTACTCCTCTTGAATGTGTATCTGGAGTGAAGAGAATATGTTTGTAATTTTAGCTAAAGTTTAAAAATTAATTTATAGTCTGTATCTAAACTCTTAGCAAACACACTATTAGAATTTTTTGTTGGCTTTATTGAGGTGTAATTTACAACTCATAAAACTGTCTGATTTTAAGAGCATAATTCCACGAGTTTTAACTAATATATTTAGTCATGTGACCACCACCACCATCTGGATAGGAAACCTTGCCATCACCCTAAAAAGTTCCCTTGTGCCACTTGAAAAATCAGTCCCCTCCACCATCACCCCTTCCCCCCACCAACCATTGATCTGTTTTCTGTCATTCTACTTGTGTCTTTCCTAGAATTTCATGTACAGGGACTCAAAGAGTATTGCATCCTTTATGTCTGATTTCTTTTAGTTAGCATAATACTTTGAGATTCATCTAGGTTATCGAGTGCATTAGTGTTGTATTAGTTTTCTTTTTTTTTGCATAGTATTTTATTGTATTTGTTATCCAATCATCAGTTATTTCCATTTTTCGTGAAGTATGAATAAAGCTGTTAGTATCATTCAAGTGCAGGTTTTAGTGCAGAAATGTATTCATTCTCTTGGGCAGACACAGGAGGCAGAATGGCTGAGCCATATGCTAAGGGTATTTTTTTTTAGGGAACTGCTGAACTGTTTTCTAAAATGCCTTGCCCATTTTGTTTTCCCTCTGGCAGTCTGCAAGCTTCAGTTCACCAACACTTGGTATTATCAGTCTTTTCCATTTGCAACAATTATAGGAATTTGTTATGGTATCTCATTGTAGTTTGAATTTGCAATTCTCCAGTGTTTAAATATGTTGTGCATCTTTTAACATGCATATTTATCGTTTGTATATTTTATTTTTTATTTTGATTTTTAATTTTTATTTTTTTATTATAGAGAGAGGGAGCAAGAATGGAAGTGGGGGAAAGGTTGAGAGGGGGAGAGAGAGAGAGAATCTTAAGCAGGCTCCCCACTCACCTGACTGAACCACCCAGGCACCCCTGTATATTTTGTTTTTTTTTAAAGTGTTCATTGAAATCATTTGCTCATCTTTTTCATCAAGTTGTCTGTCTTACTATTCTTGAGTTGTAAAAATTCTTTATGTATTTTGGAAATAAGTCCTATGTTAGATGTGTGTCCTGCAAGTATTTCCTCCAGTGTGTGGCTCCCCTTTTCATTTTATAGCAGTGTTTTTTTTTTGAATGTACTTAGAGAGAGAGAGAGAGAGAGAGAGAGAGAGAGAGAGAGAGAACTCATATGCAAGTGGGAGAGGGGCAGAGAGAGGGAGAGAGAGAATCCCAAGCAGGCTCCACACCATCCGCACAGGGCCCAACACAAGGCAGGATCTCACAAAGCTTGAGATCATGACCTGAGCAGAAATCAAGAGTTGGACACTGAACCATCTGAGCCATCCAGGTGTTTTTTGAAGAGGAAGAGTTAGTGATTTTGTGCAATTTTAATATATGCATACTTTTATCATAGACTTCATGTGTATGTGTCATTTTAAAGAAATCTTTGTCTAACCCATGATCACAAAGATTTTCTCATATTTTCCTGCAGATGTTTTGTAAGTTTTGGTTTTACCTTGAGTCTGATTCATTTCAAATTAACATTTTTTAAGTGGTGTGAAGTAACGTAGAGATTTGTTATTTTCCCTTTTTTGAATTTTTGAATATGGTTACACCATTTGTGGAAAACCGTATCCTTTCCCTGTTGAACGGGATTTACCCCTTGGTTGAGAATGAATTCACTGTGTGAATGTGGTCTTCTGCTCTAAGTTTTAGAATACAAGTGTTCCTCAGTCATTCTAACAAGAAGGTTGGTAGAGTGGACTTTTGAGGACAAAATCCCTTCCCCAGGAAGGCAAAAGGCAATAAAGGACATACTGATTCATAGCTGTTTTGTGAAGTGTCACTGACATTCATGTTTTAATCATTTCAGCCACGTGGTCATTTCTCTGCATGCTACTGACAATCCGTTTTGAAGTTGATTGTAATTTGTGTATTTTTGTTGTTGTTTGCTGTTGTTACTGCTGGATTTTTTTTGTTTTTGTTTTACAGATGGATGCTTCTAAAATATAAACCTTACATTGTAGTATTACATGAAGCTTCAAGTATAGCACCTGGCATATAGTAATAGACTCTAAATAAATATCTGTTGAATGAATGCACATTTAATAGATACAGTTTTAGTTCCGTCATTGCATTTCACCTTGGAACTATTTTTGGTACAGATTTGGGACACCCAAAATTAGGGGTGGAGGCAAAAGAATTGTCATGAAATTCTTATCATTAATTTTCCTTAACTGAAGAAGAATCATTTTGCTTTGTTTCCTTTTTTTAACACCTTATAAATCAACGTTTATTTATTTTTGGGACAGAGAGAGACAGAGCATGAACGGGGGAGGGGCAGAGAGAGAGGGAGACACAGAATCGGAAACAGGCTCCAGGCTCCGGGCCATCAGCCCAGAGCCTGACGCGGGGCTCGAACTCCCGGACCGCGAGATCGTGACCTGGCTGAAGTCGGACGCTTAACCGACTGCGCCACCCAGGCGCCCCCAACACCTTATAAATCAAAATCACCAAAAAGACCATACGTTTAAAAAACATTCATAATAAATAATTTTTTCTAAATATTTCTATTCCATTCAAGTCTCCTTTTAGTTTGGTATTTGAAATGAAATCTGTTTAAGAAATCATACCTGAAATTAAATCTCTTTAATGAAATACAACCTACTACACAGTGTATTTTGACTAATTATTGTCAGTGAATAAAATGATACCATTGTCACCAATATTAAAATGAATTCCACGTCTCTTATATAAATGAAAACAGTAGGATTATTCAATATTTTTACTCTAACCTAGAAAGTCATTTCACATTTGTGCCTTTTTCTTCTCAGTAAGCAGTTGATATGATCTGGTATTTTAGAATAAAGTAGATAACTGGGAACTCCTATATTGCTGAATATTCTGTCTCAGTAAAGACAATCTTTTTTCTTATTTTAAGAATTGCTGGGGCACCTGGGTGGCACAGTCGGTTAAGCGTCCGACTTCAGCCAGGTCACGATCTCGTGGTCCGTGAGTTCGAGCCCCGCGTCGGGCTCTGGGATGATGGCTCAGAGCCTGGAGCCTGTTTCCGATTCTGTCTCCCTCTCTCTCTGCCCCTCCCCCGTTCATGCTCTGTCTCTCTCTGTCCCCAAAATAAATAAACGTTGAAAAAAAAATTAAAAAAAAAAGAATTGTTAACAGTGGGGGGCGCCTTGGTGGCTCAGTTGGTTAAGTGTCCAACTTCAGCTCAGGTCATGATCTCACGGCTCCTGAGTTCGAGCCCCGCATCAGGCTCTGTGCTGACAGCTCAGAGCCTGGAGGCTGCTTCAGGTTCTGTGCCTCCCTCTCGTCTGCCCCTCCTCTGCTCACGCTCACTCTTCCTCTCTCTCTCTCTCTTTCTTTCTCTCAAAAATAAATAAACATTAAGAAATTTTTAAATTAAAAAAAAGAATTGCTAACAATGTATTCTTCCATACCATTCCTGCCTAATTTATCACATTATATTCCAAATATCTGCACTTTTCCTTATTATATTTTCTTTCAGTCTCCTGAGCTCCAAGGTTTTTTGTCTTGTTTTGTGGTTTCTTTTTGTTTTTGGTTTTTTTTGGCATTCATCCCTAATTCCAATTCCTATTATAAATCTCACTGATATTATTCCTGTGTGCACCTGAGCGCACACACATATGAGTATACAGCATTTTGCAGCAAGAGAGAACCAACTCATCTAGTTCTAAACTGGTGCACCCTCTCCTCCTTCAAATATCAGCTTTAATGCTAACTCCTCAAAAAACTTTGCTAGAATAAATCCTCCGGTTATTCTGGATCACAGTGACTTAATGACTTTCTCTCTGAAGTTATTCAAATGTGTAATTTTAAAACTGTATGTAATTGTTAATCTATCTCTTCTAATAAAATATAAGATCCTCGGGTGTCCGGGTGGCTCTGTCTGTTCTGCCTCCAACTTCAGCTAGGGTCCTGATCTCTCAGGTTGTGACTTTGAGCCTTGCATTGGGCTCTCTGCTGTTAGTGCGGAGCTTGCTTTGGATCCTCTTGTCTCCCTCTCTCTGCCCCTCCTCTGCTTCACATGAATGCTCTTTCTCTCTCTCTCAAAAATAAATAAACGTTAAAAAAATATAAGTTCCTGAGGGTAGGGACCATTTGTCTTTCCTGCTTTGTGTCCCCATCACATAGAATTGGGCCAAACACATTTAGAGGTGTGTTAAGCATTAATGAAATTAAATTGAAAACAAAGACGTGTAAACTTTCTAAACTTTAGTGTTTTTGTCTAAAAAAAAGAAAGAACAATAGACTCCTCTGAGGATCCAAAGAGATCTCACCTAGAGGCCCTTGGCACCCTAAGACATAGTAAATCCTCCATGTATGAAAGGTCACATACCCTTTTCACTTCTTTACTTCTCTAAGGAAGTAAAAATAATCCAGTGCAAATTCGTGAATGTGTGCTTCTCCTAATTTGACATTTTCCTCTATAAAATAAAGAGCAGTCTGCCTGGAGGTCAAAAGTCTCATTCCTTGTATGGAGGAAGGAATATTTCCACTGGAAAATTCTCAAAGACCAACAGGGTGATTTAAGTTTCTTATTCGTGTTCAGTGGGGACAGTTTGCCAGTAACTATTCTGATGATGCCAAAAATAAACTTGTCATTTTGTTAATGTTACTTTGAAGGACATAATTGTAGTAGACTAAAAATATTAACAATGAAAGAAAAGGTTTTAAGAGGTGGAAATCTTACATGTTTTGGAGTAGAATACCTGTTTTAATCATTCTGAAGTTAATGTGAAAGGTATCAGTGTTATTTACTAGTTTGCTTTTCTCCCTTAAGGGTTTTTTCTTCCTCCCTTGATGTAACTATCTCAACTCTGTTTTGAAGTAGACAAAATATAAATAAATGCTTAAGAAGATGCCATTGTATGAATGTGGGAAACCTTTCGGAGCCGTGCTTTTGTGGGGAGAGTTTTGCCTCTGTCAAGGCCATGTTTTTCTAGAAAGCACTGAAAAGAGCCATAAGCAATGTTATCATTTTAACCATTTTCACTATGGGGTCAGTTCAACCAGTTGTGCCATTTAGAATGATTGGAATAAATCCTTACCGACAAAAACTGTTCTGTTTATGAGCTGTCATGAATACAACCGACAACTCTATTTTAGAAAAGGACTCATCAGGTCTTTCTTAGGTCATCACAGTATTAACTACAAAACTTGTTAGGTGTATTTGCTTTCTATTGATGTTTTATATTAGGCTGGCTAGTCTCTTATCCCTAATCAATGATACAGCCATCATGTTTTATGTTGGTAAGAAAATAAGTTCATTTAATTTTCGATAAATCTTTGCTTGGGAAACATACATTCAATACAAATTCCAATATAAAAAGAGACATAATTTTAAAGCATATTTAGAGCTTGGGGAACAAGTCACATTATTCCTTAGCAGGATTTTATGTTAGGTAACATTTGGCAAATCCGTAAGAAGGCACAGGTGTTTTGTTCTCTTTTCCCTAAGTGAGCATGATGATATAAATGCAGTATTTAAGGCCACGTTATTCCTATTTAAAGACTATTGGATTTTAAAGTCTCCCTTTGACAAATTTGTTTTTAGTTTTATTTTGAAATGATGAATATTTCATTTTAAAAGGAGTATATTTTGTTTGTAGATTATATGTGTGACCCACAAAGGCTTTGGAATAAGGGATGGGAAGGTGCTTAAAGGTGGTTATGGAACAAGCCAACTATAGCAGGCTTCATACACATGAAATCAACTCCAAATTTGTAATATAATTTCAATACATTTATCAATATATTCATTATCTTATTTATTATTAATGTGTTATATAAATTAATATAATCTAAATACATTTTAAAATATAATTACCAGTAATTATCCATTAATGTGTGTGTATACGTGTGTGTCTATATCACAAAATTATTTCCTAAGAAGTGCAAATATGGTAGTCTGAAATTTGATATTTATTTTTACATAATCTCCTTAATACTGATTTCACATGTTTACCTATGGCAGAATTAGTTTAGAAAGATACATGTGACTGTGTATATGAATGTGTGTATGTACACAAGCATGCACACATTCATCCATGGGGACTTGAGTGCATGACAGTGAACCAGGTCATCGGACTGGACTTGACCCTCTGGCAGGAGGCAAGGTCAAGTGGACCAGATATTGGCTAACAGTCATGTTTTCCCTGCCATAAACAGTTGCCCCTGGGGCCACATTGGGACTACTACAGCTTGAGCCCCAAATGCAGGCTTTGGCATTGGGAAATGCTAGGAGTTGGGTGTCACAGCCACCGGGCTGCGTGTCACCTGGAACTAGAGCATCTTCAGGATCCGGATACAGAGGGGCTGTGATGTCACAGGAACAAACATGGGATGCAGTCAGCCGCAGGTATTAAGATATGGACCCAGTGACCTATAGTTTTAAAATGTAGGTTTTATTATTATCCAGGTGTGATGAGTTCAACAGATCAGGGGTTGCATGTCACGGAAAAGATACTTACTCATAATTCAGAGAGTTTCGAAGGAGAGGGCCTGTTCCACACAGTGCGGGGCCTTACAGGTAGAGGCCAGGATTTGTCAGGAGGAACACGGAGCAGCAGGTAAATGTGGGCAAGAACCTTTGTTGTGGTTTCTGTGGGAAGGAGCAGGGGAGGCAGGGGAAGCAGGTGTAGGATTGGCTACCTTCTAGAATTATGTCAGTGGGCTTTGTGGTGCAGGAACTGCCCTAGGTTGTCTGGTTCACGGCTCTGGGGTGATTGAGGCAAGAGAGTGAGACAGCCTAATAGACGGCAGGCTGTGTGGACCCAGGACTAGTTAATTTTTGCAGGAAAGGCACACTCCAGGGCGAGGCGCTGTCTCCAGGAATTGGCTAGTCCTGGGAGCAGTGGTCTCTGTAGGGTCTGAAAGGCCCCAAGATGTCAAAGCATCAGAATTACAGAAAATAAAAAGAACTGATCAATACACCTGCGATACATAATACTCTTGGAAAGAATAACAATAATAATGATAGAAGCTACTATTTTCAAAGATTTTGAGATTTATATTTATTTCTGTATATTTTTAAATTGTTTAATATAATTTTTGTCAAGTTAGCTAACATACACTGTATATGGTGTGCTCTTTGTTTCAGTAGTTTCCCATGATTCATCGCTTGCATACAATACCCAGTGCTCATCCCAACAAGTGCCCTCCTCAGTGCCCATCTCCCATTTTCCCCTCTCCCTCTCCATCAACCCTCAGTTTGTTCTCTGTATTTAAGAGTTTCTTATGGTTTGCCTCCCTCTCTGAGATGCAAAATACCATTGATTAAACTTTAAAAAATTTTTTTAACATTTATTTATTTTTGAGACACAGAGAGAAACAGAGCACAAATGGAGGAAGGATAGAGAGAGACAGACAGAATCCAAGTAGGCTTCAGGCTCTGGGCTATTAGCTCAGAGCCTGACACGGGGCTCAAACCCACAAACTGTGAGATCATGACCTGAGCTGAAGTCGGACGTTTAACAGACTTAGCCACCCAGGCACCCCATTGATTAAACTTTTTGTTGTTGACATTAAAATGCATTTGGTACATTATTTTTTAAACATTTCTTGAAAATGTACTTAAAAATAAATATAAAGCATGTTTGGCCTCAAATTCCAATGAATATAAACTGAAAATGAGCTATGCCACCAAATAAAGTGCACCGGCAAGAAATGAGTCCTGCTTTGTAAGACAGTGTAGAAAAGTAAGACGTTGAGAAGGGTACTATGGTGGTAACTTCAAAGTTCAAACAAGAAGATGAGTCATGTGAATTCTTTCTTATGTGGAATTTCCAAATGGCCACCAATTTGGATGCCCATTCCTTGAGAACCAACAGATGGCACCAGGAGTTAGTGGAGAAGGGTTATGACTCTAGCTAAGTGAAAAAATTGAAGGTTCCCAGATCCTTGTGCAGCTTGAGGAAACTGGGATGTTCTGAATGGTGTCATTTTTATAGACCTACTTAAGCCAAAATGCTTGTACCTTCTGTTTGGAATGTTTATCTAAGTTCCTCTGCCATCATGGAAACAAGTTCAGAAATTTAAAATCTGTTAATTATGACCCACGTTGAGAGTGCAGACAGGCCCTGATCGGCAGAGACCCGTGGGCATGAGATTTAAAAAGCTAAATAATGAAAACGGAGAGGGAGGCAAACCGTAAGAAACTCTTAAATGCAGAGAACAAATTGAGGGTTGATGGGGCTGGGGGTGGGGAAAATGGGTGAGTGGCATTAAGGAGGGCACTTGTTGGGATGAGCACTGGGTGTTTTATGTAAGTGATGAACTCTACTAGGAGGATTCTACTCCTAAAGGAAGATGACACTGTAAATTAACTAACTTGAGAATTAAAAAAAAAAAAAAAAAAGCTAAATAATGAATAACGCACCAGGACCACAAATCAGCTGTACTTTCAGACTATGGCTAGGACAAGGCAAGGGAAGGGTTGTACATTGAGAATGTATTTTGAATGGTTTTCATTTTTAAGATTCTTAAGTTGTAGTGCTTATAAATACAAGCCATACACCAGGAAACTCCAGACAGAAGATACTGTTTTTTTAAAACAATGACTCTCTTATTAATTTTGCAAGATTCTAACTTGGATTCAAACATCTCCTAAAGCTACGCATATTTACTAACAAGAAGTTGGAGAGAAGCATAATATAGTTTTCAGTTAATCAATAATAACTTTACTGAATTTATTTTATTTTTAGCAAAAAAAATAGCTTTTAATTGATAAAATAATGTGCTGATAAAATGAGGGTGCAAATGATATGAAATATATGTGGGAGGCTCATCAAATTACTAAAGTGCTGCCTGGGTCATAGCTGCAATGTTTCTTTTAACTAGAACAGGCTAGAATGATTTGATTATTAAGAAAACTGATGTGCATTGTGCCACTGATCAAGATCTTTTTTTTGTTAACAACTCAGATGGTCAGAACATGGAAGGAATGAAAGGCTTCAGGAGTATTTCTACCAAATTACATACATTATCACTGAACTCCACAGTCTATGAGTGTATGTGTGTATATGTGTACGTACATATGTATATGTATACGTACATATGTATATGTATGTGTATGTACATATGTATATGTATATATGTGTGTACGTATGTATATATGTGTGTATATACATACGCATGTACAAATGTGTATAAGTATATATACACATATACACGTATATACATATACACACACATATATGTGTATGGTGAATGTGGTATTGTGACGAGGTTTCCTAAAAACAATAAGCAGCATAATGTCAGCGAGGTGTTAAAAAGAGAAGTGACTAAAAACTTCTTCCTTTTGGAATCTAACCATGACCCAAACTAACATGAGGCTATGTATCATGTTATTAATCCTGGTAAACACGAGTGATGACACATACTTTTGTGGAAACTTCAGTGTGCTGATTCTGGGTGCTTCTTCTTGACTCCATTATATACGTATAGTAATATCTTTGTAGTCAAAAATTCTTAATTCAGAAATACATCTAGTCCCAAGGGTTTTGTATAAGGGACTTGTCGAGCTGTAATTGATGGAGAGGATGCTTTAACATTTTTCAAATGATGTGAAATGAACATCAAAACCCAAGTACCTGGTGTGGTCAGATATAAATGGGATAAAGAAAACCTGACAGGTTTAAGTAGAGAAGGACAGAGAAAAAGATAAGGGTACAAGGTAGGTGGTAAAATGGCTAAATACGTGCAAAGCAAAGGAGTAAATCTTTTAGCAGACTTAGGAGATAGATTAGCCATCATTTTGTAGTCTATTACTGTAATTACTTAAGTTCCACTGACATCTGTTTTCCCATCCATAAAATGGGGGCAGTGACGTCTCCTCTGCCAGTCTGTGTTGTTTGCATGTGCCCAGGGATAGAAACCTTTGTCTGGGATAATAAATTAGTGATTCTGTGCTCCACCTCCATTTCTGGGTGCTTCTCCTCGACCCCATTATATATGTATAGTACTATCTTTCTAGTCAAAAATTCGTAATTCAGAAATACATGTAGTCCCAATTTACAATGGCCATCAGCATACTCATGATTCTGAGAATCCCATAATGAAGACTCTTGTTCACCTGTGACCCAGTATGTACCAGAATTATTTCCCCAGAACCCTTGTGGAAGTACTGCTCCCTGGCTGCCATTTTGGGAAATGGCTCACAATCTGCAGCACACCCAGGAACTAAGGTCGAGTCATATTTTATTCATATTCATATTCATGTGCTCCTGATCTAAAAAAAAAAGGAACCTAGCATAATAGCTGTGCAATAAATGTTTGTTGTGTTATCACTTGAAAATTATTCTTAACAAAGCATGCATTTCGGTAAACATACTCCATAAATGCTGAATGAATGATGGATGAGCTAAGAAATGGCAGCATAGATGGCAAAAGATGAATCACGTTTAGGGGCTGTGATATAAGCACCCTGTGGGCGTTAGATGGGATGAGAATAAATTGCCACTAGGGATCCAGCTACTGAGAAATGCCCTGGAATGTCTCTGCAGGAGTGAGAAATAATGAAGATGGTGTCACTAGAGGTAAATGAAGGGTCATATTTGATAGACCCTCTTGAACTTGGAAATAAATGTTGGAAGCAAATAAGAGAGAAGAATCAAAGCTAACATCACAGTTTTTAGCCTGGATGACAAGAAGAATGTAATGCTATAAACCAGGATAGGGAAGCTAGAAATAGGAGCATTTGTGTTATGAACATGATTTTTAGTAACCCTTTGGTTATCCATGGAGGTAGTAGATGATTGGAAATGTATTTCTGGGATTTTATAGAAAATTTGGGAAAAGAGGATCAGAAGGCTGATACACATAGATATGCTTGATGATGCTTTGGGGATCGACAAAATTAATGGAAGAAAACGTGTGAAGGAGAATCAGTCCTTGTCGGCAGAACCCAGAAGAATGCCTGTATTTAAAGGGAAGCAAGCAGGGATAAGAAGATTGGCATAAAGAAATAGCACAGAGGCAGAAATTAGGATAGTATTAACATCAAGGCCAAGGTATGTGAACTGTGTCAAGAAGGACGAGTCATCAACAGTCATATACTGCAGATATGAAAGTACGAGTCTCAGGAAGACAGCCACACTTGGGAATTAGGAAACCATTAGTCATGTTCAACTAAGCGGCACTGTAGAGTGGCAGTGATAGAAACTTTTTGCGGTGGACTAAGATAGGGATGGATGAAAGGAATAGAGGGACCACTTTGATATGCTTAGCAAAAGTCATAGTGGAATTATTTTGACAACACACACACACACACACACACACACACACACACACACACACAACCCCCTGTTACCACCACCTCCCAAAATGATGAAACACAGATTTAGATACTAATGTGTGATGTCCAGCTGTAGTTCATTGAATTCATTGTAAAGTGAGCATTTTTGTAGGGAGAAAAGTGTCCAATGGAGAGAACGAGATTGGAAATGAAAGGCAAGGTAAGGTTGACTCAGGAAGCGAGGCCCTAGAGGAAGCCATCTGAAATGTGAGCACGAACCCAGGGGGAGGGAGGAAAAAGTCTTGACTGTAGGAGGAAAGGATGGAGGCTGAAGACTCAGATGGATTTTGAAGTATAGGGAAGTAAGAAATTGCTGCTATGAGTTGATCATCATCTGTTGAAAGCAGAGGTGAGTTTGGAGAGGGTAGAGGTTGGGGAGGTGGTTAGGCCTGCTCCTCAAGCCCGTCAGAAAGAGTCCCTCCTCAGGGTCTTTGGTAGGCTGGACTTGGCACCTAGGAAGTTCCTCCTGGAGATACCCGCAAAGCTGTCTCCCTCCTCCAGGATCTTGACCCATCCACCACATGACCCTAGTTCATAGGACAGGAGGTCAGTTGTCTCATTATTAACTTGCACAGCTATTGTGTTATCAGATATATTTATTTACAATTTTTTTAATGTTTTTTATTCATTTTTGAGAGGGAGAGAGACAGAGCGCCGGCAGGGGAGGGGCAGAGAGAGAGGGGGAAACAGAATCTGAAGCAGGCTCCAGGCTCTGAGCTGGCAGCACAGAGCCCGACGCGAGGCTCGAACTCACAAATCATGAGATCGCAACCTGAGCTGGAGTCGGATGCATAACCAATTGTGTCACCCAGGCGCCCCCCAGATATACTTATTTAAAATGAGTTTATATGACCTACTAAACAGAAAACCAACTAACAATCAGAACATAATGTTTTCCAGTTACTGTCCTTTCCCCAGCTCATGTGACAGTTTGTGTTATTTGTTAATTTCTCCATGTCTCATTTTTCCTCATTTGGAAAATCAGGGTTTTGAGTAGATTACTTCAAAGATTTACTCCAGTTTGGAATTTTTCATATATATATCTGAGCAATATCTCAGCATTTCTAATTTTGGTATTTAATTTAAAAATTTATAGTCATGTCAAAGTGTCTATTTGATAAGTAACCTTACATTATTTTTAAAAATATTTTAAATATTAATCCAATTAGGACTAGAAAATTCTTTATATTCATAGAGTGTCTAATTGTTTGGTAAGGGACTTAGAACACATAATAATAAATATTATCCTTCAGTGTTTAATAGCTGCTGTTATTGTTCCAGTTAAATAAATATATATCTAAACTAGTCTGTTGAATATAACACATATAGTTATACTGTAAGAAGCAGATTCGATCTCTTCTACATTTGTTTAATGCATATGTACATTAAATATACTTGAAATTTTGTTCAGATTCTACTATATGTTCTAGCAAAATGGTGTCAGTAGTGAGAGAAACACATATGTAGTATCATTGCCCATTCAAATAGCTTGTGAATAGTTATATTCATGAGTTCTTACAAAGACCCTCTGAGCCAGGTATCATTACCCTCACTCTAGAGATGAGGAAACTGAGGACAGAGAGGTTACAGAATTTTCCAAGATCACACTGCTATTAGTGCCAGGCCTGGTCTGGCTCCCCAATCTGGACTTTCAACCCCCTGTTACCACCACCCCACAAAATGATGAAACACAGATTTAGATACTTATGTGCTGTATCCAGCCATAGTTCATTGAATTCACTGCTCTTAGAGTATTCAATGTTGTAATAATACCACTATTCATCCATTTTTCCTCGATGGGCATTTGTGTTATTTCTGAGTTTTTGCTATTTTGAACAGTGCTGCCATGAACAGTCCTGTATATGTCTCTGGCTTTACATTTTTCCAAGAGTTTTTCTTCATTATATGTTCAGGAATCAAATTTCATCTTAATAAGGTAATGCCTAATTGTTTTCCAAAATGGCTATCTACATTGTATTCCTGTCAGCCAACAGAAGAGCGTCTGTTGATTCACATGAACTGTATCTCTTGGGGTTCTTAATCTTGGTAGACAGAAGTGGAAATAATTCATTAGGAGAAAGGGAAGCAGTATTTGGTACAGAGGAAAAGTAGACCTTTAGCATCAACAGAACTTTTCTGTGTTTGAAGTCGTGGTCCTACAAACTCGCCGGAAGTCATAGCTCACACGCAATTTTTAACCCTTCCAGACATCATGATATACTTTTGTAAATTAAAGGTAGTTTATTTAATCTGTTGAACATAGTCACTACATAATAGACAGTGTAAATTCACTAAAAAATGTGAGTGGCATGCAAATAATCAGAACTGTAATTGTACACACAGTATGAAGGAGTTTACCGTCAACGTAATTACAGTGTCCTTTACAACAAAAGTATGGGAAAAAGGTACTTCATCAAGCAAGACATTTTCTAAGCTTATCGGCATAGTCAAGCCTTTTCAACTGGCATGCATCTTGTTTTGGTCTTCATAAATGCATGTGTGTTTCAAGTACAACCTGGCGAGCCGCTGTAGATGCCAAGATGAACAAGACTTTCAAAGGATTGATAAATGTACTGAAGTAGAGATGGGGTCTTGTTGGTAGAGAAAGAGATGGGGCAGGTAAAGTGATGAGACCCTGCGTAGTTGACATTAAGCTACAGATAGGCACTGACTATTATGGACACGCAGATTAAGGTCTAACCTAATGCTCGTCCTCCCCAGGCTGGGCAGGATAGGGATGCTGGTGGGAACGAGGTGACGTGACCTAAGACTTCAGAGCCCGGCTCCTTGGGCTGTTTACATATAGTTATCTCTGGGAAATGTGTGCATGCTAGTATCTAATACAGTTCTGAAGCAGTACATTGCCAGAAGGAGAAATATCAAATTAGTACATAAAAATTAAATACAGAACATGTCAGGTGTGGTATTTTTGCATGCCCAGATTGGACCTCAGGTTCCTCTAGAGACTTTGCTCCTAGCAGTACTTTAACTCCATGATTCTGTGTACCATGGTGGTCTTGATATTTTCTTATCATTAGGAAGAAACCACCAGGGTTTGCTTACATTTTTCACAAATGTCATTGAGAAATTTTAATGAGATGGTCTTTAAAAAGATTATTTTAGTTTAAGCTTCAACAAATGGCATAGATAGGCACACACATGCGTACATGTCTACACAATTGTAGGAAGGGAGGAGGGGATCCACACAGGCTACTTCAAACAGGATAATTGCTATGTGAATGCCATGTTGACAAAATAAAAACAATTCCGAAGCAAAATGGATTTTGATTAAGAAAACTTGACATTGGCAAAAATTTATTAGCAAATGTCACAAAGAAGCAGATTGGTACCACCCTCCACGTGTATTTCATTCATAGCATCACTGAATTCAGAGGGGAAGAGGGTGTGTTCAGGAAACAGGCCATACCCAGGATGGAAATCCGGTGACTCTATTAAATATGGCAGTTAATGTAAGTGATTGTCAATTGACCCTTAGAGAAAGCTGAAAATTGTTTGTGTTTGTTTTTGTTTTTAGAAATAGGAAGGACTTTAGTCTTATTAAGCAACAGGACCTTTTTAAAGCCATGCTTTCTATGAATAGTTTCCCTTCACATTCACATTTACTGTATAACGTGTACCTTGAAGGAATCGAAATGTGGATAGCTGAGACTCCGTGTGCCTTGGGATAAATCTGCTTATTTGGGTCATTAGCAGTTTAAATATATTTCAGAGATACTGAATTGTTTAATACTATTTTTAAAAGATAATTATTTCTTCTGAAAATTTTGGTTTCTATAAAGACAAAATTTCCGATTCAGAAGGCATGAGTAATAATATAACGAAAGATAAGATTCATATTCAAACAAAAAGTTCTTTCAAGTGCTCATTTTGTAAAATCACATCTCTTAATGCCCGAAGTCAAGACCATTAAATGCTAGAACAGAGTGCCCCTTCTCTGGGATTTCGAATTTCCTATCGTGAGTTCTCACATGTATACGCTGTTAGGTCAAAAGCTCTGTATCTCCACCTTTTGTGACTTTCCCTTACAATCTAGGCTTGAAGAATACCTAGTACTGGGATGTCAATCCAAATAAAAAGGATTTTTTTCTTTTAATGTCTGATATTCCTTGATCACTTATTTCTATTGGGAACACAGTGAAGAATATGATACAGTCTTTGCCCTCAAAGAGCTCAGAGTTTGGAGAGGGCTGGCAGTTAGAGATAAATGTCTATCAGACAGTGGAGGGAGAGTCACAGTGGGACATCTGCCTGAGGCAGGTGAGCCTGAGGTGATCCCTTTCTTTGAGAGGAGCAAGGAAAGCTCCTTATTGCAACTGACCCTTGAACTAGACAGGAGCCAGGGTTTGCCAGACTGGCAAGGGGAGTGGTGCTTGTTAAGGGGGTCCGGTGGAAGAAACTGAACCTGTAGAGGATTACAGAGCAGAACTGGGTGTTCTTGTGAGTGATGTGTCATTGAGATGCACTAGATAAGTGGGGTCTGTGCGCTGGATAGGGCACAGGAAGACGAACTGGTCGAGGTGTCCACCTCCTCTGTTCCGGGTTTGAGAAGACCTTATCATTGTATCCTGATACTCATTGTATGAAATAGAAGTGTTTTGGGATCGTTGGACATGACAGTCTAGAAAGAAGCCTGGAGACATTTTAAGGTGTAACTTAATGAGTTTATTTCAGTAGCATGGCGACAGGCCCATGTGCACAAAGAGATGCACTTTTGCCATATGAAGCTGGTGTTTATATGATTAGTGCTAAAGCAGGAGGGGATGTGCAAGGAGTATTAGACCATAAACATTTTCTTCAAATTTCTACTTTTGCATGATTTCCACTTTTCTTCAAATTTCTACTTTCACAAGATTTCTCTGAAACTTATTCAGTTTGATATTAACCATTGGTGAGATGTACAGGCAGTCATGAGACCCTTTAAGAATGAAGCACCAAGCACATATTTGATCCTTATGGAAACCATGCAGGCTGTAGGTCAGCCTTCTGGGCTTCAGGTGAAGATCTTTCTGCTTCTATCCCTCATCTTGAAATACATAGACTCCATGACTAAGTGCAGGCTAACAATGATAGTCCTAAATCTTGCTTAAAATGAAACTTTGAAGGTGGTAGAATTGACCAATTTTGCTGTTGGAGAGAATTTTTCTACCAAATGAGACCCTACATTTGTATCCTAACTCTTGGCTTCCAATTCCAATCTACCTCTACTCTATTTGCCGTAAGTGTCTTCTTGTTTCAGCAGACAAAGGAGCTTCCTTTGATAGCTTCTTAAGAGTGTTTTACATAACCACATATGCAGCCAAAACTCACAAGGCAACAGCATAGCCAAACCTATACTGTGTTATTCATAATGAAAAGTTGAATTTATCATGCTTCTTTGAGATACATAGAACTCTGGATGACCAACGTATCTTTTGCTCCAATTGATTCAGGCATCATTTATAGTGGTAATATTCTATTGCTCAATTGTTATGGAACATCAACTAGAACCCAAAGGGTGTGCTTTAATAAGCAGAGGAAGGAAAATGCCTCATTGGGAGATGGGTGCCCTGGGCTGAGAGTCAAAATCATGATAGCCCTCTAACATTAAGATTTAGTGACTTATAAATCCAGGAAACTCACTTAACTTCTCTAGGCATGTTTTTCTTTGCTGATATGGGAACGCTATCGCTCTCCCCAGTGCCTTATGGGGTTATGGCAAATATCACATCTGATTATCACCAGCTTATCTTTTAAAGTATTTTGGAACATTCAGCTATTCCTATAAATAAAATTTTCAACATCGTTTCAACTAAACAGTTTGAAATCTTTAGTATTTTGAATCATTTTGAATGTCATTTCCTTAAGATGTTTGTCCTTCCCAACCTAAACAAGGCACTGGGTTTTTGCTTAGGATCTGCATATGAAGGCCATTACTCTCCTTGGGCTGGCTGAGCATTACTCCAGCTCCCCTCCAGTGGAATGGCCTACTGATTTCAGTGTGTGCATTTAGGGAGAACTCAGTGTCTAGGAAGCTAATGTTGAACTTTGTGTCCAGAACTCACCATAAAACTCTTTGTCATCAGCCCTTCTATTGTTATCATAAATCAACATAACAAATACTAGGACTAAAACCAAATTGCTGTCACATAAATCAGTTCTAAATTTCTCCTCATGTTTAAAGGAGGTCATTGTGGAGGTTAAAAGATTCTCAAAGTGATTTTGTTAGGAAGAAATTGTAATGGTAAAAGGTTAACAGAGTCTGGCCAAGTGTAAGAAGTTTACTATGAGTAGGTGGTGAGGTCAAGATCCCAACCCTGAGGGTGAGGGTGGGGGTTTCTCAGGTTCAAGCCTCCCCTTGGAGGTTGTCTTCAAACTTCAGGACACCTGTGTCCAGGCCAGGTTTTGTCTAGACACATCTTCCCGGACTTTTGAAACAGTCATACCTACGACAAGGCATTCCTTCCTCTTATTTCACTGGCCAGTGTTGGGCATTATCAGTGTGTATTAGATCAAAAAATAAGTTTTGAAATTTTGTCCATTATCAGTATGATAAAAGAGACCATTGTTCCCCCAAAAGTTCAAGAAAAGTCATTCTCTTATTAGGGTATCAGTGGGTGATTAATAATTCTTACTCATTTAAAACTGCCATCGTAACAGAGGGTCAACTGAGATCTACTAATTTGGAAAGAAATTCATGCTCTTAAAGAGCACATGTTTTCCCTGTCCTTTAGGGAAAAAAAAAATAGCTGTAACCTTAGGTCAGCTGTTCATAATATTCATCAAAAAGGATCAACCCTTCATATTTTGTGAAAAGTAAATAAAAACTAAACCAGAGTGACTTACTGGGGGAGATAAGCAAAAGCAAAACAAAAACAAAACAAAAAACAACAAGATAAAATATAAATAAGCAATACATATAATTTCAGATCATGATCCATGGCATGAAGAAAATAAAACACATGGGGCAATGGCAGGAAGAATGAGCAGGGGACAGCTGGTCAAGAGTAGCTGAGGAGATTTGGGGCACCTGGGTGGCTCAGGCGGTTAAGCATCCAACTTTGGCTCAGGTCATGATCTCAGGGTTCTTGACTTTGAGCACCATGTTGGACTCTGTGCTGGCAGCTCGAAGCCTGGAGCCTGCTTCAGATTCTATGTCTCCCCCTCTCTCTGACCCTCCCTCACTCACACTCTATCTCTATCTGTCTCTCAAAAATTAAACAAAAGCATTAAAAAAAAACTAAAAAAGAAAATAAGACTAGCTGAGGAGAGCCTTCCCTGGATAAGCATCATTTGTGCTAAGGCTCAGAGGAAGAGTGGGAGGCAGCCGGGTAAGGGTCTGGGAAAAGAATGGTCCAGGCTACTGGAATGGTTTCAGGGGTCTGGGGAAGAAAAATGCCATATGTTTGGAGCCTAGTGAAAAAGAAGGAATAGTGAAAGCAGACCAAGTCAGGAAAGTAGACAGGTGCTCTGTGACTGAGATGATGATGATGATGGTGATGACGACAACTTCATGGGAAGACCATTGGAACATTCTAAGCAAAGGTTTGAAATGATGTGATTAATAATTAGAAAAACCCTGACTGCTGTGGAAAATAACATTCTGGAGGCAGTGGGGGATGGGGCAAGAAGGGAAGGCGGGAAACCAAGAAAGATGCTGTTGCAGAAATGCAAGCTAGAGATGATGGATTAGGTGGCATAAGGGGGGAAGATGAGAAGTGGAAGAGTTCAAGATATAGATTGCAGGAGAATAGAACCAACAAAAACCCACTGATGTATGCTCATGGGTCATAGGAAAAAGAGACTGGTCCAGAATGTCCAGAATGTCTCCTATGTTTTTGTCCTCAAGGACTAGGTTGGTGATGGTCCCATTTACAGAGATGAGGAAAGGTTGGGAGTGATGGAATGGGGATAATGGGAGAAATAAAAAAAAACACAAAAGCTCTCTTCTGGATGTGTGAACTTAGAGAGAAGTCTGATGAATGAACACCCAGTAGAAATGGGAAGTAGGTAGTTGACTAGATACGTCTAGAGCTCAGTGGGAAGAGCAGAGCTGGAGATGAAAGCATTGGGAATCATCAGCATATAGATGATGTTTAATGCCTTGGGCCTGGGTGCGATAACACTGTATTAATTTTCTCTTTCCAGTCATGTTGTTTTCTGGCTTTTTATGAATCATAGCTTTTCAGACTTTAACGGGACTCTTCATAGCTTCCATTGCTCTGGGTAGGTTCACATTTTATTTAGCATAATACATTAAGCTGGCAGCTTCTATTTCTAGGTTTGTTGCAAATTGTTGATAAAATTCACAAGTGCTAAATTTTATAAGAGTATTTTTTCCTTGGGTTCTTTTTTATGGTTGTTAATGAGCTTGAGAATTTCTTATAATGCATAGTGTCAACTTAAAGCACATTTCTTGCATGGGACCTCATTATGTATAAATTTCTGCTTATAACAGAAGGCATGCTCCTTTTAAAGTTGGAGGGGGTTTGATACCTGCTGTGTTCATAGACATGCAGCCCAAGTTTTAAATTTCTTCCACTGGAGACGTTGACAGTTTGACATTTTTAACAGGTCTAAGTTAAATAAAACAGTATTTAAATAAATACAAAAAATATCTTGGAGAAGTGGGTTCATAGCTAAGACTGTTGAGCATCCTTCTTTCCATAATTTTTCATGGAGGATGAACATTCAAATACTCGTAATTTATGTCAATTGAATGGCAATCAATTTTAGTATCTAATAAAAGAAACTTTAACTCCAAAGTGAATTTATATGTATTTGTTGGTTCTTAAAAAATGGTTAATTAAAATTGTATGATGACTGTTGCAATTATTAGAATGGATCATTTTTCCTTGCCACATTTTCATCTATTTTATTTATTTGGAAATGAGTGGTGATATTATATATGCCAAAGATGGAAATCATACTGTTCGAAACATGTCTGTATAGTTGCCTCAGGTCAATTTCACAATATTATGTGTGTGAATTAGTTAGGGCTGCTCTAATAAAGGACCACAAACTGGGTGGCTTAAACAACAAAATTTATTGTCGCTCAGTTCTGGAGGCTAAAAGTTGAAAATCAAGGTACTGGTTCCTTCTGAGGCTGTGAGAGAGAACCCGTTCTGTTCTCTCCCTTGGCTTCTGGTGGTTTTCCAGCAATCTTTGGTGTCCCCGGCTTGCTCAAGCATGACACTGATTCTTCAGTGATGTTCTCCTGCTGTGCACGTCTCTGTCCAAATTTTACTTTTAATAAGGACAGCAGTCATTTTGGATGAGGGAACACCCTAATGGATTCATTTTAACTTCTTTATGTCTCTAAAGATCCTATCCTCAGTTATGGTCACATTCACATATTCTGGGGATATAATTCAACCCATAAAAGTATGTAACCCTCTTTCCTTACTAACATTCTTAATTTTCCTTACATATTGTTAGTGTTAATCCTGTAGACGTTCTGACTCTATGTATACTTCTAACGCTCACGCGTAGCCCCATTTATATGCTCATGACACATTCACAAAGCCAGTTTATATCTTTGATGCTGACCACTTCTCCAAACTTCAAATTTCTATTTTTACCTGCCTTGTTACCTCCAACTGGATGAATGAGAGATGTCACAGGCTTAAGATGTTCAAAACCAAAGTTTTGTTTTCTATCCCTCTCTTCAAATGCTCTTATGTCATTCTTTCCCATCTCAGTAAATGATCCCTCCATTCCCCTTCTCTGTCCGAAGAGCTAAGTCATCCTGCCATGTCTCTTTTCTTTATTCCCATCTAATATCTGTTCCATTGCTGTATTAGTTTCGTATTGCTGCTGTAACCAATTGCAACCTAATAGCTTAAAACAATGCTATTTATCTTGTGTCTCAGAAGTCCAACATAAGGCTCACTGGGCTAAAATCAAGAGAGCTGCACTCCTTTCTGAAGGTCCTGGGGGAGACTGTGCTTCCCAGTTTAAGTTGTTGGCTACATTCAGTTCCATGCAGTCATAGAATTGAGGTTTCCAGTTCTTTCCTAGCTGGTGACCCCAGCCATTCGTAGCATCTGGGTCCATTTGTATTCTTTGGCTCAGGCTCTCTCCCTCCATCCTTGAAGCCAGCAAAGGTGCCTTTGAATCTCTCTGACCTCCTTTTCTGCCTCATCTCTTGCTTTTTCTGCCAGACTCCATGCAGAGAAAATTCTGGCCTTTTAAAAGTTCATGTGATTAAATTGAGCCAATCTGGTTAATCCAGGATAGTCTGTATATTCTTGGGTCAACTCTTGTATAACCTTAACTCCATCTTCAAAGTCCAAGTCCCTTGACAGTAGAACTTAGTTAAATGTTTTACTGAGTAATCAGGGCACAGGAAGTAGGGGAAGGGGGAATTTTTTTTAGAATTCTTCCTGTCACTACAACCATGTCTTGTTAGCTCCATTTCAGGACACTTCTGCTTTTCTTCCTCCACCACTACCACTGTATTCCAGACAGCGATTGCTGTTTCTAGATGTTACCATATATACCTCATTTGTTACCCCACATGTTTTGTATGGATCATCGTTTATCAGATCCAAACAGAATTATTTCTTCATAACTTGTGTTGTTCAAGACACTTTTGCCTTAAATTTAGCATAATACATTAAATTGATCTTTTTAAAAATAATATCTGTCAGAAAATGTTACTCACATCCCTCCAGTGGCTTTTTTTTTAGAATCAAATCCAAACCTTAAAATGGCCTTCAAGTCCCTATTTATTCCTATGAAGGCTAGATCACTTCATCAGACAATTTTATTTCCTGCATAGCACTTATCACCATGAGAAGCCATCTTTTTCATTTATTGTGGATGCTAATAGTCTGTGACTGTCCCCCCTTGTCTATTATCTTCATCTCCTAGATTACATTGACATTGTGGTCATTCTAAATGCTTCTATCTCTGTATGATTTATTTATTTTCTTTTTTTAAATATTTATTTTAATTCTAGTTATTTAACATACACTGCAATATTGGTTTCAGGAGTAGAATTCAGTGATTCGTCACTTATATACAACACCCAGTGCTCATCATAAGAAACGCCCTCCTTAATGCCCATCACCCATTTAGCCCATCCCCCACCAGCCTCCTTCCATCAACCCTCAGTTTGTTCTCTATCATGAAAAGTCTCTTATGGTTTGTTTCTCTCTTTTTCCCCGCTCCCCATTTGTGAAACTCCACGTATGAGTGAAATCATGTGGTATTTGACTTTCTCTGATTGACTTATTTCACTTAGCATAATACATTCTACCTCCATCCACGTCTTTGCAAATGGCAAGATTTCATTCTTTTTTTAAAAAAAAATTTTAACGTTTTTATTTAGTTTTGAGACAGGGAGAGACAGAGCATGAACAGGGGAGGGTCAGAGAGAGGGAGGCACAGAATCTGAAACAGGCTCCAGGCTCTGAGCTGTCAGCACAGAGCCCGACACGGGGCTCGAACCCACAGACCACGAGATCATGACCTAAGCCGAAGTCGGCCGCTTAACCGACTGAGCCACCCAGGCGCCCCAAGATTTCATTCTTTTGATGGCTGAGTAATATTCCATTGTGTATATATACCACATCTTTGGACATTTGGCTTTTTCCAGAGTTTGGCTATCATTGAAAATGCTGCTATAATATGGAGGCTCATGTACCCCTTTGAATCTATTTTTGTATCCTTTTGTATCCCTTTCTGTCTGTTCTGAGAGTGTCACTGTGCTTGGTACCCTCTACTCTGAACAGTGAAAAGAACTTTTCCTCATGAGTTTTTCCCCTAGACACTGTGAGGAATATATTAGGCAAGCCCCCAACCCCCCAAAACTTGTAACTTTAATTTCATATAGTTCTATAACCTTTCATTGAACTAGGGTAAATAAATCTTATTCCAATTTTATAAATAAAGAAACTTCATTCAAGACCAATTAAGTAGCTTCCCCAAGAAAACCTGGTGCTGTAACTCACACTCTGAGCACATGTTCCGGATTCCTTTCTGAATCATACCAGCATTGGCATTTATCCCACAGGTATGCAAATTAATTATTCAACCACTTTTTTCCAAAAGTGGATATAAATCATTTTTGTGTTACTATCTAATGTTTCTCTTTGGCACTTTTATTGCCATCAAATATTAAATTATATGGAGGAGCCTGAAAACGACTGGCAATGTGTGGCAACAAAACTTTTCCAAGGAAACAAGGAAGGGAGGTTGGAAAGAGGAGATGATGCGGAGGCTTCAGTGTTGGCACCTAAGGCTGTTCATTCCTTTTTCTACTTCACTCAGGAGCCTAAGAGGAAGCAGGGATTCATTTCTTTACTACTTGAGACCCAAACCTGATTGTGGTTTCTACACTTCCCGTTATACATTTCCTAATCCCTGGGGGAACGAACGAACGTAGGACTCCAAACTAAAAACAAGGGCTGAATGAAATGGTCATGCAAATCTCCCTGGCGTCCTTCCAATGGTATATTGAGATTATGCATGCCTTGCTTCATTTCCCATTCAGTGTGGTAATACTAATGTGACTGTTTTAATGAGATAGTTTCTAGGAATTGGGACCTGGGTGTTTAAATGGATCCAGGTAATATTAGACCCTTGGACATGTCTAGAGGTTAGCCCCAAGCTTTCTAGGGGAGAGAGGAGGAACTAAGATTTGAAAAGCCAGAGAATGTCAGAGCAGGGGGCAGGAGAATAAACACTGCATACAGAAGAGGGGAGGAAACTTACAAAATTGGGGCTAACAATCTGCAAGGAAAGATTCAAGGCTTGAGAGCAGACTTGTGCTCTGGCCCACACTCCACCATATACCGGCCCGGGGCCTGCCATGGTCATTCCCATTCTGGAATCTCTCTCACCACAAAGAGGGGACAATAGCAGTTAGTTGCAGTGCTGAAAATTGTTGTTGATGTAAGTATTTTGCATGATGTCTAGGTCATGGTTACCGTCCAACTCATGTTAACAATCAGAACCTTTGTAAATTTCCCAGGCCAACCGCATGGCTGTTGAGACCTGGGGCATGAGTTGCTGCAGCTGAATGCTGTATAAATGAAATACTGCCTTTCTTCCAAAATCTGACCCACCGTAAGCCACATTTTAGCAACTGACTTCAATGGTAAAAGAAGAACCAGCCTATGAATCTGAATGCTCACCAAACATGCAAGAGGAAATTTCTGTGTTCTTATTTCTGCCCTCGATGTGAAAGAGTAAATTAGCAAATAACTTTTAAGTTTCAGAATATGATTTAATACTATACATTTATCAATTATAAAGGAAACTGCTAATCAGTCTGTGTACATCACTATAGGTATGAGTAAATTGATTTGTTTAAAAAAAAATAAAATTGCAGCGTGCCTGGATAGCTCCGTTGGTTGAGCATCTGACTCTTGGTTGCGAGCTCAGGTCATGATCTCATGGTTTGTGAGTTCGAGCCCCATGTCTGCCTCTGTGCTGACAGAGCATAGCCTGCTTGGGATCCTCTCTCTCTCCCTCTCTCTGTGCCCCTCCCCCTTTCTCTCTCTCTCAAAATAAATAAAATTTAAAAAAATCAATAAATAAAATTGCTTTTCTAGAAGGAGGAATAAGTACCAGATATTGAGTGTTTCCAAATAATAGTAGAGAGCAACTATGTGAGGGCGGAGATATGTCTATCTACTTAACTGCCTTTCAGAATAGTGCTCAGAACAAAATAGCCATTTAATAACCATTCATTGAATGAATGAAGAATGCCTGAATGCTAAAAAAAAAAAAAAGGACTGCTCCAAGTACTAATTTGTTGGACTATGTAATAGACTTCTCTGCAGTATTTGCCTTTCATAAAGTCAGCCTCTGTCTATTTACATTGCCTTTTACTTTTAGGGAAACCCATCTTCCTAGGTTTTACATTTTACATGAGCGTAACATGATAATCCAGACAAATGTGGGACCTCTGTGATTAGCCATTTACTCTGGACTCCTTTGGGGCCTCCAGTCTGTTTTACTTTTGCTCCCGGTATGTGGCACGATAATCTTGGTTTCTCAGGACCACACTGAGTTTTTTAGGAGTCCCGGTGCTGCACATGAAATCCTGACAATAACACCAACAAGGGATAGTAAAATTGAAACCTGTCAGTTACTATAATATCTAATGTAGACTGTGTTTGTTCCCTGGTGTGGTTCTTGTTAAATGCATATACTTAGACTGTGTTTTGGAAACTAGAATTGACAACTTTCGTATTGCAAAAGTAGGCAGCCACCTTCTTAATATACTAAATGCAGGTGAAAGTTTGTTCAATGGGTTTATGAAACTATGGCACTTATACTTCTTTGCTCATGGTTAGTTCGTGTTATGTTTTGGAGGTAAAGGCATACAGGGTCAATAGTTTATTTGGTAGTTATTAAGATGCCTCTTGTGAAGTACCCTCTTCCAGATGCTTCTTTACTCTGTTATAGGTTCAAGAATAACCCAGGAAGGCATCTTTCCTTTTAACAAATGGGTAATTTATATTGCATTTACCAAAATATTTTAATAAGTCACCTCACTGTGTCGTAAGGTACTGGATTTACCCCCTCATTGATTGTAGGCTGCCACTGGCACAGGATAATTCTAGAACTATTGCTTCATTCTAGTATTATACATTAATGTTATTAGCTTGAAAAAGGAAAAGCAGCATGCTAAATTGTTAATTTTGTTGTTGCTGTTGTTGTCGTCGTTAGTATTTAAGGAGAATGTGAAACTGTCTCTTGGCTTCTGTCTTTTTCAAACCTGAATGTTGTAAGATTATTCTGTAAGTGCCCGCACTGGCGCAGTATGTCAGTCTTCCATCTGGACAGACACTGGGTGAGATGCTCTGGACTCCATGGCCAAAGGGCAATGCCCTGGCTTCTTGCTGCGACTGCCAAGGAGGTGTTTGAATAGTGCTATCGAATGTCATCATGTTTATTATGCATTCTGACACATGTCCATGGGGAACTTGCCTGAAAAGAAATACTCATTTGCGTTGCTTTGGATTCTCAAATCTTCCTGGATGACAAAAATCATGGAGATATTCCTAGTGCCAACGATGAAAAAAAATCTCTAATATATCTCTACCTATAATTTCCTAATTATGATAATATTAATATAGAAGTGGCAATGCTTAGGTATTGTTATGAACCACTTGCATTGTTAAAATTAAATTATGATGGCATATTTTACAAAAATAGATTTTTAAAAAGAGAAATTATATCATTAATTTCCAGAGGAAGAGAAATTGAATCTCATGGTGCTTTGCATGCCTTTATTATTAAGGGAACTTAATTATCATACCCTTGGAGGAAATCCCTTGCCTGCCAAAGCCTTGGGAACAAAAGAGAGGATGGAAGGGGTCACTTGTTGCCACTTGGCTCAAAACCTTCCAGAGAGTTGGGGGTTGGGGAGAAGGGAGTTGAAGGGGTTCAGGTGAATGTTTTGAAACATAGCACTAAGTACTTCCTTTAATGAACACTACCAAAGTGTATTTTAATAAGTGCCTGAGCACTTTTTTGTAATTAGCTTGGTAACTTAACTTCCCAAATAAGAACTTTGATATAAATTGGCTTTCTGTTATTAAATTCACAATATCGTTCTGGTTTTAGATACTACTATCTAATTGAAAGATTGTTAAGATCAAAAGTGATAATTTATGTAAAACCATTTTGTAAACTATAAGGCAGTAGATGTTTATGTGGTTATCATTATGGTATATTTTCTCATTTAGGAAAGTATGAGTTATTAAAATCTTAATGAGTCGTGAGACGTGAACAAACAAATATTAACAATTAAATCTAATAAAGTGATTTAAATAAATTTACAATGACTAAGGTTTTTCAGACAGACCGAATTAGAATTTGGAGATCTAAATTTTATTTTTTAAGGAGCTGAATTAAATCCGTTCCAATTCTGTATGGCTTATTATGATGCCTCGTCCTGTCGGGGAAATTTTCTGCAGAAGAAAATAAAATTCATATATAGCAATATGCCCTTTTCCATAGTACTGTAAGAAAGACACTGTGGAAATAGAATCTGATAATGCCAATTAGGTCACAAACAGCAAAAAAATGGTGAAAATTATGGTATGGTAAAAAGCAATGGGTGTGCCCGGGTGGCTCAGTCAGTTATGCCTCCAACTCTTGGTTTCGGCTCAGGTCACGATCTCATGGTTTTGCGAGTTTGAGCCCCACGTCAGGCTCTGTGCTGACAGTGCTGAGCCTACTTGGGATTCTCTATGTCTCCCTCTCTGCCCTTCCTGTGCTTGCTCTCTCTCTCTCTCTCTCTCTCTCTCTCTCTCTCAAAATAGATAAGTAAACATTAAAAGAAAAGAAGCACATTATTTGTGATTCTAGCCTCTCCTGTACTTCTCAGATAATGTGCTGTCTCACAGTATGTGCATGTGAAAGTATGTACTCATGTTCTTGTTCATACATACATCGATACAGATACATATTCACATGTGCCTCTGTCAGTCTTTGTTTCAGAGATGAGATATTCTATAATACTTCTGCATAGTGTATTACTCTAGAGAAATGTCCTTGCCAAGCACTTTATGCAAGTCGAATGGTAGTATTTTTTAGATTCAGAACTCTTAATGTTCTTTTCATTTACTTCAGCTATTTATCTGCGAGCTTTCAATCTCACCAGGAGACAGGCGTTCATGGATGCCTTCACAGTGTTGTTCCTGTTGCATTTTTATCACCAATACTCTCATTACCTTCGACTTCTGTGCTATTACTGCTGAGTTAATTGCTGACATTTCCTTCCAGATCAAACCTTTCATTACCAACATCATTGTCTGGAAATGTTCTGCCCAATAATTTTTAAACACAATTTCCTGTGCCAGTATTCATTTTAAAAGATATGCCCGTGTATTGGTTCAACTGATGCATATTTTGTTTCAAGTTGGGAAAATAAAATAGTGTATTTAATACATCTGTAGAAGATATTCAGTACTTTTATACATCGGCAGATTTTTTTTTTATATATAGTTTCAGGGTTTCTCAAACATTGCTTAGAATTTAGGTGACAGCAAATGTTTTTTACATGCTGATTAAAAACACACACATACACATACACATACACACACAACAACAACAACAACAACAACAACAACAACGCGCCCACATACTGATATTTTAATGTAGGTAGTAATCCTCTAAGTCGATAAGTACTTCAGTGATTATTTTGGACATCCAGCAATTCCAGATGAGGAAAACGTAGATGGTAGATAGAGAATTGGAAGTTGGAGTTACATATTTCAATGACAGGTCATTTTCTCCAGATTTGTATTCACATCTGTGCTTCAGAATTAGATAACCAACATTTATGGTCCCAGGTTTTGAGATTTCCGGAAAGTGGGTACATTGATGCATTTTTGAGCGACCTTGAAACTTTGGAGTTCCTTAGCATGCACTTGAGGTATCAGTTTGATGGCAAAAGAATGTCATCAGAATATCAGGAGAAAGTTGTACCTTTGAGATCCCCAGGTGTACAGTGAGTCTCAATTAGTTGGATAGCCATGTCTGGGTGCCATTTGTCAACACGAAAATAATAAACCCTTTGCCCTAAGAACCCTAGTGGAAAGGCTAAACAATATTTCATTTGTCCCTTTTCCATTGCCCGGATTCATCACTGAATTGTACTCCCAGGCATAAATCTCACCTTTGATACACATTGACCTCATAGATAAGTAGAACTTACAGTCATTTTGGATTTTAGGAACTAGTGGAAATAAAACAAAAAACCAGAAAAAAAATCCTTTTGACAGCCATACATATGACCTTTTGGGGAAAAAGGTTTATTTGGTAAAAACTACTGCTTCCAAGTTCAAGATTTCATATGCAGGGGAGAATGAAAAATCCAAAAGTTAGTACACTTAAAACCTGTTGATTCCTACAAAAAAGTTCTAGAAGACACAAACTTCCCAAAAGATGAATTAGAAATAAAATGCCTCTTTGAGATAAAATTTTCTCTGATAGTTAACTTTTCTTTTTTAAAACTATTTCTTTCAGTTTTCTAGGAAATGGCACTGTGTCCTCATGATCTACCAAATCAGCTTGTCCCATACATTTTGTGGCTACAGGCACTATACTTACTTTGGATGTTTATGAGCCAGTCCTTAATGATTATTAACTTGCAGTTACTGGTAAAATGTTTTGGTTATGTCTTGTACTTCTCGTAAATTATCATGGTGACTTAAAATATGTTTCTTCACCTCTTGGTCTTCAATTCATGTGTTAAAAGGCTGTAGGTAAAAGATAATTCCTCTCTCTTCTCAACTGGTAAACCTGCCTATCGGAGTCCTATTAAAGGGAGAAGTGATATGTATTTCCTGTTATTTAAGGAACTACAACTAAATCCTTCAAATGTTAGCAAATAAAGAACTTTTAAATGTCTATATACAATATCAACCTTAATGACCTTTACAATGATAGACAAAACCATAGTTGACAAAGGATTACTTAGTAGGTGGACTAGATTGGGGACAGTTCTGGGATGCTGGCTCCCTTAGGAACCTGGCTGATTGGGGGGGGACTGGGATTTCTCATTAGAACTTCCTTCGTGGGGAGTAAGGTGTGGATAATCTGATCCTTCATTGCTCTACAAACCCCTTAAGAACATGATGGCACTGTGGCTTTTAAGCATGACTCCAGAAGACAAACTTAAAACCTTGTAAATGATTATAGGGATCTCCAGTGGGTAAGAACATGAGTTCTGAAGTTAAACTGCTCCTGTGGAAATACAGGTTCTATTACGTAAAATCTCTGTGATTTGGGGCACATTACTTAATCTCTCTGAATCTTTTTCCTCATCTTTAAAATGAGGTAGTAACTTGCTCCATTCGACTGGATGCAGAAACCATGTACCGTTCCACTCCTACTTAAGCTGCTTTTTTGTAAACAAAAAAGCAAGCTATTCCTTACCACGTGAGGATATGGACAAAGGCAGTTTCAGGGGTGTGGGAAGTGAGTTCTTGTTATCCTGTGGTGAGTTCCTTACCCGGTAAAATGCCAGCTCTTCTTTTTTTTTTTTTTTTTTTAATTTTTTTTTTTTCAACGTTTTTATTTATTTTTGGGACAGAGAGAGACAGAGCATGAATGGGGGAGGGGCAGAGAGAGACGGAGACACAGAATCGGAAACAGGCTCCAGGCTCTGAGCCATCAGCCCAGAGCCCGATGCGGGGCTCGAACTCACGGACCTCGAGATCGTGACCTGGCTGAAGTCGGACGCTTAACCGACTGCGCCACCCAGGCGCCCCAATGCCAGCTCTTCTTATTCTCATTGTTATTTGTTTAATATTCCACAGCCCAGAGTGCTCGGTTGCAAATTAAGGGAAACATTATTAGAGGCCAAATTTTGAACCTAGGGCAAGAACGAGAGAACATAGCATAAACCTACGGAGGTAAATAAGCCTCAGTTTTTCATCCAGTCCATCTGATGACCTGAGAGGCTTTGAAAATGCCAAGCAATCACTTCATTCCAGATGGGCCGTACTTATAAAGGAGCAACCTCAGGATTTAGGAGCTTTAGAGAACTGTAAACAAAGCTTATAGACATCCTAACAAACGCTTATTTCAAAAATGTGGTATCAATTCTAGAACCAGCTGCAGTTGTATCATTCGGTCAGGGCCTCCATTTATTAGATAACAGTGTTTGGGCAATGTTCAGAAATAGAGACATATTCAAAACATATTGTAGAAAAGTCTTCAAAATTCTCAAAAGAGAGTGTATTATTTCAATAGATGATACGGTACTTGATGTGGGAAACAAAGGCAGGAGGAAGTATAGATAAAATTAAATTTGCGTATAACCTGCAGCCAAAAATACTTGAGGGTGGGAGAGTAGAACATTTCTCCAGGAGCTCAGCACAATCTTAATATTCATGTTTTGCTAGAGGGAAAAACAACCTTAGCTTGACCATAGCTAGGCCTCCACTATCCCAGGAGTCTTTTTAAGCATATGATATTGCTTTTGGAAACTTCCCCTTGCCTTTACCTCCCCCAACTCCCAACTGTATAATCAGTCACTGTTCCCAATCCAGGGGCAGCTCTTTCTGCCCAGGGGTCCTGGCCCCATGCTTCAGTAAAATCACCTTTCTGCACCAAAGACATCCCAAGAATTCTTTCTTGGCCTTCGGCTTCGGACCCCACCGCCTCCAAACCCCATCAGCACCGATCCTATTGTGATTCACATCTGTTTAATATACACATCTGTTTAGTAATATCTGTTACCATATCTGCAGGCAAAGTCCTTTCAGGAAAGATCAGTTTGGACTTGGCTTTGGCCAGCTTCCTACACTACTCCATCCACATCCAGCCCCACCACAGGACAAAGAACAAGTTTTGAGATTGTTCTTAGGCAGTCATGATGAAATGGAACATAAAGCATACTACAATTCATGAAAGATTGCTGACCAAATAGTTTTTAAATTTTTTGTGTGTTTATTTATTTTTGAGAGAGGAGCAGAGAGAGAGAGGGAGACACAGAATCCGAAGCAGCCTCCAGGCTCTGAGTATCAGCACAGAGCCCAACACGGGGCTCAAACCTACCAACCGTGACATCATGACCTGAGCCGAAGTCAGATGCTCAACCGACTGAGCCACCCAGGCGCCTCTATTCTTAAGTAATCTTCACACCCAGTGTGGGGCTCAAACCTACAACCCTGAGATCAAGAGTCACATGCTTTACCAGCTGAGCCACCCAGGTGCCCCTAACCAAATATTTAAATGCTGCTCTCAGTTTAAAAAATGCTTACAAGCAAGCAAAAGTACAAAGAGGGCACTAGCATCCGAGAATTACAGGGATGCTCATCATCTTGAGCCTTTTGGTCCTTGTTTAATCCCCATCACCATGAGAGTGCACCGCTGGCCTTTGTATCTTAGCTTTCCAAGATACAAGTTAAATCTTAAGTTAGAGGACGGAATGTTCCAGGCTAAATGTAAGAAAGTGTGCCAATACCCAGGGAGAATATATCCTATGGAGGAAATTATACCAGAATATTTATGTAATTCTGATGTGATATATTGAAATGTATAGTTTCAAGTATTTACTTGTTTGTTTTAAACGTGCCCCTCCAATTTCTTTGAAACTTAGTATTTTTTTTTGTAAAGAATTATTTTTAAAGTAGTCTCTTTGGGTAATGTTGTAGCCAAACACATTGTGGGAAGAACTTAAAATGCTTAGTCATGCGCGTTTTCTTGTTGGTATTCCTCAGGCACCTCAGCCTAGGGCAATGACGTAATACCTAAGTCGGCCCAAGAAACAGGGGCCACTCTGTTTTGACAGAGTATTATTCATGATCACCACTTTACATAAATGTTAAAGAATATGAGATAAAGACGGAAGCTAATTATGCAAAAAATTGAAACAAATGCTACTCTTAATACTGGGAGATGAAGATAGGATACTCTTAGTAGTCAGATAAATTGAATTATTTGTTAGAAGATAATGTCTGAAATATGTGCTTGAGATATGGTAAAGGATAAAATATGGTAGACATTGTCCATTCAACCATAAAGAAATTCTCCTTTGTCATTTAAAATGTTGCATTCTGCAGAGGGGTGTGTGTGTGTGTGTGTGTGTGTGTGTGTGTGTGTGTGTCAGAGAAAGAGACAGGCTGCTTTAAAAATAGGAACTCTGCATTTAAAAACGAGAATTCTGTGTTATTATTAATATTACCTGGAAAATGCATATATTCATGATAAAACTGGTCCACTGTGGCATTTTAGAAGTATTCCATAGAACAGATGTGTTTCTACCTCTTATTAATTAATGCGTTAAAAAAATCATGTTCTAAATTCACTCTCTTGGAGTCATTGCAGTCATGCATTCGGCAACTGGGGATTCCTGACTTCCAGCCTTGTTTATGCCCAAAACATTAATTCATATGAACTTCATGGATTGATAATTGACAGCATTAGGAATGCCAAGGGGTTTGCTGAACCTTTATCGGATGGTCAACTGCACATCCTATTTGAGAAACCAAGAGTGCTTTGAATACAGTGAAATTAATTTCATGCCAGGGTAGAGCGCTGTCCCTGCAATCCTCTGGTCTTAATCTCTCATTCCATGAGCTTTAACTTAAAGCGGACAGTGAAGGAAGGCATGTGATTTGCCCAGTATAAAAGGTCCCAAATAAGAGGTTTATATCCCGGTAGGGCAAATAATCACCAAAATGTATTTTATTAATGGGATTTAGTATATGTAGCCTACATTTCTAGTTACAGAGTTCAGGTTTACGCTGATTGGCGTTCAAGAGCTAGTGTGTGATCTCATGCATTTCCAGCCTCTTAGTACTGAGTGTCCTATTTCTGAGTGTGCCTGACACCAGGTAGTGACATTTGAGCAGCAGCAGGCAGCACGGGGTTCAGTTTTGTCCAAGTAGCTGTCACTACCAGGGCCCTAGGCAAAAGTCCAGCATTGTTTGTGTCACTGGCTTCCTCTTTTCTCTTCTTCTTTCCCCCAACGCTAACATGTCCTGCGATCCATCCTGGCCATGGGCAGCAGAGATAACCACAGACTACAAATGAAAAGCTGAGCTGGCCCCAAAAATATTACTCCTTGCAACTATTTAATTGCAAAAGAATCTTTGTTCTAAAGTTTCACCATGCCCTTTGAAAGGCAGACTCAGTAATTTGGCTGTCATTCATTTGTAATTTTATACCTTAGAGTCCAGAGGGATAGTAAATAGAATTACAGAGTTTTATCCTGGAATGCTGGTTCTGAGGGGAAAAAAAAAAAAAAAGCCAAAATTTCAGGAAAGAACCAAGTTAAAAAAAAAAACTCATTTAAAGATTTTTCTACTAAAAGTATACAACTATTCATATTCCACTTACTTGGAAATCACTACAAAGTCTTCACTTGTTTGTAATGTTAATAAAGCTTTCCTGTATTAATTAGTGCTGCTTATTCTTTTATCGTGCTGTCAGAGTTAGTGGGTACAAGTGGCCAGAACATTAAAATGCAGTTTCTTTCTTTTGTCAGATCATTTGTCCAGTAGAACACAACATAGTGAATTATTTTTAAATTGATGATACCACACCAAATAGTGATCCCTTCATTCTTTAGTCCTACTTCTAAGACTTAAAAGCCTTTTATTTTCATTTAAAATAACTTGGTAAGCTGAATTTAAAATGGTTTTTTTCTCATTTTTTTGCTTTTTTGTTTTTTTTTTAGAAAATCAGGAACATTCGTAGCTACATAATGTACATGTTTTCATTCATGCCTGATATCTAGGATTGGAAATCATTTAGGACTTTATTTTTCTAAGAATAGTATACATACAGAAAAGTGGATACACCATGAAATACAGCTTGGTCAAGATCATGTGTATAAGACTCGGCCATACACTGCGTTTGGTTATCGGTTTATTTATTTATTTATTTTGCTGAAAAGAATTTCCTTGTGCACAGATGTCATGCTACATTTCTTCTTGTTCCTGGGCGTGTCGGTAGTGTCCAGGTGGGGCTGATAGGAATATTGCTGGGAGGAGCATGCTGATAGATGTTTCTGGAGTACTTGTGTGCACCTTTCTGTGGAGTGTATTCCTGGAAGTAGAATTTCAGAGACCTCGAGGGATGTCCCGAAGGGCTGTAGAAGAGATGGAAAAACACCAAATTACTCTTAGCATTTTACAATTCCACTCAGTCTGTGAAAGTTCTGCTGACACCCGGTAGTTTTCAGTATTTGATATTTTGTCTCTCTTTTTTTTTTTATTATTTTAACCATTCTCATGGTTATTCTCATGAGTATGTACTGGCATCCCTTGGAAGTCATAAATTTGCGTGGCACTAACGAGTAATAAAGTTGATCATCCCCTTTCTGTACTGCCCATGTGGACAGCCCCTTTCGTGAAGTGCTTGTTTAGGTATTTTGACCTTTTTTTTGTGTTGGGTCACTTATCTTTTTGTATTAGTCTGCATTTGGAGAGTTTTGTTGATGATATAGATATACTTACATACACAGACACACATAAAGAATGAGAATATCTTTTTCCACTAGCTGCCCTGTCACTTTCTCAGTGGTGTCTTGATAAACAGGATTTCCCGATTTCGAAATGGCCCAATTTATACCTCTGTAATTCCTTCCATGGTTCGCCCTTTTTGCATCCTACTTAAGAGAGCCATGGTTCCTGTAAGATCCTGTTTGTGTCCTATATTTTACTCTCAAAGCTTTATTGTTTAATCCTTCACATCTAGCCTGAGGCTCCGTGGGAACCGATTTTTGTGTAGTTTTTTAGATGGAGTCGTCGTGCATTTTTTCACCATGTAGATACCCAGGTGAAAGCACCATCTCACCAGTATGTGGCAAGGGCATGATTCTCATAAATTACATATAAGCCTGGTTTGGTGTCATAATTCTCTCCTGATCCACTGTTCTGTCTTTGTCTTTTCTTATATGGATGCCATATGGTCTTAATTTCTGCCCCTTTGTAAAGTGCCCTCTTATCTGTAGGTTCAGTGTATTGATCTGTTTCTTTCCTTCAAGACCCCTTGTATGTCTTGACCGTTTGCAATGTCATGTAAATTTTAGAATCCACTATCCATTGTCTCAGCCTCTCCCACCCCTGGAGGGAAAAAAAAAAAGCATGCTGAGGTTTGAATTGGAATACTGTTAAACCTGTCAATTAATCCAAAGAGATTGAACTCTTTACAATATTAAATCAGCCAAGCATAAGCATGATATTTCCCTGTAAAACCATTATTTGGGTCTGCTTTAATTTCAGGAGTGACGTGGAAGTGGTTAGTGAGGAGGTCTTATATCACCTTCACAGATTTATCCCCAGGTATTGGATGTTTTCCTATATTTTTTGTAAATGTTACTATTGTTGTAATTTCTTTATTGACAATATACAGGAAGAAAATGGATGTTTTTGTATATTGGCTTTGTGTTTTCACTTTATCCCAGAAGACCTCCAGTACAATTTGTTTTTAAGTTTATTTTTTTATTTTGAGAGGAAGAATGTGTGTGCGTGCTTGGGGGAGGGGCAGAGAGAGATGGAGAGAGAGAATCCCAAGCAGGCCCTGGATGATCTGGGCAGAGCCACACCCAGGACCACTCGTACAATGTTAAGTAGAAGTAATGACAGTGAATACCACATCGTTCATCTCTTAAGGACGAGTTTGCAATATTTAAATCTGTAATTTTTAGGCAGTTTTTTTTTTTCATTATCAAATTGAAGGGATTCCTCCATATGCCTAGTTTGCAAAGATTGCTTTTTAAATTGTGAATTACTGTTGGAGTTTGTGAAAAACACACATTTATGCCTTTCTAGGATTTAGGTTAAGTTATTAATTATGGATGTTCCACAATGTTTAGTTTATTCTATTTCTTTTCTGGAAAAAGCAAAATCAACCAAAAATGCAATAAATTAGTAATACAGTTCCATTTACAGTAACACTCAGAAGAGAATTGGCCACAAACTCCTAAAAAGAAGGTACACAGAATGTAGATATCACTTTTAAGATACCATACATTGAACCAATCTTATTTAAAAAAAAGTAAAGAGGGGTGCCTGTGTGGCTCAATGTGTTGATCCGACTCTTGATTTTGACCCAGGTCATAATCTCATGGTTTGTGGGATCAAACCCTGTGCTGGGCTCCATGCTGACAGTGCAGGGCCAGCTTGAGATTCTTTCTTTCTCTCTCTCTCTCTCTTTCTTTCTCCCTCTCTCCCTTCCTCTCTCTGCCACTCCCCCACTCTCACTGTCTTTGTCTCTCTTAAAATAAATAAACATGAAAGAAGAGAAAGAAAGAAAGAAAAAAAGAAAGAAAGAAAGAAAGAAAGACAGAAAGAAAGAAAGAAAAAGAAAGGGCAAGAAAGAGAAAAAGGACTGAATTATGGAAGAGAGGGAGGGAAAAAGGGAAGGAAGGAAGAAGCAATGGCCATGATTCAGTGTCCTTCACTGGAACACTGAGCTCTGCAGACAAGAGGAGACACAGAGAAACAGGAAGCCCTGTGGAGGACAAACTCCCATAAGAGAGAATATTGTTGAAATGGGGGATGTTACAAGAACTGCATGTTTAACTTGTTTTTTTTCTTCATTTATATTTAGCGCCCCCCTCCTTATCCTCAATCTATGAAGCAAAAGCCAAGTCCAGGTGAAGTTGCTGGAATTATCAAAGAAATAATAAATTGAAGGGTTTAAATATAAGACAGTGGATTGACATTATCACACACACACAAAAGATAAACAAAGAAATCAGAAAGAGAAGAAAGTAACATAACAGTAATATACAAAATGAAAAGAGAGTATAACTCCAGAAAAATTAAATTACCTACAAGTAATGTAAAAGAACATTAGCCATATTCTTTCTTATAGTCTAAAGGAGGTTAGAATCATAAAAAAATATATATGGAATTGAAGAAATGACAAGACTAAGAAGTCATGAAAGGAATAATGAGAGTAGGCAGCGCTCATGGAAAAACAAGAAAATGTAAAGCCATTGTGTAAATGAAACCACATTTAAATCATTAGGAGGCATAAATATTGCAGAAATAAAGAGGACTGCTATGAAGAAATAAAACAGAGAGGAAAAAAGGCAATAAAAGCAGCAAAAAAGGTGATAGATATGGAAGAGAGAAAACTGGGAACTAACATGTGGGTGGAAGTTGTTCTCTCCCAGGAGAACTCTTTTCTTTTCTTTTTTTTTTTTTTAATTTTTTTTAACGTTTATTTATTTTTGAGACAGAGCGAGACAGAGCATGAACAGGGGAGGAGCAGAGAGAGAGGGAGACACAGAATCTGAAACAGGCTCCAGGCCCTGAGCTGTCAGCACAGAGCCCGATGCGGGGCTCGAACTCACAGACTGTGAGATCATGACCTGAGCCGAAGTCAGATGCTTAGCTGACCAAGCCACCCAGGCGCCCCAGGAGAACTCTTTTCTTAAAAGAGAGTACTGTTAGCCTGCTCTTTAATTCTCTAGTTTTCAGTGTGAGGTTATCTGAATGATGTATTCACAAAATTTGTATAGCCGTCTAAGTAGGGCCATGAGTTGTACAACTCAGGAGGCATCCTCATGGAAAATGAAGGTGAACTGTGCTTCTGGAGGCACCAGGAACACCCAGTTCTGGGAGATCTATGCCCCCAGGAGATATAGATATTTGCCTATGTTGCAGGCAACAGAAAATCTTACCAAATATACTCTGACAGAAAACACTAGAATCCATGAGTCAATCTTGCAAATTGTCTTAAAGACAACGTAGAGTCAATCAAGACTTAGATCAAGATGCATGATTTAGGTCTTAGACATACACTATATTAAAGGAGAGTGGTGTGGGGTGGGTGGGGGATAAGAATGGCCCTTTATAAAGTAGGTACTGGGGCACCTGAGTGTCTCAATTGGTTAAGTGTCCAACTTCAGCTCAGGTCATGATCGTGTGGTTCATGAGTTCAAGCCCCTCATTGGGTTCTGTGCCGACAGCTCAGAGGCTGCTTGGTATTCTCTGTCTCTTCCTCTCTCTCTGCTAGTCGCCAACACATGCACGCATTCTCTCTCTCTCAAAATAAATAAATAAAAAAATAAAAATAAAAGTAGGTTCTTTTTGAATTTTCATCTAAAAAGCTTGTACTATTTTAAAAATAATCAAGACCTAGTTTTTAAAAGTCACCTTGTTTAGCTCTATTTGAGCTAACACTAAATATGATACTTTCTTTCCAACATCAAGTATTATCCTAACAATTATAGTCGTATATTGTTTTAGAATTGAAGAAAGTATTTCCTCAATAAGATAACATCTTATTAATATGGTAACCTCATTACATTGGGGTGCTATCTCTGTTGTACATAACCTGCCCTAGGTCATCTAATTACAACATGTGGACATGGGGTTCCTTGGCCACACAGTTGATAAAAAGTACTTAAAATACTTGGAAGTCACACCCAAACTAGAATCAAGTAAGACTCAGAACTGAGTTTTCTGAGGTACTGCGATGGCTGGGAATGGGTAGGGGTGGATATAAGCATATAAAATTTAGCGTTAAAGTCAAGCATCTAGACAGGTTCTCTTTGCTGTAAGTCTTCGGGTTTGTTAGTTTCCCATATTTTATATTTCTTTTGAATTACAATCTCATTTCAAAAATAAAATAATTTAAATAAACTTATGTTTTTTCAAAGTGTCCATTTCTAAATCCAAACTAGACCCCAGCTTTGAATATGAACTCTAAGCAATCTTGAATCTACCTCTTGCCTTTGAATTCACCAAGGAAACAAAGTCTAGATTCAGTCTGAGACTAATTTTATGATTCTGTGGGTTTTTCTTTCTTTTTTTTTTTTTTTTCTTTTTTTGTCAAAATGTTGAGATACAGATCGCTAAGGATCCAGATACAGATTTAGGGTAAAGAAATGAAAGATCCGAAAACTAGAATTTGCTAGGCAGGCTAGTGGGAGGGTCCTTTTGTGATGAAATGTTGCATAAATAATGCCGATGGGGGTCTAAATTCACTGTTGCCATGGAGACCTTTGTGCCTGGCTGAACTCAATTCTTTTCTCTTTTAAGACTGCTACCACTAGGCTTGTGGTGTCTCTGATGCCTCTTTGCTTTGCTTTCTCTTAAACTGTTGGCGAGTGAAAGAAGAAATTAAACTATGATAATTTGGCATCCTGACTTTTGCGAGACTGTTCTTCCACTCCATTCGTGATTTTTGAGCTCCTCTGGGGTTCCTTTTAGCCCTGGCTCGGGGAGGGAGGAGCAGGTGCAGAAACGGCTGAAACCCCCGAACGCTGCCTGGAAAGAGGGAAAAGTAACCCCTCATCTTTGTGATTAGGCGACTTGTTGGCCTCGGCTACAGTTTTGAAGTATTTAAGGACCATTTGTTTCCAAAGGTAAAAGAGAAGAAAAAGTGAAAATGGAACGTATTTGTTTTTTAAATGCTTTCATTATTAATGTTGTTTGTGTGATGATTTTTAGCTAAAGTTGTAAAACTGCAGGTTGAGAGTTACGTGTAGAGAACACAGGTACAATTGATCTCCGGCCTCACAGTTGTCAGTTTATTCAGAGTATTAATGTTGAAATTGTAAATGCCAAATAACCGAATTAAACAGAACGCAGTTGTAAGGACCCATGTGCCATTTTTCTATCTGTGAACCATTATAACTGCTTCATGACTGCATTTGGTAAAACTTGGTATGTCGTAAATACATCCCTTAGATTTCATGAAAGTTATGATTATCCGTGTAAATGCCAGTTTAAGTAATTAAAAGTTGGCTTGGAAATTGTGGGCTGTCGATCCCCCCCCCCAACTTTGGCACACAATTAAATAAAGAGCCTCACTCAGAAAGAAATTAATCATTGAGAGTAAGGGCATAAAAATCGCACAACCAGTGCCAGTGTGTCAAGTAACTAAAAATTCAGTGTATTGGACAGCTAACTTGTTGCATTGCATTGCCTTTCTCAGCGTATTCAGTTCTCAGTGATGAGCTTTGCGTTAGAACTAGAATGCAATAATTGCATGTTTTGATCATTCTAAATGGTGTAAACAGGATGCTCAAATCCCATAATTATAGAAAACCTTTACCGTCCAAGTATTTCCAGATTGCTTTCATCCACATAACTCAGTGAGAGAATCATTGACCAAAATTTACAGGGACTTCGTAGGTTTCACGTATGTAGCCACCAGAGTTTAGAATATATTTGTATACTCAACAGGTTAAAGAGACAAATCAATTTAGGAAAGCTGGGGATTTAACGGTGGGGTGTCGCTGGGGTGACAGTCTGTGAGAATTATATGTTAAATTGCTATATATTTGTGAGATAGGTGCTCGCTGGAGAATTCTAAGTGAAATACCATGATGACTCAAAGTCTTTAGGTTTTTATCTTTCGTGTTTTCAGCTGGATGGTAATAGCAAAAGAGAAGAACGATTTCCAACTTAATTGTGACAATCACAAGATAGAATTTCTACTTGATTAATATTTTTGAAATTTGAGTGACTTTGTAACTCAGATACTGAGGGCGAATAATAACCAAGTTGATATAAAGAAATTAGTTCTTTTTAATCAGGAGCATGTTAGGGCACATGTTTTAGTATGTTAATTGACTAGCGTGGGTATGTTTTATTTTAAAGAAGCTAACAAAGGAAGGCTTGAATATACTCTGGGGATACCTCTCAGTAAATATTTCATTTCGATTCATTAAAGTTAAAAGTTTATTTGGATCATATGAAAGCTAAGAAACCTTTTTTCACTTTGGGGGAATGGGTCTAAACCTATTAATGGTTTCAAAGGTATCCACTGAGAATTGCTACTTAAAACTTTGACCTTTGAAAAGAGTTTTTCATGCATTGACCATCATTTAATAATACAGCCTAAATGTAAACTCAAATGATCAAGCCTAAATATAAAGCTTCACTTCGGGAATGTAGTGTCTAGGCACTCACACTTTGTGGAACACCAATGTCATGGGTTCAAGTGGCATTAAGTCTTCAAGCTGTAGGGCACAGTATAGGCGTGTGACCCAAATAGTTTTTTAAACAAATAACAACTTAACTAACTACATGGTATAATTGCCTATTACCTCACACTGGTGAATATAAATATTGTATATGGGAAGAAAATTTAAACTATTTTTAAATTTGTTTTTTTTTAATCCAGCTATTTAAATGCTGTGAATGCATCAGACAACATACTAAATAGGGTCCTTCAGATTTTGAAGATCCTCAAACGCCAAGTTGCACAATCTTTCCTGGAATATTTTACTGTGAAGTTTTATTCAAACAGTTAAGAATAGTTTTAATTGTTTAATATTTATAATTTAATATTATATATATATATATATATTTTTTTTTACCCAGACAATTCCAGATTTTGCCCAAAACATTGATATTATATTGATAGGTTACAACTCATAGCTAATACATTTGACTGAAAGTTCCCGTTGAAATGGTTTAGGAACAAAGATTTGTGTTTGTATTTCTGTAAGAAGCTTATTAACATGTGAATTCTGATTTAGAGTTCTGTTTTATAGCTCTTTTGTAATTCTTATCTCTTACAGTACCTTATATTCAGCAAATCGATGTTGAGTTCCTCCCTGGTACTAAACATTGTATGCCATGAACAAAAAGGAAAGAGGAAGTTCCCAGAGTCCATGAACTAAAAAATCTGGTGCAGATGAAGATATGAGAACTCGTAACTGTAATGCAGTAAAAATTACTGCTGTAATGGAGCCTGGCCAAGGAGAGCCAGAAACACTGCTGAACTTGATACAGTACATTAAAATATGATTATTTGATCTTCCCAAACCAAAACGAGGAAAGAATCAGTGACGTGCACAATATAATTGTTAAAGCATGACTGTAAAGATAGTTTTTAAATAGTAGCCAGAGAAATCCTCTGGAAACGTAAATCCTAACATTTAAAAAGTTTTGACTATTTTTAGTCTAAAATTTTACTATATGCAGAATCAAAGTCAAAGATCATGCAGTCGCCCAAGCCCCTCAATCGTGTGTCTCCTACCACCCCTGGCTCTCCCACCTTTCCTAAATCGTAACCTCTTGCCCACTTTGCTCCAGCATAGAACCTCCTTGCCATTTGTAGAACCATCACATGGCCTTGGCACTTGCCATTCTTCTCTGCTGAAAACAGAAAACAGCAGCCCCCAACCAGAATCCAGCCCCGATATACACGTGCCCCCTTCCCCTCATGTCTCTCAGGTCTCTGATCAGAGGTCACCTTATCGATGAGTCAGGTCTTGATAACCATTGCCTCCCTGTCTTCTTTTCCTGCATTATTTTTCTCCTCCACCTTTACCACAGATGGTACTCTAAGTAACCCATTGGTCTATCTTGTTCCACGTCCATTTGTTTCTACCAGAACGTGAACTCCATAAGAACAGGGATTTTTGTCTAACATTTTTACTGATGCATTCCCAGCACCTAGACCCTCGCGTGCCTTATTTATTGAACAAATGATGAACTAAATATAAATTTCCTGGCACCAAATATACAGTGTTCTACTTTGGTGTTGTTGTTGTTTTTCGATTTCTTAAAATAAAGTAGAATTTTTCAAATTTATCACTGGCCACTCATTATTCTAGCATAAAGTGTGAGAGAAAGTGGTCAAATACCGGCAGGAGATTTATGATTGCTTATGCGCCGACACTCAGCCAAGTCACCTGTATCACAGAATAGGGGTTGAGAATTTCCCTCCTAACGCATGGTCAAGGAATCAGATGGACTCTTAGTGAGAAGACCAGTGTGTCCTCCCCTCTTCCCAGCCTCTAGTGGTGGAAACTTGACCACTGCCCTCAGCTTCTGAAGTCATCTGTTGCTTCCATCATAAACGGTGTGGCTGTTATTGTAATACTCCAGCTGTCTCTAAGGTTCTGTAATTTATCCGCATATTCTCCAAACTATTGCATAAGGAACACACAAAGAATTATACATAGTCTCTAAAATCTCACATCATCTCTTTCTTCATATTTCTAATGTTCATTGACAGGAGAAAAAAGATCCAATAGCCTGGATCATTTATGTGATCATATTCAGTCAGCGGTTCTGTTAAATAAAGTTCTACTCAAAAATCAAAACCCGTTTTCAGGATCCTAAGAATTACCAATCAGCATTAATTATGTCAATAGTGGCATCTCTTATAGTGGCCATAACTAATGCTGGCTCATCTGGAAAGCATAATCAGAGTGAGAATATTTTTGTCATTTGTGCACCCAATCACCTGCTTCTATCACATCAAGTTTTTCCTACATTTGACAAGTTTAATTAAACTTAGCACTGGTCGTTTTAAAAATAAACTTTGCAAGCTCTAAGAGTTTAATGAATGCTGCACTGTGGCTAAATTACATAGTGACCTTCTCCAGTGTATAAATATTTTTCAAGGATGTGAAGGTTACTTCCTCTAGGAATAAAAATGTTGAGCTAGTCCGTGGCTTCCAGAAGTACTGGCTCATTTTTAAAGAGGAAAGACTGATTTTAGGTGTTGGTCAACTGGTCAACTGTCTCCTTGTTTCGGTATGAGTCTAATCGATTGTTGGAACCTTTTTGTTTCCCTTAAGCCTCAGCTGCTGTTTGTGTGGGGAATGTGACATTTGGATACGTATCCAATGAGAGTAATTCCCAATAGGATTATTTGTTGCATGGCTTTTCCATTATTCACACACACTTCTTTGTGAATTTCAGCTGCTTCTGGTTAGTTTAAAGCCCTCCTGCTCTTCTGAACCAACTTCTGGTAATTTTCATCAGCATTAGTAGAGTTTCTACTATCTTCAACCTTGAAATGGTAAAGGTAGTTAAATATTGGTGTTAAGGCTGAGGAGTAACTGCACCCACATTATCATGCAGCAGTTCTGCCGGAGATTGGAAACCATAAATACGGAGGTGAAGACGACAAAGACTTACAGAGGGTCACTCTGAGTGAGCCGTGGGGCTGTGTGTGCCTACATAGGCCCGTGGGTTGTTGGGTCATTTGGTTGTCGGCCCTAGTGCTGCTGTGGACCTGATGTTAGTCTGTGGACTGTGGCATATTCCGGCATATATTTTGCAGATGGGGTGCACAAATATTGGCCAAATGTCATACATTTCCCTTTTAGGGACTTTTCTAATCTCCAGGTATATGGAATTAAACAGGAACTTTGCATGCCTTCATTTCAGCATATATGAACCTAACCCTGCCTTTTATTTGTTACTGTGAATGATAACTAACACACTCGTTGAGCGTATCTCGTGTTTGCTTATAGCATCTCGCTAAATCCTCACAGAGGCCCGTATATGTTAACTATTGTCCCTGTGCTATAGATGAGAATCATTAAGCAGAGTAATTATTTCATTATGTGGGATGTCTGAGATTACAGAAAAAAAAAAGTGTGCAAGATTTTGAACCCAAGTCTACTTGATTATGCACCTCCCTCCCCTTCAGCCTTCCCACCAAGGGCACTGCTCAGTTTAACCATCTCACTTAGATTTTGGAGCACCTTTGTAGATCTTGGCCTATTCATAGAAACTCCCCTCCATGCTCCATGCTTCGCATAGTTCTCCCTGTTTTTCTTTACCGGTCACCTCCGGCCACATGCTCCAGGCTCTTCTCCCTTGTACTGTGAATTGACCCACTGATCAACATGTTCCTGTTTAGAATCCTGCAGGGCCTGGGAGCCTTGGTGGCTCAGTCACTTAAGTGTCGGACTTCAGCTCACTTCATGATCTTGTGGTTCAGGAGTTCGAGCGCAGAGCCTGGAGCCTGCTTCGGATTTCGCGTCTCCCTCTCTTTCTGCCCCTCCCCTGCTAGTACTCTGTTTCTCGGTGTCTCCCTTTCTCTCAAAAATAAAACATTAAACAAATTTTTACAAAAAGAATCCTGCAGGGCCTGGAGCTCAGGGATTGATAATGGGGTGCCGCATCAGAATCTGCTTGAGCATGTATTGCAAATACAGCTCCCTGACTCAGCATCTCAAAGTCTGGGCTGGACATCTGCATTTCTAAGAGGTTCCCTAGGGGATTCCAGGAGCAGTTGAGAACCACCTCTCTGCTTTTATGGATGCAGAAAGTGGCTGTGAATGAGGTGGGTGAGAGAACAAGTTTAAGGTTGATTTGAAATTTTTCTGCAGAGAGTTAGGGGTAGCCTATAGATCGGGGCAGTCTCATCTGCCACAGTGGAGACTCCTGCAGGTTCAAGGTGAGAAGAGATCGGAGGGCTCAGTAGTAGCTGGTTTATCACAGTCTTGTATTTTTCCAGGCTCTTTATTTCCAGGCTCTCTGCCATGCTGTATTTGTGCATGCACATGTAAGGTAGAGAGAGGGAGATAGGCGGCAGGAGGGGAGAACACGGTAGCCTGATCTTGTGGTGGCCTCCCCATTCCTCAGTCTCCTCCTTTCCTTCTCTCCTCACTGCTTTCACCTGCAGCCATTGTGTGGCTTGGTTTACAGTACGGCCTTGTGTGTCAATTCAATACATCTGTGATGCGGATACTTCCAAAGCATCTCCTAAGACTGGTTTCAATGAAATGGCATGGTCTAGGGATTATTACAGCACGATGTACTGAGCTGCTCTTTGCCAGTCCCTGTTCTAAATCTAGGAGTAGGGAGCTGCACAGCCATTGCCTTCATGGAGCTGTCTTTCTTGTAGGGACCAGAAGATAAATCAATGACTATGATTGCTATCACTCTTCCTCCTCTCAAGAGAACAACAGTCTAGGAGTCGAGTCCCTGTGATGACCCAGAGGCTGTGCCCATCCTAAGGAGTTTATCCCTACAGGTGTATCCCTGTCAGTGCTCTGGGAGCCCTTTCTCTTTCCTCTCATTTTCAAAAGGAAGCCAGGCCAACTGGCTTATCATCCTTTTCTGCAAGTGACAGTGACGATTTGGGGTAACTTTGAGAATCTGTGCTTTGTGTGGAGACAAAATTCTTAGTGTTTTTAACCAGGTATGAAATAGGCCTTTTAGCTTTGGGGTCGTGGGAAAATATATGGGCCTACAGGCCAGAGGCTTAGCTCTATGCGCTAAGAAAACACGGGCATACTCGTGCCTTTCTCTCCATCGGAATAGTGACATTCTCATCCCTGTGGCACAGGTGCAGCGTGATGTCATGTATAAGCATAACTTCATACGGTAACTTCCTCTTCCATCTGTAGAACATTTTACCAGATCTAGATTACAAGTGGATATTCCTGTGCTGTAAGCATTTATTTATTTTGGGGAAATGCGTTATTCATCCTAGAACAATGTGGATGTTCACAACTTCTGAAGGCAGAATTCTAAAGGGGCTTCAAGTTAGAAGGTGGCTGTGTCACCCTGAGCGATCGGCCGACGTTCAGAACGTTCACTGCCAATGCTTCTGCACTGTGCTTGGTGCATTCCCCCAGAAAATCGGTCAGCCTAAATACGGCGCCTAAGGCTGTGTAAGGCTGTATTCGGTGACTGTCACCCTCCCATCCCTTCTTCTTTTCTTCCTCAGTTGTGGCTTTTGGCTTTGGGTTTGTATGTTTACTACTTTATCGGGATATATTTTGAGAAAAAGCGATGGAATGAACTCAGTTCCAGCTCTGGTATTAATTTTCTTTCATTTCGTGTTCTTTTCCCTCGAATGTCCCCCAAGGGCTTTGAAGCTGCACCATCTACTCACTTAATCCCTCTGCACCTGAGTTTCCTTACCTGCAAAATTAAAGGCTTCAATTCTGTGATCCCTTCCAAATGAATAGGATTTTATTATTTCTCCTCTAGGGGCTCCCTGGTGCCGAGTTAGGGGTACAACTTTTAGCTGTGGAGCACAGAAGATTGGCCAAGGTGGGCTCTCAACAGGGTCGTGGCCTAACCTGTGTGCATCTCTTACCCTGGGGTCTCCAGCCCTTACTATTTTCACTCCTCCGATCCGGAAGTCTTTTGAGCAAGAACATTCATAAAGTGCCCATTGATTTGCACGTGATATAAAAGTACTACTGTACTAAGATGCATATGTTAGAAAATAAGGTAAAAAGCTCATGTTAAGAGGTGAGAACAGTAATTTAAACCGTAAGTTCACACCTTTCTTCCCCTACCCCAGGCGATTGTCTTATGCGCCCTACTTCAGAGGAGTTTCGCCACCACAGAGCTGCACAACTCAACAGGGTCGGGAAGTTAACGGTCACATTCCAATTCAAAAGCTGCAATATGAGAAATAGGAACATTTGTTAAGCTCAGCCGTCTGTCCTTGTAAGACACCGCCCCCATCTGGCTTATCTCCAGATTTAGGGTCAAGGATGAAGAAGATCATACAGCCATGAATGATTGTTCCTAATTTGTAAATGAACACATAGTTACTTCCAGGCATTCTGCAGACAGGGGGACAAGAAGACAATGTTGGAATCACAGCGCACTGCATCTAGGTACTGGAAAACAATCCAAGGCTTATGTTGATTTTTGTATCCTGATGACATGTACTAGGCATGTCTTTATATATCTCTTTGGATGGTTGTCTACAGGAAAGGAGATTGGGGTGGAAAAGCATTGAGCTATGTACTTAACTTTTCAAAACAAAACTAATCAAACAATTGGCCTAATGTCTTCAAAGCAAGCTTATAGAATATGCAGGTTTTCTTTTTTTTTTCTTTTTTTAAAGTTTTTGTTCATTTTTTGAGTGACAGAGAGAGAGAGAGAGAGCGAGCATGAGCGGGGGATGGTCAGAGAGAGAGGGAAACACAGAATCCAAAGCAGGCTCCAGGCTCTGAGCTGTCAGCACAGAGCCTGACGCAGGGCTCAAACTCACAAACCATGAGATCATGACCTGAGCTGAAGTCAGACACTCAACCAACTGAGCCACCCAGGTGCCTCCCCCCTTTTGTTTTCTTTTAAATTTTTTAAAACTTTTTAGAATATGCAGGTTTTCAAGGCTAGTAAAATACACATACATTTTGGGGCTCCTGGCTGGCTCAGTCAGTAGAGCATGTGACTCTTGATCCCAGGGTTGTAAGTTTGAGCCTCACATTGGGTATAGTGGGTGTAGAGATTACTTAAAAATAAAATCTCAAAAAAGTATGCATACATTTGGTATAAAATTAGATTTCAAGAAAAATCTAAAATCCCGAAAAAAATATGAGATAAAACAAAAAGTTGAAAATTTGGAATCCATGTCTGTGGGCTCATAGGGATCAACTATAGAGATATATTGTGTATGGAAGTCTGGTTTTTGGCAGCAGTTTAGAACAAAAGTACTAAAGGTATAGTTGAATTCAAATTTCCTATAAGGCAACTATTTGACAAAGTTAAGAAAGCTAATGTAATGTTAGGTTCTATTAATGGAAGTTCAATATCAGTGCTATGAGTGATGCTTCTGAAGTACTTGATAGTTTTCAGATTATATTTGAAATAGTGCATGGAACGTTGGTTATTAAGGGAAAGGGAGATCAACAAACAAAAGAGACCATGTAGAGGTCTGGCCACAATGATGAAAGCCCAAATAAGCAGGGGTAGGACCTCTGAACTGCTCCTGTTTAAATCAGAAGAGAAGGGATGTCTGGGTGCCCCAGTTGGTTAAACGTCTTACTTTTGAGTTTGACTCAGGTCATGATCTCACGGTTCGTGGGAACCAGCCCTGTGTTGGGCTCTGCACTAACAGCGTGGAGCCTGCTTGATATCTCCTCTCTCTCTCTCTCTCTGTCTCTCTCTCTCTCTCCCTCCCTCCCCCTCCCCCTCCCCCTCCCCCTCCCCCTCTCCCTCTCTCTCCCTCCCTCTCCTTCTCTTCTCTGCCCCTCCCCTGCTTGCTCTCTCTCTTTCTCTCAAAATAAATAAACTTAAAAAAAAATAAATAGGAAGAGAAGATGTGGTTTTCAAATAATGGGGTCTATTGTATCAATGAAAACGTCAGAGTATTGCTTTAGTGAATCAGGAGACAGAACTAGAACAGAGGTCAGAATCAGAAGCAATTATTAGATTTTCATGAGTAGGCATGTTATGCTTTTGATGACCTGGGCCACCTTCAGTGGGTGTGCATCTGACTTGGAACCAGCGTCCCCAGTAGTTTCCAGGTAGGAACTGTCTACGAAGCTGACTGTCCAAGACCGACAGATGATGAACTTCAATGACCTTGTAGATCCCCTCCACTTATGAAATTCTCTGGGACTTTTCAGACATGACATCTTGATTGATTAGAACTAGTTTGGGTTTGTAAAGATCTAGAAAACCCAGAATTGTACTTGCAGCGCCTGTTTTCCTGTGTGCTAAGGTTTCTGGAGGTAGGAGGAAGAACGTGAATTTGGAAAACATCACCCAAGTGATTCATGTACACCCGCTGTCTAAGATAGAATGAGAATAAAGGAGTTAGATTATTCACATAAGTACTTATTCAGCCTATACATAAAACTCTATGGAAATACCTAGCTATATATTGAATGCCTATTCCCTTAATGTAGCAACTGGCTAACTATGGGTTATCCATTTCCTCATCTATAAAATAGCAATGGTAGTCTTTATAATAGTGATATTATTATTAACAGCAGTTAATAGTAGTAGTTCCTACATACCGAAAGGGTATTCACTCTGCTGTGGGGAGAGAAGGAGGGCATGGCTTTTCTAGGGAAAACGGTGGCCTAAGTTAATTATACTAGGAAGGTTCTCCATGCTGAGTTGGGTAGGATATGGTTCAAGTCATTTTTCTTAACTAAGCACAAGTTCTACAGTATTTATTTATCAAATACACGTGTCTTGCTGATTATTTAATTTCTGACTAGACTATTGCTTTCCCTGCTTGAATAGCAAGGGGAAAGCGTTTGGTGGAAAATTGGCCTAATATGTGCGAAACAGCTGCTGGAATCCTGGCAGCTTGCTGTCCGGCTCGGCAGCCAGGGAGCTGGTGTTCATTAGCTCTGCCCTCCCTATCAGGTAAACACTGCAGCTGATGGAAATTACAGTCCCCCGTTTCAGGGGACACAAGGATAATTTGGCTGTTCCTAAAAAGGCATAAACAAAATATTGGCTAAGCACAGACAGATGTTAAGGTTACACTCTGTACATGAATTCATGTACTTGAATTCACTTTAATGGAGTTGAGCTTATGGTGTAAGATCTTGCAGCTCATTATAACTAAGTTGTTATGGGCTGCTAATTTGCTAGAAGCTGCTGTATCATGAGCTAGCCCAACTGCCTTGATGGGTCTCCTGGTAGTTAATGTGGATTAAATGTGAATCTTTTATTTTTTCCCCTGTGGTCTCCCATAATGATATTAGCTTGTCTACAGTGTGACAAATTCAGTGTACCACGAGCATCTGGTACCCTATTCTTTATGACTGAAAATAAGCCTGCAAACTCGATACTGCACGTCCATTAAGACATTTCCCCAAATTGGGGAGAGGTGGAAGGGTGGCGACCACGGAAGGGATTTATTGGTCACAGTTCATTGTGCTCCAGTGTATGTAAACTATCTCAACAGTGGTACATTCATCAATGCTGCATTCCTACAAGTTCTCGCTGCATTCTCAGGATGCAAATATGGATATATTCCTTGTTAGACTGAGCTTAATTTATTCCCAGAAGAGGAATTTCAAAAAGAAAAAAAATAAATAAAAGGAAAAGAAACTGAATTTTCACAGCTTGAAGATAGGTTTATATTCATCTTGTGAAGTTGTTCTGGGAATGGATCACCCTGGAACATTCAAGTCATGAAGCTACTTTAGTAAGGAGGGTATTTTTTTAATTGAATGCCTAGTCTTGTAAAAAATGAAAAGTAGAATCAGATCCCGTTGTGCCATTTGGATTTAAACAAGTTAATGTAAGAATGTTCATGTTTTGTTGTCACTACCTAAGCAGTGAGGAAATGTAAAATGAAAGACTTGACTTGTCATTTATATATAGCTTGTCTACAGTATGTAAATGCATATTGCATGCCTTATCAAGAATAGGGAAGACCATTGGGCTAGATGTCACTGTGTTATCATCTCTGCTATACCATTAGCTGAGTAATCTTGAATTATTCACTTACTCTCTTTGATTGCTAGTTCCCTCCTCTCTACACCAAAGAATTATATTTCATATCCTATATTCTTCTCTGGGGCATTTGAAGATAAAATAATTAGAGTAATAATACAGCTGTTATTATTCAAAGACTAAAACCATTATACTATTACATTAGAGTACAGTTATAATAATAACTCCCTCTTACCTGATGTCAGCGCTGTGGTGACCTCAAGCCCCTCAGTCAATGGTAGATGTGACATTGGCAATTAAAAACCACTCTGGAGGCAATGAGGTGAGCTCTGAAAGGCACACCAAAAAAATAATAATAATAATAAAGAAAGAAAAAAGGAAAAAAAACACACAGGAAAGAAATGTCAACAATATAAATGAAGCAGAAGAGAAATGAAACTATTTCTTTGGTTGTAGGACCCCATAACTGTGTCCAGAATGCCAGAGGACTTTACTGTGTCCACCTAATTATGAAAAAGCTCTGGAGGAGACAGGAACGTTTAGGGACAGGCAAACTAACATCCTAGCAGGACAATGTGCTTGTAATGTAACACGAGATCCATGTCAACACTGAAGACCTTCAGATGTCAAAAGCCAGTTCAATGCTTTTATTTCCTTATCAAATGGGTTCAATAAAATTTCAAAGGATTTCTTAGTTGGTGTATGGAAATAGATGAAGTGGTGCATCACATTTAATGGATGAGGAAAATCAGGATCGTTGTTGAATATTAACCTGTTATTTAAGTCACAACTTCCAACCTAATTTGCCTGATATTCTCTCCAGTCCTGCACACCAGTCAAACCGCACTCTAATTACTCCCTGAAACACTTACATACACCTTCAATATTTGTCTAATTCTATGCCTTCATTCATGCTGTTCCTTCCACTCATAATGCTTTTCCTCAACCTTTTCACACAGCCAACCACTAACCTCTCATCGTCCACCTCGGGTGCCACCTTCTGTATGTGCCATTATCCTTGATGTTCTTCTCCCCACCCTCTCCCATCTTCCCTAACTGGATGTTGCCTTTGAAATTAATTTGTATCCATCTCATCACAATTTAGCATTTTACTTTATATTCTGTTTAATTATATACAGATTTCAACTCTTTTGCTAGACTTAAAACTATCAACAAAATCTCTGTTAGGGTTCTCCACACACAGAGAGAGAGAGAGAGAGAGAGAGAGAGAGAGAGAGAGAGAGAGAGAAGCAATTGAATATATGGAGATATATAGAAAGTTTTATTATGAGGTCAGGATGAGATGATTGTAGAAGCTGAGAAGTCCCATAATCTGCCGTGTGCAAGCTAGAGGCCCATGAAACCTGATGGTGTAGTTGCAGTCCAAACTCAGAGAACTGAGAATGAGGGGAGTCCATGATGTAAGTTGGTTTGGTCTGAGTCCAAAGGTCTAGACAACCAGGAGTGCCAGAGTCTAAGGGCAAAAGAAGATGGATGTCCTAGCTCCCATGGAGAGACCAGACTTGCTTTTCTTCTACCTTTTGTTCTATTGAGCCTCTCAACTGATTGGATGATTGATGCCCACCAGAATTGGTAAGAGTGATCTTCTTAGTCTACTAAGATTCAAATTCCAGAAACACCATCATAGACAACGTAAGAAAGAATGTTTCTCAGTGATTTGGGCATTCCTTAGCTGAGTCAAGTTACGTAAAGTTAACCATCGTAGGATCCATACCTGAGCTAATTTTGTACCCATGTCTTTGTCATCCAACACCTTATAGAACGCTTTGCCCCTAAATATTTGTTGTCCTACTGCTACTTTATTCGTTCATTCAATTAATGTGTATTTGCGCCTACTGTGTGGTTGGTATTAGAGATCTGGATTAGAAAGGTATCAGTATTTTTCTGCCTGGGAATTTAGCATTATAAAAATAGGAACTCCAGGGGCGCCTGGGTGGCGCAGTCGGTTAAGCGTCCGACTTCAGCCAGGTCACGATCTCGCAGTCCGTGAGTTCGAGCCCTGCGTCAGGCTCTGGGCTGATGGCTCAGAGCCTGGAGCCTGTTTCCGATTCTGTGTCTCCCTCTCTCTGCCCCTCCCCCGTTCATGCTCTGTCTCTCTCTGTCCCAAAAATAAATAAACGTTGAAAAAAAAAATAGGAACTCCAAAATAATGGGTTCTTGTGGTATGCTGGCAGTCAAGAAAGTGTTGATGGCTTAATCCCCACCTATGGTTGCTTTTAGTGAGAAGACAGTATTCCTTTTGCATTTTATCTGTGTACCAGAGAAATCTCATATCGTAGCACTGAAGAGATACTAAGCAGCAATGTCCGCCATACTACTGGAGATAAACTTTGATTTCTAGGGATCTAATGACAGAACTCCTTGGAACTTTGGAGCCAGTGAAGATACTTAAGTCATCTCCTCATCCTGAAAAACTGATAGGCACTCAGCTCAAAGAACTACCAGTAAAATTCATTAGGGATTTTTATGTTAGGAAGATGGTAAATCGTGGGAAAATTGATTATTTTGCCATACAAGTGTTACAGCATGAAAGTATATGAAGATGCTGATTTTATAATTGAGGGGTCTTTTTTAATGTAGATTTTACAGTTTGTCAAGAGAACTTTGGAGGCTAGGTCAATACAAAGCAAATACTTCCTGGGGCACCTGGGTGGCTCAGTAGGTTAAGCGTCTGACTTTGGCTCAGGTCATGATCTCACAGTTTGTGAGTACGAGCCCTGCATCTGGCTCTCTGCTGTCAGCACAGAGCCCGCTTTGGATCCTCTGTCTCCCTCTCTTTCTGGCCCACCCCTGCTTGCGTGCTCTCTCCCTCCAAAATAAATGAAAACATTTATAAAGCAAGTATCTCCTGAAGCTTTTCTCAGAATCAGAAAAGTGTTCTTTCTTACTCTGTAAAGTATTATATTCTTTCTTTTCTTGGTGGCCCAGCAAAGGGATAATATCTTTTGAACTTGGGAGTAACTAGTTTACTAGTGACTAGTAACTAGTGTGCTAATTTGTATGTAATTAGTATACAGAGTATTTAATTATAATTAAACTATAGTAAAGTGTGGAAGAAAATGTGAGAGGATTAAGTTTTAACTATTTTAAGTTATGTCTGTAATTTCAAATTAATAATACTATACTAACTTGCAAAAGCCTATGTTCTGTGTAAACAAAAAAAGTATGAATAGAGACTGCCAGTCAGATTCTCAACATATTCAGTTCCTCAATTTGATATCAAGACTTAGTAGAGATATCGTGATGCGTGTGATAATAAATATTTCTCTTAATGTTACAGAGTATTGAGCTATTGAAGGGTTAAATGTTAAGAATTATTAATTTTCATTTTTAGTAAGTAAGGAGTCACTGAAAGGTTCTAAGTAGATGAATAACAGAATCACATTCATTAATATTTTAAGGATAATTTTTTACTATCTTGTGGAGAGCAGACTGAAGGCAGGTATGAACAGGGGCAGACACTCCAAAGATGAGTTTAGTTTTGCAGGCGTGTGTACACGACTGTCCGCTGACACCCAGTGTGGGGTAGAATTGGAGTGGTGGCAGTGGAGATAGTGGACAGATTGGAGAGGTAGAATTGGGAGCTACAAGTCTGTTCTCATATCCAATGTGGGTTTTCCCCCCACACCAAGCAATTACCTAATACCACCCGGGTGTCCTACAATTCTGACACTCTCTACCTGGAGATAGCATCAGATCCCACAAGTTAAGATTCAGTCCTACAGCCCCTCCCCCGGCCACACATACACTTCACATGCCAGTGGCAAATCCAGGTTGTCACGTGTCCTTCCAGCCAACCAATCAGCTGTAGATTGGGTTCCATTAATTTACTAGAGCTGCTCTTAGAACCCAGAGAAGCATTTTACTTACTAGATTATTGGTTTATTGTAAAAGGATATACCTCATGAGCAGCCAGCTGGAAGCGATGCATAGGGCATGGTATGGGGAAGGAGCTCAGCGTTTCCATGTTCTCTCTGAGTGCACCCCTCTCCCCAGATCTTCATGTGTTCACCAACCTGGAAGCTCTTTGAACCTCATGATTTCGGGTTTTTTATGGAGGCTCCAATATGTAGGCACAAATGATTAAATCATCAACCATTGATGACTAAACTCAATCTTTAGTCCCTCTCCCCTTTCTGGACACCCTGGGGTATGGGACTGAAAGCCCAACACTCAAATTACATTGTTGGTTCTCCTGGCCACCAACTCCCCATCTTTTGGTGTGGTCCAGAATTTCATTAACGTAACAAAAGACACCTTTGTCATTCTTGGCACCTAGGTAATTTCAAGGGTTTTAGGAGCTATGTGACAGAAATGGGACTGAAGAACAAACATAGTTCTTATTATAAATCACAGTATCACAGTGGTATTTAATGATCTATTGTGCATATCTGGGGAGAATAAAGTCCAGAATCATAAACAAATTTGGGGGCTAGGTAACTTGGGTAAATGATGGTACCATGGACTAAGATAGGAAAACAACAGAATGAGAACAGGTTTGTAGGTTGTCTGTGATGTCAGTTTTGGACATGAACCTTTGGATTTTCTAGAGTGGGTGCCGTGGACAGTTGTGTACCCACCATTATTGGTTATTGAAGCTGTGAGGATTGGTGAAATTATTTGGACAAAAATCTAAGAAAATAGAAATTTAAAAGAATCCCAATGAGAAGAGTAGCTTGAGAGAGTAGGAGACATCCACAGAGAAGAAGAGCAGCCAGAGAGGTGGGAAGGAAGGCAGGGAGGGGTGTATTGAAAACCATAAGAAGAATTTGTTTCAGGAAGAAAGGAGAAGCCAACAAAGTAAAATGCTAACAATAGGTTACAATACTGGTGGCATATGGTAATGAGAGCATATATAATTATTCCATTGGTACGAATATTTAGCTATTCAAATTTCAACAAAGCATTGAGTGAGAAAGGATAAATATTGGCCTTTGTCACTCAAACATTTCTATTCTAAATAGAATTATTACTATAATTCTTATTCTGTAATTCAAGTTAGTTATACAAAAGACATACAGTATGGGGGGAAGAGCAAGCACAATTCATGGAAAAATATCATAGAAATTTTGCATTGGAAATGCCACAAAAGTATCTTTTATATTTTATATTTTATATTCCATCTCTTATATTCCTTCAGATCCCTTAATCAGTTTGCTTTAGGCATGTACACTGTGGCACACTTTCTCATATTGACCCAAACATTATTTTTTGAGGTCAGACATTAAGTCATCCATCCATCCACCCATCCACCCATCCATCCATCCATCCATCCATCCATCCATCCATCCATTCATCATTTATTGAGAGTGCTATATATTAGGTGAGAAGAAGATGATAATGTAAAGGCATGACCCCTGCCACCAAGACATGTATGTGCTAAGACAGAAGACAAGTATGTAATTAAGTTAATTCAAGAAAACATTGTTGTACTATGAGAGTGGTGGTCATTTCTTGTCATGTGTAGGGGGTGAGGGTGAGGCCAGGAATGTACTCATACAGAACAGATGATAATTAAATGAATCAATGTTGGGATTCAACACCATAAAACTGAAAGGCAAAAGCGTATTTCCTAAACATAAGGAACAGAGGAACGGTGGGGAAGAGGAACTGGATATTTGGAGCAATGGTCGTAGAGTCAGCACATGCAAAATCCGTTGGAGGAGATGCAAGTCATTGATCTTGTCAGAGCCTAGTGTTTTGGTACTTCCTCTTTTATTCTTTAAATATTGGAAGGCTGCTCTCTCCACTGTGGTGTAAACATAGACAAAGCTGTTGGAGCATAACTTCTTATCGTCGTCCTTGCCCTCACAGGGTGTATATGAGTTTCAAAGTGGCACTCTTACAAGTTAAGGATCATTATTAGAAGGAAATATTTCAATTGTACTGTGAACTTGAACACAACAATAAGTATAATTCTTCCAGTGGTTGGACATACTCATCCCAGTATTTTATTTCTAGAAAGGCAAGGGAAACTAAGAAGAGAGTATGAAATGGTACAAACTTCAATAAGGAAGTTTGTATTGTTATTTTGGCTGGATTGTTCCCGATTCTATAGCCTCCATTAAAATGGTGGGAACAAATAATCCTAGATTTTTGAGGCAGTGGAGTTCTGAACAGTTAGAGCTGGCCTTTGAGTTCTACTCCTGCCTGATCTTTGGGGAAGCTCCTGACATTTTTAAGTTTGAAATGTCTCAGACAATAAAATGCCTTATTGGATCAGTGTGAGGAATGAATAATTAATGCATGTAAGCACTTAACAGAGTATGATACATGGTAAGCAAATACTTGCAATCTTGATTGCCATTATTACGTGCTACTATAATAAATAGAGTAGTCATTCCTAAACAGATATGGGCATAAAAATCACTAGTAGAAGCTTTTCAAAAGGTACATGGTAGGGCCCCATTACCTTTAAATTTTTATTCTGTAGTTATGAGTTATGTATTAGGTATTTTCAAAGTTCTATAAATAAAAATGAAAAAAAAAAAAGAGGGGCACCAGGGTGGCTCAGTTGATTGAGCGTCCAGCTCTTGATTTTAGCTCAGGTCATGATCCCAGGGTCATGGGTTCAAGCCCTGCATCAGGCTTTATGCTGAGCATGGAGGCTGCTTGAGATTCTCTCTCTGTCTTGCCTGCTCACGTGCTCTCTCTTAGATAAATAATATGGAAAAAAGTTCTAGAAATTATCATGATATAGTTAAGAGTCACCAATATAATACCATCACTAATTTTTTGAATGAAACTTAGTGGATTTTTACATCATTTTAAACTACCAAGAACTATGGCCTTCTTTATTTCATGGAGTCTTGTCATTTAGGTGACTTAAGTAAACTGTGGTAAACATGCTTTATTCGGATAACAAAGCATTTGGTAAAATGTCAGAACAAAGCAGATAGAATTCTACAGCTTGAAGGAGTTGGTCAGAAAGAGGCATTTCTTCATGTTTTTATTTTATTGAAGCCGTTCTGGAAAGATGCCTATGATTTTGCTTCAGGGTGCTGATTCCTGTCATCTGCTGTCTTGCTAGGTGACCCAGAATGACACTGTGGTTGTTTAAAACATTAATCTGTCAGTTTTGTAAACTTCCATGGACAGCTCTTTGCCATAGTTTTTGACTCATCAGTGAGGTCTACACAGCGTTACAGTTGACATTGATTTGTTCCATTCCATCCTGACATCATGGCTTTGTTCTTTCCAGATTTGTTGGACACTTTGCTGTAGGCTTCCTATCATTACCCTGTCATGTGTGCCACCATCCCTTTGATTTGGCTTCAGAACATGTCTCAGTGGGATGAAATTGACATTGCCAGGAGTTTGTGGCTATGAAATCAACTCATTCATGTGAAACAGGAATTAAAAGTGATGTGGGGGGAAAAGGTCGCCTAAGATTATCTGATGGTATAAATCCTTGATGGACACAGGGATGGGGGGCACTGGGAAGCAAAACCTCATCTACACAGTGGAAAAAGGACACGAGCTAGAATGCGGTCCTGGAAATCACTGCATCCTAGGGCCTGAAGAGAGATGCAGTGATCTTCCATTCTGTCATTTTATATAGAACTAGCAAGGTTGCATTAGCATTGATGCTTCTGAGAATGAGGCCTTAGAACCTGGTGTGGGATATGGTTAGGCTTGGGTAAGGAGTAGGAGGACCGACCAGTGTAACTTACAATAATCTTGCTGAGAGCGCCCCTCAGATGGTAGGTACAAAGGCCAAGGACATTTGAGGTTCACTCATACTGTGGTTTGTACTCCTTGGCTCTGAAGTTTCTGATTTCTTTTAGAAAAGGAACTGACCTCCAAGTAAAGAAGGTAAATGGAACTCTTGCGTTAATATCTGCTCCCTTGACAAAGTGGACTTTTTAAAAGGGATAACCCCATAAACATCTCACCGAGTTTGAGTGGCCATCAACTCAAAATTATTTCACATGCCATGAAGAAGGCCACAGTGCTTCTGATCAAACTAGAATACACTTTCTTTTTTTTTTTTAATTTTTTTTTCAACGTTTATTTATTTTTGGGACAGAGAGAGACAGAGCATGAACGGGGGAGGGGCAGAGAGAGAGGGAGACACAGAATCGGAAACAGGTTCCAGGCTCTGAGCCATCAGCCCAGAGCCCGACGCGGGGCTCGAACTCACGGACCGCGAGATCGTGACCTGGCTGAGGTCGGACGCTTAACTGACTGCGCCACCCAGGCGCCCCTAGAATACACTTTCAAATATAAGTCATCCCAATTCAAGAGCAAATAAACCCAGAAGCATTAAAAGTGAAGTCTTAGAACTGATTAAACATGGTTCATAGACAAAGTGGTAAATAACTTATCATATCTAAGAAAATGAGTTCTAAACAGAAGAAGTAAAAACATAGGCTAATTTATAAGGAAAGTCTTGGAAAGGTTTGTAAGAGTGGGGACATGGGGTATGAAGTATAGTTCTACAAACAGGAGATTGTTTGCAAATCTGTTTAAATATCAATTGACCCCCAAGTCCCTGACCCTACCATACACCAGATGACTGTTCCTCTCCCACATTGGCAAACACTAGAGGTGTAATATCTGGAGGGGATGAAATTAGAGTCTCTTAACTCAGGGGCATGAGGAAGAGTGAGTGATAAAGTCGGTATTGAAAGTTGACAGTGGGAGTAAGTGAAATTTTACTTACTAAATTTTGAGCAACCCCCCCTCACCCTGCCGTCCAGCCTCTACCCCTAGACAGTTTTCAGAACAGGGCAGCCACATGTGTATACTCAAAGATGGAGCTTGAGAGAGCCATCTTTGGGAGTTCTGCATGGACACACCCACTGATTCTCCTGGAAGAGCACAGATAACCAGCTCGTTTCACCAAGGGTCTGATCAGCTCTCTGAACGCCCTCTCAAATAGAAGAAGCCTGCCAGGGAATTTGATATGTTCAAAAGCCTAGAACATGAAAGAAAGACTCTAAAACAAATGGAAAATCATTATAAAATAGGAAGTATGCAAAGAGAATAAAACATAATATTAACATCATGGAGAGAGGAAAAAAAGATTTCACATAAAATAAAACATTGGATGATAATTAAAAGAAAGATTCAGAGAACAAAAATGAGGTCTTAGAAATTTAAAGTATAATAATATATTGACACTGATGATGATTAAATTGAGGAAACTTCCCAGAAAGTAAAAGCAAAACATAAAAGAGATGGGAAACTAGAAAAGAAATAGATTTAAATAAGAAACTTAGTCAACTGATGTATATAACATCTGAAGAGTTAAAAACACAAAAACAGCAACAAGAAATTTTTTTCTATTTTTTTTAATGTTTTTTAATTTTTGACAGAGTCAGAGTGCAAACGGGGGAGGGGTAGAGAAAGGGAGACACAAACCAAAACAGGCTCTAGGCTCCAAACTGTCAGCACAGAGCCTGACACGGGGCTTGAACTCACGAGACATGAGCTCATGACCTGAGCTGAAGTCGGATGTTTACCTGACTGAGCCACCCAGGCACCCCAAGAAAATTTTTTTTCAAGGGAGAAAAGCATGAAGAAATTTTTAATAGAGTTATACAATTGCCTAGAACTGAACAATGTAAGTTTCTGGATTGAAAGGTCCCACTAAAGGTCCTGAAAATGTCTCACATTTCAGGACTAAAGGTCCTGAAAATAGACATATCACAACAGAATTTTAGAACACTAGGGACCAAGAAAAGATACAAGTTTTCTGGGAAGAAGTAAAAGCAGATTTCACGCAAAAAATAATAAAAATTTATAATGTTTCACACTTTTCAACAGCCACACTAGAAGGCAGGAGATAATGAAGTGCTAGCTGAAAATTCTAAGGGAAAATTATTTCCGACCTAGAATTCTCTACTTCTGTAACTAGTTTTAGAACTAAGTTTGAGAGTAGAATCAAAACATATCAGATATGCAAGATCTCAAAAAACTACCTCCCACTCTCTCTTTCTCTCTGGAGAGACATTTTCTACCAGAAAAGGAAACAAAGTAGGAAAACGAAATAGCAGGTCTAGAAAGAGGGAACCCACATAAGAGAAGGCCAGAGGAGATCCCCAGCTTAAAGGTGAAGGGAGGGTCCAGGATGACCACTGTGTAAAGAGGCCAGATTAGAACAGGTTGGAAGACACCAGAAGAGAGTTTTTTTCAATGGATAGAACTGATATGTTCTTTCCTGTGTTGGATTTATGGAGAGAAGTTGCTATCAAGCAAGGGAAGTTTTTGGTTGGATTCACGGTAAGTACATAGACAGCTGAACAAGTGAACAGTAGTAACAAAAAAGACAAGCCATTCATTTAGAGAAAGCAAAATGTTTGATATTGGTATTAAGAAAGCCATGGTATGAAGCATGTGCATTTTGATATTGTTCTACTGAACATCAAAGTTTAAAATATGTAGAGAACATGGGGGAAGATGGGCAAAGGGTCAATGCATGATGGCAGATGGGGAAATGGAGCTAAATCCTTGTCTTCTGTGGGAAATCAATTGATGATGCCTATAACCAAAAATTTCAGGAATAATAATATTTGAAAGTTAATGGAGATTTGGATATAGAAATCAGTAAAGGAGTTAAAAGTGCTTGACTCTGAAGAAGAGAAAATGAGAAGGTAGAATTGCTGTTAGTTTTCAAACAAACTTGATCAAATATTTTACCCGCTTCAATTTGTACATATTTAGATGGATTTAACAATGACAATTATTTTCCCTTATACAGTTAGAAATATAGATGACAATTAGATTATCTTCTTATATATAATTTTATATGTTTATATTTTATGTGTGTTATTATGTATTTATTATATATAAGGCATGTATAATTATGTAATATGTAAATAAGTATATTTTTATATATGTATAAAATCAAAGAGGCACTGATTAGAAGGAAAAAAGCAAAACAAAGAAAATTTAAACAAAAGAAACATCACCTAGATAAACCTTTAACAGCTCTTTTAAGGATCGCACAAGTTTATTACAATTGATGAGCTGACTGAATTCTGAGAATAACACTATGATGAAATCATTTCATAGAACTGCTGATATTTTTTAAGTCCTATGGAAGTTTTCTCACCTTCACTTGTGACCAGGAAATGCCTTCTTTGAAAAAAAATATTTTGTAACAAACCATTTAGCAATTTCATTCCAGGGAACTTGATACCAGGATCTTGTGTCATTTGTTCACCCACATGCACCTAGTTCCAGTTACATATCCAGAGTTTTACTCACAAGATAAAATGATAACTTAGGACCTAGTCCCTTCCTTAAGAAGTAATCATAATATTGAAGAGATAATCATAATAAAGTACATAAAGTATGAGAACAAAAGTATAAACTGATTATCATTGGATCCCAAATTATAGCATTACAGACTCTTGAGAAGTGGAGATTAGAACAGCTGGCCATTAAAGGAAAGTAGACCTGTTGCCCATTAATAGGTTTTCCATTCCCATCTACGTTGACCTAACAGGCCTCACTTAGGAGACCCTGGGAGCCTTCACTACCATGGTCAAAACTATCAAATACCATCCCCTTTCTGCTCGTCACCTTCATGCCTACCACTGTTCTGTTGCAACATAAGACTGTGCAGGACCGCCATTTTGTGTCTTGGTAGGTGCCGGTCCTCATTCTACCTTACCCTTACAGGAGACGAGGTTGACGAAGAAGTCTTGATGCCTTAGGATGTGAAGTCCACACAAACAGTCTCAGAATATGTTCTGAGTCCATCTTCCCACTTCATGTGGTTGGCATGGTCAGTTTGAATCTTAAGTCATTGGATTCTAGCAATCAGATCTACTCTCTAGAAAATGTCTTCCACGGCCTAGAAGCTCATCCATCTTGTCCATTCTCCACTTCTGTCTAATCTCTTTTCTATCTTCTCATATTAGAAAAATCATGGCAGGGGCACCTGGGTGGCTCAATTAGTTGGGTGACCAACTTCGGCTCAGGTCATGATCTCACAGTTTGTGAGTTCGAGCCCCACATGTCTGTGCTGACAGCTCAGTGCCTGGAGCCTATTTCAGATTCTGTGTCTCCCCCTCTCTGCCCCTCCCCTGCTCACACACTGTGTCTCTGTCTCTCAATAATAAATAATCATTAAAAAAAATTTTTTTTAAGAAAAATCATGGCAAATCTATATTTACTGAATTCACTATGCAGTCTAAAGTTTTCTACTTCCTTAAAGTTTATTTATTTTTGAGGGAGAGAAAACACAAGTGGGGCACGGGCAGAGAGAGAGAGAGAGAGACACAGAATCTGAAGCAGGCTCCAGGCTCTGAGCTGTCAGCTCAAGTCAGGGCTCAAACCCACAACTGTGAGATTATGGCCTGAGCCTAAGTTCGACGCTTAACCAACTGAGCCACCCAGGCACCCTTAAGGTTTTCCACTTCCTTAAATCTAGTTAGTATAGTCCCAATTTATGCTATGGTACATTGTTAAGTAAATTATTTATTGAAGGAATTAATAAAACTGTAAGTATGTGTTTTCTGATTTCATTTTTCACGTTGAGTTAGCTAAGCCCCTTCAAGAGGCTTTATATGCTTTTATCCTCTTAGAAACATTTAATAAACTGTATTTAATTAAGTGGAATTAATTATTAATTAATTATTAATTTAGGCTCTTTAGGAAAAAGTTATAAACTATATGACAATTTTTCCTATAATACTAATGTGTTATGTGACCTAATGATGTGCTATTCTAGGAGTGAATATCATTTAGATCTGGCTCTTAGTAAATTTTAATGAACTCTGGTATCATATATCTGCTACTTTTATAAAATTTTATCTCTAAAATAAGATAATTTCCACAGAGTGGGGAGATTTAGGTTTTCTAACACTACTTAGCTTTTTCTTCAAACTTCTTTTATCAAAGAATGTCTTCTTTAATCCACATCCCAATGTTAATTCCCATGAAATACAATACAGTTTTATGTAAGCATTATTGATATTAAAAACTGGCTATATTTAATACACACAATTTGGTGAGTTTGGACATATGCCTACACCCACAACCCCAGCACCACAATGAAGGTAATAAAAATATCCATCACCTCCAAAAGTTTTTTCCCCATTTATTTATTATTTGTGTATTTATTTATTGGTGATAAGAACACTTAATATGAGATATACAATCTTAACAAATTTTTAAGTGCACAACATTGTGTTGTTAACTATAGGCACTATGTTCTAGCTCATGGCTAGAACTTGTTCATCTTGTATAACTGAAACTTTGTACCTATTGAACAACTCCCTATTTCCCCCACTCCCTAGCCTCTGGCAACCATCATCCTATTTTCTGATCCTATAAGTTTGACTGTTTCACACATCTCATAGAAGTGGAGTCAGGTGCCTTTTGTCCTCTGTCACTGACTTACTTAGTATCCTGTCTTCTAGGTCCATCCATGTTGTTGCAGATGGTGCTAATTCATTCTTTTCTAAGGCTGAATGATGTTCCATTGTAGGTGTCTACCATAGTTTCTTTATCCTGCTGTCTGTTGTCCATTTAAGTGGTTTGCACACGTTGGCTCTCGTGAATAGTGCCACAATGAACATGAGAGTGCAGAGATGTCTCGACTGTAGTTCTTTGGCCATATACCCAGGAGTGCAATTGCTAGGTCATATGATAGTTCTATCTTTAATATTTTATGGAACCTCCATACTATTTTAAATCATGGCTGCAACAATTTACATCCCCACCAAGAACATCTAAGCATTCCGATTTCTCTACATCCTTGTCCAACTTGTTATGTTTTGTTTGCTTTGATAATAGTCATTCTAACAGGTACGAGGTAGTATCTCATTATAGTTTTGATTTGTATTTTCTTGGTTAGTCATGTTGAGCACCTTTTTATATACTTGTTGGCCATTTGTAGATCTTATTTGGAGAAATGTTTATTCAAGTACTTTGTCCAATTTTTTTTCCCTACTGGGTTGAGCTCCTTCTGTATTTTGGAAATTAACTCCTTTAAATATTTTCTCCCATTCTATAGGTTACCTTCTCACTCTGTTGGCTATTTCCTCTGCTAAAAGGAAAGGAAGCATTTTAGTTCGGTGTAGTCCTGCTTGCCTAGTTCTGCTTTTGTTTCCTCTGCCTTTGGTGTCAATCACTTTTTCAAGCCTGATTTACATCATCACTTCTGCAGTGAAACTGCCGAGAAGAAGGCCATGCTAGCGGTCTTTGTCCTGTAATTCTTCCTCTATTTATTTTGCTGGCTTCTATTGTTCCTTCTACCCTCCAATCCCAAACCTTCAAAGATCTTTCTTTGCTCTTCTTATCTGTTCTTACAGTCTCCCCTTCACTGAACTAATTTAGTCCCACATATTCACTTTCAGCCAGCATTACAAATTTCACTGAATATATCCACATTCTTTTATTTTTCCAGTTGATTTCTTGGCTACCCACCTGGCCTTGTCAACAACATTCCTGTCATGAATGCTCTTCTATCTATCTCAAAGTCTTTAAGAAACCCAGGGGGTTATTCATTCCTAAGAGGCCTGTTGTCCCTCCAAGCATGAAATCTAGTTAGAATTGGAGACTGTAATGTTTGCACCTACACTACAGTTCAAGTATCCCCAGTGGAGTGGAAGCTCACTCATTTTTGTGACAATGCCCTAGGTGATACCATGGAGGCTGTAAGGCCACACGAGTCTCTGAGTTTGAGAACAGGTCCAGCTCTTCTACTTCCCAATTCTAAAGTCAGTTTTCAATTCCAGGCATAAAAACCACACTAAACTCAGCGTAGGTCCTGAGAGCTCCCAACCCCAGTGATGTGCTGTGAGAAGAACAGCCCCCCTTCCCCATGAGCTTGAGACCCTTTGGTTTGGGGTAAAGTAGGAAATGACTGTGTTATGAGCGCTAGGCTGGAGGACATTTCAGAACCTGGTCTCTAGAGTTCAGAGAAATAAAAACTATTTAAATGACGAGTCTTAATATGAATGTGAGTGAGATTCATAGTTTATATTGGCATCACATGCCCACTATGTTAATGGACTGCTATGGCCTCTAAAACAAAAGAATTGACAATAAGAGGAAGATGTCATCTACCCAATATTAGGTAGCTTCTTCAATTAATTACCCCTTGTCTATGTCCAGATCTCCTAAACACCATTCTTTAGCTCATTCTCTTTGCTCCTTTTGAAAGAAGACATTTTTTTTTTCCTGGCCAAGGCTAATAAGCCTTTCACCTTAATGAACATTTTTGTAAAATGAGAGGAAAAAAAAAACCCAGAATCTAGGAAATAGCGCTGTGATGATGTTTACACAAGGTAATACATGTAAAGCATTTAGCTCAGTGCAGATACATATATCTAACAGGTGTTTATTGAATAACTTCTATGTGCCAGGACTGCTCTAGACACCAGATGCATTGGCAACACAGCACAAAAAAATTTCTGGTTTATACATGGTCCCAGAAATAAAGTACTCAATAGTGAGCACTTGATAAAAAATTGTTTCCAATTTTATTCTTATGTTTTGTGCTGTCACGTTAATAAAACATAGGATTGTAGATGAAGAAGAGAAACTTCCTTGCTCCTTGAGGACCTTAACATTTACTATGTACTCCTTAGCAAAGCACAGGGGAAAATTCACTTAATTACTTCCTTGGTTCATATACATGATGACAAAGTAAACATTTATTGAATGGACCTTTTAAAAAGGCAACATATTGATACCGTTGCCTTAATAAAGAAAATGTCAGTTCAGTTAAAAAGTCATCAGGTAAATAAAACAAACAACCCAAAGTAGCCATCTATTTTTAATAATAGTGAACAACATTGAAGAGAATGTGCAAAACGCATAAGTATTTGCTTGGTTAGTAGCTCATTGACTGGGAGTTTTAAAATACGGCAGAAAATATGCATTTACAAATCAAGCATAGAGGAAACTTGTTAATTCTTAAAAATCTTGCGGCTTTCAGGTGAGATAGACTAACAGGGCCCGGCAGTACCTTCCCACCTGAAACAACACATCACAGAGAATATGAAACACCAGCTTTCAGGACTCTGAACTTTAGGCAGTGAAGAAAGGTGGTTCGTAAGAGACACAGAACAAATACACTGGGTTCACAGTTTCCCCAGCTACGACAGTGTAGAAAGGGGGACCCATGGGGTGCCCGGGGGGCTCACTAGCGTAAGCATCTGACTTGACTTCAGCTCAGGTCGTGATCCCACATTTCATGAGTTCGAGTGCCATGTCAGTCTCTGTGCTGACACTGCACAGGTTGCTTGGGATTCCCTCTCCCTCTCTCTCTGCCCCTCCCCTGATTGCTCGCTCTCTCTCTCTCTCTCTCTCTCTCTCTCTTAAAAAAGAAAAAAAAAGATGGGGGGTACCCAGGCAGAGCCCAGAGAACTCCCTGCACTGGGGAGACAGTGCGGACAGTCCACGGAGGTAAAGGTAACTAGAATTCGTGGGGCAAAGTAGGAGGGTGATCACCTCTCAGAACAAGAACCCTGGAGATCTGCAGAGGGTCCACTTGTGCTATTCAGCTGAGACCTGAGAGCCTGCATATGTAAAAGGAAACCACCAGAGGGCAGGGAAGGAACCATCTGAGAGGATGGGAAGAAACAGTACCTGGGGGCTCACCTGGGGCCAGGAATATGTGTCCACACTGACCAGCCGAACTGGGAAACCCACAATCCATTGGATGTTGAGTACTTGGAAGGATCCGCCCAGGTAAAGGAGTACTTAGCCCTAGACCAAATGCTGCTCTGTCTCCCCTAACAAAGCTGAGCTGCAAGACTCAAGTGTATCCAATTGCTTCCAAGTAGTTGTGCCCCCAAACAGGCCTTAAAATACCTGTAAGGAATATGAAGATATGCAGCACACAAGAGGCAAATTGAAAATGTGTTATGTTTTATGAAAGATCACCATACCATACAGACATCACCCAGTGCTCATCCCAAGAAGTGCCCCCCTCAATGCCCATCACCCATTTTCCCCAACCACCCACCCAGCGATGAATCACCAGAATCTACCCCCGAAACCAAGACTACACTGTATATACTGTATGTTAGCCAACTTGACAATACATTGTATTTACGAATTTTTAAAGATAGAAAAAAGTGAAAATTGAGATAAAAAATGTAAAACAAACAAAAAAAGATCACCATACCTGACAAGGAGCAGAAATAGGGCCTGCACTCAGGAGAAAAGTCAAGCAGTTGGAATTGACACAGGTGCTAGAATTAGCTAATCAAGACATTAAAACAGGTTTTATATGCGTATTCCCTAGATTTCTAAGTTAAAGAAACATGGAAAATCTACAAGAGACCCGAGGGAAACTTCTAGGGATGTTTGATTCATCAATGTTGGAGATAAAAATACACTCTGTAGGATTAATGGTGGATTAGACATTGCAGAGGGAAAGATTGATTAACTTGACAACCAAAGGACACTGTTCAAAATGAAACACAGAGTGAGGGGAAAAAGGGATTTTAAAAATAAAACAAGAATCCATGAGCTAATGTATACTTAGTTATTGTCACTGAAGGAGGGGTGTTACTGGGGAAAACAGAAAAGAAATCGAGGAATTAATGACTAAAATTTTCCCAGATTTGATGGAAATGATAAATCCACAGATTTATCCAGGAAGCCCAGCGAATCCCAAGCGTAAGAAACATGAGGGAAACTACATCAAGGAGCATTATGATCACGTTGTTCAGAACCAGTGATAAAGAGAAAATCATAAAAGGCAGAGAAGAAAGACACTGGATACACTAAGAACCAAATACGCAAGTAACAGAGGTAGTTTTTTTTTTGTTGTTGTTGTTTTTTCTTGTCAGAAACAATGGGAGAGGACAAATGCCTTACAAAAAAACGAGGGCAAAATAACAACTCTTGTTAGGCACATAAAGCTGAGAGAATCCACCGAAAGAACTGCATTCCAAGAAACACTGAAGGAAGTCTTTCAGACAGAAGGAGAATAAAGCCACATGGAAATAAAGATCTATACACAGAGATGAGAATCTCTAGAAATATGTGACTCTATGTTTGCAAGGCAGCTGACATAACGAATTTCCACGTAGAGGCACCAGGGTGGCTCAGTCGGGTTAAGCATCTGACTCTCAGTTTCGGCTCAGATCATGATCTCACGGTTTTGTGGGTTTGAGCCCCACCACGGGCTGTACTTTGGCAGCATGGATCCTGCTTGGGATTCTCTCTCTTTCCTTCTCTCTCTGCCCCTCCCCTGCTCACGCTCTGTCTGTCTCTCTCAAAATAAACTTAAAAAAAAATAATACTGAATCTCCATGCGCCTATGAAGAATGCGACATGATCTTTAAATATTGTTTTTCACGTGTTATCAATCCAAAGGTATAACTTGGTTTTCTGTTACACAGACAGATGCAGGATAAAATATAAAGCCTGGAAATGAAAATCTTCTGGAATCTGTGTATTTCTGTGGAAAGGAACTGCCAAAAAAAATTAAAATTAAAAAAAAAAGCAGTAAAACTTGCTGGAAGAAACAGTGGAGGTTAGGTATACAAAAATGCATTTTGGTAGAGGTCTTGGTTTTTCGTCCTTACGAATCATCTTTGCCATCCTTCAGAACATGTAAGAAGAAAGATTTGAGCTCCCACAACATGCTTCCTCAGTTTTAGCACCTTAAAGGAAAAGTTGAGCTCTCATTTGTAAAGTGTCTCTTGGTTCCCCAAAATAATGTTGTTAACAGAAAAGAAATCTCCTGTGGAAAAGGCCAAGGGCATTTTTAATATGTATGGAGGACACGCCAGATCCCGCTTTTTACAGGTATCCCCCAAGAATGTCCCAGGGTAGCAAATAAAATAAATGCAACTTTTATGGGAAGACACATCTCTGCGATGTGGCAAGTTATAATTCTTCCAAACTAACCTGTATTTTCAGTATTCTCCAGCATTTTTGTTTTCCCCTACCCAAAACATAACTGTGCAGATAACTTATATTTTACAGAAATTAAATGTGACATTGTAAAAACTTTTCCTGAAATTTTTAGTGAAAATATATGCTTTGCTATAACTATGTTTAGTAAAAAACTTAAGTGTATGGGAAAATATAATGCAAAGGTGAAAATGTGGTACAAAAGTCCTATAATTGGAAGAGCTAAGATCCTTGATGCACTGATTGAATCATTTTTCGTTAATGTTGATCCTTTAACAGTGGATTTCAGGCATTCTTCAAAGCATTCTTCATTGGTTTAATTGGTTTTTTTTAAGGTGATACAGCAAATATCTCAAAAGATATTCATTTAGTAATTAGGTTGTATAGGATCAGTATCATTGCCTTTCTCCTGGAGTTTAAAGCCTATAGAAGTATAAGCATTATTTTTCTTCAGTCTACAATATATGTAAGTAATATTACGATCAAGTTAATAGAGAGGCAGCTAGAACCCAATAGGGAATAAACACAGTACTCCAAATGATAGAAAAACTGTTTCTTTTAACATTTTATGGAATGTTACAATTTTAATGGAGGAAGTATTAATATCCATTGGGTGCTGGCCACCAGCCGAAGAATAATTTTTCATGGGCGGGCTCATTTAATCCTCACCCCGACTTTATGGAATAAGTATTGTAAGCCCATTTTACAGGTGATGAAATTGATATAAGAAAGATTAAATAACTTCCTCAAGGCCCTACAGCCAGCAGGTGCCAGGACTGAGATCTGAACTCAGCTCTGTCCGAACTGCCAACCCTTCTTGGGTTTCACAACAGCGTCCTCTGCTTCTCCTATTTGACATCTTGATAAATTGCATTTTCCCCCTTGACCATCATGTCACTTTGATAGGAATTCCCCTTTGCAAATAGGTGATAGAACTCATCTCTTTGGTGGTTTTATTTCAGGAATTACAGTTTGAGAGACTGACCCGAGAGCTGGAGGCAGAACGCCAAATCGTAGCCAGCCAACTGGAGCGATGCAAGCTTGGATCAGAGACGGGCAGCGTGAGCAGTATCAGGTACTGGGCACGCTGCCTCCTTACAGTTCTGGGCTGTGAGCTGCCAGTGAAAGTAAATTGTGGTGTTTGTCTTCTCCTCACAAACCTGGCAGTGGAACGGAACAGTCAGTCGGATGTGGGAAGGGAATTGTAACCGATCTGATTTAAGATGTTCAAAAGGTGTCTGAAATGGCCTGATTTGCACTTGAAACTCCTGTAACAGAATTAACACCTGCCCCGGATGCAAATGGCGCATAATTGTCCATAAAGGAAGGCTCTGCATGCAGTCAGCTTGCTGGAAATCAGATTCCACAGCGCAGTCTCTCAGTCTGGTTCTCTTTTCCTAGATGATCCAGAGTTGCAGGTTCCTGAAGGGAAAGGGAGAACATTTTGATGTAACCTGTATTGTTTGCTAATATATGATGCTAAAGTGTGAAATCGCACCTCGGTTATCAACCACACAGGCAATTCTCCTGGGTAGAACAATTTCAAATTCATAGATAGAAGAGTTATTCAGTAGGGGCTGGTTTGAGGTTCCAGAATGTCTCAAAACAAGACTTAGTCACTTGTCCACAAAATAAATGATCCACCCTAGGACCATGTTTTCATATTTAAAAAGTGTGTGTGTGTGTGTGTGTGTGTGTGTGTGTGTGTGTGTAATGTGAGTATGTGTGAAAGAATCATGAAGCTCTCTATAAGACAGCTTTTATTTCTCAGTAATGCATCGTACTTTTCTATCGTCCTGTTCTACATTGTGTTTTTGACCTTGTACATTTTTAGGGAGGAGTCTTAGTTCAGGAAACAATAGTTGCTGTGGCAAATCAACTCCAACATTGCAGTGACTTAATGCAAGAGCAGTTTGCTTCTCATTTATGCAACAGATGGAGGTAGTGGATGGTAACCAGGGGCTGCCCCTCCGCTTTCCGTCCTACAGTGATGAAGGATCCAGCTTCTCTCTTGAGAGCTCTGTCATCCCTGTACCTCATTGTCAATTGCATTGCCAGTTGCATCACTGCACCTACAAACCATTGGTGAAAACCAGTCACATGGCCTCTCGTAGATGGAAGAAGGGTGGGGATCCCTAGACCTGGGGTCTACAGCCACTCTGCTCAGGAGCATGAATTTGATGGTCTCTTAGCCACCTGCTCTGACAAAAGAATTAAAAAGGTCCTTGTTTCCGTTGCTCTAAAATATTTTATCATTGTAGTCAGAATGTTTCCCACCAGAGTCATTTGCCATCGGTCTTTTAACATTATTCTTTTTTTTTTTTTGTTTAATAATGACGAATTTTTGCAAGGAAATCATTGCACTCTTGTTAGACTAGCTTCCTTGGGTGCAATATCATTTTCCATCCCAAAACTTTATTTTGGGCCTGTGAAAGTGTACCCACCTCTGCATCCAAGTACCTAGGTTATCAGTAGCTGTGAATGGGCACATGGGGACCCCTTAAACTCATCACAGACTTGTTGAACACCCAGATTAACCAAAGCAGAATGGACAAGAAAAAAATGCGAATTGTGCCTACTTGAAATTGTTTACAGAAGGTTGACTGGTTGAAGATGGTGAGACTAAGTCCGGGACAAAAATGTTTGGAAATATGTATTCGAACCAGTTCCTACGGTTATACGTATTTGAAGAGCTTTTTGTTAAAGATGTTTTTCTTTCTTTTCCCCTACTTCCTGAGAAGCTAAGACTGTCAGGTTTTTAGGTCTATACACACCACTGAATTCACGTTTATTTCGCTTTGAAACCCGTTGTTTCATTATTGGTCAGTTTCTATATCCAGTCTTTCTGTGTGCTATGTTTGCATACTGTACATCTTTTATTTTATTAAAATCACCCCAGCCCCTAGTAGAAATAGGTCTAGGGGACCATGTTGTATCCTGTGCCTGAATGCCCAACCTCCGATTGGATTAGAGATAGATATCTGATCTAATGGTGATTCATCCAGTGACCAACCTGTAAGAAATTGGTCTTACTCTTGAAAACACAAAATAAGTGATCCACAGGTGCCTGGGTAGCTCAGTCAGTTAAGTGTCTGACTTCAGCTCAGGTCACGATCTCACAGTTTGTCAGTTTGAGTCCCACATCAGGCTCTGTGCTGACAGCTCGGAGCCTGGAGGCTGCTTCAGATTTGTGTCTCCCTCTCTCTCTGTGTCTTCCCTGCTTGTGCTCTGTCTCTCTCTCTCTCTCTCAAAAAATAAATAAATATTAAAAAACATTTTTTTTAAGTAAGTGATCCAAAGTCTGTGACATCTAATGGTAAGCGGTAGAGGACGGTGGCCCTGTGGATTCGTGCCAGTGGAGGCATCTGTAATGACAAAAAGTAGTCCAACAGAGAGACTGTATTGTTCCTGAAAGTCAAAAACAGGCCAGTTTGCTTATCATTAGGACCAGCTGAATTTTTAAATTCTTAAAAACTTCCTTCCTCCCTCATTTGATTTAACTGAATTGATTTCTTTTCCTTGGGTCCAAGGTATCTGGAATAGAACCCATCAGTGAACTACCAAAGTTGACAGAAAAATTATCCCATGACAACTTTTGATTCTTAATCTTATATTCTTAGCTCTCAGCCATGATACACAATCAATAGTTCTGTGTAAAATATATATTGAATGGTAATGTTAAGTGCAGATGACACTACCTAATTATTTCTCCTTGCCAGATAGCTATATAATGTCAGTTTTCATTAAGCTTAATTATTTTGTACATTGGAAATCTCCAGTGTATGAATCTGCACTTGAATAATACAAGCAATTTACTGATAATTCATTGGGGGAAAGTCTCATACATAGCTTCCACTGTTCTTTTTTTGTCATAACCTAGTTGTTTGCTCAGCTTCAGAAATCACCTTTGGAAATTCAGGTCTTTATTAAGTGTGATAGACTAACCTAGTTAGCACATCAAAAGGAATATTCAAAAAACATTTAAAAATAGAATACAAACATTTTTTAAAAGGAGAATAGGTAAAGAAGTCTTTGATAATTTAGATGTTGTTTCGTACTTCTTAGGGGTGCGAAGGAGGGGTAAGAGAGTTTCTTAGAGGAAATGAAACAAACCAAATATTTTTTAGACTTTTAGTGGAAGTGGTAAAAATGACTCATAAATCTAGTTTGGTTTTCCTCTGCCTTTTATCAGTGATAGGAAACTCTCCATTTGGTTTCTAAGACCCTTTCCCTGGTAGTCACATTGACAGTTGAAACTTTCAAGAAAACTTTTGTTGATATGCATTTATAACAGTCAACTTTATAATCATCAGATCATGAGCGTGAACACCGGGAACTTGGAGAAGGAAAAGCTGGAGCTCCCTGTTGGTGAAGCACGTCAGCTACTGTGTCCAAACAGCCAGACCTTCAGTAGCTGCAAATAGGAACGTTGTGATCTCCTAACATCTTCACAGACTTTTTTTTAAATGTTTATTTATTTTTGAGAGAGAGAGACAGAGCGTGAGCACGGGAGGGGTGGAGAGAGACAGGGAGACACAGAATCCGAAGCAGCCTCCAGGCTCTGAGCTGTCAGCACAGAGCCTGACACGGGGCTCAAACCCCTAACCATGACATCATGACCTGAACCGAAGTCAGACATTTAACTGACTGAGCCACCCAGGCGCCCCGCTTCACAGACTTGTCTAAACACCCGTGTTGGTATTGAAGCTTCCCGAGTTCAGATGCATTAGTGGTGAAGTGTTGGGATTCTTCTACACAGGAATTATTGGTGCTTCTTACTGCAACTACACATCCACCATGCACCTTATCTCCTTCCTGACTTGGCTTTGCTCACTCTTTCCAGCCCAGTCCTTTCCAAGTTGTTAGATTCTGCTCCCTTCCCATGAGAGCGTTTGGTTTCACATCTTCTCCTTGATTGCTCAGAACCATCCAGATCCGAGTCAGGAACTTTACTTACACAGATGTTGCCCTTTATTCAGGGTCATGATCAAATCCCCCTTGCTCGTGGCTCACTCCCACACTCTGGCCAGTTGTGATTACTTGGCTAATGCCCGTCCCTCAGGCCAAGGCCTGTCAGTGATCATGGTCTGACAGCCCTGTGAGCCATTCATTCCCTCTCAGGCTGGGGGCCATGCATTACTCTTTTAAGTCTCCTGGTCTGAGGACCTGCTTATACCTGTACCCATGTCATTCTCTCCACAGACTCTAATAACAGCATTCTAGCTCATCCTTCTGCCTGCGGTATGCCCAAATCTATCCCCCATACAGGGTGAGATTGAGCTACATAATACATAAATCAGAACCGTGTTCGCGAAGCATTCTTTCCCACTTCTATAAACACACCTGTCTTTCCCATTTCAGTGCCTATGACCATGTGATCCCTTCTATCTAGAATGTCTTCCTTCTTTCACCAGGACACCCCCTCCGGTGAATCCAGTTACCCAGCTGAGGGCTCATATCCTTCTGAACCTTTCCTTGATCAGTCCAAATTGGATCAGGTGTCCCTTCCTTGAGGGTCATTAGAACTTAAAGCATTAGAGATGAGACACATTGACGCTTTGAGAGGTTGCCTGCCAGAGAATGTCTAACCTTCACTCAAAGGATGTGTGGGGATTTTCTCGAGTGCTACTGAAAATTTAAGGACATCAAAATAGATGACTAATCATATCCCTGATTCCCAAGAACACAATGGGAGAAACACTGAATGCAAACCAGAGTTGAACCTATCTTATGGACTCTTCTTAAAGGACACCTGACTCTTGGAAACAATGATGATGATGATGATGATGATGATGATGATGATGATGATGATTTATAACAATGGTCTAGAGCTCAGAGACAAAGGAAGTCAAAAATTCAAAGCTACAGAGATTTGACACATAAATTCTCTATTGCTGGCTTTAAAGATGGAGAGGCTATGTGACTAGCAATGCACATGGCTTCTAGAAGCTGAGAGTGATCCTTGACTGACGGCAACAAGAAGAGGGTCTCAGTACTAAAACCAAAAGGAATTGAATTCCGCTCACATGCTGAATAAACTTGAAACAGATTATTTTCTAGAACATCAACAAAGGAATCTAGCCCAGCAGAAACTCTGATGCTAACCTTTAATGACCTTGAACAGAGAAACCAACCATGCCACATCTGAATTTTACAAAACTTATGAAACTCTTAGCGTAAAAAATGGGACATTGTTTTAAGCTGCTCAGTTAGTGGTAACTTGTTACGCAGTAATAGGAAATATCGACAGTGCTTTCCAGTTGGTCGTTAGAGATTATAATAAGCTGAATTATTGAAAGTTTTCCAAGAAAATAAATCTTTTCTGTGACCATCTATATTTCATTCCAAAGGTGAATGTCTATAGCCCATTTTATTTTTCATGCATGTATATATGTGTTTGGATTCACATATTAAAATAATCTGTAGCTTTTATTCTAAGAAGTGGAGGTATTTGAATATGGAGTAACGGCATTATTTATTGTGGAATAAGGACTATTTTTTTTTAATTATTTTTTCAACGTTTATTTATTTTGGGGACAGAGAGAGACAGAGCATGAACGGGGGAGGGGCAGAGAGAGAGGGAGACACAGAATCAGAAACAGGCTCCAGGCTCTGAGCCATCAGCCCAGAGCCTGACGCGGGGCTCGAACTCCCGGACCGCGAGATCGTGACCTGGCTGAAATCGGACGCTTAACTGACTGCACCACCCAGGCGCCCCTGAATAAGGACTATTAAATAAAGCAATCATACTTAGGCTCACCATTTTTTTTAATAATATAGACACCCAAGATTCTAATTGGAGTTATATATGTTTAAAAAGACGAAATGTTAGGGGCACCTGGGTGGCTCAGTCAGTTAGGTATCCAACTTCGGTTCAGGTTATGGCCTCAGGGTTCATGGGTTCGAGCCCCACCTTGGGCTCTGTGCTTACAGCTCAGAGCCTGGAGTGCTCTGGATTCTGTGTCTCCCCTTCTCTCTGCCCTTTCTCTTCTTGTGCTCTGTCTCTCTGTTTTTCAAAAATAAATGTTAAAAAATTTTTTTAAATACAAAATGTAATATATATATTCACACACACACACACACACACACACACACACACATATATATATATATATATATATATGTATATAAATGAATTGCTTGCTCCATGTAAGAAGCTGCTCTTTCTTCCCTGCAGATGAACTATTGAATTTCTTGCAAACAAGTGTCCACAAAAGTTTGCCATATCTTAGAGACTGGATGCAAAAGGAATTAATGTTATACGTGTTACCAAAGGTCATTCTCTTTATTAGCTAACTTCTGTGAGCTGAAATGCCAACAATTCTATTAATGGAGTCTAAAAATCTTGTCCACAGTTAACAAAGAAGTCAGGCTTATTTTAGGAAATATGCTGACTTCTGGTTAAAGTTGTTAGAGGTGAAGAAACATTAGTCAAGTAGACACATACTTTTTGTCACAATGAAATGTATTTATTTAAAAGCATGATCACTGAACTTTTTAAGGAAATAAACATATATGAATATAATTGTAAGTAAAACATGTGCATTTTTTCATTGTCCTGTAGGATCTGATATTTAAAAAAGTAGATAGTTATATTTATTGTTTTAAGATAAAGAAGGAGTAAATTTGCCAAAATATTTCATTTTGAAAAGAACACAGCTTGGATAATTAAATAATTACTTTTTTTTTTTTCACATGAATTTTTTTTTACTATGAAGATATTTCTACACATTTGCGTGTTCCCAAATGCCATCATTTAGCCAAAGGAAAAAATCACTCAATGCCATAGGATTCTAGATTCTTACCAGTGGTGAATACAGGCTTGCTCGCAGGGGAAAAAAATAATAGCAATAATAATATTGCTATAATATTATAAAAAGTAGTTTTTACTTGAAAATTAGAGAATAGCTGTTAGTTTCCACACTAGGCAGTATCTCTCATGTGGCTGAAGTATTACTCTTCCAACAAAGTCTAGTGATTTATTTGAACAGGACATTTAATTGATTGAATTGGTAATAAGAATTAACATTGCAGTGGTATTTTCTAAGTCTTTCAGAATGGCTTCTTTGTATGAAAACAGAAATAAAAACAAAAATATAGAGACTATAGACCTATTTGAGAGGTTTTCCTTTTTCATTGCCAATTAAAAAAAAAAAATTGCTTCCCTGTTTCCTTCCAGACTAAATTCCAGAGCAGTAATCTACCTAGAATATGCTCCTGATTTTCTTAAGTCCCTTTGTGAAGCCTTGTTCTTTTTTTTTTTTTTCAACGTTTATTTATTTTTGGGACAGAGAGAGACAGAGCATGAACGGGGGAGGGGCAGAGAGAGAGGGAGACACAGAATCGGAAACAGGCTCCAGGCTCTGAGCCATCAGCGCAGAGCCCGACGCGGGGCTCGAACTCACGGACCGCGAGATCGTGACCTGAGCTGAAGTCGGACGCTTAACTGACTGCGCCACCCAGGCGCCCCTGTGAAGCCTTGTTCTTATCTTAAGCCCTTTACTGCCATCTTTCACCTGATCTACTTTTCTCCAGTGACCTAGCCTCTCATAGCTTGCCTTTTAATGCTACCGTTATTCCTTTAAGATTTCCTAGTGTAGTCTTGTCTTTTTCCGACATAAATTAAGAATATTCTAGACCACTTTCTGGGCCCTCAAGAAGCACCATCACATTTCTGCTCAGGTCTCCACTCCAGAAAGAGCGAGAACATTCATAGTCTTTGTTGGTTTCACGGGGACATACTTAACTCCTCTCAACCCCTTTTCTCTCAGTCTTCAGTCCCCTGAGCCCTTCCCACCTTGCCTAGAGTCCAAGGTCCCTGTGCTGAGCCACCTCTAGATAGTACCCTAGTGTCCTTTGGATTCCTAGGCGTGCAAGAAAGCTTACACCCCAGGTTGAAGCCACCACCTCGTCCTCACCTGCACGGAGACTTTGCTGAGCCTTCTTAGACACTGAAAATAGTGGCTGTCCCTCCTGCCTGTCCTCAGTTGGCCTCTAAGTAATTCCTGAAGGGCAGGGGCCAGGGGCGTATGCCAAAGCCGTGGCCAGCATGTGCTAACTGTGCAGTCAGTGCTGAATGAAGCAATGAGTGAATGGATATATAGTATTTCTATGACTGTTCTTATTTTTGTCACTCTTGTTCTGGTAGAAATCACTAGTTGTACTAATTTATAAGGATTTCTGTCTCTATGTATTCCAGAATATATATACGTATAATATATATAACATATCAAATGGTTTACATTATTCTGAACTTACCAGACCGGAATATCACTTTTCAGTACTCATTCTAGTTACTTTTCACGTTAAAATAGCACACTGGATTCCAGAGCCAGTTGATTTGAGGTACTCTGTGCATGGAGTTATGGTTGACCTAGTCTCATACTTTCACTCTGACCTTAGGAAGATGATGATACTGGTGATGACTTTAATAATATTAATGACAGGGCACCTGGGTGGCTCAGGCGGTTGAACATCTGTTTCAGCTCAGGTCATAATCTCCCTGTTTGTGAGTTCAAGCCCCCCATCTGGTTCTGTGCTTATAGCACAGAGCCTGCTTCGAATTTTCTCTCTCCTCTCTCTCTGCCCCTCCCCTGCTCTCTCTCTCCCTCTCTCTGTCTCTGAAAATAAATAAATAAACATTAAAAAGTTAAAAAATATTAATGATAATATTTGTTGAGCAATTTTCATAGACCAGGCATGGATATGGTTTACGTAGATCATGCTGTTCACTTCGAGTTAACCCTATGAGTTAAATCTGATTTCATTTTGTAGATAACAACACAGATTCAGAGAGGGAAATTTGTTTTCCCGACATCCAGCAGCTAGGACCAGACATTGATTGTCAAGCCCAGGTATCTTTTCTCCCCAAGTACACATGTTAATATGCCTTACCATGATGCTGTTATTCAGTCTTAAATGGTGTCTTAAATTATGTTGGAAATTATGCATGTTGTAAATAACTATCTAAATGTCTCCAGTCCATTTTCTTCCTAGGGATATAAACATTTTGGACTGATTTTGTGCTTATTTTTTCTCTACCCCCCACCCCAGTAATTATAGCTATTTTGAATTCCTTTATCTGAATGTATTTCTGAGATTCATTCTTACACAAATGAGGTAATGAGTGCTAATAGTATATGTTATTATTGCTTTTAATTACATCCAGACTGTTAGGCATTCTCTTGAAAATTGCAGTGGACAAATTATACTAATATTTATGTGTATAAAATGCTACTTGTATTGTCTTAGACTGTTCAGGCTGCTATAGCAGAATACCATAGATTGAGTAGCTTATAAACAACATGAGTTTATTTCTCATACTTCTGAAGACTGGGAAATCCAAGATGGAGGCACTAGCCAATTTGGTATCTGATGAGTGCCTGCTTCTCGGTTCACAGACAGTTTTCTTTGTGCTGTATCTTCACATGGCAGAAGGGCTGAGGGAGCTCTCTGGGGCCTCCTTTATAAAGGCACTAATTCCATTCTTAAAGGCTCCACCCTGATAACCTAATCATATCCAAGAGGCCCCCACCTCCAAATACCATCACAGAGTAGAGTAGATTAGGAGGGGCACAAGCATTCAGTCTATGTCACATATTAAACACCTTTTTCTAGATTTCTTCTGTGGGATAACAAATAGTCACCCTCCTGAGGATTTGATGTAAGTCCTAAAAAAGGGTCAAATGCTTATAATGATTCAATATTTGTTTAATGTTTATTTATTTTTGAGAGAGAGAGAGACAGAGTGCAAGCAGGGGAAGGACAGAGAGAGCGGGGGGGGCACAGAATCTGAAGCAGGCTCCAAGGTCTGAGCCGTCAGCACAGAGCCCAATGTGAGGCTCCAACCCATGAACACAGATCATGACCTGAGCCAAAGTCGAATGCTTAACTGACTGAACCACCTGGGAGCCCCTTATGTATTTCTTATAGCAGCTACCATAGTTAACACTTTTGTATCAATTTTGAAGCCTGGGGTCTTTCCAAAATGATATATCAAAAAACTAATATTAACTTTATATTTAAAAACCATATACCAAATCTTCTTTAGAGATTTTACATTGTAAAATAGATATTTCAGGAATATTAACTCTAGTTAATTTTAAATTTAATATTCTGATTGGTATAGAACTGAAAATCTTTAAAAATTTAGTCTAGAATATTTTCCATATTTTCTGTCATCCTTAGCATTTTTTAACTCATGGATCTGAAAAGTGAAATTGGTAGTTGCATAGTTTAGAGCTAAATTTCTTCATTGTGTTTTTAGATACTGCCTACGCTCACTAATGTCCCTGAATTTCACTTTTTTAAAAAATCTGTAATAGTATAATGCTTTTCTGTAATTTTGCAAAGGTTGAATGAAAAGTGTAAGTAAAGCACATATCACCGCGCACATTGTTACTAGTGAATCATATGTATTTTTCCTTCTTGATGAATAGAACACATCATCTTTTTGTTGAAGTTTCTTTCCTAATTTTTCTGCAAAAGATGATAAAATAGTTTTTCTCACTATGGGCTAAAACGACCTATGAGGGTAGCACCACATTTGTCTCCTTCATTTTATAGACTAGACAACCACACAGAAATTGACATGATGAATGGAAGAAACTTTTCACATGGCGCATCTTAATATGTCTCTGCACCTACTGCTCAAGCTGGAGATGAGATTCTTGATACCGTGTGGTTGTGAAATGAAGAGCAGTAATGCAGTGATAACATGTTGACAGGAAATGTTCAGTAAATTAAGATCTAGAAGCCAGTGGCTCTTTGCATGGGTATTTTTCAGACGGAACAGCAAGAGATTAATGCATGGACCAAAATATGCATGCTCATTATTTTCTCTGCTTGTGTAAATACAGTGAGAAGTATAAGTGCCTCTTGGTGAAGGCATTTGTGTGTCCTTCTGCCTTTGCTTAGACACTGAGGGTTCAAGAGCTTTTACCAGCTTTTTTGTATTTATATTTGTGTATGCTCCTTTCAGAGGATTAAAAACCAGTGATATTTCAGCTGACGACATAACAACGAACATTTGATTCGCTTAAAAAGAAAGAACTTCAGTGGTCATCACTGGGATGACAGCAGCTCGCTCAACACCATGACCATTGTGTGTTCAAATTATTAGGATGGAAAGGCAGTGGGGAGCGAGCAGGAAGAATGTGGTAGTGTGTGTGAGGAGATCGTGGTCTGGGCACCAACACACTCAAGAAGTGACTCGGGGCAAGTCATTTGGGTTTTCTGGGCCTCCATTTCTACACCTGTAAAATAGGAATAGTACCTAGGTTTGTTTCAAGTCTTCACTCCTGTGTTCTTCATCTCATTGGCACCTTTCATTTTAGGCAGTAAGTTGCGTGGGGATATTTTAAGATGGCGACATTATGTGAACTTGAGTAACAAATCAAATTGAGAAATGAGGATAGCAAGATGTTCCCAGATAGATTTGGTGCTTCAGAGGAAGGCAGCTAGATGTCTGTACATTCATATAAATAGTTTTTTCCAATATAAGAATCTCCAGTTGGGTCAAGGCATGGATTTTATATTTGGGAAAACACAGTCTAAAAGAAATTGTGTACATATGTATGTTATAAACTACCTCAGATGTTCTCCGTGTTTTCTAGTTTGGCTAAAACTAGGGCAAAGATATGGAACTAGAACACAGTTTCACACTGAGAGACCAGGGAGATTGGGCTTTTTTTAAGAAAAAAAAAAGTTTATTTATTTATTTAGAGAGAGAGAAAGCTTGAGTGGCGAAAGAGCAGAGAGAGAGAGAGAATCCCATGCAGGCTCTGTGTTCCATGTGGAGCCTGACGCAGGGCAGGGTCTCACATATGTGAGATCAAGACCTGAGCCAAAATCAAGAATTGGACACGTAACCTACTGAGCCACTCAGGTACCCCAGGGAGTGGGCTTTTTAAGAACTAACCATTGGTTCCATGAAAAAAAAATGCTCACGAGGTAATTCTAAGGACCTAATAGGTTAGGAAGCTCTCCTGTGCTTCAAATGTGAAGGCTCCTGGACTCCAGGGGTTTCCTATCAAATACAAAGAGAGATTTATAAACAGATGAAGCATGATGAAATTTGTCGGTGCCCTGAAGAGAGTAAGTCGTGGCTCTGGGGATAGTTTTACAGAGGGATATTTGTGTGTGAAGGATAGGAACCACTGGTGGGAGACAAAACGGGATAAAGGCATTGCTCAGAGGTAAAGTTCAAAGTCAGAAATACAGGGGTCAACTTGAAGTCACTGTGGTTGGAATAGCCAACGCATGGCGCAGACTGGTGTTGGAGAAGGGTGCAGGCAGACGTAACCATTCTGTGAGCGGTCCCGCAAGTCAGTGTAGTGATCTGGGGTTTGTTGAGTTGTCAGTAGAACGTGGAAGACAGCTTTATCCAAGGAAGTGATGTCATCATCCTTGGTTCTGCCAGCCGCTTGGAGAATGGAGTGAAGCCTGTGGAGGCTGGTGACAGCCCCACATGTTAGAAATGGCAGCATTTGTCCAACGGAAAAGTCAAAAGATTTAAACCAAGGTCATGAGCACCTATAGCAATTTCAGAGTTGGGAGGCTCTGCGGACTCACTTATGTCAAAGGAGACAGAGTAGGTTTGTGAAATTATTATTTTTCTTAAAAAATGTAAACATTTGTTAGGCTAAGCCAACACTGAGCTTAGCTTCTATTGCAAGCATTGCCCGTTTTCAACAAGGAATTCTTTGATGTTTTTATTTCATGGAATGTGAATGTATTCTAATTCCCCTTTATCCAGGAGAAACTATCATAGAATTTTAAATTTAAGAGATTGCTGTGTTAGCAGCAGGCAGCAAAGATGTTGCCTGATTTGTTGACAGTAAAGCTGCATTCATAAGCCTGTCTTCTCAAACATCTGTGTGTTTAGTACCTCAAGAGCTGAGGAAGTTTAAAAATTGTCACACGTTGTTGCTTAGTCTTCTGCACATATCCGAGAATGTACCTCTCAGCAAGATTTTATTGAAAAGCTATGTCTAAAGAATTGACTGCCAACTTTATTCAAAATTTATCAATTAACCTTTTCTCTCTAATGTGGGAATGACGGTATCCACCTGTTAGGACTCTGTCATTTTGACATTCTTCATTTAAGGTAAACAGTTTCATTCCGTCTCTTGAAACTCATGCATTCCTGTCATATCATAAATGCCCAACAAACATTGCAGCTCTAATTTAAGCAGGTAGCTTAGGGTTGTGGATCACACCACGGAGTTTTGAACTAGTCAGTTTTGGGTTTGATTCTCAGCTCCACGTATCGCTGTGTGACATTTGGAGAGGTCTTCTAGAAGCTCCACTGATCTATATGTAAATTGTGGAGAATAATACTTACCTTAGAAGTTTGTTGTAAGGATTAAATATGAAAATGTGTTTAAAGCAATTAGCGTACTGTTTGTCACTGAGGAAATATTCAATATGTGAGGCCTGGTTCTCTCCTTAGTAATTGATGAATTAATTTATATAAATATTGTAATTATGACTCACATGTCACATACACAAATGGCAAAGGCCCTCCTTTTCACAGAGAAATGTTGTTTATTTATATTCTCTCTTCTTTATCTTTTATTTAGGAGGTGATTATGATATCAAATTAACTGAAAACAATATTCTCACTATTGTCATTCTCTGCCATCACAGTAAAGTGATGTTCTTAAATTTATGTGTGAGTGGTATGTATGTGAGGTATAACCATGATGCCTGAAATATCACACTGTTCAGGATACAGTCTCATCACCACTGAAGAGTGTATTTGCCCTCAAGTGGACAGTTCCTCAAGGTCACTGTAATTTGGAGCACCTGTGCTCCCCTATCAATAAACTTTGCATAATGCCTTTGTAACATGGTACAAGAAGAGATAAAGGTGAGAATAGAGAAGATGCTCAATGTTACCTAAACACTGGAGTTGCTAGCATTTTATTAAAGCATTGGGGGTCTTTAAGGAATTGTGGAAGCTAATGGTGTCCACTGACACCTGTGTCTAAAAACTGAAGTCTGCTTATCTGGTTGCTGATTCACAGAAGAATTGCCCATGGCCACGTGGGTAGGTTGCTAGTGTCAACAAAATAAGGACAAATGTGTAGAGGCATGGATTTGTGAAGTTGTCTGTTAATAAGGAAGGAGCGCACGGTCTCATTCCATCCATCCATCCATCCTTCCATCCATCCATCCATCCATCCATCCATCCATCCATCCTTCCATTCATCCATCCATCCATCCATCCATCCTTCCATCTTTCCATCCATCCATCCATCCATCCATCCATCCATCCTTCCATCCATCCTTCCATCCATACATCCATCCTTCCATCCATACATCCATCCTTCCATCCATCCATCCATCCTTCCATCCATCCATCCTTCCATCCATCCATCCATCCATCCATCCATCCATCCATCCTTCCATTCATCCATCCATCCATCCTTCCATCTATCCATCCATCCATCCATCCATCCATCCATCCATCCATCCTTCCATCCATCCATCCTTCCATCCATCCATCCATCCATCCATCCTTCCATCCATCCATCCTTCCATCCATCCATCCATCCTTCCTTCCATCCATCCATCCATCCATCCATCCATCCATCCATCCATCCTTCCTTCCATCCATCCATCCTTCCATCCATCCATCCATCCATCCATCCATCCATCCATCCATCCTTCCATCCATCCATCCTTCCATCCATCCATCCTTCCATCCATCCATCCATCCATCCATCCTTCCATCCATCCTTACATCCATCCTTACATCCATCCTTCCATCCAGCACATAAAAATCATTGATCTAATATATGTCACACAATATAATAGACACTGGGAGTATAGCTCTGGATGAAGAAGGCAAATTGCCTGTTGTCAAATAACCTACAGTCTTCATGCTTCCTTGAGGATGTGACTTTACTTAGTAAGGATGATAACCAGATCATTCCCTGGTTAAAATTGCTCTCCTTAGTGTCTATAACAAAACATATGTCAGACTAACCTTTATATGCAGGATAGACTATTTATTTATTTATTTTTTTTTCCAACGTTTATTTATTTTTGGGACAGAGAGAGACAGAGCATGAACGGGGGAGGGGCAGAGAGAGAGAGGGAGACACAGAATCGGAAGCAGGCTCCAGGCTCTGAGCCATCAGCCCAGAGCCCGACGCGGGGCTCGAACCCACGGACCGTGAGATCGTGACCTGGCTGAAGTCGGACGCTTAACCGACTGCGCCACCCAGGCGCCCCAGGATAGACTATTTAATACTAAGTTAACACAGCAAATGCAAGATCCAGATTCAAGAGAGAGAATTAAATTAGCTCGATTCTATTTAAATTACTCTTTGGGTTGGGGATGCAGAGGTGTATTTTAAGCATAAATCTGCCCATTTTCAACACTTATTATATTTGGATAATGAACTAGCATTCCAGAGGGAGAAAATTAATCAGAACTTAGTTTCATGTGCAACTCATGGAATCAGAATAAAGGAATAATAAACTAATGAAGAAATAAGGCTCCATAGGATATTTGAAAGTTTTTAAATAAATATTAAAAACTTCAAAAAAGAGAATTTTAAGAAATAAGATTTAAAAGAACTCGTGGTGTTTCTGTCAGGGGATTTGATTCATCATTTTTCACAGAAGATTTAACTTGCTTTACTATTTCCAGAGAGAATTCTTTCATTTTCAGTGAGAAAAGTAAACACACACACACACACACACACACACACACACACACGAAATAAAACTCTGAGATGCTAATTGAGCACAAGGATAAAATAAGATACTTTTCCAAATAAAAGTATTAAAATGGATTGATGGCCTATTTTTAAAGTTATCATTTATTAATAGGACTTTAGTTAAGAAATGAAGTTTATTTTGTGAGATTGTTATACAAATATAACTTTCAGAAACCAAGTTCATATTTTAAGATAGTGACATATATGGGTATAATGAAATATATGACATATACAATGGAGAACATGTGGGTTTTTTTATGTGCATGATTTAAAGAATGCCACAACTCTGCCGAGGAAATAGAAATTGACTAATAGTTAATGGAGACTACTATTATTCTCTCTCTCACTATCTCAGAGAGAAATGCTTGACTGCATTTTGTGTTTATTCATTCCCTTGGATTTCTTTATATTTTCCCACATGTATCATCCAAATATGCAAAATATTATTTGGTTTGCCTGTTTTTTATCTTATATAATTATGTTACACATTTTTTGCAACTTGCCTTTTTTTTAACCAACTCTTTTTCAGATTTATCCACGTTGATGTGAGCGCTTGTGATTTATACACTGTTTTCACTGATGCCTCCTAATGCATCATGTGAATATGCCATAATCCATTTATCCTTTCTCTTGAGGAGAACATTTGCAGATGTTGCAGGTTTTGCTTTTAGATACATATGGCTTGGGACACAATTATATGAACTTCTAGTATAGGTGTGCAAGGGTTTCTCCTGGATGTGCACAGACATCCTGTGCACCCATCCTGGGTGGCCTTGAGGATTTGAACATCTTCAGGTTCCTCTGTAATGCAGAAGAACTTTCAGAAGTAGAGGTACCAATTTACATTCCCTTCAGCAGGGAATGATGCATTACTCCATTTACTCAGCAAAACTCGCTATTTCCCAAGTTTTTGTTGGTGGTGTTGTTGCAGCTCTGGTGGGTTTGCTTCTCCTTGACTTCTGCATTGAGAGAACTTTTTATACATTTATTAGATATTCACGTTTATTCTTCCATTTAAATCTTTTGCACATTGTTCTATTGGTGGTTTGCCTTTTTTTAGTTATTTTAATTCTCAATATACTTAGATCATAATATTTTGTTGGTTGAATGCATTATAACCATGTGTCATAACTCTCAGATTGTATGTTTTTCCTTCTTTATAGTGTCCTCTGGTGAACAGAAGTGCTTACTTATAGTGTTGCTAGGTTGATCACTGTGTTTTCTTTAGGATCTATGCTTTTGGGAATCTTGTTTAAGGAATTTTACCCAGTAAAACAACATTAAAGCCATTTCCTGTTTTTTATTTTATTAACTGTAAAGTGATGCCTTTAATTCATTTGTAGTTGATTTTTTTTGACATGACAGAAGGTAGAAATTCCATTTTCTTTTTTTCCATGTAAATAACCAATTGTCTCAGTACCTGCTATTGAGTAGAATGCCATTTGTCCCAAAACCTACAGTTCCGTCTCTCTCATGTGTCAAGTTTTCATATATGTATAATCTAATTCTGGGAACTTGGGGGAGAATTATAGATTTATTATTTTGAGTCTTCCTGTCCATGAACTTGTTGTCAGTCCATTTTATGTGCCATCTTTCAATGAAGTTTACGCATTTCATCTTAAAGGCCTTGCACTGTCTTTTTGTCTCATTCATTCTAAGGCTCTTTAGAGTTTTTGTTGCGCTTGGAAATGTTATCTTTTTTATAGGATGCACCTGCTAAGAGTTTCTTTTTTATATGGAAGTGCAGTTGATTTTTATATCCTGATCTAATACAAAGAAAACTCACTAAACTCTTTTCACTACTTCTGTAAATTGTTGGTAGATTCCTTGAGGGTTTTTATATGAGTAATCTGTGAAGATTACTTTATCATGTCTTCTTTTAAAATCTTTTAAGTTTCATTTTGTTTTGTTTTCTTTTTTGTGTTGGTGAGAAGAGACGGAGAGTGGGCAACTTTTTTTTTTTTTATTTAATGGAATTCCTTTCATTTCTATCGCCAAGAACTGCTGTGGGGTTTCTTTTAATACCAACTCTACTGACATATAATCCATGTTTCATTCACTTCACTGATTTGAAGTGTCCGATTTAATGAATTTTAGTATATTGCAGCCATTGCCACAATCAACTTTAGAACGTTTTCATCACCCCCCAAAACTCCCCATCTCCATACATTTGCCTTTCCTGGACATTCCATACAAATGGAATCATGCAGTATGAAATCTTTGATGATTGGCGCTTTTGGTTAGCATCATGTCGTCAGCATGATTTTAGTTAGCATCATATGGTTCACCCATTCTGTACATGTATCAGTACTCATTTTTTAATTGTCCAATAATAGTCAGTTGTATGGCTGTAACATACTTTATTAATTAATCTGTCATTGGACTTTTAGATTGCTTTCTATTTGGGGGATATTATAAATGGTGCTGTTATGAACATTCCTTAAATTTTTTTAATGTTTATTTACTGTTGAGAGAGAGATAGAGAGACAGAGCACAAGTGCGGGAGTGGCAGAGAGAGAGAGGGAGACACAATATCTGAAGCAGGCTCCAGGCTCCAAGATGTCAGCACAGAACCCCGACATGGGGCTCAAACTCATGAACCGTGAAATCGTGATCTGAGCTGAAGTCAGATGCTTAATTGACTGAGCCACCCAAGCACCCCTTATGTAAAAGTTTTTATGTGCACATGTTTGTTTTTTATTTCTCTTGGTTTTCTTAGCTACAAGTGAAATTTCTGTGTCCTTCTATGTTTAATGTATTTTTTAATAGATTCATTTCATCTCTCTAAGGTCATTCCTTTTAGTTCCTAATTTGCTAAATGTTACATCGTAAAGAACTATTAAATTTTACTTGTTGGTTATCAGTAGTGCATTCCGTTTTGTTGCTGCGTGTTATCCTTCTGTATGAATATGTCACCACCTGTGTATTCATTCACCTGTTGATGGGCATTTGGATTGTTTACAGATATTTTGCTATTTACAAATGAAGCTGCTGTGAACAAGTATACAAGTCTTTGTATGACATATACTTTCTTTTCATGTGGGTAAATACATGTGGAATGGCTAGGTCATATAGCAGGTGTATATCTTACTTTTCAAGAGAATGCCAAACTATTTCCAAAGTAGTTGTGCTATCTCTAATCCTACCAACCTGAGAGTTCTATTAAACTATTTTTAATATGCTAATCTAAAGTATATAATCACTTCTATAAGTTCAGTTTGTTCTTACTCAAATTTTTTGTGGAATATTGGATGATCTCCTCTAACTTTTCAACGTTTTTTTTTGTTTTTGTTTTTTTTTTTTTTTTTTTTTTTTATTTTTGGGACAGAGAGAGAGAGACAGAGCATGAACGGGGGAGGGGCAGAGAGAGAGAGGGAGACACAGAATCGGAAGCAGGCTCCAGGCTCCGAGCCATCAGCCCAGAGCCCGACGCGGGGCTCGAACTCACGGACCGCGAGATCGTGACCTGAGTTGAAGTCGGACGCTTAACCGACTGAGCCACCCAGGCGCCCCTCCTCTAACTTTTCATTCCAAAGTCTGCTTTATGTCTTTAACATATTAAACAGACTTGTTTTTATTTTCTGAATCTGACAATGCCACCAACTTCATTCTTTGCGAATTTTATTCTGCTGCTTAATGTTTCCAAAGAATCTGGCTCACAGGGACTTATTTTTTCTTGTGTTTGAGACTTCTGATTGTGGGTTTATGTTCCTAGGAGCTCATGCGTGGGAATTATATAAAGGCTGAGTGTAACATGTGGTCTTCCAAGGAAGGTGCGTCATTTTCTTCTGCCAAGTGTGGGAAGCCCTACTTACTTAAGGCCACCTCAAACTGAATTATTGCCCTGGGTTTACAGAGAGCATCATATGTAATAGAAACATGGCCTTAAACACATACGAGTCAGGATGCTTCTGTTCTGTCATGTTCACGATTCTCTTTTATGTTTAGATTGAGCTGAGAAAGCATGCATGCCGTATTTGTTTTGATCGCTCCATTCCAGCTTGTGGCTTTAAATGGCAGTTGTTGACATCATTTCATCAGCTAATGAGTAAAACATAACAAAATAAAACAAGGCAGGATGAGACGATGCTAAATCCTCAAACTAGTTATTATAAACATGACTTATGCAAGTAATAGAGGGCTGGATTTTATTTCTAAGTATTCATTTAAAAGAAGTATCTTCTGCCCCAAACCCCATGGTCTCCTTTGTCTTGTTTACGTCATAGAGTGTATGGAGAACACTTACCTTGAGTGGAAAGCACAGCTCACCCCCTTTCTCATTGACTCCTATTACATTTCCAATGAAGAAACATTTTTACAAGTCTGGAATGTTTGCAGACTTAATCTACAGGGAAAACAAAAAGAGGACCCTGCCCATCTGGGGCTGTCCCTGAGGAGTTTTCAAAGTCAGACCTGAAGAGAACTCCGTGATTCTGACTGCAGGGACTATACAGTCTCATCAGTAAAAGCGGATTCCACCTACTTACAATACCTACTCGTAGCCACAGAGCACAGAGGAGGTATCTGTGTTTTTATTGAGTCCTGCAGATGCCTGACAATTATATGTCTTGCTTATCCTGAATTTTTATGTGAAAACCCAGGGTGAAGAAGTGAGTACTAAAACTCAGAAATGAAGCCAAGGGAGAGCCCGTGCCCCACCCCAAATGTTTCAGCTCTCTTTCCCATTGCTGTTGGTCTTGTAGGACCCACATAAATCAGAGGTGGGATGACGCCTCGTTATATTCCTGTATCTAAGATTTTGTGAGTAAAAATGGAAAGTATGTCTTTTGTAAGTTTACTGATAAATTGCCTGAGTTCAGACTTGTATAGCAACCTTTTCATTTCTTTTAAAGGCATAATTATAAAAACTTGACTGGATTATATGCCTTCTGAAGTTTATTATGAAATACGTAACCATTTCGCTACCTTCCCATTATTGAAATAAGCTGATGCATGCAACGGCATTTTTAAATGGCAACGCACAATGTAAATGAAAGGGTTTCATTTATTGTTAGGGATAGCAGTGAAACATTTCGCATTGTTAGCCGCTACCTATCACCAACTTACGTTAGCAGCTCTAGCAATCAAATCATTTATCTTAAAACTAAACAAAGTGAAGGCTCAGAATGAAAATAGAATTCTTATTCTGAGCATTTACTCAGAAAATAAGCAGAGAAATCTGGATTGTTAGTTAAAAGGACCCTTGAAATAATGAATAGGTAGAACATTCTTTACTGTTATCTATATTTACCTGTCCCTCAATAGAAGGTTGTGTTCACCAGGCAGTGGGTCTCTGCAGCGTGATACAGGGCGAAGACTTAGAATTTGATACATTTCATTATTGATTGGATTTACTGATTCTGAGACATCAGAGTGTCCTCTTGGGTTTCCTCTGAAGCAGCTTCTAACAGCTCATGCTCTTGGCTGACAGAACCACTGAACCTACAGCATGCATTTTTTAAATTAAAAAAAAAATAATGTTTATTTGCTTTTGAGAGAAAGAGAGAGACAGACAGACAGAGTGTGAGCAGGGAAGGGGCAGATAGAGGGAGACACAGAATCTGAAGCAGGCTCCAGGCTCTGAGCTGCCAGCCCGGAGCCCGATGCGGGCTCGAACTCCCAAACCACCAGATTGCGACCTGAGCTGATGTTGGAGGCTTAACTGCCTGAGCCCCCCAGGCGCCCCTACAGCATGCTCTCTTTTTATTTTTTCTAATATTTTTTTAACGTTTATTTATTTTTGAGACAGAGAGAGACAGAGCATGAACAGGGGAGGGTCAGAGAGAGAGGGAGACATGGAATCCGAAACAGGCTCCAAGCTCTGAGCTGTCAGCACAGAGCCCGACGCGGGGCTTGAACTCACGGACCGTGAGATCATGACCTGAGCTGAAGTCAGACGCTTAACCGACTAAGCCACCCACGCGCCCCATGCTCTCTTTTTAACAGAGAGCAACAATTGTTTTTTGTTGGGGAGGGCCAAAAATGTTAGATATTATAGTGAGTTGCTGTCCTCCAAAGACCACAGAACATAAACAGATATATGGCATATCTATGGTCTTAAAATTACAGGGGCGGGTTGGAGGGATACTTGGTGGAAAAGTCCAGAAAGACTTCTTAGGGAGTTGATACTGAACAAAATGGACAGATGTTGGCATATGAGGATCTGGAGATTCGTCTCATGCAGAACTCAGCTGCAGGGGCAGGGGCTGATAAGCATTTTGGTTCATATACCCTAAGAAATGTTTTACTGTAGTCAAATAATAGAATCCATTGAGTGAAGGTGGCACCTGCAAACGTTCCCTCATCCAAGGTAAGAGGCATTTCCTGCCCCTTCTTTAGAGCTCTGTATAGAAAAGTATAAGCATATTTGCAATTCTCTAAAGGCTAGAAGCTTACTTACACTTCTTTCCTAACCCCTAAACTCTGGCCATTAAGTTTCGGTCACCAAGTTTAATATGGCAGATGTGTTCTATTATGGTGGTGGCCACGGTTTGAGGAAATAAAAGAAACAGGAATGATACTTTCCCGATGAGGCGTGACAACCTTGGTAAAGAACTTTTACTTTGAATAACTTTTCTTTATGGTTGTTTACCATTATTTCACAAATGAGTACCAGACTACTGCAAGTCATAGTGCAGTGTGGCCCGGGAGTGTTTTTTGTTAGTGGTTCTTGGGCCTGGCTGTGCTATTAGAATCATCTGGGCAGCTTTTTAAAATGCTGATGCCTGGGCCCCAACCTCAGGGAGTCTGGTTTCATTCTTCTAGAAAGGCGCCCAGGGATCCATAGCTTTTGAGGTGCCCCAGCTGAATCGACGTGCAGCCAGCGACACGGGCCCGTGCGCTTGCTCTGAAGCAGCCTTCCCCGCTTCGTGGATAGCAGCTTCCTGTTTCACAGTCTAGCCCTCAGTTTTCCTGTGAAAGGGCTGGCCTCTGAGTCTGCAAGAGGCTGGTTTACAGCATTTGTCATTTTGAAGTAATAATAATAACAACAACAACAAGAACACCCATAATAAAAGCTGGTATCCATTCAACCCGTTGTGAGCACTGACTGTGACCTTACTTAATTCCCATACCAAACTACAAGAGGCGAGTGTAAGCTATTATCATTGCCATTTGCATACAGGGATAAACCAGTAGGAAAGGATTACATTGGAATTTGAACATGGGCATCATGACTGCAGGTTTGGGTCATAGTGGTTTTTCTCCTCTTCTGAGATTCTCGATGACTCTTGCAAATAATTACAAACATTCACAGGAGCAAGGGGTCTGGAAGATACAAGGGTGAAGGAAGGGGAACAGGTACAGCCCTACCGAGGATCTATACTCCACAACCTAATGGCAAGGTATGCATCCTAAAGAGCTATTCTAGCAACTTAGAAGTTCTCTACAGAGGGACTTTGGTCTAGGGAGAAATTTCTTATAGCTAAAGTAAGCAGCACCGCTGCAGGCATGGAAAGCAGTTCATTGTAAACCGGGGCCGTGTCATATAGGGAGTAGATTTGTAGACGTATTAGGTCAAACATATGAAATTGCTAATGACCATCCACTCGACCTACAGCCATAGCAATTTCACAGAGTTCAATCTACGAGAGACAGTGATCTTGGTAGAGAGACGAGCACGTCACCGTGCCATAAGAGTCGCTGCAGATGTTGACAGGTTAGGTCTGGCCATTGGCCTCATCCATGGCTTGCTAATTGCTTCAACATTACATGGAGGCAATTTTTGCAAGACTGAATGACTTTTCTTGTCCAGACTGTGTGTCTACACTGCTGGTCCCGCAGACAGCAACAGCAGAGTGACTACGACAGCACTAAGCCACTTGTAAATGATAAGTTAAAAAGGGGGTTAAGACGAAGATGGAGACAATGCTTCCTTAGGGCTGAGCACCCACAGCTTCCAGAAGTGTGGCAAGGTCTTAGAGAACTGGGATGCGAGTTGGACGCGAGGCAGGGCCCTGGGCCTCGGCGGCGGGCGAACCCTCTCCCAAGGCAGCAGTCGGCAGGAAGGGGTGAGAACTCAACTGTGGAGACGCTCTACAGTCAGCCAGAGCAACATCCAAGTCAAAGAACAATCCTCACGCGTCCACAATGTGGACGAATTGAGCATCTCATATCTGCCTTGGTGCAGGGTTATGGGCATGGGCTGCCAGGGCCAGGGCACCTGGAGAGCAGGGATCCTGACATTTCCATCTTCAGGTCCCCCACAGCCTGAACATAGGACAGCAAGGGGCACCTGTACACGTGTGAGCTGGATTAACCTGAAGTATACATCTGACCTGATGTATGCATCTAGGAAGCAACGGTTAATGTTAATGACAATAATTTTAATTAATTTTAATAATAACTTTGGGGTTTAAAAAACTGAGTGTAGGGGCGCCTGGGTGGCTCAGTCGGTGAAGCGTCTGACTTCGGCTCAGGTCATGATCTCACTGTTTATGAGTTCAAACCCCACATCAGGTTCTGTGCTGACAGATCGGAGCCTGGAGGCTGCTTCGGATTCTGTGTCTCCCTCTCTGTGTGCCCCGCCCCTGCTCACACTCTCTCACACACAAAAATAAATAAACATAAAACAAAATTGAGCGTAGATGCTACACATCATTTCTATAAAATTTTTCATGACTTTTGCTTTATTTATTTTGAGAGAGAGAGAGAGAGAGGGAGAGAAGCACGAGTGGGGGAGGGGCAGACAGGGAGAAAGAGAATTCCAGGCAGGCTCCACGCTGTCAGCACAGGGAGCCCAAGGCAGGGCTCTATCCCACAGACCATGAGGTCATGACCTGAGCCCAAATCACGTCAGACTCTTAACCAGCTGAGCCACCCAGGGGCCCCTGTTTATGACTTTTTGATTCCATTCACATGACATTATAGACAGCCAGCTGAAAATCATCTTGGTGTACTGGAAAACTATTGAGGATTATTTCTGAGAACTTTATCATTGAAGATACATAAACACCCTGTGAATTTTTTGGAGAGCACTATAGAACAGAGTGCACAGGCCCAAGTGTTCCCAGCCAGTGTGATTAGGAAAGACTCTTCACAAAAAGTAACTAAGAAGACACCAAGAAATAGATTACTTCTATTTCTCTTCATTAAGTGTCTACATCTCAGGTAGAATGTCACAGAGTAAAGATAGAATATATAATGTTGTTCAGTTGCCGCGTTACTGGTCTCCTCAGCATCCAGAAAGTGTTAGGGAAATAGCAGAAATAGCACCATTAATGGCAACAATTAATCTTTGAAATCAAGACCAGGAAAAAAAATATTATAATAAATCTCTTTGCCCTGTAGGCAAACAGGGCAACATTTGTGTATACAACATTCCTTACTTTGATATGCTAAGAATACTAATAAGGATAGTGGCCCTTGGTTAAATGAGCAGACTATTAGGTTGATAGAAGTGTTGAAAGGAGTTTAAGTTGGATGAGCATTGCCTGTCGATGGCAGATTATTACACAATAGGCATAATTTGTATGCTTTGCTGAAAAGATCCATGCATTTTTCTTCCTTTCCCTTACTCTTCCATTAGATTAAAAACCTGACTTCTAAAGATTCTAACAAAATTGGAGACTAATTCTAATTCTTGGTGAATTCAAGGCTGTGGTGAGTTGGCAAATTCCAGGGATGAAATTCATGTCTGGACACACTGCTACTTTGCTACTTGGAAGAAACCAGAACAAAAATGGATAATCGGCTCCAAAATGGTGCTCACACAGGAAGAGTTTCTTTGGATTCAGTCCAAGTGGTAGATGGGCTCTTGAGTTGCTTCAGAATATTCTAGGAACATTATGGATGCATATAGAGAATCTTAAATTGGCAATTAATGAGCGCAAAAGTAGCACTTATGATTCCACACTCTATAATATTATTTCCAGGAGAATGTACTGAAGAAATAGTTATAAAAGCTAATGAATATGTATTTTGAAGAGTTTTCTTTTTATTTTTATATAGGATATTAAGATATATTTTCCATGATCTTGTTTACTAAAGCTAATACCGTATTTTAAGTATATATCTCACCCTTGGTCTTGCTTTTGGGAAGAGCACCTCCTTCTGAATCCCACCCTATGACAGAATCTACATTCCCCCGACCTAAGTGTAAATATCTTTATCACTTGGTCCTTACTTTACTTTCCCATGTCAAAACAGAATAAAAAGGATAACTATTTTAAGGGTAAACTAATTTAAAGGGTAACTATTTACTCTGTGTCTGTAGAATAGTAATGCCCAACTCAAAAGAATCATAGCTGAGACAGAATGGATTTTCAACAGAATGAATTGTACAATGTATATAAGTTCTCTTCAACCCCATAATGTTTTTTGATTAAAATAAAATTGTTAGTGCCAATATTTGCTCTTAGTTTTGTTTGGGTTATACCAAAAGGATAATTGCAGCATTATTTTTTAGATATTTATTACTTTCAGGACTGATTTTATTTTATAGTGCAGAAGCATTATAAAAATGATGAACTAGTATTAAAAAAAGATACTTGGGTCATTCCTAAGGTGAGCTTTATAGCTGTTTACCAACCTTTCCTCATCACCTCAAACTAATTAATGCCTAAAACAAAGCCAGAAAACCATTGGAAATTCGTATCAATTAGAAGGGCCAATAATATATTCTACCTTTATCCCAGTGGATTGCAAACTTGAGACTTCCCCGAATGATCTGGAGAGCTTATCAAAGACTGACTCCTGTGTCCACCTTTCCAGTTTCTGATTCACTGGGTCTGAGATCGATTGGGTCCAAGAATTTGTATTTCTGAGTTCCCAGGCGATGTAGATCCTGTGCATCTGAGAACCACATTTTGAGAACCACTCCTTTAAATTATTAAATGTATTTTGAAATAATAAGAGCTAATGTTTATTATAAGAGTGCTTCCTGTGGATCAAGGGTTCCTTCAGCATTTTACATAGAGAATAGGCATTTAATTCTTACAGTCAGACCACAAAGATGGTTGTGGTCTTAGCCCCATTTTACATAAAGATGGGGAAATGGAAGGTCACAGAATGCAGGATGCTTTTCTAGGTCACCTAACCAGTAAGTAGCAGACCTGGAATTTGAACCCAGTAATGGAGGTCCAGGGCTCATGCTTGTACTACCAGGAGAAAAATGTCTTCTTTAGTCAACGCTTTTATATATTTTACTATTTGTGTAATTTTCCCACTCCACATTTTGCATATTTCACCAGCTCCATTTTACTGAGATGTATCAAACATGTAAATACCATTTTTATAATATTCTGTGAGGGTACAGACACAGCAATGCCTTTAGTTTTCTTTCAATCTATAAATACTCAAGGAATGAACCAGAGGAAGAGCTGCCTCTCACAAGATTACACATGTAGAAAATTTTCATGTTATAATGGAGAACAAAGAATGCAGGACAAGAAATTTCACACTCAGCTTGGTGCCACCTATGGGGAAAAAATTGTATAGGAAACAAACATATTTGAGAAGAAAACATATCACAATGCTGACACACACACAAGACAATGTTATACATTATTTGGAACACTTTGAAGCACATTTTAGACCATATTGCAAACCATTTCTTGGACAAGGCAGTATAGTTTAATAAATCATTTTATATTAGAATTCCTTTTAGCATTTAAAATTAGTACAAATTAATGTTCCATAATAAGTAAACGTCATTTATTATTGTTGTTGTTGTTTAAGAGTTTCTAAAATAGAAGACCAGAAAGAACAGGTTGTCACAGAAGTCTTTGAGGAAAAGCTAGTTTGTGAGTTTCTTAGAATATTTAGCTCACAACCAGGTCCCCATACTTCGATTCATTTTATTCTGAGAACAACCTTCTAAAGAGGGAGGTGTCACTCCCGATTTTAAGTGGATGTTGTTAGAACCCATAGCAGAGAACTATCCTATCCTATGAGATATACTCTTCCCCAAATTTCTGTGGAGGTCCACAGTTCTACCCAAAAAACTTGGGATTTTCAATTTTTCCAAAGATATTCAGTACTCATTGAATTAATTAAGGAGGTTGAAATGGTTTGCAAACTAGAAACAATAGGAAAAGGGAGGGAAAGGCTGTTTTGTATAACATTTAAGAAAAAAAGGTGGATGTTGATTTGGAGCAGGGTGCTAAAGGGAGAGGACCTTTTGGGTGAAACGATCTTGTAAAATTCAGGGCTGTCCTGAAGCCAGCATGCTGGGAATGTATTCATTCTTTCTAGCAGTGGGAATTCATGAAGTTATCTGTAATGGTGTGCAAACTTATCCCTCTCTCTACAGTCTAGGTTACTAAATCATGGCTTCTCAAAGTGAGGTGCCAGGTCCGTGAATATCACCCCCCCCCCACCACCACCAGAGCTTATTAGATTCATAGAATCTCAAATCTGGGGTAATTTGAATACACATCAGAGTTTAAGAGAAGCTGCCATTGATAACACTAATGTCTCCATGAAGCCAAATTAGCAGACCTGTCTTGGGTGAGGAGGTTGACGTTGGAAGGGGAGACCTTTGCCCGTAGAGGAAGTTCACGGCCACCAGGAAGAGGGGAGTTGTGTGGGATGTCAGTGCTTAGCTGGGGCTGTACTACCTCCTTGCCTCCTGGCTCCCACTGGACCTCTGTGGTGGGGTCAAGACCAAAGAGTGGGCACTGTCTTAGGTCCCAGTGGCGTTTGCTCATGATTCCCAACGAATCTGCTGGGAAGACATGTCCTCCCTGGGGCAGCTGTGGGCTACTAATTCCTACCCCAGGTGGAAGGAGTCAGTGAGGCCAAATTCCCATTGGGACCTATTCTGAGTATGATTGACTTTATCAGTCCACGCACTGATGACTCCGAATTCTGAGCGCACCCTATCATGTGTTTCCTGTTAAAGATGCTTATCTATGTAGGCATTACAAGCCTTACATTTGATGCAAGAATATAAATTTAATATTTTTAGAGAAGATGGGTGACCTCTTATGCATGTAAATGTGAGCTCTTTTTGACTCCTCTTAGCCCCAAGTGTCTTTGTGAACTTGGATTTCCGCCTTTCCTCTTCTCGGCCCCCTGGGGCTGCCACTTCTTGTAAACACTAGTGTCTGGTGTTAAAGTTTCTACTAATTGCCTTATCATTTCATAAAGAGGCATTAATTGCTAGCATAATTTCCTCTTTTCCTCTGAATTGCATACTCCTTTTATGCAAAATGACTACTTCAAATGCTTTTCCATCCCCCTTCTTTTTTTTCCTATCAGTGGAGAAAACAGCAAACCTTGGGTGCTTGTAGGAAAGCTTTTGCTTCAGCATTCGACTCTTTGTTCATAAATTTGTTTTGTGAAATGTTACTTGAAGTTTATTTCTTGAGCTAGATATCCATTTCTTCAAGCCCCTTCTGAATTCTTTTGTTATTTTGAGCCCATAGAAATTCTTTGAAATGATGGAATGAAATATTTTTATATGCAATTTGTTTTCTTACTTCCCATTAATTTCTCTAATTTCATACTGTATTTTAATTGGTTCTCTTCTCTGTAGACTGCTCACCTGAACTCACACATGCACATACAACACGCATGTTGCTGATATGCCAGACATACCACTCACACACTCACACACACACACACACACACACACACACACACACACACACACCACATCAGTAATCTCCATAGAATCTACAGTTCAAGGTCTATGCCTATATATTTTCCGTAGCTGGCAAGGTGGATTCTCTACAGTAGGTGCTCAATAGCTTAATAAAAGTTTGGTTTATCATTGAAAGATCTTTAAATCCTTTTGATTAAAAGAGTATTTTAAATTTTGAAATTGAAATTGTCTTGTCGGATGCTATCTCGAAACCAGTTGGAGATTCAAAATCTTATTTTTCTAATAAATGCTAATCTTCCAGGTCAGGTTCCCTGGGAAGCCTACTCCAATACAAAGGGTAACATGCAGGAGGCATGCTAAGGGTGCTGTTGGGGTCAACACTGCAAAAGGAAAGGGAAGGGGAGGGAAAACTAGGGGAGGGGACTGGGCAGAGGGAGAAGTTGGCTGTGGTACAGGCACAACAAAGGCCCTGGTTGACTTAGGGAGGGGTTGTAGGGCTTACCTGGTTCAGGGGGTTGAACCCTAGATCTCCCATGGTCAGCCAGTCAGGGGACGCAAGCTGGTCCAGGAAGGGAGCTGAACTTGTCAGCAGAGCCTCCCCACTGGGGGGCTGACAGCTGAGGGCTGTCTGGCAGCTGCATTCCCAGCACTTGGGAGGGATAGAATAGGTCCTTCCTTAGAAGATCACAGTGCCCACTACAGTTAGTTATGTTTTATAGTAATGTTACTGGACTTTATTTAGCAGACAAGCCAAATCAGTGATCAAAATCACCGTTAAGCAATATTAATTGTAATCTTTGGTGAAAGCAACAGAATATAAATTTCCACGTGCAGTATATCAACTGTGTAAAATATTCATAGGAAAGAAGACTGGAAAAGCTTGTTTCAAAATGATGAGTGTTAGGGTGCCTGGCTGGCTCAGTCGATAGAGCATGGGAATCTTGTTCTGAGGTCTTGAGTTGGAGCCCCACGTTGGGTGTTAAGATTACTTCAAAAAAATTGTTAAACAAAATGATGAGTGGTGTCTTTGGGTGGTTTTTATTTTATTCTTTATTCTTTCCTGAGTTATCCCATTTTAATAATTAATATTCACTATTTTATGCCTAAAAAATCCACCATGGCAGTTCACCCTGGGGGGTGCAGTCCTCTATCATTCTTCACTTCCTCATCCCTACGTACATAGATTTGATTCATTTATTTAGTCCCCTCTTGTTGCCTTTGTTCATCCACTTGATGTTTTGCCATGGCCCTCGTCCCATTCTCTGTGGCTGGCCTTGCTATTTTGAAGACAATTGCACCATCCACTCTAGCCTGACCCCACTGGATTGGACCCGTTTTGTAAATGCAGACTGTGCAGTTCCAACAAAGTATCAACATTTTCCCTCCCTTCTCCAGCCACTGGAGTAATAAGCCAGGAATGATAGCTCTGGCTACAGGATGTTATTTCCATTGCTTGCAGGAGAGAAAACCTTGTGTTACATTTTCTGTAGATGAATCTATTTTTTTTAATTTTTTTTAACGTTTTATTTATTTTTGAGACAGAGAGAGACACAGCATGAACGGGGGAGGGGCAGAGAGAGAGGGAAACACAGAATCGGAAGCAGGCTCCAGGCTCTGAGCCATCAGCCCAGAGCCCGACGCGGGGCTCGAACTCACGGACCGCGAGATCGTGACCTGAGCCGAAGTCGGATGCTTAACCGACTGAGCCACCCAGGCGCCCCTAGATGAATCTATTTTAAAGATACTTCGTGTAAGCAGGGTGCTGTATGTGTGTGTTTGCAAGTTAACTTTATTTTTCACCCCAGGTTTGGGTAATCGGTGGTTGAGAACCCCAGTCAGAAGTGCCTAATCTTGGAATGGTCACTGGGCCCTTCAAAAATGGTACCAAGACCCTCACTAGTGGATTTTGCCATTGGAAAAAGGGGTGCTAGAGACATGGAGTCATGGTTAAGATGTGCAATGTCAAGATATACCTATCACCCCTTTGTGACCGGAGCGTCAGATTCTGGAAAATCTTTCACTAGAGAGCTTTGAGTACAGTGCTCAGGGCTTGAGGTCTGATGTGTTGTGGGCCCCACGGCTCCCCAGCTCCTGAAGATTTATTTGGTCTCTTGGGCACACCTGAAGAATGACCTTCCCTGCCACAGAATGCTGCTGTGTCTGTCTTGCAGTAAACTTCTCTCTCCTGGAAAGTGCTGACCCTGGGCCTGAAAGCAAAGAAGGGGAGTCCCACAAGCCACAAACACAGGCTGTGCAACTTTTGTGTCTGCTGGGTAATTTGGATATGAGGCCAAATTGGGTCTAAAACTGGATGATTTTAAACCACGTGATGTTTGTAGGGACAAGATTATTTATGTCCCACGTTTATTTTTGAGAGAGAGCGAGAGAGAGTGTGAGCACACACACACACACACACCAGTGGAGAGGGGCAGAGAGAGGGGGACAGAGGATCCAACTTGGGACTTGGGCTCCGCGCTGACAGTATAGGCCCAGATGCGTGGCTCAAACTCACCGTGAGATCATGATTTGAGCTGAAGTCTGACTGAGGCACACAGGCACCACTCTCCCACTCATTTTTTGTTAACGTTTATTTATTTTTGAGATAGGGGGAGACAGCATGAACTGGGGAGGGTCAGAGAGAGAGAGAGAGAGAGACACAGAATCTGAAACAGGCTCCAGGCTCTGAGCTGTCAGCACAGAACCTGACGTGGGGCTCGAACTCACGGACCGCGAGATCATGACCTGAGCCGAAGTCGGACGCTCAACCGACTGAGCCACCCAGGCACCCCTCTCCCACTCCTTTCTAAAGATAGGAGGATATTGATATTTATCAAAATAATCTTTCAGCCTTTAAATTGGTATATTCCGTGTATAGACATTATGAGCCATTCTGGAATTCTCATCTCACACTTCCTTCCAAGCAAGAATCGTACCCACTATTTTCATAAAGAAAACGTTGTGGTGGACACTTAGAAAGTTAAAACCCAAAGAACTGTTGTGTTCTAGGAGAATCTAGGATGCCCATTTAATAGAAACATCTTGGTATCTGAAACTAAGCTAACTACAGGGTGCAGTGTAGCTTAAAGTACAGCTTAAAAAAGGAAAATTACGGCATATAGTATGTAATTTTCAAGATAAATTACTATTTCTAAATAATATAGGAATGAAGGAGTTATCAGAACAAAAGGATTTTGATAATTATGTTCTAGATACCTAAGTGCATATTGTTGAGTAATTTGAAAGACCATAAACCAAAGCAAGATCTTTCAAATCCATGATTTTAGATTGTTTGAAAATACCATTAATCTCTTTGCAACCTTTTTTTATGAAAATATTTCTAAATCTATTTGAAATTTTGCTCTGAATAAAGCTTAAGCTATCTGCATAATCTTGGGTTAACTCAGAAGTCCCCATTCATATTCATGGTTTTGCTAAAGATCTAGCAAATCCATTGCTTGCTTAGTATTTAGGAGACTACAAAACCAGCTTCCAAACTAAGCTTTATTTGATTATGCTCCCATGAGGATATTGCTTTTTATTGAATCATTTTTTTTCTCCATAAGTTTCTCTTGAGCACCAAGGCAGAGTTAAAAATAGATCCGAGTTGGCTGGAATTATGTAGAACTGTAGTGTATATTTCTTATTTATGAACTATAGAAGAATTTCCCTTCTTTTTGGTCTCCCTTTTTGAATATCTACAAATAAAATATACTTCACTGAAAGAAGACTTTGGTGTTACGGAGCATTTGATTTTTTTTTTAACAGAAATTAGATAGTTTACTAGCATTCTCAAGCATAACAATGTCTCCTATAAAAAAATCTGTTTTCACACACCTGATATAACATTCAAGCGAAGCATCGTTCCCTCATTTGGTGTTGCGGACCTAATGAACAGTCCCGTTTTCACTTGGGAAGGCCCAAGAATGAAAGTGAATGGAAACAAGTCAAGCTTTGATTTCCGTGTCCTTCAGGATGGGGCGAAGCAGCCCTTACTTCTCCAAATCTCACAGCCAGTGACTGCATTTGTGGCCAGGCATCCTTGTTGTCTGCATTGCCATGTGCTGCAAACACCCATCTGCCCAGATTAGCACAGTGCAAACCTGGCGTTTCTCTCCTCAAATATTTTCATCACCTCCATGATGTCAACACAGGCCTGCTGCCTCCTGTCCGAAGACCAGAGACCCAGTTGTGTCCCCTGAAGCCAAAGACCTAAACTGCCAGCCCCCAACAGCTTTGTTTGGCCCTAGCAACCGCTGAGGCCACCTCACTGCTGGTGACGAGAAGCTTCCTAATGTCCCCACCAATCTCAGGGCAGATCAAGATTAGTTCAAGGAAGTGTCTGCCACACCTGAGTTCATCCTATTCAGCAGGCGTGTCCATGCTTATTTCCTGTGTGGTCGTGGTTCAAACTGTGGCCCAGATTCCAGGCGGAAATGGCCCTCTTGCCTAATGCAGGCTCAGGACGGGGTGACAGGGTTTGGCATCAGTGTAGCTGGACATTTGGGACAGACTCCTCAGAGGACCCTGGCCCTTGTCACAAGTCCCTATCACCAGCCCTAGAACCTTCACCTCCTTTTTGGTGATTTTTGAGGGACCGTGACTCCCACTATAGCCTGGCTGTCCCTCTTCCTCCAATTACTTTGACTTTCTAAAATCTCCAAGCATGGGGGGATAACTCCTGAATGTATTTAATAAGAAACTTCATTTTTTTAAGTGAACTACTGTGAATAACAGCTTTTCATATCATTGGTTGCTGTGTTTCACTTGATAAACCCAAAGTGAGTATATAGATGAAAAGCTGGCAAATCAGTCTTCAAGAGCGTGGCTTTGAGGTGCTGAGAATAATCTGTGTGTTCCAGAAAGCCTCTGTGCATACAGCCCAAGGCAGGCTTGGCTTGATTTTACCACGATGTCTCCTTGATGGATGACGTTGTCATTTGACACCTAGTACATTTGCAGGAGTAACAATACATCCATTCTTTCTGAACCCTGGACGAGACGCCTCAGTTTAGAGACCAATTGTGAAAATGATATTGATTGATAAGTCCCCTGGGAGCTATTACATGTGATTCTCTTTGCTCTCTGTATGTATTCCCATACTGAATGGTTTTTTTTAACTGATTCTGTTAATATTATTATATTATCATGGTATTATTCTAGTTTATTTACTTTTCTAGAGAAATCTGTTTACCTCTACTTAGAAAAATGCATCTTGGTATCCAAGTCATAAACTGTTGCCATTATGACACCCTGGGGTACCTGTGAGGAGGACATTCATTATGCAAATGTTTATTGTGCATTTCTGTGTCCGCTGTTCTCCAAGTGCCAAGGGAAATATAAAGCATGAGATCACCCTCTCTCCTTTAAGAGAATACGGTAACATTTAGAAGATAAATTTTTATGAGATGTTAAATACAGTGACATTGTAGTTAGAAGAGTATCATCCAGTGACAGAGTTCTTGGTGAGAAACTATAACTAATGGAACAAATAAAAATGTCCCACAGCTGCATACTGAAGTGTTGTAGGAAGAGATGTTGGGGGAAAGGCCATTAACTCCATCCGTGCTGTTTTTGATCTTAAGTGAAACATGCAAGAAATAAGAAAGGTGATCTTTAGAACCCAGAGGTTTAGGGGATTAGCTGAAGTAAGGCACGTTCAGAGAGACTTGGAGGTGGGTGGGAGGGAGGGCGAGAGCCAAGGGCATACTTGCAGGTGTCCTTGTCAAGGTCTGGTCAAGGCTGGGCAGGCGAGCCAGTGTAATTGTGATCAGCCACGCTGTGCCTCGTGCAAGTCTCTGTTCATTCCCGCAGCCGGCACTGATGGCGGACGTGGTGGGTCTGTGTGAGTCCTACAGGTTCATAGCTAAGGACGTGGCCTCTGGCCCCTGACTGTCTGAGCTCTAGACCATGCTCTGCCATTTACAGGATCAGTGGTTTGGAGCCTAAGTTCCACTTCTTGGCACCTTGGTTTTCTGCTTTCTTTTATTTTGGTAAAATAGACATAACATAGGGGTGCCTAAATGGCTCAGTCAGTTGAGCGTCCAACTTCGGCTCAGGTCCTGATGTTGCAGTTGGTGAGTTTGAGCCCTGCCTCGTGCTTACTGCGATCAGCGTGAAGCCCGTTTCAGATCCCCTGTCCCCCTCTCTCTCAGCACCTCCCCGCTGGTGCTCTCTCTCCAAAATAAATAAACATTAAATATATATAAAGCATAAAATTTGCCATCTTAATCATGCTTAAGCATACAATTCAGTTTCAATAAGTATATTCACACTGTTGTGCAGCCATCACCACTGTCTATTTCTAGAACATCTTCATCTTCTAAAACTGCATCTCTGTGCCCATTAAATAATAACTCCCCATGTCCTTCACCCCCAGCCCCAGGTATTCTCTATCCTACCTTCTATCTCTATGAATTTGACTCCTCTTGGTAGCTCATGTAAATGGAATCATACAATATTTGTCCTTCCATGTCTGACTTATTTCACCTTGCACAATGTCTTCAAGATTCAGCCATGGACCACATTTGTTTACCCATCCACCTGTTGATGGATGTTTGGGTTGTTTCTACCTTATTGAAATAACCCTTATTGGGTTGTTTCCACCATTATTGTGAATAATGTCACTGTGAACATGGATGTACAAGTAGGAGTCCTTGGTTTTGTTGTTGTTGTTGTTGTTGTTGTTGTTGTTGTTGTTTGGTGTACCTGGAATGGAAATTTCTGGTTCAAATGGTACTTCTGTGTTTAACTTTGTACCTTCATTTTCTTATGTATGAAACAGGGACAGTGATAGTTCCTGATGAGCAGGGCTGTTTTAAAGATTGAAGGCTAGTGTCTTTGAAATCTTTAGACCTGTTTCAGAGCATATGGAATATGAAGAGTTATAGATAAGCGCTGGCTGGTTGATTTTACCTGAAGGCACAGCCCTGTGCAGGCTGCATGGTGGCATGAGGGGGTGCGGTCTGAACACCAGCACCTCTACCAACAAGGCCAGCGCAGCCGTGAGTAGCGTTGGACACATCTTCGGATTCACATGAAGCTCATGACAGTACTGTTCTCCCTCTAGCTTTTGAGGTTTCTGGTACCTCACGGGTAGGCAACAGAATTCTGGGTCTCCTTTTCTACAAAGCCCGGGATCTTAAGTCAGAATTTTTGAGTTGTGCCTCTTCCTGAATTCTTTGGGAAAATCAAATATGATCATATGTTTTTAATTTGAAAATGTTATTCGTAGTGCATAAAGACAGTGTGTCCTTTTGTGCAGTCTGTAAACTTAGCTCTGAAATATCACATGTGTTGCCAGGGGCCACCTCGTGAAGGTGGGTCTCCAGAGAGGCACTTTCTAGTCAATAACTCAGCAATTACTGAGAACTGATAATCCAGTAACCAGTTCGTACTGGCAATTGTGCTCTAAGTGCTCCAAGTTGGGCTGAGTTTGAAAAATCTCCTCTCATACAAAATTCTGTCTTGGATGTGTGACTATAACTAAAAAGCACTGAAGCCCTTACTAACGTTATCTCTCATGAGGAGGGTAGGACCATAGATCTGTTCCTTGGTTTCACTGGGAAAAGGTCATTTTATAATAAACATAAAAACCACTTTCAGGGGCTCCTGGGTGGCTCAGTTGGTTTAGCATCTGACTTCGGCTCAAGTCATGATCTCGTGGTTCATGGGTTCAAACCCTGTGTCGGGCTCTGTGCTGACTGCTCAGAGCCTGGAGCCTGCTTCGGATTCTGTGTCCTCCCCTACCCCCCACCCCTGCTTCTCCCCTGCTCACGCTCTGTCTCCCTCTGTCTCTCAATAATAAATAAATGTTAAAAAATTAAAAAAAAATCACACTTTCAGGGGGGCCCAGGTGTCTCAGTCAGTTAAGCCAACTTCAGCTCAGGTCATGACCTCAAGGGGTTAGTGAGTTCGAGCTCTGCATCAGGCTCCGTGCTGACAGCTCAGAGCCTGGAGCCTGCTTCAGATTCTGTGTCTCCTCTGTCTCTGCCATTCCCCTGCTCGTGCTCTTTCTCTCAAAAACTAAACATTAAAAAAAAACCCTTTGAACTTCTTTAGACACCCTGCTTTCCTAGCTTAGGTAACCTTAAATATTCTGTTTAAATTCTGTGTCAGATAATATCATTCAAAGAATTCCGAGGATTGTGAGCCATGGATCAATGAACACAGCATAGAAAGGATTCAGGTGAAAGGACACCACTGTAGTCTTGTTTGTTTGCTTCCTTCACATGATGGGAAACAGAGATAGGTTTGCAAAGTGAATTCATTATACATTTACAATTTGCTGTACGATACAAGTGCTGGTGAGTATCGCCAGCATAAAACATCTATACTACATTTATTATGTTATGGGCGGTACTTTTGTCGAAGCGTGTGGGTTACTTTATTGAGGAAACAAAAGGTGGCCTTTTTAGGGAGAGAAATTTGTTGAGAAAGCTGCCCCCCCCCCATCGTCGTCTCCAGTACCCATCTTCGAATTGCCTCAAATCCTCTGGAGAGGGCTTTGTTGGGGAAAGACCCTTGTGCACAGGGTTCTCCGTGCATGCCAGGTCACCGTTCGCTCCCTCCCGTGAAAACAGCCAGAACTGAAGTCTCCTTTCAGCTGGACCTTTTAGACCCAGAACAACAATAAAAATCCTCTGTTTGCTGATGCTTGAAATTCTGTGAGCTAAAGAACAAAAGCTTTTCATTCCACAACTTGCAACCAGAATACATTTGGTTTAATGCTTTAGTGTGATTATGTCCAACTCAGAGGGGTCATAAGTCAAGAAAACCATTAAAATGAGCGGGTTTTGTTAAGAGGTCAAAGGGCAGGCGTTGTGACCAAGTGCCTGAAATGGAGGGGGGTCAGGCAGAGGGAGCGTGAGAAGATGGAGACCAGGAGTGGGGTACGGGAGGGGTGGGTGTTTGGGGCAGGGGAGGGGTTAGAGATTCCAGCCGGGGCTTTCCAGCTTCCCCTGTCTGCAGTCCTACCTTTATCTGAGGTAGTTGCGAAAGAAGCTGGCCCTTCAGGGATTTAAAATTTCTGCCCATCATGATTTATGAGGATCACTTTTTAAACATGGTTGAACTTGTAGAACCAGGGGATTAATTCGCTGAAGAATCACTGTGACAATAACATAGATAAAGCACCAGGACCCTGGGCCAGAGGTGTGGGTGGAGGCCTGGCCTGCGCTCACATGGTGCCAGGTGAAAAGCAGGCAAGGAGAGGTCAGTGCGTGCTGGCCTTGTCCGAGGAGGGTGGATCTGGAGCCCGGGTCAGTCGGCTATCTGTGAAACAAGGGTGGACAGGGTTGGGAAATGTGAAGAGGAAGCATTCCAGCCAGATACTTCAGAAACATGCAGGGGGAGAGACACTGGCAGATAGACAGGAGAAAGGACAGACACAGACACACACACACACACACACACACACACACACACACAGAAGTCGCAGATGCAGGACACCTTCCCTGCACTGGATCTTTTCAGACACCAGTGAAGGGACCAGTCCATTATCTCATTGTATCCACTTGGTGATGACCTGGGATTGTCACGGGTTCCTCTCTCAAGAGATGTGGACTCCAGCCTGTGGTCCTCTGCACCTGAACCTCTAACCCTGTGGGTACCTGAGCAATACCACTTGGTATAAAGTGCTAAAATATAAATAGAGGATTGAAGTGTCCTGTTCTGGGTGCTGACACTCGGGATCATTGATTGTTGAGGGATCGGTGGTTCTGTAATTGCACCTCCATTACTTATCCTCTGTACCTTTATGTCTACTGGGAAGTTATTTTTCCAAGGCATAGAAACCATAAATAAGCACCTTAAAAATTAATCTTATGTGATTTGAAAATAACACTTCAGCTACTGTGGAATGATTTGCTTTAGGGCTGGCACAGGTCTCGGAGAAAACATAGTTGTTATCCTTCGTAATTGCGTTATGTATTTAGTTTTGAACAGAGCCACTATTTGTGGATTCGGTGTGAAATTAGTATCAGCTGTGGAATTTTTTTAATCTCAATATTCAGTAGCAAGTAACGTGGGGAAGCAAGGTCAAGGCATACCATCATGCCACATAGAGCCACTGTCACTCTTCGATATCAGAAGGATTGGACAGTATGCATTGAAAATGTCCTCATTTTCCCACAGAACGTTGATTTTTAAAAGTATTAAAAATGTATGTGTGTTTCTCTACAAAAGTATATGTGCGTAAGTAGTTTATAGAGACAGCATTTATCGTATTGAATTTTTCTGATGTCCAGAAATTTCCGTCTGCACCTTTATCATCAGAATGGTGCCTGTGTCTGTGGACTAACGGGATTTAATTAGTCCTGAATAATGCAATGTGATATCCTGCTCTGGCCCCGTCTGCCATCTTGTCATGAGTAGGTGATGATGAGAATGAGTGGGAAATACTGGTTTATGGGGTCTTTGGACATTAGAGTCTCATTCACATGGAGAAGGAACTGGCTGGCTGCAGCAAATCCTCATTGTGAGTGCTGACTTGATATTATCTCCCCGCAGATAGAGTCTGGATAGAATGGTGAATTCTAAGATGGAAAATACAGTCGATTGTAGTCTGTGACAGTGCTTCCAGAGGGGTGACACTAACAAAACACCAGATTGTAGCGATGGGATTATTATTGGCAACTTGGAGTTTTACAACTGGAAGGTAACTCTACAGGTCTCAGAAGAAAACAAATAAATTCCTGTATATATGAGGTTTGTCCAAAATCATGAAGTCAAGACTGTACAGCTGGATTCTAGGACTCCCAGGGCCCTTTCCCTCAAACCACATAGTTCGGAGATTGAGTAATAAACTATAGCTCCATCAATCTGTCATGCAAATTTCACTTTCTCTCCTCCAACACACACAGAATCAAAAACCTGTTTGAGTGACAATATTAAAGAGATTACTCTTTCTGTAACATTTACCCATCTATTTAATATTTAATTTTTTTTTCATTTTCACACTCTTGTTGCCGGAATTACTAGCCATCGGTCACTCAGCGTGCCTGCTTGATTTGAGATGGAGCGCTTCTTCTCTGTGCTTTAACATTGCCGGATGAAGCTCATCTCATACACCTGGACGGACTACGGGTTACAGCAGCGTTCTTTGTAAATGTAATCAGTTATCAGTAAAGGGCAAGAAAGGACACCTTATAAATTATTCTTATTGGGGGTGTGTCCATTGTCACTTGTCGTTGTAATGGAATATGTAGCTTTCTGCATCATTTCCTAATGGATGTTTTACATCGAGATCCATTGTGTTTGCTGCCCTTGACACTATGCCCAGCCTCAGAAGGGCTGCAACATGACCACAGTGGAACTGCACAAGAGGATAAAATCATGGCTAACGCTCTTTATACACTTATTATATACCTAATTTCTGCCGTATACTGTCTTAGGACTAGAAGGCTAATAATGTGTGGCAGACTATTTTGAAGAATGCTAAGGAAGTTCACAGTAATGTTGATTAAGTATGTGTTGAATGGTAATCGTAGTGGGTTTGATGATGACAGACATGTATTGAATATTTACTATGATTTAAGCATTGTGCTAATTATCTTACCTGGGTTATAGAGCAACTCTTATTCCACTGTAAGAATGACAAGGAAGAAACAGAGGCTTAGACAGATTAAATAAATTGCTCAAGAATAATCAAGGAAGGCTCACTTAGAAGAGTCCTCTGATTGGGGCGCCTGGGTGGCGCAGTCGGTTAAGCGTCCAACTTCAGCCAGGTCACGATCTTGCGGTCCGAGAGTTCGAGCCCCACGTCAGGCTCTGGGCTGATGGCTCAGAGCCTGGAGCCTGTTTCCGATTCTGTGTCTCCCTCTCTCTCTGCCCCTCCCCCGTTCATGCTCTGTCTCTCTCTGTCGCAAAAATAAATAAACGTTGAAAAAAAAAATTAAAAAAAAAAAAAAAAAAAAAGAAGAGTCCTCTGATATGCACCTTGATGTTAAGGTAGAATTTATTTGACATTGCAGTTGCTGGGGGGAGGAAGTAAAATTAAAAGGTAACTAACACTAAAAAATGCATGGCCGGGGCACCTGGGTGGCTCCGTCGGTTAAGCGTCTGACTTCGGCTCAGGTCACGATCTCACTGTCCGTGAGTTCAAGCCCCACGTCGGGCTCTGTGCTGACTGCTCAGAGCCTGGAGCCTGTTTCAGATTCTGTGTCTCCCTCTCTCTCTGCCCCTCCCCCGTTCATGCTCTGTCTCTCTCTGTCTCAAAAATAAATAAACGTTAAAAAAAATTTTTTTAATAAAAAACAAAATGCATGGCCATATTAGGTTTGAAAAAAGCCTTTGGCTGTGTCATTTTTCTGGTATGCCCAATTTTCCTTTGGTATAAATATTTATTGTATTTCAAAGTGGTAATAAGTACATCATCTGCTTGCACGTCCAAAGGAGGATACCTCTACTTCTCCCTGAATTGAAATAGAACATACAGAAAATAGGAAAATGCTGAAAATTACATTAATAAACTATAAACCAAATAGCACAAAGTTATAGTTCCTTTTCATTTATTTCTTCGGGTTTATAGAGTCACAGAGTTCCATGGTGAAACATACATCATTGTCATCATTAGCATTTCTCCTAAACAGAAATCCTGACTATATTCAGTCTATTTATCGCAAACTGGTAGGTGCTGAGCTCTGGTATATGGTAGATGAAATAACACAGCTTCCCTACAAAGCTGCTGAGATCAGGGCTGCCCATCTGACTAGGGAAAGCAGGGGGCACCGTGGTTGATGAGTTGGCATTGGGTGAAGCCAGTCAAAAGTAGAGGGGCCACAATTTCAGGTCAGGCTAGATGGCATCAGTCAGAACCAAAAGGAAATTACATAAGGCCTTGGAGAGACTTCTGGGTGACAAGTTGCTGTGACTGAAATCAAGGCCCAATGCTACGCTGTAGGCTGCTCAGAAACACCTGTAAAAGGGATCCTGCTACTATACCCTTGCTTGCGGCCTAGTGCACACTTCACTCTGCCTCTGTGAATTTTGGCATCCCTGCTTCATGAGTGGTTCAGTCCAGCATGATTTAGTTCTCCTGTGGAGGATTTATACTCATAGCAAACATCACAGAGTAACCTGGTTCTTCTGTTTAACTTAGGTTAATCCTAGGATCCAGTAGGGGCAGGGCCATGGTAATACGAGGGAGTCAACAATGCTGATTCGGATGGGCCTACCTAGTAGAATGCAGTGAAATGCTAAGTGTAGAGAGCGACCCAAGCTTTGTCAGAAAAGGGAGCCCTGAAGTAGAGGTAGTCCAAGGTCAGTCCTTCCCCTGTCACGTCACAGTTTTCCTAGGAAGAGGGGATTAAAGTTTATGCCTGAACTACACTCTCTTCCTTCCTTTTTTCCTCCCTGCCTTCCATTCATCCTTTCATCCACCCATCCATCCATCCAGAAAACACTTATTCGATACTTTCTTTGTGACTCATGGTGCTCATGTACTGGTGTGGGGAGACGATAAGCCAGTAAACAAGGAAATAAAATCCAGATAACTTCAAACAGTGTCTTGTGTCTACCCCTGAAAGTGTAGATGCAGAGGCCCAGGGCCAATGGTCAAGGACTGTAGCCCTCTAATACTTAGCAGTTGAGCAGAAGGAAGGAGCCCACAAAAGAGAATGAAAAGTAAACCATAAGAGCCTTTAAGTCACAACTGCCAAGAAGAAAGGATTCCAAGAAGGAAGCTGTCCGGCGTGTTCAATACTGCTTTGAAGATGTGTAAGATAAATCAAGACTAGTAACTGTTGGATATGCTAACATGGAAGTCATTAGTGACCTGGGCAAGACCAATGTCAGTGAAATGGGGAGCTTGAAAGTCCAAGAATGGTACTCAAAGTAGTGGAGCCCTTTTGAAAAGTTTTGCTGTAAAAAGGAGCGGTAAATGGTTGCTGTTAAGTATGGACTAATCGTGTGTGGTCTATAAAATTATGCTGAGCTGAATTCTGGCTCCACTGTTTGCCAGCTATATTGTAATGGGCTGGTGCCTAGCCTTACCAAGCCTCAGTTACTTCATCCATACAGTGATTTTATTTTTTAAATGCTTATTTATTTTGAGAGAGAGAGAGAGAGAGAGAGAGAGAGAGAGAGAGAGAGAGAGTTGGGGAGCAACAAGGAGAGAAGGAGAAAGAATCCCAAGCAGGATCCACACTGTCAGTGTGGAGCCCCATATGGAGCTTGATCTCTTGACTGAAAGATCATGTCCTGAGCCAGTATCAAGAGTCGGATGCTCAACCAACTGAAGCACCCATGTGCCCCCATACAATGATTTTTATAGGGCCTATTAAGGAAGGATGCATGGGGCTAAATGTTTTTCTCTCTCTATATCTTTTTTTTTTTAATTACCCTTGTATGTGTGTTTGGAGGTAGAGAAAGGGCCCAGAAAAAAAAGAAAGAAACAAAGAAAACAAAGCAAGAAGTGAAACCATAGACATTTTGGGGGGTGAAATTATATTATCTTAAAATTATTTAAGTAACACGTAATTAGTGTTACCCTGTCATAGAGAGAAGACTTTAGACATCTTGAGAATTACCTTAACTTGATTTTATATGCAAGTATTTTCATTCCATAAGGATGATGTAAAGGCGTGACTTGTTTATATTCTTCTTAGATTTGTTAGTTACATATATATCTTATTTAAAGTAGATGTAAAATTGCGGAAGATCAAATTAAGCCAGTGATTTAAGGGATAAGAGAATAATTGCATGATTTAAGCATATTTTGTGTTGGGTACTTAGCAGTGTTCATTTTGCAGATCTCATCTGGAACTTACACATATTGTAAAACGTAAAATGAAACTAGACCTTGCTGCTACTTGGAATATTGAAATTCCTTTTGCTATTGGAAAGTAATTATGGTAATATACTTGCCCAAGAAATATATATTTCATGAGGAAGATTAATTCTAGGTAGTAGGAACAATGTAAACATGGGCCACTGCATAGTTACTATCATTAATAACCGAAGTTACTATGTTGATGTAGGAATGCCATGACAATTGGGGCACCGACTGGGTGGCTCAGTCGGTTAAGCGTCTGACTTCAGCTCAGGTCATGATCTCGCGGTTTGTGAGTTCGAGCCCCGCGTCAGGCTCTGTGCTGACAGCTCAGAGCCTGGGGCCTGCTTGGGATTCTGTGTCTCCCTGTCTCTCTGCCCCTCACCCACTCACACTCTGTCTCCCTCTCCTTCAAAGATAAGTACATTTTTTAAAAAATCAAATAAATAAATAAATAAACAAATAAATAAATAAATAAATGGGTGCCATGCCAATAAGTAGATCTTGTTTCAAATTCATACCATCTCTTTGAGGGAGGAAGGGTAAAAGAAAATCCCCACTTTTCACATGGCAAGATTAGGTTAGTTAATGTGATCGTTTGGTAGTAGGTATGATTAAAAGCAAGACGCTTTGACGATCATCATGGTACTTTTGTCTCTAGTGAGGCATCAGCATAATTAGATTGATACTTTGCAAGCAAGAAAATGTCAAACACAGCTCACAACATTGTGCAAGTAGTTAGTTTTCATTCTAAATGCTTTCTAATGGCAGCCAAAACATCTCTGGCTCAATTTATACAGTTTTTCAGTGAACACAAAATGAGTATTCTAGCCGTAGCCATTACTCCATGCCGAAGACAAAGTGGGTCTGTGGCTGTGAAGATGATTTTGTAATAACAGCTTTGTTGAGGTTAAGCTCATATGCCATAAAATCCACGCTTTAAAATGTACGTTTCAGTGAGCTTTAGTATATTCACACAGTTGTGTAATTATCACCACTAATATTGGAACATTTTCATCAATCCCCAAAGAAATCCTGTACCTGTTCCCTATCACTCCTCATTCTCTTTTCTTCCCACCCTTGGCACCCACTGACCTGTTTGTCTATGTATTTGCCTCTTCTGGACCTTTCATACAAATAGAACATACAATATGTGATCTTTTGTAACTGGCCTCTTAAGTTAGCATAATGTTTTCCAAGTTGATTTATTTTGTACACATCTGGGTACTTTATTCCTGTTGCTGGCTGAATAATAGTCCATGGTGTGGCTACACCACATATTTTTATTCATTCATGAGTTGATGGCCATTGGGTTTGTTTCCACTTTTTGACTATTATTGTTATGAGTAATGCAATTGAACATTCATGTGCAAGTGTTTATGTGGAGGTATGCTTTCATTTATCATGGACTAAGCTTAGGAGTGGAATTGTCGGGTCCTGTGGTAACTCTATACTTAATCATTTGAGGAACCGCAAGCAATTTTTCAAAGTGCGAGCACCATTTCTATAGCAAGCAGCAATGTGGGAGGGTTCCGATTTCTCAACATTCTTGCCGACACTTGTTAGTGTCTATCTTTTTTATTTGATTTCAGCATTTTAGTAGGTGTGAAGTGGTATCTTATTGTGGTTTTGATTTGCATTTCCTGAATGACTAACAGCGTGGAGAACCTTTTCATTTGCGTATTGGCCATTTGTGTATCTTTTCTGTAGAAATGCCTACGCAGATCCTATGTCCGATTTTTAATTGGTTTATCTTCATATTGTTGAGTTGCAAGTGTTTCCTTCTACTCTGTGGTTTGTTATTTTGCATTCTTAATGGAATCATTTGAGGCACAAATATTTTTAATTTTGGTGAAGCCCAGTTTATTGAATTTAGTTTTTGTTGCTCATGTGTTTGATGTCATATCTAAGAAACCATTTCCTAGCCCAAGGTAATGAAGACTTATCCCTGCCGTTTCTTCTAAAAGTTATATCGTTTTAGCTGGCACAGGTAGGTGTATGATTTATTGAGAGCTAATTTTTGTGTGGTGTGAGGTTAGAGGTCCAACTTCGTTCTTTTGCATGTGGCTATCCAGTTGTCCAAAGACTCTTATTTTCCCATTTATTGACACATCTAGCCTTTTATCAGTATGTCATTGTTATGATTACTGCAGCTTTTTAGAAATTTAGAAATTGGAAAATGTGAATCCTCCACATTTTCTTTTTCATGGCTATTTGACTATTCTGTGTCCTTGCTTTTTCATTGTGAATTTTAGGATCAGCTTATGGATTTCTGCCAAAAAGAAAAAAAACAGCTGAGATTTTGATTTGAAATTGTGTTATATCTGCCGAGGAATTTTGGGAGTATTGCCATCCTCACGATATTAAACATTCCAATCTGTAAACACGGAGTATCTTTGCATTTATTTATATCTTTTTTGATTTCCTCCAACAATGTTTTTTTTCATTTTCAGTTTTGCATTTCTTTTCCTATCTTCATTTGTAAATATTTTATTTTTTGAAGCTATTATAAGTGGGATTTTGTCCTTAACTTCATTTTCAAATGGTCCATTGCTAGTGTGTAGAAATGCAAATGATTTTTTGTATATTAGTCATGTGTCCTGCAACCTTGCTGGACTTATCAGTTCTAAAAGTTGTTTTGCAGATTCTTAGGATTTCCTTTATGCAAGACCATATCATCTGTGAACAGCGATAGTCTTGTTTCCTTCCTTTCTCATCTAGATGCCTTTTATTTCTTTCCTTGTCTAATTTCCCTGGCCATGACCTTCATTACCATGATGAGTAGAAGCGGCAATAGTGGACATCCTTGTCCATGATCCCTATTTTTTATTTTAGGGACGATTTAAGATGTGATTACTTATAATGAAATATATCGGTGGAGACTCTGAAAATTCAGTTCTCTTGCCCACTTTCTTGTTTAATAATAATGAGATTATTGTACTTAAAAAGTTAAGTAAATATTTTTGACTTGAACTATTAACAAATTTTCTGGAAAGTATACTGAAAGAGTCCGTTATAGATTCTAGAACTATTTTACAGCCTTTTAACTGAAAATCTTATCTTTGTTTAGATTTTCCATGTAATTAACACATACACTTCTGCTGAAATTCAAACATTGAGTGTTTTTTGAAAGCCTAATGGGGTGCTGTGTTCATAAAAAGACATATTTTGTAGTGTTGCAAAAATTACGTAATTACGTATTTGTGTTTTGCTTTTATGTCCAGGATTACAAGATCAAAGAAAATCAAAGCCGTGTTATGGTTATAGAATATAGTAGAACTCTACTTAGTTTGTCCCTTGATAATCTTGAAACTTCTTAGCCAGCAACTAAATAACTCCGTATCCTTCTGTGTGCCTACCTAGTTAAGTGGGGACCCTGCTGGTTAAAATGCATCATAAACTGAATTTCCATCTCAGACTCTTTCTTCCTCTCTCTTCTAATTTTTCGAATCGCGTTACTATGGTTGTGTCAGCAGAAAGAGGATAGGAGCTTCATGTTGTCTGCAAGGTTTCACGTCATTAACCTTCCGGTGTCACCTTTATTATACGAGGAAAATTAATGGACTAATATTTGAGGGAAAGCGTTGTAGTGAGAAAAACACACTTTCAGAGCGTGATGGCCGTGATCGTTCTGCACAGAAAAGCAGCCCCCTTTCATTAGGGCATTGATGCTGTGGGTGTGAATTAATGAGATGCACAATTTTGTTTCTATGTTTGTTTCCCTGCTTTTAAGGAAAGTTGACTGATTTCTTTTCATATTCTTATAATATGGCACAGACATTAGAAAACATTCTTCTCCACACTGCAATGCAAAAAGTATTTGAATGAATTCTGTAGAAATAATATTGCCTGTAATTTTCTGAGGCGTGTGTGCATACACATTTGCATCTCATGCGGAAGGAAGGTCAGAGTCTAAGCAAATGGGTACTTTAGAGGTTTGTCTTAATATTTCCTGTGCATATGCCTAAAATGCCAACTTCTGTGTGTAACTGTCACTGCACATTCATGCAGCGTTGCTTTTTGAGGTCACACTGTGACATTTAAAGATGAGGAAATTTTTATATTGTAGACAGTTGAAAGGACACAATAAAATAAGCTTGACAGCTGATCATCCCCAAAATGTGTTATGAAGTTACATAGAGAGAAGACGATTTTTAAGTATTTGTATTGTATTCATACTCTTAAACATGTTAGTAACTCAAAATCCCTCACGTGACTACAGCCAGCTGTCTGGGAGAGAACATAGCTAACTTCTTTCCAGAAAAAGATACATTTATGCAACATCGTTTTTAAAGGCTGAATTATCTTGCATGGATAGCCATGTGGTAGGCTATATTTCAAGTCTTTTCAAATATATCAATCAAAACTGTTGCAGTTAAATACTGTTTCATTCCTCAAGTTATTTCTTCATTATCAGTACATGGCAAATGGAATTACTGGGTCAACATGTTTGTTTAGTACGTTTAATACCTAGACATACTTTCTTTTTTTTTTAAGTTTATTTATTTATTTTTGAGAGAGAGACAAAGAGAGTGAGCAGGGAAGGGGCAGAGTGGGAGGGGAAGGGAGAGAATCCCAAGCAGGCTCTGCACTGTCAGCACAGAGCCTGACGTAGGGCTCGAACTCACAAACCGTGAGGTCATGACCTGAGCCAAAACCAAGAGTCGGACGCTTAACCTACTGAGCCACAAGACTTTCTATTGTCTTACCATTTATTTGTGAATACATCTCTCCCCTTTTTAGATTATTGAGTTATGTGTCTCAGGACCAGTCCAAATAGTACGGACTTAATAAGTGTCTGTCCAAAGAATGCTTCAAATTAGGCACATTCAGAAATGAAGATGTGCCCGAAAAGATTTTAAAAACTATAGAACTGAACTGCTGAAAGATCAAAGTCAAAAAGATATTTGCCTATTTGATGCTCTTCAATTACACATTTTTACCGGTCTGCTGTATTTTCTCTAATAGAGATGGTGTCTGGTTTAATTGTGAAAATTATCGTTGTTGAAGTGAAATGGTGAGATGCAGGAAAGTTGAGCGCAGTTAAGTACCTTCGCCAGGAACACAAGGATGTAGGCAAATGCTAATCCTTTCTGTATCACGCCGACGGAGCATCATGCAGCCTATCTTCCGAAATAGATGTGAGAAGATTCAGAAATAGCGGACACGGCCCCTGTTGTCAAGGATTTCAGTTTGTTATTGGTTGGGACTAGTTTGTAGAGCAAACATGGTGACAGGCCATGAATTCAGCTGTGTGTGTTCAGGTGCCTGGATCCTTACAGAGAGAAGGAGAAAAGAAGGGGAGGGCATTTTTGTGGACTGTTCAGACCTGCAGCCGTGGAAGGGAGGAGGTGGGTCAGGCACACAGCGGGAGCGTAATCTAGTGCACTAGATTCTCCTGACACGGGTTTGCACGTGTCCTGTCTGCCCACCCGTGGACGCATCGCGGTCGGGGTTCCTGTGTAGACTAGCAGCTTTGTGAAGAAAAGCAGCCATGAAAATGAAGTGGACCATGCTTAGAAGTGCATGAGTTAGTGCAGCCTTCAGAGGGATCTGGAAAGAAGTATGCACGGGTTTTGTGGTGCAGCGAAGGCATGAAGTCAGTAAGGCAAAGACTTGGGAGCTATATGAAAAGACTAGCTTTTTGCACTTGAGAGAACATGTGGTTTGGGAAGCGTATCTCTTTTTTTCTTCTGCTGCTTTGGGCGAAAGCCAGCGTTGTTAATGAGCTGAACGCCCCTGTCGTCTCACACGTTCTCGTCGTCCTGCTGCCAGAAGAAACCAAGGACCGGAAGAGACTTGTACTCCATCCCCCTGGGCCTTCTGCGGATTAGCTAGTGGTCACTTTCCATGCCAATACCGTTAACCCAGATGCGGGATATGAGGGTGATGAAAGGCAAAGAAGGGCCATGCACCACAGCAGTAACACTGAATCTTGAAGCATGAGTGAAGTGTGTCACATACAGAAAGGAAGTGACTCCAAGTCCCTGTGATACTGACGCAAAGGCTTGAAAGGCAGGGTGTCTAGAGGTAGAGATGCATGGGAATTTACGCTGGTGAATTAATGGCAGTCAAGGCCCAGAGACACTTCTTTCACCTGTACTCTTTGGGAAAGCGATAGCAGAATTGTAGATTTGTAAAAAAATAAGAAAGGAGATACTAACTGCGTATATTTATTTGGTTTAGGGACATAATTCCAGCTGACATATGTAAGGACAGATTACAGAGAAGCAGAGCTAATATAACTCACAGGGTCCAATTCACAATGAAAATGTGGTTCCTGTTGTTAAAAAATTATTAAGACTTTTCAGATGGCAACAGCAGAGCATTAAACCAAGCGTAGGATTCTTCTAGGTGCAGTATCCTATGCAACTGCATGGGTCATGGGCCCTTGAAGCCAGCCTTGGCTGGGGAATAAGTGAGAGGTGAGAGAAATCCAGGATACTTCTGTGTTTAGGTTTGAATGTAGGAAGGTGGCATTGTCCCATTAAAAGAGAGTTGAATTCAGGAAGAAAATTTGCTTCATGGGGATGTAAACTATATTTGCCTTGACGATTTTGAGCTGACTTCAGGAACATTCCTTGGTAATGTCCAGGGGCATTCAGAAGTGGGAGTCTGGAGCTCAGAAATGAGATAAAAATTTTAAAATAAAGACCTGAGCGTTAGCCATACAGAAGTGATCCCTGATACCCTCATGAAAATGACAGGGACCAAGAATACATTGTGACCAAGGGCAGAAGCTCATGGGACACCGGAGGTCAAAATGGGGGGAAACGGGGGAGGATTGTTTGAGATGTCTTTTTTTTCCCCAGTATTCCAGCCTCAAGCTCACTTCTTAGTATGTAAGGGGGAAATTAATGAACAGGAGAAAAATGAAAGCTGAAATAATCCTTTGGGTCAAGATTCAGGTGTCCACTGCATTTCTAGAAATTAGATGATCCGTCCATTAAATGCCCCCAAATGGGCTTGTTCATCACCCCCTAAATTTGGAGGAAATTTAATTAAATGGGAAATCCTTGAAGCTGGGATTTTATCTTGCTCTGCACTCACATCCATCACTCACCTTTGCCAGCCTACACTTCCTCCTAAGACGACTTTCCTCTAATCTTCTCCCCAGACGTGGCTCTGGCTCAATTATTCTAATTTCCTGACACATCCTGGGTTAAAACTTTGGTTTTGATCTTTGCCTACTACAGATAGAAACCAAATAGAATGATATGTCTGTGACTCATTAAATGTTAGATATTTTTTTCTTAAGAAAGTGAAATGACCTTTAACATTTTCTGAGAAAACATGACAGAAAAGCTGAGAGTAATGACTCCTTTAAAGCATAACTCCAATCAGCTCTCAGCAAGACAACGTGAAATGCCACAGGGCTTTCACTGTGCAAGGCCTTATTATCATAAAGTTCAGATTCTTGGACATAGCACCACATTATCAAAGTTTCCTGTGTTCTCATGTAGAGACTCTGCTACGTGTTCCTCTTTCATGATATGATGATGAAAGCTGGAGACAGAATTTCTATTCAAATGCATTTTAATGTGAGTCTATTTACTGTTTCATTCCTTTGAATTCTGTTTCTTACACAGCTCTTAATGCCTGTCACAAGTGTGTACAATATAGAGAGTCCTAGTAATAATTAATGAAAGGAAAGTACAAATGAAGGTTATCCAATTACATCAACACAACCACAAGTAAAGTTGTCATAACCGATACCTAAACAAATACCATTCATCTCTTAGAACAGTGATTTAGACTAGTGCTTTGTAAAGTCATGATCATAGGAACCGAGGATCTTGCTATATGCAGATCCGGACTGACTGGTTTAGGGATGGAACCTGAGATTCAGCATTTTTAACAAGCTCTTTGGTGATTCCGGTGTTTGCATCAAAGACTGCACTGAAGTAGCAAAGATTCCAGTCTTAAGGCAAAATGCAGGACTTTTTTTTTTTTAATTCTCTTTTGTGTAACTTGTGAAGCTTTGATTCTGTTCCTAAAAATTACAATAAGCATTTCTGCTTTGGTAGGAAGGGGAATCCTCTCTAGAGAAGGTGAAAAATTTAAACACACTCCCCAGTAATGCCTCTTTGGAAGGATAGCAGTGTCTCTGCTAAAATTTAAATGGGTCTTTGCCAAAACAAGAGTGAAGGGATTATTAGATCTACTTTGATTTTTCCTGCTTCAGAGATTCTATATGTGTTGTACATTAAAAAAAATAAACAGAACACTGATTTCTTTTTTAATTTTTTTTTTTTTTTACATTTATTTATTTTTGAGAGACAGAGACAGACAGAGCACAAGCAGGGGAGGGGCAGAGAGAGAGGGAGACACAGAATCCGAAGCAGGCTCCAGGCTCGGAGCTGCCAGCACAGAGCCCGACACGGGGCTCAAACCCAGGAACCGTGAGATCATGACCTGAGCTGAAGTCAGACGCCTAACCGACTGAGCCACCGAGATGCCCCAGAGCACTGATTTCTTATGTTAGAAAATAAAGTGAGGCTTATTAAAAATTAAGGGTTTATTTGAGCAAAAATCCATTCAAATAGGGCAGCACAAAACCAGAAGTGGTTAGTAAGTAACACTCCTCTGACGGGAACCAGTGGAAAATTAAGGGGGAAAAAGGATATTGTTGCTTGGCTGTAGCTTAAAGCCTGGGTGGCCATTTGTGATTGGTTGTCCCTAGCGTTTTGATTTCATAATCTTGAGGCATTTACCGGCTTAGGTTTTGGTTGGCTTATATAAGCCACTGTGGCATTCAAGCCACCTCAGTCTAATGACCTCCTTGCTTCATTAATTTAACACTTACTTATTTACCTTTTGTTTTATTTGGATATCTTTGCAGTTCCTTTTCTCTACTGCTCAATTTCTGCACCCTGTAATTATAAATATCCTCTTGCTTTCAAGCTCCTCTTTCTTACACGATTCATTCTTTAACCCTCACACTTTCCTTCCTTTTTTCCATTATTTACTTTCTTTTCTTTCTTTTCCCCAAAGTCAAATCTTAGATGGGAGAAACAGGGAAAAAATAAAGCTGTTTTGAGCTAGATAAATGTTATAAAATATCCTATGGGATGGCTTTTTAAATAGTTTTGTTGTTGTGTTTTTTTTATAGTTCCACAATGTGTGTAATTTCTGGCATCCTCTGTCTGTTTTATAAGCACCTTTTATAAGTCTAAATGCCTGTATTTACAGAGAATTGTTCCCTTTAGCCAATAAAACTCAAATCTGTTCACCGATGCAATGCCTTAGGGAAGCCAACTGCATTCTGGCCTTTTGGAGTTACTGGAAATGCGGTCTTTCTTATTAACACTTAGTTACTTGATCTCCATAGTACTCTTTTGTGTTTTAAATCAGCCAATTGGTTTTTGTCCTTTTTTTAACTTTTTGAAAATGTTTATTTATTTTGAGACAGAGCATAAGCTGGCGGGGAGGGGAGGGAAAAAGAGAGAGGGAGAGAGAGAATCCCAAGCAGGCTCCACACTGTTAGCTTAGAACCCCATGCAGGGCTCAAACCTACGAACCATGAGATCATGATCTGAGCCAAAATCAAGAGTCATATGCTTAATCGATGAGCCATCCAGGCACCCCAGTTTTTGGCTTTAAAAGAAGTCACAGGTATCAAAAAGTTACCTATGTCAGAGGCCAAGGCCAATCATGTTAATGTCATGTTAAAGTCACCCCCAAGAATGGTATTTCTAGTAATTCTCTTCAAATCTAATAACATTACCTGTTCTGTAGTTTTGATTACAAGTTGGAAACTGTGCTGCATCCTGGGGAAATTTTTTGTGTACATTTCTTTATTTATTTTTGTAACAGTGTTTTTTGGTTTTTTTTTTTTCTGTATGAATATTAAAACTTTTTCAAAGTGCAACGTAAAAGACATTATTTCACTTGACAATGTGTTGATATATGGTGTTTGGGGCCATGTTAAAGAAAACCAGTGTTTTCCTCTGTGTTGTCATAGCAGAAGCAGGAGGGAAACACCTTCCTTTCCGGCTCTCTATCTGTGGTTTCAACCTGAAGTCCCAGGAACATGGGGATTGTTTGCTTACCAGACCATCAACAGAAGTGCAAGGAAAAAAGTCAGAGCCTAAAGCTTTGCATTTAAATGCATATGTGGAAGAGAGAACCTTAACTACAAAACAGATGCCTAGTTTTGTCCCTAAGAAAAGAAAATGTTCACAAGCATAGTTTTTCTGGCCACAGAATCCAGCTGTTTCCAGTGGCTGAATTATTTCCCTAGAATAACTCCTCAGAGATAGCAGAATATTATTTCATATACTTAAAATAATTCTAAATCCTGACAGCCATGATATAAAATCGAGTACCTCAAGACAAAACGATAGAGAAAAGAGTGTCACCGTCCTCAGTAGCTACTCCCGACAGAGTGCAATTCCACTGTGTCATTTGTCCAAAGTGTCCAGGCGTAAGACTTAACCTCTCCTTACTTGCTGGAGGTCAGCCCGCTCAGTGACCCTCGTGCTCCTGAGAATTGCACCTGGGACCTCCATGCCTGGGCTGTGGAATGTGTCCTCCAGTGCTGGTCCTTAGACTCCTCTTGGCCCCAGGCCTCTGTTGCTGCTGAAATGCCCAAGAGTGTGCCATCCGGGCAACTCCATGTTGTGGGCAGAACCCCTGCTCTCAAGCTCCTGCAGCACTGATGGTTGTCAAGTCTTGGGAAACCCCATGAGGAAAGGGTGTAGGGCTGCTCTCAGACCAGGCTTCTCGGCAGCCTCATAAGGTGGGGGAGGGCGGAATGCACCATATGCCGCTTTGCCACACCCCTGAACCCATGTGGCACTGCCCTTGTGCCAACAAGGAAGGAGGAATCCCTTCCCCACTCAAAAACTCAGTTCCTTTTCTGCCTGTGATGGACGGAGGTAGGACATTCACTTCTCTGAGTGAATCCCCTGCCTACTCTACAAGGTACACTCTGGACCCTGTAGCCTGAAGGAGAGTGTCTCAGCCCATTTGGGGCTGCTTCAGCAAAGCCACACAGTCCGTGTGACTTATCCAAAACAGAGATTCATTTCTCACAGTTCTGAAGGCTCAGAGTCTAAGAGCAGAGAGCCATCATGGTTGGGTTTTGGTGGGAGACCTCTTCCTGCTTCTTAGCTGGCCAGCTTCTTGTTTCATTTGCGTGGCAAAGAGAGGGGGAATGAGCACCTGGGGTCTCTTTATAAGAGACCTAATCCCCTTTAGGATGGCTCCACCCTCATGGTTTAATTCACCTCTCAAGGGACCCACCTCCTACTACCATCACACTGGGGACTGAGATTTCAACATATGAATCTGGGAGAGACATAAATACCCAGTCCTTGCAAAGACCATCGCAATACACAGAAGTATTTTTTCCATTTGGCTTATCTTTGGCTTAACCTCATGAAGCTCCTACCATCTAATGTAGGTTATGTGGACCAAACTCAGTCCAATTTCTAGCCATCGTTTAATTAGAGTTCAGGAGAGGGCCAGGCCACCCCGGTACCTAATCACCGCCTACCCCAACCCAGATTTTTTGAGAACTGTTCAGATTAATTGTGGACATCTCTTAAACACAGGCATAGAACACTTTCATCCTCTGCATAGGCATCATCCAACTAAAAACACATCCAATTCATGTTACTACACAACATTTAAAGTCTTGGGCTGGAGCACCTGCAGAGTTCCTACCTGCCTACCACCTGCATGACTGAAAGGGCTCCCGTCGGTGATGTCCCCTTCAAAAAGGGACACCCACCACAAGGTCAAATTCCATGTGTCAGTCAGTATAAAATGCAGGACCCACTTAAAACAGTGCCATCTTAGATTCACATATTTGGAGACCCTTTCCCCAACAGAACCCCCGTGATGATCAGCTCGGGAGATTAGTCAGTCACAGAAGGAAAATGTCTGCAATTTCCAAAGGTGTTCCATGTGTGTCACTACATGAATCAGATGTTTGGGGGTTCTGGAACAATTGCCAGGGTACAAAATAAGCAGCTCTATTCCAGCTCGAAATGTAGCTGTTTAGATGGAATCAAACTCTTCATTTTTCAGGTAGTCGTTCCACAAACATTGGAGTGCTGACGAGTCTGTGCTGGGGATTTTAATAACAGGAAAAGATAATGCGTAATGAGGTGAAGAATATTGAAATAATGGTGTGCAACAAAGCATAGTGAGAGGAGCAGGAGGGTAGGAGAGTAGGAGAGCAGGAGGGTAGGGAGATGGCTTTAAACGACTGTTGTGTGAAGTGAGTGTTGCAAAGTCACATTTCTCTGGCAGCACTAAGCGGACTTGATGGTATGCTGGTATCCAGAAAGAGAATGACTAGACATGGAGAGTCTACACGTTATATACACATATGTGTGTATCCATCTACTTTCATCGTGTTGAATGTTTTCTGAACCCTAGACACAAATGATAGACCCTTCTTCTGCAAGGATCTCTTTTTAATGAGACTTTTGACACCACTTTTCTTCATGGCTTTTGGTAAACAAATAATCTGAGCATTGCTTTTTTTTTTTCTTTTTTTTCTTTTTTCTTCTCAGAGTGGCTTTCTAACCTGATTGTCCTTGGTTGTATATGAAAGGGAGACTGTTCCCAAACACCAGGCTATTGATTTTCTCACCAGAGACTTCTATCAGGTTAACAGACTCCAGGCATCTGTTAGGGAAAGAATACCAAGTTCTGGGAGAGAATTTGGTCTCTGGAAACTTAGTCTGACGTAGTTTGCTTGTTCTGTGAATGTGGAGGCAAAAGCGGCTACATCCAAAGGAAGAGTCCAATCAAACTGCCAGGTGCGCCATTTCTAGACTACGTACCCAAAGGGATTACACGGAGAGAAAGAAACTATCACAAACCCAGTAGGACTGAGAGTCATAAGACAGCGAATGCTCCAAGTAGAGAAATGGAGGGACGTGGAACAATTCTCTAGTCGGCACTGCTACAGGACGTTTGCCCATAACAGGAAAACATGAGTAATCTAGCACAAAGTGAGCCTAAGTCGAATGCATTGGAAGTGTGATCTTGATTTTTCAACAAAAGGTTTATTTAAATTATAATAAGTGTATAATACATAATAAATGAGCCAGTGTTGGCTAACAACCCTGGGGAGTATCTCCTGCCACACATTTTGCAACACATTTCAAAATACCATTCCTCATAATCACATTAATGTAGAGTAGAATACAGTCATACATTTGTTCATTGATTTTTTGAACCCATCCACCACTGTGTTAAGTAAAATCTGCAATGAGCATGCAGTTTATTAGAAGCTATAGATGTATCTGTATAGCTCTGTATGTCTTCATATAGATATTTTTATATATGAAGCAAAACATGCTTATTAAACATGGAAAAATACATCTTTTATGATAATTTTGAGGAAATGTCATGCATGGAAAGATGGAGAACAAAGCTCTTAATTCCAAAAAGGTTCTTAGGGAGAACATCAGGAATGTGATGCATCTTGAAACACAGGTAGGACTTTCGTGGTCAGAAATGGAAGCAAAATCTATTCTGCACCAAGGGAATGCCATGACTGGAGTACCCGAAATGTGGGAAGGTGCCACATGCAGGGCCTCAAAGGTGCCCGTCTGCACCTGGGTGAGGTCAGATCTTTCAGCGCTCAGAAGCCTGGATGTGATTCCTCAGTGAGTAAAGAGCCACTGAAACTTTCTGAGCCATTTAAAGACATTATTATATAAGAACATAATTGGCAACCATTAAGGGTGTTTTAGAAGCAAAGGGAAACTATTACAGGCCAGTAGTCTACGAGGCAGTCCATGTACAATATCCCAGTGAGGGGTCAACCGCAGAGGTACAGATGAAAGATGGTGAAGGGCCAAAGTAGGTCGGTGACTATGTGAAAATAAGGAACACAGCTTAGCTTTAAGATTTAGTTTTTAGATATTGGGCAGGAAGGTGGGAAGGATTTGGCAACTGATTGGAGGTGAGGATTGTTAAGGAAGTGGAAAATGACTCAGGAATTGATTGCTGGTCTCAGTAACTAAAGTGGTAGTAATTTTGTTACTGAAGTAGGGTACAAAAGAGGAGAAATACTTCTTGAGTTTAAGGTAATGGATTAAGTTTTGGACAAATATGAAGTGACATCAGTAAGGTGGGATCTAACAAGCAGTTAAACAAAGCTACCATTTATGGAGGATTTACTTTTGTCCTGGGCATTTTGCTAAGCCCTTGACATGCATCGTATTATTTATAACCTATTGTTTTTCATTTTTTCCTATCTCTGATATTTTATTATCACTTCTGGATCCTAGATAATGGAAAAGGGTCTTAGTTGACTCTTTCCCTGAGCCATACAACTTGCTAACTTTGGAGCCACTCTATTGGCCACTGCCCTATGCTAGCCCCAAGTATGTGGATTTGGAGCCTAGGGAGAAGTCAGGGCTAACAGCGTAGAATTGGAAGTTAACCATTTACTCACAGCCTTTGTTGAACCCCTGCAAGTGGCCATCTGTGGTGCTCTGAGCTGGGCACACCCAGATACCACTGGGGCAGCCCTAGAAGTGTGAGTTGAAGTAACAGGCGTGAATCAAAGACTTATCCAAAGAAGAGGATAAAGCAAAGGATCCCAGTAAGTTGGGCAATGAAGACATCACTGAAGAAGAGGGAAAATAGATAGTAAGGAAAATAAGAGGAAAACCCAATACAGAAAGTACAGGCAGCAAGGGAAACCGGTGGGTGTCTGTTAGTACTCCAGAAAATAATCTGATGAAAGAAGATTGTGGGAAGCTGTTGAGTGTTAATTTTGGGGGTGTTCATGCTCATGGACTCCAGCCTAGAGTGACTTTTTTGAGGGGCTGTGAAGTGCAAATGTGGAGACATAGTAGATTAATATACTTAAGAATTTGAGGCTTGAACAACAAGAAAATAGGTACAAGAGGATGGCTAAAGGAAGAAATCAAATTGAGAAGAGGATTTTGTTTTGTTTTCTGCCTCAGGCTTTTGTTTTGTTTTGTTTTGCTTTTGTTTTCTGACTCTGCAACCTGAGGGAAGGAGACAGTAGGGCAAAGGAAGCACTCTATTCTTACAAAGTCAGCGATGGGGGGTAGATGGGGGGGTCAGGCAATTGAAAAAGCTAGTTCACACAGAAAATCCTAAAGATGACACATGCAAACATTAAACATTTTATTTTAACTAAACCATGTAAGTGTTGATTTCTTGGCTAACTTTTTGCTGAGAAACTGGACCTTCACTTCACATGTGGGCCTGCTTTGCATTTCTTCACCTCGCATCCTGTAGAAATTGCACCCCTAATACAGCATCTGCCCCTCCAGTTCTGCTTTCTTTAAAGAGAAGGAGACTTAGAGTTATTACCTGAACACAGAGACTTTCTTGATTGTTTTTTTTTTAATTCTTTCCACCTGCCATTTTCTTTCTCATAAGTAATTCAACAGATTTTGGTAAGACTCTTCCAGAGCATTAGACCCAGTTTTTACTAAAACATTAACTCCCCTGCAGAAGAGTTAATGCTTATTCTTCTCAAGATATTCCAAAAAATAGAAGAGGAATAAAAACACCCAAATTCATTCTATGAGACCAGTACCACCCTGATACCAAAACCAGATAAAGACACCACAAAAAAAGAGAAGTATCACTATCTCTGATAAACTAGATGCAAAAATCCTCAACAAAATACTAGCAAACTGAATCCAGCAATACATTTGAAAAAGTCAATTACCGCAGTCAAGTGGGATTTATTCCCAGAGTAGTTCAGTATTCCCAAATCAGTCGAAGTGATACATCACATCCATAAGAGAAAGGATAAAAACTATATGATCATTTCAATAGATGAGGGAAAAGCACTTGACAAAGTAAAACATCATGATAAACATCATTGATAATGATGATAAAATATCATTCATGCTAAAAACCTTGACAAAGTAGATTTAGAGGAAACATACCCTAACATAATAAAAGACATATGAAAACCATACAATGAACGTCATACTGAATGGTGAAAAACTGAGAGCTTTTCCCCTAAGGTCGGGAATGAGACAAGGATGTCCGCTCTCACCACTTCTATTCAACATAATATTGGAAGTCATAGCCACAGCAGTCAGACAACAAAAAAGAAATACAAGGCATCCAGATTGGTAAAGAAGAAGTAAAACTTTCATTATTTGCAGGTGACATGATACTATATATAGAAAACTCGGAAGATTCCACCAAAAAACTGCTAGAACCGATATGTGGATTCAGTTAAGTCTCGACACAGAATCAGTGCACACAGGAATATGTTTCATTTCTACACACTAATTATGAAGCAGCAGAAAGAAAACTTAAGGAAACAATTCCATTTATGACTGCACCAAAAACGATAGTGTACCTAGAAATAAAATTAACCTAAGAGGTGAAAGACCTGTACTCTGAAAACTACAAAATGTTGATGGAAGAAATTGAAGGAAAACAAACAAACAAACAAACAAACAAACAAATGGAAAGACATTCCATGCTCACAGATTGGAAGAAAAAATATTGTTAAAATATCTATACTACCAGGGTGCCTAGGGGCTCAATTAGTTAAGCATCTAGTTCTTGATTTTAGCTCGGGTCAGGATCTTATCATTTCTGAGTTTGAGCCCCATATCAAGCTCTGTTGACAGCATGGAGCCTGCTTGGACTTCTCTCTCCTCCTATCTCTCCGTCTCTCTGTCTCTCTCTCTCTCAAAAACAAATAAACTTTAAAAATAAATAAATAAATAAAATGTCTCTACTACCAAAAGCAATCTACACATTTAATGCAATTTCTATCAAAATACCAACAGCATTTTTCACAGAACTATAACAAACAATCCTAAAATGTGTATGGTACCACAAAAGGCCCCAAATAACCAAAGCAATTTTGAAAAACAAAACTGGAAGTATCACAATTCCAGACTTCAAGTTATACTACAAAGCTGTAGTACTCAAAACAGTATGGTTTGGGCACAAAAATAGACACATAGATCAATAGAACAGAATAGAAAACCTAGAAATAAACCTACAGTTATATGGCCAATTAATTCTTGACAAAGTAGGTAAAAATATACAACAGGATAAAGTCTTGTCAATGAATGATGTTGGGAAAACTGGACAGCAGCATACAGAAGAGTGAAACTGGACCACTTTTTTACACCATCCATAAAAATAAGTTCAAAATGAATTAAAGAACTAAATGTGAGACCTGAAACCACAAAACTCCTAGAAGAGAGCACAGGCATTGATGTTCCTGACACCAACCATAGCAACATTTTTCTAGATATTGGGACTACATCAAAATAAAAACGTATCCATGGTGAAGGAAACAATCAACAAAGCTAAAAGGACCCTGGGACCGGGGAGAAGATATTTGCAAATGACCTATTCAATAAAGGGTTAGTATCCAAAATACAGAAAGAACTAATGCAACTCAACACCCAAAAACCAAATAATCCAAATAAAAAATGGGCAGAAGACTTGAACAGACATTTTTCCAAAGAAGACATCCAGATGGCCAACCATTAAAAGATATCCAACATCACTCATCATTAGGGAAAAATCAAAACTAGAATGAGATATCACCTCACACTGCTCAGAATGGCTAAAATAAAACATACAAGAAACAAGAAGTATTGGTGAGGATGTAGAGAAATAGCAACCCTCACACACTGTTGGTGGGAATGCAAACCAGTGCAGCCACTGTGGAAAATGGTATGGAGTTTTCCTCAAAAAGTTAAAAATAGAACTATCCAATGATCCAGTAATTACACTACTGGGTATTTTCCCAAAAATAATACAAAAACACTAATTCAGAGGGATACATGCAACCCTATGTTTATTGCAGCATCGGTTACAATAGCCAAATTATGAAAGCAGCCCAAATATCCATGAATAAATAAATGGATAAAGAAGATGTGGTGTTCATATTCAATGGAATATCACTCAGCCATAAAAAATAACGAAATCTTGCCCTTTGCAATGCCATGGATGGAGTTAGTGAGCATAATGTTAAACAAAACAAGTCAGAGAAAGATAAGTACCATATGATTTCACTCATATGTGAAATTTAAGAAACAAATGAGCAAAGGGAAAAAAACAAAACAAAACAGAGAGGAAAGTAAACCAAGAAACAGACTCTTAAGTATAGAGGACAAACTGATGGTTACTAGAGGGGCCAAGGGTCAGGGGTGGGGTGGGGAACGGGTGAAATGGGTGATGGAGATTAAGAGTACACTTATCATGATGAGCGCTGAGTGTTGTATTACTATGCTGTACACCTAAAACTGATAGAACACTGTATGTTAACCAGGCAAAATTAAAAAATGAATTAAAAAATAAATAACATGTAAAGGGAAAAAATGACTATATTGACTCTGTTATAAGGACAGTGAGAGAGTCCACAGGATAGAAGTAGCAGTATGGTACTGGAAAGGTATCCAGAGCTCCTGTCTGGAAAATTCCTAAGAAATTACCTTCTTGCAACTCAGTGGGGGATGAACAATGTAGGGGAGGAGGGTCTGCAGCAACAACGAAGACAACAGAGAAAGCACAGTGCTTCCTGATGAAGTTCCAGGACCAGAACCTTGACCAAAGTACTCCAGAGCAAGGGCAGTCTGGAGAAAATAACGCCTGTTGATTTCAGGAGAAGAGAGCTATCAGGTCACCAGTATGTAAAAACAAGGGTGGGCACATTGATGGGCACGATGAAGATGACAAAGAGGCTGAGGACATGGGCCAGGAAGGTGATGATGTGAATTGATCTCATGGCGGCCTCAGAAGGAGCAGTCACAAATAGGTACAGTGTCACCCAACTTGCCAGTCACCATCTTTGGCCCCATCGGACTCAACAATACCAAAAGGGAGTTCATTAGTCAGAAACAGTTGATAAATGACACATTCAGGAAAATCCATTATGAATTATAGTTCCTAGTGATTGTCAAAGTTCAACCCAAACTGTGATGACGATATTTCGAATAACATCATTGCATAAGGTCTCCTCTTCTATCAAAAATAGAGTTTAATGTGGATGAAAACTGCTATCGGGGTGGCGAACTTAAAGGTTTTTGGGTTGTTTTTTTAAGTTATCTGAATTATTCAGAGCAAACAAATCAGTCATGGATGACACTGGTAGTTGTCTCTCTTCCTGTTGACAAATCTAGATTTTCTTCAGATGTTTACCCATCCAGATGCTCATGGAAAGTAGTAAACCCCAATGGGTTTATGGGTTTAATACAATTATAGTAGTTCTATTTCTCCTTAACATGTGACCCGATCCTCATCTCTGGGGTGGGAAGGAGTTTTGGAAAGAGTGTTCTTGTTAATACCAAGAAGATCACTAGAGGACAGTCTCTTCATTGTCCAAACATTGTGTATCTACACAAAGATGCCTGCAACTGAGGCAGCCATCTGGTAAACAAGAGAATAGAGGCCTAAAAACCAAGTTTATATACTCAACATAACATGCTAAAATTCCATCTTTTAGAGCCTGGACCCTGAATGATGGTATTTGTGAGATGGAGAATCCTTCTGGAACTGTCTCAGCTTTAATAATATTAATAACACAATTATATTCTTATTGTCTCGGTCATCATTATAATTGCCTCAGCTAATAAAAGAGCAAAACACTGAAAAAAACTCAACTCCCTTTACTAAGAAATATTCCACCAGTTTATAGGATGACTCAAGCCTGAGGCAGGAAACAGGCCAAGGAGCTCATGGTGGCAGAGTGGAGGGAGATGGGAGAGAAGGCGTTCTTTGGACTACAGGGTGAAAAGAAGATGTGGACCCTGAGGAGGAGAGCTGGGTCATTTTGAAAGGAGGCCCACTCGAGAGACCTGCCAGGAGCTGGACACCTCAGTGAAGAAGGCTTCAGGGACACTGTCAGATGCTAATGCTGGGCTCGGGGTGGATCTTAGTGGGGGAACAGCAGGGAGATGTTGCCCAGGTCCTGCGTCCAGGCAGTGGCCATCCGATGTCCCTGGGGAACACCTCTCCCTCAGTCAGAGTCAGCTGCCAACAGCCATCCCCCTAGGAGAGCATCAGGAAGGAGTGTCATACTACTCCTCAAGTCAGAGCCTCCCCTCTGCAGCTCACCCCTTCCCACCCTCATGGACCCCGAAGGGCTGGGAGGCCCCCAGTTTGAGGTGTGGAAGGAAAGAGATGCAAGGCAAAGACATCAAAGAGAAGTCAAATACAGCTCAGTTTACCGGAGTCTTCTCCCCAGCTGAAGCCGGGACTTGATGACGTTTGATAAATATGTAGGAATTTAGGCTCTTTAAAGAGACAGGACATTTTAACTAGTGAAATTATCTTGCCTTTATGATTCACAGTGACCAAAGGACTTCCAAAGTCATGATCTGTGTAATCAACGTAAGAATAATTAGAAGAGGAAGACGACAGAGGAGGAGGGATAAGGGGAAGAGGAGGAAGGGGAGGGGAAGGGGTGGGTGGGGGAAAGAGGTGTCCTGCCAAGGATTTCATCCAAGAAGTAGATAAGAGGGTAGGGGCGCAATGTGAAAGTCAAATGCTCCATTTGCACTCTTTGTAGTTATCTGACTCGCATGTAAAAGTTACAAATAGTACCGAAAATTTTAGCCCAGCTTCCAGAGACTATTATAAATATAATGGTTCTTTTGCATTGTCATTCATAGCTATTGTGCTTTGATAATTATCTTTTAGGATGAGGTAATAGTAAAGTCATTTAAATGGAAATACTGATGTAATTCAGGCAGTTTTTTTTCTTTTTCTTTCTTTTTTTCCCCCTCAGTGAGTGATTTCCGTGTTGCACTAATCTCAGTGGTAACTGCTCCCAAGATCAGAGACTGGAATAGGAGCTAAAGAGAGAATTACTTAGGTTTACATATTTTGTCTTCCCTCCTGTTCATTAGAACATCCTTATTTATCCCAAAACAGTCATGAAAAGACATGTACGAGGCATAGTGGAGGCTGCAAGCATTATTTCTCTTTCTGTCATTTTCTTTTCTGTTATTTTTCTTTCTGTAAACTGGCTTATCCACGCTTGCACCCTCCAGAAAGGAAAAATAATGCCCAATCCAACTGCAGAATCCATTGTTTGAGATCTTCAACTGTCTCTGGCTTGCCTAGAGTTTGGGTGAATGCTTTGTGTGTTTTCACCCTCATGACTACAACAGTCTTTGTGTGAAGCCAATAAATCTGCACAGACCTGTTGCTTTTGAGTGCAAACAATATCATAAGTTGTAGGTATCTCCTTCTGCCATTTGAATCCCTAACAGAGATGTATTTTTATTTTCTTATTTTTGAAAGCATATTACCACATGGTTGATGACTTATGAAATTCACCAAAAATAAAAGCTGAGAGCAAAAATTTAAAGTAATAATATGAAAACCTCAAAGAAGTCACCCACGACGTTTGGGGCCACCTAGACAATTAATTGATCTTTCAATTGAGGCAGTATTCCCAAGCTAAGTGGAATAATAGCCCAAAAGAAGTAAAGAGCTTATACTCACCTTTTATCAGAGTGGTAGATACCAAGAAACTGAGACCTGCAAGTCTTATTAAACAGGAAAATATGGTCTTACCTTGTTCAGACACTTGATAGCACAGGAGTTATGATAAATTATACCCATATGCATATGCAGGCTGTCTTTGTGTGATTGCTGGAGGGACAGATGGCAGTCTGAAGATGCCGAGGGGACAGATGCAAACTGACCCCCATGAAGTCATCAGTACTCCCTCGCTGCAATTCTAGCCGTATTTCTGTCGCTGTATACAGTTTCGTTCATTGATACTGGTTCTAATGTGAACGGAATAATCTAGCTGACAAATTTTCATACGGTGACAATGGACGTTACAAAAACTTCCAGTAGAACTCAGATTTGATGTCAGAGTACAAAGCATACATTTAGGCCTTTGCATTTCAGTAGTCTCTTGATTTTATTTCCAGGGTGTGAAATGCCCTTCGCCTCCATTTCTGACCATAAAATTTCTACCTGTATTTCAAGGTTCTCTCTTTCATGATGTTTTCTTTATCACACCTTTTTGGGGATTGGAGCTTTCGTCATTTTTCCATGAATATAGGGTGGAGGAGAACACAGTTGAAGGGTTTCAGGAGTTGGCAAGAGTGGAAGGCAGATTTAGTCAAGAGGTTGTATGAGGCCCTTCCTATGAGGATAAGGGTCTATTTGCTGATGGGGGCTCAGAGTTCCTAGGCTTTTTGTGCTGAATAATGTCAACGGGGAGGTTATCCTAAAGGGTTTTTGGGACAGATAGTGGTGGGGAGGCAGGCGGTGCTGGTGGGGAGGGTGTGGAAAGCAAGGATGGAAGTTCTTGTGTGTGAGTGTGTGTCTGTCTTATTGTATACACACATAATTTATTTATACATTATGTCTCTTATTTATAAGTAATTCTCAGACACACATGGTTTTTGGAAATTAGCATGGAGCTAAGCAGTTAGCCTAGTCATTGCTTAGACTTCACAACCAGCACAGCTGATATTAAGTCCCCACACCTGTCTTCCATCTCCCAACTCAAAGCAACCATCAGCTAGAGCTAATTGTGCATTATAGGTTTTATAGGATTCCGTTCCTTAGTTCCTTTGAAGAAAAATATCAGTTGGTTCAGCACCGAGAAGAGAAGAGAAGAGAAGAGAAGAGAAGAGAAGAGAAGAGAAGAGAAGAGAAGAGAAGAGAAGAGAAGAGAAAAAAGAAAAGAAAAGAAAAGAAAAGAAAAGAAAAGAAAAGAAAAGAAAAGAAAAGAAAATGGCCAGTACCTAAAAGCCTGGCTCATGGTAGCTACATAATATTTGTTGAATTGGATTAAACTTAATGAGCATAATAGTGACTTCCAATTATGTTATAAGGCCCTCTCAGTGCTTAGAGACAGGGCTTCAGTAACTTCTGGTTTTGGCAAGTGGGTAGTCCTTGGTCAGATAAGAGACTTACTCTTCATTGGCCCCAGGTGGGAGCTCTCGCCAGGAGCACACAGAGCTCTGAAGTGTCATTCTCATTCTGGGCCAGTAGGGGTTCTATCTGGAGAGAATCCATCCTGGAGGGTCCCACGGTGTCCTTGGAGCAGCTGAAGCTCTGGGGCTTCCCCTCAGCTCTCAGGAATGGGTTGAAGAAGGGTTCTAAGAAGCACGTCTGTTGAGGACAAGAGCTTTCCCTTTTCATTCTTTTCTCTAGGGTTGGCTGAGCTTGTAACCATAGGGATTTCACAACTTTTTAATGGAAGAATGAATGATAAGGTAACCCCTGTCTTCCTTAAGTGACCGCTAGAGCGGTCTCCTCTTTCTAGGAGTATCAAAATAGGCTTGAGAGGCACACAAAGTTAAGGGAAAAAAAAGAAAGAAAAAGAGAATTCAATAAAAAAAAATGCTACAGGGCAGTTGTTGATTAATTACAAATTATGAGGCACTGATGGTGGACATGCCTATGTTCTGACTAGTGTGATTCTCACATCAGGGTTCATTGGGCTTTGTCTGTATTAGTAATAATAATCATCTTTAGTTGTCTCCCAGTAGCTAATTTGGATTCGAGCTGAGAGAGTACCAAAAAAATTAATTCTGTTTATGTTCTTCAGATAAAATCATCATCCACTCCGAGATTCGTAACATCACATACTTCATAGCCTGGTGTTCAGTACAAATTTTCGAATATGTACCTATTAGAGTAACAACCTCTGGTCAATATGTACAGTGACAGACTGGTGATAATTACACGGCATATTCATTTTCCCTCCAACCATACGATGTGAAATTGAGATTCTTATGTCACCTTCCTAAGCTATTATATTTTGAGTGCTCAGCTTTTTGACTGGCTTTTTTTTTTGTTATTGTTGTTTGTTTGTTTTTGAGTAACAGTGTTTGAGGACCAGATAAGACCAAAATTCCCTAGAAGATGAAATTGCCTGTGACAATGAATAGGAAAAAGAATTTTCATTCCGTTGCCAATACAGAGAATATCTTGGTTTATGTTGTGATGGGTTGTAGAGGGTTTGTATACCATAATCCAGAAATTGATTATATATTTTAATGACTGATGTACTGTTATTTTGAGTGATAAGTTGAGATTTATTTCAATTCAGCTTCAACCAATATTTAGGACTTTGCCATTTGTTAGGGATTGTGCCAGATGCTTCCATGCATATTATCTAGGTGCAGGATTTAGAATACACTGTATAACAGCCTACCTACTATTTAGAAAAGGAACAAATGCTGGAAAATCAAAGTCTCTTTATCAAAACAGTCTTGCTTCTTAGAAGAGAAATAAATCAGTGAAATAATGGAACAGCTCGTATTACAGAAGAGACGGGGGGAGGTTGGATTGAAAGATAAAAATATGCCTTCCATTGATCCCACTCTCCATGGAATGAGGAGATTTTCACAGACTCTTACTCTCTTTTTAAGACATATTCTTAAAGATCACCTAATCTGGGATATTCTGATTTTAGGGCATCATAAGACAGAGGCTCAAATTCATTGATAGTATAAGGGAATTACTGTCCAAACCCAGAATGCGAAAAAAATTTTTTTTCTTTAAGAAAAAAAAATTTAAAAAAAAACTCCTTTTAGAAACAAATCAATAAAAGGAGAATTCAGGAAGGGACTGTTAAATAGAAGAACTTTAGAGATATAGCAAGCAAATTAAATATGTGGGGTTTTTTTTGGGGGGGGGTTCCTGATTTGAATAAATGAACTGTAAAAAACAATCTTCAAGGTAAGAGAAATTTTCATGAATTTGGAAGATGAAATGAAGGATTTTTACTAATTGCCCTGGGAGTATCTACTAATTAGGATAATGGCATATCCTTATCACGTAGGGTGCATTGAAATTTTCATGGATGAAATAGTAAGGCACCTTGGATTTATTTTAAAAGACTTCAGCCAAAAAACTGAGGGAGGGGGGAATAGATGAAACAAGGTGGCCAAAATGTTGACAGTGATCGAGAACACCATGATGGATCTGTTGAAGCCCAGTAAACTTCTCTGTAAAAGCTTTTGAAAGTTTGAAACAAACCAGAAGCAAGTTGATAAACAGTAACCCTGCAGTGGCCTGGTCCCTCACCGTGCTTTCTGCCAACACTGAGCCTTCAGGGCGATGGGCAATTTGATGGATAAGACAGGGAAAACGATTCTCTTCTGGAATGAGGACAAGAGCGGAGCTGTTATTCTGGACAGATGGGTTCTGTTATTCCGGATGAAACCCATGGGCGAGTTTCAGAATGATCTGCCCTCCCTGTATGTATATCCCAAGGTTGGATTAGAATTATTTCCTGGGGAGACATTTCATAGATTTCACTAGATCCTCAAAGGGATTCATGACCCACGAAATTTGAGATAGACTAGATTATAGGAGTTCTGAAGCCTGTGTCAGCTGTAAATTTTATAAACCCATCTAAGAACACGATATTTAATTGTGCTATTTTAAGAACTCCCTGGACATTGTAAAGGGCTCTAGGTTTCAGGAAGTCTGCATTTTAATATATTTAATTTTTTAGGATATGGGAATGTTTAAGAGCTATCAGATGCATTGAAAAAAAAATCACATCTGGGTCTTACACTGGTTCAGCCATTAACACAATGGCCGAATGTATCAATGCAATTTTCTCTCTTTTAGATACCTTTCAATGTCATCCTGGAGTCTATGTAGTAAAACCTCACTGTTAAAAGATCTGCTTAAAAAAAAAAACCTTAAGAATTGGGAAGCATTATAGTAACATAAAAATCCCTCAGCTATACACAAGGGAGCAATGTAATCGCTCTAAGTGCCAGCATCTTACTGGCTATAAAGAAAGAAACGTGCCAGTAAAGTCTGAGATCTCCCCAGGCTGGAAACTGAGATCATGCATGTGCTAGTTGCTCATGGCATTTCTTTTATGCCATTGCGGTTAATTGGTATTCTACCTTTTTTTTTTAATAAAATGAATTTGCAGTAAAATAACAGGTTTATAATGAAGCATAGAGTGGTGCAGTCAGTAACAGGAGGCCGCTTTAATTCAGTTACAAAGTGGGGGCCCAACTAGCCATCATCCCGTATTGTCAGAGTTCAGACTATAGTTCATGCGCCAGGTGGGCTTCTGGCCGTGACACTGTTTGTCTGTTTCTTCTTGCTGTCGTCAAGCCTGGTGATGAGCCAGAGCAGAACGAACTTGTGCATGCCCATGTGCCCATCTGTGTGTGTCTGCAAGGGCACACGTGCATGTTTGTTGGGGGAAGGGGGGGTGGGAGTAAAGAGAGCAATTTTTAGTATTAAAACTTTGTATTCAGTAGAACTGCAACAAAATTACATGCTAAACCACCTTAAAAATCAGTAGCCTGTAACACCAAGCATTTATTTGCATAGTCAAGACTTGTGCACATGTCTCATGAATGAGGGTTTTTGTCTGTTCCTGGCTGGGTGGCCCTGATTCATGCAGTTTGCTGGCTGAGCTTCTCTTCAGGCTTCAGATGCGGCTCAGATCAGTTTGCTGCCGAGCGATTCTGGGCTGAAGAAGGGGCATGGGCCTCTCACGATGGGCAGCCAGAACCCCTGATGCTCACATCATATACATCCCCTTCCTACTGGCTGTATCCAGTCACCTGGCCAGGTCCCAAGTCTGTAAAGCATAGAAGTCTACTCCACCACAGTGGGGAGGGAAGAAGTACAGATTAGCTGAAAGATAATCCAATGTATCACGAAGCCATTTCCTTACAATATTACACAAGTGTGTTATTAATTTTCTTGCTCAATTTGTGGCTAATTTCTGGCTTAGAAACACTAGACTTATGGGTGAGTCATGCACACAAATCAATGTCCAATCAGTGAAGCCCTTGGATCCAAATGCGGGTCACCTACCTTTTATTTCCTAAAATTTTTCTTCCCTTTCAGAATACTCGTTGTCTCAACCCTGCTTTTTGTTTTTGTTTTTGTTTTGTTTTGTTTTGTTTTCTTTTGTTTTGTTTGCAAACTCTCCCCGTTACTGTTCCTTCACTCTTCACCTCCCAGTGGGTCTTTCAGTTCCCCAAAATGGATCACGATTTTGGTGCCTCAGGGCCTTTGCTTATACTATCCCCACCACTCTACCCATGATTCTTTGCCTCATGGAAGTCTATTCATCTTTCCTATATCATCTTAAGCATTACTCCCAAAGCCATCTTCAGTGACCACCCAGCCTCATATGCCCCCATTATGCTCACAATACTCTACCCCTTTCTTTGAAGCCCGTGATAATTTCTGTTTACATAGTTCTTTTGTGATCACATCCACCTTTCCCATTAGACCTAAAGTGTCACTGATACAGAAGTGATATCTTTGTTCCCCATTGCATTCAAAGCACCCAGCCTGGAACTCAGAGGGTTGTTGAATGAATGATTGAGAACAGAACCCTGGAGGGTGGGAGATTCCTCTTGTCAAACGTACTGCGTTTCTAAGCTTGGAGACATGGAGACAGACCAGCATGAGTGTGAACCCCAGCTCCAGTGGTCACTTCGGCTCCCATCCTTCCCAATGTGACCTGAGTTCTTTGTGCATGTGAGCATATGCCTCACTCTGACCCCAGGTTTGAAGAGTAGTGGGATTGTGGATGCAAAGCTCCTGGCCCGGTGCGAGAGGCGGTCAAATCCAGGAACCCAGGAGGGAGTGCTGTCTTTCTCTCTCCCTGAGTGTAGGGTCTGGACCACTATCCTTCCCAGGCACCAGCATTGGGGAGCGTTTGTCCCACATCCTGCTTAGTGTTAGTCCTACAGTGAGTTCACGTAGCTGCCAGAGTAAAGCAATATTACGAGTGGAGTGTGGGGCTGGTGGTCATATATAACACCGTTGCTATGGGAAAGTGAGTTTGGGCTTCACAACAACTGGCTGAGTAAAGGGCTTTTGAAAAATAACACACAACCAGAGGCTTCTAGTCGTGGTGCATTCCCTCTTTTGACAATAATGAGGGAACTCTCTGTCCTCCCCAGTGACACAGTCCTCTCCCAGGTTGATCAAGTGGATGTGCAGTATTTCATCTGAGTTCCTCACTCGGGGTCAGGAGGGGTGATCCCTGGAAAGACTGACTGCATTTTCTGATGGGACACAGCAGAACCAGCAACCCCTTCCCGGGGACAGCCCTGCTCCATGAACCACATGCCCAAAGAATAGCTGCAATTGTATTGGCCCCAGGAAGAAATCTTACAATAGAACATTGACTTGAATCACTCCTATGCTAAAAACCAATGTGTTCTCAGTGTGACCATTCTGACCGTGAACTCTTTGATGACCGAGGTGGAGGTTGGGGGTTGGGTTGAGGGGTGTACCTGACAAAGAAATAAGACCACTGCCTCTGGCTTGGTTGTTCTGAGATCTGTTCATTCATTCAGCATGGTCCTGAGGTTAGCACACATACCTGCATGGTCCTTGCTACTTTTTCATTCCTTACAGCAACAATAGATAAATCAATTTAAAAAATAGCCTTGGCAGAATATCCATGATGCTTATATCCAGGTGTAAATGGGGTGTAAATGGTGAGGCATTCTGGGGATTGTTTAAGGAGTCACTCTCATTTCAGAATAATCATGATAAAGCACACTGGGGAAGTGAATAGATGAGGCAGAGCCATTGAGACAGGCTATGGGTGAGGCCAGGATAGGAATTATCATAGCATCATAGGACATGACTTCAGACACTACAGGCTTTGTGGTGCCCTTTGGGGGAAAGCTTCTTTGGGACCACTGGGCTGTGAGAACCATGAAATAGGGTGGGGAATGGGCTCTGTGTGTCCCCACCTCCTCAGTCCTCTGTAAGGGAGGCTGGAGTCAGAAGTTGGGTGAGTTCCCGTTGCAAACAGGACTTAAGTGTCAGTTTCCTTCTGTCCTTTGGAATTAGTCCGTGGCTCACATGGCCGGTCACGCTTCCTCTAAACTACAGGTGCATTTTGGAAACCCTTCAATTTAAATCTTTGGCATGTGAACTGATTGATTTGAATAAATAATTATTTTAAAGGGGTGGAAATACCGTAGATATCAACGATGCTATTGAATATTCCTTAAGACAGCTTCCCAGTTTTTAAAGTGAAATGCTTGGCATTTAGTATACCACGATTAATATTTCAATTTGTTAAAATATTTTGATAAATAAAAGATCATCATTTGACTCAAAAAAAGATTTCCAATTTCAAGTCAGAGTCAGTTAAATGAAATTGTTGAAAAGGCATGGGGCCTACTCTTATTATAATTATTGATCAGACTGCAACTCCAGTTACTATAGTGGGTAGATTATTTTCTTAAGGGTAACTGATCCTTCAACCAGAAAGAAAATTAATTTTGGATAATGAAAGAAATTGTAAAGAACTATAAGAAAAGAGGAGAAGAGAAACTTGGCCCCTCCTACATTTAGAGAGTGAAATTGGTAAAAAGATACTCACAAATATGAGAAATAATCAATGATGAAATGAGACTTGAGTCTAAATAGAGTGCTGAGAACAGAAAGTGTAAGACATCTTTTCTGTCCCTTTGTTCAATACGATAAAAATTACTTTTTATTGCCTCTGTTGGTATCATAGTATTAATTGACTGTAGTAAAACATGGAAAAATCTCTATTTCTGAAATGGATCGTTTCTACTGTTATATTAATAATTGGAAAAATTATTTCTTACCCTTGAGTCTTCCTGAAACCTACCAAAGATAGTGGGAGCCATCCAAATAAGACATACTGACATAATGGAGTTACTTGTGGCCTCAGTATGTTCAGTCTTTCATCAAGTGTTTCTTATGACTGCAAGCTCTCAGGAATGTGTGTGTGCTTCTTGGAAGAACAACCAGGAGGGGGCAGCACGTCTTTGAAAATTATATTTATTTTATTTTTTTAATGTTTATTTTATTTTTGAGAGAGAGAGAGACTGAGAGTGAGCATGGGAGGTACAGATACAGAGAGAAACACAGATCTGAAGCAGGCTGTAGACTCTGAGCTGTCAGCACAGAGCCTAATGCGGGGCTCAAACCCACGAACAGTGAGATCATGACCTGAGCTAAAGTCAGACGCTTAACCGACTGAGCCACCCAGGCGTCCCCAAGAGTTATTTATATTTATTTCACGTCAGCATTTTTTTCAAGTGCCCCTCATACATAGTTGATGTGTGCTATAATATGCATTTATAGGTCAGAAAACTCCCTTTCTTTGCAAAGAAAAAGATGATGCGGTAACAGCTATTGATAAAATGGAGCTTCAAAAAATGTTTGTTTCCAATGAAGACTTGTTCTTCTCTTGAGTCACATGGTTCATTATTTGTGAATTATGTGGCAACATACCCATTCCTTCTTCAGTCAGAAAATCTTCACGGAGTCACCTAATCATTAGCAATAACTGTGTTAATTAACCAATGGAAGGTTTAGAATCTTCCTTATGAGAATATTATGAAAACTAATATATTCTCAAGAACCACAGATAGGTCTTTTTTTTTTTCCTGAGGAGATGGATGCTGAATTAACAATTCTTTAAATATTTTTCCTTCAGCACAAATTCTACCAGACTTTTCCATAAAAATGTTTGTAATCATGTGATATTGGCACCCCTTCAATGTCAAGCTTAAAATTGTTTTTTAAAATAATTCAGACATTCATAATTCTAAATTAACCCGGCTACAAATCTGTGTTTATCCTAGATTAACCTTTTTTCAGATCCTTCACCTTTCTCGTATATTAAAGACTTCGAGAGAAAATTAGCAAAGTCAAATACTAAATTTTTCTTAAAACAATAGTTTGCTTTTCTGTAATAACACATTACGTAAAACCTCATTGATTCACATAAAATAAAGTCTGAGGATTAGCATTCTGTTTATTGGACTTTAATTATTCTCGCGTGCTTATAGTTAACCTAAATTAAGCTAAGCAAGGAAACAGCCCCTGTCAAAGTCTTGCTTTGCTATATAAATTATAGATGGATGTAACTGACTTTTAGACAATTGGATTCTCGGTTCCATTAGAGCAGCAACATTATACTTTTCTGTGTTGTGCACAGATGTATAGAGTCAAGATGCCATTCTTTAGAAGATCGCAATAAATTCTAACATCAGTGTGTCACTTTAGGAATTAAATGACAGAAATGTATAATTCCAAGGGGCTTTGAAGATCAGAAGTTTTCCCCTCTGTGTAAAGATTAGAGATTTTCACATATGTGTCCATCTCAAATTTCTAGTGAAATCTTTTTCAGAAGTCCAGTCTAAAACTCAGCCCAGGGAGGCGAAGTTCTAGTTCTTTGCTGGGTGGGGAGCCTGTTGTCTCTCCCCCTCCCTCTGCAGCCCGCTCACCCTGAGACTTGAAACCAGGGACCCTGCAGACCTCAGGCCCAACAGCGCTGACTTCACTATCCCTTTGTTTTCCGAATGCCAAGTGAGGATGCCGTCATCTAAGCACATGGTTCAAAGCGATGGAGGTCATTAATTAAAACCCAGTAATTGTAAGAATAACTGTGTGAATAAAAGTATATATTTCATTTCATCTCATTGTACCATATTTTATGTTATTCTGTTACTTCTTTTCAACGACAAAGAAGGGTTGGTAAACGAGGGTCTAGATATAGCTATCCGAGAGTCAGTTCACAGAAAGTGTGCATAGAAGCAAACTTCCGTATACGTTATATACATTTTCGGGTATTTGCACATACTTCAAGTATGCGTAAAGCACGCTTGCACCATCGGGTGAAACGTTCTTGCACCGAGACAGCAGGAAGTGCAGAATGGACAGCGCTCTCCAAAGGGAAGAATACTAGTGTAGAAGCTAGTTTGAGGTAAATAGCCAAGCGGTACGCCCCGCTTCCATTTCACACATAGAGACACTCAACAGCTTACTTCATGATTCCTCACATTGCAAAGGTTATGATCATTTTTGACAGCTGTCCTTGTTCTCTTTGAAAATATTTTTGCTAAGCAAGTTCTCATGCATGAAATAGCAGTGTTGTGGTGACAGCAGAATGTCTAGAGAGAACCAAATGTTCAATGGTAATTAGAAAGAGTGCATCACAAGTACTTGCTGAATTGCTGGATTCTGTCTAAAATGTTATTTAAAACACCGGGTATTTGCGTGGAAATCAGACTCGTCGCTTTAGCGTCTTCCCGTTTTGGCAACGGCAACTGCTCCAAGGGTCCCCCACTCTGTCAGGGAGCCAGAGCACTTGTAAAGAGGAGGGTGTTGATGTGAGGAAGGCTGGAGAGAGCCTTCCGTCTTTCCAGAGGACCCATGGAGGAACAGCATCTGTTATTTCTAGAAGGATGTTCTGCATTTCTGCCTTGCTGGGAGGCAGTGCGGGGTGACGATTGTGGACTCTACGGTCATCTGCCTGGGTCGGAATCCCAGCCCTGCCCCTTCCTAGTTTGGTGAACGCGGAAGTTCTGTTCGACCTCTCTGTGTCTTAGCTTACTTTGAGGTTGGTCTTCACAATGGTGCCCACGTCCTAGTGTGTTTGAGAGGATTGAGTGATATTGTATACGGAAAACACTCGGGAAAGTGCCTGATGCACGTGTGTGCTATTTAACTGCTTGCACTCTTTATAATAAATGCTCTGCCGCACTGCAAATGTTCCAAATCCTGCCATTTACAAGAAAAGGGAGTCCTTGTGGGATCAGAGCAGGTGGGTCCTAGGTGGAAATCATCATCATAATTGCGTAGTTCTGTGGCATTGAAAAAGCTTCAGGCTTTTAAAACATTCACTTTTTCCACGTTTTCAAAAACCAAGAAATTAATAGTCATTCGTCTCACATTTTGATTTCTTGATGGTTATGGTTTCCATCATAAGCAGTGACTCTTTTTTTATGTGTTCTTTTGCCAATTTTATTTGAAGGAGGGAATTTACTAGAGACTATTCAAGACTTGTGGCCAACGGTGGTCATGTCTCCTGATACGTTTATTAACATTTAAGAATGTGAGGTTGCAGGTTATCTAAGGGATGAAAAATAAAACTTTAAGCCGTGTGTGTGTGTCCGTATGTATATATGTTCTATTTTGTTTGATTCTTAAAGCTAACATTATTGTCAGGCCCAAGAATTATAATATAAAATTCAAAATGAAAAGGCTTCAGCTATTTAAATGTTCTTCATTGAATTTGTCTGGCATTTTGTGGCTCTTTTCGATCTTTTGGTTAGTATCTAGTTCATACTTTCCCCAAAATAAGTGTGTGATAAATGTGCATTTAATTTCAGGGGTGCCTGGGTGGCTCAGTCTGTTAAACGTCAAACTCTTGATTTTGGCTTAGGTCATGATCCCATGATTCGTGGGTTCGAGGCCCATATCTGGCTCTGCGCTGACAGCATGGAGCCTGCTTGTGATTCTTTCTCTCCCTCTCTCTCTGTCCCTCTCCCACTCTCTCCCTCTCCCTCTCCCCCACTCGTTCTCTCTCTCTCTCTTTCTCAATAAATAAACTTTTTAAAAATGCACATTTAATTTTAAAAGCAAAGAAAGAAATGGAAGTAATGGATGCTAAATCTGTATCTTGTTTTAATGTTTCTGTTTTGTAAAGTCAACATATTTCTCAAAATGTATTACCATTTTTAATAGGTAAGGCACAATTGTGCACCATTTCCCCCCTTCTTTGACTGTGAATATCTGGCCTCAAAAACGCATGCATCATTATTTTTTTCATATGGGAGTTTTGAAACTCTCATAGACTAGGTTTTTTTTAAAAAAATGCTGTCGCAAGCTCTATGCAGCAAAAAGTCGAATATTAGCAGAATAAAGATCGAAAGAGGGACTCTAACCAGAGCTATAGGCTTTGCTTTATATCTTGAGCTTCTCTGAACCACCACCAGCATGAATTCACATCGGGGATTTTATGCACCTTCAGTGTGGGCTGGGCTTGATACGCGGCTGGCTGGGGAGCACTTTCTAGAAAATGAATATGAGCCATTACTAGAGCAGGTGGAGCCAGAAGGCATTGGGAAAAACACAATAAACCTAGTGCGGAATTTGCAGAGACTGTCTGGTGTGCATTCACGACGTTGTCGTTTCATACACAGCTGGACGTGCAGATGATAAAAACGCTTTCCTAACAACAAATCCAGTATTAAAAAAAAAAACCATAAGTACAGTGAATAACAATTGAATGTATGTTAGGACACCTCAGTGAGCAAGCACAGAGAATACGTTCACGCGGACGTACAAGTTGTGTGGGCAGCTGTGTGCCAATCTGCATTCTTACTCACCGACTTTGTTCTTCTTTGCATATTTGGTTACATTATCCGGAACGCATCTCCCAACTCGTTCTGTTTTCATTTCACCCAAAGAAGGAAAACTGTGTGTTGAAAAGCTCCTCTCTTCACATGTTTCTCCCTATTCAGTGATTTTCGGGGCACATTTATTGAATTTACAAAAGGCGGATGAGTCGACAGCATAAGAAAACCAAACGGATTGCCTAATCCAGCCATATTTTTATAGCCTATACATTTTATCTAGAAAAGTGACGACAAAGAAATATCTCTCCAATTTAAAGTAAAAAGGTACAAGGAGGACTGGAACAGGTACTTTATCCAAGAGGACATGAGGGCGACATAAAAGCACAGGGAAGAACATCCAACAGCGTTAACCACTGGGCAGGGGATGCAATTGAAAACTGTAATGAGACACCATTCACACTCACCAGAAGAATGACTAAAATTTAATAACAGATTTTTAAAGATTTTTTTGGTACTGTTTATTTTGAGGGAAGGAGAGCGTGAGCTTGGGAGGGGCAGAGAGGGAGTGAGAAGGAGAATCCCAGACAGGCTCTGTGCTGTCAGCTCAGAGCCTGATGCGGGGCTCAATGTCAAGAACCATGAGATCATGACCTGAGTCGAAATCAAGAGTCAGACGCTTAACCGACTGAGCCACCCACATGCCCCTAATAATGAATTTTCAAAACACCTGGCAATACTAGGTTCTGGCAAGAATGCAGAAGATCCAGAACTCTTAGACACTGCAGAAGGGTATATAAAATGCTACAGACTCTGGAAAATGGTTTAGCAGTTTCTTTTTTTTTTTTTTTTTTTAACGTTTATTTATTTTTGAGACAGAGAGAGACAGAGCATGAACAGGGGAGGGGCAGAGAGAGGGAGACACAGAATCTGAAACAGGCTCCAGGCTCTGAGCTGTCAGCACAGAGCCCGACGCGGGGCTGGAACTCATGGACCGCGAGATCGTGACCTGAGCCGAAGTCGGCCGCTTAACCAACTGAGCCACCCAGGCGCCCCCGTTTTTTATTTTTTTGAGAAAGAGAGAGAGAGAGTGAGGGAGGAGGGGAGCAGCAGAAAGAGAGGGAGAGAGAAAATCCCAAGCAGGCTCTGTGCTGTCAGTGCAGAGCCTGACTCGGGGCTTGAACTCCCGAACCGCGAGATCATGACCTGAGCCGAAGTCCGACGCTTAACCGACCAAGCCACCCAGGCGCCCCTAGCAGTTTCTTATAAGGTTAAACATATTTTCCATATCATCCATTACCAAACTTCTGGGTGTTTACCCTAGAGAAATGAAAGTTTATGTTTATACCAGAACTGCGTATGAGTATGCATACTAACTTTATTTGTGAAACTCATGAGCTGGGAACAATCCAAATGCCTTTAAGTGGGTAAATACTTAAACTTCAACTGTGATACAGCCAAGCCACAGAATGCTCTTCAGCAGTAAAGAAAGAACTCTTGATACATGGAGCAACTTCTATGAATCCAAAGACATTTGGTGAGTTAGAAAAGCCAGCTGGATGGGACACCTGTGTGGCTCAGTCGGCTAAGCGTTCTACTTCGGCTCAGGTCATGATCTCGTGGTGTGTGAGTTCAAGCCCCACATCGGGCTCTGTGCTGACAGTTCAGAGCCTGGAGCCTGCTTCAGATTCTGTGTCTCCCTCTCTCTCTGCCCTACCCCCACTCATGCTCCACCTCTCTCAAAAATAAATAAGCATTAAGAAAAAAACCCATAAAAACCAATTGGAAAAGTTTACAAATATATGACTGTTTGCATGACACTCTCCAAAGATAAACTCATGAAGATGGAAAACAGATCAGTGATTACCAGGGGTTGTGGGTAAAGGGCAAGTGTGGCTAAAGAGATTTCATGAGGTAGTTTTTTACGATGATAGAACTGTTCTGTATCCTGATCACATGAGTCTATATATCTGTTCAAATTCACAAAACTATACAAGAAAAATATCCCAACTTTATTATATAGTAATTTAAAAAAAGTTTTTTTTAAGTAAACTCTACCCCTAACATAGGGCTCAAACTCACAATCTGGAGATCAAGAGTCACATATTCTACTGACTGAGCCAGCCAGGTGTCCCTTTCTTTTTTCTTTTTTCTCTTTCTTTCTTTTTCTTTCTTTCTTTCTTTCTTTCTTTCTTTCTTTCTTTCTTTCTTTCTTTCTTTCTTTCTTTCAACAAAGTTCTATACCCAACTCAGGGCTTGAACTGATGACCCTGAGATCGTGAGTCGCATGCTCTAATGTCTGAGCCAGCCAGGCACACTCTTAAAGATACTTTTAAAAATCATGGCTAGCGTATTTCTCTCTAAGCTGCTTAAGAAGCTGAAGTCGCACATGAAAAAGGTCAAATCAAGTACAGTTTCACAAACTTTAAAACATTTAATGAATTTATATTTTTGGTTAACATCTGCATCTCACACAGTGCTCTCTAAGTGGCAGAGGTAAGGTGGTACCATATGGGATGATTGCACGTGGCTCATGGTTGAGCACTTTTCATTTTAACAGTTATATATTTATTTCAATAGGTAAAGAGGTCAATAACATGTCAGATCCATAATTTCATGGGTAGTGTTGCTTAAGAGTGGCTGAATGTAAAAATGGCAAAATAACTTAAAAGCCACTCTGTGTGTATGTGTCTGTGCACACGCATGTATGTGTTTATTGAGAAATAGCCAAGAAAATAGACTGAAATCTAAGAAATACTAAGCAAGTCATTTTTTTTGAGATAGCTAGCTTTTTAGACCATATGTAGTAGGAAAGAAAAAGTTATAAGGAAATGACGATATAGTCAGATTTTAAAGACTTAAAGCAAAATAGTACTTTGTTTCTGAAAAAAGAAGAAAATGTTATACGGAGAATTTCCATTGTTTAAAAATAATTGTTTGTGTCTGTGTCTCCGTGTTATCAAGGTAAATGCTAAAGTGCCAAACAGGCGAGAGAAACCTACAGGTATATTTCACAAAATAAAAACTAATTGTACAGGTAAGGAGGAATTCAAATACATGTTTTGTCTCGGTTTATCTATTTTAAATTATTCCTGACATAACCATTTATATCCTCTATTCCGTGTTCAGTCATGGATGTTCCAATAAAGAAAATAAACTCTTATTAACATACAAGTGAATAAAAACATTTAACCGGTTTCATATTTTCACTGAACCAAGAAAAGAATTAATTTTATGGAAACCTAAGTATAGACATGAAAATAATCGGGCAGTTTTACATATTATCAGAGCTTCAAGTTATTAATATGTGTTTCAGCTTCTTCCAAATAACTTAGGAATATTATAAACTATATTTAGAATTACTAATAAGCAACACATAGAAAAAATAGCTAACAAATAGTTGATTGTTTATATTCAATTTTAAATCATTTGGTACATAGCTTTGGTAAGATTTTCTCAGATTAGAGATGAAAACAGGGAGTTTCACAAGACAGTCATACTAGGAGAACATTTAGGTGGTTACTGGGGAAGAACTGATGACGGTTGCTGATGATGGTTGTTGACTTGCTCTTTTCTCCATCATTCTCTCCTGTATCCCCTGCCCATCCTCCTCCTTCTTCCTCCTTGCTTCCTTTCCTCCTCATTTTCTCTCCCTTCCACCATCCTTCCTGCCTTCCTTTCTTTGTTTCCTATACAAGGAATTTCTGGGTCAGAAAATACATGCACTTTTTTTCTTCGCTGTTTACTGACATGTTGATTTCCTGAAAGGTTCTGCCAACTTAACCCAGGATTGTGTGAGACTGCCTGCCCTCCGCCAGGCAGGGGGATGCTGGATGGGATCAATCAAGGATACCTCGTTCTTATATAAACTTACCTTTCCCTGGTCGCTACTGACACTGAGCATGTTTCCTTCCATCTGCAAGAGATTTCTAATTCTTTTTTTTTTCCTGAGGACTGTTCCAATTTAAAATAAAAAACATTTTTTTTTTACATTTATTTATTTTTGAGAGACACAGTGAGACAGAGCACAAGGGGGGAGGGGCAGAAAGAGAAGGAGACACAGTATCTGGAGCAGGCTCCAGGCTCTGAGCTGTCAGCACAGAGCCCGATGCGGGGCTCGAACTCATGGACCGCGAGATCGTGACCTGAGCTGGAGTCGGACGCTTAACCGACTGAGCCACCCAGGCGCCCCTCTAATTCTTCTTTAGTGAATTGCCTGCCTATGTGTTTTGACCCTCTTTCTACGCCATTTATCTTTTGCTTCTTGCTTGGGCTTCTTTCTACACTATTTTTTATTAACAATTATATACTTTGCAAAACATTTTCATAGTCTTTTGTATGTTCAATTGTTTATGGAATCATTGGACTTAACAAAATCTTAATTTGACTTACTCTTAACTGGATTATAAATCTTAATTTGATAATAGAATAAAAATAACGGGCTCCTATTTCTTCAACTACTTTCGTACTTATTTATTTTCTTGTTTGGGGTTCTGTTTGTTTCAAATGTCAGCCTAGCTGGGATATATTTTCAATATCGTATGAGACAAGTTCAGCAAACTTGAATTCTTTCAGATTAACTTAGACTTGACTTTTCAAGTTAAGAAAGGATCTAAATAGGTTTTTAGGAAATTGCATTGAATATATATATTCTGGTAAGAAGTGGCATTTAAAAATATTATCTCTTGCCATATAGGAATATAATCTGTTTTCAAATTGCATGAAATGTTTCCTTTTTTGTTTGTTCTCCTTCTTTCAACTTAAAAAAATTTTTTTTTACATTTATTTATTTTTAAGAGACAGAGACGAGCATGAGCAGGGGAGGGGCAGAGAGAGAGAAGGAGACACAGAATCTGAAGCAGGCTCCAGGCTCTGAGCTGTCAGCCCAGAGCCTGATGCGGGGCTCAAACCCACAAAACTGAGATCATGACCTGAACTGAAGTCAGATGCTCAACCAACTGAGCCACCCAGGCGCCCCAACCTTCTTTCAAATTTAAGAGTTAAACTATATATATTTTTTCTTATACCTTTTCTGTTACATCTATTTCTAGACATTTTATAACCTGATATTATGGTAACCCCCCCCCCACACACACACACCTAGTAATGTGCATTATGTTGTCTTCTCACCAACATACAGATGATGTATTGATTTTAGTATATGTCATATAACCTACTGTTAAACCGATTCTTTTTTTTTGAGATAGTTATTAAAGTTTGTTTGTTATCACTTGATACTTTCATCTCTCCTAGGTAATCAACAATAGTGAGGGTTTTGTATTGTTTTTCTTTTTTAATTGGAATTCCAATATAGTTAACATAGGGTGTTATAGTTGTATTTTTCATATAACACCTCTTCTAGAAAGTATTGGTAGACCTTCTAGGAGAGAGTTAGATACCCCTGGTGAAGGTCAAGGTTGCTGACTTTATGTGCACACTTTTAGTTTATATTGTGCATTTCATTTCCTTCTGGTTTGCTGTCATTTTAACTAGAATCTTTGCTCTTCATAAATAATTTTTGGCTAGTTTTTAGGAGTTCACACTTGCTCCGTATAGTACTTAAGGATCCTCTCTGTCATTCTTTATGCTCTAGAATAGTTAAAACAACAGAATGTATTATGTAGAATTATTGTGGCTAAAAACCATCTGGGATATGAAATTTCTCTGTAAACTGGAAGGTAATGGTTAGGAGCAAGTGCACAGTCTGGAGGAAAATCAGGGTTTAAATTTCTGGTCTGCCATTGACTCCGTTTTGACTTTGTGCAGTTCACCTACTTACTCTCTGAGTATAAGTCTCTGAAGTGCAGATAACAATAATATATAATTTCTTGAACTGCTCTCATGTATCTCTTTGGTAACACATCCTCTAACACATGAATAGCCTGACCTGCTATTCCACATCTATCAATTTTAATGTTCTGAATTAGATTATAAGATCCTTGAGCATTCTATATTTATTTTGAATCCCCTGAAACTTGTAACCTACAGAGGAGGCAGGCAGTACATTGTCTGATTAATTGAATTTCAGAACTGTCTTACTCATTTTTTCCTTACGTAGTTCTCAGGTTATGATTCTTAATTTTGCTGGTAGAGTACATTTTATTCATTTTCCAAACTTCAGTCGACTCTGGGGAACTCTACTTACTATATTAACCAAAACTAGGAAGCTCATTTTTAAACCATAGTTAAAATGCCTTAAATGCCTTCTAGAAATAGCTTATTTGTCACCAAATATTTATTCTCCATCGAAGGTGATCATTTTACAGTGTCATGTAAGAAAAATTAAATTAATAATCAAAAGATTGCTTTGTGAAGTTCAAAAACAAAGCCAAATCAAACATGGAGACAGGAAATCGTTGGTCTCGGGTGACATATCATCTTGGCATGTTAGGGGTCCATGGGCTACTCTCCCCCAAGGAATAGATTCTGGCTTTCACAGTGAGTAAATGCGGGTTCCCTTAAGTTATAGCACATTCCCATGGGAGACTGACCCTTTCTTATTTGCCAGGTCTCAGTTTTCTAGATTCTCTGCTACATTTTCTAGATTCTGTGCTACACATTTACTAGTTCCTCATAGGCCCTGTGCTCCTATCGCTCCAAACCGCCAATCCGGACCCAATATCAACTCTACACAACACCATATGACAGATTCTGTAGTTTGTCAGGAGTTGGGGGGATGGGGGAGATGTTGCCACAGAGACACAACTCTTGGTGGCAGCTTCGAATACTGAGTGAGAGTTCACAGGCTGAACAGTAGAGGAAGTGAAGGGACAAGAGTACAGTCAAAGCCAAGAATGTGCAAAAGAACTTGGAGCATTTGGGAATATGGAGTGGGGCTCAGTTTGGCTACTAGAACATGGAAAATGTGGTTGAGATGCAACCAGAAGGAATGTGTAGGGAGAGCCAGTTGGTGATATCACCATGTTGACCCAGACTGATTCTGATCTCTAGTTCTGTGCCTGTGTTTAACTACCATTCTCAGTTCCTCTGTGTTGAGTCGCTTGTATGACCAATCCAGTTTTCCTTCCCCTGGATCAGCCTGGCAGTGAAAAGTCCATTCTGGGACATTGTTTTTCCTGAATCTGTTTCCTGCCTCTCTTTCTAATCTTCCAGCGTATTCCTAGGAGTTGACTTTCCTTTAACCTTTGTTGAACACTTTCCACTTTCTGTACGAGAAATCATTCATTTGCCAGGCATTTACTGAGAATTAATTCCATGCCAAGAACATGCATCCCTGAACCATAAAGAGCAAGGATCCCTACTCTTGGGGAGGTTCTGGGGAACCACAGGCATTGTGCACGAGTGAAGTATGACAGGTTATAAAGCGAAAGCGTGATGTCGAGCATGGTAAATGAAGAGTTACATGCTCCATCTAACGGCGCACAAATTCTCTTTTTAAAACACCAAACAGCACAATGAGCCACATCTTCCAGTTGGGTCCTCTCCAACTTTAAATGCCATCTGTTCTCTGCCAACCGCCAAATATCTATCTCCAGCTCATTCTCTCCGTTGAACTCCAAACAGCTCAGAGTTTCCTCTTGAATTCCTCATTCCCTAAACTCCAAGGTGCGAACTCTCATGGCCCCTTAGACGTCTCCTAGGCCCACACTCACCACACCCAAAAGTGACCTTTCCATCTTACCCAGCCCAAACCTGTACTTTCTGCACCTGCTTCTCCCAGCCAGAAAACAGAAATTCCGTTTCTCCAGCTGCTCAGATACAAAAACTCAGGTGTCACCTTTGACTCTCACTTTTTCTCACGTTAAGTGTTTACCTTATTAGACCCATCAGCTCTAACTTCAAAAATTATCCAGAATTCACATCATTCTTTCTGCTTATCTTCTGCCACCTTTGGGACAGCACCACCGTCCTCCACCTGTTTTCGTCTTTGTCCCTGAGCAAACTCATTTTCCTAACAGCCAGAGGAGCCTAGAAACAGGAGTCAAACTATTTCACTCCTCTGACCAACGTCTCTCCACGGTTTCTCATCTCAGAGAAAAGTGCATGTCCTTACAATGGCCTAAAGGATCCTCATACACAATTCTGCTTACCCCTCTGTCCATGACCATCTTCTGACCGCCTTCTTCTCTCCTCCCTGACCCTACCTCCATCCCTCTTGCCCGCATCCACCCCATCTTATTTTGTTACAGCACCTGGCTCTCCTTCAGATGATCAGTCTTCCAGCCAGGTTCCAGCATCAGGACTTCGCATTTGCTGGAGCTTTCTCCCCTACCCCTAGTCATCCACTTACTCTCTCACCTTCTTCAAGTCCTTGTTCAAATGTCACCTTCCCAGTGAGACATTCTTTTTAATGGCCTACCAACCTAAAGTGACATTGGCCCACCCCAGGCCATCTCTACCTCCTTCCCGCGCCCGTTTCATCTTCCTCTCTGGCCCTTCTCTGTCTGACTCACTATCTGCTCTACTTATGTGCCTTTATTGACAGCCTTTTCCCACTGCAGTGTTGACACCTTGAGGATAGGGGATTTTGATCCTTTTATTCATTGCTTCATTCCCAGGATCTAGATTTGTGTCTGACACATAAAAGGCACTCAGTTATTTTATGTTTCATGAATGAATAAATGAAGGCACATGGGAAAATTCCTCTTCATTGAATCTTAAACATTCCTTGTGTCAGTGCTCAGAATGCTTTATCATTCAAATATTGTGTGTAGGGGGGTTGCATTTCACCAGGGGGCCTTGCTTCCTATACTCCTATCCATAGAGATGTAATGTATTGGGGATAAAACCCTAGACTGAGAAGCTGTGGTGTGCAGACGAAGGGTGCTGGGAAACCACATGATGCTGATTCCTGCTGTATTGAGGACAGTGCCAGAGAGGCCAGAACGTAACCAAGTTCATGTATAAGTCTGGGCTTCGGGCATGGGAGAGAGCTTGACTTTATAATACCTTTTGAGCTGGCACAAAGTCGTGTTCCTCAGACCCAGGGAACCGGTAGCAGGGATCAGGCACTTCCCCCACCCCTTGAGGCTGCGTGCTATTCTTTACCCCTTCTTGTAGTCAAACGACAACGCAAAGGAATTCACAAAGAAATGGCATAATTAACATCTTTCCAAACAGTGCGTTCTGAGGCTTGCACAGGCTGCTTTTTGTGTCGGTGATTCCAGTGTCTGATTTTGGTCTCCCTCAGCCAGTGACTTTGCAACTTGTCTGTCTATGACAGCAGAAAGTAATACATCTCATAACCCAATGTGTCCCCACAAACGTGGCTGTTAAACACAGAGAAGAGTTAGTCTTCTTAGGTTTGCAGCACCCAGATGATTTCTGTTTTGTTCCCTTCTATTTTATTATTACTATATTCTTAATTCTGACGGACAACCAGCATTAAGGTAAGGCAGGTGAGAAACTACCTAAAGGCATGATACTTAAGGGGTGCGGGGCAAAAATCACTATTAAGACAAATACTATTTTAAGGCAATATTTCAAAAAATCCAAATCAAGGCAAACAACCCACAATCAATGACTTGTGGAGATTTTAAATACAAAAAGGCAGTTGCATGATTTACGACCCTGGTGTAGGGTGCACCTCTACATTATTGTGCCCTTGACAGCCAGCCATGCGTGTCACCGCTGGTGGGTTTACAAAGGTTGACAACGGCATGCAAATTAGGCAGCATGGGGCTTTCTAGCCATGCTTTTTGACTGTAGAACTTTTATTAACTTTTGCCACCTGGTTCAGAATATGAGAGTGTATCTCAATGAGTGGACACAGGGCACATTTCTCCTTTTGCCTCCGACTCCAACATGACTCAGCCCAACGCTGCGGTTGACTTGTCTCTACCTCTATGTCCCATACTATTGGTTGGAAAGAATACAGCCCTAGTCTGTCACCGACCTTCCTAGGATGCGTGGCTTGTGCCAGTGTGGGGAGTTCACCTGCCATCAACAGCTTCCCCTCCCACTGGTCTCCTAGACAGGCCATCCCGCACACCTGCACAGGGCTCTGTGTAATCCTTCTCTTCCAAGTTGTTTTTTTATATGATTTGTCTATAATATATACTATTATGTCTTATGTATATAATATATATATATGCACCTATAAACACATAAATACACACGCCTATTTTGTAACTATATATACCTATAAACTATATATACTAACTATATACACCTATAAACACATGCACACATATACACCTACTTTTGAATCATAGAGAAGGCATGTTTTAGGTTAACAGAAACCTAAGTAGTTCCATCAGAATGAAGAGCTACCACTGAATCAGCATTAGGCATAAGATACTAGGAGCCTGAAGGGAGCGATCTGAGCACCTGACTCACATCATGGGCATAGCAGGTGGGAGAAGAAAGTTTAATAATCAGCCCCTTGAAATGATAGCACAGGAGACGCAAGCTTAATGTGGTCTTTACTTTGCCAGTGGAAATCTTAAACCATGAGGAGATGATTGCCCTGCCCAATTTTGCTCAGAGCTGCGTTGGTGAATTAAAATTCCAAGTTTGCTTCCTGTTCCGGTATTCGGTGTAAGAGAAGATCCTCCAGTGTTCTTTAAATGCCATCACTATTTAAGCTTGTGATGACAATGGCGAGATTCTAAGTGAGAGGGACATGGAGAATAGCGTTTCCATCCAGCGTCTCCTGGCCCTGGAATTCACCATGTATGCATTTCTTTATGTTCAGATTTCAGCTTAGCAGAAATCGAACACACACAGTGGTGTGTTAAGCAGTTCCACGTTCACAATTAATCTCAATGGTGATAAGTGCCAGAGTACTCGAAGACCAGTGCTAAGTTCACAGGACTGTGGAACAAAATGCATAATTATCATAGGCCGGTGGCAAGTTGAGCCTGTGAAGGAGAACACAGGCATGGACCTTTGGGAAGTAATCAAGCAGCAGCAATGTGCCTGATTTAAGAAGATCTTAAAAGAAAAGCTGTTTTCTCTGGTTCAAATAAAGGAACAGATGTGGCTGGTATGATGTGTTTTGACAAAGTGCTCCAAAGACACGGTGCTTAAAAGGCTGAAAAGCCACTGCTCCAGCAATTCCCATCTTCTAAGTGCCACACTGCTGGATTTCACATCTCTTACACAGGGAAGGAACGCAGTTCATGAAAGTGCAGGGGGCATGAGCAAGTCCAGAGCCGTGGGTAAAATGCAAGATGTTACATTCAATCAGCTGTGTTCTGATAACTGCTTTTGGTAAAATAGAGATCAAATTCAGAGGTCCCCAAGCACAGCAAAGGCAGAAGGACCCATGATAAAATGGATACAAATGGATAAAACAGGGTGGAAGAAATTTAAATGAAATCTCAGTCTACTATGAAGGAGAAGAAAACGGAATCATGCACATGCACATTTGTATATTCCTCCTTCCCCCCGTCCATATGCGTGAGCGAGAGAGTCTAATGTGAGGGTCTAGGATGGGCAGGTAATGCAAAATAATTCTAGTAGACTTATTAATAACAAGTTAATTTCTACCAAACTCATATTTTTTTGTCAAGTGAGTTAATCTGAGTTAATTATGTCACCCCAAAGTGAATGATTGAAGATAATGTCTCACTACTTGACATCGGTCATATTTATTTGCTTGGTTTAAATCCCGAAAAATCAAGACAGCACAAGAGTACAAGTTAATTTGCCAGTGGTTCCTTATCTTACCAATGTTTTCTTTTTTTTCCCATCCACATGTTCTAAGGAAAAGTGAAAGTCATAACCTAATGAGAAGAAATTTCTCATGCACCCTTGTAACCATAGTGGAAAGATAAACTTGGTATTGTTAAGATAGGTGATGTGTATTCAAACCATCGTCACTTTCCCTTGGGTTGAGTCTACCCTCCAAATAGGTGTATGTCTACTCTAAGATTACCCTCTCGTAATAGTCAAATTTTTACACAAACAACAATACTTGCCTTTCAGAGAAAGCATCCTGCAGAATTGAGAGTGCATAATGGTCAATTATCGTGATAATTATGGTATAAATCATGACTGGCAAATAAAACAATGAAATATAAAAGATCTGCTTGTAAAGCTGTGAGAACAAATTCACACAAAAGTCATTCAGCACAGTCTCATTCTTCTCGCCTTTCAACTGACTCCAGTCAAGTCAGAAAAAAACATCACTGAAGGCCAATTATTTCCTTAGTCAGCTCTTCTTAAATGTGAATCTCCCAATGGTCTTTGTTAAACTACCCTTATACAAAAGGGGCAAGTTTCATTTCAGGCCAGGCAGAGTTAACTAAGACCCATTCCATTCCATCCCGTTCCACTCCTGTACAATGTTATAATTTAGCTGGCAGGAAAAGGCAAACATAGAAATCACTGTAACAACACAACTATTACTTCAACAGTACACGGCTCTACTGGGTTTTTTTTATTATTTTTTATTTATTTTTTACTATAAAGAGTGTTAAAACCTTACATTGATATAGCATTTTCCATTTCTGAGGTAAATTGGGCAATACAGTCATTTAATTCTAACAGTGACCACCACGTGAGTTTACTATATACCTCTTGCTCTACCCAGAAATAACACCCCCTGGGGCATGTTCCCTATACTGGCTAGGAAACGGATTATTATTCACAGAGAAAGAAACTTGGGGGAAACCATGACTGGAAAGCTTGTTGGGTGTGTGGAAGAATGGGGTTTTGAATATGTGAAGGTGGTATGGAATCAGCCAGGTCCGTGTTTGTTTTTGCCTCCGTCTGGCAATGGGATTTCTCTAAACCTTCCTTACCCGTGTGGACCTTCTGTGCCTCGCCTGAGAAACCTTGATACCTGTCTTGCATTATTATTGAAAAGTTTGCGTGCAGTCATGCTTGTCGCTCACACGACATGTTGTCTGGCACCCGGTAAATTTTCCAAGTAATAGCTCTTAATGGCAATTATATCTGAGCATGGAATGGTGAAGTGGGAATTGAAAGATATCCTGGAACTCTGCAAAGTCATTAATAATGCAAGACTGTTGATAGAGTTACAAGTCCTTAAGTGAATTTTCCAAGTTAATTAGTTTCCTGAATCATCCGGTTTGAGTCCATCCAGGTTGAGCAACGTAAAGCCATCTATTTCTTTCCTTTATGTGAATATAGGGCATAAGATGCTGAAAGCAATCCTGCATTTAAATATAGAAAGTGGAAGAAGGCAAAGCCTCCACTTCCCATGCCAGCCTCTACTTCCTCATAGCAGGTAACTCTGTGCGCCATATTGCAAATTCCACTGCTCAGACTTCTGTGTCTCAGGCTCTCAGTTTGCCTTGCTGGCATTGGGAAATCTTAGCACATCAAAGTTTGGATGTTCCTTCTGCCTTGATTGGAGTTCACTCTTTATACAAAGTGTGTTTCCCCTAAATTTCTGAAAGCAAGAGACTAACCAAGCATCCTCACACCCAAATGAGGCACATAAATACTATTGAACCCAAATTGGGCATTTTTATGACATTAATTGTTCACTTTTAGGTTCTAGAGTGGATAGAAGGCAGTAAGAATTAGGCATTCAGCTCCTTGAGTAAATTTAATTTCTGGCGATACAGTTTCTTGAGCAAGCTTTGATAGGTCGTTTCGCCCCTTGGTCTTATAGGACCAAAAAAACCCAAAAACAAAAACAAAAAACAACTGTTGTGAATCCTAAGTTCTCACTTTCTGCCAATATCCAGGCTACTGAAACCTCATGAGGTATATTGGCTTCTTTGCAGTGTGAAGGGAGAATGGTGGTAATACCTGAGACGTGTGTCATTTATAAACTCTACCTTAAAGACTTTCCATAGAAGTCTGCTTGGTGGTTCAGAAAATTCTCCCTGTGGAGGCAGCATAACCTTGTTACTCACAGCTCAGCTTTGCTGGGCAAATGCAAAAATGGGTGGCAGCAAGTTGGCACAGAAGTATAGCTCTAGCATGCGGAGCTGGGGAGAGGCAGGTGTGCACATCCAGAAGTTGAGGACGCTTCAAGGGCACTATGGAAGGTAATTTGTAATAATGAGAACAAGACCTGGGAAACAGCCATAGGCAACTTGTTGAACTAGCAGGACTCAATCTAAAGGGCTCAGTTTGAACACTTTAAGACCGAGAAATTACAGTTATCATGGTCTTCAGAGATATTTCATAAGAAAAAAAATATTTTTTCCATCCAATATTCATAGCGGTGCTTCAAGCCAACCATAATTTTTGAGCAGACATATGCCAGGGCACCTTCTATGTTGGTGCCCTCTCTCAGGTTCGCCCTCCAGGAAAAGCTCTAACCTGTCTTTTGAAAGCTATCCAGTGTCCAAGGCCAAGGTCAACTACTACCTACTCCAAGGTGCTTTTTGGATTCTCACATCTCCACCAATTTCTGTCTTACTCTGTTTGGGTTGCAATAACAAAACACCATAGACTTGGTGTGGCTTGTAAACAACAGAAATTTCTTTCCCACAGCTCTGGAGGCTCCAAGTCCAAGATCAGAGTGTCAGGATGGTCGGATTCTGGTGAGAGCCCTCTTTGGGGTTGCAGGGAGGAGGTTCAATATGATTTGGGGGATGGACACAAGCATTCAGTCTGTAACATCCAAGCAGCTCTCTTCCTACTGGGCTCTCCTAGTATCATTTTTGAAACTTGATTCTCATTGTTATAAAATTTTTGAATTACAATATGTAAGTCCTTTTATGTTCTTCCTAATAGATTGGAACATCTTGATAAACCTAGCTCGTTTGGGGGAGTTGGGAGAGGAAGACCCAATACTTTGCCCAGTGCATGGAGTAGAAGCTAATAATTAATTGAATTATTAAATAAATAATAATTGTATAAACAACTCATTGAAATCTGAACCTTACAAACCATGCTGGATTGTTGTTGTTGTTGTTCTACTTCCACCTGGCCAGAAAGGTTACAAATGTTCAGAGTTTTTCTATAGACAAATCTCAGTATAAACCGGATGGTCATGTATGCATACCTCATTTATGTTCCCTCTGTTCCAACCAGCATGGATGCTATTCTTAGCACTCCTATTTGTGGCTTACCAAGGAAGAAAGGGCTCTTTAGCTGCAGTCAGACTTGGTCACAGGTGCATGCAGGAGCTTAAAACTCTATGTGGGATCGGGGACATGTTCAAACTTGTCACTACGAGGACCAACACAACTACTTTGCACCGGCACGACCACTGGAATGCAGTAGGTCCCACAGAGACTCTTCTGAAGTACTCTGGTCTCAGACCATGTCCTTTTATTCACAATTGTCCTTGCAAACTTTGTCTTCCGTTCTTGATTCAGTCATGGGTCTTCTCACAGTATGTGGACTGTGCAGATACCTCCTGTGTCCTCTCCATTGTGTTCCAGGACAGGTTTTTTACTGTCCCTCAATATGAATGTCATCCCTGGGAGTGCTGATAAAGCCATCCGCAGCCCCTCCACCCCACATCCCCCTCCAATACCCCCACCACTTGTGGTTGAGGGTACCAGTGAATTCTTCTGAAGGCAGTGAGAGCAAACTTGCTTGGGCTCTCTCGTTTGCTCTGGAAGCCACAGGCACTGCACCCCATCCAGAACTCAGTATCCCCTTCCCCTTCTCAAATGATAGGATGCCCTTGGGATGCCAGGCGTTGCTTATATCTTTATTACTTGGTCTAGGGAAAGCTTATTACTTACAATAAACCATGTGGACATTCAATGCCAGAGTGAGCTAGAAAATACTACAAGTCACATTTGCTTCTTATTGATTTTGCATTTGCTCTCCTCCCCACCTCCTCTGCCATTGGCTTGCTTCTGTTGAATGCCATAAAATCTTTGAGAATGCCGTTGTCTTCCCTTCTTCTTAAGCCCTATGCTCCAAAGATCTGGCTATAAAGTGAATCTTTTTACTTTATTTCTTGAGTTCTGGCAATCTGTTTTGTATTTTCTGCTGAAGATTTTGACTTGCTACTAAATTTTGAGTATAGACAACAGTGCTAAAATTTAATCAGTAATGATCTCTTGTCTTCACGTCTTCACTGAGACTAGGAAACATTTGGTCTTATCCATTCCACTCTCTGTACTGAACTTGATGTCAGCATAATTGCTGGTCAGTCTAACATTTTCACACTGTCCATGTTTCCAAATCAGAAAATAGACTATAATATAAAAATCAATAGCAGCCCTAACTATCTGTAAGAACCTGTTAGAAAATTTAACAGTATAAGATCTCAAATTCAATAGCTGCAAACCTGTAACATTCTTGGAAGTTACTTCAACCAAACATGCTTGGAATCTAAATGCAGAAATTTACAAAAGTAATATATACGAACACCGAAAAGACGTAAGTTCTTCCAAAATACACTTAGAAAGTAATATGATTCTCCCAGTTAAACAATTCATTAGGGATGAGTCAAGAAAATAGGAAAGGAAAATTAATCCAAGGTTTTTCTGGAAAAATGAATGCATGAAGCTAAGAAAAAATAGGAAAAGAGTAACGAGAGGTAAAATTTCTCTTCATTTATAATAGCAAAAAGCTAAAATAAGTAGAATTGTGTGGTGCTATTGCCAAGAACATTCCACAAAGCAATGGCAAAGCATGAGATCGTTCTATTGAAAGATACTGCTTGACTATCCCATCTATTGTAAAGCAAGAATTAACATGTTAGTTAGTAAGGGTTCTGCTACGTTCAATGTTTTCCAACAATCATAAGGATTAAATGAGAATCTACCCTAAAAAACTGAGGATGAATAAGTACTTATGTAAAAGGAGAGCCTCACGCGGTGACACTTTTTGCTTCTTCTGCACTTAGTTTTAAAGGCAAGAAATTAAACAGGGTTTAGGGATATCCTTTGGATATTATAATGTCTGCCTCTGAAAATAAATTAAAGGCTGAACTGTTCTACATATGCTGACAAGAATACAAGTGCCTTTGGCAGCCTGTATTATGGACAAAATGGAACCAGGCATATAGACTTACTCACCTTAACAATTTTAATATTTAAATAGTACCAAATTCCAGTATCTTGTGGCTTTACTTTGGAACTAATTCTATATTAAACCCAATTCCTATTCTTCTTGACAGTGATATTTCTTATTTCTGGCATTGGTAACTCCTACTTGGAAATTAAGTCTTTACAATGACAGGAAGTTCCCATATCAATTTTTCTCAGAATGATTTTGGCACGATATTTAATGGACCATTTTTTGGCCTTTATAGAATGAACTGTCTGAGCTTTTAAAAGTCACAGTCAATATGTGTCTGTCAGATAGAGAGGGACACGCTAATTAGTATCATGTGCTCTCAATTTGTTTAGCATTTACTGTCGGTAAATACCTTTATCAAAAGCAATATTCTCTTCCTGGAATGTGTTACTTACAGACGTTGATAACATCACTAAACATGTTTTAAAGACAGTAGGAACTGATGCAATCTGAGTATAATCAGTTTCTCCCTAAAGAAAAACAATGAAAGAAACTTTTTAATGCAGCAGAACAACATTCTGATGTATTTAATTTCCTTTCTTAGACTAGAAAATATGCAGTAAAATGTTATAAAAAAAAGATAGAAAACTAAATTAAATGTTTAAAAAAATGCATTGAGATTATTAAAAAAAATATTGACCCAATTCTGGGTCGAAGCATGGTTCTGTCCTACTAATTGAGCAATTGGGGGAATTTTTTTGACCCAATCTAATCTTAGTTATTAGGAAAAATAAGTATCTGTCACATCTGAATGACATGAGCATTAAGTGAACTAAAGCAGCCAAGTGCTTAGGATAGGGCTTTGCAAAAAATTTCGGCCCTCACTGCCAAGGAACTATTATTGTTTTTATGCTTTCTTTCAGATAAAGAGTGGGTTTCTTATCCCCCCCCCCCCCCCCCCCGGTGGAGTGTTCTATCTATGCTAACTGTCAAACAGCCACTAGGGCAAGCCGAGGCTGTGAGATACATTATTTTCTAGTCCATAGTTCAGGAGTTGGGCAAATAATAATTACTGATCATTGAAGTAGACACCTCATAGGCTTGCCTTCTTTCTCCCCATAGTCTTAACAAGAGAATATAGCATAATAGTAGGAGCATGGGTTTCACGGTTCGACACCCTGGGATCAAATTCCTACCCTTCCAACTTCTTAGCTACACACATTTGGACAAGCTTCCAACTTGGTCTATAAAATGAAGAAAATAATCTTGTCTACTTCCTAATGCTACATGGAAGGTAGCCATAAATATTAGGTAATTCTGTTGTTTTATTTTGCCCTACAGGCGAAGGAAACTATAACTCTGATAGGTGATGTAACCTGCTGGTAGTCATGCAGTGAGTCCCTGGTAAAGATCTAACTCAGATGTCTGAGGTCCGAATCCTTTCTTGCCTTTTCCTCTCTGCTCCTCAAGCTTTCCTGGGTTCGGTGTTGCTGGGGAGACAGGGTGCTTGAACTTGCAGTGAATTCAACAATTAAATTAAAAGATTCAACTGGGAAGAATCCACAGAGAGGTCGATCTTGAGAGACCAGTGAAGTGTGGATATAAGGATAAGGGAAAAACATGAGCCCGTTTAGCTATAACTTACATAATGATGGTTTTTTATTAGGACCTGCACTGACTATGATGAATATTCATGAGTGATGACACAGATAATCCAACAAAGAAACTAGTATTTGATATCAGACCTGGATTCTTAAGGGAATTATGTGTTTGGTGATCTCAGCATTACAAGTCACAGGCTAGAAAGTAAGTAGTGCATCATGTTGAAAATTGGCTCACTGCGTGGAGAAAAATTAGTCATCTCAATATCAAATCCTATAATTTCATAATCTAGAATACTATGTTGGTGACTGTGAAGAAGATAAGTATTTCTTTAATGTTTATTTATTTTTTTTGAGACAGAGAGAGAGAGAGAGAGAGAGAAGAGAGAGACAGAGCATGAGTGGGGGAGGGGCAGAGAGAGAGGGAGACACAGAATCTGAAGTAGGCTCCAGGCTCCGAGTTGTCAGCACAGGGGCTCAAACCTACGACCTGAGCCGAAGTTGGACGCTTACCAACAAAGCCACCCAGGTGCCCCAGAAGATAAGTATTTCTTAAACAAAATGCCCAAAGGCCAAAGGGTAAGTAGAGAATTTGATGTACTTGACTACATCAAAATAAAAGATTACTGGTTTAAGAAAGGACTTCATAAACAAAGGTGAAAGCTGGGATAAGGTAATTGCAACGTACAAAGCAGACAGGAAGACTCAAGTCCAGAGTACACAAAGAAGTTTTGTACATCCGCTAGAAGGGCAAAACACCTACACACACACACAACACAAAATAAATAAAAAAGGGCAAAGGATATGATTAGACTGTTCACGGTAGGAGTAAAATATATGCTAAGACCGGTAAAATAAGTTAGATCCTGCTAATTGTTGTGCTTGATTTTATGTGTCACCTTGACTGGCCATGGGGTAGGAGAACTCTAAGACACTGATAATCAAAAATGCAAAGTAAAGCAAGAAGGATATACCGCTTTATAACTATCAATCTGGGGATTATTCAAAAGTCAAATAATATTAAATCCTGGCAAGGATGTGGGCAAAGAGGTAGTCACAGCCCATGAAAACAGGGGCAGCCACTCTCAAAACATGATTTTTTTTTCTAAAAAAGCTTTTTTAAAGGGCATTATAGCATGCATGTGTTCTTCAAATTGTACATGCAAAAATACCACCCTTTATCTAATAAAAGAAGATGAATAGATGGTTACATGTTTAATGTATTAGAGAGTGGGGGGGGGGGTTAGTTGTGGCAGGGATGTGTGTAGAAATAGAGGAGGAAGGAAAAAAGTAATAAAATAAAATTGAAGAGAAGAGGTACCTTGCAGAAAGCCTTCTTAAGTGTGTGCCGTGAACCAACGCGTAGCTATGTAAGTCAGTGCACCATGAGTCCTGAAAAGGAAAAAAAAAAAAAGAAAAAACAAAAACAAATAAACACTGCCTTGGCCAGGTTGTCAAGGTCTACATCAACAGTGACAAGTCACATGGGCGCCCTCTGGTGTGATGAACTTGCCTCTTTATCTCTGTGGTCTTCCTCCCCAAACCCACCATCTCTGTCTTAGGATGAGAGAAAAGTGAGACAAATCCTAATAATGGGACATTCTATAAAATATCTGACTACCACTCATGAAAACTGTCAAGGTCATCAAAGACAAAAAAAAAAAAAAGTCTGAGAAACTGTCATGCACCAATATTGGCTTAAGAATTGTGATAAATATGCCATACTACTATAAAATGTCTATAAAGCGGGAAAAACTGAACGTGGGGTATATGGGCATTCTCTGTACTGTTTTCCTAATTTTTTTCTGTACTAAAACCATTTTAAAATATGTAGTCTAATAAATTAGTGGGAGCAAGATTGGAGTGGGACATAGAATTATTCCATGCTGGACTAAGCAAGTCAGAATATATTTTGATTTTGGAATGTATTTGAGTTGGGGGGCCTCTAAAGGATTGAGTCGTAAAATAGGAATTCTAGAAGGCCTCTGAAGGCTCACGTGCAGAAGGAGCAGTAGATCAGGGCGGCGACTTTAGAAAGCGAGTCGAGATAAGGCTGAGTCCCGAACCAGGCAACAGCACTGAGAATGAGTAGGAAGCAGAAGGTGAAACGATAAAGCATTGGAATTAAAGCAGTTAATCTCTGAGTAAATGGGGTGGATTGGAGGAAGGAGGGAAGAGTCTGTCCGCATGGTTTTTAAGTTGAAAACGGAATGTTGCAAAAAGTTTACAGAAGGAAAGAAAATGGCCTAAGGAAGTGTTCACAATACCAAGAAACAATCTGGCGAGGAAGTCGTGCCTGGAATTTTGTAACGTTAGAGAAAATTCCGTGGAACTGGACTTCCCCGTGTGGCTGTGGGTTTTCTGGTCTCAACCAGACAACACGTAGAAGCTGACTTTTGTCAGCCTCTGTGATGTGATAATTTCTGTTTGTAACGAGCAGTGTCAGTTGATTGACTGACTTCTCTGAAAATGCATCCAGGTTTTCAGTCCCCTGTTGCTTCAATAAATGCGGCGGCTTTACACCTTTCTGTGCTGAAAGCGAATTAAGAGGGTCCTGGGTTTAGTGTGCTTGCTTCCATATCGATTTATCCAGCTCCCAACAACATGGCTGACTGAGCTGATGTCTACTGGCCTTCTTTCTGCATACTAGAAACTCTTAGAAATCATCAATAAAATATGACCAAAATATTTAATCCGTAGCTAATCTCCAAGGAAAGCAAGGGGTATCTCCAGGCACCAGAAATTGAGAAATCAAAGCCAGTGGAACGTGAAAGCAAGGCTCTGAGTTTAAGATCCAGATATAAACTGAGAGGAAAGAGAACCAGATGCTAAAAGCCCGTTGCTAAAGGCTGAATGAATGTGTGCCCCCCCCCCGCCCCACTCCAAATTCATATATTGAAACCTAATCCCCAGTGTAATGGTATCTGGAGGTGGGGTCTCTGGGAGGTGACTAGGTCATGAGAGTGGGGCCTTATGAATGGGATCAGTGCCCTTATAAAAGAGACCCCACAGAGCTCCCTCATGCAGATACAATGAGCAGGTGGCAATCTGCAAGCCAAGAAGAGGGTTCTCACTAGAATCCAGCCATGCTGACATCCTTATCTCAGACTTCCCAGTGCCCAGAACTGTGGGAAATATTTTTTATAGGCCATCCAGTCTATAATACTTTGTCATAAAAGTCCGAACAGATGAAGACACCCACCCAGAGAGAAGGATGCAATTTTAGGCTGGATGAAGAGGGAGCTGAGCCATCTCTACACAATGCCTAGAGGCTCAAAGTCCAGCCCCATCTGTGGAAAAAGCTAGAAACTCTCTGACCACTGGTTTGGGATCAACAGGGCAGCCGGTCCACTCAGGGCACTTGGGTGGGGAAAACCCTCTTCCTTGAGAAACCCAAATTCTAGACCCATTTGAAGGTAGCATCTAAATTTGCACCCTGCGTGCCGTGCAGAAACTCTAGCTCGAAAGGTTAACCTGAAGACATTGTCCAGAAGCCCTTCGGCGCCAGCATGGACAAAGGTAACACTTCTCTGAAGGACCCTTCCACAAAGCAGATCATGCAAAAATCCCACAGGAAAAAAAGAGAAAACGCTGCTGAACATGAGCTCAGAGTTAAAAATGTCAAGTGGCAAGACAAATGAGTCACCATGAAGGAGTCAAGGTTTTCAACAAACAGAATGATTAGCAATCCAGGAATTTGAGCAGAGCAAACTGAAAGAAACAAAAGAAGAAAGCATAGAAATTGAAAAAGGACGAAATAGAATTTCTAGAAATGAACTAGTATAGTCACTAAAATTAAAGCCTCGTGGGAATGTTTGAGTAACCCCAGTATTGACGATACACTCATTAGACATTTCAGAATAGTAGTCAAGGGCCTGACAAACACCTTGGAAACAGTGTCTAAACAGCTATCTGAAAGCTCGCTATTATTTTGGCGAGTCACTGCTTCCTGTGGTTTACGCCATGGGACTATTGAGATGGTTTCATTCTTTCCCCAGATTTTTATCCTGAGTTTTTTTTGATTGATAAGTACCTCCTAATCCCCTTATTCATTTATTTTTTGTTGAATAAATTTGACATGTAACATTGTATACGTTTAAAGCATACAGCCTGTTACTTTGGTACATTGATATATTGTAACATGATTGCCCGTGTAGGGATGTTTGTCACATTATGCAATTATAGTACAATATTATTGTCTATATTCACTATACTGTGCATTAGATCTCCATGGATTATTTACTACTTGTTACAAGTTTGTACCCTTAAACACCATCACTCTTACCCCTGCTTCCCATCCGCCGGTAAAATCACCATTTTACTCTCTGTTTTTTACAGGTTTTCCTTTTATAGATTCCACATATTCTCTGCCCTACTTTTCTCTCTTAGCACAGTGTGCTTAAGGTCCATGCATGTTGTCCTGATTGGAAGGATATCCTCCTTTCTCATAACTGACTAATATTCCATTCTATATATGTACCACATCTTCTTTATCCATTCATCCGTTGATGGGCATTTGAGTTGTTTCCATATCTTGGTTAATATGAAGTAATGTTATGGTAAACATAGGAAGGCAGAGATCTTGTCAGAATCCTGTTTTCATTTCTCTGGGTATTTACCCAGGAGTGGGATTGCTGGATCATATGGTAGTTCTATTTTGAATTTTGTGAGAAACCTCCATGCTGTTTTCCGTAGTGGTTGGACCAACTTACATTCCCACCAACAATGTATAAGGGTTCCCTTTTCACCACCCCTTTTCTTTTTTTTTTTTTTTAATTTTTTTTTTTCAACGTTTATTTATTTTTGGGACAGAGAGAGACAGAGCATGAATGGGGGAGGGGCAGAGAGAGAGGGAGACACAGAATCAGAAACAGGCTCCAGGCTCTGAGCCGTCAGCCCAGAGCCTGATGCGGGGCTCGAACTCACGGACCGCGAGATCGTGACCTGGCTGAAGTCGGACGCTTAACCGACTGCGCCACCCAGGCGCCCCTCACCACCCCTTTTCATGCTTGCCAGCACCTGTGAAATCCCCCTTTATAGACCTGAAGTGTCATAAGTGGACTTACTGTTTGTTTTAATGAGTTTCCATGTTATGATCACACAGTGAAAAATCACTTTTCTTCTCTCACCTTCATCTCCATTGGCTGGAAGACCTGATAGATCCTTAGGGACTCTGATTCCAAAGGATCATATAACCTCTCAGGTTGCCATGATTCCCTCTTTTGCGGACTGGGGACCACTTTTATCCCAGGACACCTGGGACCCTGGAAATACCACAGGACTACAGTTTTCTTTTATTGTTAACTATGCCGTGAGTCTCACTCTCCCTGCTGACATTGCCGTTTCTTGGTGTTGATTAGAATAACGATTCCAGCTTGGCACTTTACACTAAGACATTTTTAACTCTCTAATTTGAATTAATAAAAGAAGAAACTGACATATCTTAGTTAAAACAGGAAGAATAGCACAGTATCACTAAAAGCGAACACGTACTTTTTATCCTATTCTTTTTACAAACTAAATTTAAAGGCAGACAGTACTTAACTCATCTTTATGCCCTGTAAAAGAACTATGTATGTGTTAGATGTATGTTTAAAGACACTTATTAAAAGTTCTGAATACTTCCGAATGTCTAAAAAAATGAATTGTCAGTTGCACAATAAAGCTGATTGGTCAGAATTCATTTTAGGGATTTCTGCCCTTACTACTAAGATTAAATCCCCAATAATTACTGCTCAAATAATGTTAATAATTCTGTAAGTAAAAAGATATTACCCGGAGCCCAAACACATCTTTTTAAAAAAAAACAATCTAGTAAAAAGTGTTTGTTCATTTAGTCTGCTTACTTATTTTAAATACGTATATAACACAGAGAGAAAACAAATTAAATTTCAAAAGCCAGAACCTGTTAAGACATCTTTTTCCACGCATGAATATTCTGGGCAGGGCCAGGCCTGACAAAATCGCCAGGCTGACACAATAGCTACTCACCCCAGAGACATCGAGAGGCATCTTGGGGCCAGCTCATTCCAAATAAAGCCAAGCCAGGCAGAAACCATCCCAAAAGAGGAAGGTGGGGGATGAAGGGGTCACACGGTAGAGCTGGCCTGTCATGTCCAAAGCAGGGGCAAGCCCGGGAGAACCTAAGCTGTCTTCACTCTCTTGATGGAGTTCACAGCCTGTGCTGGCTCCATGGACACTTCCTGCACATCTTGGACACATTGCAGCTCTCCTGCGGGCCATGCTGTGGACACCAGCCTCGTGGATCAGCATCTACCTGTGCTCCTTGCATGCATCCATGAGTACCCTTGTGAGCAATACCCCCTCTTCGGTCTGGGCAGCAGGACCCAGCCTTGGGTTCTGTACTTCTACTTTGTCCAGCTCCTGCTCCTAGACCACACTCAGGATCCCCGGTTCCCTGGAAACATCGACAGAACACAGTTCTCCTTCATTGTAAATTCTACCCGTATAACATCGCTGCTGCTGAACCTGCACGTGTGGAAACTTGAACCCGCAGAAGATCATTCGCCCCAGAATGAGCTTGTCACAGAGAATCGATTGGGTGGTATGAGAGAGGGCAAGTGGATAAGAAGGCATCGGTAACTTTCATGGTGATGGTCTTACAGAACCACTGCTAATGGGGGCCTTGGAGATGTGGTCCTCTCCTCAGTATCTCTGGAGTCTGCGGATAGTATGCTCGTCAGCAAGTAATTTTTTATCGTCATTTTTAGAGGCGTGATTTTTTCTGACGTACTTCAAGTCAGAATGGAGGGGGGTAGCTCGCAATACTCAAAACTTTGGAAAAGGAAGAGAAAGAGGAGTCAACTTTTTATTGTCCTTAGTAAGTCTTTACACTTGACTCTGTAGACTTTCCTCTACATGTGATGTGTCATAACCTAGTGTTGATTTGAGCGTAGAATTGGGGAGACACCAGCTAGTATGTTTTGCCATATTTTCTTCGATTTTTTTTTTCCCCCAAAGACAATAGATCTGGAGGAACTCGTTAATAAACTGGCAGATGAGTTTCAAGATCCTGATGAAAAGGTCCGGAACCCAGTAGTAATCAGTAACTCCTCTGAATGAACTACCTTCCAGATGAATGGCTGTAGGAGAGAACAGTCTCCTTTTAAAAGTTCCGTAAAGTCCATTTTTAGTTGCACCCCTCATCTGTTTCCACAAAGGCTGCCATTCGAGAAGCTTTTCCAAAAATGGCCGTCTGCACCTGCGGATTCAAGTGGAATACCGTCTTCAACAGCACCTTGCACAGGTAGCCACCATGGACTGTAGCAGCACCCATAGTTTGATAATGAAATTCCAAGGAATAATAAAAAAAAAAAAAAAACCTCCAGATGGATGTGGTCATCTCCTTGCCAGTATTTTTGGAGAGGCTAAACTGGACCAGCCTGCTAAATTTACTTAATCACCTCAATTGGTTTTAATATTTTTAGGGCCTGGACCATTTTGGGAGGAGAAACAGATGTTGTATGATAGCTGTGAGTTTTTCAGGACCTGCTGCTGAAATAATTACAGATCAGGAACCGCACAGTCAAAAGTGATCTTCATTCGAGTCAGTTTGGCAAAAATAAAGGTGACGGGAAGGCTGTCTCCCTTTTGTTTGTCCGCTTAGTCCTTTCGTTTCAAAATTGGGACACGGCTCTTGTGAGAATGCCCAGGTGCACAGCTGTTGCATTTATTATGTTTCCGAGTTTTACCATTTGCTAAAACATGCATATTCATCAACAGTAATTGAGAGCAACCCATTAACTGTGAAAGTAAGAGGATGCAAAAAAAAAAAAAAAAAAGAACAGTCTAGTTTCTTCTTTGGGATATTTTGTATTATTTCAAGAAAAACTGATTGAGTAGACATAGCGAAAGACGGAGGGTTTTTGGAAAATATTTTAATACACTTACTTGGAAAAGTTGTGCATATTAATAACAATGTGAACAGTAATTTTGTGAAAATATAAAATGTTTCCAGTCATTTTTACCAAAATTATTTAAGAAAAATGTATCTTCCAAAATACAAAAACAGTTACAACGATCATGAAGTCTAAAGAAAAAAGTGGGGTAGGGGAAGAAGAGAGAAATACCCTTTCCATTAGGAGAAACGAGGCACACCAAGAGAAATCATTTGGGGGTCTCTACCTGTACTCAAGGTAACTGACTAAACAAGGTGTTAACTCTTTCATGTCGTTAGGTATTTATAGTAAATAGGGCCACAATGACTGAACACCTGTATCAAAACCATGGCTGAATATTTGTAGAATTTTAGTTAACAGAGTATATGACTCAATCTCACCTCTTTTTATCTCTTAAACCCCATACCCCACCCAGCAATCAATCCTGTTACCTTACCTTCATAATCTAGCCAGCATCACTCAGTCCTCTTCAGCTTCTTACCTAATGGGGCCTCTGCTCTATCACACCTGAAGAGTTGCCTTTGCCCCATGACTGGCCTCCCAGCTTCAGCTCCTCAAGAGTCTATTCTCAAGAGTCTGTTCTCAGCACAAGAGTCAGTGTCATCTTTAAAAGCTTATGTCAGTTATTTTCACTCTCTAGTTCAAGTACTTCCTGCCTCTCAGGATACTCAGATAAACGTCAAAGTGCCTATTACAACTGAGTTGATCTTCTGATGTTCACCGCTCCCTGGGCTGGTGACATACAGCCCTTCGGGTGCTGTGTTCCCTGGAGGACATTGAAAATGTTCTTTCCTCTGCCTGGGACTTTCCTCCCATACCTTATCACCTGCTCCCCCTTTTCACCAGCTTGGTGAAGACCTCCCAATACTTCATTTAGAACTTAACACTTCACCTTATGTATCCCTGTTTCCTTTTGTCACCTTCCAACATACTATACATTTATTTACTTACTAATCCCATCTAATATCTTCCTCTCTCAACAACAGAATTAAGAACATTTGTCTGTTTGGTTAACTACTGAATTTCCCTAAATGTACCCAGAGAGTCCTAGGCACTTGTAGAGAATCAATAAATATCTAGTGAATGAAATATCCAGTGTGTTTGCCGTATAGTTTTTTACTCACGTCATTTAGATATAATCTCCAAAGTGAATCTTAGGTCCTAATCACCACTAGCTAACAAAAGTTAACTCAACATAACTAATTAAAACTGCTTCTAGGGGCGCCTGGGTGGCTCAGTCGGTTAAGCGTCCGACTTCAGCCGGGTCACGATCTCGCGGTCCGTGAGTTCGAGCCCCGCATCAGGCTCTGGGCTGATGGCTCGGAGCCTGGAGCCTGTTTCCGATTCTGTGTCTCCCTCTCTCTCTGCCCCTCCCCCGTTCATGCTCTGTCTCTCTCTGTCCCAAAAATAAATAAACGTTGAAAAAAAAATTAAAAAAAAAAACTGCTTCTAAACGAACACATTTTTCCAGTCTCTATAGAGCCTGCCTCACTGATCAGTTGACAATGGAACTCTGTCTCATTTATAAATAAAATTACTTTCCCAGCTGCCAAAGCTTAGCAGCCAAACCTCTAGTTCATAAACATCTTCCTCTTCTGCTTTCTAATTCATTAATAATAGTAATAATACAAGAAATTGAGTCAGGGTTTGCTTTTTACATGACAAAGAAAAAAAGGTATAGCTCTGTATAGATATAGATATATATCATTTTATATATATTTATACCTGGTGCAACTATGGCAAGGGGTTTGTACTCTAACTGAATTCTGGCAGAGTCAGTCAAAAGTTGAGAAAGTAGGAAATGATGCCAGGAAATGGTTTGTATCTCTCACCCTGCTAGGATGGAGTCACCACAAGTGAATCCTCAAAATATGTAACTGGGGGGGCGCCTGGGTGGCGCAGTCGGTTAAGCGTCCGACTTCAGCCAGGTCACGATCTCGCGGCCCGTGAGTTCGAGCCCCGCGTCGGGCTCTGGGCTGACGGCTCAGAGCCTGGAGCCTGTTTCCGATTCTGTGTCTCCCTCTCTCTCTGCCCCTCCCCCATTCATGCTCTGTCTCTCTCTGTCCCAAAAATAAATAAACGTTGAAAATATGTAACTGGGAACCAAGTTTCCTTTATGCATAGGTTTATATGCCTGAGAACTCTGGCGTAAGTTTTTTTTTTTATCAAAAACACAAGTGAAAGATGGAAAAATGGTTTAACAAAAAGCCAAAACACCCAAAGAAAAAAGTAATTAGTCCTCCTTATGGATGTATGGGTATTACTGCACAATTTAAGAGATGGATGGATGGATGGATGGATGGATGGATAGATAGAGGGATAGACAGATAGATAGTAGACAAACAGAATGTATTACTTCAGTAGACACTTATAAGTACGTTTTCAAGTTTTGTGCATAATTGTCATGAGAAATAGCCTTAACAGTGTACCATATACCAAAAATAGGATTATTATTTGAATACACTTTCTAACTTGGCCAGAAGCGATACAATATAATTACAGTACACTTGAAATGAAATGTTGGAGCGGGAGCACTTAAATTGGAAAAGCTATTATGTTGGACTTGTGCGATTAATCTCTGAGAAGAATGGCAAACAGGTTTTTAATGAGTTTTAAATGTAGGACTAAGATTGATGGATCGTCTACACTGGGTACCAAGGCTGAGGAGTAAACCAGCGCGGGGAAGGAGGGCATCCATGCAAAGTCCATACGGGACGGAGGCAGTTCCTGGTGTCAGTGTTGTCCTTTTGTTTGTTTCTTTACACCATGGCCATTTCTTTGCTGTAGACCAGAGTTAAGAAACCTATAGACAGGAATTGTAGCAACTCATTTCTTTGTTGACATCTTTAATCATTTAAACAACACACCGTATAGCATAAAAGTCACTTACTTCCCAAGAACCCAGAAATAGAGTTTATTTTCCATTTATATTTGTAACTTTACTTTAAAAAAAAATTGTGCGGGGCGCCTGGGTGGCGCAGTCGGTTAAGCGTCCGACTTCAGCCAGATCACGATCTCGCGGTCCATGAGTTCGAGGCCCGCGTCAGGCTCTGGGCTGATGGCTTGGAGCCTGGAGCCTGTTTCCGATTCTGTGTCTCCCTCTCTCTCTGCCCCTCCCCTGTTCATGCTCTGTCTCTCTCTGTCCCAAAAATTAAAAAAAAAAAAAATTCTGCTTCAGTTTTCGTGCTGAAATTTTTTCTCATTATAACCTATTTCAATCCAGCTTATTATTTTGAAGGGAAAAAAAAGTAAGTAGAATATTCCTTCCATAAGTGCACCTAGAATATCCTAAGACTGAAGTCCGAGGTCACAAAGGGTGAACAATCATCCACTGCCACATCAAGAAATGTGCAGTGAGGAACAGGTATGCCAGGAGAGACCAAGGCCGGGACTCAAGTTGAGAAACAATGTGTGGCAGATATCGGTGCTTTTCAGTAGATCGAGTCCAAAGTGAATGCCAAGGAGCCAAGCCTTGCCTGAAAGATCACCTGTGTCTTCTGCCTGTGAGGTCATTGAGAGTGAGATATAAATAACCTTGACTTTAAAATTGCAAATGTGATCTCTCATCCTCAGCTCTTTGCTCTGGGCCAGGAATTATGCTCTCTAGTTTGAGTGGACACACGCAACTTGCAGAAGTGAGTTTAGATATCCCTGGATTATAGTGAAAAAGTGGATTCAGCAAGGCTAAATCTCAGTGATCCTCTGTGGTGCTCTGATCTGAATGCTTGTGTCCCTCCTCCCCCAAATTCTTATGTTGAAATTTTATCTCCCAATGTGATAGCATTTGGAGGTGAGACACTTGGAAAGGGATTATTTCAGGCAGGTGGAGGCTTCGTGGTGGCAATAGGGCTCTTACAAGAGACCCAGAGAGGTCCTTCACCCTCACCGCCATGTGAGGACACAATGAGAAGTCTGTGACCTGGAAAAGATTCCCCACCCAACCGCGCAGGCACTGGGATCTCAGACGTCCAGCCTCCAGAACTGTGAGAAATAAGTCTGTTGTTTATAAGATGCTCAGTTCGATGCACTCTTAGAGCAGCCCAGACAGACTGAGACACCACCAGGACCTGGGTGCCACCTGCAGTGTCTGTTACCTCCTACCCTTGTTTTCCTCTGTCACCTTCAGTTAGTTCGGTTCAGACCACAGGGTTCACTATAACCTGGATATCAAATAACAACGAAACAGTGATCCTAATATCACCTTTGAAAATTTTTTTAATGTTTATTTATTCTTGAGAGAGAGAGACAGAGCATGAGTGAGGGAGGGGCAGAGACAGAGAGGGAGACACAGAATCTGAAACAGGCTCCAGGCTCTGAATTCTCAGCACAGAGCCAAACGCAGGGCTCGAACTCACCAGCCATGAGATCATGACCTGAGCCGAAGTCGGATGCGTAACCGACTGAGCCACCCAGGCGCCCCACTAATATCACCTTTTAATGAAAAAACATTTTATTGTTAAATTTTTAAACTTTACCCAGAATGTAGATGGGTGCTACACAGTATCTTTTAGAAGCAATGTCTTGGTCCCTATTTCTTTCAAATCTAAAATTACTTCTTGAAAACTAATTTTCCCAATCCTTGAGTGCAAATAGTTGAATTTTTCAAAATGTGACTCTATTATTTCCTTCTTTATGAGGAGCGTTGTTGGCTCAGTGATCCATTCCAGCTTTGAAATTTAGTGATTTTATAATGCTTGTCCATCGAAGCTGGAACATGTTGCAAATGGTTTGTGTCAATCATCCTGAGGGTAACAGAGTCCCAGTGACCTTGACCTATTGTCTCTGGGCTTAGTCCACCCCAAAGTCAATCAGAGTTCTTGAAGCTAGACCAGCTAGAGCTACACCTGGTTCTTATAGCTGAGAGGTTCATAAGCAATCTCTTACTCTGGGTCGTATTGGATCTCCTCCCTACCTGGCCTGTTTCTCATTCCTTGGGTTTATTTTTACATGTAGTCTCAGGTTCTTGCAAAATGGTGGGGTTTTGGGCTGAGGTTGGGATTTTTGTACCTTCTGCCCTGTGTATACATATCCAAGTACATGTGCAGATGAGACCTGAAAATGCTTCACTTATTTTTTCATGTTTATCCACTCAACAGATACGTATTTGGTGACACTTTTGTTCCACACACTTCTAGGGGCATGAGATTCAGCAGTAAACAAGACAAGCAAAGGGAACCATAAAGAATAATAAAGCAGAACAAGGGTGAGAAGAGTAAAGGGATAAATGGTATTTTATGTATAAAATAGCCAGTTAAGGCAAAATGATATTTGAACAGAGCTCTCAGGAAGAAGAGAGGGAATGAGCTGTGTCTGAGGGAAAAGTACTAGCAAGTGCAAAGGTCCTGAGGCACTTGAAGGAGAGCACCTGCTGGGATGGCATGAAGGAGGGGGCAAGTCCAGGAATAGGTGGGAAAATGCAGAGGGGCCACCTTTGGGGGTAACACCACAATCAATTAGTGGGGAAAAAAAGCAAGTGGGAAGCAAGTGGGGAAAAAAAAGGAAGTGTATGTTTGGGATTATTATACACAAACACGCTTCTCAGTACTAAAATATGAGTGAAAGCTCATGTGTCAACATTTAGGTTTTCCAATGTATATCAAATCAGAAACAGGTTGGACAGTTATTAAAGAAACAGGCGATAAGTATTAGCCATAATTCAAAGCTTTATTCTCTGCATATTTTCCACTGACTTTCTTCATTAGGTAGTCTATTTTCTATTTCTTCTTGGGCTATTGTTTCCTGGGGTCGCCCTGTGCTGTGAGGTGGGAAGCCTTTAGCACACGGTGTGTGAGGAATGCCATGGTCCCACCTATGTTGGAGGCTTCCTCTGACTGCATTTATATAATGGACTGTTGGAGGCAGAATGTACCAGGAGCGAGATCATTAAATCTGTTGTCAAGGGGGCCCAAGAGCTCTGTCCATTCCAGTTGGGTGATCTTGTCAGAATGATGGGTAAACATTGTTTGAGAACAGTTCTGCTTCATCAGAATTCTAAGCATGAATTCTGCAGTGTGAGAATAGCCACCTTGTCAGATTGCTTGGGGTGTAGACCACTGGACCTTTTATCAGTACACAGACCGCAAGGTCTGTGCGAGGCAAGGAAAGAATGCAGGTTCTGAATTCGTTTGCAGGTACTTGCAACATGATACTGGCCTGAATGTAGATGTAAAATCATAAAACATTGAACAGAGGCTGCAGCATTGGCTAAATGCACTCTGGCAAATGTACACATAATGTCCTCCAGGTAGGTTAGAAATTATGGTCGCAAGGTTTTATTCGCGTTCGTTTTGAAGTTTTAAATGAGCTCTCTTTTACCATCTTCCTGCAAATTTGGGGATTTGTGATATGTGGAGAAGAGGCGCTTTTTGTGGAGGAATAAAAGAACTATCTGGAAACATTTTCCTTTCCGAGAGCAAAGGCAGTTAGCTGTATATGCTGACAAAGCACGTGAAAGGCGGGCAGTATTAAATCTATCACCTTATTTGTTGTTGCTCTTTTAAGAAGTGCAAAAAGGAAGAGTATCTTTATCTTTAATATATTGTGGTGGGTAAGAGGAGCCCCTGCTGTTCCACTGACTGCTGCCAAGTAGAACTTTCCATGGTGCGGTTTCAGTGCTTAAGACGTTGTTTATCTTTCTACATGAAGTGGAAAACGTAAGACTGACACACTATTGATGGCGATAAGATGCAAATGACAATCTAGAACTCTGCTTGAGACAGAATTCTTTGTCTCGCCAGCAGCATTGTTTCACTAAATATTAGTTTAAATTTGGTAACTCCAGGGCACCTGGGGGGCTCGGTCGGTTGAGCGTCCGACTTCAGCCCAGGTCATGATCTCGCAGTGCGTGAGTTCGAGCCCTGCATCAGGCTCTGTGCTGACGGCTCAGAGCCTGGAGCCTGTTTCAGATTCTGTGTCTCCCTCTCTCTCTGACCCTCCCCTGTTCATGCTCTGTCTCTCTCTGTCTCAAAAATAAACAGAAAATTAAAAATAAAATAAAAAAATAAACTCGGTAACTCCGTCAGCTGTGTGGTAAAACAGAAATAACAGAAACGGAACTTGTAATAGCCACGTGGTCTGTGCCCAGCCCTCTGCTGAGCACGTTCTATGTACTTTCGTTGACTGTTCCCCTTGTTTGTTTCCTCCTTATAACACACCTTTGAGCCAGACTAGCACCATAATCTGTACTTTATAGAGGAATACAGTGAGGTGGGGCAGTTAGGGGGCTTCATCGGCTGGCCATTCGGGTGGAGAGCTGGTTTTAGGGATCAGGACACCCAGAGTTTTTCCATTACACACGTGAATCACTCGATCCAAATGATCTCTCTGAAGATCTGAAGTGTCTAGAATTGTGCACTCTGGCAAATGTTTTTACATGGTCTTATATCGCATCCTTTACTTTATCTTGTCCACGGTGACAATCTCAAGTCTGATCGCAGAGATGTGGGCAAAGATAAGACAAAAATAAGATCAGTAAAAGTTAGGAAGAGGAGAATCAGCGGGAAACAGTTGAACCCACTGCTTTACAGCAGGACTTCTAAGAAATTTCCGTATGTTAATGTGCTTTATGGATCTGCAAGAGGAAAGTAGAAACTATGGTGTTTTCCAAACGCACATGGCCACGTCAGGGAGCGCACATTACTGTCCTGGGGTGCACTGTTTTTCTCCTGGTCCCTGTCAGAGAACTAATGAACTAGAGAGGAAGGATGTGCTCTCTCTCTGGTTCCCCTCCCCAGTCTGTTCACCTGTTTCTGCTTAGAGACTGAAGTTTTCATTTAGGGGATTTCACATTCACAGATCTGCCTGGGAATCCCACAGCCAGGATGCTCGTGTGGAAACGCACTTTAGGACAACTCCTCCTTGCTAATATTTTCTGGGATCACAGTGTCCCCAGTTTTCCTATAGAAGCCAGAGTCCAACAGCTGTTCGGGACTTTGCTCCCATCCCCATGTGTGAAAACTCCATCTACACTTCTCTCCACGCATCCACGTTGGGTTATGGAACAGCTTGCACGGGAGCTACCGGAAAGGTTTCCACACAGACGCCCCACCATTCTCTCAGAAGTCCACAGTCACATTCTTGAGCTTGGAAGTAAGAAAATTCTCAGGGATGTCCTCGAGTTATTCATATCAGTGAAGCCTGGAGAGAATAAAGGTCAAAACTGGCAGGACTTAATAAGATGCTCTTTATTAAGCCCTAAGTTAATGTCAGACTGTTTGGCTTTTTACATGCATTAACTCATTTAATCTGAATAGCTCTTTTAGGACCATACTCTTCCTATGATATGAAAACTTGTCCCGCTAGTAAATTACAGGACTGGAACTGGGCCGTAGTCCAGGGTCCAGATTCTAGAGCCCATGCAAGTAACACTGTAATGTTTTGTCTCTCGTCAGTTAATATGATGGTTAAGTTTCTAAGGGAGTTGGGAACCTAAAGAGTCACAATCAGAGAGATAACAGTGCACTCCAGGAGGCAGCCAAAAAGGAATGGAAGCAGACGTCCCAGCAGTGAAGACAGGCAAGGAGCCATATTTTTGGGTTTTGGAATCATTCAGTGTGATGACAAGAATCTGGTAAAGATGCTATGAAACAGCATCCTGTGCCCTAATAGAAAGGCAGTCAAAAGTGCCTGCAGTTTGGGAATGATCAATCATCACCCTTAGGAGGTACATATACCTGACCTCTTCTTCATCAATGAGGAGTCAATGAGCCTTCCATTTCTTAAGAAGACAACGAGGGAATAATACCAACTTGTGGAGTCAACAGTCCTGGCACCACCACTATCTCTGTGACCTTTAACAAGTGCTGTCACCTCTTTCGATCTTAAAAACATGGATTATCCTACAGAGGGTGTCATATGAATTAATGCGGTGACATGTCAATTGTCATGCAAATATAATGTGGTGAATTAATATTGTTTCTCCATTGTGCAGCTGATATATATAGCCATTCTGCTTCTAGAAAATTTTAAGTTTGAGATCATCTGTACAAAATTGTTCCTAGACCTTGAACTCTGGATAATATTTTTGGAAAAGATAAATTGCAATAACATTTTTAAATAACAGAACGTATTTGGGGCTGCCTTCCCAGGTCTTGGGGCTGAAATGTAGAAGCGTGTACAGCTAAGTGCGTGAGAGGCATTTCTCAGGGCCCACATGTGATACAGCTCTCTGCTGTGTCACAGCACCTGTGTCTAGCCACTGATGTGAGACTATCATCAGTGCAGAGCTTCCTGTTGCTATGAATAGAATACTCATAACAGCTGGAGGGGTTCGCTAAAAGGAGTCTCTGTTAGCCCCTCGCCACACCCTATTTTGCACAGCAAGCGTACTGGGCAAGTATACTTTTACATATGGGTAAAACCAGCGCGGTCTCCTTGATGCAGAAAGGAAAAAGCCAAATACAATCCTTCCCTTGGGGCACATCAAGAAGTTTGAGAACCCATTACAATCTATTGCCCAGATGATTGAATTAGATTCTAGATGAGTGATGCTAATAAGTGTGCATTTGCCCAAGTGGGTAAAGACTGAAATGCGATTTGCAATCTTGTAGATGCTGTGCTGGGCCAAGACGAATTCGTAAGAGTAGCTTAAAAGTTCCATTGTCTTTAATTGTATTAATTAAAGTATTATTCATTCTCTTGGAATACGAAAGATTCCGTAATAATAAATAAATAAATAAATAATCTTCTCATTGCCAGTGGGGAAGATTTCTGCAGAGATAGAGTGTAAGTAATCTTGTATTGTTTCTCAGAGGTGCCTGAAGGAGCAGTGTTGAGTTACAGGAAAAGCAAAATCTTAGCTTCCTATTAAATGTGATCACTTTAATTCTGAGCAGAACAAACCTTCCTTGATAAGCATTGGTTGCCATTAGTTCAAGTAAAAAAACTCTTCCTTTTTCATGCCCTTATTTTCTCTCCTGCTAGAAATGTGTGATCCCTTCTTGAATGACAAAATGATTGATTTTAAACCAACACATCAAAAACTGAAAGGCAAAAGGGAGGAAGGGGGAGGGAACGAGTCCCACAGAACTTTCTAAGCTGCCTCAGAAAAGAGACTTTAAAGGTCACCTCCTGCCATTTAATTTGAAATTCCCAGCCAATGCTTGGAAATCTAAATCAAGATCAAGCTCATCGTGAGAGGTAGCGGTGTGCCGGCTCTGGGTGAGGCATTGCACTGTGCCTCACACAAATATACGGGGTTCAGGTAAACTGTTTCCACTAACAACGGGAGGACCGTGATTATGACGTGTGTACCCCGCGATAAGGTGAACTAGAAAAAACTAGAATGGGGTCCGGAAAACTGTTATTATCACTCTATCTGGCAAAACAAATAAGGTTCTTTGCATGATTCTTCACCCTGGAAGCAAACAGAAAATAATACTGATTTTATCTTCCTTCTCTTCTTCCTCTCAGTAGCAGCATTTAAAATCCACTTCAATTCCATATTTTAGTCCCATACTTGGGCCTTTTTGCTACCAGTGTTTGAGTAGTTCCTATCCACCCCGTTTAGCTTAGACCCAGAACAAGTTCAGTAGTTCCGACTTCGGTGCTGTGATGCAAAATGGGAGGTAAATGATGTGCCAGCATTCAGTTTCCTAATGCAGCTGGTGCGCAACTTACGATGGTTCAACTTAGAATTTTTTTTTTCAACGTTTATTTATTTTTGGGACAGAGAGAGACAGAGCATGAACAGGGGAGGGGCAGAGAGAGAGGGAGACACAGAATCGGAAACAGGCTCCAGGCTCTGAGCCATCAGCCCAGAGCCTGACACGGGGCTCGAACTCACGGACCGCGAGATCGTGACCTGGCTGAAGTCGGACGCTTAACCGACTGCGCCACCCAGGCGCCCCTCAACTTAGAATTTTTTGACAAAGCAATGCACATTCAAACTTTTATTTTGGATCTTTCCTTGGGTCCATGCTCTGTGGTCTGGTCCTCTCTCTGGCTGCTGGGTAGCAACAGCCCCCAGTCAGCCCCGTGATCACAGGATCCACAACCCAGACACTGACCACCTTCTGTCTCCACACAACCATCCTGGTTTTTCACTTTCAATAGTTGACATGAAAGAGTCAACACTTCATTATAAAACGGGCTTCCAGTTCGATGATTTGGCCCACCTGTAGACTAATGTAAGTGTTCTGAGGACGCTTGAGGTGGGACAGGCTAAGCTATGGTGTGCAGTAGGTTAAGTGTATTAAAATGCATTTTCCACTTCTATTTTCAACTTGTGATGGGTTTATCAGGATGTAACCCCATTGCAAATTGAGTTAGATCTGTATTCAGAAAATTTCCATTTGTAAGAAAGAATTCGAAAGAGTACCCCTCTCCAAAAAATAAATAAATAAACTTTCTGTTCTAAATATTCTGTTAACTTGTGTCTTAAGAATGCATAACATGGAGAAATCAGAAGATTTTTGTAAACCAAGATTACATCTGATTTGAACATAGAGAAAATTAACTTAGGGCATCTGAAAGCAAAACGAATATTATGCTAATCATATTTTATAAGTAAAACCCTAAGGTCATCTAAAAAGTGTTACAGAGAATATGGGACAACCTATATGGAGAAGAACCAAGTAAATAATTTGCTACTAAATAGTTACTTTGGCCTGTGGCTCCTTTTCTGCATGTTAAAGCCTATAAAGTGTTCATGTTGGTAAGGTAAATTTTTGTTTATAGCAGTGCTCCAGAAGCGAATGAGCCTTGATTCTCCATAAAACAATCTTTTTCTGTTTATTAAAGGAAGTTATGTGTCATCCTATAGAAAATGATTTTCAAGCAGAGTAACATAAATCTAACAGAAACCAATACAGTGGTCTTAAGAAGGAAGAGTATAAATATGCACGGAAGAATATAAAAGAGAATCATGTTATATCTTTACCTAATGAAAAGCAAAAGTCTTAACTTACATCAGTGTAATTTTGAATTTGTTTTTAATGAGGTGTTCCTTTTTGAGGGGAGGAGTAAGTATACCGTGGCTGGTAATACTGGGTTATATGTTCTTTCAGTGCTATAATCCAGCCAGAAGAGAGCCTTGCCCAGATGGAAAACTCATCTACTTGTCAGAAGTAAGTCTTGTGCTCCAATATTCTGAGCCTCCTCTCTTTGGTTCATAATCCATATAATTGACAATAAGCAAGGACAAATTGGCCAGAGATGAGAGCATCGCAGGACAATGGGAAAGAATCTGCAGTCAGGTCTCTGTAAACTAGAAAGGACGCTGTTTCACCTTCTGCCAGTGTCCTTTCTGCTGAGAGAGCTCAAATGTTTTGCAAAACAATCAGGGCCTGCGTGTAGTGCTGTGGATGCTGGTATCAGTCTTGATGAGACAATTTTTAGTGTTAGGAATCAGCCTCTGATACCCACTGTCACAGACACCAGGGTTATGATGGTGTCAAAGACGTGTTGGTAGAGCAGTTATGTCTGTTGTAAGTAAGAAGTGGCATTTTAGGGAAAGGCACAGTGTGGAGGGCACACGTTTTGACCTCCCTGGCCTTTGGGTTTTTTTTTTTTTTAATGTTTATTTATTTTTGGAGAGAGACAGAGCGTGAGTGGGGGAAGGGACAGAAAGAGAGAAAGAGACAGAGACAGACAGAATCCAGAGCAAACGTCAGGCTCTGAGTTGTCAACACAGAGCCCGGCACGGGGCTCAAACCCGCAAACCGTGAGATCATGACTCAGCCAAAGTCTGACGCTTAACCGACTGAGCCACCCAGGTGCCCCCAGACTCTCGTTTTTTCTACAGCTTCCTTTGTCACTTTCCAGCTCTCTGGTCTTTGGCAAGTCTTTTCAGTTCCCTAACCTGTGAAATGAAGATGATGTCACTTGCTTTTCAGGGTAGTTGACAGAGTCCCAGTTGCATATGTAAAAGCACCTGAAACAGGCAGGGGACTCATCACTGGTGGCTGTTGATGAGTAGGGTAGCTCATGCAGATTTTTCTCCAGGAATTTTTCTTCAACCCAAGTTGATCAGTGTAATATACATATATTATGATGGAGTTCAAACACGTGCAACTCAAACAAATATATGCGCATAGTCTGTGTGTTTCAAAGGACAAGATTCTTCAAATTTTCATTTAAATGAGCTATTTCAAAACAAGTTTGGGTTTCTTGTCTGAGCTTTTTTCCTCCTTCTTGAAACCAACTGATATTGGATGTGTTACTGGATACAGGTCAACGTGATTGTTGGTGTAACAGGCTACAGAGAATGAAAAGATAGAATGAGTAGAACTTTGAAGAATCTCATGTCACTAAGCATCTAGATACATGATGCTTTAAAAAAAAAAAGATGTTGTTAGATCGTGGTATTCATTGCTAAAACCCAAAACAAAGCCTTGAAGTTTCCATAGAGTTGAGCTGTAGAAAATGAATTTCCTGGAGGAAAGAGCCACTTTACAATTTTCCAGCTTCTCCCTAAACAGCAGTGTCTCCAGTCATATATATATATGTATATGTATATGTATATGTATATGTATATGTATGTGTATATATATATATATATATATATATATATATATATACACATATATATGTGGGGTGGGGGGTGGATTCTGGAGTAAAATTGTTAAAATTATATGACCCGAAATAATTACATTTCTGAAAAACTTGAGACTTCCTGGCCCTTTGTAAACGTTAAGTCATGTTAGTTTTTTGTTTAGGGGATTTTTTTTTTAAGTTTGGGGTATATTTTTCTATAGCAACTCAATTTCCCTTTGTAGAGCATGAAATGCCTTTCTATTTACCAATACCTTCCCTTCATTAATTCAGAGACTTGCAATAAAACTGTATCAGCCATAATAGTTGAAAGACCAGCAAATATTGAATTCCATTTGCTCTTTTTTATTGATGTTCTACAGCCTGGCCTTTCATCCTGTCTATGCCAGCTCTGGGTGCTTAGCCCGGAGGCACACAGTAGTTCTTATCCACGCAAACATATAACATCACTAAAATAAGCTAATCCATTATTTTTAAAGTTTCCTCCTGAAGCATGCTTAGCTTTAGAATTTACAATTATGCCTGAAATTATCCTTGTAATCGCCATGGAAAGTATCACTATTGGGACAAACAAGAGAGGAAAGCAATCTTTGGCATGCTATGGTTGCTTGTTGTATTTAGTTGAGTGTAAATAACCAAAGGAAAATGCTGAATGGAAGGAGATGCCATTACGCTTACTTTTTTTTTAATGAAAGAGTGTGTGATTCACATGTATTATTTAATCTGAATAAGTCTTAATTGATTTTCTGTTTCAAATTTAAAATAAGCATATTATGGGATTTAGGCAAACAGATTGCTAATGTGAGAAGTATATAAAAATGAGTTAAAAATGTCTTCCATAAAAAATGATTACCATTAGACGTTCGTATTTTAGTCTGATCCTACAGTAAGATTACCACCCCTAAGATAATTGTGGTGCGAATTTTTCATAGAATCCAAGGTTTGTATCTGTGTTTGGCAATGCACAGTTCGGGGAGAAGGATTACACTCTACTTGGCATGTTTCTAAAGCCCTTGAGTCTAGCTATGGTTCTACAGCAAAGTAGGGTGATGTTGAGGAAATACAATGCCGCTAGCCTTCAATTCTTATGTTAAATGTGGCTTTTGTATTAGCTGAGCTACAGAGCCTTTTTTTAAATCAGGTTAAAAGCTTATATAATTTAAAGCTATGATTATTATACTTAAGGTATACTTCTAATCCAGAAATGGATAGGTATCATATGCATAAACATAATATGTATTGTACAAGAGACTCTGGTTCTAAAGTTAAGAGTTAATATTTTTCTCCCTTTTTTTCCCAGTTTCTATAAATCCCAGAATTTTTGTGATAACAAAGTACTCCTTGTATTAAAGACTACTCTTATATTTCCTTCTTAGGTCTACCATGTATGATAACTTGTGGCAATGAGAATAGTCTATTAAGAGATGTTAGAGGGGTCCCTGGGTGGCTCAGTTGGTTGCACATCAACTTTGGCTCAAGTCATGATCTCATGGCTTGTGAGTTTGAGCCCTGCATCAGGCTCTCTGCTGTCAGCGGGTAGCCCGCTTCGGATACTCTGTTCCCCTCCCTCTCTGCACCTCCCCCCCACCACTCTCTTTCTCTAAAAAATAAATAACCATTTCATTTTATTTTTATAATGTTTACTTATATTTGAGAGAGAGAGAGAGAGAGAGAGAGAACGAGAGAGTGAACAGGGTGGTGGGAGGAAGGGGCAGAGAGAGAGGGAGACACAGAATCCGAAGCAGGCTCCAGGCTCTGAGCTGTCAGCACAGAGCCCGATGTGGGGCTCCCAACTCATGAACTGCGAGATCATGACCTGAGCTGAAGTCAGAGGCTTGACGGATTAAGCCACCCCGGCGTCCCTAAGAATGAAATGCACATTTTAAAAAAGAAGAGAGATGTTAGACATTTTGCAAACAGAATAAAGGATTATCGGTATGTTTAGTAAAGAAAAAAAATACTTACAAATAAGAGCAGAAAAATACAAAAATCCTAATATAGTGTGCAAAGGACATGAACATGTAATTACCAAGAGTAGATATTTGCAAGATAAATAAAAATGGGGTCAAGTTCTTAAAAATTGAAGAAGCCAAAATCAAAAGAAGTGTTATGAACTCAATGTGTATGTCCTTCAAAACTCACAGATTGAAATTCTAACTCCAGTGTGACAGCTCTGGGAGGTAGAGCCTTTGGGAGGTGATTAGGTCTTGAAGGGCCAGCCCTTATGGATGGGATTAGTGCCCTTATAAAAGGAATCCCACAGAGGGGCACCTGGGTGGCTGAGCGTCTGGCTCTTGGTTTGAGCTCACGTCGTGACCTTGCTCACGGATTCATGAGCTCCAGCCTCTCATAGGGCTCTGCGCTTACAGTGCAGAGGCTGCTTGGGATTCTCTTTCCCCCTCCGTGTCTCTGCCTCCCACTCTGCTCCTCACCTGCTGGTACATGGGCGTGTGTTTGTATGAATTCTCTCTCTCTGTCTCTCTGAAGATAGACTTAAAAAAATAAAGTGTTTCACCTTTTTCAAAAAAGGAGGATCCCACAGAACTCTCCCTTCTCTCAAGTAAGACGATGAGAGATCCCTCTGCAACCGGGAGGAGGGTCCTCACCAGAACCAGATCATGCCGGCACCCAATGTTTCATTTCCAGCCTCCAGAACTGTGAAAAAGAAATTTCTGTTGTCCATACGCCATCCAGCTCTTACATTCCGTTTTAGCAGTCCGCAGTGAGACAGGAAGATATACCACTCTTAGCTACAAAATTGAGCAATATATACCTTGAAATACTCTGTGCTAGCTTGGGCACGGTGACCCCCATAACATTCATAAACTACAGACAAGGGGAGAATATTGTCTCTATTCTTCTTTGAAAAAAGTGGCAATATGCACAGTCCCCTTAAAAATGGTTACAACTACTGACCATTTACTTCAGTTTGCAGAACTCGATCTAAAATTGATTTACATTTTAAAATACATAAACTTGGGGTACCTGGGTGGCTCAGTCGGTTAAGCGTCTAACTTTGGCTCAGATCGTGATCTCATGGTTCATGAGTTCAAGCCCCGTGTCGGGCTCTGTGCTGACAGCTCAGAGCCTGGGGCCTGTTTCGGATTCTGTGTCTCCCTCTCTCTCTCTGCCTCTCTCCTACTCACGCTCTGTCTCTCTCTCTCAAAAATAAATAAACATTAAAACAATTTTTTTTTTACTATCTAAAGAATCCCTCCAATACAAGGTGGATGGTTAAATAATTCCAATGCATCTATTGGCTAGTGAACACATTTTTTTTTGCCCCCAAGTATGCAAGAATGTATCCATGAAATGGCTGCTTTAGTTTTAAGTTTTGTCTTGAAGATTTGATAAACAAGACTGTGTAAAGAAGCCCGCTGTGCACTGGGCATTAGTGGAGCAAACCAGGAGGTCTGCTGGCTTCACTTCCCTATAGTAACATATTGGATGAATAGATGTGATAATTAATGATATGACTCTCTCCAGCAGTGTTAGTTGTTTTTAAGAGCTTTAAGTTTTGCCCATTGGCACCATCACTGGAAGCATGACGGTTCTGTTGCAGAGCATGGCAAGACAGCCAACGCTTTAGTCCTTGGATTTTTTAAGGTGATATGCAGAATAACGTCTTCTGTACATTTGATGATAGAACTTACCAGTAGCGTCCCAAAGACATGTATAGTGACCCAAAGAAAGAATCCTGCTGGTGAAATTTATACTACATGTCACAGAATCGTGAGAAGCAACTCATTTTGTAAACCTGGTATGTAGGTTGAAGCCAAGATCTGCAGAAGGCAGGGAATGTGGGCCTGATGCAAAGTAGAGTTCAGTGTAGACCAACCAGCCTTGTGTGAAGTCTGAGAATGGATTCTCTATCACTCAGTTTATGCTACTTCTATGAAAGGAAGGGCTCTTTCCAAATCTCATGGACTACAACTTTATATCATTACTGTCTAGCAACTGTAAAGATAATGAGTACCTTGGAATGTATGTTCAGTGGATCCAACAAAAGTATCTTATATTCAGTCAACATTTACTGAGTGTCTCTATGCCAGATGGGGTGGTAGATATTGGGGGTGCAGCAGTGAACAAAATAGAAACTATCTTCACTGTCTTCGTCAAAAAAAAGCTTCTGCACAGCAAGGAAATAATCAACAAAACCAAAGTCAACCTATGGAATTGGAGAAGGTATTTGCAAATGACATATCTGATAAAGGGTTAGTATCCAAAATATATAAAGAACTTACCAAACTCAACACCACCCAAAATGAAAAATCCATTTAAAAAATGGGCAGATGGCATGAACAGACATTTTTCCAAAGAAGACCTACAGATGTCCAGCAGACACATGAAAAGATGCTCAACATCACCGATCAGCAGGTAAATACGAATCAAAACTACAATGAGATATCACCTCACACCTGTCAGAATGGCTAAAATCAGCAACACAATAAGCAACAGGTGTTGGTGAGGATGTGCAGTCTTGCACTGTTGATGGGGATGGAAACTAATTCAACCACTCTGGAAAATAGTGTGGATTTTCCTCAATAGGTTAAAAATGAAACTACACTCCAGCAATTGCACTACTAGGTATCTACCCAAAGAATACAAAAATACTAATTCAAAGGGATACATGCACCCCAACGTGTATAGCAGCAATTTCTACAATAGCCAAATTATGGAAGTGGTCCAAGTGTCCACTGATTGATGAATGGATAATGGAGATGCGAGATACACACACACACACACACACACACACACACACACACACACACAGGAATATTACTCAACCATAAAAAAGAATGAGATCTTGCCATTTGCAATGACATGGAGGGAGCTGAAAAGTATTTTGCTAAGCAAAATAGTCAGAGAGACAAATAACATGTGATTTCACTCATGTATAGAATCTGAGAAACAAAACAAATGAGCAAAAAGAGAAGCAAACTGATAAACAAGCTCTTAACTATAGAAAACAAACTGATGGTTACCAGAGGGGAGGTAGGTGAGAGGATGGGTTAAATAGGTGATGGGGATGAAGGAATGCTCTGGTTGTGATGAACACTGGGTGTTGTATGGAAGCGTGGAATCACTATATTGTACACATGAAACTAATATAACACTGTATGTTAACTAACTGGAATGTAAATAAAAACTTTTAAAAAAGGAAAATACCGGGGCACCTGGGTGCCTCAGTTGATTAAGCGTCCGACCTGGGTTCAGGTTGTGATCTCTCGGCTCGTGAGTTCAAGGCCCGCATGGGGCTCTGTGCTGACAGCTGAAAGCCTGGAGGCTGCTTCAGATTCTGTGTCTTCTTCTCTCTCTGCCCCTCCCCCTCTCATTCTCTCTTTGTCTCTGTTAAAAATAAACATTAAAAATTTTTTTTGAAAAATTAAAAAAAGAAACTGCCTTCACTCTTGAGCAAAGTATATTCTAGTAAGGGTTAGAGATAATAGGTAACTGAGCAATAAATAATGTAATTTATTACATATATAATGTTATTAATGAAATAATATTTCGTATAGAACTAAAGGACATCTAAAAAAAGAATAGTAACAATACCACATTACTTAGGATGCTTTCAGCTACAAGTAACAGAGAAACCAACGCAACAAATGAATGTAATATCTCACTTCTCTTGAACCACATCACAGCTGGTTGTGGCTCAGTGGAGTCATTTGGGACCCAGTGATTTGAGGGTCTGCTCTTCTGTGTTCCCCAATGCCTTTACTCATTCAATGCACAGCCCCCAACTCCACCCTGGAGTACTCAGATGGCTTCTGGCTTCTACAAGGCCACCTGCTATTTGCTATGGTTAAGAGAGTGGAGCTTTCTGATGATAGCTGATCCAAATCTTGTTGGCATCACAATAGCCAATAACAATGTGGTTTTTGGCTGGCATGCTATGGCCACATGTGCTCATTGACAAAGCCTAAAGATGCTGAATTCTTCTGTGAATTCACTATTCATCTGAAACAGTTGATCAATTAATTTGCTTTCATATACAAGGACAATGAAATGCTCAGGAGACAAAAGCTTAGGATTCTCTCATAAGCAATCATATTATATCTGTAAATAACCTTAACATAAACAAATTTATTTAAATAACAGCATAGAAAACATGTATTTGACCTTGCAATAAGCAATAACAATGAATTGTTTGTGTTTTGATTAGAATTAACTTTCAATGAAAAGTTTAGATACCTAGACAATTGGGTTTTTCTTTTTCATTCTTTGGGATTTATTAGCATCAGAACCCAAGTTCTAGGATTAAAAATTATGTTTTATGCAGGATAAGGGTGGGCGGATGATATGTTAGTATGTAAAATAAGAACTTAAAAAATTAAATTAGGTTCTTTTACTTGCATTTTTATAGTAGTACTTGTAGCAGAACCTAATTCTTTTACTTAAGAAAATGAAAACAAAACAAAATTAAATACACTAATGAACTACTAACAAAGCAATCAAATCTCACCTCTCTGAAGGGATTGAAATGTTACGGTAATATTTTTTTACTTTTTTCTGCCCTGGTTCATGGTGAAGGATGGACGTAGCCCATCTGTTGCCTACTGATTTTTTTTTAATATTATTAACTAAAGTTTAAAAGAATTTTAACTAATCATTTAATAAACTTTAGCACATAAATCCATAAACCAAGTATTCAAACTGATGATATTCTGTATCCCATATCAATCGTTATCACACTTATCCATTATTGTTGGATGTTATAAATCATTTGGTAGAAACAATTTTAACAGCAGTAACAATTGAGCAGCATAGCTAATCTTTAAAGTGCACTCTTAGGATAAGATTACTGTTTTGTGATTCCAAAAAAATAAATAAATAATATTGTGATTCCACACGGGGGCTAATCCATCACCATTTATACCACCATTAAGATTTTGCCTCCTTCCTTCCTAGCTACATCTTCAGGAAACTTGAAGATGATACAGTTGTATATATCAGGCTCTGTCTAAGCAGCTTACTTAGTTAATGTAAGTAACTAGTGCATCAGTCAAGATTCATGGAATGCAGTCACAAACAATCTTATTTTGTTCTCACTGTCCCTTTAATATGTATTCAGAGAACTCTTTCCTAGGCCACTCTTTCAGGCCGCCCTTCTCAACCAAGTGGCTGGTTAAAATATCAATGCACTTCAGTTTGGGTTGCTAACAGCCCTCTGCCTCGAGTAGCCTCACCCAGCCACCAGCCAGTGACCGGCCACCCTGACACCTCCCCTGTCACCTCCCCAACCTGCAACGACAAGGCACAACATAGGGCTTCAGGGCTCTGCTCCAACGTTGCTGGTGCCTGTTCTCAGCAATCAGTACCCAAGCCATACTGGACTTTAACGTTTGAATATTTGGGTAACAGAAGTTTTTAGAAGTTACCTTGATTTTTTAAGTTTTTTAATGTTTATTTATTTTTGAGAGAGAGAGAGAGAGCATGAGCAGGAGGGGGGCAGAGAGAGAGAGAGGGAGACCGAGAATCCAAAGCAGGCTCCAGGCTCTGAGCTGTCAGCACAGAGCCCAACGCCGGGCTGGAACTCATGAGCCATGAGATCATGCCCTGAGCCAAAGTCAGATGCTTAACTGACTAAGCCACCCAGGTGCCCGTGATTTTTCAAATGTAGTCTCATTTGATACTTACAATACCTACTCTCATAATAGTCGAAACTTCTAGCTTCATTCAAAGTTAGAGCTATGCACCCTCCTTCGAGGTTAGGTGTCCTGTAGGAATGAAGGGTTTTCTCTTGGCTACCTGGGAAGGGAGTTATGGAGCCCTACAGAGGTGTGTGTGCACGCACTCACGTGTGTGTGTGTATGTGCACATGTGTGCGTGTGCATGTGATTAAGGTGGGAGAACAGGGAGGAAAGAACACCAGGGAGTTGAGAAATACAGGAAGGTTCTCGAAAAGCTGGCTCCCCAACATCAGCACCCCAGCACCAACGTCTCCCCTGCAATTCCCTTGAGGCAGGCAGGTGATGTTCTCCTGCAGCCTTTCCCCTCTGTGGAGGTCTGCCTGTCAAATGCCTCTCGACCCTGACTCACTGTCTTCTAGCCCAAGGAATCCACATCTTTTGCCCCACTGGCCCTGGAGGGTAGCTCGACTCCTATGCAGTCACCTCTCCTTCAGACTATCAGTCGGCAGCCAGCCAACCTGTCTCTTGCCCTTTTCAGCTTTTCCAGTTCAGACAGAATATGAGTCCCTTGATTACCCTCAGATAGTCTCCTCAGGCTTGAGGCATGCAGAAGTATCTTCCAGAAGAACTCTGAGCATAGCAAATCATATACTGGCTCTTAAAGCTTCTTCCTGTGGGAAACAACACCCCTGCCCCATGTCATTGGCCAAAGGATGTTATTATCGTAACCCTGTCGGGTTGGAAATCCCAGTCCTCCCATGTGCCTCGGAGGAGGACTGGAATACTTGTGAGTATCATCACTGATTGCAAGTTACAGAACTGGGTTCATTCAAAATTTGCATTTAAGTTTGTACCTCACTTTGATATCCCACCCATGCCATCTTATGCCTGTGCCCAAATTTCCATTTAAATACTGTTACATTTACATTTAATTGTTGACCACTGCATTTCAAACTGATATTTTATTTTTAACAATTGGCTTTCTTATTTTTATTTCTAGAATTTACTGCCTAACAAATAATCTACATGTATTGTAGAATACTCACTTTCTTGTTTTTGTTTTTGCTTTTCTGTTTTTTGTTTTGTTTTGAGAGAGACACAGTGAGTGAGTTAGCTGGGGAGGCACAGAGGAGAGAAAGAGAATCTTAAGCAGGCTCTGTGCCCAGCATGGAGCTCCATCTCATGACTGTGAGATTATGACCTGAGCTGAAATTGAGAGTTGGGTGCTCAACCAGCTGAGCCACAAAGGCACCCCTCCCTTTCTTGTGTTCAGTTGTCTTCCATACTTTCCACCCCACCAGCCCTGTTCAATTACTTTGCCAAAATCCCCTTGCCTGACCTCCAGGACTCTGTAAGTGGGCCTTTGTTAATACTGTGTTTTTTCTGCTGGTTCACTGGGGTTCAGTTCTGTTGTTTGGTTATCATCAGTGTGGGGCTCCTAGGAATGGATGAAGAAAAGCAAATAGAGCCTGTGTGGCAAAGCCAGTCTCTCTGTCCCCACTTAGGCACCTAGAAGATGCCGCTTTGGGACCCCAGTACTCTCAGAGATGTAAGAGAAGAGGAGTTAGCCTGCCATTTAGTTCCTTTACAGATTCAATTGTGTCCCCCCAAAAGATATGTTGAAGTCCTAACCCCGACCTTATTTGGAAATAGGATCTTTGTAGATGGAATCAAGTTAGGATGAGGTCATACCCCATTGGGACAGGCCATAATCCAACATGGCTGATGTACTTATGAGAAGAGGAGCATTTGGACATACAGACACACAGAAGACAATGCTGTGTGTTGACAGGAGGCAGAGATTGGAGTGATGTCTCTATAAGCCAAAAAATGCCAAGGACCACCAGCAACCACCAGAAACCAGAGGCAAAACGAACAATAGGATCACCCTATAGTCTTTAGAGAAGATGGTCCTTCTGACACCTTGACTTAAGACTTTTAGCCTCCAGAACTCTGAGAAAATGTATTTCTATTGTTATAAGCCACGCAGTTTGTGATATGTCAGCTCTAGGAAGCAGTTTCCCCCTTACTTTCTGGGGCAAACAGACCCTCGCCCTCACTCAGGGTTGAAAGTGTCTCTTGACCCTGAGCACATCCACTCTGGGCAGTTCTTCACATGGTTCACACACTGTGGTCCCTGCCTCTGAGTCCCAGCTCTGTCCACGGGACCTCAGTGCAGCTCATGGCTTCGCCCATGCGTTGTTGGCCTTACAAGCCACTACATTCCCAAAACTGGTCAATTACTTGTACTTGCTGTTTCAGGTACATGGACTGGCCCATCTGCACTTCCTTATTTCCCCATTGCTCTTGGCACAGACACTTGGTGCCTTAGCACAACTGAATTTAGTATGTGCTGAGCATCGCATTTGACCAGTGTTTTAGAGAATCACATTGTCTATATGAGGATCCCCAGTTCCCTCCCGTTTTTTACTTGAGTCATCTTAGGCAATTGTGGGAAAAATCATATTTTTGTGAACATTTTTTCAGTATATACAGTTCTGAAGGAGAGAAAAATGCTTTGTGTATTCTCCACATCAATCCCAAAAGTGATCAGGTGATACTAGTTTTCCTGTAGCCCAGTAATTTATTTAGGACCCATACCACTTCCACAGTGCATTAGGTCAGGTGTTAGTTGTCTGTTATTTACTTGGAAATGTCTTAATTCTCCTGAAGTCTGGCATTAAGTCAATGCCAGGGTAGACCAGTTAGCTCTTTGTAGTTACTATTTCTGAGCTGAGTTAAACAAAGCCAATATTCTGTGCAGCAGTGATGGAGGGTAATTAATCACTTTATTTATCCATATGTGTAAATGAAATCATGCCATTTTTAAGCAGCCAGTAAACATTTGGTGTCAGCATGGAATAAATGGATTAAGTGGAAGGAAACTAATGTTTATCCAATGCAGCTTTTTATTATGGCCACCCAATAAGGTTCATATTTATAATTCTGTCTCAGAAAAGAAATCTGAAACTCACAGGGCATTTAAAAATCTTACTCAAAGGGCACCTGGGTGGCTTAGTGGGGTGAGTGTCCAACTTGGGCTCAGGTCATGATCTCATGGTTTGTGAGTTTGAGCCCGGCATTGGGCTCTCTGTCCCCCTCTCTCTTTGCCCCTTCCCCATTTTTGTGCTCTTTCTTTCTCTCTCTCAAAAATAAATAAACATTATAAACAGTCTTACTCAAGTTATTTCTTATGCTGTTGAGAAATAACAGATCGAATTTGAACCTGATTTTATGTGATTTCAAATGAAAAATGTTTCCTCGGGAGTAAAGTTTTCTCATTGTATAGAGTGTCGGTAAATGTCTTGTTTGGTTTAGTTTGTCTTGGAGTTAGCACTATATAATTTAAGTGCAAATGTCAAGACAAGTAACAAAATACAGAGACAAATAGAAAAGAAAATAAAGATATAAATTTGGAAGAGCATTTTTAACTAGAAAAATTTAATTAACTCTACGTGTTCTTATATTAGGAAACACATACACGTATATTTGGAGACCAGAGTCAAAGTCTGGATTTGTTTCATTTATTTTTTTTTTTTGGTGTTTATTTTTGAGAGAGAGAGCGAGCAGAGTGTTTATTCTTTATTTACTTTTTTAGTGTTTATTTCTGAGAGAGAGAGTGAGAGAGAGAGCGAGCATGAGTGGGGGAGGGGCAGAGAGAGAGGGAGACACAGAATCCGAAGCAGGCTCCAGGCTCCGAGCTGTCCGCACAGAGCTCGATGCTGGACTCGAACCCACAAACCATGAGATCATGACCTCAACTGACGTCGGACGCTTAACCAGCTGAGCCACCCAGGCGCCCCTGGATTTGTTTTAAAACAAAAGTGGCCTTCTTTGTACACCAGTGCCATAGTACTGGTATATTTTCACTGGGTCACATCAATGACTTTTCCTCAAGTGTACTTGTGGTAAAATGTGGATATAAGCCAATTTACTCTTTGGGTGTATATGTCAGTTGTATATTGTGATTGCAGCCCCATAAGATTGAATGTATTACCCCCTCACTATCATGCTGATTCTTCTTTTAAGCTTCATAAACAATTTAAGTTCAAAGCCGGAACACAGCACATCTGAATTTACTCTATATTTGCCTCTTGGGCACTGAGAAAGCCTGCCGCAGAGAAAACACATTTCCCAAAACCTCTTAGTGTACCCACAGTAAGGAAATCTTTGAGTTTCTTCAAACTCACTCTTCCTTCTTGTACAGAGGCTGAATGAATAATTTTTTTAGCTGTTGCATCACGTTTCCAGTCAGTGTCTTAGCACAGCTGATTTTCTGTGCTTATTTGTCCCATGTTGAGTTAGTTGTGTTTTCATGGTATTGAACCACTAAGCCAAATCTTCAACAAACTAATTAGGTAACTCTTTTCTGTATGCACAAGGAATTCTAATTTGTCAATCCATGTGGTATATACCTGTATCCATATCTATATGCTTTTTACAAAAAAATGAATTAGAGAAAAAATATCAACACCTAGACTTTTTAATAACATATACACGTTCTGTTTGTACCTTGTAAGTAACAGGACTGGTACCTGAATGAAATCCATCTGTTGGGTAGATATGTAGTAGTACCTTTTTCATGGTTTTTTTCTTGGAAGATCTAGTGGAGTATTGCATGGATGTCTTTTCATTAAAATAAAGAAAAATTAAGCTATTGTTAAATGAAAGGAGATTGATGGAGTTTTTACATTCTCGTAAAATCTAGATTCAAATTTGAGCTACTTGTATGTCATTGTAAAACCATAAAAAATTAAACGGTGAATAGTTCTGTGTCAAATGTTCACCTATAAGCATTATTATAAAGAAGGGAACAATAAGCTGTGGAAAAATCTAGTTACTCTCCTGGTAAATTAAGCTGAATTTGATCAGAACAAAACAAAATAAGCCAATTACATATAAACATGCAGAGTTTTAATATTTGGGAGAATTGCTTTTGTAGTTCTCTTGAGGAAAATAGGGATAGCAAAAAATAGATTTATTGTGTACTGTATAAAGGGCAGAGTCTTTTTTTCAACATTCTAATCTCTTTGAACTTAATGTATATATAATTTATTGTTCCTATATATTCATATATCTATGAAATTAGGAAGTTGATTTATTGAGAATGTCCAGTTTGTATTTAACCCTGTAATTAAATCTTAATGTTAAATTCAGATTTTTTTTAAGAAGCCCTATAGGAGTGATACTTGAACTATTGTCAAACTGACTATAAACACTGATTTTTGGAAAAGAATTGATAAAATGAATCAAGAACGCAAAAATAGTTTTATTGTTTGTCTCCACAATGCCACTTCTAGAAATCTGTTCAAAGAAAACAATCAAAATTTTATAAAGATATCCATTAACACAATACGTGTATATCCATTCACACATGTACAATGATAATATCCGTAACACTTATTAAAATAAATATATAACCAAAATAAATTGGAAATAAACTAAATGGTCAATAATAAGGTACGTATACAAAGTACATCCATATGGCTTCGTATGTACCCATTATCAATTATTTCTTCGGGGAATAAAGACCGTAAGAAATGCTGACAAATCAGTGGCAAGTAAAAAAAGTAGTATGATTTTAATTTTTAAAAATATAAAATAAAAAGTATACGTCAATAGAAAATAGTGGAAGGAAACGCAGTGAAATGTTCCCAGTGATTGTCTCCGACTTACAGGATTAAAAGTGATTTGATTTGGGGGCACCTGGGTGGCTCAGTCAGTCGAGCGTCCAACTCTTGATTTCAGGTCAGGTCATGATCTCGCAGTTCGTGAGATTGAGCCCCGCGTTGGGCTCCGTGCTGACAGTGCAGAGCCTGCTTGGGATTCTCTCTCTCCTCCCTCTGCCTCTCCCCTGCTTGCTCGCTCTCTGTCTCTCTCAAAACAAATAAGTAAACTTTTTTTAAAAAGTGATTTTATTTTATTTTTGACCTTTACTGAATGTCTAAATTTTTACCATACATATGTAGTACTTTTATTTAAAAAAAAAAAAGAAAAAATCTTAAGAAGTAATCCAAAAAACCTGGATTAGGAGGCACATAAAAGAATGTCATCCCTGACAAGTTTGGGAAGAAACTAGATTAGAAATCCGCATGGGCCTATTTGCTCCTGCAATTTTTATGTCAGATATTTAAAGATTAAAAAAAGCGTAAGGTAATTAGGGCCAAGAATTATGCTAATGGAAGCACATTTTGGATAAAATATCTTGTTAATATTCACATTAACTGATGATTAAGGGAGAAGACAGTTTGACTGATATACTTTCCTCCAGACATGGTAATGGAGCTGAGATATTGCCCAAAACATCCCCCACTTCAGTTAGAAACGACTCCCATCCCTCGTTGGAGATTTGAACAATTTTCCTTTTTTTTTCCACTGTAAATATAATGAGTTCACTAATAAAATGGCTTGATCTGTGGTTTTTACATATGTATCAGCTCTGCTCTATGCAACTGGAAGTATACATTGCAAGATTATGCATAGTTGTAAGAAAAATTCATAAATGTTTCTAGTTTATTCGTTATTAATGCTGTGACAGATTTCAGTAACAAAATTAATTACCAGACATGATCCTAATGTAGTATTATTTTAAATTTGCCTCAAAGCAAAACAATCATCCTTAAAAAAAAAACTCAGTGTAATTATAATACATTATGTTTTCAGCTCTTTAGATGAATAAAAACATGTTCTTCTGAATCCAATGTCAGTGTTTCTGACAACTGTAGATATTTTGTGTAAAATTTGTATATTTTCATGTACAGCAATCATTGACAAATATATATTCTCCTTTACATGATTATACTCACATTATATTTGTTTGCATATGAATTTGCTCAGCATATAAATCTAAAATATAGCTTGGCAAGTTTGTAGATAATAGAGCTTCAAGAATAACTTTATCCATACTATCTGGAAGTTAAATTTTAATTTCTGGAGGGAATTTGTTTGTGCATATTTTCCTAAGATGTACTTACTTTATCATAAATATGTAAAAGTATACATATTGACCCTCTTACATCATTCTAGCATTGTTTAATACATTTTGTAATACTGGTATTGTGAGCATTTCCAAATAGTAGTTGCAAATCAAAATACACTTTAGTGTTTGCAATTTCTGATTATAAGGCTAGATTATTTCTCAGTATTTCTCATTTAGGAATCCCCAACAGTAAACATGTTCTTATCCTATAATTGTGCATAAGAATTTGGAAGAACGTTTTATTTGCCCAGAGCTTTTCATAGGAATCCCAACATTCTGAAGGTAAATTGCCTGCCTTATCAAATAGTTTTTAAAACCTATGCACTAGGATCATAACATGCCAGATGACTAAGAAAGTAGAAATTGAGCTTGAGGAGAATAAAAATCCACATAATTTCTTTTTAAGTTTTAGATAAGATGCAACGTTGTTTGCAGAGAATTTTGATGCAGTGAACAAAGCTTCTCTACCCACTAGAATAGTTGCAAAGTCACTATTAGTATGCGTTAAATTAACGAGAGAGTGGGGAGCATCGGTGGCTCAGTCGGTTGAGTGACCAACTTTGGCTCAGGTCATGATCTCACCGTTTGTGGGTTTGAGCCCCGCGTCGGGCTTTGTGCTCGTAGCTCGGAGCATGGAGCCTGCTTCAGATTCTGTGTTTCCCTCTCTCTCTGCCCCTCCCCTGCTCATGCTCTCTCTCTGTCTCAAGAATAAATAAACATTAAAAAATAACAATAACAACAGTAAGTAAAATCAATGAGAGAATATGTAGAAATGAAGGGGGGTATATTAGATTGAGCAGATAATCATCTAAGTAATATTTTTACCTGAATATTAACAGGGGAGTCTTTGAATTTATGGTTTACCAAGAACAGTATGGTTTCTGACAGTGGTCCCGGCATAACCGTTGGTAGATTTTCCCTCTCAAAAAAACTGTCCCAGTTTGGACTAGAAGTCAAACTATTCATGGGAAGTTATTCACTTTCATTTATCCCCTCTTCTCCCATGGAGCCTACTAACAAGAGCTTAAAGAAATCAAAGGGAACGACTATTTGATTTCTTTTTGGCTAGTGAGGGTGCCACAGAGCTTCTGGCTAACTCACGGACAGAAGACCCTCTTTGCAGCTATCATAGTCTATGGAGACCCTACCACCGCCATCCCCAAGGAGTCAGTCCTCTGTGCAGTGATTTGATACCCGTTGAAGTCCACTGAACGGTGACCAGGATAAACATTGTAGGGCTTCACTTGGAGGTTCCACAGCAAGAAAATATGGGGCCGCTCACAGAAACCTAAAGACTCTGTGCCTTGCTTCTCGGACTTGGCTGGCGCAGGCATTGAGACCTAATATGGAGCCCATTGCTTTTCCCGCCAGGTCAGTTCCGTGTGTGGAAAAGGCCTGTCCGCCGCTAGCTGTAGAGACATGCTAATCATGGTGGTGTGATGAACATCTCAAAATCAACACTAGATATTCCACTTGAAGCTATTCTAAGTCATTGACCATGTGTAACTTTTAGGTGTAATCACTTGTCAGCAGCTTTTCCTCTGGGGAAAGGAATAAAGAATAAAGAGAAGAATTACATGTCGATTAGACTTTCATAAAAGAGCCCTATCCCTTAAGCAGGACCATGTGCAGTATCTCTTATCCAGTTAAAATTGAAACATGTCTTTTGGAAAGAACTAAGTCATGTTTTACTAGACATTGATTAGATCATCAGATCTCAACTGGGCTGTGTAGGAAGGACGTCATGATAATGCAAAGAAATCATTCATCTTGTATGTGAGACTACCCAAACATTCTCCCTTTGCAAACTATAGATCACTAAGATTAACTATTGTGTTCATTCTTGGAAGTTTCCTTCTTACACTCTTTCAACCATATAACTGAGAGTCCTTTATCAAGCGTGATTGTGAAATTAGGTACACATTTTTAACATAGGACCACATGTTTTTCTCAACACCGTGTGTAGGTTCATATATGAGAACTTGGAAACTCCCTAACTCCTCCTGGAACCTTTCCCAGGCGGCACACCCTATCCACCCATGTCGATTTTGTATTCCCACTGACGCCTCCTTGTATGTTCACCCCTGAATAGCCAGTCTCCGAAAGAGTACCTGGTATGTTGTGGACATTCATACATTTTATTGATTGGATGAATGAATGAATGAATGAATGAATGAAATGAAAACAAAAATATAATTACAACTATTGTTGTAGTTGTATATTCTCGATGTGATTGCCTTTACCAGACCAAGAGAACCATCTCTGAAGATGAAGACTCCATTCTCCCAGTTGTGCATATTCCCTACAGTCTACCTGTGGGAAGCTGGCTATTTTTTTGTGCCTTTGAGATCCTCTTAATGTTCCTCATTTGCATCAGTTATGGCGGGACTATGGGGTCTTCCCCGTGTTGTCACACACACAGCACACACACGCACACCCTGAGATCGTGGGATTGAGACACTGCAGAAGAGCCTGTACTGAACCTGCAGGGAGCCTCACAGGTGCTGTGTTGGAGATCTGGTACCTCTGACAAGGCTAAGCCTGAGATACTTGTGTGAAGGTGTTTGTGGGACATTCTTCCCACCATCTTCTTTAATCAGGCCATCCTATTACTCAGAAACCTCCAATGGCGCCCAAGTTTTTCCAGAAAAAAAAAAGCCAAATATTAGCCCTTGGGGTCATTCACAAGCTGGCTCCAGCTTATCACCCGGGACCATCTCCTACTACACCCCCTCTTTTCCTTCTCGAAGGTACCTCCTTTGCTCCTGACTTACCAGGATATTGCCTTTGCTCCATAACCACCCTTTGGGTTCACACTCATGTCTTTATTTACTCTCAGTCTCTCTCTTCCCACACTGCACCCAACCCAGCTGTGGTCACCCTCCCTCTATTTGTTTATCAGAGATCCTCCTCAGCCCGTGCACTGTGGCTCCCACACCACCTCTCCTTTGGTATTTCCATGGTTTCCTCCTTCACATGCAATGGTTCCCAATTCTGTGCTTCTGATGCCCCATGTCTTAGACCGGGTGCCCACCACAAGCCTGTCCTCACCACTGAATCCAGTGCACCTTGAGGGCAGGACCGCTGGCTGTCCACTCCTCTCCCAGTGCCTTGCACAGTGGTGGGTGCAGATTGGGTACATTGAAATGGGGCCAGATGATCATGCATCTGTTGAGTCCGCTTGATTTCTTCCACAGAAAATGAGAATTGCTGTCATGTGTACACAGGTCTTCTGAAACTCAAGAGTTCAATAAAACAAACATAAGGAAGCAGTTTAGTTGGCTCAGTCTTAGAATGGCTAAAAGACATGACAGTTGAGTAAATTTTGCTCATTCACACACTGGCAAGTGCATCGTTGGGTTTCTAGAGTGCTTCGGTGTTTCCAGTTGGTACTCCAGAACATTTCTTACAAAGTGATGGGTTTGTTTCAAGATATAAGGAAGATATATGGCTCAGGTGGGATGTAGTTGCTAGCCCATATTTTTAGATATCCATCATTTCCATCTGTGGGTTGACATTTGAAGACATGACTAATGAAGTAAAATAAAATGTTATGTCAATTAATTGAGGCGTCATAGTTACTTAACTTCTATTGCTTTTATCTTTCAATGTTTAAGGGACTCAACACCGGGATACTAAAAGAGCTTAAAAGCCATCTATGTCATTTGTGTCATTTGGAAAGTGTCCACAAAAAATAATGGGTGAGATTTTGCTAAATTCCATTTTCTAAATAAAATAGCTTATATTTTAACCTTTGACCTGAGGTAAAGAGACAGATGGTTTACAAATGTTTCATTCCTTTTTATAAACTAATCTAACCTAAGGAAAATTGAATGAACACTTTTGGCGACAGACTGACCATTGCAGTCTGCTGAATTCTAGATAAAGAAAAAGTAGATGGGGCACCTGGGTGTGGCTCAGTCAGTCAGGCATCCGACTTTAGCTCAGGTCATGATCTCGAGGTTCATGAGTTCGAGCCCCACATCGGGCTCTGTGCTGACAGCTCAGAGCCTGGAGCCTCCTTCAGATTCTGTGTCTCCCTCCCTCTCTGCCCCTCCCCATTCTCTCTCTCTCTCTCTCTCTCTCTCTCTCTCTCTCTCTCTCTCAATCTCTCTCTCAAAAATAAACATTAAATTTTTTTAAAAGTCCTGTAAAAACCTTTTCAGCTTATAGAACTGTCCCTCAAGATATTTGAATTACAAGACTTGAAAAAATAAGGTTGACCTACTAGCTGATCTGAAACTAATGTTCACGCTCTAAATACTGTAGAATCTGTGGTGTGGGGTTGCCCACAAATTCAATTATGGTGACTCTTCAAATAGATCAGGAGTTGGCAAACTACATCCTGAGGGCCAAATCCGGCCCGCTACCTGTTTTTGTAAATAAAGTTTTATGGGAACCTAGCCAGGCCTCCTGGTTCAGGTGTTGTGTACAAATGCTCCTGTACTATACCACAGGCAAGTAACTGCCAGAGAGACCTTATTGCCCAGAGTCTAAAACGCCTGCCCTTTCCAGGTGCTTGAAAAAACTTTGCCAACACCTAAATAGAAGATCAACCAAAATAGACATCCTTCCCATGGCACTGAAAAGCTCAGCTATTTCTGCAGCAAAATAAATATTTGATTTTAGATTAGAATTGGATAAAGGCAATCTCAAGCATGTTGCCATTTATTGATTGTGTATATGTTGCACTTGAACATGCTGTATTTTCTATACAGGTGTCCAGTGAGAGTGGGTTATATACTCTCCTTATTTGGGAGAATGTGCTTTTTCCTTCTGCGTGTATAGACGACAATTCTGAGCGAGGAATACGAAATGCATTCTTTTCCCAATTGCTAATGTTCTGGGTAATTCTTTTCTAGCATTTAATGATGAAAAAAAAAAAAGGAGAAAAGTTGAAAGAATTTTACAGTGACTACCCATATGCCCACCACCTGCCTCCTACCACTAAGAGTTTAATATACTTGATTAATCACATATGTATTCATCTATGTGTCATCCAGTCGAATGCGATTTGTTATATAACAAATACTGTTTGTTACGTAACTAATGTTATTTGTTGGTGCATTTCAAAGAAAAATCGCAAACATCAGTACACCACACTCCCAAATACTTCAGCGTGCGTATCAATAACTAGAGTCTAGTATTTAATTCCAGTTCCTGTTTTGCTCTTTGAAGTGCAGCTTACGTACAAGGAAATGCACAAATCTTAAGTGCACCATTCAACTAGCTTTAGTAAATGAACAAAAGGGAGTAACACAAACCTCCATCGACATAGATGCATTTCCAGTCGCCCCAGTAAGCTAAGCCATTACCCTTCCCAGCAAACTTCAATCCCACTCTCTCACAGGCAACCACCGCCATTTCCTACCATAAACTGGTTTTGCCTGCTTGAGAATTCCATATGAAATGGAACCAAGAGTATGTGTTATTTGCTGTCTTTTTTCATTGAACAAGAAGCTTTTGAATTCATCACACTGATGACACAAATAGTGCTTTTAATTCACTGCGTAGCACGATTACAGCACAGATTACAAACCCATTCCATTGGTGCGCATTTGGGGCTATTATAAATTAAGCGGCTGAGAACATTCTTGTACAAGTGTTTTAGCATATGTATGTTTTGTATTTGTGGGAAAGATACCTAGGATTAAATTCACTGGATCATTGAGTAGGTGTACATTTTGTTTTGTAAGAAGCTGTCTGACCTTTCCTCATCGTGGTTGTACAATTTGACACTTCTACAACAACATATCGGGGTTTCTGTTGCTTCACAGCCTTGCTGATATTGGGTAGTGTCATTATTTTTAAAATAGCCATTCAAGTGGCTATGAAGCAGTGTCTCATTTTGGTTTTAATTTACATTTCCCTGATGAGCAATGATATTGAGCACTTTTTGTTGTTTTACTGTAGTTAATTTTAACATAGTCTTAAAATAAAACTCCCATGAAAAATCTGATGTGGAAAAAATGCACACTTTCCATTTGTTTTGTAGCAGTTTCTTCCCCATAAAATTTCACGACATGACTGATGTCAACCCCCTTCTTTCAGAGTCACCAAAGATATCAAGATATCCGCTGTTGCAAAACACACACATATGCACACAATTACAGTAATAAGTCCAAAGCAAGGTGCCCCTGCAGTAAATGCTGATTTCTTTGTTTGTTTGTTGATTGGTTTCTGGCTTAGGGGTTTTTTGTTGTTGTTGTTGTTTGCCTATCATTTTATTTAGCTTATTCTCTCATGCTGTCTCCTTGGGATAGATCCCAAATATCACGGTTCCGCTTAAATTGCACTCCCCACCCACATCCCTCCATTTCACCACCTCCACAGCAAGGGAAGAATTATTTCTCAGGCTGAATTACATTCTGCAGAGCTTAGCTATAGTATTGTCTAGAAATGTTTAGCTGACTTAAATAAGTTATTGATTTTTATTTTTCTTTCATCTTTAGCACCTATTAGAAACCTGTCATGTCAGTATGCCCATGGGATTCTCCTCCATACTCCCATTGAGTTTTCTCCTATCATTTCTTGCAAGATCAAGGTCATACCACGTTTCCACCCAGATATCTTCCTTGGTGAAGTTCACTTCATTTTTTTTTTTACAAAGTCTATGCTATCATATGCCCAGTTTATGCTAACTTGCCATACTTTCTTTGTTACCTACTATTAATCCGTAGTTTTATATGCCATTTCCCTTGCAAACTGTACTTTTTTTCCCGAAGGTAACAGGCCCTAAACATCTTACTTATTTTTAAATCTCAACTCCAGGAACTCATTGGTTGGAGTAAAGCTGGTGTGTATTCACTTTAATTCATTGAAGAATTCAATAAAATAAAAGATTAATTCCTTCAGGATACAACAAAGCAAGTAGTTAAATGTTTAACCTTGGGTTTAAGTATCTCTGTGTTCAAAACAAAATGCAGAAATACATTATGCCTTGTAAATTTAAGAGTTAATCATTAGATTCATTTCCTTTACTACCGTTGACTGCCAAGGAGTTTTCTGTGCTATGAGCATTGTTTGGGTTATCCAGAACCTTTCTCAAACCAGCCTAATGCTCAGTGGCTTTAACATTAAGTACATTTTACTTGCTACAGATCAAGAATGGAGGCAGGGTTCATGTGGTTCTTCATTGCATGCAGGGGTTATCCCCTCTACCAGCTAGGCTCAGAAGGAAGGTTCAAGAAGTCTTCACCCCTGTGTCTGGCACCTCTGTGCTCCTCCATGTGGCCCCCATTCTCTGCATATGACTAGCTTTGGCTTCCACATAGCAGGGTTGTCACCAAGTAGTCAAACTTCTTATACAGAGGCTGACCTCCAGAAGGAATATTCTATCATGCAGGAATGGAGAGGTCTTAAGACCCAGCCTCGAGAAGTTTCAGAGTCACAGAGCATCACTTTTGCTGCATTTTAATGATCTAGGCAGGTCATGGCGAGTCCAGAATCAAAGGAAGGGATGGAAAGAGACCTCCTTTCTCAGTGAATGAAGTGGTGGGAATTTGTGGCTAACTGTGATCTATCACATGCATTCCTGACATAAGCCTATCTAGTTTAACTTGCTAGGCTTGTTTAATGAGGACTAGCAGCCGCATTGCAGGGTATTAGTCCCAGAGCTAAGGGCTCGCCCTCGCTGTGGATTTACAGTGGTTTTAGGTGAGTTCCCCTCCAGGAGCTCTTTGTCGTTTTTAACCTCTGCTTGCAAAGCACAGGCTTGGAGGAGGCAAGCATCACAGCACCTTCCAATGAAAGAGGGCTTAAGAAAAGAAGAAACGCCATAAAAATCCTCTCCTAAATGCCATAACCTCCGGGAAGAAAAACTGCTAATACTATTTCATGTTATCTAAAGGCATTTCCACTGACCAATCCTCAATAGGTAGTGTATTTGTACTATTATTTTTTCAAGTAGTGATGATACCTCTCAAGGACACTGGCACATCAGACTGCTCAATCCCAGCGAACTACAGCCCAGATGTGATAACATGACAAAATGGAGTTCTTCACTGAATCTCTGACAAGGAGAAAAAAGTATGACCCCTATGCTTGCTTTTATTTTATTTTATTTTATTTTATTTTATTTTATTTTATTTTATTATTTTATTTTATTTCATTTTATTTCATTTCATTTCATTTCATGTCATTTCATTTTATCCTATGCTCTTCTATTTTATTCTCTTCTATTTTATTTTTCTCATTTAATCTTTTTATTTTTTTATTTAAATTTCAGTTCGTTAACATACGGTGCTAGATTAGTTTCAGGCATATAACTTAGTGATTCGGGACTTCCATACTTCACCCAGTGCTCTTCCAGACAAATACCCGCCTTCATTCCCATCACCTGTTTAAGCCAACCCCTCCCCCACCTCCCCACTGGTAACCATCAATTTGACCTCTGTAATTAAGAGTCTGTTTCTTGATTTGTCTCTAAAAATGTGTTCCCCTTGGCTTGTTTGTTTTGTTTCTTAAATTCCACATCTGAGTGAAATCATACATCACTTGTCTTTCTCTGACTGACTTATTTCACTTAGCATAATATTCTCTAGCTCCATCCACGTCGTTGCAAACGCCAGGATTTCATTCTAAAATTCACGTTTTCCTATGTTATCCGTAAGGTAAAATACTGGCTTAACTTCCAAATTAGGACAAAAAGAAAAAGAAAGTTGTTGCTGTCAGTGGTGATGGGGGCGTGGGAGGTGTGTGTGTTTGTCCAGTGACTCTGGGTAAAGTGACATTTTAGACAACAATCAAGTCATTTCTCAGGATAGTGCATTAATTACATACAATTCTAATTTTGAGGGAATTTGATTTTTTGGTATTTTCTTATATTTTGAAGGTCAAAAAAGAAGAAAGGGAGTGTGATTTTTTATTCTCGTTTTGACTTTCAGCCTGTTTGAAAAAAAAAATTAAACCACCCTTACTTACATTATACTATTATTTTTTAACTATTTATACAATAAAACAGGAGAATATGTCTTCCCTGACTCTAGCAGAATCAGTTTATTATATTTTATACTGTGTTCCAACATTTTACTTCTTTTTGTATTTTCTTATATTAACTCATAATAGAAAAAAAAAAGTCACTTTACATTCCAGTAGTGAAAATACCAACTACAAATAAAAGAAAACAAAACTAACTATAAATAAAAGAAACTACAAATAAAAGAAAACAAAAATTACATTCGTTTCTCTGGTTATTTCATTCTGGATAGCGGGGGTAAGTGGAGAGAATCTCTAGTCCTGTTAGGGTATCATTTTCCCCTATGCTGATAATGACCTGCACTTTGAAGGGGGTGATAACCCATTTTCTGGATTCCTATCATTTCACTTCTGTAATGCTCTTGGAATCCATACAAAATGTCAAGGTCTAGTTTCTGTGTTTCCTATGAGAAGGGCTCATTAGAGTAATTCATCAGGGGCTTATATGACTTAGAAATGGGTCCAATAAGGACTAAACCAACACCACCAACTGATTTCATTTAGACCATTAAGCACATTAGGTGATGAAGATTTTGTCAGTTCCTCTCTAGCCAGATTAAACCAACAAATTAAAAATGAAGGATGTCCTCACTGCCTGTGAATTTCCTGAGCTTCTTCATCAAGGCTCCCTCTGGAGTCCTCATATGCCCTATTGCCTTAAACCAACATGTAGGCATCAGAAGTCGAACAGGGACATGCTAATGACAACTGCCCCTGATGAGTTCTGATTTATCTGTGTATAATTGTCCCAATTAGAAATCACTAGGAGCACATCATAGAACATTTATAAGTGAAAACAGTGTTTCATTTCATAGGAAGCTTGAGTGAGTGAAATATGATAATGGGATTAATTAAGAAGAGGAAAATTAGTTTGTTCAAATCTATAGGATGAACAGAATTTAACAATTAAAAAAAAAAGATTATTATATAGTGGCCTAAGATGTAGTGCTACTTGAAAAGGACAGATTTTCCATAGGGATGTCAACATCGCCCTCACTCCTACCCCCACAGAGAAATAATCTTGCCCACTCTGGACTTCTCTTGAATCAAGATATATACTGAGCTTAAGGAAAAAAAATGGTAATTTCTAAATTTTGGTGTATAAAAACATAAAGCTTCGTTGTTTTTATAAAAAGACTTGTCATGGTGCACCATGAAAAAATATGTGCTTTGATCATTTCATCTATAGGGTAACTGATAGCTTAGCAGATTAGTGAACGTTTTTATTCCAATTGGGGTTGTACAAATCAAAACACTCACTCAGTGGGTGACTGACTTATTCCACTGATGTTTTATGATAGAAGTATAGTAAAAGAGTGTAGTCCCTTTTCGTCACGATGCAACTCTGAAGAAGAGAAAATTCAGTGAAACAAGAGGACACTCCGAATATGAAGTTGAAAGTCCTGGCTTGTACTAACTGTGCTGATCGTCATTCATGAACAAATGTGTAGTGAATACCAGGCAAAGAGCTTTATGCTGAGGAATACAGAGATGAATACTGTTTGGTTTCTTGTCCTCAAAGAGGTCATCATCTAGCAAAGTATTAAAGACAAGTCATTGTGGTGTGTTTTGACAAGTGATAAGGCTGCTCTGGGCTCTCAGATGATGCAGAGCCTCAATCAGCCGGGACATCTAAAGCAGGTGGCTGAGGCTGGGTCCTCAAAGTGGGTTAAGGAGGTCCTTATAGACCAAGAAGATTCTGGAGAGGAACCTGGGTGTGATCTCACAGGCAGTGGGAAACCACTGAAAGCTTTTGAACTACTGGTTTCCATGATCAGCTTTCTGCTTTAGGATGTTGACTTCAGTGACATGGTGGGTAATTGATAGGAAGAAGAAAAGACTGCAGGCAGAGGAGAGAAGCAGTTGGGTGGAGTGAATTGGAGGAGAGACAGGGAAGGATTGGTTGATACTCTGTGCCTAGGACCTTAATGTCTATTTTCATTTAATCTCCACAATCTCAATCTGTGGTAACTCATGTTTAGAGCCGGTTATATAATCTGCAACACTCAAGTTCAAGATGAAAATATGGAGTTTGTTGTTTAAAAACCAGGGACTGGAATGCCATTAAAGGTACTAAAAAGATACTAAAGCTTTTTCCTAACACATACACTCACGAGCATGCTCTCTCTCTCTCTCTCTCTCTCTCTCCTTGTCATGATGTTTTTGTATTTACTATTTAATGTTCTTCTAAATAAAGAAATTAAAATTTTAAACTATTAGCATGAATTTTACCATTTATCTTTGTATTGTGCTTGCCAGATTTAAATGCAAATATAGGAGCGCTTAATTTATATGTTAAATTACTGAAATGATACAATTCATATTTCAGAGCCCATACACGCATACATATTTTGTTCTTGGAAGATCAGAGGAAACACTGTGCAATTTACCTCAACCATTTTTATTTCACTTCTCAATATGCACATATTCTACCAACATTCTCTTACTAAAGAGTAAGGAAGCACTGAATGGAAATGGAACTGGGGGCACCTGGGTGGTTCAGCCATTAAGCATCCAACACTTGATTTCAGCTCAAGTCACGATCAGTTCATGAGATCGAGCCCCATGTCGGGCTCCGAGCTGATAATGCAGAGCCTGCTCGGGATTCTCTCTCTATTTCTCCCTCTCTCTCTGCCCACCCCCTCCCCTGACATGCTTGCTCTCTCTCTCTCTCTCTCAAAATAAATAAATAACATTTTTAAAAAAAGAAATAGAACAGTGGATTGTCATATCTTTTCCTTTCCTTCTAGGTCATCATGTTCAGCATAAGTAGTTGGCAGACACAGGAGAGTAACATGAGTAAGAAAGAATATGATAGGGTGCCTTGATTGCTCGTGGTTCTTAGAACATCATTGCCTTCTTTCAAAGCAAGTTCTGGTTCAAAGGGTAAGCATGGCCTTTTGGGGGGCAGTCAGCAAGCACTCCTGCTTACTCAGTCATAAACATAACATGTTTACCTGGTACTCGCCTTGAGTCTTGCTCAGCTCCCACAACACATCATGGCTCCAACAGGGCACTGCACGCATTCTGTGAATGAGGCAGGACAGAACAGAATTACACATACATTGTGCATATGCACATCCTCATGCCTATGCTCCAGTGTCTTGTTGGATTCCACTTGCAAAACACAAGTTCAAAGATAGGGGGCCCTCTGAGTGTAACACAGTTGTAATTTGAGACAACTGCAAGGTTTCTAGCCCATGGAGCCCACCCTGGTAGTATTATCTCAGTACCCAGGAGGAGACTGAAGTTCCAGAAGGATGCGACTTTGCATGTTCCCCTCGGGCTGTGGGGCATTGGTGGTGGGAACTAAAAAGAATGGTGTGGCAGGCTTTATTCAAGGGGGGCCTTGAATACAGTGGGGTTTTTCAGTGAGGGAGAAAGATTGGGCCCGACTCCAAATATTACAAGGAAAAACGGGAATTTAAAGCCAAGCACCAGGGTGGGGGTCAATGGATGGGAAGTTACTCAGAGGAACCACCAAGAGTAAGGATGGGGTGTGCACCTAGGTGGCTCAGTGGATTGAGCATCTGACTCTTGATTTCAGCTCAGATCATGATCTCATGTTCATGAGATCAAGCCTGGCGTTGGCCTCTGCCCTGACAGCACAGAACCTGCTTGAGATTCTCTTTCTCCCTCTCTCTCTGCCTCTCTCTCCCCCTCTCTCTCTCAAATAAATAAACTTAAAAAAAAAAAAGGAGTAAGGAGGGGTGGTGGGATTCTGGCTAAACTGACCTACCAAGATTCATGCTAAAGACCAGGAAGGTGAGCAGACGTCACCTGGGGGATGATAGAGGATGAAGAACCCAATGAGATATGCAGGGTCCTCAGACATCAAGTGGGGGGGATTCTAGCTACCCTGGCTCAGAAGGATCCTTGTTAGAACTAGACTCTGCCAGGAAGGTCATGAGAGCCCAAGATTGGGCCTCGTCAAAAAAAGAGCTCGCAGGAGCCTAGCCAAAGTTTGATCGAGGAGAGAACCTTGTGGATGGGAAGTTAACACCTACCCTTCAGTCACTGAGCTCTTTATAGCACCAGGGAAGAGAACACAAAAAGATCCAACAAGGCAATGGCAGGGAGTGGTTTTCGAGGCACATTTCCAGTGCAGAACTGATGGGTAGATGCTAAGGATCCCAAACAATGATTCTGGGAAAGATAAGCTTTCATATCTTAAGAATATTAATAGATATTTCAATTCATGGATTTTAAAATGGTTTTATACATCTGGCAGGCAGTACAGTTGTTTAGTGAGATCTCACATTCAAATCCTCATTCTTTCTTCAAAAGAGGACTCGAGACAAATAAAGGCGCCCTGCGATGGTAAGAGAGGGAGAAGATGGAAAGGCTGATCCAGCTTTTCAGTTTCAAACACCAGATATTAAGGGCTGGCTGGAAAGAAGGCAATTCTTAATGTGGGAATTTTTCCCCACCACAATAAATACGGAAAGCCACGGACAGATGTAACCAAGGCAACCAATTTCCAGGAGTCGGGATAGTGGGTAGGGGGTTGTGGAAGCAGAGTGGCACCAGGGTAGCTCCCCTGTGAATTGGCGGGAGGAGCGGGCGTGTGTCTGCCAGGTGTGAGCCTAACTTGAATAAATATGCTTCCAGAGAGCCAATGAATTGTATCATGGGAGGTCTCTTGGACTCACCTAGAATGCATTAAGACTTGTATTTTGCTCTAGGACTGTAAGCCAAAATACCATTTTTAATTTTCCCCAAAAACATATGGCAATGGAAGTTAATACAGGGGCCTGATGAGCAGGGAGCTTAGATATAATGGATGAATTTTCATTTGGAAGCAGCACTATTCCTTGCATCTGAATGACAGTGGGCAGTATGATTGGTATATTATGCTCCAGGGATAATGCCTTCATTCACAGAACAAAGGAGAAGAGAGCCCAGGGCAGAGTCACTTGAGTTCTACTGAATAAAGAACAAAAAAGATAATCAGAAGTTAGCAGTGGTTTCTTTTATTTCTTCCCTCTCTCTTTGTTCCTTCCTTCCTTTGTCTTTACTCCACTCTTCTCAATGCCTTTTTAATTCTTCTTTAATTATTATATAGAAATAATTAAATAGTATATTGCATATAGAGAAAACAGTTCAGGGGGAGAAAGAAAAGGCATACCAAACCATACCCCACTGTGTTTTAAACTTTTTTTTTAAGTCTGTTTGTTTTGAAAGAGAGAGAGAGTGCATGCTTGCAGGGGAGGGGCAGAGAGAGAGGGAGAGAGAGAATCCCAAGCAGGCTCTGTGCTGTCCGTGTAGAGCCTGATGTGAGACTCAGTCTCACTGAGTGTGAGGTCATGACCTGAGCCCAAATTAAAAGTCGGACGTTCAACCAACTGAGCCACCAAGCACTCCTGTATTTTAACCTTTTTATTTTGAAATGGTTATAGATTAGTGGGAAGTTACAAAATAAAATACACACAGGCATATCCTATAACTTCTCCCAGTTCCCATCAATGGCAACATCAGTGGTGTCGCCATGTGGTACAGAATCACAAACAGGAAACTGACGTTGGTACAACGTCAGCGCTGGCTTTCCCCAGTTGTACACGCACTCGTGTGTGTGTGTGTGTGTGTGTGTGTGTGTGTGTGTGTGTGTTTAGTTCAGCTCAGTCTTATCAGATAAGTAGCTTTGTGTAACCACCACCACAAGGACATGCAGGATGCCTCCAGCACCATAAGGCCTCGTTTTACCCCTTTATAGTCACACCCACACTCACCCTCCGTCCGGAAGCCCTGGAAACCGCTGATCTATCCTCCAGTTCTATAATTTCGTTATTTCAAGAAGGTTATTTATCTTTTTTTACTCAGCATAATTTCCTTAAGATCCCTCCAAAACGTCATTTGGGACATATTATCAATAATCCATTTCTTTTTATTGCCACATACCTCCCTTTGGCGTGGATGTATTAGCGTGTTGAATCATTCACCTGTTGCAGAACATTTGGTTGTTTCTAGCTTGGGGCATTTATGAATGAACTATCAACATTTGTGCACCCCTTAAACATTTGAACTGAACCTTCAAATGGTTTTTAAAACCACTACTGATCATAAGGAAGTAAAGACCTATAATGCAATGAGAGTTGTTCACGAACATGACATGATTTCTGCTCTGTAAGGACACTGAAATTGAAATTTATTTTTACAAATCATCTGTTGCTACTCAAAGACAGAAAAACAAAAGATTCAGACCTCTCTTTTCTGTGAAACAGGCAATGGTTATTCGCATAAATTTCCATTAAATATCTAAGAAGTGTTAGCTTCACTTATATTAATGAAATCATTTCACTCTCAGTCAAGTTCAGTACTCAGGGTTTGACATATCTGTAATAGACACACAGTTATGAAGCAAGAACAGATGAAAGCAAAGCAAAGCAGGGAGTTTCAGAGGAACAGAAGAGTGAGGGACACCCCTGAACACGATCTCACACATGAGCCCAAGAAGCTAGGAAAATATAAACTTGACCCCTCCTTTTGTCCAGAGATGTCTCCAAGGTTAAAGTGCTCCCTTCACTGAGCAGACCCTAACAACAGGGATAATTCTGGAAGAATGACTGCAAAAGACTGATACTTGGAACATCTGAGAACCTTCAGATAGGTACCACCTCTGTCAGCAGACAAACCTACTACTCCTCTCCTGCCTGAGAAATCACTTATGAATGATCAGACTGCAAAACACAGTGAGCTCTCTATTCACCCTCAATATTCATGAGTGAAGCCATCAGGCTCACCAAAGATCTAACCCTGAGTTGCAAGGGACCCCAAAGGAGATTATGAATATCATGATGTATAATGCAGGAGTCTACACTTAGCACAGAAACGGCATAAACCACTCAGTTTCTGGTGGTTTGGAAGGCATTTCAAAATATTACAAGATCTCAGAATTAATTCATTAACAGTATCCCTGGTCATCTGCAATTGCAATTTACTACATTCTGATTGATGGAATGCTCACTGACAAAAATATTATGATAACTTTATTGTCTAATGTGGCTGGCATTCAGAAATTTTGCTTCAACAACTGTAAAATTCTGATGCATTCGCATAAGCATTTAAAAAAATACCCAGCTCATGCATGAGAAATCTCCCAGAAAACTACAAAGGGAGCTATGACGTGAGAATTTTCTAGTTTATAATTTACCATTTGTTCCTCCTTCTGATATTGAATTTTATGCACAATGTGCCTCTTGTAATATAACTACAACCGATGGCAAAACTAGAAAAGCATTTGAAGAAGAGAAACTTGAAAATATGTGTTTCCCATGGTAAGACCTTGACTTTGTGTAGATAGTGCCTTTAAGGTATTGAGCCAAGGGCTAATTCTTTGTCGTTGCTAGAAACTGGAGTCTGTATTTTGAAGGAATTAAAACAAACCAGAATTCATGTTCATTTCCTGTTGTTCAGCTCTGGCTGGCCAGCGCACAACCCTGACATTGTTGTGGTACTCCGAGATAAACATTGCAGCCGTGTGTATCCAGGCTACGGCATGGGAGCCATTTTGCGGTATCAGTTTCTTAGATAATTTGTCAGTCAAGAGTTCCATCCAAATTAACTTAGGAATATGAATTTCCCTTGCCTCAAAATAAAAGAAATTAATAATAGCAATTTGGGTCTGATTTATTTTCTTCCAAGGTTTTGAAAATAAGTTTTTTACTACGGGAAGAACAGTAGTGGTTGCCAGCAGAGGCATTTTGTGCTGGACCGATGGGAAAACTTACAGCTTAAAAGTGAGTCCTCTTTCTTTGGAAATCACAGACTGCCTCTTTTTCTCCACAGCTTTAGTGTAGAAAAAAAGAAAAGATGGACAATGTAAATTCTACAAAGGCTATATATAACGTATTGGTGAGATGGTATTTATTGGCCCCCAGCGTGGACAACTTGAATTGCATATGGTGGACCTATGGAACTTTCACTTCTATTAGTTGGCTGTGCTCTCTCAGCCTTCTGTTCTGCATGTGATAATGAGAGCTTACTTTAAAAAAAAAAAAAATAATGCCTTCTGTGTTCCCCCACTGTTTTGTGGGTTTTACATACCTTGGTTTTCTAAAGATCCCTCTGGGAAATTCTAGTAAATCTCCATTTTATAAATGGGGAAACTGATGTTTAGAGAGATTAAGTGGTTTGGTAAAGGCCCTACGGTCCTGTGTGCAGTAGTGCCTTCAACACACCTTCTCATGCAATGACTCTGCGAGCTTTGCACACTTGCTTCCCACACCTCTAGTGGACTGCAACGTCCTAGTGAGCCGTGCTGCGTCTCTCTGTTCTGTATGCCCAAAGCCACCATGAGCGCTCACCACGGGTTTGTGCTGACTTTGTTTCCATTTTCTCCAGGACTGGCTGTCACCAACAGGCTAGGCACGACACCACCGTGCCTGGGTATTTTCTTAATGTCCATTGTTCTCACGTCCCCACGTCTGTCCCCATTTTAACCCTCCCACAACAGACCACGGCGGGCTCCAAAGGATGAAATAGAGTAGGTCATAACCTACAGGCCATGTAAACCATTTTAGCCATGTGTAATAGAATAAGAAGCAATTCCGTCCTTGCTCAGGTAGTGCCAGGCGCCGATCTACTGAAAATACATCACTTGATATAAACTAATTTATTTCACCCACAAAATGTCTGCACTTCTGCCCAGAGAGTTTAAGTCACTTGCCCAAAGTGTCCTAGACTGAAAGGAGCGAAGCTGGGCTCCCGTCTCGGGGAGTCTGTCTTGTGAGTCCACACCCTTGGCCACTACACACGGCCCCCTGGTTTGGGAGCTTTGCGGTCCTCCAGCTAGGTGGTGTAGTCCTGCGAACATTTTTATAATAGCTGTAAAATTATATTTCTAATGAGAAGAGGTAGAGCGGGAAGAGGATGTATGATCGAAGGAAGAAAGAAACATGCCAGTTGCATGGCGGAGAGATCAGGACACTCATTTGGGAATATATCGCAGACGCCCGTAGAGACCACAAGGCAGTAGAGGGACGGAAAAACAGCTCCACAAGAAGTTCTGGAGGGAGCAGGGTTCCTCGCGTATCCAAACAAATATGGTCTGGGTACAGTGCACTAAACAGCTGCCTACCTCTCAGCTCCACGGGCTGCCGCTTCTCAGCATTTTTAGTGAATATGTCACATTTGCACATATTTGGGACTTTTGACCCAGGTCATTTTATCTTGCAACCAATACACATTCTTGTGAGGTGGCTGCATGCAAGACCATATACTAAGAAGTATTTTATGGTAGAGTACAATTTTAGGTCATACTGACATCGTAAATATAAGGGCCTTTGTTCCCGTAGGCGAAGATCCAACATCAGTTCTGCAAACCTTTATTTCACAACAGTTTCTCTGGCTTATGTTTTAGGTACATTGCTTAACTTGAAAGCAAACTAACAAAAAGAAAAAAAGGAAAAAAAAAAACCTTCATAGTTCCTTGCCTTTATTTCATTTTGAGTCATATTGTGAGCAATAACGCATCACACGATACAGTGCAGGGATTGATGCTCTGGGCATCAGAAAGCTGACAAAGAAAATAAGGAAATATATTTGTGCAGCTTCATGACAGACAGAGTAGCTATAGTAATGGCTTGCTTTGTGTCTTTTCCTGACATTAAGCAAACTCTCTGAACTTTCATATTATATATATTAGAAGTGGCCTGGAGGTGGGTAAGGATCCTATCATGCTGGAAATGATGAGGGTGAAAATCACTTCTCTAGGAGCTCAAAGGTTATTCTTTGGTTTCAACTAGTTTTTCCCCAACATCATGCCCGCAGAACTTGAAAGTTATTGGTTACTTACTTGAAATGTTTAAGCTTATATCAAGACATAGCCGAAGTGATCCTGTCATTTTTATCACATAGAAAATAGAGACAAATAGTAATTACATCTCTAAAACCATTCTTTTCCTCTATTATTTGGACTTACATATTTCATATTTTTTTGCATTATTTGAATTTCAACTACGAGTGATTTATCAACAATGAGAATATTATGTAGAACTGGGTCACCAAGATTTATCTAAGCGTTTAAGGAGACATTTCTAGATGTAAGAATCATGATGTTTTCCTAGTCCAAGTAACAAAGGCATTCCTAAGTTAATGTTAAGATTTTCCCTCATTTTTCATGAAATAAAACATTAAGAATAAAAGAGAAATTCCCTTTTAACCCACCTCAGACATTTCTCTCTGTTCCTCAGAGGCTACCACCGTCATGAAATTCAGTGTACGGGGCCACCTGGGTGGCTCAGTCGGTTAAGGAACTGACTTTTGATTTCAGCTCAGGTCATGATCTCACAGTCATGAGATCAAGCCCCATGTGATGCTCCATGCTGAGCATGGGATCTGCTTGGAATTCTGTCTCTCTCCCTTTGACACTTCCCTGCTTACACACATTCTGTCTCTAAAATAAAAAAAATATATACATATATTTTTTTATTTTAAAAAGAAATTCGGTGTATCTTTTTAATCTATGTTTATATGATTTCACTCAATAGATAGACAGACATATAGTTGAAAAACTAGCTTAAACCAAAGAATAGCCTTTGTGTATATACGTGTGTGTATACATATATGTATATGTATTTATACACAATATCATTTCATCAATGTTTTTAAAATTCACATAATTGGGATCATGTAATACATATGTGAAATTTGCATTTCCGACTCTATATTTTACATTTGAGAACTACCTAGGTTGCTTCATTGTGTATTTGGCTAATTTATTTTAACTGCTGAGTAGTGTTGATTCCATATATACGTTCTCTGTGTATGCAATCATATTATTTACATTTGTCCATTCCCTATTACTGATCCCTTAGGTTATTTCCATTGTTTGGGCACTGCTGACCTCTAGGCGTGAACAGTCTTGTAGAGGTGTTCCGGGCATAGGTGCTCAGATTTCCCTGGAAGTTCTACCTAAAAGCAGACTTACTGAGTGATTAGGCATCTGCATATAGGACATGACCAAGTATTGCCTCATTGTCACCGAGGTGACTGGTTTATTCTCACGTGCAACGTATGAGAGTTCTTGTTCCCCATCGTCTCTCCCGCACGTAATATTGTCAGACTGTCTAATTGTTTGACAGCCTGTGGAGTGTAAAGAATTGGCCTGTGTTTGGTTTTTATTCTTTCAACTGCTAATAGGCTTGAGTATCTTTTAATATGTTCAGTAACCATACATTCTAGATTTTTTTCTACTGTGCATCAGCTATATGTATACGTATTGACCTTGCTTTTGTTTGACCTTTTTAACCTTTATCTTAAAATTTTAATTTTAATATTTTAATATTTTTAATTTTAATATTTGTAATTTTAATTTCAATATTTGTAAGTTATCTGTGCTGCCAATATCTTCTCCCAGGACATGGCTTGTTTTTTCAACTTAGTTTACGGTTTTATGTTTATGTTTTTGCTTTTATCACATAGGGGTGTAATTTTGATGTCGCTAAATGTGCGAATAGAATAGTAGCTCAGAATGTGGCCTCTAGAAGCAAGGGACCGAGGGTCGTAATTCTCCCTCCGCTGCTTGCTGGATGTGGGACCATCAGCAAGTTCCTGAACATCTTTTTACCTCAGTTTCATAATCTGTAAAATGGGAAAATAGTACCTGTCTCAAAACTGTTGTCTTGGAAATTAACTGTAAATCAACTAGAATATTGCCTGTTAGAAAGCTAGAGGTATGTGTTAGCTATTAGGAGTTGTGCTTTTAATATATTGTTTTTAAACTCTTTCCTAGCACTACTGATTTATGGACGTATTTCTGTATACATTTAAAGGTTAAATGTTAGGTCATCTTTGTTACAAATATGTATTTTTCTCACAAGAATTGGGTTCTGGAACTGGTACATAGTTTTATGTTTAAATACATACTGGCTTATCTAAATTATGTCTATATCTTTATTAAATTTAGTTCTTTACAGATTACTTCTATTTGAAAAAAGAGCATTTTGGTAGTGAAAGCAAACTTTAGATTCTAAAATTGAACATGCATGGAAGTTACAAGTGTTTCAGAAATAACTTTTATATTATACTAAATTGAATGATATAATTGGGAGAAAGTTCACCATGAATAATATCCAAACACTTGAAGTAAGAATGTGTGAGACGCAGGCATAATCTGTGTTTATCGGATGAATAAATAGTTTGTTTGCTTTTTTAAAAAAGCATCCACCTAAAAGCAGCTTTTAGGAGAAGAAATCAAGTATATAAGATATACAATTGCATAGAATCCCCTAACAGAGAGTCAAGTGAGCACTTAATGGAAATAAAATCCAAACCAGGTCTCTCTTGGGACTTCCATTTTCTGTGATCAGTCATACTTTTAATGCATTTTAACTGTGCTAAAGGAATCAGGATTTTAAATGATTGGTGCTCTTTATCTGGCGAAAAGGAAGCTTCCTCTGCTTTGAGAGGAATAGTTTCATATTCACTGCGAACGGCATTCTTTCAAATGTAAGGGGGAAAAAATGTCTCATCTTGTTTCTGTTGCATCATCATCAAATTGAAACACTTTTGAAAGAGATGAACAAAAAGTAAATATTATAGGAAACTCTGATGTGTGGTCTGACACATAAAATCACCCGTCATTGTGCATGAGCAGATACATCTCACAGGATGAGTAAAAGCTGTCACACCACCTTATTTGTGGTAGAGTGACCCAAGACATTTTCTCCCAGCGCTCCACGGCGGAAATGTAAGATAGAGAAGCAAGAAACACCTTGCAAACTCAAACACTGCCACATTTCTCTATTACTCAGTGTGACATTTATGCAACAGAAACAAACCCCCCTCCGACTCCAGCGTTTTCACACAACAGTGGTTTATTTCTCACTCGTGCTGTGTCTTCTCTGGGTTGGCAGAAATCTTCCTCCCTCCTACTCAGGGACCCATCTCAGTGGGGGATTAGGAGAGAGAAAGAGAGAGAGAGAGCATGGAAATCTCGTGGCTGCCCTTCCGTGCTTGGGGCAGGAAGTGGCACTTGTCCCTTCCTCTCACGTGGCTCCATCTACGTGCAAGGGTGCGTGAAGTGCGTTCTTCGCTGAGCGTGCGAGGAGAGGAGTGGTGAATGCAATGACTTCTGTTGACTTATTCGTACTGTTTCTGGTGGATGGGAAGCCACTTGAGTGTGTGTTTCCCTCCACAACGTTTTATTGTGAGTTAGAAATATGAGCTTTGGAGTTTGGCGGATTAATTTAAATCCTTGTTGAGTTCCTTATGATCCGTGTGGTCAAGTTATCTAACGCCAAATAAGCCTGTTTTCGCCACCTCCCAAAACGACCATTGAGGTTGACAGGAATCAGAGGAGCCAAGGTATACAGTAAGCACTTAGTAAAGGGTGATACTGACAAAAGAAACATAGCAGCATAGAGATAGTAGTAAACCCTAGAGGGTTAACATGAGACCATCTTTATCGTACCAGAAAAATATTGTTATCAGTTTCCTGGGGCCCCCATAACAAGTGACCACAGCTGAGTGGCTTAAAACAAAAGAAATGTATTCTCTCAAACTCTTTGGAGGCTCTAAGTTCAAAATCAAGGTGTCAGCAGGGCTGTGGTCTCTATAAAGGCTCGGGAGGAGGATCCTTCCTTATTTCTTCTAGGCTCTGATGGCATCCAGCCTTGGCTTGTAGATGCCTAATTCCAGTCTCTTCATCCTTTTTCATATAACCTTGTCTTCTGTGTGTCTCTTGTAAAGACAGTTATCATGGGATTTGGGATGATCTCATCTGAAGACCTTTTCCTTAATTCAAACATCTACTAAAACACTTTTTCCCGGGCACCTGGGTGGCTCAGTTGGTTAAGGGTCCAACTTCGGCTCAGGTCATGATCTCACGATTCGTAGGTTCGAGCCCGGCGTCGGGCTCTGTGCTGACAAGTCAGAGCCTGGAGCCTGCTTCAGATTCTGTGTCTCCCTCTCTCTCTCTGCCCCTCCCCCACTCACATTCTGTGTGTGTGTGTGTGTCTCTCTCTCTTAAAAATAAATAAGCATTAAAAAATATTTTTTCAAAAGCGCTTTTTCCATTAGTAGTCATATACAGTTTCTAGAGATTTAATGTGGACATATCTCCTGGGGGTGAGGGGCACCATTCAACTTACTACAACTATGAAAGCATTTTTTTTATTCCTATTTAAAATCTCACTTACTGGGGCACCTGGATACCTCAGTTGGTTAAGCCTCTCACTCTTGGTTTTGGCTCAGGTCATGATCTCACGGTTCGTGAGTTCAAGCCCACATCAGGCTCCATGCTGTCAGTGCAGAGCCTGCTTGAGATTCTGTCTGTCTCTCTCTCTCTCTCTGCCCCTCCCCTTCTCTCTCTCTGTCTCTCAAAAAAATAAATACATACATACACTTAAATTTATTAAAACAATAAAATAAAATGCTACTAACTGAACCAGTGCATGCAACTTTTAAAATATTGACCTTAGGATTACTTTTCTGTTTTAAGTATGGAACTTTATAGATAACATATTACCACTATATGGCACATACCTTTTTGAAATAAGAAAAAGTTGCATTGGACTGAATTTGTAAAGTTATCATTTCATGTATCAGTTGTGTGTATGGTTTTCACCATTGTGCAGCTGTTTTCCAGTTTGATAAAATGGATTGGTCAGGGAGCAAGATGCCCAGGAAACAGTCACATGTCCCTTAAGATACTATTCTTGTGTTCATGTATACCGATCACAGCTTTTCTGAACACTGATTCATACCAGAATTCCCTTTCCTTTTCCCTCTGTAAATATATCCAGAAGCCCCCTCTAAGGTACAGATTAAAGGTCTAAAACCCACTTGCTGTTGTGCAACTGATGAGCTATTCATAGAAGCTGCTGGATCAGAGCAAAAGATTTAGTGAAATAAGTGTAGAAAAGCATTCTCAAAATGATACCTGTCTGTAATTGGCATCTAGATTTCTTACCAATCATTGACATATAAAAAGGGGCATGTAGAAAGTATTTGCATGTGTAATGAAAGAGTTATGCACATGTAGACATTTTAAATTTATTTATATATTTAATAAATCATTCAAAATTAACCTATGTCGCCTTCATAGATGAACTCTGCACATTGTCTTTGGCACATCGTGTATATGAACAACCCTTTCTCCCTAGGTCGTCTTATAAGATGTATTTGTAAAGCGAGAAATCGGGACTGTATATTCAGTTGGTGGTAAAGTGTTATAATTTGTAAATGACTTAATTTGAACTAATAATCAGCTGAAAGGAACTGCTCATGTGATATGTCTAGAAGAAGGAATAAATTTATCGAGCCTTCTTTATAATGCAAAAGGAGGTTATTTCTTTCTTAGACAATCTCACAAAGTCTATATGAAACTAGTCAGACTCGTATTTTAAAATAACTAAAATTGGGTAGGACTGCATCTATGTAAAAGCTGTTGCAAGAGAGGAGTATAATAGGTTGGGCTTTGTAAAAAAAAAAAAAAAGGAGCTGTTCTCTGAAAATTACTGAACAGTGTCCATTTATAACACGCTAGTGCCTGTGAATCAAAAGAGATCTACATCAAATGGATTACAGTTAAGATTGTATCAAAATGGGATCTTTTTTCTCAGTAAAAATCTAAAGGACACACCGTGGAGCCACCATGGCTACTCCAATGCATCTTTGTGTCTTCTAGTCTAGGGTCCTTGGTTTCTAACCAGTGCATTATATCTGTGTATTCTCTTTTTTACAGTTCAGCAGAAGAGCAGTTTCACTGGCAATCACAAGGTAAAGTACAGCTTCTTGATGAAACTTACATCCATTTCTGCGTGTATGTCTACTGATTAATATTCTTGTGAACTTTAGACAAAAGACTGATAAAAATGAGTATGAGAACACCATGACACTAAAATTAAATGTTCCTGTGATAGCTCGTGATTCCCTGAGAGCTGAGTTCTCTCAATTCCCTAGAAACCTTTGGGTTTTTCATGGATACCTGGAATTGGCTGGCCTTGGCTTTTGATACTGGTTGACCAAGGATTACAATGCGAAATCTAATGAGAACCTCATGAGATAATGTCTTTGGTTAGGATACTTTCCATTATTAAATAGTAACCTGAAGCTTTAATAATAAGAGCATCATGTGTTTGTTCATCACTTTAAAATGTTGTGTTTCAGATGGTCAAAAAGACATCGAAGATGAACTTACAACAGGTCTTGAGCTGGTGGACTCCTGTATTAGATCCTTGCAGGAATCAGGAATACTTGACCCACAGGATTATTCCACAAGTGAAAGTAAGTCAAATGACAATGATGCTTGAAGACAATTTTAAAATATAAGAGTATACTTTATTATAATATAATTAACATAAAAAGCTATATCTAAGAGGACTTCAACCTGTGTTTGTACATGTTTTATCCATTTCACTCCACTGTCATCTAATTCCTTCCCACATTACCCATCCCAACTCACGTTAGATTATAGTCTCTCTTAAATCAGCAATTGAATCTAGATTTCTCACAAATTACTGACAGAGTGGGGATTCTCACCAATTTTCTGATATCCTTTTTGGCACCTAGCTAGACTATCACATTGAATGAACTCACCATATATTTGTTTAACCAGTACAGTGTCTGCTTTGAAATTTACTGTGAATGCTTTACATACACAGATCATTGTTGGTAGAGATCATAAACAGTACAACAGCTATGCAACAAAACAGAAAGAATCAATGAAATATATTCAGTACTAACTACTTAGTATTATGCTATAGTACTCTGCAGTAGCCCCTTGTATTTCTATATGTAGCCACCTTGAATTTGCATATTAACCTCGACAGAATATTTTAAAATTTCTTCATCTCCTCCTAATTATATATATTTTCAACCATAGTGGTTGAGGCTTAGGAATAAAAGTGCTGTGAATTGAAATGAGCTTCACTTTAATAAATCATAAAATTCTCTTGACTTAGTTTAATAAAATCCCACAAAAAGCTAAAAATGAAATCATTAAAACATATATCACACTGGTAATTTCTATATCAGAAATCAGTGGAGCATTTCATTTCTTAATTAAAAAAAATAAAATCTCCTTGAATACCCATCAAGGTTTGCTATTTAAAAGGAAGATATAAGAATAAGATAGCATACTTATCTTGAAACCATTAAATTTACACATTAGTTCACTTTCTCTACAATTTTTATAATACCACTACTCTTAGGATAACATCATCATGAATATCCAGATTTATTCAAACCCATTTGAATCCCCTCAATAAAACTTCTCAAATAAGATGCATGATTTATAGTATCCTTGTTATCTGTATTTTATATTTTAGAATGTAGCCTCATTACTTATCTCTCAGTCAATAAATGCATTTCTCTTATAGGGGTAGTTGTAGTCTGACTTATATTTAATTAATATTTGAGGCACATGTACTCCCTTTGTTAGAGTAAGGAAAATAGAGATAAAATAGCATCTCTTGGGAGAGAGTTGATATTTGATATCATATTTTTCATATGATAATAGAGAAACATTCTCTTATGAGCTTAGGAGAGGGAATAACCTTCAAGACACAGAAGGTACAGAAAAAAAGAAGGAAGAGAAGTAAAATACGAGGCAAACAAGTTGAAACAGGAGGGATGAATCAAGTGTATTGGTCTAGCCCTACAGGTGAGCACACTGAATTCTTTGAAAAGAATAAAAAGTTTGTAATAAGGATAAGATAGTTATGTGATGTTGATAAGGGACATATTTATATTAATGAAACAAATGTTGAAGTTCAAGGAACAGAGTAGTAACAGCAATTATAATCAATATAAACTAGGATTGGGAAGAATTTGTGAGATGAACTGGAATTTAATGCAGGAACATTAGGCCAGGTCAAAGAGGAATTATCGAGTGAAAATGTTTTTGCTTACAAGGATGTGATAAACTCATACTAACATCTAGTGAACGTGATGTACCAAACAGAATAATACCTGAATATTAAAATAAAAATTATTAAGAATGAACAGAGAAATTGATGAAAAATACCGTTGTGAACATTTCAATGCGCAGAATCAGACAGAATTCAGGAAGAGAAAGACACGTAAAATTGGAATACATAATCGACAAACCAATGTAATAACTATATCTAAAAAGTTAGATCCATTGAATGATAGTATACATTTGTTATATATGTCCAGGAAAACTTAGAAGACTTGATCAGCTATAGGGCAGTAAAGACAATCTTAAAAATTAAAAAGTACAGAGGGGTGCCCGGGTAGATCAGTCAGTTAAGCATCTGATTCTTGATTTCATCTCGGGTCATGATCTCATGGTTCATGAGATCGAGCCCCACATTGGGCTCTGCACTGAAAGCATGGAGCCTGCTTGGGATTCTCAATCTCTCCCCTCTTTGCTCCCCCACCCCACCCCAGTCATGCTTCCTCTCTCTCTCTCTCTGTCTCTCTCTCTCTCTCTCTCTCTCTCAAAAAAAAAAAAAAAAGTCATCTTAGAAAAAAGTACAGAAAGGCCACCTTCTTTGGTAATGATCTAGTAAAATTAAAAGTAAATAAAATGATAAAATATATCCACGGTAAAATTAATAAAATGCATTTGAATCTACAAATAAAAATAGAAATAAAAAGAAAGTTACATACTATTTAAAAAGCAAGTAAAATAGGGCGCCTGGGTGGCTCAGTCGATTTAGTGTCCAACTCTTGCTTTTTGGCTCAGGACATAATCTCACAGCTCATGGGTTCGAGCCCTGCATCAGGTACCATGCTGATGGAGCAGAGCCTGCCTGGGATTCTCTCTCTCCCTCTCTGTCCCTCCCTTTCTCTATCCTTCTCAAAAATAAACTTAAAAAATAAATAAACAGAAACAAATAGAATAGTGATATTTTATAATGAAAATACAGGGGTAAGGGGGAGAAACTGTACTCAGTAAATCTTAACTTTAGGGGCGCCTGGGTGGCTCAGTCGGTTGAGCAACCGACTGCGGCTCAGGCCATGATCTAGCGGTTTGTGAGTTCGAGCCCCGCGTCGGGCTCTGTGCTGACAGCTCGGAGCCTGGAGCCTGCTTCCGATTCTGTGTCTCCCTCTCTCTCTGCCCCTCCCCAACTCACGCTCTGTCTCTCTCTGTCTCAGAAATAAAATAATAAAAAAAAATTTTTAACAAAGATCAGATCAAAGAATGTAGTACTCATTTTGGGGAAACCTTAAAAAGAGCTAAATAAACCAAAGAAATTAGAAAGATGGGAATAATAAAAGTAATGCAGAGATAAAGTAATATAATATAAAATAGTAGAAGAGATAAATAAAGTGATAAAAGGAGTAAATATAGGAAGTTAAAAAAAATTTTAATCAACTGATAATCCTGAGTTTTCCTAATTGAAACACTCTCTACACATGAGAGAAATGGAATGAATTTTTAGTGTTCACTTTTCATTTCCTGTAATATGTGTTCAAAAATTTTATCTACAAAAGATGTATCTTTGTTCCAGGAAAGTTAAATACTCCAGTAGGGTTTTTTGGAATGTATTTGGTAACTGCTGGATTTTTGTCTTTTGGAAAGATTAGTTATGTCCTGTTACTATGTACTGGGTTATTTTGAAGACTCCTAGGATTTTAGTTGTTTGTTTTTCCTGCAAGCCCCTGCTTTGTTGTTTGAGATAGAAAAGTAACAAGGCAAAATAAACCAAAAACAAAAACAAAAACAACTCAAATAACCCAGGTGATAAAATCACCATCCAAAACTTTTATGCCAAAGGATCAAAAACCACAATGAAGAGTATTGTTACTCTTTTTTTTTTTTAATGTTTCTTTATTTATGAGAGAGAAAGAGAGACAGCCGGGGAGGAACAGAGAGAGAGACACACACACAGAATCTGAAGCAGGCTCCAGCTTCTGAGCTCCAAGCTGTCAGCCCAGAGCTGGACACAGGGCTCGAACTCAACAACGTGAGATCATCTGAGCTGAAGTCGGACACTTATCCGACTGAACCACCCAGGTGCCCCTATTGTAATTCTTCAGATACATTTGTTCTTAATATTTTCAGAGTAACTTTGAGACAGAACTAATTAAGTAAAATTGGGGAAATTAATTTTAATTTTTTTAATGATTTATTTATTTTTGAGAGAGAGAGAGAGAGAGAGAGAGAGAGAGAGAGCAGGGGAGGGGCAGAGAGAGACACACACACAGAATCTGAAGCAGGCTCCAGGCTCTGAGCTGTCAGCACAGAGCCCGATGCGGGGCTCGGGCACGTGCACTGTGAGATCATGACCTGAGCTGCAGTGGGACACTTATCCAACGGAGCCACCCAGGCATCCCAGGAGACTAATTTTAAAATATTGCGTAGGTAACTATCATTTCAGGGATCAATTATGGCTAATTTTAAGTGTTTAGAAGGCCATAAAATAAAAGTCTCTCTGTTGCTCTTGTATTTGTATCAGGGTCCAGCTGGGAAATAGATTCTACTCAAGAGTTTAACCGAAGAGAAGTTCATTAAGGGACTATTTGCAAAGGAGTGGGCAAGATCGAGGGAATAAAAGGTGTCTGTTGAGGTGCTCAGGTAGCAGCAACAGAGGGCAGCCCTTCCCACGGTGGACATGAAGGAAAAGTCTAGGGAACAGGACCAGCCGTCAAGAGGTGTGGCAGGAGCAGAAGGATAAACACCCTAACTTCTCTCCTCCTGCTTTCTGATGTCCCCATGCCTACTATTGGCCAAATCTGATCACAAACCAAAGAGCAAGGGGCCCTCGTGAGACTCTACATGGCAAAAAGGGCAGAGAATGACTACGGGAGTGAAGAAGCAATCTGCACAACATCCCATCAAGTAGTAGAACAACATACCGTGTTCATGTTCTTGTTTTATAAACAACACATTGAGATCCGGTGACTTTTTGACACATTTCATATAGTTAGTGCAAATCTAACAAATATGTGTCACAGAGTCATTAGGAGAATTGCTATTGTTTACTGGGGGAAAAGAAAAAGTTATAGAACCTCAGCGATAGAACCTTAGCTTCTCACATAATGTACAGCTTGATCCAAACTGCTGTGGACTAAATACCTTATTTAATCCGTGTATCTTTGGAGATATAAACTCAGAGAGAAGTGTGATTAGGTCTTATCCAAAAATTAATAAAACTATTTGCCAGTCAAAATCAGAAATAGAATGGACAACTTTGGAGAAAATGACTTACATGTTTATAGACAATGTTAATTTGTTTAAATACTGTATTTTGAAACAGTAATTATTTTTATCTGGAGCATATTGACAAATTTAAATTCCACCACATTCTAGAGAACCCCAGCATTCGGGAGGATGAAAAACTTAGGAGCTTATTATATTCTGAGTGTTATGGCAAAGAAAGGGCGGTTATTCTGAGATTTCAAATCAGAACATATTCAAAAAAATCAAGAATCAATCATGTAACCTACCATTCTGAGCAGACAGAATCCAAATTGAATAATCATATATACTTGGACAGAGGTGGATATGTTATTTAGTGTTGATTTACAGTCTGTCATTTTTATTTAATTACTGTGATTATTCTTAATTGTTATGCAGCAAGAGAATTGTTGAGGGATCAAGTTAGTAAGATACTGTAAAATATAACGCCATCGAGTCTTATGCAGTAATAACAATAAAGGTGAGGGACATCCTTATAAAGTGAATCTTTTCATAATTCCTAGTAAGCATGGCACCAAAGGATGCAGAACACTTTTAGGAGTAAAGGTTTTTATAGTAACTAAAATAATCAAAAAATAAATGTATACACCACGGCTCACAATATTGATGTCACGCTCAGGGAAAGAGAACTGGTTCGTTTCCTTTTCTTTTATGGTGGAAACCAGTCCTTAGGCAGACCCAATGAAGAGCCTCTGAGAAGGGGTACAAGGCAGCCCATCCCACCCTTGGAGTCAGAAAACCTGGATTTAAAAGTCCTCCTGCTCCCACTGCTCCACCAGTGGTTGAGAACTATCACCCGGAATCTGGAGATCCCAAGTCTTTTCCTGGAAATGCATTTATTCAAGTTAGTTGAGTTGCTCCTTGGGTTGTTCATTTCCTGTAAAATCACTTCATCTTATGCCTTTGGTTTTTGAAATGCAAATGACAGTCTTCTTTCCAGAAGTTTGTCATGGTTCCAAGTCTAAAATTATCTTTAAATACTATATGCATCTATTTGTTTCCTTTCAAAATTCACTCACATCCATTTCCCTTACTGCCTTTGGTGTCATGGGGCCAGTAGGAAGTTAACAGTGGCAGAAATGGTAAGTACGAGCAAAAGTCAAGGGAAAACACCCAGGTGACACACAGGACATAGTAATATCCACCTAGAAGCTGTAGTTAATTTCCCTTCCAGATGCTTCAGGTTTGCAACAATTTCTTTTTCTCTGATTTCCTTCTATCACATGGATATTCAAGGGTGATGTTCTACCTTTTCCAAAGAGGCAAACATGGGAATCGAAGGGATAAACAAAGGCATGAAGTACCAACGCTTCCTTCTCCATTTCCAAAGCAAGGGAGGACATGATGCAAATTTCTCGTTAAAAACATCATTCTCACCCGTGTGAGTAGGGTGTCCTGAGATCAAGCACAGAGTTTAAAGCCCAATGGGGATTTTTAATAAAAATAAAATTGGGTTTTGGAATTGTCAAAGTGTCCAAAACACGGGTGTCCAAAACATAAATATGAGTATCAAACAAAAGCTGGTGAAAGGAAGGAAAGTATCAGAACAGGCATGAGTATAAGAAAAGTTACAGAGGCGAATGAATGCCCCGGTGAGAAAGTCAGAACAAGCAAACTCTTTCTCAGGAGACAGTGAAAGGAGGGGCGTTCTGGTAATACCTTGTGGAGACATCTTGTGGGATTCCCCCAGAACTTAAAACACTCAAACTGCCCCTGGTCAAACAATAAGCCACTGCAACAGCAACTGATAACAATCAAAGCATAATACGCTGGGTTTTTATTGCATCAGTATGGGCACAGGTGGTGTTACAGTCATTCATTTTTTTTAACATATGTATTAAATACTTATTAAAGGAAGCACAGAGAGTCTCTGCCCTGGTGGCATTTACATGCTAGTCAGCAAAGGCTGAAATCAAGTAATCTGAATACTATAAGGTCAAGTAGATAATGGCTACAAGCAAAAAAATAAAAATAAAAAAAAATAAGACGTGGAGTAGAATAGGGTTCTCAAAGTGTACTTGGGCATCGTGGAGGGTCCCGAGACCCTTTCAGGGAGGCTGCAAAGGCATGAGTTTTCACAAAAATCCTACGATGTTACTTGCTTTTGCATGCGCATTCTCGCCCAGTGAGGGTGAAGGCGTCTCACCGGAGCCACGTCACAGGGGTTTTCCAGAGGCTACATGGTGCGCGATGGCATCACTGTCATCCGTTTCAAAGATCTTTCGGTTTTAATACAGTGAATAGCATTCTCTATCACCCATACAAATAAAAGCTCTTTGCAGTCCTCAGTGATTTTTTAGAAGCATGAAAGTGTTATGAGAACTGCTCCAGTTTTGAAAGAATGATCAAAGGGCCAGGAAGACCTCCGTTGGGAGAAGATGTTGGATTAGGGACCTGAACGGAATGCACAGCCAAGCCCTGCAGATCTCTAAGGGAAAAGTCTGTGATTTGTGGCAAATCACACACTGGTTCTTTAAGTTAGTATACTCCATAAATAAATTAGTTTTCAGCATTTAGCTTTTAAATTTTGTTTCCTGCTAAACTGGTTTCTATTAATTTTCTATTTCTTTTCATAATTCTTGATAATAAGAACTATGGATCTATTATCTTTAGGCAATTAATTTATGAAGAAGTATATATAATGCTTTTCCTCTGTGCGCTACATTAAGTTTTTTAAATGGTAAATAATCTGAAGATAAAACTTTACAAGGAAATAGTTGGGAATTGTAATGAGCTATAAAAAATACTGTTCTGTGATGATAACATCATGTAAAATCCCATGCATAATAAAATTCTTGAGCGATACATTTTAAACTAAAGTTATACATTTGAAGTTCATTTTGTGGTAAATGTCATTTTGTTAATTCCCCTCTATTGGTTACAGCTGTAAAGAAACTGAGTTGTTGCATAAGTGTGAGTACATCACCGACCTTCTATTTATCCATATACAATAGGAAAACTTGAAAAAGCCCACTGATTAGGACAATAGCATTGGTTGAATCTAAATCAGTTTAAAAACTAAATGAGTACTTTTCTAATCCTGGGACCGCTAGAGCTGTAATTTTCACCTAAAGCATTGCACACTGAAAGCAGCTGCCCAGACAAACTTGACATTCTGCAGACAGACTTAAAAATCAAGTGTAGAAACACACCTGTCCTCGGAATAATTCCACATCACTCGGAGCTTCCTTGCATAACAACCTTCTCGAGCTTTTTTCTTTGGTTAATTCTAGGAATAGTGGATGGGCTTAACTACCATTTTCAGGGAAATTCCTCAGTGAAATGCCTACAGTTGAGCTTTGAGAGTTACTAGTGAAGATTAGAAGAAAATAACTAGTTTAACACCACGAACCACCTGTATTCCAAGTAAGCTTAAGCTGACAAGTTTTCCAGAATTCACAAAGAGGAAATGGCCACTCTAAATGAAACTGATTAGTAGTTCGATTTAAATAAAAGTCAATATTTGTACTCTATAAAGTTAACTTGCAGTTAGATATGACCAAAATGCTATGAGCTTATTAAAATCAATTTGATAATCTTACAAATAATTGACAACTTCTCATTGATTTTGTGATTTATAACAGCCCATTTGTATATGTCTATATAATTTCCACCAACTATTTCCTCTATTCTTGGTCAATATTTTTTTTATAAAGAAATATGTTCTCTTTCTCTTCAGTTGATGTGGCTCTGAGAGTTTACGCTCATTTAAAGCACAATAACACTTAACCTTCAAATCTGTCTTAACCTCCCAGAAAGACTGGAGAATGAGAGGGTAGAAATGAATGCATATTCTGTCAGTTATAGATGTATGTGAATCTTGGTGGCGTTATCCTTCATGGTCTATGTAAAGATAAGTTTTTATATCATTTTGACAGACTCAATTTAGCCTAAGAGTAAATGTTTCTAAACTTCCTGACAAACGTAAATCTAAACAAAGCTGCCAAAGTCAGGTGTCCAGTCCTGAAACGGTCTGTCTCAGTTTGCGTGTTTATTATTCCTTTGATAATGCGGAATTAACAGCCTCAACAGAACATTCATGGAGTGCCTGTCTGAGGCATTGCCTAATTCTAATGGTTTATTTTAGTGCATTCTTGTTAGTAACACTTTGTTTTTAATGGTAAAAATGACCCTTTGGAGTTAAATTGATAATCACCCTTTAGAAACCTTATCTTTTTTCCCCCTAAGTGTATTTATTTATTTTGAGAGAGAGAGAGCAAGAGCGAGCAGAGAAGGGGCAGAGAGAGAGGGAGAGAGAGAATCCCAAGTAGACAACATGCTGTCAGCACAGGGCCCACCATGGGGCTCGATCTCAGGAACGATGAGATCACGACCTGAGCTGAAATCAAGAGTCAGATGCCTAACCGACTGGGCCACCCAGGCGCTCCTAGAAACTGTCATTCTTGTGGCTTCAACTTCCACTATTGATGACTTTGGTAGCTCCGTCTCTGTCCTCAAGTCTCACCCACGTGCAATCAAACTTTGATCTTGGAAATTGCCAGGTTATATTTGAGCCAGTACTGAAATCAAGCTCAGAGTCCCTTTCTAACTACATAAATCCTCACCATCTCCTTCTGCTCTGTAATTTAAAAATTAAGCCCATCCTTCCGTAAAACACACCCACTAATTTCTCTGCTTGGGAATGCCACATCGTTGGGAGTTTCGGCTTTCCCACCCTCACCTGTGAGTGTGTGTTGTATTCTGGGACAGGTGCTCAAGTAGAGCAGACCAGAATTAGCAACTCCCAGTAAGTCACCTTAGAACTTACAGATTCAGAAGGTACGTGCGTGATTACGCCAGTGCATTACTGTCTGCTGGCTTTTCTGGAAAGACTTACTCTGCTCTGTGCGAACCTCCCGGGCCCCCACTGCAGTGCTCGCAGTCAGCTACACGGTGGAGTCATTTTGTCTCGGCTTCACTCCTGCCCTCTTCGTCACTAAGTCCCCGTGAGCTTTTCTTTCAAAACGTCTCCCAGCTGTGCACCTCTCTCTCCCTTCCTCAATTCCAGCGGGTTTTCTTTCTCTGCACTGCAGGAAATTCCCGGTCCTAGTCTCTCCAGTATCTAAGCAGTGTCCTGCTGCCTTCATTGTAAATGTTCAGAATTCTGGGGCGCCTGAGTGGCTCAGTCCATGAAGTGTGCACCTCTTGGTTTCGGCTCATTTCATGATCTTGCAGTTCATGGGACTGAGCCCTGCTCTAGATTCTGTGCTGACACTGTGGGGCCTGCTTGGGATCCTCTCTCTCCCTCTCTCTGCCCCTCCCCTGCTCATGCTGTCTCTCTCTCTCTCTCTCAAAATAAATAACTAAACTTAAAAAAAAAAAAAAGTTCAGAATTCTGCTTCCATCCTATTACCCTCTGTCTAGAGAACCCATTGCTGTGTGATACTGTACAAATCTCCCTGTCAAATGCTTAACATTTCTCAAGAGTCTGGGCTGCTCAGAGGGTTAAAGCAACCCGGTGGGGGTAGGATGAATTCTCTCTGAGCCATCAGGCATCAAGGCAGGCTGCAAGGAGGAGGTAACATTTAAACATCACTTTGAGGATGAGTTTTGATATTGACAGAGAAATGAATTTTAAGCTGAGGGGACAGAGGGAAGCTTTGCTTTCTCATCTCTTGGCTCTGACGACTAGGGGTTGTTTGGGCTTGTTTTCAATTTTACACAGGCCACTTCAATGATCTATGCCTTGAATGTCTCATTTGTCAAATGAAAGCTCACGAGGTGTTGAAGGGAAACATGAAGTGACACCTGGGGTAGCGCTGGAATAAGGTTTTCGGGACAAACAAACCCCAGTCAAGGTTTTGTTATTATCAGACCACGTGGCTATGTGATTAGATCTAGTGACTAACTGAAAACGGACATCTGTAAAGGAGTTTATGCTTTTGCAAACATCTTCCCATCCATTGTCTCCTTAGGTGCTCAAATTTGCCAAGGTTAACATTTGTAGAGACACAGTAATGGAGTGTGGTTAAGAACACACACTCTGAAGCCAGATGCCGCACCTGCAGGCAGCCCTGGGTGGCCTCAGTGCCCCTCTCAGTCCTGTTGACACAAGCAGGATGGTTGGAGGTGCCTTCCCACTGGCTCCTTGTGAAGATTCGGTGAGCTAAGCGATGTCAGCTGTTCTGGACTGTCCCCAGAACCTAGAAAGTACTCAGTGAAGGTTAGCTTCTATTACTGACACATCAGTATCCTCATCATCTCTGCTTTTATAAACATGGAGGTCTACTGACTTCTAGTTCTGGATTCTTTTCAACCCACCCCATTGGCATGACTGTGACCTACATAATGACTTAGGAAAAACGCACTGCAGGTCTCTGGCCTTTTCTGTGTTATTGCAAAGTATGTAGCTGAATTAAGGGTTACTGTTTTCTGAGATCGACATTTAGCTACAGAAGGCAAGAATGAACAATTCCAGAAGTCTCTTTAAACCTGTGCAGAATAAGTGCATATAATCATGAAAACTCTAGAATTTCTAGCTCAGTTAGGAAAAACCAGACTATATATTACAGTATATGTGTTAATACGACCTGTGAGTCTGAATTTTTATGTACAAAATGAGCCTTTCAAGCTTTCTACCTGCCTAGGCTGATCTCTGCCCCACTGACGGTGGACAGCAAGCTTCCCCAGCCAATACCGGAGTCTCGAAGGAGAGGTTCTTTGGGGGCGTACCACAGTCCGAGGCCTAGAGCTTTCTCCTGCAAACAAATTGGCTTCTCTTTAGGGAAGAATTTGTCAACCTTAAAATATCAGTTTGTGTATAGGACTTAATACTGCTTGGATACTAAACAGCACCTACCCCTAGACTTGGGGATAGAAGATGAGGATCTGAGTCCCATCTTCGTTTTACCAAGTGCATGACACTGGCTGACCAACCCTTCAGCCTCTCCACACCTCTGTTTGTGTTTCTGAGAATAATCAAAAAGATTCCAGGACGGTTGTTTTCACAGATTGCCATGTGGTCTCTAGTCAATTCATGTATGTGAAAGCACACAGAGATATTACTGAGATACTGGTATTATACTCAAGATGCATTGCTTCAGGTACCTTTCTAGGTTCGATGGAAGGTTTTATGTCCCTCTGTTCTGCAGTTCCCTTGGAATTTCTCCCCTGTGTCCACTTGGATTATTGTGTCTTGGTCAGATCAAGGATGCATATAATCTTGAATTTTAACTATTTCCCAGGTAATCATTTCACCTCCTCTTCCCAGTCCCCCAGAACTGAGTCATCTTGAGCAGACCCCTGGGCTCAGCTTTGAGGACTATTCCACCCTGGGGAAGGTCCAGAATGGTCAAAGAAGTCACAGTCAAGGCTTCCCATACCAGAGGGTAGCTGTTGCTTTCTGTGACCTACTAAGACTTGGAGGTCCGCTGTTGCTCACAGTTTTGGTTTCTTCTGGAAGAGTTAATTGCCCTAAAGGCAACCTTCCATTTCCCTAGGTGGAATTTTAAAGCCCAGTCTCTCCCCACCCCCCCACCCTAAGAGATCCTCTCACATCGTCCTTATCCCCCAGCAGAATGCTTCATATCCTCAGGACTGTGGTCTAATACCACCTCTAGCCCGAGCCTCTAGGCAAGACTTGATGAAGGAAAAAGTTCTGTAGAGAAAAAAACAAATCATAATTTAAAATCCAGAACTGTGAATGCTTTCGAAATCCCTGGAAATTTTGTATTTTCTACCTCAATGCACAGTAATGTTAATAAAGCAAATCAATAGTTAGTTATATGTAAATTTTACTTCCATTATAAAGTAATTAAGGATTATCCTATAATTTTAACCTTTTTCATCTTCTCATATAACTTTGCTGTTTAAAATTGGAATGAATAAATGCTGTTCATTTGAAACCTAGTGAGCAATGGAAAATCATTCTAAAAGGCACACAGTGTTTCGGCTGTTGTGCTGACTGTTTCGTCCTTGCCAGGTGATATGTCAGTGCTGTAATATTATGATACATTGCTCATTGTTGCAATTACCTTTGTCAGAGTGCATCTAGGTTTCATGCTTGAGATGTGCGAACAAAGTCATGAGATGGAGAATCTCGGTTTGTTTTCGTTGAGTATTGATCAAATACAACACTGATTCTATAAAAGATGAGCAGATCTGATTATTACGTGATATGTATTTCAGGAGCACATAAATCACATTTTTAATTGAAATTTCTTTGCAAAGGGACTTCAAATTGCTACCTTTAATATCCTGCCTGGAAGGCATTTGTAGGTTTCTGGTGATGATTTTATGAATCTCTTCAGAATTTACGGAATTGTTTCACTTGCTAACTTCATAGGCAAGAAAGTTCATCAGAGCAAAGTCATTCGGTCTTCCTCAAAGGCAAATAACCGGGACTCACAGTTCTCTTGCTTTATAGATTGTTTCACTGTGTACATGAAATTAAAGATTTTATTTTGTTTTGTTTCACTTCTACTGAAGTTTCCAAAGGTCTGGGCACTGTGGTGGTTCAACTTTCACTGCCCTGGAGATGCACTGTCATGGGGGAGGGGATATGGCCAGGACAAGCCATTACCTCGGGGCAGAGAGAAGTAACCAAGGGAGGTCTCTGTGGGAAGCCCCCCAGTGGCAAGTAGAATGGTGACCACTGATCTTAAAGGGCCTTCCCTCTCTCACGGTGGCTCACTCTCCTCCGCTGAGCTGTGATCTTCAGTAGGGTAGCGACCAAGGGGAGCACCTTTGGCTACGGTTTGTAACTGTCCCCCTCCCCACCATGCCTCCCTCTTCTTCCTTCTCCTTGCATTTAGTCCCATCTGCCTCTGCCCCCATCGCCCTGGCTCTTCTTCCTTCTGAGGGTTCTTTCGTATCTCAGTCTGCCCCTCACCTGGGCCTCTTGACTCTGTCGGTGCCTTGAAGTTGCCACAGCAGCAGTGGGGACAGTATGTTCCTGGCATCCACAATGAAACTGACTGCACTCCCCATAGACACATAGTATTTCTGGTGATTAGGCCTATAATACCATCAGTATGGATTAAACGATTTTTTTGCAGGCTATTGCAATCTTCACCATCTGGTATATACTGTTTGCTTGGGACTCTATTTTCTAAATTACAAGAAAAAGGATTACGATTGTACTTTTGTTATGCCCTTCATGATGAAATTGGGACTGGATGGGAGCATTTTTATATCCTTGCTTGACTTTTTTCCAGATTTCAAAATACCCAGTCTTACCTGTGTCCGTGAATTGGCTTATTATTCAATATCCAATGATGAGAAGGTATATTTGCATTGTTTAGAGTTCTCACCAAAGAATTAGAGGGAAGGAAGGCGGACGAAGTTCTTAAATGGCAAACATTATAGGAACTGATGCTTTTTGAGAAATATACATCACTTTTATACTATCGCGTGTCAAATCTGTGGTTTCATTCGAAACATGAAGCCATGTTATATTCTTGAAAAGAAAGAAGTAGGGAACTTGAAATCTGGCCACATTTATCAGGAACGATACTATTGTCTAAAATAGCCAAAGAGGGTGATTAAGGGTGGATGATGATTACAGCGTGGTCTGTGTGTATATAATTATGCTCTATCAAAAGAGGGAGAGACTTTGTGCTGTGGTTCAGATAGCATGAGAAAGCTTGCATTGCCAAGTCCTTCCCACCCAACTCCTCCTTCCCACCCAACTCCCCCTCCTCACCCCAAACCCCTCTCAGACATGCACAAGTGTGCTTAGGCTCTTTTAACCCCCAAGACGAGTCGGTAAAACATTCGATTAAAGATATTTGCTTAAAAAGAAAGTGGGCAAACTCTCACAAGGAGCCCATTGAAATAGAAAGGAATACAATAAAACGCACTTTCTCATACAAAGTATAATTAAATAGGACGGCCAGGAACTGAGTCTCATATCTCCATCACTTGTAATATCAGCCACATTAGCAACACCAATTTGAGCACTGTATCTTCTCATTGTTCTGCACACGGCTGCGATGGCAAAGATAACCAGCCAGTGGCTGCTTATTCTGTGAGATCAGGGTGAATTCTGCATTGTTTGAAGACCTATTAATATTTTAAACACTGTCTACCCTTCAGGCATTGAGGTATTACATCACTATTCATACAGCGCAATTTGCCACTGCTTGGAAGGTTTCGAGCACTTCAGCATCCTGATAATTAAGTAGGAGATAGAATTATATTAACACAATTAACATGAGCCAAAAGGTAGACTTTTAAATTATTTCAAATGTTTCTGATATTGTGTAATCCAAAAATAACTCCTTGATTAACTAATTTGTCTCATAAGAAATGTCTCTATGTAGGTCAGGATGAGATCACTTGAAAAAACTCTACTCTTTTGAGAACTTTTAAACCGCCAAAAAAGAAAAATCTCATTTAAGAGCTGGAGTCAAATTATATGGTCATTTTAGTTCTCAGAATTCAAAGCATAGATGGCTGGAATCATGCGCGTGTGATAATTCTAGGCTACTCTCAATAAATAATACATGTCATTTCTGCTTCACTGAGGCTGTCACTTACTGCTCTAAATGACTTTCAATGCAGGGCCCAGCCTGCTCTCCCAGAGTGCACTTCAGCTCAATTCCAAACCTGAAGGGTCCTTCCAGTATCCGGCCAGCTACCATAGCAACCAGACCCTGGCCCTGGGTGACACGGCCCCTTCGCAGCTCCCTGCCCGAGGCGCGCAAGCCCGAGGTGCGGCCCACGGCTTCAGCCAGGTACGTGTGGGAACGGGGGTTCCACGGGAGCAGGTGGGGAGCAGGGCTGCCAGCTGGCCACCGCGTTCCCTCCTCCCCTCTTCAGGCATGCCCGGTAACTTGGGAAAGTTAGGAAAGATGCCTGCAGGGCTGTGAGTGAAGGAAATGAATGATCAAATACCATTATCAAGTAACACCGAATTGTAGATATTTTCTTGAGGAATGTCTGTGGATCACTCCTGCTGTCTACTTTGTACAGGCTCATCTATGTGAATGTGTGTCTCGTTACTATTTCTGTGTCTATATGGGATATAAATATGACAGACACTCCGAGTTTGTGAGTGCACCTGGAACCAATTTTTTCTCCTAAAAAAAAAAAAAAACATGAAATTATTCCTTGGGCATAATCGTATCGAGGAACATAGTATTAATGCATAATCAAGTACACGGAACTCTTCTGTAGATAACTGTGATTAGTTGAGGAGTGGTTACACGTTGTCAGGTTTGATTTTGAAATGTGCCTGTAATTGTTTCTTTAAAGCCCCGCACTTTCTCCTGTCGTTTCACAGCACAAATTCATCAGGTGCAGTTGGGATCAGCTCTTGGTAAAGAGAACTAGCTCCTCACCTGAATTTGTTTTTCACGCGAGATGTAAGCGTTATTTACATGTTAATTTGGGGGTGCAGGCTTTAGTTGATCAGCCCACCAGAATTAATGTATTGATTGGAGGGCTCTCTTCTCTTCAGCTACTTTAAACTTACTGTAATCTCTGCATGTTTGGTCCCGGAATGAAGAACCGGCCACCTTCAAAGTAGCCCTTTAAGCTGATGAGCTTCATTTCATCCTTTCTGCGCTAACGCTCGGGACCTCCGTACCCCGTTACCTCCGCCAGGAACAGTTCCCCAGCTGCACTACCCATCTGGGGGCTTCCAACGACCAAACCCATCCATCTCCGTTATCAATTTATCGTCACTACGCATCCGTGGATCTTTCCACCTAAAAACTGAAAGCAACCTGAAGGCAGGGCCATTTTCCTCTTTTATCAGCAGCCCCTAGCCATCCCGGTGGCCCTCTGGAAATGTCTGCAGACAGATAGGAGGTAAGACGAGCCAGAGTGGCATATGGTATAGTCACCGGGAGATGCTGATGTTCAGTGACATGGACACAGAGAAGCATGAACTAACTGAAAAGTCTCAGTGCATTTGAATTATTAAATTATTGCCCTGGCAATATGTTAAAAATACGATTACCTCCTGCAGGCAACACCCTTGTCCGTCAGTGGCTTTGTGACTTTTACCTTCTTGGGGATGCCAAGCACAGGGTATGTGAATAAAAGGGAGGGGTAAATAAAACATTCCACTGAGAAGATTGGCCGGCTCCCCTGTTGTGGTGCAGTGTGTGACCCTTGGCGGTGCTTGATTTTTTTTAATGTTTATTTATTTTTGAGAGAGTGAGAACGTGAGCGGGGAAGGAGCAGAGAGAGAGAGAGACAGACAGAATCTGAAGTAGGCTCCAGGCTCTGAGCTGCCAGCACAGAGCCCAACGCGGGGCTCAAACTCACAGACCGTGAGATCATGACCTCAGCCGAGGTCAGACCCTTAACCCACTGAGCCACCCAGGCACCCCAGGATCACTGTTCTTTAAATGTACTAGTCTGTTCTATTTCCCTGAAAGAAAGATGCAAGGATATGCGAGGGAATATCTAAAAATGATTTTTAATTTATTAGAAAAAAATCATACATGCATTTATCACATATACATAATACTGCGTATTTTTTCATTACCAACGAACATTCATTATGTGATGTTTGAAACACTGGGTGTTGTCAGCATAGGAAATATTGTTAGATTTTTTTTAATCTAATTTTATTTTATTAAGAGATAAAATGGAAGCTGTGATTTCACTATGTAGATGTAGATTTTTTTTTTTTTTCTCAAAAGCATCCCATTCTTGAAAGGAACAATTTTTCTCCTTCTCATCTGTCTTCTCTTTGACCATGATACAGTGATTGTGGTAGAATGCACTCAATTTTGAATTCTTTGGAAGCAAGCAACTATATTACACACCGTCTTTTATCCTTACATCTGACTATACTTCTAGGTCCAAGAGGCCACATTCAGAAATGAGGAATATTTTATACTCAAATTAACCTGCGAAGGTTATGAATTTAGCTTTTACCAGCCTCCTAGAACTTCTAAGACACAAACGTAGTAAAACAATAAAGTTCTATCTTTAAAAAAAAAATATCTTAAACTCATATTACTCATGTTTGGCTTTTTTTTTTTCATAAATACCTAAGACCTCTGTAATTTGAGCTGAAACACTGAATCAGTTTCTTTTTTTAAATCTGTATTACCATAGCTGAGCATCATGGAAAATAGAAATGTCAATATAAAATGAAAAATCAGTTAACTTCTCAACTCATCTGTGAGCATCTTCTAAGTTCAATTCACACATAGCTGTATAATGACTAGCTGTTAAAGCAAAGCTTTCTTATAAAATTAATAGCTACCATTTATTAAGCACGCAGAAGTAATCTGTTTTACATGCATCATCTTATTTCATGCCCACCACGGGGCTGTATTAGTATCTACACTTTAAAGATGGGAAAATTCAAGCTCATCACATTTAGAGATGTTGTCACACACCATTTTAAGGAAGCAGTGGTAAAACAGGGCACAAAATCTGGACTGAGTTGAAGCCTAGTGATTCCAGCACTGTTTCATAGGTTTCCTTTTATTATTGACCATTTCAACACCTTGGATCTAGTAAGAGGTCTATCAATGTGGACAAGCAGTATGGCGGTTTATCTACTTCCGTGTTATAGAAGTTCTGCTTGGAGCTAATTCTTTCATCCAGTACTTAACATGGGAGTATAACAGTGGAAACTCAGAATGACAGGATTGGGCCTCACATTAAAAGTCTGCTTTAAAATTTAATCAGAAAATGTAACAAAGTTGTAAAGATATCAAAGCTATGTATTTGAAGTCATCAGAGTTATAGTTTGAAGACGTCTATAAATGTGCATGTTCAAAGCGATAACTTAGGTTTGAGCCAAAAGTGACTGGCATACTCATTTACTCTGGCAGGTGGGTGGATGGAAAGTCTGAACATTCAAAGCAGAGGGTTGTTCTAATCCACTTGATTAACAGGAATGAGGCTGTTGACAAATACCTAAATCTTATTTATTTTACTAAGTGGTAGATCTTGGTACCATGATTTACTTTTAGCTTTTCTGTGCTGCGGTAGGAAAGTCATGTTTTATTGAATACCCTATAGGACCTCTGACTTCAAAATAATGTCAGAGAAGCGTTGAACAAGTAAACAGTATTTTTATTTGGCTTTAGCGTTATACCTAGAAAGTAGGGGCACCATTTCCCATTCCAATAGCATCCCTTTTGTTTAGATTATCTCGAGAATCCCTCTATTCCAGTGGTTTTTCAGAGCCCAGTGACACATTCTTTTCAATATTCTGACTGGTGCGAAAGCTCATTTCTTCAAGGCTGGATTAATTTTTAGAATACCTTGTAGTTTGAAAGTGCCAACGGGGCTAGGGAAATTCAAATTATTGCCAACAGATGCCAGACCAAGTTAATAAGGTCAATAATCAATCAACACAAAAACATTTCTTTCTTTTTTTTTTTTTTGGTTGGTTTTTTTTTTTTTTGTGGGTCTTAAAAAATATGTGTAATTCTAAAGTAAAGCAAATGGTTTTGTGTCTGGCTCATAAATCATGTCACCATGCAATGTCAAAGGAGTATCATGTGTGTTCAAAGATTCTAATTTCAATTAAAAAGAAAAAACTCTGACTTATTCAGCAGAATAAATGTTGGTGGAGTGACCGTCACCTGCTCTACACCAGACCCGGCAATACATGCATCACCTACATTGCCCCATCGTATCAGTCTGCAGATAAAACTATGAGTCACAAGGGGCGCCTGGGTGGCGCAGTCGGTTAAGCGTCCGACTTCAGCCAGGTCACGATCTCGCGGTCCGTGAGTTCGAGCCCCGCGTCGGGCTCTGGGCTGATGGCTCAGAGCCTGGAGCCTGTTTCCGATTCTGTGTCTCCCTCTCTCTCTGCCCCTCCCCCGTTCATGCTCTGTCTCTCTCTGTCCCAAAAATAAATAAATGTTGAAAATAAATAAATAAATAAATAAAACTATGAGTCACAAAAGGTGCAATAGAATATTGATTCTCTGGTGTTGCCCTAACTACAATCCTTGAAAGTCCTTCCCCTCAGACACTCGGTTGAGGTTAGGAGACTGGGAGGCATAGAAGGTAAGACCCTACCTATCAGCCCCCAGGGCCTTTCTGGGAAGTAACATGAGCCAATTTATGGTTATTCTTCCCCCCACCTTGCAGTCTCCATGCCCCAGCCTCTAATCAGGCTGTGTAGATAACCTCTCCCTCCCTCCCTCCCTCCGTCCCTTCCTCCTCCAAGTCAACCTTGTCCTTTATGTAACTCTCCTGAGGTGCCCCAGTTACATTTGTGTATCTATGGGCTATTCTTTTTTTTTTTAATGTTTATCTATTTTTGAGAGAGAGAGAGAGAGAGAGAGAGAGAGAGAGAGAGAGAGAGAGGGTGCAAGCAGGGGAGGGGCAGAGAGAGAGGGAGACACAGATACCAAAGCAGGCTTCAGGCTCTGAGGTGTCAGCACAGAGCCCAATGCAGGGCTCAAACCCACAAACCGTGAGATGATCGTGACCTGAGCCAAAGTCAGAGGCTTAACCGACTGAGCCACCCAGTCTCCCCATCCGTGGGTTATTCTTTAATGCATCTGAGACGCTTTGTGTGCCTGTTGTAAGCCGTGTGCTGTTGTGTGTGCTTGGGAGAGAGCAGGAAAGCAAATAGACACAATCCCCCGCCCTCAAGGAACCTACATTCCAGCAGCAGCAAGGAGAACGCAGAGTATCGACACAGGGAATAAGTAAATTACATAGTTTGTTAGAAAGCGATGATTTCTATGAGGAGGAAATGATGCAGAACAGGATAAGCAGGATCCAAAGTGTGGGACCGGGTGTGCTATATGGGGCCTTGTGCAGAAGGTAAGGATTGGGAAAGACCTGAAGATGGGGAGAGAGGTCGCTGTATGTAGGGGTGTCGTGGGGACACCAAATACAATGAATGGCTCCTGGATGAGGTGGCCTGGCATCTTGATGGAGCAGCAGGGAAGCTCAAGCGGGTGCAGGACTTTTCAAAGGGGCTGGAAACCCAGCCCGTTATTGTGAGGACCTTGTGTTTTACTCTCAGAGGCACTGCATGGTCTGACGTAGGCCTTGAAAGCATCATTCTACTGTATCACCTATAACGCCTGTAGTTAGTCACACAAGAGTCTGTTTCTTCCCATCAGACTGCCTTTGCTGCCAGAGTAGGAACCACACACAGTGACCTCCATATCCCAAGTGACCGGCCCAGGATTCACCAGGTGTCCATCAGGCTCCTCAAACCCCAGCCTCCCTCTTTTACAGTCGTACCACAGAGGTTGTGGGTAGAGAGCTGATAGAGAAGCTGGCGGAGAGGAGATCCAGGCTTGTCTGCTTCCTCTCACATCAGATTCCCGTGGATTTTATGAAATGCATCGAGGAGTCGCTCCAAAAATGTCAGTGTCTCCCCATGTGCAAACATGAAATAGTCTCACCGAGCATTTCTTCCCTCAAAGAAACAAAATGTGCAAGAGAGAAAGTATATCCCTGTATAAAGGGCACTAGCAAAGTAGCATTGGACCCTCAAGGTTTTAACACCGCTCTCATGTTCTTCCGCAGAACTGATGTAAGTAGGTGCGGATTTATAATTCTAGAAAAATGCCTGCTTGCTGTAGGAAAGTCAGAATCGTCTGCTGGTTTTGTAGAATAAAACTGGGCAATAGTGGATATATCCTAGAAAAGCAGTAAGCTTTCTCAGAAGCAAAGTTGCCATTTCTTTTTGATGCGGGCCGCTTATTTAATGTGGCACCGACTTTTATGTCTTAAAAGTGCTCATGTAGACTATATCATAATTATAAATATGCCATCTGCCTACTTGGGTCAGCGCCCTGGTGTTTGTTGAATTTGGAGCATCTCTTACAGGTGGTACAGTCTCACATCAGGACGATGTGAAGGTCAAGGGGGTGGAGAGCTCTGGGGATGGTGGCTCAGTGGACAGAGACCCACATGGTGTAGAGGAGGAGCAAGTCCCCAATAAACACCTATTTATTGACCGCTGAATGAAAAGGGTCATACAGACAACTGGGGTGACATCACTCCGATTTGCTTCATTATGAGCAAAGTCGTTGTCTGGTAACATTGATGAAGAGAAAAGTCACCCATGACCTTGGGAAACACAAAATTACATGGATGCATTTAGCATATATACAGTGCATAGCATTTAGAGGAGAAATCATGCCATTTTGTCTATTTTCCTTGACCTGTCTGTGGGAAACTAGCGGTTCTTTTAAGATAGTTTTCAGATGACCTCCTATTGGAAATCTTTCCTCATTGCACCACTTTAAAATCTTCCCCCTCCATTTTCTGTTTCCAGTATAAATATATTTAACCTGGCTTCAGTAGGTGAAACATCTCTCCTTGCAGGGAGGGTGTGTGTTGTACTGTAACATTTCCTCTCCTAAGTAAACATTTGATTTGGCTTCTTGAAGTAAATACTGAATGAACCTCTTGCCGAAGTAAACCGTTTTTCTTGGTAGTATATTTTTCCCAAGGCCCGTTTAGTTTTTTTGAAAAAGTTGCCATCCAGAAACCCTCCTTATATATTCTTTAAGGCAAATTTATATAAGTCGCTGTTTTCTTTTCCTCTCTTTTCTTTCCATTCATAGAGACTTTTAATGGCCATAGGAAATACTTTTCTGAATATTTATTAATAATGGCCCTAATCAGACTTTTATTAAGTGGAGGTCAGAGGGTAGGAAAATCCATCACCCAGGATGCAAAAGTCTGCACCACCCTGTTTTTATAGTGTCTGGGAAACCTTGGAAAAGGGCTCACTTAGTGCCTCCTTCTCACTTGAGTGACAGACATGATTTGCAAGAGCAGTGCTCTCTCCCTTTGCCTCACACTCGCTCTCGCTTTCTCTCATAATTTTGAGACCCTCCTGCAAAAAGAAAGCCGTGAGTGCGGTCTCCATTATTATCTCAGAAATTATAGCTCTTAGGGTCCTTTAAATCAAATTGTCCTCCTCTGAGGAAGGAATTTCTTCCCAACTCCTTGGTTGTTACAATTACTTAAGTTTACTTTGCTCTGGGTATCACCTTTTGCTGTTACGACAAGGTCACCGCCAGGTAAACCCTGTGCTTCCGTTCTCATCCAGCAGTGATGACTCCAGGGATAGTGTGAACTGTGACCAGAAGCTGTCTCTTTATGTTTCCTGTTAGTTTTTACCAAAACCAGTGCTCCTCAAGGGAATTGCTGGACAAAGGTCTTCATGATTCTGTTTGGCTATTTCCAAAATCAAACCTTTGTCACAGCACCAGGCTTTTCTACCTTGGGGATTATTTTAAAGAGTGACATTCCTTCTAAAGTTAATTTCAAAAGAGAGGTTATCAAAATTGGGGGGCGGGGGGCAATGGTAGTAGTGCTCAGGAAGATGTATTTCATCCCAGGGAGTAAGTTAGTTCAAGGGCACAAAACTTTTGGGGAATGTCGATTCATTTTAATTATTTTGTACTGTAGGAACATTTCTGATAATACCTCAATGCGACTGCTTTCTGGAGGTGTGATTTCTTCTCTTTTCCAAGTTGTGAGGGTCGACGGCTTTGTCATCCTGAGCACCTGAGTGTGTTGACCTAAAGCCCCATGCAGACTTACTCTAGGAAAGTTCTCCATGCACTTAGATATTTTAATCAATAGCATGTGGCTAATATTTCTAAATCATGTGACCAGACTGTTATGGTTTAGAAATGTATTTCTTCAGAGACTTCATCTTATGGGACACCTGGGTGGCTCAGCCAGTCAAGTGTCCAACTTTGGCTCAGGTCATGATCTCACAGTCCGTGGGTTCAAGACCCGCATCGGGCTGTGTCCTGACAGCTTGGAGCCTGGAGCCTGCTTCTGATTCTGTCTCCCTCTCTGTCAGCCCCTCCCTGGCTCGCTCGCTCTCTCTCTCTCTCACTCTCTCTCTCTCTCAAAAATAAATAAACATAAAACATTTTTAAAACATGTCCTCTTAGGGGCGCCTGGGTGGCGCAGTCGGTTAAGCGTCCGACTTCAGCCAGGTCACGATCTCGCGGTCCGTGAGTTCGAGCCCCGCGTCGGGCTCTGGGCTGATGGCTCAGAGCCTGGAGCCTGTTTCCGATTCTGTGTCTCCCTCTCTCTCTGCCCCTCGCCCGTTCATGCTCTGTCTCTCTCTGTCCCAAAAATAAATAAACGCTGAAAAAAAAAAATTTTTAAAACATGTCCTCTTAAAGCCATGTCCTATTTATTTAGTATTTAAACGCTATTCAAGCTTCTTAACTCATCAAACAAATATTATTCAGTCATTGCCTTTATTCTCTTATTTGCCTCAACTGGCTGCCCACCCCTTGCTCACTGAGTCAGTATTGTCTGTGTGTGTGTGTGTGTGTGTGTGTGTGTGTGTGTGTGTTCTTTGGCGCCCTGGCCCTGTGGTGTCTCCTTGCTTTGAAACGTGCTCACCGGCTTCGCCTCTCATCGCCAGTGTTTTTGCCTCGGACCTCCGTAGTCACCACAACCAGGACTGTCTGCACCATGAATTATTAGGTTCACCAGTCTGATGGTAATCCCAGGAAAGTGAAAGTGATGAATGTGGCCCGTGGGGAAAACAGACAGCTGATCGACGGCTGCCTCTGGGAAGCCATGAAACAAGGACTCCTGTTCCCCATTCCTGACAGTGTCGGCCTGACTGCCCAGCTTTCCGGGCAAATACTCCTCCTGACCCAGAGTTAGGGGTCTCGCTGACAATTCCAGGAAACTTGGCAGGTCTGAATGCGTCTTCACGGGGACTTCCCATAAATCATGGGCCTGCTTTATAGAACGTTGTGTCGCTCAGTGACACTGCTTACTTGTGGTTTGAAGTCAAGATTCCTTAGACAGTGCAGGCTGTCAAGTTTCTTTTTTAACTGGCTGGAAGCATGGCTGGGTTTTGTTTTGCTTTGCTGGCACTGCCCGATCCCCAGACAATGAGGCTTAAACAAGTTTCCAAGTTTGGAGAACTTCTACCCCACGTCACCCCCATGCCCAGCTTCACCCTGTTTATGCAAGATAAAATGTAAAGGATGAGGAAGTGACTCTGCTCTCTGTTGAGGCCAGTGCCACATCCTGGTCCAAGAGTGCCATGTTTTCAGAGATTCACGCTTCCCAAAAAGAACGATGTCATAATTGTTAACCTGGCATTATTCTGTATAAATGACGATAGGTCTCCACAATAGTGTCATGGTAAAATACGATCGCAGAGAGGCCTTCAAGAACAAAGTCCTCATTTGTATGTGGAACATAGCAGGTGCTAGTTTATGGTTTATTGAGTTAGGGAATGAATTAAAGCATGGATCTTGAATACTGTTGGCTAATGGGTGGTGGGAATAATGTACACATTGCCTAAATTCCCATTTTAGTACTCTTTTTACTACACTTTGAAAATCCATTCTCCCCTTAAACACTTTCATAAAGTAGGTATAAAGGTACTCCACAATTACACAAGAGGCCTTGGTGTATAAGTGTATACACACAAACACACACAAACATAAATGTATAAATCACAACGAGTATTTGCTAAATCTGACCCATCTGAAACTTAGATGTAAACTATTATGCAGACGAAATACCTAATCTATAAGAACTTTCATAAATTTTATATATTGCTCATGTGTCATTAAAAAACAAATCCCGACTTTTTTTAAATTTGAGATATAATGTACTTAAAGTAGCCATGGGAACTGGAATAATGTTTCACTTTTCTCTTGATGAATTTCCATAATGGGAAGCAAGAAAGGAAAGACATTTAGTGTGTACCAAACTCAGCCTATTGGAAACTATTTAATCAGAGTGTCCTTGTTAATTTCACATGGGTGGGTCTCCTATTTCAGAGGGGTAGGAAGAACAAAGTAACCCTTTGGGTGGAGTCTGTTCCCAAGAGCTGAAAATGGAGACCCCGACAGAAATCGTCCTTCTCCAAAGCCCATACTGTGATCTAAGACAGTTATTAGGGCACAGTCTGCCCCAAGTATGTAAAAAAAGTTTTATATCATCCCAAGGGTCTCATCATCAATTAGAAGGTTATATCAATTCTTACTGCCTTTCCAAATATCCTTAGGGAAGAAGGTGTCATAATCATTAGTTTTTTGTTGATATTGTTGTTCGGGATTTTTTTTTTTTAATGTTTATTTTTGAGAGAGACAGACAGAGCACAAGCAGGGGAGGGGCAGAGAGAGAGGGAGACACAGAATCCAAAGCAGATTCCAGGCTCTGAGCTATCAGCGAACCATGAGATCATGACCTGAGCTGAAGTCGGATGCTTAACCAGCTGAGCCACCCAGGCATCCCTGGTTTTATTTTGTTTGTTTGTTTTAAGTGAAGTTTTGGAATGCTACCTTTAAAACTGGATTCACAGTTTTATAGTGTAAACACACTTTTAAGGTGGAATTGAGCTTCTGTGACAGTCAAGTGGGTAACATTCATTCTATGTGTGTTGAAATCTGCCTTATTTTAACCCAATGACCTAGGTAGTAATAAGCCTAGATCTGAGGCACAGATATTGTATCCTTAAGTGGCTAAGAGTTGCTAGACAAATTATAGAATGGAACAAAACATAAACACAAGAGTGGAAACAAGCTTCCAAAACATTACTGCTTTTGTCTAATTGATGCTCAGAAACAGATTTCTTTGTGTAGCCAAAGAATCATTCTTAGGCCCTGATTCCTCCACAGCCTTCAGAATGGAGTCTAACATCCAAGGGTTATTTATTGAAAACTGCAAAGGGACATACGCAATAGTCCAGTGAGGTAGGCCACCACCTACAGTTGCCTGTTGGAATTCAAATTAATTAAAATTAAATATGTGTTAAAATCCAATGCCGATGTTAAGTACCCAATAGACTCCTGTGTCTAGTGGCCTACCATATTGGACAGTGCTGATACAGAACATTAACAACGTGAGCAATACCAATCTTAAAAAGCATATAAATTTTTTTTATGTTTTAATTATTTTCATGTAAAAAAATGGCCAAATTTCACCAAGATCCTACGCTATTTAAAAGATTTTGGAATGGGGCACCTGGGTGGCTCAGTCAGTTAAGGGTCCAGTTATTGATTTCAGCTTAGGCCACGATCTCACAGTTCGTGAGTTCAAGCCCCCTGTCAGGCTCCGCGCTGGCAGTGTGGAGCCTGCTTGGGATTCTCTCTCTCTGCTCCTCCCCCCTCTCAAAATAAATAAATAAACTTAAAAAAAGAGAGAGAGAGAGATTGTCGAATGGGCTGCTATAGCCTGTCAAAATATCTGGAGGTGGTAGGCCAGTTCTCAAAACTTCTACGGACTCGGGGGCCATTTAAGGAATCTTTTGAGACAGTAATATTTAGCAGCCAGCACTCCTGAGACTAGAAGTGTCAACGGATTAAAAGGAAAATTAAATGCGTGCAAAGTGTGTTCAGGGTTTTCCTGGTAGCCACATCAGTCTAACATTTAAATCCTAGAGTTCTACATAGCATTGTTTTCATTTATATTTGTATACTTTAGTGTTTATTAAAAATTGTGCCACTTGGTGATAGCATTGCTGATGTCACATAGGGTTATTAATGTTACACATCCAAGACATAACTCAAAGTATCTGTTCTGTTATAAGCAGGGAACTCTCTTGTGAGCCTCTGGGGTTCTCTCTCCTCTTTATGCTCCTGTGGGAAGGGGTTAGAGAAAATTCCTGTTGTAGGCTTTTCTGCCACTTGTCAGCTGAGTTCTGCACAAACGAATGTAGCTCAGGCCCCAGGAGAGCTTCAGAAGAAAAGTGAAGGAAGGAGGTCCCTGTCTGCAGCTTAATGGTGGTTCTCACATCAGCAGCATCTGTCTTCCCCGGGAGACTGCTGGAAATTGAGGCTCACAGGCTCATTCCAGACCCCTGAATCAGAATCTCTTCTAGATCTGTGGCTTGTAAACTCTAGCGAGCACCATAATCACCTTTGGAACTTGTTAAAACAGCTCCCTGGGCCCCTATCCCAGAAGTTCTGATTCAGTAAGGGTATACTGATTCTGACTGCAGGCAAGGGCACACTTGGGAACCACTGCTCTGGGATAACTTGTTCTCTTGTTTGCTTGCACACTGGAGTCACCTAGAGAGCTCCCCAATAGCCTGATGCTTGAGTCCCACCTCCAGAGATTCTGAGTGCATGGATACGGAGATTTTTTACAAAAATCTCCTTTGCCCATGATAATATGAAGCCAGGTTTGAGAAGCCCAGCCTGTATAAATTTCATGCCCATAACTTCTACCTGGATGGAAGCAACATTGGAAGTAAGCAGCACCCTTAGGACTCTGGATGATGCTGGGATAAATCTCTGGGGTTCAGGGTGAACACACCAGTTTTACAGAGCTTCTCCACCATCCTCTACATATAACCCCCCTCCGCACCCCCAGTGTCAAAGTCTTGGGACCAGCTTTATTAACTATCCCTTTTTTCTGCAAATATCTGTGATATCTGTGCTATGGATCAGGCCTTGTTCTAGTTGCTGGAGACACATTATTGAGCAAAGTTATGGAGTTTATTTTACATTTTACTTTCACTCCTACTGTTAAATTCAAAATAATTGCTCAGTGATGTTAGAGGAAAACTAGAGCTGGGCAGTAAAGTGGTAAATAGAGATTTTATTCAGGAAAAAAGAAAAACTACTGTAGTAGAGGAAAAGAGACCTTGGTAATGAACTAGGCTCAGTCCTTTAATTCAACAAGGAAAAGTGGGATTTATGGCCAAGAAGCAGGGTGGAGTCACAGGGCAGAAAAGAGGAAACGTTAGGGGGAAGGGGATCCTGACTTAAATTCACCTCACAGGTACTTGCTGAAGGCAAGCCCGGTGCTCAAAAGGCACCTGGAAGGTGGTGGGGCCTGAGGAAGGAGGTCCGATCTGCAGGGTGGCCGGGCACGGAGCATGGGGGCTTCTGGCTAAAGTGACTCAGCAGGGTTCTTGCTAAAAATGAACAAAGCAGAGGTGAACACGGAAGGGCCCCCAGCCAGGGTCTAACTGAGAAAAGAGCTCAGAGGAGCCTCACCAGAGTTTGGTCAAGGAGAGAATCTTTGTCAGCGGACTGATCTAAAATATACACAGGTATGTAAAATACATGCGTCGTATATAGATGCACGCACAATCGTACACGCACAGTGTCTCAACCAACTGCTGTCTCTTCTCATCCCACTGCCGTTAATAGAGAATTTTGATTTTACTCAGTTAAGTCTCTGGGATCTCCCCATGAACCTGACAACCAGATAAATTTTGGAATGGAATGGTGTGTGTGTGTGTGTGTGTGTGTGTGTGTGTGTGTGTGTGCATGCGTGCACACGCACAAGGATGGAAGTGCCCCGCCTGTTATCTGCCAAATGCCATTCCACAACGGGTGGAGAGGCAGCATTGAAACTTTTAATAGATGGCATCTGTTCAGGCTCTCGCCCCCCCCCCACTTCCCTCCACCTTACCCGCTTCCTCCTTCCCACTCAGTTCCCACCCCTAATTTCAAAACCTTCCTTCCCCAGCTTCTCTCTCTGTGCACAGTCCTACCCCCTTTTCACACCAGCCCGCTCTCAAAAACCTTTCTGCTCCTCCGGGAAAGCCTGGAAGATCCCAGACCTCCTGCCCAGAAGTGGTTGGCAATGTAGTGTTCTCATTCGAATGCAAATTTGTCTCTGGACAAGATTCAAGGAAACCGCTTTCCCCTCCAACCGTCTCTCCAGCTCCACCCCAGCCCTTGTTGTCTTTTGTGTTCTTGTAAATAAATGAGAGGCAACTGGCTTTCAGTTTGAAGACACAGCTGCAGGGGGCTCTTCAAAGACAGCTAGAGAGAGAGAGATGCGGAAAGATTTGTCTCCCAGCGTTAAAATCTAGAAAAGGGAGGCTTTTTTAGTCTTTCATTTGCAAGGGCTCTGATTCCTCCAGATACCCCCCCCCCTTTTTTTTTTAAACTACTGAAAGACTAAGGGTACTTCTTTTGACTTAATAGTTTCCCCTCCTTCTAACTTTTCTGGTCCCCAAAGAAGAATCCACACGGCCATAGCAACAGAATAAACTCTGAGAAGTATGTTTGCTCCTGATGTTCTCCAGATAAGTATGCAACGGAGCCCATTTTGGAGGCAGAAACTGTATCCAGTGAAATGACGGTGGGGGTGGGGGATTCAGTGCCTCGATTTCTCGTTTGACAACGAACGGATCGTGATTGCGTTCAGGTGTATCCCGGTGGCCCCGCTGGGTGGCCTTTGAAAATCTTTCTGCGCCTAATGCGATGCCTCTGCTATTCCAGAAACATCTTAGATATGTAAGCACAACAGTGTGCCCCGCTCGCCAGACGCGATCCCCATCCCGTTGTCGGCCGGCCCTTGCCGGCCGGTTGTCCCTCGTGTCCGAAAAGACCCTGCCCGAGAAGATCGGGGGCCTCTGCGTCCCGACCCCGCGCGCAGGGCAGCTCGGCGGGCCTGCCGCGCGCGCGAGTTTCGCTCCGTCGCCGGGGCGCGGGGGGCGCGGGGGGCGCGGGGGGCGCGGGGGGCGCGGGGGGCGCGGGGGGCGCGGGGGGCGCGGGGGGCGCGGGGGGCGCGGGGGGCGGGCTTCCCGCCGGCTAAGCGCGCGTGTTCTCTGCTCTCCCGCGCACAGGGCACCACGAGCCGCGCGGCGCACCTGGCGGGGCCCGAGCCCGCGCCGCCGCCGCCGCCGCCGCCGCGGGAGCCGTTCGCGCCCAGCCTGAGCAGCGCCTTCCACCTGCCCGACGCGCCGCCCGCCGCCGCCGCCGCCGCGCTCTACTACTCGAGCTCCACGCTGCCCGCGCCGCCGCGCGGGGGCTCCCCGCTGGCCGCGCCGCAGGGCGGCTCGCCCACCAAGCTGCAGCGCGGCGGCTCGGCCCCCGAGGGCGCCGCCTACGCCGCGCCGCGCGGCTCCTCGCCCAAGCAGTCGCCCAGCCGCCTGGCCAAGTCCTACAGCACCAGCTCGCCCATCAACATCGTCGTGTCCTCGGCCGGCCTGTCCCCGATCCGCGTGACCTCGCCCCCCACCGTGCAGTCCACCATCTCCTCCTCGCCCATCCACCAGCTGAGCTCCACCATCGGCACGTACGCCACCCTGTCGCCCACCAAGCGCCTGGTCCACGCGTCCGAGCAGTACAGCAAGCACTCGCAGGAGCTGTATGCCACGGCCACCCTCCAGAGGCCGGGCAGCCTGGCAGGTAACCGGCTCGCCAGCCCGCCTTCCGCGGCTCCGCCCCGGGGTGGGGGGCGGGGGGCACCTGGGCGCGCGGTAGGGGCGCGTGCGGGACCCGAGCGCCCCGCCCGGGGTGGGGGTGGGGGCGGCTTGAGCGCAACTCGAGCTGGGCGTGTCTGGGCCAGTGTGCAGCGTGCGGGGTGGAGAGGGAGCCAGGGCGTCCCTAGGCTTCGCTAGTATCTCAACTACGATGCGCCAGCTACTTCTTTGAGAAGTAATGCTGTGTCTCAAACTGATTTCTCCAGCTCTCACTCCCTCGCTCTCTCCCTCTCAGTCTCTCTCTCCCTCCCTCCCCCCAATCTGAAGACTTAGACATCCATACAATTCAGTCATATTGAATAAAGAATCACACAGACCTGTTGATTAATGTCCAGAAAAAGAGCCACGCAAATAAAAATCGCAGAATCCAAGTGATCGCCTATAGTCACCTACAGTTGGTGGTTTTATACATATATATATATATATATATATATATATATATATATAAGATTTTTCCCAAAGCAGCCTTTCAGTTCACATAGATTTCAGTAGTAGTGAGAAAGTAACCAAGGATTAATTGCTTTGAATTGTTACTACTTCGTTATGGCTCTCATTTCTTCAAACTTATTCTATTTTGTCTAAATTTAGTTACTGGGAAAAGTGAAAGATTCCTCCAGACCTGTCATTGCATACACATAGATTCCAACAGTGGGCATGGAGTAAACCAGTGATGAAGTCCCTTGAATTCGTTACCTGCTTACGGTGGGCACAGAGGGGTTGGTGCTAGGAAACCTTTTCTCTGCCAGTTCAGAGGAGGTGACTTTTCTGTAGTTGTTGTGCCCGTCAAAGACCAGGCTGAGCTGGTGATTCTCTGCTGGTAGCACCATATGTTCAGCTCAGACGGGACACTGTGATTGAAAGACTGTTTTGTCTCCTAAAGCACCTGACGACTCACCCGGATTTATTGTTGATTTTTTTTCCCTCTTATGAAAGTATTTGGTAATTGTGTCACTCTAGTAACAGATGCTATGATCATATGTTTCCTTTCTTGACATAAATAGATGACTGCAAGATAAATAGGATTAAAAAAAGAAAAAAGGAACTTGTTGCATGCAGAAGGCAGGTGTCCGAGGGCTTCTTTAATTCAGCACAGTAATTGCTGTTGTGGACTGGCCTGGGGTAACAGGATGCAGGCTGGAATTCAGCTGCCCCCGATTTATGTTAGCTGTGCTTACTGAGATGAAAATATTTCCTCTCACACACTCCACTGTCTTTAATAGAATTGTGGAGGTAGATGATCATTAATGCCAACCCAGTAGCAGGACCAAAGTCTCTAAATGTAAGGACTCAGGTTTGGCAGTGTGGATGGCAAAGGTGGCCAGGAGACATGTATGGCAACTTTGTGTTTATAAGCTTGGAAACTTTGTTTTATGAATTTGTACAATAAGTTACTAGATCCGTCAAGGAGGGGGAACCAGCTGCAGACCTTGTAGAAGACGGAAGCCCTGTGTGGTCCTCCTTGGCCACAGGGCAAGGACCCTCAAGGAGTCCCTGAGAGCCCTGCGATTGCTAATGGCCATTTCATTCCCTGTGCAAATCTGGGAAAAGAAACCAAGAGCTTAGCCCTTTCTCCTACTGAGTATATATACATACATATATATCCTAAACGTGTGATTGTTCCACTGGATCGTCGTAGTTAAAACGGGGAGTATGGGTCTGTTGGAGAGTTTGCGGGAGTGTGAACGGGGCAGACGGAAAGTCTGACTGCTCGGTGTGTCCCTGAAGTTAGGAGTAAATATGTTGTGAAAATCGCTTGCTCTCTTTAAAAGCTTGAATGAGTGTTTCTAGGATCTGATGTGGGATGTGTGTATGTGTGTTGGGGGGGTGGGGGGTGGAGGGAGGGAGGTGCTGGCCAGAAAGAGGGAAACCGTCCCTGGGATCAACAATCCCACGTGCCTTTGCTGCCTCTGCATTTCCATCTGCCCCTCAGATGTTCTGACCATATTTCATTTTTGCTACCTGGCGGTGGGGGCGGGGGTAGGGGGAATATCAATGTGCCATTGATGATTCTTAATTTTAGAGCTACAATGAACATGCTTAATGTTTGAATTATTTTGTTTAAAATGCATGCTTTTAAATATCCATTTAAAGATTTTCTCATGCAAATTACTGCTGGTGGTGCTTGAGTTTAAAATTACTCCATAACTCTGCATAAATACTTGAGTGGCATAAGATCATAGTCCCCATTTAGGAATTAGAAGACTGTGGCCCAGAAAAGATATGGGGAGAGACTCTAACATTTGCAAGAGATCAGGCAGGACACTTGGAGCTCTTACCAAGTGGGACCCCATACCTCAATCTGTGTGCTTCGTACCGTCCCTGACTGGCATGGTAAAGTTTGGATCCACCTGGTTTGCTAGTTGAAAGCACCATGAAAGTCAAGACTGGCAAATACCTTTTAGATTTTCAGGGTTGTGATTTTGAAGATTTGTCACTGATAACTAGGGAGTATAAATTACGGGATAGGTAGTGATTTTCGCTACTGAATGACTTAATTCATTCAATAATTATTAAGTACCTCTTACCTACCGGCACTGATTAAGACCCTGGGGATCCAGCAGTGATCAATATCAACCAAAATCCCCGGCCTCCTTTCAAATGGAGGAGACAGAAAATCAGCGAGATAAATAGTTTTGGTAGAGTGGCCAGGGAACGCTCTAATTAAAAGGTGACTTTTGAGTTCCCTGTGAAGGAGGTGAGGGAGCTGGCCCTATTGATGTCTGGGGAAACTGCATTCTGAAAAGAAAGAGTGGCAAGTCCCGACGCTGGTAAATGGGGGTATGTCTGATATGTTTGAAGAACAGCAGGAAGTCGAGTGGGGGTGGATCAAAGAGAAGGAGGGCAAAGAAATGACCTGAGGTCAGCAGAGTGAGCAGCCGGGTCAGGGTGAAAGCTGAGGTTAGGGAGAGACTGGCAAGCCTTGAGGACTTGAGGATGCCAGCTGTGGCCAATCCATGGGAGCCATCGAGGATTTGAGCCGAGGAGTGACACAAGCTGCCGTAGTTTGTAACAGGGTCTCTCTGGCTGCTGTGTGGAGAGTACATTGTAAGGGATCAAGGACAAAAGCCAGAATGCCGGTCAGCAGGGTTATTGCAGTAATCTAAGCAAACGAGGATGGCCTGAGCCAGGATGGTAGCAACGGAGGTTATGAAAAGTAGGGTAATCTCGATGCATGGGTACGGTGGAGCTGAGCAGGTTATCTCACACAGTAGGTTGTGATGGTAGGAGAGAGAAGATTCAGGGAGGCCCAACAGCCAGAAGAACGGAGTCTCCATGGACTGAGGCGGAGCCAGGTACAGAGAGGTCTAGTTGGGATTGAGGCAGTGCTAGTGAATGTTAAGGTCTTGGTTTTGAACATGTGATGTCTGTGTGTCAGCATCAAAATGCACATGTAACTCAGACCATTGGATCTGTAGGTCAGTTCAGAGAAGAAGCCCCTGAATGAGGGAGTCATAAGCAGGTGGATGATATTAAGACCGTGAATCTAGAAGACATTAATTACCTAGGAAGTCAGTGTAGAGAGAAGAGGTCCAAGGACCGAACGCTGACCGCCCCCGCCCTCGACAGATGTAAAGGTCTGGGAGTTGAGAAGAAGCCAGCAAAAGAAAGAGATAACCAGAAATGTAGGTCAGTGTCGTTTCTTAGAAGCCAAGAGAAGAGCATGTCTCAAGGTTAGAAGATCAATAAACTATGTCTAGTGCAATTAAGAGGTCAAGACAAAGGAAGACTGTTCGATGATACTGGTGGAATGATTTCAGTGCAGGATGCTGGTGAGATCCTACTGAAGGCAGGAGGTGGCCCAAGAAACAACGGGAGGAGGAAAGCTCGAGACGAAAAACGTGCAGAACCTTTCCAGGGTGTTTTCCTTGCTTAGCTACAATCACTTCCAGAGATTCAAAGTCTGTCTGAGGATTTCAAGTCCTCAGTGGTAGTGGGCGCTTGGTAAGGAACACAGCTTCCACATTTTCCTCTGGATCTTACCAACAGCCAAACTTTATAAAAGTCTGGCTGGAAATCTCAGAGTTCCAGCTCTCTGGGAAAACACCCCGATTCAGATCAAACCTAGAAAAGTATGATTTCTCAGGTGTTAGGTCATCAGGATCCAAAGACCTCTTAGAACGTTCTATCCCCCTCCTCCCACCCCCGCCTCCTCCTCCTTCTGGCAATTCTTTGCATCATAGAACAGTGCCTGAGTGAAAACCTAGCTCTGCCTTGTGGGAGGTCCCTAAGGTTAGGTATATTACACCTTGACATTGTTCTCTCATCCAGGGGATCACAACAGTATCTGTCTATTTCTATAATCTCAGGCATAAATAAGATAACATGTATGAAGTTCTAGCCCCTTTCCTGGCTCAGTAAAAGTTAACTCGTATTATTTAATAATACCTACCATATAAACTTGGATTCGTAAGGAAGAAGCCATTCGTTTTTGTTTCAGACAAAAGCAGGTCTTTTGAGTCCCCAAAACATGCCAGTTTCTGTGTTGGACACACAAAGAGGAGTGAGAGATACTCTTTGCCCTCAAGAGACCCAGCCTCGGAACGGATAAACAAATGGACAGTTCTAGCCCTCGTGCTGGAATAAGACAGATGTCGGTTACTGTGGGAACGTACTGCAGGGGCATGTTATGGTGGGTGTTCGATGTCTGCCATTGATGCTTCCTTGACGTCGCGGCTCCAGAGCTAAGTGGTGTAAGCGGAACCACTGAGGAATGGTAGCTGGAACAAAGTCCACGAAGAGAGAAGGTAGGGAGCGTGAGGGGGGAGACTTCCAGCAGATCAGGGTTTCTGGAGGGAGAAATGGATGGTTCGGGTGGTGAGAGAAGGGGAGCAGGAGAGGAGGAGTAAAAGCTGTGTTATTTCATCCTTCCGGCGGACAGCCGACATGATCATATTTGCACATTAAAAACTCCATTCCAGGGACTGAGTGAAAGAAGGATTTCTTTTTACAAGAAAAAAGAGGCAGGGGTGCCTGGATGGCTAAGTCAGTTAAGCATCCTACTTGTGATTTCAGCTCAGGTCATGATCTCCCGGTTTGTGAGTTCAAGCCCCGAGTCAGGCTCTGTGCTGACAGTGTGGAGCCTGCTTGGGATCTCTCTCTCTCTCTCTCTCTCTCTCTCTCTCTCTCTCTCTCCCTCCCTCTCTCTGCTCCTCCCCCACTCGTGCTCATGAGCTTTCTCTCTCTCTCTCTCTGTCTCTCAAAATAAATAAATAAACATTAAAAAAAGAAAGAAAGAAAAGACAAAACAGGCAGAGAGACACAGGAAGGCATTGGAATAACCCTTCCATGGGAATAACCCTCCCAGATCTAGTAGTCTAAACTGCCCCCCCCCACACATACATACTTGTGTGCAATGCGACTGTTCAAAAATTATCACTAATAAATAGGAGGGGAAGAAGGCTAAATAAATAGCATAACTAGTTCTTACATTTTTCTCTTGATAGGTGGCTTAATTTTCTTTTTTATACTTTAAAAAATGTATCCATTTTGTGCATGATGATGAATAAAATTATGTTAAAAAAAACCCGTACTGCAATATACAGCATTTGCGAGATGCCAGGCACTTTGCAAACTGTATCTCATGTAGTTTCCAACAACTTAAGGAGGTAGGTGTGATTTTTGCCACATTCTACAGATTTGGAGACTGAGGTTTCTCAATGATAAGTTTCTTGCCCAGGGTTACTTGGCTGGAAGTGACAGGGATAGGACTTGAACCTAGATCACTTTCAGTGTGGCTTCTCTATACCTTTAAATATACCTGATAAGGCAGAGAGGCAGTATATTTTTTGTTGTTGAAGAAAAACACCAGGAATATAGAGATACAGTGTAAGGCTTTTTAGCTTTTTTAAATAACTAGTAATTTTGAAGAAAGCAAAAGTATCTCAAAAGTGTGTCAATATCTTACTGAATATGACTCTACCAGTACCCATTTTTGTTCCCTTTTGTAAAGAAGACAGCATGATCCTCTCATTTTCTGTGTTAGAGGAAAATCAATCCTACTAAAAGTAGGAATCTGAGTTGTAAATAGGTATTAAAGTTAAGCCAAACATTAGAAGCTTATTTTGAGGTAAAAACGAAATGAATTAAATGTAGGTTCTTAACCAATGATTACAATACAGATTGGCCTAATATGGACAGGATTTTGGTCAAGACGTGTTCATCTTTTACCTCTGCCTAGCGGACATAAACCCCAGTGTTTAGAGTGCATCACATGCCATGCCTCTCAAATTCTGCGTACTTGGTGATTTCAGTTCCATTCTGTGACGTGCTGATTCTTCCAGGTGCACCTGCTATAAGAAAGAGAGAAAGAAAAAAAAAAAGCCTAATCCCACATAAAAGCTTTGCAATTTTCACTGTCAGGTTCTCAAAGGAAACATGAACTCTACTCAAGTAAGGAGTGAGTTTGTTTAACACCCAACGCTTGGGATGCGGTCACAATGCAACACACGAGATCTTGGTGCCTGCTGTCCTTTAAATCGCATTTCCCGAAGGTGATCCTCTAACAGTCAGTTTTTACGAACCTTCCTCTCACCCTTAAATAAGACAAAAATTTCTAGTTTACATTTACTAATTAGAATGTGATCAGCCTGTGATACCAACCAACACGTTAATCTCTCCAAGGTGGTTAAGTCCGGTTCTCAGCCAAAACTTCCAGGGGGTTCCGGAACCAGACCTCCCTCGGGTCTCCTCCGCAGCCACAGAAAGCCTGTGGCATTCCCTGCCGGCCATGCCTCTCAGGCCCAGAATCTTCCTCAGTACTTCCTGCTCTCAGAGCTCAGTCCCCGTCCAGGCTGTTTTCTAGATCTGCATTTAATATAGTCTCTCTCCTGCAGGCTGCCTTCTGGTATCCTGCACCCCAGTGGACACTGAGAGTGCAGGCCAGTTCCCACACGCTGACCCTCTCCTGCTTCCACCAACCAAGTGATTGTTCTGTCAACCGCTTGCCCTCCAGAATTCTGGAACCTCATTTTCCAGCAGGGAACTCACATCCACGTGGTCCCACGGAAGCCCACTGTCTTCAGGCTTTCCCTCCGAGGGGATGGTTACTGAAATCTCGTCAGCAAACCCCCTCTGGACTTGTTGACTGCTGTCTCACAGCCCCCGTCTTCCTAGAGCGCAGGGCACACAGAAATGGCAATCGGACATCCTTTGCGAAGTCACTCCATGCAGCGTCTCATCATACTCATATTGGTGTCTGATTTCTGTCCAGTTTATGTCCACGGCAAACTTGCATCAGGGAGACTGCCATTTGAACATCCCATTACAGTAAGTTAGTGGCCGAACCTGGAACTAAATGTTCGGGATGCTAGGTGGCCACAAAAGGCCTACCTGATTTTTGTTGATTCACAGAAATTAATACCTTCCCTTCCCTTCCTACCACATTGGCAACCATGCTAGTTGAAATGGGGCAGACAGGTCTTTTTTGTACTTTTGTAGGAAAGTGGCATCTTTACCTACAGTTCTATGAAAAGCTTTTCCAGTGTCTGTGACGCTTTGATGATTTTGATCATGCTTTATCTCAGACAGTGGTTCCAGATGGCATTCCCTGTCCATGCATCTGCCTCCCCTGTGTCCAGATCCTCTGAAAAATACAGAATTTCAGTGGGTAAGCCACCAAAGACACAAGAACACAGAGGCCAGTGGTTGTGGCTCATCGAAAGCAAGCCATGATAGAAATTTTCTAGAAAGCAAAATACACAGGAGTGATGAGCACTTAAAATGTTGAAAGTTTCTCCCAAGAATCTGCTGTGCCAGTATGACAGAGGTGGGCTGATGATTTTCAGTAAAGCCTTGGACAGGCTCAATTGTCAGAGTGAAGCTGGGGAGATACGTGGGGCTAAAGATGGAGGGATTCGCTGGAAGTCAGGGCTTGATACAGTTTTAAGTCTGCTGCTTGCTCCCACTTACATATTCTCTCTCCTGCCAAGATGACGAGCCTGTAGCCATGGCTTACTCCAAAGTGAGGAATGGGGGTGGTCTCCTGAAACTGGACAGGCTGTCTGAGAAAGTTCGACTCCGATTTGGCTGCCGGTGGCTTAGATAAAGTTTATTTCAAACAGTCATGCGGGTGGTGGGCTGGAAGGGGACTCAGGCTGTTCTTTACCCTCTTTCTCTCCTCCCCAAGGAGGAATGCCAGGCCGTATGCCCCTCCTACCTTACAGATTGTAACTCAGGGGCATTTAGTGGGAGATACTTCCATTTAGGCTGTAGTTGAAGAGGCTGCCAGCAGGTTTTTCTTTCTCAAATATGATAAATTAGTAAGGATTACTGAGGAATTGGAGAGAATTAGTGACATGAAAAAAAAATAGCAAAAATGAACTGTCTCTTAGAAGAAACAGATAATTTACAGAATAAAAGAGATTAAAGGAAACAAGGAAGAACTTTTGGATCCGTACTGAGAAGGGTTTAAGAAGATCTTGTGTTTATTAAATAAGAACCGGGTGATACATGAGAGGATCAAAGAACAAGAAGATCTTTATAGGCTGTAAAAATAGCACCACCCAAACAAAAAAAAAAGTGATAGAATAAGTGGGAAATAGTCGAGGAAATCGCTCAGAAGGTCGCCATACAGGGAAGGAGACAGAAAATACAAGAATGATGCAATAATAGTGCATGGAAGACACATCCAAGACTTAGGAAAGTCCCAGAAAGAATGGAGGGAAGCAAGCTACCAAGGAAGTAACACAGAGCAATTCCTCAGAGCCGAGGGACCTATACCTTCATAGGAAATGCCCCATGTTTGCAACAGGGCATTTCCGCATTCTGCATCGTGCAATTTCAAAGCACCAACGCAAAAGACCCTAAAGCCACTGGAGAGGAAGAACACGTATGCCACCAGATTGAGGCAGTGATACTGGGTGGCAAAGAACAATCAGGTGATGTGCTCAAGAGTTCTGGGGGCAAGTTATTTTTTTAACGTTTATTTATTTCTCTTGAGAGAGAGAATCCCAAGCAGACTCTGTGCCTTCAGTGCAGAGCCCAGTGAAGGGCTCGAACCCACGAACCATGAGATCATGACCTGAGCTGAAACCAAGAGTCTGACACTTAACTGACTGAGCCACCCAGATGGCCCTGGGGGAAACTTATTTTTAACCTAAACTCTATACCTAGCCAAATTTTCCACATAAAGGCAGAATCAAATATTTTCAGTCCTGCAAGTATTGATAAAATCGATCTCCATATAGGCCCCCTTGCCTGGAGATTTACAACACTCAGTGGGTGTGTCTCAGCTGAATGAGGGCATAAAACAGGAGGAAAACATGGTACCCAAGAACAGTGTATATTGACCATCAGGATGGTGCAGAGATGTCCCCACGGTTGGGGGGAGGGGGGAGACATCTGGGCAGTAAGCTAGCAAACTAGGAAAGGTAGGACTCAACACGTAAATGTTGACAGTCGTGAATGTTGGCCTAAGTCCCAAAGAGTCTGGGTAATTTTAATATGTAAGGGCTGAACAAATACAAGAACAAGTTAAGAATAATGAGTTCAATTGCAGTTTGACAAAAAAGAATAGTTCCTACATTGCATTGAGTTCCACAAATAAAGGAGGTGATGGTTAAGAGAGAGAATGGATTGAGGCCAGACATGGGTACATCAGTTACTAGCTTGGGTCCATCATTTACTTGTTCTGTTCACCTTTTTTATCCTACTTTTTTTTAAATATAATTTGTTGTCAAGTTAGTTAACATATAGCGTATACAGTGTGCTTTTGGTTTCAGGAGTAGAATCCCATGATTCATCGCTTACATACAACACCCAGTGCTCATCCCAACAAGTCCCTCCTCAATGCCAATCTCCTCTGCCCCCCCCCACCCCTCCAACCCTCAGTTTGTTCTCTGTATTTAAGAGACTCTTATGGTTTGCCTCCCTCTCTGTTTGAAACTGTTTTTCCCCCTTCCCTTCTCCCGTGGTCTTCTGTTAAGTTTCTCAAATTCCACATAATGCGTGAAAACATATGATATCTGCCTTTCTCTGACTGACTTATTTCACTTAGCATAACACCCTCCCGTTCCATCCACATTGTTGCAAATGGCAGGATTCCATTCTTTCTCATTGCCAAGTAGTATTCCATTGTATATAGAAGCCACATCTTCTTTATCCACTCATCAGTTGATGGACATTTGGACTCTTTCCATAATTTGGCTATTGTTGAAAGCACTGCTGTAAACATTGGGGGTACATGTGCCTGGGGATTAAGGATCCCAGGAGCATGCACGTGATCTTCGAGACATGAGGGATTGAAGGCAGGGTGACGGTGTGCGTGAAGTTTGATGAGAAGTGGATTAAAACAGGACCACTTTTGGGGCTTCCGGAAATGAACCAACTCACAGGCAATTCCCTTTTCCTCTTCAAGAAACAGGCCAGGTAATATGCAGTCAGGTGTTTTGCAGGTGCTGAACCCTGAACACCCGTCTTACTTCCCAGCGCTGCGGATCAGATCAGTGGAAGCTAGAAATAGGAGTTCCGCGGGAAACTGCTCTTAGGTATAATACCGCATCAGGGAAGGAAATGACAGAATGCGAGGAGAGATGTGGAGACACACATAGTAATTAGGTCTGGAGGCCAGGCTGCAGATGCAGTGTTCGCTCTTGTGCTGCCGGGGTATCGGCCGCCCTGACTGTGGACCGTTTTCTTGGCTGTGTCCCCCGCACTCAGCAATGGGGACAGCCCGGCTGATGTCTGACCCGTGGTGTGGGTTTCCCTTGCTCTTCAGGCTCTGTGCTGCTGAACTTCAAGTCAGCAGGGCATTGAAGGTAAAATATTCCTGGGTCTGTTTTCACTGATCGCTCCTTGCGGGTCACAGGTGTCAGTTAATCTGAGCAAAGGGGCATCTGTGCTTTCCAGAACTCCTCACCAAGCCTCTTCTAGTAGGTATTCAACAACCTTTTTTTTTTTCCTTAAGATTTTATTTTTAGGTAATCTCTACACCCAATGTGGGTCTCGAACTTACAACCCCAAGATCAAGAGTCACATAGCGGCATAGCCAGCCAGGAGCCCGTTCAACAAATATTTTTGAGTGACTATTGTAAAAGTATTTATGGGTGCAAATGGTATATCCCATTGGTAACCGGAAGTCATGCTTAGCACGGAGAGAATTCAGAGAAATACCAGGTTCTACCCAGAATGAGTGAACCATTAAAAACTTAAACAGTAGCTACCAGAAAGACTTGGTTCAATGCATATTGAGAATCTGTAAGATAAAGTGTCTGCGTCCTCACCTCTGAGTTTCCTAATTCTTTGGAAAGTGGCTTCCTGTACTTTCTACATTCCTGTTGCAGCGTTAACAGAGGCACGGACAGCATTCCAAGGAATGTCGCAGGCTCACTCGAGAGCTAGCAGTTCTTTGTGTGTGTAGCTGTAGAGAAGAAATCATAAAAACAGATAATTCCTATTCTGTGGTGTCTGTATTCTGAGCATGTGCCCAGGATCCTGCAGGTAGAAACTTGGCAGCAAAGAGAACCCAAAGAAAACCATTAATTATTTTGGTTCAGTAGACTCTAGTGGCCCCTCCTATTTCTGCTTGCTATGCTAATATCTTCGAATAGATGTGATCGCATTGATTTTTCCTGTTGGGCTTCCTAGATGGTGCCTGAGCCTGCATGTGCTCTGCTGTTACAGACGGTGCCTGGGCACACAGGTGCTGTGCCATTACAGAGGTGCTATGCCCATACCGTACCCCAAATGATATCTGCATTTCCCCATGTTTCTGGCTTCAACCTTAGAGCTCCCCTAGAATGGACTGGCAATGTGATAAAGTCAAAACCCCCCTTACAAGATAAGCTTCATTTTAATAATTGATGTAGAAAGGGGAAGTCTGTATACATTTCTCTTTAGAATGAAGAAAATACACACACACACACACACACACACACACACACACACACACATACACACACATGCACACAGGTACTGTCAGGTCTTAAGCTCAGCTGGTTAGAAGCGTATAATACTCCAGTCCCCTCCATGGCAGAGCCAATTAGTTGGTTATAGTTGACATGACCCCAAAGAGCCCCCTACACCTTGACAGCCTTCTAGCAAATATGTAGTATTTGTTTTGCCCTTAAAGAGTCAACACAGATTGATTTCTGGACTGGAAAACCATCACTCACATGACTACTGGGCCACACCAATTGGTGGTTTAATAGTAACTTCTTTGGATAAAGAAAACAGTTGAAAATAGGGTGGGGGAGTTATAACTATACATCGGTCTCATCCAGGTGCTTTGTATTAGGGATTTAACGTTTAAATAAATGTAACTGATATCCAAATAATAAGTATACATATATAATACATTACTAATTGGATTCTAAAACCCACAGATACAATTATTAAAGCCCTTTAACCAGAACAGAATCAGGGGAAAATTTTAATCCTCCTCAGAACTGTTTATTACACAGCATAATCTCTCTTCTCAAATCCTTTTTTTATATGCCAAATATTATGTTGAGTAAAATAAGGAAAATGTAATAAAGTGTTGATACGAAGAATTTATAAAATGTAAATATAGAGAACGAGTAACCTATGAAGCAATTTGCTTGCCATTTCTCCCCCCATAAATTATGTTGAAAGTTCATGGTATCTTTTTCTTCTGGAATTAACACCAGAGCCTCCCTGTGGGTGTTAGTAAGATATATAAAGGAATGGAAAAATGATACAGGAGAATACATCTGAACTTTGCATTATAAAAGCTAAGTAATTTTTGAAAAGGAATTTGCACACCCTGTCTATGGTATATTTAATACAGTCTGATCAAAAAGGCCTGTGTTTGACAAAACATCTTAGCTCATGTATATTTCAAAATATTTAAACCAATTAATGGAGAAAACAACTTAAGCCTACTTTTGTCTAATAAAACTTTTCTCCTTGCCTTTACACTGAGAATTTCATCGGTGCCCTTTGAGGGGCACATACACAAAAAATGAAAATTCAGCTTCAATTCTGAAGAGCTCTGGTCCCTTGCAGCCGAAGCTGGTCTATCTGTCCTGCTTTGCATCTCAACAACAACAACAACAAAAAAAGATGGGTCAGGAGCACCCTGTTCGGGCTTCTTTCCATGGAAATATCCATAATTATCCATAGTAATTAGGTCCTGAAACCAGACTCCAGATGTACTGTTCGCGTATTGCACTGATGGGGTATTGAGAAGCAGCTGTCAAGAAATAAAATGACACTCATCAAATTTTATCCGCCTTGTTGATAGAGAAGAGTATCTGTGTGAATATGAGACTGGCCATTAAAAACTCTGGTAAGTGACTAATTAATAAAGCACCGAATCGTAGATCACTCTGCATCAGTAGTTAATTAGGACAGTAAGATAGTGGTGAGCCTGGCTCCTGGTCCGTTTCACCCTGAACGTGGCTGCCCAAAGCTTCTCTCCAGGCGGAGATGGGGTTCGAAGCAAATTTTAAACAGGAGACCCCTCCTGGGTAAAAATTAACATTCACAGATTACACTTGTTTACAAATTAATGTCAGAAGACTTTAATTACAAGTCCGAGGTCAAATTATGTGGCCCTTCTGCACAAAGATACTACAATTCATGATTCACCCCTGCCAATTTTTTATCTGCCAGCTGTCAACTGAAAAGGATTTGGGGTGTCTTGATGGACTGTTCGGGGGAGTCATTCTGTCAGCTTCACTGGGACGTTTATCTGAATAGTTGTGATTACACGCGAGTTACTTTTAGAAAGATTCCTATGTGTTCACAGGATCCATGATTGTCACAGCAAGGACCCCACCCTCACCTGATGTAAAAAATCAGGCACCTTCCAGCCTAAATGCCCCTTTTCCCAAAACCACGCTGTGTCCAACCCGAAGACATTTTCTGGAGACCTACAGAAGTGAGGGGATGGGAGGGGCAGGAAATGTCCTGCGGGCCGTACGTGTCTACAGTCTGTGAACTTGGGGGACTTCCCAACAGGAAGTCAATTGCAGCACAGTGAATAGCACAGGTGGACAGAAAGCATTCTGTACCCTTTTTACTCTCAGAGGCGTTGCTGCCTTCCTGCAAAGCTCAGAACCTGCACCCCCTCCAAGGGGGGTGACTCCTTTCCCCCCACCACCCATCCAAGAACAGAGATTTCTGTATTTTATTTATTTTTTTAAATTTTTTTTTACATTTATTTATTTTTGAGAGAGTGAGACAAAGTGAGAGTGGGGGAGGGGCGGAGAGAGAGGGAGACACAGGATCCGAAGCAGGCTCCAGGCTCTGAGCCGTCAGCACAGAGCCCCACGCGGGGCTCGAACCCACAGATCGTGAGATGATGACCTGAGCCGAAGTCGGACGCTCAACCGACCGAGCCCCCCAGGCGCCCCATGAGATTTCTGTATTTTAAATCTGCAGTCTTAAGGGCTCTGCTGAGGACCAAACCTTGGCATGCACTCCTCAAGACCCTACATTGGCCCCAAATCTACCAGGCCTGCCCCTAACCATCCAGTGCTAGATCTTGTCTTAGAAACGTCTGGGGAGTGTTTGAACTCTTCTGTTCCCTGGGCCCATCCCCTTAGGTCCCGGTTCAGTAGTCTGGAGGGGGCCCCAAAAATCAATACTGTTAAAAAGGCTTCCAGGTGAACGCCATGTGTGTCCTCCCAAGGTTGGGAAGCACTGAACCGAACTCTTACATAGGTGTGCACCGAAGCAGTGAAGGGAACCTAGACTTGCTTCCCCAGAATCCTCCTAGAAGCATAGCAAAAGCATTCCTGGCCACCCATATGTAAAAAGTCTGCCCTCTGTAGGAAAGATGGGCTTTTATATGCCCCTTGGTGTCGGAGCCTTGGCCACCTAGAGCTGAGATCAGTCACTCTGCAGCAGCCCACAGGTGGAAGCCTGACCTATAGGCCCAGGCAACCCGTGGCAGCCAGTACGATGCCCGCATGCGGTGGCCGCCACAGCCACCTGCTGGCCCCAGCTGCCGATGTTCCTGCTGAGGCCCCATCAGCGTAGTCAGCATCTGGCTGCACCCTCGGCCTGCACCTTTGTTGTTGCAATCGTGTTTGCTTAGTAAGGCAGGGAGAGATAAGGAATCCATAGTTCGGTCCCCAGGGCTTCAGTATGGTGCCTAAGTTGAAGCCCCCTAGCAGCCAAGGTACGTGTCCGTGGCTAAACCAGTACGTGTGTGGACCATCCGCACCACCATTGTCAGAGAACTTGTTAAAAATGCAGAACTTCGGGGCCTCTCCCAAACCTGAGCCAGAACCTAGATTTTAATCAGAAGATTCGTGCCGGTGGTGTTTGGAGAAACACCGAAATCCATGGCTGGTTCATTTGGAGCAGCTCTTTACCTAGCCTGAGATAAACCGAAAGCAGATAATGAGGACACTCTCCAGGCCACCACTGAGTTTACCTGGTGTGTTTCACTAGTATTTGTACCATCTTGGACAAGTGTGTTTTCACTCAGAGTTCTGAGTTTTGCCATAGGACGCCATCCACTCTGGTGCAGACACAGAAGCATGCACTGTTCGCTGCAAAGAAAACATAGAAGTGGTCCATCCTATGAATGTAAAGATAACAGACTTCTCATTGCTCGTTATTCCCCGTTACTGCTGTCTCGTTATTTTACACGTGCCTGCCTGTCACAAAAGGAAATGAACAAAAGAAGCCTGGTTTTCTAACAGCTTGAGAAGAAATGCTTGTGGTAAGAGAGAAAATACTAGAAAGAATGAGGGACACCTGCTATTCTAAGGGACACGATCACACGGGCACCATAAATGCTACTTCCTGACTAGTGATTTTTCACTTTTAAGATATGCTTGGTGGAAAGTCTTTGAGCCCAAACAGAATACAGTATTCATTTGGTAAAAGGTGTGGTGCGGTCTCATAATTAAGTTGCATTGCAAAATGCATCATCAAGTTACAGGAATAAATCCTGTGTTTTGTACCTGGTCAGAGACTTGTATGAGCATTCACGTTATTTGTGATAGCAAAGTTACTGTAACGGATGAAAATCTAGGATTCATGAAATACATGAAACAGAAGGGCATTTTCTAAAGGTTTCCAAAACAGACTTTTTGTAGAATCACTTTATATCATCAGATGGCCTGTTGCATTGAACTTATTAGGCTCCAACGCAGATTTTGTCATTGAATATACATGAATAGTCTCCCTTCCAAATGTCAGTCTGAAATATGGCTGGTAGCCTGTCTAGGAAGTGTGTTCATATATCTTAACATTTACAACAACATGGGATAAGATGTCTAACTAATTCAATGAATTAATGATCATTTGCAAATGAAATTTAGTGGAGGGACTTGACTCAGGATACATAGGAAATATTTTGGGGTCTCTTAAAATACTGAAATTAACTAGTGAATTAGCATAGGAGTGGGGAGGAGATTTTGGAATTTTGAGTTGAGTCCAAAGCAAAAACCAAGAATTAAACAAGTCTTTATTATGGTAAAGTATTCCTTAGATCTAAGATGCTATATTTGCATCTTTGAGCAATTTACTTAGCACACATGTATGAAATAATATTAGCCAAAGTGGCTTTTTTTATTTCTAAAAGTGCTTATATGTTGATATCATTTTTCCCTCTTGAGATTAATAATGACAAATATCAAGGGCTAGAAGTTTTAAGAGGTTCAAAGTCTACAGAATAACTGTTCCGGGGCCATAAACTGTCACAGCACAGGCTACCTACCTACATGGGCCGTGCTGCCTGGCCATGTTGCTTAGTGACTCCAATGTATCAGCAGGGATCAAACCGCTGATGTTGGAGTATTCAGCAGGAGAAGGAGTTCAGTGGGAATTTGCGAGGGGAAAATCTGCTACTATTCCAAAAACCACAGTTCTCTTTGGAAGTTCTATTTTGGGGTGCCTGGGTAGCTCAGTTGGTTAAGCGTCTGACTCTTGATTGCATCTCAGGTCACGATCTCACAATTTGTGAGTTGGAGCCCCGTGTCGGACTCTGTGCTGTCAGGATGGAGCCTGCTTGGGATTCTCTCTTCCCCTGACCCCTCTCTCTGCCCCTACCCTGCCCTCTCTCTCTCTCCCTCCCTCCCTCTCTCTTTCTTTCTCAAAATAAACTTAAAAAAAAGTTCTATTTTGCACTTCAAAGATACAGTTTTACTAATAAACATCGATGTTGAACTGGATTCACAATTTTCAAGAAACCTGAATTCCTAGATTTTACTTTGGCCTTTTCTTCCTCTGAATACCGTTGTTTAGATCAGAAATGAAACTGCCTGTCTCTGCCACCTGTTCACAAATACTGAGTCAGCTTGCTCTGGCCAACAGACTGCTGTATCATTTGGGTCCTTATTTTTGCCTGTGAGCATTTGAAAAAAATTTTATTTTATTTTATTTTAATTTTTTTAATGTTTATTTCTGAGACAGAGCATGAGTGGGGGAAGGGCAGAGAGAGAGGGAGACACAGAATCGGAAGCAGGCTCTAGGCTCTGAGCTGTCAGCACAGAGCCCGACTCGGCGCTCAAACTCACAAACTGTGAGATCATGACCTGAGCCCAAGTCGGTAGCTCAACCGACTGAGCCACCCAGGCGCCCCTGAAAAAATTTTTAAATGTTTATTTATTTTTGAGAGACAGAGAGAAACAGAGAGAGAGAGAGAGAGAGAGAGAGAGTGCATGCGCTAGAGGGGGAGGGGCAGAGAGAGAGGGAGACACAGAATCCGACAGAAGCAGGCTCCAGGCTCTGAGCTGTCAGCAGAGCCCGACACAGGGCTCGAACTCATGTGAGATCATGACCTGAGCTGAAGTCAGACGTGTAACCGACTGAGCCACCCAGGTGCCCCCTTTGCCAGTGAGCATTTGAAACTGGCTCCCAGATTTGGGAAGAACAGATAATGGCAGGCAGTATGTCCTTCAGAACCTAATATTAATATTTCCAGATGAAAACATGCAAACACTTATTCTTTGCAAAAGCGAGTGAATTCATACTAAATTAGAGGGTCATAACTTATATATTATAGAACTAAAAGAATGTAAATGGGTCCCAATTAAAACCAGAATGTATTTGTTTCATTCCGTCCGGTAAAGTAATTGGTATAATGTGGTAGTAAATTATATTATTAGAAGAAAGCAAGAAATGACAAATGGAATGTTACAACTTATTAGGCATTTCTTTCTTTCTTTTGAATATGCCTGTCTCCTCTCTCTCTCTTTATCTAAAACAGGGGGGCTCTCACTGTCATCTCTGCAGTAGAATCATGAGGTGAGAGGGTGCCATTAAGAGAGGCACACAGCCTCTCCTTGCTCAATAGACCAAGTCCTAATCTTTCGGGGCTATGTCCAGGAATCAGCCTTCCAAAGAGTTCCCTGGATGATTTCTTGGGAAAGTAAATGAAGATTTGAGGATTAATCATGTTCTAAGGAACAAAAATTCAAAGGCTGTTTGTGTGTGCGTGTGTGTATTACACATGTATATACATATATATATGTATGTGTTATATATATGTGTATACATACATACAAATTTACATATATGTAAATTTGAGCCGAATCTCAGAGATTGTGCTGCTCTCATGAGCTCATTAAGTGTGATCTTCCAGTGAATATTCCAAATCCCTTTGATATAAATGTGGCTATTGTGATTGTGAAATTTTGAGTTAAAAAGGAAATCTGTTCAGTTCTTACAACCAATTGTAGTCTGAACTCATGAAGAGTCCATACACTGTGTTTCTTTTTAAAGACAATATGGATTAAATAGGTACTGATAAAATCACTTCCATAAATACCGTGAAATGAATTTCTTACAGAGGGGCCTTTGCTCTCGCGGCTGGTTCCCTCTGTCTGGGAACCACGTGGATCTCCCTCCATCATGGCTTTCTCTGGCCTTCGGAAGTTTTCCGCTGAAATGTCAAATAAGCAAAAAGAACTTTCTTGATCACCTTAGCAAAACAGTATGCACCACACTTTGTCTGCTGTCCCCTTACCCTGCTTTACTTTTCTTGAGTACCTTTTTCCCTATGTTGAATGAATCAATCTGTTGGTTAATAGGGACTAACCTGCTACATGTAAACGACAGATACAAAACTTAACATGTAGAAATTTATTTGCACATCAGTCTAAAAACGATAACTTTCATATTGCTGGTCAAATGAAAACAGTGCCTGCTGGACTCTGACCCAGTGAAACTGTGGCGTGGAGGAACATGACAAGCCCTTTCTGCTCCGTGATTATTTCCCCGTCTGCTGGCTTCCTCCTGGACTAGCAGAGTGGTGTTATCTGTAAATTTTCAGATTTAATTGATGCTATATCTCTTTCTAAAAAGCATTGCGCATTTCCTTGGTCATTTCAGTCCTTCCCTTTTTGACTTCATTCATCCCTGCAATCTTTGCAATTACCCATTAAAAGCAGTGCTAAGGGTAGGCTTTAAGATTCTTGCTCCTTGCCTAGGACCCTTGGTCATTAATGTCTGAATCGTGGTTCTATAAAAATTTCCTCATGCCCAGTAAATGCTGGCCCTCACATCCTGTCCCCACTCAGACCATCAGGTCTTTTTGTGGTTCCCTTGTTGGGTGTTTTTAGAGACTTAGAATCAAGAACATGATGAAGTTATAACTCTAAATCTATGAGTGATGGATGGCTTTCATTTAACTATATAACATTTGGATATAATGACTGTTGCCTTGATTTTTACACTTGTTAAGTCTTTGGCAATATTAAGAAAGCCTCCAGAAGAAGGAAGAATTGATGGCAGGAACTCAAGGCGTATCATACTTAAATATATTCCTGGAAAATATGAACATGAGATAATATTCAGTGTGATGTTGGCATTTGATAAATCAGATGCAATGAAGCTAATTATGCAAAACAGTTATTTTGAACCTATCATTCATCTGAACGCTATCTAAATCAGAGTTGATTTAATTACTAGCAAAGGGAAAGGTAAGGAACTAACTTGCTCTATTCCTTCCCTTTCCTCAAAACATTCAGTAATTTTTATTAACGCTGAATTCATAGAATTCTGAGCACTGCCTCAATCATTCAGAAATGCTCTGTTTTGTTTACGTAAATTTAAAACAGCCCTGTGTACAATATACTAATAAAGCGTGTATTTATCTGCCAGCAGTTTCGAAACTTTGGAATGGGCTTTTTCTCAAATATACTCGGTGAGAATATTAAAATCCTGGGGGTTACATGATCCTGAAGAAGCAATGCAGAGTCACTGAGCATTGAAGATCTTGTCTCTAAAGTGGCCACCGGTGACTGCCTTGGACGGCCACACAGAGATAGAGCTGCCCACAGACACTGCTGAAATCAAGGAATTCCAAAATCCCATTGCTTAGAATGGAGTGGGGAGCTCCCAAGTTCGGGCTGTCCGGAGGCCGCTGACAGTTAAATCCCAGCATGGCGTGTGGGTATCGGCTTTGAAGGTTTAGCCGAAGGGTCTTGCCAAAAGTCCGCTCTCCGCCTCATTCGGTTCTTGTGTGTGTGCTCCGCTCACCGCCATGAGATAACCGTCTCTCCTTGCTGCCCTGCATCCTTCATTGTCCCCCAGTGTCCTCCCATCTGCCCCAGTGGAGATGATGCTTCTGGGATTCTGACCGTACCCCAGGTGCAATGTTGGCTCTCGGTCAACATCGTCTTTTCCGTGTGTCAGCTGAACCTCTTAGCCCTCGCAGGATGCTCTGTCCTCGGGTCCGCAAAGGTTCCCTGGTCCACAGCACTGTTTCAGAGCGACACCTCCTCCCATACAGTGTGAGGAAATGACACAAATAAGGATTTACAAATACTACAATGCGAGCGATGTGCAGACTCAGTTTACAAATTCAACCAGTTAGTGACAGCCACTTGTACTGTTTTTTTAGAGGAAGGTAGACTAAGTGAGGTGCTTCAGTTTGGAGGGTAAGAGTAATAGGAAATGTGACTTGAAAACCTGTTTCTTTACAATCTGCTTCTCTTAGAGATGTAGGCTGTTGTAAGTCCAGACATTTCCGTTCATTCATTGTCCGGGAAGAAACTGCTGATGAGAACGAATTCTGGCTCACTTTTCAGGAACAACATCAGGATAGCTTGCCATCATGGTTTATTTGTTTGCTCATCATTTTACATAATAATTTCTGTTGCAGAATTTAAGGTGCAAGGACTATGGGATAAGAAGAGGTTTTTAGGTTCGACTTGTCTGCCTGATTCCTTTAGTAAGGAAGCCAGCCACATTCGTTAGGCTGAGAAAAATGATGTTTCGCTGGCCCTGTTCAGGGTGGATTTATCTCAGAATCATTATCATCCTTATAGGGAGATCAGGTTTGGGAGCAAAGCAAGGCAGCTGGGTGATGCCGATAAGCTGATTAGCTTGACATATTGCTGCCATTTCATGCTATTCATTTGATTTTCTGCAGATTTCACCATTTCTGTGCAAAAAACAAATTCAAATATGTCTTTGATAAAACAAGTTCTGTCTGAATGTTGGTTGGGTCCTAATGTCTCCTGTTCGCTTATTTCAGCTGGGTCCCGGGCCTCGTACAGCAGCCAGCACGGCCACCTGGGCCCGGAACTGCGGGCCCTGCAGTCCCCAGAGCACCACATAGACCCCATCTATGAGGACCGTGTCTATCAGAAGCCCCCTATGAGGAGTCTCAGCCAGAGCCAGGGGGACCCTCTGCCATCAGCACACACGGGCACGTACCGCACGAGCACAGGTGTGTATTCAGCACCCCCTGGGTGGTCTGTGCGTAGTAGGCGGCGGGGGGGGGGGGGGGGTTCCTGCTCGGGAGCTCATCAAAGGTGTGTGTGTGTGTGTGTATGTGCGTGCACACACCTTCTCATCCTCTCTCCCCACCAGCATTATGACCTGCTTCTACCATTAATGTCTGTGATGATAATGAGAGAAACCGAATACGATTCATTTAGCTACCTGAGTCTCTTTTAAATGAAAGAAGTTTAATGGGGGGTTGTAAGCTTATTTTGTCCAACAGGCGATCTGAAAGAAAACTAATTTTTTGTGTGCCATCGTTAACATATTTGATGAATTTAAGTACTCCAAGAAAGCATAGTCATTATGCAGGACAGAAAAGGCATATGCCTAATGCTGGTAAGTGTTCTTTAATGATACAGGCTACCTATCTGGCAAGCTGGGGGGAAACCTATTTAGGAAAATGTCGCATTACTTTGTAAGGCAAACTGAGACTTTGCTTCATAAGCACTATCAGGTTCAGTCATGTGAAATTACCGTGTAAAGGTCAGATATTGACAATTGCATATGATTCAATCAACCCTAGAGCTCTCCTGGACTAAATCTATATTTTGAATTGAACACGACCACAGGCTGCGCAAAGAAAGGCAAGCATTTTCCAGAGCATGTAGCCATTTGCAAAATAACTGGTTAAATGCCATGCTTAAATGTGCTGGAGAGCATTCATCTAACAATAAAATTGATACAGTTAAGATAATTGAGAACTGTCCTTGTTAGAAAGCTTCACATTGCTAAGGAAACTTAGAAAATAGTATGCCGCTGGTTTGCTACAGCACCTGATACACGCTGCACTTGAACCAAGGCTGAGGCATGGGAAAACCGAAGCTCTGGTCCAGAACTTGGCACACAGGGCCCTGCACCTTCAGACTATTGTAACTTCCAGTTACCCCGAAGTAGAGCATAGCAATTTTGTTAACTGCATTATGATACTAAATTATACGTTTTGAAACCCAGGCAAGTTAAGTTGCTTTTATGGTCGATTACTGATATTTACATTTCAGTATTTCACTGCACCGTAAGAAGAATGGCACAAAATACTCTTTCTTTTATTTTTGACATCATAAATGCCATCCACCGTTAATAATTCATATCTTGGTTCAGATGAAAAGGAATACCCATTTATTCTTCTGTCGGAGTTCTCTCATTGTCAGCCTGCTAGAACCACTCCTGTGTGAGGCTGGGCTCTTTTAACCATTAGTTGGTTTGCATAATAGTAACTAAGGCAATTTTATTTCCATGCACCCCTTACAAAAGGCAAGGATTACCACCTCTGTGATGTTGAATATGTAATTTGCGTAAAAACTGACAACAAAGGGGATTATATGTTGATTCTCTGTCCTGCATTCCTGTGCTCTTTGAATTATCTTTTGTTAATAAACTTCTGGAGGCTTCATAAAAATTTACCTACAATAAGAAAACAATACTTCATTCTACTGTGTCGGATCAAAGACAGGGGAAGATGTTCACACTTAAAACAAAACTAGTATTTTCTCTAAACTAGGGGTCTGAAAACTCTCGCTCATGGGCCAAATTCAGCTGGCCACCCATTTGATTAGTGCTCCTGAGCTAAAAAATCATTATTACATTTTAAATGGTTTATGGCCAAATGATGGATAATATTTTCTGATACGTGGAAGTTCTATGAAATCCAAATTTCAGTGTCTATAAATAAAGTTACTGGAACACAGCCATGCCTATTTGTTCCCGTATCATTTCTAGCTGCTTCCACGCTGTAGCAGCTGACTTGAGTAGTTGTGGTGGAGACCATCTGGTTGGTAAAGCTGACAATATTTACTTTCTGGCCCTTGGTAGAAAAGTTGGCTGACCCCTGCTCTAAGCCATCAGTGGAGCGCTGTGCTGAATGAACGAACAAGGGTGTCATCCTCCTTAGGAGGGAAGCCAGCAGTGTCCTCTAAATGCATCAGGGAGAAAAACCTGTTTGCCTGGGTGTTCTCAGTAACAGTAATCTCTGCCCTGGCAGAGAGCTGCTGAGGTTGTGACATCCAGATGTCCGAGACCCCAAGCCAGGTGCCCTTTTGAGCTTGAGGCACTTTTGAGGAAATCTGCTGATTTATGCAACAATATTGACATTTCCAGGAGTGCATGGATGGTCTCTTGGGGTGACAGGTGGGGGAGAACCCACCTCTCTCCAGCTCCTAAGTATAAAGCCACAGGCTTTATCTCCTCTGCACCTTCTCGGGTCACTCCCTGTTTCTACACTTAATTCATTTCATTTCAAATCCTTATGCTTTCTTAGCTAACCCTGCAACCCCAGGAACTGTCTCTATTAGAACCCACGTTTGGGAAAATGCCTTTAATATGGGTGTATACCCTTTACTTATAAATTGTATACATAGTATACAATATCATTAAATAATATCTAGTAAAAGTCAGGATTACACATTAATATAAAGAAACATTCTAAGATTGTTTTTTCATATCCAGGAGGTTATTTTTTGTGTGAAAGTTTATTTATTTTGAGGGAGAGGGAGAGAGAAAAATCCCAAGCAGGCTCTGCTCTGTCAGCTCAGAGCCCGACGCAGGGCTGGATCCCACGAACCTGGAGATCATGATCTGAGCTGAGATCAAAAGAGTCCGGACTTTCAACCTAGTGAGCCACCCAGGCACCCCCAGGAGGTGGTTTTTCACATCCTGTGTTGCACACACCCCATACTGGAGACTTCTGATGCAGAACTTCGAGAGGTTTCCAGGGCCAGAGCAAATACCCCAATTTCTTGGGACGGTCTTCTAGGGCCTCTTAGACCCGAAGTATTCAGGGGCCACTGACTTTTGGCTCCCGTTGTGGCTGAGGTGGTTTGAGCAACCTAACTTGGGTCTCAGCCCTTGGGTAGCAGGGCACTGACTGGTGTTCCTTCAGTTTGACCCCTAAAGCATTTCCAGGGGACACATCAAGGAGGTGGGCCACGGGAATTGAGGGGCACTTGTTGTAGTCAGCACTTAGGAATGAAGACAAATGCACTTGCCTAAAAAACCAGGGAATTACTAGATGGCGCTGTAGCAAGAGCAGGTGAGTCCGAATGACAGAAGCACGTAGCAGGTCACTGCTTTCAGAGATCATTCTAAATTTTCTGAACATATTCACAAATCCTCAGAACCACCGCACGAAGGAGGTACTGTTATGATGTTTATTTTACAGAACACTGAGGCACAGAGATGTTGAGTAACCTTCCCAAGGTCCCACAGGTTGTACGGAGCCAGTCTTTAAACCTTTGCGCCCAGGCAGTCTTGCTCTGGAACCTGGCTCTTAACGTTCATCTTGGTTGAAACTGTATTTGTAGGGGCTCCGTTGGTTAAGCGCCCAACTCTTGATTTCGGCCCAGGGCATGATCTCACGGTTCGTGAGTTCAGGCTCCACGTGGAGCTCTCTGCTGTCAGCACAGAGCCGTTTTGGATCCTCTGTCCCTCCTCTTTCTGCCCCTCCCTCGCTTTCTCTCTGTCTCTCTGTCTCTCTGTCTCTCTCTCTCAAAAATAAATAAACATTAAAAGAATAAAAAAGAAACTCCATCCTCCTCTCTGCGTGCCTTCTCCAGGTCTCTTTGACTGCCATAATAACCACTCACCCCTGTTATTTACTCTGAAGACTGATTTATTTCTTTATTTTTAATGTTTATTTTTGAGAGAGAGAGAGTGCAATCGAGGGAGTGGCGGGGTGGGGGGCACAGAATCCAAAGCAGGCTGTAGTCTCCAGGCTCTGAGCTGTCAGCACAGACCCCAGTGCGGCACCCAAAACCACAAACTGTGAGATCATGATCTGAGCCAAAGTCAGACGCTTAACCGACTGGGCCACCCAGGCCACCCCCTTTTTTTTGTAACGTTTGAAGGCTGATTTAAATCTCCATTGGAGACACCAACTCCGATGGGGACCTCTCTCTACCTTTGGGTAGGCAAAGAGGTCCTCAAGGCCTTCCCAAACCACAAAGCGACCTAGCCCTTCTGTGAGAGAGCGTACACACATGTATTTGTGTACATTTATGAACAGGTTAGGGGGTCAGGGTCCTACTTCTCACCCCCCTTCTGCTCCAGACTGTGGAAGGTGAAACTTACACAAACAAGGTTCACGACTCGACCCTGGAAATCAGTGGGATGTTACTCAGCTGGTCGATACTCTGTCAGGGCTGTGCCAGGAAGCACGGTGTGAAGAGGGTCTTGTGCCCCTGCCCCCGCACGCTCATGTGCCCCGGCCATCGTGAGACAAGAACCGCAGACCTTTGCCCCACCCGGTTCCGGCATAAGGGAGCAGGTTCTGAGGACGGCCCGCTGGCCTCCCTGGCCCCAGACGTGCTCTTGGTAGGAAGGCAGAAAGTAGAGCAGCACGCCCTCATGCCTGAGGACAGGATTGAGATAGAAGCCAGCAGCGCGGCCCCACAGATCTCGCCACCTAAGAGAAGGCAAAAGGGTCACTTCCTGAATCAGCACTGGTGTCTGCTGAACAGAAAGCATCCTCTTGCCAGACGTGACAGCCACTCATTCCTTGTAGAGCCAGGAAATGAGAGGGGCCACCATCGATGTTCTCTCCCTGTGCAGGGAGGCGGAATGGTGTGATCTGCGGCCGAAAAGGCAGGCCAGTGAGTCTGATGGCAGCGCGAATATCCCCACCTGCTTTTACAGGACATCAACCCAGTGTCTGAAGCTTTACTTCTTGCGTGATGAAAATTTAAAGAGGCACACTTTTAACTTGGATGTCTGTTTAAATAAAACATACCTTTCATCTGGGATAAGGCTTGTCAAAACCAGAGCTTATATAATAAGAAGTACAGCCAGGCAGGGACGATGCGATCTTCATGGATTTGCTTATGATAAAGTCTATTAAGCAGAAACTAAGTAGCACGAATTTTTATTTCAAACTCAAACATACCAGTAACTGTCAACTTAGGAGTCATTTGATTAACACAAATGCTTGACTCTGACACTCCCCCCTATCCCGGTCCTCCAAATGCATCTTTCTAAACTAATGAAAATGGCCAATGTCTGCCGTGATGAATGTCGCATGAATTGACTTTGGGATAAATGCATTTCTCAGTGAGTGGAGAAAACAAGCTTTCTGTGATGAATGTGTCAGCTTGTAATAAAAAATGAGTTATCATAGGTATGTTGCGAGGAGAAAATCTGCTAACTATCTCTATGAGGTTGACAAATACTAAAACATGAAAAGAAAAAAAGAATGGGATGAAAATATTTGCACGTGTGGAGAAAGTACTTTGAAAGAACTTAAAATTCTCCACAATAATGGCCACTGCTCAACAAAGGTATAGAGGCATTTCACAGCACCTTCATATTCATACAACTTTATTACTATTATTCACTAACAGGTAAATAACATCTTCAATTAAAATCATCATTGGAGTCCACAAAAACGTGGCATATTAGCGGTTTATTACTTCTTAAATGCTGTTACTTCAAACTGTAAAAGTGATTGCTTTCCATTAGAGCAAGTCAAATTAGATCGTTCATAACATCTTGGTTATTTTTTTTTAAGTCTAGGAAGTCAGGGGCACGTTATTACCCTGTTGGAAAATTTTAATGAACCTGGTGATGAATATCCTCTAAAAATGGAGAAGGGCTTCCAGAAGCTTACCTATATCAAACCACCTAAAGAGATGTGAATAAAAAGTGTAACTGAGCTCAGCTGAGGGAAGGAAGGCAGAGTGTTGGCTAGGAGGAACAGTTTTTTGGTAAAATCCAGAAACATCAACACCCGCACCATAATAATGATTCTATTACTAGTAAAACCCCTGCGTTAATGCCCCTCCCCACAAAGGCAGTAATACCTGAATTTAAAAGATTATGTTCATGATGAGCCCTGAGTAATGTATAGCATCGTTGAATCGCTGTTTTGTACACCTGAAACCAACGTAACATTCAGTGCGAACTGTACTGGAATTAAAATGGGGGGGGGGGGAAGATTACATTAAATTTACCCAGGAATATTTTCCCATTGAGTTTAGCACGGATCAGCCTGTGTAGAGTGCAGAAAATGGGAAGGCCTTTACAGTTGAGTTCTAGATAATAATACTGCTGGGAATATAGCAGATTGAGTGCTAAAAGCTCTTTGTCCCTAAAATAACAGAGTCGAATTCTCTTTAAGAGAGTTCATGGCCACGTTCTTGGACCTGATGGCACCTAAGCTATCTTTATTTTCTGAGATTGCACAGGGAATAGTATTTAATTATTGTGTTCCTATTTTGTATTTAATAAGGGTAAGTGTAGTTTATGTTTTCATATTTCTGTAAATGCAAATATACAGAAAAGCAAAGAGAATTAAAAAAAACAAAAATAAAGGTTTTTCTTCTTTTGTTGAACCGCACTTTTTATTCCCCCTGCAACCAAATCTCTTCATGTGCCAAATTCTTATATTTTATTCTGTTTTTTTTTTTTTTTATGGTCAGTAAATAATGGGTGTGACCATCTATCATCATCCAAGTAGAATGTCTGGCTGATGAAAAAGGATCCCTCCTCCCCCATTTCGAGAAAATATCACACATAAAACATCTTTCCCCCTTTTGTACAGTAGACCTTTATTTGTGTAGCTCTGAAGAAAACAGGTAATTTCGTGAACAGTGTAGAAGTCAGGTGAAGTATCAAGTCAGCTGCTGAAGAGGCTGCTTTTAAAATCTCCCCAAAGGTACCAGCGACATGGCTCGCTGAGCTCTGAGAGCTCATTGAGGGGAGAAGGGGCCGTTTGCGGAGCAGGTGAGGAGAGAGGGGAGTGTTGGACACGCTGACGGGGAGTCTTCCACTTAAGATGTTTGCCCTGGAAGGTTCCATTGAATAGAGCCGTCCTGCAAGGCAGGTGACGTGGTCCGCCGAGCTCTAAAGCTCAAATAAGAGAAAATGTGTGATGGGACAGAAATGCAGGCAACGTGTTAAAGGAAAGTCTTTAAGGGTGTGACCAGTGTCCGCTGATCCACACTAATGGGGGGCCGTGGTTTGCATGTGCCACGCTGAGGTCTGAACAGGTAGGGCACAAAGGGGGAATTTAATTTGTGATGCCGAAGTCATTTTTCCATGTCGTGCTTAAAGAAATACGAGGCATCGCGTTGTTACACTACTGATGGCTAGTTTGAGATCTATTTGAGCCTCACACGTTTTCTTCAAGACAGACGGTTTCATGACCCACACTTTAAGAGAGTGTATTTTTCTCCCCGTCTGTATTCCATGTTGCATTATTTTCTTTGCACTGATTAGTCTCTTTTTGTTTCTCATTTCGGCAGTACCAACTTGAATTCTCATTTTATACTTTGAAATTCCCATCAGGCATCCTATTTATTCTGACCTAAAAGTTTAAACTGTGGATTCAGGAAACTTCTGAAATGTCATTTATCAAATGCCACACATGCGATTATGATTTTCTAATAAGATCTCTCTGCAAGTTGTTCACCCATCTTAGATTTCAGAGTCTACCCTCTTTTTTCGAATTATACTGGTATTAGTGATTAAACTAAGACTCAAAACACTTGGCGGCGCCTGGGTGGCGCAGTCGGTTAAGCGTCCGATTTCAGCCAGGTTACGATCTCGCGGTCCGTGAGTTCGAGCCCCGCGTCAGGCTCTGGGCTGATGGCTCAGAGCCTGGAGCCTGTTTCCGATTCTGTGTCTCCCTCTCTCTCTGCCCCTCCCCCGTTCATGCTCTGTCTCTCTCTGTCCCAAAAATAAATAAACGTTGAAAAAAAATAAAAAAAATAAAAAATAAAAACAAAACACTTTGAGTGGTGCCTGGGTGATTCAGTCGGTTAAGTGTCCAACTTCAGCTCAGGTCATGATCTCATGGTTTGTGAGTTCGAGTCCCACAGCGAGCTCTACGCTGCCAGTGCAGAAGCCTGTTTCCGATTCTGCGTCTCCCTCTCTCTTTGCCCCTTCCCTGCTCACACTCTATCTTCAAAAGAAATAAACATTAAAAAAAAAAAAACAACTTTGAAATAAAATTAAGGTAACTATGAGTATCCCTATTCTTTGATTTTTATAGACATGAACAACATTAGGTTTTTTTCTATGTGAAGAATTTTTCCCCATATTTTTCTGCATATCTCAATAAATTCAATTTGAGGGGAAATGATCTAAATTAACACACGAACTTTTACCAATTTTTACTATAATATTCATGTTAATTCCTATTGTAAACCTGTCTATCCTCTATGCCTTTAGTATACATTTCCCTTCATTTTAAGCCTCTCATAAATTTTCTTACCATGAAGCTGATTCGGTAACACACATTTTGAAGTTTAAAATCTGGTCCAGTTGCAGCGGTGGTTGTAAGAATAAACTCTGGAGGCAGGGTGCAAGGACTTGATCCCTTCACTGCTAGATACCAGGCAGACTCAGGCAAGTTACGTAATCTCTCTGTGCCTCAGTTTCCCATCTGTAACGTGAGAGTGATGTGTTCAGTCTCTTATAGGGTCTTAGCAGACAGAAAGCCCTTGCTGGAGCTCTGGAGCCTGATACTCAGTGGCAAGTGTCTCCCCCCCCGCCCCCCCCCAGTGCAGTGGGTACAATTTCCTTGTCGAGTATCAGTTGATTTCAACATTGTTAATGGTAGACATAGCAATAGCTCACTTGCTTCACAGTTCCTACATCTGGGATGTTTAACCCCCCTTCATGTCTTTAAAGCAAATAATGATCCCATGAGGCCATCTTGTTCTCTTTATGCCACGGTCAGGAAGGTGGAGCTTAACAAGCTCGGTAACTCCCTCGTCTCATACCCAGAATTGGCCAGAAGGCCTGGATAGGAACCCACTTGTCTAACTTCAGAAGCCAGGCTCTGAAAGAATTCTCTGGCCCTGACCCCAAACAGGCCAAAGTGAAGTACAAATACGAGCCTGACGATATCCCTACATCTGCCTCTGCCTTCTCTTCCTCCTGGAATACCGGAGCTGTTTCTGTTTCTGCTTAATTAACTGCATTTCACACCCTGTTTTCACGTTTGAAGCCAATGTCCTTACAGTCTTTCCTGCTGCAAGTGTTTTTTGTTTTTTTTTTTTTTAAACCCTCTCATGATATTGTCTTTCAATTTAAAGTCCCTGGAGAGTTTTTGGCATGGTTAGGTCACTCACCTTACTATTACTACTTTTTTAACAAGTATGTTTTTGTTTTTGTTTTTTTAGATTTCTGTATGATTTCCTGATCTCCGCCATGTTGTCCTTCTTTCCTGTTAATCATTGTACTTACTGCATTAGCTGTTAACACTTTGGAATAGAAAAGGATATATTTTCTGGTATTAGTAACCATTTTCAGCAAGCTTGAATGTAGATATTACTTTCCTGAAGGGGGAAAAAATGAATTTATCTGAAAAATGTCAGGTGTATTTAGTTTTCTGCTTTTGCCCTGGATTTGCTGGCTATCCTGTCACAACTCTTCTAGAAAATGAAATTTTGTTTGCCGCTGTACATTTGTTCTTCTAAAAACAAGGTTAGGCCTGGCCTAAATCTTAAACCCCTGCCATCGTGATATAAAACACATTGTTCATACGTTATTAAAACATGAATTCTAATTACACATGTTTGTAAGTTTGTGAGAAAATAGAACTCTTCCAGAAAATGCATAAAGACATAAGACAGATTTCCTGGTTCTGAACTTAATGTTCATTAGTCTAAACTGGTCATTTTGAAACAATCCATCAGGACAGTCTTCATCATTTCAAAGACCGCTCCTCAGAGTATACATACAATTTTTGTTTAGGAAGTTTTTCTTAAATGTGTTTCTACTTTTCACCATGCCTCAGTGGCTGTTCTCCTAATTTTGATTATTGTAAGATGAAATATTGTATAATTCATTGGAAATGAGAAGCCCTGAGCTCTTTTTTAATGTTTCTTTTTTAAGTTTATTTATTTACTTTGAGAAAGAGAGCACAAACGGGGAGGGGGGAGAGAGCGAGAGGGAGAGAGAATTCCAAGCACACTCCACGTTGTCAGCACAGACCCAATGCGAGGCTTGAACCCAGGAACTGTGAGATCATGACCTGAGCTGAAGTAGGATGCTTAACTGACTGAGCCACCCAGGCGCCCTGAGAAGCCCTGAACTCTTAATTAAAACTCAGTTCTCAGCATTAGAATGTTTTCCTCCAGTTCACTTTATAGCTTTTTTGTCATTTGGCACAATTTCCTTAACTTCTTTTCATAATTGTTTGCTCAGTGTGACATAATTTTTTGGGTGTTTGATTTGGCATATGTCCTGTAATGCGAGAGAGGACAAAATAAACTCTCTGTCACCCACTAATAAGCACTCAGTAGTCAGAGTTGAGGGGTATCGTTTATAATTGAAATCCTACTCCTTAGAGCCTGGATACTCCTGGATACAAATGGTTGTATCCAGACACTGGCTGTTCTTTGGATATCTTCTGATCTGCAATGCCAGTAAAGAAATTGTACTGTCTACGGCTGATCATGGCTAACAACTGTTGCAGCAGTTAATGACTGGTCCCATTCTGTTAACATGAAAGATGCTGTTTGCATTGTATTTGGTCATTAAACCTTAGACGTCAAATATTTTTGAGAACCAGATAAAAACAATGCCATGCAATGGACTGACAAGAATCCACGAAGGAAACATAATTGAAATTCAGTTTGGGACTAGTCAAACTGACATTAATAACTGGTGGAGACTCTTCCCAGAACAATGTAGACGTTTCGAAAAGATGCAGGTGCTTCTGGAGAAGCCAGGTCGGCTCGTTATTTTGTCTGGGTTGCAGTTGGGCACCTCCTCCCACCTGCCTACCCTTCCCCGAATTTACTTGCTACTGTGACAGCTTTAGTTGAAGAAGAGGCATATGGAAATCTTTGGGGAATCGCTTTCCAGGAGCTAGAGCAGTCCTGTGTTTACTGCTCTAGGACTAATTGTGGAAATAGGAGCCCTGCCCCACCCTACCTCCCCACCCCCAGGCCCGCAGTTTCTTTCTTTTATTCAGGAAAATTCGCGACATTACTAAGTTTGCCTTATACTCTTAATAAAATTAATGTGACATCACCTGAACACTTCCTGAATCTTCTCAACTTGAACAATAAAGAACTACCCATCCATGATGCCTTATAAATGGTCCCTATGCATCCTCTGCGTTTGGGTTCTACACAGACTTTATTTTCCTTTGAGACGAACAAAACTTCTCTTGGGGATTGGGAAGCCATCAACACACAACTGATGCATTTCCCACCCACCCCCATCGCCGAAAGGTTTATTTCGGAGATAGCATGCTAATGATCATTTTAGTGGATGACATTGAATGTATTGGTTCAAATATGACAGATTATTTTTTTTATTCTTCCAAACCCCCCCCCTTTTTTTTTTCTTATGTGTGTAATTTCCCCCCGCCCCCTGCCTTAGACCTGGTTAACCGTTTCTGTGAGCAGGTCCTCAATTTTTTGCTTTGTCCCTACTTTCCTGTCCTAGCCCCATCTTCCCCCGGTGTCGACTCCGTCCCCTTGCAGCGCACAGGCAGCCAGCATGGCCCGCAGAACGCCGCCGCGGCCACCTTCCAGAGGGCCAGCTACGCCGCGGGCCCAGCCTCCAATTACGCAGACCCCTACCGACAGCTGCAGTACTGTCCCTCTGTGGAGTCTCCGTACAGCAAATCCGGCCCCGCCCTCCCGCCCGAAGGCACCTTGGCCAGGTCCCCGTCCATCGATAGCATTCAGAAGGATCCCAGGTGGGTACAAATCCTTTTCTTTTCCCGACCGCGATGTCTAAAGAGGTTTTCCAAGCAGGCGTCCTTAAGACATTGTTCCATGCGTGTCCCACCATCGCGTTCGTGTTCCTGGCTGAGTATGAAAGGGTTGGCTTGGGGCTGGGTTTTATGATCTTGCGTTTGATTTGGAATACGGCTGTTGATCATGTGTCTCTGTCTAGTATCTTTTGGGGTTCAACAGCAAATAATAATCTCTCCAATAAGATATGAAACAGCTCCCTTTCGTGCAACAGAAATTGAGGAGTTGGGGACTCAGTGGCTCGACTTCAGCTATCCCGGTCCAAGCGCCTTCTTGTCTCAGTGGAACCGTGTTTGGTCACTGCGCACCCGTGTTTCTGTATTCATGCCTTCCGGGTTATACCCAGAATTGAAAATTTAGAAAATCCAATTACCTTTATTTTTCTGTGTCCAAAAATAAACATTAGGTTGACATTGTTTGGGCGTCGATAAAAACTTGGGTGTAATATCAGAGAAATTCTTATTCCTGAGTGGTGTTTCTTTTTTGCTTCCTTTTTTCCAGCAGTGGTGAGATATTTAGTGGTGCTCTACTTCTGAAGTTTAGAATTGGTTTAGTGATGTTTTATTCATAGCCATTTGATTTATGCTGATAGAGTCCCATAAATATATATCTGCATCTGTGAATACTATAGATATGTCAGATTTCTGGTATTTCTTTATAGCAGGGCATATCACTTGGCTCTGGTAAGTGTACTTAAAATTCGTCTCAAGGAATTTTCTCTGATAGAGCACACAAGTGCATATGTACTGTATTGAGGAGTTCCATAGATTCTTTTGTGGGAAAGAAATCGCTTCTACAAACATAAAAGGAATAATGGGACCATTTCATAGTATTTTTTGAGACAGCTCCTTTAGCACAATTCAGACTGGCTTTGAGGGTCCATGTTGAATATTATATTTGATGGAGGCTCCATGATAAAAATAAATTGTAATAAATTCTCACTGTTAACTACTAGAAATAAGTCTGCTTATCCAGATCTTCAGTTTCAAAGGTCCTGAAATCTGCCCCAAGTCCTTAAGTACTTTCGCTGGCGTGGGTGAAATGTTCTTCAGATAACAACACCTCAGCACTCTCTTAAGTATTTGTTCTTGACGTGCTACTGAAAACATACAGAAATAGAAGAGTAGTAAACTCTTAGGAAACGGTAAATAGAAAAATACATCATTGAATTGGCATTGCTTTATTTAGCACCATATATTTAAATGAGGGTAAACATTTTATCTCCAGTGGAAAGGTTTTAAATTTTCATATTAGGAAAAGTTGGCTTAGCAAGAAACCAAATGTACTTGTTTCCCTAGCCACAGCCTAGCCTCTTTATTTTATGCTGTATATTAAATGCATTTGATTTTATTAAATGGTGTATCCTTTCTATTTTTTATTACTGTCATTTTTACGACCTTTTTTTTTCTTCTTTCAGTGTATTGCTATGGCTCTCTTACCTTTTTAAGTTATGGATTGTGTCACCAATATTTACTGCATGCCCACTATAAACCAAAAAAGGGAAACACCAATAAGCAGTGTTAATCATAAATAAGGCAGTATTGGCTATTAATTTTGTGTATGTGTAAAATTTATGTGCAAGCCATTGTGTCATATGAATTACAGATTCGCCGTTACTTTCAAGAAAGCCAGTCGTTAGCCCTTAACTATGTGTTAAATCTGAAAAAAAAAAAAAAAAAAAAGCATTCCACCATCCTCAGCTCGGATATACAACAAAACAGAACCATATCTAGAACCAGAACTAGATTGTCATGGCTTAGTTAATACAAAAGGAACTAATAATCTGGCATCATCCAAAAATGGGTAGAGCTTACAATACAGTAATGCCTTTCTTGTCGAGTTTTCTTTAAAAAAGGGAACATGTCACAGTGTTCAGATTTAACTGACAGACGTCTCAAATCTAAAATTCAAGTCCAAATTACGATGATTCTCCTATGATGAGATTTTTGCATCTTCCTTTGAGTAATAAATTTTGATTGTTATCAGGTGAATTTTACTCGAACTAATAGGTTTAACTTCCAGGGTTCAGAATTGTTTATTTTGGCACTGTGACCCATGATTTAAAGCTTTTCGGTCCCTAGACTTTTTTCAAGCTTTTATACATACATTTTTTTTTAATTTTTTTTTCAACATTTATTTATTTTTGGGACAGAGAGAGACAGAGCATGAACGGGGGAGGGGCAGAGAGAGAGGGAGACACAGAATCGGAAACAGGCTCCAGGCTCTGAGCCATCAGCCCAGAGCCCGACGCGGGGCTCGAACTCACAGACCGCGAGATCGTGACCTGGCTGAAGTCGGATGCTTAACCGACTGCGCCACCCAGGCGCCCCTATACATACATTTTTAAAGAGAATTTTTTTAACGTTTTATTTATCATTAAAATACCAGACCATGTAAGCCTCTGCTGTTCCCAACATATGCTTACAGCACGTTACAATTCTCAAAGCACTTTTACTTACATCTTTGATGTAATTCTCCTTTGTGGAAGGAAACTGATAGGTTTAGTGCCTTGAATAAATGGAGAATTAGAGTGTTAAATGACATTGCAGATCACATTGCTGGCAGGTGGGTACATGGGCTAGAATCCATACTTTTAGGACTCGGAAGCACGTGTTGGCATGAACATCTTAATTTTTTCATAAAAAAAGGAAAAGGAAAGAATATACTCCCGTCTCTTATGATTATTTTCAGAGGGTGATTGAATGGTAGTACCTGGTGTTTGGGTGTAGGAGTTTGGAATGATGAAAGAAGTGATAGAAATTACGGAGATCGGTCTCCTTGCTCTGCTGATTGCTAACTGGATGTGTGGTCTTTGTTTTATTTTTTTTATTTTTTTGGCTTTCTTTTCTTTTCTAATACCTGCCTTATGTATCTTACTGCAGACCAGGGTATTTTTCTGTGGAAGAGTTTTAGTATTATTTATTTATTTATTTTCTGAGAAAGAGCAAGTAGGGGAGGGTCAGAGAGAGAGAGAGGGGGGGAGAGAGAGAGAGAGAGAGGACCCCAAGCTGGTTCTATGCTGTCAGAGCAGAGCCCTATGTGGGGCTCTGTTCCACAAACCAATGAGTTCATGACTTGAGCCAAAATCAAGGGTCAGACGCTTAACGGACTAAGCCACCCATGTGCTCCTGAGTTTCAGTATTATTCAGTGAGAAGCCTTCCAGAAAATAGTGTACCTTAAAATAAGAATTTGAAATCAAGATAGCTCCAATTCAGTCATTAGACTTGAAACCAGATACTCAGCTCTTAATTCCTCTGAACCACAGCATGCAAAAAATTGGTTCTGAAGTCTTGCATTTTTCTCACATGCTGGCTCCATCGTATATGGAGGCAAAACTTTGGTCTTTTTACTTTTGGCTGCCCCCGTGATGTACTCCAACAAAGAATGCACAGAAACCTTTTTTATACAGAGAGATGATAAAATCTAATTTCCTTTTTAGAGTCAGCAACCCCTGAGAAAATTTACATCCATATGTTTTTGTTTTCCAAGAAGTTTTTATTTTTTAATTGAATGTGTGAATCTCTTAAGGATTGTTAACATGGCTAATATATTTTCAGTGCCCTCCAAATTCTGAATTTTATACACTGTTGTTTTCAAACACATAGGTCAAATATAAATCTTAACATCAAGTAATATGAAAGAGGTTTTAGTGATGTTGGGAGTGATAAGTCATAGCATCCTTATTTTAAAAATCTGATTGATGAGGGGCGCCTGGGTGGCACAGTCGGTTAAGCGTCCGACTTCAGCCAGGTCACGATCTCGCGGTCCGTGAGTTCGAGCCCCGCGTCAGGCTCTGGGCTGATGGCTCGGAGCCTGGAGCCTGTTTCCGATTCTGTGTCTCCCTCACTCTCTGCCCCTCCCCCGTTCATGCTCTGTCTCTCTCTGTCCCAAAAAATAAAAAAACAAAAAAACAAAAAAAAACGTTTAAAAAATCTGATTGATGAAATAACTAGAACAACATAACGTAAGACTGGCATACCTGTGTGTACTAAAAGTACTATAAATGGTCTTATCCATAAAAGGAAACTTCTGGCTTAGCCATTTCCTGTCATAACTTAGCATGTAGGTTGTAGTAGGAATAACATCTTTTTTTTTTTTTTTTTTTTATTTTTGGGACAGAGAGAGACAGAGCAGGAACAGGGGAGGGGCAGAGAGAGAGGGAGACACAGAATCGGAAACAGGCTCCAGGCTCTGGGCCATCAGCCCAGAGCCTGACGCGGGGCTCGAACTCACGGACCGCGAGATCGTGACCTGGCTGAAGTCGGACGCTTAACCGACTGCGCCACCCAGGCACCCCTAGGAATAACATCTTTTAATCTTGTTGATGAATCCCTTTTCAAGATATTGTAATTCGTGATGTGCACAATCTCCAGCAATTTTTCAAACATGTTAAAAGAATCTCACTTATTATAAACCTGGTTTAAACTTAAATGCTGTCTTCTTTTTGTTACTCAACATAACAGAAATAAATACAATGGCACATCTTTAATGCTGACTTTGGGCCCAGATTTGCACCTGCCTTCTAGTTGGTTCTATGAGACTTCTATTCCATAGAGTTCCTTTGTTTCAAGCCACAATTTTTGAACAATAATAAAAAAATATTCATTTTTCTAAGGAATCCTAAGGAATTGCTACTGCATTTCTACTATGTTTTATCTATTTTAGGAAGCGATTAAAGTTATTTTACTATTGGATGTTATATTAGCAAATATTATTTAGTAATGCTGCTTATAAATATCTTATCAGTCGGCAAACCTGGGTTAAGAATGTTTTCCAAAGGCTGTTTCTTCATTGCCCACTACAAAACCACATGTATGGCAGACAGTGAATGAATGAATACTCAGGAAACAAAAGATACTACAACAATGCTTTTTAAAAGGTGAAGATTTGAAAAATAATTTTCAATTCTTTAGTAACGTTTAAGACACTATTACGTAACTTACATGACATGGCTGAAGTGTTTACAGTGAACACAGTTACATGGTATTCTTCATTGTCCCGTTCTCTTAGATGGTGGGATCTCTGGGGAGCTTGGTTTTCACTTCAGATGCTCAATAATCATTTATTTAACTGCGGCAAAATACAGCGTTCACAATTTACAGACCATCTGAGTGTGAAGAGCATTTGGAAGTCACTTATTCAGTTAGGCTAAAAGCAAGCCTAACAGTTGGCATTCAGTCTCTACTTGAATGCCTCTAAGCCACGGGCCACTCACCATCTTCTGAAAGCATTTTATTAATTCTTCGAGTAATTCAAGCCTATAAACTAATTTATAGTGACACAAAACCTGCACCTCTTGTAAGTTCATCCCCTGACCTTGTTCCTGACCTTTGAAATCACATGAGATCATGCCTATCCTCCCTTCCAAGGCCAGCCCTCGAAGACACTTACACCACCTCCCCAGTGCCCGGGGCTCCTGTCTCTGTGCTGGCTGCGTCCCTTCCCTGAGCCGTGGTTTCCAGGGCCCTCCTCTGGGAGCCCTGCAGTGTCCTTCCCGGTCGTCTCCTGCATCACCAGAAGTGCGGGAAGGGAGCAAGCGTTACCTTCGGGCAACCTGGGGTCACAGTAGGTTTTCTTGCGAGTAAGATGAGAATGTTTGTGACAGTGATGATGATAACGAAGGTAATTTAAAAAATGAATTAAAGTACTATATCTTGTACTCGGTGGTAAACTTTTTTGGGATTTTTATTTTATTTTTATCTTATTTCAATTTACTTATTCAAGCTTTCATTTGAATTTCAGTACAGTTAACATGTAGAGTGTAGTATTAGTTTCAGGTGACCAATATAGTGATTCAGCACTTACGTACATTGCCCAGTGCTCATCACAGCAAGTGCCCTCCTTCGTCCCCATCACCTATTTCACCCATCCCCTGACCCCCTCCCCACTGGCAACCAACACTTTGTTCTCTATAGTTAAGAGTCTGTTTCTTGGTTTGTCTTTCTCTCTCTCTCTCTCTCTCTCTCTCTCTTTTTGCCCTTTGCTCATTTGGTTTGTTCCTTAAGTTCCACACATGAGTGAACTAACAGGGTATTTGTCTTTCCCTGACTTATTCACTTAGCGTAACGCTCTCTAGCTCTATCCGTGTCATCACAAAAGGCAAAAATTTCATTCTTTTTCATGGCTGAGTAATATTCCGTTGTATATATGTACCACATCTTCTTTATCCAGTCATTAATCGATGGACACTTGGGCTATTTCCATAATTTGGCTATCGTAGATAAACATATACTGCTGCAATAAACATCAGGGTGCGTGTATCCCTTTGAATTAGTATTTTTGTATTCTTTAGATAAATACCTAGGAGTGTGATTACTGGATCATAGGGTAGTTCTATTTTTAACTTTTTAGGAACTGCCGTACTGTTTTCCGGAGTGGCTGCACCAGTTTGCATTCCCACCAACAGTGCAAGATGGTTTCCCTTTCTCCACATCCTTGCCAACACCTGTTGTTTCCTGAGTTATTAATTTTAGCCATTCTGACAGATGTGAGGTGGTATCTCATGGTTTTCATTTGTCTTTCCCTGATGGTGAGTGATGTTGAACATCTTTTCATGTGTCTTTTGGCCATCTGGATGTCTTCTTTGGAGAAACGTCTGTTCATGTCTTCCGCCCATTTTATAATTGGGTTATTCGGTTTTAGAGGGTTGAGTTTTATAAGTTCTTTATAGATTTCAGGTACTAACCCTTTATCAGATATGCCGTTTGCAAATATCTTCTCTAATGCAGTAGGTTGCCTTTTATTTTCGCTGATTGTTTCCTTCACTGTGCGGAAGCTTTTTATTTTGATGTAGTCCCAATAGTTTACTTTTGCTTTTGTTTCCCTTGCCTCAGGAGACATACCTAGAAAGAAGTTGTCATGGCTGATGTCATAGAAGTTACTGCTTTTATTCTCTTCTAGGATTTTTATGGTTTCAGGTCTCAAATTTAGACCTTTCGTCCATTTTGCATTGATTTTTGTGTATGGTGTAAGAAAGTGGCCCAATTTCTTTCTTTTGCATGTAGCTGTCCAGTTTTCCCAGCACCGTTTGTCGAAGAAACTTTTTCCTGTTGCCTTTTCTTTCCTGCTCTGCTGAAGACTAATTGATCCTACGACAGCATTAAACTTTTTAAATATGCATTATTTAATTTAATCCTCCCCTAAATCCCTATGGCACAACTCTTTGTAGTGCCCATTTTACATATGGGTAAACTGAGGCCTAGAGCGCTAGAAACTGGGTCCATACCTGTCCAAATTCTTATCTCGTGTTCATAACTACTATGAATATTGATCCCAATATTAATGTTACAATCATCATAAAATGTAGTCTTTCCACATGTGACTTCTGTAAGGCTATAAATTAATGATTCTTACCTTGAATTTTTAATTTTCTCTTTAACATAAATGAGGGGCTTCAAGTTCACTTCTTGTTCGCAGTCATTCCAGTATCCAATGCTTCAGAAATCTCTGGATCCCAGTTTTGTCATCCAGCATAATTACTGAACACACTGCTCCGTGTCCCTTGGAAACATGAAAGACACACATGCATGTCCTCAGTGAGATTTTATCAGGAGTGGCCAGAGCTGGCCCAAAGGCAGAGCCTTGCGTGTATTCCCCAGTCTTTGGGCTCCTCCCTCCAGGTCCGTCTGAAGGCACCTGTGTTCTATGTGGCTTCCCGGTGGAATATTCTAGGGTGAGCTCTGTGGGTGTGATGACAGCATGAAAACAACTTCATTTTTCGAGGAGCTTTCAAAGTTATGTGAGAGAGAAAGTGACTGCGGGGCCCTGTGTGAACAAGACAGACATGATCAGAGAAGCAGAGAAGAGCAACTGAGTGTTTTTTGCAGTGTTTTCAGTGTATTTTGCAGTGTTCTTCTTATGCTCTAAATGTATTACTTTAACTAGTAATACAGAAGGGAATGTTAGCTTAGACCCCATGTGAGGATCTGTTTCTTATGAAGTATAGATATAATGTATTACTGTCCCATGGCTGCCATAACACCGTACCACAAACTGAGTAGCTTACACCAACAGGATTCACTCTGTCACAGTTCTGGAGGCCAGAAGTCCAAAATCAAGGGGTTGGTGCAGGGCCACGTTCCCTCTCAGGCTCCAGGGGAGGATCCAGCTTCTTGTGGCCCCGGCCGTTCCGTGGATTGTGGCAGCATCCCTCCTGCCTCTGCCCCAGTCTTCACTTACGAGCTTCTCTCTCTCCCAGCCCCCTCTCCTCCTATAAGGACACACCAATTGTTGTATTTAGGGTCCGCGCCAACCCAGTGTGGCCTCACCTTAATTAAATCTGCCAAACCCTGTTCTCAGATAAAGTCACGTTCTGAGCTTCCGAATGGATGTGAACTCTGGGAGGACACTCTTCAGCCAACCACACAAGCCTTAGTGTACATTTACACTATTTACACTGTGAAATAGTTGTACACAGGGCTCCTGGGTGGCCCAGTGGGTTAAACGTCTGACTGAAGCTCAGGTCATGGTCTCACGGTTCATGGGTTCAAGTCCTGCATCAGGCTCTCTGCTGACAGCACAGAGCCTGCTTTGGAGCCTCTGTCTCCCTCTCTCTGCCCCTTCCCCCCCCCCCAAATAAATAAATAAACATTTTTTAAAAATTTAAATAAAAAAGAAGATAGTTGTACACCGAAGATAGGACTTGAGATAGGGTTTGTTAAAGATAAAACAACAAAATTGAAAGTTTTTAGATCGGTTTGTATTTTTAATTATGAAGACATTTCTTCAGGAAGAGTGACATGGTTGAACATGTAAGGTCTGAGCACAGTATCTCTGTTGTTACTGGTTCACATGGCTGGCGGTCTTTGCTCCGGCTGGAGAGAGATAGATGGGTGAATTCAGCTCTTTTCTTGGCCTTTGGGCGTGCTTGAATGATTAGTGCTGCTGCCTTGCTCATATTGTGAGGGTTGGTTTCAAGCTAGGTAAGATCTAAAACTTCACATGGGCTAACGCACCGACAGCAACAAGGGGCCGTGGGGGAGGTGCTGGAAGAAGCGGGGGGGGTCATAATCAGCTCTGCCATGGGCAGCTTGCAACAAAGATGCACCATCCTCTGACTGGGAGAACCAGTGAGCGGACCAATCCATAGAGTAAAAATGATAGTTATTCATTCCTTTATTTTGTTTCATTAAATAATTGAGTAGAAATTCCAGGGTTCTCCCCTCTCAGCCCGACGGATGATCTTGCACAGCCCCGCAGTGTAGACTCACCTCAAATGGGAGAGTGGAGGGGGTCACCTGGGGAAAGGGATTCGCGGCCAATCGCGATCCTGGAAGTGACGCTCTGCCCTTAGCATCCGTGTACGCGAAACAGTGACGGTATCATCATCTTCCTCATAAAGTTGTGAGATGAGAGTTGTTAAGACTCTGACATCTTTGGGATATTTCCTTGCACGGGGAAAGGCCCATCATAGGCTGTGTCAGGACTGCTGCCCCGCCCCCTGGGACTGCAGCCACCAGTCCCCTCCCCCCTACGCCCCCCCTCCCCCCGCCATCAAGACACCCCCAGGGATGGAGTCAGAGCCATGGGAAACATGGGTGAAGGCAGAGAGGCCAGAGCTGTCTAGTTGGAAGGACAGAGAGCCCAGGAGCTGGGAGGCCAGTGCAAGGAGGTGGGGTAATTGAGAGCCCAGCCCTCGTGGCAGGAGAAGCAGAAGTGAAGATGGAAGGGAAGACTTCACTGCAAAAGGATTTTTTTTTTTTTTTTTTGGTTTGCTTTACAAAAGCCTCCTTTCCGGAATTCCTTTTATCGGTTTAAAGGAAAGCAGTGTTCTCACACAGTACTTGTCTGTGCCAGTATTGATTTTTCCCACAGCCAAGGATACTCGTTTTGCCTCCTGTCCTAAAAATCACTCGTAAAGAGTAAACAAGTGCACTTTTAAAACAGCAACTCATTTCTAATACGACACCCCCACCTCACTGATACCAAAGCAGACTCAGGCCAGGGAGCGCCACGACATTCCACGATAAAGAGCCATGACACGGAGTCACGACTGACAAGCAACTACGCGCAGGGTACTAATGAGCTCATGGTTAACGGCCACTCTGTCACTTGTGCTGGAAGTCTCCGTGTTGTGCTTTCCTGGCAAACAGACTTTTCTCTTGAGAACTGACCTCTTCTTTGCCTTCAGTCCACGGGCTCTGACTAAACCAGACGCTGCCCCAAGTTTGAAGGGGAGCGTGCAGTCCACACCCGCTCCAAGAGCTCACGCCTTGCAGGCCCCACAGACTAGCCAGGCCTCCAGGTGTGTGGATGAGTCTGAGGAACCCATCTGTCTCGAGCGGGCTACATGCATTCTGGACTTTTCCACCTCATTTAGGTCAAAAAGCCAAATCCAGGTTAGGTGGAGCCGACACACACCCTCTTGTCTGTAAAGTTTCCTGTCCCCTGCCCAGTCTCTCCAGAGCTGGCTGTGATGGTCTGCCATTATGTTCCATTATGCGGCCAAGAACATTCATCTTCAGTCACTCTACTTGTATGTCTAATGATTTAACAGTGTAAATTGAGTGTATACACTCTTCCCAGAACTTTCCTTTAACCTTCTGCCTAAAGCCACCTGCACTCTGTGTCCCAGAAATCAAGATTTTTGTCTTTCCCCCAATTCAAAACAACTGAGAGGTTCTATTCAATAATTAAATTATCATGAAATCTTTCCCAAATAATGGGAGAGACTAACTCCAGTGACACCTTCCAGCATCAGGGTACCTTGGATCCCTAGAAGTCAACACTCTGTGGAATGTCAAGCATTTCAGTCTTAATTTAGGGCCCCGAACAATGGTAAGTACAGTGATAACTCATAATAAAAATAAAAGTAATTGGTGGTTCGAAGGAATGGCATATTGACTTCCTAAGTAAAACGAACAATTATTTTTCAGGGTTACTTTTATGCTTTAAATGTGTTACTTTAACTAGTAACTTATGTTCCTTCCTGCTTCTCAGTTATTCTCTGTTTTTTCACTGATAATCAGATTCATGTGTGTGATGTGTGTCTTACCTGTTGGATTTAGATGTTTTCATACTGAAAAGTATAGGATCTTGCGGGTGAAGTCATGCCTTGTACCCATCACTGAGGATAAACAGAGCTCTGAGACAGGAAGCTACAAACGAGACGGAGGAAGTCAGTCTCTTCATCTTTAGTGTGAAAGAACTTATCAGACTATTTCAGAGCACAAAAGGGATGTAAATATTAAAAATGATGCCCCTTGGGGGCGCCTGGGTGGCTCAGTTGGTTAAGGGTCTGACTTCTGCTCAGGTCATGATCTCGCAGTTCATGGGTTCGAGCCCCGCCTCGGGCTCTGTGCTGACAGCTCAGAGCCTGGAGCTTGCTTTGGATTCTGTGTCTCCCTTTCTCTCTCTGTCCCTCCCCCACTCACACTCTGTCTCACTCTCAAAAATAAGCATTAAAATTTTTTTTTTAAAAAAATGGTGCCCCTTGGAAACAAGTTGAGAACCAAAACTAAGGGGCCTCCTTTCCCTGAAATCTCATGGAGAATTTGAGACCTGTAGATCCACAGGAAGCTCCAAGATCCAAATGCTCCACTTGGGTGCACTGCCTTTATTTCATGTCCAAATACTCCCTGTTTACTTCCCACTTGATACTGTTTAGGGTTCTTGGAGGGAGTTTGAAGGAATCAAAAGACGATTTTGTGCTTCAAAGGGAATCAAAGGAATGTTGTATGGGTCCATTATTGAATGAGCTTATAAAAGTGCTGACAACATCCCCCCCACCATTGTTGGTTCCTGGGGGTGGGGAGCCCTCACCAGGAAAGAGAACCCAAGAAAATTCAGAGTGACAGAATTAGCTACGTTGGTCAGTCATTCCTCAGGGACTGTCATTTTCCAGGGGGATCTTGACAATCCCAGATTTGATTGTATTAATGAAACTGGCATCTGTGTGTGTGTGTGTGTGTGTGTGTATACATACACATACATATATGGGAGTATACATGCACACGTGTGTGTGTGCTGCATAGATTATGTGTCTTTGCATACATAGATTGTGTGTATATATATAGATACAAACGGACATAGTTTATGTGTGTGTGTGTGTGTGTGTATACATGTGTATATTTTTACACAAGTTATCTGTTTTTGGCTCTGCACACATTTATCTGGAGATACGACTTTGCAAAACTTACAAAAGCACAATATTATTCACGTGGCAAAAAGACACAGTAACAAGGTACTGATTTTCCTCCTTGTCTTCTTATCTGCCGGCCTGCTCTCTCACGCCATGCTTTGCTTTTATTTTGTTTTTCCACTTTTTTTTAAGTCATTCTAAAAATAATCCGTTCTTTAAATCAATGTTGATAGAGTGTTAAAAAGGAAAAATAGAAATTCACAAAACCGGAGAAACTCAAGATTTGTTTCCCCTGCAGAAATATGGATCCTTCACAGTAGCTATCAGAACATTGAAAAACACATTCTGGTTGTTTGTTGACGCATTTAATAGGCATCCACATGTTTCCGCTCAACCTTTTGAAATTACGTGCCATTTTATTTATTTTATTTTTTTTAACGTTTATTTATTTTTGGGACAGAGAGAGACAGAGCATGAACAGGGGAGGGGCAGAGAGAGAGGGAGACACAGAATCGGAATCAGGCTCCAGGCTCTGAGCCGTCAGCCCAGAGCCCGACGCGGGGCTCGAACTCGCAGACTGCGAGATCGTGACCTGAGCCGAAGTCGGACGCTTAACCGACTGAGCCACCCAGGCGCCCCATGAAATTACGTGCCATTTTAAAGTACGCTATCCTTCTCAGAGAACTTGACTAGTTCTTGATTTAAAAGAACTTCCTTTCTTTATCTTCCATTTCTACTGTGGAACTATTCAAGGCCTATTTCATGATTAGCATATCTCAATTAACTAATCCTCAGAGCCTTCTGTGTAGATTCCCCTGCAATCAAAATCTGAAATCTCCTTTAGTGATTTCATGTACAGACCAGCTTTAATATTTCTCACGATGTCGTAAGTCGCCTTTCTTCACCATCTGACTTTAAACATTTGGTTGAGGCCAAAAGGGGAGCTTTCAAAACTTTCATTGTCCTACAAGGAAGGTGGTAGTTGCCTGTCAGTTCGTAACTAATGGGAATTAATTTTTGTTGCTTCTTGAGGTATTTTGCAGCTAATAGCGCTCATTAATTTGGAGGCACTGACATCTATGGAGATAAAATTAGCATTTGATAGTAAGAAATACTATACATTTTGAACTGAAATTTCCATTGCCATGATAAATTACGGTTTGACAAATCCAGTAACCTAAATTCTTTCATCTACTGAAAACCACATTCAGCTGTCTTAACTGGACTGCTGAACCACGCGTGGTCTAGAGTCCGAATCATTGTATTATGAAGAGCAGGAGGAAAAGGGGGAGGAAGAACAGGAAGGGAAGGAGGAGGAGAAAGATATGGAGTGGGAAATTTAGAAGGAAAGCCTCTTGCCATACAGAATGTTTTATGTGCTAAAATGCCTCTCATTGAGTGAGATGAAACGTGTATCCTCACTTAGAATTTCATACCCAAACGTGGCCCCTGGGCCATCAGTTGTGGGGTCCTCTTCAGAGATGAACCCACTACACCAAGAAAACTCTGTTTGATATCTGGACCATTTGCAGAGAAGCCCCTAAAGCGAGGGACCCCGCCCACCGTCAGCCGCTCTATACTGAAGGAGGCCGCAGTGAGACCCCAGGTGTTTCCTGTAGACTCTGAAACCTGGCACAGTAAATTCCCCACAGTTTTGGAATTCATATGCTGGTTACATCGGGGTGCCGCCAGAAGGTGCCCAGTCTTTTATTCTGTAATATCCTCCAACCACCGCTTAATACACAGGAGAAGCTAACATGGAATAACCTTAGAATATAGGACAGTGTTTTCAATTGAATGAAAGGGACCGTATGAAAAAAGCAAAGTTGGTTTGCAAAGAGATGCCTGAAAATCAGTGGCTTAGAAGCCACAATGAAAGAAATCACTTCTCTGAGTATGTGAGTTATGTAAAATTAGCTTCAAATGCTCACATACGTCCCGGTGAATGTAAACGAGAAATCCTGAGTTTTTACCTTACTTTGCCTGTATGTACTATTTTAAAGATATTTACTGAATAAATGAATGACTGGTATTATGATATTTCTTCTGAATGTTTGCAAGTATTTCAAAGCGGCAATAATATTCTCGCATCTTAATCCTTACTGAAAAATCTCCGTGTGGCTGGTACGCTCTGTGGAATTAACGGTGGCGTCTGTGGCGTCATTGCCCAGTCACCGCATCTCCTGGAGCTGACACCTTTGTGTGGTCCCCTCCCACACTGACTCAGAGCTGGCCTGTGACCAGCAGAATGGCGTGCGAGTGTCATTGTATGACTTCTGCGGGTAGGGAACCACTCTGCCCGCCATGTGAGTGAGACACCTTCCAAGCAGACCCACCGGGGCCCGTCATGCCTTTGAATCTTCCAGCTTAGATCCCAGACATTGTGCAGCAGGGGCAGATCACCCCCGCTGTTCCCTGTCTTGAATTCCTGACTAAGAAACAGCAAGATAATAAATGATTCTTGTTGTCGGCCACTGAGTCGTGGGATGATTTGTTATGCCTGATCAGACTGGTCATCTCACTGAAGTTATCGGTATTTCTCCCAGTATCTCCTGTGAACACCCCCCTCCTCCTTTCTTGTTTAAAAGAAAAAAGCCAAAAAAGTAGAAACAACCCCAACATCCGTCGACCAATGAACGGATAAACAAAATGAAGTGTTTACGTGCAACAGAATATTCCACAGGCTTAAAAGAAAAACAGAAATCCTGTTCCGTGCTACAGTGTGGAAGAACCTTGAAAACACTGTGCTAAATGAAGTCAGCCAGTCGTAAACTGACAAATGCTATATAATTCCACTTATTGGAGGTACTCCAAGTAGTCAAAATAATAGAGACAGAAATTAGAATGATGATTACCAGGGGCTTGGAGGAAGGGGAAGAGGCAAGTTAATGTTGAATGAGTACAGAGTTTCAGTTTGGGACAATAAAAGACGTGGACGGTGGTGGTGGTTTCACAACAGGTGTGAAAGGACCTAATGCCACTAAACGGTACACTGAAAATGGTTGAAATGGTAAAATTACAAGTTACGTATACTTGACCACAATATAAAGAACCAAGAAAGGAAAAAAGGAAAGAACCAGCTAAAGGCGGTCCAGACCCTACTTCTGACATATAGAAACTAAGGCCATTTGGAGTTGCACCTGATGGGGCTCCAGGGAGGACGACTGAGTGGAAGCGGCTCCAGGGGGCACCTGGGTGGCTCAGTCGGTTAAGCATCTGACTTTGGCTCAGGTCATAATCTCACGGTTCATGGGTTTGAGTCCTGTGTCGGGCTCTGTACTGTCAGCGCAAAGCCTGCTTTAGATCTCTCTCTCTCTCTCTCTCTCTCTCTCTCTCTCTCTCTGCCCTCCCCCCTTTCGCATACTCTCTCTCAAAAGAAATAAGTTAACATTCAAAAAAAAAAAAAGTCTCCATGATTGCTTCCAAAACAGTGCCTTCTGCTGCTTTATGGGCTCTCAAGCCCATTTTTAAGGGAGAGGCACACACAGCATCCTGTCCCATTTATCACTTGCCAAATATGTTACCTAAGTAAGGTATTTAATCTCTTGCCCACATTTTCTTACGATTAAATAAAAATAAATAATATATTACCTAATATATGAGCTATAAGACTAGTTAAAATAATGAATGTGAAGTAACTTTTTCAATTAGCTGACACAATATTATTCTACAGAAAAAAAATTGTTCATATTAGTTGAGAAATAGTGCCTTATGGTGATCAGTTTTAAATAGTTTATTTATTTTTCCATTCAACAAATACTCATTGAGTACCAACAGCCAGCCATTCTGGATACTGGAAACTTTTGGATAGGAGATGATATGGGAATATTAACTAGGAAATAAGTAAGAATTATCTCGTTTAAAATCATATAAGCTTAAAACTAAATCAAATTTAAATGAAAACTATCTGCTACATTTTTATTAAAAATTGCCTTTAGAAACGGATTATACGAGCTACCACATAATTCTAGTGTAGTAACTCAGGCACTTCTACTTGTGCGCTTTGCTTTCAGAGCCCAGGTTCTATTTCATGACTTGTACTGGGGTTAATTTCCCCTCGCACTGGAAATGAAGGCAGTAACTCCTACCTCAAAGGCCCTAAATCAGAAAGCTTTCAACCAACATAAAGAAAACAGGCAGGGAAAAAGCATCCCGTTTCTCCCAGGAACCAATAGTATTCCTGTCCCTATCTCTCCTAGACAAAGAAGTCTGCTATATTTCAAGCCAGGCTATTTTATATTAGAAAAGAACTCATTAAGATAAGTGGCAATTAACATCTACACTGCAATAAAAGTGCTTCTGACATTAAAGAGGAAGTATAAAACATGGGCTCTTTTAGATAAACTGAAATGTTTCTGCAGGGGGCCTTACAATGTGTTTGCTGTGCTTTGTTTTGAAGGTTACTAAAACATTAACAGATTGAAATTTGCTATAAATCAGTTTGAAAGGAACAGGCGATATTGTTAATATTGTAGAAGTGACCGTCAGGAACACAAACTCGGGGCGTGTCTGCTGAGCAGTGTTGGTACATACACACGCAACCACACGCACACACACGCACACACACACCGGCTGGACCTGCTCTGTGTAAGTAACTGCCAACCCTTAATGACTATAAATTTTCACTTTTGTCCATTAGAAAGGAGAGGATTTCCTGTTTGATGATCCCATGCTGTTGCTTTAATAAAAAAAAGGCAAAGCTTGCAACATATAACAGGACCCTTACGTACATCAGTGTGGAAGTTCCTATCATTCAAGCCCATACTGTCTCCTGAAGCGCTTGTATGTAATATGCAACATTAGCTCCTTCGCTGCGATGAGAACTTACAAATTGCAACGAATAAAAATGCGCTCCTGGTTATCTCAGTCAATAGGAGCTTGTTGTAAGTTTCCAGAGGGGTATGGAAGAGACAGGAAGCTGTTTCAGCAGCCCCAGCCAGGCAGGTCTCATTGAAAAACAGATCACGGCCATGGATACAGAAGCTGCTTTGGGGCCATGGCAGGAACTCTGAGCAGGGCGCTGAGAAGTCTGCTGGGCCCTCATGCAGAGCTTTGCGGTGTGGGGTCTTTTCTTCCCTGTCCCCGCTTCCCCCCGACCTCTTTTCTCTTCTCCTTCTTGTCTCTTAGCACTGACTGCCAGGGCTGCTAATGGCCCGGCTTCTGCCTGTCTTCTGTCTGCATCTGTCTCCAATTGTATGTCACGGTGCAGTGCCTTGAATTCAAACTTGCTCAAGAAAGTTGTTTGGGGCTGAAGTGGGTGTCCCCCGAAATTCAAATGTTGAAATCCCAACCCCGCAGTATCTCTGAATATAACCATACTGGAGAGAGAGCCATATTAAAGAGGTGGTTAAGTTAAAATGAGGCCATCATGGTAGGGCCCTAATCCAGTAAGACCGGTGTCCTTATAAGAGAAAGGACCATGTGAGGACAGAGTGAGAAGGTACCATCTGCAAGCCAAGAAGAGGGAAGCCTTGGGAGAAACGAAATCTGCTGACACCTTATCTTGGATTTCTAGTTTCCAGAACCGTGAGAAGATAAATTCTGTTAAGATAGTCCAAGTGGACTAATGCAAAAAGCTGTGTTTGGAGCCACAAGTGGGTGTTCAAGATAAAACTTGCTGGACAGAGCTCAGCGGCAGATGACGTCGCCCTTCTAGGCAGGGCTGCCTGTGGGTCAGTGGGAATTCCAGTGGCATTAGCTGTGGTGGGATTCTACAATCATCTACACACGTATGTCCTCAAAGGAGGGCCTAGGGGGTGTGATAGCTGCTCTCAGCCCAAAGTCCAGCTGGCCAGTCATTTTCCCCATAGAGGTGTACCTTTAATGAAGATGAATTTTGTATAGTGTTTATTTTTTTTTAATTTTTTTTAATGTTTATTTATTTTTGGGACAGAGAGAGACAGAGCATGAACGGGGGAGGGGCAGAGAGAGAGGGAGACACAGAATCGGAAGCAGGCTCCAGGCTCCGAGCCATCAGCCCGGAGCCCGACGCGGGGCTCGAACTCACGGACCTCGAGATCGTGACCTGAGCTGAAGTCGGATGCTTAACCGACTGAGCCACCCACGTGCCCCTTGTATAGTGTTTAAAGTATAACTTGAAAGTCAACAAATGTGTATTTATCTTCTGTAAATTTGAAAAGGTTTGTGTAGGTTATAGAGAATGGGATTCAAAAGAGTTTTACTAGTTTTACACATAAATCATGAAAAGTATGAATAAATCCACGTCATGTAATAAATCACTAGTGCTTTGATAAATTGGACATACCCGCTTGTGGAAATGGGAGTCATTGCTACAGGTTAAGAATCACTGTGTTTTCTGTTTCATGCCTTCAGTTTTCAAATCATTGAAATGTTCAGTCTACCCCATTTGGAATTTTATATTAAAATATATCTTCGTATTTAAAACATTACCAACACTAGAATAACCAGAACTTAAACTTTCTAGCACCTTCTCTGGAGCCTTGCTGTCCAAAGTGTGTTCCAGGATATGGGCGATGACTAGAAGTGCATTTACTGAAGGGGACTCTGCATTTTAATAAGACACCAAGATGATTTCTGTGCACGTTAAGGCCTGCATCACTAATATGTAGTGAGAAACTTCTCGCAAATACCGCATCCAGTTTATTGCAGAAGTTAGAAACCAAGCTGTGAATTAAGATGCCAATCATATTTGACCTTGCAAATGTGCTTTTTATTATCTTGTGGCATTGGAGGCATAATAAGGCACTAGGATCATTTGACTTTTGCAGGCTTAGAGTTTTATCTAATCAAAAGTCTGAATTTAGGTCTACAGTTGATAATGTGATCAGCAAAATGTAAACTCGCTTTTCAAAATGTTGCAGTATAGATTTATGAAGATACCATTTTCTTCTTACAGTTCCCCCACAGTATCAGTTCCCTTTATTTTTTATTTTTACGGTAATTGCACTACACCTGTGTTATTCTGCAACTTTCTTTTATTCACATAATGTGTCTTGATGAGCCTTTCTGTCAAAATATATAGACTGACTTTATTCATTTAACCACCACATCCAAAGTACGAGATGTGACATGACTCTTACATCACATTGTCTCATGGATTGTTTTCAGCTGCTCGTCTTAGAGAGACAGTTTTTTCGTTGTTTATTATCTGAGTATTGGAGTTTATGAGATGATGCCGTTCCCTCTAAAATGCTAAAAACGAAAATCTCAGTTTGTCTTTCAAGGATAACCAACATTCCTTCTCCTTCACGAACCATAGCCACACCCCCGTGTCTCTTTTTTCTCCTACTGAGCCTGTCTCAGCTAGCTGAGGTCTTCTGAATGGATCGTGCCACAATTACTCAGACTTGCTTGGAGATTTATTCTTTCCCCTCTCTTTGCCCGTGGCCTCCATTTGATCTGACGCACTACTCAGCCACAGCTAGTCTCCCTAACTTCAGTAGATAGCATCATCCCTTTCTCTAGCCTGTGACCCCTCAATAAGGACATAGTCCCTTCATGCTCTGTCGTGAGCCAGTAACAGCCCGGGTGGTGCCTTGTGAGTGCTCCTTACAAACCCAGTGGGCACGCCCTCAGTCCACTGGGTGCTGCACACCTCTCCAGCGTGGGGACTGACGTAAGACCATTCTCTTCAGCCAAAGCGCCTGCCCCTCGGTATCACATTGCAGTGTGCAGCTCTTAGAAATGCAGAACCCCAGACCTATTGGCCAGAATCTTCACGTTAATAAGATGCCTCAGTGACGCATGTCACAGTGACGTTTCAGGAGCCCTGATCAGAAGCTCCGTGTTGTCCAACCACTTTCATTATGTCTCATTAAGAAAAGGCCTTCCTATTTCTTACGCAGAGGTCGCACCCCCAATGGAGAATCTGGGGCTAAGCTGTGAGAGAGCGTGGGGGTCCGGAGGGTGGGGCCACACAGCAAATCGGAGCCCTTGGGATGGAGGAGAAAGGGAGACTCACCTGGAAGGCAGTAGTAGTTTCTTCTCTCTTGTCATGATGCTTTCTGAGCTTTGGAATAGGAGTTGTTTTCCCAAAGTCTGGGCCCCTGGCTTTTGAGCTGAGGTGGACTGTCCTTGGGGTGAGGGTCACTGAGCATTCCAACCCATTTCAAGACGCTCACCTTTGCCAACACCTATCTGCTCTTCACCCATTCTCCTTTCTACCTTCCCTCTCATGGTTTCTCATCACCTTCTTTACAAATAAAGGCCAGCCCCCCACTCATTCAGAGCCTTGCTGCTTATTTACATGAACAAAGTTTCTCCATACTTGTATCTCTAAAAGCCAAAAATAGAAAGATTGGTACTGACCTATCTCATTCTAGCAAAAAATATTCATTTCTTGGGGTGCCTGGGTGGCTCAGTTGGTTGAGTGTCTGACTCCTGGTTTAGGCTCAGGTCATGATGTCAAGGTTCATGAGTTCGAGCCCCACGTTGGACTCGGTGCTGACAGCACAGAGCCTGCTTGTGATTCTCTCTCTCTCTCTCTCTCTCTCTCTCTGCCCCTCCCTGCTCATGCTCTCTCTTTCTCTAAAATAAATAAAGAAATAAACAAACAAACATAAAACAAATATTTATTTGTGGATTCATAAACTAGTTTTTAAAATTCCACATCCATTTCATTAAGGGATGTGTTTCCAATAAAATTGCATTTTATGTTTAATAACAGTCTGTCCCATTTTGTATGCATTAATAATCCTAGGTTTTGAACAGTTTGTGTATGACCAACAGCCAAAATAACTCCAAACAAAAGAAACAATTAATAGATCTCTATGGTCAGAGGAAATAAAGCATGCCAGGATGTATGTGTAGTGTGGATGTGTTTATGTGTTGTTTCAATGAAATCTCAAGGCACCGTCTTTTAATCTCCGATAGATGGTTACTTTAAAGGGAAAAACCACAGAGGCTCATTCAACAACTGAGGCTACTTCACAATCTAAATTTTATTGGGTCAGACTCTGAGGCTTTCATTAAGCCTGCAAAGGAAAATAAAACTTCTGAAGACTTCCATTAGGCTTGACCTTTGAACCAGTTTGTCAGAAGAAAGGAAATGCATAGTGGCAGCTCTTGTTAAACACCAGTTCAGGCAAAGAGGGTTAGTTCTTGTGCTTCAGACTTTGATTTCCATTTAAGGCTTTCACTCCTTAGAAAAAAAGGATCATGTGTTAGGTTGAAAGCTGGAAAAATTAAAGTTGGCCTTGAGTTTTCTGAGAAATCAGCACCCGTTTCTTAGCAAATTTCAGAAGCAAACTTATTTTAGCTACAAAACAAATGGTTTCTTTCAGTTAATACACAGCAAATGAGGGTGTCTGGAGTTCTTTTTAAACAATGGACCAACTATACTGTGCCCGTCCTGTTACCCTCTCTGTGGGCACAGCAGTGACAGACTGCCGTCAGGCTGAGAAGCCGAGGGCATTTCATCTTTTCAAGAAAGCCAGAATTCTCCCCTGCCAGTAACCTGATGTGCCCCCAGCCCTGTTAGGATAGGCTCCATTTGAGTTTTCTCATCATTATGCGAAAAAAGGGAAGCATAGGGAAATATCCTCAAATACTTCTAGATCGTTAATGCCAATAGAGAAAAGGCTTTCTTTGCGTGATCATTGCAATTGATGGGAAAAGTCTCTTTGGTAAGTTTCAGCAACAGAACAGAGCACGTGATGACTTTTTAATATACGCCCTTCAAAGTTTTCCCTACTCAGTTTCAAGTGGTAGAGAATGACAAGCAGGCTGTGACTTGGCAAAGCTCTGCCTCGAGCAGGTAGTATTACCTGCACATATTAGTATATGTGAGCTTGTTAGTGTTACCCTGTAGGATTTCGGCCTAATGGGGAAGGTTACATATAAAATGGGTCAGGCATTAGTCTTTATTGTTCTCTTGGATCACTCTTGTATTCAGCACATCAGCATACAAAAAGAGTCCCCTGGGCTTGTCCAGAGCCCCAGGGGCCCATACCGGAAGGTTTAGTTTTCCACCAGTGCTATAGTCAATCTAGACCAAAGTCAGAAAATGACTAAGACAACAGCTGCTGACTTTCCAAGGACCCGGCATCCTGCTGGTCCACCTGTCACCTAGGACCTGGCCTTTTCTGCGTTGCTAATTTCCATCGCATCCCCTACTTCTAATAACCAGATGATGGCATGCTTCCCTGTGCCTCAGCCACACCTTGAAAACACAACACCACAGCTCAACACTCCTAAGACAAGGTGCTTTCTCTGCTGGGGTGGTTCCCTTTCCTTCCTTAGAACCCCATCCTTGGTGAGGATCTTGTTTCTTGCTAGTCAGGATTCTGTGTTGCCATGTGCTTACCTGCCCGTGGCCCATCTGCCAGCTTGTATCCCCAAAGCCAGACTCCTCTCCTGATGGCCATGTTTGCACTTACTGGATAATTGCTGCAGGCACCTTGAAAGCATCTTATTTTTTCTCTAAAGATGCTAAATCGGTTCTGCTTCCTTGAGTCTGCACCCTAGGTAGCCTTCCACTTCCTAAGCTAAAAACCTCGGTGTCGTCTTCCGCCACGTCCTCCTCACAAATGACCATGTTGGCCATCAGGTTTATCTCTGAAATATCTTAGAATTCCTGGTCCACCCCCACTGCCTTTCCCTTAAAGTAGACCCTTGTCATCATTTACCTGGTCCCACTCAACCCATCTCACTCAGTTTGAGGCGTCTTCCCCCCTGCTGCCAAAAACACCATCTTCAAAATTAACTTGACCATGGCATTCCCCTTCTTGGTAGCTTCTGCTCGTGCTTGGTCACCTACAGAATTAATCCCCACTCCAAAATAAAACTATGCACACCAAGTTTCTAACCCTGTCCCCCACCCTGCTCCTGTATCCTGTCTGCCATGCGGACCAATATAGTGCCATCATGTGAGATGACGTGCCCTTTATAGAGTGGCTTTTCTACATGCTCTCCTCTCAGCCAAAATGTTCCTTCCTTTTTTTATTTCTGGAAGATTCAAATCATCCTTCCAATTTCAAGTATAATCTCGTTTGCCTCTCTCTGTGCTCCCCCTGGAGGGTCTGTCTACATCTGCAATGTGTCTAATGGAAGGAAGGCAAAGGAAAGAGAAAAACCCAGGGCCTACAGGATTTGAGAAATCTTGAAGAAGTGTGAAAGGTGTTCCGGTTGAGTAAAGACTTGGCAAATGCTGTTTTTAGACACACACACACACACACACACACACACACACACACACGCACACACACAGTTCGATAGTTTGATTCCAGAGATGAGAGACCAACATGCTTGAGATTTATCTTTTAGGGAAAAAAAATCAGGAACGTATTTTAAGAATGTTGGCCAGCACATTAAAAATAGGGACCAATAAAAACCATCGTATTTTTACTGAGATTGAGTGATGACAAACTAATGTAATTTAGGTTTTTAATGAAGCTATTTGATCCAAACATTAGGGGGTGTTCATAAAGATGCCATACATTTCTTTCCAAAAAAGCCCTTGAAAAAGTTTTTTTATGTTAGGATAAAGAAGGCATGAAACTAGTGATTACCTAGTTTAGGTGTTCAAGAGTCTATTAAACTACCACTGTCTCCTCTAAGAACCTATTTCCTGCCACTGTCTGAGTCCATTTACTAATCGTACAGGTGACTTTGTAGCATCTTTTTTTATATCACTTTCATTAACCTTCTAATTGACAACATTTATACTTTTAACAATAGGATAGTGCACAGAAACTCCGATTCTCTTCTCGAAACTCACCGTGGTTTTCCAAACATGGAAAGTTTGAGAGGACCTTAAAAAATCGCATCCTTCGCATCGGAGCTGACAAGAGAGACCTTTGTGAGACAGTTATTTCTAGTACAGAAGAGACACTGAGTGGTTGTTTTAAAATATTTGAATCTAAAGAGAATTTTCTTTATTATCTAACGTCTTTTAAAACTCTCTTAAAGATAAGGAAAAAGTAAACATACAGCATGAAGTATTTGGATGAACCACATGATATGAAGGTGTCAACCATGAGCCTTATTGGTGGCTCTTAGTAAGTTACCAGGATGTTTTCTTTCTGTAGAGTAAGCTCAAACACAGGGAGGGCAGATTCAGTCTAAATCCTTTCAGGGGGTGCCTGGGTGGCTCAGCTGGTTGAGCATCCACCTCTTGATTTTGGCTCACGTCAGGATGTCACAGTTTGTGAGATGGAGCCCCAAGTCGGGCTCTGCACTGACAGCACAGATTCTCTCTCTCCTCTCTCTCTGCCCCTTCCCAGCTCCCTGCACCTCTGCTCTCTCTCTCTCAAAAGAAATACAATGTTAGAAAAAAATAGCTCCTTTCAGAATGGTGCCACGTGGGAGAAGGGGTAAGCATAGTGAGCTACCTGTTGCCTGCTTCTTTCTGATGGCACAGTCATCGGTTGCCTGTCTTACTACTTTGTCTTCATGGATCATGTGACTTATTGACTTTCTCAAAGCTTTGAGTTTAAGAGAGTGTGTGAAAAAAGAAACCAGAAATAAACCACACGTGCTAAAACGGTGTCTCACATATCCCTGAAGTTAACTACACCAGGGACACAAATTGTTGACACATGAAGACTGTGTAACTTTTTTCCTTTAATTTCTAACTGCAAGTATTTCAGCAGGATACCCTGTAGCCTTTTCTTAATGCAGGTATCTCCCTACTCAGAGTAGGTACACATATGAGCCCATTTGAAAGTATTTAACTCACTTAAAAAAGTACATACATATGCTTTACTACCAGCCAAAGAAGAACACTCATACTTTGATAGAAATTTATTTTGACTTGGAATATAAATTTTGTGGGGTTTTTTTTTACCATACACACTTTTAAGTCTCCTGCTTATCATAAAATACCTTTTTATCCTATAGCTGTCAAAATGAAAAGAGCTCACGTAGTAAATACATTCAAGAGGCCACTCAAAGTACATATCATTGAGCAGTTGCATAAAATATTGAAAACGTTAATCACCCCAGTGTAACTTTGCTGCTTTTATACATACACAAATGCCACTTCAATGAAACTCTCGTGTGGGATGACGCATTTATGTCTGTCACAGATCTTTTTGGAGGCAATTCACAAGTGCTTATTATATAATATTATTATGCAACTCTGCCTTCATTAAGTCAAGAGATTCTCTGCAGCGAATACTGAGACAACATTAAAATTACAGAGATAAGTAAGATGTAGCCACATCTTCAAGAAACTTTGGGATGTCTGTGGGAAGTGAGAGATCCACGGTTTCGGTCCTGTAATACATATGCTCTGAGAACACTAAGCAGGGATTCCATGGGAGTCTGAGCAAGAGCTTTAATGAGAACAGGAAGTGGGGAAGACCCCCTAGAGCTGACTGCGTGAGGAAGGGCATTTCCTAAGTCAGGTTCACGATGAGTTTCGTGCGAGAAGAAAAGATACAGGTAGAGAGCAAAAGTTATCCAGTGTGGGAGATGCAGGTGTGTGGAGGGGAGGGGCAGGACAGGACACCACGAGGGGGCGCAGCGTGTGAGCCTGAGCTCAGAAGGGCTTGGAGCTGGATGCAAGATTTGATTTCTTGTGTCTCAAACCAAGGCCACAGGGGGTGCGGAAAATGGCGGTGGACAGAGGAAGCCGGCTTCTGCTTTGGGATCAGTTGTGGGAGGACAGTGCCATGAGCCAACCTTCCATGTTTGGAATCTCTTGATCAGTGACCACATACTGGCCAGTGCTGTGTGTGTGTGTGTGTGTGTGTGTGCGCGCGTGTGTGCGCGTGTGTGCGCGCGCGCACGCGCACGTGCGTGTGGTCTGGATTTCTGTACCATCTTTGAAATAAGGCAGTCTGATACCTCATGTTTCCCATCATTTCTCTTTCAACTGTATTCCTTTCCAGGTTTTAGGAACTTCTCACAATGCCAACTTTACATTTTTATTACATCATTATCAAAATGTCTTGTGTTGATAAAGCCCTAATTTTGGATGTCTTTTGTGCAGTGATTACAGGATTTTCTTAAATGGAAGCAGGTGTGGGCATGACAGAAGAGGTTGTAATGTTAGCAGTAACTTGGGGCTGCTTGTCTCTGGCTTGACCGCTGTTGCTTAAGCCTCTAAAGCCATGTCCGGTCGCCGCTGGGCCTTGGGCAAAGCACAGAGGTGAACCCAGTTGACAGGCCGACCAGCATCCAGGGTGTAGAAGAAAGTGGACCTCGTGTAGAGTGTAATCCTGATTTGACAAAAGTTTTTTTTTTTTTTAATCAGACATGGTGCCTGCAAGTGACAAAATGGAGGAGTAAATACATTTTTAATGCAGCAACATAACATTGTACAAAATCACAATTTTAAAAATATTACCCAATTTCTGGCAGCTCAGACTGTTTTAATTCTCTTTTTCTTCGTGGTGGGTCCGTTATCATTTATTTTTATGTTACATGTATTAGAAAGGTAATAAAACTGACGTTTGGGACGCATTGCTGATCCCTGCATTTATTGGCAAAAAAAAAGGGATAGTATATGGGAATTTTCACATAGAAGGTACAATTTACTGCGTAGGATTTAGGAGCTATCTTCATTTTATCAGGCTGAAAAATAGATTACATAAAACTATGTTAAATTTTGTTTCTTTCGTCCTCAGAACAGAACTGATGTCACTTTTCAGAATTTGGGGGATCCAGGAGTGCCTTTTTTCGTTTCGCTTTGAGATACTTTTCCGTCTCAGTCCTTGGGCTGATTAAATGTTCAGTGTTATGTACGATTTTTTGCCCACAAAGGTTTCTTAAAGTCATAACTCAGTCACCGGTTTATCTGAGGGCAACAATATTTAGATAAAGAAAAACAAATAGTGAAAAGCAAACCAACAGAAACTGAAGAGACTCTTCCTCTGTGACCAAACGTGAAATATATGATTATTCCCCCAAAACTCTTTTCCTGCCAAAACCTGTCAACTTGGCTTCCCAGAACTGAAGAAAAAAGAGTTACGTAAAATGTCATACGTGAACGTTAATTTGGCTTCCTCTGGAAATTTGCTTCTCTTGCAAGTGGACGATGCCCTGTGACCCGGGGGCTTGAATGGAAAGCCCACGTGGAACCGTGCATGTCTTTTCAAGTGTGGCTGGTGGTCTGGTATCAGGTCAGTGTGTGGGCGCCTGTGGCTTCCGGTTGTGAGCCTGACGGTGGAGTGGACACGCTGTCCGTGTTGGAGTAAACCGCGATCTCCCAAAATAGCGCGATCGCCCATTGAAGAAACTCCAAGTAACGAAAAATCAAATAGAGCCGCGGACACACTCTGTGCTGCACACAGAAATAACTGGCAGATGATTTCACGGCACTGCTTTTACATAGCACGTCCGTTGAAAACACGTTTTAATTTACAAAGATCTATTCTGCGCGTTCTTAGAACTGTGATGTGTGAAGTGAAGTCACGGTGTAGGTATGTCACTTTCTTTATCGGAAGGATGCTCATCAAGCGTCAACCGTGGACCGGGCATGGCCCCGGGTATGGAAAATGGACAGTTTCTGTTGCGCGGGAGCTTACGTAGCGCCAGGGGAAAATGACGTTAAACAGAGAAATACCAGTAGATAGAATGTTCGGAAGGAACTAAACCACAATAAGGAGACTGAGAATGAAGAGGAAGGCTGCTTTACACAAGGTGGTAGGGGAAAGCGTTCTTTTGCACATTTGAATAGAGGCCCAAATACCAGGTGGAGGTGATGTCTGAGGTGCCTGGGTGGCTTAGTCAGTTAAGTGTCTGATTTGATTTCGGCTCAGGTCATTGGTCTTACGGTTCATGAGTTCAAGCCCCGCATTGTGTTCCTTGCTGTCAGCTTAGGATTCTCTCTCTCTCTCTCTCTCTCTCTCTCTGTCTCTGCCTCTGCCCCTCCCCTGCTTGCTCTCTGTCTCTCTCAAAATAAATAAATAAACTTAAAAAACTAGGAGGTGGTGTCATCTGGCAGGTATCTGGGAGAAGAGGCTTTGAGCCGGAGGGACTGGAGGTACAAGAGTCCTGGGGCACAAACCTGGTTGCTGTACGTGAACTGAAGCGTTCTGAAGGTGGAACCCAGAGCATTTGGCGGTGAATTGCCTTTGGGGAGGAGGCAAGGACAACTGGAGTGGTTTTTGTCCTGAGTGACCAAGAAGAAAAAAGCTCTGTTTGCTGAGATGGGAAATCCCAGGAGAGAATGCAGATTGGGAGGCAGGGGGAAAGGATAGCGGAAGCAGGCCTTGTCCATTTTGAGATACTACTTTTCATCCAAGTGGAGATGGGGAATTGGAGGTCAGGGGTTGGACCGGGAGAGAAAACCCTGGGCATCATCAGCATGTAAATCCCAAGAGACCAGACTTTCCTGGCAAGCAAGAGAACACGCACAGGAGCCCTCACAGCTTGTGGAGGCTTTGAGGAAAAGAGAATCCAACCAAGGAAGCCGAGGAGGTGCCCAGAGTGAAGTCAGGAGACCCAGGAGAGCGCTGGGTTCTGGAAGGCAAGAGAAGAAAGTAGAGAGGAAGTAATCCTGAATGCCGCGGGCTGCTGGCGGGACCAGTGTGATGAGGGGTCTACAACCAACCATTTGATTTTGTCCCACAGGGGTGGCCGGAGATGCTAAAACTCTGCTTTCCTGGATTCACCAAAATATAGATGAGGAACACAGACATCAAGTAAAGATACAATTCAGGGAGGCGGTACCGTGTTCAGTGAGAGGATGTGAGCTATCTTGGTGCAGACCTCAGCCCATCTGGGTCCTGCTGGCGTGACCTTCACCTCTTTGTGGTTCAGTTTGGTCAAATATAAAATGAGGATAATTAATATACACAAAACACTTGAAACACTGCCTGGCATTATGTAGGTGTTTGCTGTAATTGTTGGCATTATTATTTTTATAGGGATTTTGCTCTAAACGAGGGCACAGAAAGGAACGTGGGACAGTATCTGGAGGGAGGTGTGGGGTCAAGAGGATGTTTGTGTGTCTGAGTGTGTGTGTTTTCTTGCTGTGTTTTATGACAGGTAAGAGATTTCACAGCATGTTTTAACATTGGTGAAGGATTAAACATTACCAGTGCAGGAGAAAGAGAGAGGGTAATTGTAGGTATGGTTCTTGCATATGGGAGAAAGGCTGGATCCAGTGGAATCAAAGGAAAGTGGGACACTTTATCCATTTTAATAGAAGAAAAGGCAGAGTAGATGGGTGCAGACGGAGGAGGGTTGGAAAATCTGTTGAACGGAGAGACTGCCTTTGTTCTCTCACTGGGAAGAAAAGCCAGGTTCCCAGTTGAGCGTGGGAAGGGGGCCCAGGAAGCGGGGTGACAAGGAGCATGGGGGTGCACAGACTGGAGAACAATGTGGAAAAAGGAAAAGTCGAAAAGCTGTGTATTTGCCCTTGCTCAGCTACAAGAATCTATTCCTCCCTGAATTTTCTGTTTCATATAAATATGTATCTTCATATATTTGTATGTTAAAAATACTTTTCTTTATTTTTGGGAAAGAGAGAGATGGTGAGGGCAGGGGAAGGGCAGAGAGGTGGGGGGGGGGGGGGGAGAATCCCAAGCAGACTGTGCTGTCTGATGCAGGGCTCAAACTCATGAACCATGAGATCATGACCCGAACCAAACCCGCGAGTCAGGCGCCTACGTGACTGAGCCACCCAGGTTGCCCCTTTTATATTAAAAAAATACTTTTAAATGAAAATAGCATTAATTATAATTTCTCAGTTACTCTTCTAGGGTGTGCTAACAATGAGAATTCTAAAGTAAAAACTTCCTCGATAGCAATTTTTGCTATGAAAGCTAGCATAATGTATGTGATTATTCATAAATTAATATTTTAGAATAATGGAGTATAAAATAATGTAAGCTCTCCACTAATCTCTAAATTCTATCTTTAAGCTAGTAAAATGATAGCAAAAAGCTGTACTCCTCTATTAAAGAGATTGCTATATGGGATCATCCCTTTATCTTCTCTACTTTTTATATTTCAGTGTGGTATCTAAGAGGACCGTAATTTTGGAAACATTAAACTGACGTATTTCATTCCTGGTGAATATTCAGCTACTAGAGATGCCTGTTTTTACTTTGGGTGCTCATTATGACTGCAACCAACCTGAAAAACTGGGAAATTAGAATTAATAATTATTTGTATTAGTACATTAAAATACATGACATCTAGGTAAATTCAAATTTCAGAAAAACAATCAATTGTATTAAGTACAGTGTGATCCATACAATATGTGGCGGATGCTTATACTAAAAATCGATCCATTGTTTATCTGAAATGCAAATTTAAGTGGACATCACATCTTGCACTTTGGCCACCCTGTCAGCCATGCTGGTTTGCGTCCTCCCACATTACAGCCAAGACATTTGTTCCTTCAAGGGGAGAAGGAGCCCAGACCCAGGAGATCATTGCTTGGCCTTAAGTTTCAAACCGACATTTAAACGTGGTTAGTGGATTTGGGCATGCCAGCAAGATTCTTTGCTTTTAGAAAGCCAGGCTGCGATGCAGGGGAGCAAAGAAGACGTAGGGGTCCCCAAACCACGCCTGGAAGGCAGATCAGAGAGAGCAGGCAAGAAATCCAGAGAGAACCCAAGAACAGATTTCCTGAATTTTCAAAAGAAGTTTAAAAGGTCAAGCAGGAATTAGCAAGTTGAAAAATTCAGAGAGGACGAGTCTGGGGTTTGCTGGAAACCCATGAAAGTGCTCGGGAGGGGGCGCCTGGGTGGCTTGGTCGGTTAAGCGTCCAACTTCGGCTCAGGTCATGATCTCACGGTCCGTGAGTTCGAGCCCCGCGTCAGGCTCTGTGCTGACAGCTCAGAGCCTGGAGCCTGTTTCGGATTCTGTGTCTCCCTCTCTCTCTGCCCCTCCCCTGCTCATGCTCTGTCTCTCTCTGTCTCAAAAATAAATAAATGTTAAAAAAAAAATTTAAAAAAAAAAAAGTGCCCAGGAGGCCCCACCCCCGAGTTTCATCCAAGGTGGGGAGGAGGTGAGACTTGAAAACCCCAGAGAGGGGTTGGTGGCTGCTCCCATGTGGAATTCTGGGAAGACCCAAGCCGTTGAGTAGGAAAGCAGCATGGCACCAGGGAGCCTCCACTTCCCCTCGGCCTGCGGGAATTCCAGATGTTTCCACAGGATGCCTGCAGAAGGGCCCAGAGTATCGTCGGCCTGGACGAGGGTCTCAGGACCAGGAAGGCCGAGGGCGGTGTGGACATTGTTGCTAGCGCCTTCTACTGCCCTTGACCCGAACACCGTGGAGTTCACCGAGGCCAGCGAGACGCTAGCCCTGCTTCCTGCCAGTGACCCGCGACCTGCCCAGGGTGAAGATGCCCTGAACAGCATGAGGATTTTCCTCTTGGGGACAGAATTGCCTCCGACAAGAGAAGCGCTGGACTCTGAACAGGATGGAAAAAAAGTTTCAGGCCCAGCCAGGAGAAGCTCAGGGACAAATGGGAGTTTGTTTGGAGACAAAAAGCAGTCACATTTCTGCACCAGCGATCAACAGTGTGTAGACGTCAGCCTGCGGCCGTAGGGACGTGGTAAGGACGACCGAGCTGTAGACCTCAGGCGCTGTCAGGGCCCTCCACTCTCTGCTGCGGAGGTGGGGGTGAAGTTGATTGTCGCCGTGTCTTGAAATGGAGATGAAGTTGGTCTGGAAGGATAAAATGCCAGGCAGAAATTCACTTAGAAAAAGCTCCAAGTATGTGAAAAAGGCAAGTTCTCCAAGGTAGTGTAGGGTGGGAGGACTTGAGTGTGTGTGTGTGCGCGCGCGCACACACACACGTGCGTGTGTGTCTCACAGGGTATGAGCGGCATGAGAGGGACCCTGCTGGGACCAGTCACGGGAAAGTCAGACGGAGAGGACAGGGAAGTGTGGGCCCCATGGATGAATTCCACATCGCAGAGCATCGGACTTTGTCTTTGAGACCAAAAGCTGACTCCCCAGGTGTTCTGAGCGAGGATTGACAGAATCAGAACTGAGTTGTAGGAAGATTACAGTGATTATAACGTGTAGGATGGAGTGAAGGGTTGGATCCATGAGCTGTCACAAAAGATGACTTTGGGGTTTTAAAACCTCAGAAAACAATGTTATAAATAGAAGCAATGAAGGCAGAGGAGAAATTAAGTTTGAGGGGAAGATAAGGATTCACATTAGATGTGTCAAACGTGGTGTGGCAGTTCAGTCAATCAGCAAAGATTCTTTGAACACCTACTAGGCACCAGGCCCGGCCTAGTGCTGGTGTTGCAGTGAGCAAAGAACTGAAAGCATTTGGACTCCACGAGGGTAGGAACCCCATTGGGAGTTAGTTTGATTTATTTTGATCCAGCCACTCCCCACCATGGGACCTAGCCCATTGGAAGGGCTCAAATGTTGGTCAATGAAGAGAGATCCGAACAGACTGGTACCTCCAAATGGAAAGGTCTGAGCGATTACAAATGCTGCCTGGATTTTCATCCGTGTTAATTACTTCCGATTACTTTGGTCTTGAATGAAGCTACACCTGTTTCCAAAGTAAGAGCCAGACCAACACAACACACGTTTTCAAAAAGTAACATAGATTTCACATTGCATGCAGTCACTCACTGATTTTAAGTTTGTAATTAATGGATCCTGGGGAGAAGAGAACACACATGCCCTAAATCAGGTTTGGCAAACTATAGTTCCAGCCCACAACCTGTCTTTTAAATAAAGTTTTATTGTAACACAGGCCGTGCTCATTTGTTTACATATTGTCCCTGGCTTCCGCTGCACTACAACAGAGGAAGGAGTAATTGTGAGAGACGATCTTGCAAAACCTAAGATATTTACTGCCTGGCACTGTAAAGCACCTTTGCTGACCCCTGCTTCTAAACCAAGATGTGATAAGTTACGAGCGGGTTTGCAAATGAAATCGATTGACAGCTTTCTTAAAAAAAGAAGATGTGATTGTAATCTAAACAGAAGGTAATGTTGCTTAGGCATACAATTTAAAACACTAATTACACATCTGTACAGTAATTAAAGCAAGGCTTTTAATAGGCAGCACTATGAATCCAGTGTAATGAATGTACTTAAAAGGAATACATTTTCTTTATTCTGAAAAATCTCCTCTAATTCACACATTATATAAGCAAACCAAACCACTGATGTCTTCTATGGAATCATGATTTTTTTTCCCCCAGAAAATTGTTTGGTGAGCTCTAGTTAAAATGAGCATAAAATGGTTTCATTAAACAATGAATTAATATTATGCGATTTTTATCAGTGAGAACGTATTTAAAACTATAGGCAGTACTTAACTAGTTGAGCTCCTTTTGGCCCCTTGGGCCCTCCTCTTTCTTTCTTTTTCTTTTTCTTTTTCTTTTTTTTTTTTTTTTTTTTTTTTGGACAACACATCAGTCAAAGAAGTGGAGAAGTGGGTCTCATGTGGTCTGTCTCATGCTGGGAGTGAGAGGGTTTTCCTTCCAGCAGGGCACCTCCACCAGTGATTCCCTTTGCTTTGTGTTCCACGGCCACGAACACACACATGCATGCCAAATACACACACACACACAGAGCCACATGCACACACGCACAGGCACACGTACACACACACACCCATTTGTGGTTTGGGTATGATCAAGGGCCTAGGCCTCTGATCTCTCACTTCGTTACCAACTCAAAAGCAGAGAAAAAGGCAGAAAAACACTTCGGAGTGTAGGATGTGGAAAGATTACTATAGCCGTAAAGACTAATATGACCTTGGGGACTGATGAATGACTATGGAGGTAGTTCAGAAAAGAAGCTTTGTGGGGCGCCTGGGTGGCTCAGTCGGTTAAGCATCTGACTCTTGATTTGGGCTCAGGTCATGATCTCACGGATGTGAGATCGAGCCCCTCGTTGGGCTCTGCACTGAGCAAGGAGCCTGCTTAAGTTTCATTCCCTCTCTCTCTCTCTCTCTCTGTGCCTCTTTCCCTCATGCGCACATGTGCGCTCTCTCAGAAGGAAGGAAGGAAGGAAGGAAGGAAGGAAGGAAGGAAGGAAGGGAAAAGCAGTTTCAAGGTCACACTGAGCAGAGTAGCCTCATTTAACTAGCCAGGGGTCTCCTCTGGGGAGAACAGTCACATTAGTCCCAGAACATTGGCCAAAACTCTGCTGCCAGGCTGCACAGGAGAGCTGCACGCTCAGACCGTGAGCCTTCTCCTTGAGTGACATACAAAAGGGAAGCTCTGTCCCCAGTGAAGGTCGCAGTCTTCTGTTTCCAGGCAGAATGTGGAAGTTGTCACTATGGACAGAAGATTGGATAGTATGAATGGAAGATCTGACTTGGTTCTCTGTGCCTTTCATTTGGCACAATGTAAGCCAAAACCTTTGAGGTATTTTGGCATTTTGACTCAGCAACATGGTAAAAGATCAGAGCACCGAGCAGTCCTGTGCCTACATGTGGATATGAAAGCACACCCATCCGTTTTAAAGATCGCTGCGCCTTGCCTCATGGGGCCCAAGGTGAGCCTGTGCATTCTGAAAAGATAGCAGATCAAGAAAGCTAAATTCTTTCTGTTTCCAAGGCAACTGAATGACAAATAGCTTGATTCTTAATCCAATAGATGATATGATGGTGCTGGTACATTTTCAATTAGAAAATGGCTGTAGGAAAACAGACACCCCTGAATCTGCTCCATGCTTGCCCAAGGAGCCTATTTCCCTAATAGTCTTCCTGAAAGATGCCCTAACAATATCTGATGGAACATAGATTCAGCCTCTGATCTGTTGCAGAAAATGAGGCCAGAAACAAATATAGAGATAATATGATAACTGTATGCAGTGTGTTCCCACACTAATTCTATGGGACTGGTTCCAGTGTCCCAGTGCCTTACTTAATCAGTTTCTATACTCCTGAGAAAATATTCTGATGGAGGAAAGAGGAGACTGGGGGATCAGAATGGCTATCGAACCGACATTTCCACCAAGCCTGGAAGGGTGAGTAGACTTTGAAGGATAAGGGGGGGGGGGTACAGCCCCAGACATGGAGCGAGAAAGATGGCGTGACTTTCAGCACTGCTACTTAACTAACTGTGGCATGGCCGTGACAGGGAAGGACAGGGAAGTTGGAAGACATTGCTGAGGTTTGAGAGATTATCCTTCTGGGAAATTTGGGTGTTATCTTGCAGGCAGGGTGAGATCAGCCACATATTAGAAGTAGAAATCGAGCAGGATGGATAAAAGAAGTAGGAGATGAAGCAGAGGCCATTCTTTAATTTACATGCACCTATTGATTAAGAATCATCGTTTGCTCACATCTCCCCTCCATGCTTCCGTCCATGGTCAACAGCAGCTCCACACCAGCTGGCATCACCCCTGCCTGTCCCACCACGAGTCTCCTAGCTGCGAGCACTTCTGGGGTCATCTCATTCTTCTCACAACAGAGTACAGTAAGACCCGTGTTTGAGAGCACAGTTTGTTCTGGAAACATGCTTCTAATCCACAGCACTTGTAAATCAAAGGGAATTTCAAGAACCATTGGCTCAGTTGTGCCCCATGTGACACGCGTCACGCACTACTCGTATTTTAAGATCTCGCTCGTTCGTCAAGTTAAAATTTATTAGAAAGGTTTGCTCATCTTGCAGAACACTCGCGGAGCAAGGTGCTTGCAATCCAAGGTTTTACTTGGATTTGTTTTTCAGGTGTGGAAGTCAGCATGCCCCTCCCCCATGCACACCATCATTGTCTTCCCATTACATCTAAGATCAGGTCTGACGTCTTCACAAAAATACCCTATTAGATGGCATCTTACCTAGCCTTCCTGGCTCTCCTGTCACCCCCGTGTCATTTACTCCTACTACTTCTGCTTTGTGGGCCAGCCCCGGGGGGCCACCATGTGTGCACCTGAAGGCCTTCCCACGGGCACAGTCCTCTGCCTTAGATTTTCTTAGGATTCCCTCTATCTCACTTGGCCAACCCTACTGGTCTCTCAGGCGTGCGCAGGAGAACCATGTTCCTGACCCTGACCAACAGCCACCCATCTAAACTGGATTCTTTGTTAAAAGACACCTGGCATCCATAACCTGTCCTTCTTGACACGTACCATAGTTTGTCACTGTCCACAAGGTGTATGTGCTTTTCGTTGATGTGGGATGGTCTGCAGTATGTCTATCCCAAAAGTCTGTACCCAGCTCGTGGCAGATAGGAGCCTTTGTGGAAGAAGGGAGGGTAAAAGAGAGGCCACTGAGCATGAGAGAGAGGCATAAATCACAAACAAGTAATTCAATAGGGTGTGATAAATGAGTGCCCTAGCCCTTGAGGGCACATGGGACCTTCCCTGAGGGAGTATGTGCAGGTAGGTGACACAGGGGACATACAGGAGAAGCTAATACAGTATTAGCCTGAGAGCTGGAGCTACCAGCCTCCATTCTGGAAGGAAGGAGGGAGCCAAGGAGGGAGCCAAGGAGGGAGAAGGGGCCAAGCACAGGTGCCAGAATGCACGAAGGGGAAATGGATCCTGTGATCGCATCCTGGCTCTGTTCCTCCCTTGCTGCATGATCCCGGGGCATCCACTTACATGTTGGGTGTGCTGGGTTCCTAATCTGTCAGGTCGAGATGGTAATGATGGTACCTGCCCCACTGGGCGGTTTTGAAGATGAAGGAAGTTAGTGTTTGAAAGGTGCTCAGAATGTCTTGTCTGTATTGTAAGAGCTACATCCATGTGTCAAAACACCAGCTCTGAAAGGGAGCAAAGACGTGAGGGAGGGAGGCGATCAGGGAAAGCAAACATGGGGACCAGAGATGCTGGTAGGACTTCTGGCTGCTGACTGGTGGCTGAGAGCACGGGATGCTGAGACACATTCATTCATTCATTCATTCGCTCGGCAAACACAGCCTCTGCATGCGGCAAGGAACTGGGGATACAGGGGTTCCTGACCTCAGCTCTTATCCTCACTGAGTTTGCGCTGGTGGGACATGCACAGAGGAGACGTCCAGCAGATGGAGAGAATGGCTGGATGTGCAAAGCAAAACATGTGGGAAAAGAGGGAAAGGCTCTGATTTCTGACCTCAGTGGACAGGAAGAGACAAATTCACCTGCCAAGGGCAGAACTGACGGGGGCGGGGGTTGGAAAAAACAGGGATACATTCCTATTGACAAGGGATGAGGGGTAGTTTTAGAGCTGAAACTCCAGCCCCTGTCTTGTGAGGAACGCCTCCCCCTCCCACCACTGCTCCTTGCCACGGTTCTCATTGTACATAAATATCCCTTTCTAAAGCCTAATTTTGTGTTTGCAGGCTTACGTTTTTTATAGAGGGGCCCAAAATTATTATATACGTTTAGATCCCCCAAATCCAAGATCTATCTGGGGATGAAAATGCACTGCTGAGCAACCTGGAGGGAGTAGAGAGGCCAGACAAGCCTGCCGTGGCCAGGAGGTGGCGGTGTGCAGGGGGCATCTGTGTGTGTGCACACACGTGCACGTGGGAGGAAGGCCAGTACGCACAAAACCTAAAAGTGCTTGTTCAGCATTTCACAGTGTCTTCATAAAGCATTAATCCTCAACAATCAGAAGGTCAGGTCCCATTATCCCCATTTTATTTATTTATTCATTTAAGTTTCTTTATTTTGAGAGAGAGAGTGTGGAAGGGGCAGAGAGAGGGAGAGAATCCCAAGCAGACTCTGCTCTGTCACTGCAGACCCCGATGAGGGGCTCGAACACGAACCTTGAGATCATGACCTGAGCTGAAGTCGGGCACCCAACCGACTGAGCCACCCGGGCACTCCATCCCTATTTTATTTTATTTTATTTTATTTTATTTTATTTTATTTTATTTTATTTTTATTTTATTTTATTTTATTTTTTTATTTTATTTTATTATTTTATTCTATTTTATTCTATTTTACTTTATTTTACTTATTTTTATTTTATTTTTATTTTATTCTATTCTATTTTATTTTACTTTATCTTATTTTATTTATTTTTATTTTATTTTATTTTATTATTTTATTTTACTCTATTTTACTCTATTTTATTTTATTTATTTTTATTCTATTCTATTTTATTCTATTTTACTTTATTTTATTTTATTTTACTTATTTTTATTTTATTTTTATTTTATTCTATTCTATTTTAACTTTATCTTATTTTATTTATTTTTATTTTATTTTATTTTATTATTTTATTTTACTCTATTTTATTTTATTTATTTTTATTCTATTCTATTTTATTCTATTTTACTTTATTTTATTTTATTTTACTTATTTTTATTTTTATTTTATTCTATTCTATTTTACTTTATCTTATTTTATTTATTTTTATTTTATTTTATCTTATTTTATTTTATCTTATTTTATTTTTTAAAGGTTATTTATAGTAAGAGGAGAGTGTGTGCGTGCGCATGTAGGAGAGGCAGACAGAGAGAAGAGAAAGAGAATCCCAAGCAGTGAAGGAGGAGCCTGATGCAGGGCTCTGTGCCACCAATGGTGAGATCGTGACCTAAGTCACAATCGAGTTAGACACTTAACTGACTGAGCCACTCAGGTGCCCCCCCCATTATCCCCATTCTAGAAAGAACAGTGAGATGCAAGAACCCCTGAGTAACCAGACATGTCTGTGCCAGTTAGAAAGAGAATGTGAAGCCAGATTGGTCCCATTGCCACCTGTGCCCTCTTGATGGAAACTAAGAGACATCAGGAGAAAAGCTTTGTCTTGGAGCGTGTTCCTAAGTGAGGACTGGCAGTCACTGTATTGCGGCCAGCAGGTACACACTAATGGCTAGCATCCATTGAAGGCTTACTCGCCCCGGCATCCCTTTCAGCAATTCGCCTCTATTATATCACCCGGTCCTCCCACCAGCCCATCAGCAGGAGTAATTTTATCATCCATGTTTTCTAGAAGGAGGAAACTGAGGATCCAGCCGATGAGTGACTTTCCCAGGGCCACGAAGCTAGTGGGATGAGTTCTGGAACTCACTGAGGCCATCTGCTTCCCGAGCTCACACCCATAGCCACCATGCTGGGCTGACCCTCCTGGGTTTCCAGAGAAAATTGTACCCACAAGAGTGAATCATTAGGAATTAACTATATCCTGAGGTCAAGAAGAATACAGACCATCCCCAACTTACAGGGGTTTGACTCATGCGTTTTTGACTTCATGATGATATGAAAGCATTACCCCATTCAGAAGTACAATACTTTAGATTTTGAATTTGGATCATTTCCCGGGTTTGCACCATGCAGGACTATCCTGTCTCGTGATGCTGGGCCATGGAGAAAACCATAGCCTCTGGTCAGCCACGCGATCACGAAGTGTCAGCGGCCCATGCACTGACCTTCCCTCCCCATACCACCGCTCTGTTGTTCGGGTCCAGTTCAGCATCCAATAAATGACATGAGATAGCCAACACTTTATTGTAAAATCAGCTTTCTGCTAGAGGACTTTTGCCCAACTAATATAAGGTTGATGTAAGTGTCCTAAGAATGTTTAAGGTAGGCTGGGCTAGTCTATGGCGGCCGGTACGGTGGGTGTATTAAACATATTTTCAACTTACAGTGTTTTCACTTTATGATGCATTTATTAGGACGTAACTCCATCATAAGAATATCTGTAGTCTTTTTACCCGTGCCAGTCCCAATTTATACTTCTAATACCAAACTGAAGTTAAGTTCAGGTCGGCTATATTTTTGAAAACCTGCTAACAGCTAGGAACTATCCCAAGCATTGAATGGGAGAGAAAGGACGTTTCTGGAGCATCCCCATGGCTTCAAGATGTTCCCAGTCTTGAAGAGAAAAGACACACATGAAATCCAGAAACATAGTAACATGCACCACCCGCTAAAGATTGAGTGATTCAGACAGCACATTCAAAGTGGCTCCGCCTGCAGGTGTGGACATGTAAGGAGGACTCCTTTGGGCACATGGGCAGAGAGGAGGAAGGACGGGGGTTTCTGGAGAGAAAGGGCATCTGGAATGGCCTTCCTGACTCCTTTCTACACTGTTGAAACTTGCCAGCTGACACCTCACGAAGCAGGTGACATAAGCTGGGCATTTTTACCTCCTCCATTTGCCCAGGAAAATCATTTTCCCTGATTTTCCACCCTGCTGCTAGCAACAGCTCGAGGCAGCTTCCCACAGCTGGGATGCAGAGGGCACAGTTGTGCTGGCGTGGTGACCCTTTAGCCTGATCTTTCTCTCCGTCAGTAGAGAGCAGCTGGAGAATCACTGGGGACACCTGGGGAGTCTTTTTCTTCCCTCTGCTGCCCCTCCTGGGTATCCTGAAGCTGGTGAGCTTCTTGTTCCCACATTTAGCATTGACAGATTTACTGTGCACGTCCAGTGCTGCCCCAAGAAGGCTGTGCACCGTCCCTTTCTCTCCTGTGGCCCCATTTCAATAAGCAGCAGAAGGGGTGGATTGTGGGGTGTACAAAAACAGCCCCTTTCATTGACATAAGCACACATACATCAGGATTTCAGCCAAGGGGAGCCCCAGAGTGAGAACAACCATCTCCAGGTAGGGGAAGGCTCTGTGGGAACAACACGTCGATCTTTCCCTGTGCCTGTGGTTTTCCCTCTGATTAGGGGTGACAGTCATACCCGGCCGCCAGGAGCGCATCACTTACCCTGAGAAGTACAGCTCCCCCCCTTCACTCCCTCGGGACAGAGGAGACCGGCCAGCCTTTGGGGAAATGTTTTTTTTCCCAAAACCACGAAAAATAGATGCCCAACTAATTACAAAGCAAAAAGCCAGACACACAAACCTAGGAAAGCAAATTTAGTGTGGATTTCAGATTCAACAACGATCAGATTCCCACGCAACTCCCCGCACCAAGTGCTCTGAGGATCCAGCTCCCACATTCCTACTGAGGACATTCCCTGCCCTCCTCCGTTGTGACCAGTTTGCCCGACGACACATTCAGTCGTTCGAGTTGAAACCAAGGCAGAAGAGAACACAACAGGTCAGTTACGGGTCAATGTGTTCCAGGAGAAGTGTTGTTCCCATAGAGAGATGATGAGAAAATCTAGGACAGTTGAATTTCCAAAGAAGGGAATCCTTTTTTTCCCCTGGGCTGTGGGGGACAAAAAATGGCAGGGCTTCCAGTGGACATGTATGTGGTTTTAATATTTAAAAATGTACATTTTAGACAATTTTTGTAAAAAATTTTACATTTTAATATAAAAAAATGTACGGTCTGCCTGCACACTGTCCTTTACTGTAGTGCTGAGCAAAGACTAAGGGTTTATGATTTCCTTTGTCTCAATGAATCTTCAGAAAACAAACAGTGCGTTATTCTTTTTGAGGTGTTGAAGAAGAGCAAAAAGAAGGAACAATCATAACGTTGGAGAAATTCCTTTAAAACCAAGCCATTCATGGTTGTTTGCACTAAGTTTCTTAAAGATATGAACCCTTCATGGTCCACAGTCCCCATGTAGGCTTGGAACCACACAATGAGGAATCTGTTGTGTTTTTCTCCCAGTTCATTTTGGCTCCTCCAGTCTCAGCTGGACCAAAGCTGCTTCTGTTCACTGGATGCTAGACAAAGGAGCCAGGAGCAGGTGTGGGAGGCTGAGATGTGAGGTCCTGTTCGTTGTTTTTTCTTCGTGCCCCACCAGCATCTTTTATGCTCTCTCACCTCAAGGGAAGAATGTGCTACAGACCAGACCCCCTCCCTCCCTCTCCATCTTCAAGTTTTACCCCTTGGGCGGGTGGGGCAGGAGGTGGGGCCGCTCAGGAAAGGAGAGGCAGAGCAGAGAGTGGGGCAGGGCTGAGACTGCCAGGTAAAAGTCGAGACATCCACTCAAAATTGAATGTCAGATGCACAGTGGACACAACACGCTTCCTTGGCTTCTGTGGAATTGGGAGTAAAAACACTCAAGTTCTGTCTCAGCTCGGCTACTTAAAGCTTTGTGACTTCACCGTGCTGAGCCTCGTTTCCTTCAACTGCAAAATGGGGGTGACAGTATGGAGGCCTTAGCTCGTTGAAAGCAAATCTATGAAAAGAGCTTGGAATGTGCTTGCAAATGATACATGCACTTCGGGGAGTGAAGCTTTCCCAAGTTGAACATTGAAATGGTACATTTAGACAAAACAGTGCAGAAAAGTTCAACCCCTAGCCACTGGTAATTAAACAAAATACATGCTGGCCTTTGAACCACGTGGGCTAGAACTGTGCGGGTCCATTGACCACAAGGCAGACTTGTTTTTCAATAAACACAGTAAGTGTTTACTGTAAGGACTGTAAGTGAATTCTCCTTTTGATTTTTCTCAATAACATTTTCTCTAGCTTACTTTATTGTAAGAATATAGTGTATGATACATATAACATACAAAACATGTGTTAATTGATTGTTTATGTGATCAGTAAGGCTTCCAGTCAACAGTAGGCTGTTAGTAACTAAGTAAATCTGTGCATGAATTTTCAACTGTGGAGAGGTTGGCACCTCTATCCCCAACATTGTTCAAGATTCAACTACAGATGCTAAAGTTAAGAAAAGAGACAAGTAGAAAGACAATCTAAAGAGTTGACTGGGAGCTGGCTTACATGCATCGCTATGATTTTGTTCACTGATAAAACAATTTGTGAAGAGACTCCCCAGCTCACATCCAGGGCGAGCGTTTTTGCATTTGTACCACAAGAGTTTCTGTGCACTGGTAATGGGAAGATGACCCAAGAAAATACATTTACCAAGTATTTTATAGTGAGTGATCAAACACTGTTCTAGAGTGTTCACCAAATACAGCTTGTTTTAATTCTAGCAAAATACAGTACAATATACCATTAGCCCCATTGCACAGCTAAGAAACCTGTAATGCATATTATAGTGGAGTTTGGGTTCAAGGTTGTAGACCATGCCCTGAAGCACATCTTCACTGACTGTGCCAATAATGCATAAGCGGTTGAAAAGTTCCTTTTCAGGAACATGTTTGTAGATATGATTGCCAGAAACCAGGATCATAGAATTAATAGGACTAGCCTGATGAGAGACATAACTAAATGAGAGGTAATCCAATTATTTAGACACTTTTTAAAGCAAAGCATGAAGACTTTAGGAGAAAACGAATTTTACGTTCCAGACTTACACATTAATTTCCAAGCTTTGGCATCTAATTGTGAAACAAAAGACAGCCATCCGTTTCCTGAGGATTTTATTATAATTTACAAATTGTCATGCCTGTGGTAACGCATGAAGTTTTGCTGTCTGGATGCAGTTACAGTAGTAAATAGGCCCTTATGTAAAATTTGCTACCTTTGAAATGTGGTGTCATGTGGAGAAAGTAAAGAAAGGGGACGTTGCAGGGCTGTGTTCACTGCTGTTGTGTTTTCTTAGTTAACCTGCCCAGTGTGTAAGGTGCTAATTGGTATTTCAACATTAGGACAATGGAATGTTCATTTCTTCTCAATTATCACTGTGAATTTTGAGGTGAGAATAACAAAGAATCCTTGGAAAGGATCCTTGGGAAGTTTGTTAGACAATGGAAGGTGGAATAAATTTGTGTCCTGGGATAAAATCCAAACTCATGGCCCCTCTGGCCCATCATTTCCTCATCCCCACCTGTCCCACTCAAATCTTCGGAGGCAGTGGTTCTCAGACTTGTTGGTTTCCTACCCTCCCTTCACATGCTTATCTGTTACAGAAGGACTCAGAGCTTCTGACTGTGAGTTACATCTATTTATATTTATTGTATCAGAGATTAAAATTGAAGTGTGCTTCAATATTTAATTTAATATAGTCATTAAGAATTACTTTTAAAGTCATGGAGCGCCTGGGTGGCTCAGTTGGTTAAGCATCCAACTGTTGATATCGGCTCGGGTCATGAGATCAAGCCCTGTCTCAGGCTTTGCACTGATCGCAAGGAGCCTGTTTGGGATATTCTCTCTCTCTCTCTCTCTCTCTCTCTCTCTCTCTCTCTCTCTCTCTCTTTCTCTGCCCCTCCCCTGCTCATGTGCACACACACTCTCTCTCTCTTTCTCTCTCCCTCAATGAATAAACTTAAAAAGAATTACTTTTAAAGTCATAATAAACCCATTACCTATTGATATAAATCTTTCATTTAAGGTAATTGTTTTGGGGGTGCCTGGGTGGCTCAGTCGGTTAAGCGTCCAACTCTTAGTTTCAGGTCAGGTCATGATCTCACAGTATTGTGGGCTCAAGCCCCACCTCGGGCTCCATGCTGACAGTGTGGAGCCTGCTTGGGATTCTGTCTCCCTCTCTCTCTGCCCCTCCTCCACTCGTGCTGTCTCTGTCTCTCTCAAAATAAATAAGCTTCAAAAAATAATAATAAATAATAATAACTATTATGATGGTAGCTACACTTGTGAGCATAGCATTGAATGAAGTATCAACTTATCCGATCACTAAGTCACACAACTGAAACTAACGAAATATTGTATGTCAAATATATTTCAATTACAATAATAAAAATAAAATGACTAGCTTTCCAAATACAGCATTCTTTTATAATTTCCAAATCTCAAATGTCTAGCTTAATGGAAGACAACTACATTCCCATATCTGCTTCTTTGTTCAGCTTGTAAAATATTTTGATGTATATGAAGAAAATCTGGCCTCACACAGATATGTAGTCGGAAAATGAGTATTTTCATAGCTCTTTAGATAATTGTGGATATTATTTTAAACCACACCAAACCCTGTAAGTTGTAGTTTCTTAAAGTTTAGTTGAGGAGCACCTGGATGGCTCAGTCAGTTAAGCATCTGACTTTGGCTCAGGTCATGATCTCGCATTTGTGAGTTCAAGCCACACGTCGGGCTCTGTGCTGACAGCTAGGAGCCTGGAGCCTGCTTCGGATTCTGTGTCTCCCTCTCTCTCTCTGTCCCTCCCTTTCTCGCTCTCTCTCTCTCTCTCTCTCTCTCTCTCAAAAGTAAATAAACATTAATAAAACAAGTCCACTTGAAATAAACAACGTAAATTTTAGCGGTGAACTTTTTGTAACGTGTTGCTGAAAATCCCTTGCTCTGTCTTGGATAAATTTTGAGTGCTTTGAAAGGTCTTTTACCCTCGTGTGCCGTTGGCATATACTGTGGAGAATTATGCAGATATTCTAAACGTGGATATCTCATGTAGGATACATTTTTATGTTCATTTTATAGTCCTATTTGTTGGGGCTACCAACAATCCCATCAGAAAGTCTTCAAGTACCAAGAGATTTTTAAATTCAGATTTTCCCATCCTCTCATTTTTCATGAAAGTTGAAACTTTCTCACTGGCATCGCATACTGCCAGTCATTCCACTTAAAGTGAGAAGCTCCCTGTGTTTCTTGTTGTCCATAGGAGAATGCCCGCCTATACCCAAGACTCAATATGACTGTAGTTTGTCAGTCTTTCATGTGAAATTAGCGCCCCGTGAAAAAGGAGGCTAGTTCATTTCACAACTCAACACACACGAAAGTGCTTTTCCAGGACAGACCATGGCAGGTGGAAGTGCCTCATGTGTGTTTTCCATTTTATCACCCAGAATATTAAAAAGATGTGCAATCAAGGATCAAGATTTAATAAAATTAATAATTTTGACTGCTGTGTCAAGGACATTCTTAATTGGAACTGGCCCTTTCTTCTTTCTTCTTTTCTTTCTTTTTTTTTTCAACTGTGAGCGTGTGACAATGAAGAATGTCATGGCTACGAGAACAGTGTGGTATTACTCTCCTGATTCCTGCTAAGACACTGATTCCATAGCCTCGATGCCAATGTCAACAAAACTGAAAGGGCGAACAACATTTTAGTGTCACTATGGAAATAGTCTTAACCGTGCAGATGCCAGAAGGGGTCCCCGGGTTCCTGGGCCAAACTTTAAGAACCATGGCTTCGGATTAGCCCTGGTCTGTGCTGGATCAGTGACCGCTTTGGGTACAAGGACGATTTTATAGCACAACTCACAATGCTGCCCTGGGAAATACTCTTTTTTTTTTTTTTTTTTTTTTTTTTTTTTTTTTTTTAGAAAGAGCACACACTTCTTTGAATAGTGTTTACCTATGCTAAATGCTTCAAGAAAGCTTCAGTTATGTTCTGTGCTCAGTTTACATAATTCCTCTCTTTGAATAGCAAGGAAATGTTGAAGCTGTTGGTTGCTTTTTCACTCAGTTGCACACTTATTAAGAAGAAATAACAAACTTTGAAATGTTTTCAGGATTTAATTTTTATTTGTGCACTGTGCGATGCTACAATTTTAATTCCTTTGAGCAATAGTAATACTTTGTTTGCATTATAAAATAAATACCACAAAATGTGCAGCCAGGCATGTTAGATTGGTTTATGAGTCATTTTATTTTAAATAACACATCTGATAAATTAGATAAAAATAAGGTCCTCTGGGACTTTTTGTAAACATAGTCTTGTCTAAAATACAATGAATTATTTTATTCAAGTTTCTCTTTCCATGGAGTGCGTTAATGAATATCTTAAACTCTACAGCATAGCACACTGGTGTCACGGGAGGGCCACCTGTGTAACCTTGTCCCAGCCTGGAAAGGTGTCAGGACAGGCCCTCCAGACGACAGGAAGAGAGTGGTTATGAACTTGGGTTTTGAAATCACAGCCATTTTGGTTTGTGCCGTTTATTATCTGAGTGACCTCACACTACGTACTTAATTTTTTAAGGCTTTGTCTCCACAGCTTTAAAATGGGGTAATATCTGGGGCCCCTGGGTGGCTCAGTCGGTTAAGTGTCCGACTTCAGCTCAGGTCATGATCTCACAGTTGTGAGTTCGAGCCCCGTGTCGGGCTCTGTGCTGACAGCATGGAGCCTGGTGCCGTTTTCGGATTCTGTGTCTCCCTCTCTCTCTGTTCCTCTTCCTTTACACTCTCTCTCTCTCTCTCTCAAAAATAAGAAAACATAAAAAAATTTTTTAAGTAAATAAAAATAAAATGGGGTAATATCTGTATGAATAACTCTAGATGACTCCGTGGCTACTGCAAGCGGTAAATGAGTACAGGTCTGGAAAGGGTGTTAGCCCCTTGGCCGGTACTTCATGTATTAGTTCACTGGAGCTTCCAGAGCCAAGCTAAGGATCACAAACTGAGTGGCCTTGTCCAATAGAAATATAATGTCTCACAGTTCTGGGGGCTAGAAGTCTGCAGTCAAGGAGTCAGCTGAAGGTACTCGGGGAGGACCTGCCACAGGTGTCTCAGGTAGCTTCTGGTAGTCCCTTGGCTTGTGGCAGCCAAACCCCAGGTATTCTCCCCACAGGTATATCTGTGCGTAACCACGCCATTATGTTCTTTTAGGCTCTACTTCCTTTATTAATGGCCAACATGCCTCGCAGGTGATTTACAGACATACGAACTCGACTTAGCACATCCCTTGAGTTTCTCCTGTATGTCTTAGAAGTTATTTAAGGAAATTACAGACATGATGTCTCTTTACTTCTGTAGAAAGGAATAACTGCCCCATTATTATAGGGACCCCAGCCAGTCACACTGGGTGAGGGGCCCTCCTACTCCAGGATGACCTCCTCTTAACTATTTTTTGCAGCGTCTCTGTTTCTGATAAGGGCACAATCTGAAGTATTAGGGGTTAGGACTTAAACATATGCATTTGGGAATGATCCAGCTCAGCCCATTAACGTTTAGCAAACCCTCCATAAATGTGAGATCTTGCTATTGTTTTGTTGGTATATTGCAATGCAGATGACTCTTAAATGGTGCATAGGAGAAGTTGGAACTAACTCCCAGGTTTCTGGTTTTGTCGACTGCTGCCGTGAACTGAACCGAGGTGGAAACTGAAAAAGGGGGGCAGGGTCTGTGCTGGGGGTGTCGAGGAGCAGGAGTCAGGGTGTGACTGTTTTTTTTTAACTTAGGGAAATTTTGTATATCTGGGTGGCATATCATGTAACGATTGTAAACTCAGACCTGGGGAGAAACGTGGGCTTAAGATACGGTTTTGCCAAAATCATCAGAAAATAAAATGTTTTGTCTGTATGTTACATACACACGCTCTCATTCATCCCACAGACATTTATCAACTGACTATCGTGTACCAGGTTTTCAGGTCATTTTTGTTCCAAGTTATCGGTGTTCAGGAGGTTTGGCAAGCTGACAAGTGGTAAAACTAGAGATGCTTTTGGAGCAAAGTGAATACTCTGGTTTCACAGCAGCCGCAAGGGAACTGCAGAGATTCATCTGGAGAGACGGGTTGGAACCAGGTGGAGGAGGACCAGGCTTTTTTCAGGTTGAATATTTGTTTTTCCTGAAAGCAGTGGGAAGCTACTGGGGGCTTTGAGCTGAAAACCTGCAGGTGCCAGGCTGTGCTTTAGGGAGACGAATCTGGAAATACTTGGGGAACAGAGTGGTGGGCACCTTCACAGGGAACGCACAGGATGACGAACTTCACCCGCAAGAAGGCTAAAACTTGGGGCCAGGGAATAGGAGAAAAACCCCATGGAGGAAATCGGGACGGTATGTGGAAACAACACAAACAATTCACGACAAAATGGGTAGCCTAGGACAATGGGAAAGTGTGATATTACTGAGAAAACAAATAAATAAAGGGGGATTCAGAGGGGAAATGATTTGTGGGAAGAAGTGGCTCTCGGGGTTAGACGGCTCGTCTCAGTTGGCAGAGGGTGTCCGTGGCGGAATCCCGAGGTGAACGTGGCTCAGGGGCAGTGACATAGTGGCAGGAGGGCACTTGACATCCGCCAGGAACCATCGCCATTCCCTGCGGGTGGTTAATACCAGATACTTTCTCTTCGCTTCTCTGCAAGTGCCCTGCTTCTCTCTCCCCAGTATCTTAATCTGTCAAGACTCGACTGGAGGTGAGATGTTAATTCCCTAAGATTCTGCTAAAAATCAACAGTTTAATTAAACTTCACCAAACCATCTGCTGCCCCACGTCCCTTGTTAGGGGCCCAGTGTATCCTGCTTTGCTATATTAAGTTAAAGAAACAACCAATGTTACCTTCTGTTGAAACCACAAGGATCTTTTTAAAAGGTCTCAGATCTTGATTGCTCTTAATGTAAAAGACGGATCTGAGCATGAGACTCAGGCCAAAGCACGAGGTTAACTTCAGAAACGATGTACAAGGGCTGACAATGGGTAAAACAGATGTTCTCAGTGAAACAGATCCCTTCATGTAATCCTTTTATAGTGTTTTAAGAGCCCTACCCGAAGTTAATGATGGTCGCATTCAGGATTATTTCTTCATCTGACACCATGAAATTAGGGGTATTTATTCCTACGAGGTCATTCGCATATAGATCAAACGTTCTCAGTATAAAAGTGATAGTTATTTAAAGGAATCAAAACATGGTGGAAACAGCAATGGTGAAAGACAAGCAATTATTTTTATTGTTGAAACGGAGGGCGAGTGCAGAATGCACTGTCAACGTGTGAGCCACACATCGAAAGTGCCGAGAAGAAACAATCACGTGTGTCTTCTTGTGAAGAGTGTGGTTCTTCTTGTGAAGCGAGCTCCCTATTACGTAGCTTATACGTAGCTCTACACAAAATTCAAAACCTACTTTGGTCTCATATAGCTTAAAATATAGTTTAAGAGGCAGGGGGCACCCAGCCAGCTCCGTGGGTGGAGCATGCAGTTCTTGATCCCTGGGTTGAGATTGTGAGTTCAAGTCCCACACTGGGTATAGAACTTCCTTTAAAAAAATAAAAGATAGGGGCGCCTGGGTGGTGCAGTCGGTTAAGCGTCCGACTTCAGCCAGGTCACGATCTTGCGGTCCGTGAGTTCGAGCCCCGCGTCGGGCTCTGGGCTGATGGCTCAGAGCCTGGAGCCTGTTTCCGATTCTGTGTCTCCCTCTCTCTCTGCCCCTCCCCCGTTCATGCTCTGTCTCTCTCTGTCCCAAAAATAAATAAACGTTGAAAAAAAAAATTTAAAAAATAAAAAATAAATAAAAAAATAAAAGATAAAATACATATACGGTAAAACTTTGCTTTGTGAGCATAATTTGTTCCGGAAACATGCTCGTAATCCAAAGCACTTGTATATCAAAGCAGATTTCCCCGTGAGAAATAATGGAAACTCAGATCATTCGTTCCACAACCCAAAAATATTCATATAAAAGTGATTACAGTACTGCGATATAATACAAAATAATAAATGAAATATAAAGAAAAATAAATTAACCTGCACTTACCTTTGAAAACCTTTGTGGCTATTGTGAGGGAGACAAGAGAGAGGAGAGTTATCGCGTGGGACCTACTTTCACTGTCACTAACAGAATCGCTGCTGACTATTGGCTCAATGGGATCTTTTTCTTTTCGCGAACTTTAACAAGGAACCTATCCAATGGCCTAGAATGAAGCAAAGCATTCCTGAGCTCACTCTTGTCTGGAAAAGCAAAGGACTGTCCATAGGTGCTCTGAAGTGACAAAACATCCACCACTGCCAGTGGTGGGCACCTTCCAACGTTCTGAAAAATCACGCTTTCTGTCCAATACTGCAGCCTGAGACCGAGCACCTGAGCATGGGAGATGATCACCTATAAGCCTGCAGCGAGGGAGAGAGAGAGAGAGAGACATAGAGACAGAGACAGAGACAGAGAAAAGAACCACTGGCTTAGCTGTGATCATGTGATGTTTGGCATCACATACTATTGTATTGCAAAACATCGTTCGTATGGAGTTAAAATTTATTACAAATGTTTGCTCCTCTTGTGGAATACTTATGGAACAAGTTACTTGCAATCCAAGATTTTACTCTGTGTGTGTGTGTGTATGTGTGTGTGTATTTTAAGAAACAGGATGCAAATTTAAATTACTTAAAGCTACTTACGCAGTGGCAATGAAACATTGCTCCTGAGTGGGGGAAAATTGCTACAAGTTAATATTATGAAACCACGTGTAAATGGAGATATTCTCTAGGAGCTTACAGGAGACATCCCCCAGTTTATGTGTCCAAAGTAGTAGCTCCTTTCCTTCTGGAAAATAACATTTCTCCATACTGTCTCCATGCAGTTTACTTATTTATTTTTAGATTTATTTCTTTTTTGAGAGAGAGAGAGAGAATGAACAGGGGAGGGGCAGAGAGAGAGGGAGACACAGAATCTGAAGCAGGCTTCAGCCTCCGAGCTGTCAGCACAGAGCCCGATGCGGGACTTGAACCCATGAACCGTGAGATCATGACCTGAGCCGAAGTCGGCCGCTTAACTGACTGAGCCACCCAGGTACCCCTCTCCAAGCACTTTAAATGAGAGTGGCCGTTTTCTGAGGCCACATGGTTCTGGTGATTTTCCAGAGGTGACCGAACATAGTATCCCACGCTCCGGGAACAGTGACTGCATCAGGATTTGGCACCTGCCCCAGGTGGAGCCCCTGAGAGCCCTTCCCTGGCTTGGAACCCAAGAGAATGGTCCTCATTTATCTCTGGAGGTAAAGGGTGAGGAGCGGGAGCCAAGCGTGGCCTTGGGAGAGATGAGAGAAGCAGAGACAGGCCCAGGAGACAGGAACCCCGGGGCTCCTTCCTGCTCCTCTGTTACGGACGCTCACGTGCTGTGATGGAGCCGCTGTTGCTGTTTGCTTGTTGCCTTTTCCTCTCGTATTGTTGTCACTTACATCCAAAGGGTTTTGACTGATACAGGAGAATGCCTGAGGATTTGATCTGTGGGAGAATTCATCCCTGCTCGTGCAGAACACTGCACTGTATGGTGAGGAACTGCTCTATTGTGAGTAGACCATGGATCACTCCCCCAGTTCTCCACTGTTCTTTGGCCAAGTTTAATTTGATAAGGCGAGATACCATATGCAGCCTAGTTATGACATGTGGCCTGTTTTCCTTTGTGCTACTAAACAGTGGCTCTTTCACTGAGAAACAGCATCAGAGCCTGAGGTCAGGGTATGGGCACCCACAACCATCGGAGTAAAAATAAAGAAGGCGATATGTTTTGTACCTGTCATGGACATTTGATGGTCTCTTGCAGGATTGTGTCAGGTACTGTGTTAGGTGCTCCGGATGCTAAGAAGAATGAAACAGGTTTCATCTTGAGGCATCAGAGCCTCATAAAGAAATGACTGCTTAAGGATCTACTGAGGCCCGTGCCGGCGACGTGTGGCGGGGACATGGCCCCGTGGGGGCGGGCAGCCTACCAAAGCTTGCGGTCAAGGGGAACAGACTGGAGCTGGGACTGGTGGCTTGTCCTTAACTCTACAAGGGGACCATTAAGTACGAAGACATGTGGTTCCTTTCAGGGCAATAGAGCAAGAAGAATGTGTTGGCAGAAGCAGAACTGATGATTTGAAGGGGGGACAAAAAGCCTCGAGTATGTAAGAGATCAAGAAATGGAACAAAAACTATGTCTTCCCAACTATTTTACGACTTTTAATTTGTATTCTAATTCTGAATACGAAAGCGTAATGTTACTAAAAGGGCACACAACATCTTAGTAAACGTTTTCTGAAAAAAATAACACGACACACAATTTTTTATTTATATTGCATCTTCCGTTAGCTACTAAGAGTAATGGGCTACGGAGTCTGTGATCTGACATTTGATCATGAATTTGACACAGAATCGTAAAAGTCTCTGGGAGGCAGGAGAACTTCCACGTCATTCATTCATGTCCACTCCATTATTGTACCGAGAAAGACAGGGAGCCACAGAGAGGAGGTAGGAGTTCTTCAAATTCCCGTGAAGACTCATTGAGACTAGTAATTTTCAAACTGCAGATTGCAACCTACTAAGTTGTGAAATCAGTTTTGTAAAACATGGTGTTTCGAGAGAGAGCATATGGCAGAATGGTGATGTCACATTGCATCACATGTAGGAAGAACAAAGTTTTATGGTCTTTTTCTTCATTTATGTGTCCAATCAGTATCTAGTAAACAGTGATATACATATGTAGATGCATACACGCGAGTGTTCTCCAGCTGCCAAGTAAAATGTACTTTTCACCATAGGTTGCAAAATAAAAGCGGTGGGGAAAAAAATGGTGGTCAGGTGCTGTGGCCAGAGTCCCGGTGGACTTTTGGTCAGCCGACCACTCAGCTGCTTGGGAAACATCAGGGTTCTCAGGAGTCCAGGCTGATGTTCAGCCCGCGGTGAATCCTGACCACCCTCGGGCTGGCATCTTCTCCCCTCACAGGCCCTTGTTCTTCTCCAGCACCCTCCTCACCCTGCTTCCTTGGCCAGGCCTGTTCTTTCTTCTCTGCGACCACCCTGCCTTCACCAAGCAGCCTTACAAATTCTTTGGTGTTCTCCCTTCTCTGGCTCTGCCCAATGTTTGGACCCCTAATAACAGAACCTGAGACTAGGATTTGGGCGTGGATTTTGGAGGCGATTCCAGAAAGCAGGGAGTGGGACAAGAAAGGAGGAAAGAATAGTCTAAAGGTCCCCCATCAAGGTCATTGCTGACGGTGTGGAGTGAGGGCTTGACGTGCTAATCCTTCTCAGTGGCATGAGCAGTGCCTGCCCCCGTGGTCCGGGGTTGGGGGTAGGGGGTGAGGAGTGGCTGCTACCTGTTAACGACCAGCTTCCAGCGGCTGCAGGGTGCCTGGGGAGCATTAAGTTCCTGCACTTCTGGACTGTGTGTCCTTGTAGCCAGGTGGACTGGCGTGGCTTTGGTGCCCTAGGCAGAAAGCTAACAGATCATGGCAGCTACTCAAGAGCTCATCTGAGCTCACAGGGAAACGTCCCGTGGAGCAGAGGCTGAAATCAGAGGGAGCCATGCGGCACCAGGAAGCTTCTGCTCCGCCCCCTGTGGCACCCATCATGTCTGTCACACACCTGGGACTTGGGTGCTGTCCACCTCATGAAGTAATAGCAGCCAGAGTGGAATCAGGATCCTGAGTCCTAACACCAGCCTGTTCCTCCCACCACCCCATACTGCCGCCATCACAGCTTTTAGCTTTAAAATTTTTTGGCGTGTTCTTCTTTTGTTAGACTAATTTATCTGATATTCCCTTGAGGGCCCTTGTTTTGTAGTATAGAAAACTGTATTTACAAGTGAGAATGATTTGTTTTCTACACAGAAAAGCCATTCTTTCTATCTCCTTTGAATTATTTAGTTTTTCTTTGAAGAATGCTGAACATAAAGGTTCATTTACATCCCCAGCTTCTCCTAACTGATCACTTCAGGAATCCGGTGGCTGGCGAAGGCAGCCTGGAAATTAAGTATGCTGCTGGCAGGCAGGATAAAGCACCGGGAGCCCCAGTCCCTCCACAGAAGAGGCCCCCATTCGGGTGGGTTCTCCAGAGCACGCATATATCAGGCTTATCTCCTCCTGAAGCGAGGGCTCAAACACAAGTGATTTCATACATGTAGGAAGATTTAGTGCCTTAGAACCTGCTAGGTTTTAATGTTTTCTTCTTCCCTTGGTGGAATTCAGAGGTGTGAAATCCTAATGATAGACTTTTCAGATTTATAAGCAAATAGGTGCCATGTGGACTTTTTCCAGAGCTCGCTTTTCTCGGCATAGATCGGTTCACTGATTGTATGTGTATGATGGAGAGGCAGGGGATTTTTGTTACCTCAGTTAACCTCTGTTTTCCTGGGACTCGTGACAAGCTGATGTCTCCTTGCACTGATTTCTGTTGTGGGTGTACAAAGAAGCACTTTGCCGTCCATCTGGACACCCGATCATCGAAATAAGGGTTCTCTTTCTGAGGGGCCATTTCTTCTTCGCGTTCTGTTTTCTTCCTGCGCCGTGAAGATGACAGGTTAGGAGCCCGAAGCCAGGTGTTAACTTCTCTGCTCCCCAAGGGCCATCCCTGCCTTGCTGTCTCCGCCAGGCAGCACCCTGCTGGAAGGAAGGGTCTATGTCTTATTTCGCGGTGTCCCCAGACCCCGGCTCAGGGCCAGGCAAGTAATAGGGACTTTGCCACTTTGAGCAGCAGCTCAAATCACGGCATCCTTGATATCCCCCAAGTAACCCTTCTAAGCTTACAGCGTAGATGCTGCTGAAGTTTTATGTTTGTTTTCATTGTGCAAGCACATGTAATCAACCTGAAATATGATAGTGTCCAAAACTGCCCATCCTCTGTTCCCTGTTCCCTTTAAACAAGTTAGTTCTTAACCTTCAGTCCCATTCTGCCCTCCAGGCTGTTTCATTTCCATAATGAACATCAATTAGCTTACCCCTGTAGCACCTTAAATACTAGTCTACCTCCATTAATTTGTCCAGAGCTCATGGCAGGCAGAACTAGGTGTGTCAAAAGATCTGTACACAACCAACCCCACTGCATAGGTTCGCCATAAAGTGAAATAACTATCTGATGGCTGCTAGCCTATATAATAACTAACACACGTACACTCTCACAACACACAAAGACTGATTTACATCACAAGGATTTTAATTAGAATTTTATTAACATAATTGACATGGTGTTAAAATTAATTAGCAATTGTTTTTCCCAAGTCATCTTTAAAGAAATTACTTGAAGGCACTCTAGAAGATATTTTATGAGCTGTTTCTGTACAAAAAGAAGAATGTGAATGTAGATGATTTGCAATATATCAGTGTCATTTTGTGTTTGTGTTTCTTTTGGAATCCCGATCTCATAGGACTTTAAATATAGAACAGGCAGCCCCCGTGCCACATCACCTTAAAATATTGGTGTGATATTTTATGCTAAAAGAGAAATCACCTGCAGCCATGGATCTGCCTACAGTCGCATAATAACTTAGAATGCATTGAATTATTTGTCATACCTGAATGATGTCTGACACGGTCCAGAAACCAGTACAGCATATTTTTCTCTAATTCATAATGAAAAAACACATTGTAAATTTTAATACACATCAGAATATAAATTATTTTCTGTTACAAAATAAAAATAAAAGAAATGACAGCCTGGGGAAAATAGGTAATTTGCATTTATTGTATCAACTGACTGATGTGGAGTTTTTATTCTAATATAACACTTTTATATAGTCTTCAGAACTGGTCCAGTGATTCAAATTATAATTGAGGAAGATCGACTCCTCTTGTGCTAGAAGATGAAGCATATTCACTTTCTTAAAAAATGAAACTCACTTTAAAGGTAGCTCTCAGAATTGTCCAAGTCTGTCCCCCAGCACTTTTTTCATCTTAATGTGACTTTTTTTTTAAAACCATTCCGTACAGCGCCGTCTTTATGCACACTCATGGTTAAGCAGGACACCGTCAAATGCAGATCGATGTGTGTCATTCACACGTGTGTGTGCCCGTGTACTGCCTCGTGTGTTTTAAACATTGACATCTTCAGCGACAAGACCAAAATGTGCAGGGTCAGCCTGTGGATTTTGTAGGTTGGAGACCCAGGAGAGAGCTGCACTTTGAGTCCGAAGGCAATCTGTGGACAGAATTCCCTCTTCTTCCCAAAAAGTCAGTCTTTTTAATTCAGGCCTTCTACTGATTAGATAAGCCCCACCCACATTATGAAGAACGATCTGCTTTACTCAGTGTCTACTGACTTAAACGTTAATCTCACCTTAAAGAATACTTTCACAGAAATATCTAGAATAATGTTTGACCAAATCTTTGAATATCCTGGCTTAGCCAAGTTGACCCATAAAATTAACCATAACGGCACCATATTACATCGAAATGGATATGGTTGTAGATATAGATCCACCTGAAACTTACTTTTTTGATTCAGCATTGTTCCTGAGCTTTATCCACATGGATGTGTGTATGCGTATTTCATGCATCCTTCTGCTTTGTAGTATTCCATTGCATACATAGACCACAGAGCATTTCTGTGTTCTTTGATAGATATTCAGATGGTTTCCATGCTCTTCTTAGTGGATATTTAGCAAGTAGTGACTGCCCTCTGTGTGTGTCCTTGGATGGATGTGGGACATTATAATTGCTGGACCAGAGGGCCGTTCATCTTCGAATTTAAGAGTTACCTTTTATTTGTTGTCTAAAATGGTTGTGCCAATTTTCACTCCTGCTCTCAGTTTACGGCCAGCTCTTCCTGTTGTCAGCCTTTTAAATCTTTGCCACCTTGATGGGTCTGTTGTTTCAGACCCTGAAGTTCAGCATGTGTTCAGCATGTTGCCTGTGAACTACCTGTTTATAGCCCCTTCCCTTTTACGGTTGGATTACTTGTGAGGACTTTGGAATCAGGCTACCTGGAGAAGATCCCACATGTCCTAGTCATATGAAATTGCTCAAATTTAATCTTTATTATCAGTAGCTTCATTGAATCTTCAAAATAAGACTAATACAGTTACCTACTTTGTTAGAGGTGTTGTATTTTCTTAATTAATTAACATATTTAAAGTACTCAAATGGGGTTGGCTCAAAAAATGAAATCCGTTATTAACATACAGAGAAGATATTTATGCATTCTTGATGTTATCTAGATTGTGACCTATTCTGTCAATCTGTGATGCATCTCTTTATGTTATTTTTTAACTTTTAAATTTCAGTGTATTCAAATTTTGTCCTTTATATATTCTTTTAAAGGAATCATACCCTACGCTCAATTCATACTGTCATTCTCCTTTATTATTGGAATAGTTAAGATTTAACCCTTCAGATTTGTTCTCTAATGTATTGCACACTTACTATTGGGTATAGTGTGAGGTAGGGATCTAACTTTATTATTATTTTCTTCATATGAATATCACTTGCTAGAAAACCACTTCTTTTTTTCAGTGTCTTTGCCTCCTTTATTTGTAATATTACTTTTGCCTTCAGGATGTGGCATCCTCATTTACCAACATCCACCTATGCTGTCTTATACACGCTTACATTAAGGTGCGTATCCTTAATGATTTTTATTTTGTTTCATTTTTTAGCGTTTATTCATTTTTGAGAGACAGAGAGAGACAGGGTGTGAGTGGGGGAGGGGCAGAGAGAGAGAGAGGGAGACACACACTCCAAAGCAGGTTCCAGGCTCCGAGCTGTCAGCACAGAGCCCAACATGGGGCTCCAAGTCACAAACCGCGAGATCGTGACCTAAGCTGAAGTCAGACGCTCAACCGACTGAGCCACCCAGGCTCCCCTATCCTTAATGATTTTTAAAATCACCTTGTGTTTAACACATATGCGCAGGTCTCCCCTGCCCCACCCCGAGAAATACACCCCTGCTTTCAGTCCTCAACTACCTTCTTTACTCCTGTGGGGAGCACGTAAGGCTCTAGGTCTCACAGGAGCTAAAGAGGACTCAGGTTGGAAGGGGAGGAAGAAGATGGCTCGGGGGTGGGGGCTCTCTCTGGTTCAGCTCTCCTGCTGTCAGGCCAGCTTGTGGCAGAATGGCCACCTGCCCACTCTCTGAAGGGACGAGGGGAAAACCACCCACTTTTTAGGTCCCTAAACTTAAGGAGGCAGAAAGTATAGATGGGCACCTCACACTAGCATCCATGGGACTCTCCCCAGGTTTTTGCCCAGAACGCTTCCCCCTGGTCGAGAGGGAATTACATCTGGCGTTACTTCCACATCTAAGGCTCTTGGTAACTTCTCTAAGCCAGGCTTATGTTCGATTTGCAAAGCCAAGGTTTTCTTTATCATTCCAAAAACCTTCTTAGAGCTTTTCTTCCAACAAGTACACTTTGGCTGTCAGACTCGTGTCTTCACTTCAAAAAACTCTTCTTGGAAACGCAAAGCAGGTTGTTGAGCATACATTGCACAAAGGATGTGAAGTGTGTTCTTCCTTAATGCTCTTAAGCACCTGCCTTGCACTGTTGCCTAAAAGTCAGGGATGGTCAACACAAAATGCCCTAAAATTAAATAATAACGACGCTCATAAGAAAATAATTCAAAGGGAAAAAGCATGCTAGAAGAGTGTTCAAGACAATGCAGATTTCACTTAATAAAAGAATCAGACTAAAAAAATGATTACACATTATGGGGCTTTCCGATTGTGATTCTTACAAGCTACTTCTCAAATAACATCTTCTGATTTAATCCATGCATACCAACAGCCACATTACACCTCGGTAGTTGTGTTTAGGCCCAATCTGATTTTTTTCTCCCAGCCACATGTGTCACAAACAAAAGGAAACAGCAGTGTGAGTAGTAAAAACTTACTTTTTTTTTTAAAAATTTTTTTAAACATGTATTCATTTTTGCGCAGCAGAGAGACCAAGCACAAGCGGGGGTGGGTCAGAGAGAGAGAGGGAGACACAGAATCGGAAGCAGGCTCCAGGCTCCAAGCTGCCAGCACAGAGCCGGATGTGGGGCTCGAACCCACAGACCGTGAGATCATGACCTGAGCCGAAGTCAGATGCTTAACTGACTGAGCCACCCAGGCGCCCCAAAAATTCCTTGTTGAAAGTAACATTGTGAAGTTCAGAGGAGACAGCGAAGTCTGGAACTGCAGGACCACCTGCCAGGGAGAAGGCATCCGTCCCTGATGGGGTGGGTGGGCTAAGGAGGGTGTACATGTGAGGGTGTTTAATGAGCATATGGTGAGAGCCAGAGGTACCCTGAACTTTGGCCTGCCTCCACCCTTTTCCACGATGACTTTTAGACTGGGGTCTGTCAGAGAGAACCAGAGTTGGACTGCAGTTCAAGCCATAAAAGCAGATCTTATCCAGAAACGATTGCAGTAGGGCAAGAGAGGCCTGGGTGTGGAACCGGGTTCAGTTTTGAGCACAGCCCAGACTGGTGGGGATTGGGGCTGAGGAGGCCAGTGGACGGCAGATCGCTAGAGGCCGCACCTAGGGCAGGGGCTCTTGCTGCCAAACTGACTCGGCAGGATTCTTGCTCCGGGCAGCCAGCGTGCTCCCGTCTCACCTGGGAGCCAGTGGGGATGAAGAATTTGACGAGGTACGATCCTAGGGTGGGGCGTTCCCTCCAAACCGGCAGCAGGCTTCCTGCCCAAAGTGGAGGCGTCCAGGACAAGGGCCAAGGTGAAGGCTTACCTGACAAAGGGCCCAGAGAAGCCTGCCTACAAGTTCCACCAGGGAGAGTCTTTGTCCGTCCGCAAATGCTTGTGACATAAAGGCAGCCCCGTTTTCCTTTCTGCTGTCACCTCGCCTCACCCAGCCGGCGAGAGAGACAGAGGTCCCGCTGAGAGCACACACACGTGTGCTAGTCGGCTGGAGCCTGAGAGTGAGACCTGCCCTGGGTGACCTCACGGCCACTGGCGCCCCCACCGCCCACACCCCCCTGTGACCCGTACCGCCCTCAGCCCACGCCCCCGCGGCCCACACTGGGCGCTCGGTGCTGACAGCTCTGTGCTGCTTCAGACCATCAAACGGCCCAGAGGGCAGGCCATGTACCACGTGCTCTCCGTGGGCCTGAAGACTTCCCACGGCACAAGAGTGCCCCGTGCGTCCCTCACAGACATGGCCCACGGGGGAGAAGAGGGGGGACTCAGGCCCGGCACTTCGCTCTGCTGTGTGGTGGGAGCCTGTGGGGCTTTCTCTGCAAAGTGACCGCCTCCACGTTAGAGTGTCGTAGACTCTGGGTCTGGAGTTGTTTCTTGTCCGGCAAGAGAGTGGACACAGGATTGAAATGCGAGAGAGGCTGATGCCCGGGAGGAGACAAAAGCCCCGAGTCCGGGTCCTTGCTCCATTTTTATTAGGATCAGGAGGCTTACAAGCATGACGGGCGTGCACAGAGAGACAAACCCTGAACGTTAACTCATGGGCGTGGGGGAAAGGGGGTTTTGAAGATATGCGGTGTTAGGGGTGTGGGTCAGTACAAGACAGAATCCTGGCACCCGGCAGATGGTTGTTTACAGCAGGCACGAGGTGCCACGTCTGTTTTTCTTAGCCAGCCTAGGGGATAAGACAGATAGAGCAGGCTACCTCAGGGTCAACAAGCCTTTCTTTTGCTAATTAGCTCCATTCGGGGCAACTTGGGCCTGCTGTGATCTAAAGTCCTATTTCCGTGTTTACTTATTTTGGTCCTTCCTTCCTGTGAAAGCAGCTTTCTACTATTGTACTAAATTTGGGGGCGTTTCCACCCTTAATACCTAATATTGTTTACCTCATTTTTGATGCTTTCATCCTGAGGCTCTTCTATTCCTATATATTTGTCCTATACTGGGGCCTTTGCCCTGTTTATCTAATCTGTTTTACCTAACCTTGGATGCCTACAGCCTGTGGCTTTCTATTTCTTTGTGTCTTGTTAACCCATTGGTACAAGCTCAGGGAATTCCTAAGCTTATTCCCCGCATCAGAGGAACAGTTTTATGGTGAAGTGTCCTAATACCCAACATTTCCAAAATTTCACTGCAAGGGAATCGGACAAGGAACACAATTCCACGCTAATTGGAGGAGGTGAACAAATGCATGAGGCCAGTGTTGTGGAACCGCCAGTTTAGCTGGGATTCATTTTCCTTAGTTTTATATAATTCAAGTCAGTACTGGGGCGCCTGGGCGGCTCAGTCGGTTGAGCATCCGACTCTTGATTTTGGCTGAGGTCATGATCCTAGGGTCATGGGATCGAGCCCCGCCTAGGGCTTCACATTAAGTGTGGAGCCTGCTTGGGATTCTCTCATGAGATTCTCTCTCTCTTCCTCTGCCCCTCCCCAAATTTTGATCTTTGGAAATGAAGGAAGAAAGGAAGAAAGGAAGGGAGAGAGGGAGAAAAGAAGAAAGAAAGGGAAGGAGGAAGGAAGGAAGGAATCAAGTCAGCACTGAATTTTTTATATGTGATTGAATTATTTTCTATTTTTTGTAGAAATTACTCAATAACCTAAGATGTATTTCTTTAAATTGGTCTCCTTATTTTAAATTCCAAATTTGTTTAGTCCCTTCTTCTGTTTTTCTGTCCTGGATTTACAAGGGCAGGAAGCAGGTACTACTCTTTGGTTGACTTTCACTCTTCACATCAAAGGCAACACCAAGACTTTCTTTATTTGTATGCTGGGCATGGACAAGCTATTACAGCTCCAGTACAGGAGGGGACAAAATCCATACTGTATCTTACTTAAAAGACAGGATTCATCTACAAGTTAACTACTGGATTAAGCACTGTGGTTAAAAATTGCTCACTGGGGGGCCTGGGGGGCTCAGTCAGTTAAGCATCTGACTTCAGCTCAGGTTGTGATCTCACAGTTTGTGGGCCCCTGCACTGGGCCCTGTGCTGACAGCTCAGAGCCTAGAACCGGCTTTGGATTCTGTGTCTCCCTCTCTCTCTGCCCCTCCCCTGCTCGTGCTCTGTCTCTCTCTGTCTCTCAAAAATAAATAAATGTAAAAAAAAATTGCTCAGAATTTCTCAAGTGGTTAAAAATAAGGGCGTAGTAAAAGAGCAAATAACAGTTGTAAAGGGGACAGCATTTGGGGAAGATTTTAAGGCGAGCTTTTGAGGATTTAATCAGGCAAGCTTTTTGGGTCATCTGTAGGGTGTTAATTGGTCACTCTTTGATCTTGAAAAGATGTGAGGAAAAGCAAGTACTATATTGGGGCAAGATTTAACATGGTTTTCCGAGTTATGAGTAAAAGGTTTCTGCAAAGATGTATTTGACATATGGATGACACAGTAGCAGGGACATTGATCGTTGTTAGTTAAGGTTGTAGGTAAACCTGTGTAACAAAGATGAAAAAGTAATAATTTGGAAGTATGAGATTTACTCCTGATTCATTATTCTATAAATATTCAACGCAAGATTAAATTTACTCGTGAAAGCCTGATTCTCATCACAATTAATTGATTCGAAGAAGAGATGTAAATCCTATCCACTTGGGTGACCTAAGTCAATGTTGATTCCTAACACCTAGGAAACACGTGACAGTCACACCTTAGCAGTGTGCATGTCCGAGTGCTGACCACAAGTGGCTGTCCTTGGTGCCCTGTAAACCGAGGCCACAGCGATCATCTCAGAGCCAGTCGGGTCCACTTTTTAAAAGGGTGCTTTACGAAGGGATACGTGATTCTCTGGACCGTACCAACCCTAAAATCTCTTTGTAGTGGGAGGATGTGTCAATGCTCAACCCTTTTAAGTCCCCTTATTGAGTATACCTTCTTTGGTCCTTTACGAACCAATATTTTTAGGGCAGTGAAACTACTTTGTTAAACACTATAATGGTGAATGCATGTAATTATACATTTGTCCAAACCCACAGATTGTACATAAGCAAGAGTGAACCCCAACGTAAACTGTGGACTTTGGGCAGTGATGGTGTCTCGATGTGGGTTTGTCATTTGCAGCAAATGAATCACTCTGGTGGGACAGTCCGTAGTGGCTGTACATGTGTGAGGGCAGGGGGAATAGAAACTTCTGTACCTTCTACTCAATCTTGCTACGAACCTATAACTGCTGTAAAGAATAAAGTCTAACCATTTGCAACAACATGGATGGAACTAGAGTGTATTATGTGAAGCGAAAGAAGTCAGTCAGAGAAAGACAAATATAATGATTTCACTCGTATGTGGAATTTAAGAAACAAACCAGATGAACATAGGGGAAGGGAAGGACAAATAAGATAAAAACAGAGAGAGAGAGAGGGAAACCATAAATACAGAGAGCAAACCGAGGGTTGCTGGAGGGGAGGTGGGTGGATGGATGTGCTAAAGGGTGATGGGCTTTAAGGAAGGCACTTGTTGGGATGAGCACTGGGTATCGTACGTAAGTGATGAATCACTAGGTTCTACTCCTGAAACCAATATGCACTGTATGTTAACTAACCCATTAGGCGAGTCCTAACCCAATATGACTAGCACCCTTTTAAGAGGATATTTGAAAACAAGAGAGACAACAGGGATGCGCATGCACAGAAGGATGATGTGAGCGCACAGCAAGAAGTCGACCATCTACAAGCCAAGGAGAGAGGTCTCAGAAGAAACCAACCTTGCTGACACCTTGATCTCGGACTTCCAGTCTCCAAAACCGTGACAAAACAAGTATCTGTTGGTTAAGCCACCCAGTCCGTGGTATTTTGTTCTGGCAGCCCTCGCAAACTAATCTACACGTTAGGAAAACAGACCCAATTTCCAAGAGTTGACTTTATTCTTACAATCCTTCAAGTTTTTGCTATTGGCCATTATCTCCTGTTGCTTCATGGAATACCATGTCCTACGATCGTCTGGTTTCACTAGCAGTAACATCTTTCATGGGGTAACAGTGTCAGGCATTAAAAGAACATTTGATAAAAGCTTCTCCGGAAACATGGCCTCTTTCAGTCTGAAGTGTAAACATGCATGACCTTTCCTCTTACCCACTGAGCTTATATCCTCTGGAATTTACTAAGCGTCTGTAATTATGTCTGAAACGTGAAGGAAACATTTCCCCAAGGAGCAAAGAGCCACTATTACAAGGCCAAAAAGATAAAATGTTTGATACGGTTTGGTTTTTTCATTTGTTTGGTTTTTGTTTTCTTGAAGGGTTCTTTTTTGGTTTTGGTTTTTGAGTGTTTTTTTTTTTAATAGTTGACTAGCTACAAGTCCACTAATTCTGATTTATCTTCATGATTTTGTGTGTAGTGAACACGTTACCTACTATTTCAAAGAAGATAAATCCTGATACGTATATATTTTTTTGCTTCTGCTTTCTTTCTTCTTTTGCAATGGCTTTTTCGCCAATGCCAAGCTGTTGCACCTGTTTTCACCTTGGTAGAGAGTGAGGCTTTCTCCACCCACTGCTATCCACATCCCTTCCCTGTCTGCTCACTGTTGTGTCCAGGGAGTTGGAGATACACAATTGAGGGGGCTGGGGGATGGGAGGAGGACACTGGGCCGGTTAATTGTCTCCAGAGCAGGACAGGGTAAAATCTTCAGGGAAGAACTGGGGGAAGGAAGAGCCCTGAAGGCCACAACTGAAAGCATTTGGTGATTGCAGTGGGGAGCATAAGAATGTGCAAGTAGGCACTTTAATCTGTTGCTATGAACTGAATTTTACCTCCCCAAATTCATATGTTGAGGCCCTACCCCCCTCCACATAGTCCAAGTGACTATTTGGAGATAGAGCCTTTAAACAGATTAGGTTTAAGGAAGTCATTAGGGTGAAGTCCCAGTCTGGTAGAACAGGTGCTCTTTCGAAGAGGAAGAGACAGCAGAGTGCGCTCTCTCTCTCTCCCTTTCTCGGCCACGTGAGGTCACGGCAGGAAGGCGGCTGTCTGTAAGCCAGGAAGAGAGCTCTCACCAAAACTCAATTAGGACTCAAGTCCTAATCTTGGACTTCCCAGCCTTCAGAACTGGGACAGATTATGTCTGTGTTTGAGTCACCAAGTCTGAGGTACTTTTTACGGCAGCTGGAGTACACTAATTGATATCTGGCCTGCTTGGGGATTGATCACTATTAATCCTTGCTGGCCTGTGTTCCTTTTGATTTACAGTAAGATACAGCTGGAATGTAAGTATTCTGAAATCCACAGTGAATGCTGCTTGTACGGATGAGAAAGAGAAAAGCAGAAGTTAATTACCTCCTTGGAAGCATCAGGCTTTAAATTGAGTGGGCTCTTCATCCGTGCGCGATGAGGAAGCATCAGAGAGGTTGGGCACAGGAGCGACAGGATCTTACTTAGCTCTGAGGTGGATTGTTCTAGCTGCTTGCTTGCTTGCTTGCTTAAAAAAAATTTTTTTTAACATTTATTCAGTTTTGAAAGAGAGAGAGAGACAGAGCACAATCAGGGGTGGGGCAGAGAGAAAGAGAGGGAGACACAGAATCTGAAGCAGGCTGCAAGCTCTGAGGGGTCAGCACAGAGCCCGACGTGGGCCTCAAACTCACGAACTGCGAGACCATGACCTGAGCCAAAGTCGGATGCTCAACCGACTGAGCCACCCAGGCGCCCCGTTTCTTTCTTTCTTTTTTTTAAGTTTATTTATTTTTGAGAGAGAGAGAGAGATTGAGCTCACACTAGTGAGAGAGGGGTGGAGAGAGAGGGAGAGAGAGAGAATCCCAAGCAGGCTCTGCATTATCATTTGATTCAGGGCTCAGACTCAGAAACTGTAAGATGATGACTTGAGCCGAAGTTGGACACTTAACTGACTCAGCCACCCAGGCGCCCCTAGCTGCTTTCTTGAAGGGAGATTCAAGGGGCAAGATCCAACGCAGGGAGACCAGTAGGAAGGCTGTCGCAGTATCTGGGATAGCGAGGACGGTGGCCCCGGGCCAGTGTAGTAGGGGTGGAAGTAATGGGTGGTCAGACTGCAGATGTATTTTGCAGGTGGAGGTGGAAGCCTTCGTTGACGGGTCCGTGTAGGCTCTAGGCCCTGGCCGCTGCCTGACTGGAGTGGTCATGGATGGAGATACTGATGGTAAGAGGAACAGTTCTGGAGGAGACGTCACAGCCGCAGTTTGCCTGGAAACGTCACATGGGGTGCAGAAGCACAGAGGCTCAGGCAGCCAACGCGGGAAGAGGAGGAGGAGCTCTGCGCGACACTATGGAACCAACAGGAGTTTGTACGTGGAGTCAAGCGACCACACGTTCTCTTGTGCCCAAGACAAGTCCAGTGTATCATCTCCATCGCCCTGATCCAGGCTCAGAGGTGTCCCCGTTTTGACAACAAATTATATCCGTCACCTTAGTCTGCACCCTAGTGTGACTGAAGTCATGGACGGGATGGGAGGGCCGTCGAGTGGGTGAAGGTGAGGACGGGAGAGACAGGATGAGCCCCTGGGCTGTCGTCATTTATGTGACGAGCAGTGAGAGAGAATCAGTGCAGGAAACAGAAGGGGCCAGTGAGCAGGAACCCCCACCCCCCGAATCCACATGGAGACACCTGTGGAGAAGGGAGACGACGTCGGGACGCCCCAGGCACAGTCCTCGGCCTCCTCGCTGTCATCTGCACCCATTTCCCTGTGTGCCCGCCTGCCCTGTAGCCACGTCTGTATCGCAGTGACTGAAGAGTGCAGATCCCGGGCTTCAGCTCTGTCCCTGCCCCCGTCCCCCCCATGACAGCAACCATGACGTCTCTCCCACGTCGCCTCCCTGTCAAAGTCCCCCTGGACACTAGCTTCTACTCCTGTTCCATGTATTTCCCTGCTCTTCTCCCCTTTAGCACTTAGGACAACCCAGTGTACTTTTACCCTTCCTACCCCCCGCCTCCCCATAGAATGCCAGCCCCGTGGGGGAAGGACTTCTTTCTCCGCTCCCTGCCCGGCACATCTAGGCCCTCCACGAGTTTTTGTCGAATGATTGAGTGAATGAATGAATGAACGAGCGACCGGAAAGGAGACCGGCCCTTGAAGGAGGCGCAGTGAGCACTCAGAGGCAGGAGGGAGATGGGAATCGTTTGGGGGCAGACACTGGAGAGTAGGGGGAGCAGCTCGTCAGTGCTGCCGAGAGGTTGAGTAGAATGACACCCAAGGACAAGCACCGGCTCGCACGTCGCCCGCGACCGCTGGTAGACGCGTCCGGGGGCTGTGGCAAAGAGACCCCTGAGCTCACAGGGAGCACCGAGTGGGATGCGGGGCCTCCTGGAGAAGATGCTGGCACAGCACAGAGGTGTTGGCGTGGAGGCGAAGTCGATGACAAAAGACACGGACAGAGAAGTGAGGACAGTGGCTTCACAGCACAAAGGAGAACGTGGGGCTTTGCTGAGAGCGAGGCGAGGCTTGGGGGGTTGGGTGTCTCAGAAAGAGGATGTGCCTGGGAGCCGGCGTCCCCCAGGTGGGCAGCCTCACCGCACCTCTGGCAGTGCCTGGAAGCTTCCCCCTGTGGTTTTGGGGACCAAAGCTCTTCTGCGGTTCTTCCATGTTGTTGTTGTTGTTGTTAATTAACAAATGGGTTCAGAATGTTTTCTTTTCTAAGTCAAATATTTACTGTTCCTTAAAGAAGGAAATTATAAAACCTAAAAAGAAAAAAAAAAACCAGTCGTGTTTGTTCTTGATGAAGTGGATAGTTGGCTTACGTTTTCTTAAATAATGCTTGCAGAACCCAAACTTCTTTTGAGTTGTGCTCAGATTGTGCTTTCAGCATTGGTTTTTAAGTCTCTTCTCTCACTGGTCCGGAAAAGAAAACACGAGGCAAGGGGGCACTTTGAAGCTGTTCTGTACGTGAAAGAGGATTTGGGTCCTTGCTTTTCTCTTTCTCTTCAAAAACACACTGTATTAATTTCCTAGATCCGCCAGAACAAATTGCCATGAAATCTGTGGCTTAGAGTAACACGTCTTTTCTCTCACGTTCTGGAGGCCAGAGATCTGAAAACAAGGTGTCACTGGGGCCTCCCTCCCACCAAGCGCTCCGGGAAGATCCTTCCTGCCTCTTCCAGCTCCTGCTGGCCTCAGGCATTCCTTGTTTTGTGGTTATGCCATCCCGAGTTCTCCCTTCATCTCTGTGCGCCTTCTCCCCTGCTTTTCAAAGACACAGGGGAGAAGAGACACATGAAGACACATGATGTCCTTCTAAGAACAACAGTCCTGGGAACGAGGTCCTAAGATGATTCACGATGATTTCATCTTGAGACCCTTAGTTTAATTACAAGTGCAAAGACCCTGTTTCAAATAAAGTCACATTCACAGGTACTGGAGGTGAAGACTTAGAAAGATATGTTAGGAGCCCCTTTGCACCTCCCTACATGTAGTTTTCTAATTTGAGACGTGATTCGTTCTGGGGTTCATCATTCTTTTGCGTCCCGGAAAGCCACTTAAAATGATTATATAAATAAAGTTGCTTTGCGTTTCAGAGAAACAATGGAGACCATTCTTTAATTGTATTTTTTAGATCATGTGCAAGTAATGGATGACTTGGGAATTAAAATCAGATATTCAGCAGTCTACAAATTGTATGTTTCTCTTGCTGACATTAAATCGACTAGAAAACACAATTAGTAAAACGTCTTTTGAAGAAATACATTTTGTTCAGTGCATTCCCCCATGGATTGGCACAAAATAGAATCATGATTAATTTGAAGTCATGGCAAACTTTAATTCGAGTTGTTTCAAATTATTGTTTCCCGTGAATATAGAGCTATAGGAGTTTATGAGTAAGCAGGGAACAGAGAAAAGTTTAAGATATGCGGTGTAAGGCAGGGAAGGGATGTTCGCGAAGCATCTAACGTGATTGAAACCCTGGACTCTGTTGGAATCAATGGAATTCCTTCGTTTGTAGAGCAACCCAGGCAGGTGGATGGATTGGATCTCACCTGCCTTATAGTTGAACGGACCGAGAAGCAAGACAAGTACATAAGAAAGCCCACCACCCAGCTAAGAATCAATGGAGGCGGGATTTGAACCCAGGGCTTCTGTCCCATCGCTGTCTCCATACGCTCTCTCACTCACTTGCAGAGTGAAAACAGAGCAGGGGTCAGAAGCCTGGCTCTTGTTCTCACTTTACCGCCAAAACTCTGTGGATCCTGAACACTGGTCAGGAGGGGGTGCTACGTTAAGAGCCAAGGTCTGGGGGCACCTGGCTGGCTCAACTGATGGAGCATGTGGCAGTTGATCTCAGGGTCATGAGTTCAAGCCCCACATCGGGCGGAGAAGTTACATAAAAATAAAAATAAGAGCCGGGGTTGGAATCTTACCTCTGCTGCTTGCCAGCTGCATGACCTTGGATCACTTACTCGTGCTCTTGTGCCTCAGTTTACCCGTCTGCAAAATGGGGATGATCTTAGCACCCACCTCATAGAGTCGTGTGAGGACTAAATGGAGGGACTTAATACCTAAAGCACTTGCAGCAGCGCTTATGAAGCCGAGCTGGGGAGACCTGCTCCCCCTCTTGTCTCCCCCTGTGTGCATTTATTTGCATAGCTGGACTCCTCTGCTCTCCTGCAGCCCTGCGCCATGAGGTTGCTGATGGTGGTGAAACGCCCTGCAAGGACCGATGCCGGTTAAGCCCAAAATGTACTTTTTTTTCCCACTATAGAAGCATTTTTGAAGTGTGCGTTAGCTGTTGGCAAAGAAATATTTATTTATCTATTTATTTTAGATTTTCTTGTACATCTGTGGTTCTAGCTTTGCCTCATTCTTTGTCCTTGAAATGCAGCTCGTTGTTAGACAAAAATCATCTTTGCTTGAAAAAAAAAAAAACATTTCCATCAGAGGCTTAAGAGCAAAACTGAGCCAAAACATTTATTGAAGGAGAAAATCATCATCACTATTAGACTTGATTATTTGAGTTTGTAATCTGTTTCCAGATAGATCATATATTATTTAATCTATGTGGCAAAACCAAGTTAAATAAACCTTGGATAAATCTTATCTCAGGGGAATTCTTAACATACTATATTCCTATTGGTTTTTTGTCAGTTTTTTTGTGGAAATTGTTTTATTTCCTTCCACGTATTTGTTTTCTAATCACGCTCCAAAATACATTTGCAATTTGATATTGAACATGTTTTTTTTTTCCTACCTTGGGCTTGTCTAACATTTTAACTGATGAATGTTATTTTTTTCACTACGTGTTCACCTGAAATGGGGATTTAATAAGGTGGTGGTTTTGCAAGAAAATATTATTTATAGCTAAAGCTGACATATAGTGAACAAAAATTTTAATAAGGGCCCAAACCAGTCATACAAATTGCCACACGTTAACCTAAAGGCTTTATGAACAAGGCTTTGATTAATATATGTCCTGTAAAAAGTAAGGATGACTTCCATAAATGTGTAACCTGTTGTCTAGAGGATAAGTAAAACCATCACAAATATACCAGGAAGGTAACCTTGGCTCATCCCCTGGTTAGCATGAGAGCCAGTGAGGAGCACTGGTGAGAATTGTTGTTCAAGGGTTGCTAAGTATGTTCTAGAGAGAAGTATTCATGTCAGCAGGGAAAGGAGGGTGGATGAGCGGGAGCGGTCAAGGTAAGACATGGCAGAAATGAAAAGCAGGAAACATAAATATTCCCCAGAAACATCTATGTATTCATTCACATTGTGTTTTTTCCCATGCTAAAATTTAAAGTCTTTAAAATTTAAAGAGCAAAACATCGTTTTAGGGGCACTCACTGTGTATCATCAGGATGGAGTGGAACTTCTTTTTCTAGTGGAAAATATACACAGAGAGCTAAACCATGCTTTGTGTCGACGTAAAAACAAATGAGAACTTGTTAAATGTCGTAGACGCTTGATGGTGTGATAGGCCGTTTATCTGTGCCCGAAAGCACGGTTCCCCAGAACGGAATAGCTAGGAACTACTTCCTTTCCTGAGATGCTCACTAAGTCGAAGTCTCTTGCCATAGCTCTGTGCACCTTCCCATCCCACCGCAGGAATTAGGTGAAAAGCAGTTTCATCAAGAAAAGCCCATTTTTCCACTGAACTTATGGCGTCTAATGAAACCGAAAGCCAAGTTATTTTTAACAAAGACATCTGAGTTTCCTTGGCTAAAGAGAGGGACTTCTCTTCAGGGGAACGGCCCCCCTGGAATCAGGGGGACAAAATTTTTCACGTGGAGCAAGGAGGGAGGCTCCCGTAGGTGGTCAGGCATACACCTGCTGTGTATATCAGCTGTGTGCTCACCTGCGTCACCTGTGTGGTTAGGTTGCACCCAGGTCACTATCTGAGTTGACAGGTGTGCATATTAATAATTACAGCAATTTAAAAATGATGCTTTCATGAATGCATGGGTTGGCAAGCCTTCTGCAAAGGGGTATGTGGTCAATGTTTTAGGCTCTGCGGGCCAAAAAGCAAATTGTGAATATTATGTAGCTACTGCAAAATAATTATTAATGAAATCCAAAATATAACAATAAAATGTTAATAATGTTTTGTAATACAGGTTTTCTTTTTAAAAAAATTTTTTAACATTCATTTTTGAGAGACATAGTGTGAGCAGGGAGAGAGAGAGGAAGACACAGAATCCGAGGCAGGCTCCAGGCTCCAAGCTGTCAGCATAGAGCCCGATGCGGGAGCTTGAACCCACGAGCTGTGATATCACGACCTGAGCTGAAGTCAAACGCTTAACCAAGTGAGCCACTCAGGTGCCCCGTAATATAGGTCTTTCAATAAGAATGAGGCTATTTAGGAAAGGTAACATTTTGCCTAATTTGGGTTCAAAGTTAGTGTTCTCTACCATCAAATCTATTGTAAATGTCCATTTTTAGAAACCATTTGTTACCTCACAAGCCATACAAAAGCAGGAGGTAGCCCAGATTTGGTCCAGGAACTGACCCTGCTCTAACTAACACTGTTGATTTTATGTGTTCGTGAGTATCATTCTAGTATGTTTCTCTAATATATAAGAGTAGATTCTTTGCTTACATATGTTTTAGTAAGCTAGCCCTTTCAGTCTGAGTGATTAAAATGAATTTCTATGATATTTTTATGAGATGCATTCTGTCTGACATGTAGATAGAATTCAGAAGCCCATGGCCTGATTGGATTAGCCCAATTTTGTTTTCCAGCTGGGGACCACCCATGAATGTGTAGTAAAATCAGTTTAGAGCATTTCGACCAGCGTTGAAAAGAATGAGTAGGGCAGCTTAGCATAGCATACCACGAATAATAACAATTACCATAGTAAGGAAGGTTTGGTTTGCTGTTTTGGGAAAGGGGTGCCAGACTTGGGTATGCGTGTGTGTGCGTGTGTGAGCCTAAGATATGTTTTTATGATATATTTTAAGATATATGCAGGGGCTCCTGGGTGGCTCAGTCATTTAAGGTCCGACTTCAGCTCAGGTCACAATCTCATGGTTTGTGGGTTCAAGCCCCACATCGGGCCTTGTGCTGACAGCTCAGAGCCTGGAACCTGCTTCAGATTCTGTGTGTCCCTCTCTCTGTGTCCCTCCCCTGCTCGCTCTCTGTTTCTGTCTTTCTCAAGAATAAATAAATAAATAAATAAATAAATAAATAAATAAACATTTAAAAAAATTGAAACATATATGCAAAACACTGAGAACTATTTACTTTTCCCAAAGTGACATATTAAAAAAAAAAATAGAATCTCCTAGATGCTGGCAGAGAAACAACATTATCAAACACCTCCAGCTTTTGGCAAATAAATTATGTCATTATTGATGCCTATAAAATGTTTTGAGTGTCTGTGGAGTGGTGTTTTCCACTGTAGATGGTGAGAGATCAGATGAATAAATGACGTATTTCTGTCTGGAAAATAATCTCAGGTTGCTGTAACTGTTTTTCTGAACAAATGCACAAATTTGAGTGCAGAAATGATATAAATTCTCCCTCTCTGGATGTGTCAGGAATTGGTATTTTAAAAATTATAACCACTTATCTTTATTAGCAAATGGAAATTATAGCTGTGAAGGAAATTATTTTTGTAATATTTTAGGTTGGATTCTGCAAACAGCTTAGGCATTTGTATTTACACAGTTTGTCTCCTTCCCAGTAAGTCCTTTTCTCCTTATGTTGAGTGGGATGGGCCATATCTTAGAATGAAGTCTTTGTACTCCGTCTCTATATTTCTGCCTTTCATTCACTTCTCATTCAACCTGCCCTTGGTAGGGACACAACTGGTCATTGGACCCAGATTTGCAGATGACATGAGATGCTCAGATGGACAACATGACCCTTCCCCATGGATAATCTAAGTCAACTGTCCCCTCTTCATTTGAATATAAAATATGGGCCCGCCTGAACACAGACATGAGTGTCCAGATGGAAGTAGACAGTATTATCAATATCACTGTTATCCTCATCATCTTTGTGTGTCTCTGAAAAGTAGATTGTAAGTGTGGAGAAAGGAAAAAGGGTAAATTTTGAGTAACGCAGGAATTTAAACAAAATGAAAACAATAAAAAAAACTTTTTCCCCCAGCCTAATTTTAGCCTTTAAACCTAATTATTAGTGAAATTGTCAAACAATTCCTACTCTATATATGATATTTTATATTTGATAAGTAGGTATGCATGATTATCTAGCTTTCCTATAATAATATATACAGATATACTTGAATATACATATGTGTATATGTATGTGTATACATAATTGTACATATATGTATAAATATGTAAATTTATTATATACATATAAAATTGTTTAAACTGCAGATTGTGGTGCCTTAGTGGATAGTAAAATACTTTTGTTGGTCAAGAACAGTGTTCTGGGGCACCTAGGTGGCTCAGTTAAGCATTCAACTCTTGGTTTCGGCTCAGGTCATGATCCCATAACTCAGGGGTTCGAGGCCCCCATCGGGCTCTGCACTGACAGTGTGGAGCCTGCTTGGGATTCTCTCCCTCTCTCTGCCTCTTCCCTGCTCTCTCTCTCTCTTTATAGAAAGAAAGAAAGAAAGAAAGAAAGAGAGGAAGGAAGGAAGGAAGGAGGAAGGGAGAGAGAGAAGAGAAAGAAGGAAAGAAAGAAAGAAAGAAAGAAAGAAAGAAAGAAAGAAAGAAAGAAAGAAAGAAAAACAGTATTCTGAAAATAATTTAATGGAATAAAACAGAGTAAAGTAGAACAAAAAAAGAAAGTAACCTATCAAAAGGCAGCTACCTTGGGGCACCTGGGTGGCTTAGTCAGTTAAGCATCTGACTTCGGCTCAGGTCATGATCATGATCTCATGGTTCATGGGTTCAAGTCCATGTGCTGACCCCTCAGAGCCTGGAGCCTGCTTCAGATTCTGTGTCTCCCTCTTTCTCTGCCCCTCCCCTGCGCTCTGTGTCTCTCTCTCAAAAATAAACATTAAAAATTTTTAAATACAAAAGGGCATCTACCTTAGTGAAAACAACTTTCTTTCCCCCTTAATTATACATTCATTTATGTCTGCTCTTGGATCTGTATGAACTGAATTACAGTGTAAATATTTCGTGTTGTGGCTCATTGCTAAAAATTTTTGAAAAATGTTGCTAAAGTCATAGTGACAGCAGTGCTTCACGTGTCCCTCTTATTGTTGTAGATATTCATTTTTTTAAGTTTATTTTTGAGAGAGAAAATACACGCACAAGCACAGGAGGGGCAGAGAGAGAGGGAGAGAGAGAATCCCAAGCAGGCTCCACACTGTCAGCACAGGGCCCGAGGTGTGGCTCGAACCCATGAAACGTGAGATCATGACCTCAGCCAAAATCAAGACTCAGATGCTTACCTGACTGAGCCACCCAGGTGCCCCTACATACTTGTTATTTTATTGCCAAGTATCGGAGCATTATAATTAGTAGATTATTTCCTGGAAATGCATCCTGCAGTTTAATGGAGATAAATATTTTTATGTTTGGTTCCACATGGCATTCACTCAGACTATTATTTGGTTAGCTTTTTCTATATGCTGGTTATTGTAGGTTTCTTATCTGCTATTTTAAGCTTTCTTGCAATAACAAGGCTGAAGATTGGATTGCAATAATCCAATAATGCCACCCAAGGAAATTCTAGAAGTATAATGTTAAACACCGATTCAGAGAGAAAAAAGCTTGATCCCTCTCTGATACCGTTTCAAATGGCACCCTGTGTTGAAGTAAGGTTCCTGTATTTTTTATGAGCATTACATAATCTGTTGTCTCCCTGTTGAATAAAATTCCAACCAGCCAGAAATCTGACACTGCAAAAACATGAGAATTCTCACAGTTCAAAATTACAGTGGCTGGAATTTTTTTTTTTTTTACCATATTGTTTTCCTTTGTACACAAAGAGAGGACTTAATAAAAATACGGTAATATATCTGACAAGTTGCATTGTTGTTCTGTGTAGTATCTCAACAGTTGATACAGATACAGCTGATGTATATTAACTACATAGAAATGCATTATTTACTGTGTGGGTCTCTGGGTATATAAATTAGTAGCTGCTTGCTAGAACTTTAGAAATAATGTAGTGGCAAAAATCCTACCATAATTGTACTTTTTGTTCGTGAGCAAAATAGAAAGAGCCCCATATTAGGGAAGTTGTGCTAGTGGGAACAAATTCTAGTAAGTTCCAACATGAATCGAAGATGGACTCGAAACTGAGGGCTTAGATACAAATTTTATTCAAGATCATCATGAGGAATTTGTAACTAGGAATTGAGAAGTGGTGAAATATAATGTGTGTGAGTGTCCGTGTTTTACAAATTTGGCAGCTTTTGAAAAATAATTGTTATGAGATTAACATTCCCAAGATTAACCTAATCACGCGATCCAAGGCTCCACGTTCTACAATTTACAACGACTAGTAGAATTTCTGTATTCTGTAGTTCATAAGTAGACTTCCCTTTGAACATTTCTGCCTTTTGGCTTATGTGTTTGTAAATATTGACGATGTCCTGCGTTTTCTGAGGGGGAGGGCTTACTCCTGTAACAATCATTCTGCAGGGTTCCAAACTGCAAGTCTAGAGAGGAACTCTGGCAGCAATTTCAAAAAGAGACCCCTTTTTTTGTAAGTATTTACATTTATGCCAAACGTATGTTGTGACCTTCGTGTACATGTAGTATTTGTTGAGATCAGAACACCGGTTTCTTTGTATTAAACATACAAATCCAGGGGCGCCTGGGTGGCGCAGTCGGTTAAGCCTCCGACTTCAGCCAGGTCACGATCTCGCGGTCCGTGAGTTCGAGCCCCACGTCGGGCTCTGGGCTGATGGCTCAGAGCCTGGAGCCTGTTTCTGATTCTGTGTCTCCCTCTCTCTCTGCCCCTCCCCCGTTCATGCTCTGTCTCTCTCTGTCCCAAAAATAAATAAACGTTGAAAAAAAAAAATTAAAAAAAAAAAAAAAACATACAAATCCAGATCCATTCTTTCGACCCTCTTACAATACTATGTGCTGTGGCCCAGTTGAGTATATGGTATGGACAAAACACAAATTTAGGTTGAAATTCTTTTTTTTTTTTTTATTTTTGGGACAGAGAGAGACAGAGCATGAACAGGTGAGGGGCAGAGAGAGAGGGAGACACAGAATCGGAAACAGGCTCCAGGCTCTGAGCCATCAGCCCAGAGCCCGACGCCGGGCTTGAACCCACGGACCGCGAGATCGTGACCTGGCTGAAGTCGGACGCTCAACCGACTGCGCCACCCAGGCGCCCCAAGGTTGAAATTCTTAAGTGAGGAAACAGTGTACTATCTATTTTGGTCAAGATCAATAAGTAGGAGAAAATACTTTTCCAGCATTCCCCTTGTAGCACAGACTAGATTTCACACTTTTCAGATTTAAGGGCCCCCAAAGTGTTGTAAAGTTGCTTTCTTATATCTCTCAAGTCTTGGGAACAGGGGAAGGTGAATGAATCCACATCACTTGCTGGGATGGGCATTGTTCTAAGCCCTTTCCCTCCCATACCTCCCTCACTCCCCTGCGTATCTGTAGGCTAGATGCTGGTGTGTCCCCATTTTGCAGGTGAGCAAACTAAGTCCCTATCCCTTGCCCAGGGTCTCGCAGCCATTAAGTTAGAGGACCTGAGCTCAACCCAAGGCAGGCTGCCTTCAAAGGCCGCATTCATAGCTATGGTGTATTTTTTTAATGAAACGGTTTGATAGAAGAAAGAAAAGGAACACAGGGAGCATGAGTGCCATGATTGAAGTGAAGACAGGTCTGTCTTGTTAACTAACATCCCAGACCTCTTCAGACACCTGTGAGAATACTATCGGAAAAGCTTGGCCACAGCACCAAAGCGCGAAAGGGTCGGGGTGCACATCGTTCACCGTTATGGAAACCCTATTTCTGAAGAAAAGACCTCATAATTTTGAAGAAATAAGTACAAACCTAAGTAACTATTCACAAGACTCATGAGCTCTAAATGGTTGAAGACTGATGGTATGGAACAAATACATATTGTGACAATATAAATGAGCCTTCATTATGTATTTTGTATTCCATGTGGTGTAAATAGTGTGATAATGCTTTACATACATTCATTGTTATTGTTAAGTTGTCCCTTCAGTGATTGAGAGAATTAATTAGGTACTTAACTGAAACGACTCTAAGCTCAGTCTTCCTCCCTTCCTTCCTTCCTTCCTTCCTTCCTTCCTTCCTTCTTCTCTCTCTGTCTCTCTCTGTCTCTCTCTCTCTCTCTCTCTTTCTTTCTTTCTTTGCTTTAAGTTTCTGTTATACCTCGAGAAAAGGAAATACAGAAATGTTTGAGGTAAGAGACACGTCCTGTGTTTCATGGAATACCTGGGCTTTCCAGAAAGACGCTGATGTCAGGCATGTGTAAAACCCCCCACTTCAGACAGTTTCTCTGAATCCCACCTCCTGCCATTGGCGTGAGCACATCAGAAGCAGTGTTTTCTTGGGTTTCACCACCACCGGTTTGATGCACCTGTTTCCTTTATGGTTACTTCTTTTCCATTTTTCTGCACAACAGCAGGCATTTCTCACTTTCCTCAAGGCTCATCTTCTTTTTTTTAAATATAATTTATTGTCAAATTGGTTTCCTTGCCACACCCAGTGCTCATCCCAACAAGTGCCCTCCTCCCTGCGTATCACCCATTTCCCCTCTCCCCCACCCCCCATCTACCCTTAGTTTGTTCTTAGTCCTTAAGAGTCTCTTATGGTTTGCCTCCCTCCCTCTCTGTAACTGTTTTCCCCTTCCCCTCCTCCATGGTCTTCTGTTACATTTCTCAAGATACACAGGAGTGAAAACATATGATATCTGTCTTTCTCTGACTGACTTATTTCACTTAGCATAATACCCTCCAGTTCCATCCATGTTGCTGCAAATGGCCAGATTTCATTCTTTCTCATTGTCAAGGCTCATTGTCTTGTCCCTTGTATGATGCTGTCACTTCCCTTTATTTTTTAAATTTTTTTAAATATAATTTATTGTCAAATTGGCTAACATAGACTGTGTATAGCGTGCTCTTGGGGTAGATTCCCGTGGTCCATTGCTTCCATACCACACCCGGGGCTCATCCCAACAAGTGCCCTCCTCAGTGCCCATCACCCATTTTCTTCTGTCCCCCACCCCCATCCACCCTCTTTGTTCTCTGTATTTAAGAGTCTCTTATGGTTTGCCTCCCTCCCTCTATGTTGTACCTTTAAAAAGTTGCCAACTCAGAGTGAGCAAAATTCCTCATTCTTCTGAATAACAAATAGAAACAATGAAGGGCTTGGTTAAAATGTTAAAACAAAAACATTGGCAAACCCTTTTTCGTAAATTCATCGCAATAGTGAAATGTTTATGCAAAATATGGCCCACTAGAACTGAAGATTTTCCTTTAAATCAGATGATTTTTGTTATTAGGACAGATTTGCAATACTTGCAAAATGTGTTTAGTGCCATTAAATCACACTAAGTATTTGCCATTCCAGTGCCAGACATGTAGGATGGCTCTCTCTCATTGTTAATTGGTCTCCCACAAGGGAGCATTGGAGGAGGAACCAAGTAGCTTAGGGTCTTTCAAGTTAATAAAAATCTCTAAAAGGTCTCATTTATTGTGTGCGGCAGTTAATAACTGATGGCACCTAGTAGCAGCTGGATTTGAGGCACTCAAATGACCATCCCTTGGGGATACAGATCCCAAGTAAACTGTGGAGATGTTTTCACACCTCAGACTAATTTATAGACTAATGAGGCCAAACCCCGGCACCACGCGGCACAAATGACCCATCGCCTGGTCCTCGGTGATTACGGAGGCTGAGTGCCCTGCTGCTCATGCCCTCAATGGACGATGGCGGTGTGGAAGCTTCCATGAGATCTCCTCCTTGGGAGGCGTGCCCTTCCCAACATCCTCATTCATGGAAAGTAGACTTCAGGTCTTCTGGGTGCATTCGTGGTGATTCCTGAGCAGGAGACATTTGTCTCTCCTTGCCATGTTCCCGGGAAGAGTTTCGACACGGGAAGCCAACCCATAATGGCAGCTTCTTTATTAAAATATGTGCAGTGGAAATTATGCTAATTAAGCTGGAGTGTAATTATAGACTAGAAAGATTCTTCGCAGTCTGAATTGAATTGTTGTAGATAAATGCGCATTAACTTAATAGTGTGCGGCTAATTATGAAAAGTAAAGGAGAGGAAGAGAGGCGATCAGTTACGCGATGTTTTAGAGCTGCCGCTGTCCCAGTCCAACTCTCCCATTAAAGCCCAGGTAACCCTGTGATGAGAATTCTTCTCTCATCTGTCTCGGAGTTTCAATACCACAATTAAAATGGCCACTGGTGACTAATTAACCCATTTAACTCTGTTTGTCTGTGGCATTTATTACAGCAGAGAGTTAATGCAGTAACACTCGGCAGCTTTATGCCCTCGTCCAAGTATATCTGTGGAGTTAATTCTTCATTCTTTATTTATGCTTTTGTGTGCATTTATGATAATTATAAAAATGAGGCGAAGCTCCATCGTCCCAGTGTGATTTGCCACACTCAACTAAAACTGTATCCTGGGAAATAAATTCTTTTTACTTAGAATTAAAATAAGCTCAAGTGGTAGTCATATGCCTTCTGTTCCAAAGCTATCAGCTCTAACAACCTGAGAGATATGGTCATGATGCTGTGCTTATGCGAAGGAAAAGTCAGTCATTGAATCCTCTCAGCTACCGACTTCTAAAGTCTATCAGTAAGGTGGGTTTCCCGTGTCCCTTGATCAGTGCCACCTGGACCAGCTAAATGACAGGTGCTGTTTGTAAGCACGGAGAAGATGTGGAGCGACCTTTCAATGAATTTTCGAGAACGTAGTGTTCATGAGTCCTCTGAGCAGAATGGCTCGACACCCGCTTGCACACTACCAGAGAGTTTGGAAAACGAAAGACCCAGAAAAGCACTGAGAATTCAAAGGTCCTTTATAGAGGGCCTGACTGTCCAGTAAAAGGAGGGGGCCTGTGTTGTGGGACATCACACCTCACTGTTTTCTTCTGTGTTTCCAAGAAACCTCAAAAAAAAAAACCCTTTAATTGCTTTTTATAGCTAGAAAATGAGGGGCGCCTGGGTGGCGCAGTCGGTTAAGCGTCCGACTTCAGCCAGGTCACGATCTCGCGGTCCGGGAGTTCGAGCCCCACATCGGGCTCTGGGCTGATGGCTCAGAGCCTGGAGCCTGTTTCCGATTCTGTGTCTCCCTCTCTCTCTGCCCCTCCCCCGTTCATGCTCTGTCTCTCTCTGTCCCCAAAAAAGTAAATAAACGTTGAAAAAAAAAATTAAAAAAAAAAAGAAAATGAATGAAAATGTGGGGATGTGCATCAGGTCTTTTCCAGTTCCTTCAATTTCCATCTTTTGTCTTTTCTCATTTACATTATGGTTGTGTTCTTACACGTGGTTTGTTCGAGACACTAACAATCAATAACCCTGAATTTTCATCGGAACTTCCTAAATCTTTTCTAACCTATCTGCGATGTTCTTTAGAACATGTATAGCTACTTCTTTTTTGACTTAATGAAATGTTGCTTCTAGTATGTTGTGACATTTGTTTAGCCACGATAGTATTGGTATCAGAAAGTTTCTTAAAGCTCGTTATTTAATTCATACACTTACGAGGAAAGCATGAAGTTGTTCTTGCCTGTGGGATGAGATGGTATTACCGAGTGATCGTAACCCTGGTTTCTGGAGATTTGGTGCCAGGCCAGAACCCTAGAGCTACCTGATATCAACTGTGTGACTTTGCACAAGATGTTAAACCTCCAGTCTCTGGCCCCACCACCTGTGCACTAAGTGAAACCATCATTATTTCCTCAAAGGGGGATAGCAGCAGTCAGCAAACCACAGTCCATGAGCCAAACCTGGCCCACCAGATGCTTTTGCAAATAAAATTTTATGGGGACATAGCCACGCCCATTTTTAATGTTTACTCTATGGCTGCTTTTGAGCTACAGTGGCAGAAGTGAGTAGTTGCAACAGAGACTATATGGCCAGCAAAGCCTAAAATATTTATCTTCTGTCCCTTGAGAGAAAAGGTTTGCTGATCCCTAGATTCGAATATTAAATTTGTGTTTGTACGTAAAACATATATAAAACACACGCGTGTATAACAGAGGCCTATAAATGTGTGTGCATATACAAACGTAGTATGTAGATAAAGCTCCCAGCATAATGCTCGACACATTGCAAGCATTCAATATCTGTGGACGGTTTTAAATATTATTATGATTTTGTTAAGACCAGTGTTACTTTGTTGTTAGAAAATTAGTTGTAAAGGGGATATTAGATGGGGTAGCATAAGCCTTCGCATTAATCACAACTAAAATATTTTCTTTAAAAGTATTTTCTGAAGACAAGACTACGTTTATAATTTAAGCAGAGGCTGATTTTAAGATTAGATATCATGACACTTTTTAAAATGCATTAGTTTCCTAGAGCTGCCATAAAAAATGACCATCCATTTAGTGGCTTAAAACAACAAGTTTGTTTTCCCACAGTTCCAAAGGCGAGAAGGCCAAGGTCAAGGTCACAACAGAGCCAAGCTTTCTCCAAGGGCTCTGGGGGAAGATCCTTCCTTGCTGCTTCTTAGCATCTAGTGGTACAGTCTTTGGCATTTCTTGGCTTGTAGACCGATCACTCTATTTTCCCTGCCTCTGTGGTCACGGTGTCTCCCTGGGTCTGTCTTCACACGGTCTTCTCTCTGTGAGTATCTCTGAGTCTAAATTTTGCCTTGTTTTAAGGACACTGGCCACTGGATTAGAGCTCAGCCTAATCCAGCATGACTTCATAATTGTATGACATCTGAAAAGACCTTATTTCCAAATAAGGTCACATTCATAGGTTCTGGGGGTTAAGACGTCAATGTATGTTACCAACATATCTTGTAAAAAAATATATTTTGGGGGGAACCCCAAATATTGTCATATCAAGTACTATCAACCTGTAATGTCAGGTAACTATCCTTTCGAAAATTGACACTTATCCTAGTATTTTAGAATATATCTTAGATGAAAACATGATTACAACAAGTATTTCACTCCATCATTTTAATGGCTGAAACTAAGAATCAAAAGACTGATCAAGGGGCGCCCAGGTGGCTCAGTCGGTTAAGCGTCCGACTTCAGCTCAGGTCAGGATCTCATGGTCCGTGAGTTCGAGCCCCGTGTCGGGCTCTGGGCTGATGGCTCAGAGCCTGGAGCCTGCTTCCGGTTCTGTGTCTCCCTCTCTCTCTGCCCCTCCCCTGTTCATGCTCTGTCTTTCTCTGTCTCAAAAATAAATAAACGTTAAAAAAAAAAAAAAGGCTGATCAAAATGCTATCAGCAACACATTTTTCAAAGGGACGTGTATGTGTATTGTTTCGAAGTGAACTTGAGGCTTCAGGTGACATGCCACCACTGGGAATGGGATTCAGGCAGATGGATAGACAGACCCTGTCCAGGGCAAGGGGGACCTTACCCAGCCCACCTGAGCTAGTCCCACCCCACCTGGGACGCTGTGTCCAGAGGCTGGCCGTCCCTGAAAGAGGCAGGTGCACACACCGAAGTGTGTTCCGAGAAAAGATAAAATACATACAAAGAGTGTGGAGGGGTTGAAGACAGAGGCACGCAATAATTATAAAGATCTGGATCCAAGGCTCATATTGGAAAGTACAAGAATATTTTAGAAACAACTCGTGATGCCATCATCGGTAATACTCTTGACACGTTCATTTATTTTCTTGGTCTTTTAAATTCTGTTTCCTTGTCCATTCTTTCTCTCTCTTGTCTCTCATCGCCCCTTCCCCTCCTTCACGTACAATGCACGTACATGCACATTGTGGTCATATTTCCTGTAGAGATTTGTATCTCGGGTTTTATTTTTCAGTGAGTATCATTTTATGAGTGCCTTTCCATGTTATTACATATATTGTTTAAACATAATTTTTAATAACTGTAAATACTCTGTTTTCTGGCCATAGTATTCTGTAACCATTCTTTTTTTTTATTGTTCAGTTTTATTTTTTTTAACATTTATTTATTTTTGAGACAGAGACAAACAGAGCATGAACGGGGGAGGGGCAGAGAGAGAGAGGGAGACACAGAATAAGAAGCAGGCTCCAGGCTTTGAGCCGTCGGCCCAGAGCCCGACGCGGAGCTCAAACTCACAGTCCGTGAAGTCGGACGCTCAACCGACTGAGCCACCCAGGCGCCCCTTGATTGTTCAGTTTTAGATACTAACTCGGACATCATAGAAAAGTGATTTTAGACATCGTGTAAGGTTTCAGAAGCCAGGGACAAAGCCAGATGGGTTGAGATGCAGATGTGGGGCCCGTGTTCAAAGGAAAATTCACAGTGGTCATCCTGAAGCGGAAGGGGGCCTCTCTGGTCATGCGCACATACTTAAATTATTCTCAGTTATTCTACAATCAGTTTGACAGTTGGACTGCATGGCTATACCCACGTTTCTTTCGCCTCTGAAATGTTGGGTCACAAATTCCTTCTGGAGCACGGCAGGCCTTATGCACATGGATTAAATGACTCTGATGGGAAGGTCTTTTTTCAAGGAACAGTTTTTCTAAAAGCTGTGTTGTTGAAAGGAATAGAGGAGGAATCGAGAAACCCAGCCCATGAATGTCAAATGCACCTGTGAACCTGGGTGCCTTTCCCAGATGCACTTGATTAGAGTAGCTTACACATGGGATCAATTCGAACACCTAATTTCTTGGTTAATTTAGGCCTTGGACCTAGTTTTTTTTTTTTTTTTTTATTTTAAGTAGTTGTCTACAATGACTGGTCTGGGTAGTCACTGAGTTGCTTTACAGCATGTAATCCTAGTATTTGAATTTCAAGTTGACTGTCAGGAAGGAACATTGTGGGTCCATTCGCTTGCCCATAAAGCTACAAAACCCAGGGGATACCAGGCTTTCCCTTTCTTTCTCCCTTACCAGTGCTAGTGGTGGGTTGGAAAGGCCAAAGCCCGCGGCAGGTTCCCACCTTTCTACATCTGCCTCAGGGCCCAAGGAGCCCAGAGGATTTGCCCCCAGGGAGTCCTGCTGTCCAGAGATGGGGGAACACATGGTCCGTGGTTTGTTCCCTGGGACCCTAAGAGGCGGCTTTAATGTCTGAGATGGGAAGCCAAATAAAAATGCTAAGTGATTCTGTCCTTGGGAGAGTTCTTGGATTTTATAACGAGGTATTTGTCAGTCTCCATTTCAAACCACCCGGGAGGACACAGGTAGCTTACCAGCGCAGTGTCAGCGTGCGACAGATCACAGAGTTTTCTGTCAGCAGGTTCTGGTGGAAGGAGGTCCCAGAATGCAAAGAAGCTCAAGCCCATCCCTCTTCCTACTTCAGGACAAAGCCAAGAGAGCCGGCCTGGATATGTACATAAAAGGCCAGGAGAGACCCCCACACCTGTGACCCTATTTCTAATGTGCAATGCGTCATTTTGCCTCTATATTTGGAGCCCTAATTTTATTTAAAAATTTTTTTTAATGTTTATTTATTATTGAGAGAGAGACACACACAGAATCCGAAGCAGGCTCCAGGCTCTGAGCCATCAGCACAGAGCCCGACACGGGTCTCGAGCTCAGGAGCTGTGAGATCATGACCTGAGCCAAAGTCAGACGCTCAACCGACTGAGCCACCCATTTTAATTAATTTTAAAATTTTTCATCAGAGAGAAGGAAGCCACCTTGAGTCCCTTCTGGGCCCAGGTGAAGTTTGAGTACATAAATGCATGACTGTGGCTGGTGTCATAGTGGAAATGTCCACCCCTCCTCCCGTCAACTTGCATACAGAGCAAGACCCGACCCTCCGGATACGTGAGCCAATGACAGTTAAAATATTCAGAGTCCTGGTCTTGGGCCGGTTTCAGTGAGAGAAACGTCAGAATTAATTTAATAACTTTTACACAGATAAAGGCCTGCTAACTCATCTGTTACACTTTCTAATAACACCAAATTTCATGTTACTACCGTAACAGTCACCTGTAACATAATAATCCTTACTTGTCACCTTTGTCTTTTTCAGATTTTTGACTGTCCCCTTTTTACATAGTAAAAATCCACATTACATGATATTTGAAAATATTTTTCTATTTCAAAGAAATTATGGTATTGATTCTTCTGGGGTTTTCACTTAAGACCTTGTCTTTTTTAAGCCTCTTTTCTTATATTAGATATATTATATTTCTTAGATATATATATGTATTTATATTTATACATATTTATATTCATATATAATATATATAAATATATTTCTTAGATATATATAAATATATTTTCTTATTTTTCTTATATTAGGTGTTAAATTAGATCCATTAGAAGAAATAACAGTTTTAAAACACGTGTCATTATTTTATACGTTACAGCGGTAGCTTGTCATTTAAGAGCATCTTACGGACCACACCTTCCAAAGAGATCTAACTACCGAGAAGTATCACTTTGTACTTGTAGCCTCTGCTGGAGGGAGCCGGTTGAAAACACATTTGCATACCTGCTCTGTATCTTCTGATTCGGGTCTTTGTTGTCTACTCTTCACTCCTAGCTGCATCACTGCAGGCAGCAAATATTAGACGCATCTCTCAAGGAAGGGCCACGTCAGCTTCCACGAACCAGCCCAGTGCAGCAAAGTGCCTTTGAGCGACACGTATAAGCAAGGCAGTATTTGCAATGTCTCTGTTTTTTAGGACAGTTTCTAACTGGCTTAAAACAGTGTGTGTTTTGTATTCTTTTATGAGATATCAGTCAGACGTGGCTACAAGAGGAGACAGAGCTGAGGCTCAGGAAAACGTTTATTTTGCTCACAGGTCCTGGGGACAAGAGGCCCCAGCTCACCGTGCAAGGCCACGAGGGAGAAAGCAGAGCGGCCGGGAGGCAGAAGCCGGGAGGAGGGTAGCACTTAGCCATGGCCTTTGTTAGGAAATGAAATGTAACTGACTGAATTCAAAGATTAAATTGGCTTTATTAAACAATTCATGACTTGGGCAGAACCCCCCCGCAACACCCCAGCAAATGGAAAGGAGCTCCCAGGAGCTGTACAGATGGGAGGATTTTCTAGGCAGAAATGGGGTAAGACAGTAAGCCGAAGAAAAGAAAGGATTGCTTTAGGCAAGGTCAACTTCCCTGTGGGGCAGTTCGGGGTGGGGTGGGGGTCTTATTAAAGGGTGGATGACCTCATCGTCCCTTGGAGGATAGAGGGGGCTCATGTGACCCATGACCTCATTGGTGCTGGCCAGAAATTCCTCCTACCGGTTAAGACCACATTTCTGGGGGAGGTCAAAACTACACTTAGGTTAAGTATTCAGCTCCATTTTGGAGCTGTGGGGTTTTTTTGTGACACCGTTATTACAGTTTATGTGAGAAAGTTAAGCACGACTGGGTGAGCAGGTTAGGGCTGGCTGGTTTGAACAATTCCAGGGGCTCTAAGCCTCTAGCTGCCTGGTACCTGGCCCTGGGATGATGAAGTAAAGGAATACTGGCTTGAAATTAGTATCCTGGGGTGGACAGCCCAGCTAGAGGAGGTTTGAGCCTGGAATGGTTGGCTTGCATATCCAAGACATGCTGCAGGATTGGCCCTTCTCTCTCTCTCTCTCTCTCTCTCTCTCTCTTTTTAATGTTTATTTCTTTCTGAGAGAGAGAGAGCACAAGCAGGGCAGGGGCAGAGAAAGAGGAAGAGAGAATCCCCCAAGAAGGCTTCACGCTGTCAGCACACAGCCCGATGTGGGACTTGAACCCATGAACCATGAGATCATGACCTGAACCAAAATCGAGAGTTGGACACCTCCCTGACTGAGCCACCCAGGCTCCCCGCCCTTTGCTTTCTATAAGAAATATCTAGCCCCCACCCACCCATGAAGGCGCAGTCTCTCTCCAACCAGAAAGGTGGTTTGAGATGTTAGAGCATCATAATATACAGAAAGATTTTTAAATATGCAGTACAATGTGCTGCCCCTTTTAAAATATTGGTGAAGAAGCATCTGAGATGAGCTCCCCACTAGCCCCACAGTCTTGACACAGATGGGCTGCAGCCATTCAGCACTGTCTTGGGGGTTCCTAACAACAGACTGTCTCAGCGTGGTTCCTCTGAGACCTTTTCCCGTCTGCTGGGAAAGAATTTAACAAAGTCACTGCATCATTTGGACACATTGGGTTCTCTCAATAGTTTCAAAATTCTTGGACCAGTGTTTTCAATAATTAGTGTGAAGAGTATCCTTGGTTGAAACAAAGGCAGGTGCCTGAGAACGACGTAACAGAAGCGGTTCCCACATGCCGGAGTTAGTTACCTGTTCCCGCACAACGCCCAGTGATCGCCTCGAAAAGTAGTGGCTTCCAACCGTAATGCATCCTAGTGTCTTGGTCCTCTGGTAAACTGGCCTTAGCTGGGTAGTCCTCACCTGGGTGCCCTCATGGGATGTATAATGGCCACACAGAACTGGACGTCGTAGGGGAGAAAAAATAATGTCCCCTTTGTCCTTCTGAGTTATTGGCTGCCACACCCCTCCCACCCTGTAATAAAAGATAGATTTTTTTAAGTTTATTTATTTTGAGAGAGAGAGAGAGAATGAGTGGGGGAGGGACAGAGAGAAAGGGAGACCCAGAATCCAAAGCAGGCTCCGCGCTGTCTGCACAGAATCCCTCATGGGGTTCGAACTCATAAACTGTGAGATCAAGACCTCAAGAGTTGGATGCTTAACTGGCTGAGCCACCCAGGTGCCCCAAAATATAGATTCACAAGAGAAGAACAAGTTTGTTAACACGTAGATTCCACGCTCACTTCCGCAGCACATATACGAAAATTAACTCGCATACTCATGCACACATGGGAGAGACCCAGGGAAACTAACTCCCCGAGATGACCCACGCCCCCAGCCTCGCGTCCCACCTTCAGTTGAAGACAAGGAGAGATGATGGGTGTGGGGAGCAGAGCTTGGCAGGTGTTGGGGGGGGGCGGTCATCAGGAAAGACATGCTGAATAAGGATGAGGTCTGTGATGCGGGTTAAGTCCCGGTCTTCTCCATCGATAAATTCCTGGTGACAGAGTCCTCCTGTCTTCCCGGTCCAGAGAGGGAGACTTACAAATAGAAACGGCCCTTAGAAATGTACATTTCCCTTAGGAAAGGGTGACTGCCACTCTGTTTTCAGAGCTTCTCCTGTGTCTGCAGTTCCTCAAAAATGAGCAGCTCAAATAATCCCGATGCCAAGGAGGCCCGTTGTGAGGCGGTGTGTGCAGCTGGCCTTCGGCCCCCGCGGTGGCACACTCTCACGCACGCGGTTGATGCCGGCTGCCATCTGGAAACTCAGCTGGGCGCCTGACCGGGACGCCCACGCCGTGCGGCTTGGGCGTCTCACGGCGCAGGGGCCGGGATCCGAGAGGGACCGGCTAAGAGCGAACATCCCACGAGACCAAGCTGGAAGCTGCGAGGCTTCTTACGACCTGGCCTCAGAGCCCTGTTGTGTTAGTGCAGACAAATCACTTAGCCCAGCCAGATTCGTGGAGAGGGACCCCTCCTCTCGGTGTGAGAAGCGGAGGTGAGGACAGGGCGGGGAAGGAACTGGCAGCCTCTTTGCCTTGCTGCTGTATCAAATACAGCCACCGTTCGAGAGCTTAGATAGAGGATTCTTAGTTTCTCGTTTCTTTCTGTTCTATCCTAAATATATACTTTATATACATAACATACACTATACGTACATTACATTTGTATATGTCAGTTTGCGTGTAGGTGTATGTGTGTATATATGTGCCTCTACATATACATATGTATATATATGTATGCGCACTAAGAAGAGAGATTTTCAGAAATTGTCTTGTGATTGTGGGGATTAGCAAGTCTTAAATCTGTAGGACAGGCTTGTAGGCTAGAATCTCAGGCAGGGGTTGACACGGCTGCTCTGAGAATTTCTTTTGGAAACCTCAGATTTCTTCTTATGGGCTTTCGTCTGATTGGATGAGGCCCACCTCCTATGAAAGGTAATCTTAAGTTGACTTAAGGTCAACCAGTTGTCCACGTCCACAACATCGACACAGTACCTTCAAAGCAGCGCTTAGGTTAGTGTTTGATTCAATAACTGGGTGCTGTCGCCAAGCCAGGTTGACATCACGGTGTCCATAAAAAGGACACACTGGTTCATATAGTGGTGATACATGAAGGACAGGAGAGAGGCGCAAGAATGTTCTCCTTGGCAGATCTTCTGTACGCAGAGGAAATCAGAAGCAAAACAACAACAACAAAACGAATGAAAAGATTGCAGAGAATGCACAGAATGTTTCTGTTTACGTACACCTTGGGCAAAACTTGATGAAATATAAAAATAGGAAGGCTTTTGGGGCACCTGGGTGGCTCAGTGGGTCGAACGTCTGACTTTGGCTCAGGTCATGGTTTCATGGTTCGTGGGTTCGAGCCCCGTGTTGGGCTCTGTGCTGACAGTTAGCTCAGAGCCTGGGTCCTGCTTCTGATTCTGTGTCTCCCTCTCTCTCTGCCCCTCCCCTGCTTGTGCCCTGTCTCTCTATCTCTCTCTAAGATAAATAAACATTTAAAAATTTTTTAAAAAATATGAAGACTTTTAAATACGACCTAAAAGTCTTGGGTTTTTTTAATGTTTCTATTTACCAAACTTTAGAAGTATGACTGCTCTTTCTCATGATCATAATGCACACTTTCCTCCTTATTCTGCTACATTCCGTATTTCAGAGGCAGTGACCTGCTCCAAAGCTGAGGAAACAGCTTAATGGTTTTTGTAAAGTCTTCAATTGAAAACAACAACAACAACAACAACAACACACACATCGTGTGTGTGCACGCAAAAGTGAAAAGAGCAGACAAAGTGAAACTTACCAGGATTGGGTCATTTTATTTACATAAGGAATTAGCAGGGAACAGATTCCCTTGCCTGGGAGGAGGGATTGGAACATGCAGGTCATTTTCAGCTTCTTGAAGAATTTCCTGTGTGACCTTGAATAATGTGCCTACCCAACTGGTGCCTGAGTATTCGCTTGTTGTGCGCAAGTTAATGTTGTGAAGGGTTTTTGGGCGACCAGATGGAAGCCAGTGTGTTTCTGGAGAGAAGGAAGAGCGGGGTCCACATGCTCTCAGCTTTGCCAGCTCTCCAGCCCCCGTGCCTGTCGCCTGTGGACCTCGTTACACTGAAGCATACGCCGGATTCCCTGATGGGAAGGGTTTTGCGCTGCTCTGATGTCTGGGGTTTATTAGAGGAAATCTATTAAGCCTGAGGTATGAGGCTGGCTTCCTGCCGTCACGGGGCTCGTGGAAACAGCTCTGGAAGCATCTTTCAGTGAAATCTGAGTTTGATTGAGACACCAGATCAGTGGAAAAGCATTACTCACCCCAGGAATATAACGACTGAAAATACTACCCCAGCTCTCTTCCTTGACAGAGAAGAGCGTCTGGCAGGGTAATAGGAGAATGACGAAGATGTTAAAATACGACGTGCGAAGAGTTATTTAGTACAGGGATTCCCAGATACCTCTCCTTGCAAATATGAGCTCAGACTGCAGAGCTACGTGTAAGGAACCAGCATCAAATAGTCATCCGTTCTCGCCACAGTTTTATGGAGCACTAAGGAGGCATGACGTGCCATAGAGGGCCTGTCAGCCAGCAGGCTCCCACCAGGGTGGCTAACGAACTCCCGGAATGTCCCCACCCTGCCCACCAACTGGTCACATGTGGTCCTCCGTGCCTCAGGCTGGGCTGACAGCTGTTCATTCGCTTAGGTGAACCAACTTACGGGAATCTTACCAAGAGGTGACCACTACGCGTCCTCTCCACTCTTTCCTTCATGCTCACCGTTCCAGACCAGAACTCACTAGCATCCAGTACAGGAAGTCTGCTCTGCCTTTTGACGGCATCATCAGCAGGAACAGAGTCGACAGAGGCCTCTATGACACGAGCAAAGACGCCTCATTGCCTGTGATCTCTGTCGGGCACCGTCAGCAATATTCCGTAAACCAGTAGTTCTCAACAGGGGTGTGATTTGGCCCCCTCCCCCCCTGGGGTTGCTTAGCAATATCTGGCACATTTTGGGTTGGCACAACTGGCAGGGGATGCTATTGGTGACTAGTCGTTAGAGGTTGGAGATGTCCCTAAACATCTTACAATTTTAGGAAACCCACCCCCTTTTTCCAACCAAGAATTATCCAGAATATCCACAGTCCCAAGGTTCAAAAACTCTGCCTTACTCATGTGTCTTCTTCCCCTTAGCTTCACCCTCAGCCTCCCAGATGGAAGCTTGTAGGGCCAGGGATCGTACATGATTCACCGTACTTCACTGACATTCGAGAAAAACTCAGTGAACAAATGAGTGAACGAATGAGGTCAGGGAGGCATTCTAGGCGAGCGAGTAGGTAACCATTAAGTTAGCACTTACATGATATTTGCGTGTACAGTATTGCATCCTATCATCGGTATTGTTTTTGTCTCTGAGATGTTTTTATCCTGGCCTAATTTCATTCGTTCACTGTGCACCTGACTGTCTATAAGCCAGCGTGGTAGCCACCAGGGGCAATACAATGAGTTCAACATGCCGTGACCCCTGCTCCCTGGAGTTTACTTCCCCAGTGGAGAAAACCAGCATGAACCCATCAAGAAGATAAGTGTAAAATTTCAGTGGGACAAGTGCTACAGATATTGCGTGCCTGCCACCAAAGAAGCCTGAGAAAGGTCCGTAGTGTCAGGGACTCGGCAGTGTCGTCTCCGGAGTGCTGTGACCCGCAGATGATATCTTAAGTATCTGTGTTAACGTACCAGTATCACCTGCGGACATTATCGGCTACTTGGGCATCAGGAAGGGGCTTTTGCAGGTCTTAATTCTCGAGCAGATTAGCATTTCCCAGCAGAAGGGAAATGGCCCACGTTAGCAATGGAGGGAGGGAGACTGCCAGGCCCGTGCAGGGACCTGCTCACGGTGTGGCGCCCAGAGGCAGGCAGGGGCCGACGTACGGGGCCCTTCTGGAGCACAGGGCCGTGAGTGACAGAGTGCAGGCGGAGAGTCTCCAGAAGGTCAGTAAGATGTTCTGGCTTGCTTGAGAAGCCTCGCGGCAGTGTTGGTGTGCGGGATAACCTGGGGGTGGGGATTTTTCCGGGCTGCAGAGAGCCCATTAGGAAATACCACAGTTTTCATAGCAAGAGATAATGAGTCTGAGGCCCATGGCTCCAGCCACGGGACTGCTTTGGAAAATGAATGTACAGTTCTCTTGTCTGATGGCATGCGGCGTGGAGAGAGACGGGGAGGAGCTTAGATATCATTCTTTTCTTTGCAGGGTTATTTTTTCCCAATAGCTCTTGAAGGAGCAATCCCTCATAAATATTTGTGTTCCTCCAAGGTGACAACGCCTGTCCTTCCTTTCATCAGCATCCTGCTAGATTGGGTAATCTCGATGTTCACGGCAACTCTGTGGATTTTGCATTTCAGAGAAAATGAGACAAGATTGAATTTTCTTTCGTGAGAATAGGGTGATTTTAGTTCTAAGGGTCTTTTGCCAAAAATATTTGATACATCCCCAAGTGCTAAACAAACATGAAAAATGCCGGGATCCAAAGATGATTCTTTGTCACACACTTCCTGCCTAAAGCTCTGGCTGGGTTGTGTGTGAAACCTGCAAATACACATTCTCCTTTCTGGGAAAGATGTTCTAAAATAAGAACAGGAGACCCAGATGTAGCAGGAAGGAGGCTGGGAGTCCTTGCTGCAGTTGGGATGGCTCATTCTCCATAAAGTAAAGTTTCCTTTCGTCCCTCCCCCCCCCTTTGCTAATTCAGGACTCTCCCCCTTCTGTTTAACCATCAAGGATGTATTAAATCACGCAATAGGCAGTAAACCTGAAACCTCAGATATTTCAGAGACTCAGAACATAAATCGGTCAAGGCATATTGAGAAAAACTCAGTGAGTTTTTCTACACATGTAGAATAAGGGGTGAAGAAAAGGTGTTTCAAACTTATCCACAAACGTGTAGCTCTGGCATCGTCCAGAATACAAATTTTAAGTAACAGCACTACCTAAGCCACTTGACTCTACTCTGGGAAATGAAGATACTCAGCTGAATTGACGTTTCTCACCTAAACTTAGTGCCTTCTGCAGTTTGTGTCCGGACTATCAAAATGTGTGTCCTATTTCAACCAATCAGGATTACTTCTCAAACCTGCAAAGGGGGATGATACCTGCTTTCCTAACTCAGGCAATATTTTACACGTCTTATACACTTCTACTTGAAGTTAAAAAAAAAAATCTAGACCAAGTCTTCTGCTTTCTTATTTTTGTATCCACCTACATAGAACGAATCTGAATGTTCTCATAACCTGAGGAAATACACACTTCCCGTGACCCTAGTGGATAAAAACCTTCCTGGAGATTCTGCCTCTGAGCACAGTCCAGACCCCTGATGCTTGTTCAAATGGAAGTCAAACACTCCCTGAAGAGCATGAGAAAATTCGAGCGTGCTTGGTTCTGTTATGCCAAAGAGGACAGTGTCCTTTGCGCTATGTCCTTATTCCTCCCTTGTGCCCATACAAATTCCACCTCCCGTAACCAGCCCTGAGGACCACAGCTCTAAATGGGGCGGGCCCTGCTTCATGCAGCAAGCACAGGCTATCGGCTCATCGAAGTCCAAGGTGGTTCTCAGGCTTCCTTTCAACAAATTGGGAGGGCGCCCGGGTGGCTCGGTCCGTTAAGGGTCTGATTCTTGATATTGGCTCAGGTCATGACCTCATGGTTCATGAGCTCAAGCCCCAAGTCAGACTCTGCACTAACAGCGCAGAGCCTGCTTGGGGTTCTGTCTCTCCCTCCCTCTCTGCCCCTCCTTGCTTGCATTCCCTCTCTTTCTCGCCAAATAAATAAATTAATTTAATAAAAAAAGGGCAAGTCTCTCAAGCTCTCTGAACCTCACTCTCCTTATCTATAAAGTAGAGCTAATGCTAAGCCCTGCCTCCCAGAGTCATGGGGAAGGAGACTTAATCGGCCACTAATGTTTATTGAGCAACTACTAAGGTTTATCACTCTGTGTATTAAAGTTGGATGATTTATGTAAATTTTCAAAACCCCGTCAAGATTTTAGCTTACTAGGTTTATACATGCGTCATTTTCTGAATCCACTAATTGGAGGGCATTTTATTGGTCATTTTAGGGGATTTTGGTGGAAAATACTAAATCGTTTTGGGACAAGATAATATGCCAGTAAATACAAATAAATGAATGTACTGAAGATACAGAAAGATAAGTATTTTATATCAGACCTTGTTTAAAGAAAATATCTGTCTTGAATTCCAACCAGCAGATTTTGATTGGCATGACCAATCCCTATGGAAAACTTAAAACAGGAAAACACAAAGGGTAGTAGAATAATACAAATTAGGAAATGTTTTATGCCTGGAAAGTATTATTTACTATACCTCAAACAGCATCAATCTTTATGGACATAAACCTCCAGACAGCTCCTTGTATTTGACATCGTAGTCATTAATTGAATGAATCCCATGTGACTCGCAAAAGCCAGAGAAATGCAGAACATAACTAATTTGGAAGGAATTTGGAGGAATGGGCCCAGGGTGGGACCAAGTACAATTTAGAGACCAGGTCATGAAAGGAAAGAAAGGGATTGTGTTTAAGAATTGTTGAGGGGAGCCTGGGTGGTTCAGTCAGTGGGCCATTGGACTCTTGATTTGGGGCTCTGATCTTGTGGTTTATGGGATCGAGCCCCACCCAGGGCTCTGTGCTGCTGACCAAGTGGAGACTGCTTGGGATTCTCTCTCTCGGCCCCTTCCCTGCTTCCACATGCAGCCTCATGCACGTTCTCTCTCTCTCTCTCTCTTTCAAAATAAATACATAAACATTTAAAAAAAATGGTTGAGAGCATTTATCTTTCTCTGGGTAAGACCTTTCCTTTTCTGTTCCACCACCTGACTCTGGGTCCGGGAACCCTTACAGTGAGGTTGCCTGAAGTTGTAAATGGACTTTGCTTGAACATAAAATGTTTTGCTTTACAAAAGTCAATCGCATAAAATGTCTGTGTGTGTGTTACTGATAATTTAAACATTATACAAGTCCCGGGGCGTCTGGGTGGCTCAGTCGGTTGGGCGGCCGACTTCGGCTCAGGTCATGATCTCGCGGTCCGTGAGTTCGAGCCCCGCGTCGGGCTCTGTGCTGACAGCTCAGAGGCTGGAGCCTGTTTCAGATTCTGTGTCTCCCTCTCTCTGACCCTCCCCCATTCATGCTCTGTCTCTCTCTATCTCAAAAATAAATAAGCGTTAAAAGAAAAAATTAAAAAAAAAAATAAAAATTATACAAGTCTTGATATAAAAACAGAAAGTAGTTGCCATTGAAAAATACATAACAGACGTGGCGGTAGTCCTGAATTAAATGAATTTTGCCTTCTTCTAATGTCTGTGTACTGAGAGACAGACATGCATTCCACCTTCTGGTTGTTTGTAAAAATGAAAATGAAAACTGTTTGGTTAGTGCGGCATCTTGGTTAGGAGGGTGGGGCCACCTAAGTTGTAATTCTGGCTCCATGGCTTGGTCGTCTCTGGGATCTCAGGCAAGTTGCTAAAGCTTTTCTGTGCCACCGCTGCTGCGTGGATAAAATCGGGGTTCTGATGGTGCCACTCTGATGGGAACGTGGTGTGGAGTGGGTAAGGTACCTAGAGCAGTTGCTAGCACACAGGACTCACTCAGTAAACGAGAGCTCTCAGTACGTTGACTTCTTGTGCAAACAAAAGTCATGTCAGGGCTTATAGTCAAGTCCTACTATGTAAGGAGATATTCTCCCTGATTAAGAAATCTATAATTGCCTCTAGAGGTAGTGGACCTCCATACAATCTCTGATCACTCCAGTGCAATTAAATCTAGAAAGAGTGCCCAGAAAGAGTACCTGTTTATCTGAGAGCGGTCTTCGGTTCGCTGAGCTCATTTGCTTTCTGTGGCGCTCGTGTTTTCTCACGTGACCTCCTTTTCTGCAATCTGAGTCCGTAGAGCCCAACAAAGCCCTGGAGAAAAGACTGGAAATGGGTGTGAAGGAGGTCTCTCGAAATCAAGTTCAAGAATGAAAACTTCAACGATAATTTCAGACAGTGAAGGGCATGCTGAATATAAATGTTCTCAGTAACATCAATGCCACCAAAGCAGTATTTTTTTCATGAGCATTGCATCCTGTTGTACTATACTCTTGTTAAGGTATAAAATAGAAAGACAGATGACAAATTTAAATGTTGGTATCTTCCCCAAATTCTGTTGTAAGCATTTTTTTAAATACATAGCAAACCATTAAGGAATTCTGTGATTTGTGTCTTTAAAAGTCTTTAAATAATGCATTTGAAAACATTTACAAAAGGAAAAACTGTTACAAAAGAGTAAAAACATTTTCCCAAATGACAAGTGTTTATGCTCATTGAACGTAACTACTGCGTCACCTCATTGAAATTCTAAATTTAAATCTTGCAAGATAAACTTTCTATTCCAATACGTATCATCTCCCCTTCCCCCAATAATTGTTCATTATGCAAAAATTCTTTATTGAGGTTTAGATCACAGCGATGGGAAGGACCATTCCTTTACCGCTGTTCCCCAACCATGTTCCAAGGTGCCCCAGGACGACGCAGCAAACTCAGAGGGGCTCCTCAGGATAGTTTAAGTTTTCAAGGGAAACAAAACATCCGTCAGACACCAGGAGAAGCATGAACTTGAGTTGGTTCAGTTTCAGAATTCGGTTGTCACATTCCTTTTGATGACGTCATAAACTTGCAGATGTGGATGTTCAGAAATTTCTGTCACGGGAAGCAAGCACCATGTGAAAATCAGCGCGAGAGGAACAGGAGGCAGCAGTGTCTGAGTCCGAGGTTGGAGAAGCAGGGCCACACCCCAAAGGTGCTAGCTTCTTAGGACATAGACAACTCTGAAGTTATTCGCGCCGGGTTCCTTAATAAATGGAGGTGTCGGGCAATTCTTTTGGCCCAGGGACACCATGAAGAACTGAAGAGGACCCCGTGTGCCAATAAAATTGGAAACCTCTGCAGTTATATAAAGTCAGGCTCTGCCCAGTCACTTCCCACAAAGAAAAAACAAATGGGTTCAAACAATTAGATATTAAATTAGCATTCTTCAAGATCCAAGTGATTTGTTTCCTTGTGGCTTCGTTTCACAGCTGTGCATGGAACTTAAACCGTTCTTCTAGTGAATAAAGAAATGCTTAATGAAGAAATCATGATTCTTAATTAGTGAAAAAGATAAAAGAAATGTGTGCTTTTATTATTTGCATAAATAAAACTATTCTTATCTGCCATTTGCTCTTTTCTCTGGTAATCAAATGTATTCCATGAGCCCTGTCGGCCATCCTGCCCGTTTTAAATTTGAAAGGTCTATGGCAGCAATAATAGAAAATATCTTTAAACTCATTGCAAACTTTTCAATTAATTTTCAAATTAATCACAGCCATTCTGAGAGTCAGGCGGACCTAGAGGTAATAAAAGCCGAGAATAAGTCTTTATCAATGGGTAGAAATGAAAGGTAATGGGACACTGTTATCTGGAAATGAATACCTTCTTTTTTTTATGATGGCACTTTAAAAAGAAGCTTGCTAATACATTCAGTTGTACAGATATGGAATCTTCCAGGATAATGGTATATAGCTGGCCTGTCTGTACCCCTTTCACTGATGATCTGCAGGGATTACAGGGATTACTAATAAATATCCATTGTTGGTTACCTTACTCAAAATGAGGGATATATGTATCATTATATATATAATATATATATATAATATATATTATTGTATAATTATAATATATAACGATATGATATATATCAATAATATATATATTATATATATACACACATATGTATCTTCCACATTTTATATTTAGAAGAATCCAGACCAACAAGTAATGCGAAGTAGGATAAAAGAAAATGGCTTCACATGGAATTCTTTTGCATTTAATGTCTAGTAATGAGAAATAATTGTGAATGGCCACTTGGACACTGTAGTTCTCTTTTTCTAGTATTAAGGCTTGGCTCAAGTATTCATAGCTTCTTTATACTTCCTTTAAGGGCAAATGGAAACAAACCTAGCTAGGTGTGTTTGGGTTGTTTTCTGATGTAGGCACTAACAACTGTTTATAGTTCTTTGCTTGTTTTTTTTTCCTTTTCTAGCAGCTAAAGAGCAACAACACCCAAAAGCTTTCCTGCCATTCCTGATGCGTTTCAGTAAGAATAACAGCAGAAAAATGCAGGAAGATGTAAACCCCAAAGTCATTCATCAGTACTTATATTCGAGGCTCAGATTGGCTGTCTCTGAGATTTTAAAATAACCAGCCAAGTATACAAAAAAACAAAGAGGTAGACAGAATGTGGCTTCATGGGGACAAAGCATCTTCTCTTCTCTTCTCTTCTCTTCTCTTCTCTTCTCTTCTCACTCGTGGTTCTGATATCATGTTGACAGAGCTTAACAACACCACTTCAACCCCCCAGCGAGCCACTTCTCCAGACACAGAATGGAACATTGATCTCTGGCACCTACCCTTCCCTTTCTGGTATCCCCTGGATCTCCCCTAATGGGGCAGCCCCAGCCCTGGGGGCCAAGAAAGACAAGAGGAGAGCCTGGTGTTCTTTTGAGCATAAGCAATTTCACAGACCATCAGCGTCACGCAAGGTCACCCTGACGATGATGGATCAAGACAAAATCAAGACCCCTCCGTAGTCATGTCTGAAAACTGACAAATCACAAAACTGATGGAAACAGCCACCTGTCCAAGCTGATTTGATGACTGCTCTTTCTTTACCAATCACAGTTTGAGCCTTGCTGTAGTCTTCCCTCCTTCTAGATCTTTAAGAATCTTTAAGATACCGAGTTACATCCCGGCAGCAGCCAATCCAGAACCAGACCCTGCCTCCAAAGCCCCGAACACAAGCCCAGATGCTGTAAGTCTGCTTTAACATCATCTTATTGAACTACCCTGCAATCCTGAGGTGGGGGTTCTTTTGTTAGAGCCAATAAGAGCCAACCACAGATGCGATCCTGATAGGCTTGGTTGGATTCCATTGACATGTCTAGCAACAGGCTTTTTAAAGTTCACCCTTCCTGGGGCACCTGGCTGGCTCAGTTTGTAGATCATGTGACTCTTGATCTTGGGACTGTGAGTTTGAGCCCCACATTTGCGTGTAGATTGCTTAAAAAATAATATTTTTAATTAAAAAAAGTTTACCCTCCCTGAATACCACCTTCTTATAGTACATGGCCCCCATGCTTATCAGGAAATTAATCCCTAACACAGTTAGAATAAGTGTTTTGTTTTTTTTTTTTCCTTCTTACACAACATGCTTTTTCAATTAAGCAATTCTGCTCCAACATTATTGCCTACTACAGTTCAGAGGCACAAACCAAGGTTTGGAACTAGAGTGTGTGTGCACTGCAGAACAGACTTAGGGAGGAGATATCTTGGCCGAATGTAACTTTGAATAAGCTTTGAACCTTAACAATTGGCCACCAGGTTCCATGCACTAACTTACCTGTGACCTTGGTCAGGTCACTAAACAATCTGACCTGGGTTTCTCAGTCTACACAATAAACATGGGAAATGCTAGCTAAAGTGCCCTCCCATCCCAAAATATGAAGAAAAGCCATCAAAATGCATATAGACAAATTCTGGAAATACTAGGTCACTATTAGGATTTTTCACGATGGTATAATTATTTCATAATGTTAACAGTAATTGTTTCTGCCGTCGTTTGGATGGATTTGAATCCAGCATTACTGAAAAGGAAAGAGGCAACCAGATGGTCTTTAAATGCAGGTGTGGCATTTCTTTAATATCTTTTCTTCAGCGTACAGTCATTGCTTGTTTATAGTTGTCTTCTCTGCTAAAGTATAAGTGGTTTGAGGTCAGGACTCAATATGCATATCCGCAGGACCTAGAACGTCTCCTGGTTCATAAAAAGGCCTCTCAAACACTCCTGGAAGGAGACCATGCGTGGGTGCTATTTTCAGAGGATTTGTTACTCATTTTAAAGAATGCCTTCAAACATCTTTCGCACTTGGTGCCTCTTCTAGACTAAATTTCCTTTCGATTCTGTAAGATTTTCCTTAAAGGGAGTCTCTCTGTTCGGTGTTATCTGAAATACATTGAGTTGTCATTCTTTGAAGAACTAAAATGAGGTGACAGACATGGAATCGTATGTGCGAAACATGCTAGCAACATTCCCAGGACCAAGGTCAACAGTGGATATCACTCGATGCCCACCGTGGACTCTGTGTAGCAATCAACCCTCGAGCCTGTACTCACAACTTACATTCTAAAGACAACGTGACAGGTGCCGTGGGACAGGTTCTTGCTTCCAGAAACATGGAGACCAGCACGCAGTCTTTGGAGATGGATTCTTCTAGAATGCATTTACCCGTGTCATTTTGGTTTTCGGAGAGGTTCGGAAGTTTTCAGCAACAGAATCATTAAAAGCTCTTTTTTAAAGATTCTTTTCACAGAGAACTGTCAGATGATATCGTTATTTAGTTTATAAGAAAGCCCTCTCCATTCTATAATTTACACACAGTATATTGCTAGGCCATTTTTAATAGTATTTAATATTAAGTTTCCTTTAATATGCATATAGTAAAACTTTCTGAGGGTGAGCAAGACCTTTGTGGCTTTTTCTCAAATACCTAATCTAAACAGGAGGCAGGGGGCACCTGGGTGGCTCAGTCAGTTAAGGGTCGGACTTCGGCTCAGGTCATGATCTCACAGTCCGCGGGTTCGAGCCTCGTGTTGGGCTCTGTGCTGATAGCTCGGAGCCTGGAATCTGTTTTAGATTCTGTGACTCCCTCTCTCTCTGACCCTCCCCCGTTCATGCTCTGTCTCAAAAAAAATAAATAAACGTTAAAAAAAATTTTTAAATAAATAAATGTGAGGCAGAACCCTGATCTCTGCCGATACTGACAGAGTAAAAACTATTGCTCTAACATCCTACAATCATGCCCTCCTCTCATGGGTCTTGGGTGTCAGATCCTTCCTTCTGTTCCCACTGGAGGTGCACAGGTCCAGATTTTTCTAGGAAGCATCACGGACTGTTAATTTTAAAATGGGTACATAGTCATAGAATATAAACATTTTCCATAAAGTCATTATGGCTTACACGGAAACGTTTATGGGTACTATTTGTCCTTTGTTCCCTTGGGCTATTACCACCAAAGGCAGCCTGTTAGAATTTCCAGGGCAACTAAACGCCTATGTGTATGAAGTTGATTTTTCCTTGTGGAACCTATTTTATTGAAAATGTCTAGTTGTATTAATAGATAAAAGCGAGTATTCTACATTTTATTGAGACTGAATAGGTATTACCATATAATTGATAATATTATTTGCAGTCTAATGGAATTTTAGGATATTTAAGCCCTTGGTAGAAGCAGAAATTCACTGGTACTTAAAATACGTGAGATTAAAAATGGTAAATAGCAGCATGAACTCTTGCCAATCAATTTACATTATCCACCCCCCCCCCCCGCCTTGATTCCCAATAAGTTGGACTCCAAGAAAAAGCCCTTTGCTTGGCTAAGATTTACTTAAGGCACCCATCACCTGTAATAGTTTGGGAAATGGGCAGTTTTGTCACGATTTTGCTGTTTCCGATTCTCCGCTTCAGCAGCCAGTAGACAACTTGCTAGTCGAAAGTGTCCCTCCTTGTTCTAGAATAATAGATGCCAGTCCCTGAAAGTGGCTCCTAGCCTGGCCAGTCCGCCCTGTGGTCCCCGGGCAGGGCGTGACGGATGAGGCCACAGGAGTCACCAGTTCACGTGAGCAGAGGAGGGGAGAAGGGCCGGCTCTTGCCTTCACACTCTGTGTGCACCTGGCCCTGTCCCCAGTGTGTATCCCCACCCCCCCACTGCCCAGCACCAGCAGCCTCGCCAGGGTCCCCCACACGAGCCACTAAACTCTCTGCTGCTCCATCCACACCCTATAGAGTCTCAGCCCTGCATCCAGAGGGACCTTTCGTAAACACAGCTCCATCAAAGTATGATTTATATACAACAAATGCACTGTTTTAGGCAGCAGTTTCTGAGTGTTGACAGATGTATACACTCATGTAACCACTGTCAAAGCGATTCTCCAAAAACGCGAATCGGACCACAACATGCCAGTGCCTCTGGTCTCTCTTCAGAGCAGAAGCCAGAGACCTGCCAGGACTGAAGAATCCTGTGTGATCTGGGGCCTTACTGCCGCTCTCCACATGGCCCCAGGACCCACGCCACTTCCCTTACTGGCCTTCTCCCCTCTTGTCTGACATGCTAATTAAGCACATTCCTCTTCAGGCTCTTAGCGCTGTTCTCCCTTTCAGGAACATTCCTTCCACCATGCACCACCTTTAGGTCTATGCTCCAAGGTCATCTTCTCCGGGAGGTCTTCCATAGCCACAGAGTTTACAATAACAACCCCTGTACAGCACGTGTGTGTGCATGCGCGCGCGCGCGCACACACACACACACACACACACACACACACACACACTCGTGTTGCCTATGTCTGTTTTATTTTCCCATTACACCTGTATTCGTTTCCTGTGGCTGCTGTAACAAAATACAACAAATGAGGTGGCTTAAAACAACAGGAATTTATTCTCTAACAGTTCAGGAGATCGGAAGTCAAGTGAAGGTGTCAGCAGAGTGGGTTCCTTCCAGAAGCTCTCAAGGAGAAACCGTCCATGCCTCTCTCCCTGCCTCTGGTAGTTGCCGGCCATTCTTGGCATCCCCTGGTTTGTAGCCACATCACTCCAACCTCTGCCTCTGTCTGCACAGCGCTTTCTCTTGCCTGTGTCTCTCTGTGTCCTTTTGTGTGTCTTATGAGGACACGGCCATAGGATTTAGGGCCTGTCCTCGTCCAGGAAGATGAGGATCTCATCTTGGTCCTTAATTATATCCTGTGAAGACCATATTTCAAATAAGGTTACGTTCTGAGGTCCCAAGTGGACATGAATTTTTGAGGGGACACCATTCAACCCGGCACACGCTTAACACTGACAAATAATGCATTTTGCTCTCTTGATAACGAATTGCCAACCACCGTTAGGAAGCCGCTGCCTGCGACAGGAACTTTTGCTGCGTTCAGTACTGAATTTCCAGTGGCTAGAGGCACAGTGGTCACTCCGTGAACATTGGCTGGGGGAGTGAGGGTTTATAGCTGAATCTGCCAAAGCAGGAAGTCAGGTGGCCTGCAGGGATGCAGTGAGAGGCCAAGGCCGCAGGTTAGAGAGGCGGGTGTTTCAAATAGACGAACGAGCGGGTTGGTAAGTCAGAGTAAATCGCTAGAGGAGTCGACCTCATGACCAGCGATCACAGGGTGGATTCTCAGAGGCATGAGTTGGAGGTGGTGACTCTTAGGATAGTCCAAGCAGCTCCCTCCACCTCCTCGGAGTCTTGCCAGCGGGATGGTCTTTTGTCAGCTTAAAAAGGCCATATGTGCATTTGTTTCCTGCGGCTGTTATAACAAATGGACACAAAGTGGATGACTTTCAATGACACAGATTTACTCTCCTGTAGTTCTGAAGGCCAGAAGTCTGCAGTCAGGTTCACTGGGCTATCATCGACGTGTCAGTACGGCCATGCTGCCCCCAGAAGTTTTAGGAGAAAATCCTTGTACTTGTCTGTTCCAGCTTCTAGAGCTGCATGCCTTACATTTCTTGGCTCATGGCCCCTTCCCTCGTCTTCAAAGACAACAATATAGCATCTTATTTCAGTGGTATGTCTCCTTCTTCTTACATACAAAGTCCATTTTGTCAAATAAGGTAACATTTACAGTTTGGAGGGATACCTTTGGGGACATTATTCAGCCCACCAGAGAGATCCTAACTAGAGACCAGCCATGGATCTTGGGACAAGTATAGAGAGTTCCAGATTCTTCCTGCTTTCCCAGTGCAGGAAGTGGTGGGATTCTGTGCTCTCATTTAACTAACAGGAATGACTCATTTTCTACCCTAATTAGTTTCTCTGCTGAGGGCAGGGCTACTTGTAAGGAAAGGGTCCAATTTGAAACAAGCAAGTGCGTCGACCTTACGCTCGTAACATTTGAAACCCCCCTCTTTTTTGTACTTGATGTTTCATTTATCGTATCGTCATAGATGATCTGTCTGTGCGAGTTGCCTCAGTATTTTGTGAAAAGAGAGGCTGTAATTAATAATGCAGATTTAAGATAAGATGAGGATCGTCCCCAGGAGGGAGGAGCTGGCTGGTGGTCCTTGACAGCATTGAGTCCCTGTGAGCTGAACACATCTACAAGGAGCACAGTGGCTGCTCCACCAGAAGACAGGTCAAGAAATCATGGGTCAGTGAGTTAATGCTACTGATGCAGTTTGGGTAATTACATTTTCCCAAAATGTAAAGCTTGGAGAGAGCCATTTCTTTCTACAAATGAAAACAGTTGAACTTGTTTTCTAGACAGTCATAATTCCAATGCTGCTGTTTCTCTGAAAGCAAAGATTTGTTTTCTAAATGTGATAAGCCATGTAGGGCAGCTTCTGGTTTGGGCTACAAAATATCCAGGAATGAGGACCAAGACACGAATGCTTCCATATGTTTCTCATTGGATAAGATCTCGTTCGTCAACAAGAATTAAAATACTTCCGTTTCATCATAAAAATATCCACCTATCTAACGTTCTTATGACCACCACGTCTGCACCGCCAACCTTATTAACAAGACCACATCAGAAACAAAACAGCTCACCTCATGGCTCTAGATGCCAAAGTTAAAGCCAATGTGCTCTTTAAAACCTTTAGTTAGGGGGTGCCTGGGTGGCTCAGTCGGTTAAGCGGCCAACTTCGGCTCTGTTCTCACTGTTCGTGGGTTCAATCCCCGCGTCAAGCTCTGTGCTGGCAGCTCGGAGCCTGGAGTCTGCTTCCAATTCTGTGTCTCTCTCTCTCTCTCTGCCCCTCACCTGCTTGCATTTGGTCTCTCTCTCTGTCTCTCAAAATAAGTAAACATTAAAAAATACAACTTCTGGTTATAGTTCAGAAGTTTAAAGAGGTGGAGATTTTCACGTTTTTTTTTAAATTTTTTTTAACGTTTTATTTATTTTTGAGACAGAGAGAGACAGAGCATGAACGGGGGAGGGGCAGAGAGAGAGGGAGACACAGAATCGGAAGCAGGCTCCAGGCTCCGAGCCATCAGCCCAGAGCCCGACGCGGGGCTCGAACTCATGGACCGCGAGATCGTGACCTGAGCTGAAGTCGGACGCTTAACCGACTGAGCCACCCAGGAGCCCCGATTTTCACGTTTTTAAGTAACGTCCATTTAGCCCTGCCCCACCGGAAACCACTGAGGCTGCAAAGTGGGCAGTGTCCCTCCAACATAAAGAATCAAAGTAAGCAAGGTGTCTCTGACACGAAGCTTTGCTGAAAATCAAATTTTGAGTTCCCAGAGACTCTGGCCCTGAGGCCTGTTACAACGCAGAAGTAAACGTGATAAAATCTTGTGACGGCACATCAACTCTCCGGTTTCTGTGCCAGCATAACATAGTAACGGATTTCAGACTGTTTTGCTATTTAGCTCTGAGCTGAGCGCTTATAATTTTAGCAACTCAGATAGTCCATATAAGAGTGAGAATTTTGTCACAATATTGTTGGTCTATGTGACAAGTTTTAATGGAGAAAAGGTTACATTTGCATATTCTCCAGTTCCATTAACATTTCTAAAATGAAGCCCAGTAACAAATGAGAGTTATGAGTTCGCTCCGGTAGAAAACCGTAGATGGTTCTTATTTCTGAGTCTTTACTCCGTCGTCTAGTTATATACGACAGCTGGCATGTCTCAAGGGTCCACACTGCATGCCAGATCCTGCTCCAAGGGGTTCGTATATATTATTTCTGATCATCCCACCAATACTCCCAGGTAGGAATTATTATCTCATTGTGAAAGATGGACTCAAAGCAAAGAGCACGCCAGCCAGTGGAAATTCAGCAGGAAACCAGAAGCAGACAGAAGGAGCCCAAGGCTGCAGAAAGTGTTCATGGTGGGTGGAGCAGGATTCGAACCAACTCTGACTGCATCCAAAGAACTTTTGCCCACCATGGCACTCTGCCTCTGGAGGGGGTAGGGGGCAAAACAAATCATTTCAAAGTGGCACATTTTCAGGCAGAATTTTTAGTATAAGCTAAAGCAGTGTCTCTCTTTACACTTAACGTTCTTTCGTGTCAGTAGCAGCTCTAATGTCAATAAACCCATCAGTAACAGGTTATTTTTAAAAAATTAAATGGCATTATATAAATATTTTAAATATGTGCGTATGTCCTTTAGAGCAATCTTAGGGTAACAATCGCTCGTATATATCTATCTATTGCTCCTAATACCTTGCCAACCACTTTCACGTTCATTATCTCATGTGTCATTTCAAAAGCTACCCCATGAAATAGGTGGTATTATTTGCCATATTAGATCCATGGAAACCAAGCCCAGCAAACAGTGAGGGACTTGAAGAGAGAAAGCCAGATGTTCAAGCTTGGAAGGCTTTCCTAGCTACTCTCGTACCAAATCCTGGGTCCATTCTACTAAAATAACCCAGGAGCAAAAGACTTTAAAACATGCTTGCTCAACACAAGTGATCAGACACACTTCATGTTTGGACTGGAGTTTCTCAGCCCTGGCTCTAATGACAGTTCGGGGATGGAGAATTTTTTCTTGTGCACTGTAGGATGTTGACCCGCATTCCTGGCCTCTCCCCACTGGATGCCAGGAACATCTTCCAGTTGTGACAACCAAAAATGTCTTAGGTCATTGCCAAAAGTCTGCTGTGGACAGTGTTTTAAACCTATTTTTTTAATTTTTTAAATATTTATTTGAGAGAGAGAAGAAAGACCGAGCACAAATGGGGGAGGGGCAGAGAGAGAGGGAGACACAGAATCTGGGCTCCAGGCTTTGAGCTGTAAGCACAGAGCCCGACGCGGGGCTTGAACTCGGGAACGGCAAGATCATGACCTGAGCTAAAGCTGGACGCCTAACTGACTGAACCACCCAGGCGCCCCTAAACATATTTATTTTTGAGACATTGTCTAAAGAAAAAAATCCTTCTTCTAGACGTTATTGCAAGGCAGTGATTACAGCAGCCAACACAGTTATGTGGTTAAATTTATCTATTTGAAAGCAGACAGCCGAGTTTTATTCTGGCTCCACCACTTAAGTTGGTACCATCTGTAAGTCAAATTTCCTCCTCTGTAAAATGAAAATAAACCACAGAAGGCTACTTAAGGATTAAAGAGTTAAGGCGTGTGAACAGGGAACCATGGCAACTGACTTTTAGTGCACTCATGTTGTTTCTTAAGGTTATTTTTCTGGCTGTTCTGTAAACCTAAACAAATCTGAATGTTCTTAGATTTCTTCTCCACAATAGTCACTGCAGACCAGAAACAGCATTGTTGCATTTGTATGAAAGGCCCTTTGTGATCTCATCCCAAACTTGCTTTCTAGCCCTGCCTCTACTATCCGGCCTCCCGGGCAGGCTTCCTCCACACAGCCTGTTTCTTAGGCATTCCTCAGCTAGTCTGAGAATGTACCTTTTCCAAATCCACCAACCCCTCCACAGCCCCGAACCTCTCCCTGTGCTGACCCTTTATTGGTGTGTGTCTTTTCCAGAACATCTTTGTCTTGTGAGCCACTCCTTGTCCTTGAGGATTAAGACCCTTATGCAAGACCATATCATATGCCAAATTCTGGTCCAAATGAGATGGACATTTTACTTCCTCTGGGCCTCCAGTTCTTTCTCTGGAGTCTGTCTCCATGGACAACAAAAAATCCGAGTGATCTAATTTAAGCGAAACCAAACCATTCTGGAAAAAGAGACTTGGATGTAAATCGTTCCCCCCCCCCCGAACTTATTGTTGAGGGGGTACACCTTTAGCATCACTCTTGTGAAATTGAGGAAGGCACTTGAAAACACTAGTAGTATCCTCTTAGACAGCACCTGCTGCTGTGGATAAGGCTGGGGAATGCCAGTTAGAATAAACCGGAAGCGAACTGCTCGGACGCACAATCCACTCCAGCATGATTCCTGGAAAGCTGGTTTAGGCTAAGAGACATCAAGTCATTTCAAACACTAATTTACCGTTGTCGTAAGTCTTACCTGGCTTTGTGCTCTCCCTCGCCCCCTTTCACTCTGTCCCAGAGTCCCCCCCCAGGGACCCCACTTTCACATGTTGTCATTGCACCAGAGGATTGGAGCACGGCAGCTGAGGGAATTTCTTCATGCTGTGGGAAAAACCCTTGTCCCCGTGAAGCTTACAGCAGAGAAAGGGCGGAGGGATGAATCATCGTAACAAAAACGATGGAGGGGAATTTCAGCCAGTTATAAGTGTGGTGGATGAAATATGGCGGTAGTAAGATGATATGAAGGGTCAGGCTTGTTTGCCTGGAAGCTTCTAGGAGATGCCCTCCGAGACATACAAACTAAGACCTGGTCAAGACAAGAGAGCACCATGCAGAGACCTGAGGGAGGAGCCTCCCCCAAAGTACCAGGATCTTGAGATGGGAACAGAAGAACTGTTTTCAATAGGAAGGAAGCAATTCAGGGAACTTGGTGCAGGAAGCTCAGGAACAGGGAGGAGTCCTGTGTGTGGGAGGTGGCTGTTGTCCTTGGTGCAGTGGGAAGCCACTGGAAGGTTTCGGTGACAGAATTACTGATGCATGGTAAAGACTGCACTGTTTGGCAGTATGGAGAGAGAGAGAGAGAGAGAGAGAGAGAGAGAGAGAGAGAGAGAGTGTGTGTGTGTGTGTGTGTGTGTGTCTATCTGTCTAGGTGTGTCAGGGGAGGGGGGAGCATTCCAGAATGACCAATTGGCCAGAGAAAAGATGTCAGTAGAACTGACGAAACACTCCCTGCCCAGATACTTCCTTCACTCTTTCCTTCATGCCTTCACTCTCCCAAAGCACATTTATGTAACGTTCATCATGTACCGGGGGTATTGTATGCTCTAGTGAGCAAACATGACCAAAAGAGCTGCGGTCCTGGCCTCAGAGAACTTACCACAGTGTGGAGACGGAGGCAGCGATGGGACGCAGTCCACAACAAAATGGAGGCACTACCGCCAGGCGTTGCATGGATGGACTCACGGAAGGCCTCCCTGAGGGAATCACAGGGAGCCCGGGGTCCTGAGTTTGAGTGAGAAACCGCTGGGCCAGGGCTGTTCCAGAACAGAGGTAGGCGAGAGCACCGTCCAGATGTCTGCCAGTGCAGGGAGCCCAGGGAGGCAGCGGGACGCAAGGCTGGCAAGTCGGGAGATGGCAAGCCAAGCAAAGGCCTCACGAGCCATGGGAATATCCTGGTCTTTATCCCGAAGACGGTGGGAACCACTGAAGGGCTTTAAGCAGGGAAGCAGCCCGATTAGTTTTGTGTTTGTGCCCAGTCCGATGCCTTAGGTAGGAAGAAGGGTGCGTGGGAGGTGACTGGCTTGGTCAGCGGGGTGAAAGGTGAGAATCAGGTCTGGGAAAAGAGTAGTGGGGCAGAGGGGATGTCTGGGATTCCAGAGTTTTCAGGGGAAGCTGAATAGCCTTTTTCCCCCTAGGCTCATGATTCCTTAGAAAGTGCATCTGCTCTGAGTTTGGGCTGTGTGTGTGTACATGTGCGTGTGTATATACATGCATCCACACAAACGAACCCGTGTGTGTGCATGTGTGTAGAGGGTCCCTCAGACTGTTCCCCTAGAGATCTTGTTCCAAAGATGTTACTGATATATGCCATATAGAGCAGTTACCATCCAGTTAATAAAATAGGCTCAAATGAATTCTTTACTAATCACTTTCCAATAGCACAGGCTCACCCGAATTCATCTTAGCCATCCAGTACCTATAGGACACTGCTAATCTTAATGTATAGGGTATTCTGTAGATTTTTATTTCATTTGAACAAAGAACACAATTTTACTTGGCTGCTATTCTGAGCAGAGGGGCTGTGGGTGCTATCTCGATGTTGCAGAAGTGGTTTAGAATCATGCGAGAGAAGGACATTAAACTTAAAGTAACACAAGCTTCCTGTGTTTTTAATCTGTAATTTCTGCTTTGATCACATAGCCAAAAAAAATTTAATAATTTTTCTGTTACCAGCAATCACTTATGGGTAGTTTGTAGCAGATGTATTACTGTACTATCTTTCCTTTTGAAAATATGTGTGGCTACCTAAAATTTTATGTCAAATTTATTAACTACTTAATGCACATTAAATCAAATGCTTGATCTCCCCAAGAAAAACTAAGCTAATTCAAAAGGAATCCCATTGACGATTGTCTTCAGAGCCGTGAAGGGAGTGCTAACACGTTTTAAGGTTTGCTTGACAGCCTCTATGGGTTGTGATAAAGGAAAGATAAAGAGAACAGGTTAGAATCTACGAGGACGCTTTTAACCTTTGTCTGTTCCTTCTCTGCCCCATTTTTTTGTGACTCCTCTTCTCCAACGACAGCACTGACCCAGCATCAACAACAGGATGGATGCTCTTGAGCTGTTTCTCTGGGAGTAGAGTGGTTATTGCCAAGCTATCTCGTTTGTCTTTCACCCTATCCTTTGGATAAATAGTACCCTTTTGTGGCACGTGGGGTCACCTTTTTATCTGCGGTCTCAGAGGTTGCTTTTTTATTTCTCTGTTAAAAATGGGTTCCCTGCTACAGGAATAGAATCCATACAATTGGCCCTGTTAGCCCCATGTCCTAGCTGGTTGAGCCGATTGACTTCATAAAACAATATTCATTTGCATGGTATAGTCAGTCTTGTGTTTTAGGGTGGACTTAAATGTCTCAGAGCATGTTTCTTAAATAAACAACCATCTTCTTGGAGTAGCTCAGATGTGAAAAGAAGCATGAAGGAGAAAAATGTACAGTGAAAAAATATATATTAACATTGTATGAATAAACCCAACTCTTGAACTTCCTTTTATAAATTCTTCTTGTTCCTCCACTTTTCCCTCTGGAGAATCGTTTAAAGAAGAGATAATGATAACAGTAACAGTAATAATAGTCAGAAAATAATAAAGAAGGCATCAGGTTCTATCACAACATTTTGGATTTTGGGTTGGACCCCATCCAGTTATATTTTCTCTTGTCTGATAGTTTAGCTAAATGCTGTCCTTGAATCAGACTGTTGAAACAATGTATTAGAAAACCAATGTGACCTTGAGGCGCCTGGGTGGCTCAGTGGGTTGGGCGGCCGACTTCGGCTCAGGTCATGATCTTGCGGTCCGTGGGTTCGAGCCCCACGTCGGGCTCTGTGCTGACTGCTCAGAGCCTGGAGCCTGTTTCGGATTCTGTGTCTCCCTCTCTCTGACCCTCCGCTGTTCATGCTCTGTCTCTCTCTGTCTCAAAAATAAAATAAACATTAAAAAAAAAAACTTAAAAAAAAAAAGAAAACCAATGTGACCTTATAAATTCTCCATTTAAGCCCAAGTTAAAAATGTGTATATTAATAAAATCATATGACACTTTAAGTCATTCTTTTTTCACAATCTTCATAAACATGTAACTTCAGTTGATACATTTAAGGTTTTATATGTATAGGGTGTGTGTGTTCAGCATACGTATGTAAGTGTATACCTACACGCACCTCCAAGCCATCAACTTAAGGACGTCTTTTCAGATTCTTTTAAGTGAATGTGCGTGTATAAAAACCAGACCAGCTATTTGTGAAATAGTTCCGTGTAAACTCAAGTACGTTTCATAAATGGGTTAAGCGCGTGTTAACACTGTGGTAGGATTTCTCTCTCATGTTCTCCTGCCTTCTCCTTGTTCAGAGAATTTGGATGGAGAGACCCAGAGCTACCGGAAGTGATCCAGATGTTACAACACCAGTTTCCTTCAGTCCAGTCTAATGCTGCAGCCTACTTACAGCACCTCTGTTTCGGAGACAATAAAATTAAAGCCGAGGTAAGCGCTACTTGGATTCTTAAGCGACTGGTGGTAGACTCGTCAGCACCGAGGTCTATAGAGTAGTGTTGAAAGGGGAAAGGAATAGGAAAAGCAAAGTTATGTTTCCAAAATTTAGATCCATATGTAAGACCGAAATGGCACCTTCTGATTAACTGGCGTGTGTATGCATAGTCTTCTTTTTTAATATTTGGATACTGAGAAGCAGATGACCAAATATACCTTCTAGTATTAACACAGGCAAAATGGTCAAACGCTGGACTTTTCATGTGATTTGCCTTCCTCTTCCCAATATCATCCCTGGAGTTATCTCTGCCTCTAAATCTTCAAGAAATAAAAAGCATCGTACGTTGTCTCCTCAACTTACAAGATTACTGCAGTCACCTGTGATATCATCTCTCCTTTCTGGAAAACTCACTTACAGGATGAGAACTCTAGGCAATAGATAAGCTTTGTGTTACAATCAAGGATTTTGAGCCATTTACAGAGTGACTAGGGAATATAACACGGGTGGATGTGGTCCAGGAAAGAATATATTGTCTGCACCCATTATGTAAACAATTGTTAACATGCTTGGTGTTCTTGGACTACTTTGTATATACACTGTGCTGCGTGGTATTTCTAGAAAATCACAGTGGTCGGCATAGCTCACTCTGATTTTTTAGACAAGGGACACGTATTTGCATTAAGCTGCTGAGTAATCAAATGTTTTAAAACAATTTGATAAGCTATAAAGAGTCATCTCCCTAGCATGGGAGCAGTTCTGGGGATCAGTCAAAATCGGTTTCAGAGTGGAAACAAGAAATTTAGAGATATAATTGCAATTTATTGTAGATTTTGCTTGCTTGCATTAGTATGGATATAGCCTAATGGCTTTTCATCATTTCTTTCTATCTTCCACTGGGACTTAGAGGACTTAGCAGAAAGGTCACGTGTCTTTGTGGATTGAATAAAGGGCAGTGGTTCTCAGCCAGGTGTGATTTTTGCCTCCCAAGAGATAGTTGACAACATCTGGAGACACTTGTGGTTGTCACAATTGGAGAGGACCGTGGCTGCGCTATCAGCATGTTATGGGTAGGGTTAGGGATGCTGCAGAACTTCCTAAAATGCACATGCACCGGGCAGCAACCACAGCAAAGAGTTATCCAGTCCCAAATGTCAACAGTGGTGTCAACAGTCACATAAAGAAAAATATTGTTCATCCAAGATAAGTTTAAAAATGCCAAAAATACTATTAAAATTATATAAAATGATCTACAAATAAAGCAAAGTTAAATTTGAGTTCTGTCCCCAATGGAAATTCTCTCAATCCTTCTATGCCTTTAATAGAAAACCAAAGAGTCACTCAAAATGAAGGACAGATTTCTGATTAGGGTATTACAGCCCATCATTTTTTTCAAGGTCACCACTTTGAGGGCTTCTTTAAAGGCCAGGGAAGCATTTTATTCCATTGTTGACATAAGGTTGGATCAGGGGTGTTGTGATGCACGCCCCCAAAAGCAGGAGGGTGGTTCCAATCTCAGGATTGATGACGCCCTGTGATACACCTGGAAGGTACGGAAAGTTGGGTGACTCACCTAACGAGGCTTATTGGCATGGTCGGCATGGCTCCTAAGTGGGACTGAAAACGTCTTGAGAGTAGGAAAGGGGGTTGGCTTGAGTTTTTGTGGTGATTATAGGGTGGAGCCAGTGTGAGGGTTCTCAAGTGTGGACAGGGGCTGGCGTGATTTGAACTTCCTGCTGATGCCGAAAGAGGAGGCATCCAAGCTTTCATATCACCTTGCTCAGATGTGGGCAGAGCAGGAGAGGGAGGCTTGAAAGCAGTCAGAAGCCAGACATCCAAAAGCGGAGTCTGAACCTTTATTATAAAGGATCGTGTGGTCAGTACAGACAGCATGGCCTGGGGAAGTGTGAAGTCACTGGTCCCACTGGCTCTGTCTACGTGCTCCTTGGACTGGCCAAAGCCTCTCAACAGCAGTGACTGCTGGCAGCTGGCCACAGACTTGGGTGTGGCCCCATCAGATGCACCTCTTGGCCCCGCGGTGGATCCGAGGTGGCACGATGTCAGGGGCGTTGGGGGGGGGGGGGACCGGGACACGCGTTGGCATCCAATAGACACATCCATCTCCCAGTGCTGCTTCCCTGCTCACCAGCTGTGCCTCCTGGAACAGCCGATTGTCCTTCAGCCCTTAAAATAGAGACGCCGATACCTGTACTGTGGAGTCTTTGTGGGGCTAAGTGACTTAATGTATGCTGGCCGCTTAGTGGTAACATATTCATTCATTCATATTCTTTTTTGGCCAGGAACAGTTAGAACATTCAAGTTACTTTATTTTATCTTTTCGATGTTCATTTTAAGTTATTTTACTCTATTTAAAATACAAGTTATTTTATCGTATGTATATATATATGTCTGCATGTGTACGTGTGCTTATTTTCCTAATTTGCCGTGGGTGCCTTTGTCCCCTCTTACTGCCTGGAGATCTTCCAGCAACTGGCTCTCGGAGGAGGGGCTCATCTGGTGGGTGTCAGTGCTCCACTGCACCCCCAAAGATTCCAGATGTGGCCAGGACCTCAGGGTAACGTTGGCCGCGTCCCCGGGAGCCTGGGATGGGGAGGAAGGGAAGAGTGGTGTAGGACCGAGGGCACAGTCTGCCACCACGGTGGGCAGGGACAGTGCACGTGCCTAAATAAAACCCAAAGTGAGCCATCTGAGTTTCCCTGTCTCGCTCCTCCACTCACGTGGGGAGCACACATATGTACACACACACGCACGCACACACACACACACAGAACCTCTGGAAGGGATTTTGCACAGTTCTGTTTTGCTCCCTCATCCTAACTCAGGGCCCAAGCCAATAGTAGTGGTTCTCCCTTCGTGACAGATGGCTGCCTGTCATGTTCTCATACACAAGTATTGATTTTTGTAATTACCTGTTGTTCAAATACTAATCCTGCAGGCACTCGCCTTTCCAACGTACTCAGTCCCCCAGTCTTTCTATTGCATTTTATTGAATTGATTTAGCCCTTCAGTCTGCATTTCATTATTAGTATTGACTTTGCTCACACAATGGATAGACCATTGAGCAAAAGGCAGAATTAAATCTCCTATATGGGGAGGGTCATAAATCATGCCTTTCTCATTCCTCATTCCAGTGCTTGGTACGGTTTTCGTGTAATGAAGCCAAGAAACTCAGTGCTGTTCAAAATGATGCCGGATATTATAGGCACAAAGTTGAGAATTTGCTTCCATAAATCAGCAGATGAAAGCCCCTTTTCTAACTTTTCCTCCTGGTCTGGTGACCGGCGGATTTGCTGGATTGGTGGCAGCCTCCCAGGAGGGGGTGGCGCCCCGGGGAAGGAGCTGGGGTGGGCAGCTGGCAGCCACCAGGGACCGAGCTGGAGTCTGAGGGCCAGTGGGGGACCCAGCTTAGAGCGTTCAGTTACAGATGAGACAGGAGGGTGCTCCACAAACTGGACCTCAGATCAGAACAGAAGTGGTTGAGGAACAACTAAAGAGACCTGGGAAGGAAAAAGGGTAAGAATAGATAGGGTCTGGGCTGTTGCCACAAACACACTGAGTTTGCGCAGCTCGTTTTCACAGACTGATGAACATCTGATACGTCGCTGCCCTCCTGCTTCAGGGCAGGGGTAGCAGTGGCACCGACGGGTGTCAGTACTATTTGAACTGTGTCTCGTATACGTTGTCTCCTAGACTGTTGGGACTGTCACAGTAAATTGAGCGGTACATAATCTCTGGAGTTGTTTGACGTGAAAACTTGCTCATGTGCGTGTATCACCGGCATCTTTTAGGAGGTACCCGGGTGATAATCTCTTAGTATTTTTCACAAATGCTTCCTTCGTTCTTTCTGGGCGCTCCCCAGTTAAGAATATTAAGATTATCCATCGACTCGGGGATGATACTAGGTGCCTCTCATGGGTTCTAATGATTCGAGTTTCTTTATGTTGCTCCTCCTGCTTTGTCCCCGTTTCTGCCCATGCACACGTTAGGACAGGTAGGCACCCCATACTTGCACGTGGACAACCATGCACCAAAAATGAGCATAATATATATGCTGTAGGGCAGCATTCAAGATAATATGTCTCCTAGAAATTAAAAAAAATCTATTTTCACAGTTTCAAGTGAGAAGGACTCTTCTTAAAATTAAAAGACATTAGCTGTTTTAATTTATGATGAACTAAGGAATTAAATTTAGTGGAAGTGTAAAATTAATAAGTATTGAAGTGTTAAAATAATTTTAAGATGTATTTTCTTCTCAACATGGGACCATTCCTTTAAACAACATACCTTTTAAACAAAACTGGAGCTGTATTAGTAGAGTGTTGTTATTAACTGACCGTGTTCATTTCTTTGTGATGGAAATGGCCGCTGACCACTGCTAATGAAGATTTTTAGGGTTTTGACCTGGTCACCTCTTTTTAAAAAAATTTTTTTAATGTTTAGTTATTTTTGAGAAAGAGAGACAGAGTGTGAGCAGGGGAGGGGCAGAGAGAGAGAGACAGAGAGACAGAGAGACAGAGAGACAGAGAATCTGAAGCAGGCTCCAGGCTCTGAGCTGTCAGCACAGAGCCCCACATGGGGCTCGAACCCACAAACTGTGAGATCATGACCTGAACTGAAGTCAGATGCTTAACTGACTAAGCCCCCAGGCACCCCTGGTCACCTCTTTTTATATGAGAAATTAGCTTCAGCTATCAAATCTGCACCCCAAGTATTTGAAGAGCTTGCATATTAAACACACATTTCGATAATAAGCCTGATTCCTCTAGGAAAACAGTGCTGATTTTACTTTCCTAATTCCCAACACACCTCTGGGAAGTTGCCTTAGCATCCTGGCTCCAATCAAGTATTTTTTGGTGTTGTTTTTAAAGAAATGGCATTGTCAGTTCTAGTGGGGAAAAAAAAGTTTACCAAAGCCTATTTTAGGTTGGTAGAGGAATTGAATATTAATAATATATAGATCCTATTTTTAAGGAACCCACAACCTACCAGACAAACAACATACAAACCAGGTAATATGGCACCGTGTGTTAAGCACAGTGGTGACACAAAACCCAGCCTGTGGAGTCAGAGAAAACTGCCTGCTTCCTAAAGGATTACACTGAATTTTAAATGAGAAGTTGCAAGAAGAATATAGCCTAAGCCATACCCACTTAGAATTAATGGAAGACGGCTTGGATTTGGGGATATCAGTCCTTTGGAGTCTGTGTGTGTGTGTGTGTGTGTGTGTGTGTGTGTGTGTGTGTGTATGCATGTGTGTGCACACGCATACACATATCCATGTAGTTTCAATGTGTTTGTACCATTTACACTAATCTATTTTTCCAAATTGGCACCATCTTTCTTGAGTGATGATAACATAGAAATTGGTTTCAAAAAAAAGAAAGAAAGAAAGAAATTGGTTTCTGTGTATACCCATACCATCCCCCTCCCCCGTAATTTTTATTTTATTTGGAGTGATTTAGAACATTCCATATGTTTAAAAAAAATTGACTTGTTCCTGTCTACTACACTTAAAGACCTTCATCATTTCTATTTTATCCTGGTTCTTTCTACCTCATATAGTTCGAGAGGAGGTGCAATCCATCTTTTCAGTTGATTACCTTTGAGCCATTTCTTGTCTTCTTCATCATAAATTGTTCTGCATTTTTAAAGAAAGAGCCTCTATTAGTTGCTCGATGTGAGTCGAGAGTGTACCACTGAGTTACAAACACAGGCTCTGGAGCCAGGCTGCCTGCCCTTGAACGCTGACTCTTCTGCTTTCTAGCTCTGGGATCTTGGGCAAGTTTCTGTACCTCTCTGAGCATCAGACTCCCAGACCATCAAATGGCACGGAGAATCCACATCACTGCAGCGAGGAGGCGCATAGACCGCCAGCCAGCATAAGTGCTTAAGGAATGTGGGTTATTGTTAGTGTATGTTGAAAATATAAACTAAGGAAGTCTCTTCCAAACTGTTAAATGTAAAACCAGTCTCCTCGTGTTAGAGACAGAATGGTTTATATATTCTGCTTTACTTGTATTTTTACCATTCACATTTTGAAATCTACTGTTGTCAACTAAAGAAATGGAAAGCACATGTTGTGTGTGGCTGTATGCCAAGCCACTGTTGAAACGAGTGGATTCAACCACGGGGCCTTTAGGAAGTTAGAATCAAAGAACCATTTTCGTGTGGCAACATAAAACAACACACAAACGGGTCCAAATGCTTCACACACTGATACTGTGTGGAGGTGGAACTCAGGAGTACGTGCATTCGGCAGACATTCCCCGATCAGCTGTAAAGTTCCAGGCTCTGTTCTTGGCCCTGACATCCCAGCAGTGAACACACAGGAGTCAGGTGAGCCACTGGGAGGCAAGAATGAACAAAGATGGAAATCTATGACGTGTGAGATGGTGTCATGAAGAAAACACAGCATGGGAACTAGGGTAAGGGGTGAGGGCATGTGGAGGCAGGGATCACTGCAATCTTACAGAAGGTGATCGGGAAGGTCATCTCTGAGAAGCGGTGCTGGAGCAGTGCCCGAAGGCTGAGAGAAAGAGAGAACCATGGAGTCAGCTCTCTGAGCAGGAGTGTTCCATGCAGAAACCAGATAAGCCCAAGACAGGAGCGTGCTTGTTTGTGTACTTTCTTGTGGCTGCTGTAACAAAGTACCACAAACAGGGTGACTTAAAACAATAGAAGTCCAAGGCCAAGGTGTCGGCAGGGCCAGGCTTCCTCTGAGACTCTGGGTAGAATGAAGAACCCTTGCCTCTTCCAGCTTCTGGTGGTGACCCTCAATCCTTGCAATTCCTCGGCTTCTAGCTACATCCCTACAATCTGTGCCTTTGACATCCCAGGGCCTTCTCTGTTTGTGAATCTGTGTGTTTCTTCCCCTCTCTTATAAGGGTAGCAGTCATATTAGATTAGGGCCCACCCTGATGATCTCATCTTAACTTGACTACATCTGCAAAGACCCTATTTCCCGCTAAGTCACATTAGTTAGGATTAACCTATCTTTTGGCTGGCACAATTCAACTTATAATGAGGAGCAGCCAGAAGTGTGGTTGGAACATAGAGAGAAGGCTAGAAGATGAGATCAGAGAGGTAACTCAGTCCAGGGCTGCGTTACATAGGTCTGGCAAGCTGAAGGTCTTACCATCCACGAAGAGAAATCCGGGGCCTGCTTTTTGGCAGAGTGGTTGAGAAAGCAGTGCATTTCAAGAAAGAATGCTTGGAGATTTTTGGAATCCATTAAATGGCCACAGGAGAGGGTAGCTGGTGATAGGAAAGATCGGGAGAAGGTGAGTGTATAAATGAGGTGGGTAGGATTGCCCCGGCCCATGTAAAAGGGTGTGCTTGTAAGAGGCAGTCAAAAAAGGAGGAAGGTAACCTCAGGTGGCCTCTTGGAGTGACCGCAAAGTGGTTAAGAAAAGTGTGATAAAAACAAAGTGACTTGCTAGATCTGAAAGAAGTCTGGGTAGCTTCTGAGAGGACTCTAGTGTCGAGGACAAAGACTTAGAATCTCAGCGAGTGGGAGGGATGGAGGGGGCAGACCATGACCTTCCAGGACAACAGTATGAGAAGTGGCCCGGAGGCAGAAGGGGGAGCGTGAGGAGTGGGTGACTGGGAAGGTAGTAGTGTCCTATGCACGCAGCCGGCAGGAAACAGCTGAGTGACAGGTGGTGGGTCTGCATAAAGAAAAAGGGAGAGACAGTGACCCTAACACACGGAGCTCTAAGACCTGTTGCCAGAGTGATCCATGATCTCATTGCATTTAAATACCACCATGGCGGAAAGAGAGAGTACAGAGTGTGATAAGGGCTGGGCGCACTGGTCGGAAGACGGAGATTGACTCTGGGTCGTGGGGAGGAGTTGGCACCGTGGAGAAGTTCAGGCTTCCCAGGGATTTCAGCTCTTGTGGACACAGGAGAGGCGGTATAGGACCCATGCCGAGCACCGCTGCGCCCGGAAGCTGGGACTGAATGAATGAAGACAGCCCAACATACGTGTTTTTCGTTTTCACGAAGGCTTGGTCTTTCACACATGACAAGGGATAGAAGAGGGGGAATCGTGAGTTTTTGGACCAGTGCTTCCAGCAGAAAGGCCCATGAGTCACCCTCAGTGGCATAGATGGCAAGTAGACAGTATTGCTAACAGGCTGGGACAGAACTACAGCTAAGAAGGACAGATAAGCTCGCACAGACGTTTGCATCCAGCTGGTGGCCATGCCCCCGTGCTGGGGGCGCTGAGTCAGAATCGCGGCCTTTTGGAAAATGTGGGGAGAAGCAGAGACAAAGGCATCCAGAGGCACCAAATAGTGGCAGTGCAGTGGCCTTCCGTACTTAAGGGCAAATAGGACCTGAGGAAATGGCCAGGATGTCTGGGGCTCGGTGGCACTTTGTCCATCCCTGCCACATACCTTCCATCCACGTCCTGTGCTTCTGCCTCTCTGCCCTGCTGGTTCCATCTCTTGCCCCTTTGAGCTCTTCTCACTCCTCCTAAATTTGCGCCTGTCACAGCCCCCATCACCCATCCAGAGGTTTGTCCTGGCCTTGGTGACTTTTTTCCAAGTGCTGAGGAGACCGAGGGCTTCTCTGGCCCAAGGTCTCTCCTCCCCGGTGTCAAGGGATCAGACGTCAGTGTGACAGTTCTGTGTGACTCACCTGATAAGTGCCTTCTGCTGGCCCCAGGGGTCACCGAATAGACACAGCAGCAGGGATGGTCCCCCATTAGGAAGTAAGTCGATCTGTACCAGAATCCAGTTCAAAGAGGGCCCAGTTCTTGACAGGAAACTCCCGCAGTAGACACAAAACTGGTTTGGTGGCCTCTTCCATTAAGAAGTTGAACAAAAGGGGTACCTGGGTGGCTCAGTCAGTTGAGCATCCCACTTTGGCTCAGGTCATGATCTCATGGTTTGTGGGTTCGAGCCCCGCATCGGGCTCTGTGCGGACAGCTCAGAGCCTGGAGCCTGCTTCGGATTCTGTGTGTGTATCTCCCTCTCTTTCTGCCCCTCCCCCCCATACACTCTGTCTCTCTCTGCCTCTCAAAAATAAAGAAAACTAATAAAAAAATTTTTTTTTCAGTTTAACAAGAGACCTGGGAAAGAGAAGCAAAGCAAGTTGGGAAAAGACTGGACATAGGACGGGAACAGCCCATAGTTTGTAGGTGGCAGTGAAAACTGAAGACTCACGTCTCATTTCCAGACTGGCTGTCAGCTTGGCTTCCAAGCTGGTGACTTATCTGGTGCCACCAGAGCACAGGGCGGGAGAGAGCACAGAGGTTCAGTCAGATCTAAGGAGCAAGGACCGTGTTTCCTCTAGTTTAAGGTCCCTTCAAGGAAGGCCAACTATGGCAGGAGAGAAGAGACAGCACGCGGTGAAGGAAGCCATGGGCATCAGAAGTGCAGTGGGGGACAGAGCCACCTGCCACACACGGTCTATAGCTGTGGGCCACACAGACGGAGACCAACGTTCAGAGACAGCCTTGGGCACCTGGGTGGCGCAGTCCGTTAAGTATCCAACTTAGGCTCAGGTCATGATCTCATGGTTCAGTTCGTGAGTTTGAGCCCTGCATCGGGCTCCACGCTGGCAGTACGGAGCCTGCTTGGGATTCCCCTTCTCTCCTCTCTCTCTGCCCCTCCCCCACTCACGCTTTTTCTCTCTCAGAATAAATAAATAAAACTTAAAAAAAAAAAAGATGGCCTTGGGGTCTGCCTTTATGTGAAGAAACCTCTCTTCTCCCCCTCTTCCCCGCCAACAAAAGTGGAAGAACAAGGTGGCAGGAGGAAGGTGGGAAGCTTGCCCACCCCCCGCCCCCTGCGAGGGGAAGCTGGTAACTTGTCCAGTCCTCAGGGAAGGTGGGATATTGGAGGAGGGGGAGGGAGCCAAGACCGAAGTTGTAAGTTGGATAGGCTTCATTCTTTGAAACTGGAATGAGACTATTTTCATAACCAAAAGTGAATGAAAGTTAAGGAATCAGACTGATGTGTTGAAATGTAACCAGCCTACAGTGAGAGTCCTAATTAAAACCACCAGGTACAGAAGGTTCTCTTTTCAAGACAGTGATGAGTCAGAGAGCTGTCTCCAAAGCTGGGTCATGACTCGGGAACAGTGATGCAGCAGGTATTTTTTTTTCTAATCTCTGACAGTTCCTTGCTGCGTTTGCTAAAATTTGCTCTAGGTTATTTTAACTTTTGTTTCTTCTTTGGGCCATGCTCTTCTTCTATTTTAATGGGTTGTCTTTGTACGTGCCCACCCGGGGAATGGTTTGTATCCTTCCCAGTAATGAACAAAAGAAACAAATGACCCATCCGAATGTCAGTCGATTCCTGTACGTATCACAGGTGGAGCCAGGCTCTAACCAGAGGCCTCTCGCCAATGATTTTTCTCTCGGCAAATGTCTGAATGGGATCTCCTGCATCATAATTTAGAAAAGAAGATCTGTAACTAAAGAACCAATCCTTCCTTCAGGGGCACAGACCAGCTTTATGTCCAACATCAACCTCAGCTGACCTTTATGGTAGCGTCCTTTTCTTCACTCCTGGGAGAGGTCGCAGAAGAACCTTGACCTCTGTCCTCCTGCTGACCCTTGGCTCCTGAGGGCTGCCGACTTGCCAACATTGGCTTTGTTTCCTATTGAGCAATCTCTCAGCTGTTGAACCAAGGAGGAGGCGTTCTGTTGGCCTGTCATCCTTTTGATCTTTCCCTTCCAGTCTCCAGGTTTTCCTGGCACACAGACCAGAGAGAACGTTTTGTCAGGATGCTGATACAAACGACACGAGACCCCTCCACGCCAGGTCTGTGCACACGTGGCTTATAGCGTGCATTCCTTCTCCCTCCCCAGATTCCATTGCAGTTCGGTGCTTTCCTTTATTTCAGCAACCTCTGTTCTGTTAATCCACTGTAAGTAAATGATCTTGCACGTGCCCTTTTTTGAGCCTCTGACTACTTACTTCTCCAGCTTCACCAAGGCTATTTCTCCATTTCATTCTGAATCTCCTCATCCTGATGGCACTTGCGAATGCGTTAGCGACCTGCTCTCTGCACACTTGGATGCACCATCTTGGAAACCTTTAACATGGCGGGAGTCAGATCCCATGGAGGACAAGAGCCCCCTGACTTCAACTGTTGCCTCAGTTGACGAGAGTGTATGCAAATTTCTAATCCCCCATATTTCAGCCACTCAAAATCAGATTCTTATTGGAAGAAATGTGTCTTTATACCACCACTGTCCCATAGATGTTTTGTTACGTCTCTTCCCTATTGGGTGCACTTCATCATTACCAATTTTTTTTTTAATGTTTCAAGAAAAGCTGTAGGTGATCATTATAAGATGACTATTCTTTCTTGGTAGTTCCAGTGCACTTTTTAACCAAACCTCTAATATAAGTGAAAGAAAAAAAAAAACATCTATTTTGTTAAGAGCCCTTCAAAATTCAAATTGCTCTCCTGTATTTACAATCCTTTTTAATTAATTTGCCTCTTGAATAAAAAGTAAAACACTGAGTAGGCATTAGGTCTTTTGTTATTTGTATTTAACTTTATGTATGCAAAGAATTCTGCATTTCCTTCGAATCTATAAGGGCGGCCTTCAGTTTCCAAAGATTGCTTGAAAGAAAGTCTTACAATTGACAAAGTATTTCCCCTGGAAACGTGGTATATAAGAAGACCAGCCTCCCCAGGACGGCTCACAAATGCCTCATTAACCCAAAATATATGAATTATAACAGTGGGTGAATAATACTGTATAATATCCAGTCTCTTTGTATTCGTGGGGGAAGGCAAAAAAAGTGTTCTGAAGGCTAGGAATTCATCTCTGGCATTCTACTGCTTAGCACCCAGTGCTCCCCACACAGTCCCTGTGGATTCTGGGGGGAGAATGGAGACCATCCTTACTGCAAAGCATAAGCGATGGAATCTGCTGTCTGGACCAGGGGCCCAAGGAAGGCAGAGTCAGATGAGAGGGAGCAGGGAGACAATGGCAGAGCCATTTCTGGAAGGGGTGCATAAGCTCTCAGAGACCCTAGTGTGTGGCCAGAATGAAGGGGATCCGAGGATGAAGGACAGAAACTGGAGACTGGAAAATAGAGGTGAGGAGTGGACACTCCTAGCCGCACTACGTGCAAATCCCAGTGACATCCCCCGGACCTGATTGGACTCTCCCTGCCACTCCCTTCCTTTAATTCCACTTCTCCTACTGTCCTTTTCTGTTGCTACCTCCTGTAGCCAGTTTCTCTTTTTTCTGGTCCACAAGGGAAGAAGATCATCTTCCCAGCTGCCCCCTGTTCTTTTGCGTATAATGCAAATACACTTGATCCTGACATTTGACTAGATCCCTCCTACCCTCACAGGCGATAAGCGTACCAGGAATAAAAGGTTTCCCTCATAAACATCACACTTCTAGTTTTCATTCACATCTTGAGGACACAAATAATGTCACGTTGGTAAATGGTAAAATGGTGGCGTGTACATTTGGGCAGAAAGCTTTCCTAAGATTCTCTCATAGATGGAGCTGTCTGGGGACTCCCCAGGGAGCAGCCAGGTGGTGCTGGGGAAGTGGGGTGAGAACTGGGCCCCCTATTTGCAGGCTGAAATAGCCCCACCCTATTCCAAGAGATGTTGAAATCCGATCACTGGGAAAAGCACTCTATCAACAGAGACTGAAATTTCATCAAAGTTCTTTCAGTAAAGGGTGTTTTCTGAATTCATGTTACACTGGCTGTTTCTTCTTTCTGTTGACGACGATAACCCAGAGTCACCCTGTCCATACCGCACGTACAACTAGTTATTTCCAGTGGTCCCCTAGAAGGTATCTCTGTTCGGCAGCACACCCATCAGCTCTGGCATGGAAGGCACCATTTCTTTCCTCTCTTGCTGCTCCTGACAGAGAAGGTGCCTCATGCCCATGGAGGCAATGACGGTACCCACAAGCAAGCCACCGTTTTTCCAGTTGCTGCCTCCTGTATCGGCCTGCCAAGCACGCCTGACGCTATCACTGTATTTCACCCAACTCTGTCACTCTTCCCAGGCACCGTTGCCCCTTCTAATGACTACCATCATCCCCTTGCATCAACCATCGCTTTTATGGCACATGTGATAGATCTTTCAAAGGCTAAAAATGTCAAAAGCAGTGAGAATATCTCTATACCACTCCTGATTGGGGGTTTCTGATTTTTTCGCATGGCTAAAAATAAGTAAAGTAGAGACCACTTACTTATTTTACTTACAGCCTCCAGATTTTGTGTGGTCCACATAGGACTCCGAGGGAGACTGATCCAAGAGTTAAAAATCACGATCTGTCTAGAATTGTCCCTCTTCCCAACCATTAAGTCTTTGCTACTGGATCCAGCTGCCTGGTCCTCCCTTCTCTCAGTTCCACCTACAAACACATATCTGGAATCTAGCCCGTAGACCTTGTTGGACATGCCCCAAAAGGTCTAAAGAACAGCAGATGCAGCATTTAGGCTCAACCCCCTTGCCATGTACTTGAGTTTGCAGAGAAACTCAGCCATACAAAGCAGAAGAATGTGTCTTATCTCCAGCAGGTAGTGATTAAGCTCCCCAGCCTCCCAGATTCTTATGGGGTACACACAGCACTATTAATATCAACCATGCAGGTTAAGTGTCAAAAGTGATATTGATACACAGACTCTTAAGACCGTTTGGGGCAAGCATGGAAACTGAAGGAAAGGAGATGATTCTATAATGCCATCTTGGTGGCCAGATGATCCTTAGTAGGAGACCGTACAACGTTGTATATGTAAAGGAAAAGAACTATTTCAGTGGAACGTGTCCACTATCCCCTTGATTATAGGTGATCTGCAACATTATGTTGTATAAAAATTAGAATCCGAAGGAAAAAGGTTGCTTCCATTGGCTCTTACCAAACAAGCAGGGATATCTGAGGCTTTTAACAAGGAAATAAAATCTGACCTATAAAAAAAATATGAAAACTGAACTTGGCATGCCAGTATCTCTGTTGCAGACAGGTGTGTCAGAGATGTGATGAGTGGACTTACCTCTTGGTAGAATGTTCTCTTTAAAAGAGTAATCTGCCTTCCTTTATTCTCATCTGTCATTATTAGGCATGTCCAGAGGGCCATGGAAGTGGGACTCTAGAAGTTTGGGGGCATAGGAGCAAGGCAGTTTTTCCAAGGAATATAGGCAAGTGTTCAGGTAAAAATTATTGCCAGGGATACGGACACAGAGTGAGCCAAAGACTAGTAGTCTCCAGTGAATATTAGTGATATCAGAGTTTAAGTAGAATAAGACTTAATCACAGGTGGTGGCTTGCAGCCAAATCCAAGACCATGTCCCTCTGGCCTGGGTGAAAACTGTGATGTTGGAGACTTACCGCAAGGGTAGAGTTACCTGTATTTTCTCCAACCCCATCATTGCCCCTCGTAAAAGGCAATATCGAGAACCGGAAGCCAACTTGATTGATCTGTGACCATGCCCCAAATCAAATGGGAGAAAATACCTTTATGACTCAAACAATGGATGGTAGCGTGATTTGAGGAGCCCTCTCTAAGAAAGTCGTCATATTTCTTAATGTTATAATAAGTGGAAGGTGCCCAAGAGAAAGTTAAGGCGCTGTAGCCTGACTTTGCATAAAGGGGGCATTTGGATCCTGTGGTTAAACTGGCATAAATAGTCATGAGAAAATGAGGACTCATAAGCTATGGGAAAGCTGGGCAAAAATGGAGCAGGGCAGCCTAAGACAAATTAGATTTGGGAGGTGTTTGTATGGTCATTAATAAAAGAAGGAAACCAAATACAGGTTATATTCGCTTTTTCTTGCCACTGTAACAAATTAGTACAGACTTAGTGGCTTCATACAGCAGAACTGTATTAAGGGAGGTCAGAAATCTGAAATCAGTTTCACTGGACTGAAGTCCAGGTATGAGCAGGGCTATGCTACACAGCCCTGTATGGAGAACCAGTTTCCTTGCTCTCCCAGCTTCTGGAAGCTACCAGTGCTCCTTGGCTGTGTGGCTTCTTCCTCCACCTTTCAAGGTTATTCCAACCTCTGCTTCCATCATTACATCTCTCTCCTCTGACTCTGACCCTCCTGCCTCCATCTTATAAGGACTCTTAGGATTACCTTGGGCCCACCCCGATACTCCAGAATAATCTTCAATCTCAAATTCCTTAATTTAATTACAGCAACCAAGGCCCTTCTGCTCTGTGGGGTCTTTATATGTAATATATTCACAGGTTTCAGGGATTTTCCCATCTTTGTGTGAGGAAAATTATTTAGCCTACCACATAAGTCCTTGTTCACTGATAGATAAACTTAAATGTCTTTCAAGAAAAACAAAATCCGAATAGGTGTTCTTCCCTTTTCCACAAAGTTCTAGAAAATTTCTGGTATTTGTGCTTCACTGATCTGCAAAAGACCCTAATGGAGGCTAAGAAAGACATGAAACACAATAATCCTGGGGAAAGATTTGAATTCAACTCTTGTAATGGCAGAAGGAACAGATATGAGTGGAAGGAATTATAGCGTAAAGAGGGGTGAGGAGGACCTAGTGGCCAGGTAGCCCTCTGCAGGAGGGTGGCGGGAGGTCACTCTTGTCACATTCCGAGCAGGAGAATTGGGGACCCATGCTGAGGCCTGTTGGATTGACAGAAGGCTGGGAAACCCTATTTTCTGAGCTTAATCAATGAAATTTTGCCTGGCCATTGTACTAAAGAATTGGAGGTTGTTTGAAGGGAGCATGGAAAGGTAGCTGTTCAAAAACAAAAGGTGACTATTCATACCACTGGCCCAGACATAGCACATGTGCAGACCACAGTGAGTTTAGGCTCCATAACACATGAGAGGAGCAGCTGTGGTAAAATGATGCTGGAAGCCAGTTGTGAGTGTATAAAGTCATGAGAGTCCCTTGGCAGCCAAGAGCCAACATTCTCAAAACTAAACCAAGAAAGATTTCTTGGAGAGGTTCTGGCAATTTCCGCATTAACATGGGGACAACACCTGGCTCACAACACCTCCTTATATGAAAGACTTACTTGACCAAAGCAGTCAACTTTTCTAGATTAGCTTTGTAGACTATCAGGATCTAAATAGAATGGCTCTCCCATTCTGTTGGGAGAATACTATTCATACTGTCAATGGCTTTGACAGTATCCAATATAGTTCAAGTTAATAAGGAAGCTCGATAGGCACTAGAGAGTTCAGTGCTGTCATTGATCTGGAAATTTTTTTTCCCAATCCCAGTTTCTAAGGAAAAAAAAAATCTCGATTTGCCTTTACCTGAAAGACCATAGATTCTATTTTAACGGTTCTTGCACAATGATATGTTAATTCCCTCACCAGTAACCAGAATTCCTATGAAGGGACTCAAACTTACTGGTGTAAAAGATATTCTAATCTACAGCTTTGATGATTAATGATAATTGGGCTTACAGAAGAACAGGCTGACAAATGGAACTGGCATAACTCATGACAAAGTGAGACTAGCTTGTAAATTCTGCAGATTTGTAACGGGGTAAACTAACAGAAAATTTGAAGAATCAGGGATCTTTCCCAAATGATGAAAAATATTCCCCAGATGCACCCCTAAAATGAATAAGAAATGTAATACTTGTAGAACTCCGTGGTCCTGGAGAAGTCATATATTTGGGGATATTATAAAATGACCCCAAAGAGCAGAAGCTTCTTTAGGTATTCAGTGGATAAGAGTACTGAGTGTAACCGTGAATGCCTAAGGTGTACAAGGTGCTTTCCCCAAACTGTGACAAATACTCAAAGAGGTTGGAACATCATGCCCAAAGCCAGTAGGGGCAACAGAAAAACAGCCTGAAGGCTGACCATGCTGACTGAGTCTCCACCATTAGATATTCACTTTTTGAAATGGCAAGTGGCTTGCTAATAGAGATTGCTTGCATCCCTGAAAGACATTTGAGACCTAGAATCCCTGTTAGACGTTGGAGAACCTCAGAAAACACTGACAACTTAGAGTCTGTTCCAACACTCTGATTAAATGCAGGGTTTTGCTGAAACACTCTTTTTTTTTTTTAATTTTTTTTTTCAACGTTTTATTTATTTTTGGGACAGAGAGAGACAGAGCATGAACGGGGGAGGGGCAGAGAGAGAGGGAGACACAGAATCAGAAACAGGGTCAGGCTCTGAGCCATCAGCCCAGAGCCCGACGCGGGGCTCGAACTCCCGGACCGCGAGATCGTGACCTGGCTGAAGTCGGACGCTTAACCGACTGCGCCACCCAGGCGCCCCAAAACACTCTTAAGTGTGGTTATACCAGAGGCATCCACCAGATGCATGAACAGGATCCCTCATAACTGAGATTCTCCTGCTTTATCTCCTCTGGTGTTTCACCCTCGGTGGAAGAAATCATGGGACTGACCTGCGATACCTTGTCAAAGCAAGTCCAGCAGTAACAGGACTTGGAGGCAAGAACACTAAACAGTGGAGAAGGAACACCTTTGGGGGGCTGCCTCCTTCCAATCGCTTTTATAGGAGAGTTAACTTGAATAGAACAAAAATCAAAACCACAGCGCCAGAGCGTGTCTTCCTAGTTGGCCAGGTTGTATTCTTTTGAATGACCTTTTGAAAAGGTGCCAGTGACAGTGAGTCATTCGTTACTCATTTAGACAGGGTCAACCATCCAGTGTGCAACCTGCCACATTAAGAAGACTTTTTCCTTCGACTAAGTTTGTTGGCTTTATCATACGATTCCATTTCATCTTGACCACTTGGTCTCAAAAGCAAGCGTGCTGATCATACGCTGGGAAAGTGCCAACTCTCATGAAAATCTCCTTTCAACATTTTCAAAGTAAATCGTAATTTCCTTAATTTTCTCATTCAGATTTGCCATTTCCCCACCCCTGCAGAGATGGGCATCTATATTAATAAATACCACACAATTTCTCATATTTTCTTTAAAAGTTTCCAAAGCTGATGTTTTCCCCTTTTTTGCTAAGTCTACAAGATCTAGATTTAATTTTTCTGCTATAAGAGAGGAATCAATAGATGATAATTTGTTTTGCAATTTAGATTTTTTCATTTTAGTGTCCTAAACCCTGAAAAGTGTCAGCAGAATGTGAAGATTTTGAATTACGAATAATCTTCCTTTTTGTTCTGACTTTTATCTGTCTCTCTACCATTGAGCCCAAGTTCATCTAATGGAAATTGGATATTCAGCCATGGGCATGAGTACTACATGATTTCGCATGATTTTATATCTTTTTTGCATTAAGGAAAACAAGCCATCTGCATATCTATAATTAGCTAATATATTCAGCATTGGCTCCTATAAACAAGATGCAGGTGTAAGTAGTGCTGAAGCATTTTGTGCCTAGGGTTGGCTTTTACTTGTGGGAAAAATTACTCTCACTTGTGAAATAAAAAGATAAGCGTTAGAAGAAAAACCTTTTTAATTGTGTAAAATGTTTGCTGAACTAGTGGCCTATTTATAGCTGTATGATATTCCAAGATCTCGTCTTAGGTACCAGAAATCTTTGTTCTTAAGTACTAATTTGCTTGGCATATGACATTTGTGCCGACAGGTGGACTGTAAAAATTGGCTTTGTTTCAAAATTGTGAAGTTTAGGGTATAAAATGCGTTCTGTCAAAAAATAACATGGTATGGGGCGCCTGGGTGGTTCAGTCAGTTAAGCATCCGACTTGATCTCGGCTCAGGTCATGATGTCACGGTTCATGGGATCAAGCCCTGCATTGGGCTCTGAGCTGACAGCATGGAGCCTGCTTGGGATTCACTCTTCCTTTTTCTCTTCCCCTCCCCAACTTGTGCTCACTCACGCTCTCACTCTCTCTCTCAAACTAAATAAGTAAACATTAAAATAATAATAACAATAATAATAGTCCATCCCTGCTATGTGCCAGGTAATCCTCTTGGCCCTGGACATTCAGCATTCAGCAAATTAGGCAAGATCTTTGCTGCCACAGTGCTTATATCCCTCTAGGTGGGGGTAGGGCAGAACTCAACAGGTAAGTATATGAAATTTATCAGGTGGTGAATGGGAGCAAAGGAGGAATACCAAGGAGAGGTAGACCAACAGCAGAGGGGGGGGGGGAGCACAGGGTAGATGGGCTACTTTTGATGGTTAATCGGGTTGAGTGGACACCTGAGTGATGGAAAGGAAGCCATTCTGTGGAGTCTGGGAGAACACTTCCAGCCACTCAGGAACTTCCAGAAACCCAGAAGAACAGAAACCAAAAGTAGAGAAGAGAGAATGCCGATGAGTGGAAGCAGAGGGAAGACAGGGACTGGTCACATAGGACCAAAGGCCAAGGTTGAGGATCTTCTGAATGTGATGAGATCATTAGAAGGTTTTGAGCAGGAGTGACGTGGTCTATGTATGTTTTAAAACAATGATTCTACTGTGTGTGCAGAATTTTAAAACAAAACAGTATTCTTCCCTAAGTCCTCAGCCTCAACCAGCCTATTAAAAGCTGGAAGTATAACTGTCACCTTCCTTTTGGTCTAGACAAAAATTGTATGCAAAAATACACATAATTCATTTGAAAATTATTAAATAATTAAAATTGCAAACCAAAATAATTAAAATTAAAAGCATGCATGTATTCAGTACTCTTTTAAATGCATTATTAGAAAATGATAACACAAAAAATACAGAAACTTGATTTTTTTTTTAAATCTAGGATTTCATATGTTGAAGATTTTTTTTAAAAGAGTTTAAGTAAGGGGGGCCTGTGTGGCTCAGTCAGTTGGGCCTCCAGATTTCGCTCAGGTCATGATCTCGCAGTTCTTGGGTTCTAGCCCCGCATCCAGCTCTGTGCTAACAGTTTGGAGCCTGAAACTGGATTGGGATTCTGTGTCTCCCTCTTCTCTGCCCCTCCCCACTCTCTCTCTCTCTCTCTCTCTCTCTCTCTCTCTCTCTCTCTCTCTCTCTCTCTCAAAAATAAATAAACATAAAAAACTTAAATAAAAAGAGTTTAAGTAAAAAATTCTGCTGAGAGCTGAAGCCTGAGATAGAGTAAAGCTGGAATATTTTATTATTTATAATTGGGGTTCCGGCCATTGAATCTGGTGCACTCCAGGACTAAAGATCCTTCAACAGGAATGATTAAGTTAAAGAAATAACAATCACCTCAGTCCCTGTGGCTATTTATATTGGAAGGTGGACAGTCAGCAGGGTAGGTTCTTGGAGCCCACAACTCTCGGTGAGTTATAAGAAAAAGCCATTTATTGCTAAAAAATTTAAATTGGAAGGAAATAATTGAAAGAACTGAATGCATCACAGTCTTGTGGGAGAAGGAAGAAGAGACGTTTCGAATTGCTCTCTTTTAGGTATATACATTTGCAGAGCAGACTTGCTTATTGATACATGCATATTATTATACATACATTCATTATATATTGTACAGTATGTCAAATATTATAACACCTGTATATAAAATAATAGACATGTGTGATTTAGTACTACCCACTTCCTAAAATCACCAGGAGAGGACTTCTGAGATAACCACCCACGTGATGCCTAGAATAAAGTCTCCTCCGTTAAGGATGACACATAGGTTTAGGATGTACTGCATTGCCCTTGAGGGGATTTCTTAGAACGTAATTTTTTTTTTAATGCAAAAGCTCACAGATGCACCAAACAAGTGTATTTTCTTATTATACCAAGATCCAAGTGTCATATAGATGTTCTGCTTGGGCTGATGGACAAAATGAAGGGCGAATAACATTGAATCAGCTGAGCAACATCATTGAATAACTCCTCTTTCACGATGCCGTGTAGCAGACGGTTTTCCCTGGTAACAGCTTTCTTTGTGTTCCGTAGAAACGTGTGAGAAAATAAGGTTGACATGTTCCAGTGTGTGGATTCTCAAAAGAACTGGTCACAATGGATGCATCTGACAGACGTCTGGCAGGGGTGGGGGGGGGGGGAGCTCCAGGGAGCTGAGTGGTGGAACTTATGTTTTTTCTCTTTTGCTCAGCTTGTGGGATCCCCTGCAGCCTCCACCCACTGATTCTGTGGGGAGAGCTAAATGGAGAATCACAAGAAGGACTCTACCAGTCACCTTGCTGGGGCTCAGTCAGAGCACAGAGCAGCAGGAATAAGCAAAGCAAAGTAAATCTAAGCAAATGGCTGAGAGTTGTAGAAAAATTCGTATGCATGTTGAACTACTTACAAATTCCCCAATGCCAGGAAAACGGTTGAGGATGTTTCGTATCGAAGATACCATTCTACACTACCCACAGTGTCTTCCTTTGTACAGTCTCTCTGATTGATTCTCTTGCCCCGTTGCCGCAACTCCCCGCGTCATTCTTCTGCTCGGGAACTATGAGTGGATCCTCATGTCCTGTCCCCTCAAATATTTCCTTGTTATGTGGTTTTCTGGTCTCATCTTGGCATCCCACAGCACTCCCTGGGCCCCGCCTCCAGGAGACGTTCTGTGCAGGTGGACACCCTTCTCCGCATGCCTCCTGTCTTCTCCAGCCCCCCATGCCCATCCGTCTTCAGAGCCCTCCTCCACGCGGGCTGCAGGAATTGCAGACTGTTGGCCACAGAAGCTTTCTGCAAACTCTCCCTTAGATTCTGTGCTTTTTCTTTAAACTCCCATACATTTTATATTCTACTCCATAAGGTATCTAAGACCAATGATAATAATAATAATAATAATAATAATAACAATAACAATAATAATAATGCCCCCAGCCACACACCATCAGTCCTTCAGTCTTTGGGTAAATTTAAGGGCAAAGGAGATACCTCACTATCTAATGCACTGATGACTACGCTTTTACCCCAACCCTCCCATACATGTGCCCTACTTTAAAAAGTACAGACCTACTGCATCCCAAACATTTAAGGGTTTAATCCTGTTCAAATTGTATGGCTCACTAGTTTTCAAACTTCTTTTTTCAAAGTCATTTTATTCTCTCTCTTGAGAAAGAGCACCCATGCACATGAGCGGGGAAGGGTCAGAGAGGGAGGCCAGAGGATCGGAGGTGGGCTCTGTGCTGACAGCAGAGAGCCCGATGCAGGGCTCGAACCCACCAGCCTTGAGATCATGACCTGAGCCAAAGTCAGATGCCCAACTGGGCCCTTCAGGGCGCACCTCCCCCGCCCCCCCCGCCCAGTTTTCAACCTTCTTAAAATCAGTTCAACTCTTCTGCCTTCCAGAACTCACTAACCCACTCCACTTCCCAAGGAGGCTGGTTTCATGAACTTCCTGTGGGCTCCTCAGCACCTTGTATGTTCCTGTGAGTTTCTCCTTTATTAGTCCACGAGATCCTCAAGGGACATACAACAGTGCGTATTACTAAATATCAGTTGAGCCGAACAAGACGGAAATTCCTTCCCCAACCAGTTTTGAGGCCAGTAAATATTGGCCGTTACTACCACCAAAGAGTGGATGAGCAGGTAGATCTTCGGAACATACAGGTGACTTGATATCCTAGAACAGAAAAGACATATGCGTGACGAGAAAAGTCTTAAGCGAATTTTATATTCTGTACAATTTTATAGGTATAATAGAATAAGTCTTACTTGACACAGTTTATTTTTTTAACATATATCATTGTTTATTTTCAGTCTCATTTATTTATTTATTTATTTATTTATTTATTTAATATGAAATTTATTGTCAAATTGGTTTCCATACAACACCCAGTGCTCATCCCAACAGGTGCCTTCCTCAATCCCCATCACCCACCCTCCCCTCCCTCCCACCTCCCATCAACCCTCAGTTTGTTCTCAGTTTTTCAGAGTCTCTTATGTTTTGGCTCCCTCCCTCTCTTTTTTTTTTTTCTTCCTTCCCCTCCCCCATGGTCTTCTGTTAAGTTTCTTAGGATCCACATAAGAGTGAAACCATATGGTATCTGTCTTTCTCTGGATGACTTATTTCACTTAGCATCACACTCTCCAGTTCCATCCACGTTGCTGCAAAAGGCCATATTTCATTGCCTTTCTCATTGCCACGTAGTATTCCATTGTGTGTATAAACCACAATTTCTTTATCCATTCATCAGTTGATGGACATTTAGGCTCTTTCCCTAATTTGGCTATTGTTGAGAGTGCTGCTATAAACATTGGGGTACAAGTGCCCCTACGCATCAGCACTCCTGTATCCTTGGGTAAATTCCTAGCAGTGCTATTGCTGGGTCACAGTGTGGAGGTTCCTCAAAAAAATTACTTGATACAGTTTAAATTGTCAAAAATTTAAATGTTTAACTTAAAAATAAAATAAATGCATAGGAGAGTTTTCTCTACACATCTATCGTAACTCCTTTGCAGGGAATATATTACATTTATTTTAATGCTCATTATTTGTTATAACCATGGGCTATCTAAGGTACAAAATAATTTTTCTAATGTGTCTATGTATTTAGCATAATTTTATATTTTAGAAACCTATTATTTTCTGTTTGCAGTAACAAAAGAACAGCAATTTTTTAAAATGTGTGCTTTTATCATGCCAGTGAAACAAATTTAAACGAGGGGCTGTGTCTCTCATAAATGCTTTGCCATCTGTCAGTCAACCAAAATCTACTGTGTGCTGATTACCCACATACCTGTTTATTATAATTAAAGGCCAAAAATCTTAGTAGGTCATGATGCTTTCAGTGATATTTTTTGCTCTACCTGCAAAATTTGATCTAGAATTTGACCATTTCTTAGCCCTTGGGTTCTCATTACTCCTATCCAAAGCTACCGTGTTTCTTGAATCCGGACCATCTCGGTGACCCCTACCTGGTGTCCCTGCTTCTGCCTTTGGGACAGTGCGCTCTCTACATGTCACATACAGGTGTTTTCAGTCACACTCTCAGTCTCATGTTCCTCAAGGTCAACCCAATGCTCTTACAGCAGCTAACGCCTCCCAGACCTAACCCTGCCCTGCCTGGCAATCACTCTCATCTCCTCTCTCGCCTTCATTGTACTCCGGCCACCCTGGTCTCCTTGCTCTTGCTTGGCACCTGCTGTCACCGTCTCATGGCCTTTGGTCCCTGCTCGAGTGTCGCCTGACCACAGTACTCAGACTGCACACTCCCATCTTTTTCTCCTGCTATTTCTTCTTTATGATCCTTATCCCTGGAGAGGATCCCAGTTTTTGAGGGGCCTAAACCTTACACATGTTGGTGGATCATCTTTAAGGATCCAGATTATTACTAGAAAATTGCTACATCCTCCTTCAAATAAAGCTATCTCTGTTCTTCACTATTGAAATGGTCCCATTTGCTGGTTTCTTTACTCAACTTCCAATTCTCGTACAGGTATGTGAGCTCCTTTGAGGGAGGGGCTTCGTTCAACTCGTCCACCCCCGGCCCCAACTCCTGACAGTCCACTCCATAAATGTTCTTTAATGAGGGACTGTCTAATCACTACAACAGTGAAAGTTTGGGGGGTAATTTTTGTGGGCTTCTTCTAGTCACATTCTAAGATATTTTCATAATTTAGCCAAGTTCCAAATAGCCAAGTTGAATCTCTGCCTTGCGGGGTTTGTGTTTTCAGAATTTATATGTGCTCATCTAAAATACTCTTTGACATGCTGAACACTGTGTGAACGTAGCGTTGTGGTTCACGAAATTATGTTGATTGAGTTCAGTTTGGAGCACAGTAAGGGAGATTTTTATTTCAGGCATCCTTTGTGATTCCCGCTACTTTGTGAGGTTGTATTCCATATCTACAAGGGCAAGCACAAACATCATGCCAGATAATAGAAGCCATTAGACTTATCTGGAACATGGTGAGTGTGCCTGAGTGGGGTCTTCAGGAAAGGAATTTGTGGAATCGCTTGAAATTCTTTCTTGTTAAAAAAAAAAAAGAAAAGTAAGGGCCTTTCCTGGGGGCTCTTAGAAAGGAATGTGGAGGCCCGCCTTTTGCACACACCAGTTGTCAGAACCGAGTTGAGTTTGTGCAGAATGTCAGCGTCGGCTTCCAGATGGACAGTTCTGAGGCCCCTTTGACCTCCGCACTGGCTTCCTTGGTGGGCAGCAAGATTTTCAATACAGGATCCTGATGTCCATCCGCTTCGACTGACTGCGTTTCATTCTGAGACAGGGAAATGGCTAGAGAAGTTCAGTGTTCGTGATCAGTTAGCAAAAAAAGGGATGGAAAGGGCCAAGGACTGTGGTAATGTAATGTTTGTGGTGTCTTGTGATTTTTTAAAGTGTCCTGTAAAATGCGTCACTGTGTGCAATCATAATTCCCATTCAGACTAAAATAAAGGTCTTTTCCCCCTCTTTCTTTTATCTCCTTAAATAACAGGATCATGAGCGTGATGAGGAGTCAGAATGTTGAATTGCTACAAAATAGGTCATTTCAGAGATTTTCATGAGAAATGGTTTTCTTTAACCAGAGTTATGGACAGGAACCGATTACCAGTCCATAACTGAGACAATATCAGCGACTTCTCTAGAATTGAGGATAGCCAAAAAATGGAAAAATGTTCAGAATTACCCTTCGGAAATGTTCATTTTGTTATAGGGATAGGCGGTTGCCTCAGTGATGGTCCTCAGTACCTGCTGAGGACACATTGAACAGGATGGGAGCTGGGTTTGGAAATCTGTACAGGGGACAAAGATTCTCGAAATGTGTGGAGGCTTTACAATGGGAAGCATGAGGGAATTCAAGTAACAGTGACAATGTATTTGTAGACTTCTTTATATTTTCCATATGATTTTCAAAAACCAAATAGTTTCCTGCTAGACACAGGTGGAATCAAAACCAAAACCACTGCACGCCCTGTACCACGGCAGGGGAGTAGCACTCGGGAAATCTACATGCGCCTAGAACCTTCTCAGTCATTTCTCTTGCTACTGGTTGGATCTTTTGTTACTGGTTGCATCGTTTTTTTAATCTGTTCATTAGAAATTGATCTGTTAAATCAAAAGATGGTCTTTCTCTCTTTGTGCTTAATAATTCTCTCTGTATTTCAGAAAAATACCTTCTTTTTCCCAGTGACTAGTGTCACCTCATAATTATTTTTAAATGCCTTTTTTTGGTCAGTTAATTTACCATAAGACAAACCATTGCACTTCTCTTCTTTTTCAAATATAGATTAATTCCTGTACTTACCTTGAAAATGTACCTAGCAAGATATGTCATATGTATGGTAATGATGCAGTACCCTGTGGTATTTTTTTAAATGACTACAGAATAGAGTTTCAGAGTAAATACATTTCTTTTTAAATCTCATTAGTTATACACCAGGTTGGATTAATGATCTGGTAGATAATAAACAGTCTGCACACTAAATAAAATTTATGAAGCTATCACTCTGAATTGTGTACCTTTCACTGATTCTATCATATGTTATGTCATTATATTATTAAGTTAATTCATATATTGACCAGGTAATAAGTCCATTAAGAATATCCTTTAACAAGGCAATACAGTGGGTGGTTCCTTGACAGATTAATATTTGTTGAACTCTTTGTTAAATAATTCACACTTGAAGTTTCATTTACTCCTGAACACAACCCCATGAGACAGGTTCACATTTTGTTCGCGTTTTACAGACATTTAAGGAACTTGCCTCAGGGGACACAGGTGGAAGAGAAGTAGAATGATTTGAACCTTATTGCTTCCGCCTCAAAGCCAGCACCCCCTCCAAACACTGCAATACACTTGCTCCCTAAAACATAACTGAAAAAGAAACATAATCCGTCTTGGTTCAGCTACTGAATGGAGAAACTAGATCATTTTGCACGACTGCAGAGATGTATTTTGTCTCAAAATTCTCAAAAATAATTTCCACCATAACACTAAAAAAGATTTTAGCCTTTATCAGTTGTACTTCTGTCTTGCTCAGAATCAACTACACGTACACACATCAGTTCAACTCTGTGGAAACATTGATCGGTTACCTGACTTTGCTGTCCAGGTTAGGGGTGGAATTCGGTGAGGTAAAATATGTATTTTACAAACTGATAACTTGGCAGTTCCTATATTAAAATTGAAAAGTGAATTTCAGGTGCCTCTGGTTAAGCTTCTGATTTTAGATCCACAAACTTTGTGTCTTCCAGTAGCTTTTTTTATTTTTTACTTTTTTTTTTTTTACTTTAGGGAGAGAGAGCCAGTGAGTGAGAGTGAAGGAGAGGGGGCGGGAGGGAGGAAGGGAGGAATGGAAAGAGAAAGAGAGAGAGAGGAAGAGAATGAATGAATCCCAAGCAGTCTCCATACTCAGGGCAGAGCCCGACATTGGGCTTGATTCCAGGACCCTTGGACCATGACCTGAGCCAAAATCAAGAGTCAAACGCTCAACCAACTGGGCCACCCAGGTGCCCCTCTTCCAGTAGCTTTTTAAGCAGACAAAATTATTTAATTTTTAAACATTAATAGGGAATATAAAACAACTATATCCATTTTTATTGTTTAAACGAACACCACTGAAAAATAACAGTTAATTAAAAATTTACTAAAATCACCAAGCCAGAGGTTCCTCTTTGTAGTCAGCTTTTGGTAAACCATTTCTCAGACGTGGTGAGTTGATTGCTTATAAATATCTGAAGTGAGAGGAGGTACTATATATTATAATTCTGCAGTCCATTATTTAAATTTACTTTGCGTTTCAGGTCCAGCTTAGTTTCTCTTAGAACTAAACCAGAAGCCCAAAGATATATCTACTTTGCTTAAAACCAAGCAGATCCTTGAGAGGTATGGAAATGTCTACCCAGGTCCTCAGCTGTTTGAGGATCTTACCACCAATAGGTTAAAAAAAAAAGGCTACTTACTCCAACCTCTTCCTCCTTCTCCCAGCTAATTCCAAATTCCTTCCATTTCATTTGCAGGGTGGGTGAGCAATCTCTTATTGCCAAGAACAACTATAACCCATCCTTGAGGGTCTTGCTATCCTCAAAGCAACTTTTCATAGTATTTCTCTAAATGAAGATAGGAACCCCCAAGAGGAATTCTATTCTCTGTTAAAGTACCATTTAACCCACTATACATCATCATCATTATCATTCTACAAAAACTGTCCTGAGCTTGCAAACACTGCTGTAATTGGATATGTTCTAAATTATTCATTGATGTTGATGTCATTTTAATGATAATAGCTGATTCCTTGGTAAATATAGTTTATTCTCAATAAATGCAGAGAATATCAAGAGTAACAAATTCATTAAGTGGCAAGGCCCCATTTTTTTTACAAGGGGTGATATCACGTTACCTGCATTTTTCTTTTCTTTAATTTAATTGCTCATCCATTTGCTTCCTGATTTAAAAGGCTTATATATAGTCTGCCTTGTAATGAGAGGACAAGGGGAAAAACCATTGCATCCTACTCTTTATGATTTTTAGATACTTTTAGTTCTAGAGTTTAAATTGTAAAAACACTTTAAAACAGTGGGTTATTGCATGGCAGAGGTGTGGAGGCTGTCTTCACTCTCCCTGATACACACTGGGTGAGCTTCACTGATTCTGTGCAAACACATCCCAACTTTCATCCTCAAGAGACTGTCTGTGTCAGGCTGAAGAATGCCCGCTCTCTAAACAACCTGAAAGGACAGGCAGAGGGCATAGTTTTGCTTTGTTTGATGAGGTGATCTTTTTATTTCTCCTGCTGTGGGGTTCATCGGCATCCATCTTCCTTACTTCTTGTAGACTGATCTCTCAGTCTAGATCCCTGAAGTTTACAGCAAAGCATAAAAATAAATAAGAGCTATTATCATAGGAACAATTGACCAACATGGACCATCTAGCAGAGAATCATTTAAGAAACGAATTTAAGATTGTCTACTCAGGTTATGTATCAAAAGGCCTTTCCGGTCATTCTTTGAATCTATTAAGTTCAGGAAAGTAGCAGATAGGAAATTTATTCCAGGTCTAACTCGAGCTATTGCTTTCCCTTTATGTATTTCAACATTGTTGGCTTTTATTCAGTTATTTGTATTAATGTAAGTAAATCTGAATCACGGGTCAGCCTTGCAAGAGAAGGAAACACAATGAAATACCACCACAGTCTATTAGAATGGCCAAAAGCCAAGAAACTGACGATACCAAATGCTGACAAGGATGTGGAACAAGAATTCTCATTCGTTTCTAGTAGGATGCAAAATGGTATGGCCACTTTGGAAGACAGTTTATCAGTTTCTTACAAAACTAAACATACTCCTAGTAGATGACCCAGCAATTTTGCTCCTCGGTGTTCACCCAAAGGATTTGAAAAGTTATGTCTACACAATAACATGCAAACGATTGTGTATATCAGCTTCGTTCATAATTGCCAACACTTGGAAGCAACCATGATGTCCTTTAGCAGGTGAGTGGATATATAAAGTGTGGTACATCCACACAATGGGCTATTATTCAACACTAAAAAGAAAGGAGCTGTCAAGCCATGAAAAGACATGAGAACAATCTTAAATGTGTATTACTGGCTGTAAGAAGCCAATCTGTAAAGGCTAGATACCAAACGATACTAAAGCTGTGATATTTTAGAAAAGGCCAAACCATGGAGAAAATTAAAAAACAATCAGTGGTTTCAGGGGTTAGGGTAAGGAAGGAAGGAATTGGTGGAGCACAGAGCACTTTATGGCAGTGAAATCATTCTGGATGATACTGTAATGGTGGTTACATGTCATTATACATTTGTCAAGACCCACAGAATGTACAGCGCCTACAACACCGAGAGGGAACTGTAATATAAACCATTGGCTTCAGGTGATTGTGATGTGTCAGTGTAGGGTCATCATTGCTACTCAGTAAGTTTTACAATGGGGAAGCCTGTGTATGTGTGGGGGCAGGTGGCACATGGGAACTCTCTGTACTTACTGCTCAGTTTTACTCTGAGTGCAAAACTGCTCTAAAAATAATGTCTATTCTATATTAGCAAAAATAAGAGGGAGAAGGAAGCTACCATGTGACGACCTAGCGCACGATTCTTCCATTCATCTGATAAATAGTTCCTAACTTCCTTCAATGTGGCAGATGTTCTTCTTGTACATTTTATTTTATTCTATTTTACATATATCAGATACGTATGATATGGTATGACATTTTATGAGCCCTATTTTAGTAAATATTAAATGTAGACTTTGGAAGAATTCTCCATGAGGATGATGGAGTGAGAAAGGGGAGACAGTGAACTGGCCTGGAATGACAGTGGGGAGGGGGGGCCCAGAACAAAGGCCTCTGCCTGCTGGGTGTGGAGTGCCCAGTGGGAGCATACATGGAAAAGAGATTGCTGGCCATTTAGTGGGAGAGGAAATACAAGTGTCATTTCGAAGAAGAGAGTTCCCCCGACTGTTTTTTCAAAGGGAACTTGTACTTTATTAGTGTTTAACATAGGTTTATCTGGAGTCTTACAAGAATTTAAGGTTGGGTACAAGCAGAAACAAGAAGAATCGGGTGCCAGGAGAAGTTGATGGGAGGCAGGATACAGGGGAAAGACAAAGCAGGGGGGAAGTGTAGAGAACAGCACCCGGACCCATCCACAGCAATCCACAGCACCCAGAAGTCCTGCCATGGGTAGAGACCCTTCAAGAGAACTCAAAGTCCACCTCTCACTTCCTTCCTGGTCCTTTTGGGATGTGGGAGACAACAGGAGGAGGCAGAACCAAGGGCCTGACCATCACATTTCATGTGTGTGAACTCAGTTCTGACTAAGGTTTGACTTCAGGATTCCATAATTCTTAGATAAAATTCAACACAAGAAAACAAGAGCTTTTTATGTGTACCATCTGGTGACCGCCCTCCCCCGGCCCCCTGCCAAAAAAAAAAAAAAAAAAAATAAGAGCAAAAGAAAAAGCTTATCATCTCATTTGTGTTTCTCTAAGTAGATGAAAATAAAACTTAAGACTTCATTATAAATTTAGAACTACGGCATTAATTAGGGCCACACCGAAAGCATTGTGTTCGCATGGAACCATTAAGCATTGATATTGCATTTGTTTTGAATTCTTTTTCCTTTTTAATGCTTTGGAATAATATTTGAATAGCTTAATTCACTAAGTTGTATGAATGGGAAATATGTTAAAAATTAAATACTAATTATACAATATAGCTAAAATATAGAGATAGATAGATTTGCTACACCAACTGCTTTTAATTATAACCAGTCAATTGTAGAAATGGCTTTATTAACTCTTTTTAATGGTTTCATCATTATTAAGATTATTAAGATCATTAAACCCAAATAATTTTAAAGTAAAGCACACACATGCAAATAAACACACATACAGAAAACAAGACTTCTAGCTTAAACTTTTGTACAAATGGAATATCCTTTCTGAAATATTATGATACAGTGGGTGTGGCTGTCACCCAGATGCATGTACGGGACATAGTCACAGTGATTACAAACTTTATCTCTCTTGAGTGGGCACCAAGCAAGCACTGGTAAAACCGTACACCAGGGGAAAGTTGTTTGCTGCTTCCTTCTCGAGTTTTTAGTGGACCCACTGACATGCTTGGCCACTTTCCCTGGGTTCTACCTACTACCACCAGCTGTGCAGGAACGTCACAGAAGCTAATGCCCTCCCTAACAGCCCCGTCCCATGTCCTTCCCTCTTCGGTCCCTGGTCCTGCTCTGCCGAGACATGACATATGTGAAACACCATATTCGTTTCCCAGATTAGGGACTTTGAGGCCAGGAGTTCTGGGGGAATTGCAGCTTTTCCTGTTTTCGTTTTGTTGGTGGATGAAAGTAATTCCTACAGCATATTCGGATTCATCTGATGGCCCACTTCCTGTGAATGATGCATACCCTCATTTCATCTCTAAGCTGGTATAATGAGCTGCGGTAGCCACTGGAGACATTTGTACACAGAAAGCGTTTTGTTTATTCGCCCCCCCCTTAAATGGAGGGATAGTACTCCATTTCTAAAAGTCAAGTTCCAACAAATCTGAGAAACACTGCTGTCACAGGTAATAGTGTCTCCCTCCTCATTCACTCGACAGATATTTGTTGAACATCTGCTATGTGCCTGGCACTGCACTTGGGGTAGGGTAAGAGATCCCTCAGTGAACAAAAACAGACTTGCCCTGGGGCACCTGGGTGGCTCAGTTGGTTAAGTGTCCAGCTCTTGATCTCAGCTCAGGTCATGATCTCGCAGATAATGAGATCGAGTCCCACATCAGGGTCTGTGCTGGCAGCATGGAACCTGCTTGGGATTCTCTCTCTTCCTCTCTGTCTGTCCCTCTCTCTCTCTCTCTCTCTCTCTCTCTCTCTCTCTCTCTCTCTTTCTCTCAAAACAAATAAATCAATATTGGGGTGCTTGGGTGGCTCAGTCAGTTGACCTTCCGACTTCGGCTCAGGTCATGATCTCGCGGTTCCTCACTTCAAGCCCCACGTTGGGCTCTGGGCTGACAGCTCAGCACCTGGAGTCTGCTTCAGATTCTGTGTCTCCCCCTCTTCTGCCTGCCCTTCCTCAGCTCATGCTCTGTCTCTCTCTGTCTTTCAAAAATAACAAATAAACGTTGTTTTTTTTTTTAAAAAAAAAACCTTCATAAATAAATACTGAGAAAGAAAAGGAAAAAAAAAGCAGACTGGCCCTCCAAGAACCAAGATTCTAGCAGACAGTCCCGGACAAGATACATAATAAAAAAGTTAGAACCTGACAAGGGATATGAAGAATTCCGTAACGGATTAAGGGAAAACAGGAACTGGATCGGGGAGGGGTACGGATCAGGGTGCAGTTTTAACTAGTGTGGGTGGAGTAGCTTCACAAAGAAAGTCACATTTTCACACCTTTGAAAGGGTGGGGGTTTAGCCATGTGCTCGGCACATCTGTGGGATGAATGAGTTTTCTGTGATAAGACAACTGAATAGGGAAAGTGCCAAATTACAATTGTTCGTGCCAAACCATAATTTTTCAATCCCCGAGGGACGTTGAATTCAAAAAAAGAAGACAGTCTTACTGAAGGAGCTGTGTTCTTTCTTCCATATAAATGCAGAAATATTCAAATACAGCTTTGCTAATGAAAACTCCATGAGACAGTCTGTCTGTTAACAAACCCATTTGTTTCAGTCTTAATTTAAAAATCGGACTAAAACTTAAAGGACAGTGAGAAGACTCATCTAGAAACATACTGCAAGGAGTTGTGTTTTTTTCCACGTACTTATTTTAAAAAAATCAAAACTATGTTGGCTAACAAGAACATCAGAATTTACTGTGACTTTGTTAATTAATCTAATACCTGAGTTAAGCATGACATGCGTTGGTCTTGGTGTTCCGACCGGCTCTAATTGTGACTTTCTTACTTTCCCGAGCTTCTTAGATGAGAGTCCTTGTGTCCGTTCTGGTTTCTCATTTGCTTCTGGTTCCTTTGAAATGCTGAGAGAATTTTCCAATTAAGCCTAATTTTAACATTTTGCACATCAGTCCCGCAGCCCCTTAAGACAGAGGTTAAATGTAATTAAGTCTCAGGAGTGAGAAACATCTTTCGTCCTCCTGTCTACTTCATGCAATGAGTATGTGCCATATTTTTATAGAGAAATGTCCACCCATTATGAAGTCACAATCACCTTTCTTAAAACCTAGAACTCAAAAGGAAGTATGTTTGACGTTTTACCCCTGGGGTATTCATCGAAGTGAGGCAATCACATCTAAGGAGAACACGGGTTTGCTTGCTTTTTCCTTTGTGGGCTTTAATTCAGTTCAGTGAAATGCATTGTAGCAACAGCTTCACGGGGGGAAAAAACCTGTTTCAGTTTACGTGACGACCGCTTCTGACTCTCTAAGGCAAAAGTTGTTCCCTGTGCTCTTGCAGATAAGGAGACAAGGAGGCATCCAGCTCCTGGTGGACCTGCTGGATCACCGGATGACGGAGGTCCACCGTAGTGCCTGTGGGGCCTTGAGAAACTTGGTGTATGGGAAGGCCAATGACGATAACAAAATCGCCCTGAAAAACTGCGGCGGCATCCCAGCACTGGTGAGGTTACTCCGCAAGACCACCGACCTGGAGATCCGGGAGCTGGTCACAGGTGAGCATCCTTGTTAACAGCACGCCTGCCTCTCAAGATGAAATCACCATTATCCAGCATGGTAGCAAAAGTGCTAACCAAGTATGGTTGAGCAGGGCCTCTCAGAGTGCTTACACCGTGGGCAGGTCCCAGTAGGCATGTGCGGAACAAGGGACTCCACGGATCATCCAATTTCACACACATGGAGTAGCCAAATTAGAGCATTAGAATCCAGGAACCATTACCCTCCTAAAATTCTATGACCATATTTCAGTTCTGTCCCTTGATTTGGAAGTGGTTCAGCATCTTACAATACCTATAGGTCATCAATAAAATGGCATTTAACAAAAATTGATAAAAGGACAAAATACGTGAGTGACCGTTAGGAAGGTGGATATTCTTGTTTATAACGTGGCTAGGAAGAGAGGTCTTAGTGTACTTAACAAGAGAGGTCTTAGTGTACTTAACAGTTATTTTCTTGAAAAAAAAAATGTATGCCTAGTCCACGTTCCCAGGTGATAGGATTACATGTTAGGGAATTTTTCGAACGTGAACATGAGAGAAAGCCTTTCTGTGAACGTAGAACTTTTGAGCTTTGCAAAGTGTAGATCACTAGAGTAGCGCCTCAGAGAGCCACGAGGATTTGAAGAGTGAGAACTTGTAAGCATTTAGCAGTACCTTTCTTGGAATACGTGTGAATGCAGTAAAATCCGTGTGAATGCCATCACTCTCATCCCTCACCTCCGAAATGTGCAGTTTTACTTGTTGGAATGCTAACAACAGAAGTGGCCTCAGGATGGGATTTCGGATTACTCCTCTTGGTGACCCATATTGTTGGCGATATTCCGGTTTGGGTTCATCAAAGTTCCCCTGCAAGCGTTTGGCAAACGGATTGCAAAGTTGACTCAAGAAAAGGGTCTCTTAATCCTCCGTGATGCTACTGATCTTCCTTCTGTCTTGATTCTAAAACTTCCTTGTAGCTATGCTCATGAGGTATATGTGATCTTGTTTATTTAAGAAAATACATTACCCAAGCTGAGAGGCATCAATTTTGGTTCAATGTGAGGTCAAGACTCTCAGCCTCAGCGTATTTTCTTAAAGGTATACCCTTCAAGATTATTGTTACATTTCTTTTGCACTCTTAGCTAAAATAGAACTAGACCCCAGTTCCTTTTTTTGTTTTGTTTTCATTTTTTTTGTTTTGTTTTCATTTCTCTAAGTGGAGAATTGTCCTCATGGAAGAATATCGTCGTTAAGTTTACAGTGCTATTAAAATGATGGTTCACACCAAACTAATATGGGTCGTTAAAGGTAAAACTATTATTATCAGATAATACGATGTGTAGGACCGTTTTGGGGTAAGTTAAATAATTGAAAATGCGCCTTGCCATTATGGTTATGAACCCCCATCCCTACTTTCATATTGAGAGAAAGGACTCAATATGTGTGATGGAAAACATCATGGCGCTTCTGGGCATGAAGGCCGTGCCAATGGGAGCACGAGGCCAATAGAACTAAAGCAGCACCTTGTGCTGTGCACATTATGCGTCCATTTCATGATTTCAAAAGAATTGGATTTTACTGAAATTTGGATTTGCCCCAACACAAACCCTCTTTGGTGGCTTATCTCATTGCCAAGGAAATTCGGCCACATGCAAAAGGCTGAGGTGATTGATGGCTTAAACCAGAAAGAAAATGACAGCATCCCTCTGTCCCATGACATCGTCCACTGCAACATGCTCCTGCCTCTTCTGATATTGGAAGCCACTCCAAAACACTGCTTCTGACAGATGCCGGATGTCTCCCATTTTATGCATCTGGGCAACATGGGAAATTTCTATGTGAGCCTCGTGTGTAAACATCAGAGGCAGGTAACCTCTTCAGAATGTCAAGAAGTTTCCTTTCTTGGCAAAGCTTTGTACCCATTGTCATGTCACGACTCAGTGTTTCTTCATAAGCATGTGCTGGGGGCTGAAACTCAATTCCACTTCCCCTCCTGAAAGAAATGCTGTCTTCTGTCATGACTCCATCCAAGCCACTGGGGCTGAACAGTTCCGGAAAGACAGTGCTTGCTACTTCAGTAGATACTTTCTGCCATTCCAGAGTCACGGACTTATCATGCATGGCTGAACTTCATACATGAGTTTTACTTTTCCCAAAGAAAAACATGTTGTTAAAACATTTTGATGGGTTGAAGCCCATGGCTTCTGAGGTTTCCCTGGTAGATATTCTTGAAAAACAATAAGCATCTTGGCAAAGCTACTGCTCTAGACAGAGAAGTTAGAAGCAAGCATGTGCAAGAACATTCCAGCATGGAAGGAATTGCTGCTGCGGGCCAGTCTGTAATAACAAAGCCTTCCGAACCCCCATGCTGGCAGAAATCTGAGGGTGCCTGGAAACTGGCAAGGTTCTGCTGACTTCTGTTTAGACATAGCATCAATGATGCAGATCCAGCAAGAGCTGATTCTACTGCCTGAACCAAAGTAAAAGGATTCAAATGAATATCCCTCAAAGAGCTTTAGAGGGTCATTTTCATCTTCAGCACCATCCCAGAACTCATCTGCCAAGGTGAGCTATGAAAGCTTGGATTCCGTTGGCTCCTGGGGAACTTTGGGAATCCAGTATTTTAGTAGAGCTAACTGATTTAACCTCGAGGACATCAAATCGTCCATTTTTCTTATCTTTCTCTTTCCATGCCTCCTCTGAGACTCTTGTCTCCCCGCAAGCCTGGCAAATGCTTTGCTACACTAAGCCCACGGTCTCCGTTCATCCTTATTGTTCATTTCTCAGATGCTTTGGAATTTCTGCGGCCATCAGGCGTGTGCTAACCCTTGGACATCTGCACATGCGGGGCTGATGTTCTGCAGACCCACACCGGCATGGCCATGCTTACGACAAAGCCCACTGTGATGGTTGGAGGCTCTGTTGGGAACTCTCCCACCCATGTAGTGCTGGCTGCTAGATATTAAAAAGGAAGTTTCTGACAAATGTGTCCACGTTTTAGAAACTTAATTAGATGAGCACCAAGGCTCATGATGGCCCTGGAGGATGGAGTAATAAAAGCTGCTCTTCACTGCTGCTGTCACATTGTCACAAGGACCCTCCTTTTTTTCTAATATGAAATTTATTGTCAAATTGGTTTCCATACAACACCCAGTGCTCATCCCAACAGGTGCCCTCCTCAATGCCCATCACCCACCCTCCCCTCCTTCCACCCCCATCAACCCTCAGATTGTTCTCAGTCTTTAAGAGTCTCTTACGGTTTGGCTCCCTCCCTCTCTAACTTTTTTCTTCCTTCCCCTCCCCCCATGGTCTTCTGTTAAGTTTCTCAGGATCCATAAGAGTGAAAACATATGGTATCTGTCTTTCTCTGGATGACTTATTTCACTTAGCATCACACTCTCCAGTTCCATCCACGTTGCTACAAAAGGCCAGACTTCATTCTTTCTCATTGCCACATAGTATTCCATTGTGTATATAAACCACAATTTCTTTATCTATTCATCAGTTGATGGACATTTAGACTCTTTCCATAATTTGGCTATTGTTGAAAGTGCTGTTATAAACATTGGGGTACAAGTGCCCCTATGCATCAGCACTCCTGTATCCCTTGGGTAAATTCCTAGCAGTGCTATTGCTGGGTCATAGGGTAGATCTATTTTTAATTTTTGAGGAACCTCCACACTTTTCCAGAGCGGCTACACCAGTTTGCATTCCCACCAACAGTGCAAGAGGGTTCCCGTTTCTCCACATCCTCGCCAACATCTGTAGTCTCCTGATTTGTTCATTTTAGCCACTCTGACCGGCGTGAGGTGGTATCTCAGTGTGGTTTTGATTTATGTTTCCCTGATGAGGAGTGACATGGAGCATCTTTTCGTGTGCCTGTTGGCCATCTGGATGTCTTCTTTAGACAAGTGTCTATTCATGTTTTCTGCCCATTTCTCCACTGGATTATTTGTTTTTCGGGTGTGGAGTTTCCTTAAAGTCTTTTTGGAATTAGGTTAGATGTGCATACATGAATTAATAGAATAGTGATTTAAGTAGTGAAGCAACTATGCCCTTTACTTCCATTGTAATTCTTCAGCAGGCCTAATTCCGAGTCTAGAAGGAGTAACAACATGGTACATGATGGAGCCCTGCCCGTACAAGGGAGCTTTTTCTCTTGCATTCCTCTCCCTGAATATTAGCAAATGCATGAAAACCAGTGTGTGTTAGAATACACTGGGAGGGTGAAGTTGCCTTTGAATTCCTCTTTAGATATTTACAAGCTGGGGTGTTTTATAAACAAATACTGGAAAGAACAGTGTTGGTGATTTTTTTTAAAAAAATAATAAAGCATGTTTCTAAACGAGATTTTTAGATTAGATAGAGCCAAGCCCTATAACCAGAAGGATCTAGAGTGCCAAATTATAACCAATAAAAAACTAGAAGAAAGAAATGTTCTTGGAGAGCTTTTAAATTATTTACTGAGTATTCCTTGGCAAACTGTTTGAACAATAATAAAATGTTAAAATTGAGCTATTTACATGCATTTACATTGAACACATAGACATACATACTTTAAAAAAAGCTGCTTGTTTGCACTGCAGTGTCTATCCACAGCAGAATATATTCTGCCTCTGCCTATTAGGCCTTGCAATAAATAATTTTCTTCCTATGCAATAATTGCTATGAGATGATCAGAATTTTATTTAAATCCAGTTGAAGCTATTATATGCTAGCAATTACTGGAAATATCCAAATAAACTTTGGTTACAAATTCTGCATGTCCTTTGGGCTTGACTAATATAATTTTTCTCTCTCTAGATATGGATATAATCAACCTACATTTTGAAATGCCCAACTAAAGATTTCAGAATGCTTTACAAATCACGATAAGCCACTTTTTATTAAACCATAAAACCTAATAAATAACTTTTATTTCTGTTGAAAGCAAGTGTCCTGAAGAGTTCTGCTTCTCCAAGAGCTGTGTTTTCTTCCATCTTATGTTTCAGATACTCAAATAGTCTATCCTGATTTAACTAATGAAAGAGATAAGCCTCAGTTTATTTTACTGACTAGCATTAGGTCCGTTGATTTCAAGCCGCGTCGGTTAGAAGTTGAATTGTGTACACCCCACCCCCAAGTTCATATGTGGAAGCCCTAACCGTTAGCCCTTCAAAGTGTGACTCAGATGTAATTAGTTAAATTAGGATACTAGATTAGGGTGGTTCCTTAATCTCATATAGCTGGTGTCCTTACGAAGAGAAGAAATTTGGACACGGACACATACAGGGAGGGGTCATGTGAACATAAAGGCAGAGATGGGGTAATGCTTTTGCGAGGCAAGGAGCACCACACAGATGGCCCGAAAACACCAGGACCCAGGAGGGGGGGCCCAGAGCAGATTCTCCTCACAGCCTCGGAAGGAACCAATGCCAGTGACATCTTCATCTTTGACTTCCAGCCTCCAGAACTCTGACCATGTAAGTTTCGGTTGTTTAGTCCACTCGATCTGCGGTGGCAGCCCTAGGAATCTATTACAGACCCAGATCAAGGGAGTTTTTCATCTTTTCCCAGATGTGAGCAAACACATGTGTTGGCCCAGGAAAGAAGACCATGCAAATAAATGCAGAACCATGAGGGGGTAATAGTGTTGCCAGGTTTAAAATAAAGAAGACCCTGTTGGCCTCATTCCATAATGCATCTTTTTTTTTCATGTTTATTTATTTATTTTTGAGAGAGAGAGAGAGAGAGAGAGAGAGAGAGAGAGAGAGAGGAGAAGGGGCAGAGAGAGAGGGAGACAGAGAATCCCAAGCAGGCTCTGCAGCTGTCAGTGCGGAGCCCGATGCGGGGCTTGAACCCATGAACCATGAGATCATGACCTGAGCTGAAACCAAGAGTCAGTCACTTGACCAACCGACTGAGTCACCCAGGCACCCATAATGCATCTTTTTAAAACAATTACTTGTGAAGGATCTGAAGTGGCAAAGATGATAATTTAATGCACTTTAGTATTTTTAATCAAAGTAATGGATCTATATGGTCAAAAAATGAAATTGCATAAAAATGCTTATAATGAAAACAAGAGTCCCCAGCTGCCTCATCTGTCCTCTGGTTTTGGACACTCGCAGCCTCTCAGAGGCTTTCAGCCTTAGCCTCTGCTTTGTCTTTTAGTTTTCTCCTGTTTATTCCATGTCTTTAAATAATATGCTTATTTCACTCTGTATAATTCAATGAGCATAGTCTTTTCATTACTGACTTTCTAGTATGGTAGAGAAGGATTTTTCACATTTTCACCACTCATGCCTTTTCCTTTCCCATTATTTTTGGTTCCTCCGTACATTCAGTCAGTAACTTCAAGGTTAAGCCTCTATTTCTTCTGTATAATAAGGACATGGTCTCATCACCCATGTTATAAGATAAAAATAATAGTACTCTTCTGTCCTCACCCTTCTTCACAACCTCTGTCACCGTACTTGACTTTGACATTGTCAAGGTTGGATGTATTTGCAATCTATTCTGTCACCATAGTCAGTCTTCCAAGGTTTTCTATAGCTTGATTCAAAAGTTGAAAGCCAGAGATTAGCCTTTGCATTATGATGGAAGAGCAGATCCATGTGGTACCGGCATCACATTTCTTTCCCAATGGGTCCAAAGTAATGATCCTTGTCAAAGGAGTACATTTCTGGCATCATATCTAACAGATCCTTCATCATCTATAATGCCCACCAACTCAACTTTGTCCATGATTTCTATCATCATTAATTCCCTGGTTTTCCAGAGAGCTCATGAACAGAACCCTCTATTTTGGGGGCAGAATTAGATGACTGCTCTCTAGAACTGCTGTATTGCTCTCCAGGTTTGGAATGTCTATCTCCTAGATCCCAGGCCCTCCTCTTTCTTGGTTTATTCTTTTATAACTTCCAAATATTAATTAATTAAGGTGCTTAGATGATGAAATTCTGAAAATGTCACTAAATCCTCATACATGATTGACATTTATTAGATATGGAGGGATAGAAATTATTTTTCTCAGGAATATTTTCTATGATGTAATTTTATCCTTGAGACATAAAAGTCTGTGGTGATGTATCTAGGTATTTGCCTTTTTAAAAATTCACTGATATTAGACATTTTCAGTTTAAAGAGTCATGATCTACAGTGCCAGAAAACTATCTTTTATTTTTTTTTAATGTATTCATTTTCTCTATCCTCTCTTTTTAGGATTATTGATAGTCAGATTTTGGACCTCTTGGACTTTTCCTCTCTCTTATATTTGCTGACATAATTTGGAACCCTTTTTCTTTTTATCATACATGGTGAGAGATCTCTTCCCAGTAATCTATCCCACATTACTCTCAACCTACCCATGAGGGAGTTTTTTGCAGGGATATACGGAGATACTATTAGTGGTATTAACAGTGTTCTTATTTCAATCTTAAGAACTCCCCTTTGTGTTTTTTATAACCTCTGTACTTATTCTATGAATGTAAACAATTCTGGAATTTTAATCAGGATATTATTTTGAACTAAGGTTTGTTTTCTGTTCATCATGAATCATCTGACTTTTCTCTGTTGTCATTTCTTTCTATTTGTTTTTATGGGGGTCTTCTCATTGATTTTGCACACTTACTTTAAATGCATAGAGACCAGTTGTCTACCCATTTTTTTTGATGAAAGAAGATGTCACTTTAATAAAGGTTTATACACAGTGTAGTTTCAAGCAATTGAGGACACGGCTATTTCCATATGCTTCTACACATAAATTTATAAAACCATGTATTTTAAGGAAAGATGCTACCTGAATGATACAGTGAACTTTGACACAGTGACACAGTGACACAATGACACAGTGAACTACACAGTGAACTTTCAAATTATGTAAACAGTCCAAGTGCCAATCAACTGATGAACAGGTAAAGATTTGGTATACACACACACACACACACACACACACACACACACAATGGAATATTACTCAACCATAGAAAAACGATGAATTCTTTGTTCATTTTTAAGACAGAAAGAGTAGAGAGTTTGAGCTCTGTGCTTACCCATGAAGCTTGTTAACTGTGAACTTGACTTCAGGTGAGCAGGTAAGCATGAGCTGTTGTGATGGGGAATCCTTTAAGGATCTTGATGAGGAGAGCTTTTCGCTAAGGCTCAGATATCCACATTAGCTTTTCCATTTTCTTCCCGTGCAGTCAATCTCTTTGGAGAATATTCTTCTGAGTTGTTTATTTGTCTGCCCTTTAGGGAGGGGCCAGCAATTTTCTGGCTGCCGGGTATTTTTTCCACCTGGGTAGGAGTGGACAGTGTGGGGGCGAGGTGTTCTCTGCACCCAGGCAGGAATGGATAATGAGAGGGTGGGCAGCTGCTTCCTTTGCATCAGTCACCCTTGGGTACCCTCCCTTCTCATTTCTACATTCCCTGTGCCTGCCTTCTCTGAGCATGAATCTTCCCTAGGTTCCACCAGGACAGGCAGTCACCACATTGGATCATTGGCATGGAGTCCCCTCTGTGTTCATCCTGGGCTGTGCTGGCTTCCATTGCAACTTCATCAGCCAACTCCCCTCCATCTGGTTTGCATCTTACAGAAACATGATAAAATGTCTCATCTGCTGGGTTACTCCTTCCATTCTCTTCTTTATTCCATTATGTCCCTATTAATAATCTCTTGCCTGCATGAATTCTGAACAGTTCCATAGATAAGACAAAGTGTGAATATTACTAAGTATTGTCTCTATTGCTGATAGAAGCCAACGTGGAAGCATTTCTTTAGGTCTGTTAGCCAAGAGAGTTTACTATTGCCGAAAAAGTCTAGGGTGTAACATTAACTAAATACCCTTCATGGAAAGAGACACCGGAATAGAGGGGAAGCATTTTCCCCACTAGCATCCTCCAACCTGTTTTTTTCTAATCCTATTGGCTGTGATCACCTAGAGGCATGGCTCATCTCTCCAAAGCAGGAGCTAAGCATTTTTCAAGGTAGCCTTTCCTCTATCTTCCTGGGTTTTTTGGTGATAACCTGGGACTCCTGGTGGGCATTTTATATATTATATTAAAAGGCACTGAAATGGATGCGGGTAGCACATCATTTAAATCAAATCCAGGGTCACTGTGTTCCCAAAGTGTAAAATTAAATCCCACACTTATTTCTTATCCCAAATAATGTCCACCATGTTGTCTAACATAGCATATCGGAGGTTCTTCCATAAGATTAAACAGCATCACAAAGATAAAAATGAATAGAGACGTTCCAATAATGAAATGCCAGCAATGCAGAGATGCTTCGAATTTTAATATAAACCCCTCCAAATATCAAATTCCCAAGGAGAAATTAAAAATCAAAGTTTCAATCCACTTTTATGTTGGAGTCCAAAGACATTAAAGTTCAAAGGAATTAAAACCTAAAAATCAATATCTCTTGCCATTGTGTGTTAAAGTTCAAAGTCTACAATTCTTAAGCTAACTAAAGTATAAAAATCATCCTCCCCAACCTTTCAATTCCTCGCAGCCTCTGCCAGAAGTCTTCACTGTCCCTCCATCCCTCTTTAGGTAGCTCAGAGCTACCTCACGCAGGAATTGTTGATATACTTTAAGGGCCTCAAAGATGCATTGTTCCAGTGTGAAATCCTACCCATGACTCTCCAGGGGTGTGAACGCTGGCCCATGATGCGTCATCTTTAGAAAAGGAGCCATGCTAAGCCCTGAGAGCAGTTATCCCAACACAGGTGTGTACCCCAATAGCAGCCCCAGACAAGGCCATGACAGGTACCCAGTGAAGTCTGTATCTGTTACATTTTGCTGCTACAACATATTTCCACAAACCTAGCCACTGAAAACAATGCAGTTTATTATCTTCCAGTTCTGGAGGTTAGAAGTCCAACATAAGTCTCACCGTGCTAAAATCAGGATGTCAACAGGGCTGTGTTCCTTTCTGGAAACTTTAGGGTAGGTTGTTGCCTTTTCTGGCTACTGGAGCTGCCCACATTCCTGGACTGGATACCCACTTCCCCTGTTGGCTGGAAACCCACTTCCCTTGTTGACTGGAGACCCACTTCCCCTGTTGACTGAGACCCACTTCCCCTGTTGACTGAATACCCACTTCCCCTGTTGGCTGGAGACCCACTTCCCTTGTTGACTGGAGACCCACTTCCCCTGTTGTCAGAGCCAGCAGCACCACATCTCTGAGAAGTCTTCTGTAGGCACATTTCCCTCTGACTGCCGCCAGGAGTGAATCTCTAAGATAATCTGCCCGTCTTAAATTAATCACATTTTCAATAAAAGGAAACATATTCATAGCTAATGGGGATTAGGGCATGGAAATTTTTGGAGGACCATTGTTCTGCCAACCACAGTATTTGAGGGAAGATGAGTAATTAGAGATCTTTTTGGATGTAGTCAGTCAGGAGAAGCCAGTCTGGTGGTGCCTGACTTCCAGGGTCCACCATCGGTGAGCTTAAATTGAATCAGGGGACAAAATCCAAGCAAAAGGTAGATTTTGGTGTCACGCATTTACTGGTTGAAGGGAAGATTAATCCTTCCATGAAATTGGAAACATTGCTGCCCTCTTGCAACATTTAGATATTGGCAGTGGAAGCCACCCCAACACTAGGCATCTCAGCTGTGATTTGACCGGAAAAGCATGAGCAGTGTAGGTGATACAGTAAAGGGATTTATTATCTGGGTGAGACTTGGTACAATGTAGGAGCTAGTTAAGACGTCTGAGGAAGGCTGTGTTTGGTGCTGAATGTGAAGTTGACGTGGGTCAGGAGGTAGAGATCAGGATGACAAGCTCGATATGAAGAAGGGAAGCTCAGGAAGACCAACTGGCACCTGTGAGGGTAGAGAGGCACCCTCTTCTGCCTCCCGTTGGCTGAATATTGGCCTCATGAGAAAAACACAAAACCTGGCTCCTTTGGCCACGGCGTTCCACGCATGCCTGCTGCAGGACACGGAGAGCTGAAGAAGGAGAAGTAGTGAGAACAGCAGCTTTGCCGCTGGCCGTGGCCCCACACCCAGAAGGCAAGGCCATGAAAGTGCACACAGGCCACGGCAAAGCTTGGTGCCCTGGGCCTACAGCCGTCAGAGTTCAGCACCTGCTGCTTCCCTGGCACCTGCCAGGTTGCCTGCAGATTTCTCCTGTGGACATCATTACCCTGGAAACTAGGAGGAAAGGGAATTCTGGGAGGCATCGTTCCATCTCAGCTAGGCTGACACAGCACAACCGCCCCTCTCGCCCCCCGCCGCCACCCCACGCCACACCGGGTCTTACTGAAGTGACTTCATTCCCTTCCTGCAGATTTGACACCTTCGATTTTTAATTTCCTCTTTGGAGGTTGGGTTTCTTGGCTGTGTAGTGCCACACAGAGTGTGATCACTGTGTGGCACACCTCCACTGCCACATGTCAGTCCTCTGCCACCAGGGCTATTTCCCCGAGCTGCCCTGTGGAACCCTGACATTGTCTATCCCTACAAAACCTGCAGAGTCTCCATCAACAGAAACTCGGGCATCCGGGGGCACCTCCGCTCTGTGCCCGCTTGTCCCTGTTCCAGGCCCCGGGATCCAGGCCTGCCGTCACGTCTTTCGGCTGCTCTCACTGGATGCCTCTCCTCCTCTGCTGCAATTTCCAGGAAGGTTCAGTTAAGTTTCCATCTGTTGAACTTGCTTCTGCATTTGGACTCTCTTTTTAGCGTGTTAGGGACGGCAGTGTTGGCTAGAATTGAGTCCTGCCTTCCTTTACTTTTCCTTTGCTTTCAAACATGAAAGCATGGCTCTGGCAGCAGCATGCCTTTCTAGCGTTCCTCTAGATTCCAGAACAGGAATTGGCAAACCTTATCTGTAAAAGGCCAGATGATGACTATTTTAGCTCATCGGCTATAACGTCTCTGTTACAACTACTCAATTCTACCTTTGTTGGGTGAAAACAGCTATAGACAGTACATAAAAAATTGGATGTAGCTATGTTTCAATAAAACTTTATGTATAAAGGCAAATAGCTAGCCCTCAGGCCATAGTTTATACAACCCTCTGCTACACCCGCTTTTACCCTCTTTTCCACACCAACTTCTGAACAAAATGAAGAAGGAAGCCACATTATCAAATCATTACTCTTAGAAGTCAGATTGGAAGCCAGGTTCTAGGCCTGTTTACCAAGCGGGTTTGCTAATAATGAAGCCCAGAATTAGGCAGACGTATCCACTATTGCACAGGCAGCAGCTGGGTCAGGGAAGCCTTCCTGTTCCTCTGACAGCCCCCCGGGACATATCCTGCGGAGACTAGAGGAACCAGAGTTTCCTCTGGCCACTCATTCCCAGGAGGAGGAAGGACAGACAAAGCTGAGTCAACTGATGCATTGTTTGGACAAGTCCCTCCTCCTACCAGGGGAAGAGTGAGTGAGGGTCTGTGCTCCAGTAATCGTGCTCCATCCACAGGAAGGAAACAGCAGGCCTGAAGAATTCCGCAGCACTCCATCGAAGGGAAGAAGAGACAGGTGTTTGTGGTTGGTCTGCCACTTGCCCCCAACTCATTTCCTAATCCGCTACATAGCTCACGCATTCTTTAGAGAGATGTCTGCTCTTGCCTCCTCTAAATTGTCATTTTTACCATTTTAGGGTTATCTCTGTATAGCAGATAGCCCGGTGATAACCAAATGCGAACAGCAAAACTTACAACCCTCCACACAGCACTAGTTCTGATTCCTAATTTCCTCCCCAGCCAGGCCACATCTAACCAAGTGGGAAAATTCACACCATTACCTTCCTGCTCACCCCATTCTTAATTCTAGAGATTGAAGCCAGTCTGTAGGCTATGAGTCTAATTCATTCATTCGTTAGACACATGTTTGTTGAGCATGTACTGGGTGGCAGTGAGGCGTAGGCCCTCTGGATACAGGTGTTTGGTGAATACCCAGGTACCTTCTAGCCATAGGCCATCCCTGGGGCATGGCCCTCTTCCTAATGGCCAAGATGGCGATGCTGGTGTTCAGGGAGCTAGGCGGAGGAAGGCAGAAATAAAAGGCATAGCTGGAGGGGGTCTTGGGTTTCCGTTCATTTACATGTAAAGAAGTAGAATATATCAAAACTTTGAGTGTGATTTTAATATCCACTAACAGAACTGTTGTGGAATGTTGCAGACTTAAAATTCAGAGCCCTGCTCTCAGAGGGCTTGTGTTGTGGTGGACAAGACAGACAATAAACCTGTCATTTCAAGAAGCGCTATGATGAAAAATGGAGCACGCTAAGGAGATTAGAAAGTAATGGAAATTTATTACTTAGAATGAAGCTTCGCTTCAAGAAATGAAAAGCTCCAAATGATGGTGTATGTTAGCTTAGATGGAAGTGTTCCAGTGAGCAAGACATTTTGATAGAAAGTGTTTGTTAAGGAGTTCTGGTTTATGTTATGGTAAAATATAGACTTGTTGACTGTAGAAATCAGTATTAGAACCCTTCTTTATTACATATGCCACAGAGGAGGATACTGGTAGGTGTTTCCGGAGCTGATATGTTACGTTATTTCCTGTGTTTTACATTCTCATTGCTCCCCGATGTGCCTAACCTGAAAAGCCCGGTATTCTTTGCATTCTTATGTTTCAAGACAGAATAAACATTCCTGAACACCCGCCACTTACCAGTCATCATGCTGGGTGCCTTGAATATGCCCAGAGGTCCCCAGAGGACGGGCTTAAAGGAGCTTGCTCAATGTCCCAGCTGGCACGCAATACATTCCCTGACCCTCTGTTCCCGAAGCCTGTTCTCTTTATACTCTACCAATGATCTCCCAATTCCCCCAATCAAATGAAGATTTCTGGGCCCCAGATCTCTATGGTAATAGCCTGGGAATCCGTATTTTCACAAGACCCTCTGGAAGTTGTCATGATCGTGCACGTTTGAGGAACATCACTTTCTGCTCTCTCCAGGCCAGCAGTTACCACAGCGAGCAGCAGAGGGATGGGGGCGTGGGAGGCACAGGTATGTCTTGAGAGATGCCAGAACAACCTGTTGCAAGGAGTAATAACTCCATTATCCAAAGAAAATGTTCGGCTCGTTTCTCGTTTCTGCAAATTAGAATGAATTTGAAGTTACCTCTTCTTTCAGTGTGCCTGCTCACGTGAGAGAGAAGAAAGTGAGGGCACTTCTAACAAAGGCAGCAGCGGTCCCTTGTGACAGTCCGTCCCCTAACTGACAGCCAGCGGTAGGGAAGCAGCTGTCACCGAGGGTGCTGTTGACCGGGACGGGGCTTGCAACTCCCACGGTCTCCGTTTCCCTACAGAACCCGTGAGGGTTTCATTAGAACCTCTGCACACCCATCCGAGCGCACCGTTCGGCATGCTCTCGAGGTAAATGTTGGATGTCCCCAGACTGCGTGAGGTTGCCTTCCTTGCTCACCCCTAGGATCGCCGGTGCCGATGGTATGAAACACACCTGTGCTTACCTACAATTACGTTCCAGAGCAATGCTGAGACGTTGTAAAGGTTCACGGGAAAGGATTGCCAAGGGCGTTTCGTTTTGTTTATTTGCCCGGATGGAAATGTACAGTGTATTTTACTTGTTCGGTGTGACAATGCATAACTGATTTGTGGCTCTACTTTGCGACTCACGAGTTACAAGTTAATTAGAAACACTTTTCCCTAATTATATTTGAGAGTTTGCTCTATTTGCTCTACAATTATCACAAAAATTACATTAACTAGTGTTAATGAACACAACGTCGAAATCCCCACCGGATCCTGGAGGAAAGGGGAGAATTAAAGAATGTGCACATCTCCTGCCCAACACCTGGTTTCCTTTTCAACAGATGTTTTTATTTGTTATTCCCAATGAAATGTGCAAAATCAGCCTCCTTCCTGGTTGTCCCTCGAAGGATGAGACTCCACCTGGCAGGGGAGGAGCCACCGTTTTGTCTGCATGCGCTCAACCGTTCCCGTAGTGACTCACTCTCCCGGTGGGCTGCCCGTCAGGATCGGTGGCGTATTTGCCTTCACGGAAGCTGTGTGCCATCACCGAGGCACCCTCCCGAGGGACAGCCCCGAAGAAGAAGCTCTTTGGAATGATTTCCTAACTCAGGGACCTGCACCATGGAGACTTGTAATCCCAGAGAAATAGGGAAGTTGTCCTCGGCAGCTGGCCTTCCTGTCCACCTTTCTTTCCGGCGTGTGCCAGGTTATGTCCGAGCCCCAAGGAGTTGTCGATCAAGTGTGAGAGAGGGTACATCCACGTGGATAACTGTTCTACAAAGTAAGCACTGAGACAGGGCTGGAAAAGCTTCAGGGAGGAAAGGGAATTCTCACTGTAGGGGATCAGGAAAGGCTTAATGAAGAAATTAATGTTTGTCGTGGGTTTGAAAGATGGACGGGAGTTTGGTTTTCAGATAATGAGAGCAAGAGCAGAAAACACACCCAGTACTTACAGAAGGGCTCCTCCTTTCCTAAGAATAAATTCAGTTGTGTCACTCCTGTGCATGTGTGGGCATCCCACATGCCACTCCCATGGAGGGTAGGTGCCATCTGCATATATGCTGTGGCTACCTTCCTTGAATGCTGCCTGCTTCAGACAGTTCTGGTCTTCTGTCTCCATGCATATTTGCCTTTTAATCTAACACCCTCCAAGAAGCCAGGCGCCTCTTCTGGGGAAGGGGAGGAAGCAGTCGTGGGTGTCCCGCTTTATACTTCTTACATAACCTGAGACGCCTGGGTGGCTCAGCGAGTTAAGCCTCCAACTTGAGCTCGGGTCATGATGTCGCGGTTTGTGGGTTCAAGCCCCGCATTGGGCTCTGTGCTGACCGCTCAGAGCCTGGAGCCTGCTTCGGATTCTGTCTCACTGACTCTGTCCGTACCCTGCTCGAGCCCTGTCTCTCTCTCTGGCTCTCAAAACTAAATAAATCAATGAATACACACTGAAAAATGTTTAAAGAAATAATTCCCTATGTGACTTGATTTGCCTCACACAAATATTACTAGAAATGCTCCCGGGATCACACGGTATTAATTCACCATAGTGAGCAAGAATTCATTTGGGGTACAAATGACAGCTGTCCGACTGAAAAGTTTGGAGATTTCTTGCAGACACTTTGGAAATGTAGAAACTCAGGCATAACGGTATTCAGCACCTCACATGAAGCCGTCCCATAACAAACACATTTAGTACTTAAACTAAAGATACACATTAGGAAAAAGAGCCATTTGCCCTACACTCGGTGTAGCTTTCATGCATGTTGGATTTTTGTTTTTTTGAGAAAATGGATTTTCATTCATAAACTCAACTCCATTGTCAAGTGGCATACCTGGTCTGTTCACAAATAGAGTTTCTGAAGCCCGTCTTTGTGGTTACTTCATTGAAAAATGAATACGTACTCTAATCTGCTTTCCAGATGTATTTCATAGTTAACCACATTTTACGTTCGTAAGTGTCAGCAGTAAGAAGGCTACTTCCATTCCTCACGTTTTATGTTAAAAGATTTGTTTTCAGATGAGGAGACATTGTCTTCCATGTTTTACTCTTCACTCAGAATTCTTTCCATCGAGAGTTAGCGAGAGGCAGGAATATGCTCAGAAGTCTAAGACTGAGAAATACGGATTCCAAAGCGGTCAGAAAACACTTTTATTAACAAGAAGAAGCCTTAGATATTAGCGGTCATGGTATTTGTTTTGTTTCAGTTTTGTTTGCCCTTTAAGTGATTTTATAGCCCGGGTGGAGCAGACGGTTAATATTTTTTTTTTAGTTTTGTTAGTTTTTACTGATGTATAATTAACATGAAGTGTTCTATTAGTTTCAAGTGTACAGCATTTCTCAGCTTTACTTAGTGCTGCTCAGAATAAGTGTACTTTTGACCTCCGTCTCCTAGTTCACCCATCCCTCCCCCCCCCCCCGAAAACCATCAGTTCTCTGTATTTAAGAGCCTGGGGTTTTCTTTTTTCTTTCTTTCTTTCTTTCTTTCTTTCTTTCTTTCTTTCTTTTCTTAAATTCCTTATATGAGGGAAATCATCTTGCATTTGTCTTTCTCTGACTTCTTTTTTTTTTTAATTTTTTTCAATGTTTATTTTTGAGAGAGAGAGAGAGAGACAGAGCGTGAGCAGGGGAGGGGCAGAGAGAGAGGGAGACACAGAATCCAAAGCAGGCTCCAGGCTCTGAGCCGTCAGCCCAGAGCCCGATGTGGGACTTCAACTCACAGACCGTGAGATCACGACCCAAGCCAAAGTCGGACGCCCAACCAACTGAGCGACCCAGGCACCCCTCTGACTTACTTCATTTAGCATTACGCCATCCAGGTCCATCCATGTTGTTGCAGATGTCAAGGTTTCATTCTTTTTTATGACCAAGTAATATTCCATTTTGTGTATGTTGTATGTACACACTCACATACCTACACACCCACATACACAAACACACACATATCACATCTTTACCCATCCACCCATGGATGGACACTTGGGTTGCTTCCATATCTTGGATATTGTAAATAATGATGCAGTAAACATAGAGGTGTATATATCTTTTTGAAGTAGGGTTTTTGTATTCTTTGGGTAAATACCCAATAGTGGAATTTTTGGATTGTGTGGTAATTCTGTTTTTAATTCTTTTTAAGAAACGTCTGTACTGTTTTCCATAGTGGCTGCACCAACTTGCATTCCCACAGACAGCACGTGAGGGTCCCTTTTTCTCCACATCCTTGCCAACACTTATTATTTCTTGTAGTTTTGATTCTAGCCATTTCGGTAGGTCTGAGCTAGTATCTCATTGTGGTTTTGATTTGCATTTCCCTGATGATGAGTGACGTTGAGCATCTTTTTACTGGTCGGCCATTTGTATATCTTCTTGGGGAAAGATGTCTATTCAAGTCTTCTGCACATTTTAAAAAATCAGATTGTTTTCTGGGTGTTGAGCTGTATAAGTTCTTTATATGTTCTGGATATTAACCTCTTATTGGATATGTCATTGCACATATCTTCTCCCATTCAGTAAGTTTCCTTGCTGTCCTGTTGATGGCTTCCATTGCTATGTGAAACCTTATTATTTGGTGTAGTCCCAATAGTTTATTTTTGCTTTTGTTTCCTTTGCCTGAGGAGACATATCTAGAAAAATGTTTCTATTGGCCGATGGCCGAGAAATTACTATGTTTTCTTCTAGGAGTTTTATGCTTTGATCACTACAGCTTTGTAGCATATCTTGAAATCTAGTATTGCAATACCTTTGGCTTTATTCTTCTTTCCTAAGATTGCCTTGCAATTCAGGATCTTTTGTGGTTTCATACAACTTTTAGGGTTATTTGTTCTAGTTCTGTGAAAACTGCTATTGGTACTTTGCTAAGGATTACATTAAATATGTAGATTGCTTGAGGGTAGTGTAGACATTTTAACAATATTGGTTCTTCAGTCCAGGAGCATGGAATATCTGTCCACTTGTTTGTGTCACCTTCAATTTTTTATAGTTGTTGGAGTACAGGCCTTCTACCTCTTTGGTTACATTTCTTCCAGGTATTTTATTCTTTTTGGTGCAACTGGAAACAGAATTATTTTCTTACTGTTCTCTTTCTGCTACTTCATTATTAGCGTATAGAAATGCAACAGATTTCTGTGTATTGATTTTGTGCCCTGGGACCTTACTGAATTCATTTATCCATTCTAGTAAGTAGTTTTTTGGTGGAGTCACTAGGGTTTTATATATATGGTATCATGCAGTCTGCAAATAGTGAAAGGTTTACTTCTTTACCAACTTGGATGCCTTTTTTCTCTTTTTCTTGTTTGATTGTTGCAGCTAGGACTTCCAGTACTCTGTAGAATAAAACTGATGAGAGTGAACACCCTTGTCTTGTTCCTGATCCTGAAGGACAAGCTCTCAGTTCTTCACCATGGAGTATGGTGTTCCTATATGTGGGGTTTTCATACATGTTCTTTATTATGCTGAGGTTTGCTCTCTCTAGGCCTACTTTATTGAGAGTTTTTATCATGAATGGATAGCATACTTTATCAAATGCGTTTTCTGCCCCTATTGAGATGATACGTGGCTTTTGTCCTTTCTCTTATTGATGTGATGTATCACATTGATGGACTTGTGATTATTGACCCACCCTTGTGTCCCTGGAATAAATCACACTTGATCATGGTGAATGATTTTTATAATGTATTCTTAGATTCAGTTTGCTAATATTTTGTTGAGGATTTATGCATCTGTCTTTTTAAGTGATTTCCTAGTCTGGGTGGAGCAGGTGTCTAATTTTGTATGAGTTCCAAGCTCGCTCACAGCAATGAGAGAAAAGAGAGTTCAAAGAGAGAGAAGAAAACTAAATACATTTTCTTTTCTTTGGCAGTGGAGCCTCAACTTTGGGGTATCTTTCTCAGACAGAGCGAGTGTAGAAGCTTTCCTTTTTGCTTCTGACCCTGGAGGCATTTTCTGATACATGTAACCACTTAGAATGCCCGATCACATGTACCTTTCACGAAGAACATTTATAGGCAGGACAGTGGTAAGTCACTTTACCTTCCATGGCGCTTTCAGTAGACTCCCTAATGTTTTGTTAAATTAGCAGGAAAGAGAAATTTGTATTTAACACACAGTTACAATGGTAAGATGAACATGGGTCATTTAGGATTTTCAAGCAGTTTATCAATTTAATAATTTTCTGCAAAACCGCCCTTGCTATTAACTTAGCTATCGGAGTGTGCAAACACAGACGTGAAATGTTATTGTCATGTATAAACTTCACATTGAGCACAACTAAGTATTTATAACTTGAATCTAATGAAAATGGGATTGAAAAGAAAGAAATGATCACATGACCCCAGGATGGGAACGCTCCCATAAGCAAGCAAGTCTGATTAACTTAGCCACACAGTCAGTGGCAGGAAAGGAATTGCTCTCTACAGTTAGCTGATGAACCTCCAAACACCAGGGTCTTATTAAAAGTCCTTTTACCTCCAGGGAGCCCTCTCACCATCTCTCTGTAGCTTTGCTAAATGTAACCCTATCTGGGTTGCTATGGAAACAGCTATATCTATGCAAATTACTTTTTAAAAAATCATTAGGCTGCAGAAAGTCCGTCTGACATATGAGATTTGCAAGGACCCCAGCCCATAGCTTCTCTTGGCATTGTATCTCCGCTCTAACTGTCCCCAAGTTTCTTTTGCTGTGCCTGTTGTAAACAAATACTCCCGAATCCTTGAGAAAGATCTCCAACAGTAAGAGTTGAACAGTGGTAAGGTGAGGGCAGTGGCCTGCAGTCAGAGTCTGGAGGGTTGTGGGCTGTGGAAGAATCGAGTTGCCTAGACACAGGTGAGGGAAGAGAAAGGTTGCAGGCAAATCTACTGAAATACCAACTGTCTCCCATTCATCTCTGTCCTCCGGTGTGGCGCTGGCACACACACGTGTGGGCATCCGTGTGCAGTGCAAGCGTGTGCACATGTTGACACATGCTGGTGTGCTTACGCACCCACGTCACGCAAGTAGCCCCTGTGTTTGTCACACATTTACATCCCTCTCACAGCCTGGCCGCCGCTCCGCCGGGCACAGACCCGCGTTGGAAGGACTGCAGTCCCCAGCTTCCCTTGTGTATCTGTTTCCTACACGAGGCTTGGCTCGAACGTCCTTGGGGCTCCCGCAGGGCTTTGCAGTTCCCCCCCCCGGTTGCCGCTCCTCCCTGAGCGTGGCGTGTAGCACTCTGCCTGCTGTCACAGTGTCACCTGCTGCTCCCTGGGCAAAGTGGCCCCGCAGGTATCTGCCCTGAGCCCCCAGGAGGCCAGAGCTAAGAGGCGGCGTGTGACCCAGACGTAGAAGCATGGCCCCGCTGCCCTTGGCTTTCCAGTTTGTTCTGGAATCCCTCAACAGAGCTTCCCATGCTCCAGGCATTACAAAAACAGCCTCCTTCATCTTCCCTCTGTGCCTTCCTAGTCGCTGGGCTGGGGACAAGTTCAAGTAATGGCTCTCGTTCTGGTCCTCGAGTCCTCACTCGCCATCACTGAACTCTGCTCATGGTGCCTGGTCTCCACTCAAACCAGTTCTCTCCTAGGAGGCTTCCCCGCCCTGCCTGTCAGTAGCTGCCTGGCTCACCCCACCTGCCCAGGCCCGTCCCAGTCCCCAACCTGCACAGAGCTTGAGTTCTTCTCCAGATCCTCCCGGGCCCGCCTACTGACAGACTCTGCCCGCCCCAGGCCTCCAGGCTGCCTGGAGTGGTCAGTCCTGCCAGAACTCAGCCGTGAGCAAGAGGAATCAGCTCAGATTCCAGCCGGCAATCCTGCTGCACGTGGATCCTTTATGGCAGTGGCCAGTTCACACCATCACACATCTCAGTACACATCGTGTGCACATCTCACTTTGGTTCCCGGAGGAGCCGACTCCCATTTCCGTGTACGGACAAGGGACCGGTTGGCGCCTCAGGAGTCAGCCCGCCTTCCTGCAGGCACCGCGGTGCAGACCCTACGATACAGAGGGCGCACACGCATCATTTCTGCTTTCAGTATGTGAAATTTGTAAGCGAGTTCTCAACCAATCACAGTCATCTCTTTTTCTCTGAATGCTTTAACAATTAACCTAGAATTCTACCTTCAAAGTAAACGTGTTCCATTTTGAGCCCTTATTTCCTACTTCCTTTGCTCGTTATAGAATTGGTGTCCCAGGCCCAGCCTTCCTTGCATGAAGGTCAGTGTTCTAAGTTTTCTCCTCAAAGAGCAGAGTCATGATTCCCAGCAAGTGAGAAGCATGTCATTGCCATTATCTACACGTGGGGATGAGAAGGAAACATTAAAAGACTAACATCATAGGTCCCAAACCAAAAGTTCTCCCTTGTACTTTGTTTAAACAGAATCAGTTTAGAGTAAAAATACGTTTTCTCGTGTATAAAGTGTGTGTGTGTGTGTGTGTGTGTGTGTGTGTGTGAAGTTAGATATTATCCAGGCTTAATTATTCTAGGAATAGTTTAAGCTTTTAATGAAAGGGTATAAATTAGATGAAATGTCCCTAGACCTCAAATTTACTTTTAGGAGTAAAGGTGAGAGTGTGGTTTTAAACAACCATGTCTCCTGTTACAAAAAAATCTCTTTTTGAAAAGAATTGGAGGTATCATAGATTGTCAGTGTTATATATGTAAATACATATGTTTAAAGGCATAATTTATGTTTAAAATGGTAGCCTTATCTTAGGAAATATAGTGCAGTGCTCTGCTTTTCTCTCTAAAAATAAATATTTATGTGATTTATCTTGAAATGTTTATATCCAAAAAAAATGTGGGCGTGTGAGACTGAGAAAATCTACTCAAGCCATGAAAAATTGCTTATTACCAAATATACCAGCTCCATAATTAATAAATTATTATAAAATGTATGCTGTCTCTATGAGAAAAATTATAAATAAGACTTTTTGATCTATGAACTATTGTAGTTGTGTGTTCTCAGAGACCAGTAAAGCATAGGTTTTTCCTTTTTAAAGAAATACGTCTCTCTAATAGATGAATTTAAATATAAGATCAACAGGGGTGCCTGGGTGGCTCGGTAGGTTAAGCGTCTGACTCTTGGTTTCCGCTCAGGTCATGATCTCACGGTTCATGAGATCGAGCCCCAAATCAGGCAGTATCAGTGCAGAACCTGCTTGGGATTCTCCATCTCCCTGTCTCTACTGCCTCTCTAATGCTCACGTGCGCATGCATGCACACACACACTGTCTCTGTTTCTCAAAATTAACAAACTGTTAAAATAATAAATAAATACGTAAATACATAAATACATAAATAAATACATAAATACATAAATGATCTCCAATATATTGTATTTATCACCCTTGTACACCAGATTGATAATCATTATATTCTTTTCCAGGTGAAAGTTTTTAAATATGATTCCTCTGGGTATAATTAATTTTAATGGCAAAAGTTTATATTCTCTACATTTCTAATGTTACGTATGATTTTTAAAATGATAAAATTCTACCAGGCTCTACTGACTTCTCTCATCTCAAATATTCTAGGCTTCCTCATTTGTGCTTCCCTTCATTTGCTGGTGCCGTCTTTCATATTGAGGTGTATTCATCATACACCCACCTCCATGTTGATACGAGAGATTTTCCTTTCATGCCGTGTGACAGATATTCAGTTTCAACTCCTTCTATTACGAATATTAACCCATAAGCTCCTCAAGGGCAGGAACAGTGTCATAGTTATCTTCATATCCACGATGCTCAACCCAGTATATAGATGGAGTTTGGTAAATTTTCCCTGGGAGACGTTGTTGGAAACTCTATTCCGGTTTCCCTCTTGTTTATTGAGCTGCATATCTAGTATCTACGTCTCAAACATATTCAGACAGACAGCTAGCAACCACTGTTGTGTCCCCCCCCTTTCTGCTTCCAGAGAGAGGGGGTTCCCACGGTGGCAGACTTGCCTCTTCACTGACTGTTCATCTGCCTCTCCTTTCCCAGTGAGAGCACGTAGGAGATGTCCTGGGTGGCAGTACGTTAACGCTTCTGTAGAGAGTACCAGACGCTGTTGCAAGGATAAGAAGGGCAATGAAAGAGAGCTTTTCCATCTCAAACAGTACAAACCCAGCTTGGATTCTGGGCCAACTTACTGTCTCTTTCAACTCTGCCTTTTCAACTTTATTGCCTTCAACTCTACAGCCACCATCACACCGCCCCCTCACTGTCACCACCACCTCCACCGCTCTCTCCACCGCCGTCTCCGCCTCCACCTCCACCACCACCTCGACCTCCACCAACTCGACCACCTCCACCACCACCTCCACTTCTGCCACCACCACCTTCACCAACTCCACCACCACTACCACCGTCTCCAACACCATCCCTGTCTCCACCACCACCGTCTTCGCCATCATCCTTATCTCCACCACCACCACTACTACCTCTACCAACACCCCCCTCCCCACCACCTCCACCACCACCACCTCCACTTCTACCACCACCACCACCTCCACCTCCACCAATTCGACCACCACCTCCACCATACCAGTGGCTACCAGGAATTGATGAGTTACCTTATATACATTTATCTGATAGAAACAACATATTGTTTTAATTAATTGGTGCATGTGTTCCTATCATAGAATTGAGGATACTTTTCATTTAATGATATGCTTTCACATCACAAATCATAAGTCAGCAGAAGAAATAATTGGCAATGCTGTCTAACTATTGCCATAAAGAACAGCTTAATGTCAAAGATCACAAAGGTTGTTTCGCAAGATCTGTTTTAGAATATTAATGGATGATACCAGCATTTCTGGCTAATAATTAATTGTATGTCATTTAATGAGGACATATCGTAGATCTAATAGCTCTAAGCAAGAACCAAAGAAATGATGTCCCTCAAACTCTTGCTTCAACTAAATATTTTTTTTTACTCTCTAGGAGTTGATAGGTAAAAGCTGTCATTAATCATTTGCAGTGCATGTATTTTGTACATAAATTTGTACATATGTTTTGACTAATTTTCTATTAAAAAAGTTTGCAGTCTCAAATAAGTAGTGCCTTTAGGTTCTTGAGTAGACCAAGAATTTTTTTGTCTTTTTAAAAAAAATAACAGTATGAGTACTGCCTACACATAGTTTGTTAGATACAGAGTTGGTAGGAAACGGAAAATAAAATACCTTGAACTTTTTTTAACTTATTTATTATGAGAGAGAGAGCACATGCACAGGAGATGAGCAGAGAGACTGTGAAGGAAGGGCAGAGAGAGAAGGAGAGAGAGAATCGCAAGCAGGCTCCATGGGCTATCAGCACAGAGCCAGATGAGGGGCTCATCGTGAACCAAGAGACCATGATCTGAGCCAAAATCAAGAGTGGGATGCTCAACCAACTGAGCCACCCAGGCACCCCCAGATGCCTTGAATTTTTTAAAATTTATTTGTCTATTTTTTTTACATTTATTTATTTTTGAGAGACAGAGAGGGACAGAGCACAAGTCGGGGAGTGGCAGAGAGAGAGAGGAGACACAGAATCCAAAGCAGACTCCAGGCTCTGAGCCATCAGCAAAGAGCCCGACGCAGGGCTCGAACTCATGAACCGTGAGATCATGACCTGAGCTGAAGTCGGACGCTCAACTGACTGAGCCACCCAGGCGCCCCTAGATGCCTTGAATTTTTCATTGAACATCAGTTTTCCTATCTAGACACTTAGAAACAAAAGCACAAGGATTTCCCTTGAGTCTTAGGAACAGAATATCTACAACTCACTTTCTACTTGGAACCCAAACTTTAACTTATATAAGTTCTCACTGAAAATCAAAGTGTTTTGGGATTTGTTGAAGTTTGCTAAGAAATATAATACTGATCCATCTTTACAGGTGTTGTAAACTCCATCTGCTTATAACATTCAGTCCAGGATTGCATACCTGGACCTCATTAGCTCAGACCCCAGAAGAGAGGTTATATTTTAATGTTATTGTCCTTACTCTTATTAGTAAGAGTTTATGTAACAAATTTACTTAAAAACATGTCAGCAAATCCTACCACCTTGGTCTTTAATTATGTCATTTGCCCTTGGTGGTGTCATTTGTTCTTAAATCTGTTGGTTATGGGGACAAACAGATGGTTGTTGAGTAGGACATGAATCCCTACTGTGGAGTGGGAGCATTAATCTGACAGCAGTGACATGATGAATTGGAATAAGTAGCCTAGTTGGGGATAAACAGAGGTGGTGAGAACGGTTAGCTTATTGTGATATTTCAAGCTACAAATAATGCATCAGAATCATGACCACAGAGTCCAGTTAAGATTACGTGAATCCTGAGTCCCCATTGTTGCAAGCTGAGGTAAGGAAACTGGGCTTTCCCAGTAGTGTGGTTGGAGAAGAGGGTGGAGATTATTAGATAGATCAGTAGGAACTCATTCCTCGAGTGAGTTTATCCTACTCTTCTTCAACCCTATCCGTGTTACTACCCTCAACCAACAAATGCAATATACTTACTGAAGTGGATGGATAGAACTTTATGCTCTCAGACTCCACCAACAGAGAATAGAGTTTGCCCTTGAAACTGTGTAAATGGTCATATCCATTGTCAACAATGTATGTGTCTGTTGGCAACAGGTTTCAAAGCCTTTGTACACAATCTCTTTATAATTGTTGAAGCTTGCCCCTACCAAGAGACAAGATAAAGGTGGGAAACAGCAAAGACAAATGTCACCTGGATTTTAAAAGGAAAGGTGAGTCTTAGGAAACAAAAGAATTAAAAGATGCCGTTAAAAGTGAACTGTAGGTGTCGGCAGATGAAGAGTCACAAAAGAATGAAGATTAGCAATAGGAAAAATAAATGGTGATTGTGGGCATCAATACTGGTGCTGATAGCTTCTCAATTCTTCAGGGTCTTCACAAGTTTGCAGCTTTTAGTAGCTTTATTTATGTGTTTATTCCCATGCATGACCCAATTGGGAAATAAAATAACAAAAAAAATATGAACTGGCATTTCAGAAAACCACATGCAAGCAGCTAATACGCTCGTAAAAAGAAGTTTAATTAAAAGGAATGCCGATGGGAAGGAGGCACCATGTTTGGCATTAAATCTCCCAAGATGAAAATGGTTGCTGGCGTGCAGCGTTAGTGAGGGACCACCGAACAGTCCTGTCGGTGAAAGTGTCGTGAGTATGGTCTTTCCAGAGAACATTTTGACAATATGCCTCAGTATTAAAACGTGCAGACTCGTGGGGCGCCTGGGTGGCGCAGTCGGTTAAGCGTCCGACTTCAGCCAGGTCGCGATCTCGAGGTCCGTGGGTTCCAGCCCCGCGTCGGGCTCTGGGCTGATGGCTCGGAGCCTGGAGCCTGTTTCCGATTCTGTGTCTCCCTCTCTCTCTGCCACTCCCCCGTTCATGCTCTGTCTCTCTCTGTCCCAAAAATAAATAAACGTTGAAAAAAAAAATTAAAAAAAAAACAAAAACGTGCAGACTCTTTACCCAGCAATTCAAGTTTTAGGAATATATCCCAAGAAACTATTTTAAAAACACCTTCAGAGCAAACGAATTAATATAGGGAAAGCATTTAAAACACTCTCTGGCATCCAGTAAGAGCTAATGTCAGCAAAACAAATTAGAAACAATGCCTGTCAATGCACATTTGGATAAAAAGAGTCCATCAAATAGAACACTACCACACATTAAAAATTACGGTGTGGCTAGATATTTGTTGATATCAAAATATATCCATGGCATGTGTTGAGGTGCAAAAAGCAAATTAAACAGCATGTGTGCTGTGGTTCTGTTTCTGTAGAGTAACACACATGGGTGTACGAGCAGCATAGAAAGGTGTACAAAAGTGTACTCTTTGGGTGGATTTCTTTTCTTCCTTTAAAAAAAAATTTTGTCCTTTTTAAATAGATTGAAGATTTTAAGGTTATCGTGTTAATTTTATAATCAAGAAAATAATGCTCTTAGTATCTTAGATTTTTTTAAGTTCATTTATTTGTTTTAAGAGAGAGAGAGAGAGATTGAGAGAGCACAAGCAAGGAAGGGACAGAGGGAAGGAGAGACAGAATCCCAAGTAGGCTCCTCTCCTTCCATTCAGAGCCCAATACGGGGCTCAGACCCGTGAACCATGAGATCATGGCCTGAGCAGAGATCAAGAGTTGGACGCTTAGCCGACTGAGCCACCCAGGTGCCCAGTATCTTATTAAAAAATTCTTAAGTATATGCCAGAACATGCACTTTTGGGGAACTTAAAATTTTATTTTAAAAAATAACTGTAATGTAAAAGGGAGTTTATCTTATATTCTGTATCCATACAGAGAAATTGTTAATGTCAAAAAATGGATGCATTGTAAAATTTGGTTGGAAATAGAGGCGCCTGAGTGGCTCAGTTAAGCGTCCAACTCTTGGTTTCGGCTCAGGTCATGGCTCACGGTTTGTGAGATCGAGCCCCGCGGTGACAGTGCGGAGCCTGCTTCAGATTCTCTCTCTTCTTCTCTCTCTGTACCTGCCCTGCTCACACTCTCTATCTCTCCCTCTCAAAATAAATAAAAAAATTTTTTTAAAAAGTTGGTTTGAGGGGCGCCTGGGTGGCGCAGTCGGTTAAGCGTCCGACTTCAGCCAGGTCACGATCTCACGGTCCGGGAGTTCAAGCCCCGCGTCGGGCTCTGGGCTGATGGCTCGGAGCCTGGAGCCTGTTTCCGATTCTGTGTCTCCCTCTCTCTCTGCCCCTCCCCCGTTCATGCTCTGTCTCTCTCTGTCCCAAAAATAAATAAACGTTGGAAAAAAAAAAAATTAAAAAAAAAAAAAAGTTGGTTTGAAATAAAACATAGAAGTGCCACACGTTTGCATAATGACCCAGTAAGAGTCGCCTTCAATTCTCAGGAAACAATGTAGTTTTTATACTCACCTAAGGGTTAGTCAACAGATAAATGCATTACATGTGTTCCACATATCCAACAATATCTCTAAAAGTCATTTTATCAATTTTGTAATTTTACCTGAAGGAGCAATGCCGAATGTCACATGGCATTTAAATAAGCAAGATTGTCGCTTTTCCTAAATTGTTTTCTGAAAATCCTATTACGCTTTACATTGCAGTCATAATAGGGGCTCTGCCATTATGCAAGCTTCGCCACGCTCTGCTTATGTTGCTACTGCTTTGATTCGGGAAATACCTAAAATAAGTGATTTTATCCCCTCCTGTCATTTGTTCTGCTTACAGTCACTGAATACATGCTGTCATGATCAGCTGGCCAGCTCATTTTCATTTGTCCTCAATCAACCCATTGGTGGGCCTAAAACAGATGCCTTTAAATGAGAAAGGCTGTGAGGCATTGCAGGAACGTGCATAAGAAAAGGAGAACTTGACCTTTCAGATCACCTGTGATATAAAAAAATAATAATAATAAATATACTTCAACTAACAGGAAAGTGTCCGCTCGTGGACTCAAAAGGAGCCATGTTTCCCCAAGGTTAACAGTGTGTGTGGCTAAATTTTTTATGGCGCTCTTCTCCTTTGTGACAACCAGCCTTCACCACCAGACTTCAAATGTAGGTATGCTTAGGATCATTACCTCGAACTCTGTTTCTGTGACCACATCCCATCCGGCAGCTCCAAACACCATCCAGATGCAGAGGGCTTTAAATTTCTATCTCCCCACGGTGCTCCAGATGCTGGCATCCAGCTGCCTCCGGATATCGCCCCTGGCTGTCTAACTGGCATCTCAAAATCAACGCATCCCAAACAGCAATCCCCAAGTTCTCTCCCGACCTCTTGTTCCTCCAGGCCTCCCCGCCTCTGTTGTTCAACTTCTCACTTCCCCCCAACCCTTCCATCCAGCCCACCCGCCAGGCCAGACGTTCTATGTCACGCATGACGACTTCCATCGCTGTGGACCTGATCGTCTCTCCCCTGGAATTCTCAAGCGGCCTCCTCACCGGTCAGCTCACTTCTTTCCTCATTTCAGCCTGTTCTCTGCCAAAAAGCCTCCGGAATGGTGTCTTTAAAGACCAGTTGCCCTTTTTGGGGTGACGGAAATATTTTGGAGCTAAAGGAGATGATTGCACATTCTAGCGAATGTACTCATTGCCACTGATTTGTACACTTTAAAACGCTTTATCGTGTGTTATTAGAAAAAGATTTCCTTAAAGCTACCCTTGTAGCTGGGTGACTAGTTGGGAATGCGTCTTACATTTGGCTTTCGGTGCTGTGGATGCCCCAGGAAGGAATGAAACATAATAAAACATATTATGACAGTTACGTGCTCACTGTTACCCCACTGCACTTACGGGTAAAACAGAAATGTCTGACTGTGGCGTCCGAGGCCCTTTTTAGTCTGTGTTCCCTGCTTACCCACTTTAATCAAGGATCTGGCCAGACACATAAGGCACCCTCAGCTAGGATTCTGGAGAGAATTTAGTGAAGGGCCTTTTTTCCAAGGTATGGGCAGAGTAAAGGGACTGATCCAGGGGCGGTCAGGTGGCTACTGACTGTCACCCGTGGAAGCAGTGAGAGAAAACAGTATTCCAGAGGTCAGGAGCTGTGGGGATGGGCTGGTCTAGCCACAAAGTGTCTTGGCCCTGTGGGCAGAGCTGAGGACGGGGAGCGTATATAGCAGAAAGAGCTCAGCACTCTCTCTCCTCATGCTCTCTCACCAATTCTGCCGTTGCCTGAACCCAGCTGCCCGCGGGAGGGCCTGGGTGCCTGGGAGATTCAGCCCAAGGGCACGGTTGGGTTTGGGGGGTTTTGTTTTATCTTTTAATGTTTATTTATTTTAGAGAGAGACAATGCGTGAGCAGGGGAGGGGCAGAGAGAGAGGGAGATGCAGATCCGAAGCAGGCTCCAGGCTCTGAGCTGTGAGCACAGAGCCTGACACGGGGCTTGAACTGACAAACTGTGAGATCATGACCTGAGCCGAAGTCAGACACTTCACCGACTGAGCCACCCAGAAGCCCGATGTTTTGTTTTGTTTTGTTTTGTTTTGTTTTGTTTTGTTTTGTTTTAAGAGCAATGTGAGTTGGTAGGAACTTGGAAGAATCAAATGCCTTGAATTCATAATTGAACATCAGTTTTCTTAAGACAGTAACACAACAGCACAAGGGGTTCCCTAGAGTCTAAAGCATAGAGTATCTACAACCCACCCTCGAAGTCTTAACTTCAACCTTGCTGAAAATTCAGCTAAACACAGAGGGAGCACGTGGATGGCCCATTCCACCGCCCCACACACTATCTGGCCATGCAGACCCTCTTTGTATTCCCTGAGTAGAATGTTTTCTCTGCCTGACTTGACTTTTACGAGAGCTTTTGCCATCCTGGTCTCAGCAGCCCCATGAAACGCCTTGAGGCCTGAAATCCCTGCTGCCCCATTTCCCTCACTGTCTCCCAGCTCTGCAGGGGAGCCACACCCACATTGCCCAGTGTTTGTGGAACTGAATTCGGGGGTGGCTTACTCACTCGAAGGCTTGAAGTTGTTCTGCTAGACAAAGAATGTTCTGTTGACTGAGTGGATGAATAATCAAATAAATGAACAAATAAAAGGATTGAGTGAAGCAGTCGGGTCTTGATGACATGAAAGTACAAAGATCTCAAATGCGGAAGCTCACTAATCACTTTCCTTTTGTCAGAACAGGTAGTTTTTCTGTGTTCTTCAGAAAGAAGTCACAGCAGAAGCTGACAGTGATGAACTCAGTTAAATTCTCCATAGCTTAGATGTAATAACTTCCACTGGCTTGCTAAGTCTTCCAAAAAAAAAACCAAAAAACAAAAAACAAAAAAAAACAAAGCTGGTGGCAGGACCCCCTGAGACCACTTTAAAAAAAATTTTTTTTAAAGTTTATTTATTTATTTTGAGAGAGAGCACAGGGGAGGGGCAGAGAGAGAGAGAATCCCAAGCAGGCTCCGCACTGTCCGCACAGAGCCCGAGGCAGGGGTCGAACTCACGAACCGTGAGATCGTGGCCTGAGCTGAAACCAAGAGTCGGATTCTTAACCAATTGAGCCACCCAAGCGCCCTTCACTAAGATCACTTCTATCAGAATCTCCAGAGATGGAGCCTGCACATAAGCATTTTTCTTAATTTCCCCATGGTGGATAGAAAAACTGCCATTTTGGTAGTTAGACTATGATTGTCCTAATGTTCCCTTTGGATTGTTGAGAAATGTATTTTTTTATTCAAATAAGTTTTGAACAGGCATCTACACAACTGATCTCATGGACATAAGACTGTCTTCATATCTGCAAGCTTTTGCTTTTTCTGGATACCTGGATGCCTCACTCCCACTCCTTGGCTAATTGTTCTTATCCCTCAAGGGCCAACCAAAGACCCTCTTCTCTCCCAGAAAGCCTTCTGTGATCTTTCCTTTGGTGATCTTTTATTCCCTGAATTCTCATGGCACAGCATCTCTGATAGTTGGTGGATTTTATCATCTACAGCCCAATCATTTTCTCTCCCCAGGTAAACTCTGCCTCATTCACAGTATGTTACCCAGGGTGCTTATCAGTCCTTTGTTTTCTGGGGCATTCATAAAATATCTGCTGAAAAATTAAAAGCATAGAAATGGCACAAGGAAATGGAAGTTTCCCCAAATCTCTGATTTGGGTAGTAGATTAGCTTGGAGAATATGAGGGGGAAGGAAGTATGTTTGCAGAAAAATACACAGCAACAAAGTTCAAATTTGGAGTCATAGAAATGAAACTCAGAAATACAAATTTGAGAATGATCAGAGATAATAGTTGAGTCTTAATGTTCTTATCCACTGTCGTCATTTTTTCCATAAAAAATAACCCCTGAATGGATTGTCTCTAAAAAGCAAGATAATTTGGACTATGGGAGCCTATATTTATATCCCAGCTCTTGTTTGTTACCTGTCCTTGGGAGATTTTTGTAACCTCTTAAATCTTTAGTTATGAATCTGTAAAATGAAGTCAATAGCAGTACCTCTCTCTCAGGGTTGGGATAAAGAATTAATAAAACAGTGCATGTGACATGGTAATGATTCAATAAATGAGGGCTTGTGTTTACCATTGGTATCATCACGATGGAGCGGCAATATGAAACAATTTTGATTTAATGGAAAATAAGACCCAGTTTTAATATTAGTGTGATGGATAGGGACAGGATTTGTTTTAAAATTACCCTTCATCTCAATCTGGTTTTTGTTCAGTATTTTCTCCCTGGAAGACTGCAGCTGCATGTTTTCATAGAGGTCAACAGAATTAAGGTTTGCAAGAAAAGTATATTTGTAAAAGTTGTTTCAAAATGGAATACTCTTCATTCTATGAACTCAAATGACTTCTTGAAATTTCTCAAGTTACATGACCTGAGGCTAAAACGAAACTGGGCAGAGATGAAAAGCAGAACATTCTCTTGTGTTCATGTGTATTCTGCTTCAAAGAACTGCAAGCCATATCACCTCTCTCCAATTTCAAGTAGCAGATGTACGTGCCTGACAATTGTCTGATTGTTCATAATGCATCATGGTCAGACTACTGACCTTCATTTTTACTTACATGTACAGTGCCATTCGCTGGGTCTCAGTCTCATCATCTGTAAAATGGAATTTGTTGAAGGTTTACATGAGTTAATACATGCAAGATGATAGCAAAACTCCTAGTGTATGACAATAATGCAAAAATATTAGGTATATTTGGCTAGTTTTCTTTTTTTCAGTGTGATCTTATTTTGAATGCCTAGCTTAGTCACGATCTGAAAATGTGAGTCCCTTGTACTTGAACATCATCATGACTCAACAATGTCATTCATTCCATGTTCTTTCATTCAGTAGGCACCTATCGATAGCCCACTGGAAACTAAACTCTTTTTAATGCTGATTATGTGAGAGCTGAACTAAACTTTCAGTCCGATTCCCAACTTCCACTCTTTGTTCACTCCACCACCATGTGGTCATCAAGGCAGCTTTTTTGTGTGAGAACCCTAGGAACCAAGGTTGCACTTTAAGATGGCCCCGGTATAGAAGAGTGTCCCCAGCTATCTTATTTCCAGGGATTCCTAGCCAAGGATGCTCCCACAAACTCAGTTTGAGTCCTTATGTTGATTCTTGGCAGGAGTAAGGAGGATGTGCTACCTGTAATATTAAAAAGAAATCCTCAAGGAGCTAGCCATCCCTAGCTTTGTGCAAGGCTGTATAATTTCACCTTTGCCTACTCACTCTAAGCCTAGAGAGTTTGGAATGGCAGCCTCGGGCCCTACCAAGAAGTGTATGGGGCTTTGTCACTTCTGGGTTATGGTACCTAATAGAAATGCAAACAGCTTAACACCCATTGTCATCCACACAGATAAAGTCATGATGTTATGGTTAGTGAATGCCCTGCAGTTCCAAGAATTTTCTAGACTCTGTGTTTACCAAAGATGAAATTAGCTATCTACTCATTTTCAGTAATTCACATGGTTTGCCAACTGTCAGCTCCTCTACCAGAAAAACCTGTAGACTAAGCAAAGCTAAGTTTACTAGATTTACTATGGTAAGGGAGAACACGACCTTGCAGAAGTCAAAAGGGAAATTGGGCCTGGTATTTATAAGGCCTTAGATCCTTGGCTGAGTTTGTTTAAGGTGGGTGTTCCAAGATGCAAAACAACTGGCATTGGGCAGAGTTTATAATGTAATAGCTCTGGACTGGTGGTACATAGAGGCAAGGGTCATGAAATGAGTTTTGATAAGCAAACTATTACTTTTGATAAGCAAGCTGCTCAGCTCACAGTCTGAACTTCCAGAGGCAGGTATTTTCTGAAGCAAGCAGTTGGATTAGTCTGTCCCCACATCATTTAACCCAGGGCCAGAAATTATGAGGATACCACTTCCCACCTAAAAAGTCATTATATGATGGGGCTAAATGTCTTCAAATCTCTCTCTCATTCTCCCTTCCTCTCTCAGTCTCTTCTTCTGCCTCTCCCTGCCCCCTCTTTTTCTCCGTTCTTTCCTCCCTTCCTCAGTAATTCATGAAAGAGGCAAACTTAAGTTACTTTATGTAATGCATGTAATTTGGGGTACAAAAAGCTACCAAGAAACACAACCAAAGTATAAGAAATCATCTTTATTACTACACAGAAGAATATGACAGTTGTTAGATGAAATGACATAATCTTAACTACAGTCACTTTTAGGAAAAGAGGCCCAGGGCCAGTTTCCAGAGATTATAAAACAGCTTGTGTGCTTTTTTTTTCAAGGTCTGACTTCTCCAAGGTCATTGAGGAAGGCTATAGTTTAAAGCAAGCCCAATTTTATATTCCTAACTCTTGATCTCTCGGGAATTGAAAAATAAAGTATTCTATGGCTCATTTACAAAATGCTGTGCTCAAACATGAACCCATGACTTTCACAGATGGTTACTATCAGACATTGACATCATATAGGGGAGGAAAAAATATTTTTCCTCTACCCACCTTAGACTCTCCAGCTGGGGTCTTGAAACTGAGATAGGCAAAAGACAAATTAATGAGAGAAAAACAGAAGTTTATTAACTTGCATATGGCACATACACGTGGGAGCAGCCAGTGATGGGTAGCTCAAAGAGGTGGTTAGAACTTATGCTTAAATATCATCTTAGGCTAAACAAAGGAAAAGGGATTGGGGGCTTCTGGGAGGGGGAGACAAGTAATTATGGGAAGGTGACTAAGAAAAGTACGGTTAAATAGGGTTCCATGCTAAGGTTTGTTTTGCATATTTAAGTTGATGCTGTAAGAGTTGCTACGGGTCCTCCTCCTCTTCCTGGTACAGAAGAGGGAGACATCTTGACAAATGGAAATTTCCTTTATAAATGTAAATTTCCATTACAAAATGACAAGCTGTGCTGACTAGAGAACCTTTTCCACCTCTGTTGGTCCCCAGTGGCCTTTTCCCCAAAATGACTTATATGCCAAAGGGACGTGGTTGGGGATGGCATGTTTTGGTTTTGTTCACATCCAAATTATTTTCGACTAAAATTTACTTTAAAAAAAATACCATGGGAAGAGCTTCTCACTTCTTAGATAGGAGCTGCACTGCTTGGCCCCAGTTGGAGATAAGCCTCGTTTCTGATGACTGGAATCTAGCTTGTTATTCCCTTACTGTAAGCATCTAATGTAATTCGAAAAATTGCAGATCTACAGAATCCAACTGGAAATGGAATGAGATACCATAGACACACCTGAGTTTTGATTCTTCCTTTCAAAAAAAGTCATCCTCTTTTGTCTGTGAAATTACCTCGTTTTCAATTAAATTAGTCCCAGCTTTGAAAACAGGGAGGATCATTTCTTAAATTACTAATGAAAACTTTAAGCGAGTTTGGGCCTCTTGTTTAGACTAATCTATACCAGCTTGTTCTACACGTGTTAGGTGCACTGCTGGCACTAAAATTTGAATATCAGAGTGTTCCTGGGATCAGTTTTGGCTTTGAAACAAGACAGCACCTCAACATGGATGGCTGTGTCAATAACAGAGCTGTTGCAGAACTTCAGGAGTTAAGACGTCTCAAGGGGGAGCCCTCATAGATTTAATCAGCTTAAACCAGAATTTGCCTCATTTGTGAAAGCAAAGATCTGACTTTCTTGCTAATGTGAAAACCATCTCACTCCTCTGGAGTTAACCAAATTTTGTACCTATTTTGAAAATAAGCAAGAATAATTCTGCTTGATTCTCAGCATGTACCGTGTATGTGATGCTTTCAAAAAAGAATTCCATGTCTGGGCTAGAAGCTGTCAGTGGCATTAGTAGGGTGACAGTTTTTGGTTATTGAGGCTGACAGTACAGTTCTTCTGCCTGCTCTCCCCACACATTTATCAGCCCCCGCAGCCCTCTCTCTCGTCGTCACCACCTCGGTGAGACTCTTAACTCAGAATGATTGGGTGAGTCCAATTCTAAAAGGATTAACCTTCACCTAAGCCCCGGTGGTCACTGCAGTTTCCTCTCCTGAAATATTAAAGAAGAGAACTCAGAGATCGTTTGTTCTGGTCAGCCCTCCCCTGGGATTCCTGGAAGCCTGAGGAGTTTTGGCCTAAGGAACTACCCTTTTTTCAATGTTTTAAAATTATTTTAAAGTAGTTATTTGTTATAAATGGGGTGGTGGGAATCACTTATCATCAAAAAATGGATTGGTCTTAAGGGAAGGTTTATAAAAGAAAGATAAAGATTCAAATCTTAACAGAGAATTTTTATATCCTGGAAATACTGATATTCCATTGATAAAATTCATTAAGGCTCTGTCACTATATCCAGCATCCAATCCAACTTTTCTGAAAAAAGAATATATACAATTACTTTTAAATTTTCCTATGATCGAGGGGTGCCTGGGTGGCTCAGTCAGTTGAGTGTCCGACTTCGGCTCAGGTCATGATCTCGTGGTTCATGGGTTCACGCCCCATGTCAGGCTCGCTGCTGTCTGTGTGGAGCCTGCTTCAGATCCTCTGTCCACCTCTCTCTGCCCCTGTCCCACTCGTGCTTGCTCGCTCTGTCTCAAAACTAAATTTTAAAAATCATTTAAAAAATGATAAAATAAAGTAAAATTTCCTGTGATGCATAACACTACATGTTAAAGTTAAATTCTTCTATTTCACGCTCTTATAACCATCTTTGTTACATGTGTTTTAAAACACTCTTCTGCATGCACTACAGAATGACTGTCGCATCCATTTCCTGTAATTATTCTTCTCAAAGTAACATTCACATCGCATATTTAAAAAAATTTTTTTTATTGTTTTCGAGATACAGTTGACATAAAGCATTGTGGAAGTTTATGGTCTACAAGGTGTTGATTTGACACATTTATATATCACAGTACGTTACTACCTTGGTATTAGCTAACACTTCTCTCATGTCATATAATTATCATTTCTTTTTGTGGTGGGAACAGTTAAAATCTAGTCTGTTAGCAGTTGTAAATTGCATGATATAGTATTGTTGTTCATGACCACCAAGCTGTGCGTCAGATCTCCAGAACTTATTTATCTACTAGTTGCGTTTCTGTACCCTTAAACAACACCCCCCTAATTCTCCCACCTCCCAAACCCTGGTGATTACCATTCTGCTCTCTGTTTTTATTAGTTTGGCTTTTTAGATTCCACCTGTAAGTGATATCATACAGTATTTGTCTTTCTCTGGCTCATCTCACTTGGCACAACGTCCTCAAAGTCCATCCATGTTATTGCAAATGGCGGGATTTCCTTCTTTCTTGTGGCCAAGTAATATTCTAAGAATATATATACCACATCTTCTTTATCCATTCATCCACTGACAGATGGTTAAGTTGTTTCTAGATCTTGACTATTGTGAATAATGCTGCAATAAACACCAAATACAGATATCTTTTCTGTAACCTATTTTCATTTCTTTCAGATATGTACCCAGAATTGCAATGCTAAATACTATGGTATTTCTATTTTTAATTTTTTGAGGTCCCTCCATACTGTCTTTCATAACAACTGTACCAATTTACATTCCCCCAGTGGTTCCTAAGGGTTTCCTTTTCTCCACATCTTTACCAACACTTATCTCTTGTCTTTTTGATAATATCCATTCTAACAGATGTGAAGTGATATCTCAGCGGTAGTTTTGATTTGATTAGTGATGTTGAGTATCTTTTCATGTACCTGCTGGCCATTTGGGTGTCTTTTTTAGAAAAATATCTGTTCTGTTCCTCTGCCAATATTTATTCAAGTTGTTTATTTATTTTTTGCTACTGCGTTGTATGAGTTCCTTACATACTTTGGATATAACCCCTGGTTCGATATATGGTTTGCAAATATTTTCACCCATTCCTAGGTAGCCTTTATATTTTCTTTCTTTTCTTTTTTTTTTTGTTTTTTTTGTTTTTTTTTGCTGTGCAGAAGCTTTTTAGTTTGATGTAGTCCCATGAGTTGCTTTTTACTTTCAGCTACCCATTATTGTCGCAACATTTTGGTAGACTTTATCTTTGAGGTCAGTGCTTTTATTTTTAAAAGCATTAAATGAGACTGTGTGCAAATCTTGTTGAAGCTATGCCGCATACCATCTGGAAGAACTTTCAACACAATCCTAATTCACAACCACACCTTGAGGGTCATGACTTCTCAGGGACAGTTGAGAGTTTCTGTATCACGCACCCAAATACTCAGATACATGCACACACATAACACAGATGCACAGGCACTCATGCATACACACACACACATGTGCACACAGCGTAAATCGAGGACAGCGTGTCACGGGCCTCCAGATTTTGATCAGTCACCTTCCACCCACCCATGACTCACAGTGTGAATGGTGTGGTTGGAGAAGGTAGATAAACTCACTTGTTCCCATTCTTTTCTCTTCTCTCCCTTCCCCAGATGTACACATTTTCACTCACAGAATAAGATGAGTAATAGATTCATTTAAAAGTAAATCTTCATATATATTAAGTTAATTTTTAATTAGCTGGTGAATTTAAAATAAATTTTGAAGCATTTATTTAAAATGAATTCAGCGTAACTTTTCTTTGGTTTGAGCCTCACTGATGCTCAGAGATTATGTTTTAGGTCTAAAGATTAAAAGCAAGTGAGGGGGTCATAGGAAAGGCCTGCACAGACAGAGGCAATGTTTGATTTTATTATGATTTAAGACTTAAGGTTATTAAAATGTATTTTTTGTCAATCTGAGTTTCTTTTTCTAAGATATCCCTTACCTCTTTTAGGGAAAAAAACCCCACACAATTACCCTCTATTAAAATAAAGGATCCAATGAAAGTAATTAAGATTTTATTAAAGAAATTTTAATAAACCAATTACTGCTTATGAATATGGATAATCTCAGGGAAAAGAGCCACCCGGTGCCTGAAATAAAAATAAGCTATATTTTAAATATATTTAGTATACATAATTAGTTATTTAAATGTCTCCTCAACTAAACCTACTGTCAAAATTATATTTGGAACAGCAATAATTTTATACTTAAAGGAAAGCTTTTGAATCCATATAATTAAAGGAAAGATGCTACAAAAATTTTATTAGAGATTTTAACCTCAAAGAAATGAGCATATTTTCAACAGGTAAATTGAAATTTGCTGGTGACCATCAACCAAAATACTAAAACATTTTTATGTTACTTTCAGATACGAATAAATGAGGTAGCTTGTATGATACCAAATATCACTGTGAATTCAGTTTATTCCACAGGTTTTTTTTTTTCACAAATTGAAATTTTAGTACCACCTTAGCTAATTTAGAATTATCGAGGAGTTAATACAAGATAATTACTCAGATACAACATTGGAGATGAGCCTTCTAATGCTAAATTGACTAATGTCTTTGAGCGGCATAAATTGTTCTCTACTAGCTAAAAGTGGAATTTCTGTAGAGTTATATTATCTGTATTTCTGTGGAGGCTATAGTGTTGTTGAAATAACATTTTGTATTCTCACTTGGACTTAGTATTTATCATATCTGCTATTTTATTTTTTTACATCAAGGCTTCATTTGCCTGGAGCACACGTCATCTTACAAAGGTCTATCATCCAGCTATTAATTCTTGTATTTATTCAGCACCTGAATGGTGAGCACCTAATATGTGTCAAAGCATATTCTGTGTGTTGTATGTGTTCTGTATGCTATGAACACTCAGGCCCCCTGGTTTCATGTCGTGTCTGGGACCTTGCTGGGGAGGAACAGTGAGGAAATGGCAGAAGTTCAAATAATGGGAAATAGGAGTTAGTGATGAGGTCTCTGCTAAAAATTAAAATACTCTCATAGCAGGTGTCTGGGAAGCTAGTTTAGAGTGATCCAGAAAACTTTCGCTGAGTTTTTGCACCTTTAAGGTACCACGTGAGCAGAAAGATCAGTCTTGGAAAGCTCTAGAGAAGAATATTCCAGGCTAAGAGAGCCATAGGTCTAAGAGATCAGAATTTCAAAGGAGCTTGTGTGTTCAAGGAGAAGAAATATGGCCGTGATGCCCGCAGCAAAATGACTACAGTTACAGCAATGGAAGGGCCCTGAGGGCAGGGACGTTTGTTTTCTTCAGTGATGTATCCACAGTATCCCACACGGAACCTGGCACGTAGGTCCTTAATGTGCATGGAGTGAATAAGTGAATGAATGATTCAAGATGAATTTAGAGATTTAGGGAAATGCCTGATCATGAAGCTGTAATAAGAGGCGTAACTTTGTTTTAAGCATAGCAATATTTTAAGGGGATGTGTAGGGGCGCCCGAATGGCTCAGTCGGTTAAGCGTCCGACTTCAGCTCAGGTCACGATCTCACAGTCTTGTGAGTTCGAGCCCCACGTCAGGCTCTGTGCTGACAGCTCAGAGCCTGGAGGCTGCTTCAGATTCTGCGTCTCCCTCTCTCTCTGCCCCTTCCCCGCTCATGCTCTGTCTTTCTCTCTCTCAAAAATAAATAAAAACATTAAAAAAAAATTTTAAAAAGGGGAATGTGTAGTAGATTGAATGTTGGCCCTCCAAAGAAGTCCATATCCTAAATCTTAGAGCCTGTGAATGTTATCTTAGGTAGTAAAGGGGCTTTACAGAGGGGATTAAGTTAAGGATCTTGAGATGGGGAGATTATCCCGGATTACCCAGGTGGGCTCAGGGAGATCACAAGTATCATTATAACAGGGAGGCAAGGAGGTTCAGAATCCCAGAAGGGGGTGTGATAATGGATGCTGAGGACGAAGTGATGCAAGCCTCAGGCCAAGGAGCACAGGCAGCCTTTAGAAGTTTAAAAAGACAAGGGAATTCTCCCTTAGAACCTCCAGAAGGAGCACCACCCTGCTCATGCATTTTAGCCTTTAGATCTGCAGAATTGTAAGATAATAAATATGCATCATTTGAGCACCGTGTCTGTGGTAACTTGTTACAGCATGAATGGGAAGCTAAGACACTATTATTCCAAATTAAAGGAAGTGGTCATTTAATAAGTTGCAAACATGAAGATGGTTACATTCTTAAAAGTCAATCACTTATCACGCTCACTTCGGCAGCACGTGAACTAAAAAAAAAAAAAAATCAGCGTTTGTAATCTAAATTAAAATGCACTTTGTATTTAGTTGCAGTATTTAGGTGGATCCTCCTTCCTGTATCTTCTGTTCTCTCACAGCAGATGAAGAGGGTAAGAGAACCAGGGGCTCTAAGTTACGAGAGGGGTAACCAGGAAAAAAGTGTGATAGAAGGGAGAAAACTGAGCCCAGAGACAGAGACAAAGGAGGGGGGAGAGAAGGGATCCCATGCAGCGTCTGAGTGTCAGGACTCCAGGGGTGGCAAATCTGGGTGGTTCTGGCTCAGGGTCCCACGTGAGACTGTGTCATCTGAAGCCTTACCTGGACCCGGAGGTTCCGCGCCCGAGGCAGTCTCCACGTGGCCGTTGGCTGGAGACCTTGGTTCTTTGCCCCGTAGGCCTCTTCAGAGCAGCACTGGAAGATCTTCCCAGCGGGACAGCTGGCTTCCCCTCCAACCAGCAGAAGCCGAGACAGAACTTGGAGGGAGCAGCGGTACCTTTTCTGTGACTGAGTCTCCAAAGCCACCTCCACCATATTACGTCAGTTAGGGCAAGTCTCTAAGTCCAGTGCTCACTCCCAGCGAGAAGGCTTGGGCTCCGGGATTAGAAGGGATGTCAAAAAAGAGAATAACAAAAATGTTAAGCCAGCACAGAAGGAAGAGGACAGAGTGAAGAGAAATTTAAGAAGAACAATGACTTCTCGTTTCTTTATAGAGAATGCCTAGATATGCCCTTTTTTCTCAAGTAATCTCTCTCCCGTCTGCCAGGACTATGGATGTGTGTGTGTAGAGGTGTGTGTGTGTGTGTGTGTGTGTGTGTATGTGTGAGTGTGTGTGTGTCTGTCTGTAACAAGACAGCTTTAGAGTTCTGGCTGTTTCCCGCTTTTGACTCCTGTCAGACATGTCAACCTTTATCTCAAATAACCCCCAGAGACCTCTGGTTCTACACTCGAGTGGGTCTATACGTCCAGATAATGTAACCAAAACTCTCTGAATTCCCCTCAAAAGAAATTCTGCCGCATTACATCCATCTGGCCAAGCCCTCATCGAAACAGAGGAGATAAAAGCTGCCCCCAATCACAGGTCCAGTGCACCCCTCACGGGTCAGGAAGCACTTGGGGGTTGCAGATGGGAATTAGTATAGGAAGTTCAGAGGCGGGATCTAGAGCAATGATAAGCTGTCTGGAACATGAAACACGGATGGAGCCAGTCTGGAAGGTGGGATGAATGGAAACAAGGAAACTTCTGTCCATGCTAAATGCTGAATCAGGTTACACTAATTAATGAATTAATGAGGAAGGTAATGAAGAGAAGAGCCCAATAAAGAGTTACCTTGGAACATCTCCTGTCCCATCATTCACTTCTGGTCAGATATTAGATTAGGCCTTCACACTTTGATTTTCCCCTCTTTAAACCTTTTTCCTGTTTGTTAGAAAACGGTAAAGATTGTTTTATTTTTGCAGAATGCCTTTAGATTCTTTTAAATTCATTGCATGTAAAAATGCAGAAGACTTTCTTTTACTAATTAGGTTTTAGAGGAAATGTATTTTAGAGCAAAACATACCACCCATAAAAGGAAAAAAATAGTTACAAACAGAGAGGGAGGGAGGCAAACCATAAGAGACTCTTAAATATAGAGAACAAACCGAGGGTTGATGGGGGGGGTGGGGGAAGGGGAAAATCGGGGGGGGACATTGAGGAAGGCACTTGTTGAGATGAGAAATGGGTATTGTACGTAAGCGATGAATCACGGGAATCTACCCTCCAAACCAAGAGCACACTATATATGCTGTATGTTAGCCAACTTGACAATAAATTATATTTAAAAAAAAATACCACCCATATTTTAAAACATATATGCCTCAATTTTCATGTATTGGTATTTTCAAATCGGGATTTAAGAATGAAAAAAATATATTTTCTGGCTCTATGTGTGTGCATTGTATCCTTAGAAGAACAGACACAATCCTTGTAATGTGATATTTTTTAAAGTTTTCTTCAGATACTTGGGTAGATATTAATTTCATTGTAATGTGCTTTTTAAAATCTGAAAACCTAATTATTTTATGAGAAAAGAAAATTTTCACAAGACTGCAAATGAATGTATTTTGATTTTCTTTAAAAAAATTTTTTTTAACGTTTTATTTATTTTTGAGACAGAGAGAGACAGAGCATGAGCAGGGGAGGGGGGAGGGGCAGAGAGTGAAGGAGACACAGAATCCAAAGCAGGCTCCAGGCTCCAGGCTCCGAGCTGTCAGCCCAGAGCCCGACGCGGGGCTCGAACTCACGAACTACGAGATCATGACCTGAGCCTAAGCTGGACACTTAACCAACTGAGCCACCCAGGCGCCCCTGTATTTTGATTTTCTAAAATTTGGTAAAATCTCTCTTAATGGACTGAATAAGCAGCTTTATATATTATTTAAAGCAAGATAAACGTATGTGATAATATTGCTAGCATTTCAAATCCGTCCGCATCAGAATGTATTTTTGAGCACCTTCTGTGTACCACTGAGCATTGTTTTGTGTGTACCCAGTCTGCAATTCTAATGGTAATGCAAACATGTGCATAGAAGTTTATAGAAAATGGTCTATATACTAAAGCAGGGTGGGCGAAATCTTTCCATAAAGGGCCACATAAGAAATGATTTTGGCTGTAGGGGCCATGCAGTCTGTGTCACAAATATTCAACTCTTCCCTTGTAGGCCACAGACAGTATGTAAATAAACAGGCAAGGCTATGTTCTAATAAAACTTGATTTACCAAAACAAGCCGGCAGGATTTGCCCTGGAGCCAACCCCCTGTGCTAAAGGATTGGTTTATATATACGGGGCGGCAAAAACATTTTGTTTCCTTTGCATTTACTTCAGTAAAATTCCCAGCAAATGTTTTTTTGAAAGACAACTGAGAGGATTTGTCTCTATAGTCACATTTTTATAGAACTGATTTAAAACTGTTCCTTCAGTTGTTAACAATCAAACATTGTCAACACTCAGATGAGTATTATTAATGCCCTTGGTGAGTTCAACATGTGCCATGAAAAACTAACAAATTTCAGAAGTACCTGTGTTCTGTCTGTTCTATTCATAACACAGTAGATAAAACGCAATCTCATGTTAACATTTATTGAAAGCTTATTAAACAAGTAAGTTGGAAGTTGCGTTTCTAAAAATAAATATTTTATTCTCCATGTCTGCAATGATGATGTATATTTAGATTAGTCTTGAGAAGAAAATACAATCTTTCTTTCATAAAAAATCAGAATATAATTCTGTTTATTTTACCTTCATGTGTTCTGTTTTGAACAACAACAAAAAATTCTTTAAGAGCATTTTCAGATGTTATAACTTATACGTAGTACTTAGGAACATTTCTAAACTTAATCCTATTTTTAAGATTTCCTTTAAAAATATGTAAGGGGCCCCTGGTGGCTCTGTCAGTTAGGCGTCCAACTTCAGCTCAGGTCATGATCTCACCGTTCGTGAGTTCGAGCCCCACGTCAGGCTCTGTGCTACCAGCTCGGAGCCTGGAGCCTGCTTCGGATTCTGTGTCTCCCTCTCTCTCTGCCCCTCCCTTGCTCACACTCTGTCCTTATCTTTCTCTCTCAGAAATAAACATTAAAAATTGTTAATAAAAATATTTGAAACCCTAAAACATGCCATCTGTCCTAAAACTTTAGCTTTTGCTCTGTCTACATTACTTTCTGTTCTAGTCTGCCCTCTGCGGACATGCCCTCTGCTTTCTACTGCTCCCTGTTCTCTGCATCCTCCACGAGCATTGCCTTCTGAGAAAAACTGACAAAGCTGTCACAAGTGACAGTGAATTCAAATTCCTTGTTGAGCATCAGACCTGATGCTGGACTCTCATAAGGTCCTGCGTGTTGGTGGCCGTTTCTAAATGGAGGCCGCATCAAACTGTCCATATGTGCATATTGAGGTCTTGGATAAAACAAGGATGTCCTGCTAGTTCATAGCTCAGATAACTTTCACAATTCTTTTGTCTTGGTTAGATTTTTGGATACGTAGGCCTGCTGTATTAAAAGTGAACAGGAGCCTGGTTGGTATCCATAGTTCAAATCAGACCTCACCCTCTTCGAGATGGAACGAAGACAATGGTGTCACAAGTCTTATGCCCGCTTGTCAGATTTTCACAGCAGCCCTTTAATGGGTTCTCAGAGATGTTCTAAAATCAAGGGTGCGCTCTAGGTCATGCGTTCACACTCTCTAAGTCCGCCTTGCCCTTGACTTTAACTTGATTAGGGAAAACGGTTTTGAGATGAGAAAAAAGAGTGGCCGTCCAAAAGCCCTGTTTGTGTGTATCTTGCAGGAGTCCTTTGGAACCTCTCGTCTTGTGATGCCCTCAAGATGCCAATCATCCAGGACACCCTGGCAGTGTTGACCAATGCCGTGATTATCCCCCATTCGGGCTGGGAAAATTCACCACTCCAGGATGATCGGAAAATACAGCTGCATTCCTCACAGGTGCTGCGAAATGCGACCGGATGCCTAAGGTGAGTGGCACCCTTGCTGCCTCCCGCTGCTGTCATATGCTTTCTGCTTCTGCAATTTTCATTGCTGCTTTCCTGAGGATCAGAGTGTCCCAGAAAGATGAATGTTGACATGGTGAAGAAGGGTAAGAGGCTAGCAAAAATCATTTCTAATGAGGTACCGACGAGGTATAGGCATCTTCTTCTATAAGTCTTTTATTTAACATGTTTTCTTGAGTCTTGGGCAAAAAATAAACATTTTCATTCCGACCAAAAGTAATTAGTTTTCTTTGATTAAAAGCAATAGTTCACAGTAGTTTCTTTCCCATGTTATAGTATATAGTATATAGTATATAGTATATAGTATATAGTATATAGTATATAGTATATAGTATATAGTATATCATGCGTATAGAATAACCAGGCAGGCCAGTTGGTGGGAGGAGAGTCTATGACATATACGTAGGGAGCTAATTAAGAGGCATCACTAATTTTGGTTTTCGTTTTTAAAAGTTTGTCTGTGTGACTACCGGAACCCATGATGCTTAGAGATAACTTGTTAATAAAGCCTGTTGTATGAAATGTTTTTTTTTTTAAATAATGAAAGTAGCAAATACATTCTAGTTCTCTCTCAGTGCCCTTTTACAAAAATCATCCCCCAGAAATCTCTTGAGAAGTCTTAGAATCACCTTAATTTTTGTTTAACTTTTGCTCTTAGAAAAGAAGGTAATAATCAGGATACATTTTTTCCAAACTCGGGCAACTGTGCCCCCAAGGATGCTGTATTTGGTACCAAAGTTGCAAATCTCTGCTAGATAAACTTAATGATGAGGTGGGAGTACAAGAACAACCCACGGTACCCAGTCAAATGATCTATATTTCAGACATAAAATGTACAGGTTTGTTTTAGCTGAGCTGCCTCAAAGCTGTCATCTTGCCTGCAATTGATTGGTTTCCAGGGGCAAAAACTGGTCTCTACTGAGAAGGAACAAAATCACCTTGGTGACATTAATAATAATTATCTCATGCATATGTATAGCAATGCTCTGGGCCTCCAGTCTTGAGAGGGGTGGTGCGTTTGTGTAAATGTGTGTGTGTAGAGGGAGATAAAGTGAGTCTACCTCCATAAATATCGACATGCATTCACAGACAGGAATAGGAAATCCTCTAACGATCTTGCTGTTCCTCAAGGTCACGAAATAATGATCTTTTGACATGATTTCTCTGGCTAAGCTTTACCATAAGCCAAATTTACAGTTCTCCAAAACTCCCTGTTGAGACATTCATTTTATAACCTCTTACATTCTGTTATCCTTCAGAAAACTCCTGCCCCACCAGAAGAAATACAACTCCTTCCCAAAGCTAAAGCTGTAAGCCACTTCCAACTTTTTATACCTGATTTTTCTAGTCCAGTTATTTTCAACTATTATGGGTCGTTTTTTTCCCTTCTTAGCATCTTTGACTTAAAGAGTGTCATTGTTCCTAATAAGGATCATGGAAGAAGTGCCTCGGAATCAATTGTAGAAGTATGGTCAGTAAAGGCTTGGTGAACTCCGTCAGGTAAAATTCTCTCTGAATGATACAGTAACACAATTCTACATTCAAGATGTTAGACTTATGGATGTGGGCCACCTCCATTAAGAGCATATCTTCAGCACCATTTGATCAAAAGTCAGATGAGGAAGCTAGACCATGTAGGTTCATGGGTCTGCTTTGCAAGTCATCTGGCTGAGTTGAGCATCTGGGATGTGACGCAGAGTGAAGACAGGTCAGATCAGGATCAGATCAGAGAAACTATCCATCCCTCTCTGTCCACACATACAGCGGGTTGGCCATGTGCTGCTTACACTGAATGTGGCCAGGAGCAGACACATCATAGGAAGCAAAAAGGGGGACATGTGATTTAGAAAGAATTTCCTGTAGTCAAATTGGGTTTCCTTAGTCAAGATGCAACCAGGTTTAAGGGTTTTCCCACTTTTCTGAGTTTATCATGTAATTGGCAAAGCAAAACCCAACAATATATGGTAAATACTTAATTTCCCCCTTATTTCATCAAACCCCTGCCTTTCTACAGGAAAATAATAATTTGTCCTCTCTTATTTAAATGTGTTTGTGAATCATTCCACATGGATGAGCAGGTTGAGCTGAGAGAGGAAGAAAATAGCCTTGGGAAGGGGCGAAAATGAATTTACCAAAGACTCAGTGGGCAAAGTTCAAGAAATTCCAACTAACATTTGACACGTAACTTACAACCAGTGTTGGCACACTAGAACAGTCACAAATGTTTTTAGCATGATGGAAGGTTCTAGATTTTAATTGTTGAGGTTATATGCATTCTTGATTTTTCCAAGAAAGCCTGGCTTTTTATTTATGTTAAAGAAATTACTTTGTACGCTATTCCTGCCTTTCAGCAGTGTCAACCATGAGCATTTACTGAGTGTCTGCTGTTTGCCAGAGAGGGATCAGGGAGGCAGAAATAAACAAGGCTCAGCAAAAGCTGAAACTGGGAACTGCAGAAACAATTCGAATATACTCCTTAAAATGTATATGAACAACCAGATTATCTCAGTTTATAAATCATATCTGGACTTGTACCTTTGCAAAGAACATTTTCTTCTATCAAAATATTTAGAAAGAAGTTGATGCTTTGGTGCTTCTAAAAGCAAAAAGAAGAAAAACTCAGCAATTGTTCTTGTCATTTTCATGGACTAAATTTATATTGCATATAAAAACGATATAGTGATGGGGCGCCTGGGTGGCGCAGTCGGTTAAGCGTCCGACTTCAGCCAGGTCACGAACTCGCGGTCCGTGAGTTCGAGCCCCGCGTCAGGCTCTGGGCTGATGGCTCAGAGCCTGGAGCCTGTTTCCGATTCTGTGTCTCCCTCTCTCTCTGCCCCTCCCCCGTTCATGCTCTGTCTCTCTCTGTCCCAAAAATAAATAAACGTTGAAAAAAAAAAATGAAAAAAAAAACAAAAAACGATATAGTGAATTTTCACAGCAAAAAAGATATAGGAAGTTTGTGTAACATTTGCATACTTTGGTGTATTAATTTATAGCTTTGGTTTTGAAAGTTGCCTAAGTTGTATAAAAATGCCAAATTTACATGTTAGAATTATTTTGCAATGTGTCGTGACCACTGCTATCATATTCCATGAAATCTGGCTAGAACGTTCAGTATATGTTTCAGGAGCTTGTTTAGTTGGTAAGAAAGAGCCAGCTGCATTTGGCCAACAAAATGCACCTGTCCGCACGTGGGTGCATAAGGAATTCGATGTAAGTTGGGACTAAGTTGGCATACACCACGTTCAGTGTCACAACGGGCAGATAATACTTCAATTCATTTCATGTGATTTATGGATAGTTCACTGTAAAGGCAAAGAAAATTAGTAACCTGAAAAAATAATGTAAAATATGCACAAAAGATTTCTTACTGTCTTCCTGTTTTAGATCTTATTCCTTGTTAGGGAATCGTTTTTAAAACTAAGGCATTGTTGAGGACCATCCGATTATATTAAGATTGTTTTCAATTATTTGCTTTTATAGAGTTCAACTTCTAGAAACCCTCCACAACCTTTAAGGATCAGGAGTTACATATAATTCAGTCCTTTTCATGATTATACATTTTATAAACTTATTTTGAGAGTGTGATTTTCCCATTACCATTCATTATCAAACAACACTTGGAATTTAAAAAAAAAATTACAAGTAGCAAGGTACATGAGTCACTGTTTAAGTATTTTTGATATGTGAGATGTCAGTTAAATTTAATTCAGCTATCTGCCCTCGGGTGATATTTTCCCTGATACTGAGTTGGAATGGAAACTCTCCTTTCTCACGAATTGTTGAGAAATTGAAGAATGGAGCTGTGTGAGTGCGTGTGCGTGTGCGTTCGTTCATTCCGAGGTTTGACCTGGCAACATGTCTTTCGGATAATTTTATACATTGTTGATAGAGGTAAGGTTTTGACTTTGAAAATGAACATTCTGATTCATAAAATCCCCATCTTCCAGGGACCAGGAACTTCTACTTCGAATGCATTGTTTATTCTCATATTTATTATAAGTTCAATAGCCTATGGTCAGTTGGTCGGGAAGCCAGTACCTGCACTCACATCCTGACTCCCGGTCCAGCCTGCTCCCGCTGTGCCACACAGAGAGGAAATACAATGTCCTGTGAAGTGCCAGGAACACATCTGTGCTCAGAGCCTCACAACCCACTGAGCACCCGGTTGGCGGATAGACTTGCTCTGCTTTGTGTTGGCTCCTTTAATTTGCTTCTGGACATCCACTGAATGGCATCATCTCAGCCAACACCCATCCAAATTGCCAACTGTCTTCCTCCTCCTTCTCCTTTCCTACTTCCCATTCTTCCCTCCCGCGGCTGCCAGTATGGAGTGGGAAGCAACGTGGACAGTTAGTCATGGAGCCTCACGTCAGCCCCTTCCCGCCACCTCCACCTTAAATCTTAATTTAGGCAATTAGTCAGAGCAATGGATGCCTTTTTTAAAAATATAAGACTGTATTTTAAGACATACCCTAGAAAACAAGGTTGACATTATTTCCCCAGTACTCAGGCTCCTTCATTCTTTTACTGATGGCTTGATTCTCTTTTACTGATGGCCCCACTCCTTTTCCAGGATAGTATTTCCTAACCTGGGTGGCTTTTGACCCCAGTAGGAGCTTTGATGGTTGGCAAAAGTACATTTATCGGGTCACTGATGTAGAGCAGTGTTCTTAATATTTGTTCCTAACAGGATTCAAATTTGTTTGTGTCATTTCGGAGTGGGAAGCCGAGGGTAGGCATTTAAGCAATTGCTATTCTAAAAGACATCATCCTTTCATTTTTCAGAAAGAAAAAAAAATATTATAAATGCAAACTGTACCACTCTTAAATGTTCCAAAGCTTATCAGAGTGAAATTTAAGGTGGGGAGGAGGGGCGGGGAAAGCCTATGCCTTCCTAAGCTAAAATCTGGACCGCTAACACTGTTCAAACGTTAGATAATTGTATACATTCTTAATAAACTCTGCCCAGCTTCTCAAGACTTCTCTTTGGCGGCAGATGTACCGATACCTAGTGGTATCCACATGCCCCACCAGCCTGCAGCAGGGGCCATACTCATGGGCAGTGTTCTAAAGAGAAGAGACTCTTGCCTTTGCCTTCTCTCAAAAGGCACGGTAAATCTTCACGGAAAGATGTCATATCATGTTGACATAGCAAAAATTTAAGCACATATGACATATAAAATGAAAAGTTAATGCCCTTAGTCCTTTTCCATTTAAAATTCATTTTGGGGTAGGAAATGGAATTTTTCAAAAGCAGATCTCTATTTGTTCCTGAAGTATCCATCTGTCACTGAGGAAAGAGGATAGAAATGGAAAAAAAAAAATCTCTGAAATTTCGTTGGAGGAGCAAGTTGATAAGAATGATGGCGGCTAGATTGTGGGGTTCATGGCTCCCAGTGGTTAGTGGGGGTCGGACTGCGTCTCTGCCAGCATCCTTCTTCCAGCCCCCACCCTGGACACACACTAATGCTCCCCCTCTTCCTTGCCCCTTCCTCTTTTATGATGTTTGTCTTTTGCTCCAATACTGCCCAATTTAAGCTTTACTGTTTGATAAAAACCATTTTCAAATATGGCCTAAAATGAATGTGGTAAAACGTTAGGTATGGCTTAGGTCGTAAGTATGCATGAAGCTGTTGGATTAGCTTTTTCTTCACTTGATGATGAAGGAGTCCTCCAGGAAATGGCTTTCCTTTGGCCTAAATTAGGCAAGTCAGACCTTGAAAGAGATTCAGTTCTGCGTGAGGATTGTTTCATGGTACCACATATAATCAAATACTTTTCGTAACTTGGGCCGAAATGATCAGCTTCAACTATAACGTGTATTGCCCAACCACAGTCTGGTTGCTGAAAAGTGAAGGTCAGACTGGCCCCTCCCGAGGACAAGCTCGTTGTAGCTGAGATCGTTGTAATGGGTTAAATAAGTGTGTCCCCCCCCCCCCCCCCACCAAAAGCTATGTCTACCAGGAACCTCAGAATGTGACCCTATTTGGAAATAGGGTCTTTGCGGGTAAAACTATTTAAATTAAGATGAGGTCATACTGACTTAGGGTGGGCCTGAATCCAATTGATGGTGTTTGTTTGTTTGTTTGTTTGTTTGTTTTATTTAATTGGAAGTTGAGAGAGAGAGAGCACTCGTGCTGGGGAGGGGCAGAGAGAGAGGGACAGAGAGAATCCCAAACCGGCCCCACACTGTCAGCACAGAGCCTGACAAGGGGCTTGAACTCGTGAACTGCAAGGTCATGACCTGAGCTGAAATCAAGAGTTGGATGCTTAACTGACTGAGCCACCCACGTGCCCCGATGGTGTCTTCATAAGAGGACATAGACACAGAGGAGGAGGCCACGTGAAGACAGAGGCAGAGATTGAGGCGATACAGGGAAAAGCCAAGGACTTTCGAGCATGGCTGAAAGCCATGAGAAATGAGAAAAACGCAAAGAAGGGTTCTTCCCCAGAGTCTTCAAGAGGGAGCATGGAACTGCTGACGCCTTGATTTTGGACTTCTAACCTCTCAAACTGTGATAGAAAAAGTTTCTGTTGTGTTAAGCCCCACGCCCCATGCCCAGTGTGGGTGGTACCTTATTCTGGCACCATCGGAACCTCTACAGTCACACTAGTAAGTAACCAGAGGGGGCCTACGAATCCAGGGAGCCACCAGAGAACACAGCCAAGGGAGGGGGAAATGGCAGCTGACTCCCAGACGCTGCCTGTCCCCAAACAGTGTTCAGGCACAAGAACAAACTCCCCAGATAGGGAGCTGTTTGTTCTCTAGCCCATCTTCCTCCATAGCTCAGGTGCAAGGCCAGACATCCCTGGTACAGGACTGGGCTCTGCCCAGCCTCAGCCAAAGAAGGATCGCACGCACCCTCTGGACTGGGTAGATGCGAAACACGTGGATCTGGTTTTTGTGTTTTCTGCTCCTATTTATGAACCAACTTCCCGTTTCCTCCAACCTTTAAACTACCTTCTGAAAGTTGTGTGGGTTATTCTGGGAGCCAGGAGCCATTCTAGGTTTTTCAGGCAGGGCACATGACATTTAGGGATCGTTTAAGGAAGTTGGCTCCAGCAGCTGGGGACGGGATGAATGCTTTCTGCATTTCGCGTAAAACATGACTGTATTTCCCATTTAAAATACCAGAGATCAATATCCTAAAGATCCCTGTCATGGCCATTATCATCATTTCAGAGTGAACTGTAGGTGAGGCCTTGCCAAGTGTCCTTTTTTACCATTTAATCTGCCAGCTCAATAAGACAACTCCGTTCCAATACTGTTTGGCTGTGTTACGTTTTGTCATGCATAGTTAGGACTTTATCTCCAGCCGAAGTATTTGCATAAGGCTAGCTTTGCTAACTTCCACAGCTCATTTCCTAGAGCCTCTGAGTCATTTATTTATTTTTATTATTCTGTTCCCACTTCAACATCTTGTCCTGAAGGACAACGATATACAACCCTAATTTTTCCATCTATCTTTGTGCACACGAGAATGTTATTAAGCCCATCAAAGGAGCTGCACTGAGCCTTTGCTTATGAGTATAATTAAACTCAGACCCTCGATTGGTCACTTTAACCCATCTAATGGATGAGCACTTGGTCCCATGGGTCCACTCATTCTGGAGTGACCTTGAGAAAACCCGTTCACCAAGTAACACTACTGATAACCACACTCTGGCTGGAAAGCTCCAAGGACATTTGTTTTATTTGGTTTGCCCCTGGCATTAGCCATAGGTAAGAGGAGGAATTATTATTACTTTTAAGCTAGGTTCAGTTGGTTGCCAATATTATTCAACCATTAAAAAGAATGGTTTTGTCGCCATGACTTGCTCATTCCATAACTGAAAGCGTGTACCTCCCACGCCCCTTCACCCATTTTGCCCATCCCCCCACACCCACCCTTCTCACAACCATCAGTTTGTTCTCTGTATTTACGAGCTGGTTTCTGGTGTTCTTGACTTGTTTGTTTAGATTCCACACGTAAGTGCAATCATATGGCATTTGTTTTTCACTGTCTGACTTACTTCAGCATCGTGTATGTAGTAAAAAAATTTTTTAAAATCTGTTTTAAAAAGTGTTTCTTTTATTTTTTTAAGTTTATTTATTTATTTTGAGAAAGACAGAGAGAGCAAGCAGGGGAAGAGCAGAGAGGAGAGAGAGAATCCCAAGCAGGTTCTGCACTGTCAGTGCAGAGCCTGATGAGGGGCTCAAGCCCACGAACTGCAAGATCATGACTTGAGCTGAAACCAAGAGTCAGACACTCAACCAACTGAGCCACCCAGGTGCCCCAGGTTTTTTTCTTAAGTCTTCTATAATGAGTTCTGGATTAATCTTGTGTTGCAGCTGAACTGAGCACTCTTTATCCAGGGACTTAAAACAGGAATGACGTAGACGGTATGGATGCTATGAAGAGAGGCGAGCCGCTCACCCACTCATGCCTGGTGTTCCCACACCTGGCCCCAAAGCAGAGGCTGTTCCTCACCTGAACAGCTCTCTACTTCTGATCCCTGGGTCTATCATGGATGCAAAGTGAATGGTTTTGTTGAGTCATGACTCAGCAGTGAAGGTCTTCTTTGAAGGAAGGGAACAAGTTGGGTGGCCGAAAGAGTTTGGAGTATTAGGGCCCCATCAGAGAGGACAATTGGGCTATCCACCTCAGCAGCTCCCTTGGTGACGAGGGCTCCCACCTCCCATGGAGCACCCCAGCTTTCTAGCTCACTCCGTGTCACCCAATCAGGGAAGTTCATACTTTATTACTTTATAATAATAGATCTATATGCTATTAATAGGTTTTAACAAGTTTATGCAGTATTACTTTGCTGGGGCTTTTGTAACAAAATGCCACAGACTGGGCGGCTTAAACAACAGAAATGTATTTTCTCACAATCCTGGAAGTTAGAAGTCTGAGATCAAGATGTCAGCAGGTCTGGTGGTTCTCAAGCCTTCTCTCCTTGGTTTGTAGATGGCCGTCTTCTTGCCCTGTCCTCACATGGTCTTCCCTACATGCCTCTGTGTCCTGATCTCCCCTTCTTATAAATCTCCAAGTTGGGATCTCCAAATGAGGCTTCCCCAAGTGGGGCATCACTATTGAATGCCACAGACTCCAGGGCCTGGCCTTTGTCCTTGCCTGGCCAGAAACTGGACCTTAAAGCTCCAATAATATCAGAAGGAAATTAGCTTTGGCTTAACATCTGTTAAAAGCCCATTGTGATTTTATGTGTCTTTAATATGCACCCTGTCTGATACAGTTGTCCCAATAATGTCCCTATCCCATTTTACAGATCAAGAAGTTAATGCTCATGAGGATAAGAGTAGGTTGCCCCAAGTCATACAGTTAGTAAGAGAGGGAAAGGTGAGACAAATCCCGGGTTGTATGATGCCTCAGCTGGGTTCCTCCCACATGACCATGTTCCATTAGGCAGAGGCAAGGAGCAGCCCCAAAACACATTTGTTTGTTTACACTGAGGCTAGGATGCTGGCTCAGCCCACATCCTAAGAGAAGCAGACACCCAGACAGAATTAGCAGTCCATGCAAGATATTTAATTAGGGGTGACACCGGAGAGGAAAATGAGAGGGAAAACAGAGTCTTCAAACCACGCATGATGCAGCAGGTCTGACCCCAAGTGAAGGAGAGCAGAAAAGAAGGAAGGAATGTTGGTTGCGTGGGTGAAAATGTCTTAGACTTTCGGGGATGTCGACCAGACCACTGGAGCGTTCTTAATCCCAGTTCATTGTTGCAAGGAGCCTCGCATCTCCCAAGACAAGGCTTACCCTATCACTGCTGCAGAGCTGGGTCACTGGCTGGAAGCACCCATGGGGAGTGAGGCTTGAGTATGAAGGCAAACACAGTACGAGTCTCAGGGCACAGCAGCTGGACCATCAGTCAGTGATGCTCCTGCAGTGAGAGATTTGAGTGGGTGTAATTTTATGGTCGTTACGTAAGCCTAATTCTTTACCAGTGCTTTCGTTCTCTATAGACTAGCTACTAAGAAGTCACATTAAACCAGAAAATTGCTTGGTAATATGGAATCCAAACAAGAGGAGCTAGTTACATTGACTGAAAGCTTCATTGTCTCAACATCTGTTCTTTTGAGTCCTTACTATGTGCTTGGCCCTTATGGTAGGCATGGGTGTTGCAAGGGAGAGCAGATAGGCACGGTCTGTGGAGTTTGCTATTGAAAGCGACTCATAATGTCATTAAGACAACCTGATTGCCTCCAAGTTCCATTAGGCTGCCCCAGAACTGGAAAAGCTGGAGCGTGTCTCTCCTAAAGAATGCCTCAGAAGGCCATATTCTTTTTTTTTTTTTCAATGTTTTCATGGGCAACCTACCTCTGTTACTAATCCATTCTTTCTTTACATTTAAGAAACTGTGTATTTTTAACTGACTCGCTGTTAAATCCTGTAGTCTTAAAGCTTTCTCTCTCTTCAGGATTTTGCATTCTCTTATCTTTTCTATTAGGAAAAGTCTAGAAAAGAATTCATTTTTTAATTCTTTCAGAAGACATTGCTATCCCCCAGAAGACTAACCATAATTTTGCAAAGTTCTTTCTGGCATTTATGTTCCATGAAATAGTAATAGGGATCATTTCGCCCCAAACATTGTTTTGTTTTCCCAAGCTAGAAGAAGTGAGAGCATAATGACTTCACCATAAATAGAAAATTTTAATATAAGATATCCCATCATGCTATTCCTTCTTAAAGTTTCCACAACTTATTTCTGCAAAATTTGATCTACTTAATTATGAAAATTTCCAGGATCTAACTAAAACTTGCTTTGAATTATTTATCTTATAATCTGGTTGCAAGTGTGGGCTTCTTTTAAAAGGACAAACAAATGTTAAATTTTATCTTCTCAATATGAGTAGTCATCCTTCCTATTAGAATATGAATATTCAAACCTTTCCATTAGTATGAACAAATTACTTCCTTTGAAAAATGATTAAATAAAAAACAGCTTAGTTAATCTCCAATTGGTAGACAATGGTGTTTAAAATTTATCCCTATAAAACATTGGGTTGTAGGGTGTTAACTCCCTGATAAATAAAAAGCAAGTCGTCAGAGCTGGATTGTTCTTCAAATCCTTCATAACTTCTTGATATTAAAAATATAATTTTTCCTCCTGCTGCCTCCCAAATTATATTACATCGCATCAGAAGTGGCTTCCCTGGAGGAGAAGCAAAGAAACAAGTCTATTATCCATAAATTGAAGAAGAAAGAGTTCACTAAACAGTCTCACTTACGTGCTAATCCTCTCCAGTATTTTAACACATCTATTTTCATACCATTTCTCCTTTCCCTTTTCCAAGTGGCACTTATTTTAAACTAAATAAAGTCAGCATTTGCCAGAGTTGTGACAAAACAACCAGAGAGATGGGGACAGATCCAGGAGGACAAGCGGAGCACGCGTGGAAGCTAGCCCACACCCAGTGGCGTTAGTGAAGACCTCCAGCTTCCAGTTCCCATTCCTCTTGGAGAAGAGAAACATAACCAGTGAGAGCATGAATAGCGGTTCCAAAGCACCGGCTCGGAGATCACGCCTCCCACCCACCGTCCTGTAGAATTCCAGAGTGCAGAGCTGAACGCACAACTCTACTCTGCACAACCTGGCTCTAAACTCTGTTGCCCCCCTCGGTCTCCTCTTCTTGAGTCTGGGTGTTCCTTAATTGACCAAGAATATTTGAAGTAAGTTCCACTTGTCCCTTAGTTTACCAAAGGACCCTTTGAAATAAAAAAATGGGAAGTGTTTGAATTTCCATCCTGTTCTCACTGTCCCCCTTTACTGGGTTGATGACTTCCTCTGGTCACGGAGCCATCACTGTTTGCTTCAGGGCATTTGATGGACAGCTGCGGGTCAAGGCTGACTGGGATGGCCCATTCTGTGGGTTCCTCTCCATCGCCCTTTGGAGCTGTGATGGGGAGAGGTGACAAGTGGGGTCTCCGACTCAGAGAGCTATGGCAGGGTGGGGATCACAGGAAGCAGAGGTGCAGGTGGCGGTGAATAGAATAACTACTCGGTTCCCTGCCCTGTGTCGTAGAGCTCCTGGCCGCTTCTCTGGCAAGATTTTAACCATCTCACAAGAAGTTACGTGTTCTGGAAACAGAGAATTGGGGAAGCTACTAGATACAAAAACCTTTATCTCTTCATTCTCATTGGAAAGTTCTTGTTCTGAGCTGGCAGAAGATTCTGGAAGTACTACCTCAAATGCTTTCCTTAGGCAGAGAAGAACAGCCCTACCTAGATTTCATGCTGGGTCTACAGTTTCTTGCCTCCAGAATATTTAAGCACAAGAAGCAGTAGGTAGTAACAACATGGGCCAGCAGATTGACAACCTTCAGCATTCGATTTTTTTTTTTTCAACGTTTATTTATTTTTGGGACAGAGAGAGACAGAGAATGAACGGGGGAGGGGCAGAGAGAGAGGGAGACACAGAATCGGAAACAGGCTCCAGGCTCTGAGCCATCAGCCCAGAGCCCGACGCGGGGCTCGAACTCACGGACCGCGAGATCGTGACCTGGCTGAAGTCGGACGCTTAACCGACTGCGCCACCCAGGCGCCCCAGCATTCGATTTTTAGACTACTGTCCTTTTTTTTTTTTTTTTTTTTTTTTGGCCTGTGTCATAAATTCTTTTTCAGCTTTTCAGTCTGCTAAGTAAAAGGACAGGCATGCCAGGACTTCGGATCAACCCTCCCTCCGTCCTTCACTATTATCCCGTAGAGGTACAAATACATCATTATTCCCCATTAACAAGCACTCAACCAGCAAGGAAGATGCTGTGCCCTGAATGCTCTGACTGGAGCTAATGAATCCCAACAACTAATTACATTTCTCTTAAGGTAACTTATGACCAGAAAGTAGCTGTGTTAGCACAAAGGTTTTATGTGAGAGTGGCAATACTCAGGAAGAGGCCAGCTGATTAGTCATCCCCCATAATTCTCTGTAATTGTCCTGTCTGGACTTTTTGTGTCCAGACCATTGTTCTTTCCAGGGTTGCATTTTCCCTGACCTTATTTTGGACCAACGATGTAATTGGTAATTGTGGGCTAATTTATATAAACAAACGAGGGTCCTGCTAAATGAAAGCATTGTCGCTGTGATTGGTACTTACGGCTGGCTCTAAGAGCTCTCTATTTTGTACAAGTTTGGGTCAAGTGGTTGGAGCCCGTGGGGCTTATTGCAAAAAAAAATAATTATTTCAAATAAGAAAAAAACCCTCCTGTCCTGTTAAGGCCTGTCGGGAAGCGTGGTTTATGGTCTCTTGCATGGAATGAGTGCTTACGTGGTTTGCAGAAAACTGGTTTCGTCCTTTGCTTAGACTCCTAATAAGGCCTGAAGGGTCCTTCTCCTTACCATGTGTGAAAGCAGCACTGATAAGTTTCTTCCTAGAACGTAAAGGAACCTTACTTACTTCTCCTCTGCACGCAGCACTGTCATCCTGACTAGGAAACGTGATTAGATGTCATCTGTCCTTGACCCCTGTCACTCCTAAGCAGCTGAAATAGATTAAGAGGCTGGTGCTTCCCAAATCAGATGAAGCCAAGTGTCTTCAGGCAGTACCTTCAGTAATAGGCTCACAAAGGAATTGGTGCCTGGGTTTATTACCATGTTTCAGGGCCCATGCCTATTTGAGGGGAGATAATTGAAACAGATTATCCTGTTGTTTCCTTTTAAGCACCTAGCCAGGATCCCCTGCAAGCTTAGAAGGACACCTTCAGAAAAGGCCCGGGAGGGACAGCAGCTCAGAAAGGCAGAGCTGAGGGTCCACGCACTCATGTGGCCAGCGGGACCAGGATGCTGTTGGAGAAAGGGAACCCCTTACCTCGCACCTCTTAGGGCCTATGAGCTTCCTCCTCTTTCTTTAGAAACCTTCTATACTCTGAAGGCTTTAATTCAGGTGAAGCCAGAGAAACACAATAAACCGTGGAGATCGGATTAACCTGACCCGTGGATCAATCTGACCGACACAAATGTGTCCCTCCACCCAAGGGGCACCTTCTGTTTGATTCTAGCATGAGCCCCTCACATCTCCAGCATTTTCTTCCCTAATTTTTTTATCTGTCATTTAAAATTTTTTTCAGGCAAAATTCAATAACATGTAACTAACCATTTAAAAGTGAACAGTTCATGGGGTGCCTGGGTGGCTCAGTCGGTTGGGCATCTGACTTTGGCTCAGGTCATGATCTCGCAGTCCGTGAGTTCGAGCCCCGCGTCGGGCTCTGGGCTGACAGCTCAGAGCCCGGAGCCTGCTTCAGATTCTGTGTCTCCCTCTCTCTCTGCCCCTCCCCTGCTCATGCTCTGTCTCTCTCTCTCTCAAAAATAAATTAAAAAACATTAAAAAAAAAATTTTTTTTTTACAGTGAACAATTCAGTGGCATTTAGTACATTCACAACTTGGTGCAACCACTTCTATCTAGTTCCAAAATATTTTCATTTCCCCCAAAGGAAATTCTGTACCTATGAGGCAGTCACTCCACATTCTCCCTCCTGCGGGCCCTGGCAGCCACCAATTTGCGTTCTGTCTTTATGAATTTACCTCTTCTGGATATTACATTGGAAAGGAATCGTGCACTAACAGTCTTTTGCGAACGGCTTCGTTCACTTAGCATAACGCTTTCAAGGTTCATCTGTGATGTAGATTCCTTTTTAGAGCAGAGTAATGTTCCCTCGTGTGGATATACCACATTGTGTTACAGATCGTCGATAAACATTTGGGCTGTGGCCACCCTTTGTCTCCTGTGACTAATGCTGCTGTTAACGTGCATGCGCAGGTATTGGTTTGAGTACCTGTGTTCAGTTCTCTGGGGTATGCACTGAGGAACAGCAGGGACTGCTGAATCATGTGGTACTTGTATATAGAACTTTTTAAGGAGCAAAGGGTTTTCCATAGCCCTCCTCGTTTCATGTGCATTTCTCTGCATTACATTTTCTGCCCCAGATTGTTTTCTTTTTCTCAGATTATTTGCCTTTTCTTGCGTCCTTTTTTTCCAGAGAAGTTTTCTCTCTGCCTGCTAGATTATTAAGGCCATTTGTCTTTATATCACTCTGCATGAGAGAGGGAAGGTGCTACGTGAATGTTATGCTTTTGCTTTAAAACTCTGAGGACTGATACCAACTCACTGCAGCTACGTGGGCAAAGTTGGACAGATCCCCTGAGTCTCCAGCCGTGCGCTGGGCCCCTCTGCCCTCACTGTGTTTGCAGTACTGGCCTTCTTTCTGTTGCTTTATACACCGTGGTCTTTGTGACCTCGGGACCTTTGCATGTGACTTCCAGCACCTGAAAGACTTTATCCTCTCCCTTCAGATCTCAGCTTAAAAGTGTCCTCCTATCCAGAGAGACTTTCCCCAGCACTTTCTCTTGCCATATAAATCAGGGCTTCCCTGATGCCTTTACAAAGCATTCTGAGCTTTTAATCTGACCTTCTGACTATTTGAAGTGACATCTCTGCCCATGTGCTTGTGTATTTAAGGCCAGAGAGCTACATTCTCATCCACATGAGGATAATGTCATTGTCATCCTGGATTACTCAGCCCTAGGGCCATAGCTGGCACCTGGTAGATCCCTGATAACTAGTGAGTGAATGAGGCAACCAGGGAAGGGCCACTCACTGCTTTTCTGTGTGACCCAGAACTGTCCTGTATGAATTTTCACCAAAGCAAAGAACCTTTCAGTTCTCCTGGTGACTAATAAAATCTTCCCGGTCACAGAGACAGTGTTCCTTTGCATGATCGCCAGTTTCCACATGAGATTAACCTCCTGGTTACAGCCACATACGTACTTGTCTTTCAGTGTGGGGTTTTTGTGATATTTCTGCTAAATAAAACCGCCACATCAGTTAGTTTCATCGTCATACCTTTTCTTACAGTCTGCAGGTTTTGTCTTTGCAGTTTGCTTATATTGCCCATGGTTCCTCATGATACTGTTTTCGTCACCCACCTCATTTGAAGGAAGCCGTTGGACTGTTGATTGATCAGCACGGTGGAATAATAAATGTGGACAAAACTCCTTAATACCACCAATCACCACTTAAATCTCATGACAGCTTTATAAAGGAGAGGTTATTATGGGGTTCTTCCCCCCCCCCAATTTTAAATAAGAAGAACCTGAAACTCCAAAAGGTTGAGTACTTGGCTCTAGAGCCCATGTTGGGAAGCCGTGAACCCAGATGCAGGCCTGGGCTTTCAGAATCCAGGTGGAGCACTGCCCAATGACGTCATTGCCTCAGGGTTGGCCTGTTAGCATGAAACACCGCAGCCCATCTGCCCCACTTGTAAATAATGAGAATGTCCGTAACCATCTCATCATCTGCTCCTTGGTCCGGTGCTAAGTCAACACCTTGGCAGATCAACACCTTGGCAGATCAACACCTTGGTAAAATGGATGACTTCTCTCATTCCACACAAACGTACAGTGAATTTCTATTACATTCCCAGGACTCTGCTAGGTACCCGAGAAGCAAACATGAATAAGACATAATACTTACAGCCTAAAAGGATAGAAGGAAATCTGAACCATGGTGCATAATGCTCATACTTAGTGTTTTCATTTCTTTAGCTCAAAAGGATGAGCCCCAGGGTCTCCACATCTCCTGCAGTAACCCTTACCCTCACTCGCTCAACCCCTCCTGCCCCAGGACACAAGGAAGGTTAACAGGTGGATCCTGAGAGGAAGCAGCAGCCGACACATCTGACTGGGAAGAGCTAGGCTCCCGTGACTAGGCAAACCTTGACTTGGGCAAGAGGTGTTGGAACCTTTGGCAACTTCCCAAACCTTCTTGACCCTTCACAAGCCTCCATGAGCCTCCGATGCCTCACGGAGGCCTCCTTAAGGGCTTATGTTAGGACGTGAGGGCCCAACAAACATAACCCTTTTTTGTCCTAAGTTAAGAACTAAATGATAAATAAGACAAAGGAAACTGGTGAATGGAAGCCAGACAGTCTGTTTCCCTTTGAGAATGCTGAGCAGAGATCATGCCTTCTTACCTACAGCCAAGAAGCAGGCTAAGGATCTACTGATGGCACTGCCTTGCCAGTGTAGACCTTGAGACTGGCCCCAGGGAAAAGTTGAGATCTGAGGAGCTGACAGACATACCCAACATCACTGCCTCCCAGTCCTGGGATGTTCTGTTGGTGGATCAGCCCCACGAAACGAGAAATCTCGACAGAAGGATGGCAGAGATTTGCCCGCCCTCCCCCCAGTCAGATAATTCACTCTTTTTGCTGGGGGCTGTTATGGATTAAGTGTTGTACCCCCAAATCCATATTTTAAAGTCCTAACTCCCAGTTTACTTCAGAATGCGACCTTATTTGAAACTAGGTGGCTGCTGGTGTACAGAATGTGCATTAGATGCACATTAGCTAAGAACATCACGGTGGGCTCTCATCCAAGATGACTGACTGGTGTCCGTACTAAAAGGACGAGTTTGAACACAGAGACACGTACGGCAGGACACCATGTGTAGGTGAAGGCAGAGATCAGGGAGATGCTTTTCCAAGCCAAGAAACACCAAAGATAGCCAACCACAGGAAGCTCGGGGTGGCGAGGAGTGGGGAATAGAGACTTTCTCACAACCTCAGAAGAAACCAACCCTGTGGACACCTCTGCCGTCCAGAATTATGAGAGCCCAAATTTCTATTGCTCAAGCCTCTCGGTTTGCGGTCCTTTGTTACTAAGGCAGCCAGCGCAGAGTAATACAGGGGAGAGAGCCTGGTGAAAGGGGAGAGGAGATGCTGGAGAGTGTCTCGGAAAAACGAAGCCAGGAGAAGAGGTTCCCTTCTTCCAGAAACTAATATAATAATCTTCTGTACACCTCCCTAGGATCTTCCCATGTTTTGTTCTTACCTTCTCTATCTTAAAACAGGTCTCTCTGTCCTTTGCTCAGGCACCTGTGCCTGCGTGAGATGTCTGGGAAGAAAGGGCGGTGGGTGATGATAGGTCTGCCCCCTACGTGCTGCACACTGTGCCTCATCTCATCCTTCCAAAACGTTAGCCCACTTTACAGATGGAGAAACTGAGGTTCAGAAAGGTTAATGTGTCTCCCAAGGCCAGGCAGATAATAACAGAGTTGAAATCTGACACCAAAAGCTTCTCTACTCCCCTAGACTGTCTTTTGGAGTATAAAATACTTCCATCCTTTACAAGTGAATGCCAGTATTCATAAACATCATGTTACACGAATCAGGACCTGCTGAGGTTGGGGTGTGACGGTACCTCTGGTATGTTGTTCTCCCTGTTCATAACCCTCTCCCCAGGCTCTTCAACAATCCCCATTGCTTTCAACTGCAGAGTCTCTTGCTTGAAATTCCTTTAACATGCTTGAGATGAGAATGTCGTCTGATCTGCCTATAAACTCTCTGTGGAGTAGGGCTGGAAAAGGAGCAAGCAGTAGGAGGCTGTTCTGTTGCTGGCTTTGAATTTTATTTCCTTCCGTGGTGGGAGTCCAGAAGTGTTGGTGTCATTCAGTCCTTCTGTCTCCTTGCATCCTGGCAAGTTATCATCTATCTGACAAGCAAAGAAATCAATCACAGGCAGCCATGCATATTTATTTGGTCACAGACCAAGATCGGCCCTGGATGAATACGCGGAGCCATTGAGGGCTGCCTGCTGCCTGCAGACTCAGCTGGCCTCGGGCGTCTATCTGTCTGGGTTTTCCTTCCCCTAATTTGAGTTTGCTCTCGCTTTGTCAGCTTGCTTGGCTGCCCGTTCACCCTGCAGCTTGCCTTCTTGCTGGCCAGCTGCCCACCTCTGACTCCCCAAAGCATGTGATGCTCTGCAATCTGAGCACAGAACGCCAGCGGGCGGCAGGCAAGTAATACAGGTCGGGGAGAACGTGCAGGTGCACCTCGAATGAGCACAGAACACAGGGATTTCACCTGTTCGGGGGGGACAGGGGAAGCCTCCCTGAAGGAAAGATGAGTAGAAGTTGGCCAAGTGAAAACGGGGAAGCTTGTCCTGGGCATGTGCTGCGCTGGGGACTTGGAGTTTGAGTGAAATGGACAGTCATGGGGTGGGGGGCTGATGCGCTGATGCACATTTTAGAAGAATCACAGGAACTTTCCTGGGAGGTGGGGGATGAGGGCAGAAGCACAAGGACTCGATTAAGAGACAAGACATGGCAGGAATGGACCTGTCGGTAGCTACGGAGGACGATTCTGGAGATGCTTTGTGGTCAGAGCTGCCTGAGTATGCCGACTGAGTGGATGTAGGTGTATGAGAAAGACTGAGTCCAGGGTGAGCAACACTGTGTTTGTCCAGTGAGTCCATCAAAGTGTCTTGGCGCACAACAAAATAGCTTTTAACGGAAACCCCCAAAGCAGGTTCCGATTAGCGATACTTTTCTTTTCCTCCATTTTGCTCTTACCTCCTTTTCGCCTTTGAAATTTCCTCCTTCTTTGCTTCTCTTGGTCACTGTGACCGCAGATATACTTTGTGAAGGTCGCTTGTCACCCTGATTGTCATTCTCATCCCGTCCATCCCTAGTAGACTTCAGGGTCTCCCTAGTGAGGAAAACCCAGCACAGAAACCAAATCAAAAAAGCTAACTGACACCCATTCCGGGGTGTGCGTCTCCACCTACCCTCTGTGACGCAGCTCTGATGGGGAGCAGGGGTGAAGCTGAGGCTGGCTGGCCGGGACTGCCTGTAAGACCCACAGCCCACCATGTCTCATGTCACAATGCTGGTGCCGACGGGAGAGTGCCAGGCACCAGCACATGGTCCTGTAGGTGTGTCTGCATGGAGAAGGTGGGAAGAACATTCTAAGACTGCAGCAGTTCAGAGTTTCTCTGGCACCGCAGTGAGCTAACACGGCACGTTTGATTTTTAGTACATTCTGCAAAAAGTACTCCATGGTGAGTATTTGTGATTAAACTTCAAACAGTACGTTGTATTCCTGGGGAGCACTTTGGCAAAATAGTGGATTGTTGGAAATATCGGGTTTGATCACCGGATCTACTGGTCTGGTAGCAGTTTATCTAACATAGAAGGATCCTCTTTCTGCCTCTGTCTTGTGTGAAAATCAACTAATTCTACTCCGTCTTTTCCAAAACTATTTTTTCTTCACTGATGAACAGACCTCCAAAGCTTTCCATATTCGCACATAAAAAAGTATTGATAGTAAGAGTAACTGTATTAGGGTGAGCTGCAGAAAAACCTGGAGTTGCTAGACTATGCATTCCAGATTATTTTCATGGTGCATCGATGCCTTGACATTTCGCCCGAGAAATCACTTTATGTGGTCTCTTCCGGAGCTTCAAGAACTGCCATCATTCACAAAGAGCAGTGAAGCCAGCACACCATGGGCTCCCTGGGCCGATGGTGGAGACACGACTCTTCCTTTTTGTTTTCTACTTATTCTCGGGGTATCCACCGCGCTGGTTAAGTGCATAGCGTTTAAACCTTAACACTTGCCCGACATCAAAGAGAGTAACCCCAGTCCCATAACCGGGGAGAACGCTTTGATTTAGGGTGACAAGGATCAACAATGAAACTAAACTCTTCGCGGCCAACTTGTGCCCTGGTTTTAATGATGCTCTGAGGCTCCTCGAAGTGTCTTTGTTAGGTGACCTTCCAATGCAGCATTATAATTCTTGGAGTTTTGAAACATTACTCCCTTCATGGCTAAAGCAGTAAAAGAAAGTGGTACACCCAGCGGTGCCGTTATCCGACGCTCGTGTTAAGCACAAGCCATCTGGTAGTAGTAAACCAAGAACAGTCACTCTCAGGCTGCCTGGAGTTGGGGAGAATCTCATTCCGCCTACCATACCTGCAACGAGAGGCAGCTAAAAGTCCTAACGACCGCATTTTGTCTTGTCACTCAGAGCATCTAAAAACACCTTCATTTAAAAGATGCAAACACTTTATCTGAAAGTTTTGAAATTCTTCAGCAGAAAAATTAAAAATGAGCGTTGATGGAAAAATATCTCAGGAGGCCGTAATTGTCTTACGTGAATGTACAAATGTAGTTTCTCCACTGCCACCATAGCAGTTACCACAAACGTAGTGTTAGAACGGCTTGAATGTGGTTTACGTCGGAAGTGCGGGGGGCATGGTTGGTTTCTCTGCTCAGGGTCTCACTAGTTCGAAATCGAGGTCTCTGCCAGCAGGCTTTTCTCAGGAAACTCTGGGAATAAGCTGCTTCCTGGCTCAATCGGGTGGTTGGCCAAATTCAGTTTCTTATAGTTGTAGACGGAGGACGGTACTTCCTTGTTGGCTGTCGCCTAGGAGATGTTCTCGGCTTCTCTCGGCCACCTCATTCCCCGGTTCATGGCCCCTTGTGTCATCCTGCGAAGCCAGTAATGTCCGAGAATCAGGATCTCTTCCCTCATCTCTCTGTTCCCTCTTCAGCCACATCTTTAGACCGACCCTTCTGCTTTTAAGGACCCATGTGATGACATAGGACCCAGCAGGATAATCCAGGATCATTTCCTTTATCCTAAGGTCACTGATCAGTACCTTAATGCCACCTGCAAAACTCCTTCACTGCAGTGCCTAGATTAGTGTTCGGCTGAACAACTCCAGACCAGGAATCTTGAAGGGATGTCTTTCAAATTCTCCCTTCCACCACAAAGAAAAAGTCCAGTCATGACAACAATGGAGGCAGACAATTAAACTATAGATTCATAGGCACTAAGCAGCCTTGGTTTTAAAATGCAAAGACTCTTCGAACAGCTTTGACTTTTCCAATTATTCCTAAATTGCGATTAAGGCCAATGCCTAAGCGGCTTCTTTTTCCAGAAGCTGGCACCCACTTTTTCAGTAAGTCTTCCAGGAATTTCCTTCAAAATGTAAAAACATATTTCAATAATTAAGAATAAGTGTATGCTCTTCTCCTTTTCAGAAAATAAACAGGCCAGATGATCTTAGTTTACTGAGCTCTCTGTATATTTTTTTCTCATAGAAGTTTATATGTATTCCTGTCATTTTTCGCTCTGGTCACTCATCACCCCCACACTAGATACTTAACTTTCAAAACAAGGAGAGAAGAGAGCTGTCCACAGACACCCTCTGCCATTTTAATTCATCTTTGGCCAAGCACAGATTGGCTGTTTGTTTGTTTCACCTAGCTAGAACTACACAAGCATCTCTGGCCGAAGTAATTGGAGTCTGTGTTTTGTTTTGTTTTCATTTTTTTTTTTTTATCATTTATCATGTTCTTTGGCCCAAGTAGAAAACTACTCAGTGAGTCGTCAAAACTTCTAAGTTCTTCGGACAGCAGTTAGGAGAGATGGGAGCATTTTTAAGAGATTAAAAGAAAGGTGCTTTTTTATTTTTTAATCCCTTCCTTTCCCTTTGCACACAAGGAGCCTGGAGCTGTTTTGATCCAGGGACTATTTTTATTAGCAATTTGGCCATAAATTTAAGGAGACTTTTCCCAAAGCAAAATTTAAGAAGACACACACACACACACACACACACACACACGGAGAGGGATGGTTACCATAGGCAGACAGCCTGGAGCAGTGGGGTAACAGGAATGCTCTCTTCTCTCTTCCTTACCCTGTGGCTGCCTGTTCTGATCACTCACCCTAACTTGCTGGGCAAGGATCATGAACAGTCAACTCAGAGAAATGCTGCTGGTCCCAACCCAACGGTGAATACCCAGAATAAAACACCGGGTGCGGGGGGGCAGGGGAATTACAAGAACATGATGGGGGTGGAAACGGGGAGGGGATGAGACACAAGAATAAATGCAGTTCTTTCCCCTGGAGATACTTTCAGATTTTTGGTTGTTATTATTGGAACCCAATAAGGTATCAGTGAGTGATCAAAGCAATCATGAAAACAGAAAATGCACCTCGAGGACAACTCTTCATCTAGATAAGTGAACTTTTAGAAATCACATTCATTCCCAGCTTTAATAAATCTTTGAAGTATGATTTGTTAAAATTTCCCCGCAAGTAAATAAATTGAAAGATTACATGAGTGCATATAAGGAATTAGGTGATGAATTGAAACGAAGGTTTAAAGGGCTAATTTAATAATAGCTATTAATAGTCCGGAACATAATGCCAAATCTTGAAAGTCTTCAAACCCACAATCTGACATTTAAAAGGCAAGTAACCAATTACCTATAATCCCTTATCAGTCAGATTTGTTCTCCTACTTCTGAGAAGACAGAGATCTCAAAATACAAGGAATTGGATGGCCTTGGCCTGGCTCCTCATTTATGTAGCCATGGTGCTCACTTGCCTGAAAGCCACCTGTTGGTGAAGTGAATATTGCATTTCTAGTTTGCAGGGTTTCCCAGCATATTAATATATTGTATGTATTTTTATTTTTAATTTTTTAAATTTTTTTTAATTTTTAATTTATTTTTTTTATAGTGTATGTATTTTTAAAGCTCAGGTTTTGTGACTTACACTCAGTTGTGCCTGGTCGATAAGGAGTAATTTGGGCTAGTAAAAAAAAAAAGAAGAAGAAGAGGAAGAAGAAAACACTGGTTTTTAATTCGTTTTGTAACTTAATTTGCATTCTGAGCGGATATTTCCTTTTCGCCGTTGGCTTTGTAGTGGGGCCGTGGCTGGCGGCCAGTTTTGTTCCGTGGGTGTGTCTGCCGTGGCCGCTGGTGGCGCCAGTGGGGACGCTCCACGGAAGGCCCCCTCCGTGGCAAGCAGAGGAACTGGGACCGAGGTCAGGCGTGGGTCTCGCAACGTGAGATGCTCCCTGGTCCTGAGTCCACACAGAGAGCCTGCCACAGACGTGCCAGAGTGACATGTTTCAGGCATTCGTGGAACACGGCGGAGCTGGACATCGGCCCGGGAGGTGGGGCCACGTGGCGGTGCTCCACGCTGGCCGTGTGGCTTGGTAGCTACAAAGTCAGGGCACAGTGAAGTGAGCGCCGCTCACGCCCGAGTGCAAGTGACAAAACGACCACGGGATGTGCGTGGACCACAAAGGACCGCAGGTGCGATTAGGTTCACGGTTAACGGTTTTAGCCGCTTGCCTTTTTTCCCTGGGATTTCCTCGTCATTCCGCCCAACGGGACCCTGGCGGCAGACGTTTCCTAGAGCAGTTAACTCTGGCGTCCATCAATTTTAATTGGAATCACGAAGCTAAAACCCTGGGTAGTACTTGCCAGCCATAGGTGTCTTTTAACTCAGGTACTTCTGGTTCTGCCGTGGGCTTCTCTGCAACAGTGCGCCCTGCTGCATGGCCAACTCCGGAAGGCGGGGATCTGGGCATTCTTAACAGGGACAGTGTTCAATCATCGACAGAAGAGGAGCCTATCCGTCTCTGCTGGCTTACGTTCATGAGGGTGGCTGGGGTGTCAACGCAGAGGGACCACCGCCCTGAGGACAGCTCAGCCTCAGTGTTCGCTTGCCAGCCCGGTAGGTAGTTGGTCTTTAGGCCACTGAAGCATTCTGTCCCTGCAGCTCTATAAAGCAATTACCGAGCCCTCACTGTCCTGATTTATAAAGAGATTGCCTTCCTTGCGAGAAGACAGTAAGGTGCATAGCAGGAATCCAAAAGCAAGACTGTGCTAATCTTAAAGAAAAAGAAGAAGAAGAAGAAGAGGAAAAGACAAAAAATAAAAAGGGAAATTTATTTCTCTGGAAATCGTTCTGACTTGGCTGTAATGAAGGTGCCACCTTAAGAAACAAGTAAGCCTAGGGGTGCCTGGGTGGCGCAGTCGGTTAAGCGTCCAACTTCAGCCAGGTCACGATCTCGCGGTCCGCGAGTTCGAGCCCCGCGTCAGGCTCTGGGCTGATGGCTCAGAGCCTGGAGCCTGTTTCCGATTCTGTGTCTCCCTCTCTCTCTGCCCCTCCCCTGTTCATGCTCTGTCTCTCTCTGTCCCAAAAATAAATAAACGTTGGGAAAAAAAATTTTTTTTTAATTTAAAAAAAAAAAAAAAGAAAGAAACAAGTAAGCCTAGGGGCGCCAGGGTGGCTCAGTCATTTAAACGTCAGACTCGTGATTTCGCCTCAGGCTGTGGGATCCCAGCTTGTGGGATCAAGCCCTGCCTCCGGTTCCACACTGAGTGTGGCACCTGCTTGAGATTCTCTCTCTTTCCCTCTGCCCCTCTCCCCCAACTTGTGCTCTCACTCTTAAAAAAAATCAATCAAATTAAAAAGAAACTTAAAAAGAGAAACACATATGTGTAAAGAGAAGTCAAGAGCTTTTCAAATAAATTCAGCCTTCTGTTACTTGTACCAAATAAAAATGTACAGAGGTGTGGCTAATCTTAATACAGGTGTCCCTCAGTTGTCAAAAGTTTGAATCATGCCACTTTGCTTTTGCAAAAAACCTACACGAGTAGCTGTTTTCACAAACCGAAGGAAATCCAAAGAGGACTTTTGCTTTTATGGGGAAAAGGGTGAGAAGCAAAACCTGTGTCCCGCGCTGGTTTTGCAGAGAGCTGGGACAGAGGCAGGGATCCAGAGCAGCAAGAACGGCCCCGCCCAGCTCCTTCCCTTCGAACCACGGCCAGCATCCTGGCATCCAGCGCCCAGAACTTCGAACCGCGTCTGTGAGCATCTGGGCTCTGTCTTCATGTATTTTGTGCATGTGTTAGCGATGTGCCCTCAGGTTTCAGAAAAGCCTAAGAGAGGAGATTTCAGGGTCTGGGAATCCTCAGAATTGTTTTCCTGTAAATTAACGATAATTGCTTTTTTGCTTTACACACTTCAGCGTGTGAAAGGTTTCCTAGGAACACCCTACTTTGGCCCAGCACAGGAAACTTGACCATTCATACCATTTGGCACTTAGGGTCGGCGTTTCAGATAAGGTTCCAGAAATTCACTTAAGACCCCACTACAGACTTCACTCAAACAGAGCCAGGACATTGCCCATTTCTCTCCCTTAGGATCCTGCATACTCACTCTCCCCCCAGGAGAGAATACCAACTGCTCCACTCTCTGTTCACTGGAAGCTGTGAAGACTGAGGTTTTCAGGAGCCTCTTCCGCAGTAAGAGACCAGCTGAAGTAAAAGGTATATGAGGCGCCTGGGTGGCTCAGTCGGTTAAACATCTGACTCTTGATTTCAGCTCAGGTCATGAGCTCACGGTTCGCGGGTTTGAGCCCCGCATCTGGCTCTATGGTGACGGGCACGGGTCCTGCTTGGGATTCTCTCCCTCTCCCTCTGCCCCTCCCCCACTTGCGCTCTCTCTGTCTCAAAAAATAACTTAAAAAAACAAAAAGAAGAAGAAGTAAAAGGTATCCACCAAGCACGAGAGCAGTCTGGACCAAGCTGATGCCCACGTGTCTGGTAGCTTGTCTCGTGGCTAATCAGATCAGGGATAGGGCAAAGCAAGTACTTTTGTCCCAAAAAGTGCGTCATCACTTCAAAAAGTGCGTCACATCAGTGCTTTTTACGCAGAGGGCTTTTGTCTGCTCCGAGGTAGATAAAACATCTCCTGGCCTTGCATAGTTGAGGGCACGTGCCTTATATGTCACCCCCTCGCCCCCTCCCCTACACGCATGCCCCAAGGAAGAATTTTTATTTTCTTTTGTGTGTGCATTTTCATGTCTATTTATTTTTGACAGACAGAGCATGAGCGAAGGAGGAGCAGAGAGAGAGGGAGACACAGAATCCAAAGCAGGCTCCAGGCTCTGAGCTGTCAGCACAGAGCCCAATGCGAGGCGTGAACTCAGGAAGCGTGAGATCATGACCTGAGCCAAAGTCAGATGCTTAACCAACGGAGCCACCCAGGAGCCCCTGATTTCCATATATAGGTGGCATTTTGGTCTTGGTCAAGACAATACAATTATTTGATCATTGAGAAATATCTTCTTGAAACTTGCGTGAACCCACTACAGAGAAGCAGTTTTCCAGGAAAAGGGTGGGGTGGGAAATATATACGGTTGGTGTTGAGAAGAATTTCATTTACCCTTGAGTAAAACAAACTAATGCCCTTTCTTGGTTTCCTATGCTGCTGTAACAAGTTGCCACAAACTTAGGGACTGAGGACAACACCTATTTATTATCCTCCCATTTCTGTGAGTTAGAAGTCTGACACTAACCTTACCAGTTCAAAACCACGGTGTTGTGCTCCTTATTAATGGCTCTTGGGAGAAGATTTTTCCAAGCTTCTTCAGGTTGTGTCCAGGATCGAATTCCTTGTGGCTGTGGGACCAAGGTCCCCATTTCCTTGCTGGCTATCAGCTGAGAGCTAACAGCCTCTCCCACAACTTAGCATGTGGCCCCCCTCTGTCAGAACCAGCAGTGGGGACTTGAAGCCTCATGCTTGAGACCTCTCTGACTCTTGCTTCTGTGCCGCTCCGCTGACACCAGCCAGGGAATCCTCCCTGCTCTTCATGCTCATTGGGTCCACAGGGATCATTTGGGATATTATAAAGTCCCTAACCGTAATTCCATCTGCAAAGTCCCTTTTTCCATGTAAAGTAACCTAGTCACAGGTTCCAGGCATTAGGACATAAACATCTTGGGGGGACGTTATTTGGCCTACCATAGTCCTCCCTCTGGGCCCCAAAGATTCACATCCATCCCACATACGTTCATCCGATCCTAGGGTCTCATCCCAGGACAGCATCATGTCCAAGTCCTAAAGGTCGACCCAAAGGTCTAAAATCAGCAGCATCTAAATCAGGTGTCATCCATGAAGTACAGCTCCTGGGGAACGATTCTTCTCCCCTTGTGGTCCTATGATATCAAAGACATAGGTCATCTTCTCCCAACAAACACTGGTGTGACAGGCATAGGATAATAGAGAGATGCCAGCTCAAGAAGGGGAGAAATAGAAAATAAAATAGAGTACTGGATCACAGCAGCTTGGAAATCCCGCCCAGCAATCCCCATTAGATTTCAAGGCAAGGGATTTATCTTCTGTCATCCTTGGCTCTGCTCTCTGAGTAAGACGTCCCAAAAAGTCAACACTGGAAACGCCCCTTGAATGAATTCACCAGGCAGGTGAGGGGAGGCTTGCTTTGGTTCCCTCTTGGTTATTGGCCAAGTGTCACAAATGGTTTAAAAAATTTTTTTAACACTTATGTATTTTTGGGAGAGAGAGAGAGAGAGAGGAGACGGGCCACAAAGCAGGCTCCGCACTGTGAGCATAGAGTCTGATGTGCAGCTAGAACTCATGAACCCTGAGATCATGACCTGAGCCAAAATCAAGAGCTGGATGCTTAACCGATGGAGCCCCCCCCACCACAGGCACCCCCAGATGTCACAAACGGCACATTTCTGCAGAGCCACAACAGGCAGCAGAGCCACTGGTGGTACACTAGTTCAGTGGTTCAGAGCAGCCTGGCTGGGCTACTGGGCAGCTAGATGTCAATCAAACAGGACTTAGCACAAGTAATGTGGTTTGGCAAAAGAACATCAGCATGATTCACCTTGGTGAACCGTGAGCCCACCGTGGTTTTATTGAACACAAGGGGCTGGCATAGCATACCAGGCTTAGTAAAAATGGAGACGTACACACCAGAATTGGCATTTGCCACAGACGGCTACCTCTCCCTACAGGTCCTATCCTCTGTTAATGCCAGGAGTGGTGGCCTGGAGACCCTACCTCTGCGTGGTTGTGCTTGGTTAGCATTTCCACAGTCTGGTCACCTGGAGCCACCCCTAAGCCTGTTATGTGTAGGTTAAGCCTTGCCCTTCAAATTTGAAGGTACATTCCACGAAATATGCATAAAATGCTTCCTTGATAAGACAACGTTTATCATACTCTGGGTTCTTACTTCTTAAGAACCTATGACTTGCAGCAGCAAATGTTAAGGAAAACAATTGATGTCCACATTTATAGAATTACAACCTCAGCGGGGTGCCTGGGTGGCTCAGCCGGTTAAGCGTCAGACTTCGGCTCAGGTTATGATTTTGCAGTTTGTGAGTTTGAGTCCCCCATCGGGCTCTGTGCTGATGGCTCAGAGCCTGGAACCTGCTTTGGATTCTGTGTCTCCCTCTCTCTCTTCCCCTCCCCCACTCGTGCTCTGTCTCTCTCTCTCTCTCTCTCTCTCTCTGTCTCTCTCTCTCGAAAATAAATAAACATTGAAAGATTAAAAAAAAAGAATTAAAACCTCAGCAAAGATTTTAATTTAAACTTAAAGGTGAGTAGTAAAACCTCCATCCAACTCAGCCTATGTTTCTTTTCCAGACATATCTAGGCATTACTTCCAAGGGAGATAGGTTCCCAAATCCTTCATACCTCTGTTTTCATACCGATGATACCAGATCTAGGCACATCAGATATGTTTCTGCTTGCCTGCTAGATGGAGCTCCCAAGGTCAAGGGCCAGGTGTTCTTTTTATCCCAAGACATGGCATTAGGTGTGGAGCAGAGTCGATACCCAGTCAAGGTGGGTTAGTTCGTCGCTTTGAACTGATCTATCCATTAGCCTTTCTTCTAGTTCCATAGACTGTATCTCACAAAACCCATAACTCCTCCAAATTTCAGTTCAATGTTACTTATTGCTGTAAAAAATTAAAAATAACTTGTATGTGCATTAATAGGGTAATAACTTTTTAGGTTATAAATCATCATATATTTATACACGGAATGCCCAAAGTTGTTCCATGAATAGGGTACATAGGTAGGTATTACCGCGAAAAGAGGCCATGGTAGGCTTTTAATGCATAAAAGCAAGCAAGGTGCTTTACAAACCACTATGGTAAAAAGCAAAAGCATACCTACACAGTTTATTGGTCTGAGTAGAAAATAATCTTGAACGATAAATGTCAAATGGTGACAGTGATTTCCTTGGACAGAAGGATGAGGGGGAGAAGAGAGAGTAAGGATGTTCCCTTTTACTGATGTATTTCCCCCAGGGTTTGAATACCTTTACAATAGTTTCAAATTTTTTAAAAAAAGCAGTAATGAAAATTTTCAAAATGAGGGTGTCATTGTTGCTAGGAAACCTTCCATTCTACCCTCTGCGCACCCCTCATCCTCTCTGCAGGCTTGCAGTACATGTTCCAGGTGGTTCCTGCAGCTCCCCGCCCAGTGTCTCTCTCCCTCTTGGATGGGGGTCTCTGGGCGACAAGCAGCTAGAACACTTAACATTTCCTTCGTAGACTCCATACCAGGCCCTGAGCATTTGGCCGTGTCACCACACGATCGGGTGATGCCAGATGCTCCCATCAGCGCACTATGGATGAGCAGACCAAGGCAAGGCATGTGCCTCCACACCTAGGTAGCCCCAGCCACGAGGCCATGCCAGGTGCACGAAAGGGTCCACCTTTGTTGAAGTTATCAAATGAGAAGAAGGCAACAAGCTGGTCCCTTGTTTTGCTAAAAGTGTGTGAAGGGGCACCTAGGTGGCTCATTCAGTTAGGCGTCCGACTCTTGATTTCAGTTCTCAACAGTTCATGGGATCAATGCCAAACCCTTCCTGCAAGCTGGGAGTGAAGAGAGTTATGGCTCGGGGATACCTGATTGTCTCCAGGCGGCAAAATTGTGCCATTCTCTCCAGCACTCCGTGTGTCTGATCAGTATTGTCAACAGTCATAAGAAAGCTCACATCTCAAACTTGTTTAGTTATGTTCAGCTGTTGTTGTCTTTTTCTTCCTTCCCAAATTGAGCCTGCTCTGAATAATCCAGGATGGGGGTTGTAGTGGCAGGGCACAAGCCACAGTGTAAGAAGCCTGTATTCTTGACGAAGCAGACATCCAATATTGTCCAGTGAGTACAGCGCACGGAGGTAAATCAGTCACACGAGTGACTGTCCGACGGGAGGGCTGAATGCACGAGTAATAGCCACCTTGCTCTGAGCACCTAGGTTGTGTTGGGCACTCAGCTGTATGCTAAGCATACAAATGACAGCAACATGCCTTCTACCCTCCAGAAGGTTCCAATGCAGCAGTAAGGTCACAGCCTAAATAATTCTAATACAAAGTCAGTGGTGATGGTTAAGAGAGATTCAAAGAGCAAAGAGAGTGTAGAGAAGAGAGGGCTCATTTCAAATAGACTAATTGCTAAAAATCTCATCCATTGGTTTTCTCTGCAGTTTCCCTGTTCATATCCTGACCATCTTGAAGTGGAGGCACATAAAATGAAGTCTTTCATGTGAAATGCTGGTTGCGTTCCTTTTGAACGTGCATTACAAGTGCCTCTTTGGATCCTATGAGGGCTCTGTATATTGAATTTGTTTTACATAAGCTCAGTGAGTGATGGAAGCTAAGAGAAACAGCATGTCAAACAGCACTGAAGAGAGGGGAAATAAAGCAGCTTAACTCGTTACAGTTGAATAACAGAGATTGTAAGAGATTTTGTACCTTTTAATTGTAAGAAATAAAAAGTTTCATTTTTATCAATTAGATAAAAAGATGATAGAACCTACTTTAAGCAGAAATCTCCAAATGACATGTCAACTGACAGTTCAATCAAGATTATAAAGATTATTTCTAAGGCATAGCTGTCATGCTATCTTTGTGCTTTTTTTACAAATAACCCATCAGTATTTGTTTGAATGTCATGTTTATGCATAGAAATTTGCTGTACCGGTTACCCATCAGACGTGAAAATCACCTCGGTCAAGATGGGCAGAAGATGGTTTCAAGTGCAACAGGAGGGTGGAACTTTGTAGGTTGGACACTGGCTCGTTGTCCCTTCCTTAGGACCATGATTAGTTAATCGCTACACACACAAAATGTTGTTGGTTTTTTAAAAATTTTTAAATAGTGAAGCATGCACGATATAGTAGATCTTGTTTTGTGGGGGGAAAGGAGAAACAGGAAACTCTCCTCTCCTCCAGAGTGAAAAGCCAGGGGTACTTTTCTGATGTGTTTCCCTCATTTAGGAGTAGTTGCTTAAAAGCCAACTCACCCCCCAGAGGGTTGTAGGACACTGTTCCCCATTGATTAAGAGACATGTGCACACCTCATTCTGTTTAAAAATATGTATTGAGCATCATCATACCTGAAGACACTGTGGTAACTCCCTCTTCCCCTCCGTATCATAGAGGTGTGTTTGTATGTGTGTGTTTACATGTGTGTTTATATGTGTGTGATTATATGTGTGTGCGTGTGTGTGTGTCCCATTCATTTCCCCTTCTCTACAGGGACCCAACTTATTAGTCTTCTCATTTCTCAATATCTTACACATTTTTTAAAGATTTTATTTGTAAGTAATCTCTACACCCAACGTGGGGTTCAAACTCACAACCCCAAGATCAAGAGTGGCATACTTTACTGACTAAGCCAGCCAGGCACCCCACAATATCCTATACATTCTAATATAGCAGCCAGTTAGTAAGTTTTTTTTTTTTAATTTTGGATGAGAGTGGACTAGAATCAAAGAAAAACAAGAATAAAGGGTACTTCTTAGATTAATATTCACAACTATAAGGTTGACCGATTGATAATTCATGATCTTTCCCAGGTTTCTCTGTCTGTTCATTGATTACCACTGAAAATAGGCTGATCATTACGAAGTGTATTTGTGAATGAGGAGGCAATCTGCCCTCACCATAAAGCTACTCAAGGACAAGACTGAGCATTCATTGGAAGAGGGCAGAAAACTTCAGACTAGGGTGGACAGAGCTACCCTCAGGCACTTTCAAGACTACATTCCATCGTTCTCTCTTTGGAAAAACAACCTCTTCAGAGTATAGGTGCAAGATTTAAAACACACAGGCACACTGCCATCCAGCATTCTTCTGGCCAAAGAGGTCTGATTGGGATTTTTGACAAGCCTATTACTCTAACAGCCCCAAAGCCTGACCTGGTGAAAACCATTTCAAGGAGGGATGGTCTAAAACTGCTCTGTCACAAAGGCCGTCCTTCTCATTTAGAGTAATATCAGCAAAGCTCTCACCACTTCTTCCTGCAGAAATTTTGGCTCTTCCTCCCTCTCCGAGATCCTGTCAGAAGTGAAGGTTGGCCACCCCAAGGGGGAGTCCTGACACTGTACCTAAAAATGCTGTCACTATTTGCCTAGTTATATTATCTGAGGAACTGAGAAATTTTGTTTATATTTTAAGATGAGCAAATGCCAAAAATACTAATTTGAATTGAATAACCTTTCCCAGTCTTAGATTAAAATGCGGAGAGATCCTCCACATTTAAACACATTAAACACATCCTCCAGAACCTTCTAGATATCGAAGAAAACATTTATGTTCAATAGCATTTTAGCCGTTAGCATTTTAGTGTCAGCCCTATTTTATTTTCGTTCCTAAAAAAAAGTAGTATATCCATGTTGTACATCAAGCCTGAAGGCCTTGCCTTCCTCTCCTCATAGACTGGGTTCAATCCCAGCCCCTCCACTAACTCCTCCCTCTGTGGCCTTGGGCAGCTCTCTCAGTGTTCTCATCTGTAAAACAGAATGAAAAGTTACCTTGAAGGACATTTTGAAAATGAAATGGGAATGCCTGCGTCAGTTACAACGTGGGCATGAGACTCATCCTATTCGGTGCCTCCTGCGGGCTCTGTCCAGGGCCACAGATTCTTGGGATGTGCCATGTGGCAGCCATCAGCAGTCAGCAGAGAGGGTGCCCTTCCCAACCAGACCCTCTCTCTAGAGCCAGAGTCAGCGCAGTGGTTCTCAACTTTGGCGTCACCAAATAGGAAGTTATCTGATGCCACCCAAGACTCCAGAGTGGGGCCCAACAGGCTCCTCCGGGTGATTCTGATATTAGCCGAGTTTGAGAGCCACTGGCCTACTGGGATCATTCTCGAGAGATCACTCTTCCCATGGTCGCTAAATTCCCTCAGTTCCTTTATACCTTCCCTTAACTCACCTCCAGCATCCCTCCAACAGGCTGTGTTGTCCATGACTTGCCACAGAAGTTCTCTGCCTGAACCAAATCCTAACCAGGGGTAGGAGAGGAAGAATGTCCTCTCAGGTGGTGGAGTCACTAAAAGCACCCCAAAGATTCACCCTTGACTGAGCTTTTCTCATGTCTTTTATAGAAGTGGACGATCTCACTGCTTCCCAGCTGCCTGTTCCCTGACCATTCCCCCCTTCTGTTGCTTAAGCTCAGCTTATGCTGGTACAGGAAGGAACTTGGGCCACGCCTGCCCATAAAAGGTGCCCATGAGCATCCCGGTGATTAAATTTTCACAGAACCCCCTACCTATGCGCCTAGAATAAGTTTCTAGAAGTTTACTTCTGGTAGGGCCAACGTAGGTATATTTTTGAAGCAGGTGAAATTAGAGCTCTAAAATATTTCAGTAAGTCAGAAGCTCCGTCTTTGAAAAACGCTCTCACAGATTTCTCAAAGAAGAGGCCTTTGAATCACAGAGCTTGATTCCCTTGTCAGCTGTCAGTGAAGTAAACCTTAAAGACTTTCCAAGAGCCCCCATTCTCCGTGGCCACGGGACCCTCACAGATGACATGTTCAGAACTCTGAGTCTCCTTTGCACAAGTTACGATGCAGATACCTATGACTTACCCAGTTTGTGGAAACCATCCCTACTATTTAAAACCATGTTCTCGGTAAACATTCTGGAGTTGCACGTGGGAGAAAGGTTCTTTTGGGGACCACAGGGAGGTAGCTGACGTGCCCTTTTGCTTTTGCAGGAATGTTAGTTCAGCCGGAGAGGAGGCCCGCAGGAGGATGCGGGAATGCGACGGGCTCACAGATGCGCTGCTCTACGTGATCCAGTCTGCACTGGGGAGCAGTGAGATCGACAGCAAGGTTTGTTGTGTTTGCATAGATTAAACATCTTAGTCAATAAAGATGCCCAAGGGACTAAGCAACGGCTAACAACAACGGAGAGCTAATGCTGTGCCTAATACCTTCACTCTGAAATCTATCGTGGTCTCCCCGTAGGAATCCTACATTTTCTTGATGGCTTCTAATAATCCTAGCCTAGAACTAGACACCTAAGTCTCAATAATGAATAAATAAAAAACGTGGATTGTTTTAAGTTACTCAGACCAGATGAGTGTATCAACTTTTCCATGCTACATTACCCACAAACTTCCAGTTTAATTTTTTTGAAATCTGCTTTTAAAAGAAAGAGACCTATTAAAACTACCTGAGCTTCGAATAACTCTATATTCTTAGCAGTTAGCTTTTTACAAATGTTAATTGTTCAAATGCCATTTTAAAAGTACCTGATGAAGGGGCACCTGGGTGGCTCAGCTGGTTAAGTGTCAGACTGTGGCTCAGGTCCTGATCTCCCGGTTTGTGGGTTCGAGCCCCGGGTCAGGCTCTGTGCTGATGGCTCAGAGCCTGGAGCCTGCTTCAGATTCTGTGTCTCCCTCTCTTTTTGCCCCGCCCCCTCCCCGCACCCACTCTGTCTCTCTCTCTCTCTCTCTCAAACATAAACATTAAAAATTTTTTTTAATTTTTTAAAAAAGTGCCCAATGAAGGTAAGTAACTGCTTTAAAAATGCTAAATAAATGAGGCTGGTGATATGTGAATCATCAGAGTGTCTTCAGTGTTTGAGTTCACAAACCAAAATAGAGTCGGGTGGGCTTTTCCAGTGTTGGAGGTATTTTGTTTCGCCTCAGTTTGTCTTTTGATTAGTTTCGATTCATTCTGAATGTATAACTGTAAAGTAATAATGTCCTGATGTAAACAGAGACTCTAATGATGCTTTTAAAGTGGTCCGTGTGACAAATGTAAACACAGACTCTACTGATGAGTCCATATGACAAATGCGAGACCGTAACGAGAACTTCTCTAGAGCCACACCATGGACATTTGGGGCTGGATAATTCAGTGTTTGGGAGCCACCCCGTGCATTGTAGGATGTTGAGCATCATTCCTGGGCTCTACCCCTAGATGCCAGCAGCTTCATAGCTGGGACAAACCAAAATGTCCCCAAGATATTGCCAGATGTCCCACAGAGGGAGCAAAATTGGTCCTGGTCCTTAATCCCATGGCTTTTAATGCCAGCTCTTCGTTAGAATTAGGACTGCTTAGTAAATACGCGTGCCTAGACCCCATCACAGCCCTCTGACTCTGAACGTCTACCTCTGATCTCAGATTTTTGTTCCTTAGAAGTTCATCAGGTGATTCGACGTGTGGCCTGGACTGAGAGCCCACCTTAGTAGATACAGCTTTGACAAGGACTCTCATCAGAAACACGATGTAATGTAATTTAGTTGTAAAGTCCCATAAAGAACAGGTACGAGTGGTTTGATCCCTTTGGTTACCAGCTGGCGTGGGGAATGACCTAGTGAGGGGTTCTCAACCTTGACTGCACAGTGGAGCCACTGAGAAATGTAGGAAATTGCTGGTACCTGAGACCTACTCCCTGTGGTGGAGGCATGATCCGCCTTCTGGGATTCCCATCCTTTGAGTACTAGTTTACCGCAGTTGTGAACACAGTTTGTCATCTGATCGCCGCCACTGACTTATGCTTGCATCCATCAGCTTACCGTGAAGTGCTCCTCAGTTTCGAAATGGAGTATGATGGACTCTAGATGTAATCAACCCCTTTTGTAAACACTGTTAACGGCCATTTTAGAACTTTTAATATCGTTAATAGGAAAACGAAGTCCCTAAACACGTGACCAGTCAAGATGTCTTGAGGATTTACAGATGTCTGTTAACACAATAGGCGATTTTTAAAAGAGCTGCCAAAGGAAATTCACTAAGGCTTCAGTGCAGCGGGTCTTAACGTTCAGAGCAGGAAAGGCTACAGCATCGGGACACTGAGCCTCTTACTGTAACGGATGCCAAAGAGCTTAATGTTGTCTCGGCATTGCAGTTGAAAATAAGGGTCAACAGCCCCTTGCTTTGGCCAACTGCCCATGCCCACACTGGTGGGAAGGTAGTCTGTAGCAGCATGGCCCCAAAACGAAGTGCTGTGAGGCCCCACCCCTTTCTCCTGACGTGTCAGACTCCTGGGAGACATTGGAGATCACCTCTTTTAATGTCCACATTCTCTTCAAAAGAGGAACCTAGAATCCCTGGGAGTATTAAAGGCAGGAATCATAAGACGCGGCTATTTCTGATGCAGCAGCTAGAGCACCAGGCTTGGGTAGATTTGCCCCCACCCTCCTGCTGATTATAGAATTGTACCCGGGCACCCCGAATTCGTGACAAGGAAGATCGCCGTAGCTTCTGAAAGGATCAGACTCCACAAGTTACTTAGCAGTGTTTTGCCAGCCAGAACGTGCCAGAGAGTTCTAACGTATTATGGTCCCACAGTGTGCCACTCAGCCCTCTGTCTGGTCACCTCTGAGCTTTCACAGTGACAGGATAGAGGAGGGAGGTGAGTGCACATTCTCTTTACGGCCAGCAAAGCTAATGGCATCCTAGAGCCTGGAATCCACACAAGCTCTCAGCTCGGCTCCTGTGACCGGGACAGTTTGTTGAATGGGTAACATATGGGTCAGCAGTCTATGGACAACTTCCAAATTAGCCCTTTGCCATAGAAAATAAGGCGTCAAAATGACCCTGGTGACCACGAGGAGCCGCTAGAAGCGCTGTTGACAGCAGTGCATGTCAAGAGCAGCGCCACCAGCTGCCACATGCCTTCTGCTGGCGTCCCAAAGAAGGACAGTGGCTGCCTGTTTTTCTGTCCCCTACCCCCCTCCTTTCGAGGAAAGAGCTTGAATGGGTGGCCCTCCCACACCAAGCTGAGCTAGAAGGATGAGTTCAGCCTCTGTGTCTCCCTCGCCCTATCTTTTCGTCTGCACCCCCACCCCTCCGTCAACCCCACTTTCTCCCCGCCTCCGGCTTCTCCCAGACCATCCCCCAGCCACAGGTAGATCATAAAGCATTTCTCAAAACTGTGGCTGTGTTCCCCAGTAGTCATTTGTTAAACAGAGGCACGGAGATGCCCCCAGGGAACATGAGCAGCAGGATGAGAAAGAAGTTGATTCTCCCAAGTCTTTGATGTAAGGAAAAAATCAGTTTGAGCTGATTTAAAAATCGTTCTGACTTATGCCATAACATTTCCCTTTCAGGGAGAGACTTTTCTCTCTTTCATGCATCGTCCTGTGTTTACCTGCTTTCATGCCGGTTCCTTTTTTTGATGCTGAGAGGATGCTTGAAATAGAAAATCAAGTTGGCTTAAAGCCTGTGGGATTAGCAGCCGTGAAACCTTGAAAAGCTGACAAGAAAGGTCTAGAATGGAGCAAAGGCTCCCGAGATACATTCTGAAAACCAGTTTTCCTGGTTGATTGTCACACGCCCAGTAGTCAAGTCAAAGATGCATGCTTCCTTTAACCAGATCCCCCTCGTGGGAGGGAAGCACTTAGCCCCATCCCTTCCAGGCTGGGCCCAGGACTGGGAAGACGTGGCCCAATCTGCTGTGAGTCCCCGACGGCTACAGGTCTCATCCCTCTCATCTGTGAAATGGAACCACGTTCCCTGCCTTGAATGCTGGTGCACACAGCAGGTGCCTGAGAAACCATAGCCAAATTGGCATGCTTTTAAAAATAAAACTTAGCTCAGTTCAGTTTTTTTTCCCACCATTATTTTTTGAATTGGGTGCATTTTTCTTCTTCCCACTGTTTGTCAAATTCGGAACAAAGGTCAAAAGGTCAGTGCAAGGGACTGAGTGTATGTGTCCTCCTAAATTCATGTGTGAAACCTATTCTCCAAGGTGATGATCTTTGGCAGGAAGGGTCTTTGGGAGGAAATGGAAGCACAGAGAGATTAAGCACTTTGCCCAAGGTCACACGGCCCATGAAATGGCAGAGCCAGAGCTCAAACCTAGACTGGCGGCTCTGGGTCCCATGCTCTGGACTCCCAAGCGTGCTGTGTGCACCATTGTTCACGGTATGAACTCTCATACAGCATTCTCCGTGGGCAGGCACTGTCTTCAGTACGTACACACTAGGTTGGGTTCCCACTGTTGCTGGAATAGATCGCCACAAACACGGTGGCTGGAAACAACGCATATTTATTATCTCACCGTTTCACAGGCCAGGAGTCCCAAATGGGTCTTGTTGGGCTAAAATAAAAGTGTCGCCAGGGCCGCATTCCTTCTGGAGGTGCCGGGGAGAGTCCGTTTCCTCGTCTTTTCCAGCTTCTACAGGTGCCCACAGTTCCCTGGCTTGTGGCCCCTTCCTCCATTTTCACAGGCAGCAATGAGAGGTCACGCCTTTTCACACCTGTTCTGCACCCTCTCTCGCTTCTAAGACCCTCATGGTTACATGGGCCCCCCGGGATAATCCGGGACAATCTCCCTAACAGAAGGTCAGCTGATTAATTCTGTCTGCCGCCTCCATTCCTCTTGGCCTCGGAACCTAACATATTCAGAGCTTCCAGAGATTAATGCGGACATCTTGGCAGGGGAGGCATTCAGCCTACCGCACACACATACTCTAGCTCACCTGATCCTCACAGCAAGCTAAGACGTGGGTACCATTCCGAGCATCTGACAGAGGAGGGAATTGACTCAGAGAGATGTTGGGTGTATCACCCCAAGTCACAAGGCAGCAGAGACCAAGGGCCCTAAGGTGTTCAGCTGCACCTGTGTCCTCAAGCACCGTCGAATGCCTATGCTAAGAAAACAGGAGCACCAGCCACCTCAAAACAAATCGGTAGCATGGAAACATTTATGCCCCCAGCTGATCCCAGCACATGGCTTGTCTAGGACCCCCCAGCTTTATATCTCCTACCTCATTTTACTACCAGAAAGGGCCCTGGTGGATGGCAGATAGTAGTTAGTGTCTCCCTCCCAGAGCTGATGGAAACGTGAGTATCCATATTCTCGGTGATGCCGAGCCCTGGTCCCCAGAGGGGAGTGGCCTGTGAGCGAGCCACCATCCGAGACCTCTGGCGATTGTGGATTCTTCCCCACTCATTAGTGACCTTCAACCAACAATGGCAGCTGCTTACATAACCATAAGAGACTCTTAAATACAGAGAACAAACTGAGAGTTGATGGGGGCAGGGGAAATGGGTGATGGGCCTTGAGGAGGACACTTGTTGGGGTGAGCACTGGGTTGTATGTAAGTGTTGAATCATGGGAATCTACTCCTGAAGCCAAGACTACACTGTATGTTAGCCAACTTGCCAATTAAAAAAAACAAAAACAAAAACAACCACAATGACAGCTGCTTATAAAAGGAGCTACTTTGGATAAGGAAAGGTTTCAAGACCTTCTCGGGCTTCTCTGAATTCTTTCCACTGCGACCATCAAGGGCGCCTTTAGGAGCCGACAGCTAAATGTATCCAGAAAGGATCAGGAATGTGGAAATGACTCGCTTTCCCGGGTGGAGGAGGGATGCTGGTTAGTTTTTATTCATTCCTCCTTTGTTTCTTTTCCTTTCCTTTCTTTCTTTTTTTTTTTTTTGTTTGTTTGTTTGTTTGTTTTGGGTTCTCCAGACCGTTGAAAACTGTGTGTGCATCTTAAGGAACCTGTCATACCGGCTAGCAGCAGAAACGTCTCAGGGACAGCACATGGGCACAGATGAGCTGGACGGGCTTCTCTGTGGTGAGGCCAACGGCAAAGATGCAGAGAGTTCCGGGTGCTGGGGCAAGAAGAAGAAGAAAAAGAAATCCCAGGATCAGGTAATGCGGGCGACTCTGCAGCTCCACACAATTATCCCCTCCCCTGATTACAACATTAATATTTCTTCTGCGTATACACGTACGGGGCTCTGTACTTTCAATGCAGGCTAAAATCATTAACACATCTGCACAGTGTTCCCGTGGTGGGGGGGGGGGGGTCTGACAGGGGGACATTGAATGACTTCCCCCACATCCTGCAGCCCAGTCAACATAGGAACTTTGCTAAAGAGAGTCACGTCAGTCCCAGGCAGGCTCTGAGGTAGCAGCTTGGAGAGTCCAACCCGGGCACTGATTCTTCTGTGTGTTGATTCGTACCTCGATGGAGGTCCCGGCCAGGGACAGGAGGGTGCTTTGCAGGTGTTCCACAGGTACACTGTAGGTGTGATCTAGGAAGAGAAGCTAAGCAGCCAACATATTTTACTGCATGTTTTGAAACGTTTTGATATGTGATCTTGCATTTATTGTTAGAAATGGGGGCTCAGATTCCCAGTTCCCCAACAGAATGGCATTGGAAGCTTGGCCTTGGGGGACAATTCTGATAAATTCAGAAAGCTGTGCAGCTGGAGAGGTGTCTCCAAAATGATGGACTTTACCTTGGGCGGCTGTAAGTAGGCTGCCTGCACTGAGGTAATGGCCAATAGGAAGCCACTCTTGGTCTTGATGGAATCAAGATAGTCTCCAGCCTTTTCTCCCGGAGCCTCTAGAAGACGGAACCCTCACCCATCGGCCTCCCACCAGCTGAGGGAGTAGTGTGAGTCGTAGCTGCGGCCAGAAACCCCTACTACTGAGGTTTCTTCATCTCTCCTGGACAGTGATCATGAGTCCAGCCTTCCCCTGGACACTGTGGTCATATCCCAGCTGCTAACAGTCATACAGACCCAAGATCTGACTGTCTTCAAGAGTGAACAACTAAGAAAGCAGGACAGAACTCCCAACACTGTCTCTTAGCAGGTTTTAACTCAAAATAAATATGCAAAAGTATCTGTTTAGATCAGAGCCCATCATTTTTTAAAGTGTTCTCAAAATCATTTTGCTTTGAGTAAGGGTTATAGGTGCTATTTTGTTTGGAGGAAGGATTCATGGAAATGCATTCTTAAACATCATTCCTAAATTTAACTTGAATGCATCAGTGTTCACATTTTTTAGGTTCTAGTTCTCTTGCTCTTTGTGGCCCCTGGGGGCCGCTCCAGACACATCTGCAGCCTCTAGATCTGTACATTCCAGCATAAACACACCTGTAACCTAAAAATACCTGCTGCTGGCCTTTTCGATGGTGATCTGCTGCTCTGAGATGCTCCCAACCCTGCTTTCTCTCCTGTGCTCTGTGTCCACCTTCTCCCTGAATTGCAGGAGCCTTTTAAGAGGATTGAGCCATACTTCTTAAAATCTCCCCTCAGGGGAATGCAGTGGTTAGCTAGCAGGTGTTCATTGAACTGTGCCAGGAATTATGCCAAATAGTATTGGATACCTCAGTTTTCCAACCCAGTACTTAAAGGGGCCAGACCATAATGCTTCTGACCCTTTCCATTATCGTACAAGCGAAACATGGCCTAACAAAGGTATAATGGGTCCTTCTCATGCTTTCCTTCCGCGATACTGTATACCATAGGGCCCCGTCCCTTTACTGCTTTATCCTGGAAAGTGAATGAGCATAATAAAGGTTGAAAAGAAGAATGGCATATGGGCAGGAATGTGGTGCTTGCCAATCTGTCAGGTGATCGTAATCCCCAAGTCTTACCCACCACCTACAGACTCGGAACCTCCTGGATGGGCCCAGGCAACTTTGGAAGGCAGATTTGGGAAGTTGTACTAATGCATGAGCCTTGGTGTAAAAAACAAAAACCAAAAACTTTGAACTGAGATTGAATTCACTCTGATTTCAAGGTTTTGTCTTCAGTCCTCTTTTGGATTCTGAACCATCCTTCTGATGGTCCCTGCATCTGTCACTGGTGTCCCGTTAGTAAGAGCTGGCCTCAGACCCTGAACCCTTTTTCTAACACTGCCAATGTGTGCTCGCGTGGCTTGAAGCCTTTCAAGTGACAGGTGATATTAGGCATTGATTGGGTCCAGAGAGTTCAGGAGTCAGAAGAAAATATTCATGGACTTCACCCCCAACCACATCCCTCCTTTCACGCTGTGAGCTGCGTCATGGAACCTTATGATGAGCAATTTCCCACCTTAGAATGTTGTACTTCAAACCATATTTTACAGCATCAATGAGCCATTTTCTAAGTTGAGTAAGATGAAGAGATTAAAGCACTTTTATCATTTTTGCCAAAAGTCTAAGTGAAAATTTATAAGGGTCATTTGTCCCATGTTTTTCTCACAATATTTTCAAGGAGACAAAAAGGATTTCTTTAAGAAAGTTTTGCTGAAACAGCCATGTTAGAATACAGAACATTGTTGCTTATAAAGAAACACCAAAGCCATGGTTTTAGTCAAGTGATAGTTACGTAAAAGACTTTGAACTGTGCTCTCACGTAGTAAAAGTATCTTACGAAACATTTTAGTGAGGGTGTAAACAGATAATAATTATGGTTGCTTGAAAGTCATTTAGGAGGTTTTGTCAAGTTCAGTCAAAAGTAGAAAAAGACAGTCAAAAGTAGAAGCCATCTTGCATTGAAAACGGATGGAAGGGAGGCACAGCTGAAAGGTCTGGAGATGGGGAGGAGAGCACCAGCATCTGGCATGAAGAAGAGGGATAGGAAGACGCCCTCACATCCAGTTGGCCCCCAGCCTGGTGACTGGTCCCCAGGAGAGAACTGAGTCTAGATGGCACCACCTGCTGGGAGGGATGGGCATATGCACCAGTCTGGGTCTCCTCTTGCTTCTTGAGGAATGTGCTTTGCACTTGGGGAAACCAGGCAGCCATTCCAAGTCGTCTAAAGGAATTAAATGCCAGCTGCCTCCAGTGAGAGGAGGAACCAAGGCCCTAATTCATCACTGTTAACTGGTTGCCGCAAGGTGAGAAATGGAAATGTCCTCGGGTCTGTCTAGGACAAAGCATCCCCATCCTTGCTAACACCAGAACAGAAGGTTACCTTCAGAGCCTGCAGACTGGCGTAACTCATCTAGAAGCTTCCAGAAAGTTGTAGGTTTACAGCTTTAACGATTGTCAGATATCCAGTGTCTGGAATCTGTTGCTCATGAAGTCAGGTTTTCAAAGACTATGTAGTGACAAGAGAGCATATGGAATACAAAGTGGAGGAAAATGATATAAAAATGGGAGTGTATATAGAGATACGTATGATGTTGCTAAAACCTGGCCAGGTTTGCAAAAGGTGTATCGCATGCAAATATAACATACATATGTATATATTTTTATTATTTATATATAATATATTCATTATTATATATTTATATATATTTGTATTTGTATATATACATGTATGTCTTTCTAGGGAAAGTACAGTAACATCAAAGACAAAGGCTACTGATTGTTTCGTACTTTTGTATTTACAAATTTTCTTTTTTTTTTTTTTTTTAAATTTTTTTTTTTTTCAACGTTTATTTATTTTTGGGACAGAGAGAGACAGAGCATGAACAGGGGAGGGGCAGAGAGAGAGGGAGACACAGAATCGGAAACAGGCTCCAGGCTCTGAGCCATCAGCTCAGAGCCCGACGCGGGGCTCGAACTCACGGACCGCGAGATCGTGACCTGGCTGAAGTCGGACGCTTAACCGACTGCGCCACCCAGGCGCCCCTGTATTTACAAATTTTCGAACAGGAATTACATTTATAATCTTTTCAAATGCCATCTAGAAAATAATATTTTGAAAAGCACGAAGTGATTAAATCAGTGTTTGCTTATAAGAATGTATTTGTTTTCCTTCTTCCATTTAAGACACCAGAGAAAGGTACAAGGAAAGTTTGTCTAATCCACAACAGACACTGCCCAGGACAGAGAAACCAGAGATTTTACGAGGAAGCCAAAGTGATAAAAATCATAATTGGTTTAATGATTGCCTCTGGGGCTTTGCTATATCCCAGAATTTTATGTTGATCTTACCTCTGGCATTGTTATTCTATACCTTAGGAAAATTCTCTGACACTATGAAGGTCAGATTTAGTTATAATAAAAAAACTCAGAAACTTTATCCTTCAGATACTTAATTGAAATAATTCAAGAAGATGTAGGGTACAAAGATATGCTTCATTCATGCTCTTCTTTCAAGAAATGGCTGCTGTTGAATCATACTGGAACCATCACACCATGAGCCCCTGAGGGTAGAAGTAGTTAATATTTCTGGGCATCATATTCTGGTCCAAAATGGCTTTGCAAATTTATTAATTTCTGACTCCGGGTTCAGTGCCTGTTGCCAGATTATAAGAAATTGCTGGTCTCTCTAGCCCTTTTCGGGCAGAACCCTACCCCCGCCCCACCAAACAATGTACACATCACGTGCCCAAAGGCACATGTCACCTGGCAGGGGCTCCACCTTCTCCAGCAGGGCTCTGTGCCAGCAGCTGGGCACGGTGGGGCAGGACGGGCAATCCAGAGATTGGGATCCAGGGAAATGCAAGTAGACAAAATCGGTGTATTTACTTTCCCACGTTTTGTAGAAATAAGCATCTTTTGTTTTCCAGTTTGGGAGATGGCCAAGCTTCCCGGTATGATGTCCGGGGGTTAGTGGTACTCGAAAATGGACTTGAAGTCACAGGATACCGCTGGCTGCTGGCCAGAGCAGACCTGAGGCTTCAAGACCCCACTCAGTGTGAACTTGACAGTGCAGAGAAACTGCTGAGGGGGAAAAAACAAAACAAAAAACAAAAAAAACAAAACAAGCAAGATGACCTAGAACTCAAAACTTCTCCCTTCTGTTGGAATATCCCTTGTGAATGTTTTATTCACGTGGATATAGATGTATCCACGTGGGTGAGGACATAGACCTCTGACAATTCAAAGACGATTCTGAGCCTCTTCTCGCGTGCTCATGTTCCCTCTCCCGGCCATCTTTGTTTCACGGTCTAGTGCGCTGTGGTCAATTTAAGCTCCTGTTCACTTCTTTCTTACGCTGTAGATGTCAAATGCATGGGCCAGCGGGAAGTTTCACTGATGATACCACCAAGCTGTTTTGTACGCCAAAGCGATAGTAATGGGATTCCGTGTAAAATCTTGAATGCCTTCTTTTGTTCCCCATGACGATGGGCATGTCTTGGAGGAACCTCCAGGGGCTCCAACCTGCCCATCCTTTGTCCCACAGGCCAGCCTCTAACCTTTCGCTCGTGTTCCTCCTCTGTGCGGTCTTCCCCTCCCCTCCATCCGCTGCTTGGACGACTATCCTTTAAGGTCAAATAAAAACATCTCTTCCGCTCTTTCAGGACTTCTTCCAAGTAAAAAGTTACCCATCTTCTAATTTACTTGCACATGGCTTTATTTAAACTCCCCCCGTCGTGCCAGTCACATTGTGAGTTATGTACAGTTGTTGACGCCCATGGAGAGTGGATCTGCTGAGACGGGGGACTGGGTGCATCCGGTTTCTGTCCATTTCTAGCCCAACACCCAGAACCAGCTGTGCTGAGTGATGCTCGGTCTGGGGTCCGAAGCAGCCTCTACCCATCGTGTCAAGTAGACATTGAAACCTGTGACTTGTCCCAGTCACATCCATTTCTTTCCCGGTGACACTTAGGCTACAGGAGCCACTGTGAGCCAAGGGTATTCCATGGACCTTCTCTCTCCACTTTTGGTCCAAACTGCTCTCTAGCTTCTTGTGGCAGTGTTGTATTTTATGACGTTACTCAACATTCTGAATCTGTAGGGACCACCAAACCTAAAAAACATTGTGCATCGTGATGATCATCTAAAACCTGAGGATTTGTGTCAACAAATGGATACAGGTGCGTCTCAAAGTACCCCTGGATAAGCAACACTTTTGACCATGCCAGACTCAACGATGCTTTGTTCTGAGGACGTTAACGCATGACATACGTAAATGGCGTGAGGCGTCATGAAACCCCATCACCTGAAAAGTTTGCTGGGATTTTCAGCACTTGCTATCTGGTATCACTTCTCTGTGAGCGTGACACATTACCCACTGCATCACACAGATGTGACGGATGCACAGGAATGAGACTGTGACGCTAAATAGTGGTCAGTATCCCAAAGCACACAAACGAATTTCACTGCTAATTTAGATCACGTTGGAGATTTGAATTTTAAATAAGTTTCTCCTTATCTTGGCCAAAATGGATGTTAATTATAAACAAATATAAATATGCCGGTATATACATGCACACATAACATGTAAAATTATACAGAAATAAAATAGTAATAAGCCACGAGATGAAAGTAACACAGACACCCCGCCCCCACCATCCCCCTCCTAGACAGAGCTATGATTGGAATTTATACCAGGCATATATCCTTTCAAAACTTCTTCTATCCATATTTATGCACAGCTTTGTTTAACCCTTCAAAAGACAATTTTAAGTACACTGCTGTGCGTATGAGTCAGGCCACGTGTCAGACAGCCAAACCCGCAGACTTTATAGGCGTCCTTAGGGTTTATAAGTGTCCTGAGAATAGATAATTGTCCTTCCCAGCAATGTGGAGGTCGATGCTGCTGGCCGCCGTCATCTGCAGTCTTCGGTGGCTCTTAGATCTGTCATGTTCTTCTCTTTCGGGTAATTCCTCCTCCTCATGGTCCAAGGTGGCTCTTCATGTCCACCGTCCAAGAGCAGAAATGGCACAAAGTCGACAGGATAGAGCAGAGTGCCCTATTGAAAGTCACGTATATCACTGCCACTCACCCCCTCTTTGGTCTGCATTGGGTCACCTTAGCCGCCGAAGTGCACGGTAGGCGGGATGTGTGATGTGCCTGTGGGGAAGCCATGACCCTCGGGCATTCCCTTCGCTCAGGAAAAGGGGGTGTCATGGCATGCCTAAGGGGGTCAGCAAGAGCTTTCTGTCCCCGGGAGGAAGAATATTGTGTAGAGTTACCTGCGCATGGTAAGAAAAGTTCACTTTTTATTCGTTTCTCGGTTTCGCAATTCCTCGGCAAACGGCGCAGCCCCTGGTTACCTGCACTCGGGGCTGCACCCGCTGCCCACCTGGGCACGCCACGGAGGACAGGGGTGAGCGCAGCACCCACTCTGTCTCCAGCTGCGCACTGTTGTGCACTCGTTTATCCCTGGCCTCAGCGTGACCTCTGTCCTGGCCAGCAGTCACCAGCGGAAGGTGGAAAAGGCTGCCAAGAATCACGCGGTAGGAACACACCTACAGCCACGTGTGCTGCGTGAACCCACGTGCTCGTGGTGTGGGAACCAATCCCTGATGAGCAGCAAATTTGGCGGCTTCCGAATTTTAGTTAGTGCAAACTGTGACAAACTTGTGTAGTGAAGTCTCGCCTACACCCGTCATCGCCTTTCAGGGATTAATCCTTAGGAGGGAAATGTGGAGACCAAGTCCATTTTTCAAGGCCTGGGATACATAAGCCGGAATTTGTCCTAATCGCTCTGGAGGGCAGCGACAGTCGAGGCACGTTTGGATTTGGTTTATTATCACTGATGGATCTGCCCCTCGTGACATTCCTGATGCTTTTAAGTTCTCATTTCAGAATAGCATGGGTCGCCTTTCTTTCTTCCAGTTTTCATTTTATTAGTGAGCCATACTTTTTCTTTTGCTGCTTAATACCATTTCTTTTCCGGCCATTGGCTTATTTCAGTGGCTGCTTGCTCCTCCCGGCTGGCTCCCGCTCGGTCTCACTGTAGCTTCACGTCACTGTATGCCAGGAGCTTGGTGACCCAAGACACGGTATTTCGTGTCCTGCAAGCAACAAGTCACATGAGCCTGCAAAATCACGGCCGTGCCTTTCTGTGTAGTGACTCTCCTTTGTCACTACGCATGAGTGAATGAGATTCTCTTCCTACTTCTGTGCCTCTCATATGAACTATATCCCATCAGCAAAAAAAGTGCTGGCTTTCTGCTTTTAGTGAGTTTGCAGACTTAAAACTCTGAACTAGGCTTCCCCTTTACTTTCCTTGTTGACATTTGACCATTCAGTACTCCATGCCATTAATAAATACTCTGTTATATACTACTAGATCAGGGTTCCTCAGCCTGCCCACTCTTGACATTTTGAGCCAGATAATTCTCTGTTGTGGGGGCTGTCCTGTGCCTTGTAGGATATTATCAGCATTCCTGGCCTCTACCCAGTAGATGCCAGCAGTACCCCTTTCCCCCGGTTGTGACCACCAACAATGTCTTCAGACATTGCCAGTCGTTCCCTTGGATGATGAAATCCCTTCAGTCAAGAACCACTGTATGAGACTGTCTTTCAGGGGTGTATCAGCAAAGATATTAACAAACAAGACTACAGGATTCTCTGAGGCAGGTTGGCATGTCAAGGACAGAGTGCCTTTAAAAGGAAGGTAATGGAAAAAGTAAAAAGGAGGTAATGGAGAGGTTCCTGGCCCAGGTTTTCCTAGACGTGGATGAGAAGTTAGGAGCAGAGAGAATTCTAGAGGGGTCTTAGCGGTGTTCTGGTTGGTTCCGTCACAATGACTGGGAGAAAGGGCGGATAAGCCTGGTGATGTGGACCAGCCTCGATAACTCTGTGGGGCACAGCACAGTGGTGTCATCGTGTAGGTCTCTGGAGCAGGGCAGTATCGCCGGCCTCCCTCCCACCTCTTCCTAAGGGGCGGATGGTTCTGAGCAAACGATTGGGGGTGCCCGTCACCCTCACACAATGCCCCTTGGCTCCACACTGACAGAGAATCAGCAAGGCTATCTATGCCTGAATCTCTTTATTCTGATACTTGATTCAGAAAAGAATCCTGCCACTTGAACATAGGTTTCTAATCTCTCAAATGCAAAACGCTTTGTGTCTTCAAGGAGAGCCGAGATACCATGTGTGCCACATAAATACGGCTCCTTGGCCACCACCTCTGTCCCGTTTTTGCACGGATCCCGCCCTCCCTGTAATCTACGTCTTCCAAACAGCGACCAGGGGAGTTCACACACCTGAGCCACCTTCTTCTTCAAAATTCCCAAGATTCAACATAAGAATCATCTCTCTCCTGGCTCTTTAGCATTGCTCCGAGTTTCTTCATAACCAGAACTTCTATCCCCTGCCTCCTTTTCCCTTAATCCCCCCAAAAGCTGGAAGTGCTAAGGAAACCCTATCGAGGGAAGATCTATTAGCAACTCGGATGTTCAAACCAAGCCAAGCAAAACTGGCAGACAGAGGATGGACTTATGTTTATGTTGTTGCTTTTTAAAGTATGTGTACAGGCTGACGCCTGATTAAACGGAGCCCGGTGTAAGAGGACATGCCTGCCAGTTCACATCTCTGAGCTATCTTCCCTTCGGACACACGAGGTGTGCCTTCAGCTGGGAGGGAAGAGTGGGATTTTAAGGTCAATGTTCCCCTGCTGCTGAAGATCCACGCAGTTTCCTTGGCCTGTTGTATATTTCACCCAGATCCCTTCGGAACAAAACTTGGCCTGCACAAGGGTAGTGACGGTGATGCCCTCTCAATGGTGGGAAAATATGGGCAACAGAGATGCGTCGCAATGGCGAAGAAGGCTTTTCTGTTTGTGAAGACACAGCCGAGCAGGAGAAGCTCTTCTCCTTACGCGGCCTTGCACGGCTGCGACATATGGAGAGAGGAGCGGGGTATCTCTGCACCTCTGGACTGTAGACGCTTCCCCCAGCCTCGGGGAGCTCTCCTTCTCTGCATCTCTGTGGAAGCCAGCCCAGTGTGACAGAACGGAGGCTGGGCAGTTGTAAACTTGGCAGAAGGGGAAGAGCTGAAAGGCTCTCGTTAATTTTTCTCACTAGTAGGGGCTTTTATGAATGCAATAATTAGAGCGCTCTGTGAGCCACCATCCCTGAGAGAAGCCCGTGTTTACAAAGTCTTGGTTTAAAGGGGCGCCTGGGTGGCTCAGTCGGGTAAGCATCTGACTTGAGCTCAGGTCATGATCTCAAGGTTCATGAGATCGAGCCCCGCCATCGGGCTCTGTGCTGACACCTGGGAGTCTGGAGCCTGCTTCAGATTCTGTGTCCCCCCTCTCTCTCTGCCCCTCCCCTGCTCATGCTCTGTGTCTCTCTCTCTGTCAAAAATAAATAAGCATTAAAAAAAATTAAAAACAAAAACAAAAAAAACCCCACAAAGTCTTGGTTTATGGACATCTTTGCTTTCTGGTTTGGGAACGTTCGGATTTTTATCCCCAACTTACACCGTTCTCTTCATATAAGGAGAAAGTGGCTTCTACTCTTCCATACTGCAGCCAACTAAGAAACCTTTTAAATAGAATTTAAGCTGAGTGGGGAAACAAAAGTATGGAAACCAAGTCCAAAGAAAGGCTTTCATCTTGTTTTTTGTTGGTCCGTTTGTTTGTTTAAGCCACACATTGGACACAGCCCCTCACCTGTGTAACTTTCTTCCCAAGGGGACATTTCTTAACTGTGGCCAGTAGATCTCTCCTCCCCTGACTATGACCGTAGCAGAAACATCATGTCCAAAAATCAACAGCTCCTTGGCTTGTAACACAGAGGCTTGTTATTCTCTTCCTTTCCAAAAAGATTTAAGCATTACCTTCTTGAACAGAGAATACCTTATTTTCAATTCTATGCAGTTTTAGAAAATGAACTGTTGATTGATTTGTTTTATTGATGTCAGTCATACAGTTACACATTTAAGATCAGTAGAGAAACGCACTGATGGTATGTTATCGAGTGTGGCACTATTTGGGGTGATAAAACCAATTGATTTGCTCTGTGATTTACTGTCAACATAATCCTTCCACGCACTCTCTTTGCTTTGCTGACAGCTTGTCCCCGAGAGAGCTCCATGGCGGAAAGGTCATGGGGAAGCCAGAAGGATCAGAAGGATCCTACTACACCAAATGTACTTAGTCCTTACTGTGATTATGGCTTAGTCTGCTCAGGCTGCCGTAACAAAATACCAAAAACAGTTGGGGGGCGGGGGGACTTAAACAACAGAAATTTATCTGGAAGTCCCAGATGAAGGTACCAATGGATTTGGTGTCTGCTGAGAGCCTCTTCCTAGTTCACAGATGACCCCTTCTTGCCACACCCTTACAAGATGGAAAAGAGAAACTCTGGGTCACTTCATTTCTTTTTAGGGACACTAATCCCAACATGGGGGTTCCATTCTCATGACCTCATCTAAACCCAATCACTTTTCAAAGGCCCTGCATCCAAACACCATCAGATTGGGGGTTGAGGCTTTTAACATAAGAAATTGGAGGAAGGGGGCCACAAACATTCATTCCAAAGCATTATCCTTTAAAAAAAATCTGAAAGACTCTGGTGTAATGCACTCAGTTCTTCGCTTCTTGAGCTCTAACTGTATATGTAAAATTCTAAATTACTACAAACCAGACAATGAGTAAGGGCAGTGTTAATGCCAGAAATAAATTCTCTGGCATTTTTTTCCTGTGTAACATGTGAATCACCTGTACAAAGTGTAGTTTGAACATTTAAGTAATAACTCTAAGAATCGAGGGCTTCTAGAACTTTTGCAAGTTTTGTTAAAATATAACCGATGGAAAGAAAACTGTGCACAAAACTGAGAAATGTTAACTCTCGAGCATGAAAGTAAAATTTACTACCAAGAATAAGGGAGGGTTTCACTGAAAACTTCCCCCAAGCCAGATTTTTTTTTAAAACCACATAGGCCTTTCTCCTTTTTCTTTTGCTTTCCCTTTACCTACTCTGTGCTTGATTTTTAATCTTCAGCCTGATAAATGAAGATACATAAATACTGAAATATATGTATATACATAGAAGTGTGTGTATGTCATAATTTGGCAGTAATGCAGATAGTAAATCAAAAATATTCTGCTACCTTTGCTCCTGTTAGTTTCCTGGAAATATTTTGTCTTCTTGACTGTGACCCGTCTTCGTTACAAAGAAATTCTCTGTCCTGACTTGATGACATTTTGCATCTTTATTTTTCTCATATTTCAAGCTCTTAGACAATGTTTGGTAATGTGCCCTCAAGATATAGTCCAAAACAGTTTGCTTAAGGCTTACAAATTCAGTCCTGTGTTCGTAGGACTACATAGCTGGATGATCAGTGGGTTGATTGTATGAAAGATGTAGCCACAACTTGCCTTCTGTCCACTTGGTAGTCTTATAGCAAGTTTAGGGTGGATGCATCTTGTGTTTCAACTTATAAATGATGTATTTCCACTTTGGTGATAAAATTGCATATCCCATGACTTGTCACAGACCCTCACTCCAGAAGAAGCTTAGCCCTAAAAGTTTGCATGGGCAGAGTGTTCATGACCGAAGTCAGATCCTGATGTCACCATCACCCTAGGGTCCTGTTGGAGTTGATTTTCCAGGCAGCATAATGTCAAGTACATTGGCACACTCTTAGAGAAGACTTCATGTCTTTTTATAGGTGGTAAAAGTCTATTTTTAATAGACAATTGATAAATCTTTCCCTGTTAACTCAGTAAAAGTTTGAAATAATGTACCCAGATAAAAGCCACACACACTGAGTGGCTTTGAAATAACTCTTTTTCTTTGGTATTGACACACCAGGGTGCCGTCAATGTTCCGAAATAGCAGAGAATCCCCTTTGAACTTCATTTCTAGTTGCCACCAAAGATTATCCGTATTCACATCAGTTTTCCTTTTATTTCCTTCAGATTCTCTTTGTAGCCATTAAGAAAAGATTGTAATAAAAGATATTTAAGAGCTACATAGATCACATGTCCGAGCAGAAGAAAATTGTCTACTGATTTAGCCATTTATCCTATTTTATTGTGAAGAATTTAGGAAAGGAGAACAAGATGAGCCCAGCGAATGATAACACAGCTCCTTTTTTTTCTTAGAGTTTGGCTATCGCATTTTGTAACCAGCGTGCAAATACTACTTCTGGGCACGTCCAGCTGTTACATTAGTTCTCCCTACATGACAGGGAAATGCCATGCCTATTGAGTTTCACATTTCATAATATGATTGTTCTGAATATTACCAAATCTTTATATGAAGACAGTAGCTTAAAAGTTTGAAGGGGGCACCTTGGTGACTCAGTAGGTTAAGCTTCTGACTCTTGATTTCAGCTCAGGTCATGATCTCACGGTTCATGCATCTGAACCCTGCATGGGGCTCTGTACTGACGGTGCAGAGTCTGCTTGGGATTCTCTGTCTTCCTCTCTCTCTGCCCCTCTCCTGTTCTCTCTCTCTCTCTCTCTGTCTCTCTGTCTCTCTCTCTCTCTCTCAAAATAAAGAAATAAACTTCAAAAAAAAGTTTTAAGGAGATGACCAAATAAACCATGAAAAAAAAGCTTATATAAAGTAATTTTCCATTTCCTGTTGCACCAGCAGAGACATTCAGTTCCCCAAACTGGTTTCTCTGGACAAGTCAGTATTACCCCTGCTTCATCATGGAAGTCAGCAAACCTGCAGAATGACTGCTCTCTTTCCCTGGCACTATTCTACCCAGTGTAGCGAGCCCGTCTCAAATAACGAACCAGGAGCAATGTGACAAGGCTGGTTCACTTCCAATGTTGTTACTTTTTGTACTTACAAGAAATGTACTGGTTTCATTAGTAGGCTTGCACAGGCGCAAAGTCATTTCGGAATGGTTTAGAAGTGGCTTTGGTTAAAAGCATAAGCATATTCCCCCACGTTGAGTGTCCTTGTTACGACGTTGAAATAGAGTGACACTCTCATTGAAGATGACCTTTTGTGGGATGTCCAACGTCCATCCTTGGGATATTCATCTCTGAGCTTTGGCCTTCGCTTAAACTAAGCTGTGGCATAATTGAGAAAAAGAAGACATGAGTTTTTAATTTTTCTCGTAGAAAATAATGCAATTCTTAAAATGATTTGTGACAGTTAAATAACTTTACACTTTCCCTATCAACACTTCCATCTTTATGTTCCAAGGATATGAAGTAAGCTTGTGCTCCAGTAAAATTTTCAGAACTAAGAAACACAGGTTTTGAAATACAGCTATGATTGTGTATTTATACATAGATATATACACACATACATGTACAGATATGGGCCCAAATATGTGCAGGGAAGTTTAGTATATGTCATTTAGACTATATGTTAAGCAGCCATTAATAAACACAAATAAGGAGTAAAATAAATTAGTGTCCCTACCCTGAAATGGTGAAGGATGATTCTGTTTTCCTGGGACTTTTCTCATAGGTAAATACGCGAGTATTTTTTCTAAACATAGGGTTTACTTCATTTCTACCCTCATTGTATTTATTGCCTTTATCTTTCCCAAAAGACAAAGGTTGTTTGTGATCAAAGATCAGAATCACTATTGTAATTTTTCATATTTTTAAAATCCTAAGAGGAACAGAAAACTTGAACTGTGGAAAACATGAAAGACACGAACACTTTGTTAATGAGTTTTTATTACCATGCGTGTTTCTGTGGCGCATTTTACTTGCTGTAAAGCACAAACCACACACCGCTTTGCATCCTGCTTTGTTCATCTTACGTTTATTATTTGTCCAGACACATTGCTACACGGTCGTCATAACTACCATTTTTAATGGTCTGCTGATATCCCCTTGTGCAGTAAGTGGTAGTTTTGAAATTATTTGTTTTAGTTTTTAATTACACATTCTCTTATTATTCGTCAGATCCAATTCAAAGCCAACTGAACGATCAGAATCACCATAAAATCTAGATTTGCCGTTAGCTAGGTCAATGCATCTGATAAGCGATAGCAGTGGTCTCTTTTTGTGATGTCTACAATGCAGTGATGGAATTCAAAGTCCGACAAATACGTATTTTAGGAGTTATATAAGAATTTATCAGCTGGCACTTAGGCATAAGAATTGAAGGCATTTGAGTGTTGCTATGTACTCTGTTATGCTAGTAGTATGCTAACTGTAAGACATGCCACCTTGATCGTTGGCTTTCGTCCACTCTACCCACCAAAATTAATTTATTTCCTCTTCCTTTTAACAGCAATGTGCTGGCACCGTTCTTACAGAGCTTATGCGTTCTCCTGCCAATTACATTCACTTATGTACATGCTCTACAGCCTTTGACTTTCCATCCTAAGCTCTTGGTGGACGGGAGTGGCTCTCTCATTTTTGGCTTACGAAGGCACTACCCTGCGCGCAATTGATGTTCACCAGACGTCGTGTGTGTTTTTGTTTCTGTGTGTCACGTTTACAGGAGGCAAAGTTGGGAAGTGTAACGATGTTAAAAATGTTTACTCTCTTATTTTTTTTCCACCAGTGGGATGGAGTAGGACCTCTTCCAGACTGTGCAGAACCACCAAAAGGGATCCAGATGCTGTGGCACCCATCAATAGTCAAACCCTACCTCACACTGCTCTCTGAGTGCTCAAACGCAGACACGCTGGAAGGGGCGGCAGGTGCCCTGCAGAACTTGGCTGCAGGGAGCTGGAAGGTATGACTAGTTCATTATCATAAAGAGGAAATCTGGAATTATGAGCACGTCCTTAGAAAGGAATAGAAATCCAGTTGTGAGATATGCAATTCCAATACAGTTTTTGAGGATGTTAGAGAAAGACCAGTTCCATTGAACTGTTGGACATAGAAAGGTATTCCTTTTAAAAATTCTCAAGGGCTCGGGAGTCCTTGAAGATCACTACAAAGTATAGATGAATAGATGTAAGTATGGTCATTGAAAATGCTGTGATATGCTTTCCATTCTATCTGTGTAGCTGAGCTATTTTGTTTTCAGGGGAGACTGTGACATGTGGATGCTTTCCCAAGCTCTGTTGTTTCCTGTTAAGGGAGCTAATACCCAAGCGCCTTGTTTCAAAACCCATGCAAACCCCTATAATGTTGTAGTTGGTCCAGTCCCCAAAGGAAAAGAACCTCTTTCATTTTTAACCTATGGGCTTACAGAGTAGAATAGTATTGCTGGGTCTCTTTGGCCAGAAGGGACAATGGAGAAGGAGATTAGGAGATTAGGAGGGGCTTTTTCTCTGAATTCTTGAAAATACACACTGTTCCTGATTGTTTTTCATGGAAAATTTCCACGACCCTCATTTTGGGTAGAAAAGGATTCACCATAGCAAAGAATTCTTGAGTTTAGTCACTAACCATTACATGAGCTAACTTGTCTTATTGCACAGAAGAGTGTAGTCAAATGGGAGAAATGAGGGCATATGGGGAAAATATCAAGAGAGGAAGTTTGAACCTCTGCCATCCATTTTTCATTTCATTTAATATAAAAGCCTGGGGCTTGGAAGACACATAAATCACTGTCTCGCATTCACTTTCTTTAAAACGATGTTAATAAGACACAGAGAATTCTCAGAAGCTCAGTATCACAGGCACTGCACATACTGTCCTCAGCATTGTCACACAACTACATCCTCCCTTCTTGCTCTAGCTTCCAATATCTGCCTTCTTGTGTCTTCTCTGTCGTTCTTTGTTTCCACTGCTGCAGCAATGCCTTCTTTCTCAGGTGGGACATCCCAGCCCTTGGGGACAAGCCCTGACAACACCTCCCAGGAGCTGGCTGCTGACATATGGGCAGACCCATCCCTTCTTTTGAGAGTCTTAGGAATGAACATCACTGTCTCTTTCCTCCCCGTCCATAGGTGTCCCCAATGTTGCTCAGAAGGAATTCAGGCTGGACTAGACTTGAAGCGAAGTTACCTTTTGCTTTCAACCAGAGAAAAGTTTCAAAAGTTGAGTCACATCAGGAGGAGTCCCAGAGTAGGGCCTTGCATGACTGGGGAAGAGATAATAATGGAAATCACTTCCTTGAATGAACCCTGCATTTGATCTTATCTCCCTCTAAATTTAAGAGGCTTTGATTCAAGTTACAACTCAAACTTAGTCTCTGCCTTTTCTGAGCTTTGTGACCCTGAGCAAATGATAGTGCCTGATTGCTCGGATGTGTCAGTTTCAGACAGAGAATACTGTGGCTGCTTCAAGTCACAGCTTGCAGATCAATCTGACACTAGATGCAAAAATGGTGGCAGGATGCCACAGGCCAATGGGCTGTTATTACATGTGGCCAAAAGTTTGGTCAACGCTACTTATCAAAAGCATTTGCCATCCTAATAACTCTAGAAAAATGGCGTAGTCCTCAGGCAGGCCAAGGGACTGCTAAGGAATATTTGTGTGTAGTTATAAATATATAAATATACGTATATTTGTTTACTAAGAGTTTTCTTATCAAAATACAAATGCACAAGCATGCATAATGGTCAATCACATTATCTTCATTTACTGTGTAATGTATTAACACACCATATTAAATGATAAGGACATATGTGGGAAGGGAAAGTAGACAATCCATAGTGATGATTTAGGGTCATCATTAAGCCAAATACTGATAAATTGTTATAATTTTTAAAAGATAAAAAATAACTTGTACAAAAACCAAACAGAGAAATCCTTCCTTTTCAAAATAAAAAAAAAAAAGATTTTTTTAAGAAAGAGTCTTCACTGATTAACAGATTGATTAAAGACTCACAATGGGATCAAGTTTCATGCAGACAGTGCTACCATCTGAAACCTAGAGTACTAAGAATGTATTTTTATAGCAACTGTTGAAATTTAGTGGCATTTTTTTAGTGTCCTTAACTTTTTATGACCCAAACAAAAGCAGAAATGTAAAGTGTAAAGCACCAGAATTCTGTATAGAGACAGCTTTTTATAGACCTCATCATGCGAAACAATAACTTCTCTTTATAGGAAGATCACGCACACTCTTTTTCTGTAACAAATTGACTAGCAAACTAGATCTTCATAATGGTCTTAAATACTTTTTAAACTTTAAGAGACTCATTACTTGGTTTATGAGCATCAGAAAAAGAATAATGGTATAATGGCAGAAGCAGAGTGATACATTTTTTTCATAGTCAACATGGACTTTGGTTACTTTTTTTTTTTTCCACTTCCAGCACAATTATTTTGTTTGTCACAGAATATCAAAACAATTGGATATAGTACTTTGGAGATTTCCAAAATGTGAATGAATGCTCTTTCAACTCGCATTTATGGGTTATTTCCGTTGTAATTGAACTTTATGCAAACCTAGGGTTTGAACTATAGAAATACATTCTGCACTTATTATTAAGTCGGATACTTTAGATATTTTTGTAGAGTCCCCCTAAAATGTGACCATTTTCAAAGAATCTATTATTTATTTTATTTACTTTCTAAAAAAGAGAGTAAAGAGATACTTGGATATTAAGCTGTTAATATTTAATGAGGTAACATGATAGCAACATAGATGTAGTGAAGAAAGAAACAGAATCTCTGGCCATGTGGCCAAAATGAATAAAAAATAAGAGAACTGGGAAATTTGAGACTTGTCCCTAGAGTCAGGGGCAACAGCCTTGACAAGGACAGTGAATTAAGTGGAGCTTAGCAGTTGGAGTACCATGTAAAAGTGAACCCGGGCATCAGTGGAGTACAGCAAATAAAAGCAGAAACCATGGTTTGACAATTGTCTTATTCTAGTTAATGGTGTGATGTGAAGCATAAAGTTTAAATAAAAAGAAACAAAGTTTTGAAAATGGTACATGAAGCATGATGCCTAGGAGGTAGGAATTGGGTCAGAATAAACACAGAGGTTATCTGAAGATCCTGCCCAATCAACAGGCTCCTAGAGATAACACATTCAGTTGGACATGATGACCAGCCTGAGGCAGGACAAGGATGGGCCCAACCTCAGGAGGAGGAGATAGAGAGGATCTAGGTCATAACCAAGTCACTGGCCTTCATCACACATGACTTAGTGATTTCTTCCCCACAAGACCCCAGTAGCTAGTCCTGATAGCAAGGACTGCACTTGTCTTGTGAGTGCCATATACATCCAAATCCACTATAGAGTACACCTGGCTCTTGGGAGTTTGGCATTACTTTCGTCATCGTCATTGAACGATCTGATTTCCAAAGCCGTAAGTTATAGAATCAGCTACACCTGGGGGGACTTCCAGCCAAGATGCCCAGATGAAGTGACAAGGTCCAGGTTTACCTACCTTTAAGGAAGAATAACAACAACAACAAATAATCTAGAGAAATATAACAAACAATGGTTTTTAAGACACCAAGCATTAGTCAGTGAAGGACAGTGATCTAGGAGAGACAGAAAACAAGCAAGGTGAGCCCTCCGATTGCTCCAGCACACTGCCTTGGGAGTCTGCAGACCATGGCCCAAGACCTGGAAACTCCAGAGGAGCTCAGCAGACACTGAGCCTAGGAGACGGAGCTGGGAATCTGGGGAGACAGGGTGCCTGGAGTTCATAGGACAGAGTTCCAGAGAGGAGAAAGCCACACACAGAAGATCCCCTCAAATATTCAGCAGGGAACTATCAGTGAATGCATGTGAGGTAAATGCCCAAAGCAGAGGAAAGAAGCTCATGCAATTAGGGAGAATTAAACTCGGCTCACACAGGGATGGGTATAGTGTGCCTAACGAAGAGCCAGACAGGAAAACCTCGTACTTCGTGGGCCACTGGGTATGTGCTCAGGAGGGTCTTGTCTCCTGATACTAAGCATATAATTAGCCCTGGACTAAATATGACCTGGTCTCTCCTATAAAATCTTAAAAGTAAGATCCAAAAGTAGCAATAGTTTCCACATTAACTGAATCCTAGAACAATGCTTAAAAATATCTGTAGGAATACAAAAAGCATGCAGCATCCAGCAGATTAAAATGAAGAATGTCTGGCATCTTAGTTGAAAATAAGCTTACAACCAAATAAAGAGGAAAATGTAGTTCATAATAAGGAGAAACGTTAATCATTCAAAAGCGACTCAGAACGGACACAGAAGTTAACATAAGCAGACAAGCAGTTGCTATCAACTGTGTTCCCTGTGTTCAAGAAGTTAATTAGAACATGGAAAGTAAGTAAGACTCAAATAAAACCTCTAGAGTTGTAAATACAATGTATGAAATAAAAAACACATGGGATGGCATGGGATAATAGGAAGGTTAGCTATTGCAGAAGAAAAAGATTTACAAACTGAACAGGAACTACCCAAAATGAAACACAAAGGAAAAAAAACCCATAAATTATCAGTGAGCCTCAAGTGGCCTGATACACATGTAATTAGAACCCTCAAAGGTGGGGTGCCTGGGTGACTTAGTTGGCTAAGCATCTGACTCCTGATTTCAGCTCAGGTCATGGTCTTACAGTTTGTGAGATCGAGCCCCTTGTCAGGTCCTGTGATGAGAGCACATAGCCTGCTTGGAATTCTCTCTCAATCCCTCTCTGCCCACACTCTCTTTCAGTCTCTCAGATAAAGTTAAAAAAAAAATTCTTAAAAACAATTCCAAAGGAAAGGAGAGAGAAAGGAGAAAGATAAGAGAACAAAAATATTTGGAGAAATAATACCTGAAAATTTCCCAAATGTAATGAAAACCCTAAACTCCCAGATCCAAGCAGTTCAAGAAAACCCAAGCAGAAGCATAAAGGAACCGAACTAAGGTGCATCAGTCAAATTGATCAAAATCAGTAGTAAAGAGAACATCTTAAAATCAGCTAGAGAGTAACATTGTGTGTCAACTGCACGCAAAAAAAAAATTATGACTTGTTAAAAAAAGCAGCTAGAAGAAAAAAAAGACTTGTCCTTACAAAGAGAAGAGTGACAGCTGATTTCTCATCAGCAACAATGACAATGAGAAGACAGTGAAGCAACATTCTGAATCTGCCGGGGCCAATCACATATAAAACTGATTCTGGTTCGTTATCTACCAGGCACAACCTGCTCTTAAAGGAACCCCAGGGGCACAGATTATACCTAGGACAGTTGTAATACGATCAGGAACCTAATCCCCATTTGAGCACAGTTTAAGACATGGGCTAACCTGGGAACTGGCATTATTAATTATCTGAGCAGGTGGGTCAGTGGGAATTCAAACAAAAACTTCAGGTTAACTGTTCTTGCGTCATCAGAACTGTGGGGCTCAGGTCTTGCCACTCGGTATTCTGTTCTTCCAGTCCAGAGGATAAGCAAGTATTCATCGGCCCCGTGTCAGGGTCTAACCCCACACACAGAGACCACAGGATTAAGGGATTAGTTTGGCTTTAGAAAAGACCAGTAAAGGAGCATGTGAGCACTTTAAGCCCTAACAGTGTTTCTGTGGAAGTGGCTACAACTTGCTGGCCCTTTCAAAAATTGTGGTAGCTTTGATCCTTTTTATTAGTTCCTTTCAGTGGAGAGTGCTATTCTTAAATAATAACCACTAGATTCTAAAAATTAACCTAATATGATCTTTCATCAGGTAAACACTTTTTTACTCTCCGATTGTGAGCTGTTAGTTGGAAGACACTTGAAACAGGAAGCTGAGTTTGACTTGGTACCTTCCAGTATAATAAACATGTAAGCGAGAAGTTCAAAACCGATTGTGGATGCTATGGTAGGAACGTATACACAAAGGTGTATGTCTACACTAGGCACAAGAGTGTTCCTGGAGTCGGTTTTACAAGGAAGAGGTCAGGAATGAGGAAGTACACTGCCAACGTCACTAGCTAACACCTTAGGGCTAGGAGTCCATGATTAGAGTTCACTGTAATACACTAGCAGATCTCCTTTAAGAAGGATGCTAGCGGCCATAGCAAAGAGGTCCCAAATACGCAAGGGCTAATTCAAGATAGAAGACAGAAGTTATCTTCTCTGATGTAACAGGTATGGGCAGGTGTGTGAAGAGGGAAGCTCCCCTCCATGAATTAATTCACCCCGGCTCACAACAGCCGTTCTGCCATCTTCAACACGTGACTTCCAAGGCTACTCTGTGGTCACCATCTACCAGCAAGAAGCGGAAAAAAAAACACAAATCCACAACCAGAAATGTTCCCTTACGAGAGTCAAGATCTTACGTGTGTGTCCCTCTCGCATAATCTGGGCTCAACTCCTAGCCTCCAGTAGACACATGCTTTCTCTACATTCATAGGCCCCTGACCGTGAAAACCAACTCCCAGTCATAAAGTAATCTGAATCCAGATTCAAAAAGAGTAAAATTCTTCATTCTGAAGGGACAGAGATTTGGTAATATATTCAATTTATGTTACAAAATAAAACTGTTAACATCTTAGTAAAAACCAATGGCACTTTAGGTACCTTACTAGCCAGGTCTTCAACCAAAGGTGTGCCTTGTATTTGCAAGACGGAGAGGGTTTGTATCAGCACAGTCCCTCCAGACTGTGCTTCATGTCCCCCGAATAATATGTTTTCTGGATCCAAGAGAAAAATATGAGATGTAACTCCCTCTCCCCATGAATCACCATGTTTATAAAGAAAAAAAAGAAGGATGCAATAAAGGAAAAGCTTTCTGATTTAGCATCTAATAAGTGAGGATGAGGAACAATTAAATTACCTTTATTTTGTTATATTGAATAAAGAATCCCTGCCTACACTTCCCAGTCACCATCTTTGCTGTCAAAAAAGCAGGGGAGGAAGCAGATTCATTTGAACACTCATTCTTGTCCATATCCCCTTCCCAGTGGGATGTTTACACAGCCCCGTCACTAGAGAATGTGCCAGACTCTTAGAATAAGATCTGTGGCATCCGTCCTCTCAGACACACCACGCCTGTGATCTAACAGCGTCATATTTTGTGGCCCAGAAGGCATTTCTAAATGCCATTTGCACACAGTGAAGACATATTTGATAACAGTCACCAAAAAAGACTCTCTGTGTTCAGAAAGGCCCATTGTTAAAGGTATGTTTTTTCATTGAGAATTGCTGATCCTTGAGACGGCCTGAGAGGTAGGGGGACAGGTGTACTTGTTACTGTCAGTTGAGTGAATGCGTCTTCTCCATGGCTTTTATGTGAGCTTGACCTTCTTTATTTGTTCTTACCACAAAAGCATATCTAGGGGCGCCTGGGTGGCGCAGTCGGTTAAGCGTCCGACTTCAGCCAGGTCACGATCTCGCGGTCCGGGAGTTCGAGCCCCACGTCAGGCTCTGGGCTGATGGCTCAGAGCCTGGAGCCTGTTTCCAATTCTGTGTCTCCCTCTCTCTCTGACCCTCCCCCGCTCATGCTCTGTCTCTCTCTGTCCCAAAAATAAATAAACGTTGAAAAAAAAAATTAAAAAAAAAAACAAAAACAAAAGCATATCTAAATGCTTCCCCCGCCCCCGCCAGGAAATTCTCTTGCTTGCACTTCAATTTTCAGCATCGCATAAACACTTGCAGTAAAATTCAGTCTTTGCACTAACCTGACTTACGTTTTAAAAATACAAACAAACGCTTTACGTATGCAATAGCTGCCATTACCTTAATTAAACATCTTATTTATTAAACTGATTTATTGGTTTAACGACACAAGGGAGTTCCTCGCTAGCCCTCTTCATTACAGATACAACTTTTTAAAATAGACTTTGAAAACAAAAACATGTAATCCTGCAACAAGATCTGAATTTAAACAGGGGACACCTATGTCCTGTCTCCACCGCAGCCGAACCCCAGCATTTGAGGGCCTTGTGGTTAAGGTTCCCAGCTGCTTCATAAATCCTGTTGTGATCACCAGCCACAGTCCTGTATGAACATGGTAATCCAGGTAGAAATCCACACTAGAGAGAATAATGTGACGCATGCAACAAAAGCCACACAGTTCCTGAGTATTTTGAACATTCTTTTTATAGTAAACTGTCAGTTAGAATGAGACGGAAGAAGAATTTTTTTGATACTTTCTGCCCTCATATCGCGAGAATGAAGGACTGCGGTAAATAACATAGCATCATAAGTGAATTCAGAAACAAATTTCGAAGTCTCGTGGAATCTGTGCAAAATTCGTTGCAACTTATTCAATTTACAGCTGTCAGATTTTAGCACATTGAGGTCCTGTGACACTGGAGGATGCCAAAATGCATCTGAAAGGTGAAATTATGTTTAGAAGGATTTGGTTTGAAAACGTGACTTTTCTTTACCATATCAAAAGGAAAAGTAGGGAATTTGATAAAGGAATTCAACGGGGAAACAGTCACGCAACAGAAAACCATTTAATCGCCGACTATGCTTCTAAAGCAGGAGAACTTGTAAGATACTCATCAAAAATATTAATATTTAATGTGAATAGAGATATTAATCCACAAAGTCAGAAGTTTAGCACCATCAGGGGTTCAGCCTCTTAATAGAATATTTAGTACCAAAAAGAGAACACTATCTCTAGTTATTTAGCAAACTATTAGGATTTCAAGAGGGAAAAGCTAGTTAAATTGCAGTGTTGATCTTCTTTTAGGAACATAAGTCAGCCTTAACCAGGGCTTAAGCAGGGGAGAAATTTTTGGAAAAATTGTAGCCATCAATCCTGTTTATGGCTGGGCTGAGAATTTGAAAAGTGAAGCTTCTGAGAATCCACATCAGATTGAGGTAGCCTGAGTGGGAAGGGTTAAAAAGCATTGTCCTCACTTTATTTTTTAAATATTTTTATTTATTTTTGAGAGAGAGACAGAGCACGAGCTGGAGAGGGGCAGAGAGAGAGGGAGACACAGACTGGGAAGCAGGCTCCAGGCTGAAGCTGTCAGCACAGAGCCTGATGCAGGGCTCGAACTCACGAACCGTGAGATCATGACCTGAGCCGAAGTCCGACGCTTAACCCACTGAGCCACCGAGACGCTCCTATCTTCACTTTATTACCAAATCCTCCATGGGGATAGTGAGGAACATTATTGAACAAAAACTCATGTAATTTTCTTTATTTTGTGTAGTTCAGTTTGGTTTCATCTCTGCACTTGCATTGTGTCCAATGCAAAATGGGAAGAAAAGAAAATAAACAATCTAGACAGTTCTAGGTAAACTCAATAAAATGCAGCTATTTTTCAGTCTCTTCAGGCTTAACACTCGGCCATATTTATGTTTGTCAGCCTTCATCCTCTCCTGCCCCCTGCAGTTGATGCTCAACTTGGGGGGTGGGGTTCTTACAGAAATACCCCCGCAGGGGGCAGGGATTGGGTGTCTGTTTTCAGTGTGGCATCATCTCTGTCCTAAGCTGCCTCTTGCCCAGGACAAACTTCCTTGTCCTGTTGGGCTCTCAGACGGGATATGATAATTGGTGATAGGACTCTCTCTGGTCCAAGGTTCTCTCCTGGCCCACACCTGCCCCCCCCCATAACTATTAAGCTCCCCTGAGATACAGCCACAACCTGTAAGCGCCCCTGAGACGCAGCCACATCCACTCCTTAACCCAGGCAAGCACTGTCCACACCTGCTGTTCTGACGTGTCCTCTCCTCCTGGCCGGCTAACCCCCCTCTGCAGCCCGGGGTCCTCAGCCTTTCCTCCTCAGCTGACTTACATGGCCCACCCGCTGGAGACAACAGAAATGCTCAGAGGCTATTCTATGCCACACTGGAGCCACAGGAGCCCTTTCCTGCCCCCCAAGTCTGTTGCCGGTGGCTCTGCGGCCGCTGCTCCATGATGATGCAGGGACTTCGCTGGTTCTTGAACAGACACTGGTATGAGCAGGGTAGGCAGCAGAGCCTCGGTCTTCTCAGCTCTCATCTTCCAGGGATCTTTGTCAGCCCCTCACACAGAGCACGACTTGTCTGGGGGCGCATCCGGTGGCAGCCCCCACAATGCTCTCACACCTCCCGCTTCCTCTCCAACCCGGACCCTTTCTCTCCATGACTTGGAGGCTCCGTGTTGCCTGAGGAGAGGCCGAGTTGTCTTCTGCCTATTCTCATCCCCTTCCAGATATGTCCCAACCTTTTACCTACATCTGTGCCTTCCACCCTTAAAGTCAACATTCACTGCTTTATGCTCTGTCCCATCCTGAAAACACCTGGGTCAAATAATGGCGGACCTGTCTTCAGGGAGAGCCGTAAGCAAGGAAGAGAGGGAAGAGCATTCGGTGGTTTGAATTGCTGTCACATCACATGCACGGAAGCATCCTTTCCTGACACAAACGAAGCCTTTCTCTTTGCCATTCCAATCATACGCAACTTCTTGCATCAGATCTGCTAAATCTGGACAAGCTGTTCTCAAGACAGGGTTGAAATGCCCAGTAGTTCCATTGATAGCACTTGAGGGGTCTTTAACTCAGGAGTTTCGAGGAGTGCCAGATGGGCTATTTATTGCAAGTCCTAAATAATAGCATCCCCTATTAAACCAAGATTAATTGGTGCATTTGTAAGGATTATATCAACCATGAGTGCAGATGTCTTTCTGAGAGGCAGATGAGAACGGAGGCCAAGCCCACCAACTCTGGGGCAGCGCTCCCTGGGTTCAAGACCTGCCCAAGCGTCTGCAGGCTGAGAAGCCTTGCTGTGGCTCCCTTGCCTCATCTGTAAAGTGGAAGTTACCATAGTGGCTACTGCATAGGGTAGAGATGGGGATTAAATGAGTTAATACATATAAAGACATTAGAGCAGTGCCTGGCAGTTGATTGAAGTGTTAAGTTTGTTTTCGAGGACTCGTGGCTCTCCTGGGATCATCACTGGGAAAGCATCTCACCAAGAAGAGTTTGAAACATATCTGTGCTCTTTTCTCCTGGACCAGATCCTTCTCCTCGTCTTTCTCCTCCTCTTACATCTTTCTTGTCATTCGCCCCCCTCCCCTTCCTCCTCCCCTTCCTTCCCCTCTTCCTTCTTCTCTCTTTGAATCATCAAACATCGTCTCTTCAGTTCATGGACCACTTTTCTTAAAGGCATCCTGGTCCATGCCCTTCCCTCTACACTGACGAGCTCTGTGCACAGTGCTCTCGTATTCCATTTACGGGAAGTTAAGGTTCCACCCAAAGAGCCACTCAGCCACAGTGAGTTATGAAGCGTTTTTCTCTCTTGTTCAGCTGCTTTTATGCCCGCGGTACTCCTACTTTGTTCCTATCACCATACTTTTGGCAACCCGCACACCTTTCTAAGCACAACAGAGGCTGCCATGCTTTTCAAGGCAACTCCCTTCTTTTCCAGGAAACCTCTAAACGAGCTCCATGTTTCTGTGTTGAGTGCACCTGTGAAACATTCCCCAGTTACTGAATTCCTTTCCCTCTTTCCACCCCTGCACTCTTTTACTCCTTCTGCTGGGTTTCATACAGGTTACACGCGTGGCTTACACGTGATCTACTCCAAGACTGATTACTACGTAGAACCCATCACTGTCGTGTCACTTTGCACGTCAGTAAAACTTGCGGAAACTTGCAACATCTCTTGAGTGGAATGTAAATAACGTATTCTGAGTCGTCTTGTATGGAACTAATATTGGGAATTTTTCATATACAGTTGACTCTTCAACAATATGAGTTTGGACTATGCACCTCCACTTCATCGTGGACTTTTTTCAATAAATACATCAGTACTATAAATGTATTTTCTCTGCCTTATGATTTTCTGAATAATATCCTTTCTTAAGCTTACGTTCTTATAAAAAAAAAATACAGTGTAAATACATGTAACATACAACCTGTGTGTTAATCTACTGTTTGTCTTGTTGGTAAGGCTTTAGGTCAGCAGCAGCCTGTTACGTTTTGGGCGAGTCAAAAGTTTTATGCAGATTTTTGACCACATAGGGGGTCAGTGCCCCAAATCCCGTGTTGTTCAAGGGTCAACTGTATGTGCAAGCACACAGAACTAAAAGTGTCAAAATAAAAGTTCTTTTCTGTGTATCAATAATGTAAGGTCAAATCCATTATCTGATTATCTCTTTTCACTTAGGGAGAACATACCACTGATGCTGACCATTTTCCCATGCCAAAGAGGCATATCTGTAACTCAGTCACGTTTGGGGCTATCTACAGCCATTTTTTGTTACTCCAAAATCACTTCCCAGGAAGGCTTAAGGATTGTCATTATTTTCCAAACACCAGATCATCTTTCCATCCAACATGGGAGGGACGTAATAGCTGAACTTCTAAGAAGAAAAAACAAAGTCCAAGCCTTCCTTTCTTGGCTCATTTCAGATATGGCCAGGTTCCCCTCTGTCTACGTTTGGAAGGATGAAGGAGAGGGCGAGGCAGTGTCTGGGAGACTGAGCACAGGGGATTAGGTGAGAGAGAGGTGATGGCAGAGGAGGAAGTATCGGCAGCATCATAAAGAGAAGCAGATGTAGAGTAACAGGACCAGGCTCAGGTGGCCCCCGTAGGCAGGGTATTTGACATCTTTGTGTCTAGATTTCCCCATCCGTAAAATAAGAATGCTAATGCCGACCCACCAGGGCCTTGGGGAACTAGGAGAGATCAGTAATGTACGAGCCAGCATCCTGGGCCTAGAAAGAGGTGCCAAAGAGGTCATCTTTAGGACTTTGCTTCAGCCTGCTCAAGTGACTGAGAACGTTCCCTGTGGTGTCTTAAAAGGTCTAGAATATCATCCCAGCAGTAAAGTTTATCGTTGACGTTCATCTTACAATACGTAGACATTGACCCTACATCTGATTTCCATTTTCTTCTTTTTTCTAGCTTCTCTTCTTAGTTTTAGGGAAGAAAGCCAACAATGAGTGGGCTGCATAAGCTCAGGTTTCTAGTCTTTTCCGGGCACTGGAGACAAGAAGGTTCACAGGTAGTGGAGGAAGTGGATGAAAAGCATATCTCAGCATGTCACATTGCAAGTGAAATTTCTGATGACACAAAGTGGTTTTGTACTGTCTTCACGAGGGGCCTCCCTCCCTCAGAAGGGATATCCCATCCGGACACCCAAATTTCAATGAGAAGTTTCCAAACCTTGAGATTTTTGTATGTCTAAGGATTTCTGACTGTTGATTTCTTTGCTCCCTGAGAGTGGGGCTGTGGAATAGTCCATTGCAATCAAGAGATGCTTTATTGAATTCAGTCTGTTTCCCCAAGCCCCTCAGGCTTCCTAGAGCTTGAAGGACAGAGAGGGGGCAGGAGAAAAACCATACAGTGTGAGTTGATGGTGATAAGAAACTATGTGAATGTGACTTGTGACGTAGGACAGGATGAAGTTGTGTGTGTTTTTTAATCTCATATTTCATGCAGGGCTGGGCTGAGGATGTGGCAGGCATGGCGTATGCCCTACGTTCACTGCCAGAGGGGGCTCCCTGCCTGCCACAGGTGAGAGCCAGCTCTGGGGTGCCTGCCCTGATGGGAATGGGGGATGGAAGGGCCTGGTGGGGGAGGGGTGGGGACTCGGTCCCACCTTTGGTGGTTCCCTGAAGGACTCTGCCACAGAATCCAGAACTTCATGTCATGAATGCCATTTTCTTAAACCCTTACATTGCTTGGTTTTTATTGTGCACACTCTTCTCTGGAGTACTGTACAACAATATGAAGTATATATGTGAATGTCCGGAAAACGTGGACCTCCCTGCATTCCGTTAAATGAATCTGAATGCTTTATCATCCTGAAGTTGCAAATACGTTTCAGATAAAAAGTAGGTGTGTTCCATTAAAGCCGACAACCACCAATCCAAAACAAACTGTATGTCTTACTTTATAAAATGGACATTGAATAATGGCCCCAGACATAATACATTTTGATCCAAATGTTTTCTTAAAACCCTTTGACGGTTTTTACTCTTGACTTTAAGTGTCATGCTTACCTCCCCTCACCCTTACCTTTTTCTGACTCATTGACTTTTTATTATTCAGCCAACAATTTAGTGACCGTATGTTCACCAACCCACCTGCGTGCGCCACCTCCAAATGCAGGTCTCTTAAAAAAATAACCTGTCCTCAACTTTTCATCATTTTCTACCTTTTCCGGAGTTCTTTTTTATTCCTCCTAACACCAAAAAACCAGCCCACCCTTCCTGTCCTAGCCCTTCCTGTCCTAGCCCTCTGCATCTTAAAGCATCAAGTGGCTTGCCCAAGTCAAGGACTGCAAATGCCAGCATCAGAGAAATAAGCGTGGCAATAACTGATTAACCCCAAAACCTCTTGCATATACTGAAGGCAGAAAATAAAGTTAAGACATTTCAGTACATGCCTACCGCATTCAGCCCATTCTACAACCAGGTCTTGATAATTCATCCTTTTTGGCTCCTATAAAGCAGCCGTCTGAAAGCCTGCACGTGCTGTTAGCTTCTAGGGTTTTCCACCTCCGCTTCTAACGCCTTGGCCTTCCTTCTCGTTGCAGTGGTCAGTATATATCCGAGCTGCTGTCCGAAAAGAGAAAGGCCTGCCTATCCTCGTGGAGCTGCTCCGAATAGATAACGACCGTGTGGTGTGCGCGGTGGCCACGGCACTCCGGAACATGGCCTTGGACGTCAGAAACAAGGAGCTCATTGGTACGTTCTCTGCAATTCACAGTGTCTCAGAATCTAAACGAAAACATTTCCCGGCAGGTGCATGTGGCCGAATCCATAGGCAAGACAACCGCACGTGCAAAACACAGTGCATTTATTAGAGGTCACGTTTTGTCAGCTGGCCGCCTTCTTTAAATGCAGTGAGCTGATTTCTCTTTTAGAATTTACAGGAAAATGCAATGTGTGTTGACATTCCTAATCCTTGCAACTTAAAAACGACCACAGTGCTCAGCACTGGATACCACTGTCCTGAGCCTCTACGTCTCTGTCTGGTTGTTTGTTTGCTTTCCACGTGGTGACCTGGGATTCTAATGGCTGCACGCCACATCTCTTCCCCTATCTGTTTGAAGATCTGTTTTGGATTAGAGCATACTGGCCCTTTAATCCTATTTGTAAAAGACTCCTCTTCCTCTAATTCGGTACTCAAGAAATAGGGGAGATCTTTTATTAATGAAGCATTAAGGAGATCGTATATTCATCTATTTATTCGACAGATGTTTATCCCTGACCTGCTTTGTTCCAGGCCTGTTCTAGGCTCGGAGATTTTATCAGTCAGCACAACAGACAGGAAGGCTCGCCCTTGTGGGGTTTATATTTGGGAGAAGGGACGCATCGAATAAAATACATTCGCAGGAACTTGACGGTATGTTAGAAACCTTACATGGGGTAAAGGAAACCATCATTGTGAGGCGGCATTTTTTTTCATCGAGGTGAGATTCACATAACATTGTATTAACCCCTTCAGAGTTCACCATTACCGTGGCATTTAGTATTTTCATAATGTACAACTACCATATCTGTCAAATTCCAAAGCCTTTTCACCACCCTAAAGAAAACCCTGTAGCCGTTAAGTAGGCACCGGCGTTTTCCATCCTCCAAGACCCTGGCAGCCACGGTCTCCTTTCTGTCTCTGCAGACGTCCCAGTTCTGCATATTTCATGTAAATGGAGTTATATCGTATGTGAGCTTTTGCGTCTGGCTTCTTCCACTCAGCATAAGGGGTTGTGATTTTAAGTGGAAGGTCAAAGTCAAGGTAGTCGTGGGAAGGTTACATCTGAGCAAAAACTTGAAGGAGGTGAGAGTAGGTCTTGTGGACATTTAGGGGGAAGGGCAAACGGTGGGGGAGCTGGGAGCTGGGTGGTGAGTTCAGGGTCTTCAAGGGGCCGCTTGTGTCTGGGGCAGAGTGTGGTAGGAGCCCAAGTGGGAGAGGCCTCCTGGTTCCTCCCCTCTGCAGGTAGGAAGATCCCAGGCCAAGGCCGATGGATGCCTGGAGGAGTGGTGAACCAGGAGACTTCCCCCGCCCCCCCCAGAAGAGACACAAGCCTCCGCACAGACAATGTATTCCTGCTAGAACATCTGAGATTAAAGAGGGGATTCCAGTAGGGTCTTTGGTCAATGCCTCATGAAGCCTGGCAAGCCTCCGTGCAGGTAACAGGTGTCAGTGGAGTTTGCGTAGCAGGGAGCTGGACCAGCCACCATGCCAAAGATTCACATGGTACTGACTCTGGGCCGGGGGAAAGGGAGAAAGTGAGTGAGCGTGGGCAGAGGGTCGAGTTTCCATTCCTGGGACAGTTGGGGTCCCAGGCGTGGGTCTGAATCTCATACACAAATTTCACATAGAGACATGGGTCTATTTGTACTGTCCTCATTCCTGAGCATGGCGTTCCAAGCCCTTTGTGACCGGGAAACCAGATACTTTTTTCCTGCCGTTTCTTAATACCCATCATATCCTCCAATAAAATCAAAAGTATTTGTGGACCTTTGTCCATTATTTATTTACAGGGAAAAAAGACTTCAAATCTTTGCCTAATAAATGCAAGTATCTTTTTAAGCTCTCACTATGTTATAAATCATGAAAATTAGACTTACAATTTGATATTTATAGTTAGTTTGAAAAGAATTTAAGTGTCGCTGTGGATTTTGTATATTTAAATTAGGCCATTAACTCAGAAGGTTACCCGCTGCATATCTGCTCTTCCTTTCCTTATGGAGTTGTTTCAGACGGGACAGAGCTGGGGCTTCTGATAAGATCTTGTCGCTCCTGTGTAAAATGGAGGAAAAATCAATAGCTAATCAGTCCGCTGCCTGGATACTAACTACTAGGTATTGTATGTCTGCGTGTTTTATTTCTTTTGCTGGATTAAAATATAACAAAATAGGGAACTATTGATTGGTTTTCTAGCTTCCAGACACCTCTTCTTTCTCAGAAGCCCGTTATTCGGGACTCTCTCTGAGGCAGGAACATTTGGAGCTCCATATTGCCCATGTTAAATTAAGCCTTTACTATCAAATGTCACCAGCCAGGAAAGGGAGCCAGTCACTTAAAAATAGAAGTGAAAATATCCAAGTCACTGGCTTTATGGAATCAATAACTTTTTTTCTCGAATGAGAAAAGCAGAATTTAACAACAACAACAACAAAAAGAAAAGAAAAAAAACCAACAACACACCTGTCTATTCCATCTAGAAGAAAGGAAATGTGACCTCTGCCAGCTCTTTGACTTCAAATACTGTATCACAGTAGTGATTTTTATAGGAAACGCTATACAGAATTTTGTGCATTGAAAAGAAAGTTGCAGTGACTTTGAACAAAGAACAGCAACAAAGGGCAAGAGTTGAACTTGGACTTCTCTTTTCTGTCACTTCTCAGTCAACGCTTTGGTGGTTTTGTGGTTTCATGGTGTCAAAGATCTATATTCCGATGACGCTCAGATGGGTATCTCTGGTGCGAGTCCCACATCTCTGGGTCTAGCTGTCTGTCCCCCATCTCCATTGGCTGTCCAACAGGCATCCCAGATACATCTCCAGACCTGTGTTCCTTACCTTTCCCCCTAACCACAGTCCCTCCTCAGTCATTCCCAACAGCAAACGTCAGTTTGTCCTTGCCGAGGTCCAGGAGAGGCACCTGGCGGTGCCCTTTGACTCTTCAGTCCCCATGCCTGGTCCATCAGCAAATCTGATCATTCTTCTACATTCTTCCAGGACCTGACACTTCTCACCCTCATTGCTCTTTTCCCCAAACTCCCACCATAGGTCACCTACCTGGTTATTACCAAGGCACTTGCCTCTGCCGTCGCCCCCTACCATCCACTCTCAACACAGCAGCCAAAGTGGCCCTGTTAAAACCTTAACCAGAGCTTGTCACCTGTCCTGTCCTCCTCAGTGGAACTGAAATCTTCCTCAGGCACATATAGCTGTACGTAATCCAGCTCTATGGTTCCCCTCCACACTCACCTTTTCCCCTCTTGCTGTTACTAACATGCTGTGGTCACTGGTTCACATGTGGTTCACATGAGCCATGATCCTGCCTTAGGGTGAACATGCTGCTCCCTCTGCCTGCAGTCCTCTTTCTCCAAGTGCCCATGTGCTTCTTCCCTCATCCCAATTAGGCATTCCTTTCCAGTAGAACCTTTTCTGGCCACTATTCTCAAATCTCACCCCCTTCCCCACTATGCTTCTCTCCACAGCATGAGTCACCTTCTAATATATAGCATAACACTTCTTCATCTTGTTTTTCGTCCATCTCCCTGCCACCGGAACATTTGCCCACTAAGGGCAAGAAGCCCTGTCTTATTGGTTCCCTGGGGTGGCCCATGAGCCTAGAGGGGCACCTGGATCCATTGTAAGACTTGATAAAATTTTGCTAAATAAATGACAAAAGTAAAATTTTTCCTGTCTGGCCATCATCTTTTTTTTTTTAGCTTCTTTAAAATTTTTATTCTTTATGAGAGAGAGAGAGAGAGCGAGCACATGAGTGGGGGAGAGGGGCAGAGGGAGAAAGAGAGAGAATCTTAAGCAGCCTTCACACTAAGCGTGGAACCCCATACAGAGCTTGATCCCACGATCCCGGGATCATGACCTGAGCCGAAATCAAGAGTCGGACACTCAACCAAGATTAAGCCACCCAGGCACCCATGTCTGGCCATCGTCTTAAAATGAACCCCAAATCAGCAAAACCTTAAGTACACAAATTAAACTTTAAAGAAAAACATTTTATATTAATAAAGAAAATCATTTTAAAAATCTAGTTCATTTTCCTCCTAAAACTTACTAGATGTATGCAGATGTTCAGAATTCCCGAAGAAACACTGTTTTTCCCATCGCTGGTTCTGGGGTTCCAGTTTAGCTCTTTGTAGATGGTTCTTTTAGTTAGAGTCGGGGGAGGAGCTGCTACCACATTTCAGTTGAGGAATGCTTCGTCTTCAGGGACTCCCATTTCTGGGAAAACACCCAACAAACTATTGGACGATGGTCCTCCTACCCCCTCAGCTCTAATGAGGATCATCTAAAAGGAATGGCCTCTTCCCGTTTTTGGGTTTTTGTGATTCTGAGTCTGTCTCTGACACTGGGCATTAGGTATATCTACTTAGCTCTCTCTGTCTATAGATAGACCTTCATGTCCTTCTGAATGATGTGATGGGGCAGTAGTCCAAATTAGTAGACACGCATACATTTCTTGGCTGCCTTCCAAAAATGGTAATTATCCTTCTGAGTGAAGTGTTATTTCATCATTCAGAAGGGTTTTTTTTTTTAAAGAATGGTAATAGTTACCTTCAGTGAAAAGAGCAAATAATATTGTGTCCCTTTAACAAGTATAACAAAATGCCATCCATTTCAGCACATTGTCAGGTCCTGATAAAGATGGCCAATATTTATTTTAGCCAAATCCCTACCTTCTCTGCCAACAAACAAACGAAACTCAAAAAAATTTAAAAAATTAAAAATGTTTAAGCATACATAAACACTAGACAAGAGAGCTATCTGTCACCTGGCAAACATTGGTCATTAAGCCACTGCTATCCGTCCATGGAAAATAATCCCAAAGAGAGTAATTTCATCCTATGTGCTGTTCTGTTTTGCTACATTTGCAGACAGCACAGAAAATCAAGACTGCATCAAAACCATTACTTAGTATAACATGGACACTGCAAGTGAGTTTTCCAACAGGCAAGATTATCTCGTCTGTGAATGTCTTGGTGTCCCATACAAGGCCGTGCCCATGCAAACCGCCTCTTATTTCTTTTTTTTTTAAATTTTTTTAAATGTTTATTTACTTTTGAGACCGAGAGAGACAGAGGATGAACGGGGGAGGGTCAGAGAGAGAGGGGGAGACACAGAATCTGAAACAGGCTCCAGGCTCCGAGCTGTCAGCACAGAGCCCGACGTGGGGCTCGAACTCACGAGCCGCGAGATTGTGACCTGAGCCGAAGTCGGACCCTTAACTGACTGAGCCACCCGGGCGCCCGCTGCCTCTTATTTCTAATGGCTTTTTCATGAACTCTTCAGCCATACCAGTTTGTGCACCATTATTCCCGCTTATGCACCTACAGACTTCCCGCTCGCCATTCAAAGCTCAGCTCGGGGTGACCTTCCCAGGGAAGGCCACTCTTTGAATTCAGAGCACAGGGGGGCAGCACCTACCTGATTTCTTAGATTTCCATTGTGCAGTTTTACGTTCGCAGTATCTGGTAGGTTTTCGTGTGTAGATGCCCTGCATCATCCCCCAGTGAGATGATAAGCAGGGATCGGGTACCATGTTTATTTCCATGTCCTACCGTGCCCAGCACTTCGCTCTGCCCATAACAGGCACTCAGTACATATGTACTGAAATAAGGCACTGAGGGGTGAAACACACTGGTATTTATTCTGAAGAATGATCTGGAGAATGTTTGGGGAATCCCAAAGAGAGAGAGGAAGGGGTGGGGGAAATGTCTGTTTCAGCTTCTTCCCACAGCTTTCGGGAATAGGAAGAGAGACAGCTTAGCTGCTCCCTGAAATCCAGCACTCTTGTCAAACTCAGACTCATCCTGCTGCCTCCTTGGAAGAGGCTTATGATTGGGTGGGAAATAGTAACGTCTTCCGTGTGTGCCTTGATCACTGCCAGGAGATCGTGTGGGCAGACTGTCTCCACCCCTGCGGGTGGTACTGGCAAAGCTGGCAGGGCACCCTCCCTTGGCTTCCCAGGCAGTGGCTTCTTGTCACACTTTCCGGCAGGCGAGCCGGGGCTAGGATCCGGAAGCATCCTCCCGGGCCTCTTCATCCCTCCTTCCACTGCCTCGTGAACCTGGCTCTTCCCTAGTTTGCCTCGGCCCTTCACCTCATCCTCTCTGGTTTGCATAGCTGTTTCCCTCTATTGTCATTTGGATGGTTGGGGCACCACATCTGGAATGATCTATAAGAATGTTCCTTTGACTGGTGGCCCTGCACATGCATATTACAAGATCCGTTCTTCTAATTCAACTAACCTTTTACTCACTTCATCAGCTAGCTGAGCCTCTGTCTAAGCAATACGTTCTCGATCGGTTCCAAGCTCCAAGGAGCACAGACAAAATTTGATTCTCTCTGGGGTCGGGAAGGGACCATTTCTCAAAGGAGTCTGCCGGCTCCAAACACAGGTAACCCCCAGGAGAGATGGATGAGAAGGGAGCCCCAAATCTCCAGATGTACCTAGTGGTGGACATCACGTGCTTTCTAACACTAGTGAAATCATGAACAAAATAAGGGTGATTTCTTGTCTAGGGGTTAATTATTCTTTAAGCAGTAAATCCATTGTTGTTTCTCTTCCCTTTTGGGGGTTTTCAGATTATCCTTTTCAGTCATTGCAGGAAGCGGGGGTCAAGGGCCTGGAGGCATTCCCTTCCTATCTTTTTTCTTTCTTGCCACAATGTTGAAATATTCAGGTGACAGATTTTTATCTGACCACCATAGGCTGTTTATAGACAGCGGTTGCTGATCATATTTAAAGGACAACATAAAAAGTTTCATTTAAGTGGAAATAGAGACTGAATGAAAGAAAAGTTAGTGAATTCTGTCAATAGAATGACCTCTTACATGCCACATTTTTACCTAGGGAGAAGTGTATTTTCTTTTGGAAAACTGTAGGGGTGGGGCGGGGGGTGGGAGTCTTGGTTGTGTCTATACTGTCCTGAATGCTGCCTAGCTTTGTAAACATTTCCTTTCATTTAGTGATCTCACAGCTGAATTTTTTGAGATGTGCATCCGTGGAATTACAGAGGTGGCAGTACCAATCTTCATCCAAACTTCGGGATGCATTTTTATTCAATTCTCGAATCATGAGCACATGCTCAGGGGAACAAAGAGACACCTAAATCAGGGTCTCCATCTCCAAGAAGCATTCCACATATTCCTCAGGAGGTCATTACTCAAAGTTTATCGAAATTCTTTGGCTCAGGATTGAAACACATCTTGGTCATCATCCTGTGTTACTGAGAATATCACTTGGTACCCACAGGACAAAACTAGAGAACAGAGAGCTCTAAAACTGTAGGGTCAGTTTGTGTGTGTGTGTGTGTGTGTGTGTGTGTGTGTGTGTATGCGTGTGTGCGTGTGCCTGTGTGTGTTTTATTTTCTCATCTCATGTACATGGCTTGCATATGGCAGAACGTTCTGGGATATGGGTATCCCATTGTGGAGGGCAGCGCTCTCACAGGTCAGTCATTGCACAGCACTGAGGGTGCCTTCTTTACCCGTGTTCTTGACCCTGGGTGATCCCACCTGTGCCTAGGAAAAGACCAAGAAGCTCTAGAGACCGCCATGCAACCAGAAGGCCGTGCGTTATTTTCATCCCTGGAAATGTGTGCGCTTCACTTTGTTGAGTAGGTTTGAGGACGTTTTAGAGACCTACCTTCTCTGCTTTTCAAATGTGTTTCTTCAGACCCTGGCAGATGTTGTTTTAATTAAAACACATGCAATTTCAATTAGTATTTTAAAAGGAAGCCTGGTTTCCCAGACAAGGTGATTTATTGGAGCACTCTTTGCCGGCTCTTTAATAACTTGATTTCACAAAGCCAAATTCTAGGCAGCAGGAAAGCTGTGTGCTTTGGCCAAAACTTGGTATCTTCAGATTAGGTGCCTGTGTTAGAGCCCCCAAACCCAAGAGCCTAATCTTGTGAATGCTGCCCTCCTTTCCAGTGGAGCCATAGAATCTTCGTTAATTAACTTTGGACACCTGTTGGGGAATTTTGGTGTCTGCGCCTGGCAGATAAGAATTGCTTAGAAGGGGAGTTGTAAATAAATCGAAGAGCCAATAATTATTTTATTAAACAAGACTTAATGATTCACCCCTTGGAAATACTCCATGTGGGGAAAAGGCAAAACTGACTGAAATTTGTGGTTGATCCAAATTTCAGAACCTCTACTTAAAGATCTCGAAGAAAAGAGGGAAAAAACCCCACCTAACTTTACCCTGACTAGTTAGATATTCATGTTATGCCTAGCCAAACAGTTTCAAGAGAAAATGATTTTAAGAAGAGAATACATGAGAAATGAAACAGATCTCTTGACAACCCCGAATCTTGAGAATCTAAAAATAGAAAAGAAGGTTTTAGCAGAGTCGTGTTTTTAAGTTGTATTCCTTGTACACGTAGACTACCATCTTTCCCCCTTGCCTGCTTCAAAAAAGAGTTTTTTGATCCTGTGGAAAGAATTGATATTTTTACTCTCTGATACTAAAAATAGTGGATTAGAAAATAGCTGAAGAGTTTAAAGACGAATATCATTTTAGCATCCGGGCTTATGTTTCGTTGTATTTATCGTGCCGGATTTGAGGAATTATAGAGCAGGCAAGGACAGCCATTACTGGGGGGTTCTGGTTTTAAAACACAGTGTGTAGGCTGGTACCATACTTTGAGTGTGCCAGTCAGTGGTTCTGCCCTGGAGGACATCTGAAGCAATACAAGAGGAGAAGGCAGACGGTGTAGAGACGGGGCGGCCATCCCAGGAGGAAGGACACAGGGAGCCTCAGGCAAGAGAGGCTGGGGACCCAGGAGGCAGATGGCCGATGGAGGTGCAGCCTGCGGCCAGGACCTGCGATGCTGGTGTGTGAAATAGCATAAGCACAAAGAGCAGAGTTTGCTCCTTGAGAAGAAGCAAGCTTGAGAAGACAGAGTTCATCCATTCAGCCTATCAGACTAGAATCAAAGAGATACTTGCTTCCGAGGAGAGAGGAAGCAAAGAATCATTCCCAGCCGTGATTCACTAAAATGTTCTGAGTGGTTTCAAGAAACTTAGGTGAAATTCAGAGATTTCTTCTCTTCTAACTAAGAAAGTTCATGAAAGTTCATTTACTGTCTAGCAAAAAAGCCTAGCCTTTTCCCCCAAATGTATTTCTTTTTTAAAAGGCGAGGTACTTTTTTTTCTTTTGGTCCAGATTTTTTTCCTTTCTTTTTTTTTTTTTAAATTTAAATTCAAGTTAGTTAACATATGGTGTAGTATCGGTTTCAGGAGCAGAATTTGGTGATTTATCGCTTACATGTAGCATCCAGTGCTCCTCCCAACAAGTGCCCCGTTTAATGCCCATCATCCATTTAGCCCAATAATGAAGCAGCAGAAAAAGAAATCAAGGGTTTTTTTTTCAAATTTCAAATGAAATTTCCCTATTCAGTTTTGTGCCTTATAGTGTCTTTGAACAATGTCGGGTAAAATAAACGGCTTTGGAGAGGAACGATAAAGGACAAGTGACTTGTTTCCTAAAGCACATAATATCCTTTGAGCCAAATTTTATCATCCTTATTAGTGAATATAGGCAGCTGAACTTGACACGGTACCAGCCAGGCTGGTGCAGGCATATAGTAATGTGCAATGTGTTGCTTTTAATTAGGAGTCACGAGTATTCCGACACCAACATGAGGTGGCATTCAATGTGCAAGATAGATCAAAAGATTTTTTAAAAAATCCCCATGGTCCTCACTTTGAGACTTGAACAGTTTCATTTCCTCATCCGAAAGGAAAATTGTAGCCATGACATGGACAGTGGTGGGGTTAAAGGTTTTAACTGAATATTAATTAGCTCCAGAAACTGATACCTAGCCTCTGCGTGAGAGTCTGGTCCATTTTAGGAGTGGTCTTGTTTTTCTTACAAGGTCAGAATACAGCGGGTATGTGAGAGACAACCCACAGGCTTCTCTCACCAGCAGATGGTCACGGAGGGGCCGCTGTCCTGGGACCACGGGGAATACTGTAGTGAGCAAGGCTTCAATTTGCTCCTCTGGACCAGCGTTCCCACTAGGGCGCACCATGGATGGGTGACAAGTGTGCTGGGGTTGTGATGCCCTCCGCATCACGGTCCGGGTAGCACCTGAGTCTGCCCACCCACCCGGATCCGTGACCTCCGATGGGGTATAGCTGTCGTCCCACGGAGCTCTTACCCCGACACATTGCAGGTGCTCTGGTTTCTGTGTGTGCCATGCTGAGGTAGCAATATGGAAGTTCTGCCCAAGACGGACCTCCCACCTTCACACCCTGTACGAGACATCGTCACCGTGTCACTCTCCCTGGTGCCCAAAAGGTTGGGCATTCAAATCCTCATCTCTTTCGTCCTCAAATACTAACCCAAACCCTGGTCTTTGACTTGCCTTCCTGTTTCCAGTGATAGAAATGGATAGAAACTAGGGGTCTTTTCCTTCCTTTTCTTTATCCCTGCAGACGCATCACGATGCTTTCCTTGTACTTCAGGGAATTTCTTGAATTCTGTGTGTCATTCCTGTGTCGTTCGCCGTTGTGTCTCACGTGTGGCATGGCGGGTCCAGTGTGCACGGAGCTCCCTGCCTGGGGCACTTTGGAGCTCCACCTTCCTGTGATGCACCCCCACCTCACTCTTCACCCTGAACTCTGGGCAGTACTCCGGCTAAGGGCTCCTCGTAGCCTCCACGATATGAACGACCTGCTGGCACCTGCCGAACGGGGCCGTGTTGGCACGTGGTATTTGAGTAACAGGTTGAAGTCATACATTGTGCTTTCATAAACCCAATTCCCATTGCCCTGTGTAGCTTTTCCTAATTATTCAAAATTGGTTTGGAGTTTTAACCTACACCACAGCATCTTTGACAATGGAGACCTGCCTGCCCTCACCCTCCTTCCTCACCCTGAGCATACCACCGCCCCTACGTCCCCCAAAATAGAACTCCATGCCTTATTCTTATTATGCAAACCAAAGCAGACGAGAAGCACTTTGTCAGGACACGATTCATAATCTCAGTTGTACATTGGAATCGCCTGAACCCACCCCCAAGAGATGCTCAGGTATTAGCACTTATTTTGAGGCTCCCCGGGGGATTGTAATATACTGCCAAGGCCGAGAACGTTCTCCAAGACCCGTCGTAAATAAAACCAGCCTGCTGATCTCCTGCAAAGCTGTCTTCTTTCAATTTTGAAATAATTCATAACGACAAGTCTAACCCTAAGCATTTTTTGGTAAGACCATTCCATTTCTTTGATTGGAACACAAGATTTTTCCTCCAGAAATTATTCCATTCCAAACTTTCCTTACGGTATCGTATGTAATGAATAATGACTTTGAAATAGCTCATTTCAGGTCATATCACCACTAATGATATTGATATCTAGACCAGAAGCATAGGAACGTCATGTGGGTATTATTACTCCCTTGTGTTAGTACAGTTTTTCAGAACACAGATGAACATGTCATGAGCTTCTTTGGCGTGGCAAGGCATATTCTCACTTTACCTTTCCACTTAATAAAGCTGTTTATGCTGAAAGACAAATTTAATCAGAAGGACAAGTGTAAGGAGCTTGTTGAAAATATCACACACAAGTGTAACACTGACTATGGAGGTCAGTACTTAGAAGACCACAGGGAATGTCTCACATCCTCTGATGGGGGCTGGGTTTTGCCGTTGACATCACCCTTGCTCACTCAGGGTGTCTGAGCTCCCCCACCACCCAGGAAGCCTGCAGGTGTCCAGCGTGGTTCGCTGGGAGATTTGAAAGTACTGTTCTCCCCAGCACCGCCCACCCGCAACCCCAGTCTTAGCTAATGTTTGGAACCCAAAACCCTGATGCTTCAAGCAGCATCCAAATCTTCCCTGCATAGGCCCATAGCTTCTTCGAGATTGTGTCCGCCTAGGTGTGGGGGTGAAGAAAGGCCCTCAGGGTATCTGTTAGCAAGGAAAGGAAAGGAAAACTAAATAGAAAATTTACAAATTCATACTTTGAGATGTAATCCTGCCTCAAAACCATCCTTCAGAAATGCTAGAGGGGGGGGGGGGGCACATGGGCGGCTCAGTCAGTTAAGCATCCAATTCTTGATTTCGGCTCAGTCATGATCTCATGGTTTGTGGGTTCCAGCCCTGCGTCGGGCTCTGTGCTGACAACAGAGATTCTCTCTCTCCCTCTCTCTTCACCCCTCCCCTGGCTCACAAGCTCTCTCTCAAAATAAATAAACATTAAAAAAAGCTGGAGTGTTAATCTTACCTTTTGGAGAACCATTTTTCTTGAACTAAAGCTACTTACCTCTTCCCAAACATACTCTTCTTGGCTGCCACCTTATACCTTATGCCTGAATGATTTTTAAAATGTGTTCTCCTTGATATGCAGAGGCGATGCCAGGCAGCGTGTGCTTCAAGTTGCTTTTGAGTCTGTTGTGACAGGATTCCTCAGATGCCCCTCCATCTGGTCCCCTCCCCCACCCGGGACGAGCAGTGTATGTTGCTCGCGGGGCTCTCTGCGGTTGGGTATGGAGGCTGCATCAGCTACAGGGAGAAGTTATGGGTTCCTCTGAGGATCAGACTTTTGACCTTACTTTTTTGGCGGGCTGCTAATGTACCAAACTGAGGAATGGCGGGCAATGGTGAGACCCAAGGAGCAATTCCATAGACCTCACTGGACATTCCTCAATGGACCTGGTACTCAACATCATAGTGTGTGCCTCACCCCCTTCTGTGACACCTCACTTACCCAAAGGAGCAACATTGGAATCGTATTCCATTGTCACCAACTCTCGCTGTTGGTCCAGGCTGGGAGAGAAGAGGTAGTGAGTAAGAAGAGGTAGGGTAGACGATGAAACTGGCAAGAATATTTGTTGATGAGGAAAAAGGGTGTTGTTTCTAAAGCGTCATTATAGGGAAAAATGCAGAACTTCCACTTACCTAGTTTCCATTAGGCAAAGGGCTAGAACTAGCTGAAAACAGTTGAATTACAAAGTAGGGGGGCCTCCCCTGGATCAACGTTTTGTTTTTTATTTTATTTTATTTTATTTTTCAACGTTTATTTATTTTTTGGGACAGAGGGAGACAGAGCATGAACTGGGGAGGGGCAGAGAGAGAGGGAGACACAGAATCGGAAACAGGCTCCAGGCTCTGAGCCATCAGCCCAGAGCCTGACACGGGGCTCAAACTCCCGGACCGCGAGATCGTGACCTGGCTGAAGTCGGACGCTTAACCGACTGCGCCACCCAGGCGCCCCTGGATCAACGTTTTAAATGCTAAGCACGTGACCGTACGAGCCAGTTGGACATTGACGGAATTCCAAGCATTCAGTAACTAAGTACAGTCTGCAACAAAATCCATCTTAAATGGGTGAGGGAGCTCATGTAGAAACGCGACTGCGTCGGCAGTAACTAGGCGCACTTGGGAAGGGACGGGCTGGCTGACTCAGACTTTGCCATCTTCCCACATTGGCTTAAGGCAGCATCTCAGCAATCCTGCCTTGTTCCGTTTCCCACTGACTCCAAAGGCAACCCCAGGCGAGCCTGCTGAGCTATAGGCGGGGATGGAGTGGAGGTTTGGGGGTGTGGAATGGGAGCCGTACCTGGAGAGCAGTGCCAGGGAGACAGAAGGAACTGCAGACAAGAGACAATATTGATGACAAGTAACCTGTACCCGTCTGCTCCCTAAAGCGTGGGGCAAATCGGAAGTGGCACATACAAAAGGCAACCCCCTTGAATGTCAGTCTAATTGGACTAACAAATCAGTTAGTCTAACAAGGAACAAGGGAGTTGAAATGCGTCCAGCCTTCACTATAAATTTGATGAATCCATTATTTTTCTCTAAATATTCTGCCGAACTTCTTGAAACAAATGCTGCATTTCTGTGTTGCTTCGGTAAGGGATTTTAACTCCCAGAACAGACAAAGCCAGGTGGGTCCAGGCCTGGGGTGGGGATCCAGTCAGGTGCAGTCTTTCTTATCCTCTGGGAGAGCAGAGTAACGTTCCGGGAATCTCCTGCTAATGAGAGGGGGACTGTGGGGAAGGAAGGACAGACAGGTGTGTGGACTGGACCTCCCATTGTGGAGGCACATCTTCCAGTGACTTCCATGCTTCCTGTCACACCGTCTCTTCTCATGTTTCTGTAGCCCTCTGCCCAGGGATGGTGGCAGCCAGCCTCTATGTTTTTCGGAAATCTCCAGGCTCAGGGCCTTTCACAGATTACAATTTTGCTCAGTTGTTTTTTTGTTTGTTTCATTTCAGAGACCCGGCAGATTCTTTATTTGGGGAGGGTCCAAATACACGCATAAGATTAGCCTCATCACTGGGCTGAAGCTAGTTGGTATCTTTGCGTGGACGATGGGAAGGGAATGAGAGGAGACCTCCCTTCTTAGGCTTCCAATAAAGGCCTGAGGAAGGCCTCCATTCCCTGATATTCCTCTTTTCCCTGATGTTCCCTGAAGTTCTCTCTCTCTCCCTCTCCCCCTCTCTCTCTGCCCAGCCCTCTTTCTCTCCCTTCCTCTCTGTCTCCCTCCCTGTCTCCCTTTCTGTCCTCTCTCTCTTTTTCATTCTCTCCTTCTCTGTCTCTCTCTCTCTTTTTAGCAAAGAGTATGTGGGATTTTATTTAACTCTTAAAGTTAGAAATTTAAAGAATTATAAAAATCAAAAATTCATCTTCATTCTCTCAAGCCTAATTATCATGGCCCAAAGGAAACCATTACAAGGCTGCTGGGGACATCTGTCAGTCGTTGATTTCATTAGGAGAGTAAAGGACATGTTTTTTGTTGTTGAATTGAGGAAGGAAAATTTGAGACTTTTTTTTTCTGCAAAAGCTGTCCACTTTTTGTATTTATTTATTCATTTAATTTTCTTGAAGTATAGAAGACTATATTTCTTATTATAGTGCCCCTGAAGTTCTGAAGTCATTTTATTGTTTCCTATTCCTACTGACCTTGTTCCCCACCCTGCCTTGTAGTCTGTCTCTCTTTTTTTTAATTCTCAAGCTAGTTAACATACAATGTAGTCTGGCTTCCGGAGTAGAGTCCCATGGTTCATCACTTACATATAACACCCAGTGCTCATCCCAACAAGTGTCCTCCTCAGTGCCCATCCCCCATGTTCCCCACCCCCATTAACCCTCAGTTTGTTGTCTGTACTTAAGAGTCTCTTATGGTTTGCCTCTCTCTCTGTTTTTATCTTATTTTTCCTCCCCTTCCCCTATGTTCATCTGTGAAGTATCTCAAATTCCACATATGAGTGAAATCATATGGTGTCTGTCTTTCTCTGACTAATTTTGCTTAGCATAATACCCTCCAGTTCCATCCACGTTGTTGCAAATGGCAAGATTTCATTCTTATTCATCACTGAGTAGTATTCCATTGTATGTATACATACATCACATCTTCTTAATCTGTTCATCAGTTGATGGGCATTTGGTCTCTTTCCACAATTTGGCTGTTGATAGGGCTGCTGTAATCAACGGGGCGCATGTGCCCCTTCAAATCAGCATTTTGTATCCTTTGGATAAATACCTAGTAGTGCAATTGCTGGGTCATAGGGTGGTTCTATTTTTAATTTTTGAAGAAACCTCTACACTGTTTTCCAGAAGGCCTGCACCAGTTTGCATTTCCAGCAACATCGCAATAGGGTTCCGCTCGATCCGCATCCTCGCCAACATCTGTTGTTTCCTGAGTTGTTCATTTTAGCCACTCTGACCAGCACCCAGTTCTTACTTGACATGTCTCGGGAGGCAAGGCAAATAAAAGCAAAAATGAACTATTAGGACCTTGTCAAGATAAAAAGCTTCTGCATAGCAAAGGAAACAATCAACAAAACTAAAAGGCAACTGGTGGAATGGGAAAAGATATTTGCAAATTCCTGGTAATCTCCTTAACAGGAGTGTTGACCACACAGGGCCTGGAGGGGGTCTCTGTCACTTTGTTGATAGAATCAAGGACTTTGAATCATTGCTAGTAATTAGTAAGAGCCAGAGGTCTGTTAATTTATTTTTGCTTGTGAACTTTCTAGAAGGCATTTGGACAACTGTTTTACCCCTCTCACACTTTTAAATTTAAAGTGTGGCCAAGGATATGGCTTTCTGTGTGATAGTTAAAAAAAATGAAATTGACACATCTGCGGCACCCGGGTGGCTCAGTCAGTTAAGCATCTCACTTGGGCTCAGGTCAAGATTTCGTGGTCCATGGGTTCGAGCCCCACGTCGGGCTCTGTGCTGACAGCTCAGAGCCTGAAGCCTGCTTTGGATTCTGTCTCTCCCTCTCTCTCTCTTCCCCTCCCCCGCTCATGTTCTGAATCTGTCTCTCTCAAATAATGAATAAACATTAAAAAAAAATTTTTTTTAAAGAATGAAATAAGACACATCCCTCTTTTAAATAAAGCTGAGAAATCTGATAACCATAGTAGTTTAATGTCCAGCATTATCCTTTTTAATAATATATGAGCAGGTTTCTCATTAATGTTAGAACTTGTACATAATTCCTTTACTCTTTAAACATGTGACCGTTCCTCATTCCTTAACAGTTTTACCCTGATTGATGTATTTTATGCTTAAAAGTCTCACTGATCGTTCTTTCAGCAAACAAGACGTACATATTAAAAAGTGTTTTGTTTGTATTTTTATGGTATTCGGTTTTAAATTAAAATTGCCGTATGGATTAAGTTATTATTCTAGTTAGTAGCAGGGTACAATTGATCAAAATAAATAATTAATCAAATAAATCTTGATTAAAAATTTTAAATATAACAAGTAAAATTGTATTGGAAATTTATTCCTTAGATGAATGAGCCCTTTTATCCCAATCAATTCATAGAATCAAAACTGAATATTACTTATTTCTTGAATGAACAGGGTTCAGTATCAATCATATCTCAATTTTTTATAGACTTAAATACTGACAAACATCATTCATATATAAGGCAGAGGGAATAGAAGATATCATATATTTCAAAAATCTCATCGGGATCCATCATCAGTAGTTTTTAATGTTTATTTGTTTTTGAGTGAGAGAGCACGCGTGAGCAGGGGAGGGGCAGAGAGAGAGAAGACAGGATCCGAAGCAGGCTCTGCACTGACAGCAGAGGGCCCAGTGTGGGGCTCTGACTCACAAACTGTGAGATCATGACTGAGCCAAAAATCAAGAGTCAGACACTTAGCTGACTGAGGTACCCAGGTGCCCCTGTTTTTAATCATCTATCAAATGACAACTTGATTAGGTTCTCCTTTAATGTTGGAGACAGTAAGGAATTGGAAAAAAGATGAACTGCCCATCATTATTCTTGTTTCCTTCTCAACTCAGACACTAACACTTTGCTGAGACCCTGATTTGGACTCCGGAAATGTTGGCCATTCTGGCAGAGGGAGGAACTAGACTCAGTTTTGTTCATTGAGAGAAAGGAGGCTATGAACGTGTGCATGGGTGTGCTTTCAAGCAGATTGGTTTTGTTAGAGGGCATAAGGAAGCCAGGGAGCTGAAAATGATTTCCCTGAAAACTCCAAATGATGCATCCCCTTGAAAACTCTTCATGAAACCACAGGGCACATGGGGGCCCAGTTTGGAGACCAGTGCCCCTGACAGAACTCTAGCTCTGACCTTCACATTGTTCTCGCATGACCAAGGGTTGATGTTAGAAGGATGCGCTTCGTGTTGGGTGAGCTGTGTTTCCACAAGCCATTTCTACACGGGCCAGCTTTGAGCCAAAGTTCCCCAGAGAGAGCTTACCACATTGAGAAGAGCAGCCAACTGTGTGCTGAGAAACACCAGCCAAGATTTAAGGATTGCATTTGAAGCTAATTAAGACTACAGTACAAATTTTATGCTAGACCATAATTTCTTATCTACATATAAAGTATCATTATTGGGACAACGAGTAGAGTATTTAAAACTTCCTGGGGACTAATTAATGTAAAGAAGTCCAGCTTTCAGACCGGAAGCTTCACAATTCAGTTCCCATACCATAAAAAGCTAATGTGATTGTTTAATACAGTTTCCAAGATATTGAAATAAGAAATAGCTGGGTATTTCAAGAGGTTAGCATAATTTTCTCCTTGTGTATTGACTTCCAAGTGTAGAATTAATTTATCTCCGTATTCATTCATTTGACCAATGAAGGAATGCCTTCTTGAATGCCTACTATGTGCCAATCGCAGTAGACCATCAAAGTTCCTGCTTCATGGCTCTTGTGGTCTAGGGGTGGAAACAGTTTCAAAAAGAAGCTAACAATATTTATTTTCTGCTCTGCAATGTGAATAAACTAGTCTAAGGGATTGGAGTGTGAGGTAAGAAGGAGAATGTTGAATGTGGTAGTCAGGATGGTCCTACCAGGAGGTCACATCTGAGCAACTCCTGCTCCTGCGTGATGGACAAAAGCCAGCCATTAAGCCATATGGAGAAAGAGCTTTCTGGGCAAAAGGACCAGCAACAGCAAAAACCCTGGTGCAGGAGGGGAGCTTGGAATACGGTAGAAACAATGGTAAGGTCAATGTTGTTGCAACTGGTAAATGAGACAGGAACGGTCAGAGAGGATGGTGAGTGAGAAATCCCCCTAAGCCTGGATAAAGACTCTGAAGGTTTTGGTGAGGGATCACATGGTGGGATTTGCATTACTTAAAGCCCTCTCTGGCTGCTGGTTGGAGACTAGACTGTAGGAACTCAGGAAGGCCAGTGAAGGTTTGACCTGGCTAGTCTGGAAAGGAGATCCTGCTGTACTGCACCAGAGCATAGCAGAGGGGTAGGAAAAGAATTTTCAAGGCAGAGCCAGTAGGAATTGTTGATGGATGGAGCACAAAATAGGAATAATAATAAATAGGAAAAGGACAGAGATCAGCTGGTAGAATTAGGAGTTTGGTTTTGGACTGAAAGTTTGAAATGTCTCTTAGACGTGAGAGGGAGATGCCTCATAGGGAGTTGGAAATACATGTTTGAAGCTCAGGACTGGTAACATTAATTGGTGCATCATCAGTGAAAAAAAAAACTATGTTTAAAGTCATGGTCCAATTATTTTAATTCTCTAAATACAGAAACAGCTACAGGAAGCCTCATCTTAAAATAAAATGCCTAGCCACAGGTAGACAAGCATTTCTTGGCTCATTAACCAAAGATAGGTTTCTTACATAATTTTCTTCTTTTTTCTTCTCTTCGAATAAAGCAGACAAGAGATAATGTTCTTTCTTTGCATGAGTGCAACTGGAAAATATAAAACCACGTATGTTCAAATGATTTTAGAATTATCTGTAGATCATATTGTGAAGCACTTTTAGGTTTGTGTTACTTGTTGAAGCACTGTGAATAGCCGCTTATTCCTATACTACAGTGGACGCAATCATGCCTTTTAATCTACCCCAGGGAAAGATATAGGGGTGGGGGTGGGGAGAGGGTCAACCAGTTCTGACTGATGAGCACTCTGGATTTCCATCCACTGGTCTAGACTCTCTTATTGGGTATTATTTGTTTTACTTTTATTTCCTAAGGCTCATTATTCCACATGGTCATATTTTACTACTGACATTTTCATCTTTCTAGTAATTTGTGTGTGTGTGGAGTCATCCCTTGTTATAGTGCTTCTGGGAATTGATGAATCCCTGTGAACAGGACAGCATACCCAGCCATTCTGTCTTGTTCGGGGTTCCTTGTGGCAGAAATTGTTTCAGAGGGCCTGTAAGCTATTTTCTGAGGAATATATTAGAACTGAAATGCTGCTAGTATGTTTATAAATTCAGCAGGGGTAGCTATGTCCCCTTGACACCACTCGTACAATGCTGTGGTAGTCAACTTATCTTCCATTTTTCAGCTGTGTGCAGGTCTTGGCAGGAAACTTTGTCAAACATTTACAAGTGACAATAGCCTGTGGTGAGGCGAATGTTTCCAGGAGATACAAATCTAATTGATAGAGGACCATTAGAGACACCTTGTACTCAAACACGCCTTATTTTGCAGGAAAAAATAGTTTGCTTCCTTCTTCTTTTTCAATTTTAGGTAAGCCTCCACACAATTACCATTTCATTTCTATTGCTGTATGTGGATATAGATACACACAGGTGTAGATACAGATATTGGGTGCAGACAGTTTCTGTGATACTCTTTCTTATAACTTGAATGCTTTTTTTCATGTATTTGAATTTCGGTTGGCTATGGGTGAATGATTTTCTTAATCTCCTATGTAACTGCATCTTTGTATGCGACCAGAGTTGTTATAAGCAAATGTGACTTTTGGCCCAAGACGTTTTTAGAGATGTATGTGACTCATGTGAACTGGAAAATAGTGGTGGTTCTGACTTCATATTCCCAACAGATTGTTCATGTTTTTTCAGTCATGACCGAGACCCAGGTTCGTAGTGTTGATGATCCATACAATCCAGCCCATTAAACAATCAGTATTCCCCCTGCACGCTTCCTGCTTCCTCTAGTTTTCTGGATGCTTCATCGGTGAAGACTCTTTTTGGTTCTGGTAGCCCAGGATGTCAGCTTTGGAACAGCTATCCCTATACATAGAGGCAGGAGCTGGAAGAAGAATGTGGGCAGTGGCACACAATTTTTTAGAATGCAGATTAAAAGACAGGCATTGTTATATAAATAGACCTATGTCACAGCAATATAACACAAGGCAGGGATTCCACACGTAGAGATTAAGTGGAAAATGCTCAGCATGAAATTACCTTCAGAAAATTCAGAATGATACATGTCCTGACCTGACCTCAAAGCCCCTGGGTCTGAGTCTCCAGCATGGAGCCTGAACATCTTTCTCTGTTTTCCTTGCTCCACAGGCAGTGCTGATACCCAGTCGAGGTTGACCATCGTGTATGTTGTGTTGTGCTAATTCTTACTAGGTCAGCCATTTCTCCTTATGGACATGCACTGCCCTTTTCGCTCTTACTGGGCTACTTCTTACTCAGCTCTGAATTATTATTTACAGAGAGCATTAGCACCTTAAAAAGACTCAAGTCAAGTACTATTAAGGTTGTGCAATGAACCCATGAATTTAAAATACCCACACATGGGATGCCCGGGAGGCTCAGTCAGTTGAGCATCTGACTTCAGCTGAGGTCATGTTCTCACAGTTTGTGGGTTGAAGCCCCACATCCTGCTCTGTGCTTTCAGGGAGGAGCCCACTTTGGATCTTCTCTCCCCTGTTCTCTCTGCCCTTCCCCTGCTTATGGTCTCTCTCCCTCTCCCTCTCTCTCAAAAATAAATAAATATTAAAAAGAAATAATAATAGGAGCACCTGGGTGGCTCAGCCAGTTAAATGTCTGACTCTTAACCTCAGCTCAGGTCGTGATGTCATGGTTCTTGAGTTTGAGCCCTGCATAGGGCTTTGTGCTGATTTGTGGCGCCTGCTCGGGATTCTTGCTCTCCCTCTCTCTGCCCCTCCCCCATGCTCTCTCTCTCAAAATAAATAAACTTAAATAATAACAATAATGATGATGATGACGATGATAAAATACACACACAATTTGGAGGGGGAAATGATGTCATTTTGAAATAAGTTAGGTGAACTGTACCAGGTTGCATTATACATTAACATGGGAGTAAAACTAAAATTTTGCCTGGATGTATTTAAATGTATTTATTCGATCTCATTTGTCAATATTTCTTTAGCAATACTCTAAGCTAATTCGCTCTGTGAACATTAACCGAGTGATCGCCATATTCAAGGCTAGGGGCTGTGATTCTGTGACAGGTGTTTATTCACATTCTCAAAAGGAGACTCACTAATAGTATTGAGATGTGACGGTCTTGTTCTCAGAAATGAAAGCCATCGTTCACACATCTCATTTGAATTCAGACGTAGCGGGAGGCCCCCATGGCTCACCTCCATTGCCCAGGGTCCCAGCATGAAACTTGGTCCTTCTGGGTGTGGCCATCTAAGATCCCACACCACCACTGTGTGGCTCTGACCACAGAGCCTGCTTCTGTCTGCAGCCAGGAAACCTGCCCAAACTGATGCGGTGCTACATGTTGACTCCCCTGTCTGCACCACACGCAGATATCCCGCCATGAGCAAGCCTGTCTAGCCACGTGGCTTGTGGCCCACCCCACCACCCACGCCCAGTTCACTTCCTGCCACACATCGCTGTCCACCACAAGCTCACGTGGAGGCCAACCGCGGCAGGCCAGTTTCTCCTCTGCTCTTCCCTCCATGTAGTTTCTCTCCCTAAAGCCAAAGACCACTTGGTGTGGGACCACCAAGCACGGCTTACCTCTACAACCACCCAGTGCCAGCTACTTGGAGCCATGCAGGCCCAGCTTCTGGCTTCAGATGGTCAAGAGGAAACCTTTGTCAGCCAACTAAGGCCCCTACAGTGACGGGAGCGGGGGGCAGGCAGGAGTGGTGGCGAGTTCATTGACAATAGACAAGCTAACAGGAGAAAAGACAAAAGTTTCTTCACACACATGTGGGAGACTCAGTACTCTGAGTACGTCACTGAACAGCTGGGAGTTATGGTTTTTGGGGAGAGTGGAGGAGGACAGGACTTCTAGGGGACACAAATGGAGGGTACGGTGGCTTCCATAAAGTTTATTTATGCAATTCCTCATCCCAGTGCTAAAAGTCAGGCGCCTTCGTGGCTGGAAGCTTCCCAGAAAGAGGATTTATGGCGTCTTCCTTCTCAGAAAGCTCTGCCTTTAGTCAGATAAGAGAAGCTCAGAAAAGGCTTGTTTCTATAGCCACCGTATTTCAGATGTCTCCAGTTTAAAGTAATCTTTATGTCATTCTGTTGGGTCCCTTCAAGATCTCGGGAGTATCTGTTCAGCCTTACTTATGGCTACCGTTCCAATGTCCTTAACCTCATTTTCCCAGACCTTTTTACACTTTTCATTCCTCAGTCCATGGTGTAAAAGAAATGGTGTAAAAGAAATGATTTAGGTCTGGCCAGACCTCAAGCTAGCACTCACGCGACAGGTAGAAAATAGGACCCTTCGCGCTGCTGGGCCTTGGCCAGGCAAATAGCTGTCTTGGAGCCCTTGAATCGTTCTGAGGAAGCCTGTCGAGGCTCTCGGTCTGCTGTTTAACCTTAGAGAGTATACTAAACGTAAGAATCTAGAACCAAACAGGCGATGTTGGAGGATGAAAATGTAACGACTCTTCCTATTCACGTAAACAGAGAAGTATCTGGGACAGCTTCGTGTGGGGCAAACAGCCCTCCATAAGAACATGATTGTAAAGCAGAAAAGCAAATGACGCCCCCAACAGAAACCATGAGTCATCCAGAAAGTGTTAGATTATGTTAACCATACCATCCAGCAAGCCTTCCACTTTCACACAGAAGGTTCTCTAAAGCTTCACTGAAAGCAGTGCCAGGCAAAAGGCAAGTGCGTTTTTTGAGGACAAGCTGGAGGTGATGTGTGGAGTGAGAGGCAAGGATTGGGACAGGCTGCAGGGTTGGGGGCTGAGGGTCGGCGCAGGGAGGTCCCAGTCACGAGGTGGGGTTCGCGGGCACTCGAGGGAAGTAATAAGAAGCATGTCTCTTACCCCCTCCCATGTTACCTCTGATATTCCTTTTAAAAGGCGTCTTTTTCGGGGCACCTGGGTGGTTCGGTCGGTTAAGCGTCGGACTTCAGCTCAGGTCACGATCTCACAGTTCGTGGGTTCTAGCCCCGTGTCCGGCTATGTGCTGACAGCCCGGAGCCTGCTTCAGATTCTGTGTCTCCCTCTCCCTCTGCCCCTCCCCCAGTCATGCTCTGTCTCTGTCTCTGAAAAAAATGAATAAATGTTGAACAAAAATGTTTAATAAAGAAAATAAAAGGTGTCTTTTTCCTGTGCTTATCTTTTATTTCCGGCTCAGGGACGAGTGGTGGTGTACATTTTCTAGCTTGAATCCCACGGGCAGATTGTGTGCCTGTGCCTTTGTTTCTTCATGTTTGGAATGGAGATAATAATAGTGTTGACCTTTTCGGGCTGTCCTGACAAATAAATGAAGACATACGGAGTGCTTAGAACGATGCTGGGAACATGGTGGCCCTCACTGCCTGGGCCTCGCTTCAATCTTAGGAACACTAAGTAGTTCTAGAAGTAGTTACTCACTTGGTTATGCGCCTTCATTGCTTTCTCTTGGTTCGGTGCAGGCTCCCAAGGAAAGGTTGTTCAGGGCCTCTGTTCTGTGAGAAAGAGAAGAAAAACTTGCAGTGGGATGTTATCACACGGCTTACGGTGACGAGGCCTTTTTTCCAAAGCACGTTTTTCATTTTATTGTAGCACAAATCTTTGTTTACACAGACGCTTAATTTTTCCCAGTAAGAAATACACTCCTTTCACCAAGATTTTAGATCTGGGCATCATATCCCTATCATTCCAAGGAGCCCCCTGGTAAATTATGGAATAGTGAGAGAAAGCGTTGACGATAATGAGCTCTCTGCGAATCACACAAGGAGCTGGCATCCCAAGTACCTATAATTATATTTTCCTACACGTGTGCAGACTTTGATTTAAAAAAAAAATATGGGGGGGGGGGGGACAGCTCTGTTACTCCTTATTTTTAAGAGGAAGAAACTGCCAAGAACTCTAGGCTTTAATTGCCCAAACAAGCTTGCTTGAAACAAATCCAGAAGCGTGAACACAAAATAGAAGATCGAATATGTGACCTGGTACCTGTACACTTGTCAAGAGGCTCTGTATTTCCAGGTGACCGTGTCTGTCTTTGATACATCATTAATGCCACACTGTCTAAATGGCGCACGAGAAAAGAGCCATCTTATGGTGTCTTCAGTGAACCATGAAACATCTCAGGTAAAAAGTACATTTTTAGGCAAATCCTTTGAGATGAGGAATCTGAGGAAGGATTTGAGTGCATTATCCAGTGTAGTTGAATTCTTTCTTTGGTATTAAATATGCTTTGCTTTATACCAAAGAGCTCAGCCTCTCCTTCCAGACATTGAAATTCATCTATTTCACTCATGGCACCGTTTATGTTGTTTTTTTTTTTTTTAATTTTTTGTTTTTCGTTTTTTTTTTTTTTTCACTCTGGAACTTCTCTGATAAGCTTGCCTCCACTTACAAAACCATCAAAGCCTGGAAAGAATTATTAGAAAGGAAGAAAGAAAAGCACCTTTAGTTTAAGCTTCAAATGAGACCAAGTTGATTAGTCATCTAAGATCAGGTGGCCTGGCGGTAAGCTTACAGCAAATCATGTCTATCGTCTTCTTCTTGCTCTGATTTCTCTTTTGAAACTTTGAGTAAACTGCCTGCATGCAATCATATCTTTAAGAGAGGCTGATTAAATCTAAAACTCAACTAGCTGGTGCCCTGTGTGAATCTTGTTTATTCTAAATAAGAAGATAAAAATCAACACAAGGGAAAAGGCAGCGTAGGCACAGAACAAAAATAAGGCCCCCTTAATTAAAATATACAAACCTTATGTGTTACACGATAATTTTTCTGGCATATCTAATGAATGGCGGGCACAAAAGGCTTGTTGCCTCAAAGGCCCTTACCTACTTGTATTTCTGGATAGAAAAAGTTGTCCTCAAACATGTGTAATGCTGGCTCCCCAGGTATCAGCCACACAGCCTGTTGCTAAAACAAAGCTGAGTTTCCTGCACACCATGGTGAGAGGCGCCATCACTCAGTGGAGCTTTGCCAGTGCCTTAGAGGGGTAAGGTGACATCAGATCTTGTTAAGAATCTAAAGTTTGGGATAAGGTGCCAAGATTCTCTGACTGGTAGAACCAGGAATTCAGAGTGGCCACAAGAAGGCCTCTGTTGATGCTTTCAGTTGAAGACTTGATGGTTCTTTCCACAAGTCTTTGTGTTGAGCAACCAAGTTATTTACCTGGACAAGAACTTCTTAGAATGAATGGTAAGTGCAGTTCATGAGGACGGTGAGATAGTTAAGTGGTGTTAATGAAGACAGTAGGCTGCTCTTGTCTCCTCCTTGTCCAGTCCATGTGTAGGTGGGGACGGTGAGGGAAGAGCTGGACGGAGAGGATTTCAGTTCTCCGTGGCCTGAAAAGACCTGTGTCTTGAGAATTGCTCTGTTTCGTGATGGATAGACAGCCAGATGCTGGGAACAAAGTCATGGGTCATGCAAAGCTATGATGGTCCAAATTCATTTGCATTTAACTTTAACAGCATTTATTAGGCTTCGGGGTCCCCACCTCTTGACCCACAACTACCGTCTCTCAAATTGCCATGACAAGTATGACAGGGGATCTCTGTTCTCAGGGAGTGGGCCATTCAGCTGGAGACCCATTTCAGCCCATTTCAAACCACACACATATATCCATAGACTTTTCAGATAACAGCGCACACTTTGGTGCTGTTGGAGTTCACAGAAGATAAACATAATGCAGTGACATTGCGTAGTCAATTAACAGCTTTACGTTCTGAAGAAACAATAGTGAAAATGGAGTATTTTTAAGTGAAATTTATTTTGAAGTTTATTCTTCATTTTGGAGGGACATAGTCTCCTCATGTCATTCCTGTTTGCCTTTTGAAGAAGTCCAAGATCAACAAAATCTCAGGCTATCAATCAATATCTGTTGAATGAACAAACAGGTGGTATTTAAGCTTTATATTCATAGAGAAGAGACATTACAGGATCTGTAGCTTTAAAAATCTATTTCTTCAACGTTTATTTCTTTTTGAGAGAGAGAGAGCATGAGCGAGGGAGGGATAAAGAGAGAGGGAGACAGAGGGTCCGAAGTGGGCTCTTAGCTGAGAGTGCAGAGCCTGACGTGGGGCTTGAACTCATGAACCACGAGATCATGACTTGAGCAGAAGTTGAACGCTCAACCAGCTGAGTCACTCAGGTGCCCATAAATCTGTTTCTAAAAAAAACAGAGGGAAACGTCTCAGTTCTCATAAAGAGAATCTTTAGCAATTCTGATTTTCCAGTTATTAGAACATTTTCATATATCCTCCAAGCTTACTTATTAGAGTCAAATGTCTATATTTTTCTCTCTCTCACTTCCTTTCTACTAGAATTAGGCATGCCAAAAGATGTTCCGAATGCACAGATTGAATAAGTGGCTCAGAATGTGGTTAAAGCCCCTGTTGGTCTGGGTTCTTGTCGATTCATCTTCCCTCTCTCCCAATATTTGTAAGATTAACTAGGGAATCCTCCATTTTTCACATGCTCGTTGCTCTGGCCAAACTGCAGTACGGCTGAGTCCTTGCCCCTCATCCAGAATTCTCTTAAATTTCCATTAGCTTTTCTATCTCTCTGCATGTTCTACTCTTCATGGGTGCCCACCGGTGCTCTTAGCCACTGGGCAGACATTGTGCTGTATCCTAGAGATGGTAACATTTTTATTAAAGAGCTTCCTTGGGACCCTTGGGAAGGAAAGTAACCGGCCAATCTAGACAATGTATGTAAGAATTCACACATTCCCATGCTGGTGGTGACAGGGGGAAGTGGAAGGCATGGAAATAAACAAAGAGCAAGCAAATGGAAAAAGCAAAGGCTATCTATTCTGAGCTTCCTATAGCAAGGGAAGCCACCATCCCTCACTTGTATTTGGCCGAGACTCAAAGGCAGGCAGCAGAAAGGAAAGCTTCAGAGTAGAGAAAAGGGAAGGATTCAGATGTGCCCTGATTGGTAGTTGGCATGGGGAAGTGGGAGGACCAATGAGAATTAGGGCACCCTATGTGTTAGGGGTGTGTATTTGGCTTTCTCTGATTGGTCCAAAGTTGATCCCCAAGTCAAGGGTGCTGCTAGTTATTAATCAGGTTCTGGCCATTGGGGCCAATTGTTACAGAAGTTATTGTTCAGCTTCCTAGAATGTCACTAGGGATAGCAGTCTGGCTCCCTGCAAGTCTGACTTTCAGCAGGCTGGCTTCTTGGGTTTACTGAAGATAAGGGGCCGGCTTCCTGGACAGGCTGCTGCAGGTTGTAGATCCAAGTTCTATTTTTGTACATGGCGTGGCCATTGTCTGTTCATATATTCAGTCTCTTCCTGGGAATATATGTGAAAGTTATAATGTAACAGAGCCCTGACTCTGAAATACACTTTATTGTAAATTAGTTTTTAGGTAGAGTTGTAATAAAATTAAACACAGGTTATTTGGAATCAGTTTTCTCTTCTAGGTTTTTCTCCATCAGATACGAAGTATATAGGCCAGTCCGTAGCAACGGGTATGAATTGTAAAGGAAAGCACTGTGGAAATACAGGAGCCAGGGAGTGAGCGAATGGGAGAGATGAACATAACTCAGTGTCTCCCCGGATCTGTTTTGCCTTGGGGCCTGAGTTGGTGGATACCTCCGAATGTGTTCCCTGGGGGGAAGTGTTTGTGAGCTCTTGGTTTAAAGGTCTAGGGACCAGCAGACCTGGGTGGATAAAGAACAGGGCTTCACAGAAGAAGGAAATATATCAGAGATTGATAGGGAGGGACAAGGAAAGAGCATTGAGTTAAAATTCCACAGGCTAGATAATATAGACAGAATTCTATCGTCTAAACCATTTAAACTTAAATAACAAGTTGCTAAGAATAGCTCATTGAAATGCTGCTTTATTCGACTTGATAGACTCTTCCCCTGAAGACTTGTTGGTCCCTATGATGAGTCTGGCACTAGAAGTATCTGCATTATTATCTGTTAACAGTTGTTTGTAACCACACAAGAAAAACAGTATGTATCTTCACTAAGACGGTAACATTGCTTGTGCCTTATAAATTTAGCATTTAATTGGAATGACTGACTACTAGAAGATATCAATGATGAGCTATTTCCTCCTTAAAGAAAAAAACACTTTTTTATGTTACTTTGATACGCATGGTATTGAAACCAGTTGTTTATTGAATACATACCAGGCACTAGGGACTGGGTTGGGTGTCTGGAAGATGGAAACTATTTCTGGACTTGAAAGGATTTGGGGAAGCCTCATAGATAGGGGATAGACACATATATCTGCAATGCCTTGGTAGATGGTTAAATATGTCTTATGAGTGATATAAAGTCAAGGGCTCCCCAGGGTGTTTTTGGGGAGGGTGCTATTTCCTTTGCTCTGGTGAGCAAGGGAGTTATCATAACACTTTTGTCAACTCCTACATTTTCATTTGTCAGGTTGAAAGTTAATACACCATCCATGCCAATGCATGTTTAGACATTTATTTTTCTCTGCGTGCATGTTCCCACCATTGCGCTCTGCAGACAAGTGAGAGAGGAAATTTGACAAGCAATTTGTATTATGTCAGTTACACCAAATCACATCCCTTGTCTACCCCCCTAATCACACAAAAGCCTCCCAAAGCCCATGAGGCGTGAAGTTCCAGGGGCTTATGACGTTATTGAGGCAAAGTGAGAAGTACAGAATAGACATGAGGAGACTTTAGCAAAAAGAATCTTCCTTTCAGCCACTTAATACAACTATCCCATGGAAGTGACTCACCTCCACTTACTTCCAGCAGTTACCTCATGTAAATGTTTGTGTCCCCCCAAAACTCATATGGAGAAGTCCTAGCCCCCAGTATGTATTTGGAGTTGAAACCTTTGGGAGGTGATTATGTTTAGAGGAAGTCACGAGGTTGAGATCATTATGATGGGATTAGTGCCCTTTTATAGGAGGACACATATGCACTGAGAAATAACCATATAAGCACACCCAGAGAAAATGCTATCCAATAAGCCTGGAACACCAGGAACCTAATCTGCTGGCATCTTGATCTTGAACTTTCCATCATCCGACCTATGAGAGGCAAATGTCTATTGTCTGTTGTTTGAGCCACCCAGTCTATGGGGCTTTGTTTGAACAGCCCAAGATGACTAAGTCACCTTGTTGTGAATCTCGAGAGCAATGGCTTTCCATGAGGTGCAACTTTGCCCAACCCCCAGGGGGCATATTTGGCAATGTCTGGAGAGAGTTTTACCTTGGTAGAGAGGGTTTGCCAGCAGCATCTATGAGCAGAGGTTAGGGATGCTCTCAACCATCCTACAACATACAGGAGAGCCCAACAGCCCCCATAGCAAAGCAGGATGCACACCAAATAGCAATGGTGCCCAAGTTGAGGAGAACTGTTCCAGATCCTGTACAGCCATCTCCCTAGAATCCCTGGAAACCTGAAAATTCCCCTCTCTCCCCAATAGCATTAGCCTTTCCTACCTTTCTGCGATAATTCTTAAAACCACCCCAATTAGAAAACCCATCAAGGCGCAACTCTTGGTGGACCAGGTGGCGTTAGCTGGAAATCGCACAGGTGGACCCCTACAAATGATCATGCTGTGTCCCCTCATACATGCTTGAGTCTCCCTCCACCTCTTCCTCTCCCTGCTGGCTCACCACAGAAACTGAGCAGGGTCGGGGGGTTCTAGCAGCTCACACACATAAGATGTGCATCCTGAGATGCATGATTGCACCGTGAGAGCATGGCCCAGAAACACTCTGTGGCCAGTTCTTTCCAAACTCTTCATCTCACTCTACAAAGACCCTTTTGGTTTCCCAGGCAACTAAGTGCATTGCTGACAAATACATGCATGCAAGATCTTTATGGTGAAAATAAAACAAGCAACCACCTTCCCTTGGGGAACAGCTTATGCTTCCGTTTTAAGTACTGTGTTGAGGTGACTGACTGTTGTCTGTGGTGCTTTGGGCCCGAGGTTGGGTGAGGTTCTGGTTTGTTTGTTCATGGCTACTTTTCAAATGTAGAGATCAGATTATGCGTTGTTTACTGTAGTGTTTGTGGAAGTCTGCGTTGATCCAGCCCAATCCCAGGTGCTAGGAGCACCCATGGTATGCACCCTTATCCCTTGCCTGAAGGAGGTTACTTAGGTCAACAGACCCTTTTACCCTGCGAGAGATAGGCGTGCATCCAGGGTGGGCAGGTGGCACTAAAGCAGCTTCGGAGAAGGGGAAACAGGAATTCTTTCTTAAATGACACGGAGAAGTCAGAGTTAACCAGACAAAGGAGTGAACGACACAGGAAGCAAAAACAAAGGGAGTTAAACCCCGACGAACTCCTGTACAATATTCATAAAATTATAAGCAGGGACGCCTGGTCGGAGGAGAGAGGCTCCCGAGACCTGCAGGGGCCCCAAAGAGCATAGGTTTTGTCTGCTAAATGAGTGGAGCTTGCTAAGACGCTGTCAGCAGAAGAGTTACACACACAGGCATGTGCTGTCAGTTTACTTTGGCTGGGATGAAAACCTAATTTGTTTCATATTTTAAGGCACATTCAGACCCATAACACAGTATCACACAATGAAATCAGCTGATTTTTCTGTTTTTATTGACCTCCCAAGGAACAAAGTCAAGGTATTTATGTACGCTTTCCAATTTTTCCCTACACCTAAATCTACATGTAGTCTGTCCCTCCTTCAGGCAGAGAAGAAACCCCTTGGTGGATCATTGCTTGCCTTATTATAAATCTGGAGCCCAGCACAATGGAAAAAACTGGACAAAAACAAAAACCATTGTTCTTGTTTTGTTTTGTTTTGTTTTGTTTTGTCGGTCATTGCCATTGCTGTGGAAGACTGTGCATGACAGGACTTATTTCCTGTGTTCCTTCAGAACCAACGTCCCAGCCCCCTTCCTGTGACTTCTTCTTTCTAGACTTCCTAGACTTCCTACTTCCTAGGTAGAGGGGTGCCCTGGCTTCTCAGAAGTGTGCGGCGCTCCGATTGCAAGTAATCTTTGATTTCCGAGATAGAGATCCTGTGCAGTCACTCACTTCCCTGAGAGAATCACTGGAGAGGTATTAGCAGTAATGAAACCTGTCTAATTAACCCTCCTACAATTCATGAGGAGACTGTTGAAAGGAGTAACTTCTTGTGACAGAATTTTAAACTTTATTTTCTGTTCCCAGTAGTGTTGGAGATTATCCCCATGAAAACATCAGAGCTTTATGTTGCTGTTCAGAACTTCCTAGAGAAATTAGTCTTGAGCTTGCCAACACATCAGTGCTGGGTCTGTGTGTAGTCGACTCTGGGGAACGCAAAGTGAGTTTGCTTTTTAACGGGTTACGATGAAGCAGAATCCAGGGGTGTGACAACAATGATTACAGCCCATGTTACGGGGCCTGATATATCCTCATTTTTATTTAAATAGTGTTGATTTCCTTTTGTTATCTTGGCTTAGACACTAATCTTAGAGACCTCGAAACTGGGGATGTCACTCAAGGAGGTTCCCGAACTTGCTAAAAGCGGAATGCCAAATTACATGGAATTGCCTGAGACTGATGACACATGAATATCTGTCAAATAAAACAAAAGACAGTTAACTGTTATGTGTGGTCTCTCCTAAACCGGACCAAACACCAATGTTGAGCTACCTAAGGCTGCCGTAACAAAGTACCGCTAACTGGGTGGATTAAACGATGTATATGTCTTGTCTTTCTGGACGCTAAAGGATTTGGGCAGGTTTCTTCTGGATCTGTGTGGGAGAACCTGCTCCCTGCTCTCCTCCGGATTCTGGAGGTTTGCCGGTAATCTAGGCCATTCCTTGGCTTGTAGAAGCATCACCTCGTCTCTACCCTTCACCTTCACGTGGGAATCTCTGTATGTGTCCAAGTTCTCCTTTGTATCAGGACACCAGTTATACTGGATAATATGACTTGTTCCAGTGTGACCTCACCTTAACTGATGACACCTGCAACCACCCCATTGCCAAATAAGGCCACTTTCTGAGGCAGTGGAACCCAGGACTTTGACGTATGAATAGGGGTGGTGCACAATTTCGCCCATATGTAGCCACCTCCCTGGTTTCACTCCCATTCCACACCAAAGTGAACCACCAACTGCTAAGCAGGCAGCCACTGTGCTCTTCACCACAGGATGGGGCGAGCCGCTGAATTGTTTTGGTTAAAACCAGTGAGGATGACAGTCCTGAGTCTCTGACTAAAGAGAAGAAGGAAAGGAGAGAACTCAGAAAAGAGAAAAGAACATTCATTAAGAAAAACAAAGGGGGCGGGAGGAGGAAGGTGCAGTGAGGTGAATGGTGGCCCCCGAAACAGATGTCCACATTCAAGTCCCTGGAATGTGTGAATGTGACCTCATTTGGTAAAAAGGTCTCTGCAGATGTCATTCAGTTCAGGACTTTGAGATAAGATCCTCCTGGATTACCCAGCTGAGCCCTAAATCCAAGGGTAAATGTCCTTTTAAGAGACAGAACTGGGCACAACACAGACCCATGGAGAAGAAGGAGACAGAGACCAGAGTAGTGCAGCCACAAGCCAGTAAAATGCCGGAAGCCACCAGAAGCTTCAGGAGGCCAGAAGGATCGTCTCCTGCTGACACCTTTGATTTCAGACTACCATCCCCACGAACTGTGAGAAAATTTTCTTTTTTAAAAATTTTTTTAAATGTTTATTTATTTTTGAGACAGAGAGAGACAGAGCGTGAGCGAGGGAGAGAGGGAGACACAGAATCTGAAACAGGCTCTAGGCTCTGAGCTGTCAGCACAGAGCCCTATGCAGGGCTCAGACCCACAAACAGCGAGATCATGACCTGAGCTGAAGTCAGACGCTCAATCGACTGAGCCACTCAGGCGCCCCAGAAAATTAATTTCTGATGTTTAACACCACCCCATTTGTGGGAATTTGTTAAAGCCATCACAGGAAACTACTGGAGAAGGAAAGAAAAAAAGCACTATTTCCAGGGAGCCCAGATGTCACCAGTGGTGGCCTATGGGGGCACCACCCTGAAGTCCTGAAACCCTTTGCAGCTTTGCTCTGGCCTGCTTCCTTGAGGAAGAACAGAACCACCAGAGGATTCTGAGCGCCATGAGAAAACGTGGTTTCCCTTCCTTGAACATGGCTATTTATTCCAGCCCCTCCCATCACTCAGCTCCTGTGCGTGACCTTTGCGACCAGTCACTGGTGGGAAGGTAATCGCCTTGAGAACTACGTGCAGCTTAATGGAATTATGTCAGGCCCAACAGACACCACTGATCCTCATGCTTTCAGACAAGCTAACAGCCCATACGTGCTTGAAAGCCTACTCGAAATTTCTATTGGCTTGCAAAGAAGGTAGAGGAGACTGCTCTTGGTGGATTACAAGATGTACATAAAAATATGCATTTCTATAATGGGAAGACTCCTCATTGTTTTTGCTTGATGCTTGGTTTAGATTTGCATGGTTTGGATTGTTTCGGTTTGATTTGATGGTGCTAACAATAATCATTAATAATAACAGAGAAACTGTTGGTAGGCCATTATGTAGGCTCTTGAGTCATCCTTTTAGATCATGCTGAATCAGGCTCAACAGAGTTCCTGGGCCGGGCCTGCAGGACATACTTCGTGTCTCTGTTTTAGAAGGTGACACTGTGAAGAAGTCATCCTTACCAAGTGAATGGACCCCCGTCACCAAACCTCACTGTAGGGAGAGCAGATGGCCGGGAAAATCAGATTCCTGCCAGGCGACGGCTGCCATCCCGCTGTGCAACCTGCGAGACGATGCCGGGTGGGTGTCTGTGAGCCCGTCACTCTAGACAAACGTGCCTGACAGCCTCTCTCCCTGCCTGGGCTCCATGGTGCACGACACAAATAGGCAATTAGGGTTCCCCCAAACTGTGACAGTTTAGATAAGAAAACTCAAACACCAGCCCCTTAGCTTGGCTTTAGGGCAACTGACCTGCCTGAGCATTGTGTCTAATAGTTTCCTACTTTTTTAAACCTTCGTGCAATCCCTTCTGTTTGCCGCATCTTTCTCCTTGGCTACAAATGAAATCCCACGACAATAAATTGCCTAAGGAGTATCCAGATTTTTTTTCTTTTCCTAGAATTTGCAGTATTAAATGTCACTTGTTATAAAGATGCCATCAGTTGGGTTCAGATGTAATATTGAGTTCTTTTTGATTGAATGGGATTCACAGAAACAAACTGGTCCATTTTTAGTTTTCTAGACTCATTATTTGCTTCTATCTTTATATCTAGTCTTTTTAAATTTTTTATCTTCATACCTCCTTCTTTTCCTATTTCTTGTTTTTCTAGTATAGCACACACCCACCAAAGTTTTCAACTCATCTGATGTATAAATCCTTTAAGTTTTAGTTTTACACACACAACATAAGCCTACAATATGAACACTGGAGTTGTGAACGCATCAGAAATGCCAACAATTCCATATGAAACATTCACTGTGGTTAATTAATAAAAGAAAACAGGTATATTATGTAGCCCAAGATAATTTTACAGTTCATCCGAGAAATATTTTGCCTACCTAGGGAATTTAGAGAGATAGCTAAAACACAAACCAATTTCCATTAAAATAATTTGTCAATATCTTTGGGTTCTGGTGTTCTTTCTTTTGAAATTGGAATTCTGTGTACTATAAAAATACAAAATATGCCACGTTCGTTTACTCTGAAAAACAAAATCCACAGGCAGAAAGTAAAAGACATGCTCTGACATAGACATCAAGTTTTATAAAGTAACACTATTAAAAATCAATCTCAAAGTGATGAGAAGTTTTTTGTTTTTTTTTTTTAAAGAAAAAGTGTTTTTAAAAAATGTTCTTACTTTTGTTAGTAGGGACTTCTCTGAATCTTCTTGTGTCCTAGTGAAGGAGATTGTCTCCTAAGCATAAGGGAGGCAGGAATTTTATAAGATTTGGATAAGTTCAGGCCCTGGCATATAATTTAGGGCCCATGAGGTGCGTTAGAGGGACAGACTGATTGATGATCCGGACAGCCCCAAGCTTCCTTGAGTTACCTGTCATCTGAGGTTTATTTCAGCTATGAAGGTAGATGACCCATAGCCAGGTTTTATGTAAGCAAAGTCAGACCCTGAGGAACCCATCACCCAAAGCCAAATAAGATCCATTCGCATCCAAAGCTCAGTTCAGTAATTTAAATTAGAACTAGAATTGCCTAGTGGAAATCAGTATGTGGCTTGGCTGTTCTGTACTAGGAAGGAAAGCAACTTGGGAAACAAAATTAAGTGAATTTCAATCAATGAACTTCCTCCGAGAACCTATACTAGGAATTGCTCTTTCATAAGCAGCTCATTGGTCAACAAAGAAAGGGAATCATAGCCAAAGAATTTATATCCTCCTTCTGTGACATTTATGTCTCTGATTTATGAAGTCTGCTATGAGCCAAGTATGAGGGTAAAGGGTGTATGAAATCAGAACAAGACTGTCGCATTTAGGAATAAGGTGCACTCTGGGAGAGGCACTCCTGTCAGCCCATACTTAAAATACACTGCTGTCCGTTGTCTCTGGCCATGTCTTTTGTATAGTTAGAGCAATTCTTTTAGTTCTGATTTTATCGACATTGCGTCAAGTTGTTATGAAATTAGGATTTCTTTGGTGCTGAAGATCTGTGAGTCCTTGGTGATACGCAGGCATAGAAACAGGAACAGGAACGTGGCTGCCCTCATTCAGCAGGGCCACCCAGGGTGAGTCCCTCAGAATCCCAGTTCTTTGGGACAGGAATGGGTGGCATGCACAACAAGATTTCCTTATTCGGATACAATATTCAGATATCTGGGAAAGTCTAGATTAAACGAAGTTCACCAAGTGGTTTCATTTTGTCTCACTGAAGGACTGACGGGGCCCTTCCTTTGCTACTATGCATGGCAAATTTCTGAGGGTCAGGCGCAGCATTTCCCACACTTAGGCTACAGAGAAACCTTTTCTAGAACACAGCATCCTAAAGCACTGGTATTCCTGGGATCTGTCATAGAGGAGGGAAAGCCGCAGGGTGGGTGTGAGCCCAGTTCTCAGCCAAGCACTGTTGTTGTGTCTTCTTACGTTGCGTAGTCAACGAGCCCGTGTAAATTGCTTATTGATTTATCAGCAAACACGTTATTAGATGTCACCCTGTCCTCAGTGTGTATTACCATTGGGAAGGTCTGTGACATGTTTAAGCTAACGAGACACAGCTCCTACGATGTGACTGTAGAACGACTGATCGGACAGATGAATTACATGGCAGGTGTCACACAGGAGGTGAAATTACACCTGTGATTTTACCTGTGTAGCATGCATGAACAACATATAGAGCTGATGAGTCTCTATATTGGGCACCTGAAACTAATGTAGTTTGTGTGTAAACTGTACTCAAAAAACCTTTTTAGAAAGGGATATTATACCTGTGGAAAGAGCTCAGAGGCAAGAGAGAGGAGGGGTGGTCGGAGAGGGGAGCTTCGAGCTGGGAGACTCACAGAAAGGGACCAAAGCCAAGAGACAGTTAGCTCTGCGACCTTACACACATCATCTAATCTCTCTGGGCTTCATTTGTCATTGTGAATCGCACCTGCTGTTCTTATGCCCCCATGGAAATGCTAAGTAGAAATTGAAACAATAGATGTGACTTTTCTTGAAAAAGTTAAGCTACTCTATAATGTAATCGATGAGTAGTGGCATATGAAGAAAACTGTAGCTGATTCCCTGTCTTTGTGACCTTTGTTGAGACTAATTTTTATTTTGGCAGATGGGTAGATGGACTTGAGAAGGCAATACAAGGGACTGCAGTGTTGTAATTCATCATTATTTACATTAATCATTGTGTTAACTGTTATCCCAAAGTGCCAATGTCAGGTCAGAGGACTACCTTCAGGTTCTCTTCCTGAAAACCAACTTAGCTTATGAAAATGCCAATCTCATCGTGTCTCGTGCTATTGTCTGCTGAAATTTTTCATACTATTTCTGCTGGGAGAGTTCTTAGGTCTTTGCTGGATAACAATCTTGACCTAAAAATAAAGAGCCTTCCTAGGTTTCTCCCCTGAGGCTAGAGTCAGTGAGTTTAAGTTTTCACCTTTACCTCCTTTCTGCTAAAATTAGACAATGAATTAGCACAATTTTTTTGGCTATCATGCTAAATATTTAATCAAATTATTTAAAACCTGTTATAATGTGTCATATCAGTTGCTTGACTCATTTTCAGTATTTCCCAAAATCATCTTATTTCCAGTTCAAAAGGTGCTTCAGCAAGCTTCCTGCCATTTTTTAATTAACTGCCATTTTTATTTTTAGAGCACTTCTTATACAAATTAAATATGCTTATCTTAGCCACCTCCTTGTCCGTATTTCTACTCATTACCTTACTTCTCAACAAGTATGACAATTTTTCAAAATCTAACACAGTGAAATCCTCTGGATAAGAGCTCAAGGTGCTAAAAGGTACAATTCCTTTTGTCTTCTAAACAGGTGGAAGGGGTTATTTATTTGGCGGTAATAAGTCTTGAGAGAACTGTGCACCATCCACTAGAAACCTATAAAATTCTGCATTGTTTAATATTATTTCCATTCAGAGGGCTGAGTTCTTGTTTGAATCATTTTCGCAGACCAATTGCTTATCAATCCTGGCATGTGAAATAGGTCCTTATATGTGTTATAAGGCTGCACTTGTTCTCTAAAATCATAGTTTTGAGACAAAAAGCATAAGGAATTTTTGGGTTTCTTCCAGAATTTGTCTCAACTTTTGCCGACAGCAACCACTGATACCTTGGCTCCAGCTTAGCCCATTCTACTATGCCTTTCTCTCTCTCTCTCTCTCTCTCTCTCTCTCTCTCTGGATAAATCTTTAATCAATTAAAGCAACTGGCAGATCCATAAAAGAAGGTTCATTTTTTGGAAAAATCAATGCATCTCATTTAAATATTTATTCGAACCCAGCAGGAGCAAAGGATTAGATGTGGAGATGAACAGGTCTCATTCTGGGAAAAAGGGACTGGCATGATTAGATCAGAGGGCTGGTGTTGCCACAACTATTTTCCAGTCCGTGAAAGGGAAATGTAGAGACAGAAGCATCAAGAGAAAGGAATTTTTACTTATGAAATGTTGCAAGGCATCCAGACTTTGTAAGAACCAGCCTTCCACATTTAAAATACAGAAGTACAGGGATGCCTGGGTGGCTCCGTCCATTGAGCATCTGACTCTTGATTTTGGCTAAGGTCATGATCTCAGGGTTGTGGGATCAAGCTCCACCTCAGGCTTCATGTTGAACATGGAGCCTGCTTAAGATTCTCTCTCTCTCTCTCTCTCTCTCTCTCTCTCTCTCTCATGCTCTCCCCACCCCCCAACCCCTCTTCTCCACTCTCTCTGTATCTATAAAATAAAAATAGTAATAATAACAAAATTAAAAAGTACAATCTTACCATGGTTTGTAAGCTTTTTGATTGATCACTTCATGCTGGACAGTGGTGTTCTCACGAGATAATCATGGCATCTGTCGCAGGTCGGTACTGTGAATGTCAGAGAGAAGGTTGATCCGGGAAGTCAGCAACTGCTAACAAATGATCCAAACATTCATTTTGGGGTACTAGGATTAGAAGGACCATCCCGTATTACTTTTTCTTTTTTTGATTTGTTTCCCTGGGTTGATTTTCTGGTTTTGTCTTGTTTTCCTGATTCTTCTCTGTGATAAGCTCGTGATATGCACATGGTCATGACGGAGACGGAACGTGGTACCGGTGCTCCTTCACAGCCCCTCCTGATGCAGAAGTTCCGCTCCTATGATGAAGATGTCAGCTTAGCAGTTTCGTTATTTGTGACCATCCATCACTTCAATGGTTTACTTTATCTGACCAGTACACAGACATAGGTATAGCAAGCAGCGTGGATTCATTAACAAAGACTTCTTTGTATGGTTATCAAAGCTAGACCTATATGATAATAAGTCTTGAAAGTTAACTTTTGTTTTGTTGGTATATAGCTCCTGGGTTTGTAATTTTGGCCACGTTATTCAGCAGAAATACTGCATTTCCTTTCAGCTCATCTACAGGGACCAGTAACCCAGAACTGTCAGAGTCAACCTCTGCCAGTCTTCACCCTCTCCCCCTGTATCTCTCTGAGCTGTAACTTTTCAGTGCCCTGGCCATGCTGCCTGAGGGCGGGGCTCCTTGGGTCATATAGCAGTAGCCAAGCCTGGGAGGAGGTTGTAGGCATTAATTCCACCAATGAAAAGTGCTTGTCTTTTAATGGGCTTGTCATGCCTAATTATATTATATTTCCCTTAAATGTGACATCTATGGATACAGATTTGATTTTTTCAATTATGCTCTACTAGAAAGGAAGAGAGATTTCAGTTCTCTCCATGAAAACCTAGGGTCAAAGAAAGTAAATAAATTGGTCAAGGCAATTAACTTGTGTAGACAAGACCCATCAACATGTCGTTATATTTACAGAATTATTAGTAACTCTCCCTGGTAATTTATTATCTTACCTATTTTAAGAAATTTTTAGTATATTTTTTCCAAATTCTGAATGATTAATTACAACAAAATCCTATTTAAAGATTTTTTTATCAAGTTTTTAGAAGCATAACCTGTGAAATCAAGCGTTTATAAAGACAGAAGAAGTAGAAATAAGGAAGCTTCTAACATGCCCAATTCAAAGTAGAACATTAATGACAATTAAATTTGTTTCACTTAGTCTAAGTAATTAATCCTTGTTCTCTTGATCTTGGGTTAGTTAGCAGTCTTTCAAAGTGAATGAGTTCCGGAAAGCCTGACTGAATCTCTTAGCAGTCTGAGAGATGTTCATTTGGTTGACGATATCACTTCTGCAGGGGCACCTGTAGCCAAGAGCCTAGTTTCTATTTTATCAAGTGTTAAGAGGATGTGTTGGAGCCCTTTAATCAGGCTATTTTGATGTTTCTTCCAACTGACCCAATTACAGACCTGTGGCTCCTGCAGGGGTCTTTAGGCAAGCATGAGAGAAAACCAGAACCCACCCGTTGATGATAGGGCTGAATGGCTGTGATTACTCATCACAACCAATAATAATAAAATTGAGACAATTTTAGCTTTATAAGGTGTTAGGGACTAGCATGAAAGTCAGTATACATTGTGGACAGGGAGGGAACTGAAAACCTCCAGGACCTCATTGTTTATCCCATAAAGATGACGTTGGGATCTTTGAAACCTAGAAATTGAACCTTTCTTTTAAAAACTTGTTGACCATCCCTGTGCCATTCTTTAACACAAAAGGAATCATGCTTTAACCAAAGTGGAAGGTTCATAAGTGCTGAGGCAGAATAATACTACTTGTCATGATTAAGTGGAGGTCAATTTTCTCTGGTTTTTATCTGCTAGGTTTTTTTGTCTTGGAAGCCTGATGAAAGTACATCTCCCACACTGGTGTTAAACCAAATAAAAGCCTGCAAAAGTCCAAATATCCCTCATTATTTCCAGCATCTTTATTTTATAAAACCAGGAAGAAAACTCCTTGATATTACCCAGCAACAGTCCGGGAACCCTAAGATGATTTTAGATGTAAAAGACATTGTTTAAAGTTTTATTAACTTGACAATGGGGTGTAGACTTGGGGAAGACAGTTTCAAAAAGCGTTCTCAGGGGACAGAAGATACGAGTGTAAGTCTTTAGTGTGTAAAGACAAGAAATAACTGCAGCTTGATTCAGAACTTTCCCATGTGAACAAGAATTCAAACGTTTTCAATAGCCAAGAAATACCATCTTGAATGTTTCACCTCTTTGGTCGTAATCCACAGAAGCCAGTTTTATAATACAGATTTTTTTGGCATATGTTTTCTCCTCTTTTATAATAAACTGTTTATATAGATACCCTTATAATGTATACAGTGACAGATTTTATGATACATGAGGGCCAGTCATTCCCCAAGGAGAAAGAAAAGGTCCTGGTCACATTATATAAAGAGTTATGGCTATTGACAGAGCATTGTAAAAGGCTAGCACTCACTCTTTGGCAAAGGGGGCAAAGGCTCTTTTCACGTTTACCTACAGACACAGAATCACGTTGAAATCAGCACCTCACTTTCATATCTTCAACCACTGATCAAAAGTAACTTCAGAGTAGAGAGAGGATTCTGGCAAGGTGGCAGAGTAGGAAGCACCAGGAATCTGGCTACCCACATTGGCAGAATCTATCTGATGTATTTTGGAACTCTGGAGTCTAATGAAGGCTGGAAACTTGCAAGGGAAACTTGGAGGGTAAATAGTGATATTAATTTCAGTCAATGTCAGCTCTTAGCACAGTATCAAGTACATATCCCTCACCCCAAACCCCTTGGCAGATAGCTATGTATGTGTTCCTGAGCAACTTGTGTGCAGCTGGTGGGAACCAGGGTGGGCACTGAGGACTCTGCCCTCCAAGTATAAGGGATCTACAATCTGATCACTGCTGCTTCTGATAATGGAGGTGCTGACACAGAGATGGGCAGCCATTTTTGCACACTTCACACTGTTGCAAGCCCCTTCCCCTCTGGCTGAGGTGACTTCCAGGGGATTTCAAGTGTTGGAACCCTCACTTCCCCTTCAATTCATTTTTCTTCCCTTTTGGGAGCAAGACTTTAAGGACTAGGAGATTCATAAGCAAATGCACATGCAGAGGAAATTAACAGCCCCCCACATTCCTGGAGAAAGGCACAAATTCAGAAGAGACCTGAGAGGACCTTAAGTTTATACCTCAGGCTGATCCTCTGGATGCCTATCACAATCAAAACCAACACAAAAACTAAAAAAACAGCAAACTTGGGGAAGAGGAAGAATCTCATTTCCAGGGTTACATAAGGTGTCGTAGACTCTGGGTCTGGAGTTCTCTCTTATCCAGCAAGAGAACAGATGCAGGATTGAAATGTGAGAGAGGCTAATGTCCAGGAGGAGATAAGAGCCCCAAGTCAGGGTCCTTGCTCCATTTTTATTAGGATCAGAAGGCTTACAAGCATGATAGGCGTGCACAAAGAGACAATGAAACTGTGAACACTAACTCATGGGAATGAGGAGAAAAGGGGTTATTGAAGATATGTGATGTTTGGGGTTTGGGTCAAGGCAAAACAAAATCCTGGCACCAGGAACAAGGTGCCACCTCTGTTTACCTAAACTGCCTAAGGGAAAAGAAAGACAGAGCATGCTACCTCAGGGTCAACAAGGCGCTCTTCTTTTGCTAATTAGCTGTGCTTTGGGCAACTTTGCCTTGCTGCAGTCTACAGCCCTGTTTACATGTTTACCTATTTTGGTCCTTCCGTCCTGTGAAAGCGGCTTTCTGCTATTGTGCTAAGTTGGGGAGCATTTCCACCCTGAATACCTAATCTTGTTTACCTCATTTTGGATGTTTCCACCCTGAGATTTCCTATTCCTATGCCTGTGTCCTATACTGGGGGCCTTTGCCCTGTTTACCTAATCTTGTTTTACCGAATCTTTGATGCATACATCCTGTGGCTTTCTATTTCTTTATGCCTTGTTAACCTCCATCGGTGCAAGCTCAGGGAATTCCTGTGCTTATTCCCCACAATAAGATTCCAGTGTCTACTTGTACACATGTACACACACACACACACACACACACACACACACACACACACAAAACCATAAGGCATATAAAGAAAGTATGGCTCTCTCAAAGGAAAAAAATAAGCCAACAAACCTATCCCTGAAAAAGACCAGATGGCAGACATACTAGACAAAGACTTTAAAGCAACTGTCTTAAAGATGCTCAAAGAACTAAAAACTGATGTGGAGAAAGCCAAGCAAATGATGTAGGGATAAAATTGAAATATTATTAAAGAGATAGAAAATCTAAAAGGAAATTTAAGAAAGGAATTCTAGAGCTGAGAATTACAATAACTGAAATGAAAATGTCACTAGAGGGATTCAAAGGTAGCTTTGAGTAGGCAGAAGAATCCATGAACTTGAAGACAGGACAGCTGAAATCATCAAATCCTAGGGATGGAAAGAAAAAAAAATGAAGAAAAGTGAAAGTGTTGCAGAGCAGCATCCACATTGTGGAAGTCTCAAAAGGAGGAGAGAAAGAGAAAGGGTCAGAGAGATTATTTGAAGAAATAATGCCTGAATACTTCTCAAATTTGATGAAAGATATGAATCCAGGAAGCTCAACCAGCTCTAAGTAAGATAAACCAAAGGGACCCATACAGACACACATAATCGAATTGTCCAAAGACTAGGACAGAGAGTATCTTGAAATTGGCAAAAGAGAAGTGACTCATCACTTAAAAAAAAGATCCCCATTAAGATTATAAGCAGATTTCTCATCAGATTCTTTGGAGGTCAGAAGGTAATGGGCTGTATTTTCAAAGTGCTGAAAAAAACCTATCAATCAAGAATCCTATATTTCAAAAGTGAAGAAGAAAGACATTCCCAGGTAAATAAAAGCTGAGGGAGTTTATCACTAGAACTTTCCTACAAGGAAATGTAATCCTGAAATTTGGAATAAAGTGACTCAAAGCCATATGAAGAAACATAGATCTTAGTAATGTTAAATATAGGGGGTAATTATAAAAGCTAGTATTATTATAATGATGGTTTGTAACTCCTGGTTTTCATGTTTTCTACATGATTTAAGAGACTGATGCATTAAGAAAAACATTTATTTTTTTTATTTTTAAAAACTGTTTTGTAAATATTTATTTGAGAGAGAGGGAGAGAGTGTGCACACAAGCAGGTGAGGAGCAGAGAGAAAGGGAGAGAAAGAATCCTAAGCAGGCTCCACACTGTCAGCACAGAGCTTGAAGTGGGGCTCAATTCCAAACCATGAGATCATGACCTGAACCGGAATCGAGAGTCAGACACTTAACCAACTGAGCCACCCAGGCACCCCCCCCCCAAAAACAATTATTTTATGTTTTTTGGACATACGATATACAAAGGTGGAATTTTGTGATGTCCATCACTGAAAAGGGTGGGGGTAGAACTACATATGAGCAAGTTTTTATATGTTATTGAAGTAAGATGGTATAAATTTAGAGTTTTATAATTTCAGGGTATTAAATGTAATCCCATGGTAACCACAACAAAAATAGTTATAGAATATATGCAAAAATAAATAAGGGAATTAAAACATTTCACTATAAAAATAATCAAATAAACACAAAAGAGACAGTAATGCAGGAAATGAGGGACAAAAAAAGCCATAATCTGTATACAAAGCAAATAGCAAAGTAACACAAGTAAGGTCCTCCTTATCAGTAATTATTTTAAATATAAATTGATTACACTCTCCAGTCAAAAAACAGAATGGCAGAATGGATTAAAAACATGATCCAACTATAGGCTGTCTATAAGGAGACTCACTTTAGATCCAGATGTTGCGGGTGAGAGAGAGTCTGTGTCATGTGGATGGAGATCTCGATCCTGGGAGTCCCCACAAGATTTACATGGGCGTCTCCACTCAGAATAATGACAGCTAGAAGGAAATTAGCACCAACCAGTTTATTAACATGAAAGTACACTCTCAAGGTGGGAGAGCTGGGCATGAGGTGGAAATGGCCTCTAGGGTGTTTTGGGATTGGGTGTTACTGGGTCTCTCCGGACCGGGAGGAGTGTGACCTACGGTGGGGTGGTCTCTAACGGGGACTGTTTCCAGTGATTTGGGAGATTCCTTCCACAGGTTGGGAGGGGGAATTTTTGACCCTACAAGGTTTGTAGAGGAGCTGTCATGGAAGCCTTCCCCCATTGGTTGGGGCTGTTCCCACAGTGCAAATGCATTATAATGAGTCTAGGGATTACCCTGGGGCAGAGGTGGAAGAGGAGAGCATGTGCTCTGCACCTGTTCTGGCTCTTGGGTCTGGCAGCCCCAAGGTCTTGGAAGCCACAAGGTCAGGATGTCGTGCCCTAGGACTTCTACTGTGTAGCTTATTTGTCACCATCCTTGCCTTCAACTCGTGTCTCTGTCATTCCCCTTCAAGGACTTGGGACTCTGCCCCAGGGTGTTTCTCCCACCACTCAGGTCTAGCTTCTACCTAACACAAAGACATAAACAGATGGAAAGTGAAACAAGAGTTGTACACCCATGTTCACAGCAGCATTGGTCACTCTAGTTAAAATGAGGGAGCAACTCAAGTATCCGTCAACAGATGAATGGAGAAGCAAAATGTGGTATATGCATATATGGAACAGTATTCAGCCTTAAATAGGAAGGGCATGTTGACATATGCTACGATATGGATGAAGCTTAAGGATACCATGCTAAGTGAAATAAGTCAGTCACATAAAGATGTATACTAGGGGCATCTGGGTGGCTCAGTGTGCTAAGCGTCCAGCTTCAGCTCAGGTCATGATCTCATGGTTCGTGAGTTCGAGCCCCACACCGGGCTCTGTGCTGACAGCATGGAGCCTGCTTCAGATCCTCTGTCTCCCTCTCTCTGTGTCTCTGCCCCACTTGTGCTCTCACTATCTCTCTCTCAAAAATATTTTTTAAAAAAGACATATGCTGTATGCTTCCACTTGTATGAAGTACTTAGAGTAGTCAAAATCATAGCGATAGAAAGTAGCATGTTAGGGTGTTATTGTTTAATGATAGAGAGTTTCAGTTTTGCAAGATGAAAACAGTTCTGGAGATGGACGGTGGTGATAGTTGCCCAATACAGACTTACTTAATATCACTGAATTGTATACTTACAAGTGGACAAGATGCTACATTTTATGATATGTGTATTCTGCCACAGTACAAAAAAAAAAAAAGAATAAGAAGGAGAAAAATTGGAAAAGAAAAGAGTAAATTTAGAGCATCTTGGCAAAAACTCATAGGGCCAGGCTTAGCAGCCCCAGAAACAAAGAAGTCGAAGAGGTGTTAAGGCCTCAGTTGAAGGGGTCATGATGTTCCTGGCCCAGCACTGCTCTCCATTCCAGCCGTTGTTAAAATTATCTTTTCTCTAACATTGCTTTGAGAGAGATTTAAGTTTAGAAAGACATGTGAGTCGTCACAAAGACCAGCTATCCAGCGGACTCTATCAATGATCAAAAGAGATACATAATCAATGTAGGAAGGGACTCCGGTGACTTCTGTGATGTCGGCCACCTTACAGCGGCTAGACCACAAAGCACTGCTCAATATTGGTGCCACCGACGGGGAACCGAGTAGTGGTGCACAGATCAACACCACAAATAAACTTAGTCCTGAAATGGAAATAGAAGCAGAATCATAAACAGACAGACAACCCAGGAGCAGAGGCAGCCAGCAGGAACGGAGCCCTGTGGCGCCGTCACGAAATCTCCACCAGCCCTCGTCTGCGCTTGCTCTGCAGAGAGTGCCCTTCTTGGACAGCATAGTTGCTCAGGTCCCCAATTCCGTCTGCGCCTTCGTGGGCCCAATACTCTAAACGGATGATTCCAGAAAGAAGCATTCTAAAGAAATATTTTTAATTTTCCATTTTTTAGAGATTCTGAATTTAGAAAACTAGCTCAACAAATCTTTTTTTTTTTTAAGAGAGGAGAGAGCGAGAAAGAGAGAGCACAAGCAGGAGAAGGAGAGAGAGAGAGAGAGAGAGAGAGAGAGAGAGAGAGAGAGAATACGAATCTCAAGTAGGCTCCATGCTGTCTGCGCAGAACCTGACTCAGGGCTCCATCTCACAAACTGTGAGACCATGACCTGGGCCAAAATCAGGAGTGGGATGCTTAACGGACTGAGCCACACAGGCACCCCACAACAGATCTTAAACACTTCAATGTTTAAAGGGAACACACAGAGACACAGGTAGGCACACAGGTGCATGGAGGAAAGGGTATCAAAGTTACAAGGTTACAGTTAGTCTGTCATTGATGGAAACTCGGGGTATTTCTTACACACTCATAATATCTCCGCTGGTCATTTCATACCAGAAATGCACACCAGAAATAGTGTTATTTTCACCAGAGACGAGGTAACTTAGAAGAAATGACCCACGTATGCGCCTCTACCAGGAACTTGAGCAAAACGGAGCAATCTGTTCATTGGCAGTGGTGTTGGTGGTGGCGGAGTTGTGTTTTGTTTTGTTTCAATCCGAGGGAGCAGCGTGCTTTTCTTTTCTTTTTCTCACATGCGATTCTATGACAGTGGCTACTGGGGAGCACAGTTCTTGCAAATGGAGGCAGGCCAAGGCATCCACTTTGCTTTCACAAATCTGGGCGTCTTTGGAACCTGATGACCAGTGGGGTCTCCCTGATGGAACCTTGCTGTGTTGTTCTCCCGTATCGCATATCAGGTTAAATAATTCTGCATGTTTTTCTTTGTGCGAAGAAAGTACGATAGACTCTAACTTGTCCACTATTATTAAAAGTTTTAAATTCACTTGGTTTTCACAACCCACCTCGTTGTTCCAGCGAGAGACTTCTGACCCCTTTTTCCTCCGTTCCTCCACCACCACCAGTGTTTCACGTGTCAGTTTCATCCTGGGATTCTCCATGATGGCTGGCTGCTGTCCTGTCCCTGACCCACAGCCACCTTTTTGTGGTCACAAGTCCTTGTTTTTGTTCCAAAATATTACAGTTGCCTGTTAATTGAATCATTCTATGAATGAATCATTCTGTGACTTTCAGTCTGGGCCGTCCCATTCACTTATTTTTAAACCAATCAGATCCAGAGAAAGGGGGAGTGGCTCTCTCTGCAGTGGTTGCTGATGCCACTGGCCTTTCCGTGGCCTCGGAGGCTCCCGTGCCTCCTGCCAGACTCAATGCCAAGGTGACACCTGTCTGCTTATGATCTCCTTTGCACCCACATGCATCCCAATGCACCACAAGGGCGCCGCTGGGCTCCAGGTGTCCTTGACATTCCAGACCCATGAAGAACCTCCAGTATTCCTCCTCCAGGTTCCTAAGGAGATGCCATCCATCTGGGCATCCGGCCATGCTCCTCCTTAGCCTGTGAAGAGCCTTCCCTCTGTCCATCTCTGTCTCTGAAACCAAACTGAGACAAAACAAAAACCGACCTGATCCCCTTCGTGGTGTTAGACTGAAAAACTTGCAGTTTGGCTCACCTGCCTCACAACTTTTTCTCATTGCCTCTGTGGCACAAAAATTAGTTCCTAAAGAAGGTTAACTCCTTTTTTTCTAATTTTTATTGATTTAGAGAGAGGGAGAGAGAGTGCAGGCAGGGGAGGGGCAGAGAGAGAGGGAAAGAGAGAATCTCAAGAACTCCTTTTTTTCTAATGTTTGTTTGTTTGTTTGTTTGTTTGTTTAGCACAAACTGGGGGAGGGGGTGCAGAAAGCGAGGGAGAAAGAGAATCCCAAACTGACTCCATGCTGTCAGCTCAGATCCTACTGATGCAGGGCTCCATCTCATGAACCTGAGTCAAAATCAAGAGTCGGATGCGTAACCGACTGAGCCACCCAGGCACCTGAGGATTAACTCCTTTTACCTCCAAAGAAACCTCAGACCTCAGAGACCCAAAAGCTTGACTGGGGGGCAGAAGAGGGAGCACCTCTTATTTATTGGTAGCAGCAAAGGCTTCTTAGCTCTTTCTAATGTTTAGAAACTTAGGGAACAAAAAAAATATGTGACACTGAATAATTATAGGCAAAAGCCACCTTGTGCTGTAATGCTCAGAATTTCAGCAGAAGTTCAGAGAAACAGAGTTTTATTGTCAACAGAAAGACTACACGTTTCTCCAAACTTCATTCTTTCTATTCTGAAACCTTCCTTCTTGCAGTACCAGAATTCTCTTTGTAAGATATCAACTTGGTCTTGGAGCTCCCCTAACCTATAGAACAAAATCTGAATGCTGACTTCCCATGTCAGTTCCTCCATGGTAACCCCAGTGCAGTCTCCCTTCCCTGGACTTCTGTTATTAGCCTGCCACACAAGGTCACTTATGGCTGTAATTATTCTATGCTCCTGTTTTCTCTTTTCCCCACCCAATTAGCCTCCAAGTTTCGGAACACACGCACGTGCACACACACACACACACACACACACACACACACACAGAGCTATTCTTGCTATGCAAATTTCACATGATGACAGGATTCAAGTTCTAGTATGAGAAGACATCTTTTCTCAGAAGCATAATCGAAGGCTAAAACAATTGTATGCCCTTTAGAGAATTAACAAACTTTGTTCAGAGGTTTTCCCCTCTATGGAATGATTTTACTTGATTTGTCTCTCCACTTGGATGGTCAAAAATTTAGACTAAAATGTATCCCTCCACATAGACTAAGAAATAGATATATGAAAAATCTCCAATTGTCCAGTGAAATGTCAGTGAACTGTATTGGAAATATTAGAAATAAAATCATTCCAACGGGTTTCCTTGACAGGTTGTGGTAGGTAATATATGGCGGTGACTCCTATCATTCTCCATGGAATGGAAAACAGTGTTTATACAGCGTCGTGGGGCAAGCGGGGGAGGCTGCTCTGGGAGGAAGCAGTTGCCTGTGTCACCTGAATGTTAGGGGGACACCTTGTATTTCATTCACGGCTCTTGGATTTGGAAAGCATGCAAAATGAAACACACCTTCAAATTTATCTGAGATAACTTTTTAACTGACAGTAACAACAAAAACTGGAAAATGCTGCAGCCGAATCTTCTCTCTCTTTTCATTTTTGCTTTCAACCTCAGTGATGTTCAAGGTCACAAACAGTCTTCCATACTCCGTCAGGAGCGTGAATGCCCCTGTATGCCCAGTGATTGAAATAGCTTTCTGTTCCCTTCCTCCATCACTTCCCTTAGGAAGAAAAATTTTAAGCCATCCCCCCATTCATCCATCTTCTCACATCTGTGGAACTCAGATTTGCCTTACGATATAATCTCTGGGGGTTAATGACCTGATGAAGCCCCGGTATGCTGAGCTCAGCAAAAGGAAAATCTTAGCCAGAGCCGAGTGTGATTTAATGATAAATACATACAGCAAGTTGCTCAGAGAACTGCCCATGCACAAAGGATCTTCTCCTAACTATTTTAGATATTGTCTTTAGAAAATAAATATGCTACGCTTGGGGGTTTTCAGGCAAACCATTTTTGTCAGATACTTCTCAGCTACCATCAAGTGAACGAAGACATTTTCCTATTTCAGTAATTTAGACATCAGCATTTTTTTTGGCCCAAGCTAAAATAAGCCACCTAAACATAGGATAAGAGCAGATACCAAAATGATATGGGCCTGTGTTTTATTTATTAATGCCTGGAATGGAGATGCCATTGCCTTCTCCCATGAGTTCCCTTTCCTTACCCCAGGCACCTCGCACTGGAGGATTAAACAGCAGAAGAGGCTATCCTTTAGGGACATGTATGGAGGAAAACTATTTCAAATGGCTTTCGGGAGCTAGCTAAATATGTCTAATTGGGGGATAGGAGACAAGGAAGGGATTTTAATTTGGACACGTGCCAATTCCATCTGAAAAATTTAAGAACAGCCAACTTTGCTACAGGCACTCATTTACTTAGTTCCAGAAGTAAATTAATGGAACAGAATTGGAAGCTGCAGGTGGGATGAATTAATGTCTTGCAGGGTTATTGGTAATGCCTAAAATGCTTTGTAAACTAAAAGTACTCCATAAAGATGTCATTATAAGTACCTCTATCATTGAGAGCAGCAAGATTAATAATGATGAAGCAAATTAAGGAAGCAAAGTTGGATTTTATTTTCTTTGTTTTTCACACAAAGGGGAATGTGTCAAATTAGTAAGTGTTATATGGTAGAACCAGACAATAAATCCCATCAGAGAGACAGGTGGATCATTGGGTTACCAGAGTTCCAAGGACACCTAGTTATACATCATTTGTAAAGCCTCTCTCCCTTGCTTTGAGTGTTTCTCTTTGTTTTATAAGGGCCCGAACTCGGAAGTTACGTACACGATCATGCTGTCCATATGTTTGTGGTTTGACTCTGACTTGTTAAATAGTTCAGGCCCCAACGTAGTTCCCATCAAGGTATTTTTGATGTGATGTTCGAATACCATATGTTTTCTTGACTTCAAGAACCACTGACAGCTCACATCTACAGAGTCCCACATCCTCAGTACTCCTCGTATTTTACATACTTTACACACTTTTACTCATTTAATCTTTGCAACAGCCTTGTGAGATAGGTACCATTAGTGTTCTTGCTGTACAGGTTTAAAAAGCCTAGGCTTACAGTCATGGACTAACTTGCCCAGAAATTCTATCCCACATCCATCAGAAAGTCCGTGCACTCACCATGAGGGAAAAACTGTTCTCTGTATGGGTTCAGTGACCCATGCCCAACAGAGCAGTGACCCAACAGAGAATTTTCAGTGATGAGAAACAGACAATAATGCATTAATGTGGCCTCTTGTGTTCTCGGTTTTTCTCCCCTGTTCCTACCATCGCCTCTCCCCTCGTCTTCCATTTTGGCCTCATTTCAATTCTTCCCTTGACTTTTTTCTCCCAAAGGCAAATATGCCATGCGAGACCTCGTCCACAGGCTTCCAGGTGGGAACAACAGCAACAACACAGCGAGCAAGGCCATGTCAGATGACACGGTCACAGCCGTCTGCTGCACCCTGCACGAAGTGATCACCAAGAACATGGAGAACGCCAAGGCCTTACGGGATGCGGGCGGCATCGAGAAGTTGGTTGGCATCTCCAAAAGCAAAGGAGATAAGTAAGTCGGACGGTGACTTCATATCACTGTGGAATGGGTATTGGTAGAATTGGTTCTAAGTATACGCAGCATCCATTGGTCATGGGTAACATTGTTGAATGTCATTGGATATTCAAGAGGAGGGAAATAGCAAATGGTTTCCAGGCTTCCCACCCATGGTGAAAGCTGATTTTAACTGGTAGTCTTGGTGACTGCCATGATACTGGAGAGATACATTTGACAATCCAGCATGCATACACTAGGAAAGACAACCCGCTTAACCTGAGTATATGAAAGTGTTTTGTGGTTGCTGTTCCTTTGTGGTTGCAGGCCCGGGTGTTCATGATGGATCCACATCCTCGTGCCCTTTCCCTCATCAGCTGTACGGAGCAAGCCATGCAAGGAGGGTGAGGGAGCACACAGTGGGGAGCCCAAGAGCTCATTGCTGACCTGCCATCCTTCCATGCTAGCCATGCGTTTGAGGCAAATAGTTTAGTTTAACAAGTCACTGTGCCTGTCCTTTCCAGTCTAAAACTGAGGAAGGGGCTGCCCTAACATCCAAGAAGTGATAATCAAGTCTTAAAGCATGAATAGAAATTTTGCAGAGGGGATGGTGGTAAGGAAGGACTTCTACACTAGTGGAATAAAGAAAGATAAGGCTCTGTGTCTGACGAGCTGCACTTCCAGGAAATGGAAATGTCCCCCATTTGATTTAAGAATCAATGGTATCTTGCTGCATGCAACCAAAACATATCTTCAGAAGCCTGGGTGTCAGTCTATCAGCAAGCTGTCAGTGTTACAGAAACATTCACAAACCTTAATTAAATTTTGCCTCCTAGAAATCCCTCAATGTAATCAATGAGATTAAGAGGGTAAACCTTTTGTTACCCAAGGTCTACTTCTTGACTTTCCACTCCCTGCCTCCCCCCATTTCTTCACAGCTAAACGCTAAATAATTTTTCTTCCATGATTAAGGGCTGTGAAGGATGTACTTTGAGACTATTTGGAAATTCTCTCTCATTATTTCATTTGATTCAGGATATTACCATTGTATAATAAAAAGTCTCTGGTTTCTGGTTAAGACCTTCAAAGAGGTTCAGTCAACAACTTAGTATTAGGATTTGAATACTTTTTTATATCAAGTAGAGAGGCCCCACTGGACTCATGCAGTAATGGTGCCATATAGATAGTTGGCTTGAATTGTATGTTATTATATTGTACTTAAAATAGGTTGCTCTTCTACATAAACACGAAACCACATGGTTTTCTTCTTCATAGAGCTTCCGTAGAACTTTGGGATCTCTAATTGAAATGCTTACCCGTTTTGAACATTAAGAGCTTAATATGTCAATGCTTTTTTAAGCAAACACGCACACACACACACACACACACACACACACAGACACACACACACACACACACAATAATACCATAGTCCACAAAACATTCTGACCTATTTGTGCATATTCATGAGATGTTCAAAGATTTTTTTTTCTCTGAAATGTAAGAATAGGGAGTTTGAGGGTGGTCTGGCGTGTGTTAATTTCTTCCAATTGTGTGAACATCCTTACTGTAGCATACATCACTAAATGGGCCTTAAAGAGAAGAGGTGTTTTTATCAGTCCTATGGTCAAATAAAACTACTTGGTGAAACTAACCTAAAAATCACTTCAGGAAACCATCCATGAAAGAGTGTGTATCCACAATGCCAATCCAGAAAATGGTCCTGATAGGTCTTGTCCAATCTTGATTATTGTTAATGGGAAGTTTCTTTCACTATAGATGATCTCATAACTGTCCTTTGACTTGACTGAAAATTGCTTTTAAGAAAGTCATGTGTTTCATTTCATTGGCCCTTGCCCTTTTTTTTCCAAAGCTAATAGTCGAGATTTACACACGAGTTGAATAATCAGTACTGAACTGGGTTGAGTCAGGCATCTTCCCTACTTTCCTGCTTATCTCAGCCGTCTTTCCATGTGATTTACCTCTTTTTTATATAATGACTAATTTGGGGATCAAAACAAGGTTTTTATAACTGCAGATAGCCTCATCTCCCACCTACACTTGAATTTGGTTACTGCTTTTCACCGCCCTTAAAAGGAATCCAGAAGAACTGTTCTGAATCTTAACACTAAACTCACCACTTATCACTCGATTCTGTTATGACATTAGGCGCTGAGATTCCCAAGGCCTTCGACAAGTTTTAACAAAATAGAAATTCTTTATTGAAAGGAGAGTTTTTTAAATTGGGGATTAATCATTGAAAAATAGAGGGAGAGCAGTTTGCTCTGGTTAATTTGTACAGATCTGCCCTCCCTAAAATGTCCTTAAAAATTATTAACAGAAATAAGTTTAATTCAAACCTGATTTGTAAATTCCAGATAGCATAAGGCACAGGTGGAAAAACATGCCTCTCTACGACTCTGTATTTATGTGTTTTATTTCTAAATATACAGAAATTTAAAGTATGCCACGCCTTTAATGAGTCGGACTGGTGAGTTGCCAGTCATAGTCTGTTTGAACTGTACAACTCATTGTGTTTTGCTAATACAACCACCAACACTGGGGTTCTGGGGTCCTGCGGCTTTGGGTAGCTGTGCTCAACACCCACGATGAATTGCACCAACGGTGCAGTCACCCCTCATTTGACAACGTTGGTGAAGATCAGGTGTGGTATAATCATCAATGACTCTTATAGGAATCTTATACTTACTATTTTCAAGTCTGGATAACTTAAATTATTCTTTTCACGTCATTTTAAACACCCATTATGGACATCCTGTCACATCTATCTCTTTCAAAAGTACATTTGGGTTTTTTTTTCTAAATTTAACAATTATATAGGAAATAGGGTTGACTGTGTCACTGCATTTTGTCATGAGACAGAAAAGCCATTAACAGTCTCAACCGTTACTTGTCAGTAAGGAACTGTGTATTGCGGCTTAGGTTATAATCACTTGTCACATTAGAAACACTCAATTGTTCAGTCCTTCAATCAATAGTTATAGTCTTTCAAGTAGAAGTTGCTATGGTATCAGTCTAGTGATGGGTCAAAATTAAAGTATAAAAAAAAAAAAGCAATGTGTCTTTGACCGTCGCATGTTATGACCCTGTGATGTGTTGGCATTTTAATTGAAAGGTTAAAACCTGCTATTTATTACACATTTGTAGCCTTTTTCTATTTTGTACCCAAGCAAGAAGGAGAAACAAAAAAATTACACTGTTTCTGAATAATTTTTGCATGCTGTGTCTCGACTACCTTACCAGTATCTGAATATTAATGCATGTTCCTCAAGAGTTGCTTAACTGTTGTCATGGACAAATATCTAGCTAACAATGATAAAATACAGCAACACATAACATTTAACCTTTGATTGATTATATATATATATATATATATATATATATATATATAACCTGAATTGATTATATAAGGTTGACACACACCTGTACCTGTATCCATGAAAAGCTCTAAATTCTCTGTCTTTAAATCAAAGGAACCTAATATTACATGTAGCGCATGACACTAACAAAAATTCTGAGATCATTTAGCAACCATGCATTTAGTAAAGGAAAATATGTGTGTTACGTATATACGTTTCATCTTTCATAGTGAAAAAAATTGAATTTATGAGAACTCTACTTTTTTTTCTTTTGAAAACGCATGATATAACCAGTGTTTTCAAACACAGCCAAAATTGTATTTCATCTCCGTGATAAAAATAGTAAGCATGGCTGTTACTGTCACCAGTAAGCAAGTGGATGAAGGAACCTTCAACTTACTTGGTCTAAATCGCAAACTTAAAGACCCAGGAAAATAGCAGACATTTAACTGACCATGTATTAACATCCCATAATTCCATCACAAAATGCATGTCCTCACAACCTCCACTTACTCCGGCTCTCCTATCCAACCTCAACCTCATCCCATCTAACCATCTGCTCACTTTCTATTTATTTCAAAAGCCATTTTATTTCAAAGGCATTTTTGGTCCCAACTCAGATTTTCTCTTCTGGGAATCTTTGGGCCACTGCCCCACTGGTCAGCTTCAGGTGGGTTCACCTCGGAGTCCTCATGAATGGCTATGTCCTGCCCGACTCCAGGAGTCACCATACACATAGACCAGGGGTCAGCAATCTACAGGCCAGGGGCCACATCCCACCTGCTTTTGCACTGCCTGCTTTTGTAAATAACATTTTATTGGAACGCAGCCACATCCACTCGCTGATGTATTATTTATGACTCCTCTAGCGGTACAGTCACAGGGCTCAGTAGCTGTGATCGAGACCATATGGCCCTCCGAGTGGCGTATATTTATTATCTGACCCTTTATAGAAAAATGCGCCAGCCCCTGAGACAGGCCACAGTGGCACTAACAGCCACTAGAGGGTGCAGCTGTTTATGGAATTGGCCATTAGAATAAAGTATCTACAGGTAATTAATTAATAGCTTCCGCCACCACCAGCCAAAATAACTTCCAAGAATGTGATCACATTAAAGCAACACAGATTTATTGACCTCGTGTCTGTTTGGAGACACAGGTTGGCACCGACCCAAAAGTCGAAATATTTAGCTGTTGTGTGTTTCATAACGATTTTAAAGCCATGACTCAAAAAAAAAAAATGATCTGCAGGATGGAACTTTAATTGTACACAGGGCTTTACTTCTAGATGCTTATGCCTTCCTGTGTATACATGTGAGAGAGCATGCACACACATCTTCCTTCGCTGCCGGTCCCTTGTGCGTGGTACCATCGGCAAATGGAGAGCAGCTCCCTGTAATCACGTAAGCATGCGGAACCAACACTATACATGCTCTCAAGCTTCAGCTGAGAAAATGAAAATATTTTTTTTCTTCTTGCTGCTACACAGATATTACACAACACTGCCGTTAAAACTCCCAAATCTGGCCCTTCCCGATCGGTGTGTTTCTCTTCTTTCTTTTCCACTTTAGTGTTTTTAGTCAAACACTAAATTTGCATTCAGACTCAAGGCTCTGCTCTTCCTTTTGCATTTTGAAAATTCTTTGCCAAGCTGACTGTGTTCCTATCTCTTGCCCTCATGGGTGTGCCGATGAGAGGAAGGTTCGAGACTGGTGGACCATCCCTTGCACTCCCAGGGGTGGGAGGGAAAGAGCCGGGAGGCCATACGGATGTGGTTTTTTTCTGTAAACGCTGGATCCTGATGAGTCAGCGTCAGTCTGAAACCCAGCTGCCCCACTTTTACCATCTTACGTGTCTTCTCTCTATCAGACACTCTCCCAAAGTGGTCAAGGCCGCGTCTCAGGTCCTAAACAGCATGTGGCAGTACCGAGATCTGAGGAGTCTCTACAAAAAGGTAAGATTTGCTTTACCTTCTTGGTCCCTGGTTCACACAGACCCTGAGCCCAAAGACAAACTATCTGGTCACAACCACGTACATTATAGACATGGAAAGTGCTTGTCCAACAGTCCGAGTGACGGAAACACAACTAAAAGGCAGGACAGTCAATGAGGAAGCAGGAGAGAAGGGTCAGCAAGTGTCCCCGAATATACATTAAGATCCAAGAACCTTCTGGATTAGACAGACCCATGTGCATAGGGTCTTACCCTAGATTGTCTCACGGAAATGAAAGTAACTGTTTTCCCGAGCTTCCATATTGTACAATAGACTAAAAATTAAAGAACTGAACGATTTTGCAAAAAAAAAAAAAAAAAAAGAAAGAAAGAAAAAACAGGCATCAACAATAATGGTGGAGAGAAGACAGAAAAAAAAATGTAAAAAGCAATTCAGGAAGCCAAGAAGTGTCACAGCCCAAGAGCAACGAGGAGAAGACCCTACAGCCTGCCCTGTGTGCCTCACCCAACCGTCCCTGAGTTACCACCCATCAGGAAAGGCCTGATGTTCCTAATGACGGGTGCACATCAGGAGGCAGAGGCTAGGCATTTGTCCCGCACACTCTCAGGAGGCAGGAGGGAGTTTGTATCATACATGTCGCAAGGGTGTTCATCCCCAAAATGGTTTCAAGTGTAAAATCATAAGGGAAAAATGTCACATCTAGAAATTTTGCTCTGTATGTCATTTCCAAGTGATGGTAAATAAAGGGTGTATAACTTTTCCTTTTAGGGTTAGAAGGGGAGAATGTTTTAACAATGTGTCTCAGAAGTTGTTTCTGTTGTTCTTGGACCAGCAAATGTGGATAGCTTAAAGGATTGATGATCCCGTGATAGATTTGAGTGGATGGACAGGGAAGAGACCATCGTTAATCCGCAGGGAGAATAGTGTAGGCATGGATCTCCGTAGGGATTCAGAAAGCTTAAACAGGACTGGGGTGGGGGGCATGGGCTTCCTCAACAACTGCTGAGAGTACCTCCTTACACCCTCTGGCCACAGGCATGAGAAGGAGGAGGAGCCAACGTCACTGCTGCCTTCATCCCCTAGCCTGCCATTCTTGGGTTGGGAATGTGGGGCCGCGGCAAGAGGTCACATCACAGAGAGCAAGACCCATCTTGCCAGAGGGAAATTTTTCTAAGCCAGTGGGAAAAGAGTAAATATTTAATAACTGGTTCTGCTAAGTTGGAGCCTGTGTGTAGACTTACCCCAAGGTCTGTCTATCTCCCTTATGCTCTCATTACTTTGCACTTCGAGTTTACAAAGTTTAGCCTATATATTTCTCTTTCAAGATTTTCCTATTTGCTAAGAGCAAGTGTGTTTAAGTTGAAACCGAGATGGCAAAACGCAGTGTTAGGGGAGTGTTGTAGATTAATTATATTCTTTTCTAAATATTTGGCACGTCAGCGTAAGCCCTTCTCTCAAATGTTTGGGGTTACGTTTTGTTTTGCTTGAAATTCACATCCCAGAATCCCTACTTCGTTCCTTCCTGGACTCCTCCAGAAGCCAAATGAATTCTCTCCCAGGGCAGGATCCTTCAGCTGAACAGGCAGCTTGGCATGAAGAACACGCTATCAATTAGAAGGGAGCTGGTCGTTCTGAATCGGTGGCTCCGGAAGCTCGATGAAATATTACTGCCTCAAATAAACTCCACTTTCCCTTGGATCCTGAACATTTGTTTGCTGAAATACACCTTCCCCTACTTATGTGCATCGAAGGGGAACTGCTTTTAGAGACTCTACAAGTTATTTGTTGAATACTAGTACAACTTGGCCATCTTAGTTTCTTTCTGTGTCGGTAGTACAGTCCAGAAAGTGTAATTGTCTTTTAATTTTCATGAAGGAGAAAAATGTGTTGACAGGAATTTAATGGAGCTAAGAATCAAGAGCTAAAGATGATTTAAAATGTGTTTCGTGTGAGGACATTCAAGGAGGATGAGCTGGAGAAACGGATGCCAATGTTTTCAGTTGACCCGTGGTGATGTTTTCAGTTGACCCATGATTTAAAAAGGTGGAGAAAGAGCCGTTCTTAATAATTTCCAAATTATGCGGTTGTGAAATGAAATGAGGACCTTTATGCTCAATATCATAATAGCAGAGCTCACCGTTCACAAAAGCTTTTCTTTTTGAAAACTCCTTTGGTGAGAAGACCAGATTCATTCATGCTTGTGAATTGTTTTTAATCAGTGGGGAAATAGATTTCCTTTTTGTTCTTCCTTGACAATTTGCATATCATTGAAAAAATGTCTGATCCGTATCTTTTAATTCTCCACGCTTCAAATCTGTTTATTAAACATCTATCGTAGGCTTAAAGGAAGAAGAGTTTCAGAGAAAACATAAGACATGGGAAGTAGCTAATGTGGGTAAAAATGAAATATGGAATGGGGCACCTGGGTGGCTCAGTCGGTTGAGCGTCCCGCTTCGGCTCAGGTCATGATCTCACAGTTTGTGGGTTCGAGCCCCACATTGGGCTCTGGGCTGATGGCTCAGAGCCTGGAGCCTGCTTCGGATTCTGCGTCTCCCTCTCTCTCTGCCCCTCCCCGGCTCATGCTCTATCTCTGTCTCTCAAAAGTAAATAAACGTTAAAAAAATTTTTTAATGAAATATGGAATAATTACTAGTAACTTCAATAGTTTCAGAGATACGTACTACAAATTTACTGGATGAACTAGGGCTAAGAAAAGTACAGAGCAAAATCTTGAAGAATTCATGGAGTTTGCATAAATCAGGAGGTAAGACATAGAGGCATTACGCGCAAGAGGAAAACATGAGTAGAAAGAGAGAAATGGAAATGGCATATCTATCAGACAGAATTAAAGGTCCATCTGTCACTGGCTAATTTCCTCCCAGGGCTCAGACACAGAGGCCAGGGTCTCATTTCATTAGCTCAATGACTTTATTTTACATAGAGAGACACATTTAATACATCAGAATATTCTTCTGGCTGGGTGTGTTATTGACCAATACAAAATTATGTTTGGTCCCTGACACATTGTGAGCCAAAACATATTTGTATTATCTGAACCTTCAACTTCAGTGAGGCCTGGACTTTTTTTGCCTAAAGGAAAATCAACAATTGTAAAAGGATTTTATCACATGCCTCATACACCGTCTTTTTTCTTTCTTTTTTTTTTTTAACCAGTCCTTAAGTTTGGATAACCACAAACAGAACTTTAAAACCTCTTTATCCGCTGTATCATCACAGAGGCTGTTTGGTATTGGAAAAGAAGATGAACCCTTGATATAGGCATGAAGGACAAACTGGAGGTCAATGATTCTGGACTTCTTCAAACCTCGGTACTTTAGGAAATTGAGGTCACTGACATAATGGGGTGCTTATGTTTGACCCTGGTAAGGACCATCGGGACAGCTGGTTTTAGAAGAAAGGAGACAAAATTGGGGTGGTGGGGAGACATAGAGTTATACGATTACAGAAATCATTGTTTGCAGACCCTTATATAATGCCTTCATGGTCTGTACGGCATCTCCCAGACCTAGTTATACCGGTTGGGATGCAGGCTATGCTGTTCTAACAGAAAGACTTAAAAGGCAGGTGGCCCAGGGCCAGCAGGTGATTCCAGGAGCCATCTTGTCGCTGTACTTTGCCTTGTTGTCCTTGCCTTTGTAGGCAAAGTTCCCTAGCTCGGCCGTCTCTCATTCCAGCACACAGGAAGAGAGAGAGGGGAAGTGAGGACCAGTGAGGTCCTTGTAAGCAAGGATACAAAAAGTGCTGAACTCCTGCTCACATCCCCGCACCAAGAACTCAGTCGCATGGCCGCACCCAGCTACGAGGCAGGATGGGAAAAGCGAGCAGCCGTGATCCTCGCTAAACTTTACGGCGGGAGGAAGGTGGTTATTTTACTAGAAGAAGAAAGGCAGTAAAAGCTCCAGTAGTCATTTCCCTGTGTTCAAATACATTTAATATCAATTGCATTCACTGTCTAATGAGGCATATTATTCCATTTTAGGGTAGCTGTGGTTATTCAGAACTTCTTACTTGCATTAAGTAAGAATCTCTTGATCAGCAACTTCTGCCCTCCAGTGCCATTCTGAAAAGTCTAATTTTTCTTCTCTACGATAGCCTTCCTGTTTTTGAAGCTAGTCATTCCATCTCCACGAGATCATGCCTTCCCAGGCCAGACATGCTCAGTTCTAATATATCAGCATTTCCATGACCTTCGCACGACTCTCTCTTTTTCCTACATGAGTGCAAGTTTGTCAGGATCCTTTCTGTAAGGGGGCACCCCCAAATGAGAATATTCCTCCAAATTTAGTTAAAACGGAAGAAAGAGAGTGAGACTGGGCTTCCCTGGTGCTGGCACTCACCTGCCCATAAGGTTCAAGAGCAAGTGAGTGCCGGGGAGGCTCATCCTTCCACCTGGTGAAGTACAAAGAGCACAAGGCTTAGAATCACATGGCCAGAGATCCAAGGAGCGGCTTGCCCCTCACTAGCAGCGTGACATGGCAAGTGCCTTGAGACCTCCCTGCCTATTAGGTAGGAATTGACTTTGGGCAGCCCTGTGGTGCCTTCCTGCAGACGGACAGCGCACAGACCTTCAGTTCACCAGGTCTCACTGTCAATGCTCACAGGTGTGCTGGTGTGGTCTTATAGCCTTTATCTGAAACTGGTCACCAGCCATTACTAATGCGGAGTCTCCAGAGAAGTGAATAACCTCTTAAAATGGTCTGTGGCAATTCTACCTGGTGGAATGCTCTCTCTAGGCATCCGGACATGTCCTCAGGGCCCTACAGGTTTGGGAGGCCGGGGCTTCTTGATACTTGCCTTCTGCTTTGTGTTCCAGTCTGGCGTCAAAAGACCCATCACATCCTTTGATGGAGACATCGGGCATCTCTCTGTTAGTCCCACCCCGCCCCTTGGTTTTCTCAACCGTGCGGTAAACACAGATACACATGCCTGGTAGGATCACTGATTGTGCCCAATGGGACAGTAATCATCAAAGAGCTTTGTAAACTGGAAAGTCATATGCCCATGGGAGTTCTAAAATTGTTCATTGTTCATGCCATTTGGCTGACAAATGCTCTCTGCCATTCTGTTCACAGGCAGCTGGATGTTTGGATCCAAGGGTTTCATTTGGCCATCACCATCATCATCATGATCATTATTGGCTTCTACATTTTCATAGCTCTCTTCCTCCTTGGTTTCCCTACCCTCTCTCCTCCTGGCCCCTAGATGCCTCTCTGGTGCCCCAGCTTGCACTCTAAGGGTATAAGTAAACCAGGTTACACAGGGCTTTACAGGGAGGCCATTAATGACAATGTAAGTTGCCATGGTTTTAGAAGGGAAGTGAAGGCTGTTATTTTATTTAGTGCCAACCCGTGTGTGTGCAGGTCACATGTACTGAAGACTAACATTACATAGAGGATGGTGGAATCTAGGACGGCAAAAAGAAGACATGAGTTCAAGCCCTGACTTAGTAAATAGCATGCCACGTTTCCCTGATAAGGGGCCCTGCTGTGATCCTGTGTGTTTTTCAGTCTGAAAATGATGTCGTAAAACAGCATCACTCACAGAAATATTCTTCTGGTGACTCCTATGACATCACTGTCCCCTAAGTCACCTCAAGTTGTCTGATTGCTGCTTCTTCATCATTCTTGGGCTCATCTTCTTGTTCATGCTTGAATGTGATGTCCCCCGGGTGTGTGTCTAGATCTTTCTTTCTTTTTTTTTTAATTTATTTGAAACAAATTTTTTCAGTGTTTATTTATTTTTGAGAGACAGAGAGAGACAGAGCATGAGCAGGGGAGGGGCAGAGAGAGAGAGGGAGACACAGAATCCGAAGCAAGCTCCAGGCTCTAAGCCATCAGCACAGAGCCTGACGCGGGCCTTGAACTCATGAACAGCGAGATCATGGCCTGAGCCGAAGTCGGACACTTAACCGCTGAGCCACCCAGGCACCCCTGTGTCTAGATCTTTCTTATCTCATGCACAGCCTCTTCCTGGTCTCTGGACTCTTTCCTGGGCTTCAGTTACCGCCCACATGTAGGGCTCTTCCGAGTCTGTCTGTCTGTACATCTGGCCACCTGCCAGATAACCAACTCAGATGCCTCAAACAAAACTGGATCTCAAACTGACCTACCCTCCTGGGTTTGACTCCTCGTCCTACAACCTCCCTCACCTAAGCCCATACCCAGGAACCATCGCTGGCTCTCTCCTCTCCTTCACTTGTCTGCATCCATCCCACCACAAAGCCCCACGCTTCTGCTTCCGTCTGCTTCTTCCTATGGTCATGACCGTGAGACAGCTGGCTTCTTTCTTCTGGATGATTGCCACAGACCTGTAACTGGGTTCTCCACCCTCAGGCTGCCTCTTCTCCAGGCCATTCTCCAAAGGGCAAGCAGGGCAGACTTTCTAGAAAGCAACTTTGACTAAGTGACTCTTGGGAGCCATACCTTCCAGTGGCTCCCATTGCCTCAGGATGGAGTCCAAACATCTTAGTTCAGGCGTCGAGACCTTTTAGGAGCAGCCTCAGCCTAGCTCCCCAGCTCACCCCTGGCCTTCTGCCTACATGTAGCCACCAGCTATACTGAACTCCTGTGTCCCCAGGTCATTTTCCCTCCTTCTCTCCCCACCCTCCAAAGCCCTTCCACAGTCCATGCCCCACCACCCCACTTGCCCACCTAATCTTCTTCATTTGTCCTACATTTTCTATATCACCTACCCTGAAAATCATCCTTCTGACCTCCTCCAGGGCTGAATTAAGGCCATTCCTTATAATTTCAAATAACTGGAAGGTATTTCCATTTGAATGAATAAAATTTTTTTAATTCAAACTTCTAAGCATTATGAATAGTTTGAGCTTACAGCTAAAAAGGTTGCAGCAGAAGGTGCCATAATATTTAATATCTAAAAAGAATTTTTTGTACTTTTAAAAAAAATGTTTATTTTGAGAGAGAGAAAGAGAGAGAGAAAGCACGAGTGGGGAAGGGGAGAGGGAGAGGGAGGAGGAGAATCCCAAGCAGGCTCCACACTGTCAGTGCAGAGCCCAGCACAGGGCTCAGTCCCACAAACCATGAGATCATGACCTGAGCTGAAACCAAGAGTTGGATGTTTAACCAACTGAGCCACCCAGGTGCCCCAGATTTATTTGTACTTTTATAGAAAACAATTTTCTTGCTGGGTTCAAATATTAATTGCGGGAGGATTTGCATTGTGAACTTATATCACAAGTCATTTCTTAATAGAAATGGCAATGAAACTTGCCTCTGACTCTAGTACAATTAAAATATCAACCCCTGGGGCGCCTGGGTGGCTCAGTTGATTAAGCGTCTGACTTCGGCTCAGGTCATGATCTCACGGTTCATGGGTTCAAGCCCCGCATCGGACTCTGTGCTGACAGCTCAGAGCCTGGAGCTTGCTTCAGATTCCGTGTCTCCTTCTCTCTCTCTCTGCCCCTCCTCGGCTCGTGCTCTCTCTCTCTCTCTCTCTCTCTCTCAAAAATAAATAAACATTAAAAAAAACTACCAAGGGGCGCCTGGGTGGCGCAGTCGGTTAAGCGTCCGACTTCAGCCAGGTCACGATCTCGCGGTTCGTGAGTTCGAGCCCTGCGTCAGGCTCTGGGCTGATGGCTCAGAGCCTGGAGCCTGTTTCCGATTCTGTGTCTCCCTCTCTCTCTGCCCCTCCCCCGTTCATGCTCTGTCTCTCTCTGTCCCAAAAATAAATAAACATTGAAAAAAAAAATACCAACTCCTAAAGAGCAGAATCCTGAATTACATGCAAAATGAGCAAACACTGCCCGAAAGAGGCTGCACTACTATGTGCTAGAAAATCGGAAGGAAGAAAATGAATAAATCCAGTCTATCCCTCGGGCAAAAATAAAGCAGATGGCTCCACTTTTTTTAAACTTGAGGTTCTTAGTTTACTTGAACTACTTTGATTACTCTGTTCTCCAAACTTCTAGATTTCCCCTCTTGGCTGCCAGTGTCTGAAGGCTTTGTATGCAACCCTCGGCTTAATGACATGGAAAATTGGCATTTATCTCCTTCCTAGCCAGTACAGATCATTGTTTTATTGGTCTTCATGAGGCGTTAGGTCCAAGACCAATGTGCTGGATCTTCCTGAACACAAATTCAGTAACAGGATTGGGTTTTAAAATGTCCATGGCCTGTTTTGCCTTAAAGTGTTCTGTACCCAGCAGTCACTGAAAATGTAGGCTTGCTTATCGCTGGGACTCAGATGTGGACCAGATTTAGCACATTGTTTTTAGGCTTTGGATCCAAATCTTTCTTCCATCATAGTTAAACGGTTCTACGTTAGTATTCAGTCAGTAAAGGTGCAAACGAGGTCATCACGCTCGCGCTCACGTTAGGGCAAAATGACCTCTTAATAAGGGATTCCAAGGAGCGAGCCTGAAGGTTTCACTGGCTGGTGTTGTTCCCCCCCCTTCTTTGCGGTTGGCCCCTCGGTCAGGTTGCCGGCCAGGAGGTTCCCTGCCACCTGCCACGGCATCTGTCTTGCGCGGGACTCATCCTAGATCTCCAGCTCAGCACCGCGGCTCTTTGTTATTTCTGTCTCTCTGTACCTCCAGGCCACGTGCTGGTCTCTGGGTCTCAGTGGCACTCAGCTGGTAAGGCCACTGTGCCCCACAAAGACGACCCCAGAGGGTTCCAAGAAAAGCTTCACTGGCAACCTGCAGTCACCCCAGGCCATCGTGTGATGCCAGGGGGACCCTCCTCGGGTGATCACTCAATGAGAAATCATGGCCCTCCAGGCACAGTGGGCCCGCTCCGTCTTCTGAGGCACAGATATATCCTGAGATGGAGCAGACGTTGCAGGAAGGCTCAAGGGCACCACAGCGAAAATGCCTCTGAGTATCAGGTGCAGAAAGAAAAGGATCAGGAATGAGGGAAATGTACCTCTGTTCTTGCATTGCTTTGTTTCTGCCTGGACTTCCTGCTTAGAAAACACGCTGGGCTCTTAAAACAGACTGTGGAAAGGGAGAGAACAGTCCCTATTGTCAAGGAGGGGGTCACAGTGTTTAGCTTATGATACTGAGCCTTATTAGTTTGCTCTAAGAAATTCAAAGGGCTCCAGAGAGAACAGCATCCACTCAACCTGTCCATGAGTGAATTAAAATCCCTGGTCCATAAATGCAGGAGTCAAATCAAAGCCAGATCAGATGTCAGAATCGCCCTCGTGTTGACAATCATCTGGGTTAGACACCAGACTGATTCTTTCCACTAATATTCACCGCCCAGTGTTCTCGCAGCTGTACTCCTATCGTGGCCCCCACCCAGAAACATCAGTTATCTTTCACAATGAGCTGGTGTCTCCCGGAATGCCAAATTGTTTGTGCTGGAAACCGAGTAAAGTCGTGTTTCTCTGGATAGAGATATTGTATTCATTCTTGCCGTCGGGATGAGAGAAGCAGAACATAAAACGAATCTTTAAATGTCCTTCCTTTTATTGTCGGGAAGATAGACTCTCAGGTTGTGCGCACCATTCAGCCAGTGACTGATGAGCTTAGGGAGGATTGGAGTCATGCCCTTCACGGCCCGTCTCACACAGGGCTCCCTTTTCTTACTGCTGCCGTGTTCATTTCATTGGCTCTTGCCAGCACTGCACTCGCAAAACAAGAAATCAATAAGTAATTATAGATGGGTGAGGGATGCCTGCAGATTTCCTCCAATGTCCAGACCATACAGGATGAGAGAGTGGACACAGCCCCTGTGTGGCTTTTCACTGCTTTGGGGAGGCCACAATGCACAGACGAGCCCATGGTCCCTCTGCCACAAACGGGAGTCATGGACTCGTCATCCTCACCTGCTAGACATTGAAAAAATCAGTACTGGAGGGGCGCGTGGGTGGCTCAGTCGGTTAAGTGTCCAACTTCGGCCAGGTCTTGAACTCACGTCCCACGTCAGGCTCTGCGCTGACAGCTCGGAGCCCGGAGCCCGCTTCGGATTCTGTGTCTCCCTCTCTCTCTGCCCCTCCCCCACTCACACACTCTCTCTCTCTCTCTCTCTCTCTCTCTCTCTCTCAAAATAAATAAACATGAAAAAAAATTTAAAAATCAGTACTGGATCCCAGTGAGAACTGGAAAGCGGTTTTGAAATATTGTCAAGAAAAAAAACACAACGGTGTCAAAATTTCAAAATTTTGATCTTTAAGCTTTACGGTAAGAAGGGCTTTCACATGTTGCCATTTTGAAAATTAGATTTTTGCTTTGTGAGTATCTAAGATGTTGATGGAAAAGCAGTAAATCCTCTATAGACATAAATTAAGCTACTGAGTGTAGAGCTGTCATTTTATCAAGGAATTTATTAATCTTTCTAATGTGCCGGAAAATTCTTCAAGAGATGACTGGAAGGACATAAAGACTTCGGCCAGTTTCTGGAACAACCCAAGCCCAGTATCCTCAAGACTTATAATCGCAACTCCTCAGGTTCTTTCTTTTCTAAATCACTTGATGTCAAGTTGGGGTAAGAAACAAACAGGCGGAGGTTAAACTCAGCTATGATACTGTCTCCTCCATAAATCCGGGCGTTTGCTTGTTGACGTTTATATCGACAAATAAGGTCTCTCTTCATGAGGTCCCCTGACCTCTCTGAGACACTTCTCAGACACTCATCATATGATATCTGTCCAAAAACAAAGGCACAAATGGGAAGAGAAGCAAAAATCAATTGTGCAAAAGTGGAAATCGATGCACATGGCAGTTGCTAAACAAGAAGTGACTAAGTTATAGCTATTGCTGGGATGGATGTCCACGTCGGGAAATCCTGCAGAGCGGCACCCAAACTGAACGTTTCCTCTGTGCCTCCACTCTTCCACGAGGCTTTACCCATAACGTTTTAAATCAAAACCCACAAAAATACCCCAGAGACCAAAGGCAGGGAAAAAGGATTGAATCAGGAACAAGAAAATTCCCTAAGCTTAATGGGAGTCTACAACCATTCTTGTTTCTTACTTTAAGCAATTAGCTGAACCTTATCTGCTGTTTTTTAGTGGATGACAGCAGTTGGGATGATGTTATTTATGTCTATGAGAGCCTTAATTGCTTGAGCAGAAAGTGTGATCAGTTTCTTCCCCGTTCCTATCTCTCCCTCACCTAAGCTGTTCCTTCCCCTGTCCCAACCCCATCCACCCACCAGCCTCTGGAAGGGAAGGAAGAAGAGAGGCGAGCATAGCCCAGCCTGGCCAGTGAGGTTTTAGCCTGTCGTTGGTCCTTCTCTCGTGGGAGCAGTGATGTGGTTTGCTCAGAAGAACCACCTCGCAACTGAGAAGCCCTGGCCTGGGCCTAGCCTCCCCCAGCTAACTCTTCTGATTTCTCCATCAGCCTCAGGATTCCACTGCTCTACTGCACATAAGTCAGGGTGGGTGCAGGTTTTCTGCCTCTGTAGCATAGGTAGTTTGGGAAGTCTGGATTCAGAAGAAGCGTAGGCTTTGTGAATATACATTTCTGGACAGGTCTTGGAAGGGGCTCAGGCAGTGGATAGGCCTGGGATCTAAGCTGTTGGAGCTCCATGATCAGTCCATCTCTGCCGCTGAGTCTGTGTATCTGCTGAAGACACCAGTCCCTGCAAACCTCGCCCTCCAGAGAGTCCACGGTCATGCTGAATGGGTAGTTTGCTCCCCAGGCTTCAGAAGAGAGAAAGTGGGGAATGCCCAGCCCATCAGCCATCTCCAAGGAAGCTCTCCTCACTTGCAAGCTCTGTGCCCTCTAGTGAATTCTCAGCCTGATCTTGTAGATTCTGGACCTGAGACATGCTAACCCTGAAGACCGTATTTTGTCTTTTGTCTCGCATAAGAGTGTAACAGTCCTGGTCTGACACCACACCTCCCAGACCAGGGCTTCTGGTTCCTTCTATCAGTATTCACCGTCTCTGTTCATTCTCCACCATTGGCTAGCACTGTGTCCACATTCCAAGCAGCTGGAGAGGAAGAGAGAAGAGGAGGGCATAGCTTCCATATTCCCAGGTCTTAGTCACATGGCCATACCTCCCTGCAGGGGAGCTGAGAACGAGGCTAACCAAAAAACAGAGTTTTTATTGCAAAGTGGGAAAATGAAAGAGAAGGCTACTGAGATGCTTACCCCCACCACATTCACATGAGGTGGGCTAACACCAATGGCCTTTTGGTATTGGTAGCCAGTATTTACAAAAACCACATTCTTCAGAAGATCCCCCGGTGTTTTCATTAAGTTGAAAATCCTCCTACAATAATTTCCAGTTGGCTTCAATTATGAAGACTGTCTCGTGTCCATGAATCCTTGGTCCATGCAGAGAGACCAGTTCAGTGGGGGATGAGGAAGGACAGTAACGTTTCAGACACTTCCTGTCACTTGAGCAGTGCAAGGTATATTGGCTGCACCCCAGGGAAGAAGTGCAGAGGTCGTGGGGTGTGGATACACCTCAGACATTTCCTGTTGTTGCTCCTTGTTCTGTTGTAGCACGGTGCCCCTGACAGGCTGTCAGCAGCCCCCTGTGATGAAGCTGCAATAGGGAACATCAAAAATATAAAATACACATCAATTGCTTTTTTCTCGGCACCAGTCTGTACTGTAACACCCCCATCATCTCTCCCTTCTTGTTTAACGACATGTGATTCTCTTGGAGCCATCGTCATAATCCTATTAGCAAATGGCCATCCCTAGTTACTTCATTCATTCATCCAACACATGTTTATTGAGTCCCTACTCTAGCCCAAGCTCTGTTGTACGTAGTGGAAATACAGAAGTAAATATCTACCTATTGGATTAACTTTTCCAAATACACCATGGCACTTCAGCTGTGATTTCTTGCTTGCTTTATTTTATGCTTCTCTTTCTTGAGTCCTATTCCAAAATATGTTTTACTTACTTAATATCCATGCTTCCTATTACATCTTCTTTGAGTGAGAACCTTACTCTGTTGATTTTCCTCTTGTGTCTTCCGCCTCTCCCAATCATCATTCCTCCTCTGTGGGGACACATTCTGTCTGTACTTCTGTCTTAAAAACAAGAAATGTCCTCTCCTGCCCATCCTCCTCCATCTTCTGCCTTATCACTTCCTGTCCTCACATTTCCCACCCTCACAGTCACGTTTCTAGAAGGTTTTGGAGTTCATGTATCGTGCCTGCTTTCTCACTTTCTGTGTTAGGCTCTCACCCCCAAAATCTGACATGATGTCTGTCCTCATGCCTGTCTTGAAATTGCTCCTGATCACAGTGTTCCAACCAGTTCCACTGTCCGTGTTCATCAGGGAAGGCTTCCAGCTGAGCCAAGCAAACCTAAACGTCCAATGATACAACTTGGTAGAAGTTTATTTTCCTGTTCTTGCAACCATTCTGGACAGGTGTTCACGTGGGCAGATCAGCTCTTCTCTTTGTGGACGTTCAGGAGCCCGGAGCCCAGAGTCCTACCGTGTGTAAGGCTGTAAGACCTGCCACCATACTAGCAATGGCACATCCCTATCCCTCCGCCCTCAATGGGCTAGATCCCCATCACACAGCCATAGGAAGCTGCAAGGCAAGCTGGAACATGGGGGTTCAGTGTGTGTCCAGGAACAAAAGGAAATGGATTTGGATGAGCGATTAGTAGTCCTGACCATCTCCTCCTCCTTTGCATGATCTCCTCTGGGCTTCTCTGCCCCCACTCCTTCCTGCCTGGTTTTTCTCTGACCTCCCAAGGCACTCCCACTCAGTCTTTTGTGCGGGGCCCCTGGTCTTCCCTGAGGCATCTTTGCTTTTCTCCCTATTCCTTCCATTATAGATGAGCTTATCTGCTCCCTTGTGTTAAAAATACATTTGAATGCCAATGGCATCTACATTTATTTCTCTACATGGTCTTCACTCCTAAACTCAAGCCTATATACACAATGACCACGTGACATCTCGACTTCAGTAGATCACAGGCTCTAACAGTCCACACATCCAACAAGCCACTCTCCATATCTCCCCCAAATCTCTTCTTCCATTGTCGCCCATCTCAGTAAAGAGCACCCACTTGGTGGTTCTTTTCAGAAGTCTGGGAGTTATCTCAGGGTACCTCTTTCTTCCTTATCTCCACTGTACTTTCCACCAAGCCCTACAGGGTCTATTTTCTAAATGTCTCTCAAGTCCAGCTACCTCTCCCATCGTTACCTCCATCACCATCATGGTGGACCGCTAGTCCTGGTCCAGTTGCTGCCTGATTGGTTTTGTGGGATCTACTTTACCATCTTCAGCCTGTTGTCCATTAAGCATTCAGAATACACTTTTATAAATCCAGTTCTAGCCTTGTCAGTGTCCTGATTTAAAACTCATCAGTAGCTTCCAGTATCTCTCAAGAGAAAGCCTTACTCGTCTCTCCAAGCTCACCTCCCTCTACCTCTTCTCAGTCACTTGCAGCTACTCTGGCCTCCTAGTTCCTGTCTGTGCTCTTCCTTACAAGCACAAAGCTGTGCCCACCTCAGGGCTTTTGCACTGCATGGGCATAGGTTCATTCCTCAGCAAAATATGCCTTTTCTCTTCTCCCACCAAGCCTATCTATTTCCATCTCATTTTAATGGTCACTTCCTCAAGGAAATCTCCCTGACTCTCTCCAACCCTCCAAGGCTAGTAAAGAACCCTTATAATTACTTGTACTTTTTCTTCATGGCTCTTACCAGAAAAGTAATGTGATGTGATCATATCTTAAATGTCCATCTTCCCTCTATCTCCCCCTCAGGAGCCATTGCTACCTCCCTCTGTTCTAGCCCCTGTGCCCAGAACAGTGCCAGGCACTTATTAATGTTTATTAAATAAACCCAGCAATGTCCCCACTCTAGAGCTGAAGCTTAGCAGAGGACGCGTTCAGTGACCCTGCTTCCATGTCCACGGTCTGCAGCACGTTTCAGTAAGGGGGGGATGGGAAGACATCAAGGTTGGGACCCGGACTGAGATTTGAACTTGCTGATCACTGATGAGTACAGATGTAAAAGACTTGACTTTTCAGATGTCAGAATGGGATGCACTAGAAATGAGACATTTGAATTTGTCAAACACTGGACTTTCTTCAGTTCACCCCGAATTTAATTTTGCAGCACGAACTGGAACGCAGAGGGCATTGTTAAAGATCATCCACCTCAGGTCTTTGTTTTAAGGCCTCAGAAGGGACACCAGGGAAACAAAAGAACTGAACTGGTCTTATTTCAATTTTCTGAGCGTTTTTCCTGCATTCTGTTGGTACCAATTAACTACTGGTCGTTAACAATGGAACGCTTTCTTTGACCAACTTCTATAAATTTCTTTCCAGCCTGTTGAGTCTTCTCAGTCATCTTGATTCTTCAGAATTAGACCCATGGCAGTAAATTGAATTCCTGAAATAGATTTAGTTGGTATTTGCTTTGAAAAAAAGATGGTACGGGTTTCCCCCACTATCCAAAAGTAGAGTGCTCCTGTAAACCCTTTTGTAAACTGAAATCGTGTAAAGTGAAGCGGCAATTTCCATTTCATAAAAGCAGAAATCCTCTGTGGATTTCTTCCATTTAGTGAAAACAGGTTCTAAGGTAAGTCCTTCATAAGGGAAAAAATGGCGTCAAGTGAACTTTTGGATAGAGGGGAAAGTCTGTACTATAGAAGAAGCTTCTCCGTGTTTACTGTACCTTTAAGTAGCCAAATCAATTTAATTAAATTCCATTAGAAGCACCAGAGCTGAAACAAACTAATGAAAACAACTGGTATGTCAGGTGGTATTTATTTCTGTATTAAACTGCAAATACTCCCTTTTGGCCCCTAAGATTTAGTTTAAATATTTAACTCTACTAGGTTTTGTTGTCGAATTGTTGATGGAATTAGTTTTAATGAATCTTTAACAAACACTTTACCTTAAAAAGAGATGGGAGCTTGTTTTATTACAGCAAAGGGAGGCTGAGATTTCATTGACATGCAGACTCCGGCCTGGGCTTCAATCACGCCCGCCGCGAATACCCTACTTCCCTTTTTTTCTACAAAATACCTTTCATTGAAATAAGAAGGACGTTTGCATAACTACCACTAATTTGGAACCTCTTCTCTCTCTGCTTCATGTGATTACATTAATGGGTTTATTCCACTTAAAAATGACTGGAAAACTGGCACAATGTTGAGCAATCAAGTTTTTCCTCGGTGAGCCATAATATCTTAGCTGGTTGCCTTTTCAAAGGATGTCAACAATTCATGTTTTGACTTTCATCTGAAAAATAGGTTCCTGATGAAGAAGTCCTGTTAGTGCGTGCAAGAAACAAGCTGTAAGCGTTCCAGTTTGAATGAGCGACTGCGCTTGGGTTGCTAAAAGCCCAAAGGGTTTCTACCACACTTCCTTTCTATCTCAGGTCACTCAAAGCAAATTAGAATTGACAAGCTTTATGGACTGAGAGCCTTCAAGGACAGCTAACGCAAAAAACTTGTATCTGTTACTTCAGAATCAAATAGTCTGTGTGTGCCTACTGAGAAATCCTTGTTTAGAGGCCAAGAAAATCTCATCAGATTAAGGACGTTCCAGAGCTGTTTTCAAAAGGGAGGAAAAACGCCAATGACCGTAGATGGGCTAACAGTGTCCTAGTATGTATCTTGGGTTCCCACTGCCATCTATCTCAGTGGAAATAATAACTGTTCTCCATTTTCAGGTTAATTGTTGATTGGAGCTTTTGTCCAAGTCAGAGATGTCACTTAGCATTAGAAAAGATTTATTAAATCTAAATTCTAAGTATAGAAGAGAAGACTTCCAAAAATCACCTTGAAAATGGAGCTGTCAATGGGAACATCGCCATTTAACTTACCATTCGATGGGTGTTCACTCACTCCATCATCCTCCACCTGTTGCTGTCTAGTTTCCAAAGGGTTCCTTCTTCCAGAGGTCAGAGACCTCTAGGGAATTCAGGTGAAATTCCATTTCCTTTAATCGCATCTCCTGAACTATGTAACTGAAGATTTGGTATCTAACACTGTTACTCTCTCTTTTTTTTTTTTAATTTTTTTGAAAGTTTATTCATTTCTGACAGGCAGAGTGTGAGCAGGGGAGGGGCAGGGAGAGAGAGAGAGAGGGGGAAACACAGAACCCAAAACAGGCTCCAGGCTCTGAGCTGTCAGTGCAGAGCCAGACACAGGGCTCAAACTCACGAACCATGAGATCATGACCTGAGCCGAAGTCGGATGCTTAACCAACTGGGCCACCCAGGCGCCCCAGCCCTTTTTCTCTCTCTATTCGCCAGATCCTCTCAACAGCCCCTGAGATATTTACCCTTCCACCATCTGTTTAAACTCTGTAGTATATACATGGGGTAACCTCTCTCCCTCATCCTTTTCCTCCCCCTCCATCTAACAGTGTCTTTCTGTCCTTCTGCATCACTTCTCTGATTCAGCATGGAGGCCAGGGGGTTGGGGGCTCAGCTGGGTGACAGGATGTTTCCTAGAAGTTGGGGGGTCGGGGGATAAATCTTCAGACACTCCCCCATGGTTCAGCTTCACTCCATCTTACCAAACTGCTCTCTACACCTCCTGTCGGAGTGCCCTGCATCCCACTTTCTGGGGCAGTGACGCTGGGCACCAGTGTTCCCCGCCCAGGAATGTCCCCACAGGAGACCCATTCAAAAACCATCCCTTCAGTCTGGGGAAGCACAGTCCGGGAATAGGTATGGGCTTCTGGACCCAACCTTAAAGGAAATTGGAGCAAAGCTAACAGAAAACATGACATGTCCTCCCTTCTCCCCTTCCTTCCTGGCTCTCCTGAGCATTTGTGTTTGCGGAGAACTGAGTGTCTGTGCCGTGGACAGGTGCTGGTGTTTTCTGTGCTGCAGGAAGCAGTAGAGATGGGGGTGGGCTCAGTACGTGCTCTGAGAGCCACGAATGGAATCAGCGCCCATCTGGGGCCAGATGTGGCAGGTATAATGGTGCCTCAAATTATCTACAAGATGGTTAAAGAGGAGGCTGTTTTATATACCTCACACTGAAACAGTGGCAGCTGAGGAAGAAATGACCATCTAAAATGGAGCAGGCAAGCCGTAGGCCTTTTTTTTTTTTTTTAAGTGCCGTTTTACCTAAATAAACTAACACAGCCTTCAGCCCAGCGGTAAGCATGTCGTAAAAGACAGCTATACCGACGGCAGAAGATGATACTGATGAGGTTGCCCTAAGCTAGAATAAAAACATCATAAAGATCTGATGACCTTCATTTGTTACAGGACAATGGAGTATAAGAACTATAGAAGCTGGCTATAAAGCCTGTGACATTGATTATCATTTTGTTTTACAATAATCAGTGCAGTCCTCTTAAATCACTGGGTCCAACTACTATTTCTTAAGCTTCTCTGTGTTGCAGGTACTATGCCCAGGGACCTGGGCTTCAGAAATAAGCGAGGCCTGACCCTACCTCGCAGCTGGGGAGACGGGACCGCGGCGGTCCGTAGCGGGATCGCAAAGTAGTTTGTTCATAGTGAAGCAAAAAAATCTAGAATAGCAATGCTAAAGGCCCCCCCACCAAATCTGGGAAGCATAATCCATTTAGCAATAGTGATTTAATGCACAGGTACTGCCTGCCCCCTCTTTACCTCGCACCAAAGTGTGCAGGATACGTAAGATCTGTCAGGAAGAGGTAGGGAAGGGGCTGTGCCAGGTTGTGGAACTGCCTAATCCGAGGTGCAGACGTGCGAAATTGAATCACATGGCCGGTGGGTGCTGGGTAATCGGGTGTGATTGGGGTGCCGTGTGTGTGTGTGTGGCACCTCTCGGCTCTGAGGTTGGGACCTATTTTTGTTCCTGTAGACGTCAACCTTGAGGAGGCCTTTTCTGACATTCCCCAGGGAAGTCAGACATTCAGGCTCTCCTAGGATTCAACACTTGAAAACATATTCTGAATCCCTATTAGTCACCACGGCCTGTGCACAGAAACTTCAAACCAGCAGGTCACTGTCCCTACATCACCCAGGGGGCTTTTGAAAATACCAATGCCCGGGCCCTACTCAGAACAATTTAAATGGGAATCTCAGGGCCTGAGACCCAGGCATTACTATTTTGAAACCTCCCCAAGCTGATTGAGTATTTTTGCCCTTAGTTTATGGAAAAGAAATGGAGGCAGACATTACCAGGAATTGTGATACTCACGTAGACCAGGGAAGAAGGGCTGATTCCTGGCGACCTTCTCATTTCAGCTGTCGGGTGACAGAGAGGCCCCAGGTAAAAGCAGTTTTCAGCCTTGACAAAGAGCTCTAGCTAGCCTTTGTGCACAGACCTAACAGATTCAGGTGCTGACCTCTGCTGCACACTTTCCAGAGTAAGAAAATGGGAGCAGGTGTGTGTTACACTACCCTCATGCAGACCAATCTGGAAGCCACTTTGTCCCTTCATCTGAAATCTGTTAGTGGAAGTCTCTCCCATCAGATAGTCTTCTTGGAGGTATCTACAAGATGGTCCTAAACTTAATAGTCCTATACATTGGAGACCTCCAAGTACTTAAGGGGAAGATGCGTAAGAACTAAACGGAGTGACCACCAGAGGCACATATGGTGAAGACCAGTTTCGAGCCCATGAGGAAGAACGTTGCCCGGATTCTCACGAGCTCTGAGCCATTGAAAGTACCGATACGGGTGATAGTAGCTTTGGGGAATAATACAGTTTCATAAAGAAACAGGCTGGGAACTTTAACACAGAGACTGAAATTGGTAGGAGGACAGTAAAAGGAGAAGATAAAGAAAATCAGATTATTCCTGGCGGCAATTTAGAGTTCAATGACTTTGAACTCCTCTTTCAGGTTTCTATCTCTATCTACTTGGAACAATTGAACAACCTCTAGTTTTAAGTTTAATGTGTTAAAAATAAAAACCAATTTGAGGCACAGATATCATATCACCTTTTTGACAGCTTGGCTGGGTCTTGAGCTGAAGGGCACAACTTCTCGGTCATTCTCCTGGAGGCGAAAGACAGACGTTGAAAGAGTCCTTTATCGTCAATATTAAGGATTAACGGCCCTTTCCTATTTGCTGTGGCTGTCCTTCATTCTGTTTTTCTTCCTTGAGGTTTCTTATCGAACACCTAGAAGGCAGAGGGGTGATGCGAATGGGGACTGTGGTCGAGCACCTGGTAGACTAAAATTCAGGAAAAAGCGTCTGGTCTACAGGGAGTTAAAATTTTAAGAAGAAAAAATAGTAATCTAAGAGGCAAGTGATGTAAAAGATACGTGCCCAAGTTGTGTGTGTTTATGTAAACCACTTCAAGCCTTCCTGAATGGCCCTGGGAAGTAAATGAATAATGAATTGATTGCAAGCTGGCTAGATAACAAATACACATATGGCTATTTGGATAAAAGGAATGTCAGCTTAGCAATAACTTCCCAAAGAAAATATGTCTTCATGTCCCTTCTTCTTTGGAAAGCAAAAAAAAAAATTTTTTTTCCAGAAAAAAATGTTCAATTTTGCAATTTCAAAAAAAATCATATACTAAAAGATCTGGAGGGTCGTGAGATTTCTTCTCAAGGTAATTAATCATCCACAGAACTTACCGATTGATCTGTACCCTCATCTCTAGCATCTGATGCACTGTTTTCCATGACATTGGGAAGTTCCTACCATCAGAGTTAAAACTGTGGGGTCCCTTCTAGGCATGGTTGCATGTAGCAATGTGAGAGTTCCATGTTTTAGTCACGGCACCTTCGCTCTGGATCAGTGAATGAGAGAAGGTGGACATGAGCTGTAACCAGATCACCCCTCCTTGCTCCTGTAGTGGCTCAGGAAACTTCTCTAATCAAGAGCCTTAACTGGGTTTCCACTCTGCCCCGTTCCCTAGGCTCCCTCCTCCGACCTCCCTTCAAAGTTTCTGTGTTCACATGCATACAAGTCGTGGGCTGTGTGCAGAAGTGTCAGAAGCAGGGTGGCCTTCTCGGAGCCTCTAAACATCCTCCTCATCCTCCTCAAGTGCGTGCTAATCCCCTCACCCACAGACAGCCTCCCTGCAAGGCCACATCTCTGTCATGCCTTTGCATTCCCAGAATCGGGTCACACAAGGGATTGGAAAGCTTTTGTTTGGTGCATCCTTACAAGAGTTTCTTCCTGAGTGAGCAATTTCAGTATGCGCTTTCCTGGTATTTCCTGAGATGTAAGTACTTCCATGGTCCCGTTGTCATCTAAGCATCATGGAATCTGAACTGCTGAGCAAAAAGATGCTTTGTGGTAAGAGACGTTCTAAGAGATGTTGAGCAATCCATTGCCGTCTCACCAAGTAAAACGAAACCAGATCAAGAACTGTGCCACATTTCTCTCTAGCGCCTCCTTTGGTCTTAAAACATACAAAATGTTAGCTGATAGACTTACTGGGAAATATTTTATTTACCTTAAATGACATGTGGAGCATCGTGACTTCTTCATGACCGAAGAAGCCAAGGTTTTGATTAAAGCTATTTCCTGAACCACTATGTGGAACCCCAAAGTATATCTTCTAAATTGTGAAACAAACATAACATGATCTGCCTCTGTTGATCATATTCAAGGATTTTTGTGGTCAACAGAGCTTTACCTTCAAAAGGAAGGAATATATTTTTTAAACCATTTTTCAAATCGTTCCCATACATGAATACACTTTTTCGGATGCGTACGCTTTTGAAATAGCTCCCATCCTGCACGTGCTCTTGTAAGACTGCCCCTTCCCTCTCCTTGCCACCACTTGACAGAGGATTTAAGGGAAATGCACAAATTCCCGTGGAGACATTTTCTCCTTCTACCCTGACACCTGCCCCTTACCTGCCATGCCACACTCCCACCTTTCTCTGAGGAGGATTTATGCCTTCCACCCCTCATCACCTCAGTCACCACAACTGCATCGCTCAAGACTCTTGGGCCATCTCTTGTTACTGGACCATTAGCATTTAAAGATTCAGGATAGCCAGTAATCTGCCCCAGTAACCCACCTTCCTTTCACCTGCTTCCCATTCCTTTGCCCCTTTAGCCCATGGTCTGCTATCAGCAAAATCCCCTGTGTGCTTTGCCCACCCCTTCTTCTTGCTCTGACGCTGGGATATCCCTGAACACACACTCCCCACACCCGCCACCCTGCTGCCCTCTCAAGTGGTGGCTGTTTCATTTGCCACTCCCCCCCCCCAAGGAAAAAACCAGCATCTGTGAAGTACCCTCACCCCAGCAGCCTGTGACCCTTTTAGGATCTGCAGCCACCAACTAGTTTTCATTCTCCATCTCCTCAACATTTACACTTTCCTTTGTCCCAGGCATAGATTCCATGGGTTTCCATGACATTCTGTTTGCACTCCCTGTCTCCTTCCAGGTTGCCTTCCTGACCACCCCCATCCAATTCAACCAACTCCACACCTGCCACAGGGCAGCTGAATTTGGCTGGAGAAAAATAAGGAATGATGCGAACCTGTGGTCTCATTGTAAATTCATTCTCGCGTGCCTTAGGTCGCCTCTCAGCATTCTGGCCTCCAGACCGCCTGGCCATGGTCATCTTGCCCCCCACTTACCTTAAGAACCATTTCACACACCTTCCCTCCTTCCTCTCTTTTGTCCCCCTCCTCCCTTTTGTTCTCTAAGCTCCAGCTCTTCCTCACACTCCGCTGATGACCTCACTTCTCACCCCACCCAGAGAACATGCAAGAAAACATGAGAGAATGTCCTTAGCCTCCCACCACCAAATCTACAGCCTCCTTGCTGCATCTGTGACCACACAACCTGGCTGTCCTCCTCCTATTCCATGGCGCACGAGCCCATTGTTCCCAAATCCTCTCCACGCTCCTCCCTGAAATTCCCTGCAGCTTCTCGCTTCCTCTGGGGTATCACCGGCTCTTTCCTCCTCTCTGTTGAGTCACTCCCAAGGAAAGAATGAAATGCTCAGTATCTCCCAGGTGATCTATGAAAATACCTCTTTGTCACTCAAGTCTCTCCAAGCCCCATTTCTCCACCCCTTAATAATAAAACTCTGTCAAAAGTGGTCTGGGCTCACCCTTCTCCTTCATCAATTCTCATTATCTGTGGAGCCCACTCCAGTTAGATGTTTGCCAACCTGACCGAAAGTACTTTTGCCCCAGTCATAATGGCTTCCATGTTCCCCAGGCCAGTGGCCAGTTGCTGGTCCTGCCTCTCATCCGGTTGGTCTTCTCCTTTACCCATGAGCTTTCCTAATCTTGCCTGATCTCATACCTTCTTGGTCCTCCTCCCAGCTCTCTCTATCCCTTCTCAGTCTCCTCACACCCTCTAAATACTAGAGTATCCCAGAACCCATTCCTGTGTCCCCTGTTTTCTTCCTTTATCTGCATTCACATTTCTATCCATTCTCCTTGTTTCAAATAACATCTCTATGCTCAACTCCAAAATTTTCTCTCCAGCCCTAAAATCGCTCTTGAAACCCTGATTTGCAGATTCTGGTTTATTCTGTATCTTCTCCTTCATGTCCAACAGGCATCTCTACCCAACTTGTCCCAAATGGCAGTTGGTTTCAACACCTAAAGCTACTTCTCTCCCAGTATTCCTTGTCTCAGTAAATAGCACTTCCAGTACCCTGTTGTTCATACCAGGAACACTGGGGTAAAGCTTGACTCCTCTCGCCTACACCCAACAGCCAGGCCATCAGCAAACCCTCCAACACAGATGCCATATCTTCCCATTGCCCATCATCTGCTGCTATCCAAGCCAGGGTTGTGTCTCCCTCGTCCAACGGATAGTTTCTTCCTTGGTCTCCCTGCTCTCCCCAAACTGTTCTAGTCACTCCGAAGGCTTCTTATCTTTCTGGAGCCTCTTGATCGCTCCTCAGCCACAGGGACTTCTGGTGGCTCTCACATGCGCTTAGCCCACGTCCACCCGCGTTCCCATCTATTCTTCCCGTGGCTTGGAAGCCCCAGCCTGCATCTTCGGTACCTGGCACCTTATCATCCTCCAGGTCCCTGCTGCAATGCTAAGTGGTCCCAGAGCAACACACATGCCATAACCATATCCCATAAACTAGCCACACCAGCATCTCCACACTCCACGCTCCTTGATCCCCTAACCTTGCTTTATGTCTCCCTTCAAATACTTACAAGTGTGCCACATTTCAGTGTTACTATTTCTTGACTTGCTTCGTGTTTGACTTAGGTGTCCCATTAACTGTCTAAGGCTGACTAAAATGGGATAATAGTATCCAGCCTATGAGATTGTTGAGAAAGTTTTGCCTCGTGGCAAAGGTAGTGCTAGGTAAGCACTAGATAATAGCTTTTAAAATAGCATACTTCTCACCTTGGCTTTTTCCTACCAGCCAAACAGAATAGGAACAAGAATTAGATAAACAAAGACAGAAATACTGAAATAAGTATGAATTTTATTCTTCATTAACTTCCGTCTATTTACGCTTGCAACGATTCTTTATAGAACATTGAGTCCCTTAAAAATCTAAATAGAATCAGAAACAGAAAAAGCCAAAAGAGTTGAAGTGGTTGCCTCTATGAAGCAGGAGTGGGGGTGAGGCAGGTGTCTGCTTTTCTTTGTTGTAGTTTTAGGTCCCTTTGACATATGACTTCGATGCAAATGAAGTGGAATTACAAAAGAGAAAACACTGGGAGGATATACATGAACATGAGTTCTTGCCGGGGTGAAGGGAGGGTGGAACTCCTGGCAATTTTTTTTCTTCTTTATGCTTTCTAAATTCACAAAATATGATGTACAATGTGTTTATTTGGCTTTTATAATGAAAAAATGGTATATGTGCATCTTTGTATATTAACTGAAGGCTTAATGGAAGACTTAATTGGTAGGACACATTTCGAATATGCTCTAAAGTGAACAATATAGTTCCTGGGTTAAACCAGAGAACATACCCATCGGGGCATGAAGACACAGTGACGGTCACGCTAAAGGCCTTGAGCAGGTGGGGCCGGGGCGTTGGCGGCCAAGGAGGTTGGAAGCAAAAATGGGGGATCGCCTGGCAGGGAAGATGCTGCTTGGCATTGTGATTGCCAACTGATTGGTCCTCGGGGATAAAAAGCGTAAATACTTTTGGAAGACTTCAAGGCAGTTGAAAAGAGGGCCAGACAGAGCTGGAAGCAGGTAGGTAAAGATGAGACAGTTTCAGGGTCATCTAACATTTTTAGCATCATGTTTTCGTTCAAATCTTCTGGCCATTTATTCAACGTTTGGGAAGGAAAGCAGGCCCGCCCCATGTCAGGCTGTCTGGAGGGAGCAAGGTGGGTGTCTGTTCACACTTGTCTCTGGGAACCTGGATGATCGATCGAGCAGGGCTCAGTGATCTCTTTTGACAGACTACAGAAATGCTTTGCAACATCTAGCGTTTGGAACGTCGCAATGTCAGGTGATGAAGAATCACTCCACCTTCCCCACTTAATGGGAGCGTGCTGTCTGTTGCAGGACGGATGGTCACAGTATCACTTTGTAGCCTCATCCTCAACCATCGAGAGGGATCGGCAAAGGCCCTACTCTTCCTCCCGCACGCCTTCCATCTCCCCTGTGCGTGTGTCTCCCAACAACCGCTCAGGTAAGCGACGCCTGTAGCCAGCCAGACCTGCCGTCCCTTGGCCCCAGAGCCCTCCTTCCCACCCCTTAGGCGACTCCCACAGGAGGAGAGCTGTCCGACTTGGACATTTGCTAGAAGTCTCAAATGAGTCTGTTTTCTTTCATAGCGGTGGTGACTTTGTGTTGTGTTTACACAGACTCAGAGCAAATCTCTCAAACAGATTTCAAAAAATCTCTAACACATGTTAGACCTGCATTTAGTCAGCGACAAGAATAAAGACAGCTGTCAGATGTTTGCAAATCAGGGTTTTCTATGCACCTTTTTCCAACTTGGAATAGTTTGAGTAACATTGTATTGATTATCACTGGAATAACAGAGTAGTGGAGAAAGGGCATGCTATTTCTTGCTCTAGAATGACATACATTTGAATATCCCATTGAGGGTCTCATTACCACCCCATATCTGATTAGCCTGTTGTTATTACCTTTAAGCCAGCTGATAAATGATAAAGTCTTGTTATGAAGCGAAACCGTAACTTTTAAGTCACTCAGTTTAATTTTCTTTCTGGTTTTGTCACAGTTCTGTGACATTTCACATTGGGAGCATTTCACATTGCTTACATTTTGAACTAACTGTTCTTATTTACTTATAAAGACACTTTATACCCTTTTACAATCACATTATATACTGCCCAAGTTAAGGGAAAAATTAAACGCAAAATATGAGCACATCATTTACTATCTAAGTGACATAGTCTTTATTGTTTTTATTCACAGTGTAAGTTTGAATTTTTTATTTCTGCGTTTTGGGTTTTGTTGTAAGAAGGAAGCGTGGATAAATAATCCTATCTATATGTGTGCATGTGCGCGCGCGCACACACACACACACACACACACGCACACACAGCTATATAGGCTTTTATTTAAGAGTGTCTCCTTGCTCTTTGCTGCCCTGGCCCTGGTGAGGAGCTACGAGACCTGCATCTCGGAGGGCCCAGCAGAAGGGCACTCCCCTGCCCTTGAGATCACTTGCCATAAAACTTTACAACGCACTTTACTGTCAAAATGATGAGGAAAATCAGACATGAATGGGGAATATTTGACTGAAATAAATCACTCTCTCCCAGCCCCATGAAAGCTTCTATTTTTAGTGTGATGTTACTGCTGCTAACGTTTAGTCCCCCACTAGATGAGAATCAGAAACCTCCGTGTAACTGGAGAAACTTCCACCTGCCTCAGAAGCACAGGGGTGGCCTTTTACATGTCTTACCTCCGTACGTCCTTGTTTTTATGTTTTGTTTATTTTTTGAGGGGGGGGGGGACGGGTAGAAAGAGAGGGGGACAGAGGATCCAAAGTGGGCTCTGTGCTGACAGCAGAAAGCCCGACACGGAGCTCGAACCCATGAGCCCTGAGATCATGACCTGAGCCTAGGTCAGATGCTCAACCGACTGAGCCACCCAGGCACTCCTTACCTCCATATGTCTTAGAAAGATAAAGACCAGTGAGTCTGAGAAGCATGAGGATGGGTTCTTTCTAAAGCCCTAACTGTGAAGAGCCTCTCATTGTTAGGAAGATGCGAGATGGCATAATGGATTGGAAGATGCCTGGAAGGAGAAACGGTGGCTTATCAAGACGCTATCCCAGCCATTCAGCTAGGCCGCCCCCCGGTATTTCCTCGTGAGGCACATTGAAGACATCTAGCAAACACTTGTTGGCGTGATTGGATTTTTCCAGGAGTACATCTTAGTTTCCTAGCGACTCAGACTAGTGTGTGAGGTCTTGAGATAATTACACACTTGACATAGCTTAATAAACCCACCATCTGCACACTATTAGGTGCTAATATGGAGAACTTTGGTCAAGAGGCTCCAAAATATTGTCTCTTCGTGGTTTCCTGGCAGTGACTCATAAAAGGCTAGCCTTTATGCAGGAAGACCTAGAAACGAAGGAGCAAGGGCAGGGAAAGGACTTTCCCAGGAGAGGACAACAGAGAACTGAAGATAAGATAGGGGCAGAGGTGGAGGAGGTGAGGGAGACACAGTGGCCGATGTTCTGAGAACACCCAGGAACTGGATACACACAGCCCAGCCACGTTATGTAGAGCAAACACCATTTTCTTCCCTGTCTCCCCAATAGACTTAACACCCAGAGATCCGGAGATTCCGATCCAACAGGTTCTGGGTGGGGTTCAAGTATCACTATATTTTTATAGTTTATTTATTTTGAGAGAGAGAGAGAGAGAATGAGAACATGAGCGGGGAAGAGGCAGAGCCAGAGGGAGAGAGAGAATCCCAAGCAGGCTCCACACCATCAGCACAGAGCCCAGTGTAGGGCTCGGTCTCACGAACCCTGAGATCATGACCTGAGCCGAAATCAAGAAGTCAGATGTGTAACCAACCGAGCCAGCCACCCAGGCGCCCCTCAAGTACCAGTATTTTTGAAAGTATTCCAAGGATTTAGTTCTAATGGGAGGCCAGGATTGAGAACCTCTCAGGGTTTTGAGAGCTGAGCAGAGAGCCTCAATTTTGTTTGGATAGGTTTGAGAAGCAGGCAGGGCGCCTCTCGGGAAAGGATGGGGGCAAAGGCCCCGTCTGTTTCTCTCCTCAGCCTTTGGCTGTGATGTCTGCTAAGCACTCTGCCTCTGACACCGGTTTATTTGCATGTCTGTTTCCTGACCTCCTCGAGTTCAGAAAGTGACATGATTCATGTTTCTGTTCCCAGTGTCTAGCGTAGGGATTTGCCCATAGGAGATACTAAGCTTGATGAAATGCACCAAGCGGCTCAGACACGGAAAAGAAAAGGACATTGAGGGAACAGGCAGGCCCGGTGGGCTGGAGCTGAGGGATCCTGCGGAGGGTGTGAATGATAAGCTGAAAGATATACTGAGGATTGACTGGAAGGGGCTTGGATACTACTGGCAAAGAGGGCTTTATCCAAAAAAATCAAGAGTTCCCCAGAGCTCCCCTAGCCTTAATAATTACCAGGTATGCTTGTTAAGTATGGACTCCTAGACCCACCCCCTGAAAATTCATATTCAGAAGGTCTGGGGTGGGGTCCTGGAATCCCTGGATTCTAGATGAGTCTTAAGGTGAAACAAGTTTAAGAAGCACTGTCCTCGGGCATGGAGGCTGGGGACAGATCTGGGACAGAAGAGTACCACACCCGAGCTCTACTGAGATAGGGGCAATTGTCTAAGCTCTAGACGCCAAGTGGTGTCACTGAGGAGCACAGACAGCGGCTGCCTCACTGCCACCCACACACTCAGACCTGGACTCCTTCCGACCCATCTCGGCACCGGTAGGGCTGTTCACCTGCTGCCGACCGATCCATTCTATCTTCTAAGAAATCTAGACCTCTTTCTGTTTGCTTCCCTACCTCCAAGGTTAGTTTCTCCTCTATTCTGAGGGCACTTTAAAAACTCGAGGACTTCCCAGAGGGATCCTTTAATTACAACCCATTGTTTTAGATATGGAGACCCAAAGAGATGACAGGGCTCACTCCCTGGGTCCGGGGTGCAAGGCGTAGGTAGGAGATTGCTCGGGGCATTCATCAAGGATGTCTTTGCGCACCCCTGCCCAAGCCCCCTCCACAGGCTGATCTGTGCAAATTGGGTCATGCCAGCCCCACAGAACATCCTAGCTGCTTCCTCTGGTTTCCTTTAGGGCAGTCTCTAAGTCACGTGGCATCTAAGTAAAACCGCATTTATTTTAATCAGAGATTCTTCAACATCAGTACCAGCGCCTCTGAAACACCTGATTTTTAAAAAGGAAGAAAGGAAGAAAAGAAGGAAGAGGGGAAGGGAAGGAGAGAGGGAGGGAGGGGTAGGGAAGGAAAAGAGAAGAGAGGAGACAGAGAAAACAAGCCTGATCTCATTCTGAAAACTGTCCTGTGCACCTTAGGTGGGTCATGTCCCCATCAGGATGTCTTTTAAGAAAGATGGCCTCAGGAGATCGCCTTTAATTTCCTGCCCCCAAGCTGCTTGCTCCCATAACTATAAAGCACCGAATGACAAGGACAAGGGGAAGGGGTAAGACAAGAGCCAAAAGAACACAAATCAGCAGGTCCACGCACACATATTGCTTCAGGTTGAGTCACGTGTCTTCAGGACCTTAGCTGTTGGTGTGAAAAGCTATCCGTGCTACAGAATGAGACACACAAAGTCTTCCTTTTGATTTCTTTGTGTAGCAAGTGCCCCAGCTTCACCTCGGGAAATGATCAGCCTCAAGGAAAGGAAAACAGACTATGAATCCACTGGGAGCAATGCCACTTACCACGGGACTAAAGGAGAACACACTTCCAGGAAAGACACCATGACAGGTGAGCTCAGCTTCTTGCGTATTCTCCTCAGAGCCGGTGGCTTGATCCGGGACAGGGCCAGGCCGGGAGACTTCAAACCATGCTTGACAGCTCAGCAGGACTTAGCAGCTAGAGGGTCACTTGAGAGCTTGACAGCAAGGATTCTCAGGAAGTGGGGACGAGATTAAGCCAGAGGAATATAACTGAGCCTCTTATACCTGAAAATAACATACCTGAAAATAACTAAGAGAAAATGTTCTCTATGCACATTGTATTCTCATTCTTCACCTACCCCTTTCCTTCTCATCCGCTCATCTCGTAACATTCCCTCAAATGAGAGAGGAGTCACCATAGATTTTCTTCTTGACTGACATAATCCAGAGTGGAGAGGACCCAAGATGGTGGGTGCACTATGCTTTGCTATTCTCAACAGAAGGAAGGGAAAGTGGATAAGAAAAGAGGGGGAAGGGAGGGGGGGCGGTAAAGAAAGAGATTTCAATGAAACCCTCAGAACTCCTGTGGAGACATTTTCTCTTCTTGACATGAAACCAATCTCTTATCGTGACAAACTCCTAAGAAGATTCATTAAAACCAATAATCACACTTTCTATACGGAGGCATTGATCTTTTCTGCTCTTTATCCCTCACTACCCCAATCATACCCATTGCCTTTCCTTTCTCATCAGCTGGGACCCCATCAAGGCAAAAATTGGTGCCCAGCACCACCCATCCAGCATGTGCTGCTTGGCCTTTCTCATGACCAGCCTTGACCTTAACTCCCCTTCTGCTCTGAACAACTCTCCTTGGGGCAGTGTCACTGTTCCCATTCCTCATCCCCTCCAGGCTCTCCACACACTCCTCCCTGTGCTGGTTTTCCCCTCCTCCAAGAGACAGGACTTGGAGGTTCTGCCGTAGAGGGGGTTGTGCCTGGAAAGCAGAGCTTCCAGAGCCATCGGGACCTCTAACAGGGATTCCACACCCTTTTTTTGCCACGTGGACATAGAGACGGATCCCTCTTGAAAATAGGCTGTGAGGAACATGGCCGGATGAGGCCATTCACAAAACTGGGGTATAAAGGGAAGAATCCTAAACAGACTTTGAGAACTTCTTATCAAGAGGATCTCCACAGTGTGAGTTTCTCAGATATTATTTAGGTGTAGACCTGCAGGGAAGCAGAAGAGACAAATTGGATGATTTATTAAGGTGTCTTCCAGACCCAGGCCATCTAAGATAAATCTTTCTAATGGTAAGTGCACTTACCCCAGAGGCAGTGTTTTCCATGGTAACCGTGCATGACTGCGGAAAAAGAAAAGCACAGTAAACAGATGCTCCCGATGCAAACTCCCAGGTCAGCACTCTGCCTCCACGTACAGTCCCTACCAGGGAATGTCTCAGCCTAATGCCTGAACTCGTTATGCAGGATATACCTTCTTATTCTTACGTGCTGCTTTCCCCCCTTAAATGTTGGCCCAGTTGTAGACGAGCATGAACAAAGAAAGCTATGAATCTGAATGCCGAGTCCCTAGAGCCAACGCATTCAGCAGAGAGTCTTATTTGTACCAATTACTCCAGAGTAGTGACACCAAATCCACCTGCCCCATTCGTTTTGTGGTTCTTATTGCCCTAGGTGGCCACATCACTGGCTGTCTGAGATGACCCATTGAGATTATAATTACAAGCATAATTGTGAAACTGTATAATTGTTTAATTTTTCAATTATACAATAATTTTTCAATTATTTACAAGAATAATTGTTTAATTTTTCTTTCTTGCCCAGTGGAATTATTCAAAAGGCTTTTTTTTTAATGTTCATTTATTTATTTTGAGAGAGAAAGAGAGAGCTTATGAGCAGGGAAAGAGCAGAGGGAGAGGGAGAGAGCAAGAATCCCAAGCAGACTCCGTGCTGTCAGTTCAGAGCCCGATGTAGGGCTCCACCTCACGACCTGTGAGATCATGACCTGAGCCGAAATCAAGAGTCAGACACTCAACCAACTAGCCACTCAGGCACCCCTCACAAGGCTTTTAAATGTGGGTGTTTTTATGTTGAAATATTTCCAATGGTACATAATCATGCCCTGCACACATAGTAAAATAAACAATAAAATCTAACATGTTTCCAGATGTTTAATCTTCCTAGAAAATGGCAGGGAGCTTGGTGATTCCAGTATTGAGGTATATGTAATTTTTCAAACCTGTTTAAGAGGCTTAACCATCTTTGCTCTAATGTACTTTAAACAATTCAAAAATACGCTATCAGTCATCTAGCACGCCTAGAAGAGCAGAGGTCTTTCTTGAACAATACGTTTATACAGGATGTTGCCTTTAAGCCGAGTTCTATGTAAAAGTAGTTGCTGTTATCTACAGTGATGGTAGTGGTGGTGGAGTTGCTAGTGGAGGTGATGATGGGGGTGGAGGTGATGACGGTGGTAGAGGAGGTAGAGGTGAAGTTGATGGTAGTGGAAATATGGTGGTGATGGTGGAGGCGGTGATGGTGACGGTGGAGGTGGTGATGGAAGAGGTGGTGATGGAGGAGGCAATGACGGTGGTGATGGTGGGATGGAGGTGTTGATGATAGAGGCGGTGATGGTGGTAACACAGGAGATGGTAATCAGCAGGTGGAGGCGGTGGAGGTGATAATGGTGGAGGTGGAGGAGGTGGTGATGGAGGAGGCAATGACGGTGGTGATGGTGGGATGGAGGTGTTGATGATAGAGGCAGTGATGGTGGTAACACAGGACATGGTAATCAGCAGGTGGAGGTGGAGGAGGTGATGGTGGAGGTGATAATGGTGGAGGTGGAGGAGGTGGTGATGGAGGTGATGATGGAAGGATGGAAAAGGCGGTGATGGAGGGTGCAATGATGGTGATGTTGGAGGGGGTGATGATAGAGGCAGTGACGGTAGTGACAAAGGAGATGGTGAGGGTAGAGGAGGTGATGGTGGAGGCGGTGATGTTGGAGATGGGGGGGGTGATGACAGAGGCAGTGACGGTGACGACACAGGAGGTGGCGATGGCAGAGATGGTGATGGTGATGGAGGAGGTGGAAGAGGTGATGGTGAAGGTGGTGACGGAGGAGGTGGTGACGGAGGAGGTGGTGGAAGGAGGAGGCATTTACTTACCTTCCACAGTGGCATGAGTGAGTCCCCAGCCAAGCCAGGTGGGAGCCAAGGTTTCATATAGGAATGGAGAGGACGAATGGCCAGCCCCTGCTCTACAGCACTTTTGCTTGTGCCCATCATTTCAGTGTTCACCTGCAGATCACATCTCTTGTGACCGCCACATCAAGAGCAATACCTTTTCTCATTCACAAATATCCAGGGGACACTTACAGTGTAGTACCTTGAAAAATATCTGAAAAACTGCCATCTCCCTTGTTTCTAAGACATCAGAGTATGTCCTACCGTTTCCCCCAAAGAGAACACTCCCTCCACCTTGGGAAAACCATGGGAAGTTTCACGCTCAAAATGCAGCATGGGACAGCTTAAAGTGAAGCAGGCCCTTGCCTGGGCTCAAAATCTCCTCTGCTGAGCCCTTAGAAATGAAGATCCTTCGAGGTTTTTGTGCCAGCCTCCCCCCACCCACCTCTTCTGGATTCATTATCGAGCTGAGATGGAGTCTTTTGAAATGTCTCCTCCCTTAGTGTTCTTTTGCCGCCGAGGAGCCTGCAGAAAGCCAATGTCAGCTCTTCATTCAGGCATGCAGAACGGTTATAGCTATTTCTTGAGGTCATGATTCCCTAGGAACGTTACGTGTTCAGAAGCACGCATTAGAGGAGGGCTGTGTGATCCCAGCAGCTGCATGGCCTGACTTTAAAATTCACCCAGGGGATTTTGCCCTCCCATCTGAGCTTCCCAAATGCCTTTACATCAAACGGTCCAGCCCGTTTTTGTCAGTGTCTCTCTTACGCCCTTTTAAAGCCATTCTAATCTTCAATATGTTGATTTGGTTGGAAATCGGGGCCCATACAGAAGAAGAAAGGCATTTCCTCATGAGTGTGCTCTTGGGTCAGACATACAAGGGCAGAGCATCCATGAAGACATCTGCTTCATGTGTCTGCAGAAGCTACAAGTTCAATCTCAGCTACACAGCCTCCTATAAACAGATGAAGTGGACCAAAGAGCAGGAGGAAAGAACTTCCAGTAGGAACATCTTTAGCCCAGAAGCTACAACCATGACGGGAAGGGGGAGCAAGTCAAGTACGAGTGCATGATCCCCCCCTAATTAAAAAATGCATTTTGTTCTGAGTCCCAGAAAAACAAAATTTCACCTTGATGTGACATTTTCCATCAGCAAACCATAGCTCTGAGGGCCTCTTTTCTCAGGGTTACTCATTCATTCGTTCACTCCGCAAATAATGCTCGCTCCAGGAGCATCCACTGAGTTCAAGCACTGTCCCAGACGTGGGGATACTGATTTCTGGCCTCATGGAGCAGTGAAGGGAGGTGATACACAAGGAAGACACCAGAGCAAGCTCACTCACAAGCTAGGACCACATGGTGTTGAGTGTGATGGAGAAAATTAACAGGTTCAGAAGCCACAGGGTGCCGGGGTGGGGGGGGCAGAGTTGTTTCACAGAGTTGAGATGGGAGGCTAAACTAAACTCCCCACCACCACCACCACCAAGGGGAGGCAGTCCAGAGGGCGGGGTGGGGGGGAATGGGGCGGGAGTGAGTTCCAGGGAGAGGGATCAGCCAGCACAACATCCCGGAAGCTGAGCAAACAAACTCTGCGCGCTCGACCAAGGAAAGAGGGCCAGCATAGCTTGGGCTTCCTTGACGAGAGAAGAATGGAGGGAGACACTGTGGAAAATCGGACAGGGCCCCGATCGTGCAGCTTTTGCCACAATCACCTTGGCAAAGCCTTGCAGTGACATGATCCAGTGTGCCAAGCAAGGTGGCGCTGCTTTGGGGAACAGGAAGGATGGAGGAGCAGCGTTGGGGAGGGCGGAAGCTGGTTGTCAAGGAAGATTGGACAGCAAGGGTCTAGGCAACAGTACAGAGAGAGGGGCGTCATACACCCAGCCAGAGAATATGCCAGGGTGCTCTTCAAAATCTAGAACGGGCTCTCAGCTCTCACTTCCTCAGCTGAATTTCCTGAGAGGACTTTTACTGCACAGCTATTTTGTGCTTTTAGTAAGAGTCATGGGTGGGGTGATAGGTATGACTGGCCTTGTGTCTCGAGTTAACTGTGCCTGTGAGAGAACAGCTATGGTGTGTCATATCCTATTTTATTATTCCACGGACACAGGGGACTAAAGAAACGCTTTTCTTTATTTCTAGAGTATTTTAGTATAGGTGCTGCCGAAGCGAGCACATCTTTATTTCTAGAGTATTTTATACCCCAGTGACGCTTGATAATTTTTTCCAGAGCTCTCTTAAATCATGACCTTTTAAGGGCTATGAGGGGAGTGGTGCCCTGGGGCCTTCCTCTGGGCCTGAGGCATGAGCCCCGAGGGTTCTAGGAAGGTTCTATCTAAGTGAGCAGGTGGGCAAACCCTGCCCGTGTCTTTGGAAGCTGCTGGCCACCAGAGGAGACCTTCCTTCCTTTCGGCTAGACCACAGGCCGCTCACAAGACAGGGGGAGGGGCTCCTGGCCCTGTGTCTATTGGGTCCCAAAGCTGCAGCCTTCCAGAAGCACAGGGCAGAGGCAGATGATGCTTCCTGCCCATCCTTGGGGCCTTTAAGAAACGAACTGTCTACATGATGATGAAGCACTCTGTGAGCCCAAATTAGAAACTGCATTCCTGTCGTTCTCCAGCTCAAACCTAAGCTGCTCATGCAGATTCCTGCATGCTTCGATGTGGGAGACAAACCTTTATTACCCGCCAGTTCTCACCAGAGAAGAAGGCAGTCACCCTGGCAAGATAGCCGTTGTTTGTTGCCCCTGCCCTGACCCTGTGGACAGCCTGAATGTTATTGCAAGAAACCCACCTGCTGTGGGGATCGTATAGAATCGCTGTTCATCTTTCTTAATATCTGCATGTAAAATGAAGTGTCCAGGGCCGATGAATTCTTCCCCTTGGCAATGGACCTTGGGATGGTCCCAGAGAAACCAAGCTTTGTCAGGGCAAGAACTCACCTTGATAACCATCATTCCTCACTTGAAATCTTGCTCTCTTTGCTAATACTTTTTGTTTCCTTCTCACTTTCAGCTCAAAACACTGGAATTTCAACTTTGTATAGGAATTCATATGGTGCGCCCACCGAAGACATCAAACATAACCAGGTAAAGGAGATGCCCGCATTTGTATTCATTTTCCCCTTCGACTTATGTGAAAGAGCCTGGAATTGTAAAATAATAAATTAGCTTCTGCGTAACATACATAAAGGACAGAAAAAAGAAAATCGCCTTTCCTCCACTCACATTTCACACACCATACGTGGGGTGACCACGGTCACCAGAACAGCCTCAAATTTGAAAACAAACTTTGATTTCACTACAGCCACCTGCTCAGGGTAGAAAGCAAGTTCTCGGCTATGACCCACAGCCAAAAGGCTCAAATACGCAAGTGGACACAGTGTGTAATTACTAGACAGGGATTAGGTGGCTCCTGTAACCCAGCCAGTTCTCACATACAGCTCGTTATACATGATGTTTTCCAATAAAATAAAGACAACAAGTGCAATAATGGACAATGAAATAACCTGCGTCGAGGAATGCCTCGCTATTCAGTCTAGTTGGGGAACCAGCAGCCTCAGCACGGCCCAGGAGCTTGTCAGAAAGGCAGAAGAGATTCTTGTCTGACCCCTGCCCCTAATCCATCCAGTGCAACAAATGCATCAGAGCTGCCTTTTTTCGAGGCGTTTAGGTGATGCGTGTGCATGTCCAAGTTTGAGGAATGCTAGCCGTAGCTCCGTCCAGAAGTGCTCTTAAGTTTGTGAGTGTTTGTCTTATTTGACAAATATTCACTGAAGGCTCGTGTTCCCTGTGCTTCTGTGGGAGCTATCAAAGCAAAAGGCACAGCCTTTGCTCCTCCATTGACTGACAGCTTCATGCATTTGGCCCCTGGAGTGGTCATGACAGAAAGACGGCTGTTCCTCATCGCTGTTGGCCACCGATAACCACTGCCAGAGCTGGCTTCTGCTGACGCTCGGGATTCCTGCCACAGGTCAGGGAAGGTGGGCTGAAAGATAAATCTGAAAGCTGTTTGTTTGATCGCAATAACCAGATGACATGGAAGTTAGATGTGCTGTGTTGAAGCATTTCTCAACACCCTGTGGGGCAGCATCTTTGAAAAGGAAAGGGACTGCCTTCTAGCAGATAGAATATCTTGTGCAGGGCCGTTTCCAAAAGAAGGAGGAGGACACGAAAAGTATCTCCTCGACCTTAAATTACCTTTTCCTCTAATCACCCATCAGCAGGAGAAATGGTCGTGGGTAGAGGAGTTATCCCTTTGCCCTCAATGTTCCAGTCCATGCGGAGCCATTCTGGAAGACAGCTGGTGTGGTTCACAAACCCCCGGTGAATGCCCAGGCCCCACGGCCCGCCTGACACATTGGTAACATCTACTTGGCCTCCCTCAGCTCCGGTCTTTGCTAAAAGCAAAGAGGTCAATGAATAAATAAATAGGTGCATGAGCACTAGATAAGAGAGCACCGGGGGTGGCCACCAGCCATCCGCGTGTCAACGTGCCTGCGGGAACACAAAGGAAAATGGAAGCAAAAGGTATTGGAAATGCCAACTTCAGTCACGGAAAACAACTTTTATATTTTCGCAAATATCAGGTACAGTGAGAGAATTGGCTGTAGCTCTTAATGATACTTGTCAGGATGTGATAGGACCCTGACTTTGCATCCAAGAGTATAGGAATTGTCTTTAGTTTCCTCAGGTTAGGAGAAGCTCATCATAAGAATGGAACATATTCTACACCAGTATTTCTTTCCATGGGATTCCACTACCGCTGGCAGCGAAGAAATGTCCTGGTGTGGCCCAGAGGTCCTTGGCATCTTACAACGTGGCTGCAGTAGTTTCCTAGCACTGCTTGCAACCTAGATATACAGGAAAGTCCACAGTGGCTCTATGGGCAATTCTTTTCTCCAGAGCCTATTCTGAACAATGAAGCCAATTGGAATTAATGTGCTAGGGTGGCATCACTGCCTGGAGGGAGGGCGTGACATAATGTAACCTTTTTCCCAGCATGCCCCAGAACATACTCAGCCTCAGCGCGAATTGTCAAGACCATGGTGCCCCCGGCGAATGCTGGGAAACCCAGCCGGGATGGAGTGCGAGCTCTGCACCATTTGGCAACACAGGGGAGATGCTGTAGACAGGCCACTGGTTGAGCTGAGTCCCACAGTATCACCTGGTGTCATCAGCTCAGTGCCATCATTAGTCCCTGAGAAGGTCCAGCAAAGGGAAGTAGATGATGAGACTCTTAACCCCATTCTAAGATCAAGCAGCAATTAAAAATGTCCACCAAAAAGAATTGTTTTTCCCCCCAAAATTTCCAAGGTAAATCATTATGACACTCCAGGAAACTCCAGTGTTACTGGAATAAACTTGGGCTCTGTTTTGAGGTATGACCATCCTACCCATTCAAAAGAAGAGGGGACTTGGTTCTCTTCCAGTTGTGTAGTTCTAGAGACAACCTTGTACCGAGCCTCCATAATTTGGATTTTCTGGCCACGTGGACATGGCTAGTCATTCCAGATGGATGGAATGCTTTCATTTTTGGAATTTTCCTGGGTTAAGAGTGACCTCACAACCTCACAGCTAATAAAAGACCAGCTTGAACAATTTAACCAGGAGGAATATGCCAGAGTCCATTCCATTTCGGTGCTGACGCTTGTCCTCTGATGAGCGCTCTAGTCTCCTGGGTGTCTCAGTCGCCCGCCGGGCCTCATGAACTTCACAGAGGCTGGACAGTGACTCATCTCCAAGAAGAAGCAATTCACTGAGGGAAACTGGTTTGAGGTAGGTCTCCAAGAGGAGTCAATGACAATGAGAGCTGGGAATGTGGCCCCAGCTCCAAATGCATGGGCAGGCGAGGCAGGGTCCAGGGCAATGGCCATAAGCCAGGCTTTCCATGACTCAGTGGAATGGGAGCCAGGCAGCTGCTCAGCTGTGGCTCTCTCCATGAGACCACCTGGAATTCCAGTCTTATTTTCACTGAGTTCCAAGCCTTACAACTCCTAGAAGAAATAGCCATTAGTCTGAAATAACATCTGTGGTCCTTGGTTTTTATATTTCCAATCAACTGGTTGCAGACATCATTTTAAGAATTAACTACTTAAACTCCCCCAAATTGTTATTGAGCTTCTACTAGTCTATCACATACTGATAAAGAAAAATATCACATTCAACTGCATATATCTAGCTAGCAACAGAATTTTTTGTTCCTAAACTAGAGACAAAGGGGTTTGGTGTTTTGATGACCACCATTAAAATGATTACTGTTGACATCAAAACAGCATCTTGAGGTCCTGGTTGGTGTCCTAGGTTTCACTGCCAGGTGTGAAGAGCAGGTGAAATTGTCCTCAGAGATTCAAGGAGAATAAGGGTTTGCTTTTGGTCACCCAGCTCAGAAAAGGAAAAGACTCCAACCTGGTTCATCTGCCTTCTTGTCCCATCTGGTCTCCTCTCTACCAGTGGTTCTCAAATTTGAGCATGAGCCAGAATCCCCTGAACAACTTACTAAACACACATCAGTGGCCCCCCACAACCCCAGAGTTTCTGACTTGGTGGGTAATCTGCATCTCTAACAAGCTTCCAAGTGATGTTGATGCAGTTGAACCAGACTTTGAGAACCGTGAATCCTTACCACATGACCTCTTTCATTGTATATTATCACCCTGAGTCTTCAGCTTTCCCCATGTGGTCAAGTTTGAAGATCTGTAATGGGCAGCTATTTCCCTTGTGTTAGAAAGAAATACAGGTTGTAGGCAAACTCGGTGAGGAATCAACCAAGTTTTCCTCACTGTGCTAACAGAACTGGGGGGTAGAGAACTGGCACTATCCTTCATAATTTAAACCCAACATTCTCCTATTGAGGAAAAGGTTCAACAAAGGTGTCTTTATGGGAGCAGGAGCCACAGGACAGAGCCCAGTCTCCCCATGTGAGCCAGCTGGTTGCACCTCCCCTTCCCAGAAAGGACGCTGCCTTAAGGCAAAAGCAGACAGCCTCAGGCTCCTTGGTTGTGCCACGGTCTCACTGAGCAGCAACAGACACTCAAGTTCAGAATATGCCACTATTGTATATGAACATCATTCTGCTTCCTTCATAGAAGTCTGCTTTATGCAAACAGTACAATGTAAAAAAAATGCATTTATTTTTAGTTCCTCTATGGGGAAGGTTTATATTTGGGAGCTCCAAAATACGTCCAATTTTGAGCTCTGTCAGATTATCCCTTAGAGTAAGTTATAAAATAGAGCCAACATTCCTCCACTGTGAATGTGCATCCACAGTCAACATCTGCACGACCAGGCCAATGAGCAAATTTAATCCCTCCAAACAGCAGGGCCACCTGTCACCCATCCTGGATAGTTCATTTACACACAGTCTCAGAACCACAGAACTAACTCTTAAAAGGGGTTGACAAGAGACTTTATGACCAATACAGATGAATTAAAGAGGGCAAGTCCTCAAGGTAAGAGACTAAGATAAACGTGCCCAGCCTAAAAACGTCCACCAACCAGAGAGAACATGACAACAGTAAGAAGTTTGAAACAGGTTGTGCAAAAGCCTGAAAGAAGCAGCCACTGTGGAGAGCCATAAGCCTGTGAGTGATTTCCCTTGCAGATCTCCCCATCTCTGGCCAATAAGACTGACACAAAGAAGTGAAACCTTTTCCAAGGTTACTTTTGTCCACTAGCCTCCCTTCTTATTATAGAGCCTTGGGTCAACACAGTGAGGCTGGCCCTCAAGCTTGACCGGTTTGGCTCAACTGAAACTGTGTTTGTGTGGTGGAGAGAATGTGGACTTCTGACTCAGCCAGACATGGATTCACATTCCAATCTCACACCACCACTAGCCATGACATCTTGGAGGAGTTTCTTAATTTCTCTGAGCTTCAGTATCTTCATCTATAAAGTGGGAATTGGATGGATGGATGGATGGATCCCAATAGGGAAGGAGAGATACATGATGAGATAGATAGAGACATATACATACATATATACACGTTTCTGTTATTAAAGGTTAAACAAAGAGGAATTTATTAAATGTTGGGTATAGCGCCCACTGACATAAAAGCACAGTAAACTCTAGCACCCTCCTCGTGTGATTTTTCTAGATCTTCCAGCTCCTACCCTTCGTATGCTCGATGCTTAGTAGCAGCACAGTGCTAGAGCACAGAAGTTCAGCATAGCACACAGCTCTTCAAAGGATAGCAAAGAGCGCCTCAGCCTAGCCACGTAATTTGGTAGACCTGGCCTTGTTTAATTACAGATGATTAATTCCAAACATCCCTCTCATGGCCAGGCTCTTAGGCTAACATGTTTCGCAGGTAACCCAAAACCTCACTCATCAGCACCACTAACGAGAAGTGTGGGACATAGTGGATGGCAGCTATGATGAAGAACAGGTCAATTACTAGTGTAAATCAATTACATGTAAAAGAGGGAGGTTCACTTACTTGAGAGAAGAATTATGTGCAGGTCATTAGAAGCATTCATTTACATACAACGTGCTAATTACAAGTCATTATTAACTAGGACCAATTTCTATAGGATGTTTCCATGCTGAGCTTTAGTTAAATTAATAGGGAATTACTGAATCTGCTTGGAGGTGATCATACTGTGTTTCTTTAGAAGTGTTCTATCATTCACACCAGACCTTCTTCCCAGTGACTGCACATGAGCAGAGCTTCACAAGTGACTGTGTGCCCTAGCTGCAGGGAGGTTCCGCTCCTTTCGGGTGCATAGTGCTAGAAAAGGGACCCCAGAGGCAGTCAGAAGGGAGGAGGAGAGCCAGACCTCCACATACAGGTGTTAATTACCAGCGCATGAACAGTCTTGGTCTTACTGTCCTTAAAACTAAACAGGTGGAACTAGTTCTTGACTTTACATATCTCAGAGGCTCATGTGACCCCTCTAAATTTTCAAAGCCTCCTACATCAGACAGTAACTTGCAAAGGACAAGAGGGCAAAGAGCACGGAGGTGGGCTGAAGGGATACGAGACAGTACTGAAACCTCTCCTCCTCAACTAAAAGCTTCATAACCCCACATCATTCTCAAGTTCAATAAATTCTTACGGAAACCAAGTTGGGGAATATTTTCATCCTCCTGAGTATGTTATATTTGGAGTGGATTTCCTGTTTTCAGTACATGCTTGTCTGTGCAACCTTCTGATCACTTAGGCAGGTGTGATGGAATGACCCTACCAGTGGGAAGCCTCCGTCCTCCAGAGAGGTATTGATCACAGCCCACTGTGCGGGTGGAAAGATACCCAAGTGACCATTAGACCTCCTACATCTTCACCGTCTCTTTCTCTGGGATTGCAACAACCTAGGTGTAATGGAAAAAAAATGCAGAAGAGAGGAAGATCAACTAGTTGTGTTCTATAGCGTCTAGTCTGTGCGTCTTTAATTTAAAAGGTTATCTACTAAAATGTTCAGCTGTTGTGGCAGTTTGGCAATTCCTTGAAGAGTTACACCTCAAATTATCAAAAGATCCAGCAATGCCACTTCTAGGTCCATACCCCGAACATTGAAAGCAGAGACTCAAACAGGTACTGGTGTGCCCACATTCATTATAGCATTATTCACAATAGCCAAAAGGAGCAAACAACCCAAGTGGCCATCAACAGATGAATGGATAAACAAAAAAAATACGCATACAATAGCATATCGTTCAGCCTGAAAAAGGAAATCCTGTCCCACGCTACAATACGGATGGCCTTTGAGGACATTACGCTAGGTGAAAGAAGCCAGACAGAAAAGGACAAATATAATATGATTCGACTTACATGAGGTGTCTAGAATAGTGAAATTCAGAGAGACAGAAAGTAGAATGGGCTGCCGTGGGCTGGGGCAAGAAGGAAAATGGTGAGTTATGCTCAACGGGTCCAGAATTTCTGTTTGAGGTGATGAAAAAGTTCCGGAAATGGGGTACCTGGTTGGCTCAGTCGGTTACACGTCCGACTCTTGATTTTGGCTCAAGTTGTGATCTCACAGTTCATGAGTTCACGCCCTGATGACAGTGTGGTGCCTGCTTAGGATCCTGTCTCTCCCCGTCTCTCTGCCCCCCTCCATTCTTTCTCTTTCTAAAAATAAATAAATAAACTTTTAAAAAACGCTCTGGAAATGGATAGTGGTGATGGCTGCACAATGCCATGAATATACTTAATGCCACTGAAGTATACGTTTACAAGTGGTTAAGATGGCAAATTATATGTTAACGTATGTTTTACTACAATCATAATCTTTTAAAAAGATTATGTAGAATGCTAGTGCATGGACCCAGGCACCGGCTTATAAAAGGAAGGGCGATCAGAAGTTGGCAGTGTCTGGAGAAGCGCCATGGTGGTCGATCGGGAGGGTGGGGGGCACGGCCCAGCCCTTAACATGGAAGGCTTGAGTGCCTGGCCGTGGGGGGGGTTGCATCAAGGGAAAGCGAACCAGCCCAGGTGGATCTTCTTTTCTGTGCAGGTTCCAGCACAGCCAGTCCCACAGGAGCCCAGCAGGAAAGACTACGAGACCTACCAGCCGTTTCAGAATTCCACGAGAAACTACGACGAGTCCTTCTTCGAGGACCAGGTCCACCATCGCCCTCCCGCCAGTGAGTACACCATGCACCTGGGACTCAAGTCCACCGGCAACTATGTCGACTTCTACTCAGCTGCCCGTCCCTACAGTGAACTGAACTATGAAACTAGCCACTACCCGGCCTCCCCCGACTCCTGGGTGTGAGGAGCGGGCGGCACGAGGCGCTCCGGGAACAGTGCATGTGCATGCATACCACAAGACATTGCTTTTTTTTTCCCCCTGCAAATTTAGTTTGTTCAAGCCTGTTCCGTAGGAAGGCTGTGATAACCAGTAAGGAAATATTAAGAGCTATTTTAGAAAGCTAAATGAATCGAAAGTTAACTTGGAAGTCAATAGGAAGCTAAAACGATCCTAAATATGACATCGTGCAACACCTTTCTAGTTTGAGCTGTAGAGTATAAAAAAGTGCTTTATATTGAACGTGGCTGAAGGCAGCAGAGGAGACGGTCGGGGTGGTGGGGCGTGAAGGTTGCAGTTAAGCACAAGGGACAGTGTAGTTCACACACTTTAGAGGGACGGCTTCTCACGCTTTGTTTACTCTCTTCATCCGTTGTGATTCTAGGCTTCAAGTTGCATTGGGGTTCCTCTGTACAGCAAGATGTTTCTTGCCTTTTGTTAATGCATTGTTGTAAAGTATTTGATGTACATTACAGATTAAAGAAGAGAAGCGCATTGTGTATATTACACCATGCCGTGTTTCCTCATCTATGGTTCTAAATATTGCTTCAATTTCAAACTTTTGAAAGATGTATGGATTTCCAGTTTTTCTTTTCTTTTCTTTCTCCCAGTATGTTTTAACAAAAAAAAATGGGAAAAAAAGGAATATTTAGCAGTATTGTTCGTTCTGATATGTGAATTTGTTTGTGGCAAGTAAGCAAGGCATTCAGCAGTTTCTGACAATTAACATACATCATTCCACACTCCTTGTCAACAAAGTGCTTTTTCACTGCCTAAAATTTTAGATGTAGATATTTGAAATAGATTTTTTCATTTATACCAGTTTTCTTTATGATGATACAGTGTTAAAAGAAAATAAATTACAATTGATCTGTCATCCATATTTGCTAAGAATGTCTATTTCCAAGGACCCTATCTTACAAAATACACATTCTTGCCTGTGTGTCTGTGCGTGTGTGGGTGTGTGTATGTCCACGTATGTATAAAAATGACCTGTGTGAGATTTTATTTTGATAGAAGCTACTTCATTCGCTGTTCATCTTGTACAAGCTTTGTTTCTGGTTTTCGGTATAAATGTACATCACTCTGTTCTTCTCGTACTCCATCTATTCTTCTGACCATCTAGTGACTCAGGATATTAGGCCAGTTGAAGTGAAGTTATAGGATTTTCACACATTCACACATTCTTGGACACCACCTCTTTCTACAGGTCCATTTCCTTCCACGTTTTATGCCCTGGGAACACACTAAACCATGGCCAACTCAATAATTTCACTTTGGGGCCAATTACTTGAAGTATCAAGAAATGTAAACTGCTCGCCTTATTACCCCCAAACTTTCTGTTCATGTGGCAGGGAGCAGTGGACCATTATGGATTAGATTATTAAAATTGAACTTGAAGCCAATGTTAGAATAGTGGTTAACAGAGCTAAGAAATAAGGCTAACCATTTACAAGAACACGGGCTGTGGGTAAATCAGCTTTGCTCTTAGATGCAAGTGACTGAGGCCAGTAGGTGCCTAGTAAATGTTAACTGTTCTTGGAAAAAATAAAAATTAAATAACAAAAGAAATTGGCTGACCATCTTCCTTTAAAACTTGCTCCCCTTCACTCTACATAGTTGAATTCAGCGCAAAGTCCAAGATCAGCGGTTCCTTCTCCAAATTTAGCAACAATCAAAAAACTTTTTTTGTTCAGGTGTATTTTTGCAAATGAAAAGCTGATTTCCAAAATAGAGCAGGAGACACAAATTTGCTTTTGAACTGTCCTGTAAATTACCTGCAAGTTGGACCCTGTTGCACTGTTTATTCTAGGACTGGATTCGGCATTGGTGGGTTCCCTCACGGGAATGCTCCAGCCCCCATGGAGAGACAGAAAATTAGCACTGAGCACAACGTGTCCTCCTCATCCGTGAACTAGTGAAGTTCATCGAGGCAGAGGTTATGGCATAGACATGACTTATCCATAACGTAGTAGCTGGTTTAACTTTTCCAAAAGTGAATGATAGGACTCCTTCCTGGCTTGAGTTGTGCATGGAGAAATGACTGCATGTGCTGAAAAGCCCTCCTAGTGGGAACTGTATATTTTCCTTTATACTCTTTGAGTCCGAGAATTCCCTGCATTTGCGACCTGGGAAGACTAAAGATGCCTCTGCTGCCCGTGATTCTTTGACAGCATGTGGTGCCAGGCTGAAATGAACCAATTCAGCCAGGAGCCTCTGGCTTCAGAGGTAGAGGTAGGAAAAAGAAAATTAGAAGTGTTGTAGTTACTCAAACCAATCCTGTTCTCCTTTTCACACACACACACACACACACACAGAAGTAAATAAGGAGACAGTAAGAAATGATTGATAGATAAATAGAAGATGATGTAGATAGGTGGTGATGATTGATAGATAATAGATAGATGATAGATAGATAGACGATGGATACTAGATAGATAGGTAGATGAGTAGGTAGATAATAGATAGGTGAGATTTTACATAAACTGTGAAATAACCTAAAGTCCCCACAGGCTCCCTTGGCAACAAACATTGATCAGCTGGTAATTTATTATTAAATTGGATAATATTGGATAAAAGCCCCAAATGGAAAGAAACTTTAGTTTGTTTTTGCTTTCATTGTACTGAAGTGACCAAGTGTGATACTAACCCCACCCAAGTCCCCGCAGATAGTTGCCTCTTGGGTCTATAAGAACCTCCAGATGTCAGATTATTTACTGAGATGGGAATGGTGTTTTTCAGAGCAAAGGAGGGAGGAAAGGAAACTAGAATTTTTTTTCCTCTCAGTCCTTGTAGTGGACCATACATACACCCAGTACATTTAACAGTTTGTAAAATCTGGACATTATGTATGAGAAAGAGACCTGGTTTTTCTTCACCTGAGAGTTTTGATCACCAAGGACTGATTAAAGGGACACTTAAAACTATACCCCCTTCAATGATATTAATATTTTAAAATAAGATCTTTCATATTGACTCGGGTTTAATAGCACACATTTACGTTTTAATCCAAATGATCAGTTGTGAGTTAGATGAGAAAATACCTAAGAGGTTCATAAGAATTAGGGTGACAGAGATATCACATCACACTTGGTGCAGACTAGGTGAAGGTTAACCACTGATGACCCATTTCATATAAGCAAGACACACATTATGAAAACCTGCTGTTAAAAAAAAATAAGCAGTGTTTAAATTCAGCAGCAAAACCAATCTCAATTTATTTGCTTTGCTCATTTCTCTGACTTCAGCTCTGCTGTAGGGCCTGATACTGTCTCCCCATCCTTGAGAACTGTGCCCTTGGAAAGTGAGGTTTGGCTGTCTGAAGACACTATTTTGTCCGCCTTCGAGAACCAATTTCCTTCTTGCCTGGTGATTCTGTCCCTCCAGAAAGTGGCACCTCTCAGGTCAGGATCTTCATGAAAGTGCACTGGCCTCCATTCCTTGGAGAGAGCTTGTTGGAAGAACTTAAACACATCACCTCCTCTCTGGGCGAAATGTTTTGTAACCCACAGAGTTAAATAAAAAGAAGGATCTGGGAGTGGGGAGACAACCCTTGGCCATACAAACTTGAGAGACAAAGACCTCCAGTTCCTTACAAATGACAACACTCCCAAGCCATGAGCCTGTGTTCTTCAAACCAGAGAACTGGCACGAGTACCCAGTTCAGGACTGGCAAGGCAGGCACGTGACCTCCATGTCTTCACCAGTTCAATAGTAAACAACCGGGCTGCACCTATGGTCTCCTCAAACACAAAGAATGAAGTAGTTAAAAAAAAAAAAAAAAGCAAGCAAGCTAACCAACCAACATTTCTGAGCACACTAGGTAATGGTGAAACTGGGGTTTTGAGTCAAGGGTTTGATCCTCAGTTAAGACAATGAAATTCTTGGCATGAACTTCAACAGTGGCTACATTAGCATCACACATTTAAAAGTTTTCACAATATTTCATTGCTTGGTTCCTCAATAAAATGAAGACAAAAGCTTTGATGAATCAGCACCTGGTACTCTGTACTACAATGTGCGTGCAAAACTGAGACATCATCTCAGGTGTTGCTGACACCCATCATGAGAGATGACAGAACATACACATAATACTCTAGAGTGTCTTCACTAATGCACCATTGATGTTTGGGGCTGAATAATTCTTTGGAGAAATAGGGGAGATGCAGCATAGGATACTTAACAGTGTCTCTGGCCTTTACCCACTGGATACTCACTGGATGCACCACCACCTGCAGTTATGACCATCATAACAGCCTCCAGATATTTCCAAATCTCCCCTGGGGCGGGGCTACATCAGCCCCAGTCAGAACCACTCCTCTGGTGCAATGCACAACGTCCTAACTACAACTGAGCATAAGGAAGGAAAAAGATGCACTCCCAGGTGGGCGATCTGAGAACACAATGCAGAGGAGATGGTATTGGGCTGGAACTTAAAGGACGGATAGGCTTCTGATGAGCAATACTGGAGATGTTTCTGGAAAAAATGCGAGTGAAGATGTGGAAAGTATGGGGAATGGACAGGGAACAGAATGCAACAAAATTAATTCTAAAATGAGGAACAGGAAGAGCAGGGAGAGAGAGACATGCAGGCTGTGAACAAACTTGAGGCTCCTGAAAGCCATTTTATAGAACACTAAAGATTTTTCATAGCATTTTACAAAAATTCGGCGGGGGGGTGGGGGGTGGGGAGGTGTGGTGGTTGTACAGGTAAGGTATAGATTAGTGGTTCTCCAACCATGCATCAGAATCACCTGGAGCACATCACCTGAACAATTTGTTCAGACATTGAGTTTATGATTGCATAGGGCTGAGACTGGCAGAGAACTTTCATTTCTAACAAGTTCCCAAGTGATGTTGGTGTTGCTTGTCCAGGGACTATGCTTTGAGAACCCCTGGTCTCAAGAGAGATCACTTCTGAAACTGTTAGAATAATCTAGAACCTTGTTACTTAAAGTATAATCTGGGGGACTGCAGCCTCAGCATCACCCAGAAGCATAGCAGAAGTGGAGAACATCGAGTGCCACTCCATACTTTCTGTGTCCGAATCTGCCTTTTCATAAAATCCCCAGATGTTTCATAAGAGCATTAAACTTTGATAACAATGATCCAGAAAACATAAGACCATGAGCTAGGAGAAAACTAACATGAAATGTTGCAGTTGTAAAATTCACAGTACTTGGTGAGTGCTGGGTGAGTGCTGGAGGAACCCAACAATCCCTCTAAGATGTGAGCTTGGGTGACCGGAAGCCCAGCAGGGGATAATCCACTGGTAATAAGGAAGAAAAATCTTTCAACAAGGAAAATCCACTCCACGTTGGACATATTACAGATGTTGATGGTAGATCCAGGGAGAACGTTGCAACAGGCAGTTGAAATGCAACCAGGATGCTGAACGAGAGGCGCAAGATTTGGTGCCGAGAGGTGGAAAATGGCACAGATAGAGCAGTCACGGAAAAGGGGATGTAGAGAGGAGAGCATCACGGGGATGATGAAGGCTCATTGGCAACCAACATGATACAGGGGTACACAATAGCATATTGGAGGTGGGGTTTGGGGAGAACAAGACCAGTGTACTGTTGTCAAAATCAGGGGGAATTTCATATAAAGAGAGTGGAAAGTATCACTGGTGGGCAGTGATACCAGAAGATGACAAGAAGGAAGACAAGAATGAAGAAACCTGTGAGTATTGTAATTCGGAGACCACACAGGGCCTTAGTGGGTAACTCCAGTGGCAGGTTAAGGAGACTGAATAGCAGGGGAGGGGGCAGAGGACTGGGAAGCTTAGCAATGAGCTGTTGATTGTGAGAAGATGCTGGCTTGAGACAATCACAAATGGAATGAAGAATTATTTTAGGGCAGCAAAGCAAACTTGTAAAGCAAGGTTCCATGCTCATACAAATGGTTTAAGAACAACTCCTTCAGTGTGTGCAGCATTTTAGTGCTTTCATGGTGTTTTAAAAATGTTCCGCTTGTCCCACTCACTACCAGGTAGGCTCGTATTATAACCTGCCCTGTTTTGGAGATGAGGGGAGTAAGACTCGGTGATACCACGTAATTGGCAACTTTTGCTGCTGGACATAAAATCGAGGCTTTTTCACCATAGACCATAACACCAGGATGGCTCTGGGACCATAACACATCTGGATGGCTTCTGGGACAGTGATGTTCAAGCAGTGGCTTCAGATAGGATTAGGAGTCATAAAGCAAAGGGGCCATGGGAAGAGTAAAGCCTGATTCCCCAGGGCCCACTCTTTGCTCAACACCATGGAACCAGGCTAACTCTCAGGCAGTGGGACTCCAAGGTCCGAGAGGAGGGTGTCTGCGGACCCTGGCATCTGTTTGTCCACCACACGTCCTATACAACCAGTGCCTTCCACATCAGTTACTGCTGCGGGGTAGTCATCCTCAATACCCCACCCAACTCCCATCTGCTCCAGGCTATTCTCATTTCTCATATGCCCAACCTACCCTAAGCCTGAACTTCATGGATCCAACACGATGTTTTTGTTCAGAAATTCTAGTTTGGGAGCCTGTCCAGTCCATGACCTCAACCTCCCTTAGTGAACAGCTCAGCAGAGAATCCTGGTGTCCATCTCCAAATGGCCACAATGTGTCTTCATGCTCTCAAAATTAAGACCAGACAGCTGAGATAACCACACAGTTAAGTCACAGAACAAAGTGAATTGGCCTTCATTGAAATTAAACCTAAATCACTGGCCATGTGAAAAGTGAATTTGAACTACATGAGCTAAGTTGTCATCGATGGAAAAACTATTACAATACCACTGACTTTTTTCATATACAACTCTTAATTATGGTCAAGGATAGAAATCACACATGTAAAATTTGATCTAGACTCATTCTGTTTACCTATTGCTTTATACAGAACACTCCAAAGTTAGCGTGTTTTTAAAAAGAAAGAAAGGGAAGTGCTGGGTGGTTCAGTTAGTTGAGCGTCTGACGTTAGCTCAGGCCATGATCTCGGGGCTTGTGAGTTCGAGCCCCACACTGGGTTCTTGGCTGTCAGCGCAGGGCTCACTTTAAATCTTCTATCCCCCTTTCTCTCTGTCCCTCCCCAACTCGTGCTCTTTCTCTCAAAAGTAATAAACGTTAAAAAAAATAAAAAGAGAGAAAGATTTATTTTCTTCAGGAATTTTCAATCTGGATTGGGCTCCATGAAGACAGCTCGGCCCTGCTCCACTCCACTCGGAATCGTCCTGGAGGCTGGAAGCCTGGACTGGAACCACTTAAAGGCTCAATCACTTAGTGTCTGTCTGGGACGACTCAACTAGCTGGGGCAGGGGGAACTTCAGCTCCTCAGGCATCCTGTGAAGTATCTCCACGTGCTTGTCCAGCAGAGATGGTTCAGTGGGCCAGTCTTCTTATATATTATCTCAAGGTTCCCAAAGTCTATGTCCCAAGAGAAAGAACCAGGCTCAAAAGTCAAAATGCATTCCATTAGTCATCGCACTAGCAAAATATTGCTCAGTTCCAGAGGGTAGGGAAGGAAATGGACGGTATCTCTTGATGGGGTGGGGGGAAGATTCTAGCAGAGCATGCAGGGATGGAAACACAGGTGTTGCCTTTTTCAGACAGTCTCCCACAAAACTGATAACACTTTGCCTTAATAGGTTCAGCTTCTTTCAAACTTTGGCCAATATTTCTTAACAGCAAAAGCAATGAGTTTTACTATCAGAAGTTACAAACAACTAATACAACTCACGAAAATGGGATAAAAGGCCATGTAATTATGTCAGAAGGAAGAGTTTGGATCTTGGGCTTGTGTTTCTACCAGCTGGATGAGAACAAGGAAGCAGGTCATGATTCTTAGTCTTAGCAGCCATCTTGTCACTGTGAGGGGCCCGGAAAAAGCTGAAGTCAAAGCTGAGGAAGGCAGAGTAGATAGAACCTGGCTATCTTCTCAGAGCGCAGGAGAATCACCAAATTCCCCAGAATAGTCCACAACAGACAACCATTAAGTACTCGCCCCCACATTCTAGAGACTTTCCCCTGACCTCAGCTGAGAAGTAACAGAAGGCTGGATGGATGAAAGCCATCTCAAGGTAGAGTTAAATATTCACATCATTTCCTTAGAGTAAGAGTATATTTTCCTAAAGTTCAGTAAAATAGAATTAAAAAAAAAAAGTACCAATTTTGGTAAGCATAGAGACATTCCGTGGACACATTTTCTAGCCATTGTCCTAATATACCTTATTTTTTAATCACAAGTAAAATGTGCTGCAAATTCATACGGGTTTGAAACTATACCATTGCCTCAGTACACTAGCAATATCAGCTGATTTGGGGTTTTTCAGCAATTTTGTTCATGCGTCATGATCTATAACCAAAGAGATCAAATGGAATCAAATGGAAGGTGATTAAAGGTTTGGAAAAGTGAGGCATACTGACCAATGATGCAGCTTTCCTTGTGTTGGGTTGTCTTTGGGGACGCACAGTTTCAGAATGGGAATGTCTCCAAGTTACATGGCCCTTTATCACTCCCTCTTCTGCTAGCACACCCCCCCCACCCCCAAACACACACAATCAATACAGTGGCACCTCCGCCTTCTCTGTTTCCCAAATTCCCAGCCCCACACTTCGGAGGTGAGCTGGCCAACACTGGTCCTTGGGCCCCTGTGAAGATAGAGTGCTCAGCGCATTCGCAGCCAGTGAAACGCTGATACAGGTGAATGGCTTCAGCTTCTAATTGCCAGGTGTCTGAGGACAGGTGCTATAATGGGTCCTCCAGTGATGCTTCCGTGGCCCTGATACATTCATGAGCTCCCTTAGGGAAGAATTCCAACCAGATTTTCTGCTCACTCAAGACCCAAGATTCTGAAGGGCAGCTTTACTTGTTTTCCCAAGAACTTTTAAACCTAAAAAGAAACGGCTGAGAATGACAGAACTGATGTCCGTGCATGCTGATGGCACCGACAAAGCAAGGTCAGGACCCAGGAGAAAGGGTCAGTAAACTGTGTTATGAAATGGACATAGGTGGAAGGAAAACTGTTTTTAGGTGGAGTCAGAAATGAGATTGATGGAAAGTTTGTTGGGAATCCGGTCACTAGCCCAGTTACTAAGTAATCTAAGGAATTTTATGTCATTAATTTTGACCCTAGTAAAGTTGTAAAGATAGAGCTGACTGTTATGCCCAGAATTCGTGATCCCCAAAGACCACTAGGGAGCCAAGTCCGATGCAAAAGCAAAAGAGCCTTTATTCGAGCTAGCTCGAGCTCAATCCCCTACCTGCACCAACACAGCGGTGAGATACCAGGGAGAGAGAGCGAGTTTCAAAAGCACAAAGGTTTTATAGGGGTCTAGGGGCAGTTGGTGAGGTAATGGCTGTGGCCTCAGCTGATTGGCTGGGGAAGGGTCAGAGTCCTGTTACGCAGGTCGCTGGGCGTGTTTTGATCAGGAAGTTTGAACGGGTGAGCAGGTTACTCAAGGGGAGGAGGCGAGGTCTGAGGTTTCTGCGATTTTCCTGGAAAAGGGGTCATGTCGGGACATAGTCACTCAAGGTGGAGAACACAGAACAAGATGGAGTCGGTCGGCGTAGGCCTGCCCTTTCACTGACCATAGTAAGTAGGAGAGGAGATCAGAGTTTGTAAATCTAATAGGACTCTATCAAGAAATATTTCCATCTTCTTAATATGTATACACAGATCTCATTTAATCAAGTTTGCAGGGTCCAGAAAATAAAAATATAGGCGTCCAGTTAAAATGGAATTTCAGTGAAACAGCCAATAATTTTTTCAGTTTAAGTAATGTCCCATGCAATATTTGGAACATACTTACACTGAACAGTTGAAAGAGAGAAAGAGAAACTCCTTTGACCTATAGAGCACTTGCCAATTTCTGTGCTATAAGTGCACCCGCCACGACCAATTTCAAACTGCCGATTTGATGCTAGTGAATTCAAAACCGGAAGTGGCAACACATCATTTCCAAGGTACAGATAAAGCAGGCAAAATAACCTCAAGAGCACAGGTAATAAAAATGTAATCAGGTTGTGCTGGTTACTGATTATTTATTACCTTTATTTTTTATATAACTAAATTTAACTCTAAATTTTTATAATGTGATACGTGGTGTGGCTGGATTCAACATCCAGCTTACGTATTCCTGAAAAGGTAACAATCTGGTCTCGTGAGCTATACAAGACTCCTCTTGCACACCACCGCTTGTGACACCCTAAGTGGCTGTCCGAATGAACATTAACACTCACTCATCCCGCCAACCTTTACTGAAGTTGCCACGTAAGAGTCACGATACCACGCTCCTTGGGAGACAGATCTAACAAGGATCACGGTGCTGTGGATAACCACCCGCAGCTCGCCAAGGTGGCAGGTCCTCATGGAGGCGACGCCTTCCCAGCAGGTGGAGGGCAGTGCTGCCGTCACCCATGCTAGTGTGGAGCAGCAGGGACGGGGACAGGGTTAAGGGCAGCAGAGGTAGAGCCCTGCTCCGGCAGGAGAAATGCACCTGCGGAGGAAGGTTGGGAAGCTCTTGGGGTGGGGACAGAGCTGTCGGCAGGCTTGCAGGACAGAAGAAAGGAAAGCCTGCAGGTGGACACAAATGAAGAAGAACTGAGGAAAGGCACTGTGTTCAAGAGCGATTGGCAAAGCAGAGGACAAGGTGGCACCCTGGCACCCCTCTCTGCCCGGATACCCCCCGCCCCCAGACCAGCAGCAGGTAGCACAAGACAGACCCGGTGCCTGGGCCACTCGTGTTGTAGGGCTCATAAGCCTCGGATTCTGGAACAGCCCAGAGAAGGGAAAGCGGCCATGAAAATGACATATCGCATTTCTTCTTTTAGAAAAATAAAGACGTAGAACACTGTTTGCAACCTTTAGTGCTTTGTGGCAACCGTTCCCATCACCAGCAACGATGTCGCGCTGTTCACGCTGCTAGACCAAATTATCACACATTTAGTGGTTTAAAACAAGAGATATGTATTACTTCTGGAGGTCAGAAATCCAAGATGGGTTGGCAGAGTTGGGTTCCTTTCGGGGGCTTTATGGGAAGGAATCCCCTTCTTTTTGCAGCCACTGTAAGCCACCTGTGTTCCATGGCACCATCTTTAAAGGCGGCGGAATGGCATCTTCGATCAAATCTTTTCTCTGTCTTCCATCTCTCTCCTTTCTCTTATAAGGACTCTTCTGATGACATTAATAGTGTCCCCAACTCAAGCTCTTTAACTTACATCTGCAAAGTCGTTTTGCCAGGCAAGGTGACGTAGTCGCCAGTTCTGAAGATCAGCACGTGGACATCTTTAGGGAGTCTTTATTCAGTCTACCACATCAGGCTCTTGCTATAATATCATCGTTGAATTCATGTAAAAAAAAAAGTCTTAAAATGGCTTCTAGCTGTATTAATACCTAGATTCAGAAAATAAAGCCTTAAAACAATCTAGTTTATATTAAATTCTTGGGGAGGGGCATAAACTCATTTGTTTCCTCTAGTAGTATACTTCCAAAATCTCTGAACAGGTGGAAATTCCCATACACGTTTCTGGTCAAAAAAAGAAAAGATTTCCTTTGTTAAATTTATTTATGTTAATCAATATTCATGCATCTTGAGGTGGGGTGGGAGAGGATAGATTAAATGCAAATAAAAGGAACAGGAGGTAGAGGAAAGGGAAACCCTTGCAGAAGTGTAACAAAAGGTCCCAGCGTTTGAATTTTTTGCCCGGGTTATTGAGGTATGATTGCCAAAATTGTTAGATATTCAAAGTGTACAATGTCATGATGTGATATATGTATCCTTTGTGAAAGGATCCCCCCCATAGAGTGATTAACCTGACTTACATTAAATTCTGCTCTGAACTGGAATCATGATTATAATGAGGAGCCTTACATTTTTAAGTCTTATCCAATATACAGTGAAATAGGCTTATTTGCAGACTGGTCTGCTTATTGCAGGGGTGGATGAAAGTTCCCAGCATGGGCAGGAGTCAAGGTATAAATGTCCAAAAGGGATCCCTAAAGCCTGGTTCTCTAAGGGCACATGGCTAGAACGCTCTCATAGCACCTGGAGGTAAGCCCCCACCCCCCATTCCTGCAGGCCCCCGCTTCCTGACCTGAGTCATGATTCTGAGGCCTCACTCTGGCTTTGCCCCATGGCCCCACCATCTCATGTCTAAATGCTTCTTTGGCTCCAGTGAGAGCAATGTGTCAACAAAGAAGGGCTGCATTTTGCTCGCTCAGCACCAAAATGTGAAAGAGATTGGTTTCCACTGAAATATGGCCCCCCCCTTCACATACTGGAGCCATAAACCCCAGTGTCTCAGAATGTATCCTTATTTGGAGACAGGGTTGTTAAAATGGTAAGTAAGCTAAAACGAGGTCGCTGAGGGGGACCCCGATATACCTTGTTTTTTACAACGGGTGGCCTTACAATGAGATGAAACTTGGACACAGACACGCACAGAAGGCGGACGAAGCGAGGACCCAGGGAGAAGATCCCCTGCAAGCCAAGGAGAGAGGCCGCGGAAGAAAGCCACCCGGCCGACGCCTCCAAATCCCAGCCTCCAGAACCTGAGAAAATAGATTTCTGTTGTTTAAGCCTCTGGTCCTGGCTATTTGGCAGCCAGAGATGACTGATGCAGGGATCAAAGGCTGGCACCCGTGAAGCCAATCAGCTTATGGAAAAGTCGAAAAAATGAAACATGCCCTCGAGCAACAAGTCTTCCTTCTTGATGGGTACTCGGTGAGATCTGTATTTGAAAGCAAGCTGACATCTCGTCCTGAGGCCATTCAGCAGGCCACTGACGAACATCCCAGCTTCCGAAACTGGGCTCCCTGTTGCTTCCCCAAACATCACAGCGTTTCCTGACTCGGCTGGTGTTCCTGCTGAGAAGCCAGGCCCGGAGGGTCCGTGTGCGCCACCCCCAGCTCCAGGGGAGTCCTGGGTGGAAGGCACCCCCCCATCTCTCCCTTTCCCCTTCTGCCCGCACTCTGTGCAAACCCTTCCATTAGCCCCCAGCCCTCTTCAAGGATCATGCCTTCCCTGGGCACCCCAGGAGCCCGTGAACCTTCTCTCCAGTCCCATTTAGGGATGCAGAAACTCAACAATCTGAGGTGGAGAATGTGATTTTTTTTAATTTCATAACAAAGTGCCTTAACTTTGTTTACTGAGTTTAGTGTCCCCCAAAGTCATGTTCTCCTGAAAGCTCAGAATATGAGTTTATTTGGAAATAGGGTCTTTGCAGGTATCATCTAAATGATGGAGATGAGATCATACCGAATTAGGGCGGGCCCCAATTCCAAAGAGCATGTCCTTTTAAAAGACAGGACAGAGAAGAATCCCATGGTCTGGTGCAGGCAGAGACGGAAGGATGCACCCACGGGCCCAGGAACACCAACAATTGCCAGCAGCCACAGGAAACAAGAGACGTGGAATAAAATAAAGTGACTGGAAGGAACCAACCGTGCCCACACATCGATTTCTTACTTCTAATCTCCAGAAGTGCGAGAGGGTACATTTCTATTGTTTTAAGGCGCTCTGGGGTAATTTGCAATAGCAATCCCAGGAAACCAATGTATTTGTTTAGGTAAGATTACATCTAATTGTAATGGAGAATCTGACCTCATTCTTTAATTTTGTTTAATGTTTGTTTATTTTTTTAATTTTATTTTTTATTTTTTAAAATTAGCATATAGTGCAACAATGATTCCAGGAGTAGATTCCGTAGTGCCCCTCCCCCATTTAGCCCATCCCCCCTCCCACAACCCCTCCAGTAACCCTGTTTGTTCTCCATGTTTATGAGTCTCTTCTGTTTTGTCCCCCTCCCTGTTTTTATATTATTTTTGTTTCCCTTTCCTTATGTTCATCTGTTTTGTCTCTTAAAGTCCTCATATGAGTGAAGTCATAGCATTTTTGTCTTTCTCTAATTTCACCTAGCATAATACCCTCCAGTTCCATCCACATAGGTAGTTGCAAATGGCAAGATTTCATTCTTTTTGACTGCTGAGCAATACTCCATTGAATATATATGCCACATCTTTATCCATTCATCCATCGATGGACATTTGGGCTCTTTCCATACTTGGGCTACTGTCGATAGTGCTGCTATAAACATGGGGGTGCATGTGTCCCTTCGAAACAGCACACCTGTATCCCGTGACTAAATGCCTAGTACCGCAATTGCTGGGTCGTGGGGTAGTTAATGTTTGTTCATTTTTGAGAGACAGAGTGCGAGCAGGGGATGGACAGAGAAAGAGGGAAACACAGAATCCGAAGCAGACTCCAGGCTCTGAGCTGTCAGAGCAGAGCCCGAGGGGGGGCTCAAACCCACAAACTGAGGGATCATGACCTGAGCTGAAGCGGGAAACTTAACGGACTGAGCCACCCAGGCGTCCACAGTTCACTTTGCACTCCCTTTTCTGTCTTACCCTCCCTTCCTCTTTGGCGTTACATCTGGACAGATTGGTAAAAAGACCCTGAGCTCGCATCCTCCTTTGGGACAGTGGGAAACTTAAACCTCCCCTACTTGGGAACTCTCCTGCAGTCCCACCCCTTGGCCACTTACTATAAAGGCCCAAACTCAATGGCTCTGCTCTGCCTACGTCGACCTGGACCTGCTTGTGCCCACCAGCTCCTCCTAGAAGTCTTTTGAATGAGTAAGAAGCCTCTAAAATTCTCTTGGTTCCTGGAAATCATCGACCTCAATATATCCAAACCCAATATATCCAAACACAGGTGGGGGGCCTGTGTGCGTTTGCAGGGGACCAAACAACACTAACAGGGAAGAGGCTCCTCTGGGCAAGACACTGACACCGAGTGACTGACAGGCACAGAAATCAGTAGGACCGTAAAGCTTTCACCAGCACCTGTGCCTCCAACCTTCAAGAGCAAGTCGACCAGCCGACCTACCTGTCTCCTCGGCGTTCATAAGGAGACTCTTCATTATACTTACCAGATTGCTGAGTTTCTGCATCCTCAAGCTGACACCAGAAAGAGCCGAGTGATTCTGACAACCTTGCCGCATGATGGCCCCATAGATCTGGTGTCGTATCCATTTTGGCAGGTTTAACTTAATTAGCGAGCAGATGATGGCAGCAATGTGAAAGAAAGAAAGAAAGAAAGACAAACTTCTGGAAGTCTACATGGTGACTGAACAGTTCCAAGTATTTCTGTCTTTGCTCCAACTTTGGCTTGCCACAAGCCGCAGGCTTGGCATTTACCTCTTTGGGCCAGATGCTAAATTAAGTTTGAAGACATTTCAGGGATTCATTATTGATCAGGCTTTTGGCACCTGGAGGAGGAACTAAAGAAGCAGCAGCTGTGGTTTCAAAGGTGCCACCTCAAAGCCAAGAGCCACCAAAAATAACAAGTAAACTTTTCAGGTCTATGCGTCCTTGACGTATCAAAGCCGGGTGCTGCCCTGGGCTCTAAGCGGAGATGATTAAGGAAAGCAGGGCTCTCCGTGGCCCCTCCAGCTCCCTGCATGGAAGAAAGTGGCTGCCAGGTCGAATCTTCACATTAAGCAATAATAATAAATCTATGAAGATGTGAGAATGTCTCCCTCCAGGCCTGCGTCTGTCACAGATCTTTGTTGCACGCTAGACTGAGAACCTGACCCAGGCTTCAGTAAGCAAAATGGAATTAATTTACTCCTGTAAATGAAAAGCCCAGAAATCAGCAGACTCCAGGCATGGCTGGATTCAGGGACCAGATAAAGTTACCATGGGCCTGTTTGTATGTCTCAATTGTCTCCACCTGTCCTGGCCGCACTATCCAAGTTCAGGTGTAATCAAACCTCCAGGAAGTCTGTCTTCTCAGCTTTAAATCCATGAAGCAAGAATAACTCAAACAAGCCACTGCAAACATCTTGGGGCATCTCATTAGTCGTTGTGGGGTCACATACTCCTTCCTGAATGAGTTATTAGATATGGGAGAATGGAACGCTCTAGAGACACAAACTGTTTAAAAATTATGTTACCAATCATTAAAATTACCAAGCATCATATTAAGGGCTTTATTGTTTGTGGGGCTCTATTACCCAATGTGGAAGGGCAGGTGCGAAGAGGTTGTCCTGACCAGCTTTGTCCACTGGATAAGTTCTTTTTTGTTTTTTTAATATTTTTTAATGTTTATTTATTTTAAGAGAGAGAGACTGAGAGAGTGTGCACATGCATGAGCAGGGGAGGGTAGGGACAGAGAGAGAGAGAGAGAGAGAGAGAAAGAATCCCAAGCAGGCTCTGCACTGTCAGTGTAAAACCTGATGAGGGGCTCGATCTCACGAACCGTGAGATCATAACCTGAGCCCAAACCAAGAGTCGGACGCTTAACTTACTGAGCCATCCAGGTGCCCCAGCTGGATAAGTTCTTAAATACCATGTCAGTTTATACCTCAAGCCCAGAAAAATACCACACTCTTCTCTGTCACAGGTGATGGAAGTTGGTAGTGGATTTATACTGATTTATACAAGCAGCTCATTTTTAAATAAAATGCTTTTACACACACACACACATACACACCGAATAATTAACTTGTTTTTTATTAATATTAATATAATACATTATATAGCATTAATATATTAATATTATTCATTTTAACCACCTATTAATTTGGTTTTTATAAAATTTTGATATTAAAAATGGTTTAAAATATTAATAAATATTTGATCACATTGCCAAGGAATCTCAGAATCTCAGAGAATCTCAGAGAAGTTAAATAACTTGTCTAAGTTCACATGGTTAGTTGTGGGATTTGGAGAGTTATGTCGGCCTTTGGACTCATATACTTGAGTTGTAGTGGGGCTTGGGGGCCATCGAGTCCAAAGCAGAGTCAAATTTACAGCCTCCCTGACAGACGTTTACCCAGATGTTGTCACCCTTCCAGAGAAGCATGCCAACTTACGTCAGCCCGAACTAACACAAAAAGGTGCTAGAAAGTTCCCTCTTGTGTTGACCTTGCATCCATTCCACCTATAAATTCTTTTCTCTAGGTGTCTTAGACACTGAGCCCAATTAATTCAGTGTTTTCAGCGTTTTCAATAGTCACATCATGCCCTTGGTGCATCCTAACCTTGAATCAACTAAAACTCCAGGTTGCTTTTATTTTGGGGGGTTTTGCTGGTTTGGGTTGGGCAAGTAGAGTTTCTACGATCAGGACCCTGTCTCCTTGAATTGGACCTGTGCATCTGACCTTCTCAATTGCACTTGGATTCCACCTTGTTTGTTTCAACCCTGCCTTTTTGCATCTTGAGTCGGCACCGAAGCACTTGTCACTGTCATAAACCTGACCTTGTTGGGCTTCACTCGGGTGCGTGTTCGATAGGAGAGAGCCTGTTCGGGGATGTGGAAGTCCAAGCCACTTTTCAGAATTGAAGAATTTTATCAGCAGAGAACATTGCTCAACTTTCTGTTTGCGGGATCCATGCTCTTTAGCTTGTAATTGTCCCCCAGATTTTTATTCATTACAATGGATACATTAGAGAGGTGTCAGCCCCTCAATCTTAATGTTGTCACAATGTTCTGTCCTTCAAGTGGCAGCCTTCTAAGCCTGGCACTGTCTCACTAATAAGTGGACTTGGACAGGTCACTTTCTTGTCAGAACCTCAGTTTCCCCCGTTGGCAGAATAAGAGTATTATACTAGATAGACCTCTAAGGCCCCTTCCCATGAATTTATTCTGATACCTACAGTTTTGCTTTTCACACAACAAAAACCTTGACAAAGTGTTCACTGCTTGGTATAATGCCTTGGTTTTGAATTTAGACACGATCTGGAAACACCCTCAATTTCCTGCAAACATAAACAACAGCTAGTTCAATGTCTCACCTATTATGTTCACAGCCCATCCATTTACTTTCTTGTTGATTTTTTCATTCTCTCTCATCCCCTTTCAAAGGTTTGCATAACACACGTAGCTCCTGCTCTGTCCATAAAAATGTCCCCGAGTCTCTCTTGGTGATGAGCGAAGCGGCCCATTCAGACGTTTGAATATATACCTCTGCTCTGAGCAGGTCACATCAGACACTCCAAGTGCTATGCTTTCAATTGCAAGCCAGAAAGAAGTTGTTTTCTGTTAAAAAGAGACAAAATCAATGGTGCTTTATTAAAACAGCATTTCCCATCTTCCACGACCGCATCTTGTCTAGTTGAGTCCTGGGAGGTGCTTTTCCCACTAGCATCCTGGCTCAGCTGACACCCTTAAGAGTCTGTCAGGATTATAAGCCACCACTGTGCACGCTGCCTTAAAACGATGAGCATTTACCCATAAAAAAAAATGGCCCTCGTCTCTGCACCATGCCAAGGGTGCCCATCTTTCAAAAGAATGAATTACAACGGTAGTGGGTACATGTTCTGAACGTAAGGGAACGAGAAGTTACAAAATTAATGAAACCAGATGCTGTTTCAAATCTCCTGTTAGAGAAAGCCATTTGTCAACCGAATCGGTCCTATAGCTTGATTACAAACGTCCATCTATGGAAATGTTGATGAAGCCAGGAAACTTGTTCAGAAAATATATGATTTGTATAGTGCTGACACAGTCATTGAAATAGCCAAAAACAATCACTGACTAACAAGAGGTTTTACGTCAAACTGAAAAATTAATACAGTTGACAAGAGCAAGAGATAAGCTCTGGAATAAGTAACGCCTTCTCTTTTTTCTGGTCTTCGGCATCGGTCCGTGACTTACACAGATGGAATGTAGGTAAGGATTCTGATCTACTTGGAAGAAGCTATCTAAACTTACCCTTCCTTTATTTGACAAAGCAATATGCAATTTTTCACATACATCTTTGGTGATAATCCACTACTCAATCAAATGATAATACAACCAAGACAATGAATTTTCCAAATAATTGTAGCCGACTGGCTGATGGAGAAGAAAAAGGAGGTGTTTACAGGACTGTTGGGAGGGCTATAGAAACTGAATTGTGGGTAAGGCTCAGGATGCAGTGCCTAAAACCCAGCCTCAGAGCTGCCTGAATACGGAGGACACGACCATGAAGGCACAGCCCATCCACGCGACTTCTGCACCAGGGAGGGACCTTGCCAGACAGCTGTGGGAGAATGGATTCTGCCCAGAGTTTCTCTCCTTGAGTCACTCACTCCCCAACTGAAACATCCCATGGCAGAGGTTGTTGGGTTGAACTCAGGTCACACGTCTACACTACTGCCTCGAAGACCGCTCAGGGTTCAAGTGTTCAGGTCTCTGCCTTGGGAAGACTTGGACTTAGATTAAGTCCAAGCAAAGCTGTCCTAACAGTGCCACCCTCTAGAAAACCTGACAAATACCCACACCTACCCACGGGTATACATCAGTGAACCAGGAGAAGCTCTGAGGAAGACATCCAGCGGTCAGAACTCTGTAGCCAACCAGATCATCCTGCTGCTTCTGTCTATTCCATGTTTCTCCCAAGGACCAACCTCCCTCCCATCCAATGGATCCAATGGATCCCATCCAGTAAATACCAGGGCCAATATGAAAGAGCAGAGGCTGGATTTACCACTGCCAACCCCCTACCAAAACCTTAAACACCTAGAAGACCAGACCAAATATATGCAAAGGATTTGGACAAAGGTCTGCACAGGATTATGGTTCATGAAAGGAAGGAAACAAGGTGAGCCCGGCGATTACATGAGCACACGGCCAGGGAGCAGAGAGGAAAACGGGACCTGTCTGAGTTGAGGACAGCTCGAAGTTTAGGATGGCCAAAAAGTCCTGAATTTGTAGCACAGATACAGGAGACAAGATAGTTGCAGAGAATTAGGTTGGACAGGGCACCTCTCCCATTGATCCTGAGAAGTTCTGGTCCTTGTCCACCCTTCCCAGACTCATCCTAGACCAACCCCCTTATCTCCTTATCTTTACGCAATCTTCAGACATGTTAGGGAACAGCTATTAGGCTAGAGATTTCCTCAACTAGCACAGTGTGGTCCAAAATATGGACACCATTTGACTGGACATGAGTGTTTTCCAAGCATCTTAAGACACACTTTAAAAAAAAAAAGATTATCCCTAGGGCACCTGAGTGGCTCAGTTGGTTAAGTGTCCAACTCTTGATTCTGGCTCAGGTCATGATCTCGTGGTCTCTGAGTACAAGCCCCGTGTCAGGCTCCATGCTGGTGGAGTAGAGCCTGCTTGGGATTCTCTCCCTCTCCCTCTCTCTGTCCCTCACCTGCTTGTGCTCTCTCTCTCTCTCAAAATAAATAAATAAACTTAAAAATTTTTTTTAAATTATCCCTTGAGCTATTTCTTCAAATGTATTCATTAAATTTAAGATGGTCTTCTCACCAGCCCTTCTGCACCAAGCATTACGCTAAGTGGAGAGATTGAGTTGACATCCTTAACCCTTACAGAAATCAGCCCAGGAGGAACATTGCTCTGACTCACACTTTGTGAGGTAAGTTTGGACAGTCATATTTTCAGAGGGTAAGCTTTGTCCCCTATCCTGGGCACATCTTTCTCTAGCATTTTCTGATACCTGCAGGCATCTTGAATACCCACAGCACCAACCTGCTAATCTACTCTGGGAATATTCAGTAACCACTTTGTACTGATCTATACAGTTTAATTGCTTTAAATACATGCAAACAAAGACACATGCCAGCTAATGTTTCCCTTTCCAGTGCAGTAGATATTTGCTGAGTTCTGGCCACTACGCACCCACTCACACTACGTCTGTTAATAATGGCACAATTTTCCTGTGGGGCACCACTTCCTCCCCTACCCTCTAATGGTGTGCACTGGGTGGAGTTAGCCCTGCCCCTGGCCCTGGGACTCAGATCTGACCAACCAGAGTATGATACTTCCCTCATCACTGCAAATGGTTCAGAAATGATCACATCATTCAATCAGAACCAGTGAAACGAAGACTTTTCTTTAGTGCTCTTTAGCAATAAGGGAGATAAGAGTCAGTTGCTGGCAAAGATCACCAGAGTCCTGAGAATGAAACCAATGTAACAGAAGTCAGAGCCAGAGATGGAAAGAAACCTAGCTCCTTCTGGTCGTGTTAGAACGCCTTTGCCAAGCCTCACCTTGAGTTTTTTAATAAATGAACCAATAATTCCCCGTTTCTGGCTTAACATTGAGTTGACTTTTTTATCACTTATTATTAAAGAGCCAAGCCCCACCTGAAACAGGTCTACTCCTAAGTTTTTCAAGATATTTATCTCTAATTTCCCTTTTTCTGCCAAAGTTTAGGTTGTGTTTTCCAATACTTGCTATTAAAATCCTCCTGACATACCAAATGAGTAACTTCTCTGCCTCATTTTGTGCTGATTCTCCCCAAAATGTTTTACTGCCTGCTCATCACTGAGGAAGACAGCTCATTTTTAAAGATCTTTTAAGTGTGGTCTCAGGTTGTCCCTGATTCTTTAAACAATATCATGGGAGGTACTGAATGACACTAGACAAGTTATTTGGAGTATTTTGTTTTCACACATGCCAACGCACGTCATGAATTTTCAAGGTTTATTTGGCAACTAAACATAGCTTTTACATGACAACTATTTCATGCTAGGAAACTTGTACTCTAAAGAATCCTTGTTAAAGTATTCTATTTCTAGTCATTCCAGAAATACTAATGGAATAAGGTACATTGGCTAGAACTGGGTTATGAAATGTGTGATAACTGGAACCTGATGACATTTCTACCAAGGTAAGATCTCCAAAGTTTCATGGGCAATGTTGGAGGGGAATAGAGGGAAAGGGAAAGCCCAGGTGAGGTTCTGCATCAGATGGCTTTGGAGAGTTTGGGAGCTGCATAATAACTTTGGACACTTGATGAAGTGGAAATTAGGGTCAACAGAGAGTCAGAAGGAGCAGGAAAGGGACGGTGGGGAAAAACTTCACATGGTGGTTAGAACAATCTTTCGGAATAACAGATGAATGGAGATTTCCTCGTTCTATTGCTATTTATTGGTAATGAGACAAGCATCTCTCATTTTGGACTTAAATCCCCTTAAGTCCAAATCATTGGACTTAAATGACTTTAAAAAATTTTATTAACAGAGGTCTTTTTCATCCCAATAGAAACGCTAATAAATGAATTGGCACTCTCAAATAACCAGTGTGGGAAGAAATTTCCCCAGCAACAAGCTTTTGTATGATTTTAAGAGTGATTGTCCTTAAATTGGACTAGAGAACTTACATTGTTTACTAAGAAATGGGAGAAACAGGATGGATAATTGAGAAGCCAACACACTTATAAGTAAACTTACAGATAGTGACACAACTTACTACTTCTTTAAGATATTGTAGGATTTGTTGTGTCTGTTGGAGTTTTAACTGATTTCCATTGTACTTGTAATATTAAATATGCTACTTGAACAGACAAGATTTTTAAACATAAAAATCAATAAATGCTTTTGCTCTGGGACCGCGATGGGGATGTGGTGTCACGCCTGCTGCTGAGTGCACAATGGGGCATTTGTCAAGCTGCCAAGATCCCCGTATCCTCCCCTATCTCGTCTCATTACTCATCCAGATTTGAGAGCTCACGTTATCATGTACAGGCTGTACATTCCCTTGAAATATTAAAGGTATATAATCATGATTCCTGTTTAGGTCCTCTTAAAATGACGAAGAATAGGGCATGTGTAGAAGTGGAAGGCAGACGAGAGAGAGATGGAGAATATAGTTGGCTTCTAGAAGCTAGAAAAGGGAAGGAAATGGATTCTAGCCTAAAGCTTCCAGAAAGAATGCAATCCTACTGGTGCATTTTGTCCCTGTAAGGCTCACGACAGGCTTCTGATCTCTAAAACTGTAAGATCTGGGATTTGTGGTGTTTTCACACACTGAGTTTGTAGTATTTATTATACCAGCAATAGGAAACTAATACAGACCCCATCCAACCTGGGCCCACCAGACTTTCTCTCATGCATGCCTACTTTAAATAATAATTTGCCTAGAGAATATTAAAGCACACTGAGTAACAGTGGAAAATATTTTTTTACTTCTATTTTGAATGCTACTTAATTCCTCTATTCAGGTTAAATATGTTGGAATGGGTGCGTTTTCTGAAAATGCCAGAACTGTCTTTTAAAATAAGATAGTTGGTTAGTCCTCTATGTATTCAAAAACAATGAATTTTAAAGATGAAGGTCAACACTACAGGTTTTTAGAAAATATCCTGGGGTGCCTGGCTCAGTTGGTTAAGCAGAGCCTGGAGCCTTCTTCAGATTCTGTCTCTCTCTGTCTCTCTCTGTCTCTCTCTCTCTCTCTCTGCCCCTCCCCCACTCACACTTTGTCTGTTTCTCTCTCAAAAATAAACATTAAAAAACTTTTTTAATAAAAATATCCAATGAGAGCAAAAACCTTGTAACAATTAGTGAAATTTATGTGAGGCTCCTTTCTTATCAGAAAGGGATCTCCTTGAGGTGTTCATATAAACCAGCATATCTTAGTATGTGATTTTGTTATTCCATTTCTTGTGGGCCTAAAAATGAACCAGCTGGCAGCAAAAGAGTGAGAGGGCCAATCACTCATTTCCCTGATAAGTTGTCAGCCAACTCATTGATCAGTGTATCCATATATATTCATTCACAATTTCCAGTAGAGAAGGTTAGGGAAGCACAAAGAAGTAAAATGCCTGTTCTCAAGGGCTTTGCATATAATGTACTCAGAGTTGCCTTCACACAGTAAAAATGAGGGCCAAAGAAAGGCTATAGGGTGTTGACACCTGGAAAAACCGGTTTAGGGTCTTTCAATAAAAGACAAGTGCTGAGGAATAAAGTCATATCAGAGTGAGTTAATTAAACTTGTATGAAAATAAGCACCATACTGAGCAGTGATTGACAATAGTTCTCCAATTAGATCAGATGTATTAAAGCACATTAAGATAAACTGTAACTGGGTGTTTTTATTTGTTCAAATTTTCCCTAAACTGTGCACCATTTTTAAAAAATATTTATTGGTGATCAGAAATGTGCCTGCCCAGTTTGTTCCCGTGGAATGTACTTTTAATTATATCCCAAGTATAAGAAGGTGGCCTTTCTTCAGGCATAGAAAGACCCACTGATGTATGGCGCTACATATTCGTGAGGTCACTGACAGACAGGACCTATCATTACAGAGAATGTTAACCAAATCGAAGGACTTGTACAGTGAAAGGAAATATTTCCATTGTTCTTGAGGAACTCAGAAGAGGAAAAGAAACAGAGTTGTCAGCAGTGGGGAGAAACATGTCAGCTCCACAGAGATTCATCTGGGATATGAAATGAAAGTTCCGGAGCAATCCCAGTCTTCCCTCTAGCTCCCTGACAAGCCCTTTCCTGGTGTTGCACTGGATTAGGTTCTTCTTCCTCCATTCACTTCCTAAATGTCCCTCATCCTCAAACCTCTCCTCTACTTGTCTGTTCCCTCCCTTCATATAGATCAATACTTCCAACCACATGTCCAGTCAAGACCTGTGTCCCAAGGTCCAGCCTCAAGTGTAAGACTACCTTCATAACTTCTCTTCCGAATTTCTTACACGTACATGCTGGTTTACATGCCTCTGACCCCTTGTAAATCTCCCTTTCTCTCCATTCCCCAATTCATAGGATGGCCCCACCACCCAGGCAGCAATGGGAGTCATTCTAAACCCTTTCCCATCACCCCTGCCCACATCAGTTACCCATTCAATTTTCTGGATATTTCTTAGTCCTACACTTTCCTTTTCTTCCACTGTCTCTGCTTTTATCAAGCCCTGATTATTTCTCTCTTGGATTACTGAAACAACATCCTCATTGGCTCCCTTTGTCTAAGATGATTTCCTTCCCAACCTATATCCTATAATTTGGCTAGATCTAGCTTTCTGTAACAGAAGTCCATTCATATTGCTGCCCTGCTTCAATTCCTTCCTGAGAGCTTTCAGCATAAATTTTGAACTTCAAGACCCTTCACAATCAGAAGTTGCCTCTATAGTAGCTCCTGCAACTTCCTACCATACCTGTTACACCATCCATTCCAATCAATGGCCATTACCCAAAGTCTTCATGACCTTCTGTCCTTTGCATCTGGAATGCATATCACTATTCAACTCCCACTCATCCCTCAAGGCTCAGACTATATCCTGTCACCTTTTGGAATGACTCTCTGATCCAATGATCTGATTCGGCTCCCTTTCTTCAGCTCCCATGACACCTACTACATGCCTCTATTATGTCCTACCCACCCTACATCATAATCGTTGGTTTGCTTTGCTGTTCTCAACAGATAAGGCAACTTGAGGTCCAACCTGGGCACGTCGATGCCTTGAGCTCCTCGCACAATGCCTGGTGCATAATTGATTCCCAGTAACCGTGGTGACACAAAAAGGTGCCGTGCAATTCTCAGGCAGAGAAGCTACTGAGATAATGGACTGGTTACACAAAAATAATGAGGTGGGTCTCTGCTCAGAAATTCTCACACTTGGAAAAGACTTGGACATATCAAAGAAACCAGCCAGGAAAGAATTTTAGTATTGTTTAATTGGAAGTGAAGTTTGTAGGATTCAGGTAACAAGAGCATCATCTGGTAGAGAAATTGGCCAGGTAACTGTTCGTGGTCCCCTAAAATAAGAAAGATTTTAACAGAGATAACAGTCTGAAAAAATGGTGATTTATTACTTTGGTTAATTTCTTTTTGCTTACTCTCCATTTTACTCATAGCATCGATCAGAAATCATATGTGGAAGGTAACACCAATAAAAATGACTTCTATTCTATGAACCAGGTTTTTTTTTCATAAGACTAAATAAATCTTATGTGAAGTCTTCTCAAATAAGCACCAAACACTAGTGCCTCTATTTGAAGGACACAAACCTCTCCTTTGAAAACACGACATGTCTCCTGTTATAAACCTTTGAAAATTTCCAGTTTCTAATTTTTGTTGATTTACAAGGTATTGTCATCCATAAGATCTTTATTTCTTCTGACATAAGCATTTACCCAAGAATACCTCAAGGTACGTAAGTGTGAAGAGACCCAAAAAAACCCCTCATGCGCTGTGGATACTGGTACAGGTTTGGTTCAACTGTTTTTCAATTAGTAAAGAAAAACAAACCTTCTACCCTTCACGGGCATTTTCCGAACTTCAATAACCATCAGGATGTCAAAGCCATTTCTTTTATGTAGTTGGTAACCTCACACATAAGGACAGAAGAGTTCAGACATTAAAACACCATTAAGATCACTTTGGTTGGAAGATTCCCACATTCTCAGCAAATCTGGGGCCTAATTACTGCCACCTTAAATGTGAACGGAGGATATTCCGCACTTGCTTACAGGAAGGTCTTGCACAATTCAAAAAATGAAAATCAACAGTGAGACAGTGGACAGCCTTAACTTAATTAAAACATAGCTTCTAGTGAGGAAAGTAACAGGTACTCAGGAATGCTGATACAAAAGCGCTGAAATACTTGAAGGGGTCTGGTAATTAGGCTCAAAGCTCTTTAGCAATCCTGTCTTTTTCCTCTACCATGGCAGGGGAATTATGCTCTTCTCTCAACAACCAAATAAAGAAGAGAAGAGAGAACATGACCCAGTGAAAATGAGTTTGGGATAGGAGGGGTGGCCAGGAAGTGGACCTATAAGGAAAATGTGTGACCCCTTTCAAGGCAGACCCACAAGAGACCACAGTTATTTCCTCTTAAATCCGTAGCCTTCTTCAGTCCCCTCAACCCCAGAGAGATGTGTCTTCTTTCATTCTTTCCTCTTTCTGATCTGCGCTTGGTACCCACCGACGCTTTCATTCCTTTCTGGTTCCCTTCCTTCTTCCATTGCTGTTTGTGATACAGATTGCGAGGTCGGGAGGTGGGTGCAGAGCTGAGTAATGTGGATCTCCCCCTATTATTGTTGCCTTGAGGGGAATAGCAAAGTCGGAGTCAACATTCTCATAGAACACATTGTACCTTAGTATATTTCAAGTACATTGCACTTTGACTTGGAATTAAGTTACATGTAGAAAAACAGTTCAGAAGACACTGGAATATTGGGTCAAATCCTCTTGGATCCCCATGTACCAGATTCTTCTGAGTGTCTCTTATTTAGTCAGGTTTAGGGGAACACACAATTCTCCCTAGGCATTTCTAAAGAAGTTCTGATCCTCTCTCTCTAGCTCCTGCCTTGAGATCCCCCCCAACCCCGTCTCCCCTACACGGGGCTCAGAGCTATTGCAAACAGTCATGCAAGAGTCTGTGTTGTAATTCACATAAGGGGCCAACACTTCCTATTGCATTTTCTCTCCTAGAAAATCTAGAACCTAGAAGGTCGCTGCGCAGTACATGGCCCATCCCTCCACGGTCTACCAAACTCCCCAAAACCAGCACATCAGATCACCAAGTATATAGAAATGGATGACACGGGCCATATGTGCTCAGGTGCTCAGGAACTGCAACCGTTTTTCTACATCCAAACTGATTTCAATTCAAAGTGCTCCTTGATTCCTTATGGGTGGTGGGGGTGGCCTCAGTCTTCAGGCTACAGAACTTCGCTGCTGTCCGGTCCATTTCGGGGACAGTGGAATGAGAGGCAGGGGTTAGAGTGGGGGAGGAGAGGAGTGCTCCAGATCTAGTCCTGTCTCCCCAGGGGTGAGAACTGCCCGCAGGCTCGGGTCTTACTGGTGGTCAGTGAAGTAAGCAGAGCTGCAAGCATAGGCTCTGGTCCCTCCAAGAACAGCAGTCTGGTCTGGGCGCCAGCTTGAGGGACAGTCCAGGGCAGCTTTGGCCACAGGTGAAGAATGACACCACTAACGGAAGGTGACAAGTCAGTGCAGAGGAGACCTCTCTAAGCCCAAGAGGGTCTCAGGTGCAGTGAGCTGCAGATCCCCAGCTGGTTGGGGCAGTGCTGGGATCAATTCACCAAGTGCCACGTGTCCATGGTGTCTGGCCGGTCAGCCCCAGCATGGCTGCTGCAGAGGAAGGGCAGCAATGGGGACAATGGGCTGTGGGTGGGTTGTCGCTCCTGCAACGCCATGAGGAAGGGTCAGGGTGGCCCAGCCAACACCCCAGAGCGCAGAAGCTAGACAAGTGAGCTATTCTTTATTTTACTGAGGAAGCAATATTACAACCTTTGTGACAAAAAAAGCCTGCTTCATAGAGCGGTTAAGAACGAGAACATTGGAGGCAGAAAGATGCTCATATGCTGCCTTCCACCCATGTGACAGTGACTCAGGTCATTTCCTGCCTTACTTCACATCTTGAAGCCTCAATTTCTCTATCTACATAATGGGAATGATAATTGTGTTTCCCTCTTAGATGCAGTGTGGAGTAATTAATGAAAACCACTTAGCATCCAAGTCATGATAAACACAGTAAGTAAATAATTATAGGGGTGCCTGGGTGGCTCAGTCAGTTAAAGCATCCAACTCTTGATCTCCGCTTGGGTCTTGATCTCAGAGTCATGAGTTCAAGCTTTGCAATGGGCTCCATGTTGGACATGGGGCCTACTTAAAGTAAATAAATAAATAAATAAATAAATAAATATTCTTAATAACCATAATAACCAAAAATATTTGAGGCTACTAAAAAGATGAGTTCTACAATTTCCATATTCTTTCAAAATGAACTCTGGGGTATAATTTATATACAGTACAGTTGTACTCATTTTGGTGAACAGTTGAGTACTTTCAACAAATATATTCACTCATGTAATCATTACTCCAATCAAAATATAAAATATCACCCCCCCCCCCCCCCCAGGGCACCTGGGTGGCTCAGTCAGTAAGCGTCAAACATCGGCTCAGGTCACGATCTCACCATTCTTTTTTTTCTTTTTAATTTTTTTTTTCAACGTTTATTTATTTTGGGGACAGAGAGAGACAGAGCATGAATGGGGGAGGGGCAGAGAGAGAGGGAGACACAGAATCGGAAACAGGCTCCAGGCTCTGAGCCATCAGCCCAGAGCCCGACGCGGGGCTCGAACTCACGGACCGCGAGATCGTGACCTGGCTGAAGTCGGACGCCTAACCGACTGCGCCACCCAGGCGCCCCTCGATCTCACCATTCTTGAGTTTGAGCCCCACATTGGGCTCTGTGCTGTCAGCACGGAGCCCGCTTCAGATCCTCTGTCTGTCTGTCTCTCTCTTTCTGCCCCTCCCCCCCCCTCAAAAATAAATGATCATTTAAAAAAATACACACCAACCCCCCCACCCCCAAGGATCCATCCTGCTCCTTTGTGGTCCAGCCACCTGCCACCAACACTTAACCCCAGGGAACCACGGATCTGCTTTCTGACCCTATGGATGACTTTGGCCCATTCTAGAATTTCAAGAAATAACATTGTACCGTATGTACTCATGTCTTTTGTTCAGCCTCCTGTTTCTGACCCAAGTTGCTACGTGTGTCAGAAGAAGCTTTATTTGATAGGGGTATTTTGTTGAGTGGGAAACAAGGATTGGCAAATAGGGTGACCTCAAAATGGAAAGTCGTGAAGCTGTCTCTTCCTGGTTACAGCTCAGTTACTAAAGCCTGAATGGGGGAAGCACGTAGCTTTCTGCTGTGACTGGTAACTGGAAACTTACATTCAGGGTCGGGGGGAGGGGATGTGGGCGGGGGTTGCGGGGGGGGGGGGGGTCAGAGGGGGGTGTGTGCAGTAACGCTCCATCAGCTTACTTGCTTGTAGCCTAACCGCCAGGAAGCCGCAAGGCCGTGCCCAACATAAAGAAATTAAACTTTGTTGAAGGTCAGAGTCAGCCTTTGGGGGATATCATATAGTTTACGTTTTGGTGATGTGGCTATGGGTGGTTGGCTTAGGGGTACGCTGGAACCCTCCACTTGTGGCCTCCACTTTGGTTTTTCTTTAACACATGCCTGGGGACTTCATTAGTATTGTCACGGAGTAATATTCCATCGACACGATCCACCGCCATGTTTACCCATCATCCACTGGTTGACAGACATTTGGCTTGGTTCCAGTTTGGTGACTTTATGAATAAAACATTTATGAGCATTGTGGGGCGCCTGGGTGGCTTAGTCGGTTAAGTGCCTGACTTCGGCTCAGGTCATGATCTCTCGGTTTGTGAGTTCGAGCCCCCCATCTGTGCTGTCAGCACAGAGCCTGCTTCGGATCCTCTGTCCCCCTCTCTCTCTGCCCCTCCTCTGCTCGTTCTCTCTCTTTCTCTCTTTCAAAATAAGTAAGCTTTAAATATATATATATTTCTTACCAGCTTTGTAGTATGTCTTTTCATTTTTTAACAGTGCCTTTTGAAGAGCAAACTTTTTTCCGATTTGATAAAATGTATCCGTATTTTAATTTTATGATTAGTGTTTTTTGTGTCCTGAGAAATCTTTGCCTACCACGGGGCTGTGCAGATTTTCTCCTACGCTTCTTCTCTGTGCTTAATGGTTTTAGTCATTATGTGCAGGTTTCTGACCATTTCAAGTTGTCGTTTTTGTTTGTGTGCTTGCTTGCTTGCTTGCTTGCTTATGTGTTCATTTGTGTCATGATGGAAGTGAAAGGTTAAAGGCCAGATTTTCCCACAGGGCTATTTCAGGTGCCAGCACCTTATGTTATAAAGCCGATGCTTCTTCACTGAATGCTGACACTAAGGATTTCTACTTTTAACCCCGATGGAGTCACAGGGAATGAGGTTGCCCTTAACTAACTGGAAACCGGACAGCATTAATGAAACAACAGACAATAGGCGGTTCAGGACAGGGGCCGTGGGAGAAGGAAGCTGCAATGGCACTAAGCCTTACTGCCTAGAAGGTTTCCAGCCTGCAGGAAGGGGGACCCACAGAAGCCCAGCAGTCTCCCTGAGTTGACAAGACCAGGGTTCCAGACCGGGAAACCAACGCAGACACAATTTACGGAGCAAAATACCTAAGTTGCGAGAAGTAGAGGTATTTATCCTCAACTCCCATCCATTATCAGCTGAGAGCTGCCCCCGGGCACCTATTCCCAGAATCTCTGACTTGTGCAGGTAAGCCAAGAGAAAGGTCTCGGGCTGAAAACACAGCCTTCAGGCCCCTTTGGTGGGTTCTGGAATGGTAAGGAAAGAGGCCATACGGGCAAAAAGCTAGCAGTTTCTGCACTGGGGTCTTGGGCCATCTCTGCAGGGAAACCGGCCCAACTGACATGTCCTGATGAATGAAAATTTCGGGAGAGGTGATAGCCCTCCTACCCCATCTTGGCAAGGGCTGAATGGTGGGTTCCGAGTGCCGTTTTCCCTAGGAACCTAGGAGGCCATCGCACGGGCAGCGGGCACCTGAGCCATAACAGGAAAGGCAGAAGCGGACAACGATGGGGTGGGAATGGCTGTGGAAAACCTGTGCAGACACATGAGAGGCATTGCAAGGTACTTGCTCCCAGAAATAAGCGGATGAATTTGGAGAGAGCGACTGAGGCTTTGCTGCTACCAAGGCCAGGGCCATGGAGACATTTACTAGGGGAGCTCCCGGCGTGGAACCCGAGTTCCCTGGCCCAGCATGTAACCGCCTTTCACGATCGTGATACCACCTGTCTGATATCAAATGCTTCATACCGATTAGTATCTTTGGAGCACTGTCACTTGAATAGGACTTCCAGGGAGGTGGGAACTTGTTCATGCAATTTGCTGCTATGTCCAGAGCTTAGGACAATATCCGGCGTATGATAGACCACAATAAATATTTGTCGAAGGGATAAATACCGCATGTTCTTGTTCCCTCTGTGATGTATAGTCTTCGTCCCCACCCCACCCCCTGCCCCGTCTGTGGAAAGCTCACGTCAAAAGTTACTTCCATTTAGCACTTACCTCTTGTTCCAGAGATGATTATAAACCCCATCACCGGTCATGAACCTTGCTTCACGATGACACATATCCTTGTCGAGGCAAAGAAACTAAACCTTGACTTAATCTTCCTCCAAGATGCACCCTCATTTTATTTTATTTTTTTTTAACACTATTTATTGTTGAAAGAGACAGAGCATAAGCAGGGGAGGGGCAGAGAGAGGAGGAGATGCAGGCTCCAGGCTCCGAGTTCTCAGCACAGAGCCCGACGCAGGGCTCGAACTCACAAACCGTGAGATCATGACCTGAGCCGAAGTCGGTCGCTCAACCGACTGAGCCACCCAGGCGCCCCGAGATGCACCCCCGTTTTAAACCCCAACCGAAGTATTCTTTATCACTATGCTAAAAGCCGAAAACTGATGAACAGTATGCATCAGCAGAATAACGAAGATGGTGAGTCTCCATTTCCACCCCCTTGTTAGTTCGTCATTACCACGGCCTTCACGTTACCGTAAGTAACGACCATCACAGGGCTGTGACTTCACCTGGAAGTAATAGATGGGTGTTTCACTCCTGGCTCTCAAAATAAAACATTTCATTATTCCAAGAGCTTCTTGAAATAACCCAACATAGTGATTTCAAAGGCTTATTCTCAAAAACCTGACTTCCATTGGATCCTGTGTTAGGCTGAATAAAAGGCTCGTAGAAAGTGAAAACTTAAGGCTGAAAAGTATCTGAGAAGTCAGGAGGCCCATCCTCTTCAGGTCAGACCTGTTGCAGCCTCTGCGTGCAGGAATTGGCTCTGTGTGGTTCTTAGAGACCTTCCAAGGAGAACACGCTTTAAGTGCACTCGCTTTAAGCACTTGCTTTAAGTGCGATTTCAAGGAGAACAGTGCTTCTCGTATCCCAGCAAAGCCCCGCCATCTCTTCTTGGGCCGTCCTCTTTGGTTTGGGCACTGGAATCGCTCACAAAAACTCCAAATGCTACCAAACGAGGGACGTTCACGCTCACGGATCAGAGACGGTCACCAGGACTCTTAAAATTTCACTACAGCGTGGTGCAGAATCCAGTACACCGTTGCCCAAGCCTTAGGTTCTGAAAATGAAGCATTCCAGAATAGTCCTAACGTAACACCATTCCACGCCTCCACTCGTCAGCGGTGTCCCGGGTCTCGGTGAGGATTCAAAACATGCGGTGGGCCACATCCCAGTCATTGGTTAGCAGGGAGTGAGGGGAAACTCACCCCCGAGGCTGGTGGCCGACGCACAAATCCCCCGATGCAAGATTAACCGTCACACTTAAAGAATAAATTCACCGAAGACAGAAACAACACAGAGGTCACTTCCTCCTTTTTCCTTCTAGCTTGACTGTCCTAACCACCTCTGATGGGTCTCTGTCAGACACTTCTGTGTAGCTCTAGGGAAGCAGTCTCCTATGCGAAGCCAAATCCACTGTTAAAAAGAAAAAAAAATAATACAATACAGAGATTTCTTTAAATTTAGCCGGAAGTCTCCTAACTTCATGTCATGATTTCTTTGTGGCCTGAAATTGAAGAATCAATAACACGTTCAATTGCCCTAATTGGTAGTTACAGATCTTATCTGTGATTCATACAGGCAATCTCCTCCGGCATATTTTAAAGTCAGCTTTTACAGTTCACTAATGTAATTTGCAAAAGATGCTTTAACTAACAATGGTTTTGCCTCGGTTGAGGCCTTTATCGCATCTGCTCTGGATGCTTTCGAATCCCATCTCCACGGTGCTCATTCAGCTCACACGCCTCTTTCTATCTGCCGTATCCTCCCTCCGACAGACCAGCCTGTGTGGCCGCCTCGGGGACGATCTTTCTGTGACGCCACTCAGACTCTGGGAGAAAGTCGAAGCTCCCCATAAGCGTCTTCATCCCTTGTCGGCAGCTCTCCTACCTCTTCTCTTCCCCCTGCCCCTTCCTTCCATCTGGATCAAAGACCGACTGTTGCCTAGACATCACATACCGCTGGTCTCTGATCTCCTCCGTAGGCTCCGGCCTCCACCTAGATTTCGTTTCTTGAACTGGAAGCCTCGGATTAGCCATTATCTTCTCCCGGCCTCCGGGCTCCCCACGGTACCTCCCCCCATTCAGGCAGTGACACCCAGATAGGACTGGACTGGCACCAAGTAATGAACGGATTGAGAGGCAGTGAGGGGCCACCGAGACCAGACCCTGCCCCCTGGTCCCCCCCGTGCCCCGCCCAGTCACTGCAAAGGGGAGGAGATAAGTGTCTTCGTGTCCCTGCAAGCTGGCTTCGACACACCCACTGGGAAACCCCCACTCCACTAGGCGCTTCTCCTGTTCTCCTCTGCTTCTCCCCATCATTAAACGTATCACGCAAGATGAAGCTGTTTCATTATCCATTACAGGCAAGACAAGAGCCCCCCCCCCCCCGGACACTCCTTCGTGGGTGGCACGGTGACCCCAGCACGGCGTCTAGTGCATCGCTGGCTCTCAGTAAGCGTGCGTTGGCTGCTTTGCCCACAGAAACAAGTGTGGCTGAGGAACTTGGTACCATCCCTTCTCAGTCATGTGCCGTTGCATGTGTATGTGACAAGAGGGACAGGGACAGCTTAGCCAAGAAAACCGTGTAGCCGTTGCTTTCCTCGCTGGCTACAAACCAGTCATTCCCCGTGCTGGGGTCCCGGAGCAGGAAGAATTCTGAAGGTCCACAGAGAACGCATACATGGCATTTCCTTTACATCGTAAATAAGAGTGTTTTCCCCTCCACAAGGGAGTTGGTTTTGTTCCTCCTTTTTTTATTTTCAACAAGACCCAACTTCTCTGAATTTGAAGAGTCTTCTGTCAATTGCCAGAGCTGTTTGGGACGATTTTTCTCGGACTACGAGGCAGCCAAGCAATTCCAAACCCTCCTCGGGATGTCCCCTTCCACCGGGTTCCATCTGGAAGCCCGCCACCAGTGTCGCATGCGGATTTCAAAATCGAAATACGGCAGCCTCGTAACGACACAGAAAGAGCATCGCGCTACATCGTCATGGCATGCTCTGTCTCATTCGCATTGCCAAAAAATACGTTTTGGATCCTAGGTACCACTGAAGAGGCATCCTTGTTACACAGCCCGCATTTTCTCACAGATTAATGTTTCCTGAGAGCTTCAATTTAAGAGTTAATACCAAGGACATTTATGTAACTCCATGCAACCTAAGCGCATATGAACAACAAAGCTGGGAAGAGTTGGTCAAAAACAGAATGTGTTCAGAAGAGACAGATGCTTTTTTTTTTTTTTTTACTTACCTTGAACCGAACACTATTTCAAGAGCTAAAATTACAGACTTGCTTTCCCACAGGCCACGGCAGCAAATCCAAACAAAAGCTCTCCTTGCAGCCCCAAAGCAAACCCATGACCCCAAGTGCCCGTCACCTCTGTGGGCTGTCATTATCACTCTTCTCTCCAGAAAGAAGTAAATTTAGGAAGGGACAAAAATAGGCAAGTAAAGCTGTCAGTCACTTTACTTCTTTATTTTTCTGAATAGAATATTTTTCTTGGTCTATTAAAAAATACATGACCGCTCGTTCAGAATCCTTTCATTAATATAAAGCATTAAGTCTAATCCATTTTGCCTTTTTGAAGAACTTGTCTTCTGTTCATTTAAAAGCCTGCTCTCACGATAACGTTAACACCTGCACCTCTCGCTCCTGTTTCATTTTGTGCAAACTCCAGACGTCAGTTACACAAGGCATTCTTATAATGTCACATAATTTATTTTTGAGCAGAGCTCGTATCATATGCAAGAGATTAATACGCGGGACGGCACTTTAAGCTCTAAAGAAGAATACGAGCATTAGCCACCTTTATCTTTATCATCCCTTCAGCACTTAATGAATAGTAAGAACCCAATAAAATGTCTGCTGGCCGAACTGAAGTGTGGACAAATAGAAAGGAAACAAAGGAAACTATTTCATAAGAGTGATAATAAATCCAGGGCGCCCGGGTGGCTCAGTCGGTTAAGCATCCGACTTCAGCTCAGGCCATGATCTCGTTGCTCGTGAGTTTGAGCCCCACGTCGGGCTCTGTGCCGACAGCTTGAAGCCTGGAGCCTGCTTCCAATCCTGTGTCTCCCTCTCTCTCTGCCCCTCTCCCACTCGTGCGCTGTCTCTGTCTCTGTCTCTCTCTGTCAAAAATAAATAAACTTAAAAAGGAAGTTATGGGGAACTTGGGTGGCTCAGTCGGTTGAGCATCCGATTTTGGCCCAGCCATGATCTCACAGTTTGTGAGTTCAAGCCCCATATCAGGCTCTGTGCTGACAGTGCAGAGCCTGGAGCCTGCTTCCGATTCTGTGTCTCCCTCTCTCTGTGTCCCTCCCCTGCTCATGCTCTGTCTCTCTCTCTCTCTCTCTCTCTCAAAAATAAAAATAAGCATTAAAAAAATTTAAACAAAAAATAAAATTACCCATGTAAGACATTAGCGAACAATGAGACTTTACTGAAGATTCCACAGGTTCCACCGGGAGTCTCAGGATGTGGCACCGCCCGCTGCCAGCAGCACTCTTCCCCTGCACCACACCCCCCACCCCGCCCCGCGGTTCCTGCCGGCTTCCTGCTCGCTTCCTGCTCTCAACGCAGCACTGTCATTGGAGAGGTAAAAGGCAGTCACGCTGAAGATGTTTATATAACCAGGATAGAGGAAAAGGTAGACAGGTACATTAAATTGATAGAGAAAAAGAGGTACATTAAAGAAAACAGGAACAGAAAGGACAAATTCCATCACAGAGTTATCGCACAAGAGACAGACAACATGGTAAACCTGGCCACCACAATAATATTGTAAATGGGCACAGGCTTTTGCAAAGGGATGAGAGGCAGCACACGGCAGGAGCACCGTCAATACCCAGGCCCTTTGCATCACTCCAGAGAGCACAGTCCAAGAACGTATTTCCTTAATAGGAGAAAGCATTCCATGCAGGCTGTTGCTCTCTGAAGCATTCTGAACACTGGGAAGAAAGACAGCTGGGTGGAATGAAAACCACAAAGACGTGTTCCTTCTGTTAAGTGATGGTGCATCTGCACAATGAGATATTCTTCTTGTTTTATTTTTTTATTTATCGTTTTGTATTTTAATTCCAGTGTAGTTGACATACAGTGTTAGATTAGTTTCCAGGTGTGCAATATAGTGATTCAACAATTCTAAACATTGTTAGTTAAAAAGAGAACTACCCTACAATCCAGCAATTGCACTACTGGGTATTTACCCCCAAAATACAAAAACACTAATTCAAAGGGATATCAGCACGCCTATGTTTATTGCAGCATCATCTACAATAGCCAAATTCTGGAAGCAGCCCAAGTGTCCACCATTAGACGAATAAAGATATCTATATACACAATATACAATGAAATATATATGCACAATATATATGCACATATACTACATATATATAATGGAATATTATTCAGCCATAAAGAGATATTTTTCCTGGACTTAAAAATGTAATTAGGATGGCCACCTCAAAATACAGAAAATGTTTATAATCGTATTGAGTGACAAAAGAAATACATAGGCGATGATGACAGCTCCATTAAAAAAATACGTATTTGGACAAAGGTTTGGAAGTACTTTTAGAATTTTTTAAATGGTGACCATGAAAAGACTTTCAAGTTAAGTTTTATTGTGTTTTCTGTTTTAGGAAACGTGTCTAATAGTTACTTCATCAGCTTCGGAGTTAAAAAGGAACAAAAATATTTGACCATATGGAAAAAAGGTGGGTTTCTTTTTTCTATTTAGTTATGGATCCCAAACAAGTTTTTACGTAACAATGTAACCTGATACTTAGAGGAAAACATTTTCCACATGCAAGAGTTGTCTCAAACTCAACGTGATGACATTCAATGAACACAGGAAGTAACATAGGGACAAGATGTTCACATATGTTCTAATGACATGCTTTCACATGAAGCCTTTGAAGTTCTAACCACAAATCTATTTGAACTTCCCTGGGAATCAATGAACTCGCCAGTCTAAAAGAAAATAACAGTGAAGACATTTTTGGACTCAGATTCCATTTTGCCTCTCAAAAAAATTTATTCTCGAATAAAACCACTTTGCCAGGATATGCGCCTGGCAGTCCAAAAGTGGTCTTAAAGCAGTATCCAATGTGAACCAATGGAAAGTGAGATCTCAATTATTTTTCAATTTCTCTGAAAGAGGAAGGGGTTACTAGCAGTTATGATTCCCCCGATGAATGGCAGGCCTGATGGAAGCAGGTTGAAGCAAGATGAAAGTCAAGCCTATTCTTGGCTAAAAGGTGTGAGTAAAAACTGACTCAGAACCGTTAGCTACTGGCCCACTGTAACAGACACAACATATGAGAACATGTAATGACTGAAATTGTACTAAAATGCTAATAATGAATCATTATCTAAATGGAAATGGAATGGGGAAGAAACACAGAAGGATGAGTCTATATTGTTCCTGGTGTATCTTTAGAAAGACCCATCACAAAAAGAAGTGCACCTACTTCATTGAAGACTTTTGGGAGAAGCATGGATGGGGGCTCTCTGATTCTAATCTCTTACCAGAGTATCCCTGTTGCCAAGGGTAGCACTGTATGAATACAGCCAGCCCCCCCTTAGCTCTCATAAATAGGCGTGTTTCTCATCAAATCTATAAGGTAGTTTTAACATACTGTTTTGGTGACTGCTCAAGGCTTTTGAAGGCAGAAACTCCGGAGCCACCATGAGCACTGTCCAACATGCTAACTCCTGAGTTCTCTCTCATAGTGGTCTTCTAGAACAAATTTCAACCGAGACTGGGAGAAACTGGCATTGAATGGTTTCTTCTGAATACCAAACAGTAGAACTGTTTTTACTGATTCAAACGAACCATGATCGATAACCCCCAGAAAGAAAAAATGTACATGTAAGCAGGTAGTTAAATTTAGATTTAAACAAACATCGTACCTAACATGTGAAATAATGTATTTCCATGTTGATGGAATCAGAAGCTTGAAATTCCAATGAGCTGCTCAGAAAAGGAAACTTACGTATTCCTCTGTCAAAACGAATAACCCAATAACCTTGCTTTATATCTTTGTCATGACTTCATGCTCTCCAGGCAAAAGAGTTCAGGGCACCTGTTCAAAACCCTGGTGTGTAGGGAGGAAGCTCCTGCTGAAATATCTGATTTTGAGACCCCTGGCCTCTACTCCCCTGCAGACCCTTTCTGCCGTAGGCCTGCATGGAAGAAATGGGTAGGAAAGCATCTTTGGAACTGGCGATGGTTTACTGATACTCCCAGTAAGCAATTTTCTTGAGGACAACCAGCACTTAGCTCTTTTGGGTCCACCGGATGCTTAACCATAGAAAATCTGTCTTTGAACCCGAATAACTAGTACCCCAAAAAAGCCTAATTTGTTAGCATTAGCAATTTTATTTCACTTATGAATATTTTATTATATATAATTTATGTTTTTTATTAATGTATGTTATTGCACTCATCATATTTATTTTATATTTATGGCCACCAAACAAGGGGAAGAACGCCATTACCCATCTCCTCATCTCCTCTTGCTAAATAAGGTGCAAAGACAATTATATGTTCCCACGAAACAATGGGGAAAGTGGAATGATGAGGGGTTATGGATGTGGTGTCAGCAAGAAAAAGTTTCATCTGGGTCCCAGGTTTCCTGATCCTCAATTTCAGGAGACTTTTTGGTTCTTGGTCCATTGTTCCAACGGATGTTAGAAATGAGACAGTCACCGGGGGTGATGCAGACATCACAGGTCCTGAAATCCAGATGCCAATAAATAACTCCTTAAGTGGTGTTTGCAGCCTTTTATTGTATGTGAAAGGACCTACCATACATGAACATGTCCACATAAAGGCAGGTGGAGCTCTAATTCTAGCACTATATTAACATGTCACAGATAGGTCCCCACTTCCATAACTACTTCTTTTGAATCTCCATGCTGGCTCCCCCACAGCTCTCATCTTTAACTTGCAGCGATAATAGGCAGTGAATTTACTTTGCCTTTTTTTTTTTCCTGGAAGCAACTATTTAGCCTTGCCTAAATCCAATTTACAATAAATAACATAGCAAGATTTGGATTGTTTTACTTACTTGCCTCTCTACTGGCAAACCTATCATTGGCAGTAAGAGATATCCTTGCGGCGTTTTCGGAAATTTAATCTATGGCATGAAGTGTGTAAAATTCCCTCATTTCAAAACTGGTGTAATTTGTTAACCTCCAGAACGATAAATGCATCATGAGCCTCCGCAGACATTGTCCCACTTCTTCCATTGCTGGGGAGATGAGAAAATCACGTGCTCTGACGACCACTGGCAGAACAGCCCCTGACAAATCCCTAGCCTCGTGTCATGTTTATCAGAAAAATAAACCCGAGTGACTAAAAGATGTACAGAGTGGAAAAAATATCTCTGTCTATATTCATTATTTATATCTGAACCCTTATTATTTTGCCATATCATTCTAATGAGAAGAATACTAATGAGGAAATGAGAAAGGTACATGTGATTACTTTCCGAGAGCTGCTACAGCAAAAATATTATAGACTGAGTGGTTTAAACAATACAAATTTGTGTTCACGGTCCTGGAGGCCTGGAGTCCAAGATCAAGATGTCGTCAGGGTTGGTCTCTTGTAAGGCCTCCAAGGAAGAAGCTGTCCACGCCTCTCCCAGAGTTTCTGATGGTTTTCTAATCCTCTTTCATGGTCCTTGACTTGTAGAAGCATCACCGTGATCTCTGGCTTCATTTATCTACATGGTGTTTATTCTCCTCATGTGCATGTTGATCTCCATATTTCTTCTGTTTCTAGGGACACCACTCATACTGGATTAGGGGCCACCCTAATGACTCATTTTGACTAAACTGTTTCTGTAAAGACCCTGTCTCCAAATAAAGTTACATGCTGAGCAACTGGAAGGTAAGTCCTCCACATATGCATTTTGGAGGCACACAATTCAACCCACAACAGTAGGTGTTTCTAAGACATAGGGTGGGAAGTTGGGTTTTGCTATTCAGCCAAGCCTGGGCCTTGCCAGTACATTTACTTCGTAGACGAAGTCACTGCTTTATGCAGCAGGTGGTAGACCCGCATCCAGCACTGTGAGGAGCCGCCAGACTTTGCATCAGATGATGCTCAAGAATTTCCTCCAGCCGGTGTGAGGCCAGCCTCGTAGTGAGGCTAAGCGTGGTAAGAAATGTTGTCCGGCACATTTCCTACCAGAAACTTTCAAGTTGCTGTAGAGTCTAGGGAGCATGTGATTCTTAGGCACGTACCATGTTCTTCCAATATAGCATGGGGTGGCACATTTGTTGACATAGATGTTCTGTTACTTGCTACACTTCCGTGCAAGTGAGTACAGTGGATTAAAGACATATGTTCAAACCGTAACCCCAGATACCTGTGAATGTGACCTTATTTGGAAATAGGGTCTTTGCAGATGTAATTAAGACTCTCAGGATGAGATCATCCTGAATTTATGGTGGGCCCTAAATTCAGTGACTGGAATCTTTATATGAGGAAGAAGGAGATTTGACACACAGGCGTGAGAGACCAAGATCCTGGAATGAAGGAAAGTAAAGAAAACTGAGCATAATAGTCAGAGCCACTCTCTGAATGTAAGATGAACAGGCCAAACAATTTATGGAAATTGAGATGACAAAAACAAAACAAAACAAAACAAACAAAAAAACAACTTGAAAAGGATAAGAAGTTAAAAACAGCTATTGGCATGGCATTAGAGAAACAAAATTTAGGCTTGAATCCCTGCCCAAGTAGAGGGGTCCTGGACAATATTGTAGGGTTTCAGTTGGGACCCCTGAGGGACTATACCCTAGAAGTAAGAGTAAACTAAAAATAGGCCAGATCTTACAAAGACTGAAAGGTAGATGGTCATCAATTCCATCCTCAACTGGATAGAAGATGCTCCTGTCCTTGTTGCATATCAGAAGAAAAAATGTAAAAAAAAAATTATTCAGAGGAAAGTAACATCATCCAGAGCCTCTAATGGTTTCCCATAATGGCTATGAATATATGTGAATTTCCAGCATCCAATACAAAATTAGAACAAAGGGATGAAAACACAATAAAAACATACCCACAGGTGCTCCAAGTTAAGAGGAGTTAAGAGACCTGAATTTTGACCATTAGGTTTCAAGAAAACAGATGACCATGTGGAGAATCTCACCAGAGGACTAAAATCTATTCAAAAAGTTAAATAGAAATTCTGGAACCAAAAAATATAATAACTGAAATTAACAATAACAGAGATGTTTCAACAACAGACACCGCTAGAAAGGGTCGTAGTGATTTTGAAGACATGTCATTTAAAATGTCCATCGTCAGGGTACCTGGGTGGCTTAGTTGGTTGGACGTCCAACTCTTGATTTCAGCTCAGGTCATGATCTCACGGTTCATGGGATTAAGCCCCATATCAGGCTCTGCACTGACAGCAAGGACCCTGCTTGGGATTCTCTCTCTCTCCTCTCTCTGTCCCTCCCCAACTTGTGCAGGCTCTTTTTCTCTCAAAATAAATAAATAAACTGTATTTTTTTTTAAATGTCCATCCTGAAGCTCAGAGAAGGGAAAAGAGGAAATAAGACAAGAGAATATAAGAACAGAGAGCTGTGCAACCCAGTGAGCAGGCCTGTCATGTGTATACCTGGAATCTCAGAAATGAAGGAGAGAAAGAACTGGAAAGAAGTCACATCTGACAAAGTGAAAGCTGAAAATTTTCTGAAACTGATAAAAGAAATCAAATTCTAAACTTAAAATATCATATAAGCACAGCAATAAAAATACATAGAAAATTCTATTTTAGTACACCACAGTTGAAAATCAAAGACAATGAGAAAATCTTAAAAGCATCCAGAGAAAGAAAAAAAAAATTATCTTCCAAAAAGCAAGATGGATGACTGACTCTTAATAGGATTAACTGAAGCCAAAAAACAAGACAGTGACATGTTTAAAACAATTAAAGGAAGTTGGGGCGCCGGGTGGCTCAGTCAGTTGAGCTTCCGACTTCAGCTCAGGTCACGATCTCATGGTTCATGAGTTCAAGCCCTGCTTCAGGCTCTGGGCTGATGGCTCAGAGCCTGGAGCCTGCTTCCAATTCTGTGTGTCTCTTTCTCTGCCCCTCCCCATTCATGCTCTGTCTCTCTCTGTCTCAAAAATAAACATTAAAAAAATTTTAAAAAAACGAAATTCATTTGAAATATAGGAGCACACAATAATTGAAAGAAAAGGATGGAAAAATAGACCATTATACTGACCCCCCAAAAGCTGGTGTAAGTATGTTAATATCAAAGCAGTTTTTAAGGCAAGAAGCATTACTAGAGATAACAACATTTTATGAGGAAGAAAAGGTCACTGTTTGAGGAAGATAAACAAATAGTATGTACTTGATAACATAACTTCAAAGCACATAAAGCAAAAATTGACAAAACTGAAAGGAAAAATAGACATATGTGTAATCATAGTGAGGGATTTGAACAACTTCTCTCAGTAACTGTTAGCACACATGGCAGGGGGTGGGGGAGGAATAGAAAGAAACAAAGATTAACAAATATGAAGTAATTGTTATCTAAACAACAACACACTACACTACACTACTTGTGCACTTTTTGGTAAATGCATAAGAAATGTTTACCAAAAATGTTCGTATGCTGTGCTATGAAGAACCTTTCAAAAGGGGCGCCTGGATGGCTCAGTTGGTTAAGTGTCCGACTTCAGTTCAGGTCATGATCGCACAGTTCCTGAGTTTGAGCCCCACATCAGGCCCTCTGCTGTAGGCACAGAGCCTGCTTCAGATTCTCTGTCTCCTTCTCTTTCTTCCCCAACCCTGCTCGTTCTCTCTCTCTCAAATAAATAAAGCTAAAAAAAAAAAAAAAAAGAACATCTCAACAAAATTCAAGCCATCAAAAGTATATAATATATTGTCTCTGATCTCAGTGACATTTGGTTAAAAATCACTAACAAAAAAATAACCAAAAGGTCCCAAGGTTTAAAAAATTAAACAACATGTATAAATAATCCATGGACCTCATTTTGTATTGTGTATGCTTTCTATCGTGTATTCACCTAAGCTGTGGAGCTACAGGCAATTTCTATTTTTTTTTTTAATGTTTATTTTATTTTTGAGAGAGAGAGAGAGAGAGAGAGGAGGAGGAGGAGGGACCGAGAGACAGGGAGGAGGATCCGAAGTGGGCTCCATGCTGACAGCACAGAACCCGATGCAGGACTCCAACTCCCGAATCTCAAGATCATGACCTGAGCCAAAGTTGGAGGCTCAACCGACTGAGCCACCCAGGCGCCCCATATTTCTAAGAAAACTCATAAAGTCTTTTATTTACATCTTACCAATTACAAATATTTAAAAGTCATGTGAGAGCACTGTAATAAAGTTTATTAAACCATACTTGGGGAATCTCTCTTTTCCTTTAGTGAAGTTAAAAGATAAAGATTATAGTACACTCTTTCAGGATTGCAGTGGAATTCTTCTGGAAGTAGATCTTCAATTTTTTTTTTAACAAAAAAATTCTATATTTTCAAGGACACCCAGAAAGGAACACCAATCACTGGCAGCTAGAAAAGATGACCGCACCTCTAAGATTCTTGTTATTCCTAAATCCTAATTTGGCCTATTTCCATTATTTCAATTAATGATCAAAGGGTAAAATAGTCCTAAGCTCCATGCTAAAACTGTGTGACAACATGAGGTTAAATTTCTTTTTTTTGTTTGTTTGTTTTTATTTCAATTCCAGTTAGTTAACATACAGTGTAATATTACTTTCAGGTGTACAATATAATGATTCAACAGTGCTCATCATAAGGGCCCTCCTTCAACCCCACCGAGGTTAAATTCTTCAAGAGCAAACTTGGAGAGACAAGAGTTGATTCTTCATATTTTAATATAGAAAAGGGATTAGACTTGTTCTAATCTAAATTTCATAGGGCAAAACTAGAAGCAAAAGTGGCAAATAATGGGAAGAAGATTTCAAGTCAAAATTAGTTTCCTTTAATTTTAATGTATATTAAGAAGGGAAAGTGGGTGATGGGCATTGGGGAGGGCACCTGTTGGGATGAGCACTGGGTGTTGTATGGAATACAATTTGACAATAAATTATATTTAATATAATATATGTATATAATTACATTAATTTAATGTGAAAATAATAACATAATATATTAATATAATTATATTATAAATGATTAATATTAACATATTATATTGGTATTATTAGCATAATATTAAAATACACAGAGCCTGTGTATTTTGGCAAGCCCTGTGGCCAGACCCCAGTGTTTCTGAATATTTGACAGCCTGAACTGGGAACAAATTGGTATCTGGTTAAAATATCAGAAATGTGTTTCTTTTGCTTCTAAAGCTAAAGATAGAATTTGTCCATAGGAAGAGTTCCCAATGTAATTTCTATAAATAATTTTAAGGCGAGTACCTATTTGTCATCCTTGTGCTAGCCTTCAACTTTGGGATGTATTCCAAATGCAATGCTTCAAACAGAGATGTTAACTAGTCTGCTTATTAATGTGAAAAGCTACCTTCATTGCAGACATCGTCAAGAGATTCTTATAATGGGAGTGGGGGAAGGGTGACTGTGGCCTCTGGGACTCAGGAAGAAGAGAGATGATGAAGTGGACTTTAAGCTGAAGAGATGGGCCCAGCAAAATGGCAACACATGGGGACTAATGAAGGACCCAGCCAGCAGGGCCCTGAAGAACTATAGGAGAAGTGAGCCATGGGCATCCAATTTTAAATTGTCCTTCCAGCATGCTAATTCTCTTCTGTCATTCTCAAATCCTCAATATTTTTAAACACAGCTCTCTTGATGGCACCATGTCTTGGGGATTAAGGAAGGTCAGTGTCCAAATGTGAGATGGAATCCAAGAGAGCTGAAAGCATGGATAGGAGCACCAAGGTGGTGCATGGAAAATGGTGGAAGAGGTCAAAAGCAGGCATGTGGAGTAGGAAGTGAGAAGTGAAATGAAAAGAATGTGTATATTCCTGGGGTTCCTCAGAAGTATTTAAGGAAGGGACAGGACTCTGTCCTAGATAAAGTCTTAGATTCTGGGTATTTGGTACTTATATGGATGGATGGTTCTTAGGAGGCTGAAGACCTTGGGAACCCTGGGGCCCCCTCTTACGCTGAGTATCATGGGCGTTTGGGGGGAAACCCTTCTTTTTTTTTAATTTTTTTTTCAACGTTTATTTTATTTTTGGGACAGAGAGAGACAGAGCATGAACAGGGGAGCGGCAGAGAGAGAGGGAGGCACAGAATCGGAAACAGGCTCCAGGCTCTGAGCCATCAGCCCAGAGCCTGACGCGGGGCTCGAACTCACGGGCCGCGAGATAGTGACCTGGCTGAAGTCGGACGCTTAACCGACTGCGCCACCCAGGCGCCCCAGCGGGGGGGGGGGGGGGGGGGAACCCTTCTAACGATAAAATAATGGACAGACTGCCTCAGCAAGAGAAAGGTTCCCACTATGGTAACTAAGGAGAAGCTGATGGCTACAGGGAGAGGTTTCCCAGACAAGCTCTTAGATCCTGTGTGCTCAACATTAATAGAATGCCAAGCTTTTAAACTGAAGCATAGAAAAGCATTTCTGAAATATAGAAAGGAGGTCAACTGCATGCCTTGAGAACTTCTATGAAAGTCGTCTAGCTCTCTCCCTCCCACAATCTGGGGACATCAGTCCAGGACTGCTCCCCAACGGCACTTGGTATGAAGACCAACTAATGGGAGGTATATCAAGACAAAGGGCAAGACCCCAGAACAGCTGTTAATCTCTGAGGAGTCAGATCCAGCATTCATGAGTCCAAGGAAGACTCCACCAGAGATGAGTCATTAAAAGGATATGTCACAGCTTTTGGAAATAGTGGGTCTTGAACATGGAGAAAAGAGAATATTGGTAAGGCCGGGCAGAGCAACCCTATTTCCCCTAATACAGGACCCTATTTACTTTAGGACACATCCTGATTTCAGAGATGGTAATTTAAAAAACAAATAAATACACAAACTATGCATCCTTAAATTACTACTTTCAATGATCTAGACTATATTTTGGAGAAAATAAATGGATAAAACTAAGAACGAATTGAGTTGATACTAATGGAAAGAAAATTTATCTACAAACAACCACATTATTGAAATAGTCCCGATTTTCTAAAATTCCTCATCAGGAGAGCAGGACTCATTAGATTTTAGCTTTTTGCTTGGTGCTGCTTTTGACTGCTCTGCGTGATTTTCCTGCTAGGATCCACAGAGCCCCTCATTCCGACCTAGTGTTACAATGGAGCCCTGTTATATTTTGTGAAAGAAATTGCCAATCTGCCTTGAGTTACTCCAGGAATGGTTGATTTAGCTACTCAGAACTGTAAAATTGAGAACTATACTCCAAAAGAGAATTTTATCAGGCCTATATTTTAGGTAAAAAAAAAAAATTATCTTTTGCTACTGGACTATGGTACACTAATGGTGACTATTCATTCCCTTGAAAATAAAGAAGATCCTGGGTGTTCGTCCCTGTGTGGTATGCCGACAGCTGAACAAATTTTAAGGGTAACTGTTTGCCTACAATGAATTACATCATCTGACCTCCAAACAGGAAGTACTAAATTCAGCTCCGTCTCTGTATCTTCCAAACCCCCTTCCTATTCCAGCAACTAGTTGGCCCTGGCAAAATTGTGGAATCACTGGATTGTGCTTCCATGGGTCTTTTCTCCCTCCTTTTTCTAATCTTCCTTATTATTGGCCCCGACCTTCACCATCGTCTTCTAGGACCCCTGACACTCCAGAGCCATGGGCATTTTCCCTGCTCACCTTCCTGTTCAATTCTCTTCAACCTCAACTGCCTGTCCTAAGGAGCCCTAGGCTCATCACCTGCCAGATGCTTCCAGCAAAGGTGTCAACGATTTCATTGAGTTACAGTGACATCATGTGTTTCCTCTGCCAGAAAATGTTTCTGTTTAACAGAAGAGATTAATGGAGTTCTTGGCCATCTCTGCACATGAGATTCACTTGAGGCACTTCAAAACTTATCAAATGCCTATGCCCATCCATAGATAGTCCGACTTCATAGTGCCAGGGTGGGACCCAGATATATCATTATTTTTAAAAATTCTTTCCATGTGACTCAAATGTCAAGCCAGGGGTTGGAAATCACCGCCTATCCCAAGAGGGAGAGAGCTGGGATAATTGCAGGGCCTGTGGTGAGTCAGGAGGAGATAGGATCAGGAGAAAGCCTCCAACCTCATCATGTTGACAATTGGCTACTTCAGCCAAAACCTAGTTGTATCCTTATTTATTGGTAGAAGGAATTACCTGCAGATCTCATCTCATCTGCTGAGGAAAAATCAAACAGCTGTGCAGAGAGATTGTATTTTTCTAACCAACTGCCCCAACCAAGATCTTTGAGTTGGCAAAATATGATCAGTCCCAGGACACGGCGTCTCCTAAGAGTCCTGTTGTTTCTGAGACTGGCCATTCCTTCTCTCATCCTCAGAAGAGTACAGACCTTTCTATCTTCTGAGATCCAAAAGAAGCAAATCACAAATGTTTTTGTTTATCTCTTTCTTTCCAGAAGTGTGTATAGAGACACCTGTTCAGAGTAAGAGAAACCAGCTGGTCTCAACTGGTACCCCTAGAAAGGAGTGTATTAACAACAGGACAAAGAAATGTGGGAGAGGAAAAGGAAGCTTAACCTTCTCAGCATCTGATTCCAGCAGGCGTCTACAAACACATGTAATTAGACTCCCTGCTTTCAGAGACCTTTGCTAATAACTAGATTATTTCCAGTATAGGAGGTGCCTGTAACATTTTCTCCTCACGTGCCTAGATCAGCCCTACTATCACAATATGTGAACGTAAAACATGGTAAAGCTGAATTCTTTTTTGTATGATCTGAAGAAATTTTATGCTCCGGATTTTCCTCCTAATGATGTTATTTATCTCCCATACTGATGCCCTTTTAAATTGAAATTACACACCATCCTGGATCAGCACGAGTTGGCAGTTAGTTACATGGTATACTAGGCTTGAAATGTTTCATGGCAGGTGAACACATTCAATGGCCCCAACTGAGGAAACAAGATGGGTGTTAAGTAATCATGTATTAAGTCCATGTGTTCAAGAAGCCTCCATATGTAAATATTAGGAACAGGGATAGTTCCCAGAAAAAAAAAATTAAAGGAAAAACAAACAAACAAAAAACCCAAAGAAGGAGATCTCAAAGGAAAAAAAACAGGATTTCAAAAACAGAAGAAACAAAAGCCAGCCAATGGCTGATTGCTGCTCCTAGCATTCTGCTCAAGCAAGGAGCCAGTCAAGTCCCGAACTGGAACAAAACTTCTGAAGCTACAAATTCGTCGGGAAAAACCATATGGGTCAGACATTTTGGCAAGGGTATTTCAGACATCTTACTGTTGTCTTCTTAGACCCAGCCGTATTCTCTGATGCCTACTCTGGATGTGTATTTTGGGGATCCCAAGTAGCCACCTACAAGACCAGGTACCTCCTTGACCAAGAAGAGCCCCTTCACACATGTCTACAAATTCTTTAGGGTCCAGAGGCACCACTGGAAAGGCACTTCCAATCTCTAAGACTTAAGAGTTCTGGGGAAAGAGAGAGAGGATGAAGACTAAGGTAGCTTGTTTCCACATTTTATCACTGCACCCTTTGTACATGGGCTCTAGCTTTAAAAATACGATCTTCAGCATGCAGATTGAAAGGAAATCAGAAATCCAAATAAATACTGAGAACATTCATTATAATAGCTAGCAGACAAGTAAGACAGATGATCAGGAATTTCTGGTCCCCTCATTTAAACCTACCAATTTATGCTGCAATGCATCCTTTTGAGCAATCTTCCACTTTCTCCACAGTATGAAACCTTTTGGCTCATTTTCAAATGTTTTATGAATTTCTGAAAGAGCCATTTTCTAAAGAACCTTTTATATGTTATGGCTCTACTATATCTTATTATGGCCTTACTGTTGACTTGGTACTAAGAAACCGTCACAAAAATATATGGTTGTATCTTTTCTTAAAATCTGTGAAGTTGAGCTGAGTTTGGGAAACTTAACTGTTAAGAATATTGGCTTTAAAAAATAATACTGGGGCGCCTGGGTGGCGCAGTCGGTTAAGCGTCCGACTTCAGCCAGGTCACGATCTCTCGGTCTTGAGTTCGAGCCCCGCGTCAGGCTCTGGGCTGATGGCTCAGAGCCTGGAGCCTGTTTCCGATTCTGTGTCTCCCTCTCTCTCTGCCCCTCCCCCGTTCATGCTCTGTTTCTCTCTGTCCCAAAAATAAATAAACGTTGAAAAAAAAATTTAAAAAAATTTAAAAAAATTAAAAAAAATAATAATAATACTGATATTAGCAGTAAATTGTCCAACTTGTGAGCCTAATTAAAGTCAACAGAATGAAAAACAAGACCCTTAGAGCTCAAGGCCTACAAAACTTGTCAAAATATGATATGTGCTGTGATGTAGGCATTTGCTTTGTGAGTATATTTATTGTTCAATCTGTCCCACTTTTCTTCCATCCTCCCCGAAGTTAAGGAAAGGGGAGAGACACACTTAAATTATAGCTTTCACAGTTTAGATTGGATATATGCTTTTCTTGTGCCGTCCTCGTGGCCTCTCTGGGTCTCCCTCCCTAGTTAAAGAGAATAAGGCACAGGGAAGATACTCAATCACTTCATGCCATGTGGACAGAGACTCTGAACAGAAAAACAGGTGAAAGGCCTATGGACAAACCACTTACATGGCTCTGATCATTTTTACGTATTGGCTTTAGTTCTTCGTTTACTTGACCCTAGGACTTATCCCCTTTCATCCTAGTCCTTTTCTTTGCAAGAACGTAGATTGTCAAAGGTTAGTATAGGTGTTTCAGGGAGGTGTTTCAGGGAGGTGTTTCAGTGCGTGGGCAAGACAAATTAATGAGTTTTGGGGAGGAAAAACCAACCATGTGCAAAGGGAAGGGAAAACAACACCATGAAGGGAAACACCAAGCTTGGCCATTGTCCCAACTACCGACACTCTTCCTCTTTGTTTCAATGAAGTATCATCAGAGAGAGGCTTACCAACTTTCAGATTCCTGGCACTGTAAACTGATTAATCCAAGAGCTTCAGATTGCTCATTCTTATAATTTTTTCTTTCTAATTACCAGTGTCTTCTTTGTCTTCAGTTTGAATTTTCTTCTTTTGTTATTACCTGAGCTGAATATGCGATCCATTTAAAATGTTCCTTTGTAAGCTTAAGAGTCAGTCATTGTGAGGGTGTGGGGGCTCTGAATAAGGTAGGTATTTCAAGAGTTTCTAAAGAATAAGCCTTGACATTTGACTAACAGATTGTAGTTTGTAAAGTGCTTTTCTTACCCAGTATGTTCTTTGATTTTCACCAAAACTTTATGAAACAGACGAGGGAGCCACTGGAGAAACTGAAGCCCAGGGAGAAACTGAAGCCCAGGGAGGTTTGTCCAGGTCATGTGGCTGCTTGATATGACCTGTTCTGGTGCCCTTTCTGCTATGCCAGTCTCCCACATAATAAGGCAAAATTGTCTGGATATTTCTCAGCTGCTGTTTATTAACATCCAGCTGACGGCCCAGGATCAGAGACAAAGTAAGCCTATAAATTACTACATCAGAGATCTTTATTTTGCTTTCTCTGAACCTAAAAGAACTTTTCATTTTTTGGTAATGGGTAAGAATTTTTAATTAAGATAAGAAATTAATTTAAACTTGTATCGAATTTAAAAACACACAAACATGGTTAGAGTCAGTCATCTGTAAAAGAACACATTTCATCAGCGTTTCATCTACAGCCTTCTAAAAGTCATTGTTCTCACAAAAATTCAGGACACTCGCTCCACATGTTTTGCCAGCAAGACTTCTAACCATTCCCGTTGCCCCTGGTAGAATGCACAGAATCTGCTTGTACTAAATGTGCTCTAAGTTTGTTCAGAAAGAACAAGGTTTCCTCTAGAAATTTAAAATTTAGGAGAGAGAGAGAAACTCTACTGTGCTTCCTGTTCAGCTCATCGGCTACCTTTCACCAGACCTGCCCAGGGACACAGACGTACAAAGCCTGCCCATCAACCCACGGGGGTGGGCAAATATATCCGTGTCCAAGTCAGGATCCAAAAGGACCACATCAGGATAAGACCACAGACTGGGCCTAAAAGGATGAGCTGTCATATAGATAAATATAAGTTCCAACTCTGCAAAAGAGCAATTGTTCAAATACAGGACAAGAAGACATGAATCCACAGGAGTAAATGGGGGGAAAAATATCCAGGCTTTCAAGTCCATGGTGAAATCACAGTAAGAGACAGCCCCCTGTGAGCCAACACAGCATTAGCCTGTCTAGACGGAAGTCATATGTCCTGAACAAGGAAAGCAAGCATTCTTTCCCAGTAAGAATTGTCCAAACTATACTTGAGGACTGGGTTCACTTTTAGGTATCTCTCTTAGGAGCAGTATAGACAAGACAGGAGGCATTCTGGAAAAGAACCAAGCTAATGAGGCTATTCAGACTGTGCCTGGCATGTTGGAGATTAAATGAGTATTCATTGAATGACCAATGCATGAGGAGTAAACATGAGGAATTCTAGAAGGAACTGAGCCTGCTCATTCTTTGTTTTTTTAATGTTTATTTATTTTTGACAGAGAGAGAAAGAGAGACAGAGCACAAGCAGGGGAGGGGCAGAGAGAGAGAGAGAGGGAAACAGAATCCAAAGAGCCTGTTCATTCTTAATACAAGACTTGGGGAAACTCCATAAAGGAATGGTGCACTGGGTCCGCTAAGAAACTGCCACCAGCACAGGTGTAACATGCAAGGATCTTATTCGACCCACTTCAGGGTGTGTTTTTTTCAATACCACCAAGCAGTTCACTCAATCCTGGCATTATCTACCTAAAGACAGAATCAGATCTCACAGCGTAAGGGTTCAGATCTACGAGACTGCCCCACTCCCCCACCTCAGACACCAATCACAAGTCTGTCTATAGTTTGGTTTCCACAACCTCTTCTTGGGTTCAAGTAATTTACTAGAGCAGCTCACACAACCCAGGAAACCCGTTTACATCCTAGAGTATTGGTTTATTATGAAAGGATATAACTCAAGAACAGCCAAAATAGAAAAGATCCACAGTGCAAGGATGGATATGGGGAAGGGCAAAGAATTTCCATGCCCTCTCCAAGTGTGCGACTCTCCTTGAATCTCTGTATGTTCACAAACCCAGAAACTCCCCCAGCTACCCTTTTTGGCTTTTCATGGAGACTTCATGACATAGACACGACTGATTAAGTCACCAGCCGCTGGTGATTGAACTCAGTCTCCAACCCCTCTTCCCTCTCAGGTCTGGGGTGGGACTGCAAGCTTCAACCTCTAATCACAAGTTTGGACCCCCTGGTAACCGGCCCCTATTGTTAGGTTTCCCCGTGAGCCTCCCCAAAGTCACCTCATTAACATAACAAAACACATTTTACTGAGGTCCTCACTAAGGAAATTCCAAACTTTATAGGAGCTCTTTTCAGGAAGGGGACTTGACCCAATACACATTTCTTATAAATCACAATATCATACCAACATTGGGAAAAGATCCTTCTACAGCCTTTTCCTTTCTCCTCAGTTTTCCCCTGTGTAGCAGACATCACCTGGATGTCTCCAAGGTTAGAGCAACACTTTTTGAATGCTGCTCCCATTATATCCTCATAGCAGAAGCAGAGTGAATTTATAACCCCTGGTAGTCTGAGTTTGGAACACAAAAAGTCCCAAGTCTAAAATAAAATTTTTTGTAGTCTAGTATTTTATGTTAACATTTCATGCTCCTAAGATATTTGTGACTATAATAGAATAACAATGTTTTTTTCCCAAACTTTGATCAAAATGAACTCCCCAGAAATGTGTCAGATTTATCTGTAACTTCATATGTCTCTGCACAATGCTAAAGGTTGTGAAAAGCATGGAAATTGGGAAATTCATTTCTCTCTCCTTTTTTTCCCCTCCAGTCCCAATTTCTCTATGACAGTTTTTCCTATTTTATGACTTCAGCTCATCATTGTTTCTTCTCTTTCCAACTCACTTCTGAGCCTCTGCCCCATCCTCCTCATTACTGTCTCTGAACTGTATGTATTCTAAATACTCTTCAACACCGTGATTCTTCGTGAGTCCCATTACTCTACTTCTTCTAGGCAATAGAATTTTCTTTTTGAACAATTATGCTAACACTTGTATTTATTAACCTTGTTTAACAATCAACAGTGACTCCTGGTAACTATTGCATAAAGCCAAAGATTTCTGGCCGGATCCCTTCGCTTCATGTCCAAGATTCCCTTTCAAAATTTACTTTTCTTTACGATGAAATATTCAGATTGGTCATCACCATGAACACACATGTGTGCTAGGGACTACGTGCTATGCACGATACAAAGATGAACAAGACAGAGCTTACAACAGAGTAAGTGCCATGAAACGTGCGCACAGATCACTCTCATTTAAGATAAAAATAGTCCTTGCTTTAAGGGAGGTACAAACTTCAGACCAAAGGGACTCCAAGAGGGAGATCTTATTTCTGGCTCTGAGGATAGTAGTGAGCTCTTGAGGGGTATCAAATTTTGAATATGCTTTGAAGGGTGACTAAGACGTAGGAAGACAAAGATTTGGAAAGAGGGCCAGTGTGACCAATAACATTACAGTATAAAGACATATATGCAGAGTAGTGAATTCTACAGTTCTGCTGGGCTAAGTAGAGGACATGAAACACAGTGGTGAGGAACAACTTTAAGGAAGCAGGTTTGGGCCAAATCCCAAAGACCCCCACACTTGTCTTCCCATGGAAGGAGACTAGCCCAACGGCCCTTTCTCCTTGCCAGCACGAAGGCTTTGTCCAGACCATGCCCAGGATACCCTCTCCCTCTGCCCGGTCTATTGTTAGAATCTAAACACGTTTGCCAAGTCACTTTGTTCCATGGAGTCTTTGCCACCTGCTCTAATGCACGCACCACATTCAGTGGCATGTGGTCAACCAGCCTGGCCTGTCTGGGCAAGTGACTCAATCTCTGAGCCTCAATTTATCCATCTGTAAAATGTGATAATACCTCCCATCTGAGGTGTGAGCTTTACATGAAGTCATTGTGCTCAATTAAAATGAAGAGAGTATTTGTTTCAGGAATGATATAAAAAACATGTGAAAACCGGATTAGCACAGGCACCAATCAATCAGAATAAATACCAGCCATAAATTCTGCTCTAGCGGTACATCCCAGATAAACGTCAGCCTGGGCTGTTAATATCACCGTCTTCACATCATTATAAGTACGTACCAAGCCATCACTTTCCTTCATTTCTCCAAACTCCCAATAAGAGCTCTTGTAGCCCAGCAGTTAAATTACCATTAGGTAATGAAATTTTGAGGTGTGTGAGGGATAATCATTTCTTACACACTTTTGTGTTTTCTAAAACTTTACTATGATGTTTAGAAATATTTAGCAATTAGCTTGAGCCAAGAGAGATACTATTCCCACAAAGACCTTCAATTTTTCTATATTTATCCATATCAAGTCCGTGGTATTTGCCAAAAAGAAAAAAAGATTAAAAATGAACATACAAGTGTTTCTTAAAGTAAAAAACACACATATTTTTGAGCCAGCATCACTTCTTTCGGACATTATCTGTTAGAAATGAGTCAGTGTCCAGGACTGTAGGCAAAGAGGGGGGACTGTGGCAACTTTGTCTGAAATGGTAAACGGCTGACATATCCCTCCAAACCTGCATGACTGAGTCCACTGTGGAGCCTCCATCCATGGGCTACTGTGCTAAGAATGAGGTCAACAACATCCATTATTTTCAAGGACGCTGTCTTAGTCTGCTCGAGCCGCTGTGGCACAATGCCACAGACCAAGTGACTTAAGGCAACAAACATTAATTTCTCATCATTCTGGAGGTTGTAGGTCTAAGGCCAGAGCATCACGTCTGAGATCAAGGTCAGGTTCTTAGTGAAGATATTCTTCCTGGTTCAAAAATGGCTGCCTTCTCATTCTGTCCTCACATGGTGGAAAGAGAAACCTGTGATCCCTTCTTTTCCTCGTAAGGGCACTAATCCCATGATGGCAGCTCGACCCTCATGGAAACATAATTACCTCCCAAAGCTGTCATCTCCAAGTACCATCACACTGGCGGTTAGGTTTTCAACATATGATTTTTTTTAAGGAGACACAATTCAGTCCACAGGAAATACCTCTGATGTGGTCAAGTGAAAAGAGTAAATCAATGAATACCATGTTTAGTATGATGTGGTAAAACATAAATAATAATATAAAAAGAATAAAAATAAAAAGAATATACAAACATATGTGTTTGTATAAGCAAAGAAAAGAGTATGGGAGAAAATGTATCTAATTGTTAATAATTACATCAGGGTAGAGTTAGGAGGAGGGTTGGGGGCATTTTTAGTTTGACTTTAGACTCCTCTGCAGTATTTGAATTTTTACTAGGAGTCTGATTTACTTTTGAAGTTCCAGTAACTAAGAAAAAAAACAAGCAAACCATAAACCTGTAATTCACAACACTTGTGCTGCTCATATCTGAATAGTATACAAGTCCAATATATACTACACTGGAGATGTGGCTTCTCAAGAACATACTTCTTTTTTTTTTTAATTTTTTAATTTTTTAATGTTTATTTATTTTGAAAGAGAGAGAGACAGAGTGTGAGCAGGGGAGGGGCAGAGAGAGAGGGAGACACAGAATCTGAAGCAGGTCCCAGGCTCTGAGCTGTCAGCACAGAGCCCGACACAGGGCTCGAACTATGAACCGCGAGATCGTGACCTGAGCTGAACTCCAATGCTTAACTGACTGAGCCACCCAGGCACCCCTGAAGAATGTACTTCCTAAAGAGCAGTGGCTGAATAATGTCTATACTCCAAGTACTATGATGGGGGGCCAGGGAAGCCTCACCTTCATGTCTTGATGAGAAGGTCATCATGATTCCAGTCCTGAGGGACACACACCCTGCCCATGACGGAATTAGCAAGCAGACCACAGAGCCCGGAGATACGGCTGCACATCTCAAAGAGAAGTATCCTCTAAAAGTTGAAAGAGAGCCAGTGATGAGGGCTGTCAAAGTAATTACAACCTTCCAATAAGAGGAACTTAGGTAATTGCAGTGGGTGAACCATTCTATTTAGATTCACAACTGACTCATGATTGGAAATGGTTGGCCACATAATTACAAAGTTTGGGTTCCTGAATGATTAATTAGATGCAGTGGCTTCATTTTATGTAAGTCCCACTTAAAGCCACATTGCCTGAAATAGAGCCCCTTTGAAATGAATCACATTGTACACTAGAGACTGGAAAAATAGATTACGTTGAAAATGAATCCAAAAAATCCGTCTTTTTTCTTGTGACTGAACTTGCCAAACTTTTAAAACTTGTACTCAGATGGGGCTTTTGAAGTGTTCTTGGTCTAAACTCAAAATATAGGTTACAAATCATGTTATTAAAAAAAATCTTTTAATTAATTGAATTCTTTTCAAGAATGAAGAAAGGATTCTAACATTTTACAGATCGTCAAAACTAGAAAGGACCTTCAGAGAATGTCTGTAGAATCCCCTTGTCCCAATGACAACTTGACCTTCCCAGTTCTTCCCAGAGACACAGCTAGCTAACATTGTCCTTCTTCTTCCTACTTCTTTAGATTTGTAACTGTGGTGGAATACAGACAACATAAAATTTGCCATCTTAACCATTTTTAAGTATACAAACCAGTAGTATTAATTATATTCACATTGTTGTGCAACCAACGTCCAGAACTTTTTCATCCTGGTTAAGCTGAAAGTTTATACCCGTTAAACAACAGTTCCGCATTTACCCCCTTCACTGCAAACCCTGGAAAACACCACTCTACTTTGTTTCTACAAGTTTGCTGCAGGTACGTCATGATTGGAATCATACAATATTTGTCATCTTGTGACTGGCTGATTGCACTTAGCATAATGTCCTCAAGGTTCGTCCATGTTGTAAGAGGAGTCAGAATTTCCTTCCTTTTTAAAGCTGAATAATATTCCACTGTAGGTACAGACCACATTTTATTCATCCATTCATCCATTGATGGACACTTGGTTTGCTCCCATTTTTTGGCCATTGTGAATAATAATGCTACTCTGAACATGGGTTTACAGATATCTCTTTGAGACCCTGCTTCCCAATCTTTTAGATACATACCCAGAAGTGGAATTGCTCGATCATATGGGAATTCTATTTTTCATTTTTTGGAAGAACTGTCATACTGTTTTCCATACCTTCTTCTTTCTTTTTAATAAAAATAGGTTTGTTTGGGTTTTACTCTGGCAATGAAAGTTATATATGCTCACGGAAAAAAGCTGTCAAAAGTGGAAAGTGGAGGGCTCAGTTGGTTAAGCATCCAACTCTCGATTTTGGCTCAGGTCATGATCTCACGGTTTGTGGGATCGAGCCCTGTGTCGGTTCTGTGCTGACAGTGTGGAGCCTGCTTAGGATTCTCTCTGTTGCTCCTTCTGCCCTTCCCACCCCTCTCAAAATAAATAAACATTTTTTTTAAGTGGAGAGTGACCAGAAATATGACCAGTAATATGACCAGTAATGCTACCCAGCAAAAACTAATGTTAACGTAGTACATTGCCTTCCAGATTTTATCATTTTTTCCTGGTTTATTCTTATTCTTCTTATATTCTTATTCTTCTTACATTCTTATCCTGGTATATTCTTATTCCTCATAATAAAATATTTAAAACCAAAGTAAATGCCGTAACTAACAATAACCACAAAAATCAGCGAATGAAATGATCACTTATGAAATTGGTATTCACTGAGCTTCCCTCCCTGATAACACTACCTGTCAACTGAGAATCTTTGCTGGGCAGTCTCTCTCACTGGTCATGGGATGCCCAAATAAAACACAAGTTGATTCTAAAGTAGAACTAGAAATATGCCACAGATGCCAAATTTCATTATGTCAATGCACGAATTTAAATGACCTGAACTGTGACTGGGCGGTGATGTTTTTCAAAGTCCCCCTGCCCTTCTAACTGTGCAGTCAGGCTTGAGAAACACAGTAGATGGACTGTCCGTGCTCCCAGCTAAGGCCAGCCCGTGCTGGACCCTGATTCCAGTCCTTCCTTCTGCTCCAGGATGTGGCTGCAGCTGTGTTCTCTCCCAACATCAGCAATTTTCTTCCTTTTACCGGATCATTCCCATCAGCATGACTCAAACATGCTGCTGTTTCTCCCATCTCCCCCCGCCCCCGACGCACACACAACACCCCCAATACACGCACACACAACACCCTTTCCTTGTCTTATCACTCTCATCTCCAGATTCTGCCTTATTTCTTTGCTCCTCTTTGTAGGAAAAGACTTTAAAAAGATTGTTTGCTCTAATTTCCACTTCCTCTCTTACTGCAATAAATTCCTTCACCACATCTCCAGGGAAGCTGGCCTCATCCAGTGACTTCCAAGCTGCCAATACAATGATCTTTCTCAGTCCTTAATTTACTTGATCTCCGGGCATTAAATTCTCTCTTCCTCCTGAGACACTTCCCCCTACTTGGCATCCAGGTGACCATTCTTTTTTGGGTGTCCTCCCTCACAGACCCTTTCTTCTCAGTTTATTATATGCGTTCCTCCACGAGTCCCCAGCCCTGGCCCAACCATGAGGCGCCATCGTTGCTCCTGAGACATGTCGGCATCAGTGCTGGCCCCTGGTCTTTGCACTAGAATTTCCCTCTGCCCAGACTTCCCTCCCTTTTGGCCCCCTCCCCACTTTCTATAGACCTTGTCTCAACTCCCCCGATCAGAGTCCTTCCCTTTCCACTCCCCAGGGACTCCTCACCTCAGTCACTTCTCCTTCTAGCACTTACCTTCTTGTTTGCTGATTCGCTCCTGTCATCCCCTCCACAAAGTGAGGTACAGGTAAGCCTTTGTTTTCTTCACTGTTTGCTATATCCTCTGTGTTTCCAAAGTGCCTACACTTAATGAACACCTAATAGCTGCTGCCCTATACGCTTTGCAGGCAAAGTTTTGCCAGTGCAGTCCAGTATTCTTTGTTTTAACAATTACTGCTTAGTTACCCTTACGTTTAAAATTTTTTAAAGAATAAACTACAAAATTTGTCAACAGTTTTAGGTTTAATTGTTAGGATAGTCATAAAATACCTTTCTTTTTTCATTTCAATCCAAGTTAGTTAACACATAGCACAATAACGATTTCAGGGATAGAATTTAGTGATTCATCACTTACATACAACACGTGGTGTTCATCCCAACAAATGCCCTCCTTAATGCCCATCATCCATTTAGCTCATCCCCTCCCCCCACACCCCACCAGCAACCCTCAGTTTGTTCTCTGTAAAATACCTTTCTTTATTCTCATTTTTTTACTCCAAAATTTTTTACCCATTTAAATAGATTTACATCAAATGGCTACTCTCTAATATTCATTACCCTGATGTAACAAGACTTTCTATATTTCAGAAATGTATTTGTGCTACAAATGCTATTTATAAATTGCATTTTCACCCAATAGTATATCTTAGACATCTTCCTGTGTCAGTGAACAGAATTTTGCATCATCATTTAGTGCCTGAAAGGCTGCACAATATGAATCGACCTTAACAGTAATGACAATGACGGTAGCAAACATTTAGAGAGCACTTACACTACACCACATATTTTGTTAAGCACTCGGCATGCGTTGCTTCCTTTAATCCTCAGGCCGTAAGGTGTGATTAATCACATCTGTTGTGCCCATGAGGAGCCCAAGGTTTAGAAAGTTATGGTGCTGGGATTCAAACCCAGGCCCGTGGACTCCCAGCGCACATTCTCCCACACCCCACTCTGCTGCCCACACATTTACTCCTGTCTTGGTTTCCCTGGTGATGGATTTCTAGAAATAGAATTTCTGTGTCAAAGGCTATACGCAGTTCGACTTTGGAAACATATATAAATTTTCCTCAAAAAATCTGTTGTGAGTTTGTATTGCAGATTTCCCATCACTTACCCATCTTTGGGTATCTCATTATTTTGGTTTAATATGTATTTTTTATTATCGAAATTGCTATGGTTCTTCTTTTACACATCGCTTGTTGGGGAACTTGCCCTTTTTTTGGCTTGTTTTCCTGTTGTGGTACATATTTTTCTTTTATCCATAGAAATTCTTTATGTTTAGACTGTTAATCTCTTATTAATATTTTTCCTAGTTGGCTTTCTTTCTATGCATAAGTTCTATCATTGAACTAAAGATTCTTATCTTCTTGTTCTGAAGTCTTCTCCTTGTTGGTTTCCAGTTTTGAACCCCTGAAGTTTTTTTCCAATCATTCTAGTTTTATTTTTTGCCTTAAAATATTCGCTTCTTCTGAGTTGTGTGTGTGTGTGTGTGTGTGTGTGTGTGCATGTGTAAAAATTGTGAGGTGGGGATCCAAATTTGTTTATTTCTAAATTGTTAGCCAACACTCTCACTTAACATTTATAAAGTATATATTTTTTCCAGTTATTTGAGATGCCATTTGTCATATATACTTGAGTCTTTTTCTAGAGTTAGCATTTCACTGATCAGTCTTTTTTTGCATCAGTAATGTAGTAATTTTGCATCTTTTAAATGTGTAGTAAAATAATTTAAAATCTTGTAGAACTAGCTTTACCCCTTCTCACACTTCTTTCCTTTAAAAAACTTATGGCTACTTTCTCATGTGCGTTCTTTTTGTTGTTGTTGTTGTTGTTGTTAATTTGATTAAGTTTTTTATTTTAATTCCAGTTTGGTAGACATACAGTGTTACATTAGTTTCAGGCGTACAATACAGTGATTCAACAGTTCCATACTTTACTCAGTGCTCATCATGATCAGTGTGCTCTTAATATCCCTCACCTATTTCACCCATCCTCCCACCCACCTCCCCTCTGGTAACCATCGGTTTGTTCTCTGGAGTTAAGAATGTATTTCTTGATTTGTCTCTCTTTTTTGTTTTCCTTCGTTCATCTGTTTTGTTTCTTAAATTCCACATGTGAGTGAAATCATATGGTATTTGTCTTTCTCTGACTGACTTATTTTGCTTAGTGTAATACTCTCTAGCTCCATCCATGTTATTGCAAATGGCAAGATTTCATCCTTCATGGCTGGATAACATTCCATTGTATATATATATACCACAACTTCTTTATCCATTCATCTATCGATGGACACTTGGGCTGCTTCCATAATTTGGCTATTGTAGATAATGCTGCAATACCCAGTAGTGTGATTGTTGGATTGTAGGCCAGTTCTATTTTTAACTTGTTGAGGAATCTCTGTACTGTGTTCCACTGTATATATTCTTTTTAAAAACTTAGGGGGAAATGACTTTAAGTTTTGAATTTATAGAATAATTTAGATTAAAAGTTTATCTTTCCAACTTAGGATCTTTGTAGCTAAGGAAAATATATCTCTCACTATTTACTCAAGTCTTTGTTTGCATTCTTTTTAAAAGTGGTTCCGTTTTTGGGGCGCCTGGGTGGCTCAGTTGGTTAAGCATCCAACTTCCTCTCAGGTCATGATCTAGCAGTCTGCGAGTTTAAACCCTTCATGGGGCTCTGTGCTGACAGCTCAGAGCCTGGAGCCTGCCTTGGATTCTGTATCTCCCTCTCTCTGCCCCTCCTCCACTCTCACTCAGTCTCTCTCTGTCTCTCTCTCTCTCAAAAATAAATAATAAAACATTAATAAATAAATAAATAAGTAAAATAATAAAAAGTGGTTCATACAAATCCTGCATGACTCTGGTTGATATTATTCCCAAGAGTTTTATCACTATTGTTGTAAATGAGGCTTTTTATTTCCATTGCATTTTCTACTTATTTCTTGCTGACATAGTAAACAACATGATTGATAAAAAAAAGTGTTTGGGTGAGGATGTGAAACAGTGAGAACTTGTATATGCTGCGATTCAAACATGAACTCAGCACAATTGGTCTCTGCCTAGAAAAAGTGAAGATGGGGATTGTTTCCAATTCTTGGTACATACTCTAGATCCCTGGGGTCCCTGGGAGCACCCACATTTGTAAAAAGAGAACATGTACATGGGTGTTTAGGGCAGCAGATGGTGGGATATGTAGGGCTACATTCATTCCCTGGAACAACACATAGCAACGAAACGCATGTGCTAAAAGCCCATGTACCCACTCACATGAACCCCGTAAATCTGATGCTGACCTGAACAAGCAGGCCAAAAAAGAACCTTCTCAATAGGACGCCATCTTCATGAGGCACCAAACAAACAGTAATGGAACTGAGGAATACAGATCTATTTGACAAACATGTTTAAAGCTGCACAAAAATAATACACATTAAATTCATAATGAAGATTCTGAGGCAAGGAGGTGACCTGTGGAGAATACACAGGCAAACTGCATCAGCAATGTTGTATTTCTTTTTTTTTTTTTTTACCAGTTTTATTTATTTATTTATTTATTTATTTAATGTAATTTCTCGTCAAATTGGCCAACATACAGTGTATACAGTGTGCTTTTGGTTTTTGGGGTAGATTCCCGTGATTCTTCGCTTACATACAACACTCAGTGCTCATCCCAATAAGTGCCCTCCTGAATGCCCATCACCCACTTTCCTATTTCTTAAGCACGAGTGTGGGCACCCAGATGCTTCGTAGTTTTCTTATACCATTCTGTGTGTCTGAATTATTTTATACTAATTTATAAGACAAGATGCTATTGTTTCTGTATTCTCTCTTTTTTTTTTTTACCAGACATCTTATTCAGTTTTCCTTTTGCCTCTAAGAGCTTTTTCGCTGGATGTGGTTGGATTTTCCAGGTAGATAATCATATCATCTGAAAAAATAACTGCCTTTGTCTTACCAGGATCTGGAACTCTGATTAAATCTCTCCCTAATTTTACTAAATAGCACTCCAGCCCAACATTGGTGGCGACAAAAGTGGCCTGTTTTAGCGTTTCACCATCAAACGTGACGCTGGCTATTTTCCCGAGGCGGTTGTCAAATTTTTGTGATGTAGAGCTGTGACGTATCATGCATACACACGTGACCGATGTGTGTGTATAATATCATGTGCACACATGTGGGTGGCGCATGGGATATGGTGTGCACATGTGATTGCCACGTGTATAATATGATTGCACGTGGATGTCGTTGGCGTGCGTATGATGCGTGTGCTCACATATGTGATCGGTGTGTTTATAATATGATGTGCATATGCATGGGATTGATGTTTGTTTCGTGCTGTGCACACATCTATGACATGTGTGATACGATATAAAAGTACATGGGTTCACACCTGTGTTGTATAAGGTGCTCACACGTATGATGTGCTGTGTGCGTGGGTGTGGCTGACATGTTCAACATGCTATACACATGCATGAGATTGGTGTGTGCATGTAACACGTGTGTATTATTTATTGTTTCCTATCTCGTGTCTTACAAGAAGGCACCCTGTCATCTATTCTCATGAGAATTGGGGCCTGGTATACATGGTAAATATTACCATTTTTTCACATATAATATAATCTATTAAAAGAGTATATGGTATTAATAGATTTTCTCACATGAAACCATACTTCTATTCCTGGACCCTGATCTCTGGGCATTCTTTTTCTAATAACACCGTTGCGCTTTACCTGCCCACATCATATTGAAGCTGTCTGCTTCTACATTTCAGAAGAAGTCAGGTGTGCTCTCCCCAAGGGTAACAGGGTTGAGCTGACATCAGGAAAGAAGAGGGAAGCTTTGTTCTTTCTGCTCTAGAACAGTTTATACAGCCCATGAATTGTCAGTTCCTTGAAGGTGTGTAAGTACTCCCCAAGGAAAGCATGCATTTTGAGGTCGGGGGGGTCCTTCTTTGACAGTTTCTTAATTTTCTCCTTTCTTTGGTTGCTTTTTCATCCTTAGGAATGACATCTAAAGGCGACATTGTCTTATGGTACAGCTGCAGTTATAACACCCCACAGTCATGCTGCAGATAAAATCACTCTTGTGTAAACTGAAGACATATTCAACTACCACCTATACGATGTGTGTTTTATTTCAAAACTGGGGTTTTTTTTCAGACTTCCCTTTCATAAAATAACACCACCTTCTTCAGTCTTCCTGTTGTGATTACCCAAGTTAAAGATGGCAGAGAGGGGAGAAACTGCCAGCCTTTTATCCGAGTTATGACAACTTCAGTGTGGTTGACCACATATTTTCAGCCGGTCACAGAACCATGGAGTGACTAGCTACTTCTTGCTAAGAAAGGAAAACTAGCCAAGAGGTTTCAGGGGACACATGATAAGGTACAAACAGTCTTCTTCACAGCAGAATTTTAAGAGAGTGATGGTAAGGAACCTCATCGTTTTTTTTAAAAATAAGTTTCAAATGTACAGCTTTATAATTTCACATCTGTGTGGACTACAGAGTGATCACCAGCTTGGGGTACCTGTGTGGCTTGGTCAATTAAGTGCCCAACTCTTGATTTTGGCTCAGGTCATTATCTCATGGTCGTAGGATCAAGCCCTATATCAGGCACCATGCTGAGTGTGGCACCTGCTTAAGATCCTCTCTCTCTCCCTCTGCCCTCTCCCCCACGCTCCCTCTCTCTCTCTCTCTCTCTCACATACACACGCACACACACACACACACACACACACACACAAAACACAGAGTGATCACCACCTCTGGTTACCATCCATCACCATTCAGTTGAACGCCTTCATCCATTTCACCCACCTCCCAACCCTCTTCCTCTCTGGTAACCACTAGTCTGTTCTCTGTACCTGTGAGTTTGTTTTGTTTTATCTTGTTTGTTTGTTTTGTTTTGTTTAGATTCCACATATAAGTGAAATCATTGGTATTTATCTTTCTCCACCTGACTGATTTCGTTTAGCATAATACTCTCAAGGCACAAATGGCAACATTTCATTCTTTTTTATACCTGAGTAGTATTCCATTGTATAAATATACCATATCTTCTTTATCCATTCACATTCCTATTTCTTTCTTAATGTTGACAAGTTCCCAGCATGAGGGAGACAGCAGATGTCGACTGAGATCATTGGTTGGAATAGTTTCAGGCAGAGGAGTAAAAAAATCCAAATATCTCAGTCATAGCAGCAAAGTCAAAGCTAACCTGTGGAAAATTCTGAATGACCCTCCGTGCCACAGACAAAAAACATTGATGTAAATAATTCTTAACTTTTTAAAAGTGGCCTCATATCATTTTACAACATAGCCTTTGTTAGCAGTAATTACGATGGCTATTATTATTTTGTAAATTCCCCAGTTCATATTCACTAAAAATCTTTATCTTGTTGTTTTAGTAATTCCAAGAAATGATAATAAGACCCAAGCTTCATGTAATTGGAGGTTCATTATCACTTTTCAACATGTATTCTGGAATACTCACTGTGAACCTCTTTAAGCCTGAATGAATATTGGATGTGCTCAGAATCGCATTAAGATAATCAGCTTCTCTTTCTCCCTTTGTTTTAATTCAAATTTGGGAGTTCAGCTTTCCTGGGCCTAGTGCTGTGGGGTAACACAATTCCTTTCCTGCTAGTAGGCGAAGGCCAAGTATGGCAGGGGAAGCAAGTCGGCTGCAGTCTTTAAAACCAGGGTCATCTCTGTTCCACTAGAGGGGTTACTTCTTACGCTGTGCTTTCTGGGGCAGGTACTGGAATGATCGGTGACAGCAGTGGCTTTGCAGGCCCCTAACCTGGAGATTCTTGGTTCTTCCCCTTCCTTCAGTGAAGTCTGGCAAATTAATCTTCAAACGTCAGTTTGCCCATCATAAAGATTTCCCCGCCATAGGAAAGTTCTGAGGATTAAAAATATATATACCATTTATAAATGGCGTTCGGCATTTTGAATGGTATTTAGACAAGATCTCAAAGGCCTTGACTAATGACGCCACACAACATTATCTGCTCTTTGCCTGAGTTCCGGCAATAGTGTATTTCAAACAAGGTCTGAGGTCTACAAGAATTTCATGTTCCTGATATATTATCAATGTCGTCATTATCCGGAGGAAGATGATGCTGTAGGAACACACACTCCTAGGCTGTGCATCTGTTCTCGTGTTGATGTCTGTGCAAGATGAAGACCGAATTCCCTGGCAGCAGACAACGCAGAGATCTCACCGTAGTTTGAACAAAGAAACATGGGGAGATACCAGGGTTAGATTCACCTTCTTGGGACAGTTCACTGGCAAGGAGCATAGTGGCAAATATGCAGTGATGGCTTTTTTCATTACATGGAATTTTTACTTTTCATCATTATATCGGTGGCCACCTTTTCATCAGTTGGCTTACTGAGATCATGCATCACTGATTTAAGATGAGATCATAATTTAAAAGGAACGCTGAAACAATCAAAATTGATACTAACAGTGCATTTGTTTAATACTCTGTACAACACTCTTCTGTGTACTTTGAATAATGATTTATTTACATACATACTTCACATCCTTTAATCCCTACTGAAACCATAAGATGTAAGCACTACTATTTCATCCTCGTGTTACAGATGAGGACAGCAGGAACAGAGAAGTTAAGCAACTTGCCCAAGGCACTGAATGATGACCTCAGGCTTTCACATCCATGATTTTAATTACCATGCAGCTGACCTTCCACAATGACAGTCACTCAACCGATGCTCCATCCTGGGGAAAGTCATCTGACAAGTTGGCAAGAAAGAATGATAACCCATTCTTAAGTCCCTTGTAAGCAATTTAGTTTTAGGAAAACGTCACCCATCAAAGTAAATTAAATTAGATGTAAATGTTATTGGTTTCATAGTTTCGTTCATATATAATTCATAAATACGCTACTCTATAATCCTTAAAAATCTGTACTTCATCTTATGTTTATATTTAAACAGCTTTATAAAAATAAAGTTTAAGCCAACCCTGGAGGAACAGAATGAAATATTTTATGGGGTCCATCCATCTCAAATTTGAGAACATGGTATTATATTTCCTTTCTAGCTCACTCATTTAGGCATTTACAATATCCCTCCTACTCCAAGGCCAACTAAAATTATTTTTCTTCCCAAAAACCTTGACTCTAAACTAACGTGGAAGAACACACTAGCTTTGTTCCAGAGTGGAAACCCAAAGCTTTGGATTCCAGGTGTCCTTTCTTTGCCTTTTCATTCACTTCCTTGCACAATAAGTGTGTCCATCTCCTCAACAAAGTGTTCACCACAGTGAAGACAAGGACAACACTCTTCTCATCTGCTCATTCCCTCTAGGAAGAACACACAGGTTTCAGGAAGTAGCAGGTGCCCAAGGAATGTCTGCTAGTTAAAAAGAAACCCAATCAGGGGCGCCTGGGTGGCTCAGTTGGTTAAGCATCTGATTTCAGCTCAGGCCATGGTCTCACAACTTGTGAACCCACTTCAAGTTATGTGTCTCCCTCTCTCTGTCCCTCCCCCACCCCTGCTCACACTCTGTCTCTGTCTCTGTCTCTCTCTCACAAAAATGAACATTTAAAACATTTTTAAAAATAAATAAAAAATAAAAATAATTAAAAAAAAGAAACCCAATCAAAAGACCAAGACTGCATTTTTCATGCATTTGTTTGCATTTTTCACAGCCTCCTGGGGGATTAGGGTAAGTCCTGTAACCTCACTACAGCATCTCCACTAAGACCCAGTGGGTCCATGCTGGAGAGTCTGCAGGGATGAGAGCTCACTGGCAGGCTGAAGCAGCCTGGGGGGATTAAGCACCCTGGGGGATTAAGAAGTCCCTGCTCAGGCCGTCTTAGAGAATCTGCCATTTTGCCCCATTCAGTCCAGTTCTGCTCTCTGGTGTTGACCAACTCAAACCTGCTTGGCCCAACAGTTCAGGGAAGCACACATCAAAGGTGATTTTCTTAAGGTTTTTTTTTTCTTCTTCTTAAAGTTATCCCTACACCCAATGTGGGGCTGGAACTCTCAACTCTGAGATCAAGAGTCTCATGGTCTTCCAACTGAACCAGCTGGCTGCACCATCACAGGTGTTTTTAATCTCCATTTCACTGAGGAAACTGAGAGGCCCAGACGCGTTAGAAGATTGTCCCAAGGTCACACTGCTGGAGAGGATGGAAGCCAAGATGGTTTCACATATTTCAATGTGAACTTGGCCATCTGGATCAGAAGCTACTAGAAGACAGGAACTATGTCTCAAATCTATTGGCACCCTCCATACCACTAGTCCATAGTAGATTTACAATAAGTACTCCTTCGATGAGTGAATACTTGCATAAATTAATTATTTTGGGGCCATAAATAGAAGCTATATCTCAGATACTGTACCTTACAGTTATTATAGAATGCATCAATTAGCATGTGCTGCTTTGCGGATCAAAGCCACAAGGTGACTCATGAAGCTGTTTGGAGATGATACAGGACTCTGGCAAGAATCTTGCACAAAGCAGAAGACTACAATATGCTTTGAAAGAGGCAGCAATTGATATGTTGGCTCATGAGGCATACAATATGGGAACAGCCTGAACCACTGCTTGGCTCTGTGCTGGCAATTTTCCTAATTCTCTAAATAGATGTAGCCAGAGCTCTGAAGGGGTGAGATCCTTCCCGCTCAGGCTCAGAGCACAAACACCACTCCCCACCGCCCCAGTTCCTGGGAGGTCAAGTGGGCAAACACTAAAATGGCTAATTTTGTAACCTGTGCTGGTGGAGGGAAGGGAAAGCCTGGAAGAGTCGAGATGTCTTGGACTGTGTGAGGGGCAGAGCTGTCCATCCAGCACAGGTGGCGACAGTGGCACAGTGGCAAGGGTAAAAGAGGGGCCTGTCCCAGCAGCAACGAAGGCCAAGTGCCCAGGCAAGATCAGGACTCGGCCAAGGCTGATGGCAATGGGTAAGCAACCAAGACTTGGCCATGACCACAAGGGCTGTTAGTCTGAAGGCTCCCCGAGGCAGAACAGAAAGAGGCTCAAGGAGGACTGGGCAACATTTGCTGGAGTGTTGGAGGCTAATGCTGGGGCAGGCAGCACTGTGTGGACTATTCCCTTGTGGACTCCTAGCCCCTTGACCATGAGCCACTAGAGGGCAGCACCTATGACTGAGTCATCTAGAGCAGGGTCCATACCGGATGCATGGGTGGGTGAAGTGGCCTGGGAGTGGCCAAGCACAGAAGCCCCTTGGGTTCCACGGCTAGGCAGGCCATGTGCAACCACTGCCAGTCTTTCTAGTTGGAACTCAACTCTTTTTTTTTTTTTAATGTTTATTTATTATTTTTGAGACGGAGACAGAGCACAAGCAAGGGAGGGGCAGAGAGAGAGGGAGACACAGGATCTGAAACAGGCTTCAGGCTCCAAGCTGTCAGCACAGAGCCCGACGCGGGCTCAAGCTCACCGACTGCGAGATCATGACCTGAGCTGAAATCGGATGCTTAAGCGACTGAGCCACCCAGGCGCCCCGTCAACTCTTAAGACTCAAGTGAGAAGACCGAGAGGCTCCCAACTGGAATGTACTTTTGAAGGAAGGAACCCTTTGTCCCAGGGTGTCCACCCCCAAACAGGTCTCTAGGCTGTGCAAACACAGAGCATGTCCCCTTATCATTGCAGAGTCCCCAACCACAGATGCTTCACAAGTAGTCCAAGTGCTCCTTTTGGGTCTGGACATGTTTGTGATGTCAGCTGATGTTCCAGCTGATGTTATTGCTGCTTCAGAAGAGTGCCTTCCTCTGTGTGGATTCAGACTTCTCCGAGGTTGCCGTCGCTGGTCCTGTGGGGCTGTGTGTGCCAGTGAGTACCAGTGTTCCAGCTCAAGGAGTCTCCCCTGATGATAGAGAAAGAACTACAAGCCCCGAGATGCCGGAATGGACGAACTAGTCCAAGCTTCACCTGAAGCTGAAAGAGAATACGGAAACACGTGAACTTGGCTGAGAACAATTCAGGCTGACGTCCTACTCGTGGGGTCATTTTAGGTTCATTAGTGCACTGGGGGAAATCCTGATAATGGGTTAGAACACTGAAGTAACATGATTTTAAGGAAACATAAGGCAAAAACACTCTAAGAGCAGTTGGGGGTTTGGTGATACATTGAAGGGAGCAGAAGTTGTCACTGTCGTTGGGGTCTGTGCGTGTGGTGGCCAGGCACTGGCACTTTTAATAAAAACTGGTTAAAGGTCCCAATGGACATGAATGAGAGACTGGGGAAAAGAAGAATGTGTCAGGAGCCAGAGGGAAGTTCTCAGGGCCCAGGAGGCAATTTGCAGCAGAGCCGGTATAGACCGCGGTCGGAGCAGATCACACAGGATCATCACCGATGCTCCTGAGCCAGGTGATAGCTAAGTGACAACCAAGAGAGATGGGGGAAACTTCTAAGAGATTCCTAAGGCCTCTCAGATATTCTTGGGGAGAAGAATGGACTGTCTCATAACTGAGCAGAGTAGGGGTTCAAGTGGTTATAATTTGGAAAATCCATGTGGTCTGGTGAACCCCACACATAGGAAAAAAACCTGAATCTGTAACATTCAACAAACTGCTCACTAGACAAGAGACGCCTAGTAAGGGTTTGCACCACTGACCGGACCTCACTTCCCAGGCTGGTGACCCCAGGACCAGCCGGTACATAAGCCCTAGACCTTGAGGTCCCCTGAACTGGCTGTATGACTGAGCAAACTTTTGTCATTCCGGCTCCCGCAAGGTGGCCTAATTCAGGATCATCAGAAAGAGAGGCTTTACTCGTTTGGTTGCCCTTGTTCAACACAACCTACCCACCTCTCAGGAGTGAGGGCCCGACCCTTAGCTCCTATGTGTAATCATAAAATAAAGAGCATCTAATTTCCTCCCTAACCAGTCTTCTTTCTACCCTTATCTTCAATTCCTTAGCAGCTCACTTCATTTGAAATAGTTTCAGAAACGTCTAAAAGTCATTTTGAGTGAATTTATCTCTCTGTAAGATGAAGGAAAGGACGTTTTCTTTGATTTATTTTTCCACTCTCCCTCAGTTTTCCGGCACACTATCACAGAGATGGCAGAGATTTGCCAACTTATTAACGTGCATCCATGGTATGACAAATCAAAGGAATGGATGAACAACGACAACAAGCCCCAGTTCACCAACTGCCTGGTTTTTCTTTTGCCTCGTTTAACTCATCAATTGCTCCTCCCACCACTAACCCACAAGGCCAGCGGTCGTGGCCGGAGTAGCAAGATGGCACAGGAGAAGCCGATGTCGCGAAGAGAAAAGACAGCTTTCGTTGGAATTAAGACCTTTTTCTTACCCTGATCTCCTTTTAAAGTGGCTTCTTTCCGTTTTTCTTTGCTTAAGAATAAAACGCGCAATTGAACTAAAACACAGCGCCACAAGCAGTCACATCTGAGAATCCTGGACTCCGGTTGAATCCCGGCTGATGGCTGCCTGCTGCTTTTACCTCTTTTCTTCAACGGTAAACCCAACTCTCGAGTTTCTTTCTGCAAAAACTCCTTTTATCTTGCTCTTTAAAAGAATCTCATTAGCACATTTTGTCTTTCTTTAAGAATGTTACTGAGTGTTAACCATAGCAAAAGGAACTCTGTAATCAGTCCCAATCTTTGAATATTCTCCCTTAGTTTGTAGAAGGAATGAGATAATCAAAACAATCCTTGACCCCCCAAGAAGAAAACAACAACCAACCTGAGCAGAGCTGGAGAAGTGAGTCCGGTGGGGAAGTTTCCCTGAATCATAAACCAATCAATGAAGCTCCATTAAAGAAGAAAAGATCTGACTGTTCTCCAGATTTCATTAGGAAAGAAATCATTACATATGCAGGCGTGAGTCCTTTTCTTGCTTTTCAAGGAGCCACTTAAACACAAAGGCAGTGAGGAAATGTTCCTTGCAAATGCATCATTGACATGCAGCAGATATTCCTGGGCCCAAGATAAGGTGGAATTTGGCCACTCTTTGCAAGGTTTCCTACTCCCCCCTCGCCTTCCATACAACCCATTGTCACCCGAAGATGTCTACCATCTGTGGCCTCAGAGACAATCCTCCACATGTTGGGAACATGTTTCAGTACATTTCTGGAATGACCAGATGCCCCTGAACAAGCCCTAGGCTGTGGGCAAGGAGTATGGATTATCTTGGTCTTTTCTTCTCCGGTCACTTCCAACTCACTAGAACTCATCTGTAGTGGCCAATTCAGGAACCAGAAGTCTGATGCAGTGGGGGAATCATTTCTTTCCTTCTTTAAGAATTTATGTGCATGGGGACACCTGGGTGGCTCAGTAGGTTAAGCGTCTGACTTCAGTTCAGGTCATGACCTTGTGGTTCACCAGTTCAAGCCCTGCACTGGGCTCTCTGTCCTCAGCACAGAGCCCACTTTAGATCCTCTGTCTCCCTCTCTCTCTCTTTGCCCCTCTCCTGCTCTCGCTGTCTCTCAAAAATAAAAGAATAAACTTTAAAAAAAAGGATTTATGTGTACGTAAGATGAACATTTAAGTTTTTATGGCAGGTATGTTTTATTTAACATGTGAGGGGAAGCCCAAACTATTGTAACTGAGTATTTAAAACTCTATTCTTGGAGACCCTGCGTGGCTCAGTTGGTTAGGTTAAGCATCCAACTCTTGACTTCAGCTCAGGTCATGATCTCACTGTGAGATCAAGCACCACATTGGGCTCTGTGCTGACAGTGCAGAGCCTACTTGGGATTCTGTCTCTCCCTCTCTTTCTGCCCCTCCACCTCTCTCTCGCTCTCTAAAATAAATAAGCATTTAAAAATAAATAAATAAATAAATGCATACATATTCTTTTGTTTATATAAGAAGTAAGTAAATTTGGTTGCTGCAAAACAAAACTGAAAAAAAAAGGAAAAGAATTTTATAACATTATAAGTAAAGTTTTCCCCTCAACCATCTCCTCCTAATGTCATGCCCCAGAGATGACCATTGCTAATTAGGTAATGGGCTTTCAATGAAAAGAACGGGATTGCATTAAATTAAGACTGCCCCCCATCCTTGGGTCCCTGGGAAACAAAGATATCAATATCGATGTGCAGTTATTAATTTGCCACCACTCTTGGCTTGCTTTTGCCTTCATATTCAATGAAAGGATGGCACTTAGCACCACAGGATTGGCTCACATTCCAGGCACCTGGCTCAGCGCTGCTTCGTCCAAATCTTATACCCATTCTGAGTGAACTCATTTACCTTCATCCTTTGCTTCCTGTATACTACAATTCCCAGCCCAAGCCTTGCCTGACGACTGAATAGACAGACAGACAGCCCTCCCTAGAGGAGCCATGGGCTTCTCAGACACATCTTGGGAGTGACCCACTCCTGTTTATGGACCATCATGCCTCTGTCTATCCAAGTTACAGAGCCAGAAAACCAGAAACTATCCTAGGCTCTACCCTTCATGACCCACCTCCCATCCCATTCAACACCAAACCCTCTGCATTTTCCTCTCTAAACCCATATCAAATCCACGCCGCCTCCCACTGGGATGACTCACAGCCTCATCTCTTCCCACCCAGATTGGCGAGATTCTGCCAACTTCATCTGCAAAGTACATCTCAAATCAGCTGTCTTCCCCGCATCGCCAATGCCACTGCCTCTTCCTTGCCAGGGACAACCGAACCAGGTTCCTAGCAGATTTCCCTGCTTCCAGTCGTGCTTTGCAGAGTAGCCAGGATGACTTCTACTCCTCCTTTGGTCCCTAAATAAATGTCACTGCCTAAGGAGGCCCTCCCTTGGTCACCCATTGAAGTGGACCCCCCCCTCCATACTTGACTATGACATCATAGAATTCCATTCATACCACTTACCGCCATTTGTAAATATAAATTTGTTTGGTGTCTAGTTAAACTTGGCTCTCTTATTGTAAGCTGTCCTGGTCACTACCATATCCCCAGCACCTAAGCTGTCACCTGACACATGGTAGGCATTCAAAGAATATTTGTTGAATGAATGAATGACTGGTGTTTTCTAATGGGTCTCCCTCTCTTGCCCTTCTGTTATTCTATTCTCAAGCTAGAGAGGTTTTTCTAAGTTGCAAATATGATCTCATCATCTGCTGGTTAGAATTTTAGAATTTTTAGGGAATTAACAAGAATCAATTCAAACTCCTTTATGCTATCTGCCATTTTCCCAGACACAGCTCATGTCACACTGGTACTCCCCAAACTTACCCACCCTAAATTCCTGCCGTTTCCCACAAGGGTCACACTCTTGTGATTCCGTCTTCTTTTTTCCTTCCTCAACATCCCACATTCATTGTGTCCTGTCCTGAAAACCCTCCCTTGGTTCTTCAAACACTGATCTTGGTGCCACTTCTACTCCTATCAAGTTTAGGCATTTCAAAACACGTTAAGGAACTACGTTTTCCCCCACTGGTTTGTATGTTTCTTTTTTTAAAATTTTTTTTTTTAATGTTTATTTATTTTTGAGACAGAGAGAGACAGAGCATGAACGGGGGAGGGTCAGAGAGAGAGGGAGACACAGAATCCGAAACAGGCTCCAGGCTCTGAGCAGTCAGCACAGAGCCCGACGCGGGGCTCAAACTCACGGACTGCGAGATCATGACCCGAGCCAAAGTCGGCCGCCCAACCGACTGAGCCACCCAGGCGCCCCGGTTTGTATGTTTCTTGAGGACAAGCACCATGCCATTCACCTTTATATTTTCAGTACTTTCCGTTGTACTTAGAAAATAGTGGGTGCTCAACAAAATTGCATTAATGGGGCTATACAATAATTACCATCTGGTAAAGCAAAGACAGCAACAGTTAGGACAGACCTGTCAGACAGATATTGGCTACAAACACAGGTGACCCACATGAGCATGTGCTGGCCAGATGTCAGCTGAGTCTGATGAGTCAGTGAATGAATGAATGAGTGAATGAATGAGTAAAGACTGAAGACCCTCCTTTCTGTGCCTATCCCTGTGCTTCTTCCAAGGACAAGCAGCAGCAGAGTCCATCTCTCTGTCCAGGTCCCCCACAGTGGCTCTTCTCGAATGCTCTCGCCAGCCCAGAAGTCAGCACCAGGCTCCAGACAGCCCTGTCTGCATGTCTGTTTGAGTTGTGACCACATCACTTGCTGCCATTTGACTGGAGAGAGGTTCCCTTGAAACGCATTCATGCCGCGCGTTGAGTTAACACAGTTCAGCTGCAGAGTGATGTATTGTTCAGGGAGTAATTATCAGAACTTCTTGTCAACTCTGCTCCATTTCACTGAGGGGGAAAAAGATGTATTTTGAACCAAACAAGCCCAGGACGCAGCACTTGTAGGAATTAGCTGATGAATGAGAGATAGAAGGCACGATGCTGGCCCTAGTGGGGGATGTAATCCTCACCAGATGAACTCAAGCCAACCTGCTTCTAAATAAATATGACTCTCCACGCTCGGCCCAGCCCACGTCGGGCTGACTCTACAGTTTTCCATGGTTTCCTTCCCTTAGAAGGCATCATGTAAATGGAGATCTGAGTAGCGTTTTACCCTTTTCTTTCTCAGCCCTTCCCTTTCCTCCCCTTTCCTTGGCTCAGCCAACAGGTCTGCTGTAAATATGCTACCTTATCCCCATCTCCAGGAAAGGGTCGGTTGTAATCTCTAGCCTGACTCCCCTACATTCCAACCCTGGAAATGCCTGGAATAAATGAAGTTTCTAATCCAGAGCAAGCAAGAGGTGCGCTGACATAAACTGGCAAACAGCACATAGGTATACGTTGTGCCAGACGGTGACAAGTGATCTATCTGATATTTGATACATGTCACATCAGAGACACCAACATAAATTTGGAACAGTATTCTGTAATAAACTCATGAGATTGCTAATAATCCAGAAAATACAGGGTCCAGTGAGCTGGATGGCGATGCAGTCCAATGAGCTAACATCTCTGTGTCTGACCGCCTGCAATCCAATTTGATGCCTGATTTGGATTTGATCCACTTTGCAGGAAGGAAAGAAAGAGGAATCAGAAATTGGGAGGAGAGAAATCATACCTTGTTAGGTCTTCTTAGACCACGGGCATTTTGCATCGAATTCTGTCTTCACAGCAATCCAGAGAAATCCTCACATAGGCCCGGCAGCTGTGTTCCTGGTTTGCGGACCGACAGCACAGGATCCAGAAGGTCAGGATACACACCAAACGCGTGAAACATCTGGGCAGGGTGGACACTTGGGCTACAGATCCCCACTGTGCTGCCCCCAAACGCCTTCCACTGAATCACGTTGCTTCTTAGTAAAATGGGGTGCGGAGTCTCTAAAATGGTAAACGTAATAACAGCAACTACCAGTCCTAACATCTCCGTGCTCAGCACTGTTTTGGGACTTGACATGCATCAACTCCTCTGAGCCCCCCAACAAATGTATAGAGTAGAGTCCACCTTACTCCCATTCTACAGATGAGCAAACTGAGGCACCAAGAGTTAATGCAACTGATAAGCGTGGGTAAGTAGTAGGGCTGGACTTTGGAACTAGGCAGGTTGCCTTCCAAGCCTGGGCTCTGCCACCAACACTATAGAAACAAACACAATTGGTGCTATGTATCCTATTCCCAAGATGAGCCCTGGAATTGACCTCATCACTGACCTCTGCCTCTCAGGCCGATGTAATTGCCCACCTTGGCCTGAGAGAGAAGAGCTGAGGCCCCAAACATCTTGGCTCTGGACGAGCATGAGGCTGACCTTTAGGAAGAACGCTGTAATCAGATGGAAGAAAAGAGGCCATTCTTTGGAGACAAGCCATTAAAGCTTAGGGATAATATTTTCAACTTATGTTGCTTCTGCCTTGCTGAGGAATCACAGGCTATCTATTCTAATTTTATTTTTAATGTTTGTGTGATGAGTTCGCTGAGATATTCCTCCCCCAACCTCCCCAGCATGGCATTATTTCTCCCATCCCTTCTATTTCCCTGAGGGAGCCTTGGGTTAAGCTGTCTGCTCGTTATCCACAATGTATTAATAGCCACCTCTGTCCGACAGCGTGCTGTTGTTCCTCCAACGTGCATATGAGGCGAGCAGGGAACACAGTATTCTTTTGGGTTAAAAAAGTAAATAAAAAGACAGTGTGTGGGAAGTGTGGGGAATCGGCTAAGGAAGGGAGAGTGTAGTGTGTGTTACATGGAACAAGAACACGTTGGTCTCCTTGCAAAGCCTGCCTGTCAGAAGAACAAGTGCTTCAGAAACTTCTTTTCTCACTTTTTTTAAGGTGTTTATTTTATTTTTTAATGTTTATTTATTTTTGAGAGAGACAGACACAGTGCAAGCAGGGGGAGGGGCAGAGAGAGAAAGATACAGAATCTGAAGCAGGCTCCAGGCTCTGAGCCATCAGCACAGAGCCCGATGCAGGGCTCAAACCCACAAACAGTGAGGTCATGACCTGAACCAAATTCGGTTGCTTAACTGACTGAGCCACCGAGGCGCCCCAAAATTACCTGACTTTTTTAAACATTTTTTTTTACATTTATTTATTATTGAGAGACAGAGAGAGACAGAGCATGAGCATGGGAGGGGCAGAGAGAGAGAGAAACACAGAACCCGAAGCAGGCTCCAGGCTCTGAGCTGTCAGCCCAGAGCCCAATGCAGGGCTTGAACTCATGCACCGTGAAATCATGACCTGAGCCAAGATGATGCTCTGACTGAGCTACCCAGGCGCCCCAGAAACTTCTTTTCAACTACTGATTTCGCGATAGGAGGTGAAGTCTAGAAATATGGATTCTGATCTGTGTAATGCTGTGGTAGTCATGTTTTCTAAAATAGAATCAAGACATAGGGTCGTGGACGATTTCCAGGTGCCAGGAGTAGTCTGAGAGACAGTGGGGACTCTCACCGACTGGGACCCCCCCAGACATTTCTGTGGTTTGTGGGGGTGGGGGGAGGGGGCTGTAGGGGTCTGTAGGGCAAGGCCAGTGTAGGGGCTCTGCTGCCTGAATCAGACATAGTGTGCAAGTGAATGAGTGGACAGTCTCAATGCCAGAACAGAGCATTTCACAATGGCATTTCTGGCATAGTATGAGCCTAGATGGAGAGCCCCTGGCAGTTGGGCAGCCTGCTGGGATCAACAAAATCACACCTCATGACCTCATTGTTGTGCTGGACAGCTGAGCACAAAAGTAAGGTAGAAAACACTAAGTTGTTTATTACTATTACTATTATTGTTAATTATTGTTATTATTCTTACAAATGAGAATTCCCTGTTATTCTTTTTTAAATTATTTATTTTCTTTTTTTAATATATATTTTTTAACATTGATTCATTTATGAGAGACAGAGCGTGAGCAGGGCAGGGGCAGAGAGAGGGAGACACAGAATCCGAAGCAGGCTCCAGGCTCCGAGCTGTCAGCACAGATCCCGACACGGGGCTCGAACTCACAAGCTGTGAGATCATGACCTGAGCTGAAGTTGGATGCTTAACTGACCAAGCCACCCAGGCAGCCCCTAAATTATGCTTAAAGGAGACCATCTCAACTCTCATTTTCATCCAAAATGAAGGGACAGCAGCTAAAATGCTACCAACCCTTCATGCCAGTCGACACCCCCAAGATACCAATATTTCCTGAGTTTCCATTTTCTGTTGCTCTGGCCACTGTGGAGGAGGGTGGGGGTGAATATAAACACACAGAGAATTGCATCCAGCAATGACCATGGATGTCCCCGGGACGTCACCATCTAAACCCCACAGATAAACCACTTAATTGGCATGACTTGAGAAAGCAAAGCTTTTCTAATCTATCGTGTGTGTCCCTCCTGCACTACACAGAACACAGCGATTGAGATCTCCAACTTACCCTACTCCTGAAGAGCCTCAGAGCTTTTCACTGGCACCAGATTCTGTGTTCTAAGAAGGTTGCTAGTGAGTTAGCTAATGCATCCTCTGAGATTGGTGTACCTAATGAGAGCTCATTATCTCCCCCGTCTGCTGGAGTTGTAATTCCCCAACCTGACTACAAATCAGAAGGACCAGAGTGCTGGTTCCACTACAGACCCCTGAGCCCCACCTCCCAGACCTCGTGGGAAGCAGATCCTCATGGGGTGGGGCTCAACCATTGGCATGTTACATGAGCTCTCCAGGTGATTCTTTGCGTCATCAGATTGGGAGCCATTGACAAGAGGGGGAAACTTAGACACTCCTCGGGTGGGCTAAATGAAAGAACATGCCACGGGTAAGAGTTGGTAGAAGGACCCAGTGGAGATTCCATTAAGTGACAGGACAATTACTGATGAGGTCTAGGGGCACTAAGGAAGGCATCTGGGCTTTGGGGCACCAAAATAAGGAATATAAGTGGTTCACATTCAGACAACACCTACTTTATGGCCTTGCCCATGAGCAGTATGGCCACTACAGACAGCCTCGCCATGTTGGCGAACGTGGACAGGAACATTTTTCTCCCAGCAGCCCTATGCCTGCTGTAGGCCGATCCTAAACCAATGCTGACCCACAACAAGGCTTTATGACTCTCCCTTCCTGGATCCCCCTCAATCCCCACCTTCAATGACAAAATGTATTAGTGCAAGTGTTGCCTTAGTGCACGATCATTTGAGAACCCTCTGCTGGGTCAACCTTGTTTTTCACTTCTAGTTGTATAAACAGCTGGGCTCTTGGCCTTCACTTCCCTGACGAGCCTAATTATCACACAAGAAATAATCCTGACCACAGTGGCCCTGGCAAGGCAAGCCCAGAGTGGCCAGAGACAGCTGCCCCCAGACTCATGGCTGCTTTTCCAGCTCCATGACAAGGCCCTCAGGGAAGGCTCCCCAGGCCTGTGACTTTCCAGCCTGGATGGTTCCCAGGCATTCCTGCATCCTGGAAGAACCCTCTGTCTCATGCTCCTTCAAGACAACAGCAGTAAGCATTTATTCCAAGTCCTCCATGAGCCAGACTCTTTGCCCAACCCTTTACATACATTATTGTTCATCTTGATCACAGACCTGCAGTACATGCATAGTTTCCAGCTCAGAAAAGTGAATTTTGGAGAAATTCAGAGTCTCTTATCCTAGATCACACAGCCAATAAGTGGACTTTTTGGTGTTCTGGTATTCCAAGAAGCCATGATATTTTAATAACTGGGATTTGAGTCCATTTGTTGTTATAAAAAAATATTTTCATATTCAAAACATATGAACTCTTTGGGGCTCCTGGGTGGCTCAGTCGGTTGAGCATACGACTCGGTTCAGGTCACAATCTCACAGTCTGTGAGTTTGAGCCCTGCGTCGGGCTCTGTGCTGACAGCTCAGAGCCTGGAGCCTGTTTCAGATTCTGACCCTCCCCTGTTCATGCTCTGTCTCTCTCTGTCTCCAAAATAAATAAACGTTAAAAAAATTTTTTTTAAATATGAACTCTGAATCACTTATGTTTTCTGATCAAGATCAATGACTCCGTTATTCAATTAAAAAAAAAAAAAAAAAACCTATATCCAAACTGCAAATCTAAGCAAGTGTTTGCCTGACAGGCCAGAGTAAACAACCATATTGTGTTATTGCAACGTTTCTCTTTCAAGAATAAATCTTACTTGGGGCACCTGGGTAGCTCAGTCAGTTGAACGTCTGACTTCGGCTCAGGTCATGATCTCATGGTCTGTGAGTTCGAGCCCCACATCAGGCTCTGTGCTGACAGCTCAGAGGCTGGAGCCTGTTTCAGATTCTGTGTCTCCCTCTCTCTCTGCCCCATCCCCACTTGCACTCTGTCTCTCTCTCTCTCTCTCTCTCTCTCTCAAAAATAAATAAACATTTTTTTAAAAAGGATAAATCTTACTCTAATTCAAAAATTTTCCAAACAAGTGGGATGCAATGATGATAGTATGAAAGTTGATAAATTACCCGCACTGGATCTGTCGTCTACACCTGAGGAAAGCAAAGGCACAAAGACCAAAGAGCATGCTGTTGTTAGAACAACAGCACAAACGTGGAGCTCTTCCTGTATTAGTGAGCCCAGGCTGCCAGGACAAAGCACCACAGACTGGGTAGGTAACAAACAGTACTTTCTTTCTCACAGTCCTGGAGGCTGGAAGTGCAAGCTCAAAGCGTTGGAAGGTTTGGTTTCTTCGGAGGCTTCTCTCCTCAGCTACAGCTAGACCTCTTAGCACTACGTTTTCACACGGCCTTTTCTCCGTGCACGAGCATCCCCTTCTTCTTCTTCCTCTTCTTCCAAGGCCTTCAGTCATATTGGATTGGGACCTCATCTTATGAGCTCATTTAGCCTTAATTACCTCCCTGAAAACCCTATTCCAAATACAGTCATGTTGGGACTTAGGTCTTCAAGGTACGAATTTTGAGTGTGACATGATTGAGTTCCTAACAGCTCCTTATCAACTAGAGTCCAGTTCATGAAAAGAAAATGTTCCAACATGTCTCTGGTGGCACTTTCTTACGTAACATGGGAACTCATTTCCTGGGCGTCAACCCCGGCTTCATTTTCGTGCCCTTCGCTCCAGATCTGTGCATGTGCATTTCCATTTTTATACCTTCTTGCAGGCCCCTTCTACTTCACATTATGTCGTAAATATTTCCGCACAAGTTAGTTGCTATGATTTTAATCTCAGTGGTTTCACATTTTGCACACAGTGTGGCACATTAAGCATTGAACGTTCTCAGTGAGAAAGGGAAGAAGCTACTCTGGAGGTGGGGCTGGGAGGGTCTGAAGAGAAAGGCAGCAGCTGGCGGCCCCTCCTCCCTCAGTCCAGCCAGGAAACAAGATGGAGGACTGAGGGTAACTCTGCGGAACACGGGTCTATCCAGAAGAAGGTAGATTTTTGTACGAAGCAGTGTTGCTCATCGGACACACTTGGATTTTGATCTCCTAATCACTCACTCACTAGCAAATGATTCTGGTGAATCACCTTTGCTCTGAGACCTAGATTCCCACCCTATGAAGGAAGAATGCCTACCTCACGGGTTCAGGATGAACTGTGATAACAGGTAGGGTGTCTAGTATACAGTAGGTGCTCCAGAGACCTTAGATGAATGGCTGAGGAGATAAGGACCATTGGAATCCCCTTCAAACACACTGAACACATGGGCTTTTGGTGAGATAGACCCAAATTCCAGTGTCTACCCCCCACCCACTTACTGAGGGCTCACCCAGCTCACCAGTTACCTGCTTAGAGACCTTGGGCAAATCATTTCACCTCTCTATACCTCAGTTTGTGATAATACTACCTAATAATGGGTTTCTGGTGAGAATTAATGTATGTATCTAAGGTGCTGGGACATGGTACTTCTTGATATCTGGAAGATAGTAACGGCATTTAATTTATCCAGAAAAAATACTGAAAACCAGACCTAAGCTTTGCTTTGCCTCTGTGGCATTGAAACAGTTATTCGATATCCCTGAGCCTTGGTTTTCTCATAAATAGTGAAGTGACTATAATAATGATTATAGGATATATTATAGGGCATATAATAATCATCTTAGATAATGAATGCTTAAATAATGAACTAGAGTATCCAAAATCCTGATAAAGTGCCTGGTACATGGAAAGTTTCCGTAAATCTTTGTAAATGAAAGAGAAACGAAAGAAGACTTGAGGAGTTCCAATCCACTGACGAACATCATGGAAGCAATTGTGTAGACGAATAATGTGTTATTTTAGGAGTCAACAATTCAAGGATCCCCTTCACCAAAGCAGACTGTTTGTGTTCTCTTTTCTAAGTGTTCATCACCAGCTCTCTGACACTCGTGATGTGCTGAGGGCTCTCACATCTGACATTCAGAGTCCTCAAGTCATTTCCATCGTTCAAGATAGAAGTCCTCTCCTCAAGAACACCGGCAGAGAAGGGAAGTAATTGCTCTGGAAACCTTTCCATGTGGACAAAAGAGGACCCGGCTCAGATATTAAAACCTCTGTTCCATTTTCAGCCCCTCACATCTCTAATTCCAGCAACACAAACTGGCATCAGATTCATCTTCCTAAAGCCCAACCCCAGATAAGGCACTTTCCAGCTTAAACGCACAGTTTTCTTATTGTGGGGCAAAGTATGTTTTGGGGGGGAAAAAAACCAAAAAACAAAAAAACCTCAAACTCAATATTCAGAATGCTCTGCTCTAGAACCTGCCCCCTATCTACCTCCCTGGCCTGACCTCCCACAAATCCCCAAAGTTACTGTCATGTGCTGAGCCAGCCCCATTGCTTACTGAGCCTGTATCACTTTCCTCTGAGTTACCCTATTGGTTACTGAGCCTGGATCACTTTCTCCGTGAGTTCACACCTCATCAATCTCCCTCTGTTAAAATTCTGTCCAACCTTCATCAGGTATCTACCCTTGGAAGACCTCACTAACTCCTCCTTATCTGTTGTGCTTTCTCATTCATTTTACTCCAATCAACTCTTAATGGCTCCTTTCATCTTATATTTAACCATAACAGTTATTTTTATGTCAATTCTTATCCCCATGTCCACACCCCTATCGAATTATAACATCCTTTAGGGCCAGGAAGACCATGCCTAGCCTCATACTTTGCAGTATACACATTTAAATACTTGTTGGATTCAGTTACACTTGCCAGGATCCAGAAGCCAGTCCAAAGGATTTTTTAAATAGTTTGTATTTTTAAAAATCCAGTTCAAATAGTTATTCAGCAATCATTTTCTGCACACTTGCTGGATGGCAAGATAGATATAGATATAGATATAGATACAGATATAGATATAGATAGATAATTTTTTTTTTTTACTGCTCTTGACAAGATTTCAAGCTGACATTAATAAGACCAATGTAGGGACTTGACTGAGGCTAAGGAAGCCAACTTCACAAGTGCAGGGTGCAGGGAGCCCATAATTACTACAGTTCACTGGGGGGCCTTAAGGTAGCAAGACAGCTCACACTACGTGGGACGATGCTCATGGAAATGGTCACCAGATCCAAAGGCATTTTGGGTTGTGACACTTCAGGAAGCACTGAATAAAAGCCAGAGATGCTGCTAAACATCCTACAATGAACAGGACATCACCACTCTACACAACAAAGGATTATTCAGGGCCAAATGTCAATAGTGCCTGAGGTTGAGAAACCTTGGTTTACAAAGAAGGATGATGGGTGCAGTGGCCTTGGGCCAGTGGCCTCTCACCCTGGACATAGGGGATTCTGGCAGAGGGGATTCTGTGCAGACCTTGGGCTCCAGGGCAATGCACCAGTTGCTTAATATAACACTGGACCTCATCTGCAAATCACATTTCAGGTTGGCTAGTTGATCTGTTCTTATCAAAATAAGCCAGATATGAGGAAGGGCTAAAAGCATGAAAAACAAATTCCAGAGACACCAGGGATGGTAAAATAAGAGAGAGAGAGAGAGAGAGAGAGTAAATGTCATTTGCAAAGTCCATAAACTCAGCAGGTACACTGTAGCTGTGCAAGACCATTAGCCCATGAAAATTAATCCTAGTTTTCATTCAGTAGTAACTGGCATTTAAAAAAAAAAAAAAGACAAGTAATTTTGAACAGCGCCATCCCAGCCAATGCCAACTACTTGTCTATCTGGGGTGAGGCACTGTCAATCACTGAGTCCATGAAGCAGAAAAACAGTAATTTCAGAGAGCTTGCAAATCACCCAAACAGCAGCCTGTTTTCACTCCTTTCTTCCATTTAAAAGCATTTGAGAATAAGCTAGATAGAAAGCACTCCTCTGAAAATTTGAAGATAGAAGGTTTATTGGTTCTCTTCCGACCAAAAGAGGGAAAATAAGGTAGTGGCCACAAAGAAAATGAAGTGTGCGTTTCTCCCACTTCACATCTAATGAATGAAATAGTCAGACAGTCAACCTCGGTTGAGGAGGGAGAATGAGCTGTACATCACTCGATTTGCAGGCTGTAAGTAATGGGTGCCCGAGTCATAGAAGACGACTCTGATTCTTCAACAAATAAAAATACCTGCCTTTTAGAGAAATGTTGATATCTGTTAATATAGGCTGAAATTGTTGCCGTAAAAATGGGGCCTGTAATTCATAATAACCGTGAACATCCAATTCCCACAAGGAGCTTGGAAATTTGTGGGGAAGAAATTCTAGTTCTATTTTGAGGCCAGACCTTTCTGGTTTGACAAGTATTAACAAGAGCTGGCGAATGTTTTACGAGGAGCACGGTCATTAATGTGTCACCTTTTGAGATGGAGTGGGAGTCCCTTCCTATAAAGAAAATTTTAGAGCAGAGTCAAAAACTATGTCATGCTCTTTTTATCTCCTCGATGGAACACATCTAAAGAAGAACAATGAATTAAAATGTCCAAACTTTGGGTTGTTGTTTGTTTTCCCCTGTGTCCAACTGCTTGGTGTCACTTTCTAAAGTTTTTGTCCTCATCCCATCTTACCAGAGACCATTTCCTCTTGAGACTACAAAACAAAGGATACTTGAATATCAGTTTGATGGTGAAATACACATGATTATCTACATCAATAAGCATCCTAAAGCTAAACTCAGTGGATATGACCAATCACTTCGTTCTCTCGGTACTGGGCTCCACTGCACTTATTCTGGCTGTCCTGTAGGTCAGGAGAAGCAGGACCCAGAATTCCTGGATTCTTAATCCAAAATTCAGACTGAACATTTCCCTCTTTGCTCCCCCTTGGTCAAGAGGGCAAGTAACCAGAGCTGGTACTGCTGAGAGGTTCTACCAATCCAACATAAAATTCAACATGGGATTAAGAGCTATACTCTTGGTGTCTCTTCTGGAATTGGTTCTCTGCTCTATGGCCTTGGAACAAATGAAATCAATCTGATCTTCATAAAGATCAAATCCAGGTCAGGCACAGAGAGAATTTTGAAGAAATTCTTTCTTCCGTGGACGGATGGGAGGCACATTGGATGAACAGATGCACGGGTAAATGGAAAAGAGGTAAGTGGATGGGCCAATGGCTACATAAAGGAATGGAGAGAAGGCTAATTGGATGGATGGGTAAAGACACCAAGACGAGGCAATTATATGGTTACATCATCAAGGGAACAGAAAAGAGGGCTTAGTTACATCTGGCAGAAGGCAATACAGAAGCAGAAGACTTCAAGACAAAGCCTTTAAGTGTTTCCAGAAGGAGATCTCTCAGAAGCAAAAAAAGTCTGAACCAATATGAGAAAAAACAGAGTTTAAGCTGTGGTCACAGTGATGAGTGGCCCAGGGTGACCCAGGGTAAGTGTAACAAGAGGTGAGGTTTTCTACAGGAAAGAGTGATCTGCCAGCTACTTGGATCACTACTCGAATGAGTTCTGAGGATTTTTATACCCCAGCACAACCGTATTGTCATTGTAATGATATCCTATTCGATTCTGCATTTCCTTCGGCTCGGAGGAAAACTTTTCCTTCACCGACTTGTGTTCAAGTAGTCCGGGGCCTGGGAAGTAATTGACAACAGACAGACTACCAGAGAGAAGTTGCTCATAAGCCGTGACTCCATGAACAGCCAGGGGTCAGGGTCTATAGGTCCGCTTGGCAGGGCGTGGGTGTGTAAGGGAGGTTCTGATGGACCCTTTTACACGATGTTCTTGAAATGTTACAATGTTAAAGGCCAGTCACCTCCCTGACTGCAGACTCCCTCGAAGACGGGAGCAAGGGGTACTGGCAGCCGAATGCCCAAGAAGCCCTCATTTAGTCAGATAAAGGATGTTGCGATAAGATCTCGTTCTGCATCTGCTATAACCCAAATGTTTTCAGCGTACAGTAATCTTGATGTCACTCTGGACCCTTTATTTCTCTATCCTTTGTCTGGCTCTGGCTCTCTTATCATCCCAAGGTCACGCGAAGGACCTTGGATTTGGTCCCGTGAAGAGGAGAGCTTCTGAAGGATTTAAAGCAAGGTGACTCGTGGAGATCTGGAACTGAATTTCCAAAAGCGAACCCCAGCCTCAAGAGCCGTGCAAGCAGCAGAAAGACCAATGGCTCCAGAGAGGAGAGTGAGGCGCGTGTCCGTGCGCAGCACTCGAGACCCACAAGAGCGCCCAAGAGGAGGCAGACCACCATGCCGGGGATGCGGGGCAGGAGCAGGGCCCCCGGTGGGCTCTCTTCTGCCACGTACGGGCGGCAGGGCACCTGGCACAGGGGCTGATGCCTGCAGACTTGGGCTCCTGTCCTGGCCCCTTCCCTTCCTGGCCACGCAAGCTACTTATCTTCTTCAAGTCTCAGTTTTGCCAATCAGTTAATGGGAATAATACTTATTTCATGAGATTACTGTAAAGATTAAGATGAGAAATCAGTTGCAAAGTGTGGGGCCGAGTGCCCGTCACATGGTGGACATCCGAGACATTCGTTCCCTGCCCTTCCTCCCCTTACCCCCGTTCCTCCTCTTGGGAGAAACCGTACTGTTTGTCAGCACAGGGCACTGCCTTCCTCCCCGTGTCTCATCTGAGACAGGTCCTTCCTATCTCCACATTTCTTATGTAGCTAAGACCAGATAAACAGCACCTCCCGACGCCCACATCCTAGAACTGTAACCCAAGAGTATGAGAGCTAGAACCATCTGTAGCCCACAGCTTCCCACATACACTGATACGACTTCCCCATTCGACACTCTCATTAGGACCTTACATTTCCAGGGAATCCTTGCCCGAGGAGACCAGTCTGTAAGTTACTTCCTTGTTTGTTTCAGGAACTTCGTGAAAATCCATTCGCCTGAACGAGAGACGACACAACTAGCCCCCATCAGGGTGGGAAGCCTTTTCTCGGAAACATGCATGACTGTTTTCGGGCTCCTGGAACATCTCCTTCCCCCACCCAGCCCGTTCCAAACTCCCGCTTCGCTGTGCCCACCGTGCCTGAACGACGATATGGAAACTTTTGCCAATCAGCATCTCCCTTCCTGGCGTTGAAAGACTTACCTGGAACTAACTGGAAAAACCTTAGAGACACCCTGCCCTTGGCCTCCCCCCTTCTGGAGACAGCTCCAGCCCTGTCGGTGCACTGGCTACAGGGCTCCAGTGACACATCGGGCTTTGCCTCCTCCCCGGGCTGACGTGGGGCTGCTTTGGGGGAGCTGGCACCCTCCACCTGATTAGGACCGGCTGATCAACCTGGCCTTCTCCAGCCCCAAGGGAAGTTACTGAGGGACTGTGCCCCGTCCGGCCTTTCCTTCTCAGCGGGGGTGGCTATCAGAGGCCTCCCATGCTTGGTTTATAACCAAAGACCGCAAGTAACCAGATTTGTCTCAAAATCACCCCTCGCACATTCTGTTAGCACCTCTGCACTGCTTGGGGGAGCTCGTTTTGGGGACACATGGCATCCGTTGCCTGGGCTGGGACTTGGCCTCTGAGCCAGGCCCAGGAGGGAGCCCCAGGCTTGGGACATAGGACCTCCCCTTTTCCAGCTTTTAGGGGCAGGCAGCGTCCTCTGAGGTCCCAGCTTTCCTGTTCACGTACCCAGGTATCCATTCCACTTCCAGGTGAACCTGCCCTGAGCAGTCCCCCAGAGTGACACGCCCATCTGGACAGATGGGAGAGCCATGCACAGAATGCGATCTCCCTCCGCTCAGAGAACACCGGGAGACTTGAAGTTCAGACCGTTGAGTCCTGAGGGATTTGTGATCAGACCTGCCTCATGCCCTTGTCACTTAACTCCACTGGTTTCTGTCTGCGACCTAAGAGAGATCCAGGAGGGGATGAGAGTGCCGTCGAACGTTCCCTGAGCCAACAACAAGCCCGCCATCGGCAGCAGGTGGGTGACGACAAATGATCCCAGGTGCTCCCCAAAACCAGGCCAGGGGTTTTACTCTACACGGCACGCTTGTTAGAAATCACCAAATAAGAGGAGACTGGGGTGGCGCTATTTATCTTCTCAACTTTTCACGTCTCAGAAAATGTTTTTCCAAAGGGAAACCTGACTACAGGTAGATCACCTCTTCCATTCCGGCAGAAACCTTGCGGAATCTAAGTGGGGAACAACCGTCAAGACCTGGGGACGCAAATCCAAACACATCTGCCAGGAGCAAGTGACACGGGTCCCCGACAACTGGAATGTCTTTCCATATTCGTCTCACTTGGCCTGCACTTGCCAGCTTTCCCTGCCTGCACCTTTAATCAGGACGTGAGGCCGACTGCGCGTCCCAGGGATCCTGTTGAATGGCTTTTTCCAGGTCGGCCCAGCCAGCAGGTGCGCGGGTTTGTCTCTGCAGAAGGGGCGGCTTCGAGCGGCCCAGGGATGGTGGTGTCAGCCCGGCCCTCATGTCCTGACAGCTTCCCCGGTTGTGGGCTGGCTCTTGGGTGGAAGGAGAATGTCAGCATTGCTGCCGTTTCCAGCTAAAACGGAAAAAGGAGTTCTTTTTTTTTTATATGAAATTTACTGTCAAATTGGTTTCCATACAACACCCAGTGCTCATCCCAAAAGATGCCCTCTTCAATACCCATCACCCACCCTCCCCGCCCTCCCACCCCCCATCAACCCTCAGTGTGTTCTCAGTTTAAAAAAAAAAAAAAAGAGGTTAGAGTGGGAGAGAGCCAAAGAAAAAGGAGTTCTGAGTCAGAACCGAGTCATTCTCTCGCCGGATGGTGCCCCGCTCTGGCCCGTGCGTGTAAGACCTGGTGTCTTTCTGATTCAAGCATTCGGAGCCACGAGGCAAGGGTCTGGGGCAGTTCTCAGTCAGCTGACATCAATGTTAGAAGCACAGGACAGGGGTGCCTGGGTGGCTCAGTCGGTTGAGTGTCCGACTTCGGCTCAGGTCATGATCTCACAGCTCGTGGGTTCGAGCCCCGCGTCGGGCTCTGTGCTGACAGCTCGGACCCCGGAGTCTGCTTCGGATTCTGTGTCTCCCTCTCTCTCTTCCCGTAACCTACTGTCATTCTGTCTCTGTCTCTCTCAAAAATAAATAAACATTAAAAAAAAGAAGCAGCAGCAGCACAGGACAGCCAGGCGGCCCACATGGGGGGTGATAGTTCCGAATCCCCTGAAAGCAGCAGCCCTCCGGCTTCTCCGCATCCCAAGGCAGGTGGCTCCGGGCGGCCCTGTGCTAGGCTGCCTCCGTGCCCACTCTCCCTTCCATCCGGGATCAAATATTCATTGAGCGATGCTGTGAGTAAGAGAGGGGCTTTGACCTCCCACAGATCTGGGCTTCCAGCGTGAGAGACAAGTGAAACACGTTTGAAATGTTTAGTAACGATACCAAAGGCCAAAACAAGGGATTCAGAAATAATAGCTGCTGTAGAGTTCAGAGGAGAGAAAGATCAATAAGGGCCAGCATGATTAGGAGAGGCTTTCTAGAAGGTATCAGAACTGGGGGATAAGCTTCGTGTAGACCCAATGTGGGGGGTGGGGCGGGCGTCTGCAGTGAAAATGAACATTCAGGGCTTTGAAGGTGGCTTGGAGAGACACGGATCAGGGGTTCTCTTGAGGCAGGGAGGGATGTGCTGGGGCGTAGCAGCACGAGGAATGCTCTGGAAATAGGCCAACAGCCTCTGAAGGAACCCCCTTATTGAAATAGCCCACCCCTCATCTCTTTCCAAAAGCACATGCTACCCCAAAGCTGTCACTGGCTTCTTCCCTCCTAAGACCTGGAAAGGGGATAGGGAATTACTCCCTCGGCATGTTCCGCCCAAAACAGAGTTATCCTAATGGTACAGATTTGCTCCAAGGCACTTCCATGCAAAAAAGGTCACAAGTCTTTATTTTTGCTAAATCAAATTACATAGAGTGAAACGGCATCGAGTGCACAGAACAGACACACAGATAAGCTTGCCCTTGATTTACAACAGGTGACACTACAGAGCAATGCAGAAGAGACGATCCTTTTCATAAACAGTGCTGGGGCAGTCGAATAGTCATATTTTCAAAAAATGAGTCTTATCCCCTCACATCATACACAAAATCAATTCCCGGTGGTTATACGCCTAGACGATCACATAAGAGAACATGCACCTGAATTTGGAATGGGCAAAGATTTCATAAAATAGCACAAGAGCACACTGACCTCAAGGAAAAATTTGATTAAACTGGAATAGATTAAAATTAATAATGTGTGTTCATTAAAAACCGCCATTAAGAAAGTGAACAGGAGCCCAAAGAGAGGGAGATAATATTTTCAACTCATATACCTGATAAAGAAGTTCTTTCCAGCACACTGAAAGTACTCTGAAAATAAATAAGAACAAGACAGGCAAAACCAACAGAACTACAAGAAAAATATGTGACAAGGCAACCCATTCATTCAGAGAATAACCAAATGGCCAATAAACATATGAAGAGTCCCTCAAACTCATCAGTGATCAGGGAAATGCTCATTGAAAGTACAATGAAATCCTTTCACACATGACTAATATGGAAAGGACACAATGCCATGAGTTGGCAAGAACATAGAACAACTAAATTCTCACACAGTGTCGGTAGGTGAGTAAAGTTATAAGCCACTTGGGAAAACTATTTGACAGAATCTACTGAAGTTGACCACACACAAACCCCACGACCCACCAAGTCCACTCCTTAGTGTTTACCCAAAAGAAATGAAAACATGTTCACACAAAAATTTATACTCAAATATTTATAGCAGCCTCATTCATAGTAGCTACAAACTAGAAACAAACAAATGTCTATCAACAGGAAAAAAAAGGAGAAAATTGTAGTATATTGATAACAATGGAATACCACTCAGCTATAACCAAACTACTGATATTCATAGGGAAAGAAATACACATATGATGATGTCAATTACATTGTAATGGCAAGGAGAAGCCTGGAAATACTCTGAATGTTTACATCTTTAAAAAGGAAAATTCAAACAAATTATGGTATATCCATTCAATGAAATACCACACAATAGTTAAAAGAAAAGACATATAATTGGATGTGTTGATAAGGAAAGAGTGTCAAAGTAAAGTAACTGGAAAGTTCAAGTATGTAAAAACATGTATAGCATTTTTCTTTGACATTAAAAATACACATCGTATATGTGGAGACGTTCTGGTAGGACACCCAAGAAATAGGTAACTATGGTAAGCTCTGGGGAAAGGTCTGGGGCTGGAGTACAGTAACCAACTGGCCACTGAGGTCAACCTAGTCTGAAGTTAAAGGCCCACTCACTTTTCATTGCATACCTTTTGTATGGCTTGGATTTTTTTTTTAACATGAGCATGTTATTTTCTTTCTTTTTTTTTTTTAATTTTTTTTTCAACGTTTATTTATTTTTGGGACAGAGAGAGACAGAGCATGAACGGGGGAGGGGCAGAGAGAGAGGGAGACACAGAATCGGAAACAGGCTCCAGGCTCCGAGCCATCAGCCCAGAGCCTGACGCGGGGCTCGAACTCACGGACCGTGAGATCGTGACCTGGCTGAAGTCGGACGCTTAACCGACTGCGCCACCCAGGCGCCCCGAGCATGTTATTTTCTTAGTTTACAAGACTCAAATAAATAAAATGTAAAGTGCTCCTCACAGGTAGAATTTAAGAAACAAAACGGATTAACATAGGGGAAGGGAAGGAAAAATAAGATATAAACAGAAGAGGAGGCAAACCATAAGAGACTCTTAAATACAGACAACAAACTGAGGGTTGCTGGAGGGGAGAAGGGAGGTGGATGGTGGATGGGCTAGATGGGTGATAACACTGTAACAACTTTGTAGGGTGACAAGCGGTAACCTATTGTGGTGACGATTTTGTAACGTATGTAAGTACGGAATCTCTATGCTGTATACCTGAAACTACATTGTATTCAATTATAGTTCGATGAATAAAAAAACACGTAAGGTAAAATTTTCAAACGCTAGGAAGCACTCTTTCTAGACAAGACTATGTTGGCAAAGGCTTATCATGTGAACAATCCAAGTATCTGATGTCAAGTAAGCTTGCAAGGCCAGGCTAGGTTGAGATCACACTGCCTGCTTTTCCTCGATGGGAATCTTATTTGTATGACCCATTACCTTCACCACCGACATTGGCTGGACTCTGGGTAGAGTTTTGGAATTCAAATCTTGAACTCTGCTGTTGAATGCAATTTCTCTGCTTGGGAAACAATCCGGCACAGATTCAAAAATCAATACATTCGCACTATGACCCAGGATCAAACTCCAGCCAACGTCTGTAGATCTTTAATAAACGTGGGTCTAAATGAGGCCATTTTTTCATATCAACTAAAATCACCTCTGTATTCAGACTGAGATCTTCTTGCTTTATTACCCTTTTCACTCTGAGTTAATGAAAAATAGGTGGCAAAGTTTTCAAATATGTGTGAATCAGGCTATTGTACATTCCTAAAATTACTTTTAATTTGATAGAATAAATCAATTTGAGGAGTGCTAAGAATTGTCCAGTTTTTTTTTTTTTAATGTTTATTTACTTTTGAGAGAGAGAAGGAGAGCACAAGCCAGGGAGGGGCAGAGAAAGGGAGACACAAAATCCGAAGCAGGCTCCAGGCTCTGAGCCGTCAGCACAGAGCCAACGCGGGGCTCGAACTCATGAACCGTGAGATCATGACCTGAGCCTAAGTCAAACCAGAGCCCAAGTAGGACGTTCCACCGACTGAGCCACCCAAGCGCCCTGTCCAGTCTCTGATACTGGCCTTAATTGCTCATTTCCCCTAAATACAGTTAATCCAGAGATGTGATACCTGCACATTTACTGGAAACATTTGCTTATGTGTGATAAGGGGGCTGGGCACGTACATGCTCTAGGATTTCCCTCCCGATTTACTTTGTAGATTCTCCCTTTAAAGTACCATGTTTTAACCTCTCTTTTTAAAAGATTGAATCTAGAAAAGGGAGAGGCTTAAAAGGCCAGACTTTCCAGTGGCAAATTTTTACTGTTTTCTCTGGTTTGTGTTTCAGCCCTCCCATCCCACCCCACCACCTGCTCTTTCTCTCATGGGCATGTTAGTATTTGAAAATGTTCTCCCTGAGGAATGAGGACAGGTGAGTTTGCAGGGCATTCCCTTCTGGAAAGGCTCTGATTTTTAGAAGAGCGAAGGTATGTGTCAAGTGGGATTAAAGAAGGAGAGATTTGCGGAGAAATTCACTCCACCAATAATACCCTGTGGCACCCACCATGAGGATCAGAACACGCGTGTGTCAATGGTGTTTGTACAAGAGTTTTAATTTCAATGCAGCTTCTGCACATGGAACAAAGCTCCTTCTTGAGTATCCTTTCATCTTCCCGGGTCTTTATTGTTCTCACCTCCAACTCAAGACATCAAGACTCACCCTAGATCCCCACACGAGGGCACAAAACATAATCTGCATTTTCAGATGCCAATTTCTGATTGCAGACAAGACAGAAGGAGATCACACAAAGGTTCACACACACACACACACACACACACACCACCAACAACAAAACTTGTATCCTGACCTCAGGCAGACTGTCTGCTTAACATGCTGTAATGGGTACTCGCTGACTCTGTAGTCGACAGGGAGGACTATTTTTAAAATAGTTCCCTAAACTAGAGGTTTATACAAAGAGGGAAGAGGAGGAGAAGGAACTGGACTGGAAGACTGTGTTTAAGAAGAAAAGAGGAACATTGACTCCTACCTTGCGATGCAATTCAGTGGACATTTCGAGGGGGAATCTCATGTACACTGGGGAGATTTCCCCAACACCCCTGACCAGTAGACTCAGGACGCTTTTTGGCTAGAGGTTGTCAGAATAATCACCCCCCCCCCCCCCTGAGCTGGCAATTCCCATCAACCCCACCCCTCCGGCCACCTGCCACCCACATCCACATATGCTGATCTCTTCCTACAACAGACTCAGAGGAACCGTCCCAATGCCTCTTTGAAACTATATTATATTAATCCCGTTTTCCCCAAAAGATTTCCCTTTCCTTTCCCATTTCAACGCAAACTTCTTTGTTTACACAAGTTTGTCTAATGATGATGCCTATCATTTACTAAGCTTAGTATGTGCTGTTTTCCGTGCTAGAACATTATCTCTTTCCTTTCCACCATCCACTGCGGGAGGCGTAATTACATCCCTTTTGCGTCTGAGAAAGTGAGATGCATAGGCTTAAATTTACCCAAAGTCAGACTGTAAGTGAAGGGCCAGCATGTGCTTGCTGCTGAAAATCCGAGCCTTGAACACGCTTGCCTCCCAGCAGATAAGCAAGTGGCACAGAGCGGCTTTTATTGGAAGAGTTTACAGAGCTGTGGTTCCAATTGATTTTTAAAATTTTTACAAATTTACCGCTGAATTCACACTAAACTTCACACAGATTATAAAGCCAGATTCAAATCCAAGATAGGAATGAAGGAATGGAGGGAAAGAGGGAGGGAGGGAAGAGAGACAGGGAGGAAGGAAGGAACCAAGGAGGGAGGGCGGGAGGGAGGAAGAGAAACAGATAGGGAGGGAGGGAAGGAAGGAAGGAAGGAGGGAAGGAAGGAAGGAAGGAGGGAAGGAAGGAAGGAGGGAGGGAGGGAAGGAGGGAGAGAAAGGTTTGAGAAATTGTTCTTTTAAACCCAAGGAAATTCTATCAATGGCCTGAATTTTACCCACCTTCCCCTATAATGGATCACTAATTTGATGGTTATTTCTCCAAATACACAGAATAAAAGGAAAATCATCCTGTTGTAGTTTCCCCATTGGCTTCACATCTCTGAAGCAGAGGCTGTCAAATTGGCACAGGGTCTATTTTTTACGGCTGATTGAGCCTGGGGCAAATGGACTACAGTGAAAGAGCATTAAATCAAGCCAATGGCCAGCCTCCAGCCACATTTGATAGCAGCCAAGATGTCACCCTAAGTGGCAAAAGACTCCAGAATGAGTAGAGGAGCACTATCTGATTCTGGCCCCTGATCTCCACGGGCCAGAGCCAAGAAGATAAAATAACTATCTGAGATGAAAAGTTCCTGATTTACTGCCTTTTTTTTTTTTTCCATATTCACAGAATGGAAAAAAAAAAACTGCCTTGGAGAAATTGTTTTTCATTGGCGTTAGAAGGTGGGTATGTAACATATAACTCGGCAACAGTAAGCAAAGTACTAAGATAGGAGCCCCAGAAAAGCTCCAGTGGGCCAAGCAAAAGCTATGAATCAAAGCCAGCAAAGGGGAGATTTGTCAAGTAGATTTCAGCAATCTGTTTCTATTTGCCCCGCCCACTCCCTGCTCACTCCAGCCTCAGGGAATGTTATTAAGGGTGCTGACAGGCCGGAGGAGGAGGAAGGGAGCTGAAGAACCATTCTCAAGGCCTGTATTGAAAGATAGTTACAAATTGAGAACTACAACGTAATTGTTAACATAGTAAAACACTTTCTGGTTTACAGAGTGTTTTCTCATGCAGTATAAATTCATTTGATCTAGTATTTATGATTTCCGGAACATGCAGCTGCTGCAGCCGTCCCCAGAGTTCCTGCTCTGATATAGAAGGCAGGGTTCTCCCAGGACCGCCTGAGCCAAGGATTCAGGCGCGAGTGATTCACTGAGGACGCTGGCAGAAACCCACAACCGCGTAGGTGGAACCGACCCGGGCGGAGACGCCAAACAAAAGACGTAATTGCAGCCAAAGTCCCCCCAGCTCAGCCTGATTCCAGGGAGTCTTTGAAGTGCACATTGTGCCTCAGGAATTGTCCCACCTTTCAGCAAAGCAGACTGGCTTTTGTACACCGGGGCCCTCTTGGGGCATGGGGGGAGGGTACTGCTTAGGCATCCAGGTACTTCTATCTTTGTTCATGGAGGAGGAAAGACAAGTGTCAGGAGTAGGGCACAGGGTGATCATCTTAAGGTCTCAGATAAGCCTTAGCTATGAAGTGCAAGGTTGCAGACATTGAGCTCATATTCCTGGAAAGGGGTCCTCCCTACTGAAGAACTCCCACCCATCCTTTCAAACCCTGTTCAGGTTCTGGTGACACATTCTCTGACAATTGGTAACCCAAGTGGGGGACCTTTTCTTTTACACTTCTCCTTCACCTGGAATATCTTCTAGAGTGCCATTTCTCATTACAATGTAATGAGTCTTTCCCCAAGAGCCAACAGGAATCCCTCTTAGTAAATTTGATCCCAGGGAGCAGATACTAATGAATCTCTCCAAGACCCTAATTATCCCCAGGGAGGCAATGAGGAAAAGCTAGCCCACTAGCTGTGATTTATTAATGTAGCGCTAAATGACTCCAGGGATAGGAAGTTTGTTTGCCAAGCCACTCTATGAAGATACAGAAGGAAACCATATGAGCAAGTTCCTAAGAAAACTTGATTTCAGATAGCAAAAAGCATTCAGAGAATAACACATTGTGTTTCAAGAATCTCATAGAGTTTCTCAAAAACCTGAGATTTTCTTATTTTCATGGATAACATGTAGTGATCATATCCATTAAGGCGACACTCTAGGAATATTGGGGTTTTCTAAAGAACATAAAATACCAAAAATTGAAGCAATACCATGGTCAAGATTCTCTCACGTTGACTCCATATTTACGTGTACAGTCCACAGATGTTCAAACTAGAAACACGTTTAGCAAATAATTCGGGTATTTGAAGAAATTCTCTTCTCAGTTTCATCAGGCAAGCTCATGGATATGTTTTACAAGGCACGTAGGAAAAAAAAAAAAAAAGATCAATTCTACTGCTGAGAGAGAATCTGGGTCAATTTTATAGATTCACACCCACATGAAATCCACATAAGTACAAAATTTGGGAGACATTGGTTAAAGGAAAAATCATACCAAGTATCAAAATCAGTTAAATTGCTATATGTTTACAGTTCCACAAATGGCAAATATCCTAGGTCTTTACCCCGATCAATTTCTTGGGCATCTTACAAAAGCTTGCATGAGATTCTAGTAGTACTTTAAAAAATCTTACACAGCCGTGTTCTTAAGAAAAGGGAGCCAATACTGGCAGGCAAAATTTCCATTTTTGCTCATCAAGATTTCAATCAATTTTACTTGAACAAGCTGTTTCACCCAATTCGCACTGATTAACCTTAGCCCGGTCACTGCAAACTTTGTGGTTCTGGGATACAGGTTTTAATTGTCTTCATAATATACTTGGAAGGTCACTGGGGAAATTAAACACAAAAGGTTTTCTGCACAATGCTGATGAAATATGGAATTTGGGCAGGAATCGCCATCTCAAACTGACCTTTTTTTGTGCCTTCTCTTTGCTTGCAGAGTGTATTTCTCCTTTTTTTCTTTTTTTCTTTTTTTCTTTTCTTCTCTTTTTTGGTCAATATGTATGTGGATGTCATCTATATCCTTACCTCTGTCTAAGTACTGCTTTTCCCTCGAGCCCTAATATGAAAACAAAATTTCAGTTAAAACTCTGATACTTTTATCCCCCTTCCGTGTGTCACAAGGATGGGACTCAGGTGCGAAATTTATAGGGGTACCAAAAAAGTCAGTCATGAAGATAAATCGTATCTTAATGCAATCTTTTTAAAAATAAAAATGAATATTAAAAAAGAGTTCGTGATGAATAAAATATTACAATTTTAACAACTCAGCCATCTTACTCTACCCTAGTCCCCACCCTGAGAGGGACTCTGGTGATCATAAGTGTGGTCATGAGTGCTCCGGGAACATGGTGGAATTGTCCTTCCTGGGTCCCTCGTGGACATGGGTAGGGCCATGTGACAACTTCCGATCAACAGGTTCGGAGCAAAGCGACGATTACTAGTTTTAGGCAGAAGCATGTGATTGCCCGTCCAAGCCCCTCATGAGTGTTCTTTTCTCTCACTCACAACCACTGGCAACTTTCCAGACCAGCAACGCTATACTGACCAGGTCCCTGAATGACTATGTTGACCAGAGTGGTTCCCCAAACCCACAACGGATACACAGCATGAGTGAGGAGTAAACATTTGTGATCTCAAGACTCTGAAGAGTGTTTGTTATAGCAGCTAAACAGAGCCTCTCCTAACTGACACAGACTGAAAACAAGGCCCTCGCTATGAGAACCCTCAGCTTTTCAGGTGGGAGAAATAAAGTTGTCTTTCACATCCAGTCTTCCAACTCAAACTCCTTCTTGCCCTGAAAAAGCAAACTGCTTCTTTTCTTCTTTCCAGCTCTCCTGTAGATTTTATTCTTAGGGCTGAGGGCTTTGTAGACAGACAGATATAGATCTGAAAAACTCTTTCTTACAGTCTCACGATTCTAAAGTTTAATCGCCAAACCTATCAGATAAGGTTAGAAATAGCTCCCATGCAAAGTAGTTATGGAATTAAATGATACAATGCAAGAACATACCTGGAACACAGTAGATAATTAATGCAGTGTAATCTAATTGTGCTCAAATCATACCTGAGACGTTTGCTTAAATACAGACCCTCTACATCATCCGAACTCAGGAGATAGAGGACCCAGGAGTCTGCATTTTAGCCATGCCACCTAAGTTTTACAATGGACCTCACCTTGAAGAGGCCTGGGTTCTTCCTTTATGCCATGGTCATTATTTGAGTCATGCCCAGTAGCCTGAGTCTTTGTTACATGTGTAAACTATTTTCTGCTATAAATGATCCTGGAAGGAGAACTCTAACAACTTAAAAAAGTGGAGAGAAAGAACAATGTGGCTTTGGGGAAAAAAAAGAGTTCTGCCAGTCTTTATTCCTTACCGATTATAACACGTCTAAAGTAAAGGTAGACGAAAAATTCCTGAGATCAGGAAAGCGTGTGTCTTCACCGGGCAAAAATTCTCATTCTCATTAAGAAATCCATAAAACATGCCCACACAGCTAAGAGACTGGTACTCACCTAGGTAGGGCATTTTGCTGGTATAAAAGTACCACTTTTCCATGTCGCGTCAAGGAGAGAGAACATTCTGGTGAATCTGAGCCACAAAGGGTCATCCCAGGGTCTGCACCCTTTTCATAGTATCACTCAAACCTTATTCTAATAGGGGTAAGCAAATTCCTGCCTTCATCCAGACAAAAATACCTTGAATATATAAAGAGGACAAGAACTGACATGTACATAGATTTGCCACAATTATCCGTACACAGTGAGGCACGGGGCAGCAAACTGGGAAGGGACAGTATGGGGACAGGAGTCAGCTGGCAATCAGAAATGTGGGGTGGAAGATGCCAACTTAAGTGACAGAGAAGTGCTAATGAAGAGCAGGAGAAAGCCTTATGTCAACAGCTTGGAGCCGTCACATTCGCCGGCCATTGTGGTCAAGATTAACTGTTGGAAAGTCCTTTCCCTGACCCTAGATACCCTACTTAGGCTGTCCTTACAACTGATAGCTCAGGACATCCAGGGATTCTTCTCAGGTTTAAGCCTTGGAAGAACTACCCAGTCAAGGGAAAAAGAGATACCTGTGTCATACCCACTACCTGAGAGCCTACTATGCGGGTGTCTTGCAATCACTTATGTAGGAAAGCGTGGTCACCTTCTCACTTCTCCTTTCTTGGAGCATCAACATACCAAAGTGTACCCAATCATCTGTTGAGATCCTCCTGGGAGTCCCCAAAGCAAAGTAAGACATAAAAACCTTTGTTCTCAACCTTTGGAAAGTAGACCAGGCTGTTCAGCATCGCATATCCACCTGGGTGTTTGCTATAATATCGTTTGCTTACTCTAAGAGCAACAGTGTATGACTGGGGACCTATTGAGAAGCACAAAAATGAAAAGTTCCTCTCAAGAGGGTCTGCCGAAGAATTAACTCCCATTGTTTATGTTGTAGTGGAGACCAGCTTAGCATGCTAACATGTGTTTTCTGTGCAGTTCAAGTGAGCTGAGACACCTCTAGGGTTCAGCTGGGTGGTCCACCAGGAGTCCCCATGCATGAGGGACTGGAAAGCTCCGGAAAAAAAAGAGCTCGGATTCATGGAAGACAGGACCAGGGTGCAAAAGCCAGATTTATGGGTCAGTTGTAAAAAGGGTCCATGACTTTGTATGAAAACAGTCGCTGTATGTCCGAGTATCTCTTAACCCAGGTCCCTATGGATTCATGCCTGAGTCATGGTTGGAGGACTGCAGCAAAGGGCAGGTGAAATATAAATGAGCTATTTTGTCAAAATCTCCATACGACAATGCGAGCATAAGGCAGTATCTCTTAAGGATTTCCGCTCAATGAAGGATGCCATAAACAAGGGAAAGAGACAGATGGCCCACTCAAAGAAGATACTTTCAGTGTATAAAACAAGAGATTAATGTCTAGAATAAACAATGTTCCTTAAATTCGAAAAAAAACCAGGAGGTACTTTGCAAAAGGGGAGGTGCCGAAAGCCACTGGTACATGCAGAGATGCTCAAGTCACTGGCAATGGAGGAGAAAAGAAAGTGATGATGGAAAACCATCATCAGAAAGGGGAAAAAAAAAGGAAAGGAAAAGACAGTCCCTGATGTTGGAGAGGATGGGGGGAGACAGGAATGTTTATGTGTCACCACTGGGCATGTGCAGCTCTTGGGGAACTAGGGCAGCTCCAGGGGAGTAACATGTAAGACTCTGTACAGATAAGGGGCGCCTGGGTGGCTCAGTCATTAAGCATCTGACCTTGCTCAGATCATGATCTCACAGTTTCTGAGTTCAAGTCCCACATCGGGTGATCATGAGCCCATTTGGGTGAGCCCCACTTCTCTCTTCTCTCTCTCTCTCTCTCTCTCTCTCTCTCTCTCTCTCTCGCTGGCTTTCACTCACTTGTGCCCTCTCTCTAAAAAAAATAAAAATAAAAAATACTCCGTACAGATACGTCTGCAGGTGCCCGGAGCTCAGGATCCATTCCCAACTGTCCATCCCGAGAAATTGTCATGCAAGTCCCAGGGGCTGTGTACAAGGGTGTCCACTGAGGTCATGCCCACAGCCATGGAGAAGAGGCAATCGATCTGTTTCTCACTAGGGAAGTGGCGAGAATGTGGTGGCACACACTGTGGAATATGCATGCAACAGAAAGAAGCATGTTTCTTTCTTTCTTTTTCTACCTGCATCATATTTAACCTTCACAATGCTCTTGTGAGGTAGGTATTATTGCCCCATCTTACAGATGAGGGAACTGAGGCTCACACAGCCCAGAGGCATAAAGTCAACAGGAAAGTTCTGCAGTCCCAACACTGGGTTCTCTCCTCACCCAACCACACCCCAGCCAGGGTGGTCAGGATTCTCTTACACTGGCAAGAAGACAGCTCCCGGGGGGACATGAGCACACCCCCAACAAGCACCCAGGGAAGCTGCCACTGAGTCGCATCTCCGTGTCACTGTAGTTCTGGTTCAAGAGCATTTGGAGGACACTGCTGAATGAATAGATAGCACCAGGGACGGCTCTTGGACCGAGGGTGCTACCTGAAAACAGAAGGAAAGGGCGTGAGCTGGTAGATCAACACTCTTCACGTCAGCTAAAATACACACACACACACACACACACCAGTACACATTCAGTGTGGACACTGTCTCAGTGTGGATCCCTAGATGCAGAACATGAGACAGGATTCAGATGCATGTGATGCTTTGAGGGAGGCTTTCAGGAGAAAGCAGGGAGGGAGCAGGATCCAGCAGGTGAAGGAGCTCAGTGAGACTATGGAGTTGGGGAACGTCTAGAAAGATCCCCAGGGCCTGCTGGGGCACAAGGCACACCCTCGAGACAAGGGGCTGGCCTTTTGTACCGCTTTTCAGACAGTCATTTGGCAGGGGTGGGGGAAACTCTCAGCCCAGACGTTCCCCAGCTGAGAGCAGTTACCACCATCCAGGGACACTGCACTCACAGTGGTAGGGGGTCAGGTACTCCACCCCGGAAGGGGTCCCTGTGAGGTGCCATTAGCATCCACTACAGATACAAACATTTAGAATACATTATTCTAATGTTTCTAATTATTCTAATGTCTAAGTCTTATTCTAAGTCCCTATGGAAGGACAGGGGGCTGGCGAAGAAAGAGCCGCTTTTCAGAGTGACCACGAGAATGTGCCGGAAATAGGAATATGATTAACTCAACCTCTGAACCTGAAGCCCCTTCTTTTTGATTTGTAAAAGAGAAGAAGGCACGCAGGGATGGACTGCCGCTCGAAGCACCCCCTCGGTCTCTCTTCTAAAAAACCGAGAAGGATGGACATTCTGCCACCTGCTGGCAAGCGCCGTGGAGGCTGCGGAGAGGTGGTGGCTCGGGGCCCAGGTTTTCTGGGAACAAAGAATCAGCAGCGTTCAGATCCCCTCTCTGTGAGGTGCAGGATCGGCAGCCACGAAACAAACGATCGGAGAGGTGAATGGAACAACAAAAGCGGAGAAGATTCAAAACTTCCTTCTGTGTAATTGACACGGACAAGGCAGAGCAAGATGAAACCCTGGACTTGGCTGGGCGGGAGAGTGGGGTGGGAAGGAGCAAACCCCAAAATGCCAGGACCTGCAAATGAGGATGTGAGGGCTCTCAGACAAAAATAGACTGCTGCACCCTAGGAGGAGTCCACAGGAGAACGGTGTGTGTGTGTGTGTGTGTGTGCGCGCGCGCGCGCGCCCGCGCGCTGCGGTGGGGCTATGGCTGTCTGGCCCTTTGTGCTGGGAGCTGCTGCTGCTGGTGGTGGCTGTCTTGCCCAGGTGACTCAGAGCACTCAACAAGGCCGCGACCGCATGCTTGTGTCACACACTCGCATGCATACACGCACGTGCACGCTTTTGCGCGTGCGCACACAGATGCACAGGCGCGCCCAGGGATACCCAGCCCCCCTTTGCTAAGTCAAGCTAGTCCCTCTGCCCAACAGAAGTGTTTGGGGGACCCCCTTCACCTCCTCCCGACCCTCCACCCATCGCACAGATTCTTTCCACCCTTTGCCCAGCTTCAAAGCTCTCACATGCAAGTTAATTTCCGCAAACCTCTCCCGCCCGGTACACTTGCCCTATCGGGTCTCACCCATCAAGCCACACAGCTTGGGCCACTGGGTCTCAAAGTGTGGTCCTTGAATCAGCAGCGGCAGCAGCCGCAACACCTGGGAGGTTGTTAGAAATGCCGATTCTCGGCTCAGTCCCACACTTCCTGAATCAGAATCTCTGGGGTTAAAGCCAGGAACCTGAGCGACTCTCCAGGTGCCCCCTGTGCGGGCTACAGCTTGAGAACCACTGCCCGGGGCCATGCCTTACCCAGTGCTGGATATAGTCACAGGGAAGAAAGTCTGCGCCCTCGGGGAGTCCCTACCTGGTGTCTGGGCTCAGCTTCCCCGGAAGCCACGCCCAAGGCAGGGACAGGGAGCAGAAGAGGACTAGAGCTACACCGGAGAGGAGGGAGGAGGGCAGCAGGACCGGGCCAGGGGAGCAAACAGAGCCGCGCTCTGCAGGAGAGCCCCTCGGCCTGACCCCGCGGGTGCGGGGGTTCCGGAGCCGGAGTATGAGTAATGAGACCGGAGTCAGTCTCAGTAGAGGCGAGGGGAGCAGCACTGCACCCCACTGCGTCCCGCACCTGGGGACCGTCCTCCCTCCAGCGGTGGCGCAAAGTCTCCAGGCTGAGAGCCGCAGCTGCTGTTCCCAGAGAGCAGGGCAGCTCAGCCTTCAGCAGCCAGCATTCAGAGCAACTGGGGGAACCAGCGCTCTAAAGGGGATTCAGTTGGAGCTCACTCTCTGGTGAGCCTTCTCTGGATCCCTGCAATGTCACAGCCTTCTGAATGTCTGACCCTGGGAGGGGCGCCTGGGGGGCTCAGTCCGTTGAGCGGTTGAGCGTCTGACTTCAGCTCAGCTCACGACTTCACGGCTCCTCTCTTGAGTTCCAGCCCGCATCAGGCTCCGTGCTGACAGCTCAGAGCCTGGAGCCTGCGTCTGATGCTGCGTCTCCCTCTCTCTCTCTGCTCCTCCCCTGATCACACTCTGTTTCTCTCTCAAAAATAAATAAACATTAAAAAAAAAAAATCTGACCCTGGGCTGGGGGAGAGGGAAACAAGGCAGGAGGGAGCGCCGAGCAAAGCAGCACAAATCATTGTTTCTGTGTAAACAATAGAAACTTACTCTCCGGCTGTCTGGAGACCAGAAGTCTGAAACCAAGGGGTGCAGGGCCATGCTGCCTCAATGGCTCTAGGGGAGGGTCCTGCCCGCCCCTTGCTACTATCTGGCGGCCCCAGCCACACTCAGCGCTCCCTGGCTGGTGGGCACATCGCTCCAGTCTCTGCCTCCGTTGCCACGTGGTCTTCTTCTGCTCTGAATGTCTCTCCCTGTCCCGGAAGGACACCAGTCATTGAATTTAGGGGCCACTCTGAGCTGATGTCATCTCACCTTGATTCTTAACTGCTTAAGCTTGCGAGGACTCCATTTCCAAACAAGGCCACCTTCACAGGTGCCAGGGGCCAGAACTTCCACTAGCATTTGGGGACACAGGTGAATGCACGACCCACTGAGGATGACTTTGAGTGCCACCCGGGGCCACCACACGCCAAGCCGACTCTACAGGAGACTCGGTGTCGATCCTTGAGCAGGAAGCTACTACGATTCTTAGATAGAAAATACTATCTAACAATATTTAGTAGCAGGAAGCTGCTCCTATTATTAATGGAAAATATGAAGGTCAACCTCCAGAGGCTGAAAGAGCAGCGATCATCCAGAGGCCAACTGGCCTACAGAGAAAGCCTGGAAAGTTCCTCCCGCTGGCTGAGTTTCTCAGTACACTGGGTGGAGTTTGGCCTTTGCAAGGGTGTCAAAGTGTTGGCTAAAGTGGCAGCCAGTGAATGCCCCACACCCCAGGGAGCCAGACAGGACGCTGTTGTGGCTGGGAGAACAACCACGGAGCTCACTGAGCGAAATTACACTGTGAAATAGTCCCTGCGTGCTTTTTCCTCCCAGCAGCTCTGCTTTGTGGTCTTCTTTTTTGCCCTGCAGCCCTTCCTCCACTCGATCCAGACTGTGAGGTTCCGGAGAAGAGCTGGTCCCAAGGAGACAGCCAGAACAAGTCATGGGACTCTCCCCTGGGGAGCTCTAGGGGGAACTTCAAGGAATCAAGAGCACGGGCTGGTCTTGGAAACAATAATTTTCTGTTGGAAGAGCCACACCGGTGAGAGAAGAAAGGGTTTTCCTTATTATTCAAGTAATATCAAGAGCCAGCCTGGGGTAAAGAGCTTGACCTCCAGTTCAAGGGGATGACAAAGAGCCCTTCCTGGGTAGGGGCGCAGAGCTCACAGAGGGGCAAGCAAGCCACGGAAGGAAGGGTGAGGTTCTGTGTCTGCTCTTGAGATCAAGCTACCCCCCACCCCACCCCACAATGGGTTTGCAGCCATTGTGGGCTCATCCTACAGAGCGAGCTCATCCAAGAATTGGGGGAAGCCGACTCCCCCCACACGGGTGGTTCTTGGAGCACAGAAATGGGAGCAAAGCTGGCCTACATATCCCCATCCCCAAGTCTCCCTCACTCCTGCAGGATGTGAAGGAGTCAAGGATCCCCGAATGTTGCAGCGGGATGTTGCTGGGATCTGAGTTGCGAGCTGGCGTGCATGGCAGGGAGGCAACTGTGCTATGAGATCAGGGACCTGTGGGCAGCCCAAGCTGGGGACTGGATGAAGGGCATGGCTGAGTTTCTAGAAACTGAGCTGAGAGCGGGGTGTAGACACGGCCGGCAGCAGTGGCTGCCCCGTCAGCTGGGTCAATCACAAAGGTCTGCACCAGGTCGGAGGTCACTCCCAGACCAGACACTTTGCCTCCTGAACATACTTGCTAGAACATAGACCAGCCCCCAGGGAAAACAGATAGGGGTGAAGGGAATAGGAATCCCGAATTAGCTAGGTATTTCCCCCCAAAAGGTACCAAGTTTTATACCAGGATTGACAGAATTGCGTGGAATCAGCAAAATTAAGTTCTCCATCATTAGCAGACATGAGGGTTTGTGAGCTAAATTAAGCTCAATTATAAAACAATAAAGAAAGTTATATTTCTGCACACCGGAGTTTTATGGCTGTGAGATTTGTACCCACCGTATGAGAACTGTAATTGCAATTCAAGGCAATATGTGATACATGCTATATCAATTGTAGAAGCAAAGTGTTTTATGATTTCAAAGAAAGGAGAAGGCATACCTACTGGAGTTTCAGAACCTGTTTGTAGCGCAGCCTCCCCAGTTTATAGATTGCTTGACGCCACAACTCAACTTCCAATAACTCTATTAGTTATGATACTTTCTGCTGCAAGTGACAAAAACCCTAACTCAAACCAGCTGAAGAAAAGGAACAGGAAAAGGAATTTATTTGCCCACATAACCGAAAACCCAGAGGGAGCTTCAGGTATGGTTTGATCCAGGTTCAGACGATTTCACTGAGACGGAGCTTCTGCTTGTGGATTTCTCAGTTCTGCTTCCTCGATGTTCAGTCCTCACTCAGGACCCGTGTGCTCACAAGATGGCTGCCACAATTCCAGTCCCATCATCTGTTCACCTAGGCGCCAACAAGAAAAGGAAGTGTGCTTCCCCGATGACAACAAAAGACTGGGAATTGAATCTCCTCAGACATGATGAATGGGATTTGTGTCATGTGACCATGGGAAGCCAGCCATTCTGATCAGAACGATGGAATGTACTGATTGCCTTACATGTGGAGTCATTATGCAAACTTGACCCCAAATATGGCATTGGAAGATGGTGAGGCAGTGGTTGCTCAGGGCAAGGAGAAGAAGCTGGGAGCCAAAACAACAAACACCCAGTATTCTGTCTCAGATCATGGCACACAGTTTGGTCACTTTTCCTTCTAAAGCACACAGACTGTCCTGAGGGTGAGAAACATTCCATTTGTTTTCCCATCACAGAGTATGAGCTTGATGAGGTCTTTGGATTAATTAATGTCAGATGAAACCAATGTCTACCTGTCCATTTGGGCTGCTATGACAAAGTACCATAGACTGGCTGGCTTAGAAACAACAAACATTTATTCTTCACAGTTCTGGAGGCTAGAAGTCTGAGATCACAGTGCCAGTCGGATGGTTTCTGGCGAGGTCTCCTTCTGTACTCAGTTTGTACAAGGCTCCTTCCCACTGTAACCTCCGTGGCTTTCCCCCTGTGCATGCAGGCACAGAGAAAGACATCTGGTGCCTCCTCCTTTCCTTACGAGGATGTCAGTCCTATCAAATTAGTCCCCACCCTTATGACCTAATTTAACTTTAATTACCTCTGTAAAGGCCCTATCTCCAAATATAGCCAACCTGGGGGTTGAGTCTTCAATATACAAATTTGGGGGAACACAATTCAATCCGTAACATCATTCTAGTAACACACATAGATTGAGGATCTTTTGGTGAAAATCTAAACTCCAAGGAAAAGAATAATCTTATCGGCTCAGCTTGGGTCACGTTTCTAAACTTCACCCATCCAACTGTTGCCGGAAGGTTTGTAAGACCGTCATGGGTGTGGGCAGGTCCAGCAGAAGGGAGCACCATGAACCCAGGCAAACATATTCCATATGCAGTTTATCCCAATGTATCAATGCTTCGTGCCTTTCTGGCCTTTCTTGCTGTAAAGAGTAATTCTACTTGGTTTATGTCCTCAGTGTGTCAACGAACCTTGCTACATCGGGAACTAAGAATATAATATATTGGGTTGTGTAAAGACATGTCTTTTTCCGAGCATGTCCACTAGGAGAGAATATGACTGTTCCGCTTTGAAGGGTTGCCATGTTTTACTCTGAATCATCAGCATGTTGTCCATTGGCGCCCTTGGCTTTTTTGGCCTCCTTCTCCATGAGGAAGCTTCTCAGCACATGAGGGGATCTTCATTATGTACAGCTAAATACTACTAATGGAAAGGCAACTTACATCAGCCTCAGGGACTGTGGAGGAACTGCAGACAGTCTTTCTATCTCCCCTTCCTGGTCCATGTATAGTAGTCAGAGTGTTCTTTCAATTGTCAAATTCCAAAGACACTCAACCATGAATAAACATGTAAATCCTTCAGGAGAAGTCCTCTTAGGTTAATAAGATTTGGTTTTTATCTTGTGTTATGGACTGAATGTTTGTGTACCTGCCCCCAAATTCGTGGTGAACCCCAATGTAATGGTATTTGGAGGTGGAACTTTGGAGGTAATTAGGTAAAGATGAAGTCATGAGGATGAGGCTCCCATGGTGGCACTGTTGTCCTTATAAGAATAGGCAGAGACCAGAGCCTTCTCTCTGCCATGTGGGGACACATCAAGAAGATAGCACTCTACAAGCCAGAAGGACAGCTCTCACTAGGAACCAACCGTGCTGGCACCCTGTTCTTGGACTACCAGCCTCCAGAACTGTGAGAAATAAATACCTATTGTCTAAGCCACCCAGTCTTTGGTATTTTGTTATAGCAGCCTGAGCAAACTAAGACATCTTGGCCTAAAAAGTTGGGTGAAGGGTCATCCAAGGAATGAAGATAAACAAGCAAGCCTTTTCCTTAATATGGGTATTTGCCTGGTCCATTGGGGATAGAAATCTACTCATATACACTTGGGAAAGGCTTCTCAGACACAGCTTGTGTTCCAAGGTTATTTACATCCTCAAAATGTATTCAGATTTTCAACTCAGTGACGACTGCGGCAATACTAATGTAAACAGGGAACAGGTGCAGGAGGCGGTGAGCAATACCAGAGGCAAGTAACTGTGCACATCGAGGGACAAATGGAAGGGGAATAAAAGGAAACCCACAGCACAAACCGGATCCCATTATGTGTCAGTTTTTGTTTCCTCTAACCTTAACGATACAGGTGTCCCCAGGAAGTCTGGCCCTTTGCTGTGGAGCTAACCGCACACTAGCCCAGAAGAGCAGACACGGGCCCCAGAACAGCCTGTGCCGATGAGCCAACAAACCAGTGACAACACATGTGAGCTACCAACGGCTGTTGCTTCACACACCCCAGCCAAGTCTTCCAGGAGAATCTCTCTTGTGGCTCACCCTCACCGGACACATACGGGAAAGGGAATTCTGACATGTCGCAAATGACCTCACCATGGCTGTGTAACAAACCACCCTGCAACTTACTAGTGGAAAACAACCATTTGTTATGTTCATGTATTCAGTGGATCGGGGTGCAGATGAGGCACAGTAGCTACAACTCATGCCTGCTTCACGATGCCTGAGGTCTCAAAGGCTGGGGGCTGGAGCAATCTGAAGCCCCGTCCGCTCATGTGTCTGGTGGGTGATGTCGGCTGGAGGCGGAGGGCCCAGCTCCTCTCTTCTCCTGGCTCGGCCTTCCTCGCAGAACGGTGACTGGCTTCCAAGGGCAAGCATCTGGAAGAGGGCCACGTGGAAGCCACAACCTTTTTAGGACTTAGCCTCAGAAGCCACAGAGCATCACTTCTGCCACTTTATCCTGGTTGGAGCAGTCCTGAGCCAACCCTCCCCCAGATTCACCAGGAAGAAACTCAGAGGCCACGTCTCAGTGGGAAAGCAGAGAGTGCATTGTAATAAATAACAGGCTGCGGGGTGACCTATGTGAATACACACAGCTGTTGAAAAACACAACCCGTCACAAGGACGTTGGCAAAGTATGACTGTGGTCATCCCACATTATAAGGAAAACCATCCCACTGACATTTTGATGAATTTGGACATCGATATTATTCTGACAATGTGGGATAAAAACCTGAATCAGCTCTTACTGAGGGCTCACCATGCTCCAGAACATTCTAGCACAGAAACAATCCAAGACTTCCAGAGGCCAAGAGGGGTCAAAAACTAAAGATTATGCTTTGCAGGTTCATTAAGACACTTTAATTGTCCGTGTCAAATACCCAATTCAAAATGGCTCTAAGTACAAAGGAGATGTCGTTGGCTCATTCCTGTAAGTAGAATGTCAAAAGATTATTTCTGATCAGGGAGAGTTTGATCCAGGGGGTAAGAATTTTCTGACTGAGCCTGTATCTCCTGTCCCAGCCTCGCTCCATAATTTTCAGTGCGGCTTCCATCCATCCCCAAACAGAAGTCTGCACTCACCTTAGGGCTTAGAATGCCTGATGAAAAGGGCACGTCTTCTGATCAGGCTGGTGAGTTCCCTGGGAACACACACATTGGTCTAGCGTGGGTTTCATTCTCATCACTGAAATGAAGAAGTCTTATCTGAGCTTCCCGGACTAGCTGGAGCTCACAGCCTCACCCACACGACGTGGGCAGAACAGGGATTATCCTGTGGCTCAGGAACATTCCCCAGATGAGGAGAGGTGGGGCAGACCAAAAATATTCCAAAATAGAAAGATGTAATCATTGCTAATATTGCACTGATCGGTAGCTAGGCACTTGGGTTCTCTAATTAAATTTTCATGCGGACAGCTACATGATTCCCTTTAAAATAAAACCACCGATCAATTTAACTCTGAAGGAACTCAAGGGAAAGCCTCCTTAAGTAAATATACGGAACACTATTTAGTTCCCCAAAGGAAATTTTACACTACATTAGTAGTAACCTAGTCACTGAGGAAAAATCACACCCCATACCCTCATGCATTTCAGCTCAAGAAATTAGCCTGGGTGTCAGTTTCCCAGGGCTGCAGTCACAGGGCCCCACAAGCTGGGCAGCTTAAACACAGGCATTTACTGTCTCCTAGTTCTGGGGGCTAAAAGTCTGAGACCAAGGCATTGGTAAGGCTGGTTCCTTCTAAGGGCTGGGGGGGGGGGTGGGAGAGCATCCATTCAGTGCACCTCTCTGAGCTTCTGGTGGTTTGCTGGCAATCTTTTATACCCGTTGGGTTGTAGAGACATCTCCCTAATCTCTGCCTTAATCTCCACATGGCATTCATTCTATATGTCTCTCTGTGTCCAAATTTCGTCTTCTTGTAAGGACACCGGTTATATTTAATTAGGGTCTGCCCTGATGACCTTATTTTAACTTGATTACCTCTGTAAAAATCTCATTTCTAAAGAAAAAAAATCACATTCTGAGGTCCTGGGGTTTAGTACCTCAATATATCATTTTGCGGGGGGACTCAGTTCAACTGAGAGCAGCCTGATTTCATATCAGGTATTTAAAATCTAGTTGGTACTCTCCAAAATTCACGTCCTATGGTAGCATCACATCTATTCCCTCTTGGAACACTTCCACTATTGTTCAGCGCCTCCATGAAAGCAAAACTAAGACTTCCTCCAATATTACCACCAGATGATTACCACGGTTGCATATTTCCTGGTTATCTGGATATTCTTGTATAAGATGTTCCATCACATTGTCCTCTATCCACGAGAACTAGGAATGACCAAACACAGTTCCAAACCTGAAACGAAAGAAATAAACGTTACCTCTGTCAGAGACCAGCTAATATTAATCATTACTGCGAAAAGTAATTTTAAAAATCCGGTCATCAACAGCAAAAGTGTCAGGCATTTAATCAAGTATCACCAAATACTTGGAGGAAAAGCTAGAATGTTAGACAACTTTACCTGCACAAAAAGCCTTAAAGCACTAATTGGCTTGGAGAAAGTAAATATGAAGCAAAGTTTACACGTTATTTTTTCAAGATTTTTAAAGTTACATTTTCTGTTGTCAGCAAAAGTAGAGATTTCTTTAATAAACGGAAAAAGAAAGCCATAATGTGTCACTAGCTCACTGATACAATTGGATCTTCACTGGCGCACAGTCTTGAAAATGGACGTCGAAGTCCCATCTATTAACGGTTACATTTTGGACCTGTGTATGGTTTCCTCTTTATTAAACTGTTAAATCTCTTGGTTAGGGATTGCATCTGTGAATTATTGATTAGCCCTAAATTAAACTGGACTTTTGGGGAAAAAACCCAGAGTTTGAATCCTTAAGAGGCTGACACTATAATTTTCTGTCTTGATTTTCCCAGCCATACCATAAGCATGTTCCTATTTACCTCAGTAAGGGAGTGAGTTCCAATTTTTAAACTATTAAAAACTACCCTCTCTCCCCATCAAAGTAGCAAGTGCTTTCCAAGTAAAAAGAAAGACTAACTACAATATTTACACATCACCAAAAAATATAGAATACTAGTTTGTTAGAATTCAAATTCAAATTTCTTTTCTCTGTTGCCCTTTTTTAAAGTTTTTTTAATTTATTTTTCACACACACACACACACACAAGTGTGCAAGTGGGGGAGGGGAAGAGAGGGAAAGAGAGAGAATCCTGATGCGGGGCTCAAACTCACAAATCGTGAGATCATAACCTGAGCCAAAATCACGAATTGGTTGCTTAACTGACTGAGCCACCTAGGCATCCCCTCTGTTGCCTTTTTATTAGACAAACAGGGATGGAGAAAACAAACAAACAGACCATATTCCATGTTTTTGTTAATTTCCTTAGGTGTGATAACAGCATTGTGGTTATGTAAGATACTGCCCTTATTTTAAGAAGGTGTGTGATGTAGCCCTTAGGAAGGAAATGCCAAGGTATTAGCAACTTACTTTCAAATTATTCAGCAAAACCTTATACATATATACAGTAAAACCTTGGTTTGCGAGCATAATTCATTCTGGAAACATGCTTGTAATCCAAAGCACTTGTATATCAAAGCGAAGGTCCCCATAAGATATGATGGAAACTCAGATGATTCGTTCCCAAACCCCAAAATATTCACATAAAAATGATGACTTCACTCATATGACAACTTTAAGAGACAAAACAGATGAACATAAGGGAAGGGAAACAAAAATAATATAAAAACAGGGAGGGGGACAAAACAGAAGAGACTCATAAATATGGAGAACAAACAGAGAGTTACTGGAGGGGGTGTGGGAGGGGGGATGAGCTAAATGGGTCAGGGACACTAAGGAATCTACTCCTGAAATCATTGTTGCACTATATGCTAGCTAATTTGGATGTAAATTAAAAAAAATAAAATTAATAATAAAAAAATCAGTGCAATACTGTAACATAATACAAAATGATAAAGAAAACACAAAATATAACAAATTAACCAGCACTCGCCTTTGAAAACCTTCGTGGCTGGTGTCAAGGAGACAAGAGAAGGGAGGGTTATTGTGTGGGACAACTTTCACTATCCCTAACAGAATCACTGCTGTCTATTGGAATCTTCTGCGTGGGGGCCATTGGTTACGCTCACACGGATGTTGACTGCAGTACAGTATTAATAAACTCTTGTCATAGACTGTATTTAATGTAACTGGCAATAAGGCAGCAGAGGAAAGGGTCTATATCTGCAGGCAGCCTGACCTAGAAGAAGCAAAGCATTCCTAAGCTTACTCTTGGATCGAAAAGCAAAGGACTGTCCACAGGGGCTTGGAAGTGACAAAAAGGACACCAGTGCCAGTTGTGGGCATCTTCCAACATTCCGAAAAATCACCGATTTCTGCCAAACACCTCAGCTTGAGACCGAGCAGCCGAGCGTGGGAGATGATCACCCACAATCCCGCAGAGAGAGAGAGAGGAACCAGCGGCTCATTGGTGATCATGTGACGTTCGGCAACATCACATGATGCTGCAAGACATCACTCGCTTCTCAAGTCATTTATTTATATTTATTTAACATTCATTAGACATGTTTGCTTGTCTTGTGGAACACTCGCAGAACAAGTTACTCGCAACCCAAGGTTTTACTGTATATGTCTAATTGTATGTTATACGTGCAGAATATCAGCGATCGCTGAGCTTAGAACATACATCTTGTACGATTCTGCCTACTCTTCTGTATATTTGAATTTTTTTTTAATCGAATGCTGCAAAGGAAAGAGGATGGCAAAGATGGGGAAAGTTTTCTTCCTCTGGTGAATTTGTCACTTAGCCCTTGTCCCACGTCTGCCACATCCAAGTTTCAACTCACTGCTCCCCTACCCACCACCCCAAAAGAACATAGTTAAGGCTCAAGGCCCTTTTAAAAATTATTGACGAGTGAAAAAAATGTACACTTACAAATTATTGTCTTCTTTTGCTTTTTTAAAAAAATTTTTAATGTTTATTTGTTTTTGAGGGAGAGAGAGACAGCATGAGCAGGGGTGAGCAGAGAGAGAGGGAGACACAGAATCCGAAGTAGGCTCTGGGCTCCAGCTGTCAGCACAGAGCCCGACGCGGGGCTGGAACTCAAAAACCGTGAGATCACGACCTGAGCTGGTCGGATGCTCAACCAGCTGAGCCACCCAGGTGCCCCACAAATTATTGTCTTCTTAATGGAGTGTTTTGAGGGTTAAGTGAGCTCTTTTGGGTAAGGTGCTTAGAGAGCACCTGGCACAAATTAAGTAGTCAATACGAGCTTGCTGTCGTGACTGTTATCTAAAAATACAGGGCCTATTGGTGACCTGGTGCTGGTGCTTAAGTACCATGAGTATTGTTCTGCTAGGAAACTATAGGCATTGGTAGGAAAAAAAGATCAGCACTGGCTGTGGTGGATAAAGGAGGTAAGACAGGCTGCGTTGTGGCTGCCCCATGCAAGGAGGTTATAATTCAGAGATGTGGAAGGACACACAGGTTCACACATGCACACACACACACACACACACGCACACATAATCAGTAATTCAAGAAAGGAAGGGGAAGGAAGGGAAGGGAAGGAAGAAAGAAGGGAGAAACAAGAAAGAAAAGATAAGAAAAGAAATTTTCTATGAAAATATGAGTCTCTGGGGAGCCTGGGTGGCTCAGTTGGTTCAGTGTCCGCCTTTGGCTCCTATCACGATCATCTCGTGGTTCGTGAGTTCTCGCCCTGCATCAGTGTGTGGAGGCTGCCAGGGATGCTCTCTCTCTCTCTGCCTCTCCCCCCTCAATAAATAAATAAAATGTGAGTCCTTAATGGGCCCTACCTTGACCACAACCTAAAATGGCATGAAGTACAGTCACGGTGGTAAGTCACTCTTGTGATGGCTAAGCAGGGATACTTTGAGCCAGAAACACCACTCTTTCCAAATGTTTGTTAACTTCTGTCATTCCTAACATCTACCTTTCTTCATGGATGAAACTGCAAAATTTCTTTGCAAAACTTCAAGAAGTTAAAAGGGTGTGATACACAAGCCGTGTGACAGCAGTTGGTTAACATCGTATTTCAACAAAACGGGACGACATTGTTACAATTAATATGCCTGGTACCGTCCGATGTAAAAAGTGATTCCCCAAATATTATCTCTGTTGATCAGACATCTTAGGGGACAGTCAGGCTGTGAACCCACTTATGTGATTCTGCCTTCTGTGCTGTTCTGTGGGGAATTAAGGGAAAGTCAGTGTGTGCCTTTTTGGGACTCCGGTCTCTAAACTTCTAATTTGAACATCTGGAGCATGATTATAATCCAGTCAGGATATGGATTCCATCTGTGAACTATATTAGCTAAATAACCTTGTGTGAAACTTTTAACATTTCTGAACCTCAATTTTCTCATCTTTATTTACCACCCAGATTATGATGTTGATTGAAAAAGGTACATGAAAGCACTTTATGAATTTTAATGCGCTATATGAATGCTCTTCGTATTATTCTGAATGACCAACCTAAATGACCACGTTCTAAAGAATTTACAGAGCAAAACTTATTCAAGAGCGATTAAGAATTTCACTCTCCAGCTCAGCGTGTAATACAGTCCACCACTCTGCAGTGCTAACTGGAGACCAGGTGCTGTGCCCGGCTTTTTCACGTATGATCTCAGTTTAACCTTCAGAAAAGTTCCAGGAGGTGAGCGTTATGATTATTCCCATTCAACGAATAAAGAACCAGGCATCTTGGAGATAGTGAGCCAGGCTTCGAACTCAAGTGTTTGGGAGTCCAGTCCCCTGCTGTGCCTCCTTTAAAGCTTGTATTTATTCCCTGATTATGCACATGGATTTATCATAATACGATGAATCCTACTAAACCTATATCTCACGGAGCTACCTCTCCAGCCACATCAGACGTGTGGGCAACAAACAGTCGTCATCATACAGCACTGTGGTTGTGTGGTTATTTGCCACACCGCATTGCCGTGGCAAGAGAGAACCGATCAAGCAGGGCATTCCCACGTGCAGCCAAAGGCGAGAATCACTGCCCTGCTCGTCCAGAGGATCCTAAACACAGCCTCTCTGCCTCAAACACACCGGCTAATTCGTATCCCGCCACCACCGCGTGTGTAGCCACTTTCCAAGTTCTTGATCTAAAAATCACGCTATCTGGATGTATCTTCCTGGATGACCTCCATCCCCCGCCTCCCGGAGCAAATTTAATGCTTCTCTCCTGTGCTCCCAAGGCACCAGATTCTTTTCACAATTAGCACTTCTCCCAATTCACTGTGTAGCAGATGGAGAAAGCTTTATTCTCAGGAGGTGGTAGCATTGAGAGCCCGGCTTAGTCAGAAAAGAACTCTGCTAAGCCAAGGGGCTGGATTATCAAGAAGGGCAAAAAAAAAAACACAAAATAAAACAAACAAACAAAAAACCCCACAAAAGCAGGGTTGGGGGGATGGTATCTGGTGAGAAAATGTTGGAAATGACCACACTCCATGTTTATAATTCTGCAGAAGAAGCATTTAGAAAAGAACATGATGGAGGGAGAGAGGAGGACATATCATAATCACTAATATCTATCTAAAATAGAGCACTTTACAGTTTATATCATGGCTTCCGTGCACAGATTTCTCGATGAATATTTAAACACGGCTACCTTGGGGCGCCTGGGTGGCGCAGTCGGTTAAGCGTCCGACTTCAGCCAGGTCACGATCTCGCGGTCCGTGGGTTCAAGCCCTGCGTCGGGCTCTGGGCTGATGGCTCAGAGCCTGGAGCCTGTTTCCGATTCTGTGTCTCCCTCTCTCTCTGCCCCTCCCCCGTTCATGCTCTGTCTCTCTCTGTCCCAAAAATAAATAAACGTTGAAAAAAAAAATTAAATAAATAAATAAATAAATAAACACGGCTACCTTATTACCTCTGTCCTACTTGATTAATTGGGGGAAAAGTTCTACATGTTGATAAGTATTCTGTGCTTACATGCTAGCTAGATTTATTACTCTAGGCCAGTGCCACATCTAAATCAGATAATTTAAAATGACAGGACGTAGAATTACTTCTAAAAGAAATTGTCAACAATACTAAAGTACCACCGACTCAGACCCACTAACAAAGCTTTTTATTGTAAAGGACATTTCCTGAGATACCTTGCTTTTATTTCTAGATAAGACCTGCTTGCAATTACCTTAGGAGTTATATATTTAAATGTCATTTCTAAAGTAGTTGATGACTAGCTCTTGAGTTTGAAATATATATCTCATACTGAAATATTAATTGACATTACCTGTAAAGAAAATGCTTGATAAATAAAAGAGATGTGGGTTGAGTTCCAGTCTGAATGATTATAAATTTTAAATCGATGAAGTCTAAATAAAGGAAGTATGTTTGCCATCAGAGCTCTTAACTTGCCAGAAATTATGATTTGAATTATTAACATAAAATACATAAATGGAAAATTATACTCTTGATATATTTTTATTTATGCCCATAGAAGAATGTCGGGGATCCAAACTTTGGATCACATTTACCAAAAAAGCTGTGCACCTATGTTCTTCATAAAACCTATTCGAGAATGTTCAGATGAGAACGATTAATGATAGCCCACACGGGAAAGCACCCAAATGCCCATCATGTGTGGAATGATGAATAAAGCTATTCGAGAATATTTGTCTAGTCTATTAGTTGGTGACTCCATTACAAAGTATTATTTTGTGTATAATAATAATAACACTGTAATAAAATACTGAAGTTCACACCAGGGAGTACTATGCAGCACTGAAAACAAATGATCTACAGCTACATCCTACACCATGGCTTCCCAAACATATTATCGATCAAGAGAAGCCAGACACAAGAGATGTCCGTACACAAAGAATGAAAGCAGGCAAAGCTAACGTGTGCCCTTAGCGTTCGGGCCAGCGATTACCCTTCGAGGGCACGGTTTCTGAGAGAGAACACAGGACGGCTTCCGACAGGCTAAAAACTTTGTTTCTTGCCCCAAACTCCATAGATAGGCCCGTGCTCTACTGTTGACAGTTTATCGTGTGCAATCTTTCTGTATACGGGGTATATTTTAGGAAAAATTTTTCTTTCTTTAGTTGGGGAGAGAAAGTAAGACCCAGAGAAGAGGAGTGCAGAGTGTGTCCCAGAAGACGGTGGTTCACAGTCCACTGTCAGTAAAGTTGCATTCGAATTCTGTCTGGTAAAAAGCAAATTCAAAATCAAACACGGTAAACAAAGCTAGGAGAGCTGGAGGATCCAACACACGTTAAAGCACTGGAGAATGAGAGTCTCCGGGGTGACTCAGGCGGTTAGCATCCGACTCCTGATCTCAGGTCAGGATCTCACAGTTCATGAGTTCTAGCCCCTCGTCAGGCTCTGTGCTGACAGCATGGAGCCTGCTTGGGATTCTCTCCCTCTCTCTCTCTCTCTCTCTCTCTCTCTCTCTCCCTCTCTCCCTGACCCTTCCCTGCTCATGCATTCTCTCTCTCTCTCTCTCTCTCTCTCTCTCTCTCTCTGTGTCTCTCTCTCTCAAAAATAAATAAACAAATATATTTTTTTAATTCTTTAAGAAAACACTGAAAAATGATAATGAAGACCACTCACATGGCTTTGCAGAGCAAAATGCCCAGATAGGCCTGAAAAACCCAAGTGTATGGGGAAACCACTTAGAATGTGGTAATGCACTTGAGGTTCCCGGGAGGAATTCTGCATTTGCAAATTGCATGACCCTGGCCAAATCATAATTTCTCCATTCCTTAATCTGTCAAATGAGGCTAAGAATACCTACCACACAGGCCTATTCTAAAGATCAAATGAGGGGAACCTGAGTGGCTCAGTTGGTTAAGTGTCCGACTTCACCTCAGGTCATGATCTCACGGTCCGTGAGTTCGAGCCCCATGTCGGGCTCTGTCCTGACAGCTCAGAGCTTGGAGCCTGCTTCAGAATCTGTGTCTCCCTCTCTCTCTGACCCTCCCCCGTTCATGCTCTGTCTCTCTCTGTCTCAAAAATAAACATTAAAAAAATTTTTTTTAAAGATCAAATAAGAGAAAGTGTGGGAAGATGTTTGGTCCTACACAAATGGAAGATCTCCTTTTGAGTGCTCCCCCCACCCCCGGCATCTTGTACAAACCAGCCACAAGAGTAATGCCACTTGTGGCCACGGTGAGGCTACAGTCTGAATATACGGGTGTGTCTTTACACTTCAGGTCACAATCATCCACCCAGCACAACCGAGGTCAGAAACTGGAACTCTGGTTCATTATTCATTTATTAAACTTTTGTCTAAAGGGCAAGACCCAAGAATTCAAAACAACACCATTTTAATTCAGAATTATCCTTCATAATCCTTCTAAAAAAAAGAGATTGCCTCATTATTTGGCATCATAAGACCAATTTTATCACTTTGTGATCAGCTATCGCTGGCACTTTTCATTTTTATGAGGCCTTTCTTCCAATGCATGTGGCACCTAAGCCTAATTTGGTCTAATTTTGGATCCGCAAATATAAACGTCACATAGCATTTCACTTATGTCTGAAATAAAGTCATCGCTCTAATTTTAAATTCCTTCCTCTTACACATTATTGTTTGTTGAATTATTGATCTTACATGGAAAATTAAAATATTAGCTTTCAAGTCCTTTACATTAAAATGCCATTTGTTAATTTGCATTAAATAGCTGGCATTATGGGCCCACTGAGAATTAACTTTGCTTCTAGCTGTTACTAATTATTAACATTTTTTATCCTTGGCCTTCAAGTATTTGTTTGGATACCCTACTTTCGTAGCTGTTCCAAGTCATAAGTCATCAGGGAGGAAGCAATTAAGCCACCAGATTGCCCTAATGGCATTCATCCTGGGAGATCATTCATATTATGAACTAGAGTTTGTGCTTTAACAACTGGCAAAGATCAATCGGTTTAAATATTGAGAACTAAAATACAGAGACTTCCCGATTTTATGTATAAAAATCCAGATTCTTTTCTTCTGCTTGACCTTGGACTTCTGGCCATAAGGGGCACTGGACAGGTGAGGGTGTCTGTTTCTTCCTCAAACACAGGGAAATTTGGGGTAGATATTACAAAATATTTTGAAGTGCATTGTCAAGTTCAAACATAAAAGAAATTTTCCCAGGCTGCCAGAAACTAAGCCAGAGCTTGCAGAGACATGATGCTACGTGATGTGGATCATGAACATGAGCCTTAACACCTGAGGGACAAGGTTTTAATGACCGTGTTGGGAGAGCCAGAGAGGTCTTGGGGCCTTGAGGACTAGAGACAACTGGGACTCCCAGCACCTTTGGAGACCTTCTGCCTCCCTCAAAAAGCTATTCTGTTATCAGAAGTGGGGTAGGATTAGTTATGCATGGCTGTGTAACAAATTTCCCCAAAAACCTCTTAGCTTAAAACAACAAAAATTTATTATCTCATAGTTTCTGTAGGTTAGGCATCTTGGTGTGGCTTAGCTGGGCCCTCTGACTCAGGCTTCCCTGCAAGGATGCCATCAGGGTGTCAGTTGGGGGTAGATCACCCCCAACTTACCCATGTACCTGTTGGCAAGATTCAGTTCCTCATGTACTGTGGGCTTGAGGGCCTCAGCTTATTGTTGCATATTGGCCAGAGGCCTCTCTTCACTCCTCATCACTGGGTCTCCCTATGGGACAGCTTGAAACATGGTAGCCCACTTCCAACAGAGCAAGCAAGGAAGAGAGTGAGAGAGGAGAAGCAAGATGGAAGCCAAACTCTTTCTGAACTAATCTCAGTAGTGGCATCTCATCATTTTTGCTGCATTCTGTTTGTTTGTTAGGTACAGCTCGTGTTCAAGGGGTGGGGATTATACAAGGGCATGAAAACCAAGAGACAAAGATGATTGGGAGCCATCTTAGAAACTGCTTCACATACTTATTGGTCTGGACCCATACGTTCTTGCCCAGAAGTGGGGTTATTAGAACCTAGAACTTTGGAGGGGGGGGGGGATCCTGAAGACCTGAGACCCAGAGCTTGAAGGAAGAAGTACTGCCCAGCTGATATTGGTATCTTGGGGTGAGACTGGCACCGGTGGTATAAAAAAAAGCCAGAAACTAGAACCATTGCCATCACTGGGATGATGAGCCATAGCCAAAATGATGCTTCAGGAACAGTGAGCAAACAGGAAATCTTTTCTCTCTCCTTCTGCCTTCCATTCTCTCTGTAAGGCCCTTTTGGCAAAAGCTGAAAGACAGCCAGATGGCATAGGGAAAATGTGGCTTGCAGAATCCCATCCCTGGCATCAGAAACAGAGTATAGAAGCAGGGGGTAAAGCTGAGAGCCTCCAGCTGAATAACCAGCACACATGGCAATAAAGAATATCTTCCTACTGGCCCAAGAAGGTGTCTGAATAAGCAGCTTCTCTCTACATGAGGCTCTGGGTGAAAAATAATATTCAGTGTGGGTCTGAATTTACACTATCCAAATAATACAGGAATCTCAACAAATAACAAAAATCTCAGACAATGAACCCTGTGGTTACCAGCAAGAGCAAATGCTACAACACTCAGCAGGGACTCTTGTGTAACCCCAGGGCCTCCCACAGAAAGAAGTAAGCCTCCAGTGAAGATGAGCTCATTGTCAAAAATTAAAGAACAGAAGAGGACCTGCTGTACCATAATGGTGACTCAGCAATCACAAAAGCAGAAGCAAGGAAGGAAGGAAAAGAGAGAGAGAGAGAGGGAGAAAGAAAGAAAGAAAGAAAGAAAAAAAGAAAGAAAGAAAGAAAGAAAGAAAGAAAGAAAGAAATGCAAGGGCTTGAGAGATTAGAAGCATCTTGAAGAGATCATAAAGCCACATCTGTTAAAAAGTGTCAACAAGAAGATAGATGAAAGATAAAGGAAAATAATTGTAATGAAAAACACAAGAAAACATGGAGAGAGAGAGGCAGATTTTTCTAATGGGTGAAAAGGAAAAACATATGGTCATTAAAATTACAAACTTAGTGGTCAGGCTAAACAGATAAAACCAAAGATAGAATTTACCAATGAAAGCTCTAGATCTGAACAAATTAACCAGAATGCAGCAAGGGAGATAAAGAGGCCTTTTCAAAAAGAAGGGGATGGGGAATCTCTAGTAAAACATGGCAGCTTTAACATAAACATTTATCACACCTCCTTCCTGAAAATTCCATTAACATGATAGTGGTCAAAGAAAGCGGGAACCCAAAAGGACAAACAATGGGAGAGAAGATGCAATAATAAACATTAGTAATAATCACTTAGACTGGAGAAAACTCTGCCAAATCTAAGCCAAAACTGGCAAAACATGAATGCAGTTTGGTTCACACTGTGAAGCTTCGGTTATCTCTGGGAGCAAGAGTGTGTGTAGAAGTCAGAATAGAACTGGCTGGAAGACTGAGTGAGAAGAGGTTGGATCTAGCTCATCCTCATTCCTTAGCAGAAAACTCCCTGGAGAAGTTGAACCCAGCTCAACCTCAGGCAAGGACTATGCTTGAAAACGGAGGGAGTAAATGAAATTCTGCCTACTGCACAATGGGTCCCTTCTCGTCCCTGCCCCACATTTGAGTTTGAAAACATTGGCAGCCAAGAGCTATCAATCAGAAGGGAAAATGCAGGACGTGCCCTTTGAGAAACTGAACAGCTCCAGAGAAAGCATCTACTCTTTTTTTTTTCCTTTCTTTTTCCTTTTTTTATTTTAGAGAGAGAAAAAGAGAATAAGTGGGGGAGATGGGGAGAGGGAGATAAAAAGAGAGAGACAGAGACAGAGAGAGACAGAGAATCCAAAGCAGGCTCGATGCTCAGTGTAGAGCCCAACGCAGGGCTCAATCCCATGCCCTGGGATCATGACCCAAGCTGAAGTCAAGAGTTGGACGCTTAACTAACTGAGCCACTCATGTGCCCCTACATCTACTCTTTGGCTGGGTTTGTATTTAAGACTGAGGATTAAAAAATTAACTGGAAGCTCTGTGTGTCAAAAAGATGAAAGGAGAGGAAGGGAAGGGTAGTGAAGGGAACAGAAAAGGAAACAGAAACAATGAGTTGAGGCAAAAAAGTAAAAAAAGAAAAAGGAAAAAACAACTATAACATCCTCAGAGTTATAAGAGAAGACAGCACATACACTAAACAAGAACAGGACACAAACAAAAAGGAAACAGCTGGGGAACAAAATAATTTCTTGGAAAATAAAAATATGACAGTAGAAAGAAAACCTTCCATGACAAGTTTGAAAGAGAGTGGAAAGAAGAGGAACACATCAAAGAAGTTATTTTAAAAAAAAAAGAGCTAATTCCTCTGGTTTGGAAATTGTATTATAGCAATACAGAGGCGAATATCAGAAGAAATGAAAAGAAGAGTTGAAAATGGTTGTTTGAAAGGTGGAATCTACTGTAAAGCAGAGACTCTTCCTTATGTTGTCACAAATCTTGTAGAACCATTTGGCTTTAAATATTATACATGAGGGGTGCCTGGGTGGCTCTGTCCATTAAGCATCTTAACTCTTGGTTTCGGGTCAGGTCAGGATCTCATGGGTTCCTGAGACTGAGCCCCGCATCGGGCTCTGCTCTGACATTGTGGAGCCTGCTTGTGATTCTCTTTCTCCCTCTCTCTCTGCCCCTCCCCTGCTCTCGCTCTCTCAAAATAAGTAAATAAACTTTTAAGAAATGCACTAAACTGCATGTTAAATATTGCACATGTATTACTTTAATAAAAATGAAATTTAAACTGCATATAGATACATATATGTGTGTGTGCATGCATATGTGTGTCTATACACACGTATATAAAGACATCATTAGGAATCACATAGAATAAAATAAGAAAGTCCAACACATGTCTAGAAAATAGTTTCAGAAGAAGAAATAGAGAAAATGGGAGAGATACAACATTTTAAAAGACACTGGCTAAGAACTTGGCATTTTTAGAGAAATACATGACGTTCAGATTCAAAAAGCTCTCCAGGTCTCCAGCAAGATAAAGTCAAGTGCGTGTATTGTAGTAGATCTCTTTCCCTGTGTTCTGCATTTTACTTAATTGTGATCTTGTCTTCCCTGGGACTCCCACCTTCTCGGGTGGTGGAAATGTCCCTACAGACTGGTTTAGCCTTTGCTTTGCTGGGCGTCCCAAGGTTCCTGTCCTGACATCTGTTTTAAACTAATCTCTTGGCTTCGGATTCCTCACCCACATGAATAGCGTATGTGTGGGTGCTGTAACAGGTCACTTTATGGAAAAGATTTACTTTCTCTCAGGAGGCCAATAATTTTTTTTCTACTCCCCACACAGACTCCCGGGCTGTGTTTCAAATATGATGGAGTGAGTAACTGTGGAAAACATCGTTGAAATTTGTGGAAAAGTCAAGTAAGAGGAGTCTTGAGGACAGACCATTGGTTTAGCAGATTTAGATTATTGTTGAACTTGTCCAACAAAAACCTGCACATATAGAAACTTTAACATAATATGATATGATATATAATATAATATACAGAAGGTTTGAAAGAAAAGGGATGGAAAAGACACACCGAGCTAAAAATAAGCAAGAGGAAGTTGGCTTGGCAGTGCTAATATCAGAAAGTAGTCTTAAGGTGGACTTCTGTCCTGAAGGCATTGATTGCCCAAGAGCCCCAGGAGATGGGAACGCTCCCCATTTGTAATCGATCCAGCAGGTGTATGCGGTGGCTACAGACAGAGGCTGTCCTGTGGGCTGACCAGCCTGCCCCTCACAGGCCCCTGGGTCTCTTATCCTTCTCGCCTCTGTCCGCAGTGCTGACCTGTTTCCGCACGCACCACACCCCTGAAACCCCACACCAGTGCCCCAGTGTTTTTAAATCAAATAGCCATTCCCCCTTACTCGTCTTGTCGGTACTGGAAGCAGGGTTTGCCCATCACCTTCCTCTGACCTCCATGGGCTTTGGTGCCTCCACTCTCTTCCCACTTGTCTCCCTATCTCTCTTCAGTCTACTTCTTCGGATCCTTTTCCTCCACTGGCTTCTTGAAGGTGTTTTTCAGAAACCCTCCCTGGAGCCCTCTGCGCTCGGGGGAGGAATCCCCGAGTACAAACCCGGGGCTTCAGTGCACACTGAATGATGTTGTCTCCCAAACCAGTATGTCTGTGGGGGGCTCTTCAGTGAAACCCTCCTCTTGAATGTTTTAGCAAGTATAAAACTGACCGCAATGTTTCTGACCCCAGCCAACCTGCCACACCCTCCTCCCGTGTCCTTCGTGTCCACCCAACCCCCAAAGAGCTCTCCTTTCTGTTCTTTGTCATATGAAATGTCCTACTTTCCTCCTTGGGACACATAACTGAGTGGCCTGGAGTTCTCTGAACTGCTTCTTTATCCACCCCCATCAAAGCTGTGATCAGATTCTTATAATCTACCTGGTTATAGCTCTTACAAATAAGATATAATATAAATAAATCAATAATATTAAAAATAGAAAATATGAAAGGGGCACCTGGGTGGCCAGTTAGTTGAGCATCCAACTCTTGGTTTCCGCTTAGGTCATGATCTCACGGTTTGTGAGTTTGAGCCCCACGTTGTGCTTTGCACTGACAGCGTGGAGCCTGCCTGGGATTCTCTCTCTGCCTCTCTCCCCCGCTTGTGCTCTCTCTCTCTCAAAATAAATAAGTGAATAAACTTAAAAAAAAGAAGATATGAAAGCCCAACACAATGAGAATTATTAATTTTTTTAAAGAGGAGGGAGAAAGGTTTTCATTAATAAATATTAAAACATATTAAAAACTATAATAATTTAAAAGCACGGTATGGTGCCAGAATTAAATAAATGAATGGAAAAGGAGAGATGGACCTCAAACAGATCCCGAAAAAAGACAAAAAGCTATCAATTTTTCAATGAATGGAACTAGAAACAAATCACGTACAGAAATCCTCACAGCAAAATAGGTTTCTGATGTCTTCAAGCTTTAAATACAAAAGGCATATGAAGCTAGAGAATATTGGAGAAAAATTAGCCTGTGTGAAGAATCAGTTTCTTTTTTTTAATTTCTTTTTTTTTAATTTTATTTATTTTTTTAAAGAGAGAGAGAGTGCACAAGCAAAGGAGGGAGGGCAGAGAGAGAGGGAGACACAGAATCCGAAACGGGTTCCAGGCTCTTAGCTGTCAGCACAGAGCCTGATGTGGGGCTTGAACTCACAAACCATGAGATCATGACCTGAGTTGAAGTTGGATGCTTAACCCACTGAGCCACCCAGGTGCCCCCTTAAGAATGACTTTCTGATAGACAAAAAAGCAACTGAAGAACTTTCGACAATATGGTCAACAGATTTGACATCATAAGAATGTAAACCCAGCTTGTCAAAACCTCAGTAATATAATTCACACATAAACAGTAAACTGGTTTTTAGTAATTTAACAGCCAAACTAAATGCACAGGCTGCCCAGTGGAAATCAAGGCTGGAAGAGGGATGGCCTGGATAACCATGAGCCGCATTCCTTGGGGGGTTGTTCCATCGTTTCGGCACTGAAGTGTTGGAGAACTTTCACACCAGCTGCTGGATAAATGTTGACAACTTCTCAGCTTCAAGTAAAATACAATCAAACTAGGGACACCTGAGTGGCTTAGTCAATTGAGTATCTGGCTCTTGGTTTCAGCTCAGGTCACAGCTGGTGATATTGAGCCCCCCATCAGGCTCTGCACTGGCAGTGCAAAGCCTGCTTGGGATTCTCTCTCTCCCTCTCTCTCCCTCTCTCTGCTCCTCCCACACTCATGGTCTCTCTGAACGTAAATAAATAAACATAAAAAAATACAATCAAAATAGCCAACTGGCATCTTTACTGAAAGCTGGTGGAGTACACTTGAGCCCCTCTCTGTCTCGGGCCACCCATAGTCAGTGGTTCTGGAACAGCTCTGGACTCCCTCCCCCACGTCATGCCTGCTGCCCTTTTCTGTGTTCATTCCCCTCGCCTTTCTCCCTAGCTCTGCAAAGCTTTCTCCCTACTCTCCCCACTGCTGACGAGGGCCCCAATAATATGTACTCAGTACCATCACCAAGTTCAGGAGCAACATAGTGGTTAAGAGCATGGACTCTGGAACAGAATGTGGAAGTTCAAATCCTGGATCTGCCTCTTACCAACTGCCACTGAAGCCCTGTGCCTCAGCTGGCCCATCTGTGAAACAGGGGAAACACTGATGAAGTTGTTCTGAGGGTTACGTGAGCCAATACTTACAAGGTGATGAAAAGGGGCCTGTCACAAAGTGTGCTGTCACTGTGTGATACATGCTAGCACCTGTTAGCTGTCGTTGTTTCTTACGGTGCACTTGGGACAACATCAACCCTCCGGTCAAGTTTAATCTCTTGGGTATGGCACCCAGGGCTTCACCATCCGTCCTCCCTTCAGGCCCTAACTCCCCAAATTCCCACATGAGTACATATGCAGCCTCAGTGAGATTCCCGGCCAAGGACCTTATCCTTAAAAACAGGTTAGTTTCCCCAAAGCATATATTCCCAAATCCATCTGTCTCCAAGAGCAGGGTGGCCCTGAGCCTCTAGCTGCCAGCACTACCTCCTGAAAGCTAGCGGAGCAGATGCATGTTTTTCTGGATGCAACGTCACCCACTCTATAGACATTGAAGGGTAGAAAGCTCACACTGGGGCGCCTGAGGCTCCCCGAGAACATCTAGCTCTTTCTCACTCTCAGCCCTTCCTGGGCACTGTGTGCCCATCCCGCACCCCCGAACTGCCATTTCCCCCCACTCCGATAATTCACACATCGACAATGTTCCTCTGGTTCATTGTTCGTGTCACCTTAGTGTTTATTATTTAAGTTATGCTACTATTATCCGATTCAAGCAAGAAGCACCTTTCCTAGAAGCTTCCCTAATTCCTCCATTCATTCACTTATTTGCTCACCAGTTAGTGAGATCCTGTTGTAGATCCTGGGGACAGGCAGGGAAAGAGACAATCTTTGTCCTCAAAGCGTTTCCAAGCTGACTGGGCTGCTCCCTCCCTTCAGGGTACTGGAATTTAGGGGTCTGTTTGCCCTACCAAGCTGTCATAACAACGTCTAAAGTCACTGACACAAGCCCTATTTGATTTTACTGACATTCATCTAGTTATCCTAGTTAACATTTATTTAACACCAACACGGGACAGTCCCTATGTTTTATGTGCAGTGTTCTGTTTAACCCCCGTGACAATCCTATGCAACAGGCACTATTATGATGCCCGTTTTATAGACGGAGCAACGAGGGAAAAGAGAGGTTAATTCACCTACTCAGAAAGATGGAGAATATAGATCCAGATTTTGAATGTAAATCTTTTCAGTCCCCAAGTTAACAGCTCAGCTAGACCAGGGTGTCCCAACCTTAGCACTACTGGCATTTTGAGCTGGATACTGCTTTGTTGTGGGGGCTTCATGGTGCACTGTGGGACGTTTAACAGCATCCCTGTCCTCGAACCACTGGATGCCAGTGTTTAGCCACCCGATCGTGGCAAAAATGTCTGCAGACATTGCCAGTGTCTGCTGAGGGTAGAGGGGGCAAAAAAGCCCTTGATTGAGGGCCACTGCTCTGGAGTACTTTTCTATATCCCCAAACTAAGGGCTACGGCCGTCTCCTGGAATCCCTGGGAGAGCTTTCAGACAATAGAAGCAAGGCTGAGGACCATGGCTCTATGGTCTACACTGGACTCCCAGTCTCTCTACACCTTCATCTTGTAGGCTTTAAAATGAAAGTGGATCAGATATAATCTAATGATTCTATCAACTCTGCAATCCTGTGATGCCCTTACAACATGGAATTACCTTTGGGTGTGGAGATCCATGGAATGTGGCTGCCTACTCCACCATGCCCCTGATTTGATGGACTCATCAAAATGGCCCCATAATGGGAACCCCTGGAACAAATGGTCAGTGAAGCAGCTTGTTCATCCTCTCATTTGTAATCCAGAGAATTGGCCAGCTACTTCATAGCACTCTATCAATTTACTCAATATACTGCAACACCCAGAGGAATAGAGAGCAATAAACAGTATTATAGCACTCAATTATACTCCGAGAAGGCAGGGGATAACTAGAGAATTCTAAAACAGAACCGTTCTCCTTTGCTTGAAATGATTGGATGTCTCATTTTTTAAGAACGTGAATTCTTTAAAAAAAAAAAAAAGCTTGTTTTCTAAAATAAATTCGGTGTTAAATTTAACTGTTTTCAACAGACCTTTGAGGTTCTCAAAGTATGAAAATGCAGGGTGCAGTTATGCAGTATTTACTATTTGCACAGTACTTTTTAATGCATGACCTTGTTTTGTTATCTACATTTTATTTTCACAACTCTGACTTGAACAGAGCTATTTGAGCTGTTTTCATTCTTTGATGAAGAGCGTTAGGCCCAGAGAGCATAAGCTATTTGCCTAAGGTCGCATGATAAAACAGTGCCAAGGTAACAAACCGCCTCGGAGTTCCCACATCCATCACGTGACAAAGAGCGTGTGTTGACCTGAGACGACGTCTTCTCCACGTGATCCGTGGTGCCCAGGTCTGCATTCATTTGATGTCTGAATTTGAGACTGGGCACTCAACAGAGACAGGGTTGGATGGTGGGGAAGTGGTATGTCCCAGCTGAATTTGAAAAATGGAACCTAACAGAACACCTTAGAAAAAACAAAGATGGGGAAGATAGGCAGAACACGATTGTTCAGACAAAATCAGAATTAAAAAAAAAAAAATCCAGCTACAACAAATACCCCCCCAATTATCAAATTTAGACCAGAATTAAAATATTAAAAACTTGAAAGTTTACAAATAGGGCTACGTTAAATCCCCAGCAGACTATAGATGCAGGGTTCTGGGGAGGAGTCACAGGGAGAAGTAGTTGGGGGGGTGGGGAACAGCTGATAATTCATTACCCTTCCCCCTCCCATCCCTGGTAAGGGGCCTGCCCTCTGCACAAAGCTCTGGCGGGGAATGTGGCCCATGGTTTTTATTTTGCCATCATGAATGTTGGAAGTGACATATTGCAGTGAAAAGAGCATAAGACTGCATATCAAGAGAGCTGCTCCTTGAAGTACGTTGCCATTGACCAGCCCGATGACCCTTGGTGAGGCGTTAACCTCTGGGGAACACGTGATCCTCACTTGTGAAATGACTCTATTGAACTCGCTGACCTTTAAGGTTACCTTTTGCCTTGAACATCAATAAACGAAGCCAGATGAAGAGAACACAGCTAGATCCTTGAAGTTGAACTGAGATCCCTACAATCTCTACCTTTTCTTTCCTACCCCTTGCTGTCCAGGCTGTGCCTTTATTGTCCCCCATTAAAACAGGATAGGATCTGATGCCATCATTTGTACCTTGGCATTACGCCTTGTATACCAACCCATTGTGTCCCATCGTATTTATATAACAAGGCTCTCAGTCTACACTGGTCTGGATGAATGAGTGAAGATTTCAGCTGAAGCCATGAGTGGAGATTTGGTGTGCCACGAGAACACCTTTATAGCGCTTGTGAAGCCATGTCCTTGGATAACCTGGCTGGAGTCATTTCAGAAAGTCTGTGAGGTGGGGTGGAAAGAGGAAATGTGGACGTTTGCCTTCCCTCCCCACCTTCTTGCCCTCCCCTTCTCTTAATCTCCCTTCCTTCTCCAACACGGGCCTAGGAGGGTAGGACATGCGGATAGAGTTCCGGATATGTAAAGAATCTTGTCGCCCTTGAACCCTGAGCCTGTAACGTACGTCATCCCTGGGGTCCATCCATCTGGAAGAATCTGTGTGCGTTTCCACACATGCAGGAGCTAGGCTTGCATAGAATATTCTCTTGCAGGGGAGTAAATTTGCCGCAAGGTAAACCTGACGCACTACACCTACCAGAAATTTGGCTTTGCGCTAACTCGGAATAAGCAATAAGAAGTCCATGAGTGTAGTTGTGTTAGTTTTGGTTCGTTTGGGGCTTCTCGCTTTGCTGGCACCCTCGTTTTTCCAGTGGGTATGCACTCCCACACTCACAAACACATTCAGGGAATTACCTCCGCACGGCAGGTGTCTCCTTCTCCTGGAAATCTGCTCTGTGCGATGTCCCGGGTTCTGCCTGCCCGGCAGACGCCATTCTTCAGCTGCCCAGATCTCCAGAACTCTGCCGCCACGTCCTTCCTGTCCATCCCCTGGCCTGGGGGGGGGGGGTCCCGAATTACCACCTAAGCTGGAGTTTCTGCCCTGGCATCGAGTGTGGGCTTTGGCCAGCAGGTGCGTGAGAAGGAAATAATGAAGCTCAAGAGAGAGAAGAGAAAGATCCCAAACATTCAGAGGCACAGAGTGTTTCACCTTCTCTGATCCTTCCAAGACCACTCAACTTCTCGTTTGATTTTATGTCTCTCATTTTTCTTCTCAATACAGTGATTAAAAGTAAACTGAGGGGGCGCCTGGGTGGCTCAGTCGGTTAAGCGTCCAACTTCGGCTCAGGTCATGATCCCATAGTTTATGAGTTCGAGCCCCACATTGGGCTCTGTTCTTGACAGCTCAGAGCCTGGAGCCTGCTTCGTATTCTGTGTCTCCCTCTCTATCTGTCCCTCCCCCGCTCACACACACACACACACACACACACACACTCTCTCTCTCTCTCTCTGTCTCTCTCTCTCAAAAATAAATAAACGTTAGAAAAAAAATTAAAAAAAAAAGTAAACCGAGGACAGCTCTAAAACAAAAACATATGAATAAGGTAACAAAAGCACGAGACTGAGACTCTATCTGTAGAATCCGCTGACTCCCTGGGACACTGTCCCTAACCAGAATTCTTTTCAGATACTGTGGCTCAGCCACAACATGATATTTAAAGCCCCTCACATTGTGTATGTTTCAAACATCCACCTGCACAAGTAGGAAAGAAGAGGGATACAAGTTCAGGGCCCAGAGAAAGGTAGACTGATCTGCAGGAAAACCAGAAAGCCAGAAAAAAAGAGAGAGAGAGAGGGAGAGAGAGAAGCTAAAATTTCAGGAAGAAGTGTTCTTCACCAAAAAGTCAAGTAATTGAGTATAGATTCCCCTGCATCCTTTCAAGAACTGCATGGACATCCATCCGAGATATGTCTTTGGATGCTGCAGCTTATGCTCACAGAAGTCTCATCAATAAACTGCAAACCAGACTTTCTCTAAACATTGGTTTCTTCCTCCTACTAGAACTAGAACGCCCATTGGGGCGCCTGGGGGGCTCAGTCGGTTGGGCGTCCTATTTCGGCTGAGGTCATTATATCACAGTTCATGAGTTCGAGCCCCACGTCAGGCTCTGTGCTGACAGCTCAGAACCTGGATCCTGCTTCGGATTCTGTGTCTCCCTCTCTCTCTCTCTCTCTCTCTCTCTCTCTCTCTCTCTGTCTCTGCCCCTCACCTGTCTGCGCTCTGTCTCTGTCTCTCTCAGAAGTAAATAAACATTAAAAAAATTTTTAGAATGTCCAGTATTCCCACTCTTACAGCAGAAGAGAAGGGAAAAAGAGAGGAGGATAAAGCGAATCTTCAAGAAACACAGCCACCCGCTGGGATGCTGCAAAATACAGCAGAAAATATTGACTCCGTGTATTAATCCAGTGATGGAGCAGCCACATGCAATTTCCCAAATAAGAAGTAGTTATGGTTACTGCACATGGGAAAACAGGACTGGGGGGGGGGGGGGGAGTGTCGCTTCAGATAACTGCAATGTAAGGAAAACAGCGGCTTAATAAAGTGACAGCAGCTCCCTCACAGTTTAAAAACAGATGGGCTTCGCTACCCGGGAAGAAAGAATTTTTAGCTGCGCTGCAATTTGGAGAAATCTGTCATCGCCTGTACGGAATTGTTAAAACTCCGAGAAGCTTAAAGAACGATAAGATTTCACTTCGCAAACTTGGGTGCTGAAGATCTCAGGTGGCCAGCAGTAGAAAGCCATCATCATGTTCAAATCATGACACAGAGAACAGACAGTTATAGATCTGCAAACTCGGAACAGGATTTTGGCCAAAGTATTTACAACCTTTTTAATTTTTTTGTGATCGAGTATCTAGGATGCTAACAGGCAGGTTAACATTCCAAGCTTAGACCCATGGATCATACGTGCATGTGCGTGTGCGTGTATTTCCAGTGTGGAATGTAGAGATTTCCCTCCTGCCACAGACACGGTGAGCAACTCGGTCCAGCATGTCCAGAACTTTCCCAGTGTTAGCCCTGGGAAGTTCCAGATTCCTGGGAAATTTCTCGTTCCCAGGCCAAGCAGGACAGATAGTTACCAAGCCACAAGAGACTTAGGCTCAGCATTTTCAGCATTTCAGCTCAGCATTTTCAATGCTGCTATTAAGTAGAAGTAGAATCTCTTTTTCTTTTCTTTTCCCAATCTATTGAGATGTAATCGACCTAAGTATTGATTTGATACATTTATACACCACATTATGATTACCATGGCGATGTTAGCTTTTTCTTTTCTTTTTCCAACTCTACTGAGATGTAATTGACCTAAGTATTGATTTGATACATTTATACACAGCAATATAACTACCATGGCGGTATTAGCTAACACCTCTATCATGTCACAGAACTGCCATTTCTTTTTTGTGGTGCCACCATCTAAGATCTACTCTCTTAGCCACTTTCAAGTACATTAATACAGTATTGCTGTCTATAATCACAATGCTGTACATTAGATCTTCAGAACTTATTCATCTTCTAGCTGAAAGTTTCTATGTTTTGGCCAACATCTCCCCAACTCCCCCACCCCTGGTAACAACCATTTCTGCTTTCTGTTTCTATAAGCCTGGCTTTTAAAAATTCCACATGTAAGTGGTGTCATACAGGAATTGTCTTTTTTTTTAACTTTTTTTAACGTTTTTTTATTTATTTTTGACAGAGAGACAGAGAGAGCATGAGTGGGGGAGAGTCAGAGAGAGAGGGAGACACAGAATCCGAAGCAGGCTCCAGGGTCTGAGCCATCAGCACAGAGCCCGATGCAGGGCTCTAACCCACAGACCGCGAGATCATGATCTGAGCCGAAGTCGGACACTCAACCGACTGAGCCACCCAGGCGCCCCCAGGAATTGTCTTTCTCTGGTTTATTTCACCTAGCATAAAGCTTCCAGGACCACCCACGTTGCCCTCCAAAAATTAAAAATAGAACACCGTATGATCCAGCAATCCCACCTCTGGATATATTCTCAAAGGAGGTGAGGACAGGATCTCAAAAAGGTATCTACATCTCCTTGTTTACCACCGCATTATTCACAATAGAGCTTTTTTTCTTGACAGAAGTCTCTGGCACCTTAAGGAAACCATTAAAACTCATTTATCCCCTGACCCTAACATAAGAACCTTGTTTATTTTCCATTTGGAACTGGAAACGAAATCATTGAAGACAGAATACATAGTTCCTAAACCCGTCCCATAAAGAGACCTTGAATTAACGAGACTTCTAAGGGTTCTTTCATCACAGGCCCTATACACCATTTAAAAGAAGTGACCATAACATTTTTCTTAAGGTGGAAGCAGCCCTGGGGTAGTTCAGGGGACCGGGGTTCTTGTCCCGGTGCTGTTCTGAGGGGCTGTGTGACTTGAAGTAAGTAAGTTCACCTACGTGGTGGACCAGCCAACTGGTTGACCAGCCAATTGATAGGTTGGGCTGAAGTTCTCTTCCCAAGCGTCCAACTCTTTGTATTATCCTTTCCGAGCTGTATGCTATTAACTCTGCTCCTAACACCCCTCATAGTCTTGTGCTATTAACTCTGCTCCTAACACCCCTCATACTGGGCCACGTGAGGCAATAATACAGTGCTTCAATCGGACATTTTTCTTCAGGCTACAGAGAGGTTTCCAAAGGGATGATAAGGTTAGCGAACAACACTTTCATAGAGCATTTACTCCCTGATAGGATTAACATCTCTCTCCAAACTCTGAAACCCTTTAGAATTTCTACGACATCGTAGTAAATTACGAAATGACACTACAGCTTCATGTTTAATTACTACTGAAAAGAGAATAATACGGCATCATTTCATCAAACCAATAGAGAAGATGCCTTTATGTGATAGAAGAAACGATGTTACAATTTCAAATAGAAAGATCTCCCATATTTCTATCAAAATGTTGTGCACTTCTCCCTTTAAAATTTGATTCTCATTTTTTGGTTGTTATTCCCATAACGGCATTTATTTTAAAAGTGATATCTTTAGGGGAGCCTAGGTGGCTTAGTCAGTTAAGCAGCATCTGACTTCAGCTCAGGTCATGATCTCAGGATTCAGGAGTTTGAACCCCACGTCGGGCTCTGTGCCGACAGCTCGGAGCCTGGAGCCTGCTTTGGATTCTGTGTCTCCCTCTCTCTCTGCCCCTCCCCTGCTCACGCGCTGTCTCTCTCTCTCTCTCTCTCAAAAATAAATAAAAATATTAAAAAAAATTTTTTTAAGTGAGATCTTTTTATACCAACACAGACACACTAAGATAATAAGACAACATCGTATCCCTTGTGGCTCCTTATGAACATTGCCTCACACCCCGAGGCTTTGTCCCAGACTGAAAAGAACAAATCCGTCTCCCTCGTCTTCCCCTTCCAACTCTGTACAGTCCTATCAACAAGCCCAATTCTTCACACGCTCACACTCTGTGTGTTAAAGGGAGGAGTAGGTCAGTAAAAATTAATTAAAAGAGTTGCTTGAGCAGAAAAAAGAAATTTACCGAGCAATTTCCCACTTCTTGGTGAAAACCTCATCCCGGGGAATAGTGTCCCCTGAACAAGTGGCTTTATTTCTGATTTAACAGTAGGGTATTTCTAAGCCTCCTCATCCCATCTGCATCCATTTCACAATGACTGAACAAATGCAATTAGCCTGCAGTGAGCCAAATAATGGTTTTCTTAAAGGACTGGGAACACTTTCTTAGACTAATATGGACGGACGTCTGCTGCAGCTTCTTCCAGACAGGCTCCCCTCAGCAGCAACCACATGTGTGCGTCCAGTGCCCCGAGACAGACGGTTTTTACAAGAAAACAGTACCAAGGCATCGAGGAGCTAGATGGGAGTGGGGATGGGGAGGTGCAGGGCCTCCCTGCCATTTCCGGCTTGGGGACCTTACCTGGAAAGAAAAGAAATGAACACTCCTGGCACACCTCCCGAAGGCTGGGTAGTGCACTCATGCTTTTATGTGCATTACGCAGCATTCTAGAACTTCGGTTCCATCAGAGCAGAGACGTCATCTGTCTTGCTCACCACTATATCCCTAGCACACATGGGAGGCATGCAACACATATTTGTCTGGGGAAGCCACCGGAAGACCCCTAGGAGTCCTCTCCACCCTTGGATCTGGTGGATTCCAAGGTACTGTCTCACTGCTGGGTGGTCCTGGAAACCGATCGGCTTCTCAGGAGTCATCATGCCTGGGAACCCCCTGAGAGCCTGAAGAAAGACTTTCAGAGTTCAGGGAACGTGCAAACACATTCGTGAGTACCTTTTATTCAACGCAGAGTCTGTAAGTGGGAAGTACATCAAGGGCCACTTATGGATGCCAGTATTTGAATGAGACTATTCATCTACTCCAGGCATGGCTCTCTTTCTTGCCTGATTAAATTAGCTGCCTCTATTCTCTGGAGTTACTGGTCATCTAGTATTCTTCAGCTATAGTTCTTCAATATTTGTCTTCAATAACAAGTACTTGAGAATCTACCCTGAGTGTATAAGGCTCTGTGCTAGGGACAGTGGGGATTCCAAGCTGAAGCAGCCACAGCCACTTTTGATCAGCCGGTCAGCCTTAAGCCTCCTGCATTCCAGCTCACTGGTCACTGCATTTCATCGACTCTAAGAGACATTAATTGTAAGACACATTCTGATTTCAGAGCATTCTTCTCTCTCCTGCTCTGTTCTGCCTCCTGCCACTGTACGGCCAGTGACACGCACAGAGGAACAGGTTAGGAAAACTGAGAGTGCCTGATGGTTCCAGGGAGGGCTGGGGCCCTTCTCACTGGAAAGGATCATGCAGTGTGAACCCCGTTAAACTCTTTTCCCCAAGCCTCTGTATCCTATTACCACAATCCACTATATCACTTGCATTTGAATACACAGTTGCACACACACACACACACACACACACACACGCAATTTAATTTAAATGGCAATTGACAGTAAAACTACATTTTTAATGACAAATGAAGTGAAGTGATACGAGAATTGAAGAGAACCAGATTCTTATGCGTGTATACTTTTTGGTAGGTCCATATTTGAATTCAATTGCTGCACACAAAAATATCTAATTTTTTCCGTAATCAGTGCAGATCTATTTGGCAGGCTTAATTTTGCATGCTTCAAATGTATTTCCAAGTAGTCACTATGATATTCATATCTTCCGACTTCTTTCTTTCTTTCTTTCTTTCTTTCTTTCTTTTTAAGAGAGAGAGAGCAGGGAAGGGGCAGAAGGGGAGGGAGAGAGAGAATCTTAAGCAGACTCTCCAGTGCAGAGCCCAACCTGGGGATCGGTCCCACGACCCTGAAATCATGACCTGAGCTGAAATCAAGACTCGAATGCTCAATGGACTAAGCCTCCCAGGAGCCCCTCTTCAGATTTATTTCAAAACCTAAAACCAATATTGCTCACGTTTTTGTAACCAAGAGAAACTTGCCCAAACAACTTTTTTTTAAAGAAATTAAAACTCATTGTAAAAATTCATTTCTATATTTTTTAGTTTGGGGGAAGAAGAGCGAAAATTCGCCATTACTAAGTAGATTTTTCCTTACAAATAAATCAAAACTTCCTGATCGTAATGATTTCTAGTACGGAATCTTGGACGATTTCTGAGGTGTAGAAACTTGATCAGTAAAGGAACCATACTTCCTTGGAACACTTCCCCTTTTGTAAACTGTTCATACCAAAGACACTCCAATAGGAAAGCAAAAGACATAAGTACGAACCCCCTGAAGCATCAGCCTCCCAAAGGGAAGGGATAGATACCGGGTTTCATAACACTGGACAAGTAATAGGCTTTTAATAAATATTTATTCACTGAATGGATAGAGGGACGGCTGGATGGATGTGTCCCATAACCACATAAGAAGAAGCTATGATAAAGCAAAGGATCCCAGGACTATAGGACATTAAATAGTGGCTATAAGAAACTGGTGTGGACATCCACTTAATAGGATGCATTATCTGAGAACAAGTTAGATAAGATGGAGATCTTTGTCTCCTGTAGAGGTCATGGATTTATTCTAATCTGTAAAGCCAGAGAGCTGGTGCATGTTCACATAGAGCAGGGAGGCAAACTCGAGCAGAATACAGATGGGCTTTCTAAATTGGGATATTTTAAGAGCTACAGAGCCCAGGTACAGCTCTGCTGGCTTCCCATTACGGACTCTGCAAGACCTAAATAAAGCTCATGTGGGTTACTCGCAAAATTGAATGACTTCATGAATCATTTCTTGGAGATTGCACATTTAATTTATAGGCAGAATGCAGGAGGGGTAGATCTCAAACCCTTGTGCTCTCAATCTATATCCAGAGCTGGTTCTCTAATGCATAATGCTTCCCTGAGTCCTCCCGCAGGAAGGCCAGGGGCAGGACTGATGGATTCATGTCCTGAAAATAATGGACACAGCGACGGAAGGTAAACCGAACAGTCACTGGACTCAACCCGTGCCCAGGCACATCTTCTCACCGAAGCGAGAGGGCAGATTCTGACGTGGGACATTGTTGCCCACTGCGGTACAAGCTCTTCCCCACCAGTCCAGCTTGCTTTGCCTGACGCCGGGCCCCAGCCGGCTCCCTCCGCCGCTGCAGAGCTGCTGACTTGGTGTTTCCTTGGCCTTGGGTGTCGCTGGCGACATTGTCAGTTGAGCGGGGATTGCTGAATCTCTATTCCCGGCGACCAGGTGAGAAACAGCCAGTGCACAGCTGGATTTTCTGATCGTGGGTTGGGTTCGAAAGGCTCGGGGTTGGAGAGGGAGGGAATCATCTTTTCATATGCTGAGTAGTCAGGCTGGAAGTCAAAATCCATAAAAGCCAAGAGGAAATCCTATACTTTTGTCTGTTTCCAGTTCTCAGGCGGGGCTTTCTCTCTCTCAAAAAAAAATATATATATATATACACATAATATATATAAATATATATATATTTATATATATATAAATATATATAATATATTATATATATAAATATATATAAATTATATATTTTATATATTTATATATATATAATATATAAATATATATTATTTATATATATAATATATATATATATTATTTATATATATAATATATAAATATATATTATTTTTATATATATAATATATAAATATATATTATGTGTGTATATATATATTGCTATATATATAATACATATATTGCTGTATTGCTATATTATATATATCGCTATATATACATATATATACACACACACACACACATATATACATATATATGATATAGCAATTTTCTTTCAGGTGGTTAAATGAAACAAGTAAGACCCTCCCAAAATAAAAATCACTGGATTTAAATAATTTACAGACAAATTCTGTCTTCTCTTTCCAGCTTGTCTATAAACTTCCTGAGAGTCGAGACCTTGTCTTCTGCCTTTTTCATTCACCACAGTACAGTTTACACTGCCATACGCTTGACAGGAAGTGAATAAATGCTTTTGGACTGAGTGAAAGAATGCAGACCCAATCCAACTTCACTCTCCATCAAGCAGAAATATGCAGGCCTGAAAGGAGGCATAAACGAGACGCGTGGATTAAAAACTTCGCAACCAGTGGGGCGCCCGGGGGGCTCCGCTGGTTAAGTGTCAGACTCTTGATTTCGGCTCAGGCCATGATCTCTCGGTTGGTGAGATCGAGCCCCGCATAGGGCTTTGCACTGATGGGAGCCTGCCTGGGATTTTCTCTCTCCTTTTCTCTCTGCCCCTCCCACCCCCTCTCTCTCTTTCAAAATACAAATAAAAAATATTCTTATAAAAAAAAACTTTGCAACTAACATATTTGGAAGGAAATATTCCCAGTAGATAGAGCAAGGACTTTTGACCAAGAGCAGCCGATTTCAAGTCCTGACTCCACCACCCTCTCTCTGTGTGACCATCAGGAAATTATCGCATTTCTGGAGCCTGAATCACTGACTTTGCAGGGTCGTGACCGCCCTGTGAAAACACATACGCCGGATTACATCACCCGTCCGCTGTAAGACCGCCCTCCAGCAGCTTCTCAACTCCTGCCAAGCAAAAGCCAATGTCCCTATAAGAATATTCTCCCCACTCTGGCCACAACCTTTAACTTCTAGAGGAGCAGGGCGACGATGGGTCTCATATATTTTGTTGACCGATGTCATTTATTTTCTGTCTTCCTCCTACAGTGTAAGCTCAGTGAGGACTGAGAATTCAGACTTTATCCACAGCACGTTGAAGGTTCCTGGAACTCAAAGAATATTAGTTGAGTGAATGGATGACCTTCCAGCACAGATTCTGGCACATGGGAGCTGCCCACTAAATGGGGATTTTCACCATTATTCTTATTATCTGGGATCTTCAGGATAAGCTAAGCTACGTACTGTTGGCTTTACACTGCACACAAAAATCAGCCTTTCTAGGAACAAAGCCACAAACACGTATAGTAAAAAGTTTTCATACGATAGTTTCGAGACCTCTTTTCCTGGATCGGATATCATTTTTTTGCTTACTCCTCATTACTCTCCCATGTTCTCGTCAATGGATAGAAAGGAGAAAATAACGAAAAATGAAAGCGTAAGACCAAAAAAGAGAGAGAAGGAGAACTACAATGAATCAGAGACTGGCCAAACAGTAAAGACTGGCTACAGGAAGAAATCGAAAAGGGCAAAAGCTGTAAGGGTCTGTGCAGGAAGGACATTCCTGGATGCATGTTAATATATAAGGAAATGGGGTAAAGACAGAAGGAAAAGCCTTCAGAGAAAGGAGAGAAAACTAACATTTTCGCAACGCAAAAGCCAACTTTATAACTTGGAGATGCCAGTCTGAACACTCAAAAAGCTGCATTTTCTTTCCTTGCAGACAGTTTTCCTAGTTGCCAACAGTGGTGGAAATTACACTGATTCCCTTCACATGGTTCATGAGAGGCGTACTCTCTCAGAGATTCCGATTTCAAACATTTCTTCAGAGCTGCTAATACAAAAAAAATGTTTTCACTTCATATTTATGTATCGGGAAAACTGAAAAGAATCAAAGGAAAAGCTACTATGACAATTAGAGACTTTGTAAGGTAGTGATTTTTTTTAATTAACAACGAAAAATAGATACCCATTATATATCATAAACAAAAACTAGTACAAAGATAGAAAAGAAGACCACATTCATGACAGCAAAAAGAAGAAAATATTTAGGCACAAATCTTGCAAAAGAACGTCTGAAACCCAGTGAAGAAAACTAGAAAACACTCCTAAATGACACAAGAATCGTCTCGAACAAACAGGAAGGCACTCCACATTCTCAGATAGGATGATTTGGCATCAAAAAGGAATCAGTTTTCACTAAACTAATGTATAAGTTTATTGTGATTTAAATATTAAAAATTATCAGAATTTTTTCTCTCTGGGGAGACAGGCTGGTTATAGAGTTGATTTAGAATAATGCACAAGCAGGCACCGGGGTGACTCAGTCGGTGGCTCAGTCCAACTCTTGATTTTGGTTCAGATCATGATCTCACGGTTCGTGAGTTTGAGCCCCGCGTCAGGCTCTGTGCTGACAGCTCAGAGCCTGGAACCTGCTTCGAATCTGTGTCTCCCTCTCTCTCTCCCCCTCCTCTCCCTCTCTCTCAAAAATAAATTAAAAACTAAACGTTAAAAAAAGGAATAACAAACAAGCAAGCAGAACCCTGAAAAGAACAGGAATGGGGGAGGGGAGGGGAGGGTGGCTGGACCTATCAGATATTAACACACACTACGAAGCTTCTATGATCTAAAAGGGTTTCTACTGGTGTTTGAATAAACATACATGACCCAGGACAGAAAATCCTGAAACAGATGCACATGGATATGAACATTTAGCAAACAACAAAAACAACATCTTAATACAGTAGGGAAAAGACGGACTTTTTCACAAGTGGTGTTGAGCTAACTGCATAGCCATAGGGGGGAAACAAATCCTCTGCTCACGCTGCATGTACACCGGGATAAATGGCGAGTGGTGTTTATTTAAATAGTAAAAAAGAGAAAACCACAAAATTCTAGAAGAAAATATGACTGAATTTCTCTTTAACTCAAAGTGAATAAAACTTTCTTAACTAAGACTTAAAATCTAGAAGCAATAAGTGAAAAAGATTGATTCGTCTCATTACAAAAGAAAAACTTTCATGGCAAAAAAAAAAAAAGCATAAGCGAAGTGAGAAGACAGGAGACCCACATGAAAATGCATCGGAGAGTCAATGTCTAATGATAAAGAGGTTCTAAAAATAAGAGGAAAAAAAGCCAAGAACTCTACTGAAATGTCATCTATCTATACATAGATACATAGATGATAGATAGATAGATAGATAGATAGATGATAGATAGATATAGATATAGATATAGATATATAGATAGATGTAGACAGATATAGATTAGATATAGATATAGATAGATATAAGTGGTTTATGGAAAAATAAATGTGACTGATTCTTAGACAAATAAAAAGATGTTCAACCTAGCTCATAATAAGGGAAATCCAAATTAAAATTATACTGAAATACCACTGGATTGAAACACATCAAATGTGGCTACATCTGTATGTTCATAATGACACATACAGGCACAGAAGTCTTTGTTGTTCCTCCCTGGAGGATGCCTGAGAAGCAATTCATTACTGTGAAACTAAGGAAGAGAAGAGAAAGGATCAAACATTTATCCTGCCTTTCCTAAATGGACTGCTGTTTACTATAATCAAAAAGGTGATAAAAGGAGTTTTCTCTTTATGGAGCTGTCCCAGCTAATACATGAATGATGGAATTTAAATATCACCATTTGCAACCCTTCATGAATTAATGTATTGGCAAAATCCCCAAATCTGACAATATGTGCTTTTCCTTTACCTGTCGCACTTCTAGGATCTAACCCAATGATACACTGGCAAAAATTTGAAAACCTATATTCAAAAGGCTGTTCATTACAGCACTATTTGTGAGATTGCACAAAACTTGGGGCAACCCAACTGTCCATCAGTTAGACTCAAGGTGAATTAACCAGGTACATCTACAAAGTTCTAAGGTATTTTGCAGTATTTTTTTAAATTTTTTTTTAACATTTATTTATTTTTGAGACAGAGAGAGACAGAGCATGAACGGGGGAGGGGCAGAGAGAGAGGGAGACACAGAATCGGAAGCAGGCTCCAGGCTCTGGGCTATCAGCCCAGAGCCTGATGCGGGGCTCGAACTCACGGACCGCAAGATCGTGACCTGAGCTGAAGTCGGACGCTCAACCGACTGAGCCACCCAGGCGCCCCTATTTTGCAGTATTTAAAAAAAAAAAGTGGGGCGCCATGGTGGCTCAGTCGGTTAAGCATCCAACTTCAACTCAGGTCATGATCTCATGGTTTGTGAGTTCGAGCCCTGCATCGGGCTCTGTGCTGACAGCTAAGAGCTTGTAGCCTGTTTTGGATTCTGTGTCTCCCTCTCTCTCTGCTTCTTCCCCTCATGCTCTGTCTCTCTGTCTCTCTGTCTCTCTCCCCCACCCCCCGTCAAAAATAAATAAACATTAACAATTAAAAAAAAAAGAATGAGGAAGATTTCCATTATGAGGTGATCTCTAAGATGTATAATCAAATGGAAAAAGAAAGGCGGAGAATAGTAAATACGATAGGCTAAGAAAAAGGAAAATATGAATATATATGGGAATTTACTTAAAATTTTAAAAACATTAATGGGGGCCTATGGAAAGAAGGAATAGAATAGAGAGGATAGAGATTAAAGCTAGCCTCCTTCGAATAAATCTTATTCTGTAGATTTAATCTTAAGAGCATAGCTATAAAACAAAATTAACTTGAAAAACAATCCCTAAGAATCAAAAATAAAGTGAACAAAATGAACTTAAATGATATCGAGGAGATAGCATAGCCACACAAAGGAATGTACCTCTGCAGTGACAACTCTCTAAGGCAAAAATAACTTCAAACAAATCTTAAATTGTTTTCAGTGAATATATTGCTCCTGCAAATGTTGATATTGTGATTTGAAATTTGTATGTGTGCGTTGTGGGATAATGCAAATGATTAATTGCATTGGTGTCACTGAGATCCTGAATTTTAGCGTAGAAGAAAAAAATCCAAATGTAAGATTGATGAGGCTAAGTAAAAACAATGGCCCTAAACTTTGAATTGGAAGTTTAAGCATGAACTCTGGATAGAACTTATCTTAAACAGCAGATAAATACACAAAAATATTTCCTATCTCTGTCTGCTGCAAGTCCCAGAATCAATGACCAGCCCAATAGCAATGAGAATCCCCAGCACCCAGAGTTTGACTTCAATTTGCCCACTTGAGGGAGTAAGTACTCCTTGGAAAATAGGCTCTTACGGGTCTGGGTTATTAATGTATGAGATGAGTCTGAACATCGTATCACACCAGAAAACAGGGAAGCTATCGAGAATTGCTAGGGTTCTATGAAATAACTTGGGGTCCAAATGGAAACAACCCAAATGTCCATCAATGGAAGGATGGGTAAATAAAATGTGTATACCCATAGAATAGAATGTTATTACGCAATAAAAGGAAACAAAGTATAGACACCTGTTACAGCATGGATGAACTTTGAAGGCATTTTGCCAAAAGAATCCAGGCACAAAAGACCACATGTTGTATAATTATATTGTATGGACTCTCCAGAATGGGCTTATCCATGGGGACAGAAAGTCTATTAGAGGTTGCCTAGGTCTGGGGGTGTGAAGGAGGAGGAGGCAGGCAGAGGGCAGCTGGGAGTGAGAGCTAATGGATACAGGGTTTCTTTTGGGGTGACAAAATGTTCTAAACTTGATCTTAATGATTACTGTGCAACTCCGAATATAGGAAAAACAATACACTAAAAACAATCCTTTAAATAGGTGAACTGGCATGTGAATTATGCACCTCAATAAAATTATCTTAAAAATTAAGGGGGCGCCTGGGTGGCTCAATCGGTTAAGTGTCTGACTCTTGATTTTGGCTCAGATCATGACTGTCGTGGGATCGAGCCCCACATCAGGCTCCACATTGGGCATGGAGCCTGCTTAAGATTCTCTCCCTCCCTCCCTCTCCCTCTGCCCTTTCCCTGCATATGCTCATGGGCATGCTTGTGCTCTCCTTCTCAAAAAAAAAAAAAAAAAAAAAAAAAATCAGGGACCAATGTGGTCCAAGGCAGCAAATTTGATTCTCAATAAGGACAATCAATACGTTGGATGAGAACATGTGACATATGGTTAAATCCATTCTTTAAAGTTTTGATTTTCTTTGGGGAAAAGTCTAGGAACTCATTATTATTAAAAGCAGTAAGTAAAGAGAAAAAATCCAAGCATTTATTCTGCCCTTCTTAAATGAACTGTCCCTCAGGGTTATCAAATCGGTGATAAGGAGAAACTTCTACTTTATAGAAATAATCCAGCTACTAAATGAAGATTGGAGAGTGAGACCATTTTGCCATCTCTAATAAAGTAATGGATTTAGTCAATTGGGGATTGTTTTGTACAGCCCTCAAGCTAAGAATGGTTTTATATTTTTAGAGAATTATAAAAGAAAAAAAAAAAAAACAAGAAGAATATGCTCGTCCAGTGTCCAACACCACAGACAGCCAGGTAGGTAATCCTTGATTCTTTCCGGTGGAAGGAAGCTCACCCTGAAAGGGCGGGCCTACGCCGGCCGGCTCCATCTTGTTCTGTGTCCTTCACCTAGACCACGCCTCCTCCCTTTGAGTGACCTCCCGCTCACCCATTCAAGCTTCCTGATCAAAACACGCCCAGCGACCTGCGTGGCGGGACTCTGACCCTTCCCCAGCCAATCGGCCGAGGCCACGCCCCTTCCCCAGCCAATCGGCTGTCCCTAGACCCCTATAAAACCTTTGTGCTTTTGAAACTCTTTCTCTCTCCCTGGTATCTCACCACTGCGTCGGTGCAGGTAGGGGACTGAGCTCGAGCTAGCTTGAATAAAGGCTCTTTTGCTTTTGCATCGGACGCGGCTCCCTGGTGGTCTTTGGGGATCACGAATTCTGGGCACAACAACCCCAGCACACAAGAGTAGCCTTGCCAAATAGATCAAATCTGATTCTGACCCTCCACCCTCCTACCACTTCATAGGAAGGACAGCAGACAGAGGGACAGGTTCAGGGTCCCAAGGACGATGAGTCAGCAAGAGTCAGACTGCTGGAGAATCTACAGGATAAAATCTATTGGCATCAGCCAATAACTGCGGGGGGAAACCCATGTATTAAGACCCTGTAAGAGAGATGTCACCCAGAGCCCTGCCCGGGGCCTTGCTAGCACCCTGATTCCAGCAAACAAACAAGAGGGGCTCCTGGGTGGTTCAGTTGGTGAAGCATCTGCCTCTTGATTTCTGCTTAGGTCATGATCTCATGGTGGTGAGATCCAGCCCCACCTCAAGATTCTCTCCCTCTGCCCCTTCCCCTCCCCACCCCCCACCCCCCAGCTCTCTCTTAAACAAAAAAGAAACACACACACACACACACAAATGTAACATCTATAAGCCAACGCAGTGGGCGTGGGGGGAGGGGAGCACAACTTGGGAGTTTAATAATAGTAACTCATTCCTGATGTGAAGTCTTTCCTGTTACTTTTGTTTAGATGGAATGATACACAGTACACAAGGCACACTTACATACTTTACCTATCTTAAACTCCTAGCAAGGAGTTGAAGTTGCTCCCAAGCCAGCTCTGTAAAGCCAGAAACACCTCTGCACCACATCACCCACCTCCGGTGGTCTCCAGCTGGCCTTTCCTGCCCTTGTGCCCACAGCCTCCTTTTCACCAAATAGCAACAGAGAAAGGTCCCTGCAAAGGGTGTCTTTTCTCTGCAAGAATCAAACCCCCAAGACTAAAAAGTGTTTTCGATCAGAAACGCTGTTCCTTTTCTTTCTGAAAGAAGACGGAAGCAGTTTCTCCCTGCTCAGGGTCAAATAAGGAGCTTGTGAAAACCTACTTGTGCCCACTGTGCCCACTGTGCCCAAGAACTCCCCTCAGACCTTCAGAAGTGGCCACGGTTCCCAGCCTTTTCAACTTTGTCCTGTGCGAAGCCTGTCAGAGAGCAGGACAGACTTCAAGTGTGGATCTATGCGACCACTGGGATCGCATCAGTCATCACCAGCCAGGGGTCTGAGGTCCCTGGATGAGGACAGTAGCCAGAGGGGGGAGCCGAGGGTCACCAGCCAGGGGTCTGAGGTTCCAGGACAAGGACCGTAGCCAGAGGGGGGAGCCGAGGGTCACCAGCCGGGGGTCTGAGGTTCCAGGACGAGGACAGTAGCCAGAGGGGGGAGCCAAGGGTCACCAGCCAGGGGTCTGAGGTTCCAGGACAAGGACCGTAGCCAGAGGGGGGAGCCGAGGGTCACCAGCCAGGGGTCTGAGGTTCCTGCATGAGGACAGTAGCCCAGAGGGGGGAGCCGAGGTGCAGGCAGCAGGTGGAATTCAGGAGCCAGGCAGCTCTATGCACACAGGGAGAAATCTGGTGTCTTGTTACCCTCCTCCGTGTCACTCCTACCTTTTCATCTCCGGGATGACACCGTTTCTCCCTAAACCCTAATTTTCATCATCCCTTCCCGTCAGAGCAGGAGACCCCGACTGCTTCCCAACAGCGTGGCTCCCTCACTCCCGAGCTGGCCTGAGGCCACCTGGGGAGCTTGGTTGGTCCTGGCTTCTCACCTTAGCCTCCAACCCATCCCCACCCCCAGTTCCACACGCTGCGTCTTAGTCACATGGTGTCTTTGTGGAGAAAAGTGCTCTTCTGCACCGAACCTGTGTTTAATGGCTCTTAGCGGTTTCCCAGCAGGTGAAAGCAGGGGTCATGACTAAAATGACCCAACTCTGGAGCTCGCTTTTCAGGTTCTGTGTGGAGCGGGCACTGGGGGACCCTGCCCAGCTCCTCCTTACGGGCTGGTGGGCACACCCATCCCCCCCACTGCTGAGAAGAACGCTGCTGGTGTTATGGGTTGAATCGTGTTTTTCCTCCCCCCCCACCCCAAACGCCCCCGTTGCACGCCTAACCCCAGTACCTCGTATTGTGACTTTCTTGGAGACGGGTCCTTACAGAGGTGATCAAGTTAAAATGAAGTCATTAGGGTGGGCCCTAACCCCGTATGACTTGCTTCCTTATAGAAAGGAGACACAGACACGGAGAGGGAGGATGAGGCGAGGAGACGCAGGAGAAGGCGGCCGTGCGCAGGCCGCGGAGAAAAGCCTGGAACGGATCCTGCCTCACCACCCTCAGAAGGGACCAGCCCTGCAGACACATTGATTTGGCCTCCAGAACCGGAAGACAGTAAATGTCTGTTGTGGAAGCTTCTGGTCTGCGGCTCTTTGACGATAACCCCATGACACGACTGCGGGGGGTAACTCGCTCCTGTTCCTTCTCCTGAGCATCCCTGCCGTCCTGGCGGATGTCACCCCGCCTGGCCACCCCCCACGGCCAGTGATCGGTGGCCATGGAAAGACAAAAGCCCAGCCTTCTTGCCTCAGAAGAAACCAACTGTGGGGCACGGCTCATGCTTCCGGGCCTCCCATGGGATCGGGCTGAGGCTGGCCTCCAGTGGAGCCCACACCCTCGCTTAGCTGCCCCCATGCCCCACTTCGTCCCCGGATGCCTTCCTCCCTCGTCCCGAGAGCACTTCTTCAATCAACCCCCTGCACCAGCCTCCCCGTATCAGGCTCTGCTTCCAGGAGCCGGACTCTAGACGCTTAGCAGCTGAGTGAGAGTGTCTGGGTGGGTGGGGTCTTTCCAGCACTCACCCCAACGTCACATCATCCCCACCTCCGCGTCTCCAGCTTGACGTCCTTCCTCCCAGAAACCTCATGGCTTTGGCAGCCAGGACACTAGAAATCCAACAGAAATCCAACACCATCAGGCATGTGCCAGGGACACAGAGCACCCCCACCTCTCCGCTGAGCCACAAAGCAGAGCCCCAGGGACGCCAGCCCGTTTTACTCCCCACTGAATTGCCACATTGTTGCTATGGCTCCTTCCCCCTTTTTCCAGCTTCTCGATGCGTTTTAATGTGCAGCTGTGCCGGGGATGCCTGGGGATCATTAGAGAAGCTACTCAAGTCCTCGCGAGCAAGCCTCGCTAATGGACAGATGAAGGGGAAAAGAAAGAAAAAAGAAAAGAAAAGGTGAGGGGCGAATCTTACTGGTTTAAGATTCACTAGGGGAAGCATCCACCCGTTTTCCCACTAGATTCACGTGGCTAACAGGTTTATCTCCCAGTTTTCTCTTGCAGTGAGAAGAAAGTGTTCTCTCTCAGTTTGCAGGCGTTTGGGGGGAGAGGTGTGACTTTTGTGTTTTGTTTTCTTATTATTTTTTCTAACCTTTGATTGAGTGCCTCGCTCAAGTCCGGCCCCAAAAGCACATGGGAAGGGAGAGATTATATAAATCACTTTCCCTTTGATTGTGTTCCCGCAGATCCAGGCAAACCCACACTTACGACTTACAAATGGTTTCCATGTGTCCACAGAGTAGATGGTTTTCAGGGCGTACGCGTGCACTTGGAAGCCTGCTGCTCCCTGCTGAAAACCGCTGTTCACTCTCTACTGAAGCATCGCAAAGGCAAGTCCATCCAGAGTAAAAAGACTTCAGAAGCTCCGCTGTCCAGCCAGCCTTCCAAGGCAAAGCTTCTGGGGAGTTGTCTCCAGAGATCAAATGTTTCCCTTTCAGAAAACATTCTAGAATATTCAGCCAAAGTGCTATCTTGAATAGCCTGGGTTTTAAAATACAGCAGCAATACCAGGGGGAAGTCATTCTGTCTTTCTTCTGTTCAGGTTTCTTCCCAGGATTTCACATCTTCCTCTGGGTCGTATCAGAACTGACTCCCTTTTAGTCCTTCTTTTGGACTTCTTATTTTTATGGACACTGTTTTCATTGCTGGGCCCTAGTTTCGATCTAGTTTTCAGTCTGGCCTGTTATTGTAATTCTCCTCACATTTGTGAAAATACACTACGTGTCTAACCATCCTCAATTGAAGATGGAAAGCTGAGCGAGATGTAGAGTCCATGCTCAAGAATTTTACAGAATTAACAGAGGAGGTTAATCAACAACCCACTAAGTACAACGTGGGGCAGAATATGATGTCTATCATGAGATTTTGCAAAGTGATGGGGGGTGTTGAGAGTGACCTACAGGAGGCATTCAGGCCAGGCTTTAGGAATGGACATAATTTCAACAGTTAGGAATGGGAGGGACATGGTTGGGGAGTGCAAACATTTTCTGGTGGGGGGGAGGACAATCTGTGCAAAGGTCCAGAGGTAGGGGAACACAGGTCATGGCCACTGCACCGAAGCCAATCTAGTGTGAGCAAAGTATGGAAGGTGGCTACACGAGCAGTGAAGACAGCAAAAATAGGTCAGTGCCACATCATAAGGTCCCTTAAAGGCCTGGGGGAAGAATTTTGCCCTAATGTTAAGAAACTGGAAGCCATTAGGGGTGCCTGGATGGCTCAGTCAGTTGAGCAGCCAAGTCTTGAATTGGGCTCAGATCATTAAGGGGTCACATGGGCCACGGGGATGCGGCTATTAGCGGCCGATGCCCCCAGAAGCTCTCCTCCTCGCTCGCCATCAGAATCCCAACTGTGTTCAGCAGCTGGAAGGCCCTGTGTCTGTGAGGACCAGGCTCTCTCTCCAGTCCCAGGACGAATCTTGATTGGTCTAAGCCAGTCACTACCATTTTATACCCCCTGTAGGTAGCTGATTCAGGTTTGGAAGGGAGATGCAGTCATGGTCAAGTACGATGGGGGGGGGGGGGGGGGATCTGCTGCCAAACATCTGAGAAATTATTCCCTGCTCGCAAAATAGGACTGTCAACTGTGTGCTATGCCTGGAGTTGCAGCAGCCATCTTTGAACGGTGAGGGAAGCCAGCCTAGCAGGACAAGCCAGGCCACCAAGGACAGCAGAGGGGGCAGGGGGGGGGGGGAGGGGGGGAGTTGAGTCCCAGCTGATGTTGCTGTTAGCTTGTCTGTTGCTTGCAGCCAAACGTACCCCAATCCGTGTAACTCTCACTGGTCCACGTGGAAGAGTTTGGCTCCCCTTCCTCTGGTGCATCTCTGTTGCCTTCACTCAGACTAGGAGCAGAGTCCGGAGGGCCCTCTCTGTACATCAGCCCTCACGCCACAGCAGGTTTCATATCCCTGAAACAGCTTCGCCTTGGAAGAACCTGGGAAAACAAGTACAAAGTCCCGGGAGCCCAAGCGCACACGTTTCCTGCCGACTCCCTCCCAAGTTGGGCCTTCTGTTCTGGAGTGACTCACGTCGCTTTTCCCCTGGACTCTTTCCAATGTTTTCGGCGTCCTGGTGCTCGTGTTTCTAAACCCCAGTGCAGAATCCCAACTGTGGGCTCGTCAGCTTTCTCCAGACTATGCTCTTCGTGTTTGCCAGGCATCTTTTCTGACAGGAGTCACAATGCTTTTCTTCCCAGATCCAAGCTCCCTGCTGGACCTGAAATGGTAACAATCACAACAGTGCCTCACATAGCACTGCAGAGTTCACAATAGTTTGCAAAGCACTTCCACACATGCCACCTAATTGAATCCTTGCGATGAGGTAGGAGATAAGGAGGGCAGACAGAATTATTCCTACTTTACGGGGCGAGAAGCACATTTAGAGAGGATGACTGGTTGGGCCGGGGTCGAATGGCAGCTGGCACGGGTAGGATCGAGACCCAGGTAGACGGGGTGTCTCTCCACCAAATTCAACTCCACCAAGTTCAACTCTGTCCCAGTCTTCCCTTGGTGCTTGGCACTCTTGGGCTTGCCTGGACAGCCACGAGGATGAGGACTTTGTTCACGCTCCTGCTTAAAAGACACGGAAAGAGGTCCAATTGATGTCAGACACCAGTGATGGGATTCAAGCCACGTTTCACTGTTCATTTGTTACGTAAATGTAACGTGGTGCCAGGAATTTGATACAGTCTGCTCTTTGTTCTACTAGGAAGAGGGTCTTCGGTTTGTGTTTTCTTGAGCTCTATAGAGGGAAATGGAAAGCGGGGAGTGGACGATGTTCAGTGGCTGTGAGGCACGGGCTTGGCACAGAGAGCAGAGGGAAAGGAGGACTGGAGAGGAAAGTCACACGGAAAGGGGAGGGTCACTGTGGTGCAACCAGGACCTGTTCGGTGAGCTGAATAAAAAATGAAAGCACTAGCCATATTTACCAAACGCTTATTGTGCTTGAAGCGTATCAGTTAGTTATGGATGAGTGACAAAATGTCCCAAAGTTCTATGCCTTAAAACTACAACTGTTTATCATTTCCGAGTTAGTTGTGTGGTTCCAGTGATCTGGGCCAGGCTGTTCTCGGCTTGGCATGCTCATGAGTCTGTGATCAGTGGGCAGGGTGGCTGGGGACATGCTGCTCTGGGGTGGCCGTGGCTGGGACAGTCGTCAAACAGGCTAGCCTAGCCATGTCCTCGTGGCAAAGTAGCCCAGCATGAGAAAGGACAGAAGTACGTAAGGTCCCTGCCACACTGTCCCATCTGCCGTCTTTGAGACAATGCAAGTCTCAAGGTGACCTACACTCAGGGGTCGGGGAATAGATATCACATCTTGATAAACAGGGCAGCAGAGTCACTTGACGAAGGGCTTGGGAAGTGGGAGGGGTAAGGAATTGAGATCCATTCCACAAGTTGAATTGTGAGGGCTGAGAGAAAACCATGTGTAAGATCATCCTAATCCCACCATATGGAAAATAGTTACAGGTTGGTCTGGTGACCTGTAAATGCTTGCTGAGTAGGACCACTGGAAAGACATCATTTGAGACCTTGTTGATGATTCCGAGGTCAAGAGGATATTTTTGCGTGAGAGAGGATAGCCGTCCACACACCTAAAAAATAAAAGAGCAGATCAAGAACAATGGCTTTGGCCAAGGTCAGGGCTACTAGCACCTGGAACAAGGCCGCTCAGGAGGTTTGGAACATTCACCATATCCAGTAGCTTATGCTCAACATATGAAGAGGTCTTGGCACACATCGTTGTGTGTGACCCCACAACACCTCAAGGTGAGGAACATTCTAAGATTTCTCTCCGAGTTTGATTCAGGAAACTTTTGAGCGCTCTGATGGAGAAAGCAGCTGTCGGGTACACGTGAGATGTGTCGTATAAGAACACTCCTCCCACCGAAGCAAAGGGAAAAGGAGTACGTCTTATACTTTGCATCCCACCAAAGAACATCCTTCTTTCCAACCAAGCCCCTCAGAGCTCTAGAATACTTCAAGGCTTGACATTCTTCTGTTCAAAACCGAAACGAGCCATTAGAAACAGATAATATCTGGAATATGTTATTCCCAACATATTTTTGTGATTACCTAAGTACCAATAGTCAACATTTTTACGGAATGCTGAAGAGCAGCCTCGCTCTGACATCTGCTAACAGTAAGCAAGTGGAACAAAAGTGGACGTCTCTCAATGATTCCAATCATGTCGCTGCCTTGTCCACGGTGAACATTTTTATGATTCAGTAGAAAGTGCTGCCTTTAGAACGACGACTTACCGGGAGGAAGATGGGGAATCGGCCTGAAGCCCCTGCTACAAATCAAAAATTTATGAAATTCATAAACTTGTAAAATGTTAGCACATTCCCTTTTACTAGTAGGCAGTAAAGCGACAGCGATGCTCAGACAGACAAGTGGTTCCAGTTAAGAAAAGGAACAGGGGCGCCTGGGTGGCTCAGTCGGTTAAGCGTCCAACTTTGGCTCAGGTCATAATTACGTGGGTTCGAGTCCCACGTCGGGCCCTGTGCCGACAGCTGAGTCTGGAACCTGCTTCAGATTCTGTGTCTCCCTCTCTCTCTGCTCCTCCCCCACTCTATCTCTCTCTCTCAAAAGTAGATAAACATTTTAAAAATTCAAAAAAAAAGAAAGAAACTGGAGCCAACCCACACCAAGACCCTCACGTTGGCCTGGGAAGGAAGGATTCTGCTGGTTATGCTTGACACACAAAATGGTTTGAAGAGAGGCGTACCTGGTGGCTCAGTCGGTTAAGCACCCGATCTCGGCTCAGATCATCATCTCACAGTTCATGAGTTCAAGCCCTGCATCAGACTCTGCAAGGAAACCGCCTGAAATTCTCTCTCTCCCTCTCTCTGCCCGCCCCCCCCCAGCTCCCCCATGCACACATGCTCTCTCTCTCCCTCTCTCAGAATAAAAAACAAAAACAAAAAAAGAATATTTAAAAAAATGCGTTGAAGCGAGTCGCTTTAGGGATCTCAGAACCCTGCAAATAAACAGAAAGATTGCTTCTGGCCTCCAGAGAAGACAGAAGTGTGGCTGAGAGTCTGGAAACTTGGCTCCCACACCTGCCTCTGCTACTTGCTGACTGTTAGATTTGGGGCCAGTTGCTTCGTGTCTTGAGACCTCAGTTTCCCCCAACACTTAAGTGGGATTATAAAGGACCTACCCCTGTGGATCCCTGTGAGGTTTAGCTACAGCGGGAGTGATGTGTAAGGATTGTAGAGCAAAGAGGCAAACCGTAACAAGGGCATGTAAGGACTGGAACAACACAGCCTCGGGGCACGACGAGGAGGCCGGGGCTCCTGCCCACATCTCTAACTCTGGGTGATGACTCAGGCCTGAGAGCCTGAACAGTAGCTGCAGTGGCCAGACAACAACCAAGCGCTGGACAAAGGCGCAGGGACCTGAGGTCAGTCTTCATTTTCATTGATGAGGAAGGAGAAGCCCAGCTGGAAGGTTCCAGAGAAGCCCCGAGGCTCTGACATACAGCCGGGCCTCAACTCCCACCATTGCCAGGCAAATAGGCAGCACTAACACTCCCTCCTCCTTCATCCTCCACCTGCCTCCCCATTGGGCACCGTTTCCTCCTTAAAAGTTCCTGAATGTTAAGTTTAACAGACAGGAAGGAGCAGTGGGCAAGAAAAGGGAGACTGACGTGATCAGAGTCGCCCCCGTCCTCATATTCTTCCAGATGGCCATTCCTCACTCCCACAAAGCCGTGCACGGCCCTGAGGAGCTCTTTGACATGGCTCGTGAACGCCCAGCCCTATCCAAGGGGGGCTGCTGTATGCACTCGCCTTCAGGAGCTTCGGGGCACATGTACACGCACACACACACGCTCACACACTCCTCACACGTACACACAGACACCTGCATGAATGCACACACGTGCACACACACAGGTTCAACCACACAGGCACACACATAGGGGCACACACAGCTTCTCACATACAGATACAGGTTTGCACATACACACACACGCACACACACACGGGCACAGCGACAGCTTCCAGCTGAGTGACAGCAGCAGTGATGGCAATCATAATGCCCAGCTTGCTCACCTGCTTGTAAACCCCCAGACCAGGTTCCCAAACAGTGACTTGTTTTTGTTCATATATTTTTTGAAAATATAACTCATGTATAATTAGTATCATTTTGATGAAAATATTTCTGAAGAAAACAAAATATTCCAATCTAAGCCTACAGCAATCTGTATAACAACTTAGCAAATATTTTATTTATTTTTTGTTTCAAGTTTCTATGTAAATTCTAGTTAGTCAACACGTAGTGTAATATTAGCTTCAGGCATAGAATTTAGTGATTCATCACTTGCATACAACACCCAGTGCTTATCAATCACAAGGACCCTCCTTAATGCCCATCCCCCATCTAGCCCATTGCCCCGCCCACCTCCCCTCCAGCAACCTTCGGTTTGTTCTCTATAGTTAAGAGTTTGTTTTATGGTTTGCCTCTCTCTTTTTTCCCCTGTGTTCATCTGCTTTGTTTCTTAAATTCCACATATGAGTGAAATCATTCGGTATTTGTCTTTCTCTGACTTATTTTGCTTCGTTTAATACACTCCAGGTCCATCCACATCTTTGCAAAATGGCGAGATTACATTCTTTTCATGACTAATATTCCATTGTATATCCATAACACATTTTCTTTATCCATTTATCAGTCGATGGATATTTGGGCTCTTTCCATAATACAGCTCTTGACAATGCTGCTATAAACCTCAGGGTGCAGGTACCCCTTCAAATCAGTAGTTTTGTATCCTTTGGGTAAATACCTAGTAGTTCAATTGCTGGGTCATAAGGTAGTTCTATTTTCAAATTTTGAGGAACCTCCATACTGTTTTCCAGAGTGGCTGCACCAGTTTGCATTCCCACCAACAGTGTAAGAGGGTTCCTGTTTCTCTGCATCCTCACCAGCACCTGTTGTTTCCTGAGTTATGAATTTTAGCCATTCTGACAGGTGTGAGGTGATAGCTTATTGTGGTTTTGATTTGTATTTCCCTGATGATGAGTGATGTTGAGCATCTTTTCATGTGCCTGATAGCCATCTGGATGTCTTCATTGGAAAAATGTCTGTTCATGCCTTCTGCCCATTTCTTAATTGGATTGTTTGTTTTTTGGGTGTTGAGTTTGGTAAGTTATTTATAGATTTTTGGATACTAACCCTTTATCTTATATATCATTTGCAAATACCATCTCCCATCCCATTGGTTGCCTTTTAGTTTTGTTGGTTGTTTCCTTCACTGTGCAGACGCTTTTTATCTTGATGAGGTCCCAACCATTCATGTGTGCTTTTGTTTCCCTTGCCTCCGGAGATGTGTCTAGTAAGAAGTTGCTACGGCCAAGGTCAAAGAGGTTGCTGCCTCTGACTTCCTCTAGGATTTGATGGTTTCCTGTCTCACATTTAACTCTTTCGTCCATTTTGAATTTATTTTTATGTATGGCATAAAAAGTGGTCCGGTTTCATTCTTTTGCATGTAGCTATCCAGTTTTCTCAACACCATTTGTTGAAGAGACTATCTTTTTTCCATTGGATATTTTTTCCTGCTTTGTCAAAGATGAGTTGGCCATATAGTTATGGGTCAATTTCTGGGTTTTCTATTGTGTTCCATTGATCTCTGTGTTCGTTTTTGTGCCAGTACCATACTGTCTTGATGACTAAAGCTTTGTAATGTAGCTTTAAGTCCAGAATTGTGATACCTCCTGCTTTGCTTTTCTTTTTCAAGATTGCTTTGGCTATTTGGGGTCTTTTGTGTTTCCATACAAATCTTAAGATTGTTTATTCTAGCTCTGTGAAGAATTCTGGTGTTATTTTGATGGGGATTGCATTAAATGTGTAGAGTCCTTTGGATAATATAGACATTTAAAACTTTTTTGTTCTTCCAACCCATGAGCATGGAATTTTTTTCCATTTCTTTGCGTCCTCTTCTGTTTCTCTCACAAGTGTTCTATAGTTTTCAGAGTAGAAATCTTTTACCTCTTTGCTTAGATTTATGTCTAGATATCTTATGGTTTGGGGTGCAATTGTAAATGGGATCGATTCTGATTTTCTGCTGCTTCATTATTGGTGTATAAAAATGCAACCGATTTCTGTACATTGATTTTGTATCCTGTGACTGTACTGAATTTGTGTGTTAGCTGATGCTCCATTAGCATGACACGTGATTCCCCATCACCTTACTTTCAACGTGCAGGTGTCTCGAGGTCTAAAATGAGACTCATGTAGTCCCAACAGTGACTTTCCGTCCAATACTTATAACGTGTCCTCCACGGTTTGTCACCAAGATTTGACACCATAGGCGCTGGAGGACCATCAGTATTTAACATGGGTTCCCAAGGTGGGAGAGGGGCAGGGAGAAGGCCCTGGCTTGTAGGATTTGTTGATTTCTGTGGTGTAGAAACTTTCTCAAGGTCAGTTTCAAGCTACCAGCATGACATCACTGAAAGTCAGGTTGGGAGAGACACCAGCAAAGACAGCTCCAGGAGCTCCGGCAATGGTTCAGGGGCCAGAGAGGCACCAGTGTGAAGCACAGGAGCAGATGTCTTCCCGGTCAGAGACCATGATGCCAAACCCTAGGAAGAAACAAAACCAAATCACCTTCCCAGCTACAGGCCAAAGTTTATTTATTCAGTTGACAATATTTACTCAAGCAAACTAAAACTATAGAAGAATATTAGGGAAGAGAAAACCTTCCTTTTGACTTTTGGCGAAACCTATAGTTAACAAATTCAGAACGTTTTTCTCTCCAGAAATCGGCAGAATAAGTATTACTGGGCAATCTCTGGCAGTCACCATTTCTTATGGAATTTTTTTTTTATCTTTTTGAGTCTGGTTTAAAGTAACTTCAAACAGCTTTATAGCACACAAAGTCAGAAAAGAAGAAGAACTTGCTGGAAACACACCCAAATCTAAGCAAGGCCAGTGTGGAAGGATCCTCTGACTAATGTGTGTAGTTTTGCACAAGGGACTAAGGGGCATCGGAAGCTTTGGGAATGATTACCTGGGGTGAACACACACACCTGCCCCCTTTCCCAAGAAACCACCAGGTCCTACTGCGAGGACAGCCCTGGGCCATTATTCTGCAAAATCCTCATCAAACAATTTCTTTTCATTCCTGCTTTAGCTCGGTTGTTTCCTGCTCACATTTTTATTAGGTTTTCTGAATGTAAACCTGAGATGACTCCCAGTGCAAACAGAGAAGCTTCTGTTACAGTCCATTTGAAAAACTGCCCACTGGAATACAGAAAGAGAAAACACATTTTCGTATTTACCCAAAAGCAATGGAGCCTCAAACAATAAGTTAAGATTATAATATTCTTGAGGGAGGTGAATTCTCTATTCCAATATAAACTCTACAATTGGTTATCTCTATACCATTAAGGAAGTGTCCCAGCCGAATGAGCTAAATACACTCTGGATGGCCGAGATCATTTACAGAATAGCAATCAGAACAAAGGCAAAAGAGAGATAAAAATAGAACACCTCTCGCTGACAGCAACCCCCAAGCAGAAAGCTATAAACCTATTAGGAGTGTGGGTTTAACTTCTCATCCTTCAGGAGTTTATTAATGAAGCCATGTGGCTATGAGAGCTTGGATTTATGAGGCACAGGCTTCAAGACTCATACTTAGACACTGAAACTCAGAAAGGTGAACTTTCAGCGACGTTATCACTGCAGGTATGTGCAGAAGTGAGGATCAAACCCTGGTCCTTCTGTCTTCAAGGTCAATTCTCATTCCAGCAGATCAGAAGGGAGTGGGGAGGCCACAGCACGAAAGCATTCTTTCCATAGCATGCCTTTGAAAACTAAAATTCCCCTTGTGAATTTGTGAGATATGAGCGTTCTATTTCGTGCCACCTCTAGAAACTTGTGTGTTGAGTGAACTGAAGTACATCTGCTTTTTGGGGCAACTGGGAGTTGAAGAGGGGTAAAGGAAGATGTAGCCTAATGTTCACCAGAAGGCTAAGGCATGAGGGTCCTGGAGTTGATTCTTTCTTCCAACATTTTGGAGCTGTGCAATCCTGGGCAAGTTACTTAACTTATATGAATCTTAGTTGTCCTCATCTAAGAAATGGGGATGATAATAATAAGTATCATCATATGTAACAGGCATCACCCTGTTGAGAGTGTTCAGTGAGATAAACCAGGCACGTGGTAAAGAGTCAGAGGTTATCAGCTATCATTTCTGTTCTCCATTGGCCCGAAAATGTGCTTCCCCACTTCCCCACATTTTAACATTTCTTCAGTGAAACTGACAGTCTGCAGCATCCTAGCATTGTGTCAAATTTTAATGGCACATCTTACAATCAATGGAGTCTCGCTTTCATGAAATACGGCGTTATAATTATCAGTACTATTATCGCCAGAGATTTGACCATAAAATAATAATGAGACTGCTTCCACGAGCTGTGGACAATAAGCAGCCTTATTATTTTATAATAGCATGGCAGATTTCCCAGCTAGAAGACTCTCCTGGGGGCCACTGTGCAATGGCTAAGATGGATGAATGTTGCCTTCTGGCAGTAACAGACTTTCAATAGATCTGTCTGACTTTAAGCAAGTGCAAGATACGAAAATCCACATTTCTATTGAAAAACTAATTAGAAGGTAATACTGTAAAATAGAATAATGCTAAAAGTACCCATTTAGGCACATTTCTCAACCTTTATTCTCCACCCCCCGTCATGAGCCGTTTAAGACATTTTTGTTCAAATCCCTTCCCCTGATGAAATTTTAATGTTAAAGACACACTATCTATCTATGTATTGGATGCATATCTGTGCTTGACACATAAAAACCTGTATGAACAATGTACAAAGGAGTATGACTTTTATGCTCTCTTGAGGATTCCCCTTTGAGAATGCATGGTTTAGAGACAGATGCTAAAGGTCATTTGAGATACTATTTGACGGGAAACTTTTATTTGCACGTAGATTTTCCATGATGTGGCAACTGCAGAAAGGAAGAAACACAAGTAGCCTGTTTGATAAAATGTCCACAGTGGGGTCCCTGCTCCACGTTCATTACAGGCCAGTGTCTCTCTGTTTTTTAGGCCATGGTACCCAAGCAACATACCAGGAAGGTGGGCGCAAGTATGAGCCAGATTTGACTTTATAATTGAAGAAAACTTGCCTCAAAGTTCAGTAGACTTCTTTTAGTGTGCACGAGGGTCTATCTACCCCATGACAAATAGGCATGAATGACCTATTTGGTAGTTCATTCAAATAACCGTGATTGGAATTACTTCTACAATAGATCTCGATATATATTTTTTTCTTATCTCATACTGTTATTTCTCTAGTAGCTGAAATCAGCATGCAGGTCAACAAGTTTCCTGAATATTCTCTGCAGGTTAGCCCCAAGGGCAGGGTTCTCTGCCTCCCTAATCTTACTGGCCCTGGGCATGAAGTTTCCTGGACCCCAGAGGAAGGACACCTGAAGCAGCAGAAAACAACTGCTTCCTGTTCCCCGCTTCTCACTTCCGGTTCCCTGCTTCTCACTTCCTGCTTCCTGCTTTGGCCAAAGTCCAAAGCATCAGGAATGAAGGACTCCTGGCACCTCTGCCTCAGAGTAGATGGCAGAGGCTTGGACAGAAGATGGACAGAAGGTTCACAGGAAATGAGCTCTGCAGAGCTGGAAACCTTTGCCTGGAAGGAGGAAAGAACAGGGGCTAAAGGAAGGTTAACGAGGGGAGGCCCAGCTTCAGTGATGGCAATGAAGAGAGGGAGCCAGTGTGGGAAAGGCAGGAAGGAGGCAGCCGGCTCACAGAGCAAACTCCAAGGAAACAGTGGGCTCCAGTCATGGGCAGCAGGAGAGGGAGCCCAGCTGCCCCTACCCCCATGTGTGTGGGGACATGTGTACAGAAGCCTGGAAGCAGCAGTGATGGCCCAAAAGTTAGCCTCATCCCCTATCCAGGGGCCACATGAGAGCAGGCTGCGAGGTTCCTTTGAGGACTACTCCAACCCAGGGCAAGATTTCAGAGGCACCTGGGGCTGGGCTCAGAGCAGCACCCACACCATCACCTCGATGCTCAGGAGATAGGCAGTTCGGTCTGCTAGTACCTGTTTAAAGAGGCCAGGGCCTTCCACTCCAATGAGATTGTTCGCCTGAAATGTGGAAGGAAGGAAGGAAAAAAGGAAGGAAAGAAGGAAGGGAGGTGGGCAGAGAGGGAGAGAGGGAGGGAGGGGGGAAGGAGGGAAGGAAGGAAGGAAGGAGCCTACAAGGCTGTCCACCTCAGTAAGGGCTCCATGCAAGGGGTTGGGATATTCAGTCCTTTCCTGCTGAGCCTCAGGAAAACAGGGACCTGGTAAGAGCCGTCTCTCCTCCCAGGGTCTGAGGGCCTCTTGCACCTTGGAACGACAGTGCTTGTTCTCTAATATAAATATATTTTAAGTTTATGTATTTATTTTGAGGGGGGAAGGGCAGAAAATGAGGGAGAGAGAGAATCCCAAACAGGTTCAGTGCTGTTGGCACAGAGCCCAATGCTGGGGCTGGATCTCAGGAAACATGAGATCATGACCTGAGTGGAAACCAAGAGTCAGATGCTTCACCGACTGAGCCACCCAAGTGCTCCTGTTCTTATAAGAATCCCATTCCTTGCTGCCTCCAAGCCTCACTCACAGATCTTCTTTCCCCATGCAGGGGCCCGTAGGAGCCCCTGACTCAGTGGGCCAGCTTGGGGTCCCCAAGCATGAGGAATGGAGAGGCTCCAGAAAAATGCACCGTCTTCATTTCTGGATAGAGTCCCAGGCCCGGCACCCTGGTCCCAAGTTTTCATCTGATGGTAAGCCAGGGATGGCCACTCTCTTCTTATTTGGATAAGTGCAGGAGATGGGGGGCAGAGCAACAGGAAAGATATCCCCTTCCTCGACTCCACAAACTCTCCAGGTGCTGCTTTGCCTCCGTGGATGCTTATGTAAGGGAGGTGCTAGCAAGCAGGTCATTTCATACCCCGTGCCCACAGTCATTCGGGACTCGACAAGAACACTGGCGAGACCCACTTGTAATTGTCTGGTGGTTGAGTGCTTATTTAATCATTTTAATTCCACAATTGGGATAAATTCAAAATTTACTTTGCATGACCCTTACCTGGCAAATGAAGGGAGGTGACACAGGTGACCGGGTGCTGACATAAGGTGGGTCAATAGAATGTAACTTGGCTAATGGCGTGTAAATTAGAAACTGGAGAGTTTAGCATTGGAAGAATCTAGAAGGAGGAGGCTTATGCACATACACACACACACATGCACACACAGGTGCACACACACACGCACACATACACACCTTATTGTCCTGTTTATTTCCAACACTGCTGTTCGCACAACCTGAATGCACTTAATTGGTTTACTTCGTTGTCACCAGTTGACCCACTGTTAGAATGTCCCTGAGAGCAGGAACCTTGTCTGTCTTGTTCAACCCGGGATCCCTGGGATCTAGAACAATGCCTGGAACCAGAGCCCATCACTGTTGGTGAGGAAGAGAGGGAGGGCTAAGCAGCCAGGCACCTGTCCCATAGTAAGTGCTAAGACCAGGCAGGCTGCAAGACCACGCTCAGGGTGATGATGTCAATCTCTTCAATAGTTCAGAAGGCCAAGTACAAAACCACAGGTCTGGGACAGTAACCATCTCTCGAAAGTTACCTAAAGGGCAACTACGTTAGCTAAAGTAAGACAGTAAGATGGAGAAGAGGAAAGTCCTTCCTGGTTTCAGATACACAGGAGATTTGCAGTCACCCGGGAGAGGGAAGAAACCAAACACGCCATCGGCAAAGCCACGCTGCTGGCTTGCTCACCCTGAGAGCCCTGCTCACGGGGAGTTTGGTGTTGGCACAGCCCGGTGAGCTGGAAACCTGGGCAACGACCCCCACAGTAGGGCCTTCGCTCTGTCTGGAACACTAGGCCTGACGTGCCTCAGTTTATAACTTTGCCCTGGTCTACACAGTGGGCGCATGCATGGAGTTCTGGCTTGCAATGTGTGCTTAGCCTATATTCTGATGCACTTACACAGAAAGGACGGAAACCAGGTGTGCCCTGGACTGATGGGACACCGTGCACGTGCAGCTGGGAGATTTTTGTTTCCTCTGAGCATAACAAGCCAGCACAGTTGGAGCAGGACTGTGTCCAAGCCCAGCTCCAGACTGCACGGGGGACAACACCGTAAAGTGCTCATCAGCAAACTGGAGAGGTCCGGGAAGACGGAACCACTGTGGTCAGAGGACCCATGGTGTGTACCCTGGAAAAGTGAAGGCTTGAAAGGGCCGAGAAACTTACAAGGGTCTGACAATGAGGAGGAGCGCAGCCGCCCTGCCATCCAAGCAGAACAAAGAATTTAGGCCAAGGAAATAGGAAAGCAAATACTGGCTAAGGGGAAGAGGATTTCTGCACCAGTTAGAGCTTTGGACAACTGAATATACAGCAGAAAGAAAGCATGGCGTCCGCATCATCCCTGCGCTGCCATCTGCTAGTGGCGAGGCCTTGGGCAAGTTAGCTAATTTCTGTGAACCTCAGCTATTATCTCCAAATTGGGAAACATAGCAGTTTCGTCAACGTTGGCAGTGAAGGTTAAAATTAAATGGTGCATGTTGGTGGGAGTGCAAACTGGTGCAGCCGCTCTGGAAAACAGTGTGGAGGTTCCTCAAAAAATTAAAAATAGATCTGCCTTATGACCCAGCGACAGCACTGCTGGGAATTTACCCAAAGGATACAGGAGTGCTGACACAGAGGGGCACGTGCACCCCAATATTTATAGCAGCGGCTTCAACCATGGCCAAATTATGGAAAGAGCCCAAATGTCCATCAACTGATGAAGATGTGGTTTATATATACCATGGAATACTACTTGGCAATGAGAAAGAATGAAATCATGCCATTCGCAGCAACGTAGATGGAACTGGAGGGTATTATGCTGAGTGAAATAAGTCAGAGAAGGACAGATATCGTATGTTTTCACTCATATGTGGAATTTGAGAAACTTAACAGAAGACCATGGGGGAGGGGAAGGGGAAAATAGTTACAAACAGAGAGGGAAGGAGGCAAACCGTAAGAGACTCTTAAACACAGAGAACAAACTGACGGTGGATGGTGGGGGTGGGGGAGAGGGGTAAGTGGGTGATGGGCATTGAGGGGGGCACTTGTTGGGATGAGCACTGGGTGTCGTATGTAAGCGATGAACCACGGGAATCTACCCCCAAAGCCAAGAGCACACTTTACGCACTGTATGTTAGCCAATTTGACAATACATTATATTTGAAAAAATAATAAAAATAAGTAAAGTAAAATTAAATTAAATTAAGAAGCGCATGTAAGACACTTAGCACAGAGAGTAAGCACCCAAAAACAGTAGCTCTGATCATCTCAACATTATGGAATACTCATGACATAGTCCTCTATTATGTAAAGGGGTGTTAATAGGGGCCCAATTGTCCCCCCCCCAAAAAAAGATGTATTGGAGCCCTAAGCCCCAGTATCTCAGCCTAGGGCTTTATTTGGAGACAGGGTCTTTACGGAAGTAATCCAATTAACATGAGGTGATTAGAGTGGAAGCCAATCCAATATAGCTGTTGTCTTTGCAAATAGGGAAATGTGAACATTCACACACGTAAACAGAAGATGACACACAGAGACGCAGGGAGAAGAGGGCTTTCCGCAGGGCGAGGACAGGGGCCTGGAGCAGACGCTCCCTCCCAACCGCAGAAGGGACCCACGCGCTGACGCCTTGACCTTGGACTTCCAGCCTCCAGAACTGGGAGACAATAAATTTGTGTGGTTTAATCCCCCTGATCTGTGGTTGTTTGTTAAGGCGGCCCTAGCAAACTGAAACAGGTTCCCCACTCACCAAACACGCGGCAGCCTCCCGTGGGGGCTGGGGGCAGATGTGACCAGATTGCCACCATATAAATACAGGCTCCTGGGCTGACCGGAGACTTTGATTCAATTAGGTCAGGACAGGACCCAGATACGCATTTTGAAAACACAGCCACAAGGTCCAGCACGTGGAGGCTTTGTTTAGGGCCGGACAAGCTTCGAAGTAATTCTTCAGCTCTGTTAGCCCTCCACCTTGTTGTGCAAAGTGTGTGCACAACACGTGTGTGTCTGTGTGGGTCCAGGCGTCCGTGCCTGTGTCGTTCTAAGCATATGCCAGATTCAGAAAGGATCCCCACGTCAAGATTCCACGAATGTACATGAGAAGAGAAAGGTGAAGAAAACAAAATGAACCGATTTGTCTCCGCCCAAATTGGCTTCCATCCAGGCCCAAGCAGCCGCGGCAGCGGTCCTGCCTCCGTTGCCCACACGGCTCCAGCCACAGCCTCCCAGCGCCCCCTGATGCCCCCGCCACCCAGGCAGCCACCAGGGGCCCCCGCGGACCAGGTCTGTGAGTAAAGACAGGGGAAGACCCACCGGAGGGTCCTGCCCGCCCCCGAGCAGTGTGCCAGCCTATGCGAGGGCCAGGACATGTAGCCTCCGTGAGTGTTTGCCAACAGGTGGGGTATGTGAACTCGTGGAAAATAACAGTGCACTTGGAAAGGTCACTACTTTACCTGTGTAATAGTGTCTAATTTCATTCAACTTAAACAAAGCAGATTGAGTAAGTTATATCAGCCCAAAAGCTATATCGTTCCCTAATTCAGCTCCGGTCTTTTTTCCCTGGGTAATAGTTACCCACAGTTGCATGACAAATCACCTCCAAAATGTAGTGGCTTAAAACAACACACATTAATTATCTCGCCGTCTCTGCGGGTAGGAATCCAGGGTGGCTTAGCGGGGTGCCTCTGGCTCAGAGCCTCTCGGGAGGAGGCAGTCAAGCTGTTGGACAGAACTGGGGTCTCATCAGGGGCGGGTGCCAAGAATCAGCTTCCAGTTCACTCACATGGTTATTGTCAGGGCCCCATCTCCTACCACGCGGGTATCATCCTCACAGGACCGCTTCCCAGGCTGGCTCTGCCGAAGGTAAGCAAACGAGGCGAGCAAGAGAGAACAAGAGATAGAAACCAGTCTTTTTATAACCTAGTCTCAGAAGCGACATTCGTCACTGTTGCCATATTCTGTCCAGTGGAAGCGAGCCATTAGGCCCAGCCCACACCGGAGGGAAGCGTCTTATACAAAGATATTATCGCAAGGAGGAGGGGACTGGGGGGACGTTATCTGTGAGGCTGCCTGTCATATTCTGAGTCAAAGAAGAGTTTCAACGTGGCCCCTCGGACAAGGTCTTCCTACGTTCCACCATAAACTGTTCCTCACGGCACATGTCACCATGTCACAGATCGGAAAGATGGCACTCTCTGGAAGGGTCTACCTGTGTCACGTTTCCTAAGAAATAAAGGCTTAAACATAAACCCCGAAGTGATCCGTTATCAGAATATTTACCGAGGGCAAATCCCTTTGCTTCTACTTTTTGTTGATCCTGTAGTCTATAGGGGTGAGCAAACAGGCTACCAAGGACCAGACAGTAAGTATTTTTGGCTTAGGAGGCCACGTGACCTCTGTCACAACTACTCAACCTTGCCATGGTAACACGAAAGTAGCATGGAGCAACATGTACGCAAAGGGGCATGGCTGTGTTCCAATAAAACTTTATTTACACAGCAGACCTCAGGCAAAATTTTATTCACAGGTCGTAGTTTGCCAAGTGTCACAGAAAATAGCCCGTATTCTATTTGAGAATAAAACAGAAGTTAGCAGTAAAAGTAGAGCTAGCAGGTTACTGTTTCTGACAAAGGCATTCAGGTGACACATGTATTAAATGCTTCATCGTAAACACAGGCAAATCATATCGAATCCATATTGACCACCATCATCCAAAATAGAGAACATGTGACCTTGAACTGTCCTGTAGCCTAGAATCATGTTAGAAGTTGTGTGACTGTCGAGGCATTGGGGTGAGTGTGGAAGGCCTGGAATTGCCTGAAAGGTTCCCCTCGCCATCCTAATGATGAATTTCTACCTAGTCACCTAGAAGAGAACTTCCATTCATTTATTTTACTTAATGACACAACAAAAGAACATTGGGCCAACCATGACAATCCCATCTGTTGAGGGGATACCGGTAATGTAAATGGGAGGAAAGGCTCATAAAAATAATTTCTAAACCTATAGCGAAGATACAAGAAGAGGCTTGCTTGTGATGATTTTTCAATTCTGAGCTTCTAGAAACCAGAGCCAGACCAGTCATGGGTACAAGGGAATTTGCCCACTCCTGCTCCAGAGGATAAAGGACTGCCACCACCCCTAGCTTGCAGGGTATAAGCGATGCCTGAAAGGGTAAGGGGAGCACAAGACAGCCTCTCCCCACCCCACATTTCTTCCTGAAGGATCTTACCGGCAAAGGCACGGAGAACCGGGGATGACATGACACTTGAATTTTATCTTTTAAAATGTGTCTCAGGGAACTCTATGAAGTCTTTGTTTAGAAACAACCCAGCATGTTAACACTGCAAAGCTTCAGAAACTGGGAAGTTGTTCATCATTTCAGTTTGTTTTAGAGGAGAATATCAGACGCTTATGTCTGTCGCTCACTATGCACAGTTTCAGCCTCCGACAGACTAGAATGTAAGCTCTAAGAAGGCTGAGACCTTATCTTCACTTTCTAGAAAAGGGCCTGGCATAGGGTACGTCCTCAAAAATATTTGTTGAATGAAACAAAGTCTATGAAATCAATAAACTCCTTCCGAGTCTTGAGATTCCTAGATTTATCCTCAGGGCCTGGTAGCCAACTGTGCCTCCCTCCCCCTGCCATTAAACCCCTGGGATCATAGGAAGAGGACAAGGACCCCAGGAGAGAGCTCAGGCCAGCACATGTCTCCCAGGACCCCCTCATGAGTAGAAAAGGACAGGGCTCCTTTCTGTCTCTCAGCTACCATAGCAGCACCAGCCTTCTGCCTGGAATCTCAAGGAACATTCAGTTCTCCAATCAGCTCAGTGAAAGTTGGGGAAGCTGGAAATGAATCCCAGGGAACCTGGGATAAAAGCAGAGGGCAGTTGATGGAAAGAGCCTGCAGTAAACGGTGTGTCTAATGGGATAGGACAGACTTCAGTATCAGAAAAAAAATAGCAAGGTAGAATTGCCAGGGGCGGGGGGCGGCGGGTGCAGGGGAGCAGGGAGAGGGTGGACAGCAAGGCTTCAAATTGTGTAATGAATCCATTAGGGGCACTGCTTTTTATTTATGTGCAATTTGTAAGGGTGCAAAGGACGAAAAACTAGACCCCTCTCTGCTATCTGTGGGCGTGAAGTCACATCACCTTTTCCACGGACCCTGCAAGGGATCCCTTCAGCGTAACTTTTCTTTACCCAAACACTCCGTGGTTCTTTGTTAGGAAGATGAATGGTCATGTTGTAAGTCTCAAGCGAGCTACGGAAGCTTGCATATTTTCTTTTATCTTTTCCATGGCCAAAGGCAGTTTATTAATTTATGTCAGTAAAAAGCTCTGAATGGTGCCCCAGAGGGTCCCTCCAAGCCTGAAGGATGGGCTTGAGATTTGTTCTTATCTAGATCAATCGCAATTGTATTTCCCAAGCTCGGACTTTCCCCTAAAAATTGAGCAAAAGCTGAGCTGGCTTTTCCGCAAACATGGTGAGAAGGAGGATGCCCACTGAAATCATTATTTACAGCCTTCTCTAGCCTGCAAAGTCACACACAGATACTTCCACCCGAGTGGAATAATTAATCGGTTTTGTTAAATCACTTCACCGGGAAGAAAGATGGCTTAAAAGGAAACCCAGGTAACCTCAGCAGGGAAAATAGGCTTTAAATTTGTTAGGGCAATTATTTGCCAACTCTAACCTCAGAATAGTGAGAGAGAATAAAACTCTCTTCCTCTCATTAGCAAAGGAGAGAGAGAGAGAGAGAGAGAAAGTGAACAAGTGCCCAAAGGTATCTTCCAGAATCTTCCAGAATCATAGCCATGTGTATGTATGCTTGTTGATACAGGCTTATCAGTTGAAAGTTATGACACAAATAACTTAGCCCCTGTTCACACTGATTCCTCATAAATAGCTGAACTTACCAGTACATTAACTTAAATCTATAAAATAACCTCACCTATGATAACCTATACTGATAGCATGTGCCCTTGAAATTATGTGGAGAGAAAATGACGCTTCCCTTCCATGGTCTTCCTTCCAAAAATCCATAACCCCTGTATAACAGGGAATGAGGGAAACATCAGACTAACATAAACTGAGGGACAGTGCACAAAATAAGACAGTTAAAAAGAATCCTTATCTATTTTTTTTCTGGAAGCCAGATGTTATTAAATGTTATCATCCTAATGCTGATAGGATTACTAAGAAGTGGGGACATGTGTCACCAAGAAGTGTCCAAATTATCCTTTGGGCATTGCTCTTTTATTTAGGTTTTCTAAAGTATATTAATTTTATTTTTTAATGTGTTTATAAAAAGCGCTCTTAATGAAAGGCGTCCAAATATCTCCTATGTAGTAGTCAAAACATCTGTGCTTCTTAAGAGAAGGCACAACCCGCAGCTTTGGAGGGGAAAGAAATGGCCAATAGCCTCCTCTTTGAGATCTTCTGCCGTTTCTTATTTAAAAGTCTGTGAATTGTTTTCGCTATTTTTGCAAGAAACAATTCAAATTTTGACAGGGACCCCCTAGAATCTATAGATGGTTTAGGGTGGTGTGGACTTTTGAACTACATTAATTTTTCTAATCCGTGAACATGGGATAACCTTTCCATTCGTTTGTGTCTTCAATTTCTCTCACCAAACTCTTGTAGTTTCCATTGTGCAGGTTTTTTACTTCCTTAGTTAATGGGATGTGCATGGGTTGGATCCTGAGGGCGTTATGCTAAGCGAGATAAGTCAGGGAAAGACAACTACTGTGTGATATCACTCATATGGGGAATCTAAAAAAGTTGAATCATAGAAACAGAGGGAAGATTGGTGGTTGCTAGGAGCTGGGGGTTGGAGGAATTGGGGAGATGTTTAAGAGTACAGACTTGGGGTGCCTAGGTGGCTCAGTTGGTTAAGTATCTGACTCTTGATCTCATCCGCTCAGATCTTGATCTCAGGGTCATGAGTTTAGGCCCCACCCTGGGCTCTGTGCTGGGCATGAAGCCTACTTTAAAAAAAAAGAAAAAGGGCACAAACTTGCAACTAGTAAATAAATAAGTTCTGTAAATGTAATGCATAGCACAGCGATTACAGTCACAAACACTTTATTATAAATTTCAAAGCTGCTAAAAGACTAGGTCTTAATTGTTCTGGCCACACACACACACACACAAATGATAATTAAGTGACACGATAGAAATGTTAGCTAATGCTAAGGTGATGATCATATTATAATATATAAATATATCAAACTATCACATTGTGTACCTTCCCCTTATACAATGTTATATGTCAATTATATGTTTGTTTTTTTTAAAAAGCCTGTGAAAACAGCTCTTTTGAAAACTGGTGTCAGTAAGGCTATCAGACCTCTAAGATTTCTCAAACTGCTTTTCTGAAAGCAAGCAGCACAACAGGAGGGCTTTGCCCATCTGGAAACAGCGGTGGGGAGTGGGGAAGCCCAGCCAGTGGGGGCTGCAGCTGTCATTTGGGAAGACAAGCCCACGCCACCCCCGCATGTGACCTGGCTGGCCCAGCACCTGTGAATCAGTCCTGAGTGCCCACCGGCTAACCTGGACCACTCTAGGGGATGCCAGATGGCACTGCGGTTCGAGCCTATCGTAAGGCTGACATCTCCACCAACTACAGGGTGGTGGTTGTTTTTTAACCTAAATGCTTTTTTATTCTTAATCTTAAATCAATGTGTCTAAAGAATGATCTCGAACAGCAGTCTTCAAACTGTGGTCCGGGGACTCCTGGAGTTTCCCTATACCCATTCAGGGGAGCTATGAGGTCAAAACTATCTTTTTTTACGATACTGAAACGCTGTTTGCTTTTTTTTTTCCACTTTCATTCCCTCTTGAGTATACAAGTATAGGTTTATTTTGCAATTTCTCTAAAATCTCCAACAAGTCATGTGCTTTGGGCAGACTTGTATTTAGTTCTTTAAAGTTTACCAAGCATCTTCAATATGTGATCCCATGCACTTCTTGTAAACATTCTAGAGGGGTGTATGATTACTCCCATTTTTAAGGCGGGGTGGGAGGAGGCTCTGAGACCCAGAGAGGATAGTGTTTCCCCAATGCCACACATAGTGTGATCAGGCTGGGTCTCAAACCTTGGTCTGCAGCCCCCAAGACGAGCACTCCGTCACTTGTAGATTCTCCTTCCCAGACCGATCCCACATGGACGGTGTGAGCAGAGGCTCACGGCCGAAAGGCAGAAGCAGCCCCCCAACATCCTGTTCGTCTTTCACTTAAGCTCTCTAACAATGACATACTCTCCCTGAGGAAACTTTTGAATTTTCTTAATGGGAAAAGGGTAAAATAATATCCTAGTACCACTGAATCCTGAATAGATTTAAAAAAAAAAAAAAAGCTAACCAAAATATGTTGTTCTTCAATTTCAGACTCCCTTGAGATGATTTTATCTTGCTGAAAGCCTCTTTATTCTTGATGCCTTTGTCATGTTTATTTTTTCTACTTATAGCAATTCATACACCCTTGTAAGAATTTTATATAAGGAGATAAATGCTAAGGCATAATATTGAATAACTGTTTGAATCCCCGAGTAGGATTCGTAATACGGCCTCCACTATGGAACCACAATCACGAAATGCGGTGCAAGGTCAAATAATGACTCTGCGAAAGAGCCGGAAACAAGATTGTCCCTGCCCCCCCCCCCCATTTCTCCCTGCTGGAACACACTTTTCATAAATCGCCTCCGTAGCAGGTGCGGTTCCGTGGGAAATCAGTATTCACGGCAGTAGCGCTCTCATCCTGTTTGCGGCTTCTATTTTCTAACGTCCAAATACAGATAAAAATGTGTTGCCAAGATTCACGCTGCTTATTTTTTTCTTCAAACATCCTTAGCCAGAGGGCAACCTCATATGCGACTAAAATCGACCTCCGTGTCTTTTATTAGCTGTTAAATTACTTTTGAAAAATGCCTCAAAGTGCTTCTCAATTACCCTGTGACTGACAAGTTGAAGCCCAATGAAATCCCAAAGGATTCCTCGTGTGTGTGTGTGTGTGTGTGTGTGTGTGTGTGTAAGATGTGTGGTGTTCTATGATTTTTATTTGGCTCTAGGACGTGCATATTCTTTTCAAGTACTGTATGTGTGTGTGGGGGGTGTCATATAAGTTATATTCAAATTAATATTATTTAAAACCTCCATAATATAGTAAGAAATACCTTGGATGTTACAAAGTCAAGAATGCTGCTCTCCCTTTCTGAGCAATATCAACGATGGAAAATAAATTCTGCATAGTGAGTACAAATATAAAAACTCTCATCCATCAGACAAACAGCACAAGAAGACATAACGTACGGGCCAGTCTGGAATAAAGAAGCAATGTTCACCACAGTGATTGATAGGTGGGGTTATTTCAATACGCTATAGGATAGCTCATGGATTCCATGAATTCTCATGAAAACTCCCTTTGTAGTAGTAACACTACATTCTACGGTATGTTGAGGCTTACAGGGCAGGACGGTGGCCAGCACAGGGTTCTCTCGGGTCTCCAGGTACCAGCCACCGATTCCCATGCTTGGCCTTTCGCAGACTGGGTTTCTCCATGAGTGAGGGCGGAGAAGTCCTTGGGTCTCAGGATCTCGTGGACAGTTAATGTGGTGAGGCAGAGCTACATGGAGCACAGGCAGCACTCAATCCTGATCTCACACCAGTCTTGGGGGAGGTTAGTGTTCACCTCTCTGAGGGATTGTGCAGACAAGGAAACAGGCTCAGAAAGTTCCAGGGATGTAGCCCGGGGTACAACATGCACACATGGAAAAGAGGGTCTGCATTTTCTGTTCCTTCTTCCAATACTTTTTCCAGTGTTTACAGTATTCACATTAAGACGTATCTTACAGGGGTGCCTGGGTGGCTCTGTCAGTTGAGTGTCCAACTGCTGATTTCCACTCAGGTCATCATCCCAGGGTTATGGGATCGAGCCCCAAATCAGGCTCCGAGCTGAGCACAGAGCCTGCTTAAGATTCTCCCTCTCTCTCTGTCTGTCTCTGTCTCTCTCTCCCTCTGCCCTTTCCCCTGCACACTCTCATCTAAAATAAAAAAAAAATTTTAATTGAAAAAGAAGTATCTTACATTCAGCACCATTTCTTCCAGCACCATTTGGGATTGGGCAAGTCTACTTAGAGAAGGAGGGGGAAATAGCTCACAAAACTCTATTTGGAAGGCGGGAGAAAATGGTATTGGGGCTTCAAAAATCCAGCTTCTGGTCCCAGTGTGCAGTCGAGAGTTGTGTCCCATGTCAACCCAACAATCCTTTCTTCTTTCTGTCTGCTTTTGTTTTTCTTGGTAAAAAAAACTGCCTTGCTCTCAGAATTACAGTGAGCTTCAAATAAGATTAGTCACCCAGCAATTCTAACAAAATCTGAGTGTGCATGGCCATCCATCAAACTTTCCAATGGGTGGTGCCTGGCATTTATCCTCAGGCATCTGGGACTGGTGAGGCTGGACACGCCCATGCATATGCATGTGAGCGCGCGCACACACACACACACACACACACACACAAACACGCATGCACGTACACACATGCATACACAAACGTGTTCACGGCAGGAGCAAATGTAAGAAAGGACAAGCGGCCATCTGTACTGATGTTGCCATTCTCTGCATAGTCCTCATTCACTGCTCTTCATTTTGGTAACAATTGTGGGAAATTAAATGCATCCATGCTCTGGAGTTATGAGCGAGAATATCCATTGAGTGCTTTTTATTTATTTTTTAATGTTTATTTATCTCAGTTTTGTGAGAGAACGCGAGCAGAGGAGGGGCAGAGAGCGAGCGAGAGAGAATCCCAAGCAGGCTCCACGCTGTCAGTTCAGAATCATGAATGGTGAGATCATGGCCTAAGCCAAAATTAAGACTTGGATGCTTAACCGACTGAGCCACCCAGGCATCCCTTGAACGCTTTTGATGTGCCCACCTTGGTTTTGGGTGCTGAGCATGCAGTGGGCAAACTGGACAAGGTCTCTCCTCTTTTGGGGCTGGCACTCAACCAGTGCTAGTCAGAGGAGACAGACAGCTGACACCCAGAAGACGGATGAGGGATTCTGGAGGAGGATGAGGTGCCGTGAAGACAAAGGGATGAGAGTCACGTACCTAACTGGCTGCTTCAGATCTGGTGGGCAGGGGAGGCCCTATGGAAAAGCTGGCTCCAGAATAAGAAGGATTCTGGGGGGATAATCTGGAGGAAAGAGTTCCAGGTGGAGGGAATGGCTAATGCTAAGGCCCAAAGGGAAGAATTGGCTTATCACACTCGAGGAGTATCAGAAACGGGCCACGAGAGATGAGCTCCTAGAGGCGGGCACAGCCCCCATCACACAGGGCCTGGGAGGCCACACGTGCTGGGGGTTGCATTTGGCCACATGTAAAGACACCAACCACAGGGACTTGATCTAAATGGTCTGGAAGCGGGTCCATTGCTCTGCGGAGCCCCCCCACACACACCCGACCAAGAACCTCAAGCCCGTGTATTCTGCCACCCTGAGCACATGGCATTCGTGCCCTTAGTTGCCTCACGGTTGCAATAGGATTGCTCTGCTTTGCACCTGCTGTCTGAATTCGAGGCAGTGTGAGCCACGAGGTCAACACGAGAAAGAGCAGTTTTCACACCAACCGTGCAAAATTTTGCCACAAATCTCCCAACAAACCTCCACTTACATTTCCATGGCAGAATGTGCCCTCCCCTAGCTGCAAGGGAGGCTGGGAAAAACTCAGACGGTTTTTTTCCAAGCCAAGTTCCTTACACAACCACATTTTCTTCAGTAGTAATGCTATTGATTAGGCAGGTACCCCACACCGTAGTCTGGATGCTATTCTAGGTGGAAAGGTATTTGGGGCTAGGTGCGAGAATCAGGAATGCTGCTTTGAACATGTAAAACTAGACATGACTATCACACCAGGGTGTTCCAGTCAGCGTAGTCCCAGAACAGGCCTCAGGGCAGCCCAGTGGGGCCACCAAGGTCCTTGAGTAGCTTGACTCCCTCCTCAGAAGCTTCTTTCTTTTACCCCAGGGTTCCCTAGCAATGCCACATGCCCCTGAAGACGTCATCACTCTTCACATGCAGCTTTATGTCCCACTAGGGGCAAAAATGCTGCCAATTAAACTATAACACAATGTTTTCTAGAATTATTTTATACTTCTTAGAAACGGTTCTTTCAGAATTATTAAGACATGAGTCTTTACATAGCACTCATGCACGTACATAAAAAGGAAAATCTTCATACAATTAATTGGTTAGGTATCCTTAAAGGTCCTTTCCATTCAGGATCCATATCCAGAGTGTCTGTGGATTTTCTCACTGTTCCATTTAGAGTGTTAGTGATGGCTCACCTCTTTAAAAGAGCGCTCTGCTATTTATTTCGGATTTTCTTCTAAGCTGCTGACACCTGTCTGCGAGTTTTGATGTGAATGAATGTAAAAGAATGACAACTACATCATGACGGCCTCCTGGCCAACAACGATGTTGCTCTTAATGCTATTGAAATGTGGGGAGAAAGCCCCAGTGGGTAGAACATGCATATGTGCTGTGATGCACACTTGGGCAGCGTTGGGTTAGGCACCCAGAGGTCAAGGAGACAGTGGGAGTCTGAAGCTTAGTGGAGAAACAGGGGTAGAGAAATGGGTTTGCAGATTTGTTGTCCGTAAGTAAATGAATGACAGTCATCCCCATGGGCCTGCATGTTGCCATAAAACAAGATCCAGACAGAAGAAGGCTGATGATGAGCCTTAGAATATTCAAACGTCTATAAATCTAGAAATAAAGCCAACACACCTAACAGAGTTAGGACGAGGCTAAGGAGGAGGGGGACGGTCAGCTAGGTCAATGCTGACAGGTCAAGTAGGATGAGATGGAAAGGTGACCACCGGATTGGGCAGCATGGAGGTCATAAGTAACCTTGATAAAAGAACCATACCTGTTTGAGGGTAACCTCGGGGGCAGCTGGATTGGACTGGGCTGAGGGGTAAAGGGGGAGTGAGGTGTTTAACCTCTTTGATCAGTTGTATTGCCAAGGGTAGGATGTACAGCCAAGAGAGACGGTGGTATTTCCTTTCCTGAAGCCACTGGGCATGTTTGAACGCTAATTCGGCAAGGCGGGATGGATGGTGCAGGAGAGGATACCTGCAATTGCAAAGCGCTTGAGAAGGCGGGAGTGATGTGAAGCAGGGCACGAAGGCTAAGGATCAGCTTTGGCCAGAACCCAGATCCATCGCAACAGCACGCCGGGGGGCACAGAGGCAGCAGCGCAAGAACTCAGTCCTGGTCCCTGGCTTCACAGCGCTGTGTTTCTCCTGGGGGCTGCGGGGGGCACTCCCATATGCAGGGTCTTTGAGCAAATCCCTGCAATCCTCAGGCTCCTAGTCGGTCCCACGTGGGGTCTCATTTCCGCACATAATTAGTCGCTCCAAGTGTGAGCTGGGTGTGCACACCTGGCCGCGGGCCGGTTCCCAGACAACCTGCATCACCCCCTGCGCGCGCCACCCCGGCGGCAGTTTCCGCACCTCCGTCACCGCCCCTCCGGCGGGGGGGAGGGGTGAAGCGCGGCGCGAGAAGCGGCCACCCTCCCGCTGGGCCCTTTCGAAATCCTGCCGGAGTCTGTGCCAGCATCAGCCCCGCCTCCTCTAACCGCAAACACCCCACCCTCACCCTCCTTCTTCCTCCGGCGCCCGCGGCCGCAGCTTCCAACGTGGCGCTGCCAGCCGCGCATGCTCAGTGCACAGAGCGAGAGGGAGGGGCCGGGGCCGGCTGGGCGGGGCCGGGCGCAGTGACGACAACGCGCAGCCGCGGGCAAGGGAGACGCGCCACGTCGGCGCGCGGCGGCCGCGCCCCCTCCCGGCGACCGCAGTTGCTGCCTCCGTGCGCGGCCCCGCCGCGCGCGCCTCCTTCGCAGCCCGGCGCTCAAGCTCGCGCGCGCCTCCCTCCCGGCTCGCGAGCCCGCCGTGGTCGCCGTCGCCGTCGCAGCCCCTCGAACGCGCGGTCGCATCATGTCTTCGCCTCCCGAGGGGAAGCTAGAGACGAAAGCTGGACATCCGCCCGCCGGTACTGACTCGTTCCCACTTTCTCTCCCGCCGCGGGGCGCGAGGGCGGGCTCGAACCTGCGGACGCGGGGCGCGGAGGGGGCTCCGGGCGGGGGCGTCCGCCCCGGCTGCGGGGCGCGGGGGCCGCTCGGGGGCTCCGCTCGGGGGCTCCGCCTGGGCTCCGAGCGCCCCCGGCTTCGCCGGCCCGTGGGAGTTGCATGCAAATCAGAATGATTGGAAGAAAGTCGCTTGCACAACTTCCCCCGAGAAAGTTTGGGCCGAGTGCGTACTTAGAAGGGACAGACAGATGTCTTAGGAAAACGGGCAGCCGGGACGCTGAAAAGTCCGTGTGTGTCGTGTCGTGGTGACGATTAATTGTAGGCTGACAGCATTTCGTGCGGATAAAAGAACTAGAGAAGCGGAAATAATTTTTATCATTAATCACTCAGTGTGATTCCCCCCTCCCCTTCCCGACTTTCTTTCGCATCCAGCTCTTTCTTAAAAGTTTTTCCTCGGACTTTTTTTGTTGTTGTTGCAAATCCTGAACTTATGAGCCAAGGAAGTTAATTAAATCCAGGATAAAGAGTCAGCTTTCTCGAGGAAAAAAAAACGAATCTAAGCAGACTTTTTAAGTTCCTAGGGCCCACCTCTTCCCTCTCGGAGCAGGGTTCCCGTTTGTTCTTTCGACTCTGTCCAAATGGGTCGCTGTCTCTGGAATGACAATCGATCCATATGGAAGGACACAGGGAGAGACTCAAAGGCTACCGGCGCCTCTGTGTGTGGGGGTCTTTCAGAGTCTAAACTGTACACGTTAGTGTTATGAACTCAGCCTTCTAATAACAGAAGCCTTATGGAAACGTGGCTGCTTTCTGTGCCCCGTTTGGGCCCATTCTTGTTCCAGTAGAGTCGCCTAATTGCCATCTGCTGTCCTCACGTTAGGACACTAAGTCTCTGCCTCAACAGGGGCAACGGAGCAGTTTTTCAATAAGGTGCATTCCAGAGTAGGTAATATTTTTCACTGGTGAAAAAAGCTCTCAACAACACGAAAACTAACTGGCACTAGGGAAGAAAAATGGCTGACCGCCGTGTGGGGACTTAGGAGGCGTGGGATTTGGGGAAGACAGGCTTTGGGGCCATTTGTATTGCATTAGTTACAAAAAACAGGACCTCAGAGGGATTTCTTTTTTTTTTTTCTTTTTTTTTTTTTAAATTTTTTTTCAACGTTTATTTATTTTTGGGACAGAGAGAGACAGAGCATGAACAGGGGATGGGCAGAGAGAGAGGGAGACACAGAATCCGAAGCAGGCTCCAGGCTCTGAGCCATCAGCCCAGAGCCTGACGCGGGGCTCGAACTCACGGACCGCGAGATCGTGACCTGGCTGAAGTCGGACGCTTAACCGACTGCGCCACCCAGGCGCCCCTAGGGATTTCTTTTAAAGATAACTCTGACCTTGGATTCCTCCTGACAGGGATCCACGTCCAGCTGCCTGCTCACCTGGGCGGTTCTGCAGGAAGGAACCCCTCCGGTTGCAGTCATGTCCTTGGACTATGTGGCATTAGTCTGCCCATGGCTCCCCTGTCCCGGGGGAATGAGTGGCATTAAAGCGTATCTGTTGGAATGATACCAAATCCACGTAGCAGTAATTAAATTGCATGGAGAGACATATCCATATGGAGATTTTTAAGATCAGAGGTATAAACTGTACATTGTTAACTCCCTGGGAGAAATTTCTTAAAGGACTCTGATTTTCTGTGAATTTTGAACAGCTAAGGCTTTGCGAATTACAAACTGAATGGCTTATTTATGCCCTGAGGTGCAAGGAACCAACTTTTGTGCTGGTGAGCAGTGAACCTGGGGTTCTGAGTTTTGAGGCCTGTCACTTCTCTGGGGCTTACTTTTCCTAATCTTTGAAATGGGAGGGTTGGGCCAGCTGACCTTCCTCTGGGAAAGCCCAGGACACTCTTCAGCTCAGTCCCTTCCATCCATCAGAATCAGAGCCAAAGGGCGTTTAACCCCACAGGTAAACTCAAGTGACTTCAGGACAGGTCCTTCAGCCTTTGGGTTCCCAGTCAAGAAGGAGCTGCTCACTGTTATTCTGCATTTTCTGAGACTGGTCACTCTTGGCCAGAGTCGGAGGAAGGGCCTGGCATCCTGGCCCAGGGGCGCAGGTTAGAAAGGGGCTTTTTGCTTTCTGCGGCTTGGCTTGCGGTATTTTGCTTCCCAGTAGTGCCCCTCAGCGCACTCTCCCAGATCACAGAGTTCCCTGCGGGGAAGCTCAGGGTCTGCTTGCTTACTCCGGCCAGAGAGTAGGAAGCTCTGCAGAGTAGATGTTATTACAGAATTTAAAAAGAAAGAAAGAGAGAGAGAGAGAGAAAGAAAGAAAAGAAAGACCTGCTATAATAAAGAATAATCATCAAAGATAGCCAAGAGCACCGTTCATAAATCAAATAACAACCTTAAAAACTTTAGGAACCCTCTCATTAAGTGCTTAAGTTGGATGACAAAGACTTGTGCCTACATTCTCAATCAGAAACAATAAAATTCTCTCCCATGACTGTCTTCATGTTCTTTTGTGTTTTCTCGTTATTGCTGTCTGCACCAGGGACCCTCCTGTGCATCCCTACGACATTCCGTTTCCTTACTGTCACACTTACGTGCGCCTGTCTGCCTCTCTTCTTCTTGCTTCTGCCTGGGACTTACTGAGATCTTCATCCCCGGGGGGCTGGCACAGTGTCAGGCACAGAATAATACATAGCTCCCTAGTGAGTTTCTCCCAAGCCGAGCCTCTTCTCACCTCTCACTTTCCCCAGACAGAGCATGCAGGATGCACAAGGTCCCTGAACTTCTGAGCTGCCTCCAGTGAGTCGTAGTGATGCAGGGAGGCTGTGAGCCAGTTTAGGTAGCATCTTAGCAGCGAAAGTAGTAACCAGCCTGTGCTGAGTGTTACCGTGTGCCAGTGTTTCCCTCTACCCTTCTAAATTCTTGGCTGAGGACCCTCCTACTGCTCACAAAAGACAGACTGACAAGAGAAAAACAAACAGAAGTTTGGTAACACGGATGCCTCCTGTACTTATGGGAGAGACCAAGGAAAACGGAGTAGCTCCCCAAAGTGGCGCAAAGCACCACCTTAAATACCAGCTTCGGGGCAAGACTGGTGGAGGCATCACCTCCCAGGCTACAGTGCTCCTGTCATCCCGGCCGGGCCCTTGGCAAAAGTAATGAAGTCTTAATTTAAGATTGGAGACCTCCCACTGCTCTCAGCTACAAAGTATCTGCGGAGAAATGGGCTGAGACCGCTCGTTTTATGAGCATTCTTGCAAATACAGATTAGCAAAGTTAGAATTAGCGAGGTTCTGTTGCATCACACAGCAGGACCAGTGCGCCACGGCAGAAAGGAGAACGTAATTATCAGACACACTATTACTCATTTCTGCCTGTCTTCGGGAGTTTGTGGCAGCGACGTGGATAAAATCTCACTCTTCAAAACATTTTGCTGGCCCCGTTCCCCTCCATCTCCCAGGGTAGCCAACACCATATGTCAGTAAAGTTCTCGTATATCTATGGGATGCCTTTGAGCGTTACTAATTTTACATATGGTTTTCTTTGAAAAGTAGACTTCCCATCCCTTCTAGAGCTGAGTCGTACGGAAACATAAACACGACTGTATTTATTTAAAGTAAAACGGGAAGTAGACTGCTTTTTTTAGCAACTTCACGATAATTGAATTCTTTGTTACATCAGTCACTCAAATGTGAGTTAAGGATGCATTTAAAAGATTGTGGGTGATGGTTCTCCCTAAATCATCGCCAGAAGGTTTTTCATGTTACCGAGGCCAGTGTATTGCTAGCAATGAAAGACTCATTTGTCTTTTATTGTATTAAAGCATAAAGCCACAGATTTGCCGAGCTTGCCCCCAGTGTCCTCAACCCAGTCACTGATTAACGCTGGAAGAGTACAGGGAAGAGGTCTGCCTTCGCTCCTGACATGCCAAGAAAAGGAAAAAAAAAAAAAGGCCCTTCTAGTCACTGCATTTTTTTTCAGGCGCTTCAAGTCAGGGTGGAACGCAGCATTTCTAAAACACAGTTTAGGTTTCACTTTGCTCTTCAGGACTTTGCTTCGTGCACTGTGTATGTTCCTCCCATTCAGGACGACGCCCCATGCATTCGTGCTTGGTTCGGGACATGCTTTCCCCTTCCCCGCTTGGGGAATCTTTGTGTTTATATAGGGAACACTCACTATTGTATCAAGTACTGTATTAGTCCCAGTTATATTAAAAGTATGAAGTATTAATTACAGTTCTATCAGTAAGTCCAATAGTGCTCACTGCCCTAACAGACACCCCAGAATCCCGGGCTGAACTGGTCGAGGTTTGTTTCCCTTTCGGGCAGGCGGCCCTCCCACAAGGAGCAAGTGCAGGGGCCGGGGCCCCCGCTGGCATGGCCTGTGCGGAGGGGACAGTGGGTGTAGGCCGTGGTGTGGGGGCTTACGGTCACACCTGTGACTTCCACGTGTCACTGCATCACTTTTCTTTGGCTGCTGTAGCCAGCCTTGGCCAGAACCCAGTTCAGTGGCTCCAGCCCACCTGCAAGGGCGGCGGGGATGGGGAGTGAACCCCTAGCCTTATGCTCCAGTCCAGCCTTAGGCTCCAGTTGCTGGTGCCAGGTTTCTCTGCTGGGCTTCCAGGCTCGGACCCTATCCTCCCTGCACTTTTAGGGACTGGCTTCCCTAAACTGAAGGATACCCGTGTGGCTGCCCCCACCCCCTCCTCAGCTTTGGCCCAGGCTGCCCAGCAGGGTCCCCATCCTGGTCCAGTCACCGTGCAGTTTGTCCTTTGGGTCACAGCCCCGTTGCAGAATGGAGCGCGCACGGCTGCGGAGGGCAGCCCGGCCTGTCTAGGTCTGATCCAGAGCTCCAAGGCCATCACGCCATGACCCTGAACTTCATTTCCACCCCTGGAAAGTGACCGGATTGCCCTGTATAATGTCAGGGCCTTGCCACCTTCGTCTTTGATTCTAAGCACAGAATAGCAGTTTGCCTCCATTCTTCCTCTGCTCTCTTAGGGATCAAACCATCAGGGGTAAGTTTGGAAATTTTTCAGGGGCTCATTTTTTAGCACAAGTCATTGCTTCCCCCCCCCCCCCACCCACACACACACTCCCCCCCCCCCCACCCCGCCGCCTGTGGACCTGGAAGCCCCTGTCAGGACTGCTGGCCAGTGAGTTCTCCGTGCCCGCTCCTGGGGAGCTGTAGCTGCTAACTGCCGTGGACCTTGCTCCTTTGCCCCCATCTCCACCTGACCTCCCAGCCCTGGGGGGCGGGGTGGGGGGCCCGGCTCCACCTTCCACCCGGCTCACCTGCCCTGCCTGAGATTATTGGGTTTGCTCCTAACCTACAGCTTCCGGCTGGCTTCTGGTCTGGTTCCTTTTCTTCTCACCTGAACAGTTCTGGGACCCTCGCACCCCTTCTTTTTGCTGGACTAGCTTTCCCTCGAATAACATTTCAGCGGCTCTTGTCAGGTAAGAACAAAGGTGCGGTACACTTTTCACGATGCGCTGGGACACCTGCAGTTAGTGCTTTGGGGATATTTGTGTGAAACGGGGGCTGAGACGTGAGTAATCCTAGGGAGAGCCTTCTCGTCCCCCTGCCCGACTTCCAGCTGTGGGGCCCTCTAGCCTGCTACTGAGCAGGGACAGAGAAAGCCGCCAGCGACCCCCTTACAGCCAGCACACCCCGACCCCTGAGGGGATGCCCCGGCCACAGGAGAGTGTGCTCAATATGTCCCCCCTGGCAAAGTCTGACCAAGGAAGATGCTTCCCCCCCTCCCTTTACCCCTTAGGCAGGAAGCTCTCTGCAGAGAGCTTTGAAGGTCAAACTCATGGTCTTCCCCAGCCTGGTGGCAGTAATCAGAGCCTGCCCGGGCCATCACTGTGTGTTTCTATGCGGTCCGTGATGCTCTCTGTATTCTGGAAGGTCCAAGCAGAGAAAGGCCTGCAGGGTGCGGTTAAGGGCACAGGCCGCAGGGCCGGATCCGGCTCTGTGCTGGCTCGGCCCGCCGGCTCCCCCCGCCTCACCCTCGGGATCCACCCCGCGGTACCTGTGAGGTGGGAGATCACGAGGCCAGTGGTGAGAACGGTGCCTGCACATAGCCGTATGGTGAAATGGTGAGGAAGAGTGAAGCCGAAGAATGAGCCGGGATCTGATTCCCTGGAAGCTTCCACACTTAGATGGTGATACACTGACAACGGTCCTGCTGTTGGGTAGCTGACCACATCAGCGGAGCGCTTTACAGGGTGTCTCCCCCATCCCCCATCCCCCATCCCCACAAGCCTGGACCTTCATCCCGTCTTACATCTTAGGTGACTGTCGTGAGGGAAAGGCCAGCACCGAGGACACAGGCTGTGGAGGTCTAAGTACTAGATGCTGAGGGTTAAAACCCATTTAATAGGAGCAGCTACCGGCCGAGCCCTCGCCACGTGCCAGGCACTGGGGGAGCCGTGTCACATGGGCTAAGTCATTTAGTCCTCCGCACCCCCTGCTGGGAGAGCACGGTCTCCCCTTCCTCCCAGACGGAGCACCCCGAGCCACAGAGAACGGCAGCAACACACACACGTGCGAAGAGACGCGCGTGTGCACGCACACACCCGGGCAGAGCCAGGATTGGAACCCAGGGATCTGACTCCAGGATCATGCCCCTGACATGTGCACAGCGCTTCTAAGAGGCATCTGGGATTCTTTCATTTGAGAGAAATTCCGAGTTCTTTTTTTCCTAATGTCTCCTAAAAATACTCACATTTGCAAAGATTTCTGCAAAAATAACTCTGGCCTTTGTATTTTTTACAAATGAGGAGTTCTAGTGACGGCGATAAAACAGCCACAATAAATGCTGTCATAGATTTTGGCAGTTATCGCCAATTGAAATGAATGTGTCTCGGTGTTGAGTTATTATTATTATTGCCACTTTTTATTCCTGCATTAATCACCACACACGCTGTGAGGGATTGATGAAGTTCATTGTTTTTATAAACCAAATTAAATGAAGTGCTAACGGGGGGGGGGGGGGGGTGACTGAGCCTTGACGTGTAGTGACTTCGACAGAGCCGTGGGGCTTTGGGCTGGCTTATTTCAAATGTCGACTGGACCTTCATGGGCGGCTTTCTTTGTATGGTTATACAGCCCTTTTCACTTTCGTCCATTTCTAGAACATATCTGTGAGCTGTAGTTTCAAAGTGTTATGTCTGCCAAGTTGACACGAGTCAGGCATTGTTTTTTAAACGGGCCTGAGTATTAGTCACCTCCAGCTGCTGTAACAAAATCCCACAGGTGGGGTTTCGTTTTCTCAAAGTGCTTGGAGACTGGAGGGCTAAGATCAAGGTGCTGGCGGGTTTCTCCTGAGGCTACTCTCTCCTGGGCTTGCAGACCGCTGTCTTCTTGCTGTGTCCTCGTGTGACTTTTTCTCTGTGGCGGCATCCCCAGCGTCCTTTCTTTCTCTTAGACGGACACCAGCCCTATTGGATTAGGACCCACCCTAACAGCCTCATTTTAACTTCCTCACCTCTTTAAAGGCCCTATCTGCAACTACATTCTGAGGTGACAGGGCTGAGGGCTTCAACATGTGAACTCGGGGGACACAACACAGCCCATAGTAGCTTTGATCGATTTCTAATGGGTGTGGGCGAAGGGTGGGATATGTGGGGAGGAAATGAATTTTAAAAAACTTTAAAGGGCGCCCGGGTGGCTCAGTTAAGCATCTGACTTTGGCTTAGGTCATGATCTCGTGGGTTTGTGGGTTCGAGCCCCACATCGGGGTCTGTGCTGGCAGCTCAGAGCCTGGAGCCTGCTTTTGATTGTGTGTTTCCCTCTCTCTCTGTTCCTCCCCTGCTCATTCTCTGTCTCTCTGTGTCTCTCAAAAATAAATAAACTTTTTTTTTTTTTTAATTTTTTTTAATGTTTATTTTTTTGAGAGAGAGATTGACAGAGTGTGAGCAGGGGAGGGGCAGAGAGAGAGGGAGACACAGAATCCGAAGCAGGCTCCAGGCTCTGAGCTGTCAGCACAGAGCCCGACTCGGGGCCTGAACTCACAAACCGTGAGATCATGACCTGAGCCGAAGTCAGGCACTCAACCGACTGAGTCACCCAGGCACCCTAAAAATAAATAAACTTAAAAAAAATTTTTTAGAAAAAAAAAGTTTTAGGGGGACAATTCTTACAGCCCCCTTTAGCCAAAAACATAACTCTCTGATCTTACATTTCAATAGAGTAGAAAATTATCTTAACATGTTACAGAATTTTCTTTCAGTTTCTGTTTCTTAAGGTTTGACAGACTACTCAACCTGGAATATTGTGATAAGCCACCTGCAGTGGTGTTTTTGCTTGCTTTCTTTTCATAAAAAAAAAAAAAAAAAAAAATCTGAGCCCAAAGTGAGGGAGATCCCCAGGAACCACTCCCGAAGAAGAAACAAATTCAGAACAGTTAGCATGAGCCTTGGGCCCACATGAGGCAGGTGGTGGTTTCTCTTCCTCTTTGTATAAGGACACCAGTATATTGGATTAGGGCCCACCCCACCAGGCTCATTTAACCCAAGACCCAACATAAAATGGGGTGCTCAGAGGTCAAACCTGTGGAGCAAGGGAGAAGCCCATATGCCCAGCAGCACAACGGGATGGTGGGGAACCGCTCTCCTTCAGCCTGGGCTCCGATGGGGAAGAAGAAGTCTCCCTAAGAACGTGTAAACGCAGGGCCTGCCTTTACAGGGGCTAGGAGTTCAAAGCTACAGCTTGGCAATCCCTGTTCTGAGAAATCTGACGTAAAAAGGATTTCCAGGTGCCTGTACTGGTTTCACACAAGTGTACAACATCTTTCCGAAGGGAGGCCGCCTGCGCCCCAGGCCCCAGAGGCCCCCACAGACAAAGCCATTCTGAAGGAGAGCTCATAATGTACAATCACCAGAATGAGCATGACAGTCAGCAGACAAAACTTGCAGTGGGATTAGACTGCCAAGGACCTCAGATCATACAGTAATTGAATGTACAATGACACGAGTGTGCCTAAAACGATTGCACACAGAAAAGACTTAAAAACACAAGACACGAAAAAGACCCTATCAAGTAAAAGACGGGGTGAATTGGAAATGCCCTAGAAGTGAAAAATAAAATGATTGAAATAAAAATCAACAGATGGGCTCAGGGTGCCTGGGTGGCTCTGTCGGTTAAGCATCCGACTTCGGCTCAGGTCATGATCTCACGGTCTGTGAGTTCGAGCCCCGCGTCGGGCTCTGTGCTAACGGCTCGGAGCCTGGAGCCTGCTCCGGATTCTGTGTCTCCCTCTCTTTCTGCCCTTCCCCCACTTGCGCTCTGTCTCTCTCCTTCAAAACTAAACATCAAAATTTTTTTAAAACAGATTTTTGAAGAATTCCCACACAGGATTATATTTCCTCCTTTCCAGGTAGAAGGTACCCTTGAAGAGAATTCGTATTGGTGGCAGATGTGTCCTCAGACACAGTCCTTTATGTTACCCGCCCTCTGCTTTGCATTTTTCCGACGGGCTGCTTGCTGCTAGGCGCTGTTGGCTTCGAAGCAGGTGCTGTCGGCCTCCTGAAGCCCAGGCCACAAACTCTGGCTGGGAAATTGAAAACTAATAACCCCCGAGTGTGGGAACCTGAGCACGTTTTTCACATTCTCCTTCCTGTTCTTTAGAATCATAAGGAAGCTTGCCCTGGACTTTTCTTAATTCAGCAGGGGCCCGAGGACACGGTCTGCCATGTTGGCTGTCTGTGAGCAGAGCTGTGCGCAGGAGGGGGGGCTACACGGAGAGCCCCACACCACGACCCTGAGGGCGGTGAGCACCGGTCACTGGGCTGCACTTTGTTTCAAGTACTCGCCGCCTTAGTCCTGTTCGGGCTGCTGTGTCGGGGCACCACAGACTGATGGCTTATAAACAACAGAAGCCTCTCGTGGTGCTGGAGTCTAGAGGTCCAAGATCAAGGCACCAGCAGGTTCGGTGGCTAGTGATTTGGCTGGCTGGTGCGTAGATAGCCATCTTTTTGCTGCGTCCTCACACGGGGGGAAAGGACAGGGTACCTCAGTGGGGTGGGGGCTGGGGGTCTTTCATACGAGCCCTAATCCCATCCAGGAGGGCTCTACCCTCATGACCTAATCACCTCCCTGAGGCCCCACCTCCGAACACTGTCACACGGGGGTAAGGTTTCAACAGCTTCTCTTATTTAAAGATCTCAGGATGCATCTCTTACCCCCTTTCTGCAGATGAAGCAGCGAGGCTTTGAGGGGCTAAATAGTCCAAAACCATACAGCTGAGGGCAATGTGGTGGCTTACTGACCCCACAGCACGTGCCCGTGACAGTCACGGGAGGCTGGCTGTTTGAGGATATAAGGCCGGCATTTCCAAACTCTTCTGTGGAGGACTATGGTCCTGAAGGATGAGAACCAGCATTACTGGGGTGGGAGGGACTCGTGGCGTCATATGAACGTGGGGAAGGTGCTCTGCCCTGTGCCCCTCATAAAGCTCACAATGCATGCTAACGGCCAAGAAAATCTGGCTTGAAGAAATGCATTAATTTGTTCAACCTAGCATTTCCCACGCTAACAGATCCTAGAGTCCCCATTTTTGGTGTTTTGTTTTTGTGTTTGTTTTCTTGGAAGGCAGTATTAACGTATTAGCCATTGAGGAAACACAAGTCAAAGTACAATAAGGTAACACTCCACACCCATTAGGATGGCCACAATGAAAAAGTTAGCCAGTAACAAGTGTCGACGAGCATGCGGAGAAACGGGAACCCACAGACCGGTTGGCATGTGAAATGGCGCCATGGCCTTGGAAAGCCGCTTGGCAGCTTCTCAGAAGGATGAGTACAGTCACCGTGGAACACAGCTACCCCACTCCTAAGCGTGCGCCCACGGGAGGGAAGGTGTATATCCACGTCTCCACACACAAACTTGGACACACGTCGCTCATGGCTGCATCCTTCATACTAGGCACAAGGCGGAAACAACCTGGATGTCCAACAGACAAAGGGACACGGAAAATGTGGTCTTCCGTGCCAAGAACACCACCATGCAGCCATAAAAAGGAATGAAGGGCTGACACGGGCTGGTGCGTGGATGAATTTTGGAAACATGCCGAGTGAAAGAAGCAGGCCAGATACGCACAACAGGCAAAGCCAGACGAGGGGCTGCTATGAGCTGGGGGGAGGGGCGCCTGGGGAGGGGCCGTTAGCGGGGATGGGGTTTCTGTCTGGAGTGATGACGGCGTGCTGGAGTCGATTGTGGCGATCGCCATACAGCAGTTCGGAGCACACTCACAACCATTGATTGTGCCCCGTGGGCGGGCAGCTTGTGTGTGAATTATGTGTCAGGAAGGCCACTTTTAAAAACAGTTAACGTGTGCCCACAATGAGGCTTCACAATGTAGTTTGGGAACGGCTGCCACAGACGTTTTGGCTTCTGCCCGCGTGGGCTCTGTGACCGTGGCACGGCAGCTGTCCCGTGTCACCTGTGGCTGCATGGTCCCATCCACAGCATCATCAGTATTTGAGAAAATGTCACAGGGCGGGGATTAAGGGGGACCCCGTTGAGTCAAGACGATGTACAGAAAGAACCCATAGCAAGCAGCCACCTTGTCCACGTGGTTTATCCTCCGGGTCCGCTCCTGCTCTTGCAAAGTTCTTGTAAGAAACAAATGGAACAAACAAGAGCCTTGGAAAGCGTCTGAGTGGATCTGGAGTCAAAGATCGCCTTGGCTGCCACGTCGTCCTCACACTGACCTCTGTCGTTAATCGTTGTCACTGCCCGGTCGTCGGGACTAACGTGTGGCCGTGGGGGTGGGGGTGGGGGGGGCGAACCTTTCCAGCTAGCTCCCCTGGGCCTCTGTCTGGTGCTTGCGTTGCCACATCAATCACACCCCACTCTGTTTCTGTTGTAGTGAAAGCTGGCGGAATGCGCATCGTGCAGAAGCACCCGCATTCGGGAGACACCAAAGAAGAGAAAGACAAGGACGACCAGGGATGGGAGAGTCCCAGGTGAGCACACGGGCGACTGTGTGTGTTTCACAGCCGCGTCACTCGGTTACACGTGAGGTTTGTTCTCCTCCCTGCACGTCTGGTGACCCCTCGCCCTGTGGGGTCCTGCGCCGCGTGTTTCTTTCCTACTCAGTGAGGCTCTGTCCCCAGACGGGAGAAGCGGGCATCTGGAGCCTCTGCCCTGACTCAGGCGGGGCGTATGCTTACTGTCAGTCCATGGGCAGTGCCCTCAGTTTCCACGACAGTATTGAAATCGCCTTGAGACCTGTGAAAACGCCGTTCTGGTTGAATCTCTGGGGCGGGCTGGCATCTGTGCAGCTAAGACAGTGAGCTACAGATTTAAAACCGTCCACAGGTATCTGGACTCTGGTTCTTCAGCCAAATCGAAACCAGTGGGGCCACACCCTGAGGTGCGCCCAGGTGTCCTTAAATGACCTCTCTGCCCCTCACTCCCCGGGTCCCCGACAGCTCATCTGTCTGCGGCGCCCCCAGTTTTCCTGGGAGGTTCTGATGTCGGGTTTGGCTGCAGAACCTCGCTGTAAATCTATTCCTTTCCACCCTGTAATATGCAAACGTGGGCCACAAATACATACACGTCTCTCTGAGCTTGTCTGCGAAAAAGAGTGAACCCCAGGCCTTCTGCCTTACGCCGTGTCCCCAGAGGGTGTCTCCACCGGCTGGAGGAGGAAAGTCAGCGTGGGAAGGGTCTGGAAGGTAGCTAACCCATGTTTCTGCTCATCTCCTTGTTTCAGTCCAACAGTCCCGCTGAACTGAAAATCTCCCCGATTTTCACATGGGACACAGGTCCACGTGCCTGTGCCGTGTGCCTCGCAAGTTATTGGATCCGGGATTTAAACCTGGGTCTAACAGGGCCCAAACAGGCCAGGCTTCCAAAGAGTAGCTCCCAAGAACACATGTCCCCTGAAAAGACATCCATGTTCTCAGAAACCCCACGTGTCCCTGTAGGGTATGAGTTATAGTGCAGTCACCTGGGGGCAAACAAAAGTAGGGGCAAACTTTCTGGGCGATTATTGCCCGTTTTAAATCATGAGATCAGCCATGTCGAGGTTCTTTTTTAAAAGGAGGCAGTTGGGGCGCCTGGGTGGCTCAGTCAGATGGGCATCCGACTCCAGCTCAGGTCGTGATCTCGCAGTTCACGAGTTCGAGACCCACGTCGGGCTCTGTGCTGACAGCTCAGTTAAGAAAATTCTAGAATTGCCTGCCTCACTGGCTATTTTCACAAAGCCATGTTTGGAACATAACAGCATCGGTAACTCTCCTAGAGGTCCACAGTCCTGTATCCGAAAACCTTGGGGCCCAATTTATTTCAGAATTGAGAAATTTGGGGGTCCTAAGAGGATGAAACCATGAACACGTAGCACCCGTAGTGAGGCCTCAGGCAGCATATTGGAATCTGTGTATGATGTTTTTAAATTTACAGAGTTGGGTCAGCTCAGGTTAACTTTTGCCTCCGTCTGAGTTACAAGGAAACTTTCAGTTTTTGGACATTTCTTGAACTCAGTATCGAGTAGGAGAGCATGGGCCTGTGGGATTTCCTCCACCACAAAACCTGGGAGGCCCCGTCTTTATATCCAGTCATTCCATAAGGGACAAAGAGGATGAGAGAGAGAGACTTGGCTGGGGAGCAGATGGAACACACTTTTCTGTGAGAGTTCCAGCGGAGTAAGGCGCAAATAGCTATTTCCCTGTGAAACGGTGTCAATATAGTGAGAGTCGATCATTTATTAGCATGTCTAGAAATACAGACCGAACAGCCTACTCGTTTTCTTTCTATTGATTTTTTTTCATGAGGTGAAATACAGCGTTTAGGGAAGACATGCTATTTACATAAATATGCCAGAGGACGATTGAGTGCAAGACACAGGCGTGAGCACAGCGGCACCCTGGACCTTAACGTCCTACCTCAAAGATTTCTTCTCTGTGGGGCCAAGAACTCCGAAGCAGGCTGATTGCAGAGCAGGGTTTGCATAACATGTGAGCAAGGGTTGTTTGTTTGTTTGTTTGTTTTCTCCCTGCAGCGACATTGCTGTAATATGTGCCTTAGGAGTGTGTTGGCTCCTGTGCTCTTGACTTCGGCCTTGCTCTTGACCGCTGTGGGTTAAACCACTTGACACGCCGTTGGCAGATGGGGTTAGCCTCTCAAGGCCCTTAAGCCGTCGACAAATGTTGCCGACACACGTCCTTCCAGGCCTCTGCGCCCCGCCTGGTACTCTTCGTAAGAGATTATTTCCACCACTAAGCACTCCTCAGCTGTCTGGTGGGCTGACTGAGTCATCACAACCCGTCACCGTCGCCAGTATTCTAGAATGCAGGACATCTGGCCCTGTCCTTGGTACCCTGTCTGCATTAGTTCATTAAATCCTTGCAACTACTCTATTTCTTATCATCCCTGTTTCTGAGTTGGTTATCGATTAACCCCATTCCAGATTGCTACTCCCCCTTCAACAGCTCAGAGGGGTTAATTGACTTCCCCAATGTGGCACAGCAAATGAGTGGCAGAGCCAGTATTCCAGCAGAGTCCAGAGTCCTCACTATCGACCTTAGGCTGTGCTTGCGAATGGAGCACCTGTTTTGTTCTGGGCACTTCCTAAGTGCTTCACATCAGATGTAAAGCTCACACCACCTGGGCGCCTGGGTTAATGCATCCGACTCTCCATCTGGGCTTAGGTCATGATCTCAGGGTTCGTGAGTTTGGGCCCTGCATCCGGCTCTCTGCCGTCAGCACAGAGAGAGCCTGCTTCCAGTCCTCTGTCCTCCTCTCTCTCTCAGTGCCCCTCCCCTGCTCTCTCTCACAAAAATAAATAAACATTAAAAAAATATTAAAAAAAAAAAAATAAAGCTCAAACCACCTATAGGCGGGTATTACTGTGCCCATTATAGAGATGAAGAAACCGAAGTTTAGGGAGGTGATCTGGCCCAGTGACACGTAGCCAGTGAGTGGCCAGGCCAGGATTCAGCCCTGATTCTGTCTGGCCCCTAATATGCTGTAGAAGCCCCCAAATTGACACAGTAAACAGAGTATATTGACGGAATGTAAATCCAGTCCCTAAACTGGTTGAGTCCGGATTGCCCGTGACCTTTCCCATAGTCCTCTAGCCCGTGATTCCACCCATGCAGCTTTGCTGTCAGTAGATGGTGTGATTATCATTTTCTAGGGTTTCGGGGAGGCGGGATAGGCTGTATTTACTTTACCTATAAAAAGGCCTGCTTATGTACAGACTTTAAACATTTCATTATTCTGTTGGACGTATCATGGCATGTGACTTCAACATCCACATGACCCTGGTCCTAAAGTTTGATGATGTTTCACGTTTGGGTCCAGGTGTCCTCTGGACATAAAAATAAGTGTAGAGTCTCAAATGCAAAGCTCTTTGCAAAGCTCTCTGCTTTCCTTTCCAGGCTTTTATAACTGGCTCGTCTTTACATTTCCTGACTCATCTCTGGTGGCTTCCTTCCTCATTAATCTGAAAATCAAATACTGATCACAGAATAACTGGAGCATTATTGTGTGACACACACACACACACACACACACACACACACACACACCTTTTACTTGCAATTGTTTTGTGTTGCACATATTCATGCTATTCTTCCTCCCTTTAATCTTGTCATTTTCTGGGGTTTTACAGATAATTTCCTAGACTGCCAGGCCGTTTTGAGATGCTACATTTTAAAAAGGAAAAAAAAGAAATAGCAGAAATTTGAAAATGTTGCCCTAGAGTTCCTGTCAAGCTGGGCACTAGCTCCGTGTGGCTCTTCATGGCCCAGAAGAGGCCTAGAGCTTTGAAATTCTTCGCCAGTGCTGTCCTGAGTAGCTGCTAGATCCCATGTCAGAACTGACCCAATTAAGGAAAGCCGTGGTTTTCCCCAAAGCCTCGTGTCGAGCGTATTGAGATGAAGTGCTCACTGTGATTAGGCGAAGGGGAAATTGCAGACACAGCATGGACTTCAGGAGCCGGTAAGACTCGCTAGAGAACACGGTTCAGTGTCGAACATGTCCTGAGGTCCTACCACGAGTGGAGCTTGGGACAAGAGATTGAAAAGCGTACGTGACAGGAGGAGTGACGAGAAATGCAAGGGTCTGGGTGTGGGCGAGGTCGGGGAGAGAGGGGTGGAAGGAAGAAGGAGATAAGGGTGGGATTGATAAGGACCCGGAGCGGACAGCCCTGGCTGAGCGTGGCCGTCTTTTCACCCTGACTTAGAACCTCACGTACCCGAAAAATAAGCAAACAATTCAAATTTTGCCACGTGTGGGAGAGATCCAGAATGGAATCCGAACAGGAAGAGGTGAACTTAATTGTAATACAGATGATTACTCTAAGCCATTAAAAGGACTGGGGAAGAAAATACCTTAACCAATAATTTTGGAAAACAGTATTCTGACTGGATACTCTAAGACTGAAGACAACAACACACACAAACACACACACACACATGCACACGCACACGCACACACACACACACCTGTCCCAAAATGCTGCACACTAGTTAGTAGATGTGTTTCTTACAGGGGTTTGGGTTAGCAATTCTGAAATTGCTTTGGTGTTTGAACAAGTATATAAATATGTCGTGGATACTGAGAGTGAAGCTTCTCACTGCCAGAGGGAGAGGTTACAGCTGGAAAGAGGGAACTGAAATGAGCTTTGTGGCGTTGAATTGAATTAGAGGTATTCGTATGAACTCAGTTTTAAAAGATGGGTGGATGGATAGGAGACAACATCCAGATGTGTACATACAGGCAGAAGTAAAGATGGGGCGCCTGGGTGGCTCAGTTGGTTAAGTCTGTGACTTGATTTCAGCTCAGGTCATCAGCTCATGGTTCATGAGTTCAAGCCACGCGTCGGGCTCTGCGCTGACAGGGTGGAACCTGCTTGGGATGCTTTCTCTCCCTCTCTCTCTGTCCCTCCCCCACATCTATCTCCCTCTCTCTCTGTCTCTCAAAATAAATAAATAAGCTTTTAAAAAGAAAAAATAAAGACAGATGGGGAGGGTTGGTGCTCATACCTGTATTTCCTTGCTGTGTTCAGCAGGAGCCTAAACACCTATGAGAACTGACACCCATGTAACCCTGAGCGTCACTTGGACCCGGATCTTTGTTTCAAACACTTCTCCCCCATCACGGGAACCAGGGTTCCTTGCAGAAGTGGTAAATTCCAGGGCCGGGGCAGGAAAAATCCTAGATGAGCCTGGAACAGCTTGTAGGGCCAGGACAAGAGGATGCAGTGTGACAGATGATGGGGCTCATCAGGACAGAAGGCCACTGGGAGGAGCTCCTCATGGCCAAAGCTGGAGCAGTCAGCAGCCAAATGACAGTACTGGATTATAACCCACAAGGTAAAATAAACATCCCTAAGCGCATCCTGATATAAGTAATTGAATATATAAATGAGGAGAAGAGACAGCTCTCACAGCAGAATTTTAATTAAGAATTATGTAAGGAAGGAAATAGACCATCACCAACAGGCAAACAGCTCAGTCACCGTTGCAGACAAGGTCCACCAATGGATGTTACGAAGAGTGGGAGGAAGTCTAAGGAGAAACAGGATATTTGCATAGTCTCAAATATCTCCCCCAGCATATGTATTAATTATAAAACAAGGAGTATTCTGGGGCGCCTGGGTGGCTCCATCGATTAAGCGTCCAAATTCGGCTCAGGTCATGATCTCACGGTTCACGAGTTCGAGCCCCGCGTTGGACTCTGTGCTGACAGCTCAGAGCCTGGAGCCTGCTTCGGATTCTGTGTCTCCTTCTCTCTCTGCCCCTTCCCTGCTTGCTCTGTGTGTGTGTGTGTGTGTGTGTGTGTGTGTGTGTGTGTGTGTATGTCTCAAAAATAAACATTAAAAACATAAAAAATTTAAAAAACAAAGGGTATCCTTACACTGGCGACCATGAAAAGGACACTTGTTTGCAGCGTAAAAACTGAAAGAAGACAGCAGAGTGCCATCTTGTCCGACCTCGTACGGAACTACACGTCAATGATCATTTTTTGCTGCTCTGCGCATGTCTGTGGACCACCACAAAAAGTGCTGCGAGTGTTTGTTTCTCATCAGAATTCCACCTGCTGCTTTTAGCGTTCACCCGTGACCTTGCCTGGAAGTCATCACTGTATGGATGCTGTATCACTACGGGGCCACCATAACACATGCAACAAAGCAGTGGCTAAAATAACTGATGCATAGCGCCTCACAGTGGTGGAGGCTGGAAGTCCAAGATCAGGTGTCCCCAAGGTTGGTTCCTTCTGAGGCTGTGAGGGAGGATATGTCCTGTGCCCCCAGCCCTGGTTTCTGGTGGTTTGCTGGCCATCCTTGGCGTTCCTTGGCTTATAGATGCCTCACCTCGATCTGTGTCGATCTGTCCACGTGGTGCTCACCCTGTGTCTCGTCACATCATCTCTCTGTGTATGTCTGTCTCTGGGTCCAAGTTTCCCCTTTTTGTAAGGACATGAGTCATTGGATTGGGGCAGGCCCTAGAGACTTCATTTTAACTCAGTTACTTCTGTAAAGACCCTATTTCCTAGAAAGGTCAAATTCTGAGGTTCTGCGGTTAGGATTTTACATAGCCGTTTGGGGGAAAGAAGTTCAGTCTCTAACAGATGCCAGTGCTAACCTGTGGCCATTTTTAATGGTTGTCTCACTTAAAGTGAATTAAAAAAAATTTTTTTAAATATAATTTATTGTCAGATTGGTTTCTATACAACACTCAGTGCTTATCCCAACAAGTGCCCTCCTCAATGCCCATCACCCCCTTTCCCCTCCCTCCCATCCCCCAAGGGATACAGGAACGCTAAAAAAAATTTTTTTTAACATTTATTTATTTTTGAGGGAGCCGGAGAGTGCGAGTGGGGTAGGGGCAGAGAGTGAGGGAGACAGAGGATCCAAAGCGGGCTCTGCCCTGACTGCAGAGAGCCCAATATCGGGCTCGAATTCACAGACGATGAGATCGTGACCTGAGCCGAAGTCAGACGCTTAACCGACTGAGTCGCCCAAGTGCCCCTAAAGTGAATTCTTAAGAAATAAACAGATTCCGAGAAACTTAACAGAAGACCATGGGGAAGGGGAAGGGGAAAAAAAAGGTAGAGAGGGAGGGAGCCAAACCATAAGAGACTCTTAAAAACTGAGAATAAACTGAGGGTTGATGGGGGGGGGGGTGGGAGGGAGGGGAAAGGGGGTGATGGGCATTGAGGAGGGCACTTGTTGGGCTGAGCACTGGGTGTTTATGGAAACCAATCTGACAATAAATTTCATATTAAAAAAAAAGAAATAAACCTTTATAACTGAAGGTAAGGGATAGCACAGCCTACACGCCTGAGATTACTTCTGTAAGCCATCATCTGTGTTGGAACGTTAGTTGCACCATTGTTGAGCCAATGTCAGCATCATCCGCACTTTCCACTGTGGTCTTTTCTATCCAGGCCAGTTGTCAGCTGCCGTTTAGAAGAGCTGTGTCCTCCCTGAGATGCGTGAAGATGCAGTGGGCTGGGGGTGCTGAGTGCCCACCGGCTACCAACGTCTGTCCTGTTGCGGGCGCCCTGTGCTGGCGGGCGGGGCCCGTGACACGGCGGCCACAGACCCCTGCCCTGGGCCGAGGGCAGAGAGTTGATGTGGTGGCATCAGGCGACCCGGAATGTCCTTGGGAAGGGGGTACGTGGCTGTCACCCGCTTGTGGCCTGAGGTGCCTCCTGGAGGGAGAAGCGGTTCTGAGGGCACCGTGTGAGCCCAGAATAGAAAGCCCGAGATCTCACGGCAGCCCGAAGAGCGCTGAACAGCCCTGACTGCCGCGGTGACGAAATGGGGGAGACTCTGGGCACAGGTGGGCGCCTCTCACTGCCAGGTTTGCCTACGCGAGACTCGTAGATCAGTGCTCTACGTCTGCAGGTGACGCGGGGCGGGGGTGCAGCGTCAGCATTCGTATACCGGCAGGGAGCAGCGAAAGTGATCCTTCAGCCGGTGGCAACTTGGGCAGGAGAACGCTGACAGAGCAGGTGCGGGTCCCCACATCCCCACACGGCTGCCCGGGTCGGCCGGTGGCCCCTGTGACGGGCTGCCGGGGGAGGGGTGTCCATCTGCAGTCACAGAGTCTGCAGCCTGTCCTGATGTCAGCCCTCCCTCCCTCTGCTCGGGAGGGCCGAGTCCCCAGCTTCCAGCAGGTGTGAACTCCTATCAGGCTGGCAGCCTCTCCCGAAGAAGCAGGGTATCCATTTCCTAGGGCTTCCGGAACGAAGTGCCACAGACGGGTGGTTTCCACAGCAGAGGCGTTCTCTCGAAGTTCTAGAGACAAGGATGTCAGTGGAGCCAAGTGCCCTCGGAGGCACTGGGGAAGGAGGCTTTCCAGGTGTCTCCCCCGGTGGCTGGCACTTAGTTCCTTGGCTGGTGGCCACATACAGATCTTCACCTGGCGTTCCTCCTGTGCCTGTGTCTGTGTCCAGTCTCCTCTTTCATAAGGACGCCATCCTGTTGGGTTAGGATCCCTCCCTGCCCCAGTGTGACCTCATCTTAACCGACCACACTTGCAACCACCCCATTTCCAAACAAGATGACATTTTGAGATACTGGGGGTAAGGACTTTAACTGAGAAATTGGAAGGGGACCCGGGGCCCCTGGGTGGCTCAGTCGGTTAAGCATCCGACTTGCGCTCAGACTTCCTCTTGCGGTCTGTGAGTTCGAGCCCCGCATCGGGCTGTGTGCTGACAGCTCAGAGCCCGGAGTCTGCTTTGGATTCTGTGTCCCCCTCTCTCTCTCTCCCTGCCCTCCTCCTGCTCGTGCTGTGTGTGTGTGTGTGTGTGTGTCTCTCTCTCTCAAAAATAAATAAACATTAAAAAAACGTTTTTCCCGGAAGTGCCCGATGAACACAGACCACGAAGTGTCCCAGAACTTGCAGGCATTAGCATCGTCAGGAACTCAGCCTCTGAGTTCTCTTTTCACGGAGATGGGCTCCAACAGAACGCTCGAGTCTGGCAGGTAGCGATTCAGAGGCTCGATGCTCTGCCGTGGGACGGAGCGTACGGGCATCCATGTGGCCCGGGAGCTTGGCTGGACCCCTTCCATTTGGGGCTGAGAAGGACGGTGCTGAAGGCCCAGCGTTCCCCTGGCGCCTGGTGCTGCCACCGATCAGCTCGTAGGCAACATCTGGTTCCGGAACGGATGCGGGGACCAGGCGTGATGGCTTAGCTTCTGAGCGCCCATGCCTGCTCCCTCTCTCTCCACAGGCCTGCAGCCTCCTTATAAGACTGTCACCCCCCCCCCCCACAGTGGGAGAGCTCTTTTTATCAGATGGAAGGAGGGAAGCAGGGAAATGGAGCTATCAGTTTTCCCCTCCAGACACCGCTCTGTGTATCTGCAGTGGAGTCAGCCTCTTGGAACGGATGAGTCTTTTGTTTTCATGGTGTTACTCAAAGGGTTGCACTATTTATCAGGAGCATTTTCTTATTACATAAACATATGAACTGAATTTAAATCAGCTCTCCAGTGCTTGGACTTTATAGAATGAAGTATGGAATAGTAGCTTCATGGAATAATGCTACATATAAGAATAACTACATAGAAACAAGAGCCCTTTATGGAGTTTGCTACATTCTAATGATTATGCCTGAAATTTTTAAACCTTCTATTTAAATACACTCTATTGACTTCAACTGTCTCAGAATCCACAGCACTCAGAAAACACTTTGGTGAATCAGTGATAATACAGCTTAGACTCTGATTCTTTAAAGGGAAAATAGTTGGGACGCCTGGGTGGCTCAGTAGGTTAAACATCTGACATCGGCTCGGGTCATGATTTCGCGTTCGTGAGTTCAAGCCCTGTGTCGGGCTCTGTGCTGACCGCCCAGAGCCTGGAGCCTGCTTCAGATTCTGTGTCTCCCTCTCTGTCCCTCTCCTGCTCACATTCTGTCTTTCTTTCTTTTCAAAAATAAATAAAGATTTTTTTTTAAAAGGCAAAATAGTTAATCAACTTTATTAACTTGATTACTTCTTATTTCCCAGCTAGAAAAGGAGGTCAGTGCGGTAAGGCCAGTGTGGAGGAAGAAAAGTCTTTATTCTTTTTTTTTTTTTCAACGTTTATTTATTTTTGGGACAGAGAGAGACAGAGCATGAATAGGGGAGGGGCAGAGAGAGAAGGAGACACAGAATCGGAAACAGGCTCCAGGCTCTGAGCCATCAGCCCAGAGCCTGACGTGGGGCTCGAACTCCCGGACCATGAGATCGTGACCTGGCTGAAGTCGGACGCTTAACCGACTGTGCCACCCAGGCGCCCCAGTCTTTATTCTTATGGACATCTTCTATTGGACCCAGAGCTCTCTCTGGGCAAGATACTTACTTTGGCTTTTGGCTGTGTACAACCTCTAACGCAGGGCTGCAGTCATTAATGTAAAACGAATTTGGACTGGAGTCATGAGGATAGTGTTATAATCGAGGAATTCTCATAGAATCATCAGATTTAGAGCTGGACATGACCTGATAGATCACCTAATCCAAGGAAGATGTCAGATGTTACCAAAGATCTAGAAGGGTCTAGATACCAAAAGCAAAACATCTACAGGGTAGAGACCCACAACATTTTTTTATATTAAAATTAAGCCCTTGCCAACTTCTGGGTATATCTCCAAAAGATTTGAAAGCAGGGTCTCAAAGAGAAATTTTCACAACCATGTTCCAGCCATTTCTGTTCCACCGTTGACATGGCACCACGGGAAAGATGGGTCTTCCCCTAAGGGGAAACCAGACTAGGATCTTCACGGATGTTGCTTCAAGAATCATGGTCAGGGGCGCCTGGGTGGCGCAGTCGGTTGAGCGTCCGACTTCAGCCAGGTCACGATCTCGCGGTCCGGGAGTTCGAGCCCCGCGTCAGGCTCTGGGCTGATGGCTTGGAGCCTGGAGCCTGTTTCCGATTCTGTGTCTCCCTCTCTCTCTGCCCCTCCCCCGTTCATGCTCTGTCTCTCTCTGTCCCAAAAATAAATAAACGTTGGGAAAAAAAAAAATTTTTTTTAATAAAAAAAAAAAAAGAATCATGGTCAAGTCTGAGGTTAAGGATTTTGCGAATAGGGCACAATCGTGGGTTGTTTGGTGTGCCGGTGGAAAGGTGGCTGGCCGTGGCCCCCCTCACATTCTGCAAAATACAGCTCCCCCCAGGACAGCTGCATAGCAGTGGAGAAAACAGTGTGTCTGTGGTACTCCAGGAGTTTGTCCAAAAGTTGGACTGCCACCACTAACTTTGTATTCTAGATAATTTTGAATTTGTATGTTGGGACTAGAGCTTAAATGACATCTGTTCACTGTTCCTTCGTGGCAGGCTCTCTCAGCACAATGACAATGAGATTTAGAGCATCTTCAGCCAGTCTGACTAAATATAGAGGAGTAATTGCTATTTTCTGGGGGGTGTCGAGGGAGGTGGGGAATGAAGGGAAGGACCGCTAAGATGACAGAGCAGAAATAGGAAGTTTTGATGTGGGCACTTACCTTCCAAGATGGCAGTTGACTGTAAAATTTAAGCTTGGTTCCAGAAGTACTAATTCTTCTCCTCCAGGACAGCTTGAGCTCTGCAGCGAAGTTTAGCTTTCTGCACACGTGGCGTCAGTAGAAAGTGGACATGATGGAATAGTTCTACCCCCTTTGTAGGGAAAGGGTAACTGCCCTCCTGCAATTTTGGCTAAGTTCTGTGGGTTGACCGAAACACCAGGACAATTGATACAACGTGAATGTTGTTAGTTAACACGCTGTCAATTAACATGGGGAAGTTGATACTCTGAACCTAGAAGCATATGCAGAATTGCGATAAGGCAGAAATACGGGGAGTCTGAGTCAGGGCAAATGGTGTAAACGAGCATTTTGCAAAAGGCAAAGGAGGTGATGTTGCTGATGCCGGAGGGAGGGCCGGGCTGGCTCCATCCCCACTGCCTCGTCCTCTGTGGATCTCTTCCCTCTCTATACTCACTTTGGCACAAGGGCTGCGTGTGCCAGTGTATCTCTCCATGGCTGCGCAAAGGCGTGCTGCAGCGTGCCTGCCCAGAATTCCTACCTTCGGGCAAGATATGTCCCTCCTGAGTTCCCCCTAAGTGGAACCTAGGAGTGTGGTGATGATACCCATTTACCTGGACTTCGTGGCAGGTCGGGTTTCTAAAGAACATTCTTAGATCTGTGAGATGATACATCAGGGGGCACCTGGGTGGCTCAGTTGGCTAAGCATCTGACTCTTGATTTTGGCTCAGGTCATGATCTCGAGGTTCATGAGATCAAGTCCGGCGTGTCTGTGCATGCACTCACGCACTCTCTCTGTCTCAAAATAAATATTTAGAAAACAAAGATTCGGGGCGCCTGGGTGGCGCAGTCGGTTAAGCGTCCGACTTCAGCCAGGTCACGATCTCGCGGTTCGGGAGTTCGAGCCCCGCGTCGGGCTCTGGGCTGGTGGCTCAGAGCCTGGAGCCTGTTTCCGATTCTGTGTCTCCCTCTCTCTCTTCCCCTCCCCCGTTCATGCTCTGTCTCTCTCTGTCCCAAAAATAAATAAACGTTGAAAAAAAAAAAAAATTAAAAAAAAAAAAAGAAAACAAAGATTCTACGTCAGCATCACTATTTTAATTTCTTGACCCCAGAATCTATGACTCTATACACCTTCTCTTTATATCTCACTTCCCTGAAGCTCCGGAAAACAAGGCAAAACAAATTGAGTGTCAGTTGTCCACCACAGCTCTCCGTTGTCTTTTTTGCCTGTCCCTTGGGCTGAGTCTGAATGTTCCCCCAGAACTTTAAGTGTGTTGGGGGGGCGGATTTCTGGACTCTGGATTCTGTCCCATTGGTCTGTGTCTGTTTTTTTGGGTCAGTACCATACTGTTTTGGTTACAGTAGCTTTGTAATATAGTTTGAAACCAAGAAGTGTGATGTCTCCAGCTTTGTTCTTCTTTCTCAGGATTCCTTTGGCTATTTGGGGTCTTTGTGGGTCCATACCAAGTTTAAGATTGTTTTCTTCTATTTCTGTGAAAAATGTCATTGGAATTTGGGTAACGACTGCTTCGAATGTGTGGATTGCTCTGAGTGGTCTGGACCTTTTAACAGTGTTAATTCTTTCGATCCATGAGCACAGGCTGTCTTTCCATTTACTTGCCTCTTCTTCAGTTTCTCTCATCAGCATTGTACAGTTTTCAGTGTGTAGATCTTTCACCTCCTTTATTAAATGTATTCGTAAGTATTTTATGATTTGTGATGCTATCGCAAATGGGATTTTTTAAATGTCTTTTTTGGCTAGTTTGTTGTTTGTGACTAGAAAGGTAGTCGATTTCTGTGTATTGATTTTGTATCCCGCATCTTTATGGAATTTGTTTATCACTTCTAACACTGTTTTAGTGAAGCCATTGGGATTTTTTAAGATTACGTCATCTATAAACAGAGACAGCTTTACCTCTTCCTTTCGGACAGTATGCCTGTTATTTCTGTTTCTTGCCTGATTGCTCTGGCTAGGACTCCTAGTACTGTTAATAGAATAGGAGTTTTGAGAACAGGCACCTTTTCTTGCTTTTGATCTTCTCAGCAAAGCTCTCAGTGTTTCACCGTTGAGTATTACATCAGCTGTGGAATTGTCCCAGAGGCCTGTGTCTTCCGTGTGTGTGTGTGTGTGTGTGTGTGTGTGTACATGCAGGTGCACACAGAAGAAGCCTGTACAGTGATGTGATTACCGTTGCTGCTCAGCTAAGCAGAAGTGATAGAGGCTACTCAGCAACCAGCAGAATCCTGGTCTCCCAAGTCCCCCCACCAGCGCTGTCACCATCCCATAGCCTGTGTCCTCTGACCAAGAAGAGGGCAGAGGCTCTCAAATTTCAAAGTGCTTACAAATCCCCTGGGAATGCAGATCCTACCTCAGCAGGTCTGGGGTGGGGCCTGAGACCCCGTTTCTCACAGGCTCCCAGGGGGCGCGGCTTGTTCTTATCCCACTTGGAGTAGTGAGACCCCATTCCAGTCTCTGTAACGCTGATAAAGTTTATGTGCTTCTCAGAAATGTGTCAACACTACGTCAGATGTAAAAAATGTTATATGAGGGGCGCCTGGATGGCTCAGTCAGTTGAGTGTCTGACTTCAGCTCAGGTCATGATCTTGCTGTTCATGAGTTCAAGCCCCACGTGAGGCTCTGTGTGACAGCTCAGATTCTGTGTCTCCTCTCTCTGCCCCCCCCCCCACTCATGTGTGCTCTCTCTCTCTCTCTCTCTCAAAAATAAACATAAAAAATATTTTTAAAAATGTTATGTGAATAATTTATCCTTTCGCTATCTATAAATAAATACAACTTCCTAATTGATCATCCGATTTAGAAGTACTCCAGACAGGAGAAGAAAGACAGTATAAGTGAGAACTATATATTGGGCTTTTTTTTTTTTAATGTTTGTTTATTTACTTTGAGAGAGAGAGAGAGAGGAAGAGAGCACAAGCAAGGGAAGGGTGGAGGGGGAGGGGGTTGCAGAGAGAGAGAATCCCAAGCAGACTCTGCAGCTTTCAGCGCAAAGCCCGATTCGGGACTTGAGCCCATGAACTGTGAGATCATGACCTGAGCTGAAACCAAGAGCCTGATGTTTGACTGAGCCACCCAGGCACCTCCTAGCTGTTGGACTTTTTTATGGGACTTTAATCTATTTCAAAAGTGTCAGTCAGCCTGTTGAGTGTATGATACGTCTCATCTTAACTGGGCCCTGGGGAATAAGAAGTTCAGAAGACTGTCCCTGCTATCAAACAAGCAATTTAGCATCATTTGGAAAGTCAGACGGCCAAATAATGACAAATACAAGCCACCGTTAGACCAGGTGCCTTATATACTTAGTCTTACTTTGTCCTCACCGCCTGCAAAGGGAGGCAGTGTCTCTCGTTATGGATGAGGAATTCTGCTGAGAAACGCTGCTGACATGCCCAAGGTCATCCTAACAGGAAATGACACAAGTAAGATTTGAATCCAAATCTGTCCTGTTCCAAAGACTTGCCACTGTGCTACCCACCGCTTGTGTTCTGGCAACTAACGAACCCTCTTTTTCCAAAGAATTTGGGGGCAATTATTGAGAAGAGAACCTCATTGTTTACTCTGAATTTTAAAAGTTCAGAGACATATTTGCAGCACTAAGGTTGTTTCCAGCCAAGCTCACTTAAGACAGAGTTTCTGGGATTTTTCTTCTGCCCCAACTGTCAACTCCGGCTTGCAGCTGTACGAGGCACAGTGCAGGTGACACGGGTTCCCACGAGGGCATGCCCCACTGCCTCGGCCTGAATAATGGCAGCACGGCTCCAGCAAGTGCTGAGATCTCCGTGACAGAAGCCACAGAGCCAGGAAAATGACCGTCCGCCTCAGAAGCGCCCAGCCCAGTGCGTGGGAGACACAGAGCACCAAGACTGGGGCCATCTTGATTTTAGAAGCCATAGATCGGACGGAGATTCCTAAAGTCAGCAAAGAGAGGAAATCAGAGCAGAAAAGCACAAATAAGAGGAAGTTGGGGTAGAACTGATGACTCATGGCTACTGAATTCATTTTGACTTTAAGTGGAAAAAAGAAGTAAAAAGCCTTAAATGGGAAGGGTGGTGCCCCCATGGGCCCAAAACAAACACTGCTAAAGAATGGAAGAGTGTGTTTTCATTTTGCCAGAGGCTCCGAATGTGATTATAGATAGAAACAAATGTCAACCCTTCCAGCTCCAGCAAGGCGGAGCCTGGGCGGTGGATTTCTATGAGAAAGGACTTTGTTGCCTTTGTTGGGTCAGAGGTCTGAAGCCTGAAGCCGAGAGGCGGGGGAAGGAGGCCCAGGGCTGCAGGTGTCCATGGAACCCCCAGCATCTTCTGGGCACTCAGAGCTCCAGACTCTGCGCCTGTGTGGCCGTGGTCCCTGGATGGGAGGTACTGGAAACCCAAGCCTGGGGGTGAACACAAGGGCTCCTCCCTCTGAGTCACTGAGCTGGCATCCTTTAGGGGACAACAGAACCAGGAAAGAGAAATGTTTCCACTTGAAGCTTGAGTTTGACCCAACTCAGACTGGGTCTTTTGTCTGTTCGTTTTTCTGTTGGTCTTTGTAGCTTTCTTTTTTGATCCTAGACCATCTTTACGACTATGAAACCAAGCAGTTTAGGGACATATAGTCTCCTAGGCTCAGGCTTCCCGTTGTCTGCCTGAAATGTGCATGAAGCAGCTTGGCCAGGAAAAGTCTGCGCTGGGAGACTCCCCACGTCCTGATCCATGGCTCCTGGGTCGTCCCACCTATGGCACTAGCCTTCCGAGCCTGTCTCTTCATCGACAGCATGACATTTGTAGATGAGTCTTTTCTCTTGTGGGACTTTTATGATGAAAATAGAATGAGGAAAAATGAACACCTATAGGCTTTGAAGCAAACTAAAAGCACGCATGTGTGAAGTTCCTGTTCTGTGGCAGGGACTTTGCTGGACTCCGGAGGAGACGAGAAAACACAAGTGAGTCCTCACGAAACTTGGAGACGCCGATAGGTCTTCAGTGGGACCCTTTGCCCTGCGATGGTGGTAGAGTCGATCCTGGGTGGGCGATGAGTCATTTCAAACTTAAACAGGATTAAAGGCACTGTGCTTTTAAGTCTTTTTAAAGTTTTTACTAAGAATTACTGTATGACATTTTTAGGATAACAGAAGGAAATGGACTGTCTGTGAGCTACGGTTTGTTGAACAAATCTCTTGTTTCTTTAGTGCTGTATGGTTTTTTTCTGCACCCAAACAATGCATCATTTGTATTTCAGTATTTGCTTCAATAATCTTCCAAGTGAACACCCTGAAAATGCACTCAGGTAACACACAGTCCCCACTACGAGGCAGAGGAAGAAGGACGAGGCTCCTTTTCATAGATCCTTGGGAGCCCTTTGTCAACACCGAAGTTGTCACAACTCAGCAGTACAATGAGGATGAAGATAATAGCATATAATAAAATGTGTAGCCAACTCAGACCAAGATTTTTAATGAGGCAGGAGCTGGGTTTCACACATTTATTCTTTTGCTTTAGTATCTGGCCCAGAGCCTGCCGTATAATCTCTCCTCACGAAGTGCTCCGTGTTAATTAGGGACTGTAGCCTGCTCTCTTTTCCTTTACTAAAAATGCTCAAGCACTGCTTTGTTTTATTTCCTGCCTGGGTATTCTTAATGATCATTCCTGTATATCTCCATTCGTCATCTGTTATTTCTTCCCCGAGAGTCCCCAAGACATGGCCCTACCAATACTCGTGTTAGGATGACCCAGGGAAGCTGAGTATCGTTTCCAAGGTTCCGTAGCCACTGAGTTGTTCTTACAAAGCGCCAGGGTGGATGAGGAGGCCCCAGTTAGACAACCTGAGGTGAGCCAGCTGCACCAGGAGCTGGCTGAGTGAGCTTTGCTCCGCGAATTGTATCTCTAGGAGAGGAGATACATATATATGTGGAAGGGCGGCTGAATTCTTTTCCATGGTTTGTAACATTGTCTTCTGTTTTGATCCAATGGGCTATTAATACTGTATCTTCTCTCTTCTATCAGCTTAAGAGTTTGTGACTATAAATGCTGTTTTGGAGAGACTGGATGTGTAGCCTTCTTTTATAAACTGCTTACTCTTCCAAGGGGACTGTCTGTGGCAGCCGGAGGCTTGCGAGGCAGCAGATACATAGGTCTATCTGCCTATGTTTCTTTGTCATTGACATTTTATCAAGGGACACGGCTCTGAAGGATGACCGTGCCTTCTAATGGCCAGGACTTTGCGGCCCCAATGGCCAGAAGCCTGAGGATGTGTAAAGAGGATTTTTCGGTACATTGATTACTGAAAGTCTTGCTATCCAGCTTCCGTGACGGATACTCGGTTCTGTGGGCTTCTTGCTAACTGCAGTCTAAAGGGTGATGGGGAATAGTAATTGTGAGAAAGAACCGCCGTGAGCATTAGCTGTTGGGTGGTGGGTGTGAGCAGGGTATTGTCAGGGGCTAGGCGTATTTTAAACTATGACAACGTCAGGTAGACGTTGACGTTTCCCCGATGGGTTTCCTTAGCGTGACTGGTACCTCCCCGTGGCACCTGCCTGGTGGGGTGTGACAGCCCACAGCTGACCCCCCGGCAGCAGGGACCAGGTTTGCGGTTAGCAGCTGCTGTGGGAGGAACGCAGGACAGAAAAGATGTCTTCTTGCTGCCCAGGGGCATACAGACTTCCAAGGGTGTTTACTTGGCACGACTGATCTGTTCCTGAAAAGTTTCTCATAAATCACGATTTCTCTTATCAAGCTTTATTTCCCTGCTGACACGATTTCAGACCTTCTGCAGCCCCGTTTTCCCCCTGATTCTCCGCGGGTGGCACTCAGTGTCTCGTGTGCCCCCACTTCCTGTTGTCTCTGGAAACTGTGCACAACCAGTAAGCATGCCGAGACCCCAGGCTTCCTAAAATTGGCCCCGGCTGTCAGCCAGAGGGGCACTGCCACCGTGGGGTGGGCGCTGAGTCGGGAGGTATGGAAAGTACTGAGGGCGACCCTGGTGTATCCTCGTGTCCTCTGCTAGAGAAATTAAAACTGGTTTGCATCTCCGCTGAGTCAAGGCTGCCGCATCATCAAGAGGGCTCAGGTCACGTCCAGCTTGGGATCATCAAATTAATTGTTACATGTGACAAACTGACATGGAAAGTGATAAATACCTGTGTGCGTTCTCCCTGTTAAAATTCCACGGTGAGTTTTCATGGCCGGGGAGCTCGGATGACGGACAAGGCGGGGACTCCTTTCCTACAGCAGCCTGCCCTGCTTCGTGCCCTCGGAGCACTGGCCCTGTTTGCCTAGAAACGTTCATTAACGCATTGATTTCCTGCTGTTTGTGGCAGTTCTTAGCATTTTTCTTCTTTCTGCTCCCCAGATAACTCTGGGGAATTGCTTTCAAGGGGTGCTGTTCACCTAGAAGTGACCCAGCAGCTATTTTATTGTTTATTTATTTTTGAGAGACAGAGACAGGGTGCAAGGGGGGGGGGGGGCGGGAGTGAGAATCCGAAGCAGCTCCAGGCTCCAAGCTGTCAGCACAGAGTCCGACGCGAGGCTCGAACCCAGGAACTGTGAGATCATGACCTGAGCCGAAGTCAGACGCTTAACTGACTGAGACCCCCAGGGGCCCCTAACCCAGCAGCTACTTTATAAGCACATTTGCCGGGTCCTCAAGAAGTACCTGTCCGATGGCCCACAGGTCAGGCAGACAGCAGCCAGTTGCCAGAGTTTCTCAAAGTCAGAAGCTGCTGCTGTGGGAACCCACAACCGGTCAGACTTCCACCCTGTGTCCCTGTGTCCCCATGGGGAGAGGGGAACAGACCATGGACTCGGCTACCTGAGTGTCACCCGCAGGTGGGTGGGCGCGTCAGTAGCACCTGGGCTGGAAAGTTACCCCTGATGTATTTAGAGCCAGGCTGTCACTTCCTGAATGCTCTGGAGTGTTCCTTCTAAGGAGCAAACCCGGAACACCTGCTGAGACTTCCCCACTCTCTCTAGTAGCCGCTCAGCACCTGTGCTCCCCATTCCTCCCCGTCCCCTTCACTGTGCTGCAGGCACTTAAGGCTCAACTTCAGGAAGTCCCTACAGGGGGGACCCATGACCCCCGATGGGAGACCCCACAGTGTGCGTGTCTGCACGGCTGTGCCTTCCTTCTCGAAACCCTTTCAAATTCGTTCCTTTACGTTCTTCCCAGTTTTCTTTTTGTTTGCTCATATTACAGGTTTTCTTGCCCTAAGAAGTAGGAGATGCACTTATCAAAATATTATTTTAAACTATGACATAGTTATTCCTTTAAAACTGTAATAACAAGATTTCATGACAGGTCTAATGGCCGCTGTCACTTTGAGGTAATAGTGAACGGCACGACGTTTTAAGACACCTGCCTGTGGCAAGGCTACTGTGAGATGGGGTCCCGGGTGCTGCCCACACAGCGGCAGCTCGCTGCTGAATCCCTGGGGAAAGGGAACGTTACATGTCAGTTAGGTGCTGATGAGAACAAAGGTACACGGTCCGTTGGTTGGTCTCCCCCGTTCCCGGTTCTTGGGTGCCCTGATTTCTGTTTCAGAGCCCCTTGGGTTAAGAGAACCTCATCCTGTTCCTCTCAGAGCCACGTTAGATCAACACATTTATGTCTCAACTCACAGGTCAGGTTTACATCACACAGCTCTTCGAGGACCTGGGTGTCGGCATGATGCTCAGACTTCCAAACCCCAGATGTGCCTTCACCGTGGAAAGAACCCACGGCTGAGTTCCAAGTCCGCGTGCTGTGAGTCCTGACTGCCTGGTCGTAGCCACATGTAGAGAACATGCACAGGCAGACAGATGAGATTTCCCCTCGTACGATCAATGTCCCCTGACGCCCCGCCCTCAGACCTCAGTGCTGTTTTCTGTTCCCCATTCGAGAACTTGCCTGTCCTCCCGCCCCAGTCCTCGCCCCGATGGTGGCTACCCGCCGAATGGCTCTCCCCGGCCTGGCCGCCTGGCCAGAGCTGTCTGCCGGCTGGAGGGACGGCACCGTCCCACGTCTGGCTTCAGCTCGCCTCTTCAGGGGCATGGAGCCCGGGGAGCTCAGCTTGGGGCTCAAAACTTGACCTTCCCTCCCAGATTTGTGACCTGCTGCTTGTGTGGTCGTGGAAGAAACACTTAAAACCCTAGAGCCTGGGCTTGGGCTTCTTGGGTGTAACATGGGGGTAAAAATGAAGACCCCTCACAGGGGGAAAAGACCCCGGTCTGCACAGGATAAGGCACTTTACGAATGCCCGTTGTTGATCACTGGGAAAGTTAAGGGCTCTTTCAGCCAGGACTTCAAGGCTCATGTGTAGAGCCACACGCTGGCCTGGCCGTGGCCGACAGCTCCCGGTGGTCTCGTGGGCGCCTGCCCTTTGTAGCCCAGCCAGCCTCGTGCCATCCAGCCTTCCTCGAAGACCTCTCTTCCCGCACGTTTCCCTGAATCTGGGGCCTGAGCAGGCCATGTCCACTCACTTACCCAAACTGTATCGACCCTTCTAGACCCACACGATCTCCTTTATCACGAAGCTTTCCCTCACTGCTGCAGTCCCGGGGTCTGCCCCCACCTGACTTCTCTGCACATGAGCTCGACGTCCCTCTGCGTCAGTCGGCTCAGGCCGTCACAGAGTCATAGACTGGGCGGTGTAAACAACAGAAATGTGCTTCCTGGCAGTCGTGGAGGCTGGAAGTCCAAGATCAAGGTGCTGGCGGTATTGGAGTCTTCTGAGGCCTGTCTCCTTGGCTTGTGGATGGCTGTCTCCCGGCCGTGTCTTCGCCTGGTTCCCTCTGTGCATGTCTGTGTCCAAATTCTCTCTTCTTATAAGGTCACCTCTCATAGTGGATTGGGACCCACCCTGATGACCTCATTTTAACTAAATGATCTCTTGAAAGACCCTGTCTCCAGCTACGGTCACATTCTGAAGTCCTGGGGGTTAGGCCTGGGGGCCACCGTACTGCCTGTAACAGCCCCTCCCTTAGCATGGGGTCATCACCTGCTGAGGCCTTCCCGGCTGCCTGTGTTCTCTGTTTCCCTGAGATTGTCTTCTCTTTAAGGGAGTATCATGCCCTAGATCACTTACGCACCACCGCAGGCCTTGAGGCCCCACTCAGAGGGCGGCGTGAGAAGGATGGAAAGAGGTACCTCACCCTAAATCAGCTAGTGATGAGCTAATCCGGAGGACGGGGCACAGCCCTTGTAGGGCAGAGCATGGAGAGGCACCAAGAGTGAAGCAGAAGAGAAAGTGCCTTAGGGGTCCTGAGGATTTTAAATGCCAAGAGTAAGAAAGTGTGGCCAACGCAGCCCTCCCAGGGTATGAATGACACTAGACAAGGCCAAGTGCATCTGCCAGAGCCCCGGTTTCTAAAGAGAAGAGCTTCAGGCCCAAGCTGGGTGGGAGACTGTGCAGCCAGGCGGCTGGGAGCCGCAGGTAACTGTTGGCAGGTCTGCCTGCCCTTAACCTCTCCCTCTAAGCGAACAGGAGAGTATGAGCCTTCCCTCTCCCTCATTCCCAAACCGGGAAGCGTGGACCCCTGGCAGGGTTTATGCCACGTTTGACAATTTCAAATACTTCCAAGAGGTTAAGTTTTACATTGACTCATGTTTAAATGAAGGCTCTCAATTGTGATTTTATTAGCTACATCGCATTTTTTCCTCTGTCCCTTCTTTCCTTGCCCGACGTGCTCCCAGGGTGAGCACGGTGTTTCAGACCGTGCGTCTACAGCTAACCCTGTACCCAGCTCTCTAGCCCTTGCCACCTGCCCTGCCCAAGACAAACTAAATGCCATCTGTCCGTCCCTCCGTACCTGCTTCTCTTTCATCCACCTTGCACGTTAAAGCCCAAGATGGAGGGGCTCTTGCAGCCACCCCCCAGCACGAACACACACAGCACGCTGTGTGCACCTCCAGTCCTGTGCCCACTGTGCCCTCTGTGCCCAGAAGCAAGAGTCTGGATGTTTCTAGAGGAAAATCACACAACCTACCCTGCTTGACTCACTCCAGATTTCATGACAGGGCCCCATCCAGCTCACCTTCTACTTCCTGAGGTGACTGTCCCCCTCAGCCCGTCTCTGCCCCACCTCCACTGAGCCCCCAGACGGTGAGAGCTCCCCCCGAGGAGAGCCAGGCCACCAGAGAATGGCCACCTGTGCATTCCCCCGTCCCTGGCCCTGGAGGCTGCCTAGCAAATACCAGAAGCCTCTCCTCCCTGCTCCCGTGCACCCTTGCGTGGGCCTTGGCTTCCCTGCCTGGGGAAAGGCCACAGAGTATGGAAGTTGTGTTTTTAAAATCTCTCTCTCCCCTCCTTAGAACACTCTGCACGTGCTGGGCTCGGGGGTAGGCCTGGGGCGAAGCCCTGAGGGCAAGGCCAGCCCTGAAAGCATGGACACACCTCAGGCAGTCCCTGGGAGGGACTCAGGCTGGGACAGGTTGAGTCGGTGCAGAAGGGTGACTGAGTCTGGGTTCTAAGCCTGGGTCTGAGCTGAACCGGGGCGTTTTCCCCAGGGCCACACCACAGGCCGAGTGGGAGGGCACCATCTGCCCGTGCCTCTCACGGCCAGGTGCAGAGCTCTACAAGGTGAGGGGCTCCCCATCACCTCCAGAAGACCGTGCACGGTCCTCACTCGAGGTGTCCCCTGATGTGACCTTCCCCAGCTGTGTTCCCCACACCTGCACCTCCCATCGTGTCTACTACTAGGTTGTGGTCTTGCTTTGCTCTCCCCTCCTCACTCTCTGGACATCCCCCCCACCCCCTGCACTAGGCTTCAAGACCTGATATAAAAGTCGACCTGATCTCACCAAGAACCTTCTGTCACCTGTATACCCCTTAGCAGACCTCCGTGACTCAGTGTTTCATCTGTGTTGTGGCTCTGGGGACAGGTTTCCCGGAGGCACCTTGGTGCCATGAGGTGAGCTCAGGATGACGGATGGGGTTAAACCTGGTTCTGCCAGGGTCACCCTGTGGCTTTCGCCACGTCCCCGTGACGCCCTGAGCCTCAGTCTCCCATTTTGGAGATGGGGCAGTAATACTTTGTTCAGAGGATTTTGCGGAGGGTTTAATGCGATAGAGGCTGGCAGGGCTCCCACGTGGCCAATAGCAGCCAGGAGATCCCAGGGTGCTCTGTCCCCCCCGAGACCTCAGGGAGGAAATGTTCTAGATGGGCCTGGTTGGGGCGGGGAGATAGTGTTTGCAATGTGTGTGTGTGTGTGTGTGTGTGAATGCAGATTAAAAACTGTTTCCAGATTAAAAACTGAATTGCCTCAGCACCGGTAGTGAAGTTTCCCTAACGTGTTTCTGAAGGTGGGGGGAGTAGAAACTCGGTGCTGCCTTCCCCCGCTCAGAGCACAGCCTGGTTCTCAGCCTTGAGTCATGTCAGCGTCCCATGGGGGTGGGTGAGACACTGGGGTTTCTGACTGAGGAGGTTCTGAGGGGCCCGAGGATGTGCAACTCCGGCCAACCCCCAGGTGCACCGATACTGCCTGGAAGGACCACACGTCCAACCACCGCTGAAGGAATACAGGCAAAACACCTGCAAACCGTGTTTAGAGACGACCGCTCAGCTCTTTTGAGGGCCTCACCTGGGACACATTACGAGTAGCTAAATGTCAGCTTATTTTGCATTGACCGCTTTTTCCATGCCAGTGTGAGCCGTGAGCACGTTCCTCGTGTAGCATTTCTCGAAGCCTGCTTCCTGGCACGCGGGTCCTAGAAAGTACTCTGATAACAAGTCCCGTGGTCAGAGAGGTCAGGCAAGTGTCCTCCTGTGGTCTCCTGTGGGGAACTCCCAGGGCCCCTCAGCCTGCGACCTGGCCCGAGAGAGCCACACAACCCCATGTGCAGCCCTGTGCCCCGTGCGGAGGGAGGTTTATGAAGACAGCTGGGCAGCAGGCTGGGCTATGAGACCTTCTTCTCCGGAGGTGGAATTTCTTTAACATGTCACCTGTTTACCTCATTCCTCTTCGAAAGTACAATCAGTTTGGGTCTTAAACCTAGAGTGACAGTTACACCATCTTGGGGCACCTGGGTGGCTCGGTCACTTAAGCGCCTTGACTTCAGCTCAGGTCATGATCTCACGGCTCATGGGTTCGAGACCCGCGTCGGACTCTGTGCTGACAGCTCAGAGCCTGGAGCCTGCTTCAGATTCTGTGTCTCCCTCTCCCTCCCTGCCCCTCCTCTGCTCCTGCTCTGTCTCTCTTTGTCTCTCAAAAATAAATAAAAGTTAAAAAATAAATAGAAATAAAACCACCACAACAAAAAACAGTTATACTGTCTTAACTAAACTGTGGTGGGATCACATGACATTGGGCTTTTGTTATCTGCTCTCCCACATCGTCTGCCTGGCTTTTCATGGCAGTGTGGGTACTTCTGAACAGCAAATCTAAACACTTACAAACTCATGCAGTAGAACTTCACCAATCTGTATTAATGCTACCAAATGGTTGTGTGATAGACTTTTTTAAATTCCAAATTATAAAATATTTATTAAAAAATAGGGTATTGTTGCTTTCATGATCATACTGTAACTCGGACTTGTCTAATTACAGTGCTTCCAGTAGATTCCTCCTAGGGGGCGCATGATTTAATGCATAAGTAAGACTTCTGTATAACAAACATATCAGTTATTTGTGTATAAATTTTCATGTCGGGTGTTTTGGGTTTCTCCCCCAAACCTTCCTTCTTTAAGGGGTTAATATTCTTCCTACCATCTCGTTTATGTGGCCTGTCTGTGCAGCCACCTTAGAAGAAACCACCCCTGTGACAGCACCTGTGAGCAGCAAATGGAAGTTTGGGAGGGTTTCTTTTAGTGCATTTCGTCAGAGAAGACTGTGTTTTCCAAACTGTGGGTTGTGGCCCGTGGTGGGTCATGAAGTCAGGTCAGTGGGTGGAGACCAGTATTTCTTTTCATGTTTATTATTTATTTTTAAGAGAGAGAGAGAGACAGAATCTGAAACAGGATCCAGACTCTGAGCTGTCAGCACAGAGCCCGACGTGGGGCTTGAACCACGAGCCGTGAGATCATAACCTGAGCCAAAGTCTGATGCTTAACCAACTGAGCCACCCAGGCGCCCCCCCCCCCCCGCTTCTTTTAATAGAATAGGATGAAACAGAAAATATCAGAGTGCATTCCAGGCTGTAGGAGTCAGACCATGTGCTTCATGTATGTATGTGGGTCTGTCTGCGTGCACAGGGTCACAGTGTTAAAAGACCCAAGTTTTTTTATTGTAGGTCATGGTCAAAATACAGGACAGATCTCTGAGAAAATACCTTAAGCAACGGCAGAGTCGAAAAGCATGCCTGACTTAAGATGAAACTTGTCTTCCTTAGTGTCCTGCTTTGGCCCCCTGTCCCCTTGTCCTCTCCAGGCTTTGCAGCACCGTGCACTGTAACCCACCCGGTAAATGAGCTCCAGCAACGCTGAGTTTGCACCGTCAGTGGGATTCCTTGGCCCTGTGAAAGGTTGATTCGTGTGCTTCGGACCAAAGAAGAGTTTGGGCACCTAAGGGGGCAATGACAGGCACCAAAGTGGGCGACTGGTGGACAATTTACTCTGGAACTGGACTCGGGGGGTTGGTGCCCCCAGCGTCCACCTTTGGATCAGCGCTGGCTGCCATATTGCAAAGTATTTTGAATATTGAACCGTAAATTATTATAGGGTCACCGGGGTGGCTGAGTCGGTTAAGCATCCAACTTCGGCTCAGGTCATGATCTCGCAGCTCTTGGGTTTGAGCCCCACATCGGGCTCTGTGCTGACAGCGCAGAGCCTGCTTCAGATTCTGTGTCCCACCCACCCCCTCTCTGCCCCTCCCCTGCTCTCCCTCTCTCCCTCAAAAACAGACCTTAAAAAAAATTTTTTTTTAATGAACTGTAAATTGGTACAACCCAGCGTGCTGCCGTTGAGAAGACAGAGCCATCCCCAACCCCCTCTCCCTGGTCCCGCCCACCTGGGGTCTGGTGCCCGCCTCGCTCAGCTAAGTGCTGGTCTTCTGGAGCCCAGCGGAAACATCGGGCTCTTGCACCTGACGCCCCTGCTGTACCTACTCCTGTAGCATCTCGTCCCTCCCAGTACAGGCTGTTTGCGTAAATGTAGGCCTCCCGTCAATCTCCCACCACTTGGTCCCCACTGGCCCCCAGCTGCCTCAGGTGTGTGCAGCCTAGCACAGTGCCTTGGAGGCGGATGGCTGGCTTCTCTTTAAAGCCGACCCCCTACGACTTCTCCATGTGGGTTTGGGACTTGGCCTGCCCCCTTGTGTCTTACAGTTGTGGGGATGCCGATCAGGAAAGGAGAAACCACTTGGCCAAGGTTACGCGGTCAGGGGAAGACAGCGGTGGGTTGCACTGTTCCTGAGGAAAGACCAGAATACTCTACGTGCATGGGGATTCCCCGGCACCTGGACCTCTTAGTGGCAGGGGCTGACCTGCTTCCCCCTCCACCTGCTCTCTGACCTGCAGTGTAGGCTTGACAGGCACACATCTGGCCAAGTCTGCGATGCAAGTTAATGTCTTTACTTTAAATCATTTCATGACCTGGGGTCCCTGGGTGGTTCAGTCGGTTAAGCGTCCGACTTTGGCTCGGGTCGTGATCTCGCGGTCCGTGAGTTCGAGCCCCACGTCAGGCTCTGTGCTGACAGCTCAGAGCCTGGAGCCTGCTTCGGATTCTGTGTCTCCCTCTCTCTCTGCCCCTCCCCTGCTCATGCTCTGTCTCAAAAATAAATTGAAAACATTTTTAAAATTTTTAAATCATTTCATGACCTTAGCTGTTGTTCTCAAGTTAGTAAAGGTGTGTTCTTCATAAAATTCCATGATAGTTTTGTCTCACAAACCATTAAAAGAAATTCTTCCTACAGGGCGCCTGGGTGGCTCAGTCAGTTAAGCATCTGACTGCAGCTCGGGTCCTGATCTCACAGTTTGTGGGTCCCAGCCCCAAATCTGACAGTGTGGAGCCTGCCTGGGATTCTCTCTCTCCCTCTTTCTCTGCCCCTCCTTCACTTGCACTTTCTCTCAAAATAAATAAACTTAAAAAAAAAAAACAAAAACGAAATTCTTCCTAGAACAAACGTTTCTTATCTGCCTAGGCATTGATTTGTAAAGTTAGTCTTAACCAGTGCGTGTGATTTCCTTAAAAGCCAGCGACATTTGGGTGAATTCACACAATTGTGCTATAGCCACAAAAGGTCTTGGGGTAGCTTCAGGTCTGGACTTTGGAAAACACTGGCTGCTGTTAGGGGCCAGGTTCATGACCATGGATCCTGCCTGGCTCCGCCTCTTACTGGCTGTAAGCCTGGGCAGCTTACTAAACTTCCCTGGGCCTGGGTGTCCTCGTCCGTAGATTGTGAGTGATGATAGCACTTCCCTGAGCAGGCTGTTGTGAAGATTACATAAGTCATGTGTCTGCGGCACCTAGAACAGCTCCTGGCACAGAATAGGAGAGAAATATTAGCTCTCGTTAGTAGTATTCCATTATGTCTCTTTATCTCTGTTATTTTACAGTCAAAAACCTGGAACTGAAAGTAAATCCTAAGACTCTGTAAACGGATAGCTGTGGTGTTTATAGAATATTTAAGGCCCAGTGTGTTCAGAAGGACGCCTTTGCCTGTCCCCACTGTGTGACGCATTCCACGTACGAAGTCAGACCGGAGGCAGATGGCCAGTGCTGTTCCCGGACACCGCAGCCCAGTCGGGTGTTAGGGCATCTTTTCAGCGTTGCACCGTTTGATATAATTGCCGGTGCTGAGCTAAGCTCACTCTCCCAGGCCAGAATTTGGAGATGACTGTGGCTACTTTCTCGTCCCACCTGATCACACGTGTTTGAGAAATGCTTTGTTTCTGGGGATCTCACACGATTTCAGGGGCAGTAATTGCCCAAATGAATGTCACTTTGTTACAGCTCGTGAAACTGATCTTCGACCTTGGTGCCGCTCTCCCACCTGACCAAGGATTTAGAATTTCCCAACACATACATACGTTCAATAATTCCAGAAGAAAAGCAGCGTGCAAAGGCATGACTTGACCTTACTTTTAAACCTGCCCTCCCACCGCCGCGCTCGTAAAAGGTTGTACTGAGTTGGAAAGGAAAATTGGAGGAGAGCAGACAGTGTCTTAGACCAAAGTTGAGTTCCCCTGCTTCCTGTTACCCAGCAGGATTTGCAGACAGTGCCTGCCCGTGAGGGGGGCGTCCGGCCTGGAGGGGCCACTCCTGTTCCACCACAAAGACTAGGCGCTGGGCATCAGAGCCAGACACACAGCAGTAGAACATTCTCAGGCTCGTCCGTCCGTCCGGTGATGGCACAGTGCGTGGCGGGAGGGGGCCCCGCGGTGGTGGTGGAGGAGGAAGACAAGGAGGGTGGAGAAATGGACTCTTAGACAGGGTCTCCTGATAATCATGGTGGGTTCTCTTTCAGCCTTTGAGGTAAAGCGCTTTCCAGATGGATACGCTGCTCTCAACTCTACATAAAAGCATAAATTCAACAGTCGAACTTACCTTTAATCAGCGTCCCAGAGTGTGTCGATGCTGATGGGGACTTCTGCCCCAAAGGGTTCCAGATTCAAATGCATTTGGGAAACATGGGTTCAGTGAAGTTAATCTGGTTTCCTTAGTTGGCTCCGGGTCCTAGTGCCTGACCCATGAAGGGGATACAGGAGGAGCGGTGTTGCCAAAGACTCAGTTGACCAAGGTCACACAAATCACATTGCAAGACCGGAGATGGGCTGAACAGATGTGGGCCACAGCGCGTGTGGCGGGTGGCAGGAGAGCAGTTTGCTGGAGAATCTGAGGACCCGGGTTCTTGTCCCGGCCCCCCCTCCTCCCAGCCCCCAGGCCACGGGGGACTTGGCCACCTCTCCCAGTCAGCTGCTTCCTTGTATAAAAGGAGGCCAGGGCTACCCGTGTGCCACCCACCCTGCACACCTCGCAGCGGAGGGCCCTGGAACCTGGGCAGACAGGCTCCGGAGATCAGCAAAAGGCCTGCAGAGGTAAGACGGGGTGTTCGTGTGCCGTCCGTCGTCTCCGCCAGGAGAGGAGGTGGTGGAGCTGACCACTGGGGAGAAATTCTGGCCGCATCGGTTTTCTTCTGCCTTGCCAAGGTTTTGCTTACATGCGTGAACCGTGCTGACTCTGGATAGATACATGCATAGACCCGACCACAGCCTCCCCGGGTAATCCCAGAGTGAGTGAAGCCGAGGCTGCTCTTTCCCCCTTGACGGCTGTGCCCTCCTGTGTCTTCCAAATCCAGTTCTGTCTGTTGGTGCCGGAGGGAGTGGTAGCCGGAGCCGCTTAGCAAGGCGTAATCGGAAAGTGCCCACATGTCCCCAGGACAAGCAGAATGCTCAGTCCGGAGGCCTCGGGAAACTGCGAAGGTTTTACGTCTTCGTGCTGAAACTCACACGGTGGCAAAAACTGAACTGGTGTGAGGCTGCTTATGGTCCTTTCCCGGCTAATTTCCATACTTGGTGCAATATCCGTACGTTTTGCTGTAGAAGATATTAATGAGTTTAAATATGGGGTGTTGCCCCAGGACCCCTGTGGGGGTGTTCATCATACGTGATTGATGTAACATGTTGTCTTTAAACATTTTGAAAAAAAAAATCTGAAGTTTGAAACCTGTCTGGCCCCGCGGGTTCCAGGTAGGAGGTCAGGGGCTATAATGGAAACTGAGGCACCGGTGAAGCGAATGGCACCCACGCCGGCAGAGGGTTTGAGGAGCAGGCCACGCTGTTGTGGATCAAGGTAACGGGCTGCCGCCCCGTGATGAACGCTCAGCACTGTCGTGGCACCTGGCGAGATGCCTCCCCGCCCCCTCCCGTTGCTTCCCTCTTGAAGCCACAGACAAGGCGGGGGTGCCAGGCTCTGGACCGGGTTGGGGGAGGTGAAGGCACAGTCCCACCACGGACCCGCTCTCTCCCTCCATCAGGGCCCTTTGGGAGGCCGCCAGGGAGAAGGCTCCCTGATACCCCCTCGCCCAGGCTGTTCAGTAAAGAAGCAGTTGGCTCACACCCCAGGAAGCCAGCTACCACCAGAAGCCAGCAGTGTTTCGTGAGCCTTAGAAGTCTTGTTGCACCGGTCTGCTGTAAATTACTGAATCAACACTGCACATTTATAGCCACTTCCTAATAGTTTAATAACTTACTCATCCCTTATGGATCCTTTCGTATATTTCTTTTAATTGTTAGGGAAAAGAGGCCTTTTAGAGCTCACGTCATCGGGCTCCTCCCTCGGTGATGCTTCCAGAATGCTAAAACAGAATCCCACACAACTGCTCTTAAGCGTAGAGTACCTGACACAGCAAAGCGACCTGTCCACGTGGAGTCAGGCGTTTGCCCGCACCCGGGGGCTGCAGAAACCAGCCAGCCAGTCTCAGTCCCGAGACTCCCCTCACTGGCATTTCGTGTCCTGCCCTTGGTTCCGTGGATTGTGAGACACTACGGGGACCTCGGCATCATTAATACTGTTTCTGAGGGGGAAAAAGCCTCTCTGTGTCCACATAAGTGACCGCTCTGGCTTGGCACTGGACCTCACTCATGTTCTTCAGTGCTTGGTGACAACAGGGAGTCGAGTCCACAGCAGCCGGCCGTGTGTCCTAACATGTACTTGAGATGAGCAACCATCGTTAGGAGACGGCCGTAGGTAAGGAAGAAGTTTCCAAATGAAGACCTGGGTCCTTCGGGCATTTGAGAATCCAGCTGAAGAGGCAAAGCCTGTAAGACTGTCCGCGTTGAGGGGACGGGTGGTGACGGAGGCTGCACATTTTGATCTGCTCCAGGCTCCTGAGAAGATGGTTTCGACGCTACAGTCCCTTTTGCATGGAACTGGACTTTTGTCATGGGTGAAGTCGCATTTCATAAAAAAAGACGCCGGTTTCTTTACAAGGTTGGCTGCCTTTGAGCCAGGACCTCAGTCTGGTTACCTGTACTTTTTGACCCATTCTAGATTTTTGGGGAAATACGGGAAGAGTCCTGCTAAGAAATCCAGCCCTTGTTGGCACCTGCCAGGAATTGCCATATAGAAAGACGATGGGGTTTTTCCTGTTAAATGTCTTAATTCAGACTCTTGAGAATGGTTTAAAGAAGACCCTTCCTTCTCCTTTTACTGCCCCTAGCACCCATGTCCTTCAAGATCCGACCGATGGAAGCTTGAAGTGAGGTGATCTGAAGAAGGGCCTCTTAGCCTCAGCCCTTTCTCACTAATTCAAGCCGTTTACTAATTCAAGAACCCCAGGTTCCCTCCCCATCACCAGCTGGTCGGTAGGTAACAAAAATAAATCCACCTGATCTCTGATGGCTCCCTTGCAAACCTCTGAGGCCCTCCATACACAAGGAGTCACGTGCATTTCCAAGACGTGGGCAACAAACATCCCCAATTAATCCCCTGGGGTAATTCGATCCCGCCTCTGCTGCAGCCTGGGCCAGCAGTGCTCACGTGGCATTGGCCGCATTTGTTGAAGCTCTGTCTACACCAGACACTGCAGTGCTTCGGAACAACAGATTGTCACCACCGTCCTTGACCTTCAAGGGGAACTCGTTGTGCAAAAGTCTACGCTGCACGGATAAGTGGGAAGTTTTTGCGGGAACACAGCTGGGAAAGAATCCACACAGGCCGGCAGATCGGGGAAGGCATTGGAAAGATAGCATGTTAGCTGGCCTTCAAGCAGGTGTTTCCCAGCTGACTCAGTGTTAATAGACCAGAGGGGACATTAACATTTCTTCCATGCACAACGAAATTCCTAAAAGCCCCAGGAATGTTAAGGTTCATTCTAGAATTCTGCATCTCGGCTTGGAGTGACCCTGCAACATGTTTAGACCAGTATGGTTTGAGGGTGAAAGGTGGTGTGGCTAGTAATTATGCCAGGACCGAGGCCGGGCCAGCAGCCCCAGGAATCAGGGACGCATGACCACCCCAGGGACAGCTGAGGCTGATTCTGCATCCCCTCCACCGGTCAAGGAGGACGCAGCAGGGCTTAGCTGCTTCTTTTTCCTAGAAAACATAGGAAGACAAACATGCCATCTGCCTTTGTATCATTTTTGAAGACTGCATTGCAGAAAATGTTTGTACGGATGTCACCGAGAGTGGTTTAAGACTCTCTCCCAGCCGTGTTACTGCACCATAAAGATGCTGTCTTTTCCTTTCTAGTCAGATCAGCACTTTTTTGAGGCAAATGCCGAGGAAAAGCACAAATTGCATCTTGAGCTTAAGAAGAGCTCCCCTTTAGGGTCCTTTGTACCTGATAGAACTTAGTTCCTTAAGACAGCCCTCCAAGCAAATGCTCCCGTTCCGGCTGCCTTTGTGAAACAGGCAGCATCGATGCAAATGACTTTGATCTGGGTGCTTTGTTTACGTATCTCCTTTGTTTCCTTAGGAAAAGCCTCAAAGTGAGTGGATGCCCCAGTCCCTGCCTTGCCCCCACAGGCGCCCTGCCCCTCACCTTTCCCATTTCCTCCCGGGCAGCACCTTTCCTTGTGGTCTGTCCCTCTGGTTTCCTAGGTGACAGCTTGATCATCAGATGCCTACCTGAGGCTATGGAACAGTGCAAACACAGGGGTTTACACCCCCTCCTCCAGGACCCACAGAGTTTCTAGAAGAGAATATTCTCTCCCACTGCCCACATGAGGACTCCCATTTGTCAGGCAGTGTATTCTGGTTTTGATTAACAAAATGCAAAGCAAAATTGGGTTATCTTATCTAGAGCATGTGACCTAGAGAAACAAGGGCCCTGGGTTCACTGGCAAGTAGGTTAGGTCTGTGTTGAGTTCCAGTCCACCCTGGGGAGCCCAGGGCCCTCATGCAGTTAGGCTCCAGGAGGGCAGGCCCCATTTGTATCCTCAGTACCCAGCCCTGTGGCTGGCACCAGTGGTTTCCCAGAAAATGCTTATTCGATGCAGGGGCCCAGGCATGTTGGTGGCATGCAGAGATCCCCGTGTGCAGACCCCCCAATGCCACTGGCATCTGCACTGTTCTAGACCTCAGCTGTGTCGGGTCGAGCTCCACAGCCAGAACCAACTCTTCAACTGAAAGGTCCACCTCTCCCAACCCTAACAAATGCCTCTTCCTGCAGGCCCAGCAGGTGTCCCAACCTTGTTTGCATCACATTTTAGCTCATTTACATTTATTGTGATTCACTGCTGTGAAGTTCAGAGGAGTGAGTTCTTACACTCTGAACTGTAACCTTGCTGTTCTTACACTTTCCCTCACTCCCTCAGCCTGAGCCTCACTTTGTATGGCTGTGGCCTCGGGACAGTCTCTCCTTGGCCTCCAGGTCATTGCTGGTTCAGTCCTCTCCCCACCTGGCAACATCCGCACCGTGGTCCCCAAGCATTGCCTAAGGGTGCCGGGAGCTGTCCTCCAGGCACAAGGATGTGCTTCTCTGCTCTGACTTCTCTGCATATGATAGCCATCACCCTGTCCTCCCTCCCCTCTCTAATGTGGCCTCGATATATCTTCAGTTTACCCACGAATCTAATAATGGTTCTCTCCTTGAGTCACTGCTTTTATGTACAGTCTGCCTTACCACATGGAGCTCACTTGATCTTCCCCAAATTCCCCTGAGCTCCAGAGGAGTTATTAGTTCCTTATTTCGGGTGAGGAAACTGAGTCTCAAGTGTCTGCTGCCACCTGGCTGTCACAATGCCCGTTTTCTGTCTGGCGGCCCTGTTCTTTTCAGCGCCACGGAACTGCCTCACTGTTCTGTTATCTGCTTCACTTTTTCATACAAGGCACGTTGAATGCTTCTTTGATGGCAAAAGCAGGTTTCTGGCTGTCCCCATGGAAAGAAAGGTAGCAGATGCCTAAAGGGAGCACTTGGAAGGAGGAAGTGGTAACGAGAGCCTCGGGCATGGGGTCCAGGGCACCATGTGTCGGAAGCTTGCTTTACCCCGTGCTTCTGTTCTTTCCTCCTCCACCTGAGGTCCTTATTCACCAAGTGCAGAGAGATGCTCTGGTTCCCCAGGGTCCCCAGGAGCAGCCCTGGGGGACTTTGCATCCTTGACGGAGAATCGGCCCGTGGAAGTCCTTCCTGTGGGTGAAGACAAGGATATGCTCGGTTTTCTTATGGTTGCTACGGAGACTGGCCACACTGAAACAGGAATGACCTGTGTCTAGAAAATCATGATGACCTGTTTTCCGCTTCTGGGAAACCTCACAGGAGTCCCCCCTTGATGACATTCGAGGGGCCCTGGGTCCAGCTCTCTGATGGCTTCCACCTCCACCCACCCCCCACTGCGGAGTCCCAGACAACGGATGATCACCAAACACTCGCTAGTGGAGGAGAAGAGACGGTGACGAGCAGTGGGGGCGAGCCCGGTGTCCCTCGAGCTGCTGAACAGCAGGAAGCAGAAAGTGCGTCAGATGAAACTCCAACGCTGCCCGATTTTGAGGCGTGCTTGGTACTTTTAGACGTGTGTCTGTTGAATGGATAAACAACTGATACCAACAGACAAACCACAAATAAACCTTAGGGTCCTGACTATATTAATTTACCCAGGGAGTGAGCTGGTCACCGGGATCAGAGCAGTAGGACCGTTCAGTGTCAGGGAGTGAAGGAAGACGTTAGTCAGTGCCCGGAGTGCTTTTCTCACCAGCGTAAGTGACTTAGACGTTAGTCCACACCACGGCCTGTCCCTGTCATGCTCGCACGCTATTTGGATATTCCGGAGCCTCTGTTCTAAACAGGTGCGGGAGGGCGGGGCTCTTGGATTGAACGCAAGTCCTCGTAACTCACTAACTGGTTTGTAAAAGTAAGCAGAGTTAGAGGTGGGTTTCGATTTCTGGGTGCTTGACTTTGCTCCTCTATTTCTGTTAATTGCTGAAAAAGCATGAGGGTGCGGCGTGACCCGAGGAGGGTCCAGGAGCTAGTGTTTTCAGTCAGGAAGCAGCTGAGTTTGCAATCCGGGGACCTTCGAAGGCAGCAGCGTGTTGTGTCCTGCCCGGCTGGCTGGGCTCCTGCTGCTGCTGTCAGCTCACAAAATCCCTCCCTGCCAGGACTTTGGAGGGTGGATTAAGGATATAATTACAGGCGAATCCAGCAACAGAGAAATCCGAAAGCTCTTGTCCATCATCCCGTGTACTTGACTTTAACCTAAGCCGTGTTCAGTCCTCCCAGGCCATGTTTTGACTTTTGCTTGATGCAAAGCTCCCGTGGCCGAAAATCTCCTGAGAGCAAGTGAAATCGGGCATCTCTCCTTTTTTTCTTGTCGGGTGTTCCCGAAAAAACATCTTCACGCTGGCTGGTCCCATTTCAGGCCAGCCACCTGTTCTCCTGGAGCTGGAAGTGGACCTAGACCACGTGAGATTCTTGGTGTCTGTATTTGATATAATGTCAGTTTGTACATCATCCTAATGGGAATTCTGTTAACACTTGTCAGATTTTTTCCTACTTACACAATCCCTTAAAGCTGTAACAGCTAGAGAAAATACATACTTGGAACTATGGACACCCTCCTCCCCAAATCACATAATTGTAAACGTGACCCATGACCTTGAACAGCCGACTGGATCTGATTCCAGAACACAGACAGTAAATACTTTGATTTTAGCACCCACCCACTCAGCACGAACTATTTATTCACCGGCATTCCCTGCAATTGAACTTCAAGAGTCTGACCCCAAAACATGGATGTGCTCAGAACCAAAGATGGAATAGCTTTAAGTGTCAATGCTACTTAACGGAAATGAAGTACCGTTTAAAAAATTTGACGCGTAAATATGATAGTTACACAGATTGTCTGATAATTATACAAACTAAGCCGGAGAAAAGAGCATTTCCCTGTTGTAAGGAGTGAGTGGACTGCAGAACAAGAACTTATGAACAGCAACTTCCCAGGCGGCACCGAGGAGCCTTTGCAAGTATCACCAAAATATTCCTTGATTTAGCTTCTCAAGGGGCCACCCACCTACAGCAAACATCTTCCAACAGTGTAGCTTTGGAACTTCAACCAACAGGCAAGCTTTTTTCCCAGCATCTCCTACATTGCCATGTGATACAACACACAGATTGTTTTTTTCGTTTTTTTTTTTTTTTCTTTTTTAAACTTAGCCCTTGTCTTTAATGATAATCTACACTCTTCCTAAAAAGGTATCTTCCCTGGAACGTTTAGCAACATAAAGGAGGCAGTCTTTTTTTCCCCCCTATGCCTTTTGAATAATACAGGAATCTGGCAGTAAGGGACCTCTTCTCTCTGTAAAAACCCTCCCTTCCTACCCCAGTGTGACCGTATGAGCTCAGAACAAGGAGTGAGAAAACAAGATGGAAACCCTGGCATTCTTCAAAGAAGCTCTAAGAAACTCTGGAATTCTGTAGTCAAGAGAGAGGGAGGGAGGAGAGAGGAAAGAAGGGAGTGAGAGAGAAAGAAAGGAAAAGAATTTTTAAGTTACAATTTAGAAGACACAATAACACCTTGTGGGCTGTCTTTATTTTGGATATTAATTCAGGATCTGTTACCACTTAATGTAACTCTGTTGGCGGAGACATAATTCTAAGTCTGGTGTATACATTATTCCATTTAAACTGTCAACTATTCTGGGAAAGAGGTGGTGTTCCCATTACACAAGTGGACCCTGAGGCTCAGAGAGGCTACTCATCTGATCTGAGATTTGAAGCCAGAGCCGTTTGTCTCCAAAGCCAGGGTCCTCAAACGCTCCATTGCACACTTTCCTCTGTGCTTCTGCATCTTTCCTGAACTTTCTACAGAGGCAGTGGCCGAATGAGGTGGATTTTCTAAAGCGTGCAGGTGCCCAGCACCCTGCAGCCCACCCACACCCCGCCCGAAAGCATGGTTTCCCTCATCCAATGTGGTCAGCCCATTCTTGTGATGCGCGCAGACACCCCCTCTGGCCGGGACGACCCTGTGCATTAAGTCCATGAGATGTGAGCTAACAATTAGAATGCTTGCTGCGTGGACCTTCTCTGTGTCCAGTGAACAGGGACAGGAGGTAAGGACAAAGAGAAGAAGGGAAATCCATCAGTCACACGATGGGATCTCTGTATGGACAGAGCACTAAGCTTAGAGTAGCTTCTGGAGCTTCATTTTCTAGAGGGAAAATGAAGATTCCCAGGTCCTGTTGAAACAATCAGTAGCTTTCCCAGTGGATCCTGAGTGTCTATAGAACGCATCGTTCACGTCTACGCCACACTCATCCTGCACACTCAGGACTTGGGCTGACAGCCTTCTCTAAATAGCAGGGGTTAAAGTGCTGGCATCTGGGCCAACAGTGAGCCATGTATCTGTGGGTGGAATGTCATCTGGATAGAAGTCGTTTGAGAAGCCCTCAGAGACCTGGACCCCCACGCGTCTCTAGGACGGACTCAGGAGGATCAGGCCTGGCTAAGGATTTGTCCCAAGGTCAGATGCTCAGTAGGTGTGAGCAAGGGGGTGACATGGCACCACTCCTGACCCCGAGCCTCAGTCGTCTCCTTGAAAATAAGGTGTTAGGAGACAGGTTTGAACACAGGCTCAGACATTCTCTCCCAGAAAAGTACCTTTGCTCGGGCCCTTTAAAAAAGATCTACAAACTCCACATACCAAATCCGGAAGGAACTGGGTTCCAGATTATTTCTCCTTAGATTTAGAATTTTATTTAAAGCCCTTGAGTCGTGTTTTATTTCCCTTTAGACAGACTCCCTGGACAATCATCTGTTCCTTAGACGGGGGACATGCCCGTCCTGAGGTGCCCCTACCCACCGGGGACATCCAGCTTCAGCTGTCCTCCGTGCAGAGCGTGCCAGAGCTTTGCAGCCCTACAGCCAGCAAAAGGACCAGCAGCGCCATCTTGTGGGAGTGCTGTGGGCCGCCCAACAACCTTGACTGTCAGTCTTTGAAGAATGACATTACAAAGATATGCAGTCAAGTAAGCTGTTTCCTTCTGGTCCCCAGCCATGCTAATTATTATTTTGGTGTCTAGAAAATTAATAACCCAAATAAATTAACGCCAAGCCAGAAAGATATGTCAAGAAAAAAAATGGCTAGGAAGGGTTTGTTTCCCATTTACTGGGAAATATATATATCACCCCAGGTAGGGATATACTTTTCCATAAACTCCATGAGAACACAGGTCATGTCCTTCCCATGACTCAGCTCACATGTCACCTTGTCGGGGTCCGCGATGACCCCCCCTCCTCTAAGAAGAGCACCCTGTTCGTCGCTGTCCTAGAGCTGGTCACCATGTCTACTTCTGCGCCTGCACCCGGCCTCTGGAGCTGGGTCACCCCCTGAGGGGAAAGCCCTGCTTTGTGGCCCCAGGGGGCTCAGTCAGTGTGACCGAGGCTGAGGCGTGTGAGAGAAATGGCAGCGCCTGGGGCCACAGAGGAGCCCTCACAGTCATCTGCGGTCGGGTGCACTGTGTTTCCATTTGCGGGGCTGCATTTGGGTGGGTCCTGCCTCTTCCTCCCCTTTTGACCGCACACAGCACCCCGGAAAGTCTCTGTGGTCTGGGAGCAGCATGACGCCTCTTGTGAGCAGCCCGCAGATTAAATTGGCGGGGGTGTGGCTTCTGTCGTGTGTCCTCGGGGGAGGAGGCCTCTTCTCGCAGAACTGTTAGCTGCTTATTGGAAAGTGAAATCAAAACTCTGACACAGCCTTCTGGGCCTGAGTGTTCGTGTAAGCACTGCTCCCTGACTCGCCAGACAACTCTGACTGTTGGGAGATTTTTAGGGAAAATCCCCTTCCGGGCGCACACTTGTTTTCTTACCAGGAAGGAGTGTCACGTGATGGCTCGCTCCTGGGTCCTGATGTAGCCTTTTCTGGATGGCGCTGGGTTACCACTGACCACTGCCAGCGTCCCGGCCGGTCTTCCTTCCATCCTTGTCTCCTGTTCTGGGACCAGGAGCTGTGGGTGGAGGAGAGGCTGGCGCCTCAGTACTGAGCATTTCAGATCACTTTCTGCCAAGTCTTTTCTGTCACAAAACCCGTCACGCGTCATCACGGTCCTTGGCCATGCAGCCTTCAGACAAACTGCTTAACCTCTCTAATTTATCATTCCTTCATCTGTAAAATGGATATGGTAGTTCCTGCCTCACAAGTTTGAGGGGGTTAGATACAATAATTCTACGTAAAGCACTTAACTCAGTGCCTGGCCCATGGTAAGTGGTCAATAAATAGTAGCTATTATCATCTGAGATCATTGTCATCCCTTAGAAAAATTAAGAAACAACGCGCTACAGGCTTTTATGACCCCATCTGTATACAAACATCTCCCTCTGATATTTTCAGAGTGCATTTACGTGAAGAGGAGAAAATACTTGCAGAGGATAACATAGTGGCCTTCCTTGAACCCAGACCGAAAGCACTAACATGAAAATAATTCTGTTAAATAGAACTCTCCAGCAATGCCTTTGCCGCCATTTTGACTACTTGCAGTGGGATGGGTGACTTGACTGGATTCCCAGTCCTACTGATCACTGTGTGTGTGTGTGTGTGTGTGTGTGTCCCCATCCCAAAATGCTCCTACACAGCAACCAAGCTACCCTAATCTCTGCCAGCACACTTGGGGAGGCATAGACCAAACGCTCACGTAGGCATAAAACATCACCAGCCGTTCACAGAAACCTAGAACAGATGCTCCCCGGAATTAAAGGGAGGAGGAGGAGGAAGGACCCCATGTAAGCAGCTAGGAAAGCAGGGTTGCTGCAGAGCAGTAGCTACAAATCACGCCCACCATGTTGCCTACCGATAGCAATCCTGGGAAGCTTAGGGTTTTGGTCTTGCCAGGGAGCCCAGAATCATTTCCCTGGGCTGCGCTGCTCTCCGTAGCTTTGAGGAAGAGGAGCATCAACGTTCCTGGACCCGGTAGGCATCCTGCAGAGGCCTGGGCTGCTGGGGTGCATCTGGAGTGTCGGTGTGGTTCAGGGCAAAGGTCAAGAGACCACACTGGAATGGAAGTTGTGGGGGAGGGCCCCAGACAGTGAAGGAATTTACAGTCCTGTCCTTTAGCCTGGGAAGGGGGTGTCCCCAAGGCTTGTGGAAGCCCTCCTCAAACATCGAAGGCCTGTCCCGCAGAAGAGGCCTTGGTCGTGGGATGGAGCCCCAGATGGTGCAGAGGCCTCCCCGAGGGCCCTCAGGCTCACGTGTGCAGAGACGCGAGGGCGCGGGCCAGGGCGGCCGTCCACGGGGAGGAAAGCTGGATCAGGTCGCATTAGCCTCCTTCCCGGCCCTAACGTCCAGGGCGGCTGAGTCTCTCCTGGCAGAGTGGACAGAAAACGTCACGCCTCCCGAGGCCTGTACTGACAGTCCAGGTCGTGAGGTCTTAAGACACACAAAAAGAATGTAAAGTAATCTTGACGCTTTTTCTGTGGATCCCATGTTGGACTGTCATTTGGATGTGTTGCACTAAATTAAATATGTGGCCATTTATTTCAATAATTGCTGTTTTAGATTTTTAGCAGAGTTTTGAAACCATGAATGGTTTCCTCACCCCTGGGGACTTTTATTTAAAGACGAGACCAGAAAACCCAGTCCTGAGGGCCGTCCGCCTTCCATGGGGACGCTCGTCCACCACGCATTCCTGGCATCTCGTCCCCCGTCTGGGATGCCAAGGAAGCATGGAGCTTGTTCATCAAGGAAACTTAGGAAATAAATAATGAGATCTGTAGTTCAGGACAGAGGACCCTGTCGAGATTGTGATGTGGTCCTGAACAGGTGAGCCTTGGAAACCTCTGTGCATATTTGGCAGCTGCTTAGGGCAGGTGTGAGGAAGTTTTGGAGTTTTCTGCCGATACATAAGAAGCCGTTCCTGGGGCGCTAATCCCTGCTAATTCCACCTCGGTTGCAATTCCCTTAAATTTAGATAAGTGTGGTTTTTTAAAAACTGGAAAAGCCCGAGGATGTGGGGAGGGCAGGAACAATATTTTTCACCGTCTCTGTTTCCTGAGAGAAAGTAATGCTCATCTTCAAAACAACATCTGTCAGAATGATTCTCATCAGATTAAATAAATCCTCAAAGCCGCGATCACAGTTTATAGAATCTTGGAAATGTACGTTATGCTGTGCATGGAGCCCTAATGGAATTTAAAATATGTGTGTTTTTGCGAACACAGCTTTGTAAGCAGACTCTTGCCGGGGTTTCTCGTTGGTGAATTTTCGTTTAAGCTACCACATCTCAAGGAGCTTAGAAACCGTTTCTACTAGACAAATGTAACGAACAATCGTTTACCAGTTTTGAGATTCTATTAATAGTAGGTGGAAAAAGACAAAGAGCTAGGGGGCCCTTTGGCCAACCCTGATGAAAATCCGCAACACAGTCTGTGCCAGAAGAGGAGACACGTGGAACTAGATGTCACCGCTAGGTAGCATGGGAGAGGTCAGCCTTCGGTCATCTTGTCACAGGCAGCTGCCGTATGTCCTTACAGGTGATTATAGCCTTTTTAGTATCAGAGAAGGGAAGAAGATTTCCGGGGGGGCGTTTTGTGTCATAAAGACCTTGAACGACTGATCAATACACACGGATACGTAGTATTCTGTGCTGCCGGAAAGCATATTCTTACGTTGGTTTGCTAAGTCTAAAATACAGATTCGAAGGGGCACGTGCACCCCTGTATTTATAGCAGCACTATCGACAATATCCAAACTCTGGAGAGAGCGCAGTGTCCATCGACTGATGGATGATAAAGGTGTGGTGCGTATATGTATACGTGGGGGGAATACTACTCAGCCGTCAAAAAGAATGAAATCTTGCCATTTGCAACCACGTAGATGGAACTAGAGTGTATCATGCTAAGCGAAATACATCAGAGAAAGACAAATTACCTTATGATGTCATTCATAGGTGGAATTTAAGAAACAAAACAGACGAACATATGGGAGAGGGAAGAAAAAAGAGGGAAACCACAAGAGATTCTTAAATGCAGAGAACAAACTGAGGGTTGCTGGCCGGGGAGAGGGGAGGTGGGGGGGGGATGGCCTACATGGGTGATGGACATTAAGGAGGGCACTTTCGGGGATGAGCACTGGGTGTCGTATGTAAGTGATGAATCACTGGCTTCCACTCCTGAAACCAATATTGCACTGTATGTTAACCAACTAGAATTTAAATGAAAATTTGAAAAAAAAAATTAGTTGCTAAGTCCAAACAATAAGACACCACTTTTCACACATTAGGATGGCTACTATCAAAAATCCCCAGAGCAGAACAAGTATTGGTGATGTGCAGAAACTGGAACCTTGTGCATTGCTGGGGAGAACCTCAGCGGGGGAACGTCTATGGAAAACAGCTTGGCGGTTCCTCAGAGCTGAACACGAATTACCGTATGACCCAGAAGTTCCGCTTCTGAGCGTGTACATGAAAGATTTGAAAGCAGGGACTCAAACAGATCCTATTAGACCAGTGTTCATAGCATCATTAATCACAAGAGCCAAAAAGGTGGAAACAAGTCAAATGTCCATCAGCAATGAATGGAAAAACGGAACATGACCTACCCATATAATGGCATATAATTCAGCCTCAAAACGAAAGCAGTTCTGGGGCACTTGGGTGGTTCGGTCGGTGGTGAAGCGTCTGACTCTTGGTTTCGGCTCAGGTCATGATCTCACGGTTAGTGAGTTCAAGCCCTGCATCAGGCTCTGAGCTGACAGTGTGGAGCCTGCTTGAGATTCTCCCTCCCTCTCTCTCTCTCTCTCTCTCTCTCTGCCCTTCCCACCCTCCCTCTCTCTCTCAAAATAAATATAAACTTTTTTTTAAAAAAAGGAAACTCTGCTAGGTGCTACAACCTGGGTGACCTTATGCTAAGTGAAATAAGCCAGGCATAAAAGGACAAATATTGTGTGATTCCACTCATACGAGGTGCCCAGAGTAGTTTGATTTCTTAGGACAGAAAGTAGGACAGCAGTTGCAGGGGATGAGGAAGGGGGCTGGGAGAGGAGGCTGGGGAGGGGGCTGGGGAGGAGGTGGGGACGGGGCTGGAAGAGGGGGTTGGGGGAAGAGGCTGGGGAGGGGACCGGAGGTGGGGGTTGGGAGAGGAGACTGGGGAGGGGGTTGGGGGAGGGGGTGAGGAGGAGGGTGGGCAGGGGGTGGGGAGGGGGTTGAGGGTTGCTGTTTACTAGTGTCTCCTAAGGATGCGAGAGCCCTGCAAACGGGCGGTGGAGGTGGCTGCGTGACATCGTGAACGTATTGCCACTCGGTTGTACAGCTGTACGATTTACAGCGGCGACAACGGTAAATAAATTAGTTGCTGAGCTAGCTGGGATTTTAAAGCAGACCGGGCGGGGAGGGGAGAGTGCACACCGTCTTCGGGAGCATCGTTTACCTGCCGCTGACGAGAGCCAGCCCGGGCCCCGGCCTCCCCTGCAGGCTAGGTAAGAGTGTGCACGTACAGCACATTTCTTGAATGTGTTGTTAAAACTTAAAACAGTGCAGGGGCGCCTGGCTGGCTCGGTCGGTTAAGCGTCTGCCTCTTGATTTTGGCCCGGGTCCTGAAAGCTCGCCGTTGGTGGGTTCGAGCCCCGCAGCGGGCTCGGTGCTGCCGGTGCAGATCCTGCTTGGGATGATTCTCTGTCCCGCTCTCTGTGCCCCTCCTCCACTCACACTCTCTCTCAAAAATAAATAAAAAACATGGAAAAAACCTACCTAAAAATCTGCAGGGCTTTTCCCCTTGTGGCTTCCGGTGCTGTATTTCTTAGCAGCACCGACAGATGGAGACGCGGGAGCACAGGGAAGCCGGATGAAGTCTGAGGTCTTCACCGCCGCTTCCCAGCCGGCTTACCTGGATGGAATATGCCTAGTTTTGGCTGCGCCCCAGTCTGCTCAGACCGAAGCCAGCTTGGCGCCCCTGCTCCTCTGCCCAGATCGGCCCTCTGGGTGCGCAGAGGGCGACTTCCTGTCCCTTTGAACAGGGGGTCGCAAACCCCGCACCTGGCGGAAGGAATGGGGCTTGCCATGGCCAAGACGTGGGGGTGGTGTGGCCTCAGTGGCTCCCTGGGCCACACCCCTCACCCCTGCACAGCTCTCTCGGCAACCCCGTGGGCCCGTGCCCGCAGGTAAGCCCGGCAAGAAGCCTGACGCGTAGGCACGATCAGTGCCATGTACTTAAGACAACACCAAAAACCAAAGGCTGGAAAAGAGGATATTTGAGTTTTGAATTTTTTAGTATTTACTTATCTTGTAATATTTCTGTTAATATGGAATGTTAATGTTTACTTCTGCAATTTGGGTTGCCCACCGTTTCCGGATTCCTTTCCAAAGGGGCCATGGGGTTTATGCGCCCGTCACCTGTTCCCTCTTCTCACCCCTAACCAGAGGTGGTTCCTGAATTTCAGCAGAATGTTTCAGAAACTCCCCTCCCTCCATTGCAACCCTAAAGGGCCATTTTGTACAGAATATACATGCCCTAAGACATCTGGGTGGCTCAGTCGGTTGGGTGTCCAGCTTTGGCTCAGGTGGTTGTCTCGTGGTCCGTGGGTTCGAGCCCCACATCCAGCTCTGTGCAGACAGCTCGGAGCCTGGAGCCTGTTCGGATTCTGTGTCTCCCTCTCTGTCTGCCCCTCCCCCACTCCAGAGACAGACTCTGTCTGTCTCTCAAAAGTAAATAAATATTAAAAAATTTTTTAAAAATCTGGCGTACAGAGCCACCAGCACCCGGCTGTCTTCCACCCATCGCCCAGACTGTTCTCAGAGCGTATTTCTTTCCTCTGAGTCCAGCTTGCTTTTCACGGACACACTTTCCCTTTATGAGCCGAATCCAACAAGCCATTAAAGCCCAACAGCTTAAGTAAGGACTCGTCAAGGCGCAGGTGCCTCCGGAAGACGGGGGTCGGCGAGGGGAGCGCCATTTTGCACACCATCCTCAGGTTCTGTGCCCACAGCCCCTGCACACCCCCTAGGGAGTGAGCCGGGCTGGGGGCACTCTTATTTCGGGGTCTCTGTTAGTCCCCAGAGTCACTCTGGACGCTCTACTGTCGTGCGGGGAGGTCTCTTTGAAAGACTCACCTGGAGGGGAGCCTGTGGGAGTCAAGATTCCAGGCACGGCCGCTCCCTCCCTCCACGTGCATTTTCTGATGCTGGGGCTGGACCAGGGCCATTAGTGACCTCTTAGGATCATTGACACACATGTCCCGCGATGTTCTCAAGGCAAGGACTGGAACCCACCCTCGTGTTTAACGTGGGAGACACACAGGGACCGACCTGCATGGAAATACCCAGACTTTGAAGGGCTCTTTGGAGGAGGGTCAGGGGGCCATCGGGTGGAAGCGTGGGACCCCGTGATGGGGCTCCTAGGGTCCGGAGACCCTTCCTCCACGCACACAGGGGAGCGGGCACTGATGATCAGATCCCAGGAGCCACGGGCAGGGACTGACATCCGGAGGGGGCCGGGCGTTCCAGGGGTTCAGGACGTGGGACCCACTGCAGGCTGGCACTCTGCTATACTCTGCCTGCGACAGGCCACCTCCTTTCTCCAGAACCAGGTGCTACTCCCCCAGGAGCGTAACCTGCTGATATGGCTGCAGTTTCCTTATAGTCTGGCTCTGGGCGTAAATGTGCATCTGTGTGTTTTATACACACAGTCAGGTAGAATTACACGTGATTTTAACTTTTTGTCTTGTCTGCTTTTGTCCGTTTTTCAATAACGAATGTATACATACACGTATAGAAAGAGGGAGAGAGAGAGAGGGCATATGTGGGCTTTTTTTAATATTTATTTTTTGGAGAGAGAGAGAGAGAGAGAGCACGAGCAGGGGAGGGGCAGAGAGACAGGGAGACAGAGGATCTGAAGCAGGCTCTGTACTGCCAGCAGAGAGCCCGATGTGGGGCTCGAACGCAAAAACTGCAAGGTCATGACCTGAGCTGAAATTGGACACTTAACCAACGGAGCCACCCGGACGCCCAGGCATACGTGTTCTATATAGATAATGGCTCACACTTCCTTGGCCACCTTTTGGGGCTCACTTTGGACCAGGGAAGCCACTCTACGGTGTATTTACTCTGGCCAGATTCACTCTCTGTGGGTGACTTTCTCACCCAGTTCTTGCTGAGGGGAGGGAGCTGTCTCTACTGCCTTTAAGAGCCTTGACTGAGGTTACAAAACCAAGAAAAGTGGAGATGATTCAAGCAATCATACGCTCTTGGTACAAAACAATGGCGGTGCCTCCCTGGAAGGTGATGCCGCGTGATTAGTTGACGAAATGGAACCGTCCCTGCTTTAGGCTCTTCCCACATTTTTATTTTTTATCTATTTTTAATTTTTTTTAATGTTTATTTAATCTTATTTTCGAGAGAGAGACAGAGCACAAGCAGGGGAGGGGCACAGAGAGAGGGAGACACAGAACCCAAAGCAGGCTCCAGGCTCTGAGCTGTCAGCACAGAGGCCGACGTGGGGCTCGAACTCACGAGATCATGACCTGAGCCGAAGACTGAGCCACCCAGGTGCCCCTCTTCCTAGATTTTTAAAGGAACATTCAAAATGTAAGAAAGTTTTATGGTGCCAGGACCATAGTCCTTTCTAAAACATTCATGAAATGTTAGAATCCAAATACACTACGTGGGGGACTCACACTTGCGTTGAACTCATTCATCTCTGGTTGGCTATTGATCCTGTAGCCAAATCATATGTGTAATAAAAGAAAAAAAAATCAACCCATTTAAGCACACAACAAAAGCGAAAGAAAACCAGTCACGTAGGGGACGTTTCTGTGCTGCTTAGTAAGATTTGAAGTTTCTTAGTCTCCTGAAGTGACAGAAATCACTTGGGGGAATTTGGGGTATTTTAGCTCAACTGTTAGGGATATAAACAGTGAACTTACCAAATACTGGGACTTTTGCCTGCGGCAAAACAAAGCTAAGACAAGTGGTTTCCTTCCCAGGATGCCCGGCAGAGCAGGTGGGAGGCGAGCTGGGCAGCTCACGGGATGGACCCCCCTCTGTCTGCCCAGCAAGGCTGTCCACCCACCGGAGCCGCCCGCACCCCCCGTTACCCTCTCCCTGCCAGGCTGGCGTTGTATTCACCTCTTGCTCCCCGGTCCCCTCACCTCTGGTGGAGGCATTCAGGGGGTGCACACCTGTGTACTCCCTGGAACTGTGTTCTCCTGTTTTTAAATGATGGCAGCCACTTTTAAATGACGTGCAGCCACTTTCGAAAATGCACAGGAGAGTGTATGCTAACGTGAAAGTATGCTCGGCGTATCCTAAATACAGAAAACAACGTGACTCTTTTGTAAGAAGTTTAATATGAAAACAAGTGTGTCTGTCCACAGAAAGAAAGACAGGATGGATATCCATCTATTAACTGCGATCATTTCCACTTGGTAGAATGACAACTGACTTCAGCACGTTTGAACTTGTCTGCGTTTCAGCAATGCACAGTTACTGCTTTGGTCCTGTCCCCCACCTCCCCAGTCTTGCTGACAGGTGGGCGAGCTCAGTATGACTTGAGATGTTAAGAAATGACAGTAGCTTCTCAAGGACCCTGCGTTTTTAATACTTGGGTCTCCTAGGGGCCAGGAGCTTTTGCATCGGCTCTGGGATCTCACCCGTTAGAAGCTGCCAGAAAGAAGCCGCGCACCTTGTGAGGGCCCCGGAAGAATGCCTCCTTGGTGGGGGTCTCCGAGTTCAGCCCAGTGCGACCCTGTTTCTTCCCTGCCTCAGGAAGCACCTGTGTCCATTGTCTCTTGAAACAAAAACACCTGGGCTTGCCCCTAGCCTCAATTTGGGGACAGCCCCCCGAACGACAACAAAAGAAAGCACAGGACTCACCTGCTGCCTGCTGGTCTCCCGCTCCTGCCCGAACTCAGCCTCAGGAGAAGGGCCCCAATGGCCAGCGGGGGGTGGGATGCGATACTAGAGGAGGTCGGCTGCCCCTTCCTCCGTCCTCCCGGGTCACCGTCTGTTACACTCCCCCAAACCCACCTCCTCCAGTTCGCACTGCCTGCCTCCCTCCACTTCTGTGAGTTGTTCCCTGAAATCGCCTTTTCCCTTCTTGTCTTGCAGCCCGCCCAAACCGACCGTGTTCATCTCCGGTGTGATCGCCCGGGTAAGAGCCTTTCCGCCAAACCCTCGGTGCGCTGTGGGACTCCTCCTGTCTTTGTTAGACCCCATTCGTTCATCTGTCGGGGCCCAGAGGCCCCTGGGCTGTGTCGTGTCCGTGGAGCGCTTCCACGGCGAGCACTGTGTGGCGAGCACTGCCAGCAGGGCTCACACAGAGGAGCCGGAGCTGCCTGCCCCCCGCCTTCCTCGTGCTCCCCCTTCTCTTTCGACTCAGCCAGGGTCGGCTGCTCCCCAGCGAAACAAGACTTAATAAGAATCGAAATAAGAGTTAGCTGTTGTGACACATGAAAATGACATGAAATTCACATCCCGGTGTCCGTGGATGCCTTTTAGCTGTGGATGCGGTTTTAGCCGCACGCGGCCACACCCATTCATGCGTGTCTACACTGCTTTCCTGCTACAGTGGCAGCTGAGCCACGAAGCCCGAAATATTTACTGTCTGGCCCGTTACCACAAATGTCTGCCGCCCCCAGACTAAACTCAGGGGGGGGTTTGTCGCACCCTTTACTTTTCAAGAGCCCCAGTTCTGGTGAAACCCAACTTTAAAAAAAAATTTTGTTTTAATGTTTATTTTTTGAGAGAGAGAGAGAGTGTGTGTGTGAGCAGTGGAGGGGCAGAGAGAGACAGAGACAGAATCCGAAACAGGCTGCAGGCTCTGGGCCGTCAGCACAGAGCCCGACGCGGGGCTCGAACCCACGAACCACAAGATCGAGACCTGGGCCGAAGTCGGGTGCTTAACCGACTGAGCCACCCAGGTGTCCCCCAACATTTTCCTTTAATGACCCAGCAGCACACTCTCCTTTGAGGGAGGGCACAGCAGTGCCAACCATAGCCCTGTGGCTCACAGTACATCCGAGCCCTTAGCACATGAGGACTTAAGAAAATGCTCTTGCTGGACACAGCTCACCACGGAGCCCCAGGACCCTGGGGGACACACAGGTGGCTCCTCAAATACACAAAAGAAAATTAAATGCTGACACAAGGCCAGAGTCACCCCACGGTGACAGCTTAGCCCCTGCACATCAGGGCTCCAGCCTGCTTGCCATGGTCTGGGCCCCAGCCACCATCACACATGCACTGTTGTCTCAAGAAGGCATTTCCTCCCCGACAAACAGCCGGGTGCCTTCTGTGAGACTCAGCAGGTTGGATCTGGCTTCATCTCACGGCTTTCAGCCCTGCCCTGGCTGTGTCTCCTTCCCAACAAGTGCCCTGACTCGGCCGTGGCAGCAGATCAGAATTAGGACACTGGATTTGGTTCTGTTTTGTCCCTGGATGTACAGGTCACAGTTCTCGAAGAAGAAAGCCACCCAATACCGGCTTAGTCCTGAGCGAGTCGTATGGAGACCTGAGCTCACGGCAAGGGGGGCAGACAGCATTGTCACCCTCTGGGTGCCCCCCTCAGCACCCCAGACAGCTTCAGGACCCCCACGGTCCCAGGAGACAGCCTTCTACCTGCCAGCAGGTTCCCCAGCCCACTGCCCACCCTACGGGGAAGCCAGAGGACGTGGGGTCGGGGGCTTTGTTCTTGAGTTACCCCGCTGTTCAGTGTTGGTGAGCTGGTGCATTCTGTCTCCTGACAGGGTGACAAAGACTTCCCACCGGCGGCCGCCCAGGTGGCTCACCAGAAGCCCCACGCCTCCATGGACAAGCACCCCTCCCCAAGAACCCAGCACATCCAGCAGCCTCGCAAGTGAATGGCGAGGCCCCAGCGCCCCCACCAGCAGTGCCTCGATATTCCGACCTTTGGTATCTCCCCGGCAGAGACAATTGGCGTTTTCTTCAACCCGCTGCTCCCCTGGGAAATCTAAGACAAAGTGAAGCGCCCCGTCCTTTGCCTTAAATTTCCATGTCTGACACTAGAAAGGATCTGACCCCAAACCTCGTTTGCAGGGAGTCCTGGTTGATGTCGTTTGAGGGTCAGCGTGCCCCTGTACATGCCTTTAGCAGAACTTGCCGAGACCTAAGTGAAGTGTTCAAAGCCCAGCTTTACTTGTACATCAGCGGTCGTCGAGGGCGCAGATTTGGGAGGAGGAGACTAAGGCTGGAGGGAAAGTGGACCATTTCATGCTTTTTGGTAACAGGACAACGCGTCTTAACACCTAGGGGACGCATTTCGGAATCACAGGGGCGCGTTTCAGAAAGGCAGGGCAAGGCAGGCTTTTGAAAGTGGCACCAGCGTTACTGAATTCTCCTTCCCGTGTGACAGGGGGTCGCTGTAGGGGGACACCAGGTACTCCTGGGAAAAGCCAAAGAGAAGCTCCCGTCTTTGAAATGGCTTTTGAATCCCAGGAGCCACCACCTTCTGGAGAAGGAGAACGTAGACCGTCTGTGCAAAGGGAACAGCTCCAGAATGAGATCTCCGTGTGCGTCCCAAACCCGGCACGGCCCCGATCCAGACCGCCTCCAGCGGGGCAATCAGGCAAACCTGCGTTTCTCGTCCTCCCCTCTAGAGCCGCTTTTGAGTTCTAGAAGCGACCACCGACCGGTGGAGGAGTGGACGTAAAGCTAGGTCTGGAACCCCAAAGCAAGAGCGTTGTGGGAAGAGCAGATGAAACTCTGCCTAGAAGAAGGTAGAAACACCGTGTTCCACGTGAGCTAGAAAACACCTGTCAGTCCCACTGCCCTGAGTTTCTTCTGCCCGCGTGCGGTTTGCCGGGCCGTTCACCTGCGCGAGTCAGACGGTCCTACTCTTGCAGCCCGTCCTTCCTGCCCGGAGCGGCCCTGGACGGCTCTTGGGCTCACGGCGGTCGAGTGCTTTATTGTTCCGAAAAGCCAAAGGGCCGGTCCACTCGGATGCTGTGCTGTCCGGGCCCTGACCGGCCACCGCCGACGGCCGTGTTTGCCGGAGGCCAGCGCCGCCGGCCGCCCGATGTCCTTACCAAAGCCGCACCTGCCAGCTGGGAACCGTGACCTCATCAGACCTCATCAGACCCGCCCCTCGCCCTTCCCCGAGGGGGGAGCCCAACGCTGCTTCACCTTCTAAAGGCAGGTTTGCTTTCTCTGCTCGCTGATTTGCTGAGGGCCAGCGAATAACCCTCAAGGTGCCCTGTCATCACATCTAGTATTTCTTAGCCGCGGAGATGTTGGTATCATCGGGCTTGCAGGGCTGCAGACTAGGGGGGGAGGGCAGGGGGGTTGCTGGCTGTTGGGGGGCATATGTCGCAGAGCACAGTGAGTAAGCAGCCACCTCCCAGGACCGGGTCCGGCCTGGGCGGACCATTGTACCGTCTGCTACAGAAATTAAGATGCATCCTTTTCCTTGATACTTTTTAGTTTTGCGGCCCCGGGTGCCGGGCTGTTTCCCAAGGTGCGTTTTTTCTCGTGTACTTTTAGCTACTTCTGTCATGTAGCCCTGGGCTCTAAATCATTAAACGCAAAATATTTTCCTGAATGAGTTCAATTGTTGACCTCAAGATTATTAACGATTGCAATAAAAGTCCCGCATCTCTTCTCATGGTTTGTTTTTTCTTATATTTCAGAGATTTTTTTTTTCTTCTACATTTTACAGGGGCTCCCCGACGCTTTCACTAGAATCAGGCACATGCCCACGTCATGGATACTTTCACAGATTGTTGCCCAGACACAAAGTCGACCCTCTGGACGGCTGACGCCTTGAGTCTCATCAGCTACTTTAAAATGTCTGAAAATGGGAAAGCTTAATGCAGCTGATTAAAACATATTACTTGAGCCCAGCAGCTGGCCCTATGCTAGGGAGGCCCTTTGGGACAGACTTAAGAAGGAATTAGTAGTAAGCCCAGGGGTGGCTGTGAGCAGCTTTTGGTGAAAAAGACATTCACCTTTCTCCAGAGGTCTCCGGGAACCCTGTGCGGAGGAGGAGAGCACAACTGTTAGACCCTGGGATTGAACTGGGAGGGTCCCCTGAAGTTTCCCCACCCGGGGCCTCCTCCTCCCTCAGGTGAGGACCTGAGTGTCAGGCATCTGACAGGCCAGAGTTGGCATCTCCCAACCAGCCTGGCCTTTCCTTAGCCCTCGTGTCCCCTCTGGAGCCGCTGTTTGCATTAGCACATTCGTCTTAAGAGACTGGGAACAAAATGAGGGTCTCACGTATTTAGCGTCACCGGGCAGGGAGTCGGGCTCTGTCAAACGCTGGTGGACAGAAATGCAAAACACACAACCAACATGGAACAGAATTGTCCCCAGGCCTTTATTATTAACATCATTGTGACCTACATTTTCCCCACATCGTTGCCTAACAAAGTACCACAAACTGGCTGGCTTGAAGCAATGGAAATCTATTATTCCATGGTTCTGGAGTCTAGAAGCTTGAAATCGAGATGTCAGCCCAGCCCTGCTCCCTGGGAAGGCCCTGGGTGATGCTCTTTCCGTTTCTGATGGCTGCTGGCATTCCTTGGCGTGCGTTGCTGGTTCAGCATAAATCCAATCTCTGTCCCCGTCGTCACGTGGACATCTTTTCTGTGCATCTGTGTCCACATTTCTTTCTTCTAAGGACACCATCATTGAACAATGTCCTTAGACACTTGAACCACTGAATGGTTCCCCCTAATCAGTATGACCTTATGGTAAGGAATTTGATCTGCAAAGACCCTATTTCCAAATAAGGCCATGTTCACAGATGCTGGGGGGTAGGACTTGAACATAGCTTTTGGGGAATCACAGTTCAACCCAGAGCATCAACCATGTGCTGAAAAGCGAGAAACCTCCCTCCCGGCTCACACTGTTTGACTATCTATTTTGTAAATCGCTTTTTTGAATAAACTTAGCCGTAAGAATGCTTTACCCGCTGCAGATTACCGGCCAGGGAGCAGTCAAAGCCCGCCTGCAGGTGGCAGGGGAGAGGTGTGGGCGTGGTTGGTGCCTCCAGCCGCAGGAGGCTGTCTGTCCCCTGGTCCCTGTGGCTTGTGAGGCTGCAGCTGTCTCTGCCCATGTCCTCAGTCCAGAGCCACATGCTTCCAGATCCCACATCTTCTTCCCTATAAGAGTTTTCCATCGGTGGTGGCTGTCCCATTTCACAGACAGGAAGACTGAAGCCCAGTGCCCAGTGGCAAAAGCCACTGTCAGCAAACATTTGTCAAAGGGAAATCTACAAATGGCCACCAAGCACATGAAAAGATGCTGGGGATCATTGGTCACCAGGGAAACGCAAATCAAAATCACAGTGAGGGACCACCTCGCACCCACTAGGAAGGCTAAAATCAACAAAGTCAAAGGACAGCAGGTGTTGGCAAGGATGTGAAGAAATCAGAACCCTCGTGCAGCGCTATCGGGAATGTGAAATGGTTGCAGCCACGGAGAGAAATGGAAACATACGTCCACACAAATGTGTGTGCACAAACACTTATTAGCGGCACGATTCTTTTTTTTTTTAATGTTTATTTTTGAGAAAGAGAGAGAATCCCAAGCAGACTCCAAGCTGTCAGCACAGAGCCCCACGTGGGGCTCGAACTCACGAACCGTGAGATCACGACCTGAGCTGAAGTCGGACGCTTAACCGGCTGAGCCCCCCAGGCGCCCCTGGTGGCATTGTTCTTAATAGCCAAAAGGTGCAAACAACCTCGATGTCCATCAATTGAAGATAAACAAAACGTAGTATATCTGTACAACAGAATATTTGGTCATAAAAAGGTTAAAGGCAGACAAACCTTGAAAACCAGGGGCGCTCGGGTGGCTCAGTCAGTTCAGCATCCAACTTCGGCTCAGGTCATCGTCTCACGGTTTGTGAGTTCGAGCCCCACATCGTGCTCCCTGCTGTCAGCACAGAACCCACTTTGGATCTTTGGATCTTCTGTTCCCCTCTGCCCTTCCCCTGCCTGTGCTTTCTCTCTCTCTCTTTTCTCAAAAAATAAACTTTAAAAAATGAAAAGAAAAACATTATGCTCGTGAAAGATGCCAGCCACGGAAGACCATGTATTATGGGGTTCCGTTCATAGGAAAGGCTAGAGAATATCTAAAGACAGTGGCTCTTGGGCTGGTGGGGGCAGGGAGGACAGGGAGGTGGGTGAGAGCCAAAGGGAACAGGGTTTCTTCCTGAGCCGATGAAAATACTCAAAAGTCAACTGAGAAGATGCTTGCACACGTCTGTGAATATGCCAAACCAGAATTGTGCGCTTTACTTTAAGCTTATTTACTTATTTTGAGAGAGACAGAGACAGCGTGAGCGGGGGAGGGGTAGAGAGAGAGGGAAACAGAAAATCCCAAACAGGCTCCACACTGTCAGCAAAGAGCCCGACGCGGGGCTCAAACCCATGAAACTGTGAGATCACGACCTTGGTTTCATGAGCCGAAACCAAGAGTTGGACGCTTAACCAACTAAGCCACCCGGGCGCCCCTCGAATTGTGCATTTTTTCAACGGACAGATTGTTGGCGTGGGAAGTGTATCTCGATAATGATTTTTTTTTAAGTCCATGTTAACAAATGGCAGAGCTGAGGCTGGACTCCAGATCCTTCTGACCCCAGGGCCACGGCCTCCTCAGCATCGGGCCCCACTCTGCGGTGCTCGCCGGACCGAGGAACAGAAATCCCACGCAGAAAGGGAGCTGCCAAGACAGGACCACAGGCGTGGCTGGATGCCGAGGGCACGAGGAGGGGACCGTGCTGCCGTCGGGGGCCCGGACGGCATGATGGGGCAGGTGCCATCGTGGAGAAGAGGTGAGGGGGGCGGCAGACCGTGTGGGGCCTCCGCGCAGAGCTGCTGAGCAGGGCTTCGACAAGGAGGGGCCGAGGCGTGTGGTGGTGCCAGGGTGGGGGTGACAGTGGGGCCTGGGGACGGAGACAGTGGGCACGGGCCGCTGGGGACACAATGGAGATGTGAGCCCAAGGTGCCAGGCAGGCGGAGAGAGGCAAGCCAGGGGCCGCGTGGGCGTGGGTTCTGGAGAGTTCTGCTGGCAGGACACGGAGACTGAGGAGGATGAGGAGCTACGTCAGCAGGTGACTGATTCCATCGCCCTCACTGACCCGAGAGCAGGGGTGTCTGGGAGGAGGAGAGACAGAGGCTAGATTTCACAGGAATCAGAGAGGAGCAGCCTGCGAGGAGCCCAGCTGGTGGGAGAGCAGGTTTGACGGGGAAGGAGTCGTTCGGCACCGGCGACCGGGGGACTTACTGGAACGTGCTTGCGGAGGAAGCCCCTGCGGGGCCCACGGGGGCCGATGGCACAGGTGCTGGAGTGCAGGCAAGGGCCGGAGCAGGAGGCTCAGGTTCGGGAAGGGGTGGGAGCAGGGAACAGAACCCACGCGGACCCAGCAGAATACGCGGAGTCGGGGGGACAGCTGAAGCTCGCACTGCACAGGAGGGCACTCGGCCACCAGGAAAGCCTGCGAGGATGTCGTGTGCAGAATAGGGCGGTGAAGGGCAGGGTGGCTGATGCACAGGGTTAAAGGTGACGAAACCTGTTTCTGAGCCACAGAAAGAATGGTTCACACACACAGACACAGACACACACACACACACACACGCGTGGGTCTGTAGTGGAATTATTCCATCCCAACTTAGGGCTTCCTCCAGCCCTGAAGGGGAGGAACTGGAGAAAGAAGAGGCTGTGTGCCCTCAAGATGGAGATGGGGGCCAAGGCCAAGGACGTGTTACAGAATGCAGGTGCTTTCCTACCCCACGAGCCAGCCAGCTAGACGAGCGTGGGCTCCGCCCAGGGAAGGTCGCCACTGACTCAAGCTGGGTGTTCGTTACTGTGCTAAGTAAGCACTTCCCACGCGCTGTCCACCAGCACCCTCTGGGCCGCCTCGGAGGTGGACCGCGGCATCGCACCGATCGCCAGACAAGGCAAGACCCCAGGAACGCTCGGACGTGGGCGCGGGAAGTTTTAGCACAGAGGGTAAGTTCAGTAACACACCTCACCGCCTGCTAGCCCCGAGGGGCGGACGCCATGGAGGTGCCTCCTTGGGGGTCTGAGGATGGCCGGAGGGACTGGCAGGCAGAGGAATTCGAGGGAGCCAGGCAGCGGGATGGCAAAGATCCAAGTGAGGAAAGTGGAGAGGATGAGATGGCCTAGAGGGGGCAGTTTGGATGCTGAGTCCCCAAGGATTGTGACTTGGGTGCTGAAATCCTCGGGGAGACGGGGAACCCCAGGGTTACTGGATGCCAGCAGTTGGGATAGGCACAGGGTGACTGTAAGCAGAAGATGCAAACCACAGAGAAAGGCTGTGAGGAGGGCAAATGCTGATCTAAAAACCCCACAGGGACAAGAAGCTTCGCTTAGCTGCTGCCCTTTTTAAAAGGGGAGGGCAGGGCGGCTGTCCTGTGCTGAGCTGAGCCTTAAAGGAGGCGGGTCTGGAGCAGACCCGCCCAGACATGCCCATGATGAGATGAAGAGATGGTGAGGGGCCCTTGAGGCAGGCTTGGGGTGCCAGGCCATGTACTGGGGGGGGGGGGGGGAGGTGGGGGGAGAGCTCACACTTGGTGGTTCCAGTGCTGCCCCTGCCGAATCCAGTTCTCCAATTAGCATCTCTGGTCCTCAGGTCTCCAGCTATCTAATTGGGCCACTGTGTATGCAGAGAAAGGGGTTTTGCAATTTTGCAAGAATACGAAAAAATCATTGATACTGGTACATCTATGGTCATATTAGATACCAGCTTCATTAGATAGCTGGTTAATACCAGTTTCAAAAGAACAGAGCCCCCAACATGGGCAGACGGTGCTGGCAGGGCGTGGAGGTTTTGGATAGCAGGGACAGAAGACTGCAGAAAAGGAGGGCCGGGTCGGTGCCAATCCAGGCGGTGTCTGGGATTAGAGAGGAGGCCAGAGAGGCTCGGTTAATGATCAGCACAGCAGGGAGGGGTAGAGCCTTAGGACCCTGAGGACCCCCTAGGACAGACGTGACCCAGAGGTCAACGAGGCTTGCATTGGCCCCTAGCTCTGCCTGCTGTGCCCGGTGCTCTGTTTGGGCTCATGTCTCCCTAGTACAAAGCTCAGCCCCTTGACTGGTTTCAGCAAGACATCCCCCTGTGACTTTCACAAGTGTTATTGGGTTGATTCAAGACACAAGAGGTTATGGGGGGGCACCCACGGAGCCAGAGTCCTGCGCTCTCCCCTGGTGTAGAGAAGCAGACCCCCGCCCGCCCCCCACCCCATCTCTGGGCCCTTCTGGATCACCTGCGAGGCCCTGGCCTGGTCTGGGGAGACCAGCTCCCCACTCTCAACACATCCCCTCCTGTGCCAGTCCCTCCTGGGTCCAGGGAGGAAGACAGGGGCCATATTACACCCTGTCCCGTCCTCAGGTGCATGCCGGTGGCACCAATGCCCATCTACTCGGGGGCCCGCCTCGACTCCACTCTTCAAACCACGGTCCGCCCCTGATGGAGCTGTGCCGGCCGTCATCGGAGCCCAGAGCAAGCGTGGGCCCTCTGAGGTCATGTGCCACTCTCCACTCCGTACCTGAGCAGTTCACTTTTCTTCTCTGGGTCTCGGCTTTATCACTGCCAAAGGGAAACTTCCTGAACTTCCCAGATGAGGCTGTGTGCGTGTGACAGGGGTGAGCACTCAGTCGATCTTAACATATCATCACTATCACGGTGGCTGTTATTTAGGATGCAAGACTAGAGACACCATGAGACTCTGCCCGGTTAAAGCAAACACCACTAAGAGGCCGAAGAAATAGGGCAAAGGCGGTGGGGCCCTGCTGTAGACCTCTCGAGAACCCCATGCTCTATGACCCCCCAATGCCGACTCAGGGGGGGCACGAGCACATGCCCAAACCCGAACAACACTCTCCCCATCCTTGATCCGGGTTCTTTCACAAGCCAGGCACGGGCGCAGGGAGCCAGCACCCACTGGGAGCCAAGCTTCAGGGTGCGGCAGGCCCGTGGCGGGAACAAAAGCAGCCGGAAACAGTGGAAACCACTGGAGACAGTGGAACGACCACCGGCAAAGTGGAGGGCGCTGCCCGGCCCGGGCAGATACCGCCTTCAGGCACCCCAAGAAAGGGCAGGGCTGGAGGGAGGACCTGGAAGGAGACGAAAGAGATCGCCAGACCCAGCAGGTTTTTAATTAATGAATTAGTTCGAAAACATCTGCCTCCTGCCTCAGCGGCCAGCGGTCCCCTTCTGCTGTTCTCCAGCTTTTTCGAACGTCACAGCTGCCATGCTGGTTACGTGCTTCTTTCTACAAACCCCAAAGTAAACTTTTTTTTTCCCCCCCAAGACTTTGTATCCTGCCGGCCTCTGCAGTATACAAAACAAAAGCAAAACCAAACCAAAAAATCCCAGGCATTTCATAACCGTCCCAGGAGGCGTCTACGGCCATATGCTCCTGAAGTCGAGAGGGGGTGAGTGGGTGGTGGTGGTGAGCTGTGAAACTCCGAGGACTTGAAATTTCCTCAATAGTTGTATTAGCTAGAGTTCTCCAGAGAAACAGAACAGGAGACGATGGGAGATGACCATAGATATAGATGATAGATGTATATGATAGATGGATAGGTAGAAGATGATGATGATAGATAGATAGATAGATAGATGATAGAGAGATGATAGGTAATAGATAGATAGATAGATAGATAGAATAGCTAGCCAGAGAAATAGATAAAGAGATTTGTTTTAAGGAATTGGCTCACATGATTACGGAGGCCAGCAAGTCCAAAATCTGCGGGGTAGGCCAGCAGGTGCGAGACCCAGAGAAGAGCCAGTGCAGTTCAAGTTCAAAGGCCATCTGCTGGCAGAATTCCCTCTTGCTGAGGGACTCCAGTCTTCCGTTGTTCTCAGGCCTTCCCACGACTGGATGAGGCCCACCCACATGGTGGAGGACACTCTGCTTCCCTCAAAGTCCACCGATTTCAATGTGAATCTCAACCAAAACCTCACAGAAACATCCAAAATAACATTCGACCAAATATCTAGGCCCCGTGGCCCAGCCAAGAGGACAGGCAAAAACGAACCATCCTGACTCTATGTAGTGAGAACACAGAATGTACTTGGATACTAACGAAGTCTTCATTATCTCTAGGGCTGTGGTCCTCACTCGGGGGAGCCATCTTACCCCCAGAAAACCTTTGGCAATGTCCCAGCCGGGGACTGGGGAGGAAGAGAGGGGCACTAGGGGTGGCATCCAGCGAGTGGAGGCGGGGGGTGCAACCCAAACTCCTACAATGCACAGGGCAGCCCCGACCACAAAGAATCATCCAGACCAAAATGTCAACAATACCAAGGTTGAGAAACCTCAATGGTCCTGTTCTAGAAGTCCATGACTTCTCACAATGAAATTACATAATTAAAGGCAAATTTCCCTCATCCTGGACTCTTGAAAAAGAAATATATGTGTTTCAGTGACAAGGGCATGCTTGGTACAGGCAGCTAATGTAGCTGGAACTTCTGTGTGCTTTTCCGTCCCTGGAGCAGAAAATAGCAAACCACCCTGATTCAGATCCGCTCCTGGACGCAATGGAAAATTTTAGATAAAGCAAGCCCTTTCCTTCAGGGAGCGCGCACAGCATAACGGCTGTTTTCTCAGTCACCGATACAAAGGACAGCAGAGATTAATGTCCCCCGTGGCTCCCTCAGCACACTCACCTAGAACAGGCAGGACAGACACACAGGCTTTTGGCTCAGCTACTTAAAGAGTCTCATAAGAAGGTCTAGAAACCTCTTTCCAAATGACTGCAGCCTATTTTCCAAAATGGACCTTGTATGGCTCAAGCTGATGAGCCTCGGAGTTCGTACACACGGCAGAGGGGTGAAGGGTGAACTTGGAAGACGGCATCTGTCTATGGAGCCGGCCTCGGAGCATAATGTGGAGGGAAGAGAAAGCTGTGTAGGTGAAGCTCTCCTTCAGCCGGGACTTCGGCCACACCTTATGTCCCTGTCTCCTGGCAGAGTCCCCACCCTCCACACCCACCAGCAACCCTCCACAAGCCCTTGTCTCTGTCACAGAAGGACTAAGACCAGCTGTGACCTCGTGGGGAGGCGGCCGCTTCTGACCCACAGCTCCATGCGTGCGATGCTGACATCCTTTCTACCCCTCAGATGTGAGGATGTCCAGTGAGTTGGTTCTACTCTTAAGCCGCAACATGCACAGCACAGCTGGATGACATCACAAGGTGGCTGGAAAACAGGTTTCAGGGCGTCAGACGGAACAGGCATTTGCAAAAGTCACGTGCTTGACCACAAAAGTCTCCACCTTCGGTGCCAATGATGCCTCAGCCTCTGTACATCAGTTGATTAGAGACTTCCAGGTTCAGTCACTTCTAGAAACCCTATCTGCCAGGGTGACATCACTAACCGGGGAAGCCCTGTGTGACTGCGGAAGTCATTCGGCACAAACGAGCAGCTTTTTCGGTTACGTTAAGACTCATCCTAATTCCAGTCCCTAGAATTACCCAACATCAGAGTTGGTGTCAGGCCAGAGCCAGAAAGGCAGCCCAAGGGTTTGTGGTCCCTGGATCTTCTGCACCTGCAACCTGGAGAGCAGAGCATGGTGGGTGAACACCCATCCTTGCCCGTAGGACCCATGTGAGAAACCCACATCCTGGCGAGCACCAGCTCTCAGACTCGTGTAGATTGAGCAGATTTTGGAGGAGAAAGGACCTGTGAACAAAAGTCACAACCCAAACAAACCAACGGACCTAGGAAACCATGTTTGGAGTAATCCTAAGTCAGATTTCCTTAAAGCATAATCAGGAACCCCCCTCAGACGACATTAACGTCACGTCATATGCCTCTAACGGCCCCGGGAGGATGCTAAGTGAGTTAAGATAACTAATGAAGCCCTTCATGTACTTATTGTGTGGGTTTCACAGCTGAAGCTTTTTTCCTGCCTTAAAACAAATTTTTGTCAACTTAATAGGTTCTTGAACTATCCTCATAGAGCCCCTTAGCGTCTTAAAAGGATCCCCCCAAAAAGTCATCCTAGGAAACACCACCACAACCAGGAGATTATTACCTCGGAGGCAGAAACCATCACAATGTCTAAGAAAGAGAACCAGCATCAGTTTGATAAACAAGTGTTTTCCTCAAGGACAATTAGGTAATCTGAACAGAATGAGAAAATGATAACGGAGCACTTATTACTTGCTTTGTCTCAACTCTAGAGACTTAACCAGAGTTACGGTGTTTCAGGAATCACAAAGGCATCCAAGGAGACCTGTTTCCCACCACTACCTCCACCACCATTATCTTCACCATCACCGCCACCATCACCTTCCTCCTCGCATCTACTGAGCACTTACCATGTGCCAGGGACTCACGGCAACCTTACCTGGTAGACGCTGCCACTGTTGATAGTCCATAAGCACAGGGCGGTAGATAACCTGCTTCACTCACACGGCTAGAAGGTGGCAAAGTGACATTGATCTGACCACCAGGCTCTAGGCTGTTCACCACCCGTCTTTAATTTTTTTTTTAACGTTTATTCTTGAGAAAGAAAGAGACAGAGCGTCAGCGGGGGAGGGACAGAGAGGGGGGCGGGGACACAGAATCCGAAGCAGGCTCCAGGCTCCGAGCTGTCAGCACAGAGCCCGCAAGGGGGCTCGAACCCATAAACCATGAGATCGCAACCAGAGCTGAAGTCGGACGCTTAACCGACTGAGCCACCTGGGCGCCCCTTCGTCACCGATCTTTGAAGAGCAGAACGCTCCACTGCCGTTTCCACATTGCATCCATCCCCTACCCTCTGACAACCCGGACGGTCGCCAGGCTCCTCTGTCTCCCCACAGAAGAGGGCAGCCGTTGCTCTGCCAATGCACAGAAGCCATCCCAGGGGTGGTAGGCGTCAGTAGTGGGAGGAACAACAGTGAGGTCCTCTGGTTGCCAAACATCTGGATCGGAGCCCGACAGGCGCTGGGTCCTGCTCCCAGGATGGGTAAACCTAGGAGAAATTTGGACCCCATTCCTCCTGAGCCAGAGAACGAAAGGGAGGAAATCATGAGAGACTAAAGTCCAGCTTCCAACTCCAAGTTCAAGACCCCGTCTCCTCCAGCGGTCAATGGGACCCCCCTATGGACATGCTGCGGGTCCTCATCTCCAGTGGGGCTGGGGCAGGGAGCTCGAAAGGAGAGCCGATGGGGAGAGCTGGTCTACAGTGGTGAGCGTCCCCCAAAATCAGATGGACAAGAGGATGGGGCCACCCCCTGCTTGCCCTTTGGGAGTTGACCGAGAGCAGAAAATACAAAGAAAAACACTGACCTTTCCGCTTTTCTTCAGGGATGCCAGCTTCTTCCCAGGGCCCTTTCCCCCCTCTTCTTGGGAATGGAGCCCATTATAGATGTACAAGCAACGAGCTCACTTCTAACAGCTCTGTTTTGCAACCTGACAGTTACACGTGGCGCAGGACAGAGTTCTGGTGAATGTGATACAAGGGGGGGGGTGTCTTTAGGGAGTTGGATCATCCAGAAGATTTGCCTGTTGTTGCCCCTCACCTCTTTCTCCTATGTGGAAAACAGGTATGATGGCCTGTGCTCCAGCAGCCACTTGGGATTATGAGGCAACCAAGGGAACGGACGCTGTTGCCAAGGGTGACGGAGCAGAAAGACAGAAAGAGCCTGGATCCCTATGACAATGGAACCACCATGCCAGCCCCAACCTGCCTCTAGACTTCGCTTAGAGAAAAACAAACACTCGAGTGTTTAAGCCACTATTTTTTGGCCACAACAGCAAAGTTCAGAGCACACACTGAGTATATGTCAGCGCCTCCTCTCACTAGCCCTGAGACCTTGGATAGGTTTCTCGACCTCTCCTTATCTCAGTTTCCCCATATGTAAAATGAGGCTAATTAGACTTTCTATTCCAGGGTTTTGGGGCGCCTGGCCCACAGTAGCATCATAAGCTTTGACAGTGATATGAATCGTAATGACGATGATGGTCATTGATACCAGTGACGCCGACGATGATCATTCTTGAGTTTTCTCACACGTGCAGCTGAACCTAATCCTGTTTGATACAAATGCTCACCGTGGCCGAGCGGGAGTGTGTTTTCCCTGGAACAAAGGGGGGAGACGTCACTCCTCAACCTCCATCAGCAGCTGCTCCAGGAAACCATGAGGTCAGAAAACCAGAGGCCAGTTCCCGGGAAGGAGCACCCTGGGGCAGTCATGGCAAGCCTGGTAAATGACTCGTCCAGCCCACTACCAGGCTCATATTTGCTGGGTCGGCATACAAGCAGGACGCGATAGACGGAATATCAAGGTTGCGTGAGGGAAGGAAGGGGGCGAGACCATCCAGAGACGACGGGGCAGGGATGAGGTTCCCGTGGGAGCACATCCGAACTGGGGAGAGTGGGTAAGGTTGTCCGGGATGACGCTCGATGAGGCCGGCCCCCCTTCCACCCTCTCCGACACCTGCAGTAAGACCACCAGCCAGGCTCCTCGTGTGCGCTCCTGTCCTGATTTCCTGAAGCATCCTGTGTCCATAAGTCCTTCAGGAAAGCAGCATAATTTCTACCTGCTTATAGCAGAGAGAAGAGAAGCTCACAGTAATTAAACACCTTGTTGGCTGTGTTCTCCGGTTCTCAGGGCAGGGGCAGACTCCACCGTCCTGAGCTCTAACGCTGCGGATGCCAGCACGGGCCAGGGCCAGGACCGCTGGGTGCTGACGTGCGGACCTGGGACTGAGAGCAGAGGCCCGCTTCTCTCTCTGCCTGCTTTTCTAATCCCAGATGGCTGGATGGTCGGAGGGCAGGTTGGCAGCAACCGTCCACCTTGGGGGGCACCCCCTGCTCCCAGAAGGCCCGGGGTTGGGCCTGTTAGTGGGGCTCCCCTGCAGGCCCTGGGGAGAAATGATGCACTTCTCGGGGAGGGGGACCACCCTCCTACCCCCTTCCTCCTTCCTTCTCACGGTGGTTGGAAAGATCTTGACCCAGATGGCCGGGGATGCTGCTCCTGGCCCTGAGGATACCGCAGCAGCTGAGCCGAGCACCGATCGGGGCCGACTACCCACAGTTGGCGGTGTGGCCCTAAGATCGAGGAGCTGGGGCCCCTCTCCAGCCGCTTGGAAACCATGCACGATCCAAGGCAGCTCACCATTGCAGGGACTCACACAGGGCCTGGGGCTGAAGAGCTGTGGCCGGATTCTCTCTCTCCTAATGGAGCTTGTTAGGACGCAGAAGGCCTTTCAAACGTGCCTGTCCGCATCCCCGCCGCAGGCCATGATTGCACTGGCCTACGTTCCGCTGGGATTCGCAAGGGTTCTCCAGAGGCATTCCCGGTCACCTGGGGGCCGTGGAGGCAGAGAAGTGAGGGCCAACCCCTGAGGACAGTCTGTCAAGGCAACTGGTGCACAGCCTGTGCTCAGAGTGGCCCCCAGACTCTGTCCAGGCAACAGGCCGGGTGTGCAGACTTCCTTCAGAGATTCACTCTTCTTTACGGAAATGACTAGCGCTGCCGTCACACAACGAGAACGTGTAGTGAAGCCGGGACTGGACCCGTCTGTCCGTCTCCAAAGACCCTGCCCCCGCACCGCCTAGAATCTGCATGTCGTCGCTCCGTTTCATTAAGCAAGCCAAGCATCTTCTTCCCCGTCTGCTCCTCTGGGAGAAAAGCCAGACGGGATCCAGGAAAGCTGGGTATTTTCCACAGCGTGGTTACCGCTGAGCCGATCTCACTGGTTTCCATTTTCGCTGAACACAGTCCTTGTCGGAGGCCAGTACCCTCATCAACGCGGCCTCATCAGCCGGATCCCCAGAGGCGATACCACTCCCCCCTCCGCCGGCAGGAAGCGGCTGCTGGCAGGTCAGATTTTTGACCGTTGGGCAGACAAGATGAGGAGGCTGGTGGCTCCCCGAGGTGTGCGTGGGACCGCCCCCAGCTTCTGCTCACCCCCCGCCCCCCGGGAACACAGCCCCGGCCCTGTGAATGACCTCTGGAGAGGACACGGAGAGCAGCTCAGAGGGCAGCACAGCCCAGATGGGGAAGAGCCCGGAATGACTCCCGGATGGGGGCCCCAGCTCAGCCCTCAAGGCTGCCCCAGGGCCAGGCACAGAGAGGGAAGCGAGGCCTTCTTCTCTTTCCTCCTGCCTCTGTGGGATGCAGGGGTTCTGTCTGGGGGACCCCAAGTGCCTTTGGTGCAGGTGCCGGCTGCGGCCGGCATCCTTCCAGCGTCAGGATGGAAAGGTCCAGTAGGTCACGGATGTGGCCTCCGTGAAGTCAAGGACCTTTCAGAGCCGGGGGAAGTGAGCAGACGTATGTGGGAGACGGTGGGGGGAGGGCAGGGTGGAGAGCTCCACTCACCCGCCTGGGAGTCTGGTCTCAAGTTAGAAAGCAGATGTCGCTGGGACTGTCCTCGGGCTGGAGTCTGGAGGACTCAAGCGGAGAAAGGAAGGAGACAACTTTTTACTGGCTGCCAGTTCCGTGTCCACCCTGATAAAGAGCTCGGTACAATTTGTGTCGTTTAATTAAATCTTCCTGAAAACCCTACAAACCAGGAAGATCCCCACTTCAAAAACGAGGACGCGGAAGCACGAGGCAGGCTCCTTGCCAGGAGCCCTGCAGCCAGAAGGGCGTAGGGTGGACCCAGGGTCCACGCGCTCCTGGGTCCACTGTGCCGCCGCCCAAGGGACAGAGCGGAACTCTGCTCATGGCCTCGGTCCCGAGTCAGGAGGCCAGAGTCCAGCTCGCCAGTCCACAGATACTCCTGGGGCAGCTGCCATGGGCCAAGTCCTGTTCCAGATGCTGTGAGATGGCACTCAGCCCCAAAGACGTGGCCTCTACGCTCATGGCTTCTCGCCTTCAGGGGTCGAGCAAGGAGAAGGGGCTGGTGACACCAGTGGCCAGCAAGGTGGGAGACAGCTGGACAGCGAGTGTCGGGAAGGGGTCCCTCAGTGTGCAGAGTTTAGGGGGACGGGATTCCCAGGCTCCTTTGCCCAGGGAGGGAAGACACTTTGCAACCTTTCCCGCTACAAGCTAACTCCCCCCCCACCTGACAATCCGGAACCCCCCTGTCTCTCTGGTGGCCCAGAGAGAGCCCCCCGGGTTCCCGGGGTCCAGCTTCTTCTCACCTAGGCTCTCGACGCTGACAAATTTCCCTTTGTTTTCTTTTTTTCAGTAAGAGCTAGAGAAAAGTTGAAATCATATCCCTGCGATTGAATTTCTTGGTGTTGTTTTGTAAATACCGCTCTTAAAATATCAAGGCAGGTTAGAGTCTGATTTACACATTTCATTTATTTATTTATTTATTTGCCAGGAAAATGTATTAACATTTTGTAGGGTTTTGTTTGTTTGCTTGTTTTTTTAAGTGAGACCAAGAATGAGCTCGGGCAGGATAACAGGTCTTGAGGTGGGCGGTGCTGGGTGGCGGCCGCCCACGGCTGTGACCTCACCAACCCTGATGTGGGGGGGGGGGAGGTGGTGACCCCTGGGATCGGGAGCTACTGGCCAGCTCACCAAGGACCTGAGCCGTCTGCACATCGAACTTTGTTTTGTCGGCAGACTGGGGGCTTTCAGGCCACCTAGGCCACCTGTCCCGCCCCCCGGCTGCAAACCAGCTAACACATCACCAAGGGAGAGGGCAGGAGTGACCCTGGGGAGCCAGCGACCCCTCCTGGTGAAGGGGAACCGGGGCTACAGGCAGGTGGCCGTCCTGAGATCCTCAGGGGATGACGTACTTGACCACACGACTGCCCCATGTGGAGACGCTGCTCCGGAAGCCATCGGATGGGGGAGGGCACCCCAGGGTGCACCCTCCTGAGGCCTGTGCCACTGCGCCCTTAGCCTCAGTGGGCGGGGACCTGGGGCTTCACCGTCTCCCAGCAGATTCAGTCAGGAAAACAGCGGGGGCAAGACCACCCCCCTCACTTTTCACGCCCCGGTTTTCACTGTGCTAAAGGACTATCCCTCGTACATATTCCCTATTTACTAATATTTCTACCCAACACATGCACACCTCATTTGTGTTTCCACAAACAACAAATACAAATAGTCTCCAATCACCGTCATGGCCTGGACAATTTTATTTAAAATGTGACTTCCCAGTTAGGTCCTTCCTTAATAATTATGATTTTCGGGGAGTAGAGTTATGATCTTTTAATGTGTCAGACTTCAGACTTCCTAAAGACAGGGCTGAATTTCCCAAATAAATAGGAGTTGTTTTCGGTCTCATCGAAAATAACCCAGGGGCACCTGGCTGGCTCTGTCAGTGGAGTGTGAGAGTCTTGATCTTGGAGTCAGGAGTTTGAGCCCCATGTTGGGGGTAGAGATTACTTTTAAAAAAATAAAATGTGAGGCACCTGGGTGACTCAGTCGGTTAAGCGTCAGACTTTGCCTCGGGTTGTGATCTTGTGGTTTGTGGGTTCGAGCCCCCCATCAGGCTCCGTGCGGACAGCTCAGAGCCTGGAACCTGCTTCACGTTCTGTCTCCTTCTCCGTCTGCCCCTCCCCTCCTCATGCTCTCTGTCTCTCTCAAAAATAAACATTAAAAAAAAATTTGGGGGGGTGGTGGCACGTGAGTGGCTCAGCCGGTTAAACGGCCAACTTCGGCTCAGGTCATGATCTCACGGTTCATAGGTTCGAGCTCGCATCAGGCTCTGTGCTGACAGCTCAGAGCCTGGAACCTACTTTGGATTCTGTCTCCCTCTCTCTGCCCCTCCCCTGCACATGCTCTGTCTCTCAAATATAAAAAATAAAACATAAAAAATAATTTTATTTATTTATTTATTTATTTTAAACGTTTTTATTTATTTTTGGGACAGAGAGAGACAGAGCATGCACGGGGGAGGGGCAGAGAGAGAGGGAGACACAGAATCGGAAACAGGCTCCAGGCTCTGAGCCGTCAGCCCAGAGCCCGACGTGGGGCTCGGACTCACGGACCGCGAGATCGTGACCTGGCTGAAGTCAGACGCTTAACCGACTGCGCCACTCAGGCGCCCCAAAAAATAATTTTTTTTAAAGAAAATGGTCAAAAGACACATCAAAAGAGGCTCCCTACAACTTTGTAGCCATCAGACTGCAAACATCGGAGGAAAGTCTGATGAGCAGCCGGTGTTGCTGCGGGAGGGGCACAGCCTCTCTCGCCCACTGCGGGTGGGCCAATCCCCTCACTCGCTCTCTCGGGCATCTTTGGAAAGGACAACACAGCCGTGCCTACCGAAATTTACATCGGCCTTCCCTTCGATCCGGCAAATCCCGTCTACACGCCTGTTCCGGAGAAACATTCACTTGTGTACCCAGGTCAGGTCAAGGCTCCTCACGACTTGCGTATGGTAGGAGCCGAAACCACCGCGATGAGCCGGGACCGGGAAATGGTTAAGTGAGCCACGGCACACCTGCGTCCAACAATTCTGGGTGCCACCGACCGACACGAGCGAAGGGGCCACGCGCACTCTCCCCAAAACACGAGAAAGAAGCTGTACGTGCTACAGGAACTCCTCTGGATGACACAGGAAGGGGAGGAAACATTTAAAATATACTTCTAGGGGGCTCCCAGCCGGCTCAGTCAGAAGACCATGCGACTCTTGATCTCAGGCTTGCGAGTTCAAGCCCCACGTGGGGTGTAGAGATTACTTACATAAAACCTACAATTTTTTCATTTTTAAAAAAATTTTTTTAATGTTTATTTATTTTTGAAGGAGAGAGAGAGACAGAGTGTGAGTGGGAGAGGGGCAGAGAGAGGGAGAGAGACACAGAATCCGAAGGAGGCTCCAGGCTCGGAGCTGTCAGCACAGAGCCCGACATGGGGCTTGAACCCACAAACCGCGAGATCATGGCCTGAGCTGAAGTCGGACGCTTAACCGACTGAGCCACCCAGGCACCCCATCCTAAAATTTTTTTTAATATATATATATATATATATATATATTTCTAGAAGGATGCCTAAGTAATTCATCTGAGGGACTGCCCCGAGGGAGGGTCAGGGACTTTTCATCTGAGACCCTTTCACGGCATTTGGTTCATTTTTTCTGTGTTTCTACATTCCTTTTTTAGCCATTAAAAGAAAATCAAATTCGTTTTAGAGTTTTTAAAAAGCTTTTCAAGGACATGCTTTAAAAAAAAAGCATGCTTTAAATAAAGAAACCAAAGAACAACATTTACATTGTATCAGCTAAGTAAAAGAATACACAGAAAAACAAAACCTGGGGCGCCAGGGGGACTCAGTCAATTAAGCCTCGGACTCCTGATTTCAGCTCAGGTCATGACCTTGGAGTTCCAGGGATCAAGACCCTTGAGATTCTCTCTCTCTGCCCCTCCCCGGCTCGTGCTCCCTCCCTCTCTCAAAATAAATAAGCCTAAAATAAAAACCGTATTTTTGTTTTGACACATGTATGCAGATACATGGACACACGACTGAAGGGTGCCCACCTCCTAGTGGGTGGGCTGCAGCGATGCTATTTTAACGTAAATGAAAATATTCTTGGATAAACCATTAATTTAAAAATCTTACCATTGAAAGTAAAAGTAAAGCGTGTTCAGGTAACAGTGTGTCAGAAAAAGAAAGTGCACATCTATCCCGATCAAAAGAAGTGACATTAAAAATACGTGACATATTTGTCTCATTTCTTACACACGTCAAATATCACACCCCTGTACAGTTTATTTCACGAGCGCTTTTTAATCCTGTAGCCACAATCCCCCCATATTTTTACATTACTTTTGTCTAGCCTTTTTAAATATTAGGTACAGAATTTGTTAGAAGGTGACAGGGAACAGACACATTCTTTATGCTGAATAATGTACCATATTTAACGTAAAGATTATTAACGTTTTCGGTATCAAGAATTGGACGCTGCTGGGAGTCACATTTATTTGTAGGTCCCAAAATAGCCCTGAGGTCTAAATAGGAAAATATCTTTTATAAACGGTAACAAAACTCACCTTCAAAATAAAAAGCTATGAAATGCACCCAATGCTATCCCCGGTCAACATTTTCAAAACAGCCGTTTTCAGAAATGACAATGGAAATAACTTTACATTCAGAAAACAGAGCTTATCCCAAGATGACAGAACTTGAAATCTGGTACCCCGTGCAGAAGCCTGTTCGATTCTCAGACTGCCATAAAGTTGCCATTATTAAACACACATCCTCAGACACCCAAAACATGACAAGGCAGGACAATGATTTCAATGAAGAGAATTCCAAAGAAACCTTTTTCTGTTCAACTGACCAGGGGTGTATCATTCAAATTCCTGAGGACGCCCCCACAGGCTCGGAGAGCTGCTGGTAACATTTCCAGGTTTATAGCTTTTTTTTTTTTTTTTTTTGGTTTTCATCCAGTCGCCCATAATTGTGCAGTTCCAAACCAGCTTCGAGAACTTGTGCTCAAGAGCTGGTGTTAATAAAGTGCTTCAATGCAAGCTCCCAAAACATTATACGGCGTCAGGTCAACACAGGTCATTGCCCTACCAGCTTCATTTTCGTTTCTCACCTACATCTCCTCTAAAAACAATATAAAGCTGTAATACTATGAAGAATCGACGCCTCTCAAAACCCAAGTTGTGTTAGGTTTGATTAGAGTACTTCATACTTGGGATTTGGGAAAATCCTAGTGCTTCCTCGGGGTACGATGCTGATTCTATGGGCTAACCTGGCACCAAATTCGAAGTTCAGTCCCCACCCTGTGGCCACAGCTGAAAGTCTGCTGGAGCTCCCCAAGCAGAGTCCTCTCCGGCTTTTGCTTCTCAAGGCAGAGGACGCGAGTCAAAGGCAGAGAGATGTCCCCAATTCGGCGACTGGACCTTGTCCTACATGAGGCGCCTGGCCCAACACTCCACTTCGAGAAGATCCGGGTTACGACATGCATCTGTGTTCCACACCCCACTGGATGAAGTGTTTCCAGCAGGTCTTGGACCGTCCAACCCTCCTGAACACACACATCGATGAAGGTCACGCCTGACACTCCCCGGGAGCCACCGCAGCCGTCACCTTTGCGAACGCAGGACCTGCTCTTCCTTTAGTTGTTCATTTGCGCGTGCACGTGCGTGTGGGCACACTCACACCTTATCACACACCGCGCACTCTGGCTCGGCCTGCAGCCGAGGGCCATCAGAGCGCTGCAGGGACCGTGCCTCTCTCAGAAGTCTTGTTTCAGGCTGGGACACAATGCAGAAATTGTGCACACGGCACGGGCATTCGACCGAGTCGCTCGAAAACCAGTTAAATCAATTCGGGTAGTGGTTAAGTTTTGTGTTTCGTGTTTTTCTGTTTGTCTCGGGTTTTTTCCCCCCCAAAACCAGCCTCCAGAGGAATTTTTTTAGCCTCTTGTTTTCAATGTTAAAGAAGAAACAGGTGAATTCGAGGCCACAGAAATGGGCAGCTGACTCCAGAGTTACACAGACGAAAGAAACAAGTTCTAGATGCATCGAGGTGTCAAGCTGAGAAAAAGGCAATCAGCACTTCAGGGAGACCGGTTTTGTCCTAAGTTCTCTGTGGGTAACAGCACCTCCACGGTGAGGATTATTTGCCGGATTCCAGTTGCCATCATGAACGCGACCCCATCGTTCTGCGTGGGCCGGTTGTGACGGACCTCCTGCCTTCCCTTCCCTGAAGGATAGTGGTCCTCTAGGCCGTTGGCCTGGCTCAAGGGGGCTGGTGCGAGGCTGCCGTGGCAGGAAAGGAGCACCCGGCACGCGGAGTACCCACAGACAGTGCAGAGCCCAGGCACCCACGTGGGCCGGAAAGGGCGCTGAGCAAATACCCGGGCAGCGTGTCAGAACTTCCCCAAATACTGTAAAGAAGAACAAATGCTTGCACTTGATCGCATGAAAGACGGCGACTTGGAGCTCACAGTAGGTCATGATGAGCCTCCACGCTGCGGGGCGGACAGGTGTTGTAGGAGACAGGAAAGGAGCAAGCAGGAACGTCCAGGGGAGCCTGGGGGAGGAGGAACCCCTGACTTCCATCAGAGCGCCTTCCCTAGAGCAAACTTAGGTAAATTAGGGAGAGACAGGCTCCTCTCTGACTGTAGTGTGGACGAGGGGGGAAAGGCAGTGCTCTTGCCAGAGGCTACAAGGGACAAATCGTGCCCCCTTCTGAGTCTTGGCTCATTAAGTTAACTCTCAGGGAGGCCTTTCTTCCTAACGTGGTACCCTGATTCTTCCCTGCAGAACACGGGCTTGGCATCCCTGTCAGGACGGGGTCCGGCCTCGCCTCGTGGGATTCTATCTCGCACACCAACTCCTGGTCTCCACGCAGACGCCGGGCCCCCGGAGACCCGCTCACCACTGACAGCGTGGAAGGCAGTGGGCAGAGGCGTCTGGAACCGCCTCTCCGCGCATGCAGGCCCCGCGTCCCAGCGGACATCATGAATCTTTGTCCCCTGCAGAATGAGCCTGGTGTCTCGGGAGGACCCGACGCTGAGACAAGGAACCAGCTGCGATTTCCCACCTCTGTGTTCCTGACGTGCTGCCGGGAGCCTGTTGGGAGATGCTTCAGAGACAGTGACGAAGGTCCGTGATGCTATGGGCCGTGTGTCCCTAGTGTGGCCAAAGACGCAACACCTTATGCCTCTTAACACTGAGGCCATTCCAGATGGACTTCCCTCGGCTTTCCAGATTTTCCCTCTGCCTCCCCAGTGGTGAGCGGCACACCGGGATGACCGTGGAACATGGGTCCACATGAGCCAGGACAAGAAACTGTCATTCCCACGGCATGCACCCCGACAGCAGACACGGAGGAACCAGTTCTAGAGGTAAAAGTGACGAATGGCCCGTCTCTGTTATCCCAGCCACCGCTGCTTACACACAGGCTGAATCTGTTTTAAATACAAGGGTTCACATCCACAAGAGGTTACTGAGAGGTGCCGAGGTGACCTCACATCTACCCCCAAAGCCGTTTCAGCTGCCAAAGTCCCGGGTCTCCAATAACCAGAAAATCTCAACAGAGGGAGCCTCTGGACAGCTCCCTGGAAAACAGCAGCACTGATATCGTCTTAGAAATATTTCTTCTGTCTAGTGTGATCATAATTCACTCAAACGCTAAAAAGTATTAAAATATACTTCATCTTTTCCTCTAACTATATTTATATATAAATCCCTGAGAAGGTACCTGTCAACTTGAAATTCACTATTTACAGTTAATAAGCATCAGGGGTGCAAGCAGACACGGGGTCCTCCCTGCTCCGCACAGCAGAGTGGTGCTGTTATCATCTGTCAGGAGAGCACACGAGGTCTCTTGCCCTTAAAAGGGCATAGCGGACCGTGCCAAAATCCTAAACCAACTGCAAAGAAGCTGGGGAAATCGGTAGTTCATTCACTGGGCAGGTGGAGGTCTCTACATGATAATTCAAGAGGGACACCGCACTGCCTCTCACGATCGCCTTGCTTTTCTGCCCTTTTAGACCTCAGAGTGGTGGTGCCACGGAGGATCAGGGCATTTAGCCAAAAGAGGAGAAGAAAACAGGCAAAGGAAGAGAGAAGGCAAAGGAGATGGCAGGGAACAAGTGTGGGGACATGTGGAGAGCAGAAGGAGGTCACTGCCCATCAGTGCCCCTGCCCCCGACCTACAGCGGAAGCCAGGTGACAAAGAGTGACCCTCAGCTAGAAAATGCAGCCAGCCATTCAAAGCAATGAATACATGAACGTGAAAATTATCTCAAAGAATGCCGGACTGGACTGCCAGGGAGCTCAGGTGTGTTTCTCTTCACCTTGGGGACCAGTCCCCATCTCATCCGAGGGCACTTGGCCAATCCCGACTCACACACGAGGGTGGCCTGCAGCCCCCTAATATCAGTGATGCTGAAAGAAAGCATTAGGATCGCACCTTCTCCCATCAGTCTGGTGCTGCCCAACAGACTGTTGGTTGAGGTTTTTGGAGAGGTGAGTCTGAGACCCCAGATTGCTCAATGCCCAATGGTGCCGAGCATCACAGGAGGATAAGCAGAGGCCAGCGCCATCCCAGTCCACATCATGAGACAGGTGCACATCACGACACAGCCAGGGAGCAGCACGATCTGACATGTGAATCCAGGGCCGGTCTCTACTATTTTAAATCTATGGCTTCCAAGTAGGGTAATTTTTAAATAAAGTGCCGTCGGTAGTGCATATATATGACAGATACTCTGCAACCCAGATGGCCAGAGAGTCATTAGAATTTCTCAGTGCTTCAGAGATAAAAAGTATGGACGGAAACTCCCAGTGAGAGCTCAGAGCCCAGGGCAAATGGCATACATGCTCTGCCAAAGTCCCCAAATCTTGGAAATTCTACAAAGTCAGCATGAGAATGAACTGAACATCACAGGGAGTCACCAAAGGAAAAATAAAAGTAATTCCACACCAGGGAGTCTTTGGAACGGAGTCTGGAGGAGGGAGCAGCCCAGCCCACGCCAGGACAATTTGCCTAAGATGAGTTTGTTTAATGTTTAGTCCTGATCCCTGTTCCGCTAGCCCCTCTCCCTCTTTTCAGTGGTTTGTATGACTCTGGCGCCTTACTCTTTTGCATCTTTTTTTACGTTTTAAGGATATCTGAATTCAATTTCTGTAAGAGTACATAGAACTTAACTTTGTATTTCTACTAAAAATTTATTACATTTGCCCCCATTTAATTAAGCAATAGGTTTTTCTCCTATCTATTTTTGAGTATGTTAAAGGCTTTGCATCCAGTTTATCTGAAGTCCCTTGCTTAAAATGCTTAGTTCTAGCAATAAATACATGCTTCTCTATGCACGGTTTCGTACTTCGACAACAGGTTTTTCTTCATTATTATTACTGTATAAATAAGAGCTTTAAAAATAAGATACAAGGAACTCTGATCCCCCTGCCTCACTTCATCATTTTGCTGTAAAAGTAAATGCCTCCATCAAATAGAAACAAATATTCAGCATCGCTTAATCAAATCAATAAGAACGTACGAAGCTCATGCACACCTACGATGAGAAGGAAAGGCAAAGACCAGAGCAAACATCAAGGAAAGGGGAGGCTTCCGCAAATTCAGTATGAAATCATAGAGATATCACAAATAATTATTGCTAGAAACAGTATTTTAAACAAAAGGTCTTCGGGCAAATGTATTCATGACGTCTTAAATACAAAGACCAGTAAAAGGCAAATTTGATCATGATTAAAATACAAAATTATTCCGAAAAGGCCCTTTGATACATTGGTCTTAAAAATTTCTCAAGTGAGGTTCTAAAGGTAGGCTTTTTGGCAAATTGCCCGCTAGGTGTACTGACTGCTAAGGGAACTGGTTTTAGGCTAATCTTCTTGTGCCCTGCTCAACTCACTCTGGGGTGCTGCCTGAATAAATATGGAGCGCGTTCTGGGCCCCCCCGGGAGAGCCTGTCTGCAGGGGATGTGCGGCGGCGACGTGCGGGGCTGTGCAGCGCGGCGAAAGGGGCGAGGGCGGGGGGCGGGGGGGGGGGGGGGCGCATCCTTCCCGGCGCCGAGCCCCGCCGCCTCCTCCCCCGCCGCACACGCTTCCAGGCAGCCGACCCCTCACGTCCTTTTCCTCCAGGACGGCGCCCGCCTTTCCTTCTGCGCGGCCGCCGCCCGCTGCTTCTCCGCCTCTTCCGCCTTCCTCTTTTCCTCCTTGGCCTCCTTGTACCTCCACTTGGGGAGCTGCAGGTGGGCGCTGTCCTTGGTGCTGCCCTTGGCGGCCGCCCGCTCCGGGTGGAAGGTGGGCGCGGGCGCCTTGCTGATGCGCACCCTGGGGATGACCACGCCGGGCCGCACGCTGGTCCTCCTCAGCAGCTGCAGGGGCAGGAGGCTGGCCCTCCGCGGGGCGCCTGGCAGCTGCGGAGACGGGAGGCTGGCTCTCGGGGCCCCCTCTCTGGAGACCGCCGCGGCCTGGAGGGTCCGGGATCGCCGCTCGGCGCCCTCTACCTGATCGCTCTCCGGGGCGTGCCTGTCCGGGTTCCCCCGGGCCTCCAGGATTTCCTGCACCGCCAGCCGCCTTTTCCCCACACAGGGCGGGTTCTCGGGGCACACAGTCTGGCAGACGATGGCCACGGCGGGGCTGTAGAGGCTCGTGGTCATCCTGACCATATGGTCCAGGACGCCCCCATCCTCCAGGCCCTGGCGTGAGCGGGGCGTCAGCGCGGACCGCACAAACTCGGCGAGCCTCTGCAAGCAGTTTTTGGAGCCCGTGGGCTTCAGAACGGCCTCCGGGGGGAGCGGCAGCTCTGGCTTGTACTTTTCCCCAAACTGCTCGGGGCTGGGTCGCTCCAGCAGCCTCTGGATGAGGCGGACGGCCTCCAACCGTCCGGTGTAAGCAGCCCACTCCTGGGAGGACATCCCACGGCGGGGGTCCCGGGCATGGACATCCGCCCCTGAAAAAAACAAACGCAAACAGTAATGGGAGAATGCCTCCAGAACTTTTCCCGTCCAATGGCAGAAAATGAAAGACAGTGAAATGGATCAAAGGCAAAATTTCCACAACCTAGTAACAGACTCCCTGGAACTGTGCCACCCGGATGAGCCTGCATCTGACCATGAACTACTTACTGTGTGTACGACTGTAACACAACCCAGCTTTAAGTGCTCCTAATTTAATCGCTTGCCTTTCCTAAATAAAACCACCTGAACTCAGCACCTAAGTCATGGAATTTTTTAATTTTTTTAAAATGTTTAGGGGCGCCTGGGTGGTGCAGTCGGTTAAGCGTCCGACTTCAGCCAGGTCACGATCTCGCGGTCCGTGAGTTCGAGCCCCGCGTCAGGCTCTGGGCTGATGGCTCAGGGCCTGGAGCCTGTTTCCGATTCTGTGTGTCTCTCTCTCTCTGCCCCTCCCCCGTTCATGCTCTGTCTCTCTCTGTCCCAAAAATAAATAAACATTGAAAAAAATTTAAAAAAAAATAGAAATAAAAATAAAAATGTTTATTTATTTTTGAGAGAGAAGGACAAAGTGCAAGTGGGGGAGAGGCAAAGAGAGAGGGAAATACAGAATTGGAAGCAGGCTCCAGGCTCTGAGCTGTCAGCACAGAGCCCAACGTGGGGCTTGAACCCGTGAACCACGAGATCATGACCTGAGCCGAAGTCGGACGCTTAACCGACAGGCGCCCCTAAATCATGGGATTTTTAAAGAAATAAGATTTCATGGCTTTCCAGCAACGAAGAGATGACTAGACAGACGTGTGAACACTTCAATGATGTCACCAGAATGTTCTAGAACGCCAAAAGGAATAATCACTTGTGAGGGTCCCATTGTGCAGGAAACGTGTGGCCCTTCACTTCTTGTACTGAGTTGGTCGGTCCTGGGTCTACCATCTTTACCAGACTGTGGGCTTCTCCAGGACAGAGCCCCCATCTTACTCATGTTGGCTTCCTCGACACATATCATCCTGGCTGGTGGGAGGCATGCATTTCATAAAGGTTTGCTACAAAATGGATGGTGGTCACAGCGGCCAAGGGACCTACCTGAGGCATCGAAGTTGCCAACAGAAGGTCTCATCTGTGTGTATTTCCTGCCCACCCGTCAGGGAGGGTCACTTCCTCTATGACACTTAGTGCTCTGTGTCAACGTGGCCAGACTATGGCACCCCAGGGATTTAAACAAACACTCATCTAGGTGCCCTGTGAAACTGTTTTGTAGATGCCATTAGCATCCACAATCAGTTGTCTGAGTGAAGGAGATTACCCTCAATAATGTGGGTGGGCGTCATCCAATCGGTTGAAGGCCTCAAGAACAAAAGCTAAAGACTTCTGGGGAAAAAGGAATTCAGCCTCAAGACTGCAGCATTAACATCTGCCCAAGTTTCCAGCCTGATGACCTGGCAGATCTGGGGCTTGCTAACCCCCAAGGCCATGAGCTAATTCTTTAAAATAAATCTCTTAACATGTATCTCCCAGTGGTTCTGTGTTTCTGGAGAATCCTGACTCCTATATCCTCAGTCTCCCTTAGACTAGTCACTTCCTTAATAAATCTCCCCCGTCCCACCCACCGCCCCCTCCTAATATTGCAAATTTAAACTTCAGCTCAACTTGATGAGATGTTCATAAATTTCAGCGCAGTCGTATAAGAGAAATTAAGAAGGAATTGCTGTTCAATTAATCTTGGTCCAATCTCAGCCCCATACACAGTTAAAAATCATTCAGGATTTCAGGTCCCATTAGTCATACTTTGACTGGCAAAGCAGTGTGGAGAACTAGGGCAATTAACTAGTCTGTGAGCTCTCCAGGGACCGGGACCGGCAGAGGCTTCTGCATTTACGTCTCACGCGGACCCAGGTGTTTGACATGTGGTGGTGGCTCAGTACGTGCTGAACGGAGGCGAGGAGGGGCTCAGCAGCCTCTCCGGCCTGGCGCCCCTCCAGCGGCCCCCTGGCACAGGCAGGCCCGCTCACCTGGGCTTGCCTCATAATGTGCTTAATGCTGTGGCACATTAAAGAATAGACGTACTCGGAGAGTGATAATTATTTGGAACTGGAAATCGGGATGGAACTCATTAGCCAGAGTACAATTTATAAACTGACAAAAATGAAAAGGGGGCAGTAAAAATGTCATCGCAAAAAATAGATGACACATTAAGCCTTAATTAATTGCACGTCACTTAAAAAGGAACAAACTGCAAAATTAAAATCTTAATGAACGTGGCTTGAGAGAGACATTTTTCAAAAGCTAATAGAAAACTAAAGGAGCAGCTGTCCAAAGGGTAGTTCAGTGCTTCCTGCTGTTTTCGTGCCTTTCCCAAATGATCTTGGAAGGGGCGCCTGGGTGGCTCATTCAGTTCAGTGTCTGACTCTTGATTTTGGCTCAGGTGGTGATCTCACGGTTCCTGGGTTCGAACCCTGCACTGGGTTCTAGCGCTGACGTCACAGAGCCTATTTGGGATTCTCTCTTTCCCTCCCTCTCCGACCCCCTCCTATCTCTCTCTAAATAAATAAACAGAAAAAAAACCCAACAACAACCCTTCAAAATGATCTTGGAAACCACACACTTTTACAGAACAAAGGCCACTCTGATGGCAATGTAGCCTGAGGACTTGAGCCATGCTACACGCCTGGGATTCATGTCGTGAGGAAGGGCACATTAATGGCCCAGACAGAGCGATGAAACCGTGGGAGGCCAGCACCGATGGTCACCACTCTATAAGTGAACGTTTCAGAGAACAGAGGATTCTGAAAGGCCAGTGTGTGCATCTTCTCCCCAGGACATACTGACACCCTCACTCCCTACCCCTGCTGTCTCACCCGGTGCTCCAGCCATGCGGACAGAAGTTGGGCTCCTACCCACGTGTCCGTTTGCTGCCATGTTGAGTGCTGTGAGTTGTCTACACAAAGTCCTCGATTTCACTCAAGGCAGCAACACACTTAGTTCTGGGCAATGCGTCGTGACTGGCGTAGACCAGGGTTTTGCCATGTCAGTCCTACTGACATTTGGGGCCAGATCATTTTGTTGTGGGGGCCGTCCTGTGCATCGTTAAGACTTTTAACAGCAACCCCAGTCTCTACCCAGTGGGGGCAAGTAGCATTCCACAGTTGTGACAACCAAAAATTTCCCCAGGTATTAGCACGTGTTCCCTGGGGGGGCAACACCCACCCCCAGTTGAGGATACTGGTCTAACCCAGTAACTTCAATCCTGTTCCCCTTTTCCTTAGCCTCTCTTACAAGGGTCAGTGAGCCCCAAAGAGAAGGCTCTTGCACCCTGATAAAAGTGATGACTGTGGGTAGTGCCGCTTTCTGTCTAAAACACAGATCTGAAGCCTAGAGTTCTGGTGTATTGTGAAGTAACCAGCCAACATGTGGGGGGAGGGGGTTGCTGCATGGGGGAAGGAGGGTGCTGGGGGGAGAAAGAGGTGCTGTGGGGGGGAGGGGGTACTGGGTGAGGGAGGATAGGAAGTGCTTGGGGGAGGGGGGTGCTGGTTGTGGGGGGGAGGTGTTGGGGGAGGGGGGATGCTGGGTGGGGGGAGGGGAGGTGCTGGGTGGGGGATAGGAGGTGCTGTGGGAAAGGGGGTGCTGGGGGAGGGGATGGGAGGTGCTGGGGAGGGGGTGCTGGATGGAGGAAGGGGTGCTGCTGTGTGGGAAGGGAGGGGGTACTGGGTGGGGAGGGTGGGAGGTGCCGGGAGAATGGGGGTGCTGGGTGAGTCAGGGGTGCTGGGTGAACAGAAAAGGGAACCCAGTTCTGGGATGTCCTCATGGAGCCCAGGGCCAGCTCTGCACAGCCACTGCCTGCCTTGAGACTTCTGATGAGGGGGGGGAACAGAGGCTTGTTTGCTTTCAGCCCCCATCAAGTCAGGATGTCTGTTCCTGGAAGCAGAAAGCATCCCAAACAGGTGCCAAAGGAAAAGAAGCTACCTTCCGTCATTCATTCTCAGATACTGTCCCCCCAGCAGTCATGGCCAGACTAGAAGAAGGCAGACAGAGCCTGGGCACATCACTTCCTTTCCAAATTCTCTGCCAGCCCCCCAACATTACCTACCCTTCTAAGCCCGTCTCTGGTCCCCTCCCAGCAAGAGGCCTTTCTCCTGACACAGGAGCCTGTGGACCAGCTCCTGCAGCTTTCCTCCCATGTGCCATCCCGGCTTGTATCTTGGGGATCAATCAATACGATCAGTCAGGACACAGGGTCTCAGGAAAGAGCCCTGATTTGGTGGGTGGGGGATGGGGCACCTCCTTCTAGCCTGCCCCACCCCCAAAGGCATTTCTGAGATACCTTGTACTTGGTCCTTCAGGGAGTCTCAGCAGGGCTGAGTCCCAGTTGCCCACAGGGTCTCCCCTTTCTATCCTTCACCCGGCTCCCTCACCTTCCAGAGAAACTAGTTGTCCCCACGTCCTGTCTCAAGGTTTCCTTTTGCGTCAAGCTAAGCGCCCAAGCTAAGACACTGTCTGTGGTGACATGGAATGCCTGATTTTTAGCCCTTTCTCTACAAATTAATCTGAAATCATTCCAGCTTGGCAAATTCTCAGCTCACAAGAGATTCCTGTTGTCCTTATAAACAATAAAGAAACCTCTGCTGTGATGTTGTATCACTTGGCTTTGCAGAAGCACACACAGTCGGGGCTCGCCTAGGACACGAATGACCACAGGACCAACGAGGAGAGTGGCCCTCGTTAAGCAAGCCTCCTACACCTTCCCGGATGTCTGCGTCGTTGCTGGGGATCACAGACGCGTGAAGGGGTTTGCCTGTTTCCGCTTCCCGAAGGCCGAATGCCACAGAAATCACACCACACTTCAGGTACAAAAGCCTAAGCAGGTCTAGAGCTTGCCAACCTCCACTGAGTTCTGCTTCTCTTCAGAGAAAGTCGCATCCTCATTATGGCTTCTCAGGGCCACTTATTTAAATAGACCTGTCACTTCGGGGCATTAATATTCCACTGAATTAACGAGAATCCACGGCCCCACCTGGGATTCTTATCAGCAGAGCTGACGCTAGTCCTGGGGAAGCCGAAAACCAAAGAGCCAATAAATCAGCTTCCCAGAGCCCGGTTACATTTTTAATAAAATCCAAAGTTTTGATAATTCCCACGTTATTTCGTTCTGCCTGACGAGGTAAGATAAGAGCTGACGTGTGTCTGTATGTTATGAACTACTGGGAAATCTAAACAGTGCTGGCAGGGCATCCAGTTCGATGATCCATCATTTCTCAAAGGAGACGCTTCCTACTGAATATAATGAAATTGCAACTGGGAAGTTCAACTCAGGTGCAGGAGAAAGCCTGCACTTGGAACAAGAGGGATGATATATGCATTTCTACCCATTAACGCATAACAGTGCGTGTGCCTTTTGCTTTTGAAATGATCACATGACGACCACTGATTATCTCTCAAGGGACTTTCCACAGCTACACTAAACACGCTCTGTGTTCAAGCGTCAATCCCAAGAAACACTCGTGCGTTAGTATCTTTAAAGGCTTTCTTAATATTGACGTATTAAACGGAAAGAAGACTTAAAACTACCGGTGCAGATTTTTCGGCATCCCAACGAGTATCCTCATTGCTCTCCATCTAACCCAGGAAAGACATTCGATCACACATTTTTTTTCTTTCTTTAAAAAAAATCTTTTTTGACGTTTATTTATTTTTGAGGGAGACAGAGACAGAATGCGAGTGGGGTGGGGCAGAGAGACAGGGAAGCACAGAATCCGAAGCAGGCTCCAGGCTCTGAGCCGTCAGCACAGAGCCCAACGCGGGGCTCGAACTCACGAGCCGTGAGATCGTGACCTGAGCCGAAGTTGGACACTCAACCGACTGAGCCACCCAGGCGTCTCTTTTTTTTAAAAAAGTTTATTTATTTTGAGAGACAGGTGCAGAAAGAGAGGGAGAGAGAGACAGAATCCCAAGCAGGCTCCTCACTGTCAGTGCAGAGCCCAATGCGGGGCTGAAACCCACAAAGAGTGAGATCGGGACCTGAGCTGAAACCAAGAGTCAAACGCTCAGCTGACTGAGCCACCCAGGTGCTCCTCACTTTTTCTTCTTTTAAAACACACGCGTACATCTACTGTAAAAGGAAAGTGTAACACATTTTCCTGGGGAAAAGAAGTGTGAGCCACCTCAGAGGTAATAGTAGAAAATTAAGATCTTCGAGAAGTGAAACACCGAAAGCTTAGAGGGCAGTTCAGAAACCCCTCCGAAGAGCTGTCAGATTTTTATTTTAAGAAGGACTATAGAACAAGCTGGAAGGAGGAATGCATATAAGAAGGAAAAGATTCTCTTCTTTTTTTCTGTCCTTTCCCATTTAAATTACTGACATCACTGTTTCTCAACAAGAGGCCGTTTTATACACCCAGGGGACTTTTAGCAATGTCTGGAGACATTTTTGGTTGACTGGGAGGGTGCTAGCATCACCTGCTGGGGAGAGGCCAGGGCAGGTGCTGAATCTCCTACAGTTCCGGGGATGCCTCCCACCCCCCCCCCCCCCACCACAAAGAATTATCCAGCACCAAATGACAGCAGTAAAAAGATTCAGAAGCTGCGAGCTATGTGCCCACGACCCTTGGCAGGAATGTGTAAGTATTTCACCACAGGGACATTTTTCAAGGGGGAAAAATATACCACTGCTTTTCATTCATGTGACAAACAATTACTGAGCACATGAATTCACAAGTAACAATAATAATAACAACCGCCATTGACCAGAGGCTTCCTCCACACTGGACATACACCCAAGGGCTTTCCACATGGGAGTTCATTCAGTCCCCATTACGACTTCCTACAGTCGTTCACCTCCCGTCCCAGCAGAGGCCCAGGGCGTTAGGTGACTGGCCCAGGTGTAGAGACGATAAACCAAGGGACTGGAATCAAGAACCAGGGATCCTGGCTTCCAAGGCAGTTCTGCTGACCATTCTGCTCGGACAAGGAACAGTTCAGGGTGGGTGGACCACAGGTCTGCACCCGTGAGAACCGTGCTGGACTCCGATGCGAAGGGCCCAGGAGGAGGGCACGGGCAAGGGGAAGGAAACCTAACGCCATGAAACCTAATGCCAAATTCATTATCCATAACCGAGGCCCTGGACGCGCTGCCCTGAAGCACGCCCATCCCTCAAGAGGCCCCAGAGGCATTTCTGCAATCCTGTAAATGCTTAGCGAACGCCTGAAACTTCCATCAGACCCAGAAAAAAAGCCGAATGACAGCCAACACCTGGGCATTTTCCGGAGTGATGGCAAGGCAATTGACCTAAGAACAAAAGGGCCTGTAATTCAAATTAATTCATCAGGAAAAATGAAGTGATGTGATTAACACCATAAGTGCTTGGGTAGAAAAGGAAATTACTAAAAACCTACACTCAATTATAACTAAGCTCCAGAAGCAGTAAAAGCAGACGAAGCCTCCCCCAAATACAAGAGCATCACAAACACCGGTTAATTAGGAGGAAGCGTCTCTTTGCTGCTATGGGACAGGCAAGGCCTAAACTCGTCTGAAACTGCTGTATCTCGCCTTTCAAAAACGAAACTGTCAGAGTCAAAAGCACAATCAATGGGACTAATTCTAATTATGATCTTTTTTATTTCCATGAAAGTTTTCCTCTTCGAAGCCTGCCATCACTTACAGGATTTATTTTTCCTCCAGTTTCTCCTAAACCCTCAGGGTAAAGCAGGAGAAAAAAAAAAAAAAAAATCCAAAGAAGCTGTGACTTGTATAACCCCAATCCAATCACAAGGAAAATGACAGGCCGAGGACACCATACGGGCCAGTTTGGAGCCAGACAGGTCATGAGCAGGGAGGTAAGACTGAGAAACTGTCACCGACCACAGGACACTGGGGACACGTGGCAGTTACATGTGGGAGCCTGGATGGGATCCTGGAACAGAAGGGGGACAGCAATGGGAGAACGGGTGGAATCTGAATAAAGTCTGGGGTTTAGCTAAAAGTCAAGAACTGGGGCGCCTGGGTGGCGCAGTCGGTTAAGCGTCCGACTTCAGCCAGGTCACGATCTCGCGGTCCGGGAGTTCGAGCCCCGCGTCAGGCTCTGGGCTGATGGCTCAGAGCCTGGAGCCTGTTTCCGATTCTGTGTCTCCCTCTCTCTCTGCCCCTCCCCCGTTCATGCTCTGTCTCTCTCTGTCCCAAAAATAAATAAACGTTGAAAAAAAAAAAAATTTTAAAAGTCAAGAACCAACGTTGGCCCCCCAGTAAGACGTTAATGTGCAGGAAACAAGTGAGGACCAGGTGGGACTCTGTACTATCTTTGTCACTCTCCATTCATCTAAATTATTCCAATAAAAAACTTAACTTGAAAAAAAAAAAGTCAGTCCATTAAGCATCTGACTCTTGATTTCAGCTCAGGTCATGATCTCATGGTTCGGCAGTTCGAGCCCCGCATCGGGCTCTGCACTGACTATACAGAGCCTGCTGGGGATTCTCTTTCCTTCTGGCTCTGCCCCTCCCCACCCTTTCTCAAAATAAATAAAATAAGCAAAGACGAACAAATATGGGCAGGAAGGAGCTAAGAGTGAAGGACAGCTCATCAGGCAGCAGGGAGGGGTTTGCTATGGGGTGACAGGTGCTGTGACCTCCCGCCCCACCCTGAGGGCTTTGCTTTCCTTTTTGTTTGTTTCAACTCAGAGGATAACGGCTGCACACCTCAAAGAAACCATTCTTCGCTACATCTGCTAGGCTTAGTCTCTATGGAACTGATTCCTCTCGATACATATTCTTTTTTTTTTTCATTTCTTTCAACGTTTATTTATTTTTGGGACAGAGAGAGACAGAGCATGAACGGGGGAGGGGCAGAGAGAGAGGGAGACACAGAATCGGAAACAGGCTCCAGGCCCTGAGCCATCAGCCCAGAGCCTGACGCGGGGCTCGAACTCACGGACCGTGAGATCGTGACCTGGCTGAAGTCGGACGCTTAACCGACTGCGCCACCCAGGCGCCCCCATATTCTTTTTTTATATAAGCTTATTTATTTTGAGAGAGAGAGAGACAGAACACAAGCAGGGGAGGGACAGAGAAAGAGGCAGAGATAGTGAATCTGTCAGCACAGAGCCTGACGTGGGGCTTAAACTCACGAACCTATGAGATCATTACCTGAGCGGAAAGGAAGAGTCGGACACTTAACCGACTGAGCCACCCAGGTGCCCCGTCAATACACATTCTTTCAAGGGCCAAAATCAGCACTTCCTGAGACCCCTGGGACCGCACAGGGCAGGTAGAGACATACCTGCCAACATCAGGGCTCGGATGCATTCCGTCCGGCCCTGCATGGCGGCTTTCATCAGGGCCGTGAACCCAAACACGTTCCTCCTTTCAAGGTCAAGGCCGGGAAAATAGTTCAACAAGTAGTTGGTGATGGTGGCATGTCCTGCAAAGAGAATTACACACGTTTACTGACCACCTTCCACAAGGAGTGTGCACCCCAGTGAAGCATTCTTCCTAGAGAGAGAAGGTCCCATGGTTGACCTCCCGGGCCAGCCCGCTTGCGGGGGGTGGGGGTGGGGGTTGCCTCTTAGACACAAGAAATAATTCTCATGAAGTCCGGTAAACAGGAAGACACAGGGAGCCAGCCTGGTTCACTCTGGTTCTCTTTGGCCCGCCCCCTTGAGGGCTCAGTTGTCCGTCAAACTGGTAAGGAGGGAGCCTGGGGAGCCAGTGAGCTGTGGGGGTGGGGGTGGAAACTGAGCTGAACTAGCCTCCAGCGACACTGGCTGGTCGGGGGAAGGTTCCAGATGCTGTCAGCTCCCAGCAGGAGATGCCAAGGCAAACAGAGGCAGAACGAAAAAGGAACCTCAGAGCCATTTCTCAGTGCTCCCAAAGAGAAGGTCACCATCACACCAATAGGATACGCCCGTTCATGCTGTCACTGTCCATTACCACTCAGACGTGTCTGTCTATCTGTCTGTCTGCCTGTCTCTCACACACACACGAACAGGCAGACAGGGAACTGGGAAAGATTGCTACCCAGACCCAGCCATAACCTAAGCTGGTAAGAACATTCATTTCAGAATACAGATTTTCCACTCCCACCCCAAAAAAAGAATATAGATTCTCCCCTTTATCACCTTGCACCTCCAAAAAGGACCCGATTTTCTGCTCATTCCCAAAGGGGTTCATCAAAAGCCCACAAGTGCTTGGATCTGGGTGAATAAGGAGAATGCCAGGTAAAAAGCATTATTCCCAGGATTCTCCTGGCTCAACCCCAGAAAACCAAAATGGAGGGGGGAGCTCCTCAAATATAGCTACCAGGGCCACATTAAGAGATTCTCGGGTCAAATAAACATGCTGCCCGATGCCCGCCACTATACTGAAGTCCTAGTGTGAAATGACACCCTGCGTCCCTCCACTTCAGTCACCTAGGGCAGGGTCCCAAGCTTGGGGCTAGTGACATTTGGGGCCAGATTATTCTTGTTGTAGGACTGCCCTGGGCATTGTAGGATGGTTAGCAGCATCCCTGGTCTCCACCCTTAGATGCCGGGGGCATCCACATCTCTCCTCCTGCCCAGGTATGACAACCAAGACTGGAAGAGTCTGCGCCCGAATTTTTGTTGACAGAGGGCAGCCATGAGGCCTCACCTCCTCTGCCACATCCCAGATCTCATGCAGCGACTGTCCTAGAGTCAGCCAGGGTTGGAGGGCGGCGGGGGGGATGTGGCCAAATATTGCCAAATATCCCCAGCGTTGGACAAATCCCCCCTGTTCAGAGCTCTTGCCCTAGGGGCTCAGATTTCACAGTTTGAGGACCAAACGCATGGAGGTGGGAGATGGCTTTCTCCCCACCTCCCCTTCACCTGGGCCCCTGCACCCCCAGACCGTTCCCTGCACCCGCAGACCCTCCCTGCAACTGCCATCTGCACCCCGGCCCCTGCTGACTCAGCTAACCTACGCTGGAGACGGCAAGAGCCTGCGCGACACCATCTCCTGGGCCTCTGGCTCTCTGAACCCCCCCATTCTTTCCAGCGCACACGTGCTCTTGGGGAACCCCCACTGTCGGGCTGCAGCCATGGGGCCTCGTGGACACTCCAGTGCTCTCTGAGGTTAAGTAGGTATCACCTCCTCCCCCAAGGGAGGCCTCTGCACCATGGAGATGCCAGACCCATGAGGCCACTTCCCCCCCACCCTGGCTGACTCTAGAACAGTCCCTGCATGAGATCTGGGATGTGGCAGAGGAGGTGAGGCCTCATGGCTGCCCACTCTCGACAAAAATTGGGGTGCGGACTCTTCTAGAAGCATTACTGGCCGCTTACCACGGACCTCAGCCCATCTCCTGAACTCATGGCAAAAACTGAAAGGTGAACCGTGAAGCTTTCTGAGAGAGAAACACTGACTAACAGCACGACCTTGCCGGGAACAAGCCAGAAACACACGGGTGCCACACACCAGCCGTGACTCACAGTTTCCGACCAGCTCGTGCTTCGACTCACTGTGCCCTCCGTTGTCATCAAAGGTGCCGGGGAGGGTATGATGCCAGCCGCCAGGTGCCCAGAGCAGCTTAATTGCTCTAAACTGTCAGGGACGGGAAGGTCCTTTGATCTCAGTCAGGTTTGTCACCCAGCTGAACGCTCTGCGGCACCTGTCACTTAGATTTAGCCAGGGTCGAAGTGAAACGAATTGCAATTCGTTCAGAGCCATTTCTTCTAAAATGCGTGTCTGTCGTGATTTGCACCAGGATGTCCTTTGCACCAATATATCCTAAACGCTTTGAACAGGCGGAGAGAGGAAAATCTGAAAATCCACACTGCAAACAGCCCATTATACAGAACTGTTCTGCTTGTTATGTTGAGCTCAGGAAAATCAACGTGTGGCTGACGCCTTCTGACATCCAGGCCTGAGCTTCCAATGACCCAGGAAATCCATCCTGCCTCCCCACTGGCTTTCTCAGGATATCAGAATAATCCCTCTTTAACACAGATGGTCTTGTTCAATGAAATCAACAGTGGACAAGATGCTTCTAAGGACACAGAGATATTAACCTGTCTTCTGTAAATAACAAGACAATAGGTCCAAAATGGAATCACTATGCTAAGTCCTCAGTCACCAAACAGTTTTTAATTACAGTTTGGCTCTCCCAGAAATGGAATCTTAGAGCGAACAGGAGAGGGGCAGAGAGAGAGAGGGAGAGAGAGAATCCCAAGCAGGCTGTATGCTGTCAGGGCAGAGTCCAATGCAGGATGCAATCCCACAAAGCGTGAGATGATGACCTGAGCTGGAATCAAGAGTTGGAGTAATAGAGATAGATAGACACAGAGGACAAACACACACAGCCTTGCTTACATAACCAGAACATGCACCATACTGAAATCTAGTTTGAGCCCCGTCCAACCTTCTGGGATTACATTTAGTTCCTGAAGTCCTTGGATGAAACCCTTTCAAAAGATGGGCTCTCCATTGAGACCCCCAAAGCAACCCCCATGAGCTTTACCCTGCCTAAGAGAAGGGCACAAGTGACCCAGGGGCTAAGTGAATTCTGGATGAATTAACTTCAGTGGTATGATTAAGCAACAGCGTAGACAGAGAACTTAGTGCTCAGAAGAGCTGGCTGCGAGAACACCCAAGTTCAAGTCCCAGCCTGCCACTGAAAAGGTGGGTGACGTTGGGAAGGTGAGCCAACTTCACTGAGTCTCTGTTTCCACTTCTAGAAAATGGGAGATAATATCGACCTCACCGTTTTTGAAAATTACAGACAGTGTGTGTAAAAAAAAGTGCCTTGCAGAAAAGTTCCAGATAATTCATGCAGGTCTACCTTCTGAAGGCAGTGGGACGTAACAACCCGCTCCTTACGCGCAGCTCTGCAGAGCGACTTCCTTTCAAGGAGACTATGGTGAGCAGGGAGGGGACAGCGGAGACACTTGTCAAACACAACAGCCTCAGCCAGGTGACCAAGGTGAACATCCATGGTGGTAAGTCATGTTGACGGCCGTACTGACAAAGATTCTGTGCTTGACCAAACTTCGGTTGGGCTCCTGAACCCTCTCCCTGGCCCCTCTGTGCATTTCCTTAGAAAATCTAGTTTTAGCAAGAACTCCATTCAGTTTGACCAGCACCACCCTCCATATCTGATCACGGCCCTCACCCTCCATACCGCCCCCCTGCCCCGGGAATGACAGATCACCCTGTCCCGTCTTCAGCAAGAGTCCTGTTACCTCAGTTTAACCAGAACTCCCTTTTCCCCGGATATTCTTCTGAGTGATTTTCCACCTGCTGTCCCTCACCCTGTTCCTTGGCTATAAATTCCCACTTGCCCATGCTGTACTGGGAGCGGAGCCAAACCCCCTCCACCATCTGCAAAATCCCATGGCAGCGGTCCCTGTACCTATCTCAGTGAAGATAGTCTTTCACTCAATGAAGATAGTCTTCACCTGAATGAAGTCTTTCGCCATCTTTAACAACTGTCACTGCATTTTTTTTTTTAAAACAGGACTTTTGGTAAGATGTGACGAGAACAGTACTTTCCTCCGTGGTCCTCCCCGTCAAAAGTTACAACCCTAGTCTAACCACGAGGAAACATAAGGCACGCCCAAACTGAGGGATACTCTACAAACTACCTGACCTGTACTCCCCACACCGTCAAGGTCACAAAAACAAGGAAAGTATGAGAAACCATCACAGACAAGAGAAGCCTCACATGACAACTAAATGCAACGTGGAACCCCACACGGGACCTGGAACAGAAGAAGGGCATCGGAGAAAAGCTGATAAAGTCTGAGTAAAGAATGGACGTGAGTGAATGCTAATAAAGCATCGACACTGTTCGTTCACTGTGTCAAACGTATATCACTAATGTAAGATCTAACCGCAGGGGAACCGGGTGTGGGTATAAGAGACTCTCTCTACCACCTCTGGAGCTCTTCTGTGAGTCCAACTGTTGTAAAATCAAAAGTGTCTTTTCAAAAAGGGGGATCTAGCATGGGGCCACTCAACAAGAATACAAGGTCAGGAATGATTCTGGGTGGGCAGCTGGCTGTGGATCCTCTCCCCGCTGCGCCCAAGCCTTCCTGGGCGGTGGGTGGGCAATGAGCCCTGGGAGGGCAGGCGGGTGGAGAGGCGTGGCTGACTTTGAGGGCCCCTGAAGACCTGACCGGACAGGCCTTGATGACTGGCTGAGCCAGGAGCAGAGACTAAAAAGCTGAAGCTGAGTTCTGGTATCGCCCTGCCGCCAGGTTTCTGGCTCCAATATGGATGGCCAACAGCATCAACGCCGAGTGAGTGTATGAGGGTGGAAATCCGTGACAGCCGTGGTGCCCATGGATGGAAAAGGTCGCCTGGATCCCCCACCCAGCCCACCTATGCTGTTTCCCAGCTGACTATCCCCTAAGTCCCATGTGGAAAATTTTTAACTCTCCCACTGCTTTTTTTCTTTCTTTTTTTTTTTTTAACGTGGAACTTCATGAATTCGCATGCCATCTTGCACAGAGGCAAGGCGATCTCTGCATCGCTCCGCTTTGAGCACGTGGCTGCCGAAGCGAGCACAAACTTTCCCACTCTTAAATCACCTACCTCCCAGCCAACCCCACTCTCAGGAGATGACACACCCTCTACCTCACAGAGGGAACAGAAACCACAAGAAGGGAACCCCCCGACTTTCCCTCACCACCCTCACAAACTTCCCCACATCCACAAGCAGTCTCTCGTCCTTCCCTCCTTAAGAAAAAAGAAGGGTGACTCTTCTATTTAAAGATGCCAATCTCTCCTCCCGTTCCAGTGCTTTAAAAACACTCTCTGCCCACTTCTGTGGAATATCCGTGCTACTGATGACCTCCTCTCTCTTCAACCTCTCCCTCCTAGCAAATCCACTGTGATCAGATTGCACTGATGGCTCAAATTTTTCACTTTGTCCTTTGTCACATGACTTCACAGTTCTTCTGTTAAGAAAAACATTGGCTGGGGCGCGCGGGTGGCTCAGTCGGTTGAGTGACTGACTTCGGCTCAGGTCATGATCTCACAGCTCATGAGTTCAAGCCCCACATCAGGCTCTGTGCTGACAGTGCAGAGCCTGAAGCCTGCTTCAGAGTCTGTGTCTCCCTCTCTCTCTACCCATTCCCCACTCATGGTCTCTCTCTCTCTCTCTCTCTCTCTCTCTCCCTCTCTTCCTTTGTCTCCCAAAAATGAATAAAACATTTTTAAAAATCCAAGTATGTTAAAATAAATAAATAATAAAATAAAATAAAATAAAATAAAATAAAATAAAATAAAATAAAAGGCATAATGCAAGCAGAAGCTTGAAACGCACTTACTTGGCTAAACTCCTTCTCGCACTTGTGCCTTAGCTATCTTCATAAGAAAAACATGCCCAAGCCAGCCTGATGGTCCCAGGAAGAGGACAGGAAGTCCATGGAGCAGACCTGCCATAGCTGGAGTACACAAGCACACTCTAGAACAGGGTCCAGCTCACTCACACACATGTGAGCAAAAGTAATCTAGATTATCTGATCCCCAGTCCATTCAATGATGCATGAACAACAAATATATCTTAAACTAGAGTTTGGGGTTGCTCGTTACGCAGCAATAGCTAACTGGATGTTCATGTGAACGGGTCTCCCATCTTAAAAAAATTTCATACATACATATGACTGTCTTAGTCCATTCAGGCTGCTGTAACAAACTGCCATAGAATGGGTGGCTCAAACAACAAATATTTATAGTTCACAGTTCTATTGTCTGGGAGTCCAAGATCAAGATACCAGCAGATTCTGTCTCTGGTAAGAACTGATTCTTGGTTCATAGACAGCTGTCTTCTTGTTGTGCCCCCACATGGCAGAATGGGGGAGGGAACTTTCTGGAGTCTCTTTTCTAAAAGCACTAATGCTATCCATGAGGGCTCCACCATCATGACCTCATCATCTCCCAAAAGCCCACCTCATAATACCATCATCTTGGGGGTCAGGATTTAACACAAGTTTGGAAGGAACACAAACATCCAGTCCATTGCAATGACCAGTAATAATCCTGTGATTCTGATTTTCCTCCTATCTCTCCAGCCACTCCTCAATTTCCTTTATGAGAGTCTCTGTTCTCTTCTTCCTGAAATGCTGTTGTGCCTCAGATGCAAAACTAAGCCCTCCTCTTATCCATACACTCTTCCTCAGTGACCTATCCGTTCTCCTGGATCCAGATATCACTCTAGAACTCCCAGACTGCTTATCTCTAGCTCTGTCCCTCTTCGTGACTTTCTTAGCTAAATATCTGTGTAATGGATATTTCATCTTGAGTGTCCCACAAACAAATCAAACCCAAAACAGGTTTCTTCGAAACCTGTTCCTCTCTCTCACATTCCTTATTCAGTGATGAACATCACCAATCACCTAGGTGTCCAAGCCAGAAATCTGGGCTTCGTCTTCAGCCCTCCCTCACTTTTTCCCCCATCCAAAGTATCATGCAATTCTGCCAACCCCATGTCTTAAATATCTTGCAAGTCTATTCTTGTCTCCCCATCCCCATAACTACTCCCTGATCTGGACCATCACATCCCCAAGGGCTACAGCCCATCTCCTAACTGTCCTCCTTAGTTCCATTTCTGCCTTCTCATCAATTCTCCACATTACCAATATGATAACTCCAAGAAGAAATTCTTCTGATCATGAAAACTACTACTTAAAACCCTTAATGGTCTCTACTACTTCACAACTCTTTAGAAAGCTAGCTCCTTTTGGGGCACCTGGGTGGCTCAGCTGGTTAAGCATCGGACTCTTGAGTTCAGCTCAGGTCATGATCTCAGGGTTCTGTGAGTTCACCTGCACCAGGCTCTGTGCTGACAGTGTGGAGACTGCTTGGGATTCTCTCTCTCTCTCCCTCTCCCCTGCTCACCCTTTCTCTCTCAAAATAAATAAACAAAAACTTTAAAAACAAATAAAATAAACACTTAGCTCCTTTTAATCTGGCCCTGCTCCCTGAAAGGTAGCAGAAGATGCCACCCCAAATTATGCTACTTTGATATATATTATTTTATTTTATTTTATTTTATTTTATTTTTTAATTTTTTTTCAACGTTTATTTATTTTTGGGACAGAGAGAGACAGAGCATGAACGGGGGAGGGGCAGAGAGAGAGGGAGACACAGAATCGGAAACAGGCTCCAGGCTCTGAGCCATCAGCCCAGAGCCTGACGTGGGGCTCGAACTCCCGGACCGCGAGATCGTGACCTGGCTGAAGTCGGACGCTTAACCGACTGCGCCACCCAGGCGCCCCCATATATATTATTTTAAACTGAAGGCAGACACAAGGAAAGCTCCCTGCCCTCTCCCATTTGCTTAAAAGCAGGACACAAATTTCCAAAAGAGTCCCTCCTTCTCTTTGTACCAGGAAGAGAAAAGTTAATTGCTGAGGCAGCTGCAGATCCTATCAGCTTGGAGAGGCCCCAGAGAAATCTACATGACAAACTTTCTAGTCTTTAGCTACCATTAGTTTACCTTCCCACAGAGTACCATCCCTGGAAGCCTAAAACTACTTTGTTTTGTCCTGTCATTTTTCCGCCCCTTTGTTCTTTGCTCAAGATCCCATAGAAGCTGGAGTTCTAAGTCACCTCTTTGAGTTACTCATTTTTCCCTGGTTATCTCCTGTATGTACATGAAACATACATGTTTATAAACTTGTTTTTCTTCTGTTACCCAGCTACTTGATAAGCCATCTCTTCCAATGGAAGCTCTTTGCTGGTCCTCCAAGCCTGAATTAGGCACATGAACCATCCTTGTATCCCAGACCCACATTTCCATGTGGCTGTGGATTCTCACCACCACTACAACCCTCATGACCGTGCTCCTACATCCAAAACTTCCAACTGACAGCAAAATAAATGTATATCTGGAAAGTGATATGGCTCAAGGATTACTATCTCTCTCTTGGCAAAAATTCACTTATCAAAAAGGTTAATCACCAAGCCATAACCCACATAAGAATTATAAGGACATGGAATTACATTGTGTAAGAATTACATGGACATCACAAGTATTAATTGCTGATTAACTCAACATTTTATTGAATACCAGTTTTGGGCTAAGAGTCTTGTTTACTCCTTTATTCGAGGGAAGGAAACAGACAATAAACCCGTGCTCCTCTAAAAATGGGAAAATGTTACAAGGTTTGAGTTGTCCAAAGATTTGACTAGTTTGACTCCAGGTACTTGAAATGTACTTTTCCAAATTTCCAAATCAGGCCAGTAGAGGGAACTGTTGACTTTGGAAATGTCACATCCAACCACATTTACAAGCGCAAATAGATGCTCCCCAAGTGGGGTGGGGCGGTGGGGAGATACCGAGAAGGGAGTGTGAGAAAGTCATTGATGGGCTTCCTCTCAATCTGCGGGGCAGGCAGTGTCTGAATGAACAGCAGGGTGAGCTGTTGCCTGGAGAGGCATTGCAGTGGCCAGAGAGAAGGGCTCAGGAAACAGGAGTTTTACAGGAAAAGGCAGGGCAATGCTAGGAAAACCCAGAAACCTGCCAACCTCTACTTTCTTAATCAAAACACACAGAAACCAAGAAAAAGGAAAACACTTCAAAAAACTAAAAAGAAAAATCAGAATGAAGTCAGACTAAAATCATGACTGTGGGAGGTGATGACAGAATAAATAAACTGAAGAGGCATTTATTCCCGGTTTCGAGCCGAGTCATGCATTCTCCTCTGAAAGGGGCCCTCCCCAAATCCGGTACATGAGCCAGGCCTTGCACGGGCAGCCTGAGCATCCCCCCCACACACCCCCAGCCCCAGTCCTCACTGCCACCCTGCCCTCTGCAGTAAGAGGCATACAGAATGTCGGGCCAGCTCTCAGTGCATTTCCTTCAGAACTGTAAAAATAGGTTCAAGGAATAACAAGTTTCAAGGACACCAGAGGTTACTTAGACCCAACCAACTCTATAGTGTCACCAGCTCAAAAAGACGCCTGCTACTTCCTCACGTTGTCACACTCCTGTCAAAGAGGAACGAGAAACGGAAAAAGGAAATGCCTAACTCCATTCCTGAGACTAACTCATTTCTTCGGTTACCTTACCTTATATTTTGTTGTTGTTGTTGGGGCGGGATAGAGGTTGAAATTGCTGGCTAAATGAGATTTAGGGATTATTTGAGGATTTATTTTCATACACTCTCTCCATTGTAAAGGCCTAACACAGATTCAGTGGGATTTTTATTATGCATTAAGTATCTGAAGAGGTTAGACTTCTTAGAGAACCATTCGACAGGCAGATCAAAGGTATTTGCGTCTTAATTTATACTCATGAATGCTGAGTGAGTGCGGTAGAAAGCCAAGACCCCCGACATTCAGTTCAGTTGTGATATCAAATAATAGAAGCATTTGGTTGCTTTAAAGTTTTCCCTAACCACACGGATCCTGTTGGGGCCAACGTTGACCAGACCAAGTCATCTGGGGTCATTCTGTCACCCTTGCCAGTGACTTGCTTTGGCACGGGGCATGTAACACAACCCTGGCAGTGAGATGTAAACAAAACTCTGCTGGAGGCATCTGGAAATGTTTTCCTGCCCTAGAGAATAGGACACAGACAGGGATTTGCTCCCCCCTCCCAAAGTCTCCCTGTGTTAGTCTTGGCAGCATGAGGAAATGTCAACAGCACTTCTGAGAAGCTGGCTCCCCGATCCCGGCCTCTCGGAGCCGCTCAATGAAGCAACCGCATCACCGTGGCCTTCAGAAACATCGTGTTGCAAGAGAAGGCAGCTTCTTCGTCATCGAAGCCCTGTTTCACTGGGTGCTCGGTCACCTGCGCCCAGAAACATCACAGCAGATCCTGGGCTGCCGTGAGAATCAGGCAAACACAAGTGCAAACCATAATTCAGGGACTGGCAAACACTAAAGATTGATCTTTCCCAGGGTTGGCAAGAATGCCCTTGGGAACTCGGTGGAAAGTATAAATTGTTGCGGTTTTTTTCTAAAGGCCCCTCGGCAGCAGCTATGGAAATGTGCGTGTCCTTTGACCGAGCGATTGAGTTCTAAGAATCTACCCATGCATTTCTTCCCCTTCCTTCTCTGCCCCTGCTTTCGGGCGCAGAGGCTGGCCTCCAGAAAGGGCACCTGCCCATTCTCAGCCCTGAGGTCTCTGGTGTGGCTCAGCAGGGGCTGCGGCAGAAGGAGAGACGGGGGTACTCACTCCTGCCTCCCACCCCCCTCCCATCCCACAGACTGCCAGCTTCCCCTTCGCAGTGTCAGGTGAATGAACTTAGGGGCAGGCCTCTGCCTGGGTCACTCCCCCGGGGTCCCGCCTCTGCAGACAGTCCCCTTACAATTCCTCACTCCAGCCATCTGACAACACCTTTTGCTCAATACACCCTCTTCAGAAACGCACCCCCAGGGCCGCCTGGGTGGCTTCACCGGTTTAGCATCTGACTTCAGCTCAGGTCGTGATCTCACCGTTCCAGAGTTCAAGCCCCGCATCGGGCTTGCGGCCGTCAGCACAGAGCCTGCTTCAGATCCTCCGTCCCCCGCCCTCTCCCTGCCCCTCCCCTGCTCATGCTCTCTCTCTCAAAAATAAACATTAAAATATATATATATGTATATTTTTAAATGCGCCCCCAGACACAAACGACTTCACTACAGCACTGTCTGTAACAGGCTAATTTAGACCCCCCCGTGCACTACACTCAAAGTTTGGGAGGCTCGATTCTGTGTGCTTTGGCTCACTGTGGGTAGCCCTTGGATGTCAAGTAATTGCTAAATAAATATTGGTTTTAAGAGCGGATCTGCTAGAGAATGGGTGAGTTACAGTTTCCTGAACTGCCTCACAGTTACTGGACACGGGGGCCACGGCCGTGGACGCACAGTCGTACTCAGGAGTGTGCTGCAATGGTAACAAGGTAAGTCTTGCGTCCACGGGTCGATGTGAAGAGAGATCTCCTGGATCTACGAAGTGGAAAAACTTAAAGCCACCGTCTCTATGGAACTATCCTACGCACGTAAATAAAACGCACACGCACACACGTGTGGGTCTGAAAGGGAGACGCTGAGGTCTGGAAGTGTCGGCGGCTGGTCGATTTGTGAGACAGAGAATGTGAGAGAGGGGAACACGACCTTTTTAAGAAAAAAAGAAAAAAAAAAAAAGAATACTTCCGTGGTGATTTTCTACTGTAAGCACGTATCGCCAGGCATCTTTTGGAATTAAGAACTCACCAAATAAATAAAACTGGTTATGCAATTGGGGTTAAATGGGACACGACCGTGTCTCAGCTGAAAGCTCAAATAGCCGCTTTCCTAAAACAGCGGGGAAAGGCACGAACAGATTCTCCGCTGCTTTCCTTTATTCTCGCTTTCATGACGCCTCTGCGTCCCTCCGACATCTCACCGGGCCGCGTGGCTTCCCCAGCCTTGAATGCCCACCGAGAGACGTCCCCAGTCACTGCAAGCTATGACAGCCTCCACGACCTCAATTCCCTGGGGCGCCTGGGTGGCTCAGTCAGTTGAGCATCTGGGTCCTGATCTCGCGGTTTGGGGGTTCGAGCCTCGCATTGGATTTTGTGCTGATAGCTCAGAGGCCGGAGCATGCTTCAGATTCTGTGTCTCCCTCTCTCTGCCCTTCTCCCCGTGGGATCCCCAGACCAGCAGCAGCAGCAGCAGCCTGGGCTGGGAACTTAGTGAGATGCACATTCTCAGGCCCCTCCCCAGACTTTTTCAATCTGAAACTCTGGGGGCAGAGCTAGGCAATCCTTGTTTTAACCAAACCTGCATCAAAACACAGATTACCCACCCCAGGCTGGTGATGAGAACCAGGCTGTGTTGTAAGGTCCCAATGTTCACAGGGAGAGGGGCAACCCCTGGGGGTCCCGTCACCACCTTCAGAAACAAATTAGGGAAAAATCACTTCCTCCTTTGAGGCAATTAAGACAAACAAGGAAATGCTTTTCAGTCAGATTTTTTAAGGTGGCAAAAAAAACCCCTCCCCTCCCAGCACCCCCCAAACTAGTCAGTTCTAAAGCAGGCTTGGGGCGGATGTCCCAGGCGTCAGAGCCCAGGAACAGGGAGGGGGAGCCAGGTGGAGAAGAGGGTGGGGCCGGAGAAGTGGCCTCATTCCCAGCTTGAGCAACTCAGTAAGCAAGTTAAGGATCACGGACACCAGCAGAAAGAGAAAACTTAAAAACAAGGAAAGCGGGGCCCCTGGGTGGCTCAGTTGAGCGTCCAACTCTTGATTTTGGCTCAGGTCATGATTTCATGGACCAGGAGATCAAGCCTCCGTGTCGGGCTCTGTGCCAACAGCTCCGAGACTGCTTGAGATCCTCTCTCTCCCTCTCTGCCCCTCCCCTGCTCATTTTCTCTCTCTCTCACTCTCTCTCTCCAACCAAATAAATAAACATTAAAAAAAAAAAACAAGAAAAGAAAATAGATTGTAATGATATACCTATTGTTTAAGAAGATAGAAGAAAAGCCATGTACACATCAAATTAACCACGGCTACCTCCAGACAACAGAGCTGGAGCCCTGGGAGTGAGGGAGGAGCTAGGAGATTTTCACCCTGAACTCTACTGGCTTTCTGTGTTGACCTTTAGCTGCTTATGTGGTTTTCTTCCAAACACTGTGTGTTCTATTTTATACTCAACTGAGTGGCACACCCCCGGTGCCAGGCGGAGAAAGCGCCCAGGACAGCCATCCTGCTGGACCACCCAGTCCGGGCCACGGCCCGGGCACCTGCCCACTACTCGTCTACCCGTGGTGCCCATGTAACTAAATACACCCCCGCCATGCTTGGATCATCCCTAGTGATGTAACCACGCCGCAACCTGACCCAAGCCGGAGGAGAGGCTCCAGCAGGGACCCCCAGCTCTCTTGAGGTCAGAGTGGGGGGCCATGAACACACGAGTCTCGTCCCCTTCCCTGCCTCCCACGGGTGACCAAAGGAGTAGCGAGAAGGCAGCAGAGCTGCGGGGAACCACAAAGGGACTGCTGGAGGTGGAGACGGATGCGGGACGCAGGGAAGGCCCCAAGCAGCCCATCAAGACCTTGGGAAAGTCAGCAGCGGCCCAAACGAGAAGGGCGGGGCCAGAAAGAAAGGTGGGCTGGGGGGGGGGGGGGCACCGAGACCCACCCAGCACACAAGGCCGGACAGGAAGTCGCTGGTGGTCCCAGCGCAGAGCGAGCACGCGACGGTGGGGGCTCGTCCTCGTAACACAGGCTGCTGCCCCACCACGCGCAGCCTGGAAATGAAACCACAGGGACGAACCAGGGCTGCGTGTAGCCCCCGATTCCTCCGCCTGCACCGCAGGGCCATGGGCCTCTCTCTAACCTTTGCTGGGCCTCTCTCTAGCCCTGAGAGGGCCTATGTCATCTTCGACTTAAAATACATCAATTCAGGAAAAGCACGGTCCCTGCATAAGGATGGGTGTTACAGAATGAATGTTCATGTCCCCCCCCGCCCCCCAATTCATATGTTGAAACCCCAAGACCCAGTGTGACTACATTTGGAGATAGGGCCATTGTGGAAATAATTAAAGTTCCACGTGGTCACAGGGGAGCCCTGATCCAATTGGACAGGTGTCCTTGTAAGAGGAGACGCCACGGGGCGGCTGGCTGGCTCAGTCAGTCGAGCGTCCGACTCTTGATTTGGGCTCAGGTCATGATCTCAGGGTCATGGGATCGAGCCCCGAGTCGAGCTCTGTGCTGAGCACGAAGCCTGCGTAGGATTCTCTCTCTCCCTCTGCCTCTCTCCCCTGCTCGCTCGCGTTCTCTCTCTCAAAATGAGTAAACAAACACGTAAATAAATAGGAGGAGACGCCAGAGACCTCACGCTCTCTCTCCACGGAGTGAGGACACAGCAGGGAGGCACCATGTACAAGAAGCCAGGAAGAGAGTCCTTACCAGGAACCAAATCCCCTGACATCTGGATCCTGGATTCCCAGCCTCCAGAACTCGGAGGAACAAATTTCTGTTGTTTAATCCCCACCTCCAGTTTCTGGGACTTTTGTTACAGACGGCTGAACAGACTGACCCTACACATGTTCAAGACGAATAAAGTAAATGTAACCCAGGGAATGGCAGAAAATAAACTACTGAAGTAATATGCAGAATTTACCCAGTGCTTAAAAGGGTAGGGAAAAGAAAAAAAAGGGAGGGAAAGCCGTGACGGCAGGACCAGGTGACTTATTCTCCCCTTAAGAGGGAATCTCAGGAAGAAAGAACAAAACAAGGCGGGTAGTGTTTCAAAGAGATTAACAGAAAAGTGTTTCCTGCAGTAAAAATACACCTAAAAAAGTCAAGACGAGCACAGAGAGGAGCTGAGAGGTAGGATAGTTGGGGAGGGGGTGTTTTCAATGTCAAGGATGAGGCGGGAGGTATTTCCAAGTCTCGGCAACACCCAGGTATCAGCAAAGACACAAACACAGGCTGGACTCCCACTGATTTCCCTGCAACACTCAATGAGGGAAAAAAAGGGCAAAGGACAGATTGTTGCCCTTATGCGAACACAAAATGCATTTTCTTTTTTCAGCTGAAAAAATTTTTTTGGATGTTTATTTTTGAGAGAGAGAGAGTGCACACACAAGGGTGAGCGGGGGAGGAGCAGAGAGGGAGACGCAGAATCCGAGGCAGGCTCCAGGCTCCGAGCTGTCAGCACGGAGCCCCACGCGGGGCTCGAACCCACAGACCGCGAGATCGTGACCTGAGCCGAAGCCGGACGCCTGTCTGACTGAGCCACCCAGACGTCCCAGTGCGACATTTTGAAAAGGCAAGAATCCAGAAGGTGTCTCACGGGTATTAAACCACAACCAAAATCCTTAACACACACAGAGTTCTTGCCAATCAGCAAGAAAGGAAATCTCTTCCTACTGCACGTTCTCCTAGCGTTCTCTCCACCCACCCCTGACGCCCCGATCTGTCCCCCATGGGAGCACTGAGTTTGGAGCTCCAGACCGTCCACCTGCCGTGGAGACCTCTTACACGTGTCACGTCTCAAAGGCCTGCGCGCCAGGTGGGGCCGGTGCTTCCCCACCTACTGCTCTCCGCGTACCCCTCTGCATCAGTCATCCCCTGTCCCGAGGCTAGAGGCCATCCCAGCTGCCACCTCCCCTCCACCATCCACATCACACGTCACTTTCCGCCAGGCAGCTTTTTTGCTCCTTCTCTGCCTCTGAAACCGCTTCTGGACTCCCAGGATTGGTCAGCCCCTGGCTTCACACACCCAGCCTCATGGCACCCAAACGGATTTGGTACCTAGACCCTTAATGATCTGGTCCCCATCTCCTCACGGGACCACCCCTCACCTCTGCGAGTCACACTCAATCCTACTGCCACATACAGTGCCTGAGTAGCACCGGGCTCCCTCCTGGCCCCGTGCCTTTGGATGCCTCGCCTGCCACGGCCTCCCTCTGAGTTCCTTGGCACTCAGTTCAAGCCCCCCTCTTGCCCGACCCCTATCCTGAACCCCCAGGCCCATTCTGCCCACACCACCCAGTGCACCTGCCGTCAGATGCCTACCGAGCTGGAGAATTACTTGAGGGCAGAACTGCCCTTGTCTTTGGCATCCCTGGTTCCCGGCCAGGGGGAGGGGTTGAATAAGGAGCCACGATCACCGAGTGCCTCACGATAGCCTCTTACACCTTTGCCATTCAGGACACTGTGGACCTGGGCTTTACAAAGCGTGGGGTGCCTCTACGAGGGCAAAGCTTCATACCCTGAAACCTGCTGTGGCGAACGGGTGTTCGCACAGCCTGGCCCCTACGTTTGGGGAATTCTCCGCTCACCCACCTCGACCGAAAAGCAGCGTGTACAGACTACTTCCTGCTACATTACGGGGAACGGAACTGCCAGATGCTGGCTTTGCGGGCTCCCTGGGCTCCCTGGGTCCGAGTCACCCACGCTGGCTCTGACCCAGGCGCTCGTGATGCAAAATACGGAACTGAGAGGTCTCGCCACGGTGGTAGCAGCAGACGCTGTGTTTCCAGAATCAGTGTGCGGCATGGCTTGGGGCATCTCTGCCAGCCTCCCAGCCCCGAGTCCGACACTCGGCAGCTCCCAGCGACACGGTGAGGGGTCCTACATTCCTGTAATAAGCGAACGCCTTTTCTTCCCGACTCAGCGGGAAGCGGCTTCTTTGCGACTGACAGCCCGACTGACGAAAGAGATTACTCTCGGAAGCCAAGAGTTTGGCTCTTGGCCACAAAGTAGCCACAAAGTGGTCAAGTGACAAACCCACTCAAGGCCACAGTTACAAATGACGCGTGGTTCTGAAGGGATGGGCACAGCTTTGCGTCTGTCTCCCACAAATGATGCTAGAAGAGGACAGCCACAAGGCACTTGTTGGTGTGGGCAGAAGTGCCGCTCCTGGCAATGACCGTCTTGGGCCGGAGGACACTCAGTGGGACGCACACCGGCCGAGCTGTCTCCCCAACAGTCCTGCCTCGTTGCCCTGACACACCCTCAGCAGGCAGCTCCTGGCTCGTCTTCACGCTGCAGGCAAGTGTCAGGTGACCTTGTAAATATGCCGATTTGATACAGTAACTCTCACTTGTGTCTCTTTCAGCTAGGAGTCCACCAGCCTCTCCCGGCCCCCAGCTCCAAGCACCGGGTGGGGCGCGAGGCTCTAGGTGAAGGATGACAAGGCCGGGTGGCCGATGCAGCGTCACGTCACGTTCGGGCGTCAGGGTGAGGTCCGCCCAACGCTGAGCTCTGCACAAGTAAACTCTGTATCGTCCCGAATGCACTACGATGATGTGTTTGCATACTGAGCAGCAGTTTCTCGCACCTCTTACTCGGAGAACAGATTTCTGATCAATTCCCGTCTTTACAATAATCTCGCGAGCTGAGTGCATGTGAGGGGGGGCCCCCCTCAACCCCACCACCGGGTAGCTGCTCCCCAGCCTCGGCTCTGGGAGGGAAGAGCTGGGTCTTACCTGCCTGCGCAGCCGTGATTAGGGCCGTGTTCCCCTCGCTGTCCTGCCAGTTGACGTCAACGTGGGGGCACTCTGCTAAGACCACAACAGTATCCACAAAGCCGTGGTAGCAGGCGACAATAAGGCCGGTCTAGAAGTGAAGAGGGAAGCGGGTCAGAGGGGCAGAGCCCAAGCATCACCCCTGCAGGCCCCGTGTGCGTGTACCGTCCCCTGGGGGCAGGGAGGGGGGTGCTGGGTGAGCAGTGGTGGGAACAGAGAACCCTGAGTCCAGGTTCTGGGTGGCAGTTTAGAACAAGCCAGCCATGTTCTCGTCCTCCAGCGTTAATATCGAGCGCTGACCTCGAGGGAGGCACAGTGCCTGGAAAACACCAGGGACCCAAGACTCCGGCCCTACGTGGTTCGCCTTCTAGCGGGAGGAAAAACAGCAAACTCTACACCTAACATACGGGTAATGACGGTTAGAAGGTAGATTAGGGTAAGAGAGGCTGTGAGTGCAGGGGGGACGTGGCTCGGTCTCAGGTAGGATGCTCAGAGGCCGGGGGCGGGGGCCTCCCTGGGAAGACGTCACTGGACACAGACGGGAAGGAGGTGAGGGAAGGGGGCCGTAGAGAGGGAACATCCAGCTGGGAGGCCCGCAGGCTGGAGCAGTGAGAACCAGAAGGAGGAAGTCAAGGACGCATCAGGACCACAGAGGCCACCGCACAAGTGCTCAGACCGAGTACCAGCATCCCGGCCGGCCGCTGGATGGAGATACACTAGGAGACCAGAGTGGAAGCGGGGAGACCAGTTGGGAGGGGGTGTGTAATAAAAATCAAATGATTTGGCTTTTGTCCTCAGTTCCTGGTGCACAGCTCTTAAAACCCTCAGAAACGACTGTTTCTTACACGCAGAAGAGATGACGCACATCGGGGACAGGGCGCCGGTAGCTTCCAAATGGGGGCCAGTCTCTAGAAAGACCACCCACCATGTACGTTGGAGGTCGGATCTCGCCGCTGCTCTGTATCACCCAACCCTACCTCTGTGGGGGGGAGCAGGGCTGCAGACCAAGTGCGATCACCCGGTAGCCAATGACTGGACGGCTAGAGCAAACCATGTCTGCTTAACGTAAGTTTCATAAAAACTCCTGAACGACAGGGTTTGGGGAGCTTCCGGGTGGGTGGACACATCGAGGGGCTGGGGTGCCGGGTGGGTGGCACACCAGGAAGGGCATGCGATCGCTACACCCTTTCCCACACCCTGCCCTGAGCACCTCTTCCATTCGGCTGTTTCTGACTTTCACCCTTTATGATAAGCCAGGGATAGTCAGTCAAGGGCCTGCCTGAGTTCTGGGAGTTATTCCAGCAAATTATCGAACATGAAGGTGGAGGGCGGGGGAATCCCCAAATTTTATGGCCCGTGGGTGGACACTGGAGTCTGAAAGTAGGGGCAGTATTGTGGGCCTGCGCCCAAAACCTGTGGGGTCTGTGCTAACTCTATGTCAGAATTAATTGTTGGAGACCCTGTTGGGGTCAGAGAGCTGGAGAACTGGGACGGAGAAATGACACGGATCCGGTGTCAGAAAAAAGACATCCCAGGGGATTCCCGCGCATGCTGGGCAAGCGGTGACGGCGGTCATCTGTGAGCCAGGAAGCATGCCCCCACCAGAACCCGGCCGTGCCGGCACCCTGGTCTCAGATGGCCAAGGCTCCGGAACCGTGAGAAACAAATTCCCGCTGTTGACAAGCCATCCATTTTACAGTGTTTTGCTACAGCAGCAGCTGAGCTGAGCTGATCCAACGCTTCGTAACAAAGGAAAACGATCGAAGGCTCCTCACACACGTGGATTCAGCGGCACGTGCAAAAACTCAGCCCAGGGAAAGACGTGTCAATCCGGAGTTAATGATCGCATGATCTGAGCCCCGCCAGCCACACACAACCACCCCACGGGGGATGCAGAGCTTAAGTCTGGAGCCACTCCACGGTGACCCAGCTCTACTGTTGCCAGACTTTTAACAAGAATGCAGTTTTTCACGGAACAAGGAGGAGGCATGGGCGCTCCCACCGGCTTATCTCAATAAGGTCCTAGTTGCTGTCCCAAAAGAGAAGAGCGAATCACAAATGTTAGACTCTTTCGTCTTAGAGACTACCACAGATTTTTTAAATACTGACACCCGTTCTACAATGCCAGGATCTCTATAATGTTGGGACTATAAGAAAGGCTATTTAATATGCCCCGGCTTATTACATTCTTTGCACTAAGTCATTCTGTCTACAGAGTGAAATGTTTCACAGTAATTTTTTTTTTTTTTAAGAAGGGTCCAACTTTTTTTTTTTTAATTTTTTTTTCAACGTTTATTTATTTTTGGGACAGAGAGAGACAGAGCATGAACGGGGGAGGGGCAGAGAGAGAGGGAGACACAGAATCGGAAACAGGCTCCAGGCTCCAAGCCATCAGCCCAGAGCCTGACGCGGGGCTCGAACTCACGGACCGCAAGATCGCGACCTGGCTGAAGTCGGACGCTTAACCGACTGCGCCACCCAGGCGCCCCTCACAGTAATTTTAAAGAGAAGAGAGAGCCTGGGTGGCTCAGTCAGTTAAGCATCTGACTTCGGCTCAGGTCATGATCTCACGGTTTGTGAGTTCGAGCCCCGCATCGGGCTCTGTGTTGACAGCTCGGAGCCTGGAGCCTGCTTCAGATTCTATGTCTCGTTCTTTCTCTCTCCCTTCCTCACTCTCTGTCTCTCTCTCTCTCTCTCTCTCTCTCAAAAATAAATAAATATTACTCTCTCTCTCTCTCTCAAAAATAAATAAACATTAAAGAAAAACTTAAAGAGAAGAGAACACAAGTGATCCCAGGCTTACAAGCTGCTAAAGCTTTCAGCTTCTCTGATAACTAGAGTTCACTGCCACCAACATCCACATCCTCCCACCCACCTTGTCAGCTCACTGCTGCATAAAGGGTCTGGAAAACTTGTGACTCCATTTGGCAAGTGCCAAAATCTCATTTTGAACTTCTTTGGATGGAGGTATTTCTCAAGTGGTCTACAATTTGCAGACTTATAAACAAGGCATGCTGGACACAATGTAACCTCTTCCTTTCTACATGATTACACAAGGGGCTCATATTTATTACAGAAAAAAAATCTGAAAACAGAGAAGAAAAAAATTACCCCGACATACACAATCTTACACACACACACACACACACACACACACACACACACACATTTTTTCTATGCCAAAAATAGGATTATCTGCTATTATGTTTCAATGAGGAATATATGAGCAACATCTTTTCAAATCAATAAAAACACTTTGTGTCAACATCTCCAGCAGACACGGAACATTATATTCTAGAACACAGCATAGTAGTATCTAGTATACAATAGCCATTATATATCTACAATAGTATCTACTATATAATAACGATTCATAGTTATTTAATGAATCCTCACTCCTAGATACTGAGATTGATTCCTATTTCTCGCTATTATGAGTAAAATTTGCAGTGGAAGTCCCCCGAACCACACCTTCATGCATCTCATTCCTTATGGTCTCAGGAGACATTCTCAGAAGTAATATTTCTGGCCTGTAGTAAAGAGGTATCTTGAAAGCTTTCAACACATATTGAAAACCTGCCCTTCAGAAATATCCCAAAGGGTGTCCACCTTTGCCAGTCTGGCCATCCAGTGGTTACCTAAGGACTCTGGGTTAAAAGGAGGAATTTCCATCGGCAGATAACAAAGCAATAAATGTTCTCCAGTGCTCCTGTGCACCTGCCTCTTGGTTCAGCTCTCTCTTTTGAGATGCTCACCTCCATTCCTTGTTACCACAACCACTGGGAGGGTCCACTCTGGACCCACAGCTCCTTCCAGCCACCTAATGTAAGACTTCCCAAAACACGCAGCACGCTGCTGCTGGCAGTAGCCTTGGGGAAATCCTGGCAAGACCTTAGGTCAAAAATGAAGAGTATCAGGGGGGAAAATAGACAACTAACTTGGAAGGCTCAGGATAAAATGGTATCAGAAACAGAAGGGATATATCTAGTCTCCCAACAGAGACTGACTTACATTACTATTAAAGACAATTGTCTTTGTTCCCTGCCCCCTGGGAGTCTATCCCATAAGTCTGATATTTCCCTGTGTAAGATTAGTGTTTAACTACAGGTTAAACTCTGTTTAAACTGGGGCCCCTTGGTGTCCCTTGACAGGAACGTTGGAGGTACAGTCCTTGGCCACCTCAGACCATGGTTTCCCAAGACCAACCGCAACAAAAGTCTCATCACAAAGGCAAATAAATATTGGAGCACCTGGGTGGCTCAGTCGATGGAGCATCCGACTTCGGCTCGAGTCATGGTCTCACGGTTCGTGGGTTTGAGCCCCGCGTCGGGCTCTGTGCTGACAGCTTAGAGCCCGGAGCCTGCTTCGGATTCCATGTCCCCCTCTCTCTCTGCCCCTCCCCAGCTCACTCTCTCTCTCTCTCTCTCAAAAATAAATAAACATTTTTTTTAAAAAAGGCAGATAGGGGCGCCTGGGTGGCGCAGTCGGTTAAGCGTCCGACTTCAGCCAGGTCACGATCTCGCGGTCCGGGAGTTCGAGCCCCGCAACAGGCTCTGGGCTGATGGCTCAGAGCCTGGAGCCTGTTTCCTATTCTGTGTCTCCCTCTCTCTCTGCCCCTCCCCCGTTCATGCTCTGTCTCTCTCTGTCCCAAAAATAAATTTAAAAAGTTGAAAAAAAAATTAAAAAAAAAAAAGGCAGATAAATATTAACCACTTGCTCTAATGACAGAAGCCCATTTGTGGATGGTTCCTAAAGCCACATACAGGATTTTTTTTTAATTATAAGCAAACTGTCCATGAAAATAAAATAATATTATTAAGAAAAAAAATAAGTAAACTACCTACAAGTGGAAGTTCCCATTCGGACATCAGCAGGAAATTCTAGTACCTCCAAATAGAAGCTTAATTTTGAAGCCAACACACCACAGAAAAGTTGGAAGGACAACAACAAAATGGGTTGAGATGCTTCTGCTTAAAAATTGTAAGGGTTGGTACATGGAAAAAAAAACAAATAAACAAATGCAGACCCCATTCCTTGCAGGAAGAAATGAGGATCTAACACCAGGAATATTAGCAGCATCATTTATTATGTTGACAAATAAAGAGGGGGAGGCAGGAAGAAGAAAGGTGATCAACACACACACACAAACATCCAGAAAATGCACAGGAAACATCTAGATGAATTACACCAACGTATTAATGCCCTCTGTAGAAGGAATGGAATAGAGTGCATGTGATGGTTAAGTTGATGTGTCATAAATTTACATTGTACCCAGGTATCTGGTCAAACATTATTCTAGGTATTTCTGTGAAGGAGGTTTTTTGTTTTTTGGGGTTTTTCGTTTGTTTGTTTCTTTGTTTTTAATGAGACTAATATTTAAACACGCAAATATACACACATCTACATAGTTATATGTAATTGTTATATAATTATATATAGCTAAATAGATCCACATCTGTTGTGTATGTGTGTATCTAGCTATAAATACATATAGAGAGACATGCATAGATATATAGAGATCTCCAGGTACACACAGAGATTCTGTTGGTCTATTTCTCTGGAGACTCCAGAATAATTCAAGGTCGGTGTGGGAAAGGAACACTTTGAAAGAACTGCTTTTTATTCTTTTTATTCTTTATTTTTCTGCACAGTTCACATTCTTTATTTTATTTTGTTTACGTTTATTCTTTATTTACTTTTAAGAGAGAAAGAGAGCACGAGCAGGGGAGGGACAGAGAGAGAAGGAGACAGAGAATCCCAAGCAGGCTCTGTGCTGTCAGCACAGAGCCCGATGCTGGGCTCAAACCCACAAACCGTGAGGTCGTGACCTGAGCCAAAATCAAGAGCTGAACATTTAACATTCAACCAACTGAGCCACCCAGGCACCCCCCCTCCTCTTTTTTGTTATGTTTGTACAGCTCACATTCTTTAAAACAAAGTCGTATTTGTGAGGAACTTACACGATTTTAATTCACGATGAAAAACAAGTACAAGTAATGATGTTTACATGCATAACATTCTCATTAGGAAATACAGTTTTATAACCACCACTGTAAACAGTCAAGGAAAGAACCATCTGTGAGGAGGGGAGGAGGGGCAGCGGGCAGACGAAGCAGGAGATGACAAACAGCCAAGTGAAGAGACTGGGACACCAAGAAGCCCATAGAAATCCCACAGCCATATGGTACAAAAAGTAGGTACAGTAATTATCCTGATCATCCAGAAGGAAAAGGGTATTGCCCATGTTCTGATGCGAGAACAAAATTCCATCATTCATAGTACAACCGTTTAAAGACTTTTTTTTTTTTCAACATTTATTTATTTTTGGGACAGAGAGAGACAGAGCATGAATGGGGGAGGGGCAGAGAGAGAGGGAGACACAGAATCGGAAACAGGCTCCAGGCTCTGAGCCATCAGCCCAGAGCCTGTTGCGGGGCTCGAACTCCCGGACCGCAAGATTGTGACCTGGCTGAAGTCGGACGCTTAACCGACTGCGCCACCCAGGCGCCCCAGTACAACCGTTTAAAGTTTGGTACCAAGAGAATTAGCCAGAGTTACTCGAAAACCCGTGTCTATAAAACACCTCTCTCCGTTCTCTATCACGATACCACCGGCAGGAAGCAGGAAATGTTTATGCAGCTTTAGGAATAAACTTAAGAAACTCGGTCGTCTAAAGATATGCTGTTATTTCTAGAAGATGCCATGAGTTACGGCTAGCATGGGTGTGATTTGTTGGCCACACTGTGTTTGGCACAGTTTCAACAATCTTATTTATGATTAATGGGCGCCATGATGAAAAAGTAAATCCCAGGATGGGAATTTGATCTATGTCGGTCACTGCTGTGTCCTCAGCTCTAAGAACGATGCCGAGCTGTTATGTACTTGTTGAACAAATAAATGAATACTAGGAATTTTAGTAAACAGCTTCTTCCCAGAGGGTAAATGGATTTGGCCTTTGTGCCACCACATGTTGATGGCAAGGGCATGGCCAGGACCCTCTGGACAGCGGGCAGTGTCTACCGTCAGCCTTCTGCTGCTCCCACCTTGGCCCATGCCCTTACACACGCACTTGGAAGGCAAAAAAATCCAGCAACGACGATCACCCTCACATTGCCTGAGCTTGCAGGCTTTAAACATTTCTCACCGAACTATCACTTTGTAAAACGTTGCTTTTGTGTTTCGCACCTCGTAAAACATTTGCAGCTTCGGTGAGGAGATGTTTTACTCTAAGAAGCGGTTCCTGCTCCCTTGAGACATGCTCACAATTGGGATGGCTGATCAGGTCAAGGGAGCAGTTGGGGGATGGTCAGGAAAATCCATACTCTCGGGGGAAGCGCTGTTTGCACGCCTGGAAGTCTGTCAGACAGACGTTAATAAAACAGATGCTAGGCTGGCCGTCTAGAACTAAAAATCACAGCAAAGTGTTCCTCTGTTAACGTCCAAGATGATGTGAATTAAAATCAAGGGCCTAAGAACAGTCCACTGCAGGGTGGAGGTGGGAATCCAGGATAAAAATAAATCAGACCACTGGCTGCAGCAAAGACAATGGCCCGAGAAAAGAGAGGTCCCTGCGAGGGACAGGTTCCCGGTTCAGCCCCACACAGTAGAGCAGGCACACTCGGACCTGTGCAAGCAGAAGACTGACACAGACGATCTACTCTGAGAGTCTTGTGAAAACACCTCCTTCCCATCTAATTAACCTGTTCTCTCAACGAGGTTCCCAAAGGAAGGGGCTGGGTATTCTATAAAAGTCTTCCCCTGACACCAGTCCATTATTTCCATACATGATGGAGAGAAGGTGAGTGATGAAGCGACAAGCCCAGCCCCACAGGCAGGAATGCTTTCCATGGCCAGAACACGGAAGGGGCTTGGGAGAGGTCTGTGCACCTGCACGGCAGGGAATCCTTGACCTGAGCCATCTTGTAGAGACGCCCGATGGTGCACGTCAAATGGCACCGCTCCTCTTAAATTCTTCATTAAACTAAGAAACGGTTGTGGCTCGAGGCAAACCCTGCCCGCCTGTGTTAGGGGAGTTGCATGAACTCAACCGCCCAGGCAGCAAACTTCCTCTCTGAAGCGTCTCCCCAAGAATGCACGTTAGCGTGCAATTTCTAAGATACAACATCTATTTTCCTTTAAAGACACACACTTGTAAGACTTCCTAGGTGTGATTTTTTAGTATCTGGAGCCGGATTACTTCCTCCGATGTGTTGTCATAAGTTTGGAGGGTAAAGAGATGTCCAGGTCTGGTGGAAAGGGGTGGGGGGTGACCACCTGGCCAGCAGGCAGGTCCCAAGGCACCTCCCACTGCAGTATGTAACCCCAGCACCTCTCAGAAGGCAGTTCACAGGAACGAGCACCATGGAACATTCCGGGTACAGCGCGTGCAAACACACGCTTCCTGAGGGCCTACTTGTGTCAGGCACAGTTCAACGCTGGGGGATGCAAGGGAACCAGGCAGAAATCAGCATAGCCCCTGACAATCCACTTGTGCACAGACAGCCCCTACACCCAGCAGCAATCTCCGGGATGTATGCAAGAGTGTTCCTTGTAGACTAACCCCAAATACTGAGAAAAGTAAAGTAGAAAGTCAGTAATGTAACAAACACCCTCGTCACTCAGCTACATGAACAAAGGCTAGTATTCTGTCATAATGGCTCCACATTCCTGTGAGAAGTCAACATTCCAGAAGGAGCTGACATTCCTTTTGTATCCTTCCTCCCCAGAGGCAACCAGTTTCTGCGCCGATATGTATCCTGACTTGCCTTTTGAATTTTTATTACCAATGCATGTGTCCATAATAGGTTAAATATAGAGTTGTTAGTTTGTATTTTAAATATTTACAGGAAAGTTGTATTTCCATGGATATACGAGCACGCACCCTGATTTCCTCGGCGCTAGATGTGAGATGTATCATCTTCAAACATGGGTCTCTCGCCGGTCATTTATACCCCCAAACTGGCAGACATTTAAAGTGGTTCCAAAGTTCCTCAACTGTAAATATGGAGCACTGAGTGAAAACCTTGGTCTGTATCTCCTCACGCACACCAGCTAGAGCTCTACCTTGGAATCGGCATCTAGAAGTCAGGGTTTCTCGACTACAGCCCCACTTATATTCAGGCCCTGTAGCCGTTTATTGTGAGAGGTGAGCCATGTACTGAAGGATGTTTAACTGCATCCCTGGCCACTACTCACTAAATGCCAGTAGCATCCTTCACCCCCAATTAATGACAACACAAAATGTCTCCAGACATTGCCAAATACCCCCCAGCCCGGGGAGGGGAGGGCAAAATCATCCCCAGGCAAGAAATAACTATATACATAGGCAGAATCTGCCAAAATTCTCCCCAAAGTGGTTGTAATTACTTAAATGCCGCCACTGGTATATCTAAAGTTACAATCTTCATTCTCACCAATATCCAATACTGTAAGCGATACCAACTTTTCTTTTTTTCTTTTTCTTTTTTTTAAGTTTACTTATTTATTTTGAAAGGAGGGAGGGGAAAGGGCAGAGAGAGAGGGACAGAAAAATACCAAGCAGGCTCCATGATGCCAGCGTAGAGCCCGATATGGGGCTCGAACTCACGAACCATGAGATCAAGACCTGAGCTAAAACCCAGAGTCGGGTGGTCAACTGAATGAGTCACCCAGGTTCCCCCCAACTTTTCTTCTTCACCAATTTTAGCTTGGGTTCCCAACTGCCAGATTGAAGGTCTTCCACACGTTTATTGGTCACCTGCTTTTTCTCTCCAGTGAAGGACTGATTTACACTCTTGGCCATTTCCTACCGGCTTCTCTTCCTTATTGATCAGTCTGAGTTCTTTATACATTCAGAGTCAGCACTGTCCAAGAGAAATATAACAGGAGCCACAAATATAAGCCACATATTAATTGTAAATGTCCTGGTGGCCACATTCAGAAAGGCAAAAAGAGACAGGGGATATTCATCTTAAATATGCATTTTACTTAACCGAACATATCCCAAATACGTTACGCGTTTAACACATTATCAACATTAAAAATTTTGATGAGATATTAATGAGACCTAAGTCTTGACGGGAAGCCCCGAGTCACACTGAAATTGCCAGAAATGAGCTTTTTGCTGCATCTCCTAGAAAGGGGCAAAGGGAATTGTCGTTAACAGTTGTTGACTCAACATTGTCAGCGCTATCAATAATAAGGTGAACACACTGAGAGTCTAGCAGAAAAACGAGTGGTTGGAAGCTTGCCACCTAGGGTGTTTTGCTATCCCAAGTAACCCTCAGCATTCCTCAAAATGTCCTGATGGGGGCACCTGGGTGGCTCAGTCAGTTGAGCGTCCGACTTCGGCTCGGGTCATGATCTCGCGGTCCATGAGTTCGAGCCCCGCATCGGGTTCTGTGTGGACAGCTCGGAGCCTGGAGCCTGCTTCGGATTCTGTGTCTCCCTTCCTCCCTGCTCCTCCCCTGTTTGCACTCTGTCTCTCTCTCCCCCAAAATAAACAAACACTTAAAAAATAAAATCAAAACACAAAACGCCCTGATGGGCATCTTTCATCCTCTTTTCCTGTCATCTACATGCAGAGGGCCCACACTCACCCACGTGTGGGTGACAGTCCATGAGGGAATTGGTAAGGTACACAATAAAGCCTTGAAAAACAAAACAAAACACAAAACAAGGGCAATCCAGTTGTGGGAGCCCCTGGAGCTGTCCCCACACTGTCTCCTCATCTTGCCAGAACCATTTTGGTAGAACTGCATGCACCCACGGTTCTAGAAGTCCGACTCAACCGATCTTGCTTTAGGTAACAAGGCGTAAGTGAAATGCATTTGTTACATCCAGACAGAAGTTTCAGGACACAGGGCATCAGGGGCCACATCCCCTTCTTTCTGTGTTGACGCTCCCTGAAATTCAGAGACGGGACGTCTCTCAGCCTGGGCCTGGGCGAGGGCTTGGAGAGCTGAGTCCCACCGCCACCTCCAGCCAACCCACAAGAGCACAAATGAGCGAATGAGAAGCGAATCTTTGTTATTTTAATTTTTTTAACGTTTATTTTTTTGAGACAGAGACAGAGAGCCGTGCCTGTGAGTGTGAGGGGGGGAAGGGCAGAGAGAGAGGGAGACACAGAGCTCGAAGCAGGCTGAGAGCACAGAGCCCGACACAGGGCTCGAACTCATGAACCATGAGATCACGACCTGAGCTGAAGTCAGACACTTAGCCAACTGAGCCACGCGGGCGCCCCGAACCTTTGTTATTTTAAATCCCAGAGACTCGGGGTTGTTCTTTACCACAGCAAACACACCATATCCAAACATGACCTACAAACCCATGCACAGTGAACATGTCCATATGTACACTTACACATGTGTCAGTAGTTTTGCTGTTTATTTTTTCCTTGGGAAAAACCATCCTTTCTTTTCAGATTATCTTTGCTACTTGACTGGGTAGAAGACGTACTTTCACTTACAATATGATGGAGATAGAGTTTATATGTTTAATTTCTTTCTTAGCTTGCAGAATAAAAGCCTGGTAACTACGTTGTGCCACATGATCCAAAACCACTTACACAAGGCCCGTCCTCCCGCCTTTAACCACTGGTCCACGCGGTGCCATAAATGGTACCTGAGCGCCTGCGCGTGCCGCTACCGGGGCTTCTGACCTCTCACGCGGCCACACAAAGTCCCCAGGGCCGACCTTCGCCACTACCTTGACTCAGTTCGCCATGCCTCCAAGCCTTTGCGCCTGTGGGGGCCTCCACCTGGGACACCTTCCTCCCGCTCACAGCCACCGTCCCTGGTCTCCCAGGCACACGTCCGATCCTCTGCCCTTCTTGGGCCAGCCCCCCCCCCCCCCCCCACACACACACCCATCTGCTCGTGCTCTCACTGGGCTGCCTGGCACAGGGCACTCCCCACCGGAAGCGAGCTCCAAGCCGAGAAGCACCGCATCCTTCTGACTCTGTTCCCCCAGTGCCCGACGTCCGCAAGACACTCAGAAAGCATGCGTTGAATGAATGAAACGCCCCTGGACTGTTTCAGTACCTCCCAGCTCACATATGCTCAGCTGACTCTCAACTGAGGCACTCACACGTGGTGACAAGCTCCTGAGCTTTTTAACTTACTAACGCATCCAAGCAAGGAAATTACCTGAGGTCCCAGGGAACCTCAAAGAACCCAGTTCCCTTTAGAGTGGTAAATAGGACTCTAGGCCGATGCCGCCAGATCTGGAGCGGAGTAACCCAGCCGTGAAAGCAACAGCCGGACGCAAAGAGGTCAAAAGCAAGTTCAAGAATTCCACCGTGAGGAACTCACTTCAAGGGGAACAACGGTCTGTCAGGAGCTCTGCATAAAGATCTGTAACTACAAAAGCCTGAAAACGACCCAAATCCACATGAAGGGACGATGGGCTAATTTGACACCGGCTGTGGGACACTCTGTCGCCCCCAACAGGAATGAGGTTGGAATGCAGGAGCCTCAAGGGAAGGCATGGGTGAAAAGTAACAGTAAGCACGGGTCAGGACAGGGCATGTGATACAACTCTTCCGGGGGGACCTGCTAAAACGTGGACGTGACTCCTGGAATGTCTATGTTCATTAAAGATCTTTTATTTTGGGGGCGCCTGGGTGGCTCAGTCAGTTGAGCGTCCGACTTTGGCTCAGGTCATGATCTAAAGGCTTGTGAGTTCGAGCCCGCATCAGGCTCTGTGCTGACCGCTCGGAGCCTGGGGCCTGCTTCAGATTCTGTGTCTCCCTCTCTCTCTGCCCCTCCCCCACTCACATGCTCTGTCTCTCAAAAACGAATAAACTTTAAAAAAAAGAGAGATCTTTTACTTTTCTGAAAGGAGATAAAAGAAATTTAACTGGCCTCCTTGAAGGCACATATTGTAAGAAGGAGGCTTAGACGTTTTATGACATATTTTGGATTTGGGTCAAAGTCCTCTCAAGGCACACACGTATTTTTTGAGTACACAAAGTTATTCTGGCAATGGGGTTCCAGGTTATGTTTATATTTTTATTCATGCTTTCTTGCATCAACTAAAGAGATGCCTAATGAATTGTTTTAAATCAGGAAACCAAAACGAACATTACTGTGGCTCAAATGGATAAAATATAACCGGAAAACTCTTTCAGAGTCAGGGCTCACGCCTTGGGATGAGGAAGAGACAAATCCAAAGTTGTCATAGTTCAAAACAATTTCCCTTTAGACTAAATTTTGCGAACCATGTGAATGATCACCACTCCAAACCTCTAGTTTGGACTTATAATTTTAGTCCGGTAGTCATTTTAGGAAATGACTTTGTTCAACTCAAGCCTTCCTTTAAATCCACTATGCACGTAACATGCCCAGTATATGTATTATACATTACATATGTATCAGGCTTGTCTAATTTCCCCAATAATGGCAATGGTTTTCACACAGTCATCTTACATTCCGTGAGAGAAAACCAGGCCCGGTTCCCTAGAGATGCCCTGCCGGCAGCGACCTCCCATCATAAGGACGTGTTCCTCTCGCCACTTATCCCCAAGTTTTTATGACAGATCCACAAAGCGCCAGAGAGAACTTTAAGGAGGGAGAAGAACTAGAAGGGCAACATACACAAAACAGAATGGCACAGAGACCACCCTGCCAGCGGGGAAGGGTTCTGTGCGCCGCAACCCCACAGAAGCGGGCCCCCCAAGCCCCCGTCGGGCCGTCAGACCATGGCCCAGGCCCAGCTGCAGCCTCATGCACGATCCTGAGTCAGAACCGCTCAATACCTGAGCCGCAGACACTGGCAGCGGATGCGAATGCCGACTGTTCTTCAGGCCACTGTATTTTGAGATGATGTTACGTGGCATTAGATGAACACTGGTGAGTCACAGGGGGAGGCTCTACACACACACACACACACGCATAACCTTCTGCGGCCCGCACACACGAACAACCTATGTTTCCCCACCGTAAGACCTGGATTCTTGAACTAAGGTTGAATATACATTTATACAAAGAAGTATATAATTATACTAGGACTTCCTTAATAACCAACCATTAAAGTCTACTTGATATTATGCTAGGTACGGGGAGATATAATTAATGCCACAAATCAGCTAAGTAAATCTGGGCTTACATCAGAACTCACTATATTCTCAGAAGACATGAACACAATGCTATTTCTTCCTTTTCTCAAAAATGTTCTCCTTTTGGGGCTGGGTGGCTCAGTCAGTTGAGCATCCGACTTCGGCTCAGGGCTCAGGTCATGATCTCATGGCTCGTGAGTTCGAGCCCCACGTCGGGCTCTGTGTTGACAGCTCAGAGCCTGGAGCCTGCTTCGGATTCTGTGTCTCCCTCTCTCTCTGCCCCTAACCCACTCTCATTCTGTCTCTGTCTCTCTAAAAAAAAAACATTAAAAAAATTTTTTTAATGTTCTCCTTTTGAAACTAGGGGGGAAAAAGAGTTAAAGAAAATTTTTCTATTATATAATCTTACATGTTATCAAATCAATAAAAATGGGGTATATGAAGGATTTTTGCCATGAGGAAAGTCTTAAATCATAACGTAAAAATGAAAAACATACATACTTTAATAAGGTATATGTTTTATCATATACTTTTAATAAGATTAATACATCGGCCTATAAAATGATCAACAATGCATTAAAAGAAAATTAAAAGCAAATGCACTAAAATTTCCATCGTGATTGATTCTAGATTGTTCTAGATCTAGACATTATAGGTGATTCCTTTTCCCTTAGACTCTTCTGAGGTAAAAAAGCCCATTTTTACTACAGTGAACACTTACTTCTATTTACTAATCAGAAAATGAAAAATGTTTAATGAAGAAAAAATTCTGATATATCTTCCCAGTCTCCTGCTTATTCGATTTCATAAGCAAACCTGTGGACTGGGATAAACTGGTATGAAAGAGACCTGGTGCTTATCCCTTTCTGGGAAGAGGTGAAAAGGGGTAGAAATACATTTGCAATCAAGCAAGCAATCCATAAATGAAAAATGAATCGACGCTTTCGGGACCTATGGGTTACCATCAGCTTAATTTCTCGCAAAAACACTCCATTTGAAGTTTCAAGAAAGGAATCCAAGTTGCCCATTCCATCCTCAGCTGAAACGCTTGCTGGGTATTCAGCCTAGTCTGCCAAGCATTCCTCCCTCCAAAGCTCTACCCAGCTGGCCTGCGGTGGGTGCCCGGACAGCACTGCATTCTCCTCGTGATAAGTAAAACTCTATGCTTTTTGGGGGGCAATTCTGTTCACAAATACTGAGTCTGTAATGTACAAATACTGGCTTGGGTCACACAGAGTGTGGCATAACACGGTACAGTGCCAACCAACCAATGGAGAATAAACACCTTGGCTAATTATTCCCCCAGACAACCCTTTTACTGTGTTCTGGTTGGTTTAGGTTCAACCCTGGCCACTCAGAAGGGGGTTCCGGGACCAGCAGCAGCATCCGGATGGCCGGTCACGATCGCAGACCCTTAGGCACCAGTCCAGACCTGGTGAATCAGAGCGTGCATTTCACAAGCCCCCAGCTGGGCCATAGGACAAAAAGTGTGAGGCGTCCTAAAAGCAGCACGTGGCTCTCACATGGACATGATGATGGCCGTCACTGCACCTGGGAACCCAAGATACAGACTTCGGTCACCCCTCTTGGGTGGCGGGAAATATGGCTCAGCTTGCTTTTCCCGTGCATTTTTGTTTCGATTGATTTTATTTTATTCTGATTTCCCGTTAATTTTTATCTTATTTTTTAATTCAACTTTCATCGATCTGATTCTGATTTTACCTCCTCCTGGCCCGGGTGCCTCCAGCATCCTCTCACAGGCCACCTAATTGGTCCTGCCCTGCCCCCCGCCCACCCCGGTCCTTGATCCTTCACTCTGAGCCATCCCTGGTCACAGGCTGAGATGGAGGGGTCACAGACAGAAGCTGAGATTGCAAGACTTTATGGTTTCTGTTTGCCTTATAGATCTAGGGGCACGAGACCTACGATGGTGTAACGAAACAAATCCAGTAGGTCACCCTGCTTTCAGAACACTCTTTCGTCGATCCGTGAGTACTTGGTCACCATCCGACAAGCTGATACTAATGATCGCATATGCCTGGCTGGGTGTTGAGAAGGCAAAGGTGAACTCTGAAATCAGACAGTCCTTCCCCAAGGGGACAGCCAGCCTAGGGACGCATACAGGGAAGTAAACAACAGTTCTGGGGCCTGCCCAGGCTGCAAGAGGACAAGGGACCAGAACCAGTTGGGGGAAGGGTGTTAGCATCCCCCCCGCTGAGCCAAACAAAGGCAGGGGGCCCAGTGGTGCCAGGGAGGGTGGGGAAGATGTCCCAAGTGCTGGACAAGCATGTACAGCGCCTGGGGAATTCGGGAAATCATGAAGGGCTGGCGTAGAGGGCCAAAGAGCCGGAGTCATGTCCGAAGCTAGGTAGAACCAAGCAAGGTCTGAGGCAGGGTGCATCAGGAACAGATGTGCCTCCTGAGAGGTAGGGTGGAAGAGGAGAGCTTTGCCATTTTCTTCTATTTTCAAAATATTCGTTAAATATGTGCGCCCCCCACCCCGACTTTTCAAGCTGATTTGGCAACTCCTTCATGTTTTAAGATGTAATTGAAACTGACATCTGTCTGTCTGACTCATACCTGTCAGGGCTGCTGGCTTCAACAGAACATTCCGGGCTCTGGGATGCCTGTTCTCCAGGTGTTCATTAATGTCTTCTAACTTGACTTTCTTTTTTTAAGGTAAAAATTTAAATTATAACCTTTTCCAAATGTGAAGGTTCTTGATATCATGAGTCATCAGGGAAATGCAAATCAAACCCACACTGAAACACCACCATACACCCACCAGAACGGCTAAAATTAAAAAGACAATACCAAATGCTGGTGAGGGTGCGGAACTCTCGTGTTCCCAGCAGGTGGGCGTGTAAAATGGAAACACCGTATTTGAAAACTGGCAGTTTCTAATGAAACTCACCACACGCCTACCTTATGACCCAGCAATTCCACTCACAGGTTTATTCCCGGCAGAAAGAAAGTCTATATCCACACAAAGACGTGCATAAGAATGTTTGGAGCAGTTTTATTCATAACAGCCAAAAACTGCAAACAACCCAAATATTCATCCTCAAAAGACTGGATAAGGAAACTGCTATACTCAAGTTTAGGAATACCACTCAGCAAAAAAAGAACAAAATTCTGACACGTCCAACACCAGCAATAGGTCTCAAACACGCTGCGTCCAATGAAATAACGTCAGATGTAACAAAATACATGCTGTTTGATTCCATTTAATGAAACCCAAGGACAGGCAACAGTAACCGATGGTGATAAAAAAACAGTAAAGGGGATTATTGGAAGGAGTAGGAGAGAACTTTTCAGGGTAATGGAAACATCCTACATCTCAATTGGGGTAATATTTATATGCATGTATTTGTCAGAATTCACTCACTGTACCTTTAAGAGTTATGCATTTCTCTGCGTGTAAATTATATCTCATGAAGGACTGACGGCACAAAAAAAAAAAAACAAAACTGAGCCAAAGATATACAAATGGCCAAAACCACAGTGAGATATCCCACATCTGCTAGGATGCCTATAATCAAGAAAAACAGAAAACATCAAGTGTTGGCGAGGATGTGGGGAAACTGGACCCCGTGGGCACCACTGGTCGGAAGGTAAAATAGTGCCACACTGTGGAACAGTTTGGTGGCTCCTCGGAAAGCTAAACACGGGGTGACCACATGACCCAACAATTCTCCTCCTAGGGATGTACCCGAAGGAAGTGAACGTAGGGACTCAACAGATCTTTGTACAGCCCTGTTCCTAGCGCCATGATTCACGAGAGCGACAAGAGGCGTCAACAGATGTGTCCGTCAACAGATGAGTGGATGAGAGAAATGCAGCCACGTACAATGGGGTGCGATCTCTTTAAGTTAAGGAATGAAACTCTAGCACGTGCTGCAACACAGATGAACCGTGGAGGCATTATGCTGTGTGCAAGGAGCCAGGCGCAAAAAGACACTCTATGATTCCATCTATGTGCCATCTAGAAGAGGCAAACTCAGAAACAGAAAGTAGGTTACAGGCTCCCAGAACCAAGGCGGGGGGTGGGGGGGGGGGGCGGGCGGGGGGGAGGAGGGGAAGGAATGGGGAGTTATTGCTTCGTGGCTACAGGGTGCCTGTTCGGGGTGATAAAAATAGATGGCAGTGACACTTGCACAACAGTGTGAGAGTAAGTCATGCTACTGAACTGTGTGTTCGTTACAATGGCTAAAAGGGGAACTTTTATGTTATATATATATGTATATATACACCACACTATAAATATAAACATATATATATATATACACCATACTATATATGTGTGTGTGTATATATATATATACCACACTATAAATAAGTAAAAAAAAAAAAAAATATATATATATATATATATATATGTATATATACGACTAAATAAAGTCATAACTGGGTGCACCCAAAACCATTTACATCTATACTTTAAATGGACAAAGAATATGGTGTGTGTGTGTGTGTGTGTGTGTGTGTGTGTGTGTATACATGCATATATTGAATTATACCTCCATAAAGCTGTTAAAAATGAAAAAAAGAAATAAAAGCAACTTTGAGACACATACATAGCACGGACAGATCTCAAAACCATGATGTCGCAGGAAAGAAGCCAGGCACCAGGGCACACACTGTGTGATTCCACCCAAGTCCCAGTGCTGGCTGAACTAACCCGTGGGGACAGAAATCTGAGCAGTGGTGGCCTCTGATGGGCGGGGGTTGAGTAGAAAATAGAGGAAATTCTATTTCAAGCTGGGGGACGAAGCACAGGTGCATGAGTTTGTCAAAAATCACGCAGCTGTTCGTTCCGAACTTGTGCACTTTACTGTATGTAAATTACACCTCACTGAACCACGGTTACTATAAAATACGGTATTGACAGTGCTATGGAGGGCACGGGGAAAAGCAGGGTCAGAGGCAGGAATGCAATTAGAAGCCTCCTGTCAGAAGGAGGCAGTGTCACCGAATAAGGGGGCGGCTTGGCGGAGGGTAAAGGAAGCAAAGCCAGAAGCTGTGGGGCAGGAAAACAAACATGTGGACGTGAGGCGAGAGGTAAGAGGTGATTGGCTTCTGGCCTGGGCCCCTAAGAGAATATCAAAGTCATCTCTCTGCCCAGGAAAGAAAGACAGCAAGAAAGCTCCAGTGCTCTTGGGAAACAAACGAAGGCCCAGAAACCTAACACCAACGAAAAGAAGAATCTCACAAACTTAAAAGATACATTCAACTTGAATCAAAAGGTTCACAGTGGAAAGCACAGTCAATTTTAAAGGGTATGTAAGTCATTTGTTGTTTTGTTTTGTTTTCTTTCTGGCTGGAGAGAGTCTGCCTGGCTTATGCGAAAAACAGTATGTCCCCAAAGCACGTGCAAGACAGCATGTCCTCAAACTTTCCCCTGAGTCGGTGAATGGTGGTATCTTTTGTCCAAATAACAGCATTAGCAGAAGTGCCTCCCTCTTCGTTCATATCGTCACATCTGCCTATTCACTAAGAAAGAAAAAAAAAAAAAAAAAAAAAGGACAGAGATTTCCAGAGTTAAAATCATCCAGATGGCAGTGACTAAAAAAGATGGGACAAAAATGTCCAGTTGGGGTGCAGGGATGAGCCCAGAAAGACGCATCGCAGGCAATGATGACTCTCTGAGGATCCGTTTCCTCTCTGGAGGGGCGCTCAGGGCCTCCCCCTACCACACCCTGCCTCCCCAGAGCCCACTTCTGAGAAGGCTCCCTTCACTCAGGCCTCTGAGCCATGACCCTCTCTCCCTCACCGCTAACCACCTGTCCTGGGTTGAACTGTGCCCCCCCACCCCCAACCCCTGGTACCTGTGAATGTGACCTTATTTGGAAAGAGTCTTTGCAGACATACTCAAGTTAAGGATCTTGAGATGAGGTCGTCCTGGGGATGAGACACAGACACACAGAGAGGCCATGTGAAAACGGAGGCAGAGGGTAGAGTGGTACAGACACAGCCAACAATGTCTGGGGCCACCAGACGCTGGAAGAGGCAGGAAGGACCCCTCCTAGGGTCTTCAGAGAGAGTACAAACCTGACGTCACCCTGATTTGGGATTTCTAGCCTTTGGAACCGTGAGAGGAAAAATTTCTGTTGTTTAAGCCACCAACTTTGTGTTAATTTGCTACAACAGCCCGAGAAAGCTAATACATCAACACTCTAGCACCGCATCTGGCCTGTGTCCTCCAAGCGTCTCCCCCACCTGACCTTCCCCCTCCTTTCCTGCTCGGATACCACTCTTGGATAAGGCCCTCGCTCGTCCACGAAGGCAGCGAAAGCCCCCCTCCGGTCACCTGCCTCCTGGCTTGGCTCCCGTCCATCCTTCCCAGTCATGTGTTCTGTTCTCCCTGCTTAGAAGGGTCCATTCCCGCAATTCCCAGTTGTCCTCAGGAGGAAAAGCCCGGGGCTGGCCCCCGCCCCCATCCCTGGCCTGAGCAGGCATCGCGTCTGTCACACCTACTGCCAAAGTAACAGGAATTGTTTGGTGCATTTGCAAACAGAAGATCCCACCGTGCCACGCGCCAAAATACTCGAAATGCAGGGCGGCCTGCTTAGCTTTCATTCCTCCAGCCACCAGCAACCTCAGCTTTTCCTGAATGCCAAAATATGGCTGATTAGGCAAATGAACAGGACAAGGACTGTGCCAACAGAGCCTTGTGACATAAATGCTGTTCCTCCAAAAGAGACAATCTGGGCAACTGACGCCATCAGAGACCATCCCATACCAGGAACAGGGGACTCTAGGCTTCCCATTCGTTCCCTAAAACATCCAATCATCTAATTCCCTACAGGAATATCAGGAATGCAGGGTATTCCTAAGCCCACGGGGAGATGGGGCCGTGGCTCAGGCCACTGCTTGTACCACAGCCACCACAAGTCCCTTCGATTCTCAGGTCTGTTATGTAGAGTTACAGGTGCCTCTCGGTCTTTCCCAAATCAGCAGCTTGTAGGCTGACCGAATGCTCCAAACATCCAACTGCAGAATGTTATTGTCGTTATTTTAGCAGGCCTTATTTCTTAAAGTGGTTTCAGGTTCACAGCAAAACTGAATGGAAGACTAGGGGCTTCTTCACCTGCGAAGTTTTAATGCCTCAAATCATGTCCAGCACAATTTGTTACACTCACATTTCAACAGTGCAGCCATTTGAGCTAAGACCCGTTATTTTTTTTTTAAGAACTTACTTACTGGGTTAATAGCTAAAGCTTTACAAAAAGAAAAGGGGGCATCTGGGTCACTCAGTCGGTTGAGCACCGACTTCTTGATTTCAGCTCTGGTCATGATCTCACAGTTCATGGGATCGAGCCCCATGTCGGGCTCTGCACGGAGAGCATGGAGCCTGCTTAAGATTCTCTCTCCCTCTCCCCCACTTGTGCACAATGCTTAAAAATGTGTCACTGCGTAGAAAAGGAAGGGTGGGCCAGCACACTGGCTGATTCTTCAACTGATGGCAGCCATCTGGTTAGAGTGATACGAAAGTTATTGTTTTCAAGCGCTGGAATCAAAGAACAAAGTCGAGATAGACACAGGCATAATTACAGAGCAGAGCAAATGATGTTCATCTTGTCCGTGAAAACAAGACTGAGAACAAAACTGAGAGGAGGGTGTGGGGGGAGGAAGGAGGGAAAGGTGAGGAATGCTCTTCTCTAACACAGAAGCCCAGAAATATTGACCACAACTATGGAAAACAAATCAAGGTTGAAATACAATATATAGTGTAGTGTAGGCACCCAATGATTGGCTTAGACAATTGTAAGTGCCTGACATTAAGTCTTGATTCTTGAGGCCTCCATTTCAGAGACCTCCATCTTGAATGAACAGACACGGGGCCAGTTATTCAACTAGGTAAGGGACCAGGCAGCCCCACCCCTGACGCTCCCCTTTCTAGAAAGCCCTGGGTGACCTACATACCTCACGGTGGACTGATGGACTGCTTGCTTTCCTCTTCCCACACGTTAATTCCCACTTTAGGTTTTGAATTCACCAGTTCACCCTAGGCTCCACCCTCAACCCCAATAAAGGCAGAACCCCAGGCTCCTGAGTGTTCTCCCTCCCCGCCTCTCTCTCTCCTTCTCTCTCCCTTCCTTCCATCCCTCCCTCCCCCCACCCAGTCCCATGACCTCAGACAGGCTGTGTATCCTCCAGATCTGTCAGTAATAAACCTTGTTTGTTCAGTATCCTGATGATTATTGCTGAGGGCATCTTGCAATCCTAAAGAGAACCACAAGGGCCGATCCAACCACAACATGGGCTCTGGTTGGGGAAATCCCCAGGTGAGTGCCCCAAGCTGTTCTAGCTGGTAGTGTCGCCTCTGATAGGCTGAGAACACAAAACCACTAGGGACTAGAATAAACATGAAATACTGATTGGAGAGGGCAGGGAAGTAGTCTTGTCAGCATCCATCCGTCATTGCAGGAGTCATTAGTATTGTCCCAAATGGATAAATCAAGACACCCATTATGAGCAAGCTGTCCATCAGCCAGCAGGTGACCACCAGAAGAAAGTGGGAATGATTCAAAGTGACCCCTTCTGGAAAGCAGACAGAGAAGAAAAGGTCTGGGGTGCATTCAGTACAAGCTCACCAGCAAGAATCTATCTTCTAGCATATAAGTAGGTGCACTACTTTAAAAAAAAAAATGGGTGAAGGGGGTTAAAAGGTACAAACTTCCAGTTATAAAATGAGCCAGGGGGATGTCATGTCCAGCACGGTGACTATAGTCAATGATACCCCGTTGCATTATTCGAAAGTTGTCAGTTGTTAAGAGGAGATTCCAAAAGTTCTCATCACAAGAGAAAAAGCTGTTAACTCTCGTGATGGATGATGGTGATGATGGATGTTGACTGCAGTTATTACAGGGATCACTTTGCAATACACGTAAATATCCAATCATTACACTGCACACCTAAAACTAACATAATATGACATGTCAGTTATATCTCCATTTAAGAAAAAAAAAAACAGGAGGAAGAGAATAGAATACTAACAAGAATTAAAAAGTACATTAATAGGGCCACCTGGGTGGCTCAGTCGGTTGAGCGTCCGACTTTGGCTCAGGTCATGAACTCGTGGTCAGTGGGTTCGAGCCCTGTGTCGGGCTCTGTGCTGACAGCTCGGAGCCCGGAGCCTGCTTCTGATTCTGTGTCTCCATCTCTCTTTGCCCCTCTCAGCTCACCCTCTGTCTCTCTCTGTCTCTCAAAAATAAATAAACGTTTAAAAAAAAAAAAAGGTACATTAATGGGAACAAATAGAACAGATGGCACAGAATAAGAATCTTGTCTTTAAAGGCCGAGGCATGTTAAAGGAATAATATGGAAAGTGGATGGATTATTTAACCAACCTTGCTGGGAAAGTTGATTATTAAGCAGAAAAAGTTTATACACATGCACCATATATCAAAATACAGATCAAAAGGATTAAAAAATTAAGAGCAAAAAATATATATACATATACTTATGTCCTAAAACAGCTAACTGATCATAAGACAAGGAAGGGCTTCAAAGGCATAATAATAATGAATAAAGTAACAAATAAAAATATAAATTTACTTTGCGCGAAAACATAATATTGATTTACATTTCAAAAAGCGCAAGCAAATTTAATAGAAGTTTAAAAACAACAACCAAAATTAATGGCAGGATTATTTAAATATCAACAGAAATATATTAAATATCAGCATTAAACACACCAATAGTACAATTTTTTAAATGGATAAAGAACAGAAAAATCAAAAGAAAAAAGTGGAATCAATAAATAAACGTGAAATACATATAACCTCACTAATAAGAAAGAAGTGAAAATTAAAATATTAATGAGACACCGTGTACTTAACAAAAAAGATTAGATTTCAGTTATTCACAGAAGATGGATTACTCAGTTAATGGTGTTGGACAAATGCCTTAGCCATATGGGAAAAATAAGATTGGATCTTTACCTCATGGCTTATGCCAGAATGAGTCATTAAATATACAACCAAAAAAACACTGGAAGGAAATTGAGATGACGATTTCTATAAACTTGGCTTTAAAAACGCATTTTGAAGCATAACAGCAGAGCCAGAAACCATAAAGAAGAAGACAGATACATCTGACTATCCAAAAATCTACACCTCTTCAGCAAAACAACAGAATAAACAAAGTAAAAAGACAAACGATGAGAACGTCCCCCTTCGGCGACAAAAAGCTAGATTCAATCGCATCTCCTCTGCCGCCGAGAACGCGAGTGAAATTGAATTTAAAAAAAAAAAAAAAATCTATTTGGAAGCATCGGACTTCCGAAACAACCAGGACCTGCAGGCTCAGTATCCCAGAAAGAATGTAGAAGCCCTGAGACAAGCTTCCATTACCCACCCCCCACCCCCCGCGCTCTGCCCGTGGTACCTGCAGATTCGTAAGGCTGAGAGACTGAGAAACCGAGGAGGGAACAGGAGCTAAAGGTCAGGGGCATGAGGCAAAGTCTATCAGTCTCCGGCGTTAAGGACACAAAGCTGGAGTTCATGGGCTGCCAAGGAAGACAGGCCTCTTACACAGGCCACATTTCCTGTAGCAAGCGCCAAGTCTGGCCCCTGGGAGTAAGGCAAGCCAGACCTCACAGAGACCACAACCTAGCCTCTGCGATCATCTCTGCCCCACTGTGCCGGAAGTAAATTAAATCTATTCCAGGGGCGCCTGGGTGGCGCAGTCGGTTAAGCGTCCGACTTCAGCCAGGTCACGATCTCGCGGTCTGTGAGTTCGAGCCCCGCGTCGGGCTCTGGGCTGATGACTCGGAGCCTGGAGCCTGTTTCCGATCCTGTGTCTCCCTCTCTCTCTGCCCCTTCCCCGTTCATTCTCTGTCCCAAAAATAAATAAACGTTGAAAAAAAAAAAAAAATTTCTTTAAATCTATTCTGGAGGAAGATAACACTACTTCAGTTTTTCACGTACCACGTCTACCATTTAAAAAGAAAATTACTGGGGCGCCTGGGTGGTTCAGTTCAACTTTTGGTTTCCACTCAGGTCATGATCTCACGGTTGTGGGATGGAGCTCCGCGTCCGGCTCCCCACTGAGCATGAAGCCTGCTTGGGATTCTCTCCTCTCTCCCCCTCTGCCCCTCTCTGCCGTTCTCTCTCTAAAGTAAAAAAAAAAAAAAAAAAAAAAAAAAAATTAAATAAAATAAATAAAAAGCAAATAAAAACTTACCAAAGATATCAGGAGACAGGACCAAAAGAAAAAGAGACCAAAAAAAAAAAAAAAAAAAAAAAAAAACAAAAACCATCTCCAGGTAGATACAGATATTGGAGTTACGAGACTTTACAGTAACTGTGTGATTAATATGTAACAGAAAATAATGACAAATGGAGAGTTTCAGCAGAGGACTAGAATATGTAAAGAAAGAGTCAGATTAAAACTTTGGCAATAAAATATAAAGTAACTGAGACTAAGAATTTTTTTTTTTTTTTAATTTTTTTTTTTTTTTCAACGTTTATTTATTTTTGGGACAGAGAGAGACAGAGCATGAACGGGGGAGGGGCAGAGAGAGAGGGAGACACAGAATCGGAAACAGGCTCCAGGCTCTGAGCCATCAGCCCAGAGCCCGACGCGGGGCTCGAACTCCCGGACCGCGAGATCGTGACCTGGCTGAAGTCGGACGCTTAACCGACTGCGCCACCCAGGCGCCCCAAGACTAAGAATTTAAAAAGGAGTTAAGAAGCAGATTAGGCCACATAGAGAATTAGTGAACTGAAAGATGGGTGAACTGAAAATGCCCGGACGGGAAAAAAAAGGACGGAGAAGATAAGAAAAAAACACATACGAGTCACATGGAGGATGGTGGAAAAGGTCTAATATGTGTGAATCTGGTGTCACACGATGGGAAGAAAAAGAGAATGGGACAAAAGAATATGTGGCAAAATAGTGGCTGAAGATTTTCCAGAACTGACCAAAGATATCAAGCCATAAATTCAAGCAATTCTATAAACTCCAAAGAAGATTTACAGAATCAATACAGGGAGGGCACCTGGGTGGCTCAGTTGGTTAAACATCCAACTTCAGCTCAGCTCATGATCTCACAGTTCATGAGTTCAAGTCCCGCATCGGATTCTGTGCTGACAGCTCAGAGCCTGGAGCCTGCTTTGGATTCTGGGTCTCCTTCTCTCCCTGCTCCTACCCTGTGTGCTCACTCTCTCCTCTCTCACTCTCTCTCTCTCTCAAAAATAAATAAATATTTTTTAAATAAATAAACACAAGGGCACCTGGGTGGTTAAGCATCTGGCTCTTGGTCTCGGCTCAGGTCATGATCTCATGGTTCGTGGGATCGAGCCCCACATCAGGCTTTGCACTGACAGCACAGAGCCTGTTTGGGATTCTCTCTTTCCCTCTCTCTATCAAAATAAATAAATTTTAAAAAATAGTTAAAAAATAAATACAAACTGGAAGAAGAATGTGGAACATATGCTAGACAAATAACATCTTTAGCATATTTTCAAAATTCTTAGAACTCAAGAAGAAAACACAGACTCATAAAAAAATGGGCAAAGGATAGATATGAAGAAGCTGATGTTATATGAAACATGCTTTGACCCCGCTAATCATCAGACACACTCATGTTAAAGTGAGGTGTCATTTTCTTACCACGAGTTAGAAAAGATTTAGAAGGGTGAGTGAAAGGAAAGGTACTTTTCTATCTTGCTAAAACCATGAGCCGATTCTAGTGGGCAATTTGTTAGTATCAGTCAGGTTAAGCTACGTTGTGCAGCAGTAACAAGCAATCCCAAAATTTCAGTGGCTTATGACAAATGTCTACTTGCTCACATGACACATCCACTGAAGGTGGGCCGTGGCTCTTTGATGCTGTCTTCCCTCCAGGACTCGGGTTCGTGGAGGAGGCTCTACCTAGGATATTTCGAGTCTCACCGCAGAGGGACAAGTGGGCACGGCAAACCATATGCCATGGGTCTTAAACCGATGGCCAAATATGACACTGATTTTGCCAGAGTAAGTGGGATGGCCAAGCGTAATGCTATGGAGAGAGAAGCCTACTCGTGCTCCAGGGAGAGGCGGAATTTGGGGGGAAAATAACAGGACCCAGCATGTGCATCCAAACTCAAGACCTAACGATTTCCTTAAAAAAAAAACTGGATCAAAATGCAAACGGATATGTAAACCGCCATATCGCTCATAAAGGACAAACTAGAAATAATCTCAGTGTCCACCAGGACGTCATAAGCTAAATCACTGAAAACATACAGAAAATAGATTATATTGCAGTAGTTAAAAACAATGACGTGTGGGGTGCCCAGGTGGCTCAGTTGGTTGGTTAAGCACCTGACTCTTGATCTCAGCTCAGGTTTTGATCTCAGGGTCATGAGTTCAGGACCCGAGTTGGGCCCTGCGCTGGATCGGAAGCCTACTTATAAAAAAATAATAATAATAAAATAACGGTGTGTACTTGATGAATGAAAAGATGTCCTCAATAAGTTACTCAGGAAAGCAGATCATATGTCCCATATTATATTAAATGACTGAAGTTAAACCTAAAACGTGTAATTATCTCTAGATGAGAGATTTTCGGATTTGGCATTTTGCCTTTCTATTTATCTGAACATTTCACAATAAGACTGCGTGGCTTCAATCCTTCAGAAACCAACAAACCCCTTTCAATATTTTTAACAACAAATGTTCGGTGTCATGGGGATCCAGCAAAACAGGCAATTTCATAAACATGCGGGTGGCAGGAGAAATCAGTAGTCTTCCTAGAAAGCAAAATAGCCTTTAAAAGCTCATACTCTTCTTTTTTTTCCTTTCTTAAGTTTATTTATTTATTTTGAGAGATACGGAGACAGCACGACCAGGGGAGGGGCAGAGAGAGAGGGAGAGAGAGAGAGAGAGAGAGAGAGAGACAGACAGAGAGAGACAGAGAGAGAGAAAATCCCCAAGCAGGCTCCACCCTGCCAGCTGTGGGACTCGAACTCATGAAACTGCAAGATCATGATGGGAGCCGAAACCAAGAGCTGGACACTTAACTGACTGAGTCACCCAGGTGTCCCGGGAAAGGCTCAAAGCCTTAAACCCTATAATATGCCTCCTAAAACTTGACATAAAAAGCAACGTTCCAAGTGCCAATAAAAGATATACTAAGATCCATTCATCAGAGCATTATTTAAATACAAAAATTTCAGAAACAAGGAAAATGTCCAACAGATGATTAAATAAACAATGATAAACGCAGTAACAGGTTTTTAAAAATCAAGATTCTTGGGGCGCCTGGGTGGCGCAGTCGGTTAAAGCGTCCGACTTCAGCCAGGTCACGATCTCGCGGTCCGTGAGTTCGAGCCCCGCGTCAGGCTCTGGGCTGATGGCTCAGAGCCTGGAGCCTGTTTCCGATTCTGTGTCTCCCTCTCTCTCTGCCCCTCCCCCGTTCATGCTCTGTCTCTCTCTGTCCCAAAAATAAATAAACGTTGAAAAAAAAATTAAAAAAAAATAAAAATAAAAAAATAAAAATCAAGATTCTTAAGTACTTTGAACACAGAAATGGGGGTGCCTGGCTGGCGCAGTTGGTAGAACGCGTGACTCTTGATCTCGAGGTTGAGCTTGAGCCTGACATTGGGTGTACAGATTGCTTAAAAATAAAATCTTTAAAAATAATAATAATAGAGAAATGAGCTCAGACTATGCTTATAAGTGAAAAAAGAGGGATATCCTGTATTTACAGGATAAACTTTAGAGACAGATAAACAGACGGACAGATCACGTTGACTTCGTTATCTCCGGGTACCGATGAGACGTGTTTATATTTTCTTCTTTGTACGTGGCTCTATTTTTTTTTTAATTTTTTTGAATGTTTATTTATTTTTGAGAGAGAAAGAGACAGACAGAGCCTGAGTTGGGGAGGAGCAGAGAGAGAGGGAGACACAGAATCCGAAGCAGGCTCCGTGCTCTGAGTTGTCAGCACAGAGCCGGATCCGGGGCTCGAACCCACGAATCACAAGATCATGACCTGAGCCGAATTGAACACTTAACCGACCGAGCCACCCAGGCGCCCCTGTACGTGGCTCTTTCTTGTCTTGCTTTTGTTTTGTTTTCATTTTCCGCACCTGAATACTTACATTGGAAGCAGAAGGAATATCTAATAAATATTACTGTTACATGTCAGAGTATCGGAATGAGGATCGGAGGGTGCTATGATCGTTGACAGGGGAAGTCAGACTCCACCCAGAAGGATCTTCATGAGTCACTAAAATCAGAAACGTTCTGCCGCAATGAAAATTCATGTGCTCCAACTCCACCGCACCTGGAACGTCAGCAAGCAGAAGATTCCCCCAACTCCAAGCATGTACTGCTGCTGAGACCCAGGAAACACAAGAATAAAGCCTTGGTAACTGTAAATGTATTGCAAAAGGCCCACATTTGCACTAGCAAGATCTCTCCTCATCTGAATCCACTGTGACACTGGGAGGCCAACAGCAACTTCCTCAATTACACATGAAGATAACGTCCAGGGGCACCTGGGTGGCTCAGTCAGTTAAGCACCCAACTCTTGATTTCGGCTCAGGCCAGGATCTCAAGGTTCCTATGATAGAGCCCTGCATTGGGCCCTGTGCTGGGCATGGCAGTGAGGCTCAGTCTCTATCTTTCACCCCAGAACTCTGGCTCTGCTTCATGCATGTCCCGCTCGATGCCCTCCACCTCACGTGGAAACCCATCAAACACCACAGCGCAGCTACCTCTCCGTGGGAGGGAGCCCCGCACACCTGCCTGCAGCAGGTGCCTGGGCAGTCAGGCCACGGGGGCTGACAGAGGAAGCCACAAGCACCCCAAAAGTGCTTTCCAGTTCTAGGATTTCTTTCAGGGTCTCCTTTCCCAAGAGTGAAGCCTCAGAGCTCCTACGGACTCGCACAAGCACATTCTCAAACAACCTGCATCAAAGGGAAATGGCCACACGGACTTGAAGTCAGTCCTAAAAAAGCTGAAGTTTAAGGACGCTACATGAGCAGCCCAAATACAGCTTTGTGAACCAAGGGCAACGTCTGGGGACCTTGGCTGCCAACCCAACGTGCATCCATGAAACACCCGATTCAGTTACATGACTGCTGAAAAGACATTAATCCAGTTAAGTGTGATGTAACAGACCAGCTCACCACCACCAGTCCTCACAGACCTGTGGCCCCAAATACCTGTTCTGTCCACTGGAAACAGCACCGTGTTTCAATGGGACATTACTGAAACTTTCCCTACAGAGTGGAACCGGGTATTTTTCCTTCCCCTCTAACTCTCATTGCCCAAGACTGGTCTTCGCTCATTAAGTGATCTCATCAGTCCCTTCTGACCTCTCCTACCAGCTCCCCCTCTCCATTCAGGTCTTGCCTCTCCGGGCTTCCGGCTGTTTCAGAACATGCCTTGTGTTCCCACCACACAGCCCTTTGCCCTTGCTGCTGCATCTGGACTGCCCTTCCCCTAGACAGCAGCACAGCCAAGACTTTGACTTCTCTCCTGCCTTTGCTCCAAGGTTCAGATCTGCCCCGCACCGTCCGCTCACACCCCGCCCGCTTTACCGTTTCTCCTCGGCACCCCATGCTCCAACCCATGCTAGCGGTCTCATGCCTTTTACTGAAATGCCTAGGTTATTGCTTCTCTCCCCCAAGAGCCCACGAGCCCCATCCGAGTGGGGATTTCAGACTTCGTTCAGCACTCCAGTCCCGAGAACAGCGCCTGCGACAGGTGCACCTGCTCAATAAACATGTGCTAACTCAACGCATCCCTCGAACTGAGGAGAAAGTCACTTCAGAGCTCAGGAGCCAAAACCAAGAAGCATATTTAATGCAAACGGCGTTTGTGGTGTTTCTTTTTAAAGGAAGCACTGCAGCCCGGGGTTTGCTCGGAGTGCGACTGGTTAATAAAAATCCCTTTGAAATCAAAACCAAATGTGGGCTTTACATGCTAGAAGGCACATCACAGTCTTGCCAGGTGTGATGTGGGTCGTCTCTGGCTACTCATTAGCTTCATGATCAATTAAATATCCACGAGCATGTGGTGGCCGCCTCCACACGTCACACGTTCTCCGAGCACCGGATGAAGCCGGAATGATCATCACTGAAGACAAACTCTGGGAAATCTGAGTGGATGCGTCATGCCTCTTGAGGCTCATCTCCTCGTATTACATTTTCAAAAGCACAACTTGTCCTATTATGAGTATTTTCCAAGAGGAAAATGAAGTATAACATTCAGATTCTAACAACAACAAACAGTCCGCCTGAGACACTGAGGCGCGTCTACTGCACTGAGGACACCAGCTCATTTTGTGGACCAGGAGCCTTGCACAGGAGCTGGTAAACACAACTTTCCGAAGAAGCCGTGGAAGTTTTAAAAGCGCCTCATGAAACGTTTGGTCAGTAAGAGGCAGGAGAGAGCGGCCAGATGTGCCAAATGCTATAGACTTTTCTGGGTCAGACCTCAGGAATTTCTCCACGTAAATAGGTACCAGCATTCACAACTCAAAACAATTTCGCTTCCTTTTGTCCTCTATTTCAGTGATCGTCCCCTGGGGAGTGATTTTGTTCCCTGAGGGGACATTAGTCAATGTCTGGAGACATTTTTCGTTGTCACAACTGTGGGGCGTGGAGAGATGCTACTGGGCTGAGGCCAGGGATGCTGTTCAACCCCAGAGTGCACAGGACGATCCCCACAACAAAGAATTACCTGGTCCCAACCGCCATTAATGCCAAGGCAGAGAAGCCTGAATATAATAAAGGCCATTTATGAAAAGCCCACAGGTAACACCCTCATCAATGAGGAAAAAGCTGAAAGTTTTCCTTTAAAATCAGGAAAAAGACAAGAATGCCCACTGTCACCATTTCTACGCAACACAGTACTAGAAGAACTAGAAAGAGCAATCAGACAAGAAAAAGAAATGAAATGCATCCAAATCAGAAAGAAAGAAAGAAGATTATCGCTGCAGATGATGTAACCCTATATATAGAAAGCCCTAAAAACGGCACAAAAAACTATTAGAAATAATATAACGAGTTTCAGTGAAGTTGTCGGATACAAAATCAACATGCAAAAATCAGTCACATTTATTTACACCAATCAAGATCTATCTGAAAAGGAAATCGAGAAAACAATTCCATTGATGATACCATCAAAAAAGAATAAAATACTTAGGAATAAATTTAACCAAGGAAGTGAAAGATCTGTACCCTGAAAACTGTAAAATATTAATGGAAGAAACTGAAGAAAGTACAAAAAAAAAAAAAGATGGAAAGATATCTTGTGTTCACGGGTTGGAAGAATTAATATTGTTAAAATAGTCACACTACCCAAAGCAACACACAGATTGAGTGCAATCCCCATCACAATTCCAACGGCATTTTTAACAGAAATAGGGAAATAAGAATCGAAAATTTGTATGGAACCACAAAAGAGCTGAAGCAACCTTGAGAAAGAACAATGCTGAAGACACCACCCTCCCTGATTTCAAATGATATCACAAAGCTGTAGTCATGAAAACAGTATAGTACCAGCACGAAAGCAGACACCCAGATCAACGGACTAGAATAGAGCCCAGAAAAGGTTTCAAGCATGTAAAGTCAACTGATTTTCGACAAGGGCTCCGAGAACACGCGGCAGGGAAAGATCAGTCTCCTCAATGAGTGGTACCGGGAAAACTGTGTATGCACCTGCAAAAGAATGACATTAGATCCTTATCTCACACCGGCCACGAAAATCAACTCGAAGTGGATTAAAAAACTGAAATATATGACCCTGAAACCTTAGTTTTAAGTATTTCAAAATCAAGGTATATAACTGACAGCCAGACACGGCACCCAATTTTATTCAACAAGCAGATACAAACCGCCTACTATGTGCGGCCAACTCTGCCTGACTGAAGGGGACATAAACTGAATGGTGCTGACGCCCTCCCTCATGGAGCTGACCAAGCCTAGACAGAAAATATTGACCCAGCATTATCAAGCAAAGCCAGAGGAGTTTTGTAAACAAGTTGCAAACTGTGCTGGGAACCCCAGACAGAAGCCAGCGTGTGAGGAGGTGTGGGAGAAAGATCCCAGCAAAAGTGACATCTGAGGGCATCTGGGTGGCTCAGTCGGTGAAGCGTCCGACTTCGGCTGGGGTCACGATCTTGCGGTTCGTGAGTTCAAGCCCCACGTCAGGCTCTGTGCTGACAGCTCGGAGCCTGGAGCCTGTTTCGGATTCTGGGTCTCCCTCTCTCTCTGCCCTTCCCTTGCTCACGCACACTCTGTCTCTTCCTGTCTCTCAAAAGTGAATAAAAACATTTTTTTAAAAAAGTGATATCTAAGACTGCCCTGCAGTAGAGAGAGGGGACGGGTGCGGGTCCAGGGACAGTAAGGATCTGCCATGGCATGGAGGGGGCACGGCACGTGGCTGGGGGGAACCAAGTCACCCGGTGCTGTCACCTTACCGACAGCAAGGGCAGCAGTAGAAACTCAGGCATTTGGAGCTTTCCTGCAGGGGGCCTTGAAGGAAGTGCTTCCGGAGATGCTGTCCTGTACTGAAAGCCACGTGTGTGAAAACAAACCCAGAAGTAGCGGCAGAACAGAGTGGAAAGTGGCAAGGACGGGCGGGCGGAGACCAGAGAGGAAGCACGGCATCTATTTCAGGGAGATGTCGCAGAGCCCCAAATTAGAGCAGCGGTGTGAAACCCCAAAGGCAAGGGGGAGGCCGTCCCAGGCCCGTCCGGAACTCAGAAAGTGACGTGATGGGGGAGGCCGGGCCTGCCCCAGGATGCGGACCACCAGGGCCGGCCCTGCGATTTGCGCCCCCCGTGCAAAGTGAAAACGCCAGGCCCTGGTTCAAAATCATTAAGAATTTCCAGAAAGCGACAGCAGAGCATTGCACCACACAGGGGGCCTTTTTTAAGCACAAGGCCCGGAGCGTGGCACAGGTTGCACACCCACGACACCAGCCCTGGAGGCAGAGGCGATAATGCCAAATGTTGGAGGGTGGCAACGAGCCGTGTTGCAAACACGTAAAGTAGGAGACGTTGGGAGAAGGTTTGGCGCAAGAAATCCCGCGGCCGATCCGAATGCGGGTATGACTCCGGGAGTGCTGTGCAGGGCTGAGGGCTGGCATCGGCAGAACAGGCCTTGAGGGGGTTCTTCCAGCAGCCAGTCTTCCTAAGGGAATGTGTGACTCAGGGCTCTCCAGAGAGACACAGCCAGCAGGAGATGTAGACACAGAGAGATGTATTTTAAGGAACGGGTCATACAAGCAGGAGAGCTGGCAGGCTGGAGACTCAGGCAGGGGCTGATGTTAGTCTTGACGCAGAATTCCTCCTTCGCCCGGAAAAGTCAGTTTTTGTTCTTAAGGCCTTCGACTGATTAGACTAGGCCCACCCACATTAGTGGTGGCAATCTCCTTGAGTCACTGTAGCTGTAACCACATCCACAAAGTACCCTCACAGCACTCAGAGACCAGTGTGTGACTGAGTAACTTGGTGCTATAGCCTCGCCCAAGCTGATGCCTAAAAACAGCCACCACAGGGAGGGGAGGGACAAACCCATGGCAAGAGGCTCAGGAAATGGGCAAAGAAATGGACACCAGAAAGTCCAGGTGAAACCAGAAAGTGAGCAGGGGACAAGAAGCCTATGGGGTCCAAGGAGGTGGCTTCAGTGTGTGTGTGACCCCAGCTGCAGAGCATTTCACAGGGGCTTGGGGGGTTGGGGGTGCCCCGAGGTCAGGCCACTGTTAGGATCACGCAGCAGACTGTTCAGACCAGGGGCACCCGGCCGAAGGGGACGGAAGGGGCTCCAAAGCCCAGCCAAGCTGCGTTATCCCCCACCTTCCATGCAGAAGGGGATGTCATTTTCCAGTACTGACAATAGTCAGTCTGGGCCCCCAGAACAGATGCTTTCATAACACCCAACCACAGAGCCACGAGGAGAGTTGCAAAGCCAGAGAAGGCGGAGGTCCTGAGAGAGTCCCCACGGTCACGGCTGGGCACCAAGCACTGGGCACAGACCCGCCCGCCCCACATGCCCTTGGCCTTGGAAAGCAGAGGACTTCAGGATCCCGTCAGAGCCAACCCACCGGGGCAGGTGAGATTAGGGTTTGTTTGGTTTTGGATTTTTTTCCCCTTGTTTAGAAGGGTTCCGAGTCTATTGTAACAAGCAGGGAAAGAGAGAGGGCAGGACGGAAGAGGCTGGGCAGACAGCAATGAGTGGATAGGAGCGGGGGCTTGAGGGGGTCCAGACCCACTCGGGGAGGGGCTTCGTGCTCCGAGGGCAGGGGTGACGGCAGTGCAGCTGTGTGTCCTTGGCCTTGACTGAGCACTTCCCCTGCTCCCGTCCCTGTCGCGACACAGGTCAAGGGCAAAACCAGCTTGGCCAGCCCAAGGAAACACTGCTATCCCTTGATGCAGGATCAAGGAAAAGGGGGTGGGGGTAACAAGCCTGAAGAACACTCCCTCCCTCTTCTCTTCAAAACAGAAAGCCAGGATGCGCCTGGGAGGGACAGAAAGCCTCCCAGGTTGAACTGAAACACCGACCAGGAGATACACGTGCAACCCATCAGGCTTCTCAGAGCTGAGCGTCAGAATGTCCTGGAGGGTTTGCTGACCACAGGGCGCCAACCCCACCCCAGAATTTCGGATCCAACAAGTCAGGAGTGCGTCCCCAGCTGCTGCTGACGCTGCTGGGCACTTTGAGGACCTCAGTGACCAGTCAGCAAGACGACGGAGGGATGCCCAAGAGGGCAGTTCGGCCTGATGCTCAGTGTGAAACGGGTCAGGTTTGGGGCTGGGCACCCTTTTGTAAAGACTTCAGTCCTGTTCATACGTCGCAACTTCTAGGAAGTTTATGGTTAAGACGCGTGAAGGCGGGACCAGCACATGTTACCCCATCATGTTAACCCCATCGCGCCCGCGGCCGGTGTTTCCTGCAGCCGAGCGAAGGCTGCGTTCTTTCATTGAGTCAAATGTCACGATGTCTTGCCATAAAGTGACAGGGATCTGGTTCTTCCTTCATAAATTTCCTTTCGTAAATAACGTAAATGGTTAAAACGGATTGGTGGCTGCCTGTGGCTAAAGGGGAGGCTGGGATAGAGGGTCACAGTTGGAGGTACAAGGTTTTCTCAGAGGGGATGCTGACATTCGCTTGTGAATGTCCCCAAGTCCTCTCAACTGTACCAATGCGGCTGCTGTTAACACACTCATTTTCCTTCACTTTCCCCTTCACATTACTTCCTTCGAGTTTGCCTTTGGGGGATTCCCCATCACTCCGAACCTTAAAGACTTACATTAGCTTTCCTGTGAACGAAATTTTTTTTTTCTATTTCTGGACATCCTATGATGACTTAATTTTACTCATGTAAACATTTTTTTTTTTTAATCACAGAACAATAGAATTCTACCCTTTCAGATACAGAGACCGTCTTCATATGAACCCATCCAAATCTCCAGGTGGACCCCCTTGGGTTTTTTGAAAGTCGGGCACCTGTGGTTCTCTCCACATATTATATAAATAAACTACGTACCTCCTCTGCAAGTAGAAAAATATTTTAAATCATTTTTAAAAAGTTCTTCAGCACTTGATGTATTAGGAGGTGGGGCCTCTGGAGTGTGATGAGGTCAGGAGGGTGGAGTCGCATGATGAGATTAGTTCCCCGATAAAAGAGACCCCAGAGAACTCTGGAATGGGGTAAAAACATGTTTTAAACAGCCAACATTCAGGAACAGCCACTCCTTTGAAAAAAAGAGCTTTTTTCTTTTTTACAGAAACTTTTTGCTAAAGTACACATGTTGCTGATAAGGAAATACAGCCCCCACGTATTTGCCAAAGCTCCTAGGTCGAAATCAAGTCATTTGCAAAATGGTACATGGAAACAGCCCAATGCAAACAAACGGAGTTTTTAGCTCTTTTCAAAGGGCTCCTCCATTGATTTAACATTAGGAACCCTTTATTTTTTTATTTTTAAAATGTGTATTTATTTATTTTTGAGAAAGAGAGAGAGAGAGCAAACACAAGTGACCGGGAGGCAGAGAGAGAGGGAGAGAGAGAATCTCAAGCAGGCTCCACGCTGTCAGCACAGAGATGGACTCTGGGGTCGAATTCACGAACCGTGAGATCATAACTTGAGCTGAAGTCAGGAGTTGGACACTCCACCAACTGAGCCACCCAGGCACTCCCACTGGGAATCCTTTCAAAATAAGTTAACAGCATCTTACTGAGCACGATCGGGGGTGGGGGGGGGGGTGTGCGGAGAGGGAGAGAGAGAGAGAGAGAGAGAGAGAGAGAGAGAGAGAGAGAAAGCACAATCAGGGGAAAGGGGAAGAGGGAGAGAGAATCTTTAGCAGCCTCCATGCTCAGCACAGAGCCCCACACAGGGCTCGACCCCATGACCCTGGGATCATGACCTGAGTGGAAATCTAGAGTCAGACGCTCAACTGACTGAGCTGCCCAGGAGCCCCAGTTCTGGTTTTTTTTAAAAAAAATAACTCAATTCACTCGTACTTCATTCTAAAACCAATGGATTTAGATCTGTCGACACTAAAGAAAATTTCAAATTCACCTCAGAGTTCCTGGTGCATTTTAGGGAAATGTATTTATCCTACTTTTCACGTGTGGCAATGGAGACTCAACCCTCCTCTCCAGGACCCACCCGAGGGCCCTTCCTGATCAAGGGCTCCCCTGCCCCCCAAAAGTACCCTCAAGAAGCTACACCTGTCATGTGTCCCATGTGGGTGCTGTAGCAGGATAAAACAAAACAAAACAAAACAAAACAAAACAAAACAAAACAAAAAACAGCCCAGAGGTGCCCGGCTGTCTCAGTCGGTAAAGCATACAACTCTTGATCTGGGGTCATGAGTTCAAGCCCCACATTGGGCATAGAATCTATTTTATTTTTTTTTTTCTTTTTTTTTTTTTTAATTTTTTTTTTCAACGTTTATTTATTTTGGGGACAGAGAGACAGAGCATGAACGGGGGAGGGGCAGAGAGAGAGGGAGACACAGAATCAGAGACAGGCTCCAGGCTCTGAGCCGTCAGCCCAGAGCCTGACGCGGGGCTCGAACTCATGGACTGCGAGATCGTGACCTGGCTGAAGTCGGACGCTTAACCGACTGCACCACCCAGGCGCCCCCATAGAATCTATTTTAAAACAAAACACAACAGGGGCGCCTGGGTGGCTCAGTCGGTTGAGCATCCAACTTTGGCTCAAGTCATGACCTCACGGTTCGTGGGCTCGAGCCCCACGTGGGGCTCTGTGCTGACGGCTCAGAGCCTGAAGCCTGCTTCAGAGTTTGTGCGTCCCTCTCTCTCCGCCCCTCCCCCATTCGTGCTCTCTCTGCCTCTCAAAAATAAATAAATGTAAAACAAAAACACAGTCTGAGCAACTAAATTTAGGTAAACGCTTCCCTCCCAGGGACAACCCCCCCCCCCCCACCAATATAAATTAACACAACAGCTTTCCTCCAAGATAAGAAGTCCAGGTGCCACTAAAGGAGGAAATCTGTGGTCAGCAGGTCTTTCAGCTTCTCTTGGGGACACTTCGTATGTGGCCCCAACGGATGACCGACCACCTGGATCTGCCAGGGCACAGGGGTTTCCCAGGAGGTAGGACTTTCAGGGCTGCCGCAGGAAACTCCCAGATGCAACGGAGCAGGATGATAACCCCGCGGGGCCATCGTGTGCCCGCTGAAGGCGGCCTCCCCACTCCATCACAACGCAGGGAGGATGTGCCAGAGACATCCGAGGTGGCCTGTCCCAGCCCACCCTTCAACAAAGGAGGATGTGCGGTGACAAGATGCACCAGGGTCGCTCCTTCCCCGCTCCTCGGTGCCTATGTCCCTTTCCACTGTGGACGAAACAGGTCCCCCAAAGATCTGGATCCCGTGAGGCAGGACAGTCAGCAGGGAGACGCATCTCCTGGTAACAAAAGGACCCCACGGCGCAGCAACCTGGCTTCAAAGTCTCCTCGGCTGAGTCCGGTGCAGCTCGGCACTGCTATAAATGGACGTGATTTCCTAGAAACCCACCCATTATCTAACCCGAAAGAGAAAAGACCGAACTCACAGCGCTGGTAAAACTGACCTAGGAGCTGAGTCACCGCTGCTGTTTTTAGCACATGACTACTGTCCCTCGTGTTTTCAAATACAAAAGCTGGAAGGTCTGGGAGGAAGCCATACAGACCGACCAACTTGACAGAAGGGGCAGGGCCAGGCCCTTTGGAATGCCTGGCTCGACCATGTCAAGGAAAAGTAGAAACGGAAGGAAACTCTGGAAACCCGCTGCAGTGGCATCAGGCTGTGAGAGTCTCCGGATGGAGCAGGGCTTCGATTCCAGGGCTCTCCGCACTAACCTGCACTCGAGGACAATGCTGAAGAACGAAAAAGGCTTGTAATGATTCCCCAGCACACATATGCCATCCTTCCCCTCCTCGAAGTGTTCTCCTTCCTCATCGGTTGGGAGTCTAAACCCTTCTCGTTCTCCCCCCAGCCTCAGACTGCTTCCCCTCCACTTCCTGAGGCAGCGTCTCAGTCTCCACCCATCTGGAATCACAGGCGCTCCCAAGATGCACCAAGATGGGGCGCCACACCCTTCTCTCCCTCCCATCTACCCTGACACCTGGCTTCATTTGCACCCATGGCACCAACTGCCGCTCGCTGAGTATAAACGCTCAACATGGGCTCCACCCTCAACATTCCTGTGGTTACAGAAGAGTCATCACCAACTAGACATGCCATTCTCTTGCTTCCTCCTTTTCTCTTGGCTAAAATTGGAACGGCCGTACTGGAAACCATCTTGAGATTAACTCGCCATGGAAACAATAGTTCCACTTACTGAGTGCCTGTGATGTGCATTCTGCCTCGAGCCTCTGTAACGTGTTGTTATTTCTATAATAAGCATCCCCATTTTATGGCTGGGGATCTAGAGGAAACTCAAGACGAAAAGATCATGTGACTTGTCCACGGTCATGTAACCAACCTGAGCCCGCCAGCTTTGGCCACCAAGCTGCTCTAAGAAAAGTCCCAGAGCTCTTCAAACAGGTGTACGTGCCAATCACATCAAGGCCTGAGTAAAGTACTGATTCTGGTCCAGTAGGTCTCGGGAGGGCCCGGGATCCTGCATTTGGGAAAAGCTCTCATGTGATGCCAGTGCACGGTAGCAATGGCTCATACATCTAATATTCCCAGCGGGTGCCATTCCTCCTGCACATTAACCAGGTCTGACACTGCTTTGCTTTTCTAAAAACTATAGATCTAAAACTGATCTATTCCTGGTGGTAAGGCTACAGATAAAAGGTAACGCATGCCTTCATTTTATTTTCCAACTTTTATGCGGTGGTAAAATGGACATAAAATATCTCTACCTTAACCGCTTTTAAGGGCTGCCTTCCTTCATTATTATACTGGCGATCGTGAAATAATGACACGGCCATCTGGGTGGCTCAGTCGGTTAAGCGTCTGACTCTTGATTTTGACCCAGGTCATGGTTTGTGGGTTCGAGCTCCATGTGCTGACAGTGAGGAACCTGCTTAGGATTGTCTCCCTCTCTCTCCCTCTCCCTCTCACTGCCCCCCTTTCTCTGTCCCTCCTCTACTCTCTCTCACTCTCAAAATAAATACTTAAAAAAAAAAAAGAATGATAGATTCACAGAACCCCCCCTCCCCCCGCCCCGGTGTCGACATGTGACAGAATTACGGGGCAGGGGCACCACCATGAAATGCACATGGCCACCATCCACAGAGCTTGCTCATCTGTGGGGTGGGTGGGGTGATTCTCTGCCATTTCAACCCACGGGTAGACCACTACAGTCCAGATGCAGGCCTGGCCGTCACCACAGGCCCCCACCTGCCACCCCGTTAGGGAGGCCCTCACTCCTCCTCTCTCAGAAACCCTAGCCCCGGCAACCCATAAGCTGGTCTTCATTGCTACAACTGCATTATTTCAAGAATGTTACACAAATGGAATTACACAGCCTAATTGCCCACCTTCCTTTATGTTTAAATCAACTTCCTGCACCTTCCGTCGTCTCAGGAAATGTGCGACGCTGAATTTATGGTAACACCCTGCTCCTGCCTCTTCAAGGGGCTCGCCTCTACACCCCGCGCCTGGCCTCTCTCCGCTGGAATGGCCCTCGCCCGGTAGGTGCTGTATCTGATCCAGGAGTCAGTTAAATCCCAGAAACAGAAGCAAGAGAGAAATGCTTGACTCCACATCCCATCACTTGCCTACTCCGGATTGAACTTATTCAGAGCTGACATGAATACACCTTGGGAAGCATACATCTGTTTTTGTGACTTTGAAATTGCTCTCAGTCCCACGACTCCAACCCAATTTTGCCACTGAGCCGTCACTCGAGATTTCATGTCTACCGTAATTTCCTATCTCTGACTTGGTAGAAATAAGTAAAATTCACCTTCAATTGTCTTTCAAACTTAAGAACATCACTTGAGGGGCGCCTGGGTGGCTCAGTCAGTTGAGCGGCCGACTTCAGCTCAGGTCATGATCTCATGGTTCATCAGTTCGAGACCCACGTCGGGCTCTGTGCTGACAGCTCAGATCCTGGAGCCTGCTTCGGATTCTGTGTCTCCCTCTCTCTCTGCCCCTCCCCTGCTCGCACTGTGTCTCTCAAAAATAAATCAACATTAAAAAAAATTATAAGAACATCACTTGAAAACAGTCTCATTTATGTACACACATAACAAATAACATCAAGGATTCTTAACATCCTATTTCATCTTAAAATCTGACTCCATAAGAACACACACACACACACACACACACACACACACACACACACACACACCCCATACCTACACCATCATTCCACCAGCCTGTCTAAAAAAATTACTTCCCAATTGTCTTGAATGAAACATACTTTCTTTGTTCACATATGTTAACAACTTCTCTACAACCTTCTTATTTCTTTTAATTAAAAGGAATTACAGGGGCGCCTGGGTGGCTCAGTTGGTTAAGTGTCTGACTCCGGCTCAGGTCATGATCTTGCAGTTCACGAGTTCGAGCCCTGCGTTGGGCTCTGTGCTGACAGCTCAGAGCCAGGAGCCTGCTTTGTATTCTGTGTCTCCCTTTCTCTCTGGCCCTCTCCCTTTTCTCTCTCTCTCAAAAATAAACATTAAATTTTTTTTTTAAAAAAAGGAATTACATATTATTTTATGTATGGAACTACTTAATTTGGAGAAATCATAGACTATCACCTGGTTATCATTTAGAATAACTGACCCAATAGGCTGTAAGGCTAGTCTCAAGAAATTTCAAGTAAGTATCATATAGACCATATTCTCAGTATGGTCTATATGTGCTGTGCTGACAGCTTGGAGCCTGCTTGGGATTCTCTCTCTCCCTCTCTCTTTGCCCCTCCACTGCTTGTACTCTCTCTTTCTCTCCCAAAATAAATAAACAAATAAACATTAAATAAAAAGACCATGTTTTCTGAATCAGGCTTAAAAAATTCATTTAATAAAGCTTAAAAATATGTATTTTAAAAATGTTAAACATAATCCTAAATAACTTCTAGATCAGAAAAAGAAGAGGAGGGGCGCCTGGGTGGCGCAGTCGGTTAAGCGTCCGACTTCAGCCAGGTCACCATCTCGCGGTCCGGGAGTTCGAGCCCCGCGTCAGGCTCTGGGCTGATGGCTCAGAGCCTGGAGCCTGTTTCCGATTCTGTGTCTCCCTCTCTCTCTGCCCCTCCCCTGTTCATGCTCTGTCTCTCTCTGTCCCAAAAATAAATAAAACGTTGAAAAAAAAAATTAAAAAAAAAAAAAAAAGAAAAAGAAGAGGGGCACCTGGGTGGCTCAGTCAGTTGAGCATTCGATTCTTGGTTTGGGCTCAGGTCATGATCCCAGGGTCATGAGTTCAAGCCCCACATTGGGCTCTGCAATGAAAATGGAGCCTGCTTAAGATGCTCTCTCTCCCTCTCCTTCTTCCCCTCCCCCATGCCCTCTCTCTAAAATAAATAAGGAAGAAGAAAAGAAACCCTAATGTAAATTAAAACAATAAGAAAATACTATATATCCAATTTGTTGGAAAAGCAAAACTGTTACTTTAATAAACCTGAAGGAAATGATTTTTTTTTACAGACAGAAACTGATGAAACAGTGAGGAAACAGATCCAGAGGGGTGCCCGCACGGCTCAACTGGTTAAGCATCCCACTCTTGATCTCAGCTCAGGTCTTGATATCTGGGTCGTGAGTTCAAACCCGACACTGGGCTCTGCACTGAGCCTGAAGCCCTACTTAAAAAAAGAACAAAGAGCAAAAGTTGACTCTCTAAAAGAAGTAATTGGATGGATATTTTGTATGATATTCATCACAAAAGAGAAACAGCACAAATTTAAAAATATACTAAAACAGCTATAAGACAGTTATAACAAACATTAAAAAGGAAACTCTATAAAAACTTCCGACAATTGACCTTCAAAACTTAGAAAAAACAGGAGACTTCCACAGAAAAACAGCCATTTCCATAACGGACTCAGGAAGAAGAGAAAATCTGAATTATCCCATAACCATTAGAGTTACTGACCTAAACATCTGACAGGACGGCTTGGATTTTAGCAACTTAAACAATTAGTTAAATACTTAGAGCGTTTCCTATCTCAAAGCCATATGTAGCAGTTCTCATGCAAAATCGCTTTGAATAGCTTGCATATTATACTGATATAAATGTCAGACGAATAAATGGTATTCCAGGAGTTCGTATACCTCGTTATTTCATATTTCTAGAACGCCTCTGCCTTAGTCTTCCCTTACAAGTATAGGATGAAAAAGCAATCTGATGTTCAAAATCACCCCAACCACTACCCCATTCCCCATGGACACCCAGAGGAGGCAAGGGCACAGTGGAGAGACCCATGGGGGGCTCCACGGAGCAGCGGGAGCAGCCTGGGGTCCTTCTAGAACCCGGCTCTCCTGACGTACTAGATGCCTTCTCCCCCAAGCCTCACTTTCTTCAACTACAAAAAGGTGGGCACAAATAACCTCTAAAATCTCTTCCAGCTCCAAAATCCCATGACAAGGGTCTTTCTAAATTTCTAAAACCTTCACCCAAGCTACGACCCAGCAATTGCACTACTAGGAATTTACCCAAAGGATACAGGAGTGCTGATGCATAGGGCCACCTGCACACCAATGTTTATAGCAGCGTCTTCAACAATAGCCAAACTATGGAAAGAACCCAAATGTCCATCAACTGATGAATGGATACAGAAGATGTGGTTTTATATACCATGGAATACTACTTGGCAATGAGAAAGAATGAACTCTTGCCATCTGCAGCAATGTGGATGGAACTGGAGGGTGTTATACTAAGTGAAATTAGTCAGAGACAGGCAGATATGTTTTAACTCATATGTGGAACTTGAGAAAGTCAACAGAAGACCATGGGGGAAGAAGGGAAAGGGAAAAAATTAGTTTCAAATAGAGAGGGGGCAAACCATAAGAAATTTAAATACAGAGAACAACACTGAGGGTTGATGGGTTGGGGGGAGAGAGGAAAAAGGGTGATGGGCATTGAGGAGGGCACTTGTTGGGAGGAGCACTGGGTGTTGTACGTAAGTGATGAATCATGGGAATTTAATCCCGAAGCCAAGAGCACCCTGTATGTTAGCTAACTTGACAATAAATTATTTTTTTTTTTTTAATTTTTTTTTCAACGTTTTTATTTTATTTTTGGGACAGAGAGAGACAGAGCATGAACGGGGGAGGGGCAGAGAGAGAGGGAGACACAGAATCGGAAACAGGCTCCAGGCTCCGAGCCATCAGCCCAGAGCCCGACGCGGGGCTCGAACTCACGGACCGCAAGATCGTGACCTGGCTGAAGTCGGACGCTTAACCGACTGCGCCACCCAGGCGCCCCAACAATAAATTATTTTTTAAAATAAATCAATAAATAAAATAAAAGACCATTTTATAGTAGATTAAATGTAGAAGCAAATATAAGAATTTAGCTTATACTATGAAGTCAGACATTAAAGAGTTTTTCAAAAATCTAAAACAATGGGTAAAAAAAACTCAGAAAAATTAAATTAAAACAGGACTTTGGGAACTGATGCTTTTTTTTTTTTAATGTGTATTTATTTTGAGAGGGGTGGGGCTAGCAAGGGTGGGGCAGAGAAAGGAGAGAGAGAGAAAATCCCACTGACAGTGCAGAGCCTGATGCAGGGCTCGAGCTCAGGAACCGTGAAATCGTGACCTGAGCTGAAATCCAGAGTCAGACGCTTAACCAACTGAGCCACCCAGGTGCCCCAGGAGCTGATACTTACTGATATTGGATGGTTAGGAGGCAGACGCTCTTAGTACCCTCTATTTGGGAGTCTATCTGAAATTTTCCTTCAAAAAACTAAATTTAAAATAAACAAATAAATGCTCAGGGTTAGTGAATGACATCTTTTACAAACAAAAGCAAATTCACCCTCAAGAGGGCTTGGCCTTGTGACTCGCTTCAGCAGAAGGGACGCTGATCCTTTTTCGCCCTCCTGCCCTGGAGAACGAGCCCAGGCCAGCCTGCTGGAGGATGAGAAAACCCACCGGACAGAGTCACCCCAGATAAGACCTCCCTGGTCCTGCCATCGTCAGCAGACCCCCGCTGCTCTCAAGTCCAGCCAAGATCAGCGGAGCTGGACCGTCCTTAGCAAAATGTTTACTGTCCTAACGCACCCTGGGGGTGTCACAGTTATTCCTTATTCCACATTCTTGTGTCCAAGGAAAACTGGTACAGTTGTATCAAAAACACATGGGAGACTCTTAATGGTATAATAATGGGTACATTCGTCCAAACCCACAGAATGTATAACACCAAGAATGAACCCCAATGTAAACCATGGATTTGGGGGATCCTAATGGGTCAGTGCAGGTTCATCAGTTGTAACAAATACACACTCTGCTTGTGGATGTTGGTAACGGGGGAGCCTATGCGTGTGCTGGGACAGGAGGTCGATGGGAAATCTCTGTACCTTCCCTTTAATTTTGCTGTGAATCTAACACTGTTCTTAAAAAATTACACCCTTAAAAAAAAAGAAAAATCAGAGATGGGGCACCTGGGTGGCTCCGTCGGTTAAGCGTCCGACTCTCGATTTCGGCTCAGGTCATGATCTCCCAGTTCATGAGTTTGAGCTCCCGGCGGGCTCTGCACTGATGGTGTGGAGCCTGCTTGGGAATCTCTCTCCCTCTCTCTCTGCCCCTCCCCTGCTTGTGTTCTCCCTCTCTCCCTCTCTCTCTCTAAAAATAACTAAATAAACTTAAAATTAAAATACAATACAATACAATACAATAAAAGCAAAGATTCAGAAAAGCACATGGACCTCCCTACTGATGCTGGGCCCCGAGCAAAGCCCCCACCCCTGCATGGTCCCTGGGGAGGAGGAAGCACAAATCAGTCAGCCTGTCTGCCGCATGCACGTGTCGGCTTCAGCTGACCGCCTCTCTGCTCCCGCCCCTTGGGCTCTGGTCTAATCTGCTTGTTCTCCCTTCCCACCCCTCCCCCACACTTCAGAATCTACGATAACACACTAACATACATCCCCAACAGCAAAGTCAAGCTCCCTGCCCACAAGCTCGCGCGCTTGACTGCCTGCCGGCCCTCAACTCCACAGAGGCCAGAAGTCACTTTTCATCAACGCGAGGCCACTCTCGGCACATTCAGTGCATGAGGCCCGGGAGCCGCCGAAAGGGCTGGGTGTGAATTCCAAACCACCTGAGTCTCAGTTTGGGGAAAGGTGATTCCGAAGTTTGTAAATCTCCCTGCTGCATTCGAAAAACAAACAAAAAACAAAAATCGAACCCAAATTTTTCCTTACGGGTGTGTCAAGATAAAAGGCCCTGTCACTGCTGCAAACGTATAAAACGCGAGTGAAGGAAGAGTTCGCCCGTGCCGAGGTGTGGCTTTGCTGAACCGAGAGACAAGAGACAAAGGGGCGGAGGGGCCTTCGGAGAGTCCCTAGAAGTTAACCATATGTGAGAAGAGTTACAGCAAGAAAGGAGTGCAACAGGGGTGCGTGGGTGGCTCAGCTGGCTAAGCATCTGACTTCGGCTCAGGTCCTGATCTCACCCTTTGTGAGTTCAAGCCCCGCATGGCGCTGTCTGCTGTTAGGGCGGAGCCTGCTTTGGATCCTCTGTCCCACTCTCTCTCTCTCTGCCCCTCTCCTGCTCGTGCTCTCTCTCTCTAAAAAAGAAACATTTTTTAAAACATTAAAAAAAAGGGGGCGCCTGGGTGGCTCAGTCAGTTGAGCATCCAACTTCGGCTCAGGTCACGATCTCACGGTCTGTGAGTTCGAGCCCCGCGTCGGGCTCTGTGCTGACAGCTCGGAGCCTGGAGCCTGCTTCAGAGCCTGGGTCTCCCTCTCTCTCTGCCCCTCCCCTGCTCACGCTCTGTCTCTGTCTTTCAAAAAAATAAGTAAACGTTAAAAAAAATTTATAAACAATAAAAAAAGGGAGTGCAACATTTTCAATTTAGCATAATTGGGTCTAATTTGGTTCAAGAGCTATCTGACACGCAAAGTGCTGTCCTGCAACAGGGAAAGCAGCACAAACACGTCCTTTGGCTTCAGTCCTGTCTCCAGAGCTGTCACAGCCACAAAGGTGGAACTCAGGAGATAATAAGTGGAAGAGAAGAATTAAGAAAGAGAATTATGGCAGCTTGCAGTGTCCCCAAGTCAGAGGGAACAAAACCACCACAAATCTAAATGACAGCAAGAACACAGTTTGAATGTTACTGGAGAATCATTTGACAAATATTTACGTGTTGCATATTAAAGTATGCAATCCTTTTAGAGCAATAAATATTTTAGAAGAAAACCGTATGCTGACCCACATCCAAGATAAAACCCATCTCAGGAGCCAGGAGAGAGCACGTTTTTAAATAAGACACATCTGATCCTTGGTTACTCAAACCAAATGAAACATCTGTCAGCTCAGGAAGCACGCCCTTCTTAACTAACAGGAGATTATTAGCTCAACAAATATACCCAGAAAACCTTTCAGAGCCTTTACAGACATTTCTCTTCTAGAAACCTGGCTGTGGGCAACAACTCTGAGCTGTGCATTCTGCTGTTCGTGCAATTATCCCTCTACTCCCAAACCTCTCTCTAGGGCTTTCTGTAAGGTTTTTACTGTCACTCATTGTGATAAGCTCGTAGATCAGGCCCAAAGGGCTCATGCCTCAGGGCCTTTGCACCTGCTTTGCCCTCTGCCCAGTGTGCTTTCCCCCACCCATCTTCTCTACATCTTAGTCAGATGTCACCTGCTCTCTCAAGTGACCACTCTCAATCCCTGAACCCCTAGACTGTGCTTACCCAGCTCCAGAGGCTGCTGGCTAGATCCCTGCGAAGGTGCCCCTGAGATGAGAACCTGAAGGCAGTGGGTGAGCGAGTCATGTGGCCATCTGGAGAAGCACACCTCAGCCCCAAGGCTGACCGCTGTCATGCTGAAAACAGCTGGCTTCCCACTCTCCTGTTTCTTAGCCAGCTGCCCTGGGCCAGCCTCTTACCACCTGACCCAGGTTGGCCTCTCCAGCTCGGGCTCCTACATCCCCCCCTCTCTGTACCACCCCACAACCAACCATACTGCCCCTGCCAACACCCCCTTGGCTTGGTCAGCCAGATCAGAACATCTTCCCTCCACTCCCCCCAAGTCTCCCCTGGGCTCCCGGGATGCTCCAAGCTGCTTGCAGTGGAGACATTAGCCCCACATCTCTTTAGACTGCCTTCGGGGGCCCTGCCTCTGGCTCTAAGCACCAGGAGCTATTACTCTCTGGGTTCTCTCCTCAAATAAAAGGTGGCCTCGTAAAGACAAGCACTGTTTGATTTTTCTCCACGTCTCCTACGGCACCTAACCACTGCCTGGCACAAAATACGTCTGTAAGAAACGCTATGCAATGACTTGCTACCCCATTTGCCACTGGTCGTGTATTTGCACTTTACAACACTTAATTCTCAGTTTTCACAGGAAGAGGGAGGCTGTTTGATCAACAGAATCCAGGAGCCACTGGGAAGAACAGAAGCTCTGGCCTCCCTCCTCCCCCAAAGCACCTAACGCAGGACTTGCTCCTGATGAGAAGATACAGGGGCCCAGGGGTCTTGCAGTCTGTCAGACGGGTACGGTTTCTCCATCCTGATTTGGAGGGGAGCAGAGAGGAGGAGCCTCAGTGCAGAGGAACAAACAGAGACTCTGTAATCAAGGGGAAAAGCCGAGAGAAAAAGAGCTTTGCCTGGCAGAAGAGAAAATTGCCGGAGGAGGCTGGTGAGAAACAGACAAGATGCTAAACAAGGGCCATGTCAGGGGCGCGTGGGTGGCTCAGTCGGTTGAGCATCCCACTTCAGCTCAGGTCATGATCTCACAGTTCGTGGGTCAGAGCCCCGCATCGGGCTCTATGCTGACAGCTCCGAGCCTGGAGCCTGCTTCGGGTTCTATGTGTCCCTCTCTCTCTGTCCCTCCCCACTCATGCTCTGTCTCTGTCTCTAAAAAAATGAATAAATGTTAAAAAAAAATGTTTTTTAATAAATAAAAAAATAAACAAGGGCCATGTCAGAGCGCCGTACGAATGAAGGGGTTGCGTACTCACCACGCCAGGAGGTACAACTAGGAAACCAAGGCAGAGAGGCTGGACCCTGTTCCGCTGTCCATTTCTACTGTCCTCCCCCGCCTCTATGCTGAGGGAGTGGCTTTCAAAAGTAGCCCAGAAACCCAGTTGGTCAGGCCCAACTCCCCTGGCATCAGCTTATCGTTCTCAGTTGGCTTGAAGGCGGCCATTCCCAAACTTTTATTTTTTGCCCCCGAAGGGAACATAATAAAGCTGAGCCCAGGGGAGCCTCGAAGTGGGGGCTGGACAACCCAGGCTGGGCCTCTGCCCACCCGGGCCCACTGGAGACCCCAGGCTGCCCAGGACACAGGACCTACCGGCCCCCCACCATGTTCTTCCAGATCCCTGTGGGGCTTCCTTAAAAGCAGGGCCTGATGCCTCCTTCAGGAAAGAGAGGTCTCGTGTACACATCTGTGTGTGAAAACTCACCTGAGTAATAGCCAAAGCAGAGGTGCAGAAAGAGCCCCAGCGGCCCAGGCACCTTCCCAGAGAGGGGGGAGGGAAGCTGGGATACAGGCACTGTCCTGAGTCACAAGGCCACGGAGGGCTCAGGGCTGCACCAAGCACAGTCCCTTCTGCCATTTCACACGCTGTGTCAAGCGAGCCGCCCAAGTGGCAGAAAGTGACACCAGCGGGTCCCAACTTGACTGAGCCGAGCCCAAAACACAGGCAGAGACAAACCACCCTGCTCCAGAGATAAGCCAAAGAAAGACACAGGGTCACAGCGCACAAGTACAATCGCGGCGGCCTTTCTGTCAGCTAGGGCAGGGGAGCAGGTGCACCTGCACTCCAGAGTTGTGCGAGGCTGAGGCTGCAGACGCCCCTGGAGACTGTGACAGTCAGGTGAGAAGCAGCCGCTGTCCACCCAGCGCAGGCTAACGGGCACTTGGTCGCTGTGGTCGCTGTGCGGTTTTTCCCTCCGTGTGTTGGGGTGTTCTAGTCATTCTCAAGTCTTCGAAAGACAACTTTTTCTTTCCTTTTCTAGATGCACCCTGCCATCTATGAGTCTTGACCTGATTAATGGATACCCCGTGCCTCTCTCCACCTCCGCCTCTGCCGGCCCTATTTGGTGGGTGTCTGCCCCTCCACTGCCCTTCCAGAACCTGCCTCCGGGGACCCCGGCTGGCCCTGGCTCCCGGTGACCATGCAGATCACGCTCGCAGGTCGCCACGCGGGTCACCAGGGGCAGCAGGGCCGGGGGCTGGGGGCGGGGGAGGTGGGCGGCAGGCACTCCGGGAAGAAACTCCGAATCCCTGGGGCCTGGAGGCGCCCCCGCCCGCGCTCGGGCCTAGAAGGGAAAGGGCAAGGTCACCGAGGGGCGCCAGTGGGGCTCCAGGCAGAACCCTTTTGCCTGCAGGCGAGGAAGGGTAACGGTCGCGGGGAGCCCAGATCGAACAGCCCCGACGAGAGGTGTCCAACCTGGATCCGAGCGCGGACCCCCGGGGGGGGGGGGTGGGGGCGGGGGGGGAATTCAAGGGCAGGAGGACTCCGGGGGCGGGAAGCGACCAGGCGGCGGCGAGGACGCGAGATTAGCGGCGTCTCCCGCGGCGCTGTGACCTCGGGCAGCGCCCCCCACCACCCCCGCCCGTGACCCCGGCCCGGGATGCGCAGGCCACCCCCGGCGCCGCACGCGCCGCACGCCCAGACAGCGACGAAGAGGCGCTCTAGGCGGCGGCAGAGGCGCCGCGGGAGCCCGGGCAGAGCCGAGATCGGGGTGGCGCGGAACGGCAGGGAGGGATCCGAACCCTGCGGAGAAGCCAACTTACCCGGCCGTTGCGGTCGGTCTCCTGCACCTCCTCGGCGCTCGGCCCCCGCCGCACCAGCGCCCTCAGCAGCCCCACGTCGTTGGCGCAGGCGGCGCGCAGGAGGGTCGCCTCCTCCGGGACGCCCTCCGGGACGCTCTCCGCGCTCGCGGTGCCGTATTCCTCCTCGCCTCCGAACGGGTAGAAGGAGTCGTCCGAGGCGATGCTGCGGGTGTCGGGCAGACACGAGAAGTCCTCGTACTCCTCGTAGTCGGCAGGGTCCTCCCCGGCCTGAGCGTCCCGGGGCGGGGACGGCGGCTGCGGAGACACGCGGCGCGCCCCGCCGCCCTCCGGCCCGGGCCCGGCCAGCAACACCATGCCGGCGGCCGGGGCGCGGGCCGGGAGACCGGGGCGCGGGGCGTGCACCGAGGTCACCGCCCCTCGTCCCCCGCGGCCCCAGAAGAGCCGTGCTCCGCGGGCCCCGGCCCGGCGGAAACGAGCGCCCGGCGGCCGCGCTCGAAGACTAAAGTCGCCGCAGGCGGGAGAAAAGCCCCTCGGGGGTGGGAGGAGCCGCGGGGGCTTTCCGGGCGCGGCGGGCGGGGACCGCGCGGGGGGGGAGGAGGGCGGGGCGGCCGCGCGGGCGGAGGCGCGCGCCCCGGGTCCCCCGCCCCGGCGCCCGGCAAAAGTTCGGAGCGCAGCGAGGGCTCCCCGGCGCCGGAGCGCGGAAACGCACGCGCCCGACAACTAGCAGCAGGGCCCCGGGAGCCCGGACGCCGGCGCCTCGGGCGGCGAGCGGCCCCGCCCTCTCCTTCGGCGGCCCCGGGGAGGAGGGCGAGGGTGGGGGCCGGGGGACCCCGCGAGCCGCGCCTGCTTCCCGCCCCGGGAGCCTCCAACACCCCTCCCCCGCGCCCCCCCCCCCCCACCCGCCGTGGCCCGGCACCGCCCGGGGCGTCAGGCCTCCCGGTCGGGGTTGGAAGTTGCCCGGCGTCGGAGCCACTGAGCTCGCTTTTCCGCGTCCCCGGGAGCCGGGGCTCGGGGTGGGGGCCGACTCCACTCCGAGCTCAAAGCGGGGAGTCGCCGCGGGGCGCGGAGGGCTAGTGGGTGCACGGGCGGCGGGGCCGGGGCTGCCCGGCGGGTCGCGCCCCCCTGAACTGGGAGCTCCCGGAGGGGAGGGGCCGCAGAGTCCCCCGGTCGCGCAGCCCCCGGGCCCACTGTGGCTGGCAGGCTGCTCCTAAAAGAGCCACCCTAGGGCGGCGTCTCAGGGCCTTGGTGGAAACTGGGGGGCGAGGGGGTGGGGGGCAGGCCGGGGCTGTGAGGCTTCCCTCCTCCCCCACTCCTAGCCAATGTCACCGCGCCTGGATCTGCGGAGTCAAGACAGAGAACCGCGTGAGGCCGCGACCGGGCGCTGACACGGCGGCCGGCTGCCAAACGCAGAGAGCGGGGCCGCGGGAGACTGCCGCGGTCCGGTCCGGCGCCGCCGCCCCGGCCTGGGGGTGGAGGTCTGCCGCGGGGAGCCCCCGACCTCGGGGAAGACGGTGCGCGGCGGGCCACAGCCTCGCGGAAGAGGCTGTGCGCGGAGGGCGCTGCGGTGAGCCCGGGTTGGAAGAGTCGCCCCTTTGGCAGAAGAAACCGTTTGGGTCGTGGGGGCGATGCGGGTCCCGCGAGGGGCACAGCCACGCCTCTCTCTGCCCCCCCCCCTTTCCTTTCCCTTTCCGCTGTTGACAGCGTGCCCACCCGGGGCAGGCCCGGGCAAGGCCCCCGGGGCCCCAAGGTGGACGCGACCAGGCAGACGAAACCACGCGGTGGGGGGGGGGGGGGGGCTAGCTTAAGGACCCCTGGCTTGGGAGGGCGAGCGGAGGGGCTCAGTAGGGGAACACGGTCAAAAATGCCCTGGGTGCGCGGTGGGGCCGGAGCCAGGTTGACCTGCGAGACCTCGTGAGCCTGTCTCACTGGGCGAGACCCTCCGTGGCGATCACGCGGACCTCCAGTGTCATCGGAGCCGGCTCAGAACCCAGCGTCCGCAGGGCTCACGAGGGTGCGGGGGCGGCAGACCGCGACTTGTGGCGAAGACGCATCCACGCCTGAGCACTCCCTGAGCTAGCAGTGAACTCAGGTGCCCTGCTCCCTTCTGTACTCGGGACTTTCTTTCCGACGTCAAAAATACCCAAGTCATGGTTTGCTTCTCGCTTTCTTCTGTAACTGGCCACATTTACATAAATTCCCACTGGGAATTTCCCCCTTTTCAGGGTCGCCAGTGGTGGTAGCGTTTCCAGAGGCCCGTCAAATACAGTCAGGGGATTTACAAGTTGAAATGCCGCCCTCCCACCCCCATCCCAGGTCAGGGTTGAGTTGGCTAGCCCTCCCCTCCCAACCTTGTAAGGCAGCGTGTGGTTTCAAAGAAAGAACTCCAGTGGGCTGCGGCGGGGTCCCTGATGGATGGAGCCCCAGAACCCACGCACCCTTTTCTGGAGTCGGGCAGCCCCGTGGCCCTCATCTCCCCACTAGTGAGCAACATAACTTGGGCCCTGTGTTCAGAGTTCACCACTTCCTCCTTTTCTTTCTTAGAAATTTGGATCCAAATAGCACCGGGATGGGGTTTTCCCTTGAAAGATAAATTTGTGGAGCCGTTTACTCCAAGTAAGAACTAGCTGGCCATTTGCCAGTGACCAGACTCCCAATCCGGGCTGACCGTTTTCAAACCCTTTTAGAAACGCGCCCCTTTCACCACAAAGACAATGGATTCTCAGTGTCGCCAAAAGAACACAAAATGAGGCATATGTATTTTTAATAAAGTCAACACTTAGCCGTTACGTGTACAAGATCTGCAGAGCAAGGAGAAAGTAGCTTATGAAAACTGCCAACACGTCCAGGATAACTATAAATCAACATTTTGTGAAACTGTATCGGATCCAAGACGAAGCCCACCCCACCGTTCAGAACCAGGGCTGGAGGGAGGATGGACTGGGAGAGTGGTTTTAAACCTTCGCACGTCCGTCTGGAATTCAGCACACGATTACTGTGAAGTTACCCTGTTATTAAAATTAAGATAACCATAAGTCTTGATGATATAAACGGCTCTGAAGGATCTGCTTCTCCAAATATGTTGCCCCGTGGGCACAGAGAGCTAGCCGATGTGAGGGGAATGAAAAATGTTTTTTATTTTTTCTTTTCTCGTAGGAAAGGCATTGTGGTTTGGGGTAAAGAGCAGATTCTGATACCAGACCCGGCTTCTTGTTATGACTCCACCACTGCTGAATTGGAAGCCAAAGGTTCTACATTTTGAACGTGTATTACTGTGGATATACTCAGGCATACTGTGGGTATAACCTTAATTCGGGGGGGGGGGGGAGGGAAGGTTTTTTAAGCCAAATGGGAGAAAAACACTAATTATAGGGAACGCATTAATTTTGCTGCCCGTTACAAACGATTCCCCACTAGAATCGAGAGAGGTGCTTGCAAATAAAGAAGAAAAAGCAGTGTGTTTATCAATTTTGTTAACCCTGTTGCCCTTCCCCCTCCCCGGGCCGGTAGCAATAAAGCTCATTAACATGAAAACGTTTCTTTGCTTGGCTTTGGGCTTTGGGCTTTGGGAGGGAGCTTCGTGGGCTGGCCTGCGTCTTGCTTTCTTGGGGTCCGGACTGAATGACAGGCACAGTTAAAAGAAAAGGGGAATAAATAAGGCCAGTCCCTGTGGTTGGTGTCAAAGGAAGAAAACGGGGTCTCGGGGTGGGTCTGGGGCCGTGGAGGAGCCCACAGGCTTGGCTTCGCGAAACAGCTGAGAAGCTGCCTGTTCTTGGTCCCGCCTTCCCCTCGGAACGCAACTTCCAGACGGAGCTGGGAGATGCACATGGCCTTCTAAGGTCAGCAGCGGGCTCCAGCAAGCTCCCCTCTGCCTGTGTGAGAAGAGGAAGAAGTGACGGGAGACAGGACACCTTTCAGTCACTCGTTTTTTGAAAACAGTTTAAGCAAACCAGAATCCTTTGGTCTGGAGTTTTTGCAAATTTCCCTGGGTTGATGACAACGAGGGAAGCAACCTAGAGTATCCTGAAATCAATCTATAGAATGACGAGACCAGCTTACCTTTCTGAGCTGCTTAGAAGTAGAAGAGTCTCTGTGTGTATTTCTGGATCTCCTTATTGCAGAGATTACCTGCTGTTTGGCCCTAACGCCTTTCAACTGACGGACACAAGAGCCCGCTCTCGCTGTGACCTGAGTGGGTCTAACCATTTAACAGCTTCGTTTGCTTTTAGGGAGGATTTCTGCCTTGGAGGTTAAATATGTGGAAGATGTTTGTCCAAGGGCACCTCATACCAGTTCTTCCTTTTTCCTGCTCTTGACAAGGAATTAGCAGTAACAGGGCATAGCGAGGGACGCCATGTTGACTCAAGGACAAAAGGCCTTGGGTCTTCATCTGAATAAAGTTGGTTCTTTTTTAAGATCGAGGTTATGATTCTGAAGGCCAATTCGAGGAGTGACATCTGATGTCAAAAGCTGTTAAGCAACTTACACAACAGAAGGCTTCTCCGTGACCCCTGGCCTCCCACCCCAAGTACGGGGCAAATGCCCCCCCAGCCCCCACCCCTGCCCTTCTGCCATCACTACTTTGTTCACGCCCCTAGAATAGCTCTTACAGCCCCGTTCTCCACTAATTTTTGCAGAACTATTCTCCTTAAAACCCGAGGGTTCACCAAATTCAAATCAAGTCTTAGAATTTTTGATGTCCGGCAGCTAAGCGGGTATCTCGCCGTCTTGAGTGATGCTCAGTGGGTCCTTGTTAGAGGAGAGGGCAGGCAGGGCTGCTAGGCCAGCCCCAGCTGTGTCTGGGAACCTTCTGGATTTATACGCAATCGAGCACAAGAACCTGAACTTTCTTTAGCCATTTGTACTTCCAAGTCTCTGTTTCTTCAGGAATTAAAAAACAAAAACAAAAACAAAAACAGTGCACTTGGGATTCCCACCTGGGTGGGAGGACTTGGGACCCTGAGCAACGTCCAGGGCAACGTGCCAGCTTCTGACCTTCTGTGGTTTCCCGTAAAGCCAGATTAATATCAGGAATTTTTGTTACGTGTATTTATTTATTTTGTGTGTGTGTGAGAGACAGAAGGAACAGTGGAGGGGCAGAAAGAGAGGGAGAGAGAGAATCCCAAGCAGGTTCCATGCTGTCAGCACAGAGTCCTACGTGGGGCTCACACCCACAACCTGACCTGAGGGGCCTTCTCAGACCTTCCTCACTGCCCTCAAGCCCAACCCACCGCCCTCCTCAGAGCCCTCGCCTCCTGCTCCACACAGAAGATGAAACCAATCTCCTCTGGACTCACAGTCACCTTTGCTGACACTCATCTGCCTCTCTGGCCTTTGTCACCTCTCAGTTGCCAGTGGAAGAGGCTCCCTCCCCCACAGCCAGAGCCAGCGCCCTCCTCCCTGGGGACTCTTAATACCTCCCTGTCAGGGTCCTCATATGTCATGCGGCACCTGTCCTTGGCCATCAACAACCCGCTTCAGATCTGCATCTTAAAACAGATTCTGCTCCCCCTCCACCTCCCCCATCCTGCTGTGCTTTCACAAGCGAACTTTCTGCAAGATAAATCTTCACCAAGCCCCAGTGTTCGTGTTTCAGTTACTCGTTTAAAAAATGTGGCTTTTTTTGTTTGTTTTTTAGACAGAGAGAGAGAGAGAGAGGGAGGGAGGGAGGGAGAGAGAATCTTAAGCAGACTCCATGCTCAGCACGGGAGCCCGACAAGGAGCTCTATCCCACGACCCCGGGATCATGACCCGAGCTGAAATCAAGAGCCAGACTCAGAAGCTCAACCGACTGAGCCACCCTAAAAACGTGTTTTTGAAGATTACAAAAGTCACATGTTTTTTTGGAAAAGCCTCCAAGCACTCTGAGTCCACAGAGTGGGAGGACGATGTCTCCCCTCTCGGTTGCCATTGTTACTGTTTGAGTGTCTGTCATGTGCTTCTTCCCCTCCCCTGCTTCCCCAAGGGACCTGCAGAGGCTTCTTCATGGACATTTCCAGCTCTGACCCAAAGTCAACGTCTCCACACGGCTCTCTGCCTGAACAGTGGCCCCCGAGAGGAGACACAGACAGGGTCGCCTGGACTCCCTCTGGCTGCCCACAGGGTAGTCCCCGCAGCTCCTCAAGGCAGAGCTGGGAAGCAGGGATGCCCCTTACTTCCGGCCCCCAGGACTCCAGGAAGGGGAAGGCAGTGGGAGAGGGGCAAGGCTGAAGGACAGTGAACTGAGTTCCCTCCAGAGTTCACCAGAGCACTCTGGTATTCCATTCTTGGACCAAACATATCCCCCCCGTTTAAGATGATAAAATCGCAAAGTTCTATTCTTCCCCCCCTCCTCCCCAGTCTGGAGTTATTCAGACAACTGGTTTACTGAGCAAAGCAGATGTACAATCAATGTCTCAATATGCACATTTCATCATAGATTTCCTCCACGGAGCCCTCCCCCCCCCCCCCCGCCACCAGTGACTCATGCCCACATTCCCTGCAGTGGCAGCTGGTCCCCCTCACCGGACTGCAAGGACATTTCAGGGAGAGGCTCCCCTTTGAGACCTGGCTTCTGCTTTCTTCCTTATTAGCACAGATTCCCATCCCTCAAGCAGGTATCCTCGACAGTGTTTGTAAGTTTAGCGCTGATTTAATGGGAGGGATAGAAAAGCACTCCAGCTTGGTCCTGCTCTGTGAAGCAGCCGCTAGACTTGGGGAGGAGACGCAGGTGCCGGCCCACGTGCTCACCAGATAGGCGGTCAGTGTCCCCGAGAGCCACCATCCGGGGCCGGGGGTCACTCCAGCCGGAGGGTTGCACGATGTCCCCACAGAGAGCAGGCCCGCGACAACGTCCTTGAATTTGGGGAGGCAAGCTGAAAGGCTTCCTCTGTTGAGGGGAGCAGCTTGACCGGAGTCCTTACGCGGGGTGGTCAGCTGAGGGGATGTGCCAGCACGTTCGGCCATTCAAACCTAACGGGGTGCGTGTGTCGGGTGAGAGGTGCAGTGAGGTTGCCCGTGTCACTGTTGTCTTGTCACGTAGGGCCAAGCGGCTCCGGTGGTCCCCATTCTCCCTGGCAGGATCGTGTCCCCCAACACATACCTAGGAGGACATAGCATGGCGGCTTTTTCGACGTCACCTAATTCTCTGGCTCTCTGTTACCAACGGCCTGTCACCGCTCACCATGTCGGACTCTGCTCTTTGAGCCCCAGGTGCTTGGGCCCTTCTCCAGGTCGTCAGGGGAATGGCACCATTTCTGAACTCTATCAGCCCCAAAATACCTCATACCGAACTGAGTTTCTTTCTTCCCCGAACCAGCACTCCTAGGGCTCTCGGCTGTAGGCGTTCTCTCAACGTACCCTACTCCAGCCCACCCTACTAAAAGAGAAGGGTCCTAAAAAAGTGGGTGTGGTCCCCACCCTGGGAGGTGCTCAGAGCCACTGGCCAGTTCTTGGGCCCGTTCTTGGTTCTTGCTATCCAGACGCTTACCACTTTGTCTTCCCCTGACCACACTTGGTCATAGAAGACCACCTGACCCTCCAGTGTCAGGGGCCACCAGGCTCTTCACTCTGTGACCACCCTCCCCTGGCAAGCTCACCTCCCAGGCTGGCCCCACACCAAGGGCTCCTGAGGGAAGCGTCAGGAGCACAGCCATACTGCGCCTGAGACAACACCACCTGAAGGTCCCTCCAGCATCTTGGGACTCCGGTGGGCCAGACAGAGCTCATATTTTTCTCCCACAAGTTGGCCCCCCTCTCAGCCCTCAAGTTGATTGACGTCAGCATCAACCCTGAGACAAGATCCTTCTCCTCATCACCTCCAGGTCTCCTAGCTCTGCTACTCCCCCCCATTCCCTGTCAATTTCCACTGCCACATCAGGTGTCTCCCCAGGATGCCTGTCTGCGGCTTTGCCTCCACATCCCCAGCCTGACGCCGACCGTGGCACATGTTGGCATATGGCACAACTGTTAGGGGTAAAGTTGACACGTGTGGTTCGAGATCCCACTTGACACCAGCCTTACGACTCAGTCATTCGCACAAATGTATATGCGTGTCCAGTAAGATGTGGGCCGGGCCACTCCCAGGAGCTTCATTCATCATGGGGAAGAGGAGGAAGAAGGAGGAGAGAAAGAGAAAGCGAGAACTAGAAGAAGAGAAAACAAATGTTGGCCAAGAAGGGATTGGATCCATTTGCTGTGGCCTATTCGGCGCTCCAATCATGGAGCGGAGCATCACAGTGCCGTGGAAATGCATGACCTTGGCTCTGCTGGGCAACAGGGTAAAATGTCACCAGCAGAATGTTGACCGAAGGAAGCCAAACACAAAAGAACACACGGTGTATGGTTCCATTTATAGGAAGTTGAACATAGGGCAAAACTGATGTTTAAACACACACACACACACACACACACACACACACACAGAGGCCCTAAGTGGTGTCATTTAAGCCAAGTCACTAAATCCGGACTTAATACCTAGCCTCCTTGTAGTTTCAACCTCCCCTTGAAATGCAGTCTTATGGGGTCAATTAGGAATCATCGGATCAGCACCCATGATGAATATGTCACCCGAGTCTTCTCCATTGTCAACCCCCCACCCCCATCACAAGGAAGATGAGATAATCTGGCATAATAAGACCCCTGCAGTCCCCCTTAAGGTAAAGTGATATTACCTAGACCAATCCTTTCTCCTTTCTATTCTTTTGCTAATAACTTTCTATAAAAACCTTCCATTTGGGGGTGCCTGTGTGGCTCAGTCATTTGGACACCCCACTTCGGCTCAGGTCACGATCTCACGGTTCATGGGTTCAAGCCCTGCATCGGGCTCCGTGCTGACCGTGCGGAGCCTGCTTGGGATTCTCTCGCTCTCTCCCTCTCTCTCTGTCCCTCCCCCACCTCAAAATAAATAAACTTCAAAAAAACACAGAATACCTTCCATTTTGCGGGACTTCTAAAGCTCTCTTCTACGTGTTCCATGGAAGGCCTCTGGATTCATGAACCACTTAATGAAACCAGTTAGGTCTTCAAATGTACTTGGTTGGATTTTGTTTTGTGAACACTAAGCTCTTTTGCTAGAAATCTGAATAATGTTTACCTTTGGGGAGGAGGAGGGGCAGTGACTGGAAAGGAGCCAGGGAGGTGTTTGGGGCATGTGGAATGTCCTGTCCTATCCATAATCCTGAGAGATGACTGCAGATGATTCATCAATCTATACCCTTACGATTTTTCCCAATGTTGACCACACTTCAATAAATTTCTTAAAACTCTCTTGAGCTTGGGCAACTTATTTAACCCCTCTAATACTAAATATCCCTCACTAAGGATGAGGGAAGACAGGAAAACTTTACAAAGAGGTTTAACATGGAAACTAACTGAATAAACACTGGATTAATATTAGCTATTCTTATTCATTAGCACTCAGTGAACCTGCCTGGAGGGAAAGATAAACAAAAGCCCAACTCTCCCCACCCCCAAAATTCTCTTAATCCCTGTAGCTGGAGGCCCTGCTTCTACAAAGGAAAACCCTCTGGAGGGGCACCCACCCCTTTCCAACCCCCCTCTGGGAAGGGAATTTCCGCCCCCACCCCACCCAGTGGAGCGAGGAGGGGCTTGTCCAGGCTCCAGATCCCCTCAGGATCTGGAATCTGGGATCCTTTCTAGGCTTACTCATGTTTTAGACATTTCTGGTTGGCTCAGGAACTCAATTAACCATTACTAACATCATTGTTTACCCCCGAATTCCCAATGGCCGGATCACCGACTGGAAGGTCTACCCAGTGTGCCCCTCAGATCTACTGTTGCACATTTTAACCCAAAGAATGACATTGAAGATGGAGAATGTGCCAGTAGCTCCCAGTCCCCAACTAGCTCACCAGAATACCCACCGTTCTTCAAGATCAGCCTTCTCTGGGGGACATGATTAATGTAATTCTCAGAAAGACATGAGCTTTCCTTGACGAGTAGAATAGTCTTTCAGCTACTGTTTAACCTTTTTGTGCTCCACTTTCTCTGTCTATAAAGATGACAATAGTAATCGTGTCTTCCTCGCAGTTTTGTTAATGAGGATTAAATGAGCTAGTTTATGTAAAATGCCTAAAACAGAGCCTGGCACATAATACGCATTACGTAAGTGTTGGGATTGGCATCACCGTTGTTCTTTAGAACACAAGCACATTGTTTCTTCAGTTTAACTGTCCTGAAGTCTGAGCCCTCGTCTTCCTCTGCTCTAACTAGCCTCCGGTTATACCAGGTTCCAGAAAAACGCACAGGAGAAGCAGGATGGCACACGGGAGAGTACCAGCCACCTGAGACCTGGTGTCATTCTGGAAGATTAAAAAGTGAAGCAGTGAAGAGGGTAAAGACGACAGGCAAGGATATGATCATCATACTCTCCAAAGCCCCAGGGCCACTAGGTGCCACAAAGCCGAGGCATTGGTGGACCCATCCTGGGCCATCTCCCAGGTCACTGCCCAGCCTCCCACCAGCTGTGGCAGCAACGTCCTTCTTCTTTGAGCAAGTCCTCCTTTAACACAACAACTAGTAGCCCTTCCACGCCGAAGGCCCTTCTCCAGTTATGCGGTGAAACACGGTCACCACCCATTAGCCTGCCTTCTCTCCTGGGACAGGAACGAGGGAATAACAAGCACAGAAAAGCTTCCAGAAATTTACAGACTGTCCTGATCTGGAATTGCCAACTTCCTTCCGCCATGATATGTCAAAGCTCCACTGAACTTTCACACTCGGCTTTTAGTAGGACACTTTGGTCTCCTGGAATCTTCCTCTTCCCCCTGCCAATCCCTTCCTGGGACAAGCCTAATCTTTCCTGCCAGAGGGGCTACTTCCCAATCCTGAAGCTAGAAGAGCCACCCAAGGTACAGCCATGGATATTCCCTGGTCTCGAGTGACTATTTAAATCTTTGAAACCTGCCAAACCTGAAATCCATTTATCTGACTTCAACTCTTTTGGGTGAATGCCACAAAACGTTGAAAACCTAACTTTCAACGGCTCATGGCTCCTCTTCAGTCAGAACCAGTTCTTAAGAAGTATAGCTTTGGGGGGCTCCTGAGTGCCTCAGTCGGTGAAGCATCCAACTTCAGCTCAGGTCACGATCTCACAGTTCGTGAGTTCAAGCCCCAGGTCGGGCCGTGTCTGACAGCTCAGGGCCCGGAGCCTGCTTCGCATTCTGTGTCTCCCTCTCTCTCTGTTCCTCCCCGCTTGCACTCTCTCTCTCTCTCTCTCTCTCTCAAAAATAAATAAACATTAGAAAAAAAATTTTTTTAAGAAAAAAAAGTACAGCTTTGCTTCTGGTTGACCTTGGAAGTTGACACATACTTCCCTACCAACCTGTGGGATTCCATCAGAACCTGCTCCATAATTAAATGAGACAGTCCTTTGCACGATATCTTTTCATCCGTTCTTTCTACTTAAGAATATGTTGTAGATATCTTCACATGCTGTGATGGGTTGAGCTCTGTCCCCCAAGGAGATATGTTGCCGTCCTAACTCCCAGTGCCTCAGAATGTGACCTTATTTGGAAATAGGGTCATTGTAGATATAATTAGTTAAATTAAATGAGGTTGTATTGGAGTAGGCTGGACCTTGATCCAGTACGGCTGGTGTCCTTTTAAGAAGAGAAACAAAGAGGGGCGCCTGGGTGGCGCAGTCGGTTGGGCGTCCGACTTCAGCCAGGTCACGATCTCGCGGTCCGTGAGTTCGAGCCCCGCGTCGGGCTCTGGGCTGATGGCTCAGAGCCTGGAGCCTGTTTCCGGTTCTGTGTCTCCCTCTCTCTCTGCCCCTCCCCCATTCATGCTCTGTCTCTCTCTGTCCCAAAAATAAATAAACGTTGAAAAAAAAAAAAATGTTTAAAAAAGAAGAGAAACAAAGAACCAAAAAACAAAAAAGGATGAAAAGAAGAGAAACGACACGGAGAAGGCCACGCGAAGACGGAGGTAGACTGGCCAGCAACCACCATAGGCTGGAAGAGGTGAGAAAGGAGCCTCTCCCTCAGGTTTCAGAGACAGCACGGCCTGACCAACACCCTGACTTCACACTTCCATCCAGCCTCCCAACTGTGACAAAACAAATTTTTGTTCTTTTAAGCTACTTGGTTTGTGGTACCTTGTTATACCAGCCACAGCAAAATGGAAACAAATACTAATCTAATTTACAAATGTCTTTTTTTTTTTTTTAAGAGAGAGAGGACACAAGTGAGCCAGGGGCAGAGAGGGAGAGAAGGAGAGAGAAGCAGGGCTCACCCTAAGCAGGGCTCGAGCTCACGTTTCATGAGGTCATGACCTGAGCCGAAGGCCGATGCTTAACCAACTGAGCTACCCAGGCATCCCCTAATCTACAAATTCCTTAATGGTTATATAGCATTGAATGACACAGTCACATCATAATTTACGTCAACAATCCAATGTTGATGAGCCCTTAATTTATCTCCTGTGGGAGAGGGCGATGCACATCCTTGCATAAAAATATCTTTAAATCCTCAAATTATTACTATAAGTGGAATTATTTATATGCTTGTTTCTACACTTTTGAAAATTTAGACTAAATCACCTACCAAGGGGGGAATAGAAAAATGTATAAATAAAAAAAATTTTTAAAGCAATTGCCCATTTCCAAAAAATAAGCACGTTAAGATTAAAAAGAAATGTTTTGGGGGGCACCTGGGTGGCTCAGTCGGTTGAGCGACCGACTTCGGCTCAGGTCATGATCTCACGGTTTGTGAGTCTGAGCCCCGCGTCAGGCCATGTGCTGACCGCTCAGAGCCTGGAGCCTGCTTCCGATTCTGTGTCTCCCTCTCTCTCTGCCCCTCCCCCGCTCATGCTCTGTCTCTGTCTCAGAAACAAATATTTAAAAAATTAAAAAAAGAAATGTTTTGGGGTGCCTTGGTGGCTCAGTTGGTTAGGCAACCAACTTCAGCTCAGGTCTTGATCTCACAGTTTGTGGGTTCGAGCCCCACATCGGGCTGTGTGCTGACAGCTCAGAGCCTGGAACCTGCTTCAAATTCTGTCTCTGTCTCTCTGCCCCTCCCCTGCTGGTTCTCTGTCTCTCTCTCTTTTTCTCTCAAACATAAAAATAAAATAAAATAATTTGAAAAAATGTTTTATCTGAAAACGTTCCCAATTTGTAAGAGCCGACTTTTTAGCTATCTACAGTATCCTGCTGTGCCATAGGAAGCAATTGTTAAAAAAATAATAAAAAAGTAAAAAAAGATTTAGACACTTGAATTCAGCAGCAAAAGAGGAAAAGGCTGGAAAAGGCAGGAATAGTATCTTGATTACGATACTGGAAGCCATACTGAAGAATGGTTAAACTGGATCAGCAAGCATTGTCTTTTTGAAAAGCAGAATATTGGGCGCCTGGGTGGCTCAGTTGGTTGAGCATCTGACTTCAGCTCAGGTCGTGATCTCACCGTCTGTGAGTTCGAACCCCACGTCGGGCTCTGTGCTGACGGGTCAGAGCCTGGAGCCTGCTTCACATTCCGTGTCTCCCTCTCTCTCTGCCCCTCCCCTACTTGTGCTCTCTTTCTCTCTCTCTTAAAAATAAAGAAACATGAGAAAAAAAATTAAAAAGCAGAAGAAGGTGAAGGTGTTCGGGGGGCACAGGAGGTTAGTTACTCCCTGGGAGCTAGCTCACGCAGGAGCCACTGAGGACAGTAGGCCTTTGGATGGGGAAGGTGGGTTGGGTTTGTGAGCAAACATTTGTATCAGGTGCTCAGGCCCCACGTGAGGGTTCCAACCACTTGGGGTGCAGGACAAACCTAAGAAGACATCTCCTGGGAGACTGGGCAGGTGCTGAGTGGAAGGCAGAGGTCGTTCAAGGTAGCCTTGACCTACTTCAGCAGTTTGCTCAGGGCTCACCCAAGGCCCATGGAAGGGGAAGGGAAGTCCCTGTGCATTCTTTTTCCTTCCTTGTCTATTCCTTTTCACTGTCCAAAGATAATTATTTTTTAAAGTAAAATAATGACTCTCATACAGATATAAAAATGAGCACTTGTAGGGGCGCCTGGGTGGCTCGGTCAGTTGAGCGTCCGACTTCCGCTCAGGTCATGATCTTGTGGTTTGTGGGTATGAGCCCCACGTCAGGCTCGCAGCTGTCAGCACGGAGCCTGCTTCGGATGCTCTGTCCCCCTCTCTCTCTGCTTTTCCCCCACCCCTCAGAATAAATAAACATTAAAAAAAAACCATATTGAGATGAATGTGCCAATAAAGGCCACACTGTGCCAATAAAGGCCAAGGGCAGAGGGAGAAAGTCAGTTGAACCTCTCCTGAACAGGACAGAATTATTTTGTGTTGTTATCAGTTATTGTACTGGGCTGAGTAGTGACCACCAAAAATCTGTGTCCATCCAGAACCTGTGAATATGACCTTCTTTGGAAGTAGGATCTTTGTATGAGGTCATCCATCCTGGACGAGGGTGGGCCCTGAATCCAATGTGACTGGTGTCCCTATAGGAAGAGGGACATTTGGACACAGACACGGGGAGAAGTCCACACGAGGACTGGGCTGAGAAACTACAAGCCCAGCAGTAAGCACGCAGCTGATACACCTACAAAGAACAGTAAGCATGGCCGGCAACCGGCAAAAGCTGGCAGAGGTGAGGAAGGGTCCTCTCCTCGAGGACCTTAGAGAGAGCACAGCCCCGTTGACCCCTTGACTTCAGACTACTGGCCTCTACAACTATGAGACAATAAATTTTTTGTGGCTCTAAGCCGCTCGGTTTGTGGCACTTCGACATCCATCATAAGTCACTTGGTTCGATTTACAGATACAGGACATGGCTGAGCCACCACTTGGAACATTTTGTTTGATGGAACCGTGATTCCAGATTCCAAATAAATGACTGACACACGGCATTTTAATACACACCTCCGTTCGTCACCTGAGGACTGCCTACTTTAGTGTTTTGGTTTCACGCCCGCTTGAGCAACTCAGTGTAGTTGAGTTTCGCAAAGTCACTCTTGCTTCTCGGAGATTCATTGCTGGGTCATTTTACGTTACGTACTTCGTGTGGAAGGATTTGGTAGGAGAGAATGTCAGAATATGGATGGCAGGAGTGAAACACAGTAAGTATTCTAATCTAAAGTTACATTTGGAAAATTAAAAGTGCTTGCTTATTTATTTATTTATTTGTTTGAGAGAGTGCACAAGTAGGGGAAAGGGGCAGAGAGAGAGAATCTTTTTTTTTAAGTTTATTTACCTATTTTGAGAGAGAGAGAGAGAATGCATGGGGGGGCGGGGGCAGAGAGAGAGGGAGAGAGAGAATCCCAAGCAGACTCTGAGCTGTCAGTGCAGAGCCCGACTTGGGGCTTGATCCCACAAACTGCAAGATCATGACCTGAGCCAAAATTGGGAGTCAGACACTTAACCAACTAAGCCACCCAGGTGCCCTGAGAGAGAATCTTAAGTAAGCCCCATGCTCAGTGCCGAGCCTGACACGGGGCTTAAGCTCACAACCCTGGGATCATGACCTGAGCTGAAATCAAGAGTGAGACGCTTAACTGACTGAGCCACCGCGGCGCCCCAAAGATGCCTATTTATTTTACATAGAAACTACGAAGGGTAAATAACAAGATTCCTGAACGGTGGGGATAAGCAGAAAACCAAGCAAGAAAGCCTTTAGAGGAAACTCACGTGTTCGTATAACGTGTTGTGTTCACCTGGTCTATAAAATTTAATTCATTCTGCTGTTTCCTACTACACAGTGTTTGAGCTTTCTGTTTAAATACAAAGATACATATATCCTTAAAATAACATTGGGCTATATCATTATAATCATATACTGTAATAAAGTTATAAAATAGACGCTGGGAGCATCCTTGGTCTGTACAGGTTAGCACGTGTCCTGACCCTGCAAGGTTGACATTAGATTACTATTGAGAGAGAGGATTTGCATCTTGCCACAGTGCCATTAGACGTGGTGGGCTCGGGCCAAGGACGGGACTGGGAAACCGAAGGCGGTCTCAGCATCACAGGTGTCTGGACCAGCCACCACACCACACCCTTCATCACTCTACAAATGCAGGACCAGAAGTGTATGTCCAAACCTTTCATTTTTACTCACATTTTTTTTTTCTTCCGGGTAGTTGAAGCTGGCATCACAAATGTTTGGCAATGTCCTATAGGGATTCAGGTAAAAGGATGGAGTATTTTTTCCCCGGTATGTTGGAGTTCCATAAATCCGTAATTGTGTCAGAAATTCTTGATTTAAATGATACTTTGGCCAAAAATTTTCAAGAGGACTTTCTGTATGTTTATACACTCGTTTTTTTTCCTGCAAAAGAGAATTTTCGGCTGCCCGTAAGATGGGACAGAACTAGGGGCGCCTGGGTGGCGCAGTCGGTTAGGCGTCCGACTTCAGCCAGGTCACGATCTCGCGGTCCGTGAGTTCGAGCCCCGCGTCGGGCTCTGGGCTGACGGCTCGGAGCCTGGAGCCTGTTTCCGATTCTGTGTCTCCCTCTCTCTCTGCCCCTCCCCCGTTCATGCTCTGTCTCTCTCTGTCCCAAAAATAAATTAAAAAACGTTGAAAAAAATTAAAAAAAAAAAAAAGATGGGACAGAACTAGAACACCATATCAGGAATCTACAAAGTGCTGAAGGTTTTGCATGATTCAGCTTTTTCAACATCACAACACTGGAGGAACAGCAGTAATGGCAAAGTCACCCTTTCGTGGTGGAGAAACTTACGTGAACATTTGCATTCTGAAAACTGCCAAAGTTTTCTTTGGAGAAGAATCTGAGAGACAATTAAAAAACAAAAGAAAAAAACTAGATATTGTGGTTTAAGCCAGTCCAGTTTTTCAATCAAATAATGATTAGCTCGATTTGCTTAGGTCATCAAACTTCATATTTGCAAAAGACTGACTTAATGCCCCTCTTTTCCCGACTACTTGTGATAAAGAGACCCATGGAGGAAATGCAGCTTCATAATCTGATGAGGCACAATGGCTCAAGACACTGTTGGGAAAGAACTGTGGTTTTCTCAGGTCTTAGAGGAAGCTGATGATATTTTTGAAGCAGTGTGAAAATTCTTCAAAGTAAATTGGCCAAATAGAAAAAAAAAAAAAAAAAAGTAATAACGGGTTTCTGCCCTGATGATGCTCCAGAGATGCTGGGCTTTGCAGATACCGAGTGAAAATCAAAGGGAGACACTCATTTCTGGAACACATTGTGTCATGCATCATCAGCAATACCTTTCAGCACACTGTCCAGGAATTGATAAGAAAACCACAACTAACGGTAATCAATTACATGAAAAGCTATGCGTCAGCCCCCAGATGATTCACGCTGCTCTGCGTGAAGATCTGAACGCCAGTCAGAAGTTTCTGCTCCACTGAGGTTTGTTGACTGGCAAAGTGAAATAAACATCTTCTCTTCTTGCAAGAGGCAGGTGTCCTATTTTTGAAATACTGGAGAAAAGATCTACAGCTGTAAATTTCTTAAAATTATGTGTTTCAGCAAAGCCTATCATATTTGACAACTATATTTGGAAGTTTGAATATACACTTCCCCTTATTACGAAGACATTTAGCGCCCAAATCAAGCCATGGATGCTGGCAATCATTTGCTAAAAGTGTCATTTTATACTTTTTTTTTTAATTGAAACGTTCAAGGACAAAGGTCTTGAAACAAACTTCATGAATTTCGGGGCACCTGGGTGGCTCATTCGGTTAAGCGTCCAACTTCGGCTCAGGTCATGATCTCACAGTGATCTATTCGAGCCCCTTGTTGGGCTCTGTGCTGACAGCTTAGAGCCTGGAGCCTAATTCAGATTCTGTGTCTCCCTCTCTCTGCCCCTCCCCCGCTCATGCTCTGTCTCTCTCTTTCTCTCTCACAAAAATAAACATTAAAAATGAAAAAAAAAAGAATTTCGTTTATTTCAAGAATTTCAAAAAATAAATTTGTATCTAGTGTGTGTATAGGCTGAATTTAGGAACTATTTGCTAGATGTCATGACTGAAAAATCTCTTTTCAGAGCTTATCAATAAATCCCCTCTCCCCCTAATATTCCAGCTGTGCCCAAGAAGAAATTTTGACAATTGAGCTTTTACCAAAGGTAACTTTCAGAAAATCACTGCAGAGCAGAGGTCCCTCCCTATAGGGGGTCTGCTGGAAGGATCTGTTGACATTTCCCCCTTCCTAAGGGTAACCAGATTTTCATTTGGGTGCACCCCCCACTGCCTGGGGAAGCCCAGAGTTTGGGGGGAAGGTGATACCACCTCCCTATTCCAGGGGCTGAGCTGCTGCTGACTGGTGCCCAGTGTCCTTCACATCACTGGTCCAGGGATGACCATGTGATGCGAACTGTCCAATCAAGTGACCCTCACACGTGGGAATTTGTAGACAGACCAGCTGTCTGTGTCCTGCTGGATGTTGAGGAGGAAGTAGGTGGCTTTGACCTCTACAGGTCCACAATAAAACTATTTATACAAAAGGAACCTGGGTTTCTACATCACATAACTCAGCCATCCATCAGCCTTCTGGGAAATCTGCCCACCTCTGGCTTCCATTATGGGAGCCAGCGAATCCCCTTTGTCATTTAAATTGGATTCCTAATTACTTGCCGCATCAGGTATCTTTGCTGAACTGAATTTGAGGCCAGGGCGTGGGTGTGGCAAATAAAAACCACCCTAAAATTCTGAAGTGCCTGGAGAACAGTGAGGACACCATTAGCGCGGTTTTGAAACTGGCAAATCTGGCTACATGTTTGCAAAATGGTTAATTAAATTGTCTTCAGTTACATCTTAGGAAATAGGCCATGTGTCTACCAAGATAGTATTAGGTCTTGGTACAAAATGTTCCAGACGTGTTAGCTAATTCTTGTGATCTTTTGTAAGATTTAAAACAAAAAACTAAAAACAAAACCCCAAAAACCTAGCTTGCTTGGGTTGAAGTGCGATCAGAACCGACAGTTCCTTAATTCAAACAGGGTCTTAACTGATACAATCACTTTGGAGAATTTCTAGGTAAAATATCTCTCTACCAAATGAGAAGGAAGGCATTCTTAGAGTTACGTAACTTTTAACCACATGTGCTTGGTTTTTCCTCAGGATGGACTCTGAAAACCAAACAGCACATCGGGCTGATATTGAGGGGAGGGACCATTTTCATCCTCTAATACAGGGGGTCAAACGTAAACCCCAAGCTCACCCAGTGTTTTTGTATGAGTTGACAATATTTTTACATGTATCTTTACTTTTTTAATGTTTATTTATTTTTGAGAGAGAGAAAGAGAGAGGGAGGGGAGGGGGTGGTGGACCCAGGATCCCAAGCCAGCTCTGTACTGACAGCAGACAGCCCCATGGAGGACTTGAACTCCTGAACTGTGAGATCATGACCTGAGCTGAAGTTGGACGTTTAACTGACCGAGCCACCCAGGCACCCCTAAATGTATCTTTAAAGGAAAAGAAAGAATCATTTTCTGTTATTACTTGGTTTGTAATCGCGTTGTTTTGAAATTTCAAATAACATTCAAGGAAAGCATATGATTTTTTTTTTCTCAAAATGAGGATAGATTTTGAAGTATGAGAATATCCAGCCAGAGAATCTGAAAGCAGAGAAGCTAAAGCTACTTGGATATATTGTCAAAGGGTGCCCGACCAAAAATAATTGAGAGATGGTAGAACAGTAATGTTTGACACAGGAAGGAAGGAGGAATTTGATTTACAAAAAAAAAAAAAAAAAATCACTTTAACTTTTACAGAACTTTTCTGTTTTGAAAAGCAAGAGTAACTGAACTGATTTCCACTTATATCCGCCTTCCTGCCAAAATTTCAAAGCATGTTTTTTCTAATAATAATACGTGTACCTTGCCTTTCCAGGGAACCCAAAGCATTTTGCAGATATTATCTCATTAGCCCCGATTCTGTCCCCAGGTGCTTCAAATACGTTATCCTGCCTTTCTAAAATGACTGTAACTCAAAATCGAAAATGACACCAGATCTCTTGCCGCTCTTTTTTTTTTAATGTTGCCTGTAAATCTGGGGCTGCGCGTCCTGGCCTGGGCACAGGACTGCAGAACTCTCTCAGCAGCTGGCTTAAGCAGAAAATGGATGTAGGAAAGACATTGAATAACTCGCCAAAATGGAGAACTAGAGATTCTGGCTCTCGGGCTGGCCGTCTCAAATCTCACTGCCGCAGGTGGATTTTTTAATTTATTTTTAAATAGATGTTATGTGTTTAGAACAATTTTGGGTAGTACAGAGAGTTCCTACGTGCCTTGCACCTAGATTCTGCTATTATTAATAGCTATCATTAGTGCGGTACATTTGCTACAAATAATGAAGCAGTACGGATACATTATTATTAACTGAAGCCCAAAGATTATTCAGATTTCTTTAGTTTTTACCTAATATTCCTCTTCTGTCACAGGATCCCATCCAGGACTCCACATTGCATTTAGTTGTCATGTCTTTGTAGGCTCCTCTTGGCTGTGACAGTTTCTCAGGCTTTCCTTGTTTCTGATGACCTTGACAGTTTCCAGGAGAGTGTCAGGAATATTGTAGAATGCTCTTCTCTCGGAATATGCCTGGTGTTTTTCTCACAAATAGATGAAGACACTCGGTTTTGACAGAAAGACCATAGAGGTTAAGTTCCATATTCATCACACCCTATCGAGAGGCCACATTTTCAAACGGACTCATCGCTGCTGGTGTTGACCTTGATTGTTTGGCCAAGGTGGCATCGGCCAGGCTTTTCCCATACAATGCTACCTTTCCCCCGCTTCCACTGTGCACTGATGGACTTTTATTGGGTGTATTTCCAGAGCAGCAGACCAGAGAGCTGCAAGAGATAAACGTGCTGTGATCACTAACACAGCCTCGGGACTCCTGGACACCTTCGTCCCCTCCTGCCTCCTTCCTGTGCTTCTCCTGACGAAAGGTTGGCATCGTATCTCCACCATCGGGTGCATCGGGCACAGCCCCCCCTGCACTGCCCTGCATGCAGCGGCCGTTTGATCAATCTTCACAGACTAGGAACAGAATTGGATTTCACCTGATAGCTAATAAAACGGCTCCTGAGATGCTGGTAGGCGAAGGAGGGTATGGGCTGCAGGAGCAGACAGTGGCCTGGCTGGGGAGCACCTACACACAGGAGCGGCCAAGCCCTGGGGCTCTGATCATGACCCTGACTCATTACGAATTTAAAATCCTGTGTAGCAGAGACTGATTTCGTGACATGGCTTTTTCTTTCTCCCTCCACGGCCAGGCTCTCCCAGGCCCCGCAAGTGAGGGGATGGAGTATCATGGGGGTAATGGGGTCCAGACTCTCCTGAAGGTCCAAGCCATGACATGGGTGGGCCAGGATTTGGCAATGCTGGAAGTGGGTGTCCCGAGGGTCCAAGGCATGGTGACCTGGGCTCGAGGGGTGTCTGCTGCTGGTCGGGCCATCTCTGCCTGGGCTGTGCCTGGCGATCCACTGGCTTCCTTACTCGAGACCCCACATCTTTTGTCTGACTCATCTTATCTTCCACTTCTGATGGACCTGTGATCACCCATGACCCCCACTGCACCTGCTGAGGGTGACTTCAGCTTTACCCTCTGCTCCTACTTGATGAATTCTCGAGACCCGGAAGCTGATGGGCCCAGCCCTGTCCTTATTGCATGGGACTCTCTGCACCAGTCTGTCTTGCAGGCTGCCATATGGATTTCTCTTGGGCCAGCAGTCCACCCTATACCCCTGGCCAACTCAGCTGAGTCCCAGAAGGCAGCCAGCAGGACCCGGGAATGGGACAAGCTCCCCGAGATGGGGCTGTGGCATGCCCAGCAGGGTTTCCATGTCAACCCAAAGATGTGAAGAAAAAAAAAAAGCCTTGCCTAATTTGCAGCTGAAACACAGCCAGTGAGGTTTCGGAATCATCTAGAGAAATCAGAAGGGTGGCCTCCAAGCAGCGTGGTGAGACCTGATGAGGTCTTGCCTGAAAATGCTTCCACTCCACGTCACGTCCCCACTCGGTTTCCCCAGGGCAGAAGTTAACTCGGTTCAACCTGCTCCACCAGACGAGGCTTTTCTAAAATCACCTGCAGGCCGGATGCTCTCTGTCCGTATGTAAACAAGCGGTTTAGGCGGCCCTGTGCGTTAAGGGGGAGGGGGCGCGCAAAGTGATCCCGAAGCCAATGTTTACAGGGACTCCTGGGAACCAGCACGACCTAAAAAGTAAGAAGCCACGGCACGAATTGAATAACAGGCAGTGCAGTTGTGGTTTGTCTGTGCCTCTGCCTCCGCGCTCCGTCATCCTCCTTCCCTGCCAGAAGTCCCACAGGCGTGGGAGGCGTGGGGACTTTCTATTTGTTCCCTTCCACCTTGCACAGCATGTTCTTCTATCAAGTGATTTATTCTCGTCTTCGAAGCAGGGCTTCACTGCGGGCGTGGCCACGGAGTCCGTGTGCCCGCCACCTGCTCCCTCGTGGGAGAGCGACCTGGAATGCCCTGGACAGGAGCCAGCTCTCCCAGGTGGAGGTGGGGACAGCAGAGCTCCTGCCCCTGACCGGGGGCCGTGTCCACACGCAGGCTCACACACACACACACACACACACACACGTGGAGGCACAGGTGAGACCCCCCCCCCCGCCCCCCAGAACTTTCTATGCAAGACTACGGGTCAGTCAGCACTTTCTTCTCCTTTAGGCTCCTCCTGGAACATTCTCATGGCCACCACCTGGTCTGAGGCCCTCAGTACTGGATGTCTAGGGTTTAGATTCTTCCCCTGAAACCTTCTATTCCTGAAATCATCCTTAGCCATTAGACAAGAGAATAAAAAGAAGGATCAGGAATAGGGACTGACGTGGGCAACGCCTCAAGTCTCCAGCCGGACCCCAGAGCTATCTCCAAATTGGCCCAGCTCACAGCACTGGCCTCCCCTCCCCTCCTCTCCTCTTCCCTCCTCTCCACTCTCTCTTCCCCCCTCCCCTTCCCTCCTCTCTCCTCTCCTCCCCAGTCCTCCTGCTGCTCCTCCAGACGTCCTGAGTCACCAGCATCTGAACATTCCTTCCACCTGGAATTTTCCCCTTCTAGGCTTTGTCACCCAAACCTCCCTCCTCTCAACCCAGCTGGGCCCAGGACAGGTATGGAAAGGACAGAAGAGGCTGACCTCAGCTTGCCTGAGTTTTCCTGCAAATGACGGGAGGGCCTCCAGGAAGGCCATCCGGAAGGTGGGCAGTGGGCTGGGGGTGGGTGGGACCATAGTCCATGGGAAGTGGGTGTCCACACCAAGAGCAGCCCCCAGGACCCCCACCCCTGCGGTGCCCTGCTGGTTTCCAACCGTCCGGCAGGGCCTGGGCCGGGCCTTCCCTGAGAGGACGGATTCAGAGTCACCCCCCAACTGGCAAGTAGCCCAGGCCTGAGGGCAGCGGGGAGGGGGCCTGCAGGGCCCAGGACACACGCCTCCTGCGCCCATGCCACAACCAGGTACCGGTCCAGAGATGGGCCGTGGCCCTGCCCCTCTGACGGGCCTGTGGCCCCGTGGACAGGCTGCGTCCTGCACCTGTTTGCTTTAAAGAGACAAAAGAGACACGTCAGCAGGGATGGGGGGCCTGAGCACCTTTTGGTTATAATTTGGTCTGACATGTGCCATCTTTCATTTTCTTTTGGACCCCGGCACCCCCACTGGCCGAGGGGCCCTCTCCCAGGCGGGGGCCAGCTTGGTAACAGCGATCCGTGCTACTTACTCATGCCTGGCTTGTCCCGTCCAGGATGGACAGACAGTAGACATTTCAGAACTTTTGTTTGCGACCTGATCTAAGTTTGGAAGGGGATTTCATGTTTTAGGCCTTTTTGTTTGCGAGGTTGTTCGTTTGTGTTAGATAATACCAGTCATGGGGCGTTCCCGCAAAACACATTTCAGTAGGCCAGTAGGCCGACGTGAATCAACAATTATTTACCAGGTCGTGACTCATTGTCGGACATGGCAGTTCTCCCAATTGAAAACGAGATATAAGAGGTATATTTTCATATATTAGGGCTGAGTTTGCTTCCCTTAGAGCCTGGAAGGTAACAATAAAGTCTGATTTGGCTACTGATAAAATGCTTACACTTGAAAATAACACCAGGGGACAGGTGAGGTCACTGAGAAAGCTGCACCCCTGAGATCCAGCACCCGGCGCCGGCAGGAGGCTCGGGAGGCCTCCAGGATGGGGTGGCAAACAGACGGGGTGGCAAGGGACTAGGCTGGGGGGAAGGCCACCTCCAAAGGGGTGTCACTATACAGGGAGTTTTGGAAGTGTTAGATCTGTTCTGTCTTGATTACGATGGTGGTTTCCTAACTGTATACATCTGACAAAAATCATAGCCCAGTAGATGATATAAATCATATAACACCATGTTGTGTTATATTATATAATTATTATATTATATATAAATGTGTTTTATATAATGTATGAATTATACTATGTAACACTACGTACAAATATATGTTGTACTATATAATCATTATACTATATGAAATATTCTATTTTAGCATTATATAATTCTATAAACTACACAATATAAGGGTGCCCAGGAGGCTCAGTCAGTTGAGGGTCCGACTTGGGTTCAGGTCATGATCTTGAGGTTTGTGAGTTTGAGCCCCATGTCGGACTCTGTGCTGAGAGCTCGGAGCCTGGAGCCTGCTTCGGATTCTGTGTCTCCCTCTCTCTCTCTCTGCCCCTCCCCTGCTGAAGCTCTCTGTCTCTCAAAAATGAATAAACATTTAAAAAAAAGTATAAATTACACACTATAGACACGGTGTTACACTTCACTGAACTGGCTCAGAAAGAGAAGACATCCGAGGCAGAGGGTGGGTGCCTTTTCTGAGAGCCCAACACCTCACCCACAGGGCAGCTGGGTTAGCCCTGGATTTGCTTCTGGAAAGCCCCACAACTCCTTGTTCCCTGAGAAGAATAGCAGGAAACTTGCAAGCATCTCCCTGGGTCCTGCCGTTGTGGTTCTGTGACCTCCCGTCCCCACCCTCTGACGGGGACCTTCCCAGTCCTGTGTCCCAGGGGACAAGATGGCCTCACGTCTCCCACTGGCCGAGGCAGGGCTATCCCAAGGCTGTGCCTCCCTCACATCTTGTCCCCCCTCCCAGACAGGAGTCCCTGCCTCCAATCAGGACGCTGACGGCTACTCATCTCAGGGTCCCGTGGGCAACTCTGAGCCCCCGCTTCCCAAACTCGGTCTCCATTTCGCCCTGCCCTGGGACTTTTCATGATTTCACAATGAATTTCTCTCAGTGGCTGCACACAGCAGATGTTATGCCCCCAAACAAATGTCCTGGAATTTCCCCCTGAGAACGTGGAGGCCTCTTCCCAGTCAGCGAACTCTCCAGGGAGGACTGGCTGGGCTTCTGCCTTGAAGGGCTTCTCAGGGGCCCGAAAAACAGGTGAGGGGCGAATTTCAGAAAGAAAAAGAAAAAAATTCTCTGCCACCAGAGAGGAGCCGAAATTGGTTCACTCAAGGCTCCCAGATTCTCCATAATTTGCTTTCTGGAGACGTGTCCTCTTCAGGATGTGTGTGTGTGTGTGTGTGTTCACACAGCTGCTCCCCCACGACACTCCGCTTGCTAAGTTGCTCTCTGATGGATACAGAGACGAAGCCAAGTGAAGATCCTTTTCCTCGCCAGCTTCAGCGCTCTGGTTTCTTGCAACGCGAAGCTGCCTCCTTTTTCGATTTTCTCTGCACGCGAAGTGCGGGGAGGCTGTGCCGCCAGCCGGGCCCCGCTCACGCCGGCATCGAGAAGGGCACGGCTCCCGTGCGTGTCCGTCCTGGGCAAGTATTCAGGGTACTTGCCACGGGGCCTCTGTAGTGCGATCTGAGGGTCCCGGGGATGCCCTCCTGCCCCACTCCCCTGAACGAGACAGCAATTCATTCCCAAGGGCTCTTCGGCCGCGGTGCTTTTCTGAAATGGAGACACTCCTGGCAGGGCCACCACGAGTCCCGAGTCCCGTGGGCCCTCGGGCGGGTCACCCACTCCCACGCATCCCCTCTGTCTTCCCCGGGACCGCCCACCCCAGGAATGCGCGGAGGGGCCCCTTCTCCACTCTTTTCTCTCTGCGCCTAGACTCCTGGAAGGCTGTGCAGGTGTCTTGACAGGCGCAGACCCCGTTTGGAGGGGCCCCGATGTGCGTCCGAGCTGGGGGCACGGGCAACCTGCGGTGGGGGGAGGGGGGGGTTGGGGGGCTGGACAGGAAGCTGGAAAAGAGGACGCGCAAAAGAAGAAACGGGTGAGGAAAGCAGACTAATTCCTCTGACTTCATCATTTTTGTGTAGGAAGAGTTTCTAAAATGGCTTACTTTTATAAAAAAAAAAAAAAAACCAAACAGATCCCAAAGCCTCTGCTTTTTATAGAACATCAGTCCCCGGTTCCAAATTAGCAACCCTTAATCTTCCACCGGTCTAGCTCTGCAGTGACTATTAAGCTGCTGGGCTAGGACTTACCTCGGTGCTCGGATCGCGCCCTGACGAGCGGGGGGAAGGGGCTGGGGTGTCGGCCGGAGCTTGGGAGGGGGGGCCGGGGGCGGCCTTGAGCTGGGGCCGCTGCTCCCCAGCGCCGCCCTGGCGGCCGGGCGGGGAGAAGCGCCCCACCGTGCGACCTTTCCCGGCCGTGGCCCCAGTGTATCGGTTTTGGGGCGGCCTCTGTAACCAAGTGCCACAAACTGGCTGGCTTAAAAGAAGCGAAATATATCCTCTCACAGTCCTGGAGGCCAGAATTCCAAACCCAAGGTGTCAGCAGACTCGATCGTCTCTGGAAGGCCCGAGGCGGAATCCGTTCCCTGCCTCTCTCCCAGGCTCCAGTGGCTGCGGGCAGTCACTGGGGTTCCCTGGCAGCTGTATTACCCCAATCTTCGCACCTGACGTCACATGGCCATCTCCTTTCTTAGAAAGACATCGGTCACCTTGGTTTAGGACTTGGAATGCTCTCATCTTTTTTTTTTTTTTTTTTTTTTTTTTTTTGCTCTCATCTTAATTAAATCTGCAAAGGCTATTTGCAAATGTGGTCTCATCCTGAGGGTCCAGGCGGACATGACTTGGGCAGTGGGTGGGTTGGGACACTGTTCAACCTGGTGCACGGGACAGCAATGCCCACAGCCCCACATAGAAAGGTGGCTGGTTTTCTCTCGCTGTATCTGAGAGGCAGGAGCAGCCCTGAGAACATTAACCCTTTAGATCCGAAAGAAGGCAGGTGTCATGAAAACTGAGCCACTTACTGGGAGGTGACAGGGGCCAGGTCCTCCAGCAGCTGAGGTCCCTGCACCCGGGGGGGGGGGGCCCTCCATGGGCTCTCTCGCCCCGGTTGAGCTTCTACAACCTCCTCCCAAGAGATAATGTTTTCTCCTTCCGGACTTCTCCCACCTTTCAATTAAATCAAATTATTGCATCATCATATGGGCAAATGGTGCAAATCCTCAAACCTATGTGAATTGCCCCAATCCCACCACTCAGCATGCTGGTGAACTTCATTTTAGCCATATATGTAGTTAAAAATTATTTTGGGGGGGGGGCACCTGGGTGGCTCAGTTTGCTAAGCATCTGATTCTTGATTTCGGCTCAGGTCGTGTTCTCATGGTTTGTGGGTTCGAGCCCCACGTCAGGCTCTACGCTGACAGTGCAGAGCCTGCTCGGGATTCTCTCTCTCCCTGTCTCTCTGCCTCTCCTCCATTCGTGCACGCATTCTCTCTCTCTCCCTCTCTCAAACTAAATAAACATTAAACAAAAACAAAACTTATTTTTTGGACCTCAGATGTACAGAATTGGGTTAATCGTCGCCCTAAATCCATCACACGGTGTCACCTGAATATGCATTGCTCTTTCTGCCGGCTTATTTTGTCCTGCGTTTCAAAATATAATAGCATTGATAGGACGACTGATATCTGTCTTTTGTGCTATGCACTGTTGCAGGCGTTTAACACACAGGTGCATTTATTCCCTGCAATAACCCCCGCAGCGGTTTGCTGGCTTCAGCTCCACTTCACCTCACCGGGCTTGCGAAGTTGATAGTTCAAGTTCTCAAGAATTTCGTGAGTCAGTCGTTAACCATCTGGAGCTTGAAATTGGCCATTATGGCAGCACAGGTACCTCCCACCTGTCGAAAATTTGTGTTTCGAAAGACCTCGCTTCGCTTTTATGAAAGACCTCTATTAGTACCTGTTTGGGCTGACCGAAAGATACCCAAAGAGGATTGTCACTTTCACGAGGGCAGGGGAAACACAGCAACAGCGGCCAGCACTGCTTTCACAGCGAGGTGAGCTGGTGTCAGCGTGCGTCGGGGCCTCGGGGGGTACCACCCAGCTCCTTCCCCAGAACCACACCCAGCGTCTCAGCGCCCAGCCCCCAGAGCTTTGAACTGCTTCCGTCCGTGAGCATCTGGACCTTATCTCCAGGTATTTTATGCATCTCTTAGCACTGTGCCCCCAGGGCTTAGAAAAGCCTAAGAGAGGTTATTTCGGAGGTCGGTCTGGGATGGTTCAAAAAATTTTAACATCAATTAATGGTCATCACTTCTTTGTTTTGCTTTTCGGCTTATGAACATTTTCATAGGAATGCTCCACGTTTGGATAGCGGGGGCAACCCGGATTCCCAAAATAACTCAGCAGTGCCACAAATCTGGGGTGTGCTTTGCATCGGGAGCCCCTTTAACATCACACCACTGCCTAGGGGTTGGCACTCTCGTCATTCCCGCTTTATGGTGAAGAAACCCAGGGAGGGAAGGAAGCTACCTGCTCAGGTCACCCAGCTAGGAAATGGCAACCTTGACTCTGAACCCAGGATTTGAACCCAGGAAGTATGCCAGGCTCCTGAGTCTCATGACACCACAGCTGTCTCTTGAACCCTGGTGTTTTTCATCCATCACAAGCAGCTTTCACAGGCATTAAAAACTCTTTTGAGAACTTACTTTTCAATGGCCGCGTGCTGTGCCGTTAATTATCCCCAGGGTGGGCCAACGAGGTGTTCCTAAGTGTTCCCATCCTGTGAAAATTTTGGCTTGACTGGCCTCTTCCCTTCCTTGTGGTGTGGGTCCTGGGGATCTGGGCCTAGGACCACCCTTGTCTACAGGCACCAAGGATCAAGTGCGGATCAGAGACCCAAACTTTCTCCAGGGACAGCGGGAACCCTTCACTGGTCTTTTCTCTAGTGGTGAATTCAGACTCTACTAGGAGACGGACGGATGACAAAACCTCAGACAGATTTACTGTGACATCTCCCACACCACTCACTCCCACACATACAATCGCACATATGTACATATTCACACACACACACACAGCACTCATTGTCTCCCACATGCTCACTCACTCACATACATGTGCACACAAATGTACACGAACGCACATGCTGGCACGCATTCACAAACACTCAGGAACACAGGCACATCCACACCATTCTCATCTGCCAGCACACTCACCCATGCATCCACACACATATAAACTTACACACGTATTTATACACCTACACATACTCACATATACACATATACACACACATCCACACTCACACGTATGCACACACATATATACATTCATATGCACACTCACCCTCACACATATAGACACATCTACATGTATATACGCACACGTGCACACACGTATGCACCCTGTTCTGTTGCACGCCTCTCCCCTGCTTCTGGGGACGTGCTGGAAATCTTTCGTGTTCCTTGGCTTGTGGACACTTCACCCTAATCCCCATCTTTATCTTCGTGTGCCCACCTCCCAGTGCAAATTCCGTGACCCAGTTCACCGCCCCCCTTGTCTGAAAGACACCAGTCTTACGGGGTTGGGGCCCCGCCCTCATGACCTCATCTCAACTAAATACATCTGCGACAACACTGTTTCCAAGTAAGGTCACTTTCGGAGGTTGTGGGGCTTAGGATTTCAACAGATGAATGGGGGGGGGGGACACAAAATTCAACCCATAACTCGGAACAGCCTAATCTTCTTCCCCCACCCCCCACCCCGCTGCTTCCTCCAGATTATTCGGGTTATTCAGGAGGGTGGCATGAGAAGACGTAAGTTTAGACGTACTCAGCCCTTGTCTGCGCACCGACTGTCCCCCAGACACCCTCACTCAGTTGCAGTAGGACCTCGAGGATTTTTTCTGGTAGAAATGAAGCTGATTGGAAAGACTGTGGAGGCGCGGTGCCTGGGGGGCTCAGTCGGTTAAGCGTCCCACTCTTGATTCCGCTCAGGTCACGATCTCACGGTTGGTGAGTTCGAGCCCCGCCTCGGGCTCTGTGCTGGCAGCGTGGAACCTGCTCGGGATTCTGTCTCTCCCTCTCTCTGCCCCTCCCCAGCATGTGCGCGCCTTCTCTCTCTCTCAAAAAATAAATAAATAGATTAATTAATTAATTAATAAAAAAGAGTGTGGGGTCATGGGATATTTATATACAATACCTGAGACACCGACCTTGAGCTATCTTTCCACACAGAAGACAGGAGGAAGGCTGGGTGACTCAATCACATTTCCGCTGTATCCTCGCAAGAAGAGAGAATTCCACAGATGGGCGCCTCGGTCTGTTTCTTACGAACACGGCATTGGTTAAATCATGACAAAAACTTCACACCTATTAATGTCTCTCTCAACAGTTCTTAATTCGCATTCTCTCTAAACATGCCAGAGAGCAGCCCAGCAATTTCCTTAGGCTAATGCATCAGAGGAATTCAGGAACCTCTAAAGTTACAAATTTTGTACCTGCCTCCCCACTCCAAAGAAACTGGATGCTTCTAAGGTTGGGACAGGGCTCTTCTCTGATAGATCTCTATCAAGAAATTGTGACTCAAGTCTGCTCGTGGTGAGGCATGCCTGCGATCTGCTCTACCGGCTGTGTGTCGTTGAGCAGATTACTCACCCTCTCTGAGGCTCGTGTTCAAAATGTATAAAAGAGCATAAGACCTCCTTTTTTTTTTTTAAATTTTTTTTTCAACGTTTATTTATTTTTGGGACAGAGAGAGACAGAGCATGAACGGGGGAGGGGCAGAGAGAGAGGGAGACACAGAATCGGAAACAGGCTCCAGGCTCCGAGCCATCAGCCCAGAGCCTGACGCGGGGCTCGAACTCCCGGACCGCGAGATCGTGACCTGGCTGAAGTCGGACGCTTAACCGACTGCACCACCCAGGCGCCCCTAGACCTCCTTGTCAAAGTGGGTGTAGGAACTCAATGAAGTGATGTAGGCGGAGTCTGTGGTACAGCGTGGGCACACAGCAGCACAGGCTAAACACCAGATTCCTTTCATCTCTCCCCTGAGCGAGGGTCTTAGCATCCGATCCCCTCCCCTGCCACCCACTAAAGATTATGGCCTCCCAAGCACATGAGTCATTTGCAAATTCAAACTATTAATATACAATTGCTTTAGGGCACTTTACACAAGAAACCAAATTTGTGTTACAACTATTGACTCCAGAATTCTGTCAAGACCAGAATCATCAGGCTCGATGTTCCATCGAGGATGTTCCATCCTGCCGCACAGCTGTGTTTGCCACATCTTTTGTTGAATAAAGGGATGGTGTGTTGGGTCAGGCTGTGTCTGCTCCCAGGAACAGAGAGCCTGGCTGCCGTAGCAAATGGTCGTGTGGTTCCTGGATGCTGGGAAGCCCAGAAGTCTGAGGTCACTGGTCTTGCTTTCACTGCTGAACAATGCCATCAGGGACCCAGGCTCACCCCCATCCCTATCAAGTTGCCTTTTCATCCTCAGGCTCGTTTCCTCTTGGCTTCAAAAAGGCTGCTGTGGCCCCAGACATCACGTTAACTTCAAGACAGCAAGAAGGAAGACAAGAGGAGGCTGTGGCCATGTCTGGGCCTTTCATCAGGAAAGCTAAACATTTTGGGGCGCGTGGGTGGCTCAGGGGGTTAAGCATCCGACTTCAGCTCAGGTCATGATCTCATGGTTCGTCAGTTGGAGACCCACGTCGGGCTCTGTGCTGACAACTCGGAGCCTGGAGCCTGCTTCGGATTCTGTGTCTCCCTCTCTCTCTGCCCCTACCCCACTCATGCTCTGTCTCTCTCTCTCTCTCAAAAATAAATAAACATCAAAAAAAATTTTTTTAAAAAAGAAAGCTAAACATTTTGCAAGAGCCAGGTGACTTCTGTTTTCATGCAGTGGGCCTCCGGCTGCAAGAAGGATGTATATTGGGGTCGAATGGCGATTCTTTGCCAACAAGGCAGAGGGCAGGGATGGATGTTGCGTGCATTGCTACTGGGTCTGTCATAACAACTCGGAATGACCTGGGGGTAGCCACTCAGGAGAGAGGCTGGAAATAGCCTGGTGTGGAGCCTCGGTGGGATATTAGGGACTAAGGCCTAGTCCCGTCCTGGAGGCCCCTGTGACTTTTGTGGAGACCCGAAGGCAAGAAAGTGGGAAACAGTCCACAGACACACAGAATAACTCTTACCTTCTAAAGCCAGGACAACTTTGCAGAACGCGGGGTCTGATACCTGCTGGGGGCACACTTCCTTGATCATCCTGGCCTATTCCGATTTGTTTTCAGACAGTATTTGTTGTGGCAATAAATGAACACACCCACATTTGCCCATCTCAGTGGAAGTCATTGTGGGCAATCTTGGGAAAAAGTGCTTTTCAGTTTTACAGCTGTCTTTGCCCAAGACACCTGTGAGGTACTCACTAAATTCGGGTTAGGAGTCCCATGTGAAAACCAGTTTGATTCTTTAAAGGCAGCCCTCGGTTTTCACCTAAAAATGCCTTCTTTATTCAAATTTGATCATTCACCTCGCTTCCCGGACTCAGCTCTGAGTGACTCAGCTTTCTCTGGCGTCAACCCTTAGAGTTTGAAGGTTTTCGATTTTTTTTTTTTTTTTTTTTTGGTGGGAATATATTCAAAACAACTTGCCACAAGGTTGGAAAGCAGTTCAAGCATCACGGACGCTGAAATCTGCATCTCGCTTCTCAAGGTGACTCCTCTTGGGGATGTGGGGGACCGGGAGGTTGTGAAGGATCAGTTGCATAATCATGATGTGTCCTCTCCTGCCTCGGATGAGGCGGTGGCGCCCGCCTGAGGCTGGTCACGCTGGGGAGGCCCACCCTCCCCGGGGGGAGAGGCATGGAGAGCACCAGGCAGCTCCTGGAGGCTCAGAAGAATTCCCACGGGAGACTGGAAAGAAGCGGGCCTGCCCGGAAAGTCGCAGGGGTGGAATACGACGGGCTCCACCAGTGCACGAGCTGGGCGCCCAGCCCATCTGGCCTCAGGAGCTGCCAGCGCGTGGGGCCCATGACCGGGTGAGGTCACCCGCGATGGCGTCCCCGAGAGGCCACGCCTGCCACTCAGGTGCTGTTTGGGTGAAGGGGGGCACGAGGTTGCTCTGTTATTCCACAGCCTCATTCTAAGACCCTCGGAGCCCCTGGCCCGCGGGTTGGGACCCTGCAGGTGACGATGGTGAGGAGGCCCCGGGTGTTTGGGGGGGGGCAGACGCCCGGCCGGGACAGGCAGGTCCAGCTGCCCAAGGCGGGTGAGCAGCGTCAGCCTGTCCCTTATTCTGCCTTTTCCCTCCTTATGGTCAAATCCAGGTACCGAGCGAGCACGCGCCTTGCACGGGTGACGTTGGAAAGCACAGCTGGTCCAGGCTGGGAGAGTTAAATTAGAACAATTTTAATTAGGGCCTCATAACTGCCAGCGCTTTTCATTCAGTTATTCATTAACGCTCGTCCCACAAACATTTGTTAAGTACCCACTGTGTGCCAGCTACTGGCACCATGATGCTTAACCGTTTGGGAGCCAAAGTGATTACGAGAGAAATCTCCTGGTTTTTTGGCTGAGCCAGGGAGGCAGTGGCTGGAATCCTCTGCAGGAGAACCATCACGTTATTGTCTTTCACAAAGGCAGATGGTACATGCAGATTTGTGGGCGCGATAGTTTAGCATAAGCGGCACTTTCATCAAAGTAATTTCAAGGTCTTTATTACAGCAGCCTCCGCACCCCCCGCCCCAAGGTCAGCATTTCACCAGCCTGAGTGCCGTCTGCTTGGTGTCCGACACAGCCATCTGTCAGATGTTCCAGGGAACCTGGCCGCAAGGGAAGCTCCATCTGGGAACCAGGAACAGTGAAGCTGGTCCGTTCCCCAGGAAGAGAGAGACCGAAGGAAAAATTAACCCAGGAACTGAGTCACGCATCCATGTCTATCTGTGTGCGGGGTGTCGGATTCGATCCCTCCGTCTTGGCCAGACCGTAGACAGGGTCGTCTCGGCGCGAGCAGAGGATCTGGAAGTTACTACGCTCTCGGGAACCACGTAGGTGGTCATGCCTTGCTTCATCCCGTGACCTCCCCACGCCCCTGTCACCACTGCCAGAGGGACTTCTGATCACTGTCCCCGCCGTGGCCTCGCATAAAACCCCCGACTGCTAAACTCCAGCATACGGTCGGCACGTCTCAGGTGCCCTGCGTTGGCTAAGCCTGGCTCACCTCTCCAGAGGCAGCTCTCATCCTGTCCTGGGGTCACCACCCCCCTCCAGGCACATACAGTCATACAAATACACACAACACACATGCACACGTATACACGCAAACACATGCATGTACATGTGCGTGCACACACCACACACATGCGCACACACACACACACACACACACATGCACACACACCACTAAAACGCCAACCCTCCTCCCCAGGCCAGGGTCCCTTCCTCTCCGACTTCCTCGCCTGGTTCTCTCCTGCTTCGCTTTATTCTCGATTCTATCGGCGTGCTTTCTCCCAGGCACCCTGCGGCTCCTTCCAGGAGGAATACAGCATCTTTCTTTCTTTCTTTCTTTCTTCCTTTTTTTTAAAATTTTTTTTAACGTTACTTATTTTTGAGAGACAGAGAGAAAGGTAGAGCATGAGTGGGGGAGGAGCAGAGAGAGAGGGAGACACAGAATCCGAAGCAGGCTCCGGGCTCTGAGCTGCCAGCACAGAGCCCGACATGGGACTCAAACCCACGAACTGTGAGATCATGACCTGAGCCTGAGCCGAAGTTAGATGCTTAACTGACCGAGCCCCCCCGGGGCCCCCAGCATCTGTCTTTATGCCCTAATTTCCCAGCTCACAGTGAGGGACACATAACCTGTCTTTCTTCCCGCATTGGGCTCGGAGACAAGGAAATCGGACTATCCTGCAAGTATAAATGCCCTCTGGCTCAGAACTAACTCCTCCAGGGGTCAAATTTGGGCCAAGGCCTGGGCAAACCGTAAATGTTGCAAACACAGTGCTACCAGCACTCTTCATGTATTGATGTATTTAATCCGTATAACAACCCACTCGTGGCTGTTATCGTCACCACTACACAGACGAACTGAGAGGCACAGAGAGGTTCAATAACTTTCCCAAGGCCACAGAGCTGGTAAGTGGATTTGAACCCAGGCAGCTCTAGAGCTGGTCTCTTAGCCAGAGCCTAGGAGGTCTTGCCTCACCAAGGGTCCCTATCCCCAGGGCTCCATCACCCACACACGCTCATGACACTACCCATGCCGCAGAAACAGCATCCCAAGGTTAAAGGCATCCAGTAAGAACCATTTTGTCATGCCGAGGGATTCTGTGGGTCGAGACTTGCGTGGGGTGAAATGGGGATGCATTGCAGGCTCAGCGGGGAAGACGTGCGTCATCCGGGGCTGGGGTCATCTGGAGGCTTCCGGACTCTCAGTTCCCGGCCTGGGATGACGTGAAGGCTGGGTTCGGCTGCGATGTTAGTGGCGTGGGCTTCTCACAGCACGGTGACTGGCACCTGAGCAGGAGCGAGCACGCCAAGGGGGGATATTCCAAGAGAACCAGGCAGAAGCTTCGGGACCTGTTCTGACCTAACCTCAGAAGTCACGGGGTGTCGCTGACTGCCACGTGCTATTAGTTACAAGGCAGCCGGAGGCTGGAAGAAAGAGACTCCATTTCTCAGCAAGGGCGTGACAAGGTCACGTTGCAGGAGTGCCTGAGGGAAGGGAGAGAATACTGTGGAAAACACAGCTTGCCTAGCCCGGGCCTGCCCACTGCAGAAACTTCTTTGCCCCAATTTGAGTGACCTCATCCTGAAGGTATTCACTTCTCACTTTGGTTGTCTTGCTGTTCCTGTGAGTGAGGAACCACTTTGATGGGTAATGTGAGCATTTTGCAGGTGGACTGGGTGACCCAAAATGGCGACCCAACTAGAGAAGGCTCAACCGGTCCTGACAGCGGCCTCTGTCTCGTGTTGTGCCAAAGTCTTACCTGGTAGTTGGGCCATAGAAGACAACGATGGCACTACTTTTCATCACTACTGTACTATGCCTGACCTAAATCTCTTCTCCAGTTGTATTGTTTGGGGACTTGTTGAGACCATGGGTTCAAGGCCCATCCACAGAGTCTGGTTGAATTGTCTGGGGCCGGGAAGCATTGATTTTTTTTTTTCTAGGGTCCACAGGTAATGCTGTTGGACACCTGAGCTGGAGAACACCTGTCTTAGATGAAGACCTTTGTGACTCTTGGCTTAGACCACCTTCTATCTCCAGAGGCCAAGGTAGGTGTGTGGTGCCTTCACCGGCTCCCAGACACAACATACTCTTTTTAAAGAGTTTGTGCACTCGGGCTGTCACTTGCCCATTGGCCCAGGCTAAGTAGCTATCTGTGCTGAAAAACTATGGGGCAGATACAACGTGCTAGCTGCCGTGTTCCCTGGTGATGGCCGGCAGGTGCAAATCTGAAATGCAGACTCATTGCGTGGCTATAATTCTTCCTAATAACTCAGAAGAAGGGGCCAAGAGCATTTCCCCAAGGTACTACTTGCCTGTAAATGACACTCCAGAGGGAGAAGAAGGAAGCTCCCCCTGATTTTCTTTCCCTGGCCTTGGGCAGTGTGGGCATTTGTCTTCACAAACGATGCTCAAAATATGTTTGGCAGCAATCTGGTTTTTGGGGTTGTTTTTTGTTTTTTGGGTTTTTTTTTTAATGGGAGTGCACAAAAGCTTGTGCCAGTACCTTTAAATATTTTAGACGCTCCTAAAATGTCATCTGGCTGAACCAAAATTTTTTTTCCAATTTGGTGTGAGATGCACGAATGCTAATTTAAGCAATCGACTCATAACTGAGCAATGAAACCATGACAGAAGAAGCTCTCTGTGCAGGCGGGGATGGGGCCATAACTCCTTCTGTGTAGGAACATGCCACAGTATTGCAAAAGTGTTGGCTTGTCTCCCGGAGTGATAAGAACACCGTTAATGTTCCTTAGAGCTGCTTCCTATAGGCGGTTCAACCTATGTTTCAGGAGGGCAAGATCAAAACCAATGACGTATCTGTTGAAGTGCTAGGGAGGCCACCTTCACTTTGACCAAGAACTCTGGATCCTGTTTGCTGCTGTCACTGGCCGTGTGGCCTTGGGCAAGTTATTTTAACCTCTCATGTGCAAAATAAGGTTAACAGTGATGCTCCCTGGGGTTGTTGTGAGGGTTATGAGTTAATGTGGGTGAAATAGTTCAAGGGTTCCTTGGCGAAGAGTAAGTGCTCATGAGGATGACCTGTCATCCCACCATTTTGAAACACCGCCACTAGATGGGTTTTTCCGGGGAGTGAGGTTGCATCCTGTTCCCAATTCAGTAATCACTGGGAGCATTGCTGCAAAGCTTTGAAACCTTCCCCACCCCACCTCAAACACAAGCATGTACACACACACACACACACACACACACACGCCTCTCTGGATGGCCTCCTCACTCCCACAGGATCCTACACAGAGTAGATGCTCAAACCTTGCACCTTGGCTTGAGATAATGCGGCTCTGATCACCTGGGGTAGAAAGGGGCACAGCTGGCTTTGCTGAGGACACTCAGGAAACATGCAGAGCTTCTGGGTCATTGGAATCTTCTAGAAGCTCACTTAGTCCCACACGAGTCCCAGATGAGTCTCCTCCTCATCTTCTGCCGGGAAATGAAGCTCTTCTCTTCCAGGGAAGGCTGTCAGTGCCAAGCTCACCTTTGCTCCATTTGCAACCGCCCTGGGCAACTGGAGGCTGCACTGCCCCCTAGAGGCTTGGGGCATTTTGTCCCCAAAGTTTTTATGGTAGAGATCCTTTTGTTTCTCTAACTTTAAACCATAAAATATTTTCTTTTTATGATAAGATTTGTATATATTTTATGTTATATTCCTTGATTTCAACCTTTTATTTTTAAATAATAGCAAACTTACAGAAGAGTTGCAAGAATAGCATGAACATTTTTCATATACCCTTCACCCAGACGTACCCATTGTGAACGTTTTGCTGTATTTTGCCACATCATCCCTCTTTCCCTAGATAAGCGTCCATATTACTTTCTCCGGTCATTGCAGACATCATGGCTCTTCATCCCTAAATTTTCCCACGTAGATCTCCTAAGATCAAGAACCTTCTTTCCCATACCCACAGTGCAGTATCTGAGCCAGGACATTCATCACTGATAGAGTCCTATCATCTAATTACCAAGGGCTCCAGTGATGTCCGTATAGAATGGTCTTCCAGTCTAGGATCCAAATCAGAAGCACATATTATATTTGGTTTACAATTCTCTTCAGTCTCCTTTAATCTGACGTCTCTTGTTAGCTTTTTTTTGCTTGTGTGTGTGTGTTACATGACAGTAACACTTTTGAAGGGCACATGTAAGTAGCTATCAAAGAGGAACAATAGAATAGTGGTAAAAACTCTCGTATACTCTTCACCCAGATTTTCTGAAATTTGGGTGGGTTTTTTTTTGGTTATTCTTTTTTTTTTTAATGTTTATTCATTTTTGAAAGACAGAGAGAGACAGAGCACAAGCAGGGGAGGGGCAGAGAGAGAGGAAGACACAGAATCCGAAGCAGGCTCCGGGCTCTGAGCTGTCAGCACAGAGCCCAACGCGGGGCTCGAACTCATGAACTGGGAGATCACGAGCTGAGCTGAAGTCGGATGCTCAACTGACTGAGCCACCCAGGCGCCCCTCTTTTTTTTTTTTAATTCAAGTTAGTTAGCATTTACTGTAGTTCAGTGAAATTTGGGTTTATCCGAGGTTTCCTCATCACTAGATTCGGATTATGCATTTTTGGTCAGAATATATAGTGAAGTGTCTCTGTCATTGCCTCCCCTATGGAGACACTTGATGTCAATTTTGTCCATTTACTGATAATATTGACTGAAGTTCGAATCACATGTTTTCATGTACTTGTTGGCATTTGTGTATCATCTTTGGGAAAATGCCTATACAAGTCCTTCGCCCATTTTTAAACTGGGTTGTTTGTCTTGTTGTTGGGCTGTAAGAGTTATTTATATATTCTAGATATTAGACTCTTCTCAGGTGTATGGTTTACAAATATTTCCTGCTATTCTGTGTGTTTTTTCACTTTCTTGATGATTTCCTTTTTTTTTTTTTTTTTTTTGTAGTTATTCATTTTTTGAGAGAGACAGAGAGAGAACAGGGGAGGGGCAGCATGAGAGACAATCCCAAGCAGGCTCTCTGCTGTCAGCATGGAGCCCGACTCAGGGCTTAAACTCACGAACCATGAGCTTGTGACTTGAACCAAACCAAGAGTCAGACGCTCAACTGACTGAGCCACCCAGGCGCCCCATTTTAAGTTAGTTTTTGTATAGACGTAAGGTAAGAGTCAAAAGTCATTCATTCTTCGGCACGTGTCTGTCCAGTTGTCCCAGCTCCATTTGTTAAAAAGACATCCTTTCTCCCAATGCTCTTGGAGCTCTTGTCAAAAATCAGTTGACCATAGACACGTGGGTTTATTTCTGGACTCTCAGTTCTACTCTGTCAATATATTTATCCTGTGCAAGTACCACACTGTCTCAATTACTACTGTTTTGCTGGATGTTTTGAAAGAGGGAAGTGTGATGCCTGGGTGGCTCAGTCGGTTAAGCGTCCGACTTCAGCCCGGGTCATGATCTCGTGGTCTGTGAATTTGAGCCCCGTGTCGGGCTCTGTGCTGAGAGCTCAGAGCTTGGAGCCTGCTTCTGATTCTGTGTCTCCCTCTCTTTCTGCCCCTCCCCTACTCATGCTCTGTCTCTCTCTGTCTCAGAAATAAATAAACATTAAAAAAAAAAATTGGAAGAGGGAAGTGTGAGCCTTCCTACTTTGCCCTTTTTTTTCAAGATTGGGCTATTCGGAATTAGCCCTTAACTTTTGATGCAAAATAAATGCTGGGACTTTCTTTCAATAGCAAGTCTATGTATAATTATTCAATTATCTATTTTTTAACTGTTTAATTTGTATTTGTGTCTATGATTGTGCTCATTAGTTTATACATATAAAAATCTTCAAGATAAATACACAGATAGATGGATGGATAGATGGATGGATGGATAGATAGATAGATAAAAAGGGAAAGAATGAATTTGCAATGTGCTTCTGGACTGCGAGACAGAGATATGCACACATGGAGGAGAATTTGCAAGACTGGAGGATACTTTGACCCAAAGCACTTGCCTGGTTGAGCCAGTAATAAGTAACGAGGTCTAGGGAAGCCCTCGCAGCTTTGACGCCAGTCATGTATATTACCTGGAGTCTACAAATCTCAGAATTCCAAAAAGCAATCAACCCTGAAATTTGCTCTCCAGGGACCTTCACCCCCCCTACCCCCTTCTGCCCAGACATCCCCCTTCCCTGCCGTATTTTTCCAGGTGGGTGGACCCTGGGGCTGTGAGCTTCTGGAAGAGGAGCCCCTTCAAGGGAATAATGACTGCAGCCCCCGGTTTGCCTGTAACTTCTCCCACCCTCGGTTCTCACAGCCCACGTTCAAAACCGCAGGGGGTCGGGTGTGTGGCTAGCTGGGCTTCCAAGGTTGGGTGGAACCCTGCCGAATAAAGAGGAGCTGGGCTTGACATCTCCCTACATTTGGTGACTTGCTAGAAAGACTGAAAAGACTCCATAGTGAGTGGTGCTCAGCTAAGATTTGCTGCAGAAAAGGACGCAGAGAGAGAAGGTGGCAGGAGGAGATACACATTAGCGGAGCCCAGAGAAGTCCAGCTCCCCCCTGTGCCTCCTCACCCGAGCCCAGTCGGGACGGGCTTTTCTCTGCCAGAGACCTACAGGGTCATGTGTGAAGTCTTGCGTCCGGGGAAACCCGTGCAGGTCTCAGGCTCCAAGGTGTTTATGGGGCGTTTGTCAGATAGACTTCTTCTGCTATCAATCAGCCACGGCAACTGAAACCAGGACTCCAAGCAGGAAGCCAGGCGTATGTCATCGATCTTAATGTTCTCGCAAAGCCACCCCAACAAGCTAGCGGGACCCGGTCCGTGGCTCCCGGTGTACACAACAAGATCATCCATCACTGACATAAAAACTTTCTGAGACCCCCATTCCCAAGGGCTGGCCAAGCAGGGTCAGTCGTGGCTCCAGGTTTCCTTGGAAACATTCAAGGAGTAAGTAACGGCGCCGGCTCCTTCCTCACGTTTTCACCTTTTCTAAATGGTCCTCAGCCTACAGTTACAGATGCGTCTACACAGCTCAGCCTCGGGAAACCCTTTACTGGCCGCCGGACGTCATCGCCATGGCCCTGGTCAACGTGAAATAGAAGAAGGCAGCAAAACACACACGTGGCCTGGTTTCCAACCTCTACCTTGTGCGTGTCCTTGGCAAAATCACGTCACGTCTCCAGGCCAGCTAAGGTCTCACGCATCCCACCCGAGGGCAAGTTTGTGAGATGGCTGCGGTAGGTGACGGTGCCACGTAAGTGCTTCCTCTTACGGTCGCACTTGTTTGACAGCTGTCTTTCCTGCTTCGGCTCCACATATCTGAGAGGAGCCGCAAATCCATAATCTCCACTTACAGACTGATTCAAGAAACCACCGCCAACCCCCTCGAGGCCATTGGCTGATCCGTTTCAGAGGACTTATCCTGCTAAACTTATCCCGCTTGGCGCTTTCTACTTACACAAAAAATCTCTATTCCTTTTCAGAACAGATCTGTAAGTCCAGTGTGTCCCATTTTTTTTTGTTAATATAATATGGAAAACAATTCATTTGCTGGCAGGGGGACATTTATTCAGCAAATATTTACTGAGAATCTCCAGTAATAATAATTACCATTCAGCAAATGTTTATTGGAAGCATACTCTGTGCTAGGCATTGTGTCCGAGGAGGGATACCGGAGATACGACAATTAACAGGCGCTAAGGCCCTGCTCATGGAAATTTCCATCTGTTTGCAAAGTAGGGTGGCCAAGTGTTCTGGTGTGCCCAGGACCCGAGCCACTGCCTCTGCCCCCAGAGAACCACCTCTGGACCGCCACTGCCTTCCAGGGCCACCAGAGCCTGGGACCCCAAGGCCTGCTGCTGCTGGAGTCAATGTCAGAGCCTCAATGTGCTCAAAGCTGGGTGATAGTCTAGAGCGACCCCTCAAATCTCTCCACCGAGGCCACGGTCACCTTGGGCGCTGCCCAGACTCCCTCTAAACCCTGGAAAGACTTCACTGGACCTTGTCCACCACCCAGATGTGGACACCCGCTCTCACGGGAGAGGAGGGCAGGGGAGGGGTGTCTTGCTGTGCAGACTCAGGGAGGTTTCCTTTGTAGCTTCAACAGCAGAGAAGTCAAACGCCAGGCTTTTGCGTGAGGCTCTCTCTGCCCCGGCTGTGTTCCTTCCCTGCAGCTGACCACCCTGCCAGGCCCCCCGGGGGCCCCCAGAGGCCCTCAGGCCTCCCAGGGAGGGCCACCCGAAAGCCACGCCTGACCACCCACCCACTTCGGCCCTCACCCTCCTCACACGACCCAGCCTTGGGCACCGTATTTTCCGATATTTTGCAAAATTCCTATAAATGGACTTGTATGTTGTATAATCAAAAAAAGAAAAACACAGTTTTGTTTTAAACAAGCAAACAAGAGAGTCTCATTTTGCCAAAACATACGCCAGTGTCCTATTTCTGTCCCTCGTGCAGCCGTAGGCATAAAGTAGAAATAACGTGTCCAGCCAATTCATTGTCTTGAATTATTTACCTCTTTTAAGATGAGCTGTTTGGGAAGTAAGACCTACACCTCCTTTATTTATTTTTATTGACCGAGTTTTGTCATTTGGGTTGTGTCCTCGCCGACTCCTCCTGACTTGGGCCGTCGTGCTGAGCCCCGCAATCTGCTCACTGTACGCCTGCACAGCTGTGCTAACCCGGGTGTCCTGCTTACAGCGGCTTTTCCTCTTTAATCCCCGAGTTTAGGATGGAAGCCACTGGCTGTTCTGGTTTCATTAGGCCAGCAGACTGTTTTTGGCAAATCACCTGGCCAGCGTCTTGAAGGTGCTGGGTAAAATGAACGTTGCTCAACATGTTTGAAATGACCCACAAGGAAGAAAATCGTGACACGGCGCTGATTTGCCAGGTTTGTAAATGGGGAGCGAAAGGCAGGGATGGCAAAAGCTGTGATGTTGACAACGTGTCCCTAAAACTTTCCTCTGTCATTCACTCCCTCGTGTGAGATGTAGTGTGTGCCCCACCGTCCAGCACCCGTTGGAGACGCAGAGAACATGAGACGCTGTCTTTGTATTCGTGAGAGATTTCGGCTGGAACCCGACAGAAGGTCCATATCAGCCAAAAAGGACATAGGGTGTAGCTGGGCCTCAGAAACTCTCGCCAGGGATTATCTTGGTGTCTGTTCACTTTCTCCTACCCCCAGTCAGGCTCTTCCACCAGCCAGGACCCTGGGTGTGCACCACCCGAAGACAACTGCAATCCACTGCTCCCACCCAAGCTCAGAAATCCAGGGAAGGGCTCTGATTGGCCCAGCTAGGGTGAGGCGTCCAGCTCTGACCAATCAGTGGTGGCCATGTGGGTGGAGTCTACAAGATCAACGGAGCTGAGAGCACTGGAGTGAGCCCCCATGCAACATGGCTGATCCTTATAACAAGAGGAGAAGAGATCCAGTGAGGCAGGTGCAGATGAGAAGCAGAGACGGGAGCATGTGTTTGCAAGCCAAGGAATGCCAAAGATTGTCAGCGACATCAGAGGCCGGGAGAAAGGCAGCGGCGAACAGATCCTTCCCTAGACCCTTTGGAAAAAGCCCAGCCCTTTTGACCCCCCAACCCTAGCATCCAGAACGGTGAATGAATCAACTTTTTGTTGTTTTATGCCACCCAGTCTGTGGTAATTTATTACAGCAGGCCTAGGACATTAATACAGTAGACAGCAAAACATTCCAAAAGCTTAAATATTTCAATGTTTCAAAATAAAGGAGAATAATAATGGAGAGTGTGTAGTTTGGGGAGAGGGAAGTCTTTCTTATCCTACCACTGAAGACTGAAATTATGAAAGAAAAGACTGGCTGACCCACTACATGAAAATCATGGTTCACAAAACATGACAAAGTTGAAAGAAAAACGTCTGCAGTTTGTGACAAAGAACTAATATGTGCAATGCAGGACGGGCTCCTATAAATTAGAAAAAAGGATCAGTGACCCCACATTTTGTTTATATATAATAAACAAATTCAATGACTAGACAAGATACAGAAGAAATCCAAATGGCAACGAAATGTGTGCAGAGTTTTTCTGCTTCACAGATAAATAAATGGAAATTAGGATAAAGACATGTAATTTCTAGGGCGCCTGGGTGGCTCAGTCGGACAAGCATCCTACTTTGGCTCAGGTCATGATCTCTTGGTTCGTGGGATCGAGCCCCACATCAGGCTCTGGGCTGAGAGTGGACCCCGTTTGGGATTCTCCCTGTCTCCTCTCTCTGCCCCTCTCCTGATCATGCTTTCTCTCTCTCTCTCTCTCTCTCTCTCTCTCTCAAAATAAATAAACTTAAAAAAAAATAGCATATAATTTCTCTCAAATCATACTGGCAAAGGCAGATCAGACTGACGGCACTTGGCACTGACATTAGCAGTCCCCAAACGTCCCAGCCAGAGGGACTTAGGCGTGCCGGCCATACCGTAAAGGGTTAGCTCAGCAGACGTGGGTTGCTCAAACCCCAAGCGTGGCCCTTGATTGGCTCCTAGGACATGACCTCTGAGCCCCTGGAGAATCCTTCCCGACAACAGCAACTTTGCGTGTCTGAGCGTTTGGGCCATGCCACATGGTTTATGCTGGCCACAGGATTTATGGCGAGCACCTGCTTCCTGTATGTCTGAGGCTCTATCACATGCTGTATCAGGCTGCAGAGTTTGGGCATTTTGCCTAAAGCCAAAACGGCCTGGAAGCCTTCGGGAGCCACTTAGAAGTCATTTCTTCTTGTCGTGGGCTGAACTGTGTCCCTTGGAAATTCATACTCTGCAGCTGTGACCCACAAGGTGACTGTGTTTGGAGATGGGGCCTGTAAGGAGACAACTGAGATTAAATGAGGCCCGACGGGAGACCCCTGACCCAGCATGACTGGGGTTCTTGTAGAAAGACAAAGAGACCCCAGGGATGCCCATGCCCAGAGCCAAGGCCATGTGAGGACACAGTGAGAAGGAGCCATCCACAAGGCAAGGGCCTCTGGAGAAACCAGCCTCCCCAACACCTTGATCTTGGACTTCCAACCTCCAGAACTGTGAGAGAATTAACTTCGGTTGTTGAAGCCCCCAGTCTGCGGTATGCTGTTATAGCCACCCTAATGTACCTCTGGATCTGATTAAAAAAAAAAAAAGGACTGTTCTCAGGTATTTACTTGGCCCCAGAGCCCCACTCTTCTTCTTCTTCTTTTTTTTAATGTTCATTTATTTTGAGAGAGAGAGTGTGTGTGGGAGCAGGGGAGGGGCTGAGAGAGAGGGAGGGACAGAGGATGCAGAGTGGGCTCCGGGATGACAGCAGTGAGCCCGATGTGGGGTTCCAACTCACGAACCTCGAGATTATGGCCTGAGCCGAAGTCGGACACTTAAGCGATTGAACCCCCAGGCGCCCCCACTCTTCCCTCTGATTCTGCTCCCTGGGGATCCCGAAGAGCTGGCTTTGCAGAGGTGCTGGCAATAGTGAGTGACATCACAGCCACCGCCCTCCCAGCTTCCTGTCGCACAGGAAGGCCGTTTCTCTGGGAGCAGGATTGTGGAAGAGGCCTTCCTGCCCAGGCTCCTGCTCTCCCGGAGGGTAGACAGGGCTGGGGGTGAGGGGACGGTCACAGCCCGGATTAGGATGTTACCGCCAGATGTGAGCACACAGGGACAGCCTGCTTCCCCGTGACCCCAGCCCGGCCTGGGCTCCTCTGACCTGCCCAGAGGAGCCTGTCCACCACCCCCCCCACCCCCCTGCCGATGGTGTCCACCGCCATCCCCCCTTCTGGGGACCCTGAGCCCCAGACCCTCCCCAGCCTCTGGGGCCTGGGGTCCTGCTACATCTGGAGTGGACCCGGGCACTGGGAGGTGCGTTGGGGTCCTGGGGAACAAGTCCCTGCTCCGGGTGGGCGGGGCAGAGGGATGTGCCAACTTGGGTCCAGCGTCTCTGCACTTCCCTTCCTCCCGTGCAGGCTCAGGGCTCACGCAGGAGGCTCTGTGGTTTCCCCTCCCCTGATCCAGCCTTCACCTCCACCCGCCCTCCGTTCCAGGGCGTACCGCATGCAGTGGTGAGGCTATTCCAGGTGGAGCAGGGGGGCGGGCCTCACAAGACACGGCGCGCCCCCCGGGATGTTCCCAGGGGCAAGACGGGCGGCACAGAAAGTGCTCCAACGGGTTAGCTCGGATTTCATGATTGGTCGTGTTATTATCTAATTATGTGCGTTAACGATGGCTACCACCACCTTTTTATTCCACAGGTACTTGGTGCCCGGCCCGGCCCGGGCACTGTGCAAGATCAGCTACCGAGTTGTGCTGATGAGGCCAAAACAAGTCACGGATTCGATTAAAAGCAAAAACAAAAACACTGCACTGGGGGCCTGGGTGGCTCAGTCAGTTAAGCATCTGACTTGATTTCGGCTCAGGTCATGATCTCACGGTTCGTGAATTCAAGCCCCATGTGGGGCTCCGTGTTGACAGGGCAGAGCCTGCTCGGGATTTTCTCTCTCTCTGTCTCCGCCCATCCCCTGCTCGCTCTCTCGATCTCTCTCAAACTAAGACAACAACTGTATTACCATAAAGCACAGGACCTTACACAATTAAGATGACCGAGGAAAGACTCTTGGGAACTAGCTGGTGCAGGAACACGGCAGGGAGGGACCTCTTTGCATCTCTCACTCAGGGAGGCCTCTTTCTGAGCCCAGACTGCAGAGGAAATGCTTGCCAAGGTCCCTTCTGACTTCCACAGGCTCGGCTTGTGCTTTCAGAGCAAAAGTCCCGCTGCCCCAGGGACAGTGTGATGCAATCCTCTCTTTGCTTTCTGTTTATAATTTCTGTGAAACAGAGACGTAATTACGTCTTGCACTTTGGTTTAGTTACTTGTCTGATGCCCTCAAAGGGCGTTCAACCCTGCTGTCCCCCGGGGCGGGGGGGGGGGGGGGGGCAGGGGCACCTGTAGTCCCTCTCTTGGGGGGGGGGGGTGCGGCCCGGAGGCTCTGAAGCTGCGTTTGTATTGCAGGCTGTTTCTTGGAGGCAGTGTTGATTCTGGGGATACAGAGTAGGGCTGGGGGATCCTGGGTTTCTAGTCTTTAAAAATTGTAATACACTATTCGGCACCTGGGTGGCTCAGTTGGTTAAACATCTGACTCTTGATTTTAGCTCAGGTCGTGATCTCATGGTTTTGTGGGTTCGAGCCCCACTTTGGCCACCAATAGCGTGGGGCTTACTTGGGATTCTCTCTGCCCCTCTCCACTCGAAGACTTGCTCTCTCTCTCTCTCTCTCAAAATAAATACACTTTAAAGAAAAACACCTGTAACACACCAGTTTATTGACATGCATGCTCATGATTATCTTTTCTTTCTAGAAGCCAAGGCTGAGGCATCCTCTAAGGGCCAAAGGCGAGGGTCCCTTCCTCCCAATTTACATGGTTCCCCTGATGCTGAAAATTCCCCTTGTCTCAAGGGCCCTCTCATGGGGAATCTGACTTCACACCTCCAGGGCCCTCTTTAAAAAAAAAAAAAGTATCATATTCTTAACTTTTTAACAACTTTTATGTATTTAAGTAATCTCCACACCGAACGTGAGGCTTGAACTCACAACTCCAAGATCAAGAGTCACACGCTATTCCACCTGAGCCAGCCAGGCATCCCTCCAGGGCCCTCTTGAGGCGGTTTCTCTGGCAGGTTGCTAGCCAGCATCTCCCAGCACCTTCCAGAAGCTTGACCATCTGCTTATATTTAAGGATTCTTCAACACATTCGAGACAAAACTATGGGAAAGAAATTGACATTTGTTCAGTACTACGTGCCAAGCACTGAATCAGGCATCTACATGCACCGATTCACTGGGGCAAGTTACTTGACCTTCCTGTGCCTCTGCTTCCTTGTCTGTACGGACACCCCCAACGGTACTGGGACGTCACCAGAGGAACATTGTGCACGAGGATACACGATGCGCAGAACAAGGTCTGGGGTGGGAAGCACTCGATAAATGTGAGTAGCTGTTTCCTCCTCCTCCTCCTTATCATCCAGGGAATTATTTAGCCCATTTTCCAGACCAGAAAACAGAGGCTCAGGGGGAATGAAGTGACCCTCACAAGGACCTCCTGGGAAGAAGTGGGTCAGCCTGGATCCAAACCCAGCCCAGGCTCCTCCTTAGCATGACATCATCTCTCCTGTCGGGATGCACAAAACATTCGTGAAAACCAGAACACCCTTATTAGCTCCCTGGTGCCTTTTTATCCCCTACTTTCAAGTTCCAGTAGCTTTCAAATGGTTTCGATTGCAACCCTCGGTAAGAAATGTGATGTAAATCACGACCCAGAACAGATATATGTAAAATGGAAACCAAAGTTTCTTGAAACATACTTTCTCTTACTATGTTCTAATTGTGCCGTGTGCCCTGGTATTTTTCCATGTGGTTCTATTTTACGTTTAAGAACTGGCTTCAACCTGGGGCACTTGGGTGGCTCAGTAGGTTAGGCATCTGACTGTTGGTTTCAGCTCAGGTCATGATCTCACCGTTTGAGAGTTCGAGCTCTGCATCGGGTTCTGCACTGACAGTCTGGAGCCTGCTAGGGATTCTCTGTCTTCTCTGTCTCTCTGCCCCTCCCGACTCGTGCTCTCTCTGTCTCTCTCTCAAAAGTAAAGACACTTTAAAGAAAGAAAACTGGCTTCAACCTGGCCGCATGTGGCCGTTTGAAAACCACCAGTCAGGCAGACAGTGAGTTCAGTCTTCTGAACAGCCCTGCCCAGGTGTGGTCCTGAGCACCCCCTTGGGGTTACCTGGGCCCCAGCTCCCTCAGCACCAGCCCCTCCTGCCAGGCCCCAGTCTCGAGAAGAAAGCTTGTGAAGCCCCATCCGCAGGGCCCCCCACACAGGTACCCGCCAGTCTGAGCCATCCAGATCGCTTAGGCCGTGCTCAGGAACACGGATTTAGGATTTATCCAGTCAGAGTCACCTTTTAAAGGGTAGATGCTCCTTTGATGTTTGTCTCTTGGTGTCCAAGGGACCGGTACTACAGTGTGGGGACACTAGGATGTCCGAGTGGAGACCAGCAGGTGCTTAGCAAGACACAGGGAAGAAGTAAGGGGACAAAAAGCGAAAGGAAAATTCCTTCTGGGATAAGCCTGGCGTCGTTGCCACCTTGACTGGCCAGCTCTGCTCTCCCCTCATCCGTCTCCTCTTCTTCCGGCCCTCAGCCTCCTCACTGTCCAGCTGCCTTTGCTTTTCAGTGTGGTCCACGCCAGCGGGATGCACGTGGGCAGAACGCGCGTGCACAGGGCACCAGATACTTCCAGGCCTGGCCGCGTCGACCTGCCCAAGCAAGACCCTGCCTGGTCGTCCCCTCTGAGGCTTGATGCAGATGAGCACAGAGACCTTGGAACCCTGTGGAAGGACCTTGGGTCCCCAAGTCACTGCTCGGGTGGACAACACCCGTTCATCAGAGTCTCCCTCTAGCTTCACTAGAGTAAGAAGTAAACTTACGCTATGTAAAGCCACTAAGGCACAGAGATTATCCTCAAACACGAATGTCCTCTGAATACCTCTGAACTATCCAAGTTCAAGGCAGTGGAGGAAGAGATTCTCAAATGTAGCACATTTAACGGAGCAAAACACTTACTTCGAAACAGATCAGTAGGGTATCTCCAAAGCTCATTCCCACCCAGAACCTCAGAATGGGACCTTCTTTGGAAAGAGGGTCTTTGCAGACACAGTCAAGTTAAGATGAGGTCATCCTGGGCAAGGGCGGGCCCTCCATCTAATTCGACTGGTGTTTGTATGAGGACAAAGATTTGGACACAAAGCCCCAGACACACAGAGAAGGAGGCCGGGTGCAGACACAGAGCCTGGAGGGATGTGGCTCAAACCAAGAGCACGGAGGGTTGGTGGTGGCCACTAGAATCAGAAGAGGGACGGAAGGATTCCTGTGGGGACGTCTCACCTGCAGGACTGTGCCAGAATAGATTTCTGTTGTTTGAAGCACCCCACCCCCACCCCCGGCTTGTGGTGCTTCGTTGTGCAGGAAACTAATATCCCCCGTAAACAAAGCCTCATGTAACCTTAAGAAATTGCGCTATTTTTAGCCCCATTCCGGGTCACGTGCTCTCGCTTAGGAAGAGCGCGTCTTAAATCTGTGCTTCCAGCTGGAGGGTGTGAGCGCAGACCCCAGGGAAGAGATCTCACCTCCTCTCAGTCTTCCAGAGAAGTCCCCAAGGGGTTGAGTTGCCGGGAAGCTTCCAGAGCAAGCAAGTTCTCGGCCAGGAAAAATACCGGACCTTCAGGCTACCAACCGAGGCCTAATTACCTTTGAAGATGGTTTGGCCCACCCTTCACAGCTGAGTCTGCGACTCAGCAGCTGGAGGGGCCGAGTTAGGCGTTATAGGGGGTGGAGAAAAACCTCTCTAGGAGAGACACCTGCCCAGCCAGAAAGGAGGCCAGGGAGGCAAGGGAAGCCGTGGTACCTGCCCTCCTCTGCTGTTCTGTGCTATGGCCGGCCCTAGAACCCCACCCAATGGGTGGGGGCCCTTCTCTCCGCGCCCCCTTCCCCTCAGGGCCACCTGCTTATTGAGGCGTGCTGACCAGAATCCGCTAGCTTCTCATTATCACCCTAGTCATGTCTTACCTTTACTGCAAGCTTTCAGAAATCTAACACATCATGCGTTGGATGTCTTCCTGAATCAAATTTTAAAAGGCAAATGGATTGTAAGCACAATAGCTAATCAGGCTACCTCGAGACATGCTAACTTGATGAGCATTCTTTACCAAACATCATCTTTCTCAAAGGGAACAGTCGCCGGGTACCATTTGCTAGGGCTACTGGAAGAAAGTACCATCAAGCCAGTGGCTTAAAGAACAGAAACTGATTGCCTCACTGTTGTCAAGGCTAGAAGTCCGAGGTCAAAGTGTCAGCAGGGCTGTTCCCCCCAAACCCCCCGGGGACTGTGGGATGGAACTTGTTCCAGGCCTCTCTTCCAGCTTCTGGAAGCTTGCTGGAAATCTTGGGCTTGTAGATGCTCCACCCCAGTCTTCACATGACATTCTCCTGGTGTGCGTATCTTTGTCCCAATTCCCACTTTCTGTGAGGCACCAATCCCGTTGGATTAGGACCCGCTCTATTCCAATATGACTTCATATTAACTAATGACATTTGTAATGACCCTATTTCTTTTTTTTTTAATTTTATAATATTTTTCACTTTTTTTTTAAAGTTTACTTACTTATTTAGAAAGAGACAGAGACAGAGCGAGTGGGAGAGGGGCAGAGAGAGGAGAAGACAGAGAATCCCAAGCAGGCTCCACACTCTTGGCACGGCGCCCGACGTGGAGCTCCAGCTCACAAAATTGCAAGATCGTGGCCTGAGCTGAAACCAAGAGTCAGACGCTTAACTGACTGAGCCACCCAGGTGCCCTTGTCATGACCCTGTTCCTAAACAAGGTCACATTCTGAGGTACTGAGGGTTAGGACTTTACATACGGATGGGGTGAGAGACACAATTCAATACATAACATTCTATGTAAGTTATTTTTGTTAAAACCTGCACCTTAATAGGTTGGATTTGCTTTAAGTGGTTGTAATATCTGTAACAGGAAAATGGGGGCATAAAAATACCCAGTTGGTACAACTACCTCAGAAAACTGAGATTTTCGAGGCACCAGGGTGGCTCAGTCGGTTAAGCCTCTGACTTTGGCTCCGGTCATGATCTCATGGTCCGTGAGTTCGAGCTCCTTGTTGGGCTCTGTGCTGACAGCCTGGAGCCCCCTTGGGATTCTGTGTCTCCCTCTCTCTCTGCCCCTCCTTCACTTGCCCTCTGTCTCCCTCTCTCTCAAATAAACACCAAAAAAAAATTTTTTTAAGAAAACTGAGTTTTTAAAAAGCTAAACATAAGCAAACTCTGCGATCCCCGCATTCGCTCCAGAAGAGACACTAAACAGAAATGTGTTCACCAAAAGACATGGACGCGGATTAGGACAGGATTTGCCCTTCTGAAACCTGAAACATTGCCAGGCCCACCCACGGCAGTTCCGGTACATCGTGGAGTGTTCGAACGGCAGAGTTCTGCTCAGCAATGAAAAGGAGGAAGCTCCAGCCTCGTGCCACAACACAGATCGAGTGAACATTTAATTCGGGCGCCAAAAGCGACCAAAGCCCCAAAACGCAGGAAGGAAAGAGCAGAAACAAGGGTGAGGAAGGTATAAAAACAGGCCAGAAGCAAGATGCGCTTTGCACCTGCTCTTTGATTGAAGAGGCTCTGTTCCCTGGAAGGCTGGCGTGTGTGGGGATGCAAGAAACACGGAGAAGGGGAGCTCAGTGGGAGACGTGGGGGTCATTCCCGGTAGAAGAATAGTCAGGAATTTAGCCCAGCCCAGGGAAGAAAATACAAGCTTCCTTCGCCCCTCGGGATGGGCTGGTTCCAGCCTTATGGTGCAAAAGTGAAATAAGAGAAAGGCGTTAACCGAAAGGAAGTGTTGTTTCCTCTGTTTCCGAGACCACAGAACTGGCGCAGAACGAAGCTCTTTAGTCACACTTGGTGGCCCTGGTGCGAGCGGCCGGGGCACCGTGACTTTAGTGTCTCTTAACGGGGCGCCCTTCACCTTTCCAGGCCGGAGCTGATTTTTGGAAACGGCCAGGAGTTATTCAGAATCAAGTCAGGTGACTGAGCTGGGTGACCAAACTCCGTTCCATTTTACGAGGCGAAGCCCACACGTGGCCACAACGTGACATTCCTGGTTTCCTCCTGTGGGTTGCCATCTGGTGCTCAGAGCAGTTCCTCACAAAAGTCCCGACGCGGTCTGAGCAAGGACAACAGCCCCGAGGAAAGCCTGGAGTTTCCGAAGGTGGCTCCTCTGAGGGACAAAAGTGCTTCTGCCAAAAAGCGGATCCCTGACTGTCGCGTTCCCCTTATCGGACTCCCGCCCTCAGCGTTTCACTAAAGGTCATCATCCATTTTCAGACACAGGATAAGGGGGTCGTTGTGGGTGCCTACGAGGAGAAGAGGGTCAACACCTGGGGGCTGGCCGTGGAGTGTGACAGACGGGCAGGCGGAGGACCGGGCGGACGCTGCCTGTATTCGCCTCCTGTGGCCGCCACCACAAACGCGGTGGCTTAACGGAAATTTACCGTCAACGTTCCGGAGGCTGGAAGTGCAAGATCGAGGTGTTGGCAGGGCCGTGCTCCCTCTGAGGTTCTGGCTAGACTCCTCCCCTGCTGTTCACCTTCCTTCGGGTGGTCGGCCAGCCACCTTTGACATCCCTCGTCTTGTGGACGTACGGCTCCAATGTCTGCCTCCGACTTCGGGGGTGTTTTCCCTGCGTGTTCCCGTGGCCATGTGGCCGTCTTCTTCCAGGACGCCAATCCCACCGGATACAGGCCCACCCGCTCCAGCGGGACATCTCAACTCGTGACATCTGCAATGACCCCGTTTTCAAATAAGGTCACGTTCTGAAGTACTTAGGGTTAGGGCTTCACCATATCTTTTTGGGGGGACACAGTTCCACCCATGACACCGCCTCTGTCACACCTGGGACGGTGTTAAACAGGCCCACCTGTACTCCTGTACATCATTCTGTCCAGACAAATCCTTTCTTTTTCTTCTTAATTTTTTTAATGTTTATTTATTTATTTTTTTTTTGAGAGACAGAGAGAGAAAGAAACAGAGCATAAGTGGCAAAGGGGCAGGGGGTGGGAGGGGGAGACACAGAACCCGAAGCAGGATCCAGGCTCTGAGCTGTCGGCACAGAGTCCGATGTGGGGCTTGAACTCACAAACCCCGAGATCATGACCTGAGCCGCGGTCGGAAGCTCAACCGACTGAGCCACCCAGGCGCCCCAGACAAATCCTCTCTTGGAGATCCAATCCGTTGTGCCCAGAACACCTCGAAATGAAATTGTTGTGCTTTTTTCCTTCCCTTTGTCTCTGACAGGTGCCCACTCACTGAACAGGCTCCTTACTGCAGGAACACAAAAGATAGGGCTTTTCATTCCCACACTAGGCTCTTGAGACCCAGAAGGGAAGGTAGGAGGGCTTTTGGAGCAGGTTTAAGTCTTAACAAAAACAAGGGAGTGGGGAAATTGATAGCTCTGCCCGCCGAGGCCTCTGGGGAAGTCACAGGGGTGGGGCATGGGGGGGTATTGGGGTGGGAAAGATGGGGTCTGAGTGGGGAGGCTGTAGAAAGGAGGTGTTAGAGAGGGAAGACTGAGTCTGGACTCCCAGATGTTACTGGCCAGAGGATGGGCGGGAGCCCAAGGAAGCTGAGCCAGGGGCACAGGCCTTCCCAGGGTGGGTGTCATTCCTGGGGGTCGCGGATCAGCTTCCTGTGTTGCCCCTTCACCTTCAGCTGCCCTGCCTGCCTCTGGCTCCTTCTGAACATTCTCCACGCCCTGAGGCATTGCTGCCCCAGGCCCCTTCCCAACAGCCTGGAGGTGCGCCTTGGCTCCGAAGAGATGCTGGTGGGGAGGAGGGCGGTCTCTCCCAGCACCCAGGAGGCTGCGTTCATTCCCCTCCCGTGGCTGCTAGAACAAAGGACCACAAAGTGGATGGCTTAAAACAACAGAAACATGTTCTCTCACAGTTCTGAAGGCCAGAAATCTGAAATGAACGTGTCTGAGGCGTCACACCCTCCAGAGGCCATGGCAGACAACCTCTTTCCTGCCTCCTTCCGCTTCGGGGGGCTGCCCGCCTTCCTTGGCTGGTGGCTGTATCACTCGGATCCCTGACCCCCCCCCCCACCCCTGATCACATGGCCCCTCCTCTTCTGTGTGAAATCTTCTGCTTCCGTCTTACAAGGATACGTGTGGTTGCACTTGGGGCCCCCCTGGACAACCCAGGATAATCCCCCCATCTCGGGGTCCTTAACCTAATTGCCTATGCAAGGACTTTACCGCATAAAGTACCCTTTGCAGTTGCGAAGATTAAAGTCAGGTGTCTTCGGGCATCATTATTGAGCCCACAATAGCGAGAATGGGTGCCAGGCACCCACGCTAGTAACCAAGAATTGCTGACAGGGACCAGCTGGGGCACACGGGCCCCTCCCCCCCCCGCCTCCCTCCCCCCCCCACAGGCGCCCTGAGGGGGCCCCCTCCGCTGAGGTCCTCAGGCTCTAATCCAAGGACGAGAGCAGATCCTACCCGCCTTCCCTTCTAGCTCTCCGCGGAGGCTCCCTGTGTCCAGAGGGCATCTCAGTGGCCCAGAGCACGCGGCGCTCGCCAGCTCAGGGAAGGCCCATCCACCGGCCTGCCTCCCGCACTTCCAACTCTGCGTGGCCAAGGGCGACCACCTGAGCTGGCGGCCTCGGTGGCTTCCGTGACAGGCATCCCCCCCCCCCCCCCCCATCCAGCTTCATCCAATGTTCATCCAGTTGGTGACTCCATACTCTAAGACCTCACGGCTCAAGTGGGGTGTGGGAACAATGGTGTCACCGTCGCCTGGGAGCTTGCTGGAAAATCAGAGTCTCGGTCCCTGCCCCAGACCTCCCGAATCAGAATTTGCATTTCAACCTGATCCCCAGGACATCCTCGGGCACGCTGCAGTGAGGCAAGCACTGGTCTGGACACCACCAGGGTGGGTCCCTTCTCACCAACACAACAGCTCGCTCCGTTCAAGGCCTGGTCCTGTCTCTCCTGGCAGAAGGGCGTGGGCTCTGTGGCTCTCTAGGATGTGGTTCGGTGGCAAAGTGGCATTCTTTTGGGTTATCTTCCTGACGGTTATCTATTTTGAGTTTCAGATAACATTCTAAACCCTGGCTTGGGTCGTTATTCTATGGGGCGTTTCTCTCGACCGCCCACACCCAGCGAGCGGCAGACCCAGCCTCCCCCCGGCCACCTGCCCAGCGAGCTCTAAAACCCATCTGGGTCCGGCCTGCCCGCCGCGAACGCCTGTTGTCTCTCTGTAGGCATTTCGTCCCTTTCCTCCAGAAAAGGTCTCCCGGGAGGGGGGGCACACTCACCAGCTTCCCTGCACCCAGCTCAGGACCAGGTCCCATGGTGGTCACATGACTCCGGCCTGCCCGTGTCCTCGGTTCTCCTGGCCACAGTGATTGGGCCAGCGTTTTGTCACGTGACTGAAACTAAACCAATCAGAGTCCTTCCCTGGGGCTTTTCATACTGAAGCTGGGAAATAGAGTCTCTCTCTCTCTCTCTCTCTCTGTCTCTGGTCCTTCTATACAGGGTCCTGTAAACTGGTATGATGTTAGTAGGTACTGTCACACCAAGGTACTCCCTCATGGCAGCCTCCACTCAGGGGTACCTGTCCCATGGCACCGGCCCACACGTGGATTTGGCTACTCTCCTTTGCGACTGAAAAAGTCCTCACGCATTCCCATCGTGAAGCGTCTTATTGTGTGCCATGCTGGGGGACAGGGTCACTCCCCTGGAGTTGGCATCCACAGGCCCTGCCCCGCAATTTTACTCCATGTCCACCACTGCCCCCCACTGGGCCCAACGTCCCGCACTTGGAGCCCTCCGAAGGTGCTGGCCATCTTGGCATTCCTTGGCTTGTGGCTGCTGGGAAGTTCCAGGCCCTCGGTTTCCTCCCGGTGTTTCAGCGTCCACACCCAGAGACAGTATCATCCTATGGCCCTGCACTAACTTGCACCTATGTTTCCCCTTCCTGAGCCATGAGCATCCCGGAGGGACGCTTGCAGCACTGGGGTCCAGTGCCTTTCACAATCGTGGGACATCTGTAGCAAATACTGTGGCGGGAACATCCAAACTCCACGCGTGGCTTTTGAACTCCGTGTTCGTGAACCTGTGTTTCAGCGGGTGTTCATGATTGTCAGGCTGTAAACTGCCTCTGTCTCTGCATCCTTAAGAAGGGGGAGATCATGGCTCTTGCATCACAGGCTCCTCAGGAGGAGTCACCGGGGGCCCGTGAAGCACTTAGGGCCATGTTTGGCATCTGGTAAACACTTCCAAGGACGTACTTGTATTGTGTACATCTCCTCCCCTCCCCCTACTTCCTCTTCCTTCTCTCGCCTTCTTCTAGTCTTCTCCTGTCATTTCCTCACACCCCTTCTCTGCCTCTCAGCTCAAGGGTGACTGTCTGCCCTGGGCACCTGCCCAGCCACAGGGGAATGCTAGGGGCTGGCCATTGAGATGGCTGAGAGGCCCCCTGAGCAGAAAAAAATACCCCTGCAACTCCATTTATCCGTCTGGTTTGCTTCATTCCATCCCCACCTACCCACCCCCGATTGATTGATTATTTATTTACTTTAATTTTTATTTTTGAGAGAGAGAAAGAGAGGGACAGAGAGCGAGGGAGACACAGAATCCGAAGCAGGCTCCAGGCTCCAAGATGTCAGCACAGAGGCCGACACGGGGCTCGAACCCAACCAAGAACGGCAAGATCATGACCTGAGCTGAAGTCGGTCGTTTAACCGAATGAGCCACTCAGGCGCCCCACCACCCCCAATTTAGAGCCTATTTCCAGCTAGGTGACCCAGGGCACCGATGTCCTTATCCTCTAGACATAATCCCTGGCTTATCCCCTGGGATTGATGGGCCTTAGAGCCCTCTGGCAGACGCTGAGGGGCTGTGTCGTCAGAAGGAGTCAGCACGGGCCCCAGGAAGCTCTCCTGACCCTGAGGAAGAGCTTTCCAAAGGTAAAAGGACACGTTTTCTCCTGCACAGTATCTTTTCACTCCAATTATGCTGTTCCCCCCAGTCAGGTGCGCTTAGGAAATTTTGACATGTGAATAGTCAGCGCTGACCATCTGGATTGCTCTCTGAGAAGCCAGGGGAGTCGTCAAATTGCCATCCAGGGGACAGTCCTGGCCCCCCGAGTCAGGGCATCGGGCTGCGAGCGGGCCCTCGGGTGGACCCCCGAGGTCAGCAGCAGACAGCGCATGCGGAACGGTGGTGCTTCTCCACAGCTGGATCCTCCTGCTGATGTCACTGCTGAGCATTCAGAGCGACACTCGGTGGCGAAAGGGCTAAGTCTGGAGGGACACGGAGGCGGAGCTGTGGAGTACTTCCTGGTCACGTGCTTCTCTGCTTCTGCCTGTTCGCCTCCCGGCCTGCTTCTCTCTGGTGACAACACCCCGATTTGCCGTCAGGAGGCCGCCTGTCCCCGTGTCAGTCCAAGAGTGAGCGTGGGACCCGGGTCCCGCCACTCAGGCGGCCCCACTTCGCTGCTTGCTCTTCTCCATCTGGACGGGCAGGTTCCCAAAGCCACCCCAGAGAGGCCCCGAGCCCACCAAAATCTCAGGCTGAGCCCAGAGATGGGGAAAGGAAGGTTGGTTTGACTTTTTCTGAATGACCAGATCCAGCCGCTTCCGGAGCCGACCCTCACTGGCTGTTTCAGCCTGGGAACCCGTAAGTTCTCTTTTCTGCACAACCGGCGAGGCTAGGATCCCTGACCCGGCAACGAGAGCCCGACGTTCCTTCCCGGTCCCCCACGCCCACCCCCTTCCCGGCCCGCAGCCCACACCTTTGCCGAAGGCCTGTATCAGCCTCCTTGGGCTGTCCTCGAAGATGACCCCACACCGGGCGCTTCAAACGGCAGGAATGTGTCCTGCCTTGCAGTTCCGGAGCCAGGGGTCCACATGTAAGGTGTCGGCAGGGGTGCTCCCTCTGAGGGCCGGGGAGGATCCCGCCTGCCTTTTCCAGCTCTTCGTGGCTCCAGGTGTTCCTTGGCTCACGGCTGCGTCACTCGGAACTCTGCCCCCAACTTTACCTGTCCCTCTGCGTTCTTTCCTCTTACAAGGATGTGATTTTATTTATTTATTTTTTTAACGTTTATTTATTTTTGAGACAGAGAGAGAGAGAGCATGAACGGGGGAGGGGCAGAGAGAGAGGGAGACACAGAATCGGAAACAGGCTCCAGGCTCCGAGCCATCAGCCCAGAGCCCGACGCGGGGCTCCAACTCACGGACCTCGGGATCGTGACCTGAGCGGAAGTTGGCCGCTCAACCGGCTGAGCCACCCAGGCGCCCCAAGGATGTGATTTTCAATCGAGATCCATCTGATGACATCTGCAAAGACCTTATTTCCAAATAAGTTCCCATTCGCAGGTCCCAGGCGGGCTTAAGTGTTGAGGGAAAACTATTCAACCCCCTGCAAAGCCTCATCCCTTCCTCCACTGCGAGCATCGTGGTCCCCTGACCCCCAACTTTGCCTCCACACCCTGTGAGGGCTCTGGCTCTCAACCTGGTTTGATTCGGGATCCAGATTACCCCTCCCCAAACTCTCATTCCAGGAATTCCCATGTGCCGCCTAAAACTTTCCAGAATTTATGGGTAAGAAAGGTACGCAATGCTGATGGCATTAGACGGTCCAGGAAATGACACTGGCTTCTTTCATTTTTTTCCCCTTTGGAGCAGGTCTTCAATATACCAGAAAGGCTTTGATATGAGGGACTATTATAGCAAATTACAGAAGCATTTGAAAAGGTCTGTCTTTTAAGAGTTTTTGTTTTGTTTGTTTTTATTTTTATGTTTTGAGAGAGAGAGAGAGAGAGAGAGAGAGAGAGAGCACAAATGGGGGGGGGGTGGAGCAGAGAGAGAGAAGGAATCCCAAGCAGACACCATCACAGAACCAAACTTGGGGCATGGCCCTATGACCCTGGGATCATGACCTGAGCCAGAGTCAAGAAAGAGTTGGATGTTTAACTGACTGAGCCCCCCAGGCGCCCCTCGTTTTTATCCTTAATTATGGTAAAATACACATAACATAAAATTTATCCCTTTAACACTTTTAAGTATACAGTTCATTCAGTGGCATTAAGTCCATTCACACTGTTTTGGAATCCCCACCCCCACCGTCCCTCTCCAGAACTTTCCATCATCCGAGGCCAAAATCCTATATCCGTTAAACAAAGCTCTCCAAGCAGAGCCCCATGTTGCTGAATTAAGAGACGGAATATTTTGGCAACAGACCACACAGCTGTCGAGTGAAAGCTCAGCTGGGGATCAGTTTCCTCCAGGATGGAAAACAGGACTTCCTGGCCGCCTGCTTGTCCCCTCCGGCCACACCCCATGCCCTGCACTCCTGAGGGCCCTTTCGGCGGCCTTCACTGCGCTGAGCTTCTGGTTCTTGAATCTGAAAGCCAGACGTGGGCCTGATTTGTCCAAAGCCCATGCAGCTAGCTCTGAGGCCTCAGAACGGACAGACGGTCCACTCAGTCTTGGAGGAGGGACCAGAGATGGGACGGAGAGGGTTAGCTCCAAAGCTCACACCCGTGGAGCAGGGCTGTTACAGAGAAGGTGCTTCCCAGCCGGGCACTACATTTCCCAGCAGCCCTGTGGGCGCATGGGGCTCGGGGAACAGGAACAGAGTCTCGTAGGTACCGTCCAGGCTAGGGCAGGGAGAAGCTGGTTCCCTCCTGCTTCCTCCCTACCTTCACAGCCCAGGGTCGGGAGACAGGAAACTTCTGTGAAGATGGTAAATACTTGCCCCGACCTACCCTGGTGCTTCCCCAAGTGGCCCCCATGGCGAGGCACCTCCCTCCCCTTGGGAAATGTGGGTAACAACCCATCTTTCAAATCTGTCGGCCTTACTATACCTCAAGTTTCCTACCAATACACTATATTTAATTTAATTAATTTATTTATTTTTAATACACTACATATTTTTAATTTTGTTTTCAGTGTGTTTATTTTGAGAGAAAAAGAGAGAGCACGCCTAACACCGAAGGGGCAGAGAGAGAGAGAGAAAGCAGGAGAGAGAGAATCCCAAGCAGGTCCCACAACGCAGGGCTCGAACTCACCAACTGTGAGATCATGACCTGAGCTGAAACCAAGAGTTCAACGCTCAACCGACTGACCCCCCAGGCGCTCCTATGCTATGTTTTAAAGCAAAGATTATGATGCTTGTTCTACTATAACGAAGCCCTCTTTCCTGACCCAGGAGCCCCGAGCCACCTGGCAGTGTCCATGACTCTGAAGGATCGACAGGCCGATCCCAGACCGCTCACAGTCTGACAAGACCCAGGCCCGATACCTCGATGGGTTTCATGAGAGCTGCGGTGTCTGAAGAAAGCAGTGGAAGGTCTGGAAGCAAAGAAGACGCCCATCCCCCTCCCCCCCCCCCCCCCATGTCCTGGGCAAATTGGGCATGAGAGAAAGCAGATCTTCTTTGAAAGAGCTGTGCTTGGGAGACCCGCTTTCCAAAAGGGGGTGGAAGTGTGGGGTCACAGGGGGACACCACGCCTGTGGAGTCTAGAGCAAGACCCACGAGGTGTTAATGCTCACATGACCCCCTTCCCCCAGGGAGCTGGTGAGAAGGCAGACAGATTCAGGAGGTCTGCAAGCTCCCAGGGGAAGCCGATGCTGTTGGCCTTGGACACGCTTGAGCAGGGTCCTGGGGACGGACGCACTTGACACAAGGCTGGCATTTACCCCTGTGCCAGGAGGATGGGACGGAAACTTCCTTAGGCCTGCCACCTGCACCACCCTACCTCATATCGAGTCCCATTGCCCTGTCCCCACCTGAACAGGCACAGTCTCAATTCCCAGGTATGCATCCATTCGGCGACCAAAATGGGGCACTGTGGCTATGACCGCCGGGGACCTTGGGAATTTTCTGAGACAGATGATGGGCCTCTCAGAATGGCCCTGACCTCTCTTCCCTCCTAACATCCCCGGGAGCACCTCCAACCTCTCAGAAATTTGGCTGCGGGGCCCGTCACCTTGCACATAGTTGGGGGTCCAAGAAATGGCTTCTGAATCAATAACAAAAATCTGTCAATCTGTATTTGCATCTTACAGCTCCAGGGGACCGTTGAGAGAAAGAAAACTCCCGGCAGAAATAACCACATTTGCTTATGGCCTGTTTGTTCATTTATCTGCTCTTCTGGAAACTAAGAAGCCCTTATTTTTAGCATCTCCCATGCTGAAGCATGGATTTTTTTTTTTTTTCCTTCAAGCTCTCTTAAAAAGTTGACACTTCCCAGCCTATAAACTGCAAAGTCGTGTCAAGGTTCAAGAGAAAGACACAGTGGGGGAAGAGGCCTCCTGTCCCACAGCCCCAGAAAACACTCACAGGAAGAAAGAGTGTCCCTGAAGCAGGCCCCCCAGCAAAAGGCCCCGCTCCTTCAACCTTGGCTCACCTTATGGAGTAGGGGCCGGGCGTTCTCTCTGGAGTCTCCTCCCTGCGTTGACCACTTGACCAAGTGAAACTCACCACGTGGTAGTTTTATAAGCCTCTCACTGGAAAAATGTGGGGTGTGTGAGCCAAGCGTGAACCCCCGTTTTAAAAACACTTGCCAGGGGCTAGTTGTGGCAACTGAGGTTCGAGGCTCGAGATGTTTCTAGCTCTGACTCACCGCGAGAACTTGGGCAAGTCTGAATTCTCTGGGTCTCGATTTCTCTGTGAGGGACAGGGGAATAATGATTGTAGACCCCTCTCCCCAGTTACACCCCTAGAACTCGAAAGAGCTGTTGCCCGCTCTACGTGACTAATTTTTAGCTCAAACATCCGTGACATCTCTTAATGTCCGTACACAAGGAACCATGATTCTAGCAGCCGCCTCAAAAACAGACCAAGGGAGTCGTAATAATTAATAATGCAGTGCTAGGACACAGATTTCCAGGGCGGTAATCTTCTTCGTGCCTCTGTGAGGACAGGGGGTGGCTGGTATGAGTGAGAACGTCACCATCATCATCATCATCATCATCACCGTTGATCTTTGCAATCAGGAGGTGCATTCTTCCCTAGAGCCCTCAAGACACTGTGGCCTGGACTTCCTGTCCCCAGAGATACTTCTGTTATGGGAAGTCCCACCCCCAACACGTGGCACTTGGAAATCAACACAGAGGGGAGCCAGGGCCCGGATGAGAAGGCCCCAAAGGGAGCTCCGGAGGCGGCCAGAACACCCCGGGGCTGCAGGCTGGGCACCCGGAGAAGACTCGGGTCCCTCTGGTGCCATCTGACCCACGGTGGGAAGCAGTTGGGGCGGCCGCCAGGCCAGCGCGCCCCCAGTATCTATGTCAGTCCCGGCCTGTCCCGAGCAGCCTGGCTGTCCACCAGGCTGTCACCAAACTGACGGAAGACCCAGATGAGGACGGGCTTTGTGGAATGTGTTCTCTGAGCGCTCGCTGCCCGAGAGGCTGCCGGAGTTCTTTGGACGGGAAATTGCAGAGACGAGGCTCCGTGTCCGTGCGTCTCATCCTTCTGCACCATACACCCGCCCTTTTTTCTCCTTTCTTCATTTCCCCGTTTCTCTAAGCTCCTGTGAGTGCTCTGATCGCCAACCCAAATCCTGCCTGCCCGTCCATCAGTAGGTCCCAGCCCCGGTCCTCACTGGCCACATGACCACATCCTCATTGGCCACGTGACGCCTGGTTACAGGGACACTGCACCTTCTCCTTCTACCAAGTTCTAACGACATAGGAGCGCCTTCCTCCTCTCGGTGAAGGGGGCGGGTCTCCAGGGCACAGGAGGCTCTTCTCGGAGCGCCCAGTGTAGTCAGGCTCAGGAAGGGACTCACAGTTTCAGGAATCCACGGGGCGTCAAGGTTACTTGCAGAGACCAGGGGCCAGCAAACAGCCTGCGAGCCAAGAACGGCTGTTACGTTTTTAAATAGTTGAGCAAAAAAAATAAAAGAAGACTATTTTGTGACACGTGAAAATTACATGAAACTCGAAGTTCGGCGTCCGCAGGCAAAGTCTTACTGGAACACGGCCACACTTAACTCGCTTCCACATTCTCTGTGGCTGCTTTGCCCTTCGGCCACAGAGCTGAGTGGCTGTGACAGGCGGCACAACCCGCGGAGCCTAACATGTGTACCAGCTGATGTTCCTGAGAAAGGTTGCTGGCCCGTGGGCACAGACTCTGGAGCCAGATTGTCTAACTTCAAATCCTAGATCCACTGCTTACTGGCTGTGTGATGGGGGGCAAGTTCCGTCTCCCTCTCTGCCTCCGTGTCCACATCCCTCAAATGGGTACAACGGTCCTTATTTCAAAATATCATTGCAAGGATTAGAGGAACTATCATTTCTCAGGTCTTAGAACCGTGCCCGGCACTTAGGAGTACTGTGGATAGGGGCCTGGGTGGCTCAGTCGGTTGAGTGTCTGACTTCGGCTCGGGTCCTGATCTCATGGTTTGTGGGTTCGAGCCCTGCATCGGGCTCTGTGCTAACAGCACAGATTTAAAAAAAAAAAAAATAGAAGTACTGTGAATGGGTTAAATTATTTTCAGATCCTTACACATCACCATCCTACACCAGAGTGAAATGTATAAGAATTCTTAAGCTTTCCTTCTATTCGACACAGAAGGGTTCTTTAAACATATCGTTTTCTTTGCTTGTCATCATCGCCCCGTGTGCAAACAGATCCAGGAAACCTTAGCTCGGGCTTCTCAACTCCCAGATGGGTTCTAATTTGTTATGTCGGAGGAAAAAAGTCTGTCTTCCCTAGCAGGTGCACGGGGCTGTTTTGTGAGTCACAGACGTCACCTCCTTACTCTTCAGCGTTAGAAGACATTCTGGGCCAGCTCGACAAATCCTGCCTGTAAAGCAAAAGCAGAATGAGGAAGCGTGGACTTCCCACAAGGACAGGGATGTTCTCATTCCTGAACCGTGGTGGCTGGGGTGACGCGTGGAGGAGTCTGGGAGAGCTGGCACGGGACAGGGGACATCCGCAGTATCCCCACCCCCCCACCTCCCACTTCTTCCACGGGACCGAGTGCTGGTCGAGCTCCTGGCTGCTCCGCGGGAGATTCCTCCCCCGCCCGACCTCCTGTGCAGTTTGTCGTGGTCGTGTGACCAGACGCATCAGCGCTGGAATGTGTGTGGGTGGGGGAAACAGGCACCACCACTGCTTCTGGGCCTTAAGTCACGGAGCCCGTGCCCTGCCCTGCCCTCCACCTGCCTGTGAACTGCAACCACACAGATGACAGCGATACCCTAAGCGACGGCAAAACAGCAAGGTGACAGAACCTGGGTCCCTGAGTGAGTACGTGCAGCAGAGAAACCTGTCCCCTTGGGCCCATCGTGGAAGGACTCTCAGAGAGAGTACATGTTTGTTAAGTCACCATTCCGGGAGCTAGAACCTAGAACCTAGAACCTAGAAAAGGGGGTTAATTATACTTCTGCACCCACCTCGGGACGTTCCAGTGAGAATGTACTTTGACCATCAAGGAGAACTAATTCTGCATAAGACTCAGAATTTTCCCGAGAGTCTGACCCCTTGTATTCTTTAGCCGCCAAGGAAAAGAGCCTCAGGCTTACGTGTGTTTTCAAGGAGCTTTGGAAATGTTTAAGACTTGAAAAAAATTAGAGGCCTCAAAGTATGGAAACAGCAATAGGAAACTCAAATGATTACTTTACATACTCCTCCATTAATTGTGAAATTGAGGACACATGAAAGTCTCACTACATCTGAAAAACATTTGTAAAGCCAAGTGTTCCCATGTTACAAGAACTGGTAAGTATGCCAGTGATTGCCAGGACATAACAGCTAATCGTTAAGTTAAATGAGCAACTTGTAGCTAAAATCATTTTCGGAGCAAAATCACGGCCCCGCCCAGCCGCCGCAGAGCTCATCATGCCAGGTGATTGCACACTTCCAGAGCTGTCTCTACGCCCCCTTTTCTCTTGCTTACTCATCACAAACACCAATCAACCAAAACCTCTTTCTCTAAACATGAAAAATACGGAAGCCGACGGAGTTAGGTGGAACGCCAAATCATTCGGGTTGCACGCAGGGACCAGGGCCTTGGATGTGCAATTCAGCAGGACAGACGGTTCCCGAGTCATAAGGTCAAAGTCGCCATCAGCTGATGTGCATCCGATTGGGCTTTTCCAATCGGACTTTCCCCAAACCCACTCCCCTGCAAGGAAGGGAAAGCAGGTATTTTCCAAACCCACACCTTACAAATGTCAGGGATTTTTTTTTTTAAATGCTTGGTCTCCCTCATTGTGAAGTCTGTTTTTAAGTGACTTTAATTGGAAAAATCTTCTTTGTCTCCCAAAACTGAATCCAGATGAGGCCATCTGCCTCCTCTCCACGGGTGCGCAGAGCGCGGTTCCGAACCCCTCGTGAGGCGTGTTTTTGCTGGTCTCCGCCCAGAGCAACTTTGTTCAAACATTCCTGTCACTTGCGTGGTTTATTTTATCCAACGCGTTAATTAATGATACTTGCAACAAGCTTGTAGTTATTAATTAAACCATTTGGGTGGGCCCCCCGAAGACAGTTAACAATCTGATTGAAAGCCAAGCTTCCCATGGCTATTTTAAAAAGACATAACCACGGGGTATGGAGAGGATAAAGGCAACCCAAGGAGTCCGAATCAGCATGGAAACAGGAAAAGTGTTTTCTCTAATGAGAAGAAGCCCTCTGTCTGAACATTAGGAATCTAGTTATTGAAGAGGGAATGATCCAGTTTGGGCACACGGCATGGTCTCTTGATTAGGTGCTACAAGATGCTGGAGGCTCTCGGGCAAAAATGAGACAGAAAAGTACCTCCCCTTAATGCTTTGCTAACGATAGAATTAGTTCATTTTTCACCTTTTCTCTGGACACTCAGGGGCCCAGTGATGGTAGTCAACGCGGAGGGACAGCTTCTGGGGCTGAAGGCAAAGCCGAGAGTGACCCAGAGGATGACCCCCATACCGTGTTGTGGCAGGGACGGGAACAGAGCCCCAAGATCTCAGAGTGGGGTCAGAGCTAAGTGGCTACTTTCATAGTCCTTGCTGGGACGGCCAGAGGGCCAGCATTGAGGGGACCAGACGGGGCCGAACAACCACGTCCAACTCTGCTGACCCTGAGTCCGCCCTAAAGAATATTCAGAAAACCCCGCTTGCGTCTGGCTGTTCCAATGTGCATTTATCCCCAGAAACAGAACATGCGTTCTGGTCATTCCCTTGAGATGAAATGTATGGTCACGTGCTATCACCTCGACAAAGGCTGAGTTCGTGTTTCTGTGCCCAGTTATCTTCGTCGGAACTGTAGGGCCCTCGTGGGGCAGCGCGTCAGACCAAAACAATTTGAGGGGCTGCGCATCTTTTGAGTTGAGGGACAAACACCAGAGCCTGTTCACCAGCAGGGGCTGGTTTACTCACACCCGCGTGGCCGGCATCATGAGGACGTGATTCCATACACGCCTACACACACACACACACCACTCTCCCCGCTGTCAGCATCCAGCCAGAGGGTGACGGCTGAGACAGCTGATGAGCCCCATGACGTACCCTGGAGCTCACTCCTGGTGCTCCGCGGTCTACGGGTTTGGGCAGATGCCCAACGATAGGTCTCTATCGTTATGGTATCGCGCAGAGGATTTCCACGGCCCGGAAAATCCTGTGTGCCGCACCCACTCACCCCCCTCCCTGGCAGCCGCTCATCTTGTTACCGTCTCCATAGTTTGCCTTTTCCAGAATGTCGTACAGTTGGAATCATATAGTAAGGAGCCTTTCAGACTGGCTTCCCTCACCTAATAACATGCATTCAAACTTCCTCCAGGTCTTCTCCTGGCTTGACAGCTCATTTCTTGTATTTCTTTGTTTGTTTGTTTGTTTAAAGTGCAGTGGGGAAGGGGCAGAGAGGGAGAGAGAATCTCAAGCAGGCTCCACACTGTCAGAGCAGGGCCTGCCCTGCGGGCCCCGATCCCACGAACCATGAGATCGTGACCTGAGCCGAAGTCGGATGCTTAACTGACTGAGCCACCCAGGCGCCCCTACAGCTCATTTGTTTTAGAGCTGACACCCTGGTGTCTGGATGGACCAGAGTTTACTTACCTCTCACCTGCTTCATTCCCTTAACACCTTATGCTTTTCTGATAGACTGAGGAAGGTTCCCACTTACGTTTTTTAGTTCAGACGTCCACGGTAGCAAGTTTATGATAATATTCACCCATTTGCAGTCTCATAAAACTCAGTCAAAATTTACCGTCTTGACCCAAGCCAGTGTGACTGGTCAGCAACTGGATGAAGTTCTTTTGGGGAATGTCGGTGGCCTCCAGTGACGACAGGAGGCAGGGGCTGTATGTCCCTCCCCTATGACCCCTCGATGAGACAGCTCACCACAAATTCTACCAAATGGACGGCAGGCCCCAAAGCCATCAGGCCCCCACACTGGGTCCTTGGTCCCCTGGACGGGCACCTTGCATGCTAAGCTCTGGGGCTCAGTGACATCGATGGCTCACTTTCCCGCTCGCCAGGGTCCTATCTGTAGGAGGGCCAGCACCAAGCAGGGTTCCTGGCTCTCTGGTAGAGATGACACAGGAGGGGCCTCTTCCCTGAAGCAAACGATTCCTCCTAACTTTGGGTTTTCGCAAGTCTTGGAACACCGATAACTTTTATCACTATGGTGGCCAATCTGCAGAAAGCCAACAAGCCACACTGCTTCTGAGTTATCAGAAAAATTATCTAAGGTATATTACTTGCCATCTCATTTTGAAGACTTTATATAAAGCAAGGATAAAGGATTTGGGGTGCTTAGTTCTTTAATTAAAAAAATTTTGGCAGTGCCTGGGGGGCTCAGTCGGTTAAGCGTCCGACTTCGGCTCAGGTCATGATCTCGCTGTCCGTGAGTTCGAGCCCCGCATCGGGCTCTGTGCTGACAGCTCAGAGCCTGGAGCCTGTTTTAGATTCTGTGTCTCCCTCTCCCTCAGACCCTCCTCTGTTCATACTCTGTCTCTCTCTGTCTCAAAAATAAATAAATGTTAAAAAAAAATTTTTTTTTTTAACATTTACTCATTTTTGAGAGACAGAGCGTGAGCAGGGGAGGGGCAGAGAGAGAGAGAGGGAGACACAGAATCCAAAGCAGGCTCCAGGCTCCAAGCTGTCAGCACAGAGCCCAACGCGGGACTTGAACTCACGAGCTGTGAGATCATGACCGGAGCCCAAGTCGGACGCTTAACCGACTGAACCACCCAGGCACCCTTCTTTTTAATTAAAAAAAATAGTTTTATTTGTTTTTGAGAGAGAGGGACACACACACGCACACACACACGCACGCACCACGGGGGGAGGGGCAGAGAGAGAGGGGGGCGCCGGATCTGAAGCAGGCTCCACACTGACAGCAGAGAGCCCTAGGCGGGGCTCGAACTCACCAACTTCGAGATGACGACCGGAGCCCTGAAGCTGGAGGCTTAACCGACTGGGCCACCCAAGTGTCCCTGGGATGCTTATTTCTGTTCCGTGGTCTACATGGTCCACTTTGTTTCTCTGGCGGCCGTGACCTTCTTCCAGCCAGCAGGCCTTCTCCAGGGCCACGTCTCCCGGAACACATCCCTCTTCAGCAGAGGACGCTCTTCTTGGGGCGTCTTAGGTGTGCTCCCCCCGGGGAGCAAACACCTCACTGGCCACGAGTCTCCAAGGAGGAAACAGAGTGGCCAGTTTTTACGCCGCCCCTCCCCCTCCCTATTCTGTAGCACCCACAGAGATGGTTTCACTCAGAAAGACTCTTTCCCTGCTGTGAATCCTTCACACGTAAGGTTCTTCAGGAAGCATGTGAAGAGCCATCATTTAGAAGACCCCCCCCCCCCGCCCCGCCGTGTTTCACTGACCGCACTGAATTTCCACCCGGAGAAAAATTCATGCTACACACGTGTGTGGTTAATGACAAGCTGTATTTGGTGCCGACGGTTTACAAAGGCACCACTTGACATTAAGAAGTGTTCTCTTCTGTATTAATGGCTCTGTCTTCTGCACTTTCTCTTCGAGGTTTCCTAAACTTTCCTTGTCAGAATGAAGAAATCTGAAAGTCCTATCATGCCGTTCTTTCTAGAGTCTCTAAATTGGAAACAGATAAAGACACTTATTAGTAATTTCTCACAGCGCGCAGTACGATTTTTATGAAGCGCAAAACAACTGAAAAGTTTTACCTAGAAAAATGGATTCTTTCTGGTCTCTAATCAGTCATTCTTACCTCTGAAAAGAAAGCATTCTATTTTCTTGTATAAAAATGGGCATTTATTTCTAGGTGAAACGATCCATACTTTATACGTTTTTCTTCACTGACCCCTCAAATTTTAGTCACTACTGAAACAAAAGTATCCTTCTATTTAAAAAGTTGGTCGGGGGCGTCTGGGAGGCTCAGTCGGTTAAATGTCTGACTTGGGCTCAGGTCACGACCTCAACGGTTCGTGGGTCCGAGCCCCGCACTGGGCTCTGTGCTGGCAGCTCGGAGCCTGCTTGGGACTCTCCGTCTCCCTCTCTTCTCTGCCCCTCTTCAGCTTGCGCGCTCTCTCTCCCTCAAATAAACATTAATATATATATAATGTCGGTCCAGTAAAACTGAAAGGGTGTCTTGCGTCTATGAAACTTTGGCATTGACAACAGCATGTCCCTCGATTTTCTTTTTTTAACTAGAGATACTTTTATTTCTTAAGAGATGGTGAACATTAGCAAACTACTATTGTCAGCATCAGTGGATGTAAAAATACTGAACTTCTGCGTGGTCGGCAGGGAAGGCGAGAACAGTCTCAGAGGGCTCGTATTTTTACAGGCGAAAGGGACACCGGTTGGTGGCTCTAACCCGTATTTTACCACGAAAGGCAACCATCTCCTACGTTCCCAAGAGGATCCCGCTTGCCAAACAGTCTCCCGCCATGGCTCCTCAGAGACCAAGAACGGAATCTTGCAGAAGGATGCCTGTCCGCCTGCCCTCTTGCTATCCGGGCTGTGAGGATTTCCAGCCACGACAGACCCGACGGTCCTCAAGCCGCCGGGCAGAGTGTGCTTGCCGTGTTAGTGGTGCGGACAGCAAGCCAAGGCCCAACCGGAGTGTATTCCCCGCGTGAAGGAAGAGCCATCCACCGAGTGATGGAAGGAAAGCACTGAGTGCGATGTTATGCGGACCTTCCTTGGGAACCAGTGGTTCTTCACCTCAGGTAGTAGCTAACGGCTTCAGAACAAATCTCGCCGTGAATGTACCGCGCCAGATTCTTCTGGACACAGGAAGGGGCCACTCCAACCTTCCCAGGGCTTTGCACACCTCCGGGGCGAGGTCCCTGCAGAGCCATCTCAGGGTCAGCCCCCGGGGCACCTCCTCGGCCGGGGGCCCCTGGTAGGCCTGTGCAGCCCAGCCCGTCTCTCCCACGCACACCTGTGGCGCATCAGTGCAAGGTCATGTCCAGCGCCTTTGACTTCGGCAAAGTCAAAGTGTCTCAAACACTGAGGGAATCGTGGAGGGAATCAACGAATTACCGAGTAGAAAGAAATCACTCCCGCTGCAAAAAGAGGCCTACTTAGCAAGTGTGCACAGGCGGGCGGGGAGGGGGCGGGGGTCCGGTGCTCGGCCCCAGGACCACGGGCCCACAGTCCCGGAAGCCTGTCGCCGACCCCTGCCATCCAGTTAGCCTCCCCGGTCTGGGGCAGTGCTACAGCCTCGCCCTATTGTCAGCTCTGGTCTGGACCTCTGCAGAAGTTTCCGGAGTCATCATGCCTCTCGAGGGTCTTCTGGCCAGAACCCACCCCCGGTTCCCTCGGTAGGCTCTTCACCGGACACAACCCGGACTCCCTAGAGGCTCTGAACCTCTCCTCCTCCACCACCTGTGGGGGGCAGGCAGGCCAAGGGTCCCCTGGGCACCGCTGGGCGGGCAGACGGCACCGCATCCCGTCGCCACCCTCCACGAACATCACATCAGATGACCTCACAGAGGGACAGAGAGGGGCCTGTAGGAGAGGCCTCTCTGAGCAGGGACGCGGGGCAGCCAGGCAAAGGGGGTGGGATGTTCGGGAAGAACAAGCGTGCTTGGGGTGGGGGAGCTTGGCCTGCTTGAGACACTCGGGACCCGTGTGGCTGAAGCACGATGAGCAGGGGTCGTCAAGTGAGAACCAGAGGAGCGAGCCTGCGGGTGGGCAGCTGTCAGGGCCTGCGGGACCTGGAGGCCATGAAGGCGCAGAGGTTTTCCCTCTTAAAGGCCAGCTGACGGGGCGCCTGGGGGGCTCAGTCGGTTAAGCATCGGACTTCGGCTCAGGTCATGATCTCACGGCCCGTGGGTTCGAGCCCCGTGTCGGGCTCTGTGCTGACGGCCCAGAACCTGGAGCCTGTTTCGGATTCTGTGTCTCCTTCTCTCTCTGCCCCTCCCCCCCCCCCCCCCCCCCCACTGCACTCTGTCTCTTTCTCTCTCTCTCTCCCAAAAACAAACATTAAAAAAAAATTAAAGGCCAGCTAACTGCAGACGGCTAGAGACAGGGGCAGTGGGAGGTGGGGACATAGGAGTGGAGAGAAGGACAGAAAGATGTGAGATGGGTCAAGGGGGGGCAGGGGAGGACAGGGGCACCCATGTCTCTGCTCTGACCTCCCTCGTGGGGAGGAGGGTGGCTCGGTTTACGGACAGAGGGAAACCAGTGGGGGGACTCATGGGAAAGAAGGTGGATTTCTGTTGGGACATGTTCAGCCTGGCTCGTGCACAGACATCCCAGCGGGAAGGTCAAGTGGGTGGTTTGATACCTGAGTCCAGAGCTGGGAAGCAAGACTGGCTTCAAAACAGGGCTGGGGGGCTGAGATTCCCAGAGGGGGGGGGGGGGGGGGAAGGGACAGCAGGAGCGAGTCTCCGAAAGCCTGGTTCAACTCTGGGATGCTGCTCTCCTTGGCAGGGCGTAAGCTGCCTCCGGGCCACGGGACAGGCTGGGTCTGGAGCTAGAGAATGGGTCTGGGGCGAGGTGACAGGACAGGGTCTATGCAGCGCCCACCGTGAGGACCTGAGATCAGGCGTGTGCTCTAAGACTGACACAGGAAGAGCGTGACTGTGACCAGACGAGGTGGGACCAGGAGTCAAGAAGGGGACAGTCCCAGGGCGGGCAGTCCCCTCCTATCACGCGCCACGGGGAGGCAGCCAGGGGTGGTGCTGGAGGTCTCAGGAAAGAAGGGAGGTGCTGGGAAGGGTACATTTTCCTCCCGGGACGCAGCCCTGGAGGTGGGGAGCCAGCTGCAGGGGGAGGGGCGCTGGGGAGAGGGGAAGGTGAGAGACATCCCCGTGGACATCGGAGAGGGGAGGGGCGAGTCCCCAAGAACTGTGGCGTCAGGAGTGTCGGCAGGAAGGGGGTCACCTGGCGCGCTGTCCCCCAGGAGGAGCGCGCGCCAAGTCAGCAGGCGGCACGTGGGGGAAGGGGCAGGCTGGACGGCGGAGGACACGGGTCCTGGAGGAGGGGGGACACGACACGGTGCAGGAGGCCGAGCCGAGGAGAGACGGCCACTGCGGCAGCTGGGGAGTCTGGGCCCTGGCCCTGGCATCCCTGGGCAGGAGGGGACCAGAGTCTGGCGGCGGGGACAAGGCCTGGTGAGCAGCGGGTGCCCTGCCCCCGCGTGTCCCGCCTCTGCTCCCTTGTTCTCAGGGCCTTCAGCCCTGCCTGCGGGCCGGCCACGTCTGTCACTCTGTCAGTCTGGTGTCCGGCCCCTCCCAGCAAAGACAGAAGGGGACACATTCAAGGAACAAGGCGGGAAGTCACCCCCCCCTGCCAGGGTCATTGCGGAGACACTTCCACCTTCCGCTTTGACACGCTGTGATGTGAAACCATTTGACGCCCGAAAGAATCAGGATAAATTCTGGATAAACTCGTCTTAAAGACAGGATAAACCCTCCCTCTCAAGTGTGAAGAGAACCAGCGTCCCCCCCCCCCCCCCGGGTCACACCCGGAGAAAAGCCGCCTCCTGCCGTGTGGCTTTCTCTGGTGCGGCCGAGGGACACCTGGGAGCCGGTGTGCGTGGCCCTTCCCTCCCAGCACGGGCAGGATCCGAAGGAACCCAGTCGTCTGAGGAAAAGAGGGAGAAAGGACCCTCTCCGGGCATCAGCACACTCGAATTCCGGGGAGCGCTTGTACTCACACAGTGTCCTTTAAAGTGGCGAGATAGGACTCTGTGTCCCCCTCGGGGACGTCGGAGTCCATCTTGGACAAGTAACGGTAGACGTAGGAGAAAGTCTCAAACGGGATGCGCGCGGGCCCGCCCTCGGGGTCCGTGGTCAGGATCTCGCACAGATGCTTCATCGAAGTGTTCAGTGACTAGAGACACGACAGACAGGGGGAAACAGTTACCACTTGGCATCGCGGAAACGGAAGCCTGAGACCCCCGCAGAGAAAACGCCGGAGCGTGTTTGACAGGAAGTCTCCGAAGGGTACGTGCTCCTCGACCTAAATGAAGAACTGGGTAAGGTTACAATTGCCATAAACAAAGAAAAGGGCAGGTCTGATCACGACGCAATTGGCCTGAAAAGAATGTTAATCCACAGATTTTATATTAAAATGGGGGGTGGGGCGCACCTGCGGGGCTCAGTCGCTTAAGCGTCTGACTCTCGGTTTCAGCTCAGGTCATGATCTCACAGTTGGTGAGTTCGAGCCCCGTGTCAAGCTCTGGCACTGACAGTGCAGAGCCTGCTGGGGATTCTCAATCTCTCTCTCTCTCTCTCTGCCCCTCCTTGACTCACACTTTCTCTCTCTCTCAAAATAAATAAATAAACTTAAAAAAATAAAAAAATAAAATGGGAATGACTCTCCAGGACGTGAGGAAGTATCAGCCCCCTCAAGACGGGCCCCAAGCCAGCGCAGAACTCACCGGCCCCTTTGGCGTCACCACATGCCTAGGGGACGGAGCTAACGCTCACCAAGTAGACGTGTCACCTGCCCGTCGGGCTCCATGCAGGCCCCAGGCAGGGCTGGCCTTGCTCTGGGCCTTGTCTCAGCTCTGGGAAGCTGAGCCCCTTCGCCCCTGTGCACCGTGCCTCCCTCTGCCTGGGTCGGTCACCCCTACCCCCTCCCCGGCTGCCGGTACCTTGGCTTTGAGCCCGAAAGCCAGGCCTGGGAGAAGCCGTGCGTCTCCCACCAAGGCACAAGCTCTGAGCGGGCTGACTCCCTCCAAACCAGGAGGGCTCAAGGAAACGCACTCACGGTGGGGGAGCCACTGCCTACGTCAAGCACAGCGGGAAGGCCCACCCAGACAGCGCTGGTTTAGTGCTAGACTGTATCGGATCCCTGGTGACCCCACGAGAGCCTCGTGGAGACGCAGGGACCAGGCCTGTGCGCAGGGGACCAGCTCTTGCGGACTGTAAACTTTCCAGGAGTTTATTGAGAGGGCTGACCTCCCATTGGTAGCTTGAGACCAGCCATGGTGGGAGCATTTACACCTCATGCCAGTCAGGGCCCTTCTCCCCTGCAGAGAGCAGGCTGTTTAGGGGGCTGCACTTGGAAGGAAAGAGTAAGAAAAACACAGATGGGACGGTCACACACGGACCTGCCTGACCGGGACTGAGGCTGCGTAGGGGGACAAACCTGACACCCTGAGGGACACACAAATGTCTGGAGTCACCTTTACTCTCTCTAAGTTTCTGTGGGTCAGGAGTCGGCACTGCTTAGCTGGCCCGTTCACGGCTCCAGTCAAGGTGTTGGCCAGGGTTGGGGCCTCATCTGGAGGCTCGACTGGAGACAGACCTGCCCCCGCCCTGACCCAAGTTGCCGGCGGACTCACTGCCTCGCGGCCGGCTCTCCGCGGACCCTCACAACAAGGCAGTGCACCTCCACCAGGCCCAGGAGCTCGACCGGCTTCTCACAGTCATGCCAGAGAAGACGCCTCATGCTTGCAGCAGGGAGAGGGGGACAGGGCTAAAAGGGAGTCAGTGGGGCCCAGCGGCTGAGCGGCTGGCCTGAGGTGAAGCCAGCAGGGCAGGAGCAGTGAACACACCCCAGCAACGTGAAGAGCCACCAGGCTGGTGTGGGGGGGGGGGGTAGATGAGCTGCCACCTTCGGGGACTCCAGGCGCCGGGCTGGGGGCTGGGGGCTGGAGGAGAGGAGGCCTGACCAGCCCAGAGCTCCCCATCGCCGTAGCCGGGGCTCCAGGTGTCTGGAAAGCCACTTCTCACACCACCCGGGACCGAGGGCCGCTGGAAACCTTTCAAAGACACGTGGTTTTGTTAGATTTTGCTTTTATATCCGTCGCAAGCAAGTGGGAGAGAGTCGCTGGTGGGTGTGGCAATGCTGAGCCTCAGGAGGGTTGATGGGGATGGAAGCAGCCTTCGAGGAGCAAGCAGATGAGGTCTGAGAAACTGTGGCTCCAATGCTTCCGAGGAGGAGGCATTTAAGGAAAAAGTGCATCAAAACATCCCAGCATCCCTGCCTTGTGCAAAGGCCCAATGATGCTACCGGTGTTAACATTTCTGGCAATGAGATGCGCAGCCATTTTTATATCCACGAGGGTTCGGAAGGCAACTTGCCTGGCTTTGTACCTGAGCCAGATTTCTCCGCTCCCAAGGGTTGCTCTCCAGCCAGAAGACCCTCGCAGGCAGGCGCCCCTGCTCCGACTCACTCTCCCGACACAAGCTCTTCTGGAAGGTGTGGCTGCACTTGCTTCTAGCCCAGCACTTAAGTCTGAGCCGTCGCATGCGATTCAGGCGGGGACAGGAGACAAAGATAGGCCTGGAGACGCCTGCTGTTTCCTGAGCAGCTTCAGGGCACCGGCTCCATGGAAGCTTCTGTTTCAGAATTTTAGCTGCTCTTGTGGTGACAACAGAGGCACCTCACACCTCCCCCAATCCCCTTTTAGCTAGCCGGAAGTGACAATCTGTAACATCGTGACTGATCCCTTTAAAAAGAAGAAGGGGGGTCTCCTCTGACGTGCGGCCTGATGGCAGCCGGGAGGGAGAGCTCAGTCCCTCAAGCAGTGGTGTCACCCCTGCATTTCACTCTGAAAAAGTCTGAAGACCTTTTCACTTCCTTCCTCATCCTCAGGGGTTTTCTCATCTAAAACGCAGGCAGTTCAGTTCGGGGACCTGCGGCAGGTGAGGGTGGCGGACGGGTACTCTTGAGATGGCGGGGCTCAGTCCTCGGGAGAAGCCCGTTCGTGAGGGCCGATGCTGCCCATGTCGCCGTCTGGGGAGGAGGGAGGGCCCCCACGTGTGAGCACAGGGACAAGGCCAGTGGAGGCATGTGGGTGGGGTGCACCCCGCCTCTTTCTCCCCCCTGGGGGAGACCCTCAGCAGTGGGGTGCCTGGTGCTGGGAGCCGGAGACCCCAGGGGCCCAAGAGCAGCCTTCCTGGTGGAGACAGTTACCAAACTTGTCTGTGACGTGAGGCTCCCACCCACGGCGGGGGGTGCGGGGGGGGGGGGCTGTTTCTTTTCCATGGTCAGATGGTAAAAGGACTTCTCGTGGGCACCTCAGAATGGGCTCAGAGGCCAAGCTGGGAAACCTGAATAGGGGAGCGAGCCAGGACGCTGCCTCCATCACTGGGCCACCAGGGAGATGACCCATTGTGCTTGGAGGTTGTCCTAAGAATTCCAGCTGGGCCCTGCTAGGAGGCTGGCAGGGAGAGCTTTTCAGAGTAAAACTCCTTTTAGGAAATCAAGTGATATTAATGACAGTCCTTGGGAGCGGTTATTCTCTGAGACAGGAACCTGCAGGCTCTCACACGGTGCCCCAACCCGAGGGCGGCACACTCCTGGGCTACAGAGTCCCCAGGGAGCCCGGTGGCCGTGCATCGGCAGCGTGGAGCCCGTGGTCTGCGTTCAGAGCCCGCTCTGCCACTTGCAGTCTGAGTCCCTGAGCCTCCCTCCACAACTAGTCATCGTGCGAGGCCCAGGACGGCCCTTCCGCAGAGGGCTGCTGGAGGATTAAGGAGAATAGAGACAAGGCGCCGAACGTCCCAGCCCACGGCGAGAACCCTGGACATGACGCCCATTCGTAAGCGGCGCATTTGGATGGAAAATCACGTTACGCACACGCATCCTGGCCACCGGACGCAGAGCGAAGTTCATGCTTCTCAGAGGCTCTCGAGCGTCGGGCCGGTGGTTTGCCATTCCGGGCTTCCTCCCTCAGTGTGGGCGGAGGGTGGCGGGGGCTTCATTCACAACATTTTTTTGTACTAAAAGAGGTCCTCAAGCTTAAAAAACCAAAGCAAAGAATTTTGATCCCCTGCTTCGATGCTTAGGATCACTGCCGGTGCTGCAGAAAAGGAAACTCAAAGATCACGACATGAAATGTCATCTTGCCGGGCAAGCATCGCACGGCATCGGAGCAGGGGGCGGGGGGCGGGAGTCACCAGCACGCCCGCCCCGCCTCCCACCTGCCCTGGCAGCGCACGAGGCCCGGAACCCCGTTTGTGGCTCGCGACGCGGTAAGCCAGGTGGCGGCGAGGCACGTCTGCCTGTTCTGTCCACTCAGGACGGGGCCCAGCTCGAAGCAGGGATCAGCACACGTTTGTGAGGCAAGGAAGGCAGGCAGGCGCGATTCACAGGACTCTGAAGTTTAAGTAGAGCTTCTGGTCTTCGCAGAGACCTTGCATTTGATCCCTCTGCCCGGCGATTTCGAAGAGGAATTTGAGAGCACGGACAGCACGGAGGACGCGTCTGCCGCCAGCCACGCAGAGACCGTGGATGGAGGCGGCGGGGTCGGCCCGTTGTGCCGACACAGCCACCAGATTCCAGTTTACCGGAAAGCCTCTGTGGAAGGTGAACAGGCAGTAATCCGTCGGAAGATACTCGTCCTTTCCTTCCACGTCACCGCTCCGTCTCCTCCCTCTGAAGGGTTTTTAAAAAGCATAAACATAAACGCTAAGACGCCCCGTGACACCACAACCGTCCCCTCCGAGGCACAGCTCCGGGTTGCTGATGCGCCTCCACACTGCTCTGCCAACGCGTGGGCATCCAGTGGCCTCTCTGCTTCGGGGCCTGGCTGCCCGGGGCCACCTGCACCCCCCCGCCCCCCTCTCCCTTCCCCACCTACATGGCCGGTGGACCAGAGGGGACGGGGACCAGCAGGAGGGGGACCTTCCCTGACCGCCTGGCTCCAGAGTCCACGGCTCACAGCAAGCACTACTGCCGAGGTGGCCTGGCTCGGGGACGGGACCGGACCCCACACTGACCAGCCAGGATAACAGACTTATTCAAGGAGGAAAGGAGGGGCGCGCACGCTGGTGTCCTGGCCCCTTCCCCGGGGTCGCGTTCAGAAGGTGACCAGATGTCTCCACCTAGCGTCCCACCCGACGCGTGGACAAGAGACCCTGTCGCTTGCTCTGGCCTGGCTCCAAATCTAGCGCTTAACCGTCAGGCTTGAAGTGAAAGTGACAAAGGTGGATCCCCCACAGTATGAAACATTCTACCTTCTGGGAAAATCTGAATTTCACAACTACACCAGAAACATCCGTTCAAATATTAGACACTCACTTTACATTATGGAAATCTTGCTTTCACAGGAGTTCCAGATGAACCAAGCAAGGTAACGTTAGCTTCAGTAACGAAATCTGACTTTGTGCTTCCCACCGGTCACGTCGGGGCCCGTCTTTGCCGCAGGAGGGTCCCCGGGGCTGCCGTCCTCTCCACGGCTGGTGGACACACTGCCTCTGGGCCCCCGTGGAGCTCAGTGTGCAGCGTCCAGCCAGCACCTGGCTCTCCTGGGGTTTCCCACTTTCTCACTGGGGCCCTGAGTAGAACCAGTGAACTGTGTGGTCCATCACAGAGTGGCTATCAGATGGCAGAGGCCATGCACGACCTACAGCGGTCTGTAATGATACAGACAGACAGATAAGGAAATCTAACTGGGAGTGAAAAGAAGTTCCAGAAGGTTACTAATAACAGAATCCTCTTTTCATAAAGTTGAAACCAACGAAAATAAAATAATGTTCTTTCTTTCTTTTTCTTTTTTTTTTAATGGTCATTTATTTTAGAGAGAGAGAGGCACACGCAGAATATGAGCCGGGGGGAGGCGGGGGGTGGGGGTGCAGAGAGGGAGACACGGAATCCGGAGCAGGCTCCAGGCTCTGAGCTGTCAGCACAGAGCCCGGTGCGGGGCTCGAACTCATGAACTACAAGATCATGACCTGAGCCGAAGTTGGACGCTTAAAACAGACTGAGCCAGCCAGGTGCCCCGAGATAATGTATTTCTTGGGGTATGTACGTGGCCCCCAGGAAGCGTGAGATTTGGGATAGCGGTTGCTTCGGGCCGGGGAGGCAGGGGGATCGAATGGAGGAAGAGAGCAGAGGCCCTCAGCAGCGGCGCATTGTTGCTGTTAGCGATCGTGTGGGGATCATGGGCGCTTCTGACATTAAATGACTGTCTAAAATTAAAACCGGAGATGAGTGCGTCATGAAGCGTGGACTGTGAATTGCCAGTTATGCTCTCTGCGGAGCAAAGACTATAAAAAGGGAGGGCAGAAAACAGGTGGCCGTCTCGGCAGTGAAGGGGCCACTTCTCCTCCTAAAAACCCCTTCTTCACAAGCGGACAGTGGTAGCTCTTCCTGCCCCGGACCCCAGTATCTCACAGACTCGAACACTGGAGCTGGAGACAGAGCGTCCAGATCCCCAAAGCAGTCTGGTCCCTCCTCTCCCCGCCCCCCTCGGTTCAGAGACGCCCTTACCTTGGGAATTGGAGAGTCGCCTGTGTCTTGATTCCCAACAGTCGTACTTCAACATAAGCCAAGTTCACTATATCTGTCACCTACTAATCACAGATTTTAACTCAAATATAAACTAACTTTACGCCTCTTCCCACAGAGGAGGAAAATAACACCTGCTTACGAAATGGTGTGTAGTTTCATAAAAAGTCACTGATGCATTCTCTTCTAAAACCTAAATGCCTTTTAATGATATTTTATATACTTTTTTTATCTACTTTTAATGATATTTTATCTACTGTTAACAATTTTAAAATTGAAGCATTCGTAAGTCTTTAACTTTCCCAAATTAAAATAACTGTAAGCCCAGGGGCGCCTGGGTGGCTCCGCTGGGTGAGCATCTGACTCTTGGTGTTGGCTCAGCGTCATGACCTCATGGTTCATGAGATGGAGCCCCACGTCGGGCTCTGCGCTGACAGCGTGGAGCCTGCTTGGGATTCTCTCTCCCTCTCCCTCTCTCTCTCTGCCCCTTCCCTACTCATGCTTTCTTTCTCTCTCTCAAAATAAATAAACATTAAAAAAAAGTTTAAAGTAACTGTAAGCCCAAGAATAAGACAGTCAGGGGTGCCTGGGTGGCTCAGTTGGTTAAGCATCTGACTTCGGCTCAGGTTATGATCTCGAGGTTCGTGAGTTTGAGCCCCGTGTTGGGCTCTGTGCTGACGGCATGGAGCCTGCTTGGGGTTCTCTCCCCTTTTCTGTCCCTCCTTCACTCGCTCTCTCTCTCAATCTCTCTCAATAAATCAATAAACATTGAAAAAAGTACAATAGTCTCTGGAAAAAAAATTGCTTCTCTTAGACAAAGTGAGTAATGAGAGTGTTTCCTTCAGTTACTGGAACACCTCCATTATTTTCAAGCCAGGCCTATGATTACCCAGGATGATTAATACACTACTTGTAGGTACGTACCCCACCAAGCATGCTACATCCGAGCGCTAAAAATTTTATCCACTCGATTTTGTTTTCACAAGGATCCAGCTGCAGCAGAGTTCTGAAGTTTTCTACTGGCAGGCACAGATTTTTCCATTTCTGCTCAAGATGTGCTAATTCCACATACTGCTTGTGGCTACACTGTATAGAAAGCACAGTATGACAAAATCAGTACGTTTTTACGTCTGCAAGTATTAAGGTTTAAAAACCCGTGAAACATAATGCCGATGAATCTTTAAACTCATCCCAGGTGCACAACTGCATGCTGGGAAGAGATGAGCTCTGAATTCACAACACACAGAGCCCGGGGAGAGCTGGGTGGGAAGGTGTGTGGGGGGAATGCTCGCCCGGCAGGAGGGCGCGGTGAGCCGATATCGGCACAGTTAACTTCTCAAAAGGAAAAAGGACGGTGAGGCCAATACGGCCTCCCGTTGTGACTTAGGAAAACGGGCACACGCACATGGGGTAGGTGATTCTCTGTGGTCTGTGTGAAATGCTTCGCAAGAAAAAATAAACTTCAACTCTTAAAAACTGAGAACAGACTGAGGGTTGATGAGGAGGTGGAAGGGAGGGGAGGGTGGGTGAGGGGCACAGGAGGAGGGCACCTGTTGGGAGGAGCGCTGGGTGTTGTACGGAAACCAATGTGACGATAGATTTCATATTACAAAAAAAATAAACTTCAACAAACAAAATGAAAACATTTCAAATCCCACCCGCTCCATGTGTTAACAGTTAAATAAGAGAAATTTGAAAACTGAAAACAAATTCATTCCTTCCACTTTTTGAAACAATCTGTGAGAACTGGTAACTACCGCGATGTGCTAATGGTCTTGAACGTGAAATGCTTTGAGCAATTTTAGCGTGACTTTCCCCGAGCTACCCCTTTCGATGGTTATTCGTTTTTCCCTCCAGATTTCCAGAAGTCAGCGTATCCGGCACAGAAGCACGGTAAGTCAAAAAGTGTAATGGGGACAAATCACTTTAAAGATCAAGGTGATACCACTGATGTCATTTTTAGCAACACAACGCAATCATTAGGATTGCCAAGCTTGGTCGGATAACACACAATCTGGTAACTCGTTTCTCTGAAAGCAAGATGGTGGGTCGGGAGAGCACCGGCCCGGGACTCTTGCACAAGACTGTGCCAGGAAGGGCCTCGCCCATGCCCGGGCTCTCTGGACGAAGGACACCAGACGTCAAAGGGCGCTCTGCTGTTCAGATTAATGAGGCGGCAAATTATTTCTTTAGCACATACAAAATTTTTATAAACATATTTCAAGAAGAGACTTGCAGCCCCCATGTTTGGAGCTGAATGTTCAGACTTGTAGTCCAGGAGCATCTAGCGTTTTAATTTGGTATTTAAAAGAAATTATATTTCACTTTCCTACAATCTAATCACGAATAGCTATGTTGGGTTCTTTCAACTAGAGAAAGAGCACTGAATACAACGGATCCCTCCTTTGACTAAATCTTGCGGGTCTGCGCAGGGAACGGAGGCCTCGCAAATGTGTTGGGATGCGTTAACGCAGCCACGCTTTATCTCGTGGAGCCGACAGATTAACAGAGACCCCTCATACCTGCTTGTGCAAAACTTTCAGGAGTCCTTGAGTCAGGCCTGTGTCCGTTTTCTGAGTGGCCACGGGCATTTCAATTCTGTCCTTGACAGGAAGTGGATCTCCTCTTGACAAAGCTGAAAAATACCTAACAGCAACAGATGTCCCTGAAGGCTCGTTGATACACAGAAAGCACCGTAATGAATGCGGTCTCTTAAATGACCCCCAATGCCTGGAACCCCTCCAGGGGTCTTGGCTCCTCTACTCGGCTCTCCAACTTAACCCTCTCTGCGTGCCTCAGTTCCTCTGTCTGCAAAACCGATAATGGCAATCCCTGTTGTAGGGCCCCTAGGAGCACTGAGCTCAAGCCGCAGCGGGCTGAACGTGCCGCTCAGCCATCAGGCCAAGGGGCGGGGGGGCTCCCGAAACACATGTTCTTATCAAGCAAACACTATGAGGGGTCCTGGAATGCTGCCAAAGGAGGTCGGAGATTTGGGACGACAGTGACCCAAGGGCAATGCCACAGTGCAGTCCTTACACTTTGACAGCTGGCATCTGGCCCTCCCTTTGGTTGGCCTGGCTGCCTTCCAAGGGGCCTGACTTCGACCATCTCGGTTCAGCCCGACACGGTCCCGGATCAGGGAGGTCACCTGTCTGCCCCACTCCTCTAAGTCAGAGGCCACCCTTCCCACCCTTCACGCTTTCCTGCCTCGTACCTTGTTTTAGTAATTTTTTAGGAAACTGCTTTATTAAATTTAACAATTTAGTAATAATAGCAATTAATTTAATTAATTTAGTAATTAACAGTAACAATTTAGTAGTGGTTTTAGCATTGTTTCCCCTTTCCCTGTTCCTTTCTGGGGTGGGAATATGGGTGCTTACATCGGTGCCAATATTGCCTCTAGTGGGACAAGTGAGGGCACGGAACCAGTTTAGGGCAACGAGTCACGATGAGACACACACTCGGCTTCTGTCTGGCGGGGACGGGGAGGAGGCACCAGGTGAGCCAGGGGTGGCCAGCCGCTGAAGGCAAGTCACCGGCCACTCTCATGGCTAACACAACAAAAAGAAACAATATTCACAGTGAAATGAATGGCAAATCCTCCGCCCGGCCAACAGGTCATAATCGAAAAGGTCTGAATAATGAGGGGCGCCTGGGCGGCTCAATCGGTTAAGCGTCCGACTCTTGACTTCAGCTCAGGTCACGACCTTGCGTTTTGTGAGTTCGAGCCCCACACTGGGCTCTCGTATTGGCAGTTTGGAGCCTCCTTGGGATTCTCTCTCTCTGCCCCTCCCCAGCTCTCTCTCTCTCTCTCAAAAGTAAACTTAAAAAGTAATAAAAGATATGAGTCATTAGAAACATCTCTGATTATGTAACAGAGATAGCCGTAGCTAGGTATTTGATAGGCTAACAGAAATTTTGTACCTCGTCCCCTTTTCCTCTCTCCGCCCGTATTTTGTTGACCTAACACAAGGGCAGCAGTGAGAGAGACAAAGGTGGACAGGAAGAAGTAAGGTGACAGGGGCGAGGCATGGGTGTGTAGCTTTGTCATATTGTTCCTAATTAGGGTTTTCGCCTATTTGGGGGACTTTGTTCCTCATCACCGATCAAGCCACTCACCCACCTCCACACAGCCTCTAAAGCAGTGGTCCTCAACGGTTCTCCCTTCTCCTCCCCAGGAAGGCCCTGGCAGTTTCTGGAGACATTTCTGGTCGTCACAGGAGGGGGTGGATGGTGCGACTGGCCTCTAGTGGGTACAGGCCAGGATGCTGCAAAGGGCCCTGCTAGGCCCAGACAGCCCCCCCCCCGCAGCCCCACCCTCCCCCCAGCCCCCAAGCAATTGTCCTGTCCCAAGTGTCAACGGTGCCCAGGCTGAGAAAGCCTGCGTTAGGGGCGAGCCCCGATGTGCTAATTCCCTGGAGGCCCCTGCAGCAGAAAGCAGCCTATAGCATTGAACCAATTCTTGCCCCAGTAATACCTCACGACGCACAGGCGACGTAACAAGGTACGGCCAACTAGCTGCTGCGTCAGAGCAGAGAACACAGGCGGGGGAGCCAGGCTGAGCCGCCTCTGCCACCTGAAAGCCTCGTTGGTAACGTTCGTTAACCTGAACGCCTCCTGGAGGCTTCTGCAGTTACCTTCACAGGCATCCTGACTTTCTGCTTTTTTCTCCTGTCACCATCCCTTTGTCCGGATGCCATTCCTCTTCCTGGAATACCCTTGCCGTGTCTTTTAAAGTTTTTTGTTTGTTTGTTTATGTATTTTGAGAGAGAGAAAGAGACACAGCATGTGCAAGCAGGGGAGGGGCAGAGAGAGAGGGAGGGAGGGAGGGAGGGAGAGAGAGAGAGAGAGAGAGAATCTCAAGCAGGCTCTGCATGGTCAGCACCAGAGCCCAATGAGGGGCTCGATCTCACAAACTGTGAGATCAAGACCCAAGCTGAAATCAAGAGTTGAGCATCCGACTTCAGTTGGTCATGATCTCGCGGTTCGTGAGTTCCAGCCCCACGCCGGGCTCTGTGCTGACAGCTCGGAGCCTGGAGCCTGCTTCGGATTCTGTGTCTCCCTCTCCCTCTGCCCCTCCCTTGATTCTCTATCTGTCTCTCTCTCTCTCTCAAAAAGAAACATTAAAAGACTTTTTAAAGAGTTGGATGCTTAACCAACTGAGCCACCCAGGCTACCCTTGCCTGGCCGTAACCTCAAAGACCAATTCGTCCTCTTCCGAGCAACATCTCTCCCTAACAGATTGTCTGGTGACAGCTGGGACCTGGCTGAGACCATTTCACACACACTACTTAGTGAATAATGCTTCCTTTTACTCCTCAACTCCAAAATTGTTCTCGAGAGAAAACAATTGCATGGCACATCCAGAAAGTTCTCAGTTGAGCCTTTTAAATTAAAGTGAAGCTTAAATTAAAATAATTTAATGTTCCAAGAAAACAGTGACTCAATCTCGGAATGTTCTGTCCAGTACAAATAAACTCTTACACGTCCTACTTTCATTGATGCTTTAATGACGGTTAAAACCAGGGCCATGATTTTTTTGCTTTGGGGGGAAGAACCCAGAGAGAATCTATCAGAAGCAACCGACAGAAGTGTTTGTCACAAGGCAAACCACTGGATTGAGAAGCAGCCTTGTGTGGTAGGTTCTGTAAGAGCCTCAAAGATATCCAGGTCCTAATCCTGGAACCTGCAGATCTCATTTTGTGTGGTAACAGGGACTTTTGTAGATATGAGTGAGGATTCTGAGATGGGAAAACTGTACTGAACTATCTTGAGGGGTCCTAAATGCAATCACAAGTGTCCTTGGGAGAGGGAGGCACAGGGAGAGACTTGGAGATGCCACACTTCTGGCTTTAAAGACGAAGGGGCCATGAGCCATAGAACACAAGGAAGGCAGTTCCAGAAGCTGGAAAAGGCAAGGCAAGGGACTGCATTCTCCCTAGAGCCTCCGGACAGAAGCCGTGACAGCTTGACTACAGCCAGGCGAAACTGATTTCGGACTTGCAGCCTCCACAACTGTAAGAGAATACATGCCTATTGTTTTAACCCATCAGCTTTTGTGGTTATCCGCTAGAGTAGGCCACAGGGAACTAGGTCACCTTGGTTTTACAGGTGAGAGAAACTGGATATGCTGGTTACTAAATAAAACGTTTACATTCATACTGGTTCTTGGGATCATAAAACTGAGTTTCTAAGTCTGTTTCCTGAAAAGGACAAAGAACTTTCCTTTCAAAACCAAATGGGTTTATTTTAATGGTTTTAAGGTCTGTTTGCAACTTTAAAATTAGGGAAATAGTATGTTTGCTGCAAGAAATATTTGCCTTCTGTGAACTAGGCTGGGCGAAGTCTAACCTTTACAGCAGCCTTGGGAAAATCACCCCAACATGACCTTGGTCGTTTGGGTTCTAATAAACTGATCCAGGTACCTAACCCTGGGAGGATTCACTAGCACGAGGAACCTAGCCCTAAGATTCCTTCTTGTAAAAAAAAAAAAAAAAAAAAAAAAATCACTTTACAAATAAAATACAAGGTCTGCAGTGGCTTGGTCTTATAATACAATGCAGAAACTTTTTACCCGACGCAACTGCTTTGTAAGTTTTACTCTGAGTAAGTACCACTCTCCCACGATGGAGTTGTCATTACTTTGCAGGACAGTGAGCATTCTGCAGTAATTTCTGGGAAGGTCACCCAACCATGATGCTTCCTAGACGCTCAGGTGTAGACACCAGCTGGGAAAGGTGTCCTGAGCGTCGAACCACGCGAAGCGGCCGGCTCTCCCAGGCGCTTACCCCGCGGACCACTGCAGCACGTCGTTGGGCTGGGTGCGGATCGCAGCCTTGGTGAACTGCTTCAGGATGTCCGGCAGTTCCGGGGGAATGCGGATCTGCTGCGCGCAGAACATGGTGTCGGGAAGCGGCATCGCTCTCCGCAGACCGGGACCAGGCTGCGGAGAATCAAGGTGCGCTGCGTGTGGGGGCGTGAGCCTCGGGGCACAGGCGCAGCTCAAGGGTCTGGCCGCCCAGCCTCCCCGGATCTGGAGCCTGGAGGGGACCTGGGGTTTGTGGCGGGGCCGGGCTCCCGGACTTGGGGGCGGGCCAGGAGGCCGGCTTCGCGAGGTCCGGGGTGGCCGGCCGGGTCTTTCAGCCGCTCCTCCTCGGGCTCCTCGGAAAGTGAAGGCCAACTGCCCCTTCTAGTCACAGTCCAGAAGCGCCAGCGGCACCAATTGTGTCGCAGAGGTATCCAGGCAACCGGGACGCATGAGGGCCCCGCCCCCTGGCTCCGCGCAGGCGCGCACGCCTCGGGCCGAGACCGCACGGTCGCCCGCGCCGGGCGGCAGGTAATGCGCTTGCGCAGTCTGGCTCCGGCCCCCTTTCGCCACTAATTGGTTGTTTATACGGAGCCGAACGTTTCGCTTAGAAAAGGACCTTTTTAGTCGATTTCCCACTGCCAGTTGTGAAGGGCGAATTCACAAAGGACTCCCCTTCCCCTTGCTCTGGCGTCGTAAACTTAAGGACGAGGTGACTCAGTCCTCGTAGGTAGGAAGCCGTTGTAATCATGGGTGCTGGTCGGTGCAGGTGGCACGAGCTCCCCCCTCCCCCGAAGGAATGTGGCCCTGCCTTCCTCGACTGTCGCGCTCAGGCTGCACGTGCTCGTCCAAGCGGTCCCCAGCCTCGATACCATCGCATCTCCCACTCGGTCTGCTGATTTCAGTTTAAGACCCACTTAGGAGTTTAGACAGCGGGTGATTTTCAGCTAAAAGAAGATTCTGTTTAAATTGTTTTCCTAAGGAAGACAGAATGGTTGAGCCAATATGATTGGGTCTAGAAGGACATAAGCCATGTCTTCTGATACAGTAGCTTCGGGTCCATGGATAGAGTAATTGGCTCCATTCTGGTGAATCCTGACCAGGGCAGTGTACAAGGCGGCTACGTGTAAACCCACCCTGAATGTATGAGGCCCCCGAAGCCTGCTTTCCCCTGCTCACCTCTAGCCCGGACAACGGAGAACTGGAATAAGTTATCTCCAGGAAGAGTCAGGCAGCCCTTCCTCCTGCCCTAGAGGCATCACCCCCACCCATGACCCCTCTACCTGGGCACACACATTTCCAAATTAACAGCATTAGCAAAAACTTAAAACAGTCAATATTTAATGTTGATATAATATGGGAAAACAAGGAATCTCCTATGCTGGTGAGAGAAGAATGTCAATTAGTACCTTTGGGGGCCATTTGGCACTATATTTTGATGACTTACCAATCTTTTACCGATTGATCCTACAGAAATACTAGCCTGAGTATATAAATTAGTATGGACAAATGTGTTTTTTATAGCATATAATAAAATGGGTTAACTAATGGTCTTTCAGAAAACTGAAATCATAATCTTATCCACACAACAGAATACAATACAGCCTGAATTATTAAATGAGGTAGCTACTTAAGTGTTGATATAAAAAGATGGTCATGAAATATAAAGCAGAAAAAAAAAGCACCCCATTGAGCAGAGTCTGTGGGAGCACACTACCTATATTGTGATAAAAGGAGTCTGAATGTATGTTGACCCACAGCACATTCTGGAAACAAACACTAAACTACTAATAGTGTAATTACCTCTGGAGAATGGCACAGGTTTTCAGTTTTTATTTTAATCATAGACACATTGTTTTTATGCTGTTTCATCCATTCATTTACTCAAGAGTATTTATTGAATATGGAATATGTCCCAAGAACCGTCCTGAAATACAATAGTAATCTCCAAATAGTTACCAAAAAAAAATCTCCGAAGCTTACATTCAAATGGGGGGAAACATGCTAATGTAAACAATACAGGAAAACCATATAGTATGTTAATACATACGAGAGACAGAACACAGCAGTAGAGGGGTCGGGGAAAGCCCCAGGAGCTGCATATTTAGATAAGCCTAAGAATGACACTTCAGTGAAGAAAGGAAGAACTTGGGGAGAGCCTAGAGGAAGAACAGTAAGGCACAGCAAGCAGCAAGTGCAAAGGCCCAGAGGTTTGACCTGTTCTGGATGCAAGGAGGCTGCCTGGAGCACAGTGAGCACAGGGGGCCTCAAAGCGACTGTGGACTTGGGACTCTGTGATGGTTAGCTACCTGGGTAAAGGACTGATGTGATCTTAGAGCTCAACATGATCACTCCGGGTCCAGTGTTGAAAGTCAGTGGAAGAAAGAAAAGAGAGCATGGGCAGAGGTCAGGAGCTCCAGAGAAACTGCAGTGACCCAGGCAGGAGGAAGATGATGGTGCTTTGCACCGGGATGGCAGCAGTGGGGGTGCTGCGACGTAGCCAGAATCCAACTTATTTTGAAGTTAAGACTTGCTGCCCAATTGTATGTGAAGCGTGGAAAAACAAGTGTCAAAGGTATTACCAACATTTTTTATTTAGCAACCTGAATCCGTCCAGGTGCTTACCAACTGAAAGGGGAAGTCTGAGAAAATAAATCTGGGGTAGGGGAATCACGAGTTGTGTTTTGGACCTACTAAGTTCGAGATGTCCGGAGAGTCCACATAGGCAGCCGCACGGATGTGTCTGGAGTTCCAGGAAGGAAGATGGAGTGAGTAAATAAATATATATGTGAGTGATCAGCATCTAGACGGCCTTTAAAACTATGAGAGTAAGTGAGATCACCATGTCAATAGGTGCAGGTAGAACAGAGGTCCCAGACTGAGCTGAAAGGCAAGACAGGGTCAGTGAAGGAGTTTATAAAGCAGAGTCCACAGACAGGTAGGAGGAAGATGAGGGGAGTGCTGTGTCCTGAGAGCCAAGGGAAATGGTTTCACTGGAGAGAGGGACCAGCTATTTCCGGTGAGACCTGAGAATTAACCACCGAAGTTAGTGGTGGCCATTGGTGGCCTTTCACGAGAGCAATTCCGGTGGAAGAGTGGAGCAAATAGCTGATTGTAGTAGGGTTGGAAAAGGAGAGGAAAAATTGGAAAGCGGGAGTACGATAACTGAAGGCCTTTACTGAAAAGGAAAGCAAAATAGAGCAGACGAAGGAGGTGAAGATTTTTCGTATGCAAGAAACAACGGAAACGTCTGGATGATGGGAAGGAACCACAACAGTTACCATGAGGGAGAGGGAGATCTGCAGCAGCGCCTTGAGCGGGTGAGAGTCCTGTCCATCCAGTGAGGCCGTGCAAGGCGGGCAGGGCTCAGGGAGTGATCGCACACGAGCCCGGGGGCGCATTTCACTCTGCGTACAGGGCAGGCACGCCGGAGGGGATGGGCATGGCCTGCATGGCCCACGGGGCATCTGGGCACAGGTGCAAGTAAGAGGGTAAATGTGATGGTGTGAACTCGTGAAGACTGGTTCCGATTGCTTCGGTCTTCTCGGTGAAATAGAAAAGTCATCAGCCAAAAGTCAGAAAGGAGAAGCGGGCACTTTGTAGAAAGATAAGGTATGAAATGATTAGAGAGCATATATGAACATGGTATTTATTTTTGAAATCAAGATGTAATTAACATGCAAATTGCACAAGTTGAAAATGTGCAATTCTTTGACATATGTATACATGTCAAACCAGAACCACATCAAGAGAACGGACACATCATCACCCCCATTTCCTTATGCCCCTTTGAAATCTCTCCATGTCCCTCCCCACCAACCCCCACTCATGTGCTTTCTATTGATTTCTGTAGGTTACTCTGCATTTTCCAGAAGTTTTGATAAACGAAAGCATACATTTTTGGTCTTTCAATCAGCATTGGGACTTGTCCATGTTGCGTGTATCAAGTTAATTGCCTTTTATTGGAACAGTATTTCATTGCATGGATAATCATTTATCTCTTTCCCTGTTGTTGGCCATGTGCATTTTTTCCACCTTTGGGCTATTACAAATAAAGCTACCATAAACGTTCATGTCTGAGTCATCATAGGGACTTACTTTTTCCTCAGTCAGTAACTGGGGGTGGTGAGTACTTACTATCACCTTTTAAGCCCTGCCCATTATTTAAAACAATTTTTTTTTTATGTTTGAGAGAGCGAGCGAGCAGGGGAGGGACAGAGAGACAGGGAGACACAGAATATGAAGCAGGCTCCAGGCTCCGAGCTGTCAGCACAGAGCCTGACTGGAGTGGGGGGGGGGGGGGGGGATGGTGCCTGGAACCCACAAACCGTGAGATCACGACTTGAGCTGAAGTCAGACGCCTAACCGACTGAGCCACCCAGGCGCCCCCCAACTGTTCTAAAGTAATTAGCTCACCCCTTTACTTTCCTTCCAGCACAGCGTGAGCATTCGTCACATTCTCACCGACACGTGGTATGGTATTTTTAGTCATTCTGATATGTGGCGGTAACTCACAGGTTTTAATTTCTATTTTCCTAATGGCTTTTACATTGACCAGCTTCTCATGTGCTTATTTGCTATCTGTATGTCCTCTTTAATGAAGTGTGTTTAAATATTTTGCCCATTTTAAAAATGGGCAAATGGATCTTCTCAAACTACTGAGTTTTGAGACTTTATTCTGAATGCATGTCTATTATCAGAAATGTTCTGCAAATATTCCCTGCCACTCCATGGCTTTTGTTCTCTGAATGACATATATCAGAGAGTGGACATTTTCAATTTTGATAATGTCCAATTTATCAAATTTTTCTTCTAAGGATTGTGCTTCCGGGCTGTATCCAATCTAAATCTTTGCCTTACCCAAGGCTGAACATTTCTCCCTGTTTTTTTCCCAGAAGTTATATAGTTTGAGCTTTCATGTTTAGGAATATAATAATTTTAATTTTTGCGTATGTTGAGATAAGGATCAACTTTTAACTTTGCATCTGGATGGCCAATTTTTCCAGCACCATTTGTTTGACTTTCGCACCTTGTCAAAACTCACCTGTCCCTACGCATGTGGGTCTATTTCTGGACTTTCTGTTCTGCTCCATCAGTCCAGTGGGTTTGTGTAACTGGCAGGAGGGACGGATGCAACTGAGCCAAGAAAAAAGGAGTTATTGAGGGGGTTGCTGACACAAAGCTTCTTGTCCTAAAAAAGCTACTGAACAAATGTGGAAAAGCAGAAAGACACTGCACTGTTGCATATGTGCAAAAGGAGAAATTTCAAAAGGAAGATTAAGCATGTACAGGGGTGCAGAAGGGACTGCCTCCACCCAGCTCACCAGCTGCTGTCGGCCCATTCCAGCACAGTGTGGGGCTGTGGGAGGCACACTGCGGGGGGGGGGGGGGGGACTGCGGGCGTGGGGGGCGAGTCTGTGCGTACAGGGGGCCCCTCCTCTGTATTCCTCAGGGCACTGTATCCCTGTTAGAACCCTCTGCTCATTTTTCTGGCCTTTTCCACTCTAACTGGGCTACTTGAAGGCAGACACCATACCTCGATTCAACTACAGTACTCAGTACAGGGCAGGGCAACAAAATAGACACCAAACTGAAACATCGTGGGAGGGAGGAGAGGAGAGTGTTACCTCCTCGGACCCTTAATCCACTTGTGACAGCAGTTTCGTTTCCAACAAGAGTGGCTGTGAACTGTGGGGTGTGAGGGGGAATGGCCACTTTCTGAGATTCACCATGCAGTCCCCTTTGCTGTAAAACCTCACAGATGCCCTGTGGTTCAGATAACATTTTGCCTACCACCACTGCATTTAAAATAAATAAAATAACACTTGGAGGGCGCCTGGGTGGCTCAGTCACTTAAGCGTCTGACTTGATTTCGGCTCAGGTCATGATCTTACGGTTCATGAGACTGAGCCCTGCCTCAGGCTCTGGTGCTGAGCCTGCTTGGGATTCTCTCTCTCCCTCTCTGCCCCTCCCCCGCTCTCTCACACACCCTCTCTCTCAAAATACATAAACATTTAAAAAGTGTTTCTTAAATGCACTTGATTAAAAAGAAATCACCAAGTTTTGAACCTCAAAACAAAAGGATCTCTTCACATGGGGGCACTCAGGAGGAAAAAAGCTTCATGCAATTCTTTCCTTTTTCTCTGAGATTTACAGGCAGCTACATAAAATGGCTTTGATTGGTTTTACTCTATTCCAAGTATCCACTTAAAGAGAAAACCTGCTGAGGCTCTGGCATGTGGATCTTGCTGAAGCGGGAGGCAGCTTGCCCGCAAGACGAGGGCCTTTACTGTTCCCCATGAAGATGGTCTAGCAATACAGTCAAGGGATGAGGGGAGAGGGATGTGTTCTCTGCAACTATCCTTCTAAATTTATACAGAAAACAGAATGGAGGAGCTATAATCATATATTAATTTTCTTATGTAATTATTATATTTAAAAAATACCTAGGGAGCCTGGGTGGCTCAGCTGGTTAAGCATTCGACTTTGGCTCAGGTCATGATCTCACAGTTCGTGAGTTTGAGCCTCCCGTCAGGCTCTGTGCTGACAGCTCGGAGCCTGGAGCCTGCTTCGGATTCTGTGTCCTCCTCTCTCTCTGTCCCGCCCCCACTTGCACTCGGTCTCCCTCTCAAAAATAAACATTAAAAAAAATTTTTAATAACCTAGATTATCTACCTATGCTGATTAATAATGCACATTTCTGTAATTCTGAAGTAATTTTGCAACAAAGCAAAACAAACCAAAAAAACTAGGCTACAGCTAACATTCACTTTATTCAATTTTGTTCTCTTGACTTAGAAGGCAACAACCAACCACATAAAAAAGGGAGCATTTTAGAATATATATACATAAAATTGGTCTGGGTGTCTAAGGTGTTTGCTTCAATAGAAAATTGACGTCCTAAATAACTAAGTGCTCTACGTACCATCTACAAGTCAGTTCCAGGCCTTACAGTCATTACATTTCCAGTTAAGGTATTGTATATTACTCTGCTGACACAAAACGAGGCACTCATACAAAATCATTGGGAATGAAATTGGGTATATACTGTCTTACACCTTTAATACTGTATTAGTAACAAGCATACTGTTGGAGATTATGTGAAAGAAACCCTTTCTCATGATGGCTGCTTTTAAAAAATGACACAGGGCAGTAACAGGGTGAAGAGAAAGTATGTGCCCGAGGGACAAATGAGATATAAGACAGCCCAACCAAGGGAGTTACAATCTCCGCACACAAGGTTTTTGTTAATACTTTAGTGGCACGACATTTTGTCTTTTCTTGATGGCAACCGAATAGGTAACATTCTAAAGGAGTATTTTGAACATAATCACTTTAAAATTTTACAAGTATAAAACTCATCACAGTAAGTAGAGAGCTTAAAATAGTCCTGAAAGTGAGAATGAGTAGCTAACTTGCGAAGTTGACAAAACCGCCAGTGTTCTTAGACCGGCACTACATTCTCGGGTGGGGGGGGGGGGTGGGGGGGTAAACACAATACAGTGGAGAAATGTCCAGTGCTTCTTTGTTTTAAAAAGCCATGAATTCAACCTAAATTCAAGAATTACACTTTAATAATAGCATTTGCCAATACAGAAATGACATCTCTAAGACCAAATCATTTAAAAAAAAGTTATTCTCTGTTACTTGAATAAGGGAAAGAAAAAACACAAGGATCCACAGTAATAACAGCTATATTAAATGTTGAAATAAAAATTACTTTTTGTTTACATCTGGAATTGAGATGTCCAATTTCCACGGTTTCTCCAGAGAACTAACAGGAAAAAATCACCTAAAAACATGGAACTTTTTTAAGGCTAGCTATACATAAACCTCACATTGGTATTTTCTTGTTTTCGTCTCAACTATTAGCTTCAACAGTTTAAAACTCAAACATAATTTGCTAATAATGACAAATGCACACCTCATAATATGACCATTTGATAACTGGTCATGTGAAACTTACTCCCAAATGCTGATTTGTCTTCCATTTATAAACAATTAAAAATAAAGCAAAATGGTCTTCTTTTGTAATTAATTTCCTTGAAGACGGTTTTAGCCCAATGTAAAATGAAGCAAAACTACACTATTTTTTTTTTTTTTATTCTACATGAAGGGCAGCAATACTAGAACTTTCTGAACCAGAGGTTTCAAATGTTCATGAGACTATTGATTAATAATAAAATTCTGGTGCTGCCCATGTAAATGTTATGTCCGCAAACGCTTTCCTTATGAAAGTTTTCATCTTATTAAAAACAGGACAGAGCACAACTGAAAACCAAGAGGAAATCCTTAGACACAACAAGATAAAGTATCTGCCGGTGAAATGGAGGGCAAGATTCTCACCATTCGTATATGTTCATATATATGTATGTTTTTCTTTTCAGTTTTTTTTTTTTTTTACAAAATATCTGATAAGATTCATTTAAAATTTTGTAGAATAACAATTTTTAATTTTTTGTGGTATCTGCCTAGCTCTCTTTCCGATAAAATGGATAAATGTGTTCAATGACTTTATATCAAGATCTATAAATTCTCTGAAAATTTTAAAAAGAAAGCTAAATTAATATAATCAAGTTCTATGCCCAATTGATAATATTTTTCTCCCAAAGAGAACAATTTATATATAGACACATACCACGATAGGTGGCAGTACATTTTAAAATGCTCCTAATTTTTTAAAGTAGGATTCCATTTCCACATAAACGCAGGGCTAGCAAAGACCTTATTTCAAATACAAGGGAAAGGACTGCTACAAAGTGCCAGAGGGTGTTCACACTGAACCCCATGTCAAGCTTTTTTTTTTTTTTTTTTTTTTTTTTTTGATACTGATGTTTTACACTATATTTTAAGGTAAAGTAATTACCACCTCAGGAAAAACTGTTGAAATGTAAAACCACCAGACTATGTCTGCTTTTGTGGTAGCTTACGTTTGGCTGACTTTCATATTTAAAGAATCTTCAGGTTAAGTCTACAGATTTTAATACTATATGGAAACTCTTTAAGAGTTCCTGAAGACCTCTGCTGCCCATTTTCTCTGACAACATTCAAAACACAAACACCACCCTTACAATATACCATTACCATTAAATACTGGGATCGTGTGCCCAACTGTTGTATTGCTCTAAATACTTCATTCTTGAAGCTTTGGTTCTCAGGGAAAACCAGATCTGTAAGTGTTCAGTATTCTGAGATTTTACAGCACATTTCCAATGAAACACCTTCTTCACTCCTATGTTAAAAAGGCCAGCTCGAGCCAGCTTCCTTCAGGACGAGTAAAATCAAACTGGTTTCATTTGTAGTTTTCTTCTGTAAACAAAAAGCTCTGGAAACTTTGGGATTTACTCATGGAAAACTAGGAGAAACGGACTCCCTAATCCTGACCCAACGGGGTGCCCCAAGCAGCAGGACCAGGTGTTCTAGGCTGCCTTCCCTGGCGCTGCCGATCTAAGACCACAAACGAGGTGTGCATTTAGCTAACACCTCAGCGTGTCCTAATTCCAGTATGATGCGGTACTGTTGTTGACAGTATTCTAGAAGACTTGCGATCCGGCATGACTTTTGGCTACTGCTGCCAAAGAGAAAAAAAACGACAGCTGTGTGTGGAAAAGGGGGGCTGGAGAGAACTAAGGAAAACGTTCTTGTGGACTTTTTTTTTCCTCTAAGTATAGACATGCCCCGAACAAGCACAAAAGCCCAACCCCTAATGCTGATCACTAGGAATATTAAATTATCAAAATTAAAAATAATTTCCTCACCTAGCACAAGATACTATACAATATTATAAACACAGACACATGAAAAAAAATCAGGCAGTAGAAAATGTACAACAGCTTTGGTGTTATACAAAATAACTTCCAAAAACGATCGACAGTGAAGCACAAAGTCCATGTTCTCTTACCACAGACACTCCACTGCTGATTTCTACTTGTTTCCTTTCAAGTTCTTGGTAAGGTCTGAACAGCCAAGAAAGACAGAATGCACAGTTTACTTAATAAGAACTGCTAGGAACACTGGGATACCGCGCTCCAAAGGACGTCGTGAAAAAGTTTTGCCTCTGCACTATGGCTCTGTGGCACATTTCCTGTCAAGATCACAGCAGGTCCAAAATAAAGTGACAACTAGATTTAATAAATTAATATACATTTTGTTTAAAGATGTACAATGCACATTCTGTTTAATCCACGGTTTTAGGGTATCCAGGAACTTCTATTTACACATGTACAGACCTCAGACAGCAACGATGGTGGAAGATGCAGGAAGGGCGGCAGGGCCCTGCACGCTGCTTCTCCGAATGCTGAGAACACAAGTCAAATACAGTTAACTTAAAAACAATGCTGAGAGATCACTGGGAAAAATCTCCCAGAGAGAAGTCCACAAAAAAGGACACGTAAAGGCAAGGGGAAGGTCAAGGTAGTTGAGACAACCACTTTATTCTTGGGACGACTGTGCAGGTGGTGGAGATGTGCCTTGTTTGCCAGATTTCCGTTCGTAATTCACGAGGCGTTGGCCCACAAGGTATCTAGGTTGTAAAAACAGGGTGGTTACTCTCTTATATGATCCCACATATTAAAATATTCTTCCTAAGAGCAGCCAGTGATACATTTTTTGAATGCAAATCAGATCACTCCCACTTAAAACCCTTCAATGGTCTGAAGGGGAGCGTAGAATGAACACTGGCAACAGGCACATAAGCAGGCAGCTCACGGCGAGGCGAGAGCAGCAAACGTCGGAAGGCCTCGGATCCCACGCAATGGCGTGTGTCCTCTGGCCCGAAGGCTGGGGCTCTCGTGCACACGCAGACACCGAGGGGTAAGAGACAGTCAACTGACTCAGGGCATTTATCTGTTAGGAATATTTTCTAAAACAGCTCAGAAGACAGATCTGAAGAAACAGAAAGCTAGGTAGAGAGGAAAGTGGATCAGAATAGCTCTAGTTCTAGAGAAAAAGAGAAACCCAAAGGCAAGAGTCTCAATGAGGTCAGAGGGGAGAAGGCAGAGAAGTGAGCATGTGCAAGGGACAGAAGGAAGGAGGTTACGGCCCAACAACAGAGCGTTACACGTCCCTAAGTCACGTGCCGCGATGATACGGAGGTCAGGGGAAAGGGTGCAGGGCTACAGCACCACACACAGAAGTGACCACGGCTGGCGTGACCAGACACCACATCCCCAGGACAACGGCAGCGGTTGTGGAGAAGCAGGGGGGCCTCCTGACCCTGGGGCCCGGGCTGCAGGCTGAGCCTCGGAGGAAAGTGGGTGAGAGCCGACTGTGGCCACGAGCGGCAGGAGGCTGGGGTACACGGTGCCCATGTGAAGTCAGCTCTGCAGACCCACGAGTGGCCACTCGGTCCTCAGCCACCTGTGCGAGCACGGGACAGCAAAGCCGGCACGCGACAGGCTGGCCCGGGAGCTGGGTCTCTGAGACCCAATTTACTCACTCGCCAATAAAACGAGGACAGCAGTACTGTGCCCCATGACTGCTGTAAGAAATAAGAAGCACACAAAAGCCACGGCAACAAAGGCCTGGCATGTGCTGGACTCAGTGTAGTGACTTTCACTTTTCACCATTACTTTCGCTTCTTCGACTTTCACCACTTTTCCACCAACACACACCAGCCTCATGCGAAATTGTGGCAGTTTCTGCCGAGTAGTCTCACGTCACTTTTTAAAGCATTTCACTAACCCTATTGCTTCTTCATCCATGATCCCACGGTATAATCCTCGTTCTTTTTCTCTCACCAGTCCTCTTCCTGATGTTAACTACTCCTTTCCCTCACAGTTAGTTCCCCCACCAGTGTATTTTTAACTGTGACGGCTTATCAATGTTTTAAACAATGACAACTGGATGCCAATGTATCCTGATGCTAATGTCAGGCACTGCCTGACACACCCATAATCACAAGATACACCAAGTTATGCCAAAAATGGGGTTGATGTTATGGTAATGAAAAAGCAATGAAAAGCAGAGACAACAATGATTTTAATTCATTTGCCCAGGACCAAAAAGGAACTCAGTGCAGAGAAAGGAGACTCTGAGCCCACCGCCCACTCTCCCTAATGACCGGCACCCTCTCGTGCCCACAGCCCGCCCCGCACACCCCACGAGCAGAGCCTGCTCCCTTTCCGACACGGCTGGACCGGCGGAAACCACGGCACCCGAGGCGCGGCCTCAAGGGAGCCTGCCCTTCACAGTTTGCTATGCGAAGAACGAACGCGGGAGAAGAGCGTACACTGGGCTGCAGCAAAAGAGCAGAAAATAATGAGTAAGACATGCTCCAAGGTAGGCAGGAGAGACCGCTGGGGCAGACGAGCAGGGCGGGGGACAAGGGTGAGGAAGAAAGCAGCAAAAAGCCGAAGCCATGCCTCGTCTGCACTGTCTGCAGAACGTACTCGTCGGCCTAAACGACTGAAGTGAGAAAAATGGGACATTCACCATTGAAATCCCCTCTTTGTTCTTTCCCGGTAGACAGAACTTTACAGACTGCCCAAGTATACTTGGGTTTTTTGTCAGTGAATGCTTTGGAAAAGCCTTGAACACCCTAAATTTCATCTTTTTTTTTTTATTCGCTTAAATTCAAGTGAGTTAACATACAACGTAGTACTGGTTTCCAGACTAGAGCCCAGTGAGTCATCACTTACATATAACACTCAGTGCCCATCACAACAAGCACCCTCCTTCACGCCCATCACCCATTGACTCATCCCACACCTCCCCTCCCCTCCAGCAACCGTCAGTTTGTTCTCTGTATTTAAGAGTCTCTTATGTTTTGTCTCCATCCCTGTTTTTATCTTATTTTTCCTTCCCTTCCCCTATGTTCATCTGTTTGGTTTCTTAAATTCCATATATGAGTGAAATCATAGGATAATTGTCTTTCTCTGCCTGACTTATTTCGCTTTGCAGAATACACTCTATGTGTCGTTGCAAATGGCAAGACTTTCTTTTTGATGGCTAATATTCCACTGTGTATATGTATGTGTGTATAGACAGACAGACACACACACACACACACACACACACACTCTTTACCCATTCATCAATCGATGGACATCCGGGCTCTCTCCATAATTTGGTGCTGCTATAAACATTGGGGTGCATGCGCCTCTCTGAATTAGCATTTCTGTATCCTTTGGATAAATACCTACTAGTGCAACTGCTAGGTTGTAGGGTATTTCTATTTTTAATTTTTGGAGGAACCGCCACACTGTTTTCCAGAGTGGCTGCACCAGTTTGCGTTCCCACCAACAACAGTGCAAAAGTGTTCCCCCTTATCCACATCCTTGCCAACATCTGTTTGTTTCCTGAGTTAATTGTAGCCACTTCAACAGGTGTGAGGAGGTATCTCATGTCTAAACGAGAGTGTTGTTAACAATGAAACAAGACAACACGTGTAAACTGGGACTCTTCCTGGCAAACCAGGATGGAGTTATATTATAAACTCACTTCTCTCTGCCAGCCACCATTTGGCTTTGTTAGGACATGGAAGGTCAGACGGCTGTTATCCCCAGAACGTGTTTTCCTTGGCTGTCCTCAATCTCTCATGGAGCAGAGGTCACAGTTTCCCTCAAACAGAGGCCCTACAGTACTTCTGTAGGAACCTTATAGCCTCTCTTGGCAATGGTCAGAGTGACCCAGTGGCCCCTGGTTGCAGGTAGAGCTTAGGTGGGCCAAGTCCTCATACAGGCGTATTTTTACCTAAAACTATTTAATGTACTATCAGACCAAAACATTAGGAAACAGACTAAAAACTATTTAGAATAGGCATTAAAGCCTTCCTCCCTTTACTTGCTTCTCCCAGTCTTGTTCATCTCCAAAAGTGACAGCTCCCTATCCCCAGTGGAATCCTTGATAACACTGTCTTTTACATCTTACATCCAATCTGTTAGCAAATCCTTAATTCTACCTCAAAACGTATCCAGAATCTGAGCACTCTTCTCAACTATGATTTATCACATTAGAAACAGAAATTAAGAGACACATCTTAAAAACAGATAAACGGAAATCTAGACTTACTTGTCATTTTTAATATGTTCATAAAGGCGCTTAAACTGGCGGACCTGGAAGGACAAGATCCCCATCAATACCACAACCATCAGTAAAAACGGATAAATTCGCCGATGGACCAAGTTTTGCATTTCTGCAGTAACACCTGTAAAACAAAGAAAGGGCAAACTAAGTGTATATGGAATGACCGTGAAATAAAAATATGTCCTTCCCCCAGGAGGCAGGGCTGGGAGGTGCTTAACTGAAGCTGACGCTTGCCACGTGAAATGCTTTAAATAAAGGCCATGCTGGGGCGCCTGGGTGGCTCAGTCGGTTAAGCGGCCGACTTTGGCTCAGGTCATGATCTCGAGGTCCGTGAGCTCGAGCCCCGCATCAGGCTGTGCTGACCGCTCAGAGCCTGGACCCTGTTTCAGATTCTGTGTCTCCCTCTCTCTCTGACCCTCCTCCGTTCATGCTCTGTCTCTGTCTCAAAAATAAATAAACGTTAAAAAAAATTTAAAAAAAAAAATAAATAAATAAAATAAAGGCCATGCTGGAACCATCAAGAGGATGTTCACCAGACAGGAACAATGAGACTTATTCTTTTGAAAGGTCATTGTGGCCACAGTGTGGAGAGTGAATTAGTGGCGGTGGCTTCAAATTAGGGAAACCAGACAGGAGGCCACTGAGGTTAAGGTAAGAGCCACAGGGAAAGGTGCCTGGTTAGAGAATGGCTTCTGGAGGCTGGGGCAGCGGGACTTGGGGACCATGTGAGTAGGAAGGTGACACAGATGACCTACAAGGTTTCTGACCCATGCAAATTCTGGATGGTAACACTAAGTACTAAGAGACAGCATTCAGTAGAAAAAAAAGATTTGGAGGGGAAACTTTGTGCTTCTAATTTTGAAAATATGCTGGGTTTAAGGTCCTGTGAGGACCTGTGAGCATGTAATTGACAAGCTAATATCTAGCTGTGGGGCGTCTGGGTGGCTCTGTTGGTTAAGCATCCAACTCTTGATTTCAGCTGAGGTTATGACCTCACAGTTCATGGGTTCAAGCCCTGCGCTGGGCTCTGTGCTGACAGTGCACAGCCTGCTTGGGATCCTCTCTCTCTCTCTCTCTCTGCCCCTCCCTTGCTAGTGTGCATGTGCGTGCTCTCCCTCTCTCTCTCTCTCTCTCAAAATAAACTTAAAAAAAATAATATCTAGTTACTAATATAACAACACTTCACCTTGATTTTACAAGTATGGGATCACAGCACTTCTAGTCAGGAGAAGACAACCTGAAGGAAAGCTGTACCTATTTTGAGCACAGTGTAAATGTCAATACTTCCTCACTTGCCTGGAGAAAAAACTGTATCAAGGAAGTTTATGATTCCCCAAATCTTGCCCTAAGTAGTCAAATCGAAGAAAAAGAGTCTTGCGAAATCACTGTTTTAGCTGGATTTATATTCACAAATTAATCATCTGGAGCCAGACAGCCTATGGCACTGGAAGTGCCGAGAAAGTAGTGATGTTAACAGGTGCCGTCTCCAGCTCCCTGGCCAGCATTACCCACCTAGTAAAGGAACGACGCCAGACGCGATGACGTAAGGTACGCACAGGGAAAGCAAGAGCACAGAGATCACTGGTGCTGCCAGTTTACGAATGATATAGTGAAGGTCGATGTTCCGGATGCCATTTGCATAAACCTGAAACGTGAGGGAGAAAATTAGAAAAAGGGAGACAAGACAAATTCCCCCAAGTTGACAGAGCAATCTCTACTGAATCCAAGCCACAGGGAGTTGAATCTATTGGTGATTTTTTCCGAAGTCAAGACAAATTCTGAACACAAATGTTAAGTACGGTGCCCACAAGTCATTACAGAAATGCATTTATTTCCTTACACTTTGAGGTTAACTCTGCAAAGGGATGAAACAATAAAACACTAGTCTAGAATCCTAACTATACTAGCCCTGCACTATACAATACTGGATACACCCAATAATATGAGGTGAAGACCACATCATAACCCCAAACAACTACTCACATATGTGTGTAAGAATGATCTGTGTTATTAATCAAGATTACGTTCGTTTTATCTGAATATGAAAGAAAACATTATAAGCAGGGAACATGTTTCTGATAAGCTTGTATAAATCAAATTTTAACCGAAGATATTTTACATGAAAATTTAGTATGAAAGAATTCTATGGTGAATTTTTTTTTTTTATGTCAAGAATTTCTCCAGTATTTTCATTATCTTATCCAGAAAGTTCTAATGAATAGCACTTCAGAGGAAAGGATGAATAGAAGTGGGAAAACCTTGGGAATAACGGAAAATAAAGATGGTGAGCAGAGGGGGACAGAACTGAAGACCTCTGTTCTTGCTTTCTCCCCAGCACCCGCCTTCTCCTGGCCCGCAGCACACAGTATTGAAGCACACCTCAACCAAGGGCCACAGCGCACGGACATGCTTGACAACAGGCTCAACCCTCCAAAGGCAACCAATCCCAGATGAATCTAAACTGATGCAACAAGACATCCCAGTGTTTCTCAACCATTTTGTTCAAACTTACACACACAGTATGAAAAAAGAACGTCTCAGAGAGCAAAATATTACAAAGATCAACAATGTTTCACAATGTCCAATTGCGACGAAACCCTCTTCTCCACACTTCTTGGCAAGGGCCAGAGTCACACCTGGAGACTCCCAAGTGGATGCAAACACACGGCCACTTCCTGGCGCTCCTACCCCCACAAATCTCCAGGGCCAGGATTTTTCTGACAATTTTCTTGTGCATACTGAGCTGGGAACTACTGTCTTTATCTCCTATACATCTGTTTCCTGCAACAGAACGCCGAATCTATTTGACGCTGACCTAAGGATAAGAGGATTGTCCACAAGTACGTTTTCTAGTCAACTAAAATTTAAAGAAATAAGTACCAAAATCTGTTATGTTGGCTATTTTAGATAGAAATCTTCCTAAAGCAAATTCTCATACTTCCCAGCCTTATTACCAGAGTACAGAGGCACAATGTATTTTTTTCAAGGTTATCACCATAATGATCAAGGTAGCGGACAGTTCCATAATACGATAATAATAACCTACATGCCATGTAGTAAAATATTCCCTAACAGCTCTGCTTTTTTTTTTCATTAAGATTGTTTTTATTTTGTATTTTAATTATTTTTTAAGGCTTTGGGATATGTTTTTTAAGTCTTTTTTTTTTTTAAGTTTATTTATATTGGGGGGGAGAGAGAGTGAGCCCAACAGTGCAAAGGGACATGTGCAAGCGGGGGAAGGGCAGGAAGAAACGGAGAGACAGAGAATCCCAAGCAGGCTCTGAGCTGTCAGCACAGAGCCCCATGTAAGGCTCAACCCCACGAACTGTGAGGTCATGACCTGAGCTGAAAGATGCTTCATCAACTGAGCCACCCAGGCGCCCCAACGTTTTTATTTTAATTCCAGTTAGTTAACATATAGTGTTATATTAGTTTCAAGTATACAGTATCAGCTTTACTTTTTAAATTATTTTTTCCCCTGCCCTTGATTTACTGTCTTGAACAGTAACCTCTTTATTCGACTACAGATTTAGAAAACTGAGTACCAAGCGTACATCAGAACTTCCCTGAAACAAACCACATGTACTAATTTTTGCCTTCACTTCGGAGCTTTAGGTACTGTAAGCCACTGGTTAAACTTCAGATAAGGGAAATCTTGGGATGCTGGGTGGCTCAGTTGGTTAAGTGTCCAACTCTTGATTTTGGCTCAGGTCATGATCTCAGTTTGTGAGATCGAGTTCTGCATGGGGCTGACAGCACAGAGCCTGCTTGAGACTCTCTCTCTCTCCTCTCTCTGCCCTTCCCACGCACTGGCGTGTATGTGCTCTATCTCTCTCCTTCAAAATAAATACAAAAACATTTTTTAAAAAAAGGAGAAAGTCTTAAGAATGGTTGATGAAAATTCATGGTGATAAAATAGCAAACTGTCTTCTTAGGAAAAAAAAAAGTTACATATACTTATTAGAGAAAATGCAGAAAACTCAAAGGTGGAAAATGAAACTTAAGCACCCCAGCAGCCAAGCACCACCCCTGCCCCACCTAGTCTCTCCTGAAAGCGAACTCTGCTCACCTGCTCAATTACTGTCTTTAACCACCACTGAGGGCCCATCAGGGTTATAGCTGCGATGATTTTGGCATGAAGGACTCCAAGTGCCCAGTCCTAGGAAATAAAAACCATTTAAAAGGTGTTTGTTTTCAGCAATAAACCCAGACAGGCTATACATTTTCTTGAATATTTCATTTCAAAACAGAAGTCCTACAGGATTAGTAACAATTTTACAGAAGATGAACATACACTAGAAAAATCCAGGGAAATTTCCCCCTAAGAGCTCAAGTTCAGTCTTTCTAATGAAACTCATTCTATTATCTTTTAGAAACCTACATTGTTTCCCCAAGAGAATGAGGAAACGTGTCAACATTAACGGGGATCTCAAAAGCAAGTGAAACAGTGCCATGATTTTACTTCATCAACCGTCTTAAGCTGCTGTGTTGCCTTCAGCTGAGCTAACACTACATCAAAACAAGCCTGTGGAGCCATGTTTGGCCTGAAGAAACCACCCCGAAGGCTCAGAGTTTCCAGCTCTAGTACTGCTGAACTGTTATTAGAGCCTCTACCGCCCATGCCAGCTCTCCACCAGGCCGCCAGAAATATCACCACCCCCATCACAAGTCAGATCACATAAGGACAGTCTCCTGCTTACAACTCGGAAGTCCTCCTGAGCATGGCACACAAAGTCCTTCATAACCCGGTCTCTGGGTTTGTTTTTTTAATGTGTTTTTTAAAAAGTAACACATTAACATTTAGATGTACTCTTACATAAAATCAAAACCTTTGCAGAGAAGGCTGGAGTCCTCTGTGACTACCAGCCCAAAACCCGATCACTCCCCAGCAATGACCACTGTTAACGTACCCTCCACGTTTTTTCCCCTGTGCGTTTACTTGTATCTATGTATCTACATCCCATAGAAATGATGCAGCATCATTTTTATATGAACTTTGCTCATACTGTTTGTCAGCCCTCTTCACTGTCTACCATCTTCAGGCTGATGTGATTTACTGCTCTGCTTGGTTTGTATTCTGAGCACCTTCTTCAAATGAGGTGAAAGGCTGATGTATGCACTGAATTCTTGCTATCCCAAATATGGCTCTTCACCCTGACAGACAAATGGCTGAATGACATTCTGCCTCGGTACAGGAGGCCTGGTTTTTGTACCTTTTATTGCAATTGTCTATAAATGCTCTTCTGCCGTATGGTTTTGTGTGTTACAGAAAAAAGTCCATTACCAATATGATTTTCTGTTTCGAGGTTTATGATTTCTCTTTACCTTTAGGACTCAGAACTATCTTACCAAGATATGCCCCAAATTTTTCTCATCAATGTCCATTTCACCAAACCTGATGAGCTTTTAACCTACAGAATCAGAACTGTCTTCAATTCAGTTAAATTTTTCCATTTCATTATACCCCGCTCATTTCTGCACTCTGGAGCCCTTATTAGGGAATGTTAGTTTCCCTGGATGTACTCTCCAAGGCCCTTACCTTTACCCTCAACTTCCTACTTGTTCAGTTTAGCTCTGTGCTCTGCAGTGGTCTTCCAGAAACACAGTGTGAACCTCAATGGTGACGACCCACGTCTTCAATTCACCTGCTGAATGTCTGAGATCCGTGCTATGTAGCACCACAGTTTCACTTTGTTTTACTGCCACTGTGTGTGCCTCTACACACATACTGCCCTTGATCACCTGTGTTTTTATTCTTCTATTTGGATGCTCAGGGTTTGGCAGGCATGTCATTGGGCACGTGTTCTCATCGCTCTGCCAGACCTTTCTTTCTGTGGTTGCTGGGCACCCCCTTAGATCAAGCATTTGTTATTTTTCTCTGCAGGTTCAATGAGGCTCAGGTCAGACTAAGAATATCCTAAAGGTTACAAAAGGACGTTTTAGCCTTTTAGACATTCGGATAGCAAGCCCCTAGTCCCCTACTCAGAACATGGTGAAGACTCCTTGCTTCATTCCTGTGCTATCCCAGGCCCCCAGGCAGGGGAGATTTGACTTGCAAATTCAGCTTTCTCTTGGCCTTTGGAGTCTAAAAGACACCCAGGTGAAGTTCATTTTCACCTGAGGAGGTCCACAGATTGCTGAGGTTCAAGCTCTTTCAAGAGCCACTGATAGCCAGTCTTTTCCCCCAGGACAGGACAGGACAGGACAGGACAGGACAGGACAGGACAGGCAGACACACACACACACACACACACACACGCACGCACGCACGCGCGCGCGCACACACACGTCCCTCTGCCAGAACTCCAAGGGCCCAGTCTCCCATAAATCTGCAGCCACTTAACACGGGAAAGGCAAGCAGCTTAGAGTCAGCTACGGAGAAAAAGCAAGCTGTTCTTATCCAGAATTTTAAGGACACCATGCTACGCATAGCCATCTACAACTTGTATTTTTCTCCTACTTACAAACATGACTGACAACTCGCTCTAACAAAACACACAACTCTACTTCCCTCTTTTTAACGGCTACATCAAGTGCCAAAGCAAAAATATATCACATTTTCTTTAGGCATTCTCTGCTGATGGACATGCAGGCTGCTTACGATGTTGGCATTAGAAACAATGACATGGTGGAGACAGCCCGGTCTGTGCCTCCCGCGCATGTCAATGTTCCCTTGCCGCGGATTCCAAAAAGTGAAACCACTGGGTCATAATACGTCAATATTCCCAAAACCGGAGCGTTTCCAGTCATTCTGCAGAAGGACGATGCTGGGTGCCGTCAACACCACAGGGACACACGTGTAACCACGCAAGCTGCATTTACTGCTCGCTGCCGTGAGGAAGGAAGAGCACACCGTCTGGGGAGCGTGGGGCGCTCGGTGAGAGTGCTGGAAGAGAGCTGACTGTAGGATTTCGGTTTGTGTGAAGTGATATGGGGGAAGGAAGGGCACAGGGCTTTGCTCCGTGTCGGATGCTCTTCGAAAGCAGAAGTGATCTATCCTGGGTATCTTAATATATCTTGCCCAGAAGCAGGGACCAACTGAGGCTAAAACTGTAGTTAGTAATGCAGCAGCAGCTAATGACGTTAGCTGGGAACGGGGGATGTTTTCTCATTTTTGTGGTTTGGACAATGCTCACGCTTTGCCCATGTTCAGACATGGTTTTGAAAGGGTCTTGTTTTTGTCTTGACCCGTCACGGTCACAAAGTGGTCTTGTGTGATGCTGATGTTCTGTGAAACTGTTTCTGCCGGGAGGAGAACAGCAAGGCCCAGCCGATGCCAGGCCAGCACCTGAATGTCAGGGGCAATCTGCTCTGTTTCAGTGCCGCCCACTGAAATCGTACCCGTTTGTGGCATCTGCAGTGATCATTGCGTTAAGGCAGCGTCTGACTGACCCTTCCACAGTAAAGCTGTGTATTTTCCTTTGGGATATCAAGTAATGTGCAAGATGACACTTGGCCACCATTTAAATAACTACTTCCGCATTGTAGTGGTGTTGAAACATGCCTGCAAATTCTTCTTCCTAGGTGCTAGGGGTCTACACCGCCTTCCCTTGAACCTGGGCCCACCTCTGCGTCTTGCCTGGATCCACTACAACGGAGTGAAAATCAATACCGTGGGAATTCCGAGATGAGCAGCTCCTACCCTGTCTGTTGGGACACTTGTTTCTCTCAAGTACAAAGTAACAGGCCCCACTTCCTGGAGGCTACCCGGCTGTGAGGAAGCCCAGGTACATCCAGGAGCTCCAGCCGACAGCCCAGTTGGGGTAAAACCAACAACCGGCACCAACGCCCACATGTGAGTGATGACTCTTCCAAAGGGTTCTGGCTGCTGCTGTCAAATCACACTCAGCTACCGTCTTCCCAGCCGAGGCCCCACACAACATGGAGCAGAGACCAGCCAATGTGCCCTGTCTTAATTTCTGACCCACAGACTGTGTAGACAAAATAAATGGCTGTTTTAAGCCACACCATTGTGACATAACTTGCTATGTAGCGGTAGTAACTGAAGACCCATCAACTTTCACCTGACGGGTTCAGCATCCACTAACAGTCTTTGCTGAAATCACCTGTTTTGTGAACTATTGCAAAACAGTGATTTTTCTAATTGTTACTTCCTCTACCTTTATTAGCTGGTATTACTCCATAAAAAAAATAGCTTTCCTTCAGTCACTGATGCCATTTGACTACCCTGCAGTACAGACCTTACAGAAAGACGTCACATGTGCGTAACTTTCCCTTTGTTTCCCACTTCTCCAAGTCTAATCTAGAGCACACAGGATTATAGACAGCTCCACACATATGCTCTGTTTCACCACGTGGTCTGCCCAATCCCTCTTTCCTTGAATACACTTCTTCCTTTCTTGGCCACTCCTTTGTACTCTCTTCTAGGTTGTCCTAGACCTTGTCTCCTACAGAAAATCATACGTAACTCCTAAAGCCAGGATAAATACCTCCTACATGAGGCCACAGCAGCCTGTACTGCCCCAATCACAGTGCGGCCCACCTGGCACCTGTCTCGCCGATCGGCCCATAAGGTCCACAAGAAGTTCCTGCATTGGACTCATTTCCATCTGAGTTATATAATACAGGGTTTTAGCACACATTAGAGCACGAAAGTAAGTTATCTGCTGTTAAGTAAAGTTTGTGGAGTCTCTCCATCTGGAAAGTAGAGGAAGGGAAATACATCCTGCATAATTTTCATTTCCAATAAATCTACTCTCATACACTAAGAGGAAATAGAAACAAGGCTGAAAAGCCTATGAATGACTGAATCAATGCCTAGCTCTTCCCTTATGATCTCTTAAGAACTTGAAGTCTAGGATGCTAATTTCAGGCTCTAAATACTATAGAAAAGTAGTATTTTTCTTCCCCGATAGCTTTAAGACCTTTGCTGTGATCTACATAGGTTCCCTCAGAATGCTCTTTTTAATAAACCTGTGACTTTGTGAGAAAACATGCTGTGAGTATTCAAAAATGTAAGTTACTGCTTAAAGCCTCAAACCTAGAAGAAGCAAGGTATCTCATCTTAGCTAATAAGTGAAAAAACCAACACGTGTTAGTCTGTACCTTTAAAGATCAGGTGAAGCCTAAATAGTGACATTTTAAGCTATAAAGACCTTTTAAAGGAGTTAAATGACCTGTATATTTTGAAAGCAATTAATTAAAATGTACTATTTAATCAATTTTATAAGGGTTCCCAGAATAGAAAAAATTAGTCTTTCTAAACAAACTACTTAAAATCACTTTAAAAAAAAAAAAAAATCACAAATTTTTCTGATTCCAAATCCATAAAGAAATACCATGAGCAGAAGTCATGCACTTACCTGCCATGGGTAAAAAAGAGGAGTCTGATCCAAGGGAACCCGCAGGGGAGCGACAATAACCAGCTCAAACAGGAGCCCCAGCAGGAGCGGGACAACCCCAGCCAGCAGCACAGCGACTATCAAAGTCTTCATGATCTGCCAGCAAATGAGGCCATGTCACTAGAGAGTCTTTCTGGCTTTTAGCTAAACTCTATTCCACTTGGAACTTTATTTTTCTTCTTTAACCTGATGCCTAACAGAACAAATACATTACCTAAACACCTCACATACATATTATATCATTAAATGAATATGTATATCAAGCTCAAGCTATAATAAAAGCATGAAATTATTATACATTTCTGCTTATAAATTACAGAAGTCATTATTACATATATTAACCAGGTGGCTGTGCTGTTTTTCTCAAACTCATTCTCAGAAGTAGGCTTTCATTTGTCCAAGAAAAGCTACTGATTATCCCAGGCTCCTAATCCAATGAAGCCAACTCACAGGCTGACCTGTAACCCCGGAGGTGGACGGGTACAGGAGAAGGGCTCTGTAGAAACCCCAGTGAAGGTAATTAAACCCGTTGATCAAACTGGCTCCCTCTAGAATCCTCTGTGGCCCAACAGAACTATGATAACCAAAATGTCCTCTGTGTTGCCAATACAGTAGCCATTAGCTACATGGCTACTCTGTTAGCACAGCTCTAGAATTTGGACAAAGCAACAAAAAAATGAAAATAAAGTCAACACAGAGAAAACAATAGAGACTATGAAAGCACCACTATAGAATCCTGACAAAGAAATGAGTGCTTAAAGTGGCCCTGATGTCTGATGACCTCCCTTTCTCTTAACGTAGCCTCGGTGAGTACATTTGTTTCAACAAGAGACTAACATGACGTGGGTCATATAAAATGCAGTACTTGCTTTTTTAAATGGCATATCGATAATAGAAAACAGAAATAGAAAATTACCAAATGAAAACTGGTTATTAGCTGGTTTCCGTATTTTAAATATATTTAAGCGTCTCATTATCTTTTGAAATTAAACAGCAATTAAGCCCCTCCATTCATAATATATAATAAATCTCAAGTTTTTCTTTCAACACTAATATTAACCTTTTAGTGAAATTAAAATCTAGATTCAGATACAAAACTAGGATTATACAAATGAAGAGGCATAAGCAGTGACCTAAACCTATTTAGCAAGCATAGCCAACATCACAATCAATCAATAAATCATCACACGCGGACGGTCATCTTACACTGACATTTTCCCCCACCTCTGTGCAATTAGGTACTTACTGAGTAATAATTTCCATTACTTACTACACTTTCACATTAGCCAAGACATTCTTGAATCAGCAATAGAAATGTGTAATTAAAGGAATACCATTTATATGAAAAACACAAACTTAATCCTGAAGTCAAGATTTTTACATATTCAAATAGATCAAAAAATCAAATTTTAGAAAAAATATCTTAAAATGTCTACTTAGACTGATTTTAAATTCTAAAGAGTATCTTATACCTTAACATTTCCAAAATAACTTCTAATTACATTACTTACTTAAGGGCCCTACTGGATCATGTAATAATATGATTTTCTTTTGACCCTTGAATTCATCCAACTGTGGTTCTCAGAATGAATCAGAAAGCTAATGTCTTAAAGGAATATCCCTTCTAATTAAAAATAAATCAACTCTCGACACCGTATGCATAATGAAGAAACAAAAGTGAAAATATTTAAATAAATGACTAAAAATGTATCCACTACTCCTATCATACACCGATCAGTTCTGTAGGAGAAAAACCTACCATGAGGGACCACTCTTTAACCTTCTGGAAGATCACTCTGCGTCCCTGTGGCATCCAGGCCACCAGCACCGTCACTGCCCTTATGGTTAGCCAGCAAACATAGAGACCACAAGCAGCTGTGTAGAGCTCATGAATTTTGGCAGTCCCCGTCCAAAATGACATTAACCAACGGCCAGCAAATACTGAAAACAGAAAGGCTGATAAATGAGATATGTGGCTATCTATGTAAAGAGAACTATAATCTTGATGTCCTTCTGTTAGTATTTTCAATTATTTCAATCATTTTAAGTGATAAGTAAAAAGACATCACATTTTGATATGTCAATGTCTTCATTAAAAATAAGTAACAATAAGCACCCCCCCACACACACACACACACACTCTAAAGAATGCAATTATTTGATTAAGACACAACTAAAACACAGGAGGAGGTCAGGGGACAAGCTCTCCTGTGACATCTACTCTGCCCGGCCCTGTTGATTACCTACTCTTTCAGAATGAAAATGACTGAGGAGGTTGTTTCCATTGTTTTTACCACCAAATAAAATCATTACCACATAATAGGACAAAAGTGGGGAATTTAGTTATTATTTATGCTGTCAATACCTTCAACATTTAGGAACATTACAAGTAAGTCAGATTAACTTTCTTTCGGTTGGTTTGTCCATCAAGACAGAAAACTAAGCTTATTTTAATATGAAATGGGCATAGTAACATTTTAAAGCACAATAATCAAGGAACATATTAATTCTCTTAGAAAAAAGATCCAAATATTAAACAGATTTGAAAAGTGTCTTAACTTAAACAGATTTGAGAAGTGTCTAAATAACTGCCTCACACAAAGAGTTAATACAAAGAAATTCTGTAAGGTACCCATAAAAATCTAACTCAGGCAAGACCATTCCATATGGTAACTTTCTTCACTTGGTTACTTTTCAATAAGGCTAGAAAGAAGAGCAAGGCCCAAACGTCTTGCGTATTTTTCTATGGATCAAGTTCTTGTTAATACAGTGTTATTTGTTATTTTTAAATACCTAAAAGGAGCTAGTAGCTGTGCTGAGCATTCTCCATATATTATCTCAATCCTCCTAAGAACCCCTAAGCAGCCACTATTTCCATTTTGAAGATTAAGAACCTGGCCCAACCAAGGTCCCGTGAGGGTGGAGGCTGAATTTGAACTCATGCCTTGACCAATGAACCACAGAGCTCATGCTCTTGACCAATGAAGCACTCTGCCTCCAACTGAACTAAAGCAGCTCAACAACTAAGTCTTACAAGCCACACTGCTGGCACCGACACTTCTCTGCAACTTCACAAAATGGTTTGGATGTCAAGATAAGTTATTGTTAAAGACAAATACACATAAATGTTATGTGAAATAAACACATGTGAATGTTAATTTGAAAAAGATATAAAAATCACTACTGGTAATTCTGTAGAAATGTTTAGTATTTTATACACACACATATATTTACATATATTGCTATCCCAAGGTTTTTTGTAGTTGCTGTGGTTGTTTATAGTTGGGTGGTTTTTAAAAATCTGATGGCCAGTTTCTATTCCATACTTCACACACTTCTACTTAAGTGTTTCTGAGAGGACGGGGTTAAAATTTTTAGTTTGTACTAAGTTATCATCAGCTGAACTGAAGCTACAGAAAGCTAACCCATAGTGAGATTAGATTAACAGGGGAATATTTAGTTAACAATCTTCAGTGAAATTAAAGTACTTTTACTAACAAATTTGGATACTAAAACTAGGTTTCCTTCAACTTTTCAGTATTTCTGATAAAGACATGAAAATAGAACATTAAAACCACAAATGTAAAACTGTCCGAAGTTCAAAACCCAACTTTTCTCAGCAATGTATTTACTATGTTGCACCCAGCCGTTAATCAAACTTTGTTGAGAGCTGTGATATGAGGAGTAGTGAGCTTCCTACGAGCATAGTTCTAAAGGTCAAAGTTTATTATTCAGAAGCAGTTAAAAAAAAAACAAACCACCTTTATTTTTACCATTTTAAGTTAAATCACAATTCCTACAGATTAGAGAATATTCTCATTATTTTTAAAAACCTCACTCAAAACTAAATTTCCTACTTGTTCCTTGACCTTAGCCCTCATGGAGAAACTCAAGTATTCAATACAAATCAGATTTAGAACATTATAGGAGCAGTGCTATACTTGAGATACTAAGTCAATACACATTTATGTACTTGTAAGAATGAAAAGTATCTTCCACTTAATGATTATTTAAGTGGCTAACATAGATCAGTAAGAATCAGGATTTTCTGGCTTGCTATACACAGTAACTGGGAAGGTGGGGGCAGCAAGCTGTTCCTGAGACTCTGTCACTGGCTCTGGGCTCGACTCCCATTTACTCCTGACCTTTGCAGAGCATGACAAACTACTATATTCATCCACAGCATCTCACTTGTCAGATGAAGAAATGCTGTTTAGCTGAAATTTAAAGATTAGTATTTGTGGACACCAGACAATAAAGGGAACCGGTCTGGCTTCATAAAGGTGTCTAGCAACAAGACACAGCAGACTGGAAAGATACAGTGAAGGCAAACGTGATCAACGTCAAAAGACTGACTTGAAAAAAATGACCTAAGCCACATAGGTGATTTTTTAAAGACTACATCCAAGAAAACTGAGTGACCATATGTAATTTACTTCTAAAAATGAATCAGAAGTTATACCTCGATTTTGTCCCCCTCTGTTCTAAGACAAATGACTCCAAGGAGATGGAGAGTCCTAAAGAGATCAATAGCCCACATTCAATCAAAAATAAGGGGCAAACTATTTCAGGTTTATACTTGATGGAAGATACAAAGCATCTTTTCACGTCATTAGCTCATACCTGGTAAAGTAAGGCAGATGAGGCTGGCAATCAGTAAGGTTATACACATGAAGACAATCAACAAAAATATCTGCAAGGCAAAACATAAGAGGGCATAAGGGATTCAAATGTGCTCAACATATTTTAGGACACCCCTCAATGTGTCAGCATAATCCTCCCAGTAAGAAGAAATGGCTTTTATTCCCAGGTTTCCTTCCATTTCACTTAAAAAGATTTTTATTTTAGGTAAATTTACCTCTAATTTCAGCTAAAACTATCTATTTTCAGACAATCAGATACATCAGCAAGTAACAAGGATGTATATTTTGTAATCAGCATAAAGTAAAACACAATCAGCTTACATGTTTCCAAATTACAACTAAAAACATACCATTTCTTTTAAAAGTTTACTTAGGGGCTCCTAGGTGGCTCAGTCGGTTAGGTGTCCAACTTTGGCTCAGGTCATGATCTTGCGGTCTGTGGGTTCGAGCCCTGTGTTGCGCTCTGTGCCGACAGCTCAGAGCCCGGAGTCTGTTTCAGATTCTGTGCCTCCCTCTCTCCGTCCCTCCCCCACTTGTGTGTGCACGCTCATTTTTAAAAGTTTACTTATTTTGAGAAAGACACAGAAAAAGAGTGCCCCTATGTGCAGGACAACAAGGTCAGAGGGAGAGAGGCTCCCCAACAGGCCCCACACAGTCAGTGAGCACACAGCCTGACTCAGGGCTCAACCTCCCAAACCGCAAGATTATGACCTGAGCTGAGCTAAAGAGCGGAACACGCAAGCGACTGAGCCACCCAGGTGCCCCAACACTCACTCTGTAATCACATTCTCAAAAAACAAGTTTTCGTGAAAAGGAAAGCTTCCTCTCTAACAGCGCTGCCTAATTAGACCTCTCTGTGACCGATGACGGAACCTGCGCTGGCACAAGTGGCCGAGCACACGCAACGTGGGGTCACCAGGTGGTGACGGCCACACTGTCTTTACTCTGCGTGTGCTGTTACTAGAAATGTACTTTCCCCTCACCGACAAAACCGTGATGTATTTAAAGTGTACAACGTGATTCGCTGTACATACACATTGTAAAGGGATTCCTACCAGTGAAGTAATTAACACATCCATCACACCACATCCGCACGAGTTGTATTTACTCTTAATTAAGTTTAAATGTGAACTGTCACGTGTAGCGGAGGCTCCTGGACAGACATGTGCGCATGAGAAGCGAGCAGGCTGAGAGGAAAGTGGCTGCCCCCGGGGGCAGAAGAGGAGCATCTGCTGCTGGCCTTCTCCCTCACCAGGCCCAGAAGGGAGAGCTCTAGAGGGAAGACGGAGAAGCACCCACCATAACACTCCAAGAGGAGCCTGTCGGCCTTCGCTGCCTGAGAAACCCCTACCGACTGTCTCTCATCTGGGCCGGAAAGTACCTTTTGCCTAAGAGCCTCATCTCTCACGACTCCCCCATCGCTCACGCTCACCTGCATACACCCCACCCTCTGTTTTTTTAAATGCTTATTGACTTATTTTGAGAGAGACAGAGAGACAGAGAATCCCCAACAGGCTCCATGCCATCAGTGCAGAGCCCGACATGGGGATCGATCTCACAAATCCTGAGATCGTGACCTGAGGTGAAATGAAGGCTCAGACGCTTAACCAACTGAGCTACCCAGGTGCCCCACCCCCACCCCACTCCTTTTTTTTTTAAGGTAGGCTTCACACCCAGTGCAGAGCCCAACACGGGGCCTGGACTCATGACCCTGAGGTCAACACCTGAGCAGAGACCAAGAGTCAGACATTTAGGGGCACCTGGGTGGCTCAGTCAGTTGAGCATCCGACTTCAGCTCAGGTCATGATCTCACGGTCTGTGAGTTTGAGCCCCGCATTGGGCTCTGTGCTGACGGCTCAGAGCCTGGAGCCTGCTTTGGATTCTGTGTCTCCCTCTCTCTCCGCCCCTCCCCCCCCCCTCTCTCTCTGTCAAAAATAAACAAACATTAAAAAATAAACATTAAAACAAAAATTAAAAAAAAAAAAGAGTCAGACAGACTCAGACAGACTGAGCCACCCAGGCACCCCCTGACCACTCCACCCTCTAGAGCCACTTAATTCCCTGCAGTTCCAAACTTACCATGTCTAACCTGCCTCGTGTTTTGGCATGTGCCTGGCATGCCCTTCCACTTCCAATTTTATTCTCTGGCTGGCCTAACTTTAGAGACTTAAAAGCATCACCTCCTCCCTGAAGATTCCTGAATGCTTTCTGAAAAAGCGTTTTGTGGAATAAGGACTGACCAAAAGTGCAACATGTTACTTATCCAGCCAGTGAGGTGAGGACCAAGACCTGACCATCGGATTTAACGAAACAAAAGCCACTGCGACCCTTGTCAGGAACAGTTCTGGTGGGGCCTGGGGGAAAGTTTTGCTGGGACAAGACACTTCCTTAACCAATCTGCTCTTTAGTTTCAACAGATGTAAAGATGAGATTACTACTCAATTTTGCCACATTAGGAAGAATATTAAATAGGGAAAACATTAAAATGCCCATTTCAGCTCTGACACATAATTGAAATGTATCAATAATGTTAATTTCTTATTTTCACCAGGGTCTTTAACACTGCTCCTTTCAAACAGCAGAGGGAGCAGCAGCATAGGGAGTCCCAACACTGTGAGCCACTTATGAGATCTGATCAACTTACCTTAGGTTTACACATATCACGTTGCTAACGAGAGAGCTGGGGGCTCTTTTCAGGAGACTGCGAGATAGTTCTATACAGAGGACTACCTGCTCCTAGCACCAGCCACAGCAGCAAATTTCTCAATAGAAATTGGGAAAAAACTTGACTTCTGGTGAAGTCTTTTTTTAATTTTTTTTATGTTTTTTTATTTTTGAGAGACAGAGAGAGAGAGACTGTGAGTGAGGGAGAGGCAGAGAGACAAAGAGGGAGACACAGAATCCAAAGCAAGATCCAGGCACTGAGCTGTTGGCACAGAGCCCGACATGGGGCTCAAACTCATGAGCTGCGAGATCATGACCTGAGCCAAAGTCAGATGCTTAACCACCTGAACCACCCAGGCGCCCCATGTCTAAGTCTTCTAGTACCTACCCTGAGTGGAAAATTTAAAGGCCGGCGATAAGGCTGAAAGCCAACAGGCCCCCCCTGCTGCAGTATGGCTTGGTGGGCTGCATGCAGGCCTTCCCCCACCACGGGAATAGCATTGTTGTTTCGAGCGTGCTGATTATTGTTAACTTGTTGGTTTGCACTGTTCTCGTTTTCTTCCTGGTCTCCCAATAAATAGGAATGCAGATCCCTGTGTAAAAATTACATCAATAAAAATTCTCTCTTCAGATCAGAATAAAACAGCAGACAGGAGACGTACTTTCTTATTATTCCTTAAGGTAGAAAACGTACAAGCAGAATCCATACACAGCACTATTAATCCCCTCATTCTGGCCTAAACGCTGGTTCCTGCTTTAAATTAAACTTTTCCAAATTTACTATTCATGTCCAAAACACCCTGAAAATTCAGTCCAGCGCCTGTGCCTATTGTGGCAGGGAACTCAACGCGCATCCGTGGCGGCAAAAATGAGATGGCGGAGGCTGCAGGGGACACCTGCTCAATCCGATACAAGCCAGTGCGTACTTCGCAATAAGGAATCAGCAGAATGCCACACATTCTCTGGAAAAACATTTAAATCACAAAGATTCAACTTCAAGAGGGTAAAAATGTGCATATGTTCTCTATAAAAGGATGTACAGTAATGAGAAAAATAAGCAAGACGAAGAATTGAACAAAATAAGTATCCTATGTACCTGCAGATATCACCAAATGGTCTCTTCTTCAAACTCCGATCTCCTGAGTGGGGCACAGAACGTACTCTGTCAGAAAGGTCATCAAGTGCCTACTTACAGCAAGTACCCAGCAGTTACAGTCCACGCTCGCACGAGCCCCTTCAGCCACTGCCGCGTGTGTCCCTGTTCAAGTAACGCCGGCAAGACCACCTGAAGCAGGAGCAGCTCAAGGGACAGTTCACTCACTGGAGCATCACTAGGACAATGACAAACAGCTGTGATTTACAGCGCGACTCTATTTTCCATCATAACTGTATCGTACTAAACATCTGATGGGACGACAGCAAAACTCCTTGACGCTGTCTCTATCACCTCTCCCCCATTCTCCCTTGAATCCTCCAAAACCAGTCCCGACGAGGGTTGCCAGTGACCTCTGTGTTAAATGTGATGGTCAGGTCTGGGTCCCACCTCACTGGCTGTATGGCGTATTACACAACTGGTTACTCCTTGGTCCTCAAAACGCTTTCTCACTGGACGCCCTTCTAGATCTGTTAGCTCAGGGAGCCGAAGACAACGGAGGGCGCCCCAGGCTCTGTCCTCTCTCATGTGTGCATGCTCTCTGGATGAATGCACACTCGTGTGGCTTAAATTTCTACGTTGCAGTAAATTTCTATGTACCACTCAGACATCTTCCCTAACTCCTAACTTTGTATCCAAAGTGCAACCTCAACGTCTCCTACAGACATGAGACGTCTTCAGTTGACCATGACCAAATTCCCACTCTTCCCTTCTAATCCTGCTCCTCCACAGCCTTCCTCATCCCAGGAAATGGCAACTCCATCCTTCCAGGTGCTCAGGTCATTGACTGCCTTTATTTCACTCCAACTCAAACAGCCGGAGTCCTGCTGATGGATCCTAGCAATGCCCTAAATCTCACCACCTCTCATTACCTCCACTGCTACTTCCTTCACCTCAGCACCAAGGTCCCTGCGCCATCCTCCCAGCCGGCTTCCCGCTTCTGTCCTGGCCACCTGACCCAGTCTCTTCTCATCACAGCAGCCACGGTGACGCTTCTTAACTAACCTGTATCAGATCACTCTTCTGGTCAAACCTTTCAAGAACTCCCCAAATCGCTCAAGTTGAACCCAAAATGCTTCCAGTGGCCTACGAGACTCTGTAGGATCTGGTTTTGCATGACTTCTCTGACCTCACAGCCAACCACCATGCTTTCCTTCTTCCACCCCAGCCAGACTGGCCTCCCTGCTGCTCCTCGAACGGACCCCAATGTCACCGCACTTGCCCACCCCCTGCAAGGACACTCTACCTTCAGGAACCCATATGGCTCATCCCTCAGCAGCTCCGACAGGGCTTTCCTGAGCTGTCACCTCTTCAGGTCCTCATCAGTCACTTCTAAATTAAACCCCATCTTGGCCACTCTCTCTATCCCCCTTCTCTGCTTCATCTTCCAAGCCCCTAGTACTGATGACCCCAGATATACATATTCTATTTTGAGGGGTGTCTCCCCCTCACTGAAATGCAAGCTCCACAAGAGCAGAGAATTGTCTTGATTCTGTTTGGCTCACTGTTACATGCCTAGTGCACAGAAAAGGACCGGACATATAATAGGCCCTTGTTTTGTTTTGTTTTGAATGGAAGAATGGACTAAATACTGCTATACCGGCCCAAAACTGCTAAACTTCTAAGTGTAACTGACTACCAAAATGGAGCTATCCTAACAATATATATAGCCAAAGCCTAAGCTTCCTGGTTCTCACTATAACCAGACCCAAATTCACAAGAAGGGAATGAGGATTTACTCTAGTTAGGGAAAAATTCAGAGAATCAAATCTTAATTTGGATTTTGAGTAAAGATAACAAAAAGGGTTCCAGCTAAACATGAGGAAGAAGGTCATTCTAAACAGAAAGGAAGACAAGGAATAGCTAGGTGTTTTAGGGAGACTGAGCAGAGGGGAGCATGGTTGGAGGGCAGAATTCGAGTCAGACAATGCAGGGACAGGATGCTGGAAAGTCAACATGAGACTATGCCAAGCCTTGCACATGACCCGGATATTATGATGTAGATTACAGAGGAAGAGGCAGGGTGTTAAGTAAGGATGGGCTATAAATGGAGAACAAGAGGAAAGCCTAAACTAAGGAAGTGGTAAATCAAGTTGGATTAGATAAGAGACCTTTAAAAATAAGACTTAACGATATTTAAAGACTAATTAGAAGTCTGAGAAAGAAATCCAATTTCCCAGCAGCCTTCTGTTTAGGTAACTGAAAGGATGATGCAAGTCAATGAAAAAAGGAATGGGGGGGGGGGGGGCGGGGGAGTGGCAGAGACTAAGTTTCCAGGTGACTTAGGCTTTTAAATGAAAAAGATTTTCCATCCATAAGCCTTATTTCTTAATTTTAATCTACAATTAAACATATAACTATGGCTACACATTCCTTATGATGTGCTTTTCATACAAAAATGATGGTGGCTAACATGGTGTCATTAAGTATGGTAAACATTTCAATGCTGAACAAAAGCACACTTGATTTGCATAAAAATAAGTCTTTCTTTGGAAAATGCAACAGCTAAACTAATGTTTATACAATCTAAAATGGCAAAACTCAAGTTATCAAATGATTTCCAGTATCTGTTAAGAAATGAATGTTTTAAATGTATACACTCTAGGTTATCAACAAAGCTAAACTAGTAAAGCTTCTAAATTTCAAAAACTCACCTATAGAGCATGACATTATATGGAAGAAAATTAGGCAGCAGACTCTTAATTATACGTATAGGAAGCCAAAGCATCAGGAGAACAATGGAGCCAAAGACAATCTGCAGTTAAGAAAAAAGGCAGAACACCACTGTTAACCATTCCTGTGAGAGACAAACAGACTTCTGAACATACCCAGCCAGGATGCAATCCAAGTGTCTATACCCACCCACGGCCCAGAGTGTTCTCACTCCACAGACTATATACTTGGGTCACTTTGTGGAAAGAATGCATTCCTGGGAAGGGTGCTCCTCTCTCTCTCTCTCTCTAGGACACAAAGGCTCAAGGAGGAGCCACAAAGGATAATCACTGCACGGTATGTGAAGAGAGGGTCAGAAACTTACAATGAACGATCAGAATCATCTGCAACTTAATAAACCACATATAAGATATGACCCATATTAATGGCTACAAAAGTTTCCGGAAGGCACCATATTGCTTTGTAAATTTTATTTTAAAAAAACTTAGCTTTAACTAGGTAATTTCTTCTTCCAGGTGGGAAAGAAACTTCAAGATACTTCTGTTTAGAGTTTTTTGAATTTAAAAACTATTAATGAATCTCCACTGCTCCAATGCAAATGAAGTGTAATTCAAAAGCCATAATTTGGCAACCAGTTATACTACTAAAGAACTAGGGAATGTTGTTTTTAGTAAACATTTTAATTACTTTATCAAAACAACCAATAGAATAGCTATTTGAAAAATAACTTCCACCAACTTAAACATAAATAACTCAACGTATCTACTCTACCAACCCCTGACTGCACCCCCCGCCGCCAAAAAAACCCCACAAAACAATACAAAAGGGTAGCACACTTTACTCAAAAAACAATAAAAAGGTATGCTTACCACTGACAAAATAAATCTTCGGAGATGCCTATAAATGGGCAAATGGATCATTTCTTGTACTGGATTAAAATCTGGATCATTCAAATTCCTTAGAAACCATAAGACACCAGGTCGAAGTACCTGCAAATATATTTTAAATGCTATGAATACTCACCAATGTCTTCAGACTCTGTAAATGAGCTAAAATATCAATAGAAAAGCAAGCTTTTAAAACTTAATAAAATGGGTCCCAGAAAATTCACATGGCTTTCCTATGAAAAGAAGTTCCTAAATCAGAATCTATATGAAATAAACTATTTTGCTGGATGTCCATTTAATCATTCAATGAAAAAAAAATATGTAGAATTTGTCAAGAAACCTAAATCTCCAAAAATAAAAAGTTGTTTTTTGTTGTTGGTTGTTGTTTTCAAACACTGTCACTATAGGAGCACCTGGGTGGCTCAGTCAGTTGAGAACCCAACTTCAGCTCGGGTCATGATCTCACAGTTCGTGAGTTCGAGCCCTGCACCGGGCTCTCTGCTGTCGGCGTGCAGCCCACTTGGGATCCTCTGTCCCCTCCCTCTCTGCACCTCCCCTGCTCACTCGCTCACTCTCTCGCTCTCAAAAATAAATTAAAAACATTAAAATAAATAAAAATAGAAAAATAAAGAACTGTCACTATATTGTGTCATCCAGTGAAAGAATTATGTTGCAATTTATAAATGTTTTAATACAAGATCTGATTTCAGCCTCACACTCCCGAGAGGCTCTAGAAACTCTCAGCATTTTCATTTTACTGTCTACATCCTTTTTCCGTTTCTCAGTGGAAATCATCAACCCAAGAGGCTGTGGCACCGTGGTGGGGCAATGGGCGAGGCTAGGTAGTGGTCTCAGGTGGTCCAAATGCACGGAGTTGCCATGTGTAAAGCATTTCAACTGCCCAAACTCTATTTCTCCAACCTCCAAATGAGGGGGTATCTGACCTCTAAGGTTTCATCTGACACCCCAATTCTAGGATTGTGCACCACAAAAACCACCCCACTGAGAAGATGAAAAATTTCAATGTGAAACAGTTTATCACTTAACAGTGTAATTAAGAGGTTCTATATACAGTTTTGAATAGATTAAGTTAGTCTCAATCACTTGCTTCAAAAAAAGAATACAAGTTTTATTTGCAAGTAGAATTTACCGAACTTACACTATATGATTCAGGAGAACATTTTGACCTCAGCCCCCCTCCTTAATGCCTCAATTTCCCAAAACACAATGTACGCCAGGATAGCATTAAGCCATTGACACTGGATCAGTCGGCCTCCTCCGGTGGCCCTGTGCATCTCCATCACCACTCTCACTGCTGTAAGCAGACTTGTCAGATGCCTCTCTTCCTTCCCAGGATATAAAATCGGAAAGAGCGGGAATCGTGTCTCTGTTTCTCACTATTACGTCAGCAGTCAGCACCGTGTCTGGCGCAGAGGGACTATGCGGTAATATGTGAGGGACTAATGCACAGCAGCAAGTACGCTTGTCAAAATTACTCACTTTTATACTGCCCACCGCACCAGAATGATTGCACATGACGTATACTAATCAAATACTGACCCTACTTTCACTCTCTTCAAATTGGGAAAGACCGTATTCTAAAAACAGGACTAGTGAAGGTACTCATCCGCAAGTGAACTGCAGTCATAAACGACCCTCACTGTGATTCCATATTTAAGGTACTTGATTACAAACTTTACATTGTGATCCTGCAAAACCTCTGGGTATTTCCAGCACTATATTTTCTTGAACGAAGTCCAAGTCAGACTCACATCACATAAAATTTCAAGACTTTGTAGGAGAGGATGGCTACAAAAGACACCAAGTAAAACAAGTAGTTTTAATCTCCATCTACTCATCTTTCAAACTCGTTAACTATACGCAGAAATATTAAAATTTATCAATTTTTGAGACAAATGACTGAAAACAGTTTAAAGACATAAAGCTAAATTCCTCTATCAGCTATTCCTTCTTAGACTAAAATCCTTGAGAAAATTAGTCAGGACACGTGGTTAAAACAAAGTCCTTTCCTTAAAGGGACAGTGCTGGCGTCTCCCTGAGAACTTACCTCTCTTAGCAACAGAATGAAGGAGGCAAAGTAGAACACGTACACCATCCCCACCAGCCAGTGCAGAAACATGGTAGTACCTGGCGCTGACTGAAAGCTCAGTTCTCGATCTTTCAAGGTAGCGTCAAACATTTCCTAAATCAAAGCAGAACAAGTGAGAGATCTGTACCACTCACATTTGCCAAATTAACATCTCCATCTTCCAGAAAGTGAATATATCACTACGTGTATGGGTTATGACGTTCTAGGACTACAGCTCTTTAAATGTCATTTCATGGTATGACAGAAATATAACTGATATAAGACAGGATACTATTTCAAAGATAGATAATGACCCTTGAAAGTTTTAAATATTAGAAGGAAGACTGATAAACCAATGGGCGAATAAGAATTTCACTAATGCGGGGGCGCCTGGGTGGCTCAGTAAGTCAGTTGAGCGTCCGACTCTTGGTTTCAGCTCAGGTCACGATCTTGTGGTCTTATAGGTTCAAACCCTGTGTCGAGCTCTGCACTGACAGTGCGGAGGCTGCTTGGGATTCTTGCTCTCCCTCTCTCTCTCTGTCCCTCCCCCACTCATACTGTCTCTGTCTCTCACAAAAAAAAAACAAAAAACAAAAAAAAAACCCAAACTTTACTAATGCTGCTACTGTGAAAGACACATTTTTGGTTAATGATACCTTCTTTCCTTGGTTACAGGTCTGCATTCATGACAAGTTTTAATAGTAAGGTATGGGTGCTTTTCTACACACAAAATATTTCTGAAAAGTCAAAACGTGATTATCACTGGCAGCCTTAAAAATTATAATCAAGGAACACCTGGGTGGCTCAGTCAGTTAAGCCTCCGACTTCAGCTCAGATCATGATCTCACAGTTCATGAGTTCGAGCTCTGCATCGGGCTCTGTGCTGACAGCTCAGAGCCTGGAGTCTGCTTTGGATTCTGGGTCTCCCTCTCTCTCTGCCCCTCCCCTGCTCGCATGTACGCGCTCTCTCTCTCTCTCAAAAGTAAATAAACATTAAAAACAATTTTTTAAAATTATAATCAAGACTAAGCATCTTAGTTAAAAGAAATGATTAAAGTTGAATTTATTAAACAAAGACAGTCTTATTAAATTGTTCTCTTTATGTATGTAACGTCTCGGCATTACTGTAAAATTTCGAAGAGTAAAATGGGTACAAAACTTCCCCACTGGTTATCAGAAAGGTTCCAGTCAAAATACTCGGACATCAAAAATCTGCACAAAGCCTCAAATAAAATCATGTACTCAACAAATACTAGTAACATTAAGACTCCACAATGATTCATTCTCAGAAAAAATAAGCAAATTACTATCCTATTGAGTTTCCTTTAAAAGGAATTCATTTTAAAGACCTCCTTTGTTGAAGCTTTTAAATTATTAGGTCATATGATAATGAATAACAAACTCACCAGGGAACAGATATCCAGCCACCAGCCACAAATGAGAGGGAACACTCCAATTTCCACCACCACTAGCAAAGAGACCTGTGGTAAAAACAAAGATCATCAGTATCATCCAAATGGGGAGAAGCCACTTCCGGTTTTAACTTATAACAGGAATTACCTTAACAACGATATAGCAGACTCCCAGCAAGCGACGAGACCTATGAAATTTAACAAGAGTTGCCAAGCCCTGCAGCATCTAGTCAAGGAAAATCTGAGCATAACAGATACTTATTTAGGCAACACTTAATATTATTTGACAATTTATTTCATACTTTATCCGTCCTCATCCTCACTACATATATCTACAGCTTTTACTGAAAGGACAAGAGAAAAGAATCAGTTTTGTCATTAACAGGAACAACTCTTTTGTATGAATAACATCACTGAATACCCACGTTAGTTAATTAAAGGATACATGACAAATTATCAGTGTTATTGCTAAAAGTATATACCCAACTATGGTTGTGATTAGACCTTCAAAATGAGATGCTTGTACCTGGAAATAAAAATAAATAGAATTTAATTTTACCATACGGTCTACATCCCAGTTTAATAATGTATAAACAATCCAAGCAGACTAAAAGCTGTAAAACAACTATAAAATCCCCTTTGAATGACATCTCTGCAAACCAGACTCTCCCACTGCTGTATATTATGAAAGGATGAGGTAAAATCAAAGAGTAACACTTTACTCAAGCAGACAAAATAAAAGCAGAGTGAATTAAATTTTACAAAATTAACTGCTGCAAAACACTAGTCTCGTCTCTACTCTGGCCTGAGGCGGACTCGCCCAGGGCTGAGCAAAGAAAGCAGCAGCGCGCCACCCAAGCAGCCGGCCGGCCAGGTCCGTCTCAACCCTTCACCTCCCACCCCGAGGAGCGACTGCGTACATTTCCCCTGCTCTCCAAATCCATTCCATTTTCAACTTACAGAGAGTGAAAGTTTGGACAGTGACAAATCTTTTGGGTTCCTGAATTTCAGACAGCAAGTGGTGATAGTTTGGAAAGTCAAAGTTATCAAAGCTTTATGTGAACCTTTCAAGTGTGTTCAACTATGAGAAGCAGAGCTGCAATTAAACACTGAAACACATCTCTTTGCCCTTTCAGAACACTTCAGAATCTGAGCTCTCCGGATTTACATACACAAATTGAACAGAACGTTCCAGATATGTCAGCTCTTCCTTGAAAGACTAGATCTTTCACAAAATAGACCCCTACACAAAATAGTCACTAGACCCCACAAAATAGCTGTAGTTGACCATCCAAATATTTATCTACCTCTAAAAACATGGAGATGTCAAAATTAAAACAAATTCTTTAGAAAACACTATAGCCTATCATTCCAAAACAGACCAATCCTTTTTTTTTTTTTTTTAAGTTGACTCATACGTTGCTACGTTTCTAAATTCACTATGGGAAAGCTAAAGAAAAGGGAGAGAAGGGAGCATACAAGTTAATGGAACAGGTCAAAAATCATCCTGTACGAAAACTTTCCAGTAGCATGCCTTTGGCCCACCCAACAGGAAGAAAGACATGAGTGCATCATGGGATTCAGAGCACATCTTCCTCAGCTGGCAATATTATCTATACTGTCTTGAGCCTCTGTTAGTTTAAAAAAGAAAAAGAATGAGATAATGTTGGATAACTATTCCTTTGTGTAAGGCAAATTGAGAAATGAAGTAACTCTTTACAACACTATCATTTATTCAACATATATCAAATCTGGGGCAAAATAATGAAAGTAAGCTTGTAAAAGTATTATACTCACGTGTTCTTCAAATCCCAAACCAACAAGGGAGAAATGACCAATATGGTAAGGGCAAAATGCTAAAAAGGGAAGAAAAAAACTCAATGAAAACTTCAAAGTCAAAACAACGAACACTCCTAGTGTCAACCCACACTAAAAGGAACCAGAGCTTCTTCGAGAAATGAAAGATTCCAGAACTGGGGTCAAAAATGTACTGCCTAGGACATTCTCTATAACCGGAAAACAACAAAGATATCAAAGTCGAATAGGCTCATGCCAAAAGGACCCAGGAACCATCATGAAGTCTCATGAAAGGACAATATGAGCATCAAAGAATGACCAAACTGATGGAAACACACTGAATGCTTCACAAATACAGGAGTTCATACTACTCAAAAAGGGGAAAGCCAAAAACAAAACCGCAAAAGGACAAAAAGCAACAGAAGAAAAAACACTTTCACCACCCATGGAAACAGCACATCAATTCCTTACCCTGAAAACTGATAATTGGAGGGAAAGAACCGCACACCTGTCTGGCTTCTTCTGAACAAACAGCTTCAGGTTAACTATGATGTTACTTAAACGTTCCAGTTTAAAGGAAAAATAGAGACAAAGAAGCAAGGCGGTAGACAGCATACAAGAAACAAATCAGACAAATGTAGGACAAGTGACCTAGTCTGTTCAAGAAATCAATGGCAAAATAGGGTAGAAGTAGCAGAAAGGAGCAAAGAATATTCTAGATCAAAAGGAACTTAAGACTTAACAACCAAAACTAATGTGTAGACCTTATTTTCATCCTCAAACAAACCAACTGTAAAATGACATTTAAGGAGACAATCTAGGAATTTTTAATATGATGGATTGTTAAAAAAAAACCTTAAATTCTGCTAATTTAGTACAGTGTGATAGACACTATGGTTGAATGAGAAAATATCCTTAAAATTTTCATAATAAAAATTTGTATAGTCTCTTTTCCTCAAGTATTTCTTGTCATGTTAATACAATTTTATTTTTCTTAATAAAATGTAATTATATTTTCTTTATGGCAAAATTAATTGAGCAGCACAGATTACTAGGGAAGCCACGAGGGGACTCAATCATTAAGACAAAAGAGTGAATCTACAGGATCTGGCCACCACACCTCTCTAATCGATTATATTCCATGGGTAGAAATTATTTTGAACAGGTATTCCCAACATATTTAAAATTATAAATCATATACACATTATTTTACTAATATGCGTATTATAAAGCACGAGAAATTCCTGTAAGAGTAAGAAAAAACTCTATGCAGAATTTTTCCTATTTTGTTCACACCCAGCTCTGATGATGACTCAAATATGCTCCTGAGAAGCGCCAATTGTTAACAATTTCTATCCAATTACACAGCAACTACCAGATAAATATCCTGAAGTTAAGGTCAGTTTCTCAGTATCATTCCCTTCTACTAGGACACAGCTGCATAATAAGCTTATAATTCTGCAAAGTACATGACCATAAGAGTCCAAAAATGGAGGTGGAAAATTCCAACAGAGCAACTAAAGTAGAAAAGAAATAGGAGTGTGCTTAATCCCAATGACCATTCACCTTTAAGGAAAAGTATATTCCTAAGAAAAGGAAAACCTCTTGGTTCATTTCAAAAGATCCTAAGTATAATATATACAGGTTTCATACGAAGACAACTTTTTTTATAGCATAAGCTTAGAGGCTGGATTAAAAAAAAAATTTACTTAGATTTGCTTTACATAAATGTCAAATGCTCCCGTTTCTATAGTTCATGTTTTCTTTTTAAGTTTATTTATTTATTTTTTAGTCATCTCTATGCCCAATGCGGGGCTCAACTCACAACTCCAAGTTTAAGAGTTGCACGCTCCTCCGAAGAAGCCAGCCAGGTGCCCCACTATAATTCATGTTTTAAAGGCGACTTGTTCCTCCAAACATTAATTCAGCATTAAGCTTTTCTTGCAAGAACAAAGACAAAATCTACACATCATTTTTTCTCTCAAAGAATCAGAACAGTTTCACACTCTATGTATGTATCAATTATTTTACATAATGAAGAATGTATGCAGAATAATCTTCATTTTCATGTTTCCACCCCACCCCACCCCAACCCTCGCAAAAGGAAACAAAGAATGAGCTTCCTATCAATTTGCACCACCTTAAATAGCTACTAAAAATTAAGAATCAATGGAACTTTTTCAAGATTATTTTGTTTCAACAAGATACCTTTAAATTTTTTTGTTCTTTCATAGATAATATTCAGAAATTAGTTTTTCGTCTCATTCTCAAGTCTACATATTCAATGTCTTTTTTACAACACTTCAACACTTCCCGTTGAAGGCCTAACTGCTTTCTGAGTCACAACGTGGTTGGCAACCCAAAACGAGTGACTTAGAATAAAGTGTAAGAACATTGGGAAATCTATACTGCCCCTCCTGAGCAGAATTAAGGGGTAACTCACATGCAGAAAGAAGGAATTTCTCAAAGATCAGCCCTATCAAGAGATGTGTAGCCTGAGGTGTCTCTATGAGACACAAATCAAAGCACAATCTAACAGCCTGATTCTATCAGATTCCACTTCCTTTCCCTTGAGAGGTGCAGGAATTACATCTTTCTCAAAGCAGAAAAACCTGTGAATTCTGTCTCCTCGCCCATCTTCCTTTCTCTAATCACTCCCAACAGGAGGGACTCACGTGTTGTCACAAAATCCTCACAGTTGCAGTTGTCAAAGTGTTTGGAAATGACTTTGCATTTACTGGAATTTGGTTCTAAAGGAAATTCACACTTGGGAAAGGTTCACTTTTCTCCTCAAGCCTATATCCACCTCTGGTGACAGCTCCCAAGCCAGGGTCTCTGGGAAGGCCTTGGATAGGATTCTGAGAGAGGAAACAAGATCTTCTGCCAAAGGGAAGAACACACAGATAATCACCACAAAACTGGTTCCAGAGACAGGATGATGCCTATTCTCAAGTCAGTCTAAAACCAGCTTCTATAAAAAGAGATGGAAATGCCCCAAAGAAGCAGAGATGGTAGGTAACTATAGTCAATGTCGCTTAGGAAAGAAAAGTTATCTGTATGGGTGGGGCCTTCCGGTACAGGATAACGATCTGAAACCATTTCGTATATCCCTGTGTTTAAAAACAAACAAAAACAAAACCCATAACAAGGCTCCAAAAAAACAACTCCTATCTTATTACCATAAATAACAGTATAAGCACCACTTACCAAAAACAAGAATGAAGAGTGTGTTTAAAGACACCACCCAGAAGACATGTTCCTAAAAGAAAAGAGCCATTAATAAAACATACTCAATTCTTACTATATGTCTAACGAGACTACTCCACTTAGTCAGGAGACTGGAATTTTCACTCTAGAATGTTGAGATTTCATTTCAGAAATTATGTGCAACTTATTTTTCATTACATAGCTCATACAATTAAGCCTAATAAGGCTCAAGTTCATAATGTTACATGTAGGGAAAAAAAATCAATCTATAAACATTTCCTCTTCGGAAAGAAGCCACTACCAATTACAGATTCTCACAAAAAATACCCAGATTTCGTTTAAATCAGATGACGCTGAAAATTTCCAAATGGAGGAAAATTTAAAAATCGCATTAATTCTGAACTTTTTATGAATGTAAACTGCACAGTGCTTCTTTCCACTGCCCATTTTGTTCTCATGGTTTCTGCAGGGTCATTTGATCTTCCTTGGTCCCTTTTTTCCCTATGGCACCCGGTTTTCTCAGTGGAGGTCTTAGGATACTCATTCCCTCTGGGCCATTCATCCACCCCCACAGTTACTTACTACGTATTATCACCTCCAAGATGACTGTCACCTTACATGATTGTTTGAGGCAGTAGGGAATCTTCCCCATGCAGCTGAAGTCATCTTAATACTCAAAAATCCCAAGTGCTTTCATATTACAGAACCTGAAAAGAGCATCACTTCTCCTTTAAGGAACTATTCCTCACCTCTGAGCTGTACTCTTTACCAGTAAGTAAAGAAGACAGGTGAGGTTTGGCAAACAGTGGAAACCTAACATGAAAATGGGCCTCTCACCGGGAACACTGCAAAGCTGCTCTATTTTCACCAGTTCAGGCATGAATTAATATACCGCAAAGTTTAAAAAGACCAAAAAAAAAAAAAAAAAAAAGATCAAGTTCTTCTTAACTACAATTCTGTATTTCATTTTGTTTTCTAAAAATCAAGTAATCAATAATTACCTTTTTAAATACTATTACCTTTGTTCTTTGCCAATATTTTCAATACACAAAACAGACTTTCTTCAACATATCAAGTAATCAAAAGGCACAGGGCATGCTGACCTTTAGCGTAAAAAGCCAGCACATAATACTGTAAATTTGAAACTGCTGAGTCATTAAGATAATTAAGTCACAACTCTTACTATTAAAAAATATTGGCTTTACTTACTAGAAAAACTAGTGATCCGTCAAGTCCTAGCATCTAAAATAAATAACAATATACATGAATTAAAGATGCAACAGGATTTTTTTTCTGTTTATAAAAAAGGCTCATTTTCAATTATCTGTAAACATAATCCTTACCCACTACTTTCTAAAACAGCTTATCATTTTCAGAGTAAAAAACTTACTAGAGTTTTATATCTGGGCCTCCTTTTATTCTAAATCTTATGATTATGAAATCAAAACAATTCCATCTTGGGTTTACTTCTTACATTAGCTATGGAGCCAGTCAAGATTTCAGGACCTATCAACTTGCAGTATCAGAATAATAATTCATTTAAATTGTTACTTCATTTTCCAAAAGTCCACAATGTGTTTGTATTAAAGGCCAGAAATACGAAAAATAGTCAGTAATAAGATTATATTTTTAATATTTTCACCACAAACAATACATCACTTTTTCTAGAAATTAAAGTTCACAGTCTCCATCAAATGTTGACTACAAAATCAGTGTATAAATATAAAAATGCCTGACTTTAAAACACAGTTTCAGGTTAAAACACTAGAACACAGGGCACCTCGGTGGCTCAGTCAGTTAAGTTTCCGACTCTTGATCTCAGCTCAGATCACGATCTTACGGTTCATGAGCTCAAGCCCTGCATTGGGCTCCGCGCTGACAGTGAGGAGCCTGCTTGGGTTCTCTCTCTGCCCCTGCCCTGTGCTCTTTCTCAAATAATTAAAATAATTAAAAACAACAACAACACTAGAATGCATGAAAGAATCTTACTCTTTCCCACGTAAGTTCTTCTGCAGCTCGGTCCCACTCTAAAGCATTCCAGTTCATGTCATCTGGAAATATAATTGTCATTTAAAGATTACTGATGGAACCTGAACCACAAACACATTCTTTTAGTTTGGTGTTTTGTAAACCACTGATGAGAAGCTGAACCACATTACTTGCCTGTTAGGGCAGGAAGAACACATATAAACAAATGAAACACATACATAGTTAATTCTAGACTGTGGTTAAGTGTTGGAAAGGCAATAAATACGATTATGTGAAAGAGAGGAACTAAACCAGAATGAATCTGGCAAACTTGAGAAAGATGAGGAAGGCAGGGGACAAGACTTCACGGGGGGAGGGTGGCAGAAGAGACAGTATGAAAGGCAGACAGAGATCCAATCATACAAGCGGGGAAGGTAAAACTGGACTATGTTTTCTTCTTTAGTACAATGGAGAAACCACTACAAGAATTTAAGGCAGGAGGCACTAGGAACATTCTGTGCAGTGAGAATACAGTGGGGCGAGAGCAGAGAACAGCAGCTCATTGGGAGCTATTGTGCTGGACGAGAGAGGGAAACGGAGGCTGCATCAGGGTGGCAGCAGGGCCACATTCTCAGAGCCTTTGAACACACACTCGCCCCTCCCAATGAAGGCCCCTTGCTCCCATGACCCAACTCGCTTCTCATCCTTTGAGGTCTCAGCTGTCACCGACTCTGAGCTACCCGGAGAACCTACTTAAAAAGGGTCTTTCCCAAGAGCATCCTCAGAGCAACCTGCACACTTATCACAATGTGTAACAAGGTACTTGTTCACTTGGGTATTCCTGCTTCTTCACAGAGACCAGAAATTCCATGAAGGCAGGGACCCGAGTGCCGGCGCCTGGGAGGCACTCCGATGTCAGCAATGTCAAGAAGGCCTAGACACAGTATGGTGCTTGACAGGAAAACTCTGGGGTGAGAGGGGGAAATGGAGGTGGTGAGCTAGCGATATAGCAGGCTGGTGGGCACAGTCTTGGATTTTCTTAACTTTCTGGAGTCACAAACTGCTAGAAAAGAAGAGAAATGGCCTCCTTAATGGCACCTGGCCTGCCGTGTACACCTCAAGAATTCTTCTTTGATATAAAAAGCTGTGCTGACTTAATAGAAATGGAAAGGAATAAAGTATATCTGTATCAAATTCCTTTAAAAAAAAAACAAAAAAACCTAGGATCTACTACAACTTACAAGTAACTTCTTCCTATTCATTCTAGAAAAGTCCCACGCAAAGCAGGATTTTAAAACACAGAACGTGGGGCGCCTGCGTGGCTCAGTCGGTAAAGCATCCCACTTGGGCTCAGACCACGATCTCGTGGTTCGTTGAGTTCGAGCCCTGCATCAGGCTTGCTGCTGTCAACACAGAGCCTGCTTCGGATCCTCTGTCCCCTTCTCTCTGCCCCTCCCCCACCTGCACTCACCCAAAAATAAACATTAAATAAATAAAACACAAAATGTACCCTGCTTCACAGGAAAAAAAAAAAAATTACACGTATGTATATCCAGAAATGCAAGTTTGCAAAACAGAGTAAAAACAGGCCAGAAATACAACTCCAAGCCCATAAAATTTTGAAAATTCTAGTCCTTCTCCTCAAGGAAAGCTGGAAGTGGGTTCATGGTCATGGAGGGAGCAGAAGGATGGGCCAGCGGCCATTACCCTGGGCCCCGTTGTTGGCATCGGCTGCATCTTCCCCGCCCGCGTCCTCTTCCTCCTCGTTGTCCTCCTCCTCTTCTTCTGCCTGATCGTCCTGGGCATCAGGGTTTTCTCCCACCACCGCGTTCTCGGCCGGCGGGTTAGCAGGCTGGTCAGGGGCCACATTTTCAGCACCATTGCCTCCCGCTGGAGCCTAAAGTGACAGAGAAGCCCAGAAATTTAGCTAACTTGTCTCAGTTTTGCTCTATTTCCAAATAGCACTCTTCCTGCTAAAAAAATAAAACTAATAAACACACACACTGTTAAAATTCCAAACCACACCTCTCAAAGTCCCCTTTTCTACAAGTATCTGATTTTGGATCAACTCAGTATATAAGAGCGTGAATTCACGTCACAGTGTCTATATTCATTCAGTACAATTTAGGGATTTCACAAAACAGCACAGGAAATGGGTTAACAAATCTGGCTGGCTATTCTGAACGCACGATTCCATAATCCTTCTTCACCTTTAAACATTTTTTTTTTTGAGGACCAAACTTTAACATTTCAAGCACATCCCAAATGAGTTACTGGTGTGGTTACAGAAGCTTCTATTCATGCCAGCAAAGCAAGAATGGAGAATTCAGAAAGTTAAAGCAATATTCCCTTTGTATACATAAAAACAGTACGTTAAAATATGTCACAAAAGGAGGCAAAAAAGGAGGCATTCAGCAGAGTAAAAATAAGCAGTAGGCTGACTGTCTTAACAACAGGAGAGAGAAACTGCTGGAGTTCACAGTTTCAGGAAACAGAGCTGCATCAGCCAAAAGAGATCCAGACCTGAGTTCTGATTTATTATTACAACTAGTCAAAGGCAAACTCAAGGAAAACCAAGGTTAGACTTCCCACGACTGCAGTCAGATCTTGCAACAAGAGAACTCTGGTTACTTCTCATGCAGGCTGAGCAAGAAGGAGCAATGAGACTCAACCAGGGATTCTGACCCCAGGCTGCCATCCCTGCACCTGCGCTCTGAGCTCCTCGGGCAAGACGACCTGGAATTACTCATACGCCAGCATCTCCAGTCTGTTCCTCTGTGTAAACACTAGGTCTCAGCCACTGTCCAGCAAGATCCTGGAGAGGCCTGAGGACACCCTTGAGCCCAGCTGCCACCTCTGCCTGGAGGCTACAGGGTTGGGAGGATTCCTTCAACGGAATGATCTCAACGTGTTCCAGTCTTCATCAAGGCCATCCGGGGGAAGCCCAGAAGGCTCTTGTGGAACCTGGACCTGGGGAGCCATTATTAGGATGACCTCTGGCTCCTGAGCCACCATCTCATTTGGTGGTGACCTTGTTTGATCATTCTGAATTTCTCTATTTCTTAGTGTCTTTGGGTACCCTTCCAACTCCACTCTTCACCTCTGGGAAAAGAGAACTCAGATTCCCCTGGAGGGTGGCGGGGGCAGCTCATGAGGAGACTCAAACCCCACAACCAACTCTGGGAAAGGGTGGCAATTCTTCTTTACTGCCTTCACTGACCATCTCAGGGATGAAAACTGTTTTACTCATTACCTATTCCTTTACACCCGTACAGATATAGAACTTAATTCTCAGTTATCAGTTAAATACTCGAGGAAAAGGTGTCTAATTCCTGCTCAGTAGGTGAACCTATCCATATGGACGCTGTGAGTTCCCGCATGCATTATTCTCCTCTGGCTCTTACTAAGTTCTGCTACCGACCAAATGCAAAGGCACAGCTACAGTTAAGGAAAACACTGAACCCCCATGGAGTCAATAAAGATTCTTAAAAAACTGCATTAAATGCTTCAAAATATGAGGTACGACCATAAATGTAGTAATGCTACATAGGAAGTATCTTTTCTTTCTAGTCTCACATCTTGCATGTGTGATTTGCTAAGGAGAAGTTACACTCTTAACTCTGTAAAGAAAAAATTATGATTGAATTTGGGGGCACCTGGGTGGCTCAACTGGTTGAGCGTCCGACTTTGGTTCAGGTCACGATCTCATAGTTCGTGGGTTCAGGCCACACGTTGGGGTTTGCACTCACAGTGCAGAGCCTGCTTGAGATTCTCTGTCCTCTCTCTCTGCCCCTCCCCTGCTCCTGCATGCTTTCTCTCTCAAAAATAAATGAACGTTAAAAAATTTTTTTAGGGCGCCTGGGTGGCGCAGTCGGTTAAGCGTCCGACTTCAGCCAGGTCACGATCTCGCGGTCCGTGAGTTCGAGCCCCGCGTCAGGCTCTGGGCTGATGGCTCGGAGCCTGGAGCCTGTTTCCGATTCTATGTCTCCCTCTCTCTCTGCCCCTCCCCCGTTCATGCTCTGTCTCTCTCTGTCCCAAAAATAAATAAACGTTGGAAAAAAAAAAAAAATTAAAAAAAATTTTTTTAAAAAGAATGTCAGAATTTGAGGAGACCAAGCTACACACTGACACAGCAGAAGGTCCTTAAATGAAAAATTAAGTTGTTAATTATCATTCTGAGTATCTTAGAGTCAATTTTTCATAATAAAACTGTATGAAGTGTAAGTAGTTTTCGAACGTAAGTAGTTAATATTTGGACATTGTCAGCCCCCAAATTTCTCAGCAAGCAAGACACTAAAAATCATTTACCTTATCCTCTTTCTCTTAATACTTCTAGCAAATGCTCCTGTATCTAACATTAAGCATGGCATCTCTCATCAAGAAACAGCGACAATGCACCAGACTGTTAACAGGGTTCCGATTTTTCTACTTTTGGTAATGCTCCCCGGTAGGGAGCAGGAAACACAAGCAATTTACATATGAAGAAACTGATGAACCAAGGAGGTATGCAGCCTCCTTAGTGCCAGGCGGCACATCAGCATCATATCCAGGAAGTACACATGGTAACTTCCAGGCCAGCGCTAAGCAGTGAATCCAGGCAAAGAGAATGCAAGAGCGCTTTGGTACACCCTCACCATTGTTCCCAATCTCACTAGAAAATTAAGAGGCAAAGGAAAAGTAGCCTTCTTTTGATTTTTTGCATCTCCCTTAATCTTCTCCTAAACCTTTTCACTGTCCTGCTTCTGAATAAGGGGCACAGGAGTCAAGGGTTTAGGTCTCAGAAGGTGACAGTAATTCCCACGTCCTACTCAGACAGAATCACCGGGGGCGAGGGAGTTACCTCATTGTGGTGGTGCCCAGCAGCATTGAAGGGTGGGGCAGCATGCTCCAACCAAATCGGTGCCCCCCCGTGGACTATCTGCTCTCGCAACCACACGAGGCTGATGAATGCACACAGCGTGCACGTCACCACGAAACAACCCTGCAAACAATCCGCCAATAAATTGTCCCTATTAAAAAAAAATTATAGAGAATTACTCCAAAGAACACTTAAAATTAAGTAAACAAAGGTAACAACATTTCATTTTACACTTAAATGTCAGAAGAATGGCCAGAAAAAGAAGTCATCATTTTCTGGGTGAAATCAGCCTCTGAGAATTACTTCTGAGAATGGTGAAATTCTAACTATCTTATAAGCTCGCCAAATATATTTATTTCTACATTTCTACTATGTGTGTTTTTATTTCAATAAGCAAAGAATAACATAAGAACTACACAGAACTTAGCTACCTAGCCTCTCTATGAACATGGCTTAGAAACAGGGGCAGGCAAAAAGCAAAAAACCAAAAGCAGCCGAACGTACATGTAATTTACTAGAGGTGAGTGACTGTCCAACCCTCAGGGAGACTCTCCTTATCCTTACTTTACACACAAGTTTAACAAACTTGGTTGGCTGAGACCCACACACATGAAGATAACCAGTAAAATAGAAAGGGACAGAAGCACCTCCAGAAAGGCCTAATGACAATGCCCAAGAAAGGCCGAGAGATACTCGCTATGCAGTGTATAAGACAAAGTCTGTAACGCACTTTAGACAAGTGTCACTTAGAAAGCAGATCGAATTTTGATGGCAACTGCAAACATACCGGTACGGTTCCTTTACAGTCGTACATGAAAATACATTATCATGACACCAAAGACCTCTTTGTTCTCTCCCTCTCTGAAAGGGCTTGTCCTTCCCCAGCCTACGTCTGATTTCAGAATAATTCAAGGATAACTCAAAAATCTTGGTGGCCTTAGGAAAATCTTCCATCAGAATGGAATGACTTTTTTCCTCCATGGAAAGTCTGAAGAAGGATCCGTTTGAGCAATCTCAGCCTACAAGCTCCAAGCTTAAAGAACTGATGTGGCCCACAGATATGATCTGGAATATATCCCAATCAAAAGAGGAATGCTAACCACTCCTGAACTAAGGAACCCTTCAGATTATTAAAACTTTGATGGCTTGGGACTAAAACACCCCCTTCTCTACTCTCTACTTGTCACCAGCAATAAGAATAACAACTGTTTGACGTCAGTTTTAAACAGTAACAAACCCTTTGTAGGGTTCTTTTCCCTCCTATCTAGAGTCAGGGCTGGTTCTGTGAACTGCCTGGATGAAGGAGAGGCTGTCTGAGTTTAGCGCCTAGAAGACAGCTTGTGAGCTTCCACTTTCACTCTTTTAGAATGCTGCCCTGTGTCCACCACCTACAGAAGCCCCACTGGCTTTCTGCGAGATGAGAGGCCACGTGGAAGAGAACCAAGGCACCCCAGCCAGAGCCATCCTAGACCATCCAAACCCAGGGCAACACATGAGTAACTGAGGCAAGCCCAACAGATGAACTGATCAGCTGAGCCCAGCTCAAACTGCTGGCCCCCGGAATTATGAGCAAACAAATTACTGTTGTTTTAAGTCAGTAAGTTTTGGGGGCAGTATGTTTTAAAGCAGTAATTAACTGCTTTAGTATGTTGTGCCTAGAGATGATCTGAAGAAGTTAGCTACAGAATATATAAGCAGCAGCTACAATATTAAGAAATTTAAAGTAAAATTGCAGAAATAAAATTAATACTATAGAGAAAATTAAATAATGCTCACTAAAAAAAAAAAAGTAGTTTAGCTAAAATTGCTTTCAGGAAAACTGGCTCAATTCTTCAAACTGTAAAAGGCAGCATGGAATTATAAAACCAAACCACGTTTACAATTTCTTTTGACTATCCCCCCCATCCATGCCTTCGGTGTTCTTCGCGTGAATCAGCAGTGTCTCGAAGGTGATTCTGGTGGCTCACCAACCAATCAGGTTAGAAAGAAAAGGGGAGCTTGCCAATGTAAGGCAAGCAACGGCTCTGAGCTTTGGGGATAATTCTGCTATAACACTATCACAAGTACTCAAAATTCACATGGAGTTTTTACGGATATATGTGAATTTAATCTTTGAATAGCCCACCCAAATCCCTGAGGCATGATCTTCCTGACTTTACAGATGAGGAAACGGATTCAGAAATTTCCAGTGATTTGCCCAAGGTCACCAAAAACTTCCAGCTACAGACACTGTATTCCAATGCTAGGGTTCCTTCTGTTACAACCAACTACCTCTCTGTATCACCTGAGTGATCACACCTGCCAAATAACCAGCTGTTCAATGGTTCTACCAATAAGAAGTGAAGGTAGCTAGTAAAGTACTACACTTTGTCCGGCATTTTCACTATTTCGAGGCTTCCATAAACACCTGTTTTTCACATAGCCGAAGCCTCCCAATTCAGGCTTTGGTAAATGTTAACTTAGCCATTAAAACAGAAACCATGAGAAAAATAATGTATCTCTACTTCATTAAACTGTCCAGATAGGAACTCAAGCCAACTTTTCTAAACAACTGAGATACTGACTGGCCTCTACTACACACACTCATAAACTATAATGGTTTACGGAATTTTAGTCCAAACTAAATGGAATAAGCCTTCCCTACGTGAAATGGTTCTTTCATTAGTTTATACCTATTAAAATAAGACTTCCATCCCACTTAGCAGTCACCCCTTGCTTTTTCTGACCTCCCTCACTACTTCTAATATGTATCTTTGCTTTGTACACAATTCCTAACCGAAAGTCAGAGGTGAACTATGTCATACACACAAATGACAGCTGAGCCATTTAAGACAGACTTTTTAAACTTCTATACTAAGACCATGCTCTGGACGGCTGAGATAAAACTCTGATGTCCAGAAAAGGGATCACTATCCTGTTGGTTTCTACTGCATCATTTCACAAAAGGCCTGTATTTTTACACAAAGGGTTATCTCCTTACACTAGTTCCAGATTTTCAAGTGTGTTAAATTACTGCTTCCCTGTTTTGTCATGGCCACAGCCATCAGTGTGCCCTATTTCGAGGCCTTTGTCTACTTCTAAAAATTACCTTATCACAGCTGTTCTTCAAAAATGAAAACAAAAAACAATTCTAATGTAAATAAGGCTCAAGCTGAAAACCTTCAATGAAAACCTATTATTCCCTATACTGCCAAAGAAACAGACATAAATGAAGTACCTTGCCTGTTCTACCCAAAAAGGTATAACCAGCAAGTAGAAAAACCAAGTCACAGACACAACCAATGTTTCTAAATATTCAGAAACATGATTAGAAGTAATGATGCAGATGCAACAGACTTCAAAGAATTCCTAATTTCTTTTCTATTGGAAATACAGCTTGCTCTCTCCTTTTGCCGAGTGACTTATTTTTATGGTAATATACTCTGAATACTTTTGTTCACAGAAGGGTTTGATACTGTTCTTTGTTCTCACTGACATAAGGATCAGGAACCTAAGGTCAACTGGGTACAAAAGATTTGGCAAATATAGGTGCAATTTTGGTAGGCTGAATATTCTAGTGATCCTGATACAGTTAATCATTTACAGCATTTCTAATTCTGACATCAGTAATAAAACACATGTCTTTCCCCCAAAAAACGCTATTACGATGCTTGATGTCAAATTAAGATACAGTAAAACAATGACCACGAACAAGTTTTTTTAGAGTCCATACTCTAATAATCACAAGAAACATTTAAAAAATAAATTTGTATTCAAATGCCTATGTCATTAAAAACATATGTTTAAATGAACTCTCAGCATAGGAACACAGCAGCATAGATCTCACATTACATGAGCCTATTTAAGAGGTGCCCCCCCGCCCCCCGGTTACAAAACAGTCCTTTAAAACATATCTGTTTTTAAACAAACATGTACATGTTGTCAGCCACTTCTTCTGTACCTATAACTGTCAGACTAAGACACATAAGTTACTTTTTGTCCTCAGAACAAAAGGAATTTTCAAATTGTAAGAAACATAAATGTGTGCAGGAAAAATGAGCACACTCTGTGCTGTGCAGCCTTCCAGCTTCACAAGGTTCAGTACTCACGTGGACAGCATGTCCAGTGGCAGTGTCAGTAGTGAGCTCACGGAGCCAGTAAACAAGCACTTGTAGATACGGCCTAGCAAAAAGAGCAAGACAGCATGTGGTTATAACACTCACCATGAACTCAGGGCCTCGATTAAACAGCGGTAAAGTGAAAGCCACTGAAATATTTAGTCTTTGCAAGGCTGTCTTACTACATTAAACACTATACTAGGCAATACGATACAATACTACATCAAAAAAAGCCAACACGGTGAACTAAGCATAAAAATAGTGAGTCAACATCACACTCTAATGTTGAGAGCTTAGATTCTCTATAGACTGACTTGTTTCTATTGAATGAGCTTAGATGTTTGAAAAGGAAAAAAATCTACATTAAAGACCTCCAAATTACAACACGGAGAATTTTTTTGAACCGAGAATTCTAAAATTCATGGAGTCTGCTCACAAAAATAAAAGGTTTCAGTTCCAAAGGTATACAATTTGAAATTAAGAGGACTTTCCAGAAGAGTAAAGGCTCTAATAACATGAATAGCAAACTAACAACCAATTTTGAAACAACACAGACTAAGGGTCTGGCCATGAAGGGAAAAAAAGATCAAGTGTGGGTGAATGCACCGCCATCCCCTCATCCTCTTACTCAGAAAAGTTAAGAACAGAAATGGGGCCCATGAGGAAACAGCTGAGATTTTCCTTCTAACCAGAACTTGTATATTAGTTTAAGCACTCCCTATTGCCTTGTATCAAAAATTTTCAGTGACCTCAACGGCTGTTTTCAAAAGCCAAATCGAAATGAAAAGGTAGGAAAAGATTTCTGTAACAGCAATGACTTACATACATTTGTAAAATATTCCAAGCAAGTATGGTTGTAACAAAGTAAAACTGACAACAGACCAAATGTCTGTAGATAAGAAAATGGATTCATAAATTACAGGTGTCCTCAGTGCAGAGTGCTTTGCATCCATTAAAAACTAAGGTAGCTCAACAAGTTCTCACATGGAAAGGTCCCAGGGTACACTGCTAACTTAAAAAAGTTACAGACTAAAAAAAAAAAAAAAAAAAATTACAGACCACGTATTTGTGGCAGAATTTAAATTCTGAGTATGAATGTGTGTGTGTGTGCATAACAAGTGAGAACAGAGATTCAGCTTGTTGACTGTATTATGTAAATTCTTTAAGTCCCTACTTAATTTATTATTTGATCTACTGCTTTTAGAGAGGTTAGTCTTCCACTTGACTATGAACACTTTACATACTTCGAAGTCCTGTTCTCTGGTGCATAAAAGTTCTTCAATTTTATTTGCTTGGTAGCCTATGCATTTTACTCATACAAAATAAATGCTTTTTACCCATTAAAGTGTTTCATCTTGAATGACATCTGGCTGATTAATGCTGTTCCTTTGTTTTGTCAGCATTTGCTGACATCCCTCTAGCATTAACCTGGGCTGCTCTGTACTTATCTCTTACAGTGAATCACTTTTCTCTGTACAGAACCGTAAGCCCCTATCTTGCAATAGATAAATCTAAAGTCTTAGGATCACAGAAGTGGCAACCTTACCCCTTCCTCTCTTACTTCCCTCCCTCTACCCTCTCTCCCTGTCTTTCCTGTCTTTTGTTAGATTTTCCAAGTATTTGCTGTTTCCTACTCCCACTCCCCAGGATGAAAACTCAATCCCACTTCTACTCTTCTGGCACTCAGTTTTAAGTTTCATTTTGTTACTTCTTATTAGGGTAAAATTTACGTGACTCTTAAGTATGTGTCTGGGTGAATTTTTATATATGTACATATATCCAAGAAACTACCACCCAGATCAAGATATTCAGCATTTCTAGCTCTGTGGAAGGCTCCTCAATCCCCTTCCCAGTTGGAATCTCCAGCAAAAGGTAGCTGCTAGTCTGATCTCTATCACCATAGATCAATTTGGCCTACTTTAAATTTTTTTTTTAATGCTTATTTATTTTCAAGAGAGAGAGACAGAGCGCAAGTGGGAGAGGGGCAGAGAGAAAGGGAGACACAGAATCTGAAGCCGGCTTCAGGCTCCAAGCTGTCAGTACAGAGCCCAACACGGGGCTTGAACTCACCAACTGTGAGATCATGACCTGAGCCAAGTCAGATGCTCAACCAACTGAGCCATCCAGGCACCCCCAATTTGGCCTATTTTGAAATTTCACATAAATGCAATCCATACTCTTTTGTGCCTCGCTTCTTTCTCTCAGAGTAAAATTCATCCATGTTATTCCATATCACAATAATCACCTATTTTTTCACTGCTAAGTAGTATTCCATTGTATAGATAAACCACAATGTACGCACTCTACTGTTGATAGGTATTTGGTTGGTTCCAGTGAACTCCTATTAGCAAAGCTGCTGTGATCATTCTTACACACGTCTTTTAGAGGACACAGGCTATAGTTTCTGTCAGCTATATTCCCAGAAATGGAACTTCAGGTTGGATCATAGGTATTTATAATATTTAGCATGTGTCAGATATTGCCACACAGTTTTCTGAAGTAGTTACACCATAGATATTCCCTCCACCAACAAAGGCATGTTCCAGATGCTCCACACCCTAAGAAACATTTGGCACTGTCTTATATTTTTGTTTCAGCCATTTTGCAGAGTATGTAGTAGTATCTTCTTGTACATTTCCCTGATGACTAATGAGCTGAGCAGCTTTTTGTGTGTTCACTGGCTATTCAGATCATCTTCTTTCCGGAAACACCTGTTCAAATCTTTTGTCTACTTTTTATTTGGGGTGTCTGCCTTTTTCTTACTGACTTTTAGGAGTTCCCTACATACTGTAGATACAAGTCCTTTGTTTGAAGTATGTATTGCAAATATCTTCTCTCTGTGGCTTGCCTTTCTCAAAGGTATCTAAGCATGAATAAAAGTTCTCAATTTCACTGAAGTCCAATTTATTCAGTATTTTCTTTTATGGTTATTCTCCCATGTTTTGTTTTTTTTTTTTTTTTTTTTTTGGAGTCTTTTGGTTGTAAAATGCACATTCAAGATTATGATCCAACTCAAATTAATTTTTGTGTCAGGTGTAAGATAATGACATGGTTCATTTTTCATCTGGCCAGCCAGGTGATGCTGTACCATATACTGAAAGGATCAGCTTTCTTCCACTGAACAGCAGTGGTACCTCTGTTGTGATTCAGGTGATGATGCAGATGTGAGTCTAGTTCTGGGCTCTATTTGCTTACCTCTATTATTTTTAATATGCAGTCACACTATATTTTCCTATCTGTATCTAGAGCACCCACAGTCCCCTCACAAATAAAAATTACCAATCACTATAGATTAAAATTACTGGTTAGCTGTGAGAAACACTTGTTTCTTTTTCTTCGTAGCTCATGCCTTTCTGATTTCTTACTCATTTTGGTGAAGTATGTCCTCAAATGCTTTTTTCATAAATAGTTTGAGGTGGCAAGCTTTTCGTGCCATTGCACTGACTGAAATGTCTGCATTTTGTCCCTTCATCTGACAATAATTTATGGGTAGATTTCCGGTTCAAAAATTTTGTCAAAATCTGAAGTCTCTGCTGTCTTCTGGCATTCAAAGCTGCTGATTTTAAGTCTAATGCCAGTCTGATTTTCATTACTTTGTAGGACAATCTGAAAATGGACTATCTACCATCCTGTTCAGCCCTGGAAGACCAGAATGTCTAGGTTTATGAGTCTCTGTCCTTTATCATGGTCAGCTGTCTCTCTTTCAATCGAAAAGAGGCTGGTCATTTCCTCATGTCCAGTATCTCTTTCACCTCTTCAAAGTACTTACTAGACAGATCGTGAAACAACTGGATACAGCCTTTACCTCCTGATTTTTCCCCTCATACTTGCAACTTCTTGTCTCTGAGTTCCATCCTAGAGAACTCCTTGCTCAATCTCCTAGTTCACCACCTCACTCTTCAACAATACTTATTCTGCTATTTGATGAATCCCCAAAGACTTTCATCTTCATGAATGATCAAGTGTATTTTATTCTAAAGAGAAACGACGATATGAATTATGCTTATTTAAAAATCTCATTTGCATCTAATTCCAAAGAATCATATCTGCACACTCTGGAACCATATGCTATCTAACCTTCTGCATGTCTTTAAAAACAAAAAACAGGGCACCTGGGTGGCTCAATCGGTTAAATGTCAGACTTTCGCTTGGGTTGTGATTTTTGTAGTTCACATGCTTGAGACCTGCATCGGGCTCGCTGCTGTCAGCACAGAGCCCACTTCAGACCCTCTGTTTCTCCCCCAACCCCGCCCCTTCCCTGCTTGTGCATGAACACACACACGCTCTCTCAAAAATGAGTAAACATTTAAATAATAAACACACAAAAAAGTAAAAACACAAAAGGGATCAATTAAGGGTTAGTATACCAACCTCTAGAAAACCTCCTATATCTTGAAAGATAAGCCTCCCAATTATTCAGGACTATAATAATAGATACATGAGTTGTCTTTTAAAAGAGGGAGAAAATCTCAAAATAGTCCATCTTCTGCAATCTTTGAAATTTCTAACATACTTCAGAGAATAAAAATCATGGTCCTTCCAATTATAATTTGCTTTTGCTTCTTCAACTCTTTCATGAACCTTCATTATTAGCCTCTGTATGCTGTGTTTGTCTTTCCCACATTCATTTGATAAAATGATCTGTTGATAACAGTTCTTAATTTAGGTGGATGTTTTCTAAGCGAGGCTTTCCAAATACATGAAATTATAATATCAAATAATTAAACACCATTTGAACACAAATATGATATAACTTTATAATATTAAATAGTTATGTAAATTTTAAATTACTCCAACCACGGAGAAGTGAATACTCACATGCTGTAAGAGGAACAACTCCCAACCATGCAAAGGCCACAAGTGTATAATGAAACCAGTATCGTATTGCAGTGCCAATACTTGTAACCAGTCCGGCAAATATGTCTTGGATTGGAAGCCGTGAAGGCATATCTGGAGAATAAACTAGAAGAGAAGAAAAAGTACATAATTTCATGAAGATTTAAAAATAGCTTAATTCATAAATATAAAATAGGCATGTAGTGCTAGCTTAACTTTCAATCTTTGTATTGCACTTATTTTTTCCTATTAAAAAAGGGAATCAAACAGTCACAATGATACCACATTTACCCAGAACTCATTTGAGAGCAAATCACGTGTTAAATGCAGAAGCCAACAAAAAAGGCTTCTGTGCAGGAGAAAAGATTCAAGAGAAGTTCATATTCCCTCAGTCACTACCATGAACTTCATGCATAGCTAATTTATACATATTTTAGCATTCAAACAATATGTTTTCCCAAATTAAAGATCAGATAAAGCAAACAGGAGCAAAAGGTGAAGCTGTTGGCATGTTAAAGAAAACCCTCCTAAGTCAAAAGCACAATTAAGATATCACCTTATATCTGTCAAAGGGCTATTATGAAAAAGACAAGGAATAATACACGTTGGCAAGGATGTGGAGAAAAAGGAACCCTTGTGCACTATGGCTGTGAGAATGTAAATTGGCACAGCCACTGTGGAAAATAGTATGGAGATTCCTCAAAAAATTAAAAACATATAGCATCATACAATCCAGTAATTCCACTACTGGGTATTCACCCAAGGAAAACAAAAACACTAACTCGAAAAGATATACACACCCTTATATTTATTGCAGTATTATTTACAATAGCCAAGATATGGAAGCAACCCACCAAGTGTCCACTGGTAGATGAATGGATAAAGAAAAAATACTGCACACACACACACACACACACACACACACACACAGGAATATTGCTCAGCCATGAAAAATAATAAGATCCTGACATTTGTGATAGCAAACATGGACTTAGAAGGTATTATACTAAGTGAAATAAGTCAGTAAGTAAAATACAAATGCCATATGATTTTACTCATATATGCAATCTAAAAAACAAAACAAATAAACAAACAAAAAAGCAGTAACAGACCCATAAGTACAGAGAACAAACTGGTGGTTGCCAAAGGGGAAGGGGGAGGGGGGCAAAATGGGTGAAGGACAGTGGGAGGTATGGGCTTCCAGTTACGGAATAAGTCACGGGGATGAAAAGTATAGCAGAGGGAATAGAGTCAATGGTACAATAATAGCACTGTATGGTGAAAGTTGGGTAGCTACACTTGTGGTGAGCACAACCTAACAGAGTTGTGGAATCATCAGAACTAATCTAACACCGTGTCTCAACTATACACCAATTTAAAAAAAAGGAAGAAAGAACCCTCCTCCCAAATACAAGCCTGAAACATAGCACTCAAAAAGTACAATCCACAGTAAAGTCATTTCATGTGGAAGCAAACACCCCGCTGATGTCTGTTAGCCAACTGCCTCTCCCCAATTTCAGCACAATAACTAATATTCCAAACAGTAAATTCAGATCTCCCCATCTCTCTGTAAAATCTGGTTCAACACACTCAGAGGAAGGTTTGGCCATGTTTTAGAAAGATCTCTTTATTTTTTCTAAATGTTTATTTTTGAGTGAGTGAGTGAGTGAGAGAGAGAGAGACAGAGAGAGAGAGAGGGAGGTGAGCAGAGAAACAGAGAATCCCAAGCAGGCTTCAGGCTCTGTGCTGTCTGCACAGAGCCCAATGCGAGGCTTGATCTCACAAACTGCGAGACCACGGCCCTAGCTAAAATTAAGAGCTGAACACCCAACCAACTGAATTGCCCAGATGCCCCTAAAGTTATTGTTTTTAAAAGGAATCCTTATTGTTCAGAGATACATACTAAAATATATACCAATGAAAATAAATGAGATTTCCTTTAAAAAGGATAGGGAGGTGGGGAACAAGAACACAGGTAAGAAATATCACGTAAAGGCCATGATTTGAAAATGAGTCAAACTAAGAGATATGAACAGGGGGCTTATTATACCTTTTTTTAATGTTTGAATTTGTCCATAATAAAAAATTAAAAAATAAAGAAAAAAGGAACATCTCACAAATTAAATCACTCTTTCTCACATACACATGCATTTGTGTGTTGAAAGCTGACATGTAGTTTTAAAAAAGATTTTCCTGGGGCGCCTGGGTGGCTCAGCCAGTTAAGCGTCCAACTTCGGCTCAAGTCATGATCTCATGGCTAGTGAGTCTGAGCCCCACACTGGGCTCTGTGATGACAGCTCAGAGCCTGAAGCCTGCTTTGGATTCTGTTCTCCCTCTCTCTTTGCCTCTCCCCCGCTCACGCTCTCTCAAAAATAAATAAACATTAAAAAAAACATTTTTTTAATATTTTCCCAAAATTTTATACTTTTATTAAATATCTTTATGTGACCAGTTATAACCCCAAAACGCAATGCAAACTTCTAAAGAACTTACTTGGTGTGAAAGCAAATCTGTGCTTGCATAATTCACAGTATTCTTTTCGACTGTGTTTCAGCCACTGAACTAAGCTGCAATCAAAAATACATTAATAAGCATAGTACTTACAGCAAAGAAACTTTAAAGTTTCACTGAAAGCCAACATTCTATTTTATTAAAATTTTATATATCATAGAGCTTTTACAATTCTGACAGGTTCATATTTATAACATTTTTTAGCTTTTTATAACTTCATGCTGACAGTCCAAAACTATAACAAATAAAAATATGTATTTCTATTACTAAAAAAGTTCAATTAACTAAATTGTAATCTCCTCAAAGCTAGCCTTGAATATAAAAGAATCTCCAAGCATCAACATCAGTTCTAACGCTGGTCTGATAATATTGTTACCCTAGGCAGCTAGGTCTGAATCCTGGTTGTCACTAAGTGGTTGGCTGAGTGACCTAGAAAAAGGTACTTAACCTTTCCATGCTCGTTTCCTCATCCGCATAATAACAAAAATATCCCACCTCATGGTTCTAAGAATTAAATGAATTGTGTACAAGCACTGAGTACCACCGGGCACAAAGCACTGCATAAACGTAAGCTATTATCACAACAAGTAGAATCCGAAAACCTCCATACTGCCAATGAACAAAATAAGCTCTCTGTGGCAGAAATAAACAGGTACTCACATGCACCTGGAAAACAATACCCAAATGACAGGGTATGGTAATTATGAATATAGGTAATTTCCAAATTTTCAGAATAAAATTTTTAAAAAATAATTATAGCGTAAGTTCACTGAAATAATCCCCTTTATTATATAAATGACAACACTGAAGCTCAGACATAAAATTTTCTGTAAGGGTGACTCACCATTCTTGATGGATGAACTTAATACTGCCGGTACATACACAAGGATGATAAAGAGGTTTCTCAGGTGTTCCTTCTGACCGACACACTCTACATATGTCTGTGAACGAAAAAGATAAATTGAATTATCTTTCATTATAACTTAAAAAAAAAAACAACAGAACACTTGGCATCCGACTTCAGCTCCGGTCACGATCTTACAGTTCATGGGTTCGAGCCCCGCGTTGGGCTCTGGGCTAACACCTCAGAGCCTGGAGCCTGCTTCAGAGTCTGTCTCCCTCCCTCTCTCTCTCTGCCCCTCCCCCACTCACACTCTGTCTCCCTCTCTCTCAAAAATAAACTTAGGGAAAAAAAAAAACATGCAACCTCAAAGCAAAAATACTGTGTTAAAGCAAGAATCTGTCAGCAGCAGAGATGTAAAAGTGTGACTGTGATAGTAAGTATATTCAAAGCTAAAAAATTCCCTAATACATAGAAAGGTGAATTGCCCTTTTGATAAGAACTATTCTCCTAAAACTGCACTCTTCTGTAACTAACAAACGTTAAACAGAAATATGCAAAATCAGGTCACCACTGGTGTCCTAAGAGTTTTAAACTCCAATCCCAACAGTTTAAAGTCCTAAGTCCGGTCCTAACAGTTTAAACTCCACAAAAAACATATCCAAGGACTTGACACAGTAACAACAGCGGGCAGCATAGGAGACACCCCTTTCTTTAGCTTCACGTCACACCATCAGAGGTCTAAGGACACGCACACACACACGATCAGGGTAAGGGGGCACCCCAAAACCACAAAGGTGCCAGGCCAGAGAGAGGCAAGCTAGAGGTCACCTTAAGCAAAAGCCGCCAGAGCCCTGGACTACCTGGTCGGCAGACCTTCACCTGGCCCCACATGGCTCAGAGCACATCTGTCCGTCTTCTTGCCTGGGGCGGCCCCTGGGGTGCAGAGGAAGCGCCTCACGCGAGCAATCTTCCCGGCTCCATAACGCTCCCTCTGCAAGACCACCTATGGAAATTTGGCCGCAACTTTTATTTAGACCATCTTCTCTGAGATCTTCAGGGCCAAGTGCCCACCCCAAGTGGTCGATCTGAAAGGCGACAGGCAGTGTGTACTAGGGGCAGGGACTTAGGCAAACTTTCGACCTACTTTCTCACAGGGAATTTCTCATGAATGGGGAGTAACTACAGTCCAAGCCCGTTATTAATGCATTTAACCAGTCCCCAGCACCCGTGGGACTAGGCTGCACATGAGCTAAGAAGTGTGGTAGTTGGTCCCCAACATTAAAAAGCACCGTGTTGCTCAATCTCGAGTGGCTGAATGCCACTTACCAAATACGAGAGATTCTGAGGACTCAGGCTGGCTAACTGTTCAGCACGCTAATACCCCTGGTTATCAATAAGCCAGACAAATCACTGCCAACACAGAAAGGGCATATACCACCACCCGTGGAAGAGCTTTTGCCGTGCCGATTCTGTCTGCACAGGAGCCCGGAGGGGTTGTCCAGGTTCAGTCAAATCAAGCACACACTCCAGGGTTGTGCCTTTCAGCTTCAGCTTCGGAACCACACCCTCCAGCTACCACCACTCAAAGGACTTTGGTTTCCTGGAAGCAGCCTGTGGGGTCATGAGAACAATGCTGGCGATGTGCATCTGTTTACAGCCAGAACTGCACTGGGTAGTCGGATCCAAAGCCTCTTCAAACCTCCCACTTTCACCTTCATCCTTGATTAACGAAAACATCTTTGGCAAAAGTTTTCACTCTGGTCCGTCTTGCACCATTCTAAGACTTTGGGCTCTTGCGACAATATGAATGTCCCAACAATTCTGCCCAATCAGCCTCTGCAAAGTTCTGACACAAACAAAATAGAACCACACTAGAATTCCATGATTCCCGGGCCGTATCCTGGCAGCTCAAGTCTGCTTTGAGTACTCTAATTTTCTCCAAACATACACTTCAGCCTAGGGAAACTAGGCTAAGAGCCAGGAGCTCACTAGACGCCTGCAAGGACGCTGTGGTAGACCCACAGGGAAGCAGGAGATCCAATATCACACGAACATTTTAAGTACACCGAATTCGGTATCTGCACTGAAGCTGGGATTACTGCAGCTGCCAGCACCAGACTTGCCCTGCGACGGATCCTCCTCAAAGGATTTAAAATGGACTCATTCCAACTACAGGACCTCAAAAGAGACCAGTGTTGTTTTTCATCACTGCTCTCCCTGGTCGCAAGCAGGTCATCTGTGCATCTGTGGTCTTTCTTGGTTGGGGTATTTGACCATCAAGCTACATTTATGGTACCAAGTCTGGATTCCTGGTCGTGATGGTCGCCACTAAAGGCACTGGGACTTCTACCTAAATTAGTTGACAGGCGACCAATCTGGGTCATCTAGAATCACCAGAGATGCTGGTGCCTATGGGCATCGATTAGTTCCACGATTATCAGAATTATCCAGGTATGAGCAGAATAAGCACTCAAAGCTATATGGCACATGACCACACCAGGCCACAAGTGCTAGGATGCCCGTAGATCGACTTTAGAGATAGGCATGTGCTACTGAGGGATTAATCAGGTAGGGTGGTTTGGGTGCAAATGTGGGTGAGCCAACGCAGACCCGAGGCAAAGCAGTCCCACCTCACCCTGTCTCTGCAGGCAGCTCTCAGGCAGTTGCCGAAGTAGGGCACAGCAGCAAAAGTGTGGCACGGAGTGTAATGCCATCAGGACACAGTGTAAAGGAAAGCAGCAGCAATACTGCTGCACCCACACAAATAAGGGTAGTTATGTCACCCTCCAGAAACAAGGTGACTGAGTAAGGAGTGCCTTTGTGGGCACACTGCTGCCAACAGGACGCAGTGACAACGGGGCAGGGATACTCATGTGTGTGCCAACAGTTGATGCCACTGGGCTCATCCTGCAACGGGGACCAGCCCCACAAGGACGGCGCAGCCCCCATGTGGCATGAGGAAGCTATAGGGAGGACCGTGTATTGGCCAGATTGGGTGGGGCTCCTGAAAAGGAGCTGTAGCTCTGCGTTGACAGCGTGCAGCCTGCTTGAGATTCTCTCTTTCCCTCTCTGCCCCTTCCCAGTTCACTTTCTCTCAAAATAAAAACTTAAAAAAATGTAAAATAAAATGTGATAAAACTTTCACTGGCTGTATCTTCATCAGGGGAAGAGAGCAGAGTAACATTTAAAAAATATGTCTCGACATTCCTAAAAGCCTATTTCTGTGCACCAACAACCCAATTCTAATTTAAAAACCATTTATTCTAAATGACTTTAATATGGAACTTGGTCCAAAAAATATTACAAATCTCTTCTGCAGTACTGACCCTTTGTTTTCCCACATCATGAAGATGTGACTAAGTTTCGTTCAAAAGCACCTCATGTATAAATATTACCCTAAATGGAAAGGTGAAGATTGTTGGTATAAACTAGAATGGTGATAAGCCCTAGCTATAAAATACTTGTAAGGCCAACATTTGGCAGTTTAGCAGTCCCCAATCCCTGATTAGACTGTGTCATGGGCATAGCCACACCTTATTAGGGAACTGGAAGCTGGGAAAAGCTGCCAACAGAAAGGCTGCACCTGCTGTCACTCTATATCCTCAATTAAATTTCCTTATCCAGTCTGTGTGTGGACTAGGAAGGAATGGAAGCTTCTTCCCTGTCAATCCGTGTTCCAGTAAAAAAATCTGAAACAAGGCATAGGTATACAGAGCTAAACATTTTTTTCTGGAAGGATACATAAGAATGAAGTCATTAGGAAAATGCAGTTAAAATCACAGTAAGATGGTGACGGCTGCACAACAATTAAATGTGACTATAGTTAATTCCAGTGAACTGTACACTTAAAAATGATTAGAATGGTAAATTTTGTTATGCATATTTTACTACAAAAAAATTTAAATCACAGTAAGATACTACATACCGACTAAAATGACAAAAAGGAAAAAAAAATAAAACATTTTTACCATACGACCCAGCAATCCCATTCCTAGGTACTTAATAAAATGAAAATTTATGTTTGCATAAAGACCCACATGAATTTGTACAATGGCTTCATTCATAATTTCCCCTAACTGGAAACAACCAATCCAAGCATTCCACAATTGGAGAACAGATAAACTGTGGTACATCTGATATTCTTTTCTACAACAGAATACTATTAAGCAATAAAAAGGAATGAAATAATGATACATACAACAATGTAAATAAATCTCAAATTAATTGTATGTTAAGCAAAAGAAGCCAGACTGAAAAAAGCTCCATACAATATTATTCCATTTATGACATTCTAGAAAAGGTAAAACTAGAGACAGAAACACATCAGTGGTTGCCAGGGTCTCTGGGGATGGGACTGCCCAAAAAAGGGAACAGGGGTATTTTGAGAAGTGGCTGAACTATTCCATACCTTGAATGTGCTAGCTACATGACTGTCTGCATTTGTCAAAAACTCATGGACATTACCATTGATAAATGGATAAAGATGTGCTGTAGGGGCGCCTGAGTGGCTCAGTCTGTCAGGCAACTGACTCTTAATTTTGGCTCAGGTCATAATCTCATGGTTTGTGGGTTCGGGCCCTGCGTGGGGCTCTGCAATGACAGCGGAGCCTGCTTGGGATTCCCTCCCTCCCTCCCTCTCTCTCTCTCTCTCTCTCCCCCTCAAAAATAAATAAACATTAAAAAAAAGAGAGAGAGACATGTTATATACACATACAATGATTGCTATTCAGCCATAAAAAAGAATGAAATCTTGCCATTTGCAACATATGAATGGATCCAGAGAGATTATAGCTAAGTGAAAAAAGTCAGAGAAAAACACATACCATATGATTTAACTCACATGTGGAATTTAAGAAACAAAACAAATGAATAAAGAAAAAAAGAGAGAGAGAAACCAAAGACAGCCTCTTAACTACAGAGAATAAACAGGTGGCTACCAGAGGGGAGGTAGGTGGGAGGATGGGTATTAGGTGAAGGGGATTAACAGTACACTTATCATGATGAGCACTAATATAGGAACCGTTGAATCATTATATTGTATACCTGAAACTAATATAACACTGTATGTTAACTACACTGGAATTAAAAAACTACACACTGACCCAGACCAAAAAAAAAAAAAAAAACCACAAACAAAAAAAACCCCATGAACATTAAATAGTAAGGTAAATTAAAGTATCGTTTAAATACTTTAATTGAAGAACAAATGGGAAAGGGTAATGACATGAAAAAAAGTTACTGTTCCCTCACTCAAATGTAGTCTGATGAAGTTGCATACTGAAACGTATCCCAACATGCACATTAATTTCATCCAGCCAGACAGGAACTAATGCCATTAGGGACTGTGGAAATCATCAGCACTGGACATTAAATATTTCTGGCATTCCACTTTCTGGATAAATAATAGGACTGCCCTCCCTGCCACTCTGAAATTAGAAATGAAATACAAGCTAGAGTGATGTGTACCACTTCCGGGTAGAAAACTCTGGGAGCTAACGAACACAACTCACCACACTGCATTTTCCTGCCTTAATGACTGTGGAAGCACACTAACATGGAGCTTCCAGCAATCTAGGTTTCCACATGACCGCAGGTACCAGGGGCATCTCTCCCCAGCCTGTACCAGACATGATGCTCAGGGAGAAAGAAACCTATGTCGCTTTAAGCTGCCGTGACTTCTGAGTTGTGCCTAAGACATAAACTAGCCTATCCTGTTTCAGAAAGGCTCTTAGCAGCTTCGGGGGCAGGGGGGAGCAACTAAAACACAACTACCACCAACACAGAAAGTCAAAGAAAGACTAACCTGTTTTGTATACTGAAATCAATCACACCACCCAACGCCTCAACAGAATAATATGGCCAAGGTTATAAGACAATAAAGTCTGCATAAGGCACAGCCTGAGGCCTTTTAGTAAAACTGAAATAATAAAGTTCTGTGGTAGAACAAGGCTCCCACCGGATTTACATGCAGCAAAACTACAAACCTTGTCAGGCCAAAGTAAAAACATCGCATTTTACTTGTTAGGAATGCAAACCTGCTTAGAAACAGTGAAGAGAAACTCTTCCTGCCTTTTTTCCCCCCTTCCCTCTCCCCAGGCTCTTCCCACTTTTCAAAAGTAAATTTCTTCTGTTTAATTGTGTGGGAACTTTTGTGACTTTATTTGAATACCTAATATCTTCACAAAAGCATACCCTTTATTTTTTTTTAATTTTTTTTCAACGTTTATTTTTGGGAGAGAGACAGAGCATGAACGGGGAAGGGGCAGAGAGAGAGGGAGACACAGAATCGGAAACAGGCTCCAGGCTCTGAGCCATCAGCCCAGAGCCTGACGCGGGGCTCGAACTCACGGACCGCGAGATCGTGACCTGGCTGAAGTCGGACGCTCAACCGACTGCGCCACCCAGGAGCCCCAGCATACCCTTTAATAGCACAGAGCCTAGCTCAATAAATATATGCGTTTTTTTTTGTTTTTTTTTACTGAAAAACTTCAAATCCTTAGTAACTGAATATGGAGATGGCCCAGGAAATGAGAGGGAGGGAGGGAGAAAAGAATAACCAGTAAGAAGAGTAGGTTACCAAGTTGGAGTCAGCTGTGGAAGTCAACACCCGTATTGGTTTGGCCCATCCCATCAATTTTTCTAGCCAATAATCCAGTTCACCAAATGTATCCTAAGCACCTACTACAGAAAAAAGAAGAGCTTTGGGTAGATGTCATTATTTTTAAGCCATCATCTACCTTGAATGTTTTTCCACATAAGATTTTAAAATGTTTGCACAATCCTTCAGGTAATCAACTAATGATAACTCAAAAAGCAAAGGGTTGGTAAATTATTAAAAGACTTTATTTTCCAGAACAAGTTTACATTTACAGAAAATCTGAGAAGACAGCGCAGTGTTCTCACACACACAGCACCTAGTATCACGTTTTTAACACCTTACATTAGGATGGTACTTTTGTTTGAATCTAATGAACTAATATTCACACATTATCATAAACTAAAATCAACAGTTCATTCAGATTTCCTTTCTCTGCACCAAATGTCCTTTTTTTTTTTTTGTTCCAAAATCCACCTGACGTTTATTTAGCTGCCATGTCTCCTTAGCTTGGCTAAGAGTTTCTCTTGGCTCTAGCAGTTTCTTAGGCTTTCCTTGTTTCTGATGACTTCGGTTGTTTTAAGGAGTATTGGGTAGGTATGTTGTAGGATGTCTTTTTCAGAATGTCTCATGTTTTGCTCATGATTAGAATATGGAGCTATAGGTCTGAGGGAAGAAAATCACATAGGCAAAGTGCCATTTTCATCACATCATATTAAGGGTATATACCATTAACATGAATTATGATTGTTAGTGTTGGCCTTGAGTCATTTGGCTGAAGTAACAAAGGATTTTTAATATCTGATTACCAATAAAATTTTACAACCAGTAGCTATGATCACAGTAGGCAAATTATTAATATAGGATTGAAAAATATTACTCAAAATGTCAGTGAATAACCTACATACCCAAAACCAGGGGAATGGGCATATTAAATTGTGGTACATTCACTACATGGAATATAGAAAAATGCAAAATGTTAAGTAAACAAAACAGGAATAAAAACTGAAATAAAATACACACTGTACTTCCTACTAGGTAAAAATATCAGAATAGCCTGAAAGAGAAAATACAAAAAAAAAAAAAAAAAAAAAAAAACCAAAACAACCCAACATAGCCATTATAATTGGTTAGATGAGAACACTGGTGATTTTCTTGCCTTCCTTCCCCAAAGTTTCTAGTGCTTCACTGCCACTCTCTACCTGGAAAAGTTTGCCTATAAAAAAATGTACATAATTAGGCCTTGCAAACACAGGATTCAAAATCCTAATTCTACATATACCCCAAGGTTTAGTTATTTTCTCTCTCCAGATTACTTACTACAAAATGAACATTCACCTGTACTGTTGCTCTTGGAAGCCTGAAAACCACATTTTTTTTGGCTTCTTTGCTGACTAGGCTTGAGTTGCATTCGGTCAACAAGAAGCACTTTTGCCGGAAAAGGTAAAGCCATTTCCTACTACTGGCTCTAAAAACAGCAGTGGCAGCTACCTGCAGGTGCTGTCGACTCCTGCAGTAGTTACAGATCCCGGTGGTGATTCTGCCAGCAGCACAGGCAGTGGCTCCAATGGCTTTGGGAGGGGTGGGCCAGGTATCAACGCATTCCCTCTCAGCTCCAGATTCGTTCTTCAGTCCGTCCAGTGGTAAGAGACTGAATCCTTAAGCCTTTCTTTACACAAACATGTCAGTACAGGGTGCTGGAGGGACAAGGCAAGAAGAAGGAAGTGGTTTTCCGGCTCCTGCTGCACTGTCAGTAGGTCTGTTATAATGTCTACCTTTTCACAATCCTACTGGTAAGAAGAACCCAATACACTCCAGGCCTTGTACCTAACAATGGTATCCAACTTCCTCTGCATGCCCATCCATCAACTCTGGCTTGCCTGCACCCTGGAGGGTTGCTTCCTGCTTGCCCAGAAACTGCAGACCAGCTCTGAACAACTCCACATTTCTCCAATGTCTGAACCACAGACGGAGGGGGGGCCCCACCAATTCAGAATGTGTCCCTACTTGGATAGACTCCCTCTTGTCCAAAGTACCCTTTACAGTATGCTTTACACCTTTATAGCTACGCTCTTACTGTAGCTTAATAATTCTTTCAACTTCCTCTGGCTAAATTACTGTGTGTTTTCTGTCTCCTCACTAGACCAAGACTGCAAAAAACAAACAAACAAACAGAAAAAAAAAAAAGAAAAAGAAGATTCAAAAAACCAAGTGGAAGGTTTAGAATTGGAAAATACAGGGAGTGTGGGCTCAGCATCCTGGACTTGAGCTCGACAGCAATGGCTACCACAAGAAACAGCACTTGTACAATTCTTTGGACTTGCCAGCTGGACTAGCTGTTTTTTCCTTCCATGGAACATCATGTTGTTTTTTGAAACATCATGTTTACCATGGGTAAAAAAAACTGAGAAAACAAAAACAGTTATTCAGGTCTAAGTATTCGGCAGACATTTTATCACAAAAGAATCAAGTCAGCCCAGGAGTGAAGGAAAACAACTAACGATATTTACTGCCAATAATAAAAATCAAACTTTCAGACAAAAATTATGATTTTAGAAAACTTGTATCCATCACAACGAGCATAACAGCCTCTCTAATACCTAAAAGGCTTTTCAAGACGAGCTAGGTGGTGACGTTAGTGAATGGAAGCTTTTCTACTACCATTTGGAAGATATGCAGAACTCAGCGACTATCTACCAAAAGATCAATACAACATGCTACAAAACCATGCATGAGTAAAAAAATAACCCAATAGATTTTTAAAAATAGCTTTATTGAGGAATAAGTGACATTCAATAAAATGTGCTTAAATATCACTTGGTACACTTGACAATGATAAAACGGTCACCACAACTGAAATAAGGTATCCATCACCACCAAAATTAACTCAAGTTCCTTGATAATCTCACTGTCCCACTCTCCTCTCCGCCCCATTCCTAAGCAAGTACCTATCTGCATTCCAGTACTTCGGATTAACTTGCATTCTCTAGAGTTTTATGTAAGTGGCACATACCCTGGCTTCTTCTTTCACTCATCCTATTTTGAGATTCATCTATGTTGTTACGTGTATCAAAAGTTCATTTCTTTTTAGCACAGACTAGTATTCCACTGTATGGATGTGTCACAATTTGTTTATCCATTCGTCTGTTGATGGGCATTTGGGCTAGTGCAAGTTTTGGGATTTTACAAATAAAACTGCTATGTACGTGCACATACGAGTTTGTAGGCATTCATTTCTCCTAGTAAACCCCTAGGAGTGCTATGGCTGGATCATGTGTTAAGTGCATGTTTAACTTTCTAAGAAACCGCTACACTGATTTTCAAAGTGGCCGTACCATTTTACATTCCCACCAGCAGTACACGAAAGCACCGGTTGTTCCACATTCTCACCAACATTTGGTATGGTCGTCCTTTACAATTTCATCCTTTCTAACAGGTACACAATAGAGATATCTCATCGTAGTCTTCTTTTGTTAACAGCTTTATTGAAATACACAAATTATAAAGCTCAACAACTTAAAGTATTCAATTTATGTACAGAGTTATGCAACCATTACCACAATCTAGTTTTTTAACAACTTCATCATCCCAAAAAGAAACCTTGTAACAATATATTAACAGTCACTCCTCATTCTTTGTCTTTATATAGATTTGCCTATTGGGGATATTTCACACAATTTGAATCATATGAAATGTGGTGTTTCAGGACTAGCTTCTTTCACCTAGCATAATGTTTATGAGGTTCAGCCAAGTTGTAATACATACCAGTATTTCATTCCTTTGTATTTCCAAATATTCCATTTTATAGATCTACCACATTTTACTTATCCATTCATCAGATAATAGACAACGGATTGTGACATTTTTAATCCTCTTGGGTATATACCTAGGAATGGAATTGGCAGCTCAGTTTAACTTTTTGAGGTTAATTAGCCACACTACATACATTCTCACCAGAAATGAATGGAAGCTCCAATTTCTCCACAATCCCAACAACACTGATTATCCGTCCCTTTTGATTACACTCATTGCTGTGGGTGTGAATTCTTTCACTGTCATCTTGATTTGCATGTACCTAACGACCAGTGATGCTCTGCATCTTTTATATGCTTACTAGCCATGTGCATATATCCTCTGGTGAAGTTTCCAAAATCTTTGAGCCATCTCTTAAACTGGGTCATTTGTGGGGCGCCTGGATGGCTCAATTGGCTAAGTGTCTGACTTTGGCTCAGGTCAAGATCTCAAAGTTCATAAGTTCGAGTCCCTCATCAGGCTCTGTGCTGACAGCTGAGTCTGCAGCCTTCTGATTCTGTGTCTCCTTCTCTCTCTCCCCTCCCCCATTCACACTCAGTATCTCTCAAAAATAAATGTTAAAAAAAATTTTTTTTAATTGGGTCATTTGTTTTCTTAATTGAGTTTTGAGAGTTTCTTATACACTCCAGTAAGTCCTTTTATCAGATATATGTTTTGCAAACATTTTCTGTGGCATGTCCTCATTCTCTACATAGTGATGAATTTTGATGCCATCCAAGTTAACAATTTCTTCTTTTAGGGATCACGCTTTTAGTGTTGTACCTAAGAAATCTTAGCAGACTAACCCAAGATCACAAAGATTTTCTCCTATGTTCTTCTAAAACTTTCACAGTTAGGTTTTTCATTTAGATCTAACATCCCTTTGGGCTAATTTTGGTACATGGTCCAAGGAATGCCTCAAACTTCATTTTCTGCCTTTGGACAGTCAATTATTCCAGCACCATTTGTTGAAAAACTATACTTTCTCCACCGAAATGCTTTTGTATCTTTTTTCTTTTCCTTTTTTTTGGGGGGGGGGGAGGGGGAGAGAGAAAGAGAGAGTAAGGAAGTTTAAGCAGGGCAGAGGGGAAGAGGGAGAGAGAGAATCCCAAGCAGGCTCCAGGCTCAGCACAGAGCCCGACACAGGGCTCGATCCCATGACCCTGAGACCATGACCTGAGCCAGACGCTCAACAGATGGAGCCACCAGGCACCCCTGCTTTTGTATCTGGATTAGTCAAAAATCAATTGTCCATATACGTATGAGTCTATTCCTGGACTATCCTGAGCCATCAGACCAATGGATTTTAAGTTGATTTAATTTTTAAAAGGTGATATATATGTTTTCAGATGTAATACTGCTTCAAGAAACTACTACTTGTCAACTTTTGGCATAGTATCAAAGGATATCAAAAATTACCTGAAAATATACCTCCCTTTTCAAATTACCTGCGTGAAGCCAAATTTTCTTCATACACTTTAACCAAAACATATGGCAAGAGGAACTAGAGGCAGAGATGTGAATCCAATTGTCTTGTAAGAATCCAGGCATAAAAGAGATTGGCAAAAAATTCAAACAATGATACTCTTCTCACTGAGGTTTTTGTCTTGGAAAATACATTTATCATAAAGTTATTTTTGTTAACATGCATTGTATTTAAAGTTCTGTTTTCATTTCTAATAGAGTAAAAAGATAACCCCTACATAAACAAAAGTCCTGGGGCACCTGGGTAGCTCAGTCGGTTGAGCATCCGACTTCAGCTCAGGTCACGATCTCGCGGTCCGTGAGTTCGAGCCCCGCGTCGGGCTCTGGGCTGACGGCTCAGAGCCTGGAGCCCGCTTCCGATTCTGTGTCTCCCTCTCTCTCTGCCCCTCCCCCGCTCATGCTCTGCCTCTCTCTGTCTCAAAAATAAATAAACGTTAATAAAAAAATTAAAAAATAAATAAAAACTAAATAAACAAAAGCCCTATGGGTCCTCAGTATTTAAAAGTGTAAAAGGAGGGGCACCTGGGTGGTTCAGTCAGTTAAGCGTTCAACTCTTGATTTCGCTCAGGTCACGATTCCAGGTCATGGGATTGAGCCTCTGCTTGAGATTCTCTCTCTCTCGTGGGGCACCTGGATGGCTCAGTCGATTAAGCGTCCGACTTCGGCTCAGGTCATGATCTCGAAGTTCACAAGTTCGAGCCCCGCATCAGGCTCTGTGCTGACAGCTCAGAGCCTAGAGCCTGCTTCTGATTCTGCGTCTCCCTCTCTCTCTGCCCTTCCCTGCTTGTGCTCTTGCTCCCTCTCTCTCTCTCAAAAATACATAAAAACATTAAACACACACACACACACTCTCTCTCTCTGTCCCTCTCTCCTGATCACTCTCTCTAAAATTAAAAAAAAAAAAAAAAGTGTAAAGGAATCCTAAGTCCAATGGTCTACAAACTATTCCATTTAATAAAAGTGCCTCTGAGGAACTTTGAAATGGCTAAGAATGGGGGAATTCAATATTTGATAAATGGGGAAGAAAGAGACAAGGAACCTCCAAATCTTCTATCTCAAAAGTGCTATAATAGAATTACACACTAAAAATACTAAATTTGATTGTATACAAATTATACCTTATTAACCTATCAGTACAGAATACACAAGTGGAAGCAGGGAAATGAGAGAGAAAAGTAGAAAAGACATTGTAATTAAGTTCAGTTATAAGAAATAAGTGTACAGAAAATGTTCCATGTCTTCCAAGCCTTCAAGAATTTATGTTATGGACTCAATTGTGTTGTTTCCACCAGCTCTACCAAAATTCATAAACTGACGTCCTAATACCTAGAACCTCAGAATGACTGTATTTCTAGACAGGGTATTTAAGGAGATAATTAAGTTAAAAAATAAGATCATTCGGATGGGCCCTAAGTCAACATGAGTGGTGCCTCTGTAAAAACAAGATTAGGGCACAAACATGCAAAGAGAGAAAACCATACAGAAGGCACAAGAAGAAGACACAAATCTGCAAGCAAGGAGAGAAGCCTCAGAAGAAACCAGCCCTGCAGACACCTTGGTATCAAACTTCTGGTCTCCAGAACTGTGAGAAAATAACCCTCTATTAAGTCACCCAGTCTGTGATCCTTTGTTATGGCACCTGTTGAAAATACAATATCCAAAACTGAATTCATCTCTTCCCATTCAGAGCTAATGAAACTACACCAGAAATCATTCTTAAATCTTCCTTCCTGTATCACCTCATCAATCACTATTTTCTATTAATTCTACCCTGATCTGTTTCTTCTTTCTCATTCTTTCCATTTCCACTGCCTGAATTTAAACCCCTATATAATATCTTGCCCAGCCCACTGCAGTAGCATTCTAAAATATAGTCTGAATTAATCAGTTTTCCCTTGGGGTCTTACTTCCTGTTACCTTTTTAAGAACACTCTCCATTCTACCTGTATTATACTAAAAATAAGCAATCTTCAGGTCCTTACAGGAGAGAAGTAAAGCCCAACTAAAATAAGCCTGGTCTGGAAGAGGATACCCAGGTAGTTCAACATTAATCACTCACAGCATTCCAGCCCAGAAGATATTCTAGTTCAACAATGGAGGAAACAACTTTTGGGATGTCTGCCCTGAATCGAGAATGGACACTGACAGCCATGACTTTTATTCTTTTCCTTTTTATTGAACTATAACTGACATATAACATTACTTTTGAGTGTATGACCTAAAGATTCAATATATGTAACATGTGAAATGACCACAGTAACTCTAGTTAAGTCCATCACTACACGTAATTTTTTTCTTGTGATAAGAACTTTTAAGATCTACTCTGTTAACAACTTTCACATATATAACATAGTACTGACTGTTGTTATGGGGCTGTATACTACATCTCCAGGACTTGTAACTGCTGGTTTGTAGCTTTTGGCATGGTTTTTACTTTTCCATCATCTTTCCCACCATCGCACAGCCACCTGGATCATGGGTAGGCACCTGATCCCACACGGGCCAATCAGATTCTAGCTCCCAGAAATTTGGATTTAAGATTAAGTTGATGAGGAAAGAGATCTATTCACAGAAACAGCCATGGACACAATGGCAAGACAATTTATGCCTCACCTCTGCTCAAAAGCCTCCCTATCTCACAACAGTAGAAGTCAAGTCCTACATACCCGTTCTGCTTCTACACTGGTCCCATGATCTCTGACCTCATATTTTACTTACTGTTCCCCCAACTCATTCACTCCATTGTAGCTACACTGGTCTCCTGACACACTCCCATCTTAGAAAGTTCACACTGGCTATTCTCTCTGCCTAGAATTCTCTGTGCACAGAGTATTTGCATATCCAACTCCCTCTCTTCGCTCCTTCTCAGTGAGGCCTTCCTTCACTGCCATAGTTAAAACTGAAATCCCGTCCTCCCACCCTGGCACACCTTATTCCCTCCAGATTTACTCTTCTCCACAACATTTATAACTTTCCAGCTATGCCATATAATTTATTTTCTGTCATCCCTTCCTCCCCTACCAAGCCAAAAGCAAGAATGTAAACTCTATGAAATGAAGGATTTTGTCTATATTTTGTTCTCTGCCTAGCCCAAGCGCATAAAATAGTGCCTGGCTTCTAACAGGTGCTCAAATAAACATTTGTCAAATAAGTGCATGTCTGCTTGGTGATAAGCCTGCCAATGCAGTGAAAGCTGATCTGTGGTGAGAAGAATGAAGCAGACTTGTCTGGAAGCAGAGATGAAAGACCATGTGGTTCTAGAAAGATGGTAACTAGCTGTCTGGTTCTGACAACTTCCCATACTTCTAACTGCTTTCTTCCAAATCTATGTCATCTCAAGTGTTTGCCATAGTAAATATATAACACGATCGACTGCAATACACTTTCAAATTTATACCCTCCCAATGTTTCACAAAGCATATAAAATAATTGCTTTGGCATTCCATAAACAAATTGCTTATAAGATTTTGAACTGTGTTCTGCTAGCATAAGTAGTAATTTAGCAAAATAAAAAAATCGGGTCTGTATCACTGGACCGAAATGATAACACTCTACTATGGCAAAATGTATTTAGTATCTTTATGAGGGTTTAATACATCAATACTTGCTTCCAACATCCATTCCAACAGCGTGGTGTTTTTCCTTTTAAGAAATGTATATCCTTGAGGGGCCGTGTCAGTTAAGTGTGCGACTTTGGCTCATGTCATGATCTCATGGGTTCATGAATTCGAGCCCTGTATCAGGCTCTCTGATGTCAGCGTGGACACCGCTTTGGATACTCTGTGCCCCTTCTCTTCTCTCTCTGCCCCTCCCCCGCTGGTTCTCTCTCTCTAAATAAACATTTTTTTTAATGTATATCCTTGAGCAAAAGACATATATATATTTTTTGAAACCAAAAAATCTCAGTGCATTGCAGGATCAGACTCCTAATCCATAAAATGAGGAAGCTGTGTATCTAAGGTATCCTCTTACATTTAAAGACTTGATGATAGCAGTTTACATAACGTATCTCCACTCATACAAAATACATACAAAAAACAATATGAATGACTCACACATCCTCTGTTATGAAACTAGATCATAAACCTGTTGATTTCACAAAAACAAAATTTAATACCCCAAACACTTTTTAGAGATCTTTAAAATCTAGCAAACACTTAGTATGAAGGGCCAAAATCCATCTAGCAAATTATCAGTTTTCTAACAGACTTTAGTACTGTTTACCACAAATACAAAACATTCTGAGCATTACAACATCATCTGTGATACCCTAGAGGAAAGCGACATGCCTTTTTAAAATTTTTTTTAACTTTATTTATTTTTGAGACAGAGAGAGACAGAGCATGAACAGGGGAGGGGCAGAGAGAGAGGGAGACACAGAATCCGAAACAGGCTCCAGGCTCTGAGCTGTCAGCACAGAGCCCGACGCGGGGCTCGAACTCACGGACCGTGAGATCGTGACCTGAGCCGAAGTCGGATGCTTAACCAACCAAGCCACCCAGGCACCCCTCGACATGCCATTTTTAAAGGAGGGAAGAGTTACACACTGTTTAGTTGGTATTTTAATTACATTCTTCATCTTTGCTCAGATTAACATACTAAAAATAGAAAAGTAAACATTATCAGTGTTTTTAATAATAAATGACAATTTTTAAAAATTTAATTTTCTTTACATTTTTTGGGTAATTTTCTTTCATTTTTACTGTGCCCTACAGAAAAACTGTTTCTTTTATAGTCAGATTAAAAAAAAACACCCAAATGCATTTTAAGAAATAATCTGTAATAACTAGTTTAGCAAATAGAGCAGTTGTTTCCAAGCTTTTTTTCACTTTATCATGAAATAATTCTCTATAACCCTCTCTTTCCTTTCAATGTTTTTCCAAGTTAAATTTAAATTAATTTTGAAATTTTCAGAAGATTTCTGATTTGGAATTTAGCAAAGTGAGCAGGAGAAGTACTAAAATTCACTTTCATTTCATGACTAATAGCTTCATAAAACAAATGCCCAAAAAAAGGTTCTGTCAAAATATGTAAATGATTCATCCTATAAAGGGAGTGACAAAAATAAGTTATTTATTATCTATTTTAACCACAGGGTCTAACAGACCTGAGTCTGAATCGTACCTCTGATACGCGCTATCTAGATGACCCTGGGCAAGTCACGTAATCATACCAACCCGACCCCTCACCTCAAACCCCCCCCCACACTCCCCCTTTCCTCTCTGTAAAGAGTGGATACCCTAAAAATGTGGAGAGAATTAAAGAAGATGTGTATAAAGTGTTCAGTAAACACATGCCACACACACGTACTCAATACTAGTTATTTCAATAAGAAACAGTGTTCAAGTCAGTAAATAAAAATCATTTATGCCTTACCCTGATTATAATTTTACAAGGAAAAACAATGTTGAAGCACTAGAAGTACGTTGAAAATCATCCTTTCACGATTCCATATAAACCTCCAGATTCTGCAATTCCTGATTTACCACTAACTATAGCACCATAAGTGTAGGCAAGTACTAAGCGCCCAGGCTCAAAGAATGGAATTTAGGGTTGCCAGCACACATCGAGTGATAAAGAAATAAATACGTGCCTTACTAGATTGAGTCATTAAAATGTGAATCCGAAATGACGTAAAATCTTTGCAGATGGAAATTCACACACAAGGACCATCTGTCAAAAACAAAGTAATTCCTAACCTCTCAGCAGCTTTACTATTTTTTTCCAAGGGAATCTCCTGTGGCGACTAGCTTCACTCACTGGGTGTAATAAACACAACGGAGACATAATGGAAGGAAACGTCGATTGGTAATCAGAATATCTGGGCTAAAAATCTCTTACAAGTGTGTGAAACGTGGACCAGCTGTTAAAACAACTAAGCCTGAATTTCCACACCTTACCTACCTACTCCACCGGACACTATGAGGATCAAACGTAAAGGCACGTGGGTGTGCTCCGTAAGCCATCACACACAAATGTCATTACAGCCTAGGTTCTTATTACCCAATGAAAGATTTATTTAAGAAATGATAAGTCAAGTTCAACCAATTCTTCACATACACTAAGATCTTAAACTTTTTATCACTATTGCATGCCATGGCAGTGCTCCACGATTTTCATCCAAAACCACCCAAATCGCAATCCATTAAGGCTGCAAGACATATCCCCACATAAAGCCACTCAACGCATCAGGGCATCTTCACTGATAACCAAACCATCAAGAAACAGGATAATGTAGTAATTTCCTCTACAGACACACTAAATTATTTGGTCGATTCTAAAAAGATAAAACCGCTTGAACGTGAACCCACCCTACCCTTCGGTGGATAAGCAAATGCATTTCCATACCCCTCGATGTCTATACCTTATGTATTCAGTTTACACGGGTTAACAAACAGCCGTATCCCAAACACACACTCACAAAACAAAGCACACAAACCCCCGCTTGCTGGTGTCAGGGATTGGACACAAAATAAACTACACCGAAACAAAAGAATTCCAAACAATCTCCCTCCTCCTAATAACCTCGCTGGACCTTACTCTTCCACGCTTAGTAAACAAAGTATTTGGGGGCAGGGACGCACAGGGCAAGGTTCTTAAATAGGGGTCAGTCAACCGCACTCAGCCGTCACCTGGCGGGGCATTTTTCGCGAAGTTTCAGAGTCAACAAAGAAGTTTTGTCGTCAGGGGATAGGGCCTGTACAGCAATAGGCGAAACGACAATAAGGAAGACAAAACCGAGTGGGGGATGGGCGTGGAATACGCCCCCGTACTTCGGGCGGCGACCACTGCAGGTCCCCCGGGGACGTGGGGGGGGGGGATGGAGAGGCAGGGAGGCCGCGCCAGCCCGGAGCCCCGCAGCCCCGCGCCCCCGGCGGGTTCCCGCCCCCCGCGCGCACGGGCGGGAAACGGTGGGGGGCGCCGAGGGGTCACCTTCGGCTCCCCCCCCCCCCCCCCCGCTCCGCGCGGTCCGCCGCCCCTCGAGCCGGCTCCTCGGCGGGCAAACGGCCCGGGCGCTGGCCCCGCCGGTCGCCGCGCTCCCCCGCCCCGAGGGGAGGCGCCCCCGCCGCGCCGCCCGGGCCCGTCGCCCGTCTCGGGCGCCGCGACCAGAGCGCGGGCCTGGCCCGAACCCAGACGCCGGTGCAAGGGCGCGGGCGCCGCCGCTTACCTTCCTCGGCGGTGTCCATCTTGTCTGGGGGGGCGGCGGTGACGCAGCCGCGAGGCACCCGCGGCCGGGGCCGGAGCCTTCCGGCCCGGGCGGGGAGGGAGGGAGGAAGGGGGAGGAGGGAGGAGGGAGCGGAGCCGGGCCGGGCAGGTGCGTGTGCTCAGGTGCGAGAGAGGAAACGAGAGGAAGGAGAGAGGGGGAGAGGGAGAGGGAGACAGGCTGACAGAAAGCGGCCGCGAGAGGGGAGGGGGAGGGGCGGGGAGATCGGGGCGGAGGGGCCTGGGCGGGGCGCCGGGCGGAAGGGGCGGGAGCGCCCCCCAACGACGCGCGCCGTCACTTCCGCCGCCGGCGGCCTCCGGGACGGTGAGGGTCGGGCGCGGGCGGGGCTGCGACTGCCCGGGCTCCGGGCCACCTGGGTCTCGTCGTGGGCGGCGTGGCTGAAACCTAAGCAGGAGCCGAACTCTGGTGGCACCCGAGGGCGGCGACAAAAAAGGAACAGAGCCGGGGGGCGGGGGGGGCGGGGCAGCGTGAGCGAGCGCAGCGCGGACCGGACCGCGGTGCACAACAGAGGCTCGTTGCTGGGTGGCTTAAGGATCCTCTGGGTGAAAGAAAACACAGGTTCTGCGCCCCCTCTCCCGCCACGAGACTCTAGTGCCGTGTGTCTGGAGTGGGCCCAGGAGATGCACTTTTGTTCGGCACCCGGGTGGCTGTGATGCACGTTTTGAGGAAACGGTGCAACATCACTGAAATGTGAGAAGACGCTCGCTAACTTTACCAAAATTCCCCCCGGGGATACTCATGCATTTTGGTTGGAAGGACTTCAATAACCCACTGAGGCTGAGGATTGAGACATCCGCCTCTAATAGAGATCGCTTCGGTTGCGAACAGGCCTTCCTGTGCGGAGTTCAGGACGCCTACCGGGCCGGAGCCGAACTGCCTCGGCCTTAGGAGCGGTTGACCTCTGCCTCCGTCAGTACTCCACACCATGAGCTTGCCTTTTTCTTTAAGTGAAGCTCTGCTTACAAAATACAGATTAGAAAGGCCAGTGCCTTAGGATCGCCTGAGTAGAAGCAGAGATGCCTCTAACCCCAAAGAAAAACATTTTAAACAATATACAGATGATTTGCAGAAATAGATTCAAGAATGCTAGCAATCTCTTTTACATCTGCGTGACTGAAGGCATTGGGAAGACCTCCCCCCCCCCCCCACTTTCTGAATCAGAATGAGATTTAGAGTAAAAATAGTGAAATGGAGTCCTCCAAAAAGAGAACAACCCTTAAAGACCGATTTGACTGATTTTACTCATGTTACCCAATGTAGGAAAGCCAATTCTTGACACCATAATGGAGACCCGCTGATTTCAAGGACTGAGCTTGAGAACTGATCCCATTTAAGTCTTCCTTTAACTATGTTTTGACTATCTCCCAAGAAACTGAATTTGAAGGAGGCTCATTCCCCAGCCCCTATCCCTCACCTAACCCTAATATGAGCTCACGTGCCTGTAAGGCCTGTAGCAGAGCACTTCTCACTGAGCTGAGACCGGAGGCCCAGTTCAGGATCACCAAACTCAGTCTTGCGTTGTATGGCAAGGATTCTGTGAGACAGACATTGAGACTTGCAACCGGAAGTATGGGTTATGTACCGCAGTGAAGGCATCTGCATGACCAGATGGTCGGGGTGGTTAGCATCACCAGTGATGGGACAGATGGACATGATGAAAAATCAAAACCTGCCGACAAGGCACGCCTGCATCTGGGCATGAGGAAACACCAGACGAACCCAGGCTGAGGGGCATCCTACAGAATATAAGGCCTATCCTGTCAGGACAAGAAAATGACTGAGGAGACGTTTCAGATTGGAGGAGACCAAAGAGACACGACAACTACATGCAATGTGTGTTTCTGGATGAGGTCCCACACCAGAAAACGCAAAAAGATATTTTGGGGACAATTGGCAAAATTGAAATTTGAGTAAGGTCTTTGGAGGTTAGTGTTGCATCCGTGTTGATTTCCCGACTTTTTCAGAGATCCGTGTTTAGGGAAATACACACTAGAGCATTTAGGTTTGAGGTAGGATTAGGTTTGAAGCTTATAGTCAAATCGTTTAGAAAAAAAGACTGTATATCCGTGTAAGTGTGTGTGTGTGCATGGGTGTGCACGTGCGTACGTGCACACGTGTGTATCCAGAGAAAGCAGGTGTGTGTGTATCCGAGAGAAAGGGAGAAGTTAAAAGTTGCTGAAGCTGGGTGAAGTTAATATGAAAGTTGTCTGTACTGCATTTGCAACTTTTCTGTGACTTTGAAATTATTCTGAAATCATTTTTTAAAGGCAAAATTGGTAAGTGCAGATGGAACTCCAGAGCAGCAGTTCTCAAATTTGGGGATCGGTCATAAACACTTCTGACAACCTGATAAAATCTATGGACTTTTTTCCCGGAAAAATTCCACAGGCACAAAACATTGCATAAAATTTCAGGGTGTAGTTCATGGATGCCTTCAAGTCCATGCATAAATTCCTGGTTAAAATAACCTCTCAGTTAGGGGCACCTGGGTGGCTTAGTCAGTTGGGCGTCTGACTTCATTCAGCTCAGGTCATGATCTCACAGTTTGTGAGTTCAAGCCCCGCACTGGGCTCTGTGCTGACAGCTCAGAGCCTGGAGCCTGCTTCGGATTCTGTCTCCTCCTTTCTCTGCCCTTCCCCCACTCACACTTTGTCTCTTTCTCTCTCTCTTTCAAAAATAAATAAACATTAAAAAAAATTTGTTTTGATAACCTCAGTTAAAGTATTCAGAAAAATAATAACATCCATTTCATTTTCCGAGGATATAGCAGGCTAGGTTATTTAAGCCAACAGTTGAAAATGCTAGATAAAAATATAAAAGACATATTCTTACATGTTGAGTAAAACAGTAACGCAATTACTGGACCAAAATCTGAGGAGAGGAGGGAAATGGAACCTGGAAATTGCTTTTGCTCTGCTGAGCCAGGCAGATATGAATTTGTGTTTTGACAGCAAGAAGAATAATTTTGGAAGCCCAGAACCTGACCAGCATGAGGCTCTGTTAAGGGACCTTCCACCAGGATTCTCCCCAAGGCCCATAGGGCTGCTGTCTCTGGGGAACAGTGGGCCAGAAATAAATCTGAATCCTCTCTAAGACATCTAGGAAAAGTTGTCTGCTGATGATACCCATGAACCAACCCCGGCATGGATTGCACCCCAAACTCCCATCACCCCAGTGACCAAATAATCTCTGACAGTGAATTCAGTTCAAAATGGTCTTGGACCACTGGGAGCCCTAAGCACCTGAAAGAAGTAAATGCCGATTCTTCTAGGGGAATGCACTGCTTCCTAGCTGTCTTGGTCGGCTAGGACTCCCATAAAAGAAGACCATAGATGGGGTAGCTTAAACAACCGAAATTTACTCTGTCATGGTCCTGGAGGCTGAGAGTACAAGGTCAAGATGCCATCAAGATTGGTTTCTCCGGAGGCCTCTCCCCTTGGCTTGCAGACGGACGCCTTCTTGTTGCATCCTTACACGGCCTTGTTTCTGTGTGTGCACGCCCCTGGTGTGTCTTCCCCTTCTTACAAGGACTGGGGTCCTACTCGATTAGGGGCCTTCCCTTCTGACACCATTCAATCTCAATTACCTCCTCAAAACCTCTGTCTCCTAATACCGTCACACCGAGAGCTAGGGTTTCAAAAGTGAACCTTAGAAGGACACGGTTCCGTCCATAACGTCATCCCTCAAAGAACGTCCACGAGTAAATGTACAAGGACAACGAACTGCACACAGTAAACATAACCAAATATTTGTGTGTGTAGCTATACATACATATGTCACAAGATACCTTGAGCAAGAATTTACGTGACAGCAGAAACCACCCTGTAAACACCTCGGGTATGGAAGTCCCTAGACGCACAGATTACAAAGAAACTACACTTACTATGGCATTCTGAAAAGAGTGATAAAACACTGTTATTTTAAAATGTTAAGTTTATAGTGCCTGGGTGGTTCAGTCGGTTAAGCGTCTGACTCTTGATTTCAGCTCAGGCCGTGATCTCATGGTCTGTGAGTCTGAGCCCTGTGTCGGGCTCCGTGCTGAGGGTGCAGACCCTCTTTGGGATTCTGCCTCTCCCTCTCTCTCTGCCTCTCCTCTGCTCATGCGCGCTCTCTCTCTCTCTCTCTCTCTCAAAAAGTAAATAAATGAACTTCAAAAAAATAAAATAAAATGTTAATGCTATAACAGAATTACATCTTTTGCCACCATTTAAACCTAAACTGATAATGTTTATTTATTGAGAAATAAAGGTACGCATAATTTTTTAGGATGTGCACAAGCAAAATCTTTAGAGAACTCTGCACTCGTGTATGAATGAGGCTACATCTGTCCTTGTGCACATGGAGGTCTGTCACCTGTGGTCCTTCACAGTTGTGGTCTCCTTTCATTCACTGATGTATCCCTGAGGTCAATACAGGCCTCGACATGTAGCAACATGTCAATAAATATTGGCTGAATAAATTAAGCATAAACTTCCAGGACATCCTTTGGATGCTGGAATAGTACATGTGTATTAAAGCCTTTCTTAGGAAGAGATAAGTTCATATCATAGCCACGATATTAAATGAGCAACAATGATACATTACATTTAGTGTGTCCGTACCTTTATATCTGCATTTCTTGGTTGTAATAAATCCGATTTCAATACCTCATGCAGCTGTTCTCAATGAGGATATACATTGAGTTGAATCAACTCATCAAAATGGCGGGCACCTGGGTGGCTCAGTCGGTTGAGCATCTGACTCTTGATTTCAGCTTGGGTCATGATTCCAGGGTCATGCTTGCGCTCCCTGCTTGCGCTCTCTCTCTCCAATTAAAAAAAAATTTTATATATATTTTAAAAAATCATCAAAATGGAGTACCAAGTGTTTCTTATTCATGGCATGTTTGGATACAAAAATCACATAAAAATCACGATTTAAGTCAGAAGTTTGCTGAGATGAAGGCCTTCAAGATCACATTACCTTTTTTCTCCACTCTTTCATTATGAAAATTTTCAAACATACAGAAAAGGTGAAGAAATAGTACAATGAACAGCTATATGTCCTGTTTGAACAACTTTGTCTGAACAACTCTGCCCCTGAGCATGTTAGGACTGTATCTTCTAGAGTTAGGATAATCTCCTTTAGGGGCACCTGGGTGGTTCAGTCGGTTAAGCGTCCGACTTCAGCTCAGGTCATGATCTCATGGATCGTGAGTTCGAGCCTCACATTGAGCTGACAACTGAGGCTGGAGCCTGCTTCACATTCTGTCTCCCTCCCCCTGCTTGTGCTCTGTCTCTCTCTTTCTCTCTCTCTCTCTCTCTCAAATATAAATAAACATTAAAAAAAAGAAAAAGAAGAATCTCTTTTAAAACCATTAGCACCCCATAATAATACCTAGAACCTGAAGGTTCTGTAATTGTCCCAGGAATGTCTTTTACAGTTTTGCTTTGAAAAAAAAAAAAGTGTGTAACATAAGCATCCAATCCAGCCTCCTTCATTGCCATAGGTTTAAGTCTGTGTGGTCATCGCCCTTATTCTAAAACAGTCCTGTACGCTTTGTTTTCTGACGACATGTCTGTTGGCAGATCATAGGACAGCTGTTAATACAAAGTCTCTCATTCTAGATTTGTCTGATTGCTTCTGGCTGTCATGTAATCTGTTCCGCTAGGCTGTCTGTATCACATAAACTGGAAGTTAGCCTAGAGGCTTGATTTGATCCGGGATAAACATTTCTTTAAAAAGAATATTTGATAGGTGGTGTGGCAGCACACAGGGAGGCCAGAAAGTCAGGTTGAACCACTCCCAATGTTGCTGAGTTTGATCACTTCATTAAGGTGATGGCTAAGTCTCACCATCTACTCATGATCTGTCGAGCAATGCTTGAAAGTCACAGGCCTTCAGATCCTTTCATTCACATCTTCCTACTAAGTGGGACAGCTAGGTTTTAAAATTCTTTTTAAATTTGAAATTGCATGTTATCATTAAAAACATTGATATTCAGGGGTGCCTGGGGTGGCTCAGTCGGTTAAGCATCTGACTCTTGGTTTCAGCTCAGGTTACGATCTCACAGTTTTGTAGTTCGAGCCCTGCGTCTAGCTCTGTGCTGGCAGCCCAGAGCCTGTTTGGGCTTCTCTCTCTCTCCTTCTCTGTCTACCCCTTTCCCACTCACGCTGTCTCTGTCTCTCTCAAATAAATAAATAAAGTTTAAAAAAAATGAAAACATTGATGTTCATAATAACAAGTGTATTTTACAAACCTTCTAGGCTCTTTATCACAAAATTCTCCCTTGATTTTTCCCGTGAAATAAAACCTTGTTCTAATTGTGTCAATCTCCTAATTCTTGCAAAAAAAAAGAAAGAAAGAAAGAAAGAAAGAAAGAAAGAAAGAAAGAAAGAGGTGTGGGGTGGGGAGAGAGAGGGAGGGCAGAAGAAACAGAGGAAAGAAAAGAAAGAAAGGGAAAGATCACTGTTGACTCCTACTGGTCTTCCTGAGTGTGTCAGGGCCCTGAGTGCTCATCCGTGTGAAATAGGCTGGGCCTAGAGAGTTCCTCCTGCAGAAACCAAAGGAGGGAAAGAAGCTAGGAACCCCTTCTGAGCCACTTAGAAATTCAGATTGAGTTGCCGCATTTCTGACCTTACTACTCAATAAAGCCAGACAAAAGAAACCTTTTATTTAATGCCCATGGACACAAAAGATCACCCATAAACAAGGCAAGTTCCCAATTATTGTGAAAGGGAAGGGCATGGGAAGGGCCATAGCGACTCAGCACAACCAAGGATTCTGTATCTCTGCTGCGACATCAAAGGAAGATCAGTAAGTCCTGGGCAACACGGCTGAATCCTGGGCTGAAGTAAAACATCAGCAGATGAGAGGATGCCTAGCAGGGACCAGAGCCCATTAGAGTCAGCAGTTGGCCCCAGCCCTGGGATTGCAAATAGGGTCAGAAATGAAGAATAATCTGGCATCGGCTCACCCTGCCAACCAGAGGAAACACAGTGCAAACACATACCCTCCAACTCCTGTGTAATAGATCTCTTTCCCAGAGCAAAGATGAGTTGTAAAAGGGTTGCAGGCAAGTTGGCAAGTATTAGACTTTTCTACTGTTGGATTTCTGGGTGACTTTAATCTATGAAAGCGTGTTGAGGATTTACAAAAAGGGAATGTCACCAGTGATGTCCACATATCCTTGGCCATGAACCCTTCCCTAAAAGGCCATCTCATGTGGCTAGAGTACCCGAGTATGCACTCTGCAAAACGCTGAACCACAAAAGTCCGAGGGACCCCAACGATAAATGAAGCAAGATATCCACCCTTGAGGGTAGAAAAGCATCCAAGTTAGCTATGGAACCTTCCACTTCCAGAGGATCCTATAGCTCACAAATTCTTTGAAACTGTGTTGGATTTCCCTGGTTAAGGCAGATCACCCCAGGCTGGTAATAAATCCCACCTCCAAGGATGGATGCTGGGTTGCCCTGTGTGAGCTCATGAGTCAGTCCCAGAAGGTCATGGGACAGTTCACAAGCATTTCCAGGAGTGGACTATGAACTTCTTCATGTTCTTACCTTTGGGATGTGGAATCGTCGGCTAACTGGTGGCCCCCAAAAAGATATGTCCATGCCTTAATCCCTGGAACCTGTGAATGTTACCTTATTTGGAAAAACAACCTTTGCAGGTGTGATTCGGGTAAGGCTCTTGAGATGAGAAGATCATCCTGCATTATCTGGGTAGACCAGAAATGCAATGACAGGTGTCCTTAGGGGGACAGAGAATCGGGGCGCCTTGCTGGCTCACCCGGAGGAGCATGTTGCTCTTGACCTCAGGGTCATGAGTTCGAGACCCACGCTGGGTGTAGCGAATACTGCCACACTCAGCCACGTGCAGCATTCAGGGGCCACTCCCCAGGCTCCAGAGGAGTCTCTCTCTGGCTCCTCTCTTGCAACGTACATTTTAATCTGTTTGGCTTCTAACCTGAAATTGTGTAGCTGCCCTAAACGGAGGGTCTCCCTTAGAAATTTCATCTTAGCTGTATGGCACCCAAAGGAATCTTTGGGGATTAACTAGCCCCTCTCCCTCCTGTATTTATTAAAATCCAAAGCTGCATTTCTTCTGTATCTCGTGGGTCTCCATTACCATCAAGCATTTACTGAGTGGTTTTTCTGTGGAATATGCTATGTTAGACCCTGGAGATAAGCAGGTCAGGCAGATCAAAGACATAGTTCCTGTCCCTGAAGAAGGTTACCACTGAATTCAGGACTGCTTTCTAGGTTTCCTGGGAAAGAATCTTTTTTTTACAACTTCCCTTAGGGAAGCCACATAATGATCACCATTCTGACTGCTTAGATGCAATCTCAAAGTCTAACTGGAATTTCTCAGTTTCTTAGGTTTAAATATTCTTTTTGAGCACAAACCGTTGAAGTGTACAACATGTTATTTTTGTTTGTGAAGTTCTCCTTCCTCCTTGTCTCCTGGTAACAATATCTGCTTCTCTGTCTCTCTCTGTCTCTCTCTTTTTAAGTAAGCTGTACACCCAATGTGGGGCTTGAACTCACGACCAGGAGATGAAGGGTCACACGCTCTACTTACGGAGTCAGCCAGGCGCCCCGATCCGTCTCTCTTTTAGAGAACTGCTCCTGTGTCACTCCAGACAGAGTTCTGGAGTCTCCCCACTGGCCCATCACCCCTTTCCTCCTCCGTCCCTGGAGAGGGCTTCCAGTCTAGCCTGGACAAATATATACACTTGGCGCCCATGATGCTGCGTCTCTCCCACTAACCCCTTCAGTCCACTCATCATCCCTCTCACCCTACTCTGACTCCAGGTTACTGACACGTCAGTTTCCAATTACATCTACAGACTTTGGAGAGTGATCCTCATAGTATTCTGAATTTAAATTTTTTTTTTTTTTCAACGTTTATTTATTTTTGGGACAGAGAGAGACAGAGCATGAATGGGGGAGGGGCAGAGAGAGAGGGATACACAGAATCGGAAACAGGCTCCAGGCTCTGAGCCATCAGCCCAGAGCCCGACGCGGGGCTCGAACTCACGGACCGCGAGATCGTGACCTGGCTGAAGTCGGACACTTAACCGACTGCGCCACCCAGGCGCCCCTGAATTTAAATTTTTGAGCAACCATTCAGAAGCTCTAAATAACATCTAGCATCGGCTGAGCACGTGCTGAGTGGCCAGCACTGCCCAATGGACCTGATGTATTGTAACTGGTTCAAATCTCAACACTCTTATGCGGTAGGAGCTGGAGAGACGAACTCTCAGACTCCATGAGTTACTCCCATCTGACACTCTCAGAAGTGGTGCCCTCAGTGTCTGAATCCAGGGCCTGTGCAAGGAAACACATCCCGGGCTCACAGGAGACCCCGAGTCCCCATCAGAGGTGCCTCCTGGTCCCCATAACTGCTGAGTCTACACAGGTGTTTAATCCCGTCCTGGTCTCTTCCTTTCCTCCCTGTGATGCTCCATGTTCCGCTTCTCCTGGGGTGACCTTCACAGCTGTGCCTCTGTCGTACACACTGCCTCACCTCCTGGTCAATACGACCGTGGGGACCACTCTCTTGACCCGTCTAACTTCTAGGCATTCACTGAGGGACTGAACACACAAATGGACCCTGACCTGACCATGCACGACAGCAGAACTCTACCCCACAGTCTGCCGCCACCGGCCCAGGAAGCCAAGCTTCAAGCCCTGCGGCATTGGCCTGGAACTTCATCAGTAGCTGTCAACTTCTCTACCTTGTGGTCCCGCTTCCAATTTAGGACCAACGAGAGAGAGCCAAACACGCATCTGTAACGGCTCACACAGGACACCCGCTTCGGGTTCCCCGTGCCAACAGTCTGCAAACAGAGCGTATCTGAAACCTTCCCTTCTTCCATTATAAAGCTTCCCCCCTCCTGTGCCCGCCTTTGAGGGTCTGCCAAACACGGGAGGGGGGCTGACTCCTCTTGTATAGTAAGCTCTGAATGAATAGGCTTTGCTTTTCTCATTTGGGTGGTCTTTGTTTATTTCCACATCATTTGAGTTTTAACTGGTTGTAGGTCTTTCTGTTTTGGTGCCCTGTCCACCCCTGCCCTGCAGAAAACCTTCACCACTCTCTCTGGCCTGGCCCTGGCCTCAAATCTGTCCCCTTTTGACACGAATGACCCTAAGCCTCAGCCTTTTCTTGCAGTGACTCATCAGTTTCTTCATCAGGCTACTCAGTTTCATGGCAGGTGAGACCTGCAATCACTGCCTGACACCCACCGGGGCTCATTTTAGCCCCGGTGCTGCGAAGCGGTTGCCATGGCGATAGATGCACAGGCAGGAGGGAGAGTGGCTCCAAGCAGCGAGGGCCTGAGCTTGCGGCCTGGTCGGCCCTGCTCAATCCCATCCTCACCTCCTCCCACCCCATCCCCCCGCCGCCACCCAGAGCAACAAGGGGGTGGGAGTGGGGATTGTCCATGTTGGTCCCTCTTGGATCCTCCTCCAGCACACCCCCCACGTTGGCTCTTAATCATTGGCGTCACTTGGTCGTGGAGCTTCGACCGCGTTGCTTAGCAACGAAATAACAAACAAGGTAAATCGAATCTCCATTGAATCTGCGTGAAAGCCTTGTTAACATGGACGCCTCGTCAGTGCTGCAGTGCCAAAGTGGGGGTGGGGCTGACTCGTCTTAAACGGAGGATTAACACAGTAGAAAGTGGGCAAAGCTTAAGTGCACATTCTTGATAAATTGCAACCAACACCCAGAACAGGATATAGAGTGTTTCCAGGGCTGCGCAGAATTCCCTCCTGCCCTTCCCACGACCCCCGCCCCCCAGGGACATGCATGTGACTTCCATCACCATCAATTTGTTCTGCTTTTGAACTTCAGATGAATGGAATCAGACCTCGTGGACCATTTGCGGCTGACTTATTTCGCTCATCATGAAGGGAGTGAGATTTCCCCATTGTGTGTGTGGCTGGAAGAGGAGGATCCCCCCCCCCCCTTAATAGAATGGTCAGGGCTTTGAACTTGATCAGCCTCTTGGCTTCTCTGCCTCGCCTTCCACTGAAACTCCTGGTGGATATCCACTTGAACCAAACCCCAGCTCACCAAGGCTCTTCGCAAATTGGCTCATCTCTGCAAGTGGCTGGAGCTGCCCCAGCCTCCATTCCAAGGGCTCCTGGACTGTTTTTTCCCCATTAGTCAGGGTGGTAGGGTACCTGAGCACACATTGCTTCCCTTGTTCCTGAGCCACCTGAATTAGGGCGTCACAGAGCCCTGGCGGCCAAGACAGCCTGAGGCATTAGAATCCTCTTCCCTCCAGACAGTCTCATTCCTTTCCAGTTATTTGGACTTCGCCTATTTAAAAAAAATTTTTTTTAAGTTTGTTTATTTGTTTTGAGAGAGTGAGAGGGCGCACAAGCGGGGGAGGGGCAGAGAGAAAGAAAGAATCCCAAACAGGCTCCATACCATCAACGCAGAGCCTGACGCAGAGTGCCAACTGTGAGATCATGACCTGAGCCAAGGTCAAGAGGCAGATGCTTAACCGTCTGCGCCACCCAGGTACCCGGAACTTCTTCTACTTTTTAAAACTGCATATTTTGAAATGATTTTACAGAAAAGTTGCAACAATAGTACAGACTCTTTAGTACATTTCATCCACCTTCCCCAAATAGTAATGTTTTGCACACTTGCTCTACCATTTTTTCTATCCCTATATGAATTATCTGTGTACGTTTTCTCTAAACTGTTTGAGAGTGTATTGTAGGCATCATACCTCTTTGCCCCTAAATACTTCGCTATGTATTTCTATTTTTTCAAAAGGACATTTTCTTACATAACCACAGTACGTTTATTAAAATGAGGAAATTAACATTGGCACGCCAGTGTTATATAACTCCCGACCTTATGCAGATTCTGCCCATCAGCCAGTAATGAGTTTGTTTGTGAGAGTTGCGGGACTTTTCAAATTATTTTTTTATTATAGTAACATACATACAGCATAGAACTTGCTATTTTCACCTTAATTTAACATTTTTTAATAATTTTTTTAAAGTTTTTGTTTTAATTCCAGGTAGTTAACATACAGTGTTATATTAGTTTTTGCTGTGCCATATAGTGATTCAACAATTCCATACATCACTTGGTGCTTGTCACAAGTGCACTCCTTTACCCCCATCTCCTATTTACCCACCCTCCCACCCCCTCCCCTCTGTTTCCATCAGTTTGTTCTCCATAGCTAAAAGACTGTTTCTTGGTTTGCCCCTCTCTCTCTTTTTTTCCCTTTGTTCACTTCTTTGGTTTCTTAAATCCCACGCATGAGTGAAATCCTATGGTATTTGTCTTTCTCTGACTGACGTATTTTGCTTAGTGTGATAATCTCTAGCTCCATCCATGTCATTGCAAATGGCAAGGTTTCATTCTTTTTTATGGCTGAATAATATTCCATTGTGTAGATGCCACAACTTCCTTCTTTTTCTTAAAGATTTAATTTTTTTAACTGATCTCTACACCCAACGTGGAGCTCAAACTCATGACCCCAAGATCAAGAGTCACACACTCTACTGACTGAGCCAGCCAGGTGCCCCAGATACCACATCTTCTTTATCCATTTGATGAGAGAGTAGGGGGCAAGTTGAGGGCAAAGTACAGGGTAACAGCACCCCTCCTCCAGGTAGGATAGGTTGTGATATTCTCTGGACACTCCTGGCTACCCAAGAACCAAGGAGAGGGGTTTAAGTGCTCGCCATGGCGATGTGGGAAACTAAGGCAAATGAAAAATTAAAGTCCCTTACCGCCTGCAGCCCACTGACAAGTCCTTGAGACGGGCAGAGTGACCTCCCTCTAGGAGCTCAGCTGCCTCGATGATGACACTTTGCTAGGGGCAAAAGAGAATCTTGGCTTAACCTTGACGCCCCAGGAACCTGTAAGTCTACTTGAACATATAAAAATTCCTTTGGAAACTTTCTTTATCTCAACTCCACCAAGATATATGCAGGCAATCATACTCCAAGCTTATGCCCCCCCCCCCCATACACATCTGAAGGGTCTCATGACTGAGGTTTTACCAAACAGTAATAAAATGCGTTTCCCTAGCAACACCTAGCCCCTCAAGGTCCTAGAAACCTTGCTTCCAAAATTCCTTAGAGACTTACTCTATCCCTAACCCCCTCTCAACCTGAGGATATATAATCAGTTACCCGTCAGGACCCCAGTGCAGCTCTTGTGCCCACGGGTCCTGTCCCTGTGCTTTCATAAAATCACCTTTTTGCACCAAAGACGTCTTCAAGAATTCTTTCTTGACCATCGGCTCCAGACCCCTCTACCAAAACCCCAAAATTTCACCACTTTCATCAATTGATGGATATTTTGCCTGCTTCCCTATCTTGACTGTTGTAAATAATGCTGCTATAAACATAGGGGTGCATGTTTGTCTTTGAATCACTGTTTTCGTATTCTTTGGGTAAATATCCAGTAGTGGATCATAGGGTCGTTCTATTTTTAACTTTTTGAGGACCCTCCGTACTGTTTTCCACAGTGGCTACACCAGTTTGCATTGCCACCAACAGTGCATGAGCGTTCCTTTTTCTCCACGTCCTTGCCAACACCTGTTGTCTATTTCAACCATTTTAAGTGTACAATCCATGGCATTAAGTACATTCACAATGTTGTGCAACCTTATCACCATCTGAGTCCATTTGGGCTGCTATGACGAAAAATACCATAGAGCAGGTGACCTATAAACAACAGACACTTATTTCTTGAAGTTCTAGAGGTCCAAGATCAAGGTGCCAGCAGATGAGGTGTCTGGGGAGGATGTTTCCTGGTTCATAGATGGCAATCTCTAACTGTGTCCTTGCATGTCAGAAAGACAGGGGAGCTCTCTGGGGTCTTTCTTTTAAAAAAAAAATTTTTTTTTAATGTTTATTTATTCTTGAGAGAGAGACAGAGCGTGAGCCGGGGAGGGATAGAGAGAGAGGGAGACACAGAATCAGAAACAGGCTCCAGGCTCTGGGCTGTCAGCATAGAGCCTGACAGGGGTCTCAAACTCACAAACTGCAAGATCATGACCTGAGCCGAAGTCAGATGCTTCACCACCCAGGCACTCTGGGGTCTCTTTTTATTTATTTATTTATTTATTTATTTATTTATTTATTTATTTAACGTTTATTTATTTTTGAGACAGAGAGAGACAGAGCATGAACGGGGGAGGGTCAGAGAGAGGGAGACACAGAATCGGAAACAGGCTCCAGGCTCTGAGCTGTCAGCACAGAGCCCGACACGGGGCTCGAACTCACGGACCGTGAGATCATGACCTGAGCGGAAGTCGGCCGCTTAACTGACTGAGCCACCCAGGTGCCCCTGGGGTCTCTTTTTACAAGACTACTAATCTCATTCACAAAGGCTCTGCCCTCATGACCTAATCATCTCTCAAAGGCTCCACCTCCAAATACCCTACTGGGGATTAAGTTTCAAATATGAATTTTTGGAGACACAAACATCCAGTCTACGGCGACCACTATCGGTTTGCGGTACTGTCCCATCATCTCAAACGAACTGAGTACTCAGAGCACAATAATTCCCCATCCCCCCTCCCCTCGGCCCCTGGAAACTACTATGTATTCTATCTCTGAATTTGACTATTTTAAGAACTTCATAAAGGTGGAACCACACGATGTTTGTCTCTTTTGATTGGATTATTTTGCTTGGCATAGTGTCCTCAAGGTTCATCCACCTTGTAGCATGACCGATGTCCTTTATAAGGAAAAGGGGGAAACGCCATTTTTCCTGGTCCAGGATCCGGTCCCAAATCCAGAGTGCATTTAGGTGCCATGCTTCTTTAGTCCCCTGTAATAGGAACAATTTCTTAATCTTCCTGCGTTGTTCATGAGCTCGGCGTTTTTGTAGGGTACGGGCCATTTCGTTTTATTTTGTAAAATACGTTTCGGTGTGGTTTGATATTCCCTCACAAATTCAAGTTATGAATTTTGGGCATGAGCGGCACCGAAGTGATGTGCCCTTGTTGCATTGTATCAGAGGCTCCTGTTGTCAGTTTGTCCAGTTACTGATGGTGTTAATTCTGATCACTTGGTTAAGGTGGCTGCCAGATTTTTCTCCACCGTAAAGTTGCTATTTTACCTTTGATAGTTAGTATCCTGTGAGGGAAGAGTGAGACCGTATACAAATCTCATGTCTCGTTAACCTTTCACCCCCTGTTTTAGTATTCATTGATGATTCTCTCCGACACAGTTATTACTATGGTGGCTCCTGATGGTATTTCCGATTCCGTTATTCCTTCTACATTTACTAGTTGATATTCTACCATAGGAAGACCTTTCTCTTCTCTCCATTTGTTTTTTTTTCACTTACATAATTGGATCTGTAGGCACTTGTGGATTTTTACTTGAGACCATGATTATAATAGAATAAAGTAAGAATAGTTGTAACACAATACCATCGTTACTGTTGGGCAAATTATTCCAGATTTGTCCAAAGGGAGCTCCTTCAAGCTAACTTTCTTTCGTTCTTTTGATAAGTTTGCGTCATTCTTTGCGCGCTTCCTCACTGTCTGGAAGAATACTGCGATCTGGCATCATCTTGTATCTTTCCTATCTGAACCCTGAAATTAACCAGTCGGCCTTGGAGCTCTGGTGTCTCTGGGTGGAGAATGGGACTCAGAAACCCGGATCTGGGCATTGGGTGAGCTTCGAGACCCTCTTAGCTGGTAAAATTACTGGGGTGTCTTGCCCTGGACATGCCAGCATAGCTACACGACACTTTCGCTCTTTGCGAGCGCCTTCACCTATCAGTTCTCGTTCTCAGTTGACTGCTAAATCATAGACGTTAAAAACTGTGATCTTATTCTGGGGGGTAGATCACCACTGATTTTATTTTCTGTTTTTAGACATACATATTCAGGTATTGATTTCCTGTTGCTGCTATAACAAATTATCGCAAACTTAGAAGCTTGAAACGGTACCCATTTATTGTCTTACAGACATCAGGAGTCTGAGATGGGTTTCACTGCCCTGTCCTGGAATTGGAGTGTTTGCAGGACTGAGTTCCTTGTGGGGGCTCCAGGGCAGAAACTCCTTCTTTGCCTCTTTCCACCTTCTGGAAGCTGCCGGCGTTCACCAACTCGCGTCCCTTTGTCCATCTTCAAAGTCAGCAATTGCATTGCTGGGACTTCTGTTTCTGGGGTTCTCCTCTTGACTCTGCCCTTTGTGCCTCCCTCTTCCCTGTGATTATACTGGGCCCACCCAGGTGATCCAGGATAATCTTCTACCTCCAGAGCCTTAATCTAATCACCCCCACTTTGTGCGCGTGGGTGTGCCACATAACATGTTTACAGGTTCTAGGGATTGGGAGGTGGACATCTGTGGAGAGCCTTATGCCATCATAATGTGTTTTACGTATTGTTAAATCATGAGCATTAACTATGTTGGTGATAACAGAAATAAGAAGGCCCAGAGGCACAGCCGCCCTCTGGCTCACCCCTGGGACTCTTGCTGGCCTGAGCCATCAGCTCCTGTGGCTTCCCTGGCATTTGGCTGGAGGGCAGCAGAGGTAGGAACTTGGGACAAGGTGATCTGAGCTAGCCTCAAAGGCAAGGCCCCAGGCCAATGGCTCCAGACTGGTCAGGGGCTCTCCTTCCAACCTGCGGGCGTATCCCCCCCCCCCAACTTTCCTTGTCTCTGAGATCCCTCCAGCTGGCTCGCGGGCACCTGAGGCACCTGGGGTTTCCATTAGAGTAGATGGGCTGCAAGCAGACACGGGGGGGGGGGCATTCTTTAACCCCCCTTTTGCATCTTATGGTCTCGGTGTCTACACCGCCATCACCCATCCACACCGCTTGGCTTCTTTGACCACGCTCAGCCCGCCCTGCCCTGTCCACGCCGCCCACGGAGCTGGACAGGGGTCCCACGTGTCTCCCACGTGCCCTCGCCACCCACACTCGCTCTTGCCCGCCTGGTTTCTGCTTTCCCCCGTGACCCCCACTCCCAATTCCGACTGCGAGGACACTTTTATATGCCTTTCTCCCCTAGTACAAATATTGCTGTTTTTCAAACCTCCCGCCCCCTGCTGTCCCTTTGATTCTGAGCCAGTTCCCTCTGACTAAGGCCGGATTCCGCTGACTCGGCACCGGGTATTCGTGCTCCCCGTCCTCTCCTCGCCCCCCCTTTCTCCAATCTCGGACATTCCCTGGGGGGCATTGCACCCAAGGACACCAGTCCTCTCGTCCCCTGGCGGCGCCCGCGGTTCCTCCCCGATCCTGGCCGCCTGAGGTCGGCAACGACCAGGGAGGGACGGATCCAGGTACCCCCGCTCCCACGGCAGTCCGGTTAAGGTTGGTCTGGGGGTCCGTCGAGGAGGCTGGGTGCACCCGGCGCGGAACAGCTCAGTTAGTGTCGGGTGTCATCCTTTTCCGGACCGCAGTCCTGGGGGGTGGGGGTGCTGGGCAGGCTCGTCTGCGCAGGCTCCGTCCATGTGCACCTGCAGGGCCCGCCTCCCCCCAGGCAGCCTTCCTCCTGCATCTGCAGGTAGGGGCCCCCCTTCCTGCCCTCTGCGGCTCTAACCACCGGCCCGCCCCGTGCGAGGGGGAAAGAAGAGGAAAGGGATCATGGAGCCTGGAGAAAAGTTAACGGGGGCCAAGAGCCAGAAGAGCTTTCCCAAACCACTTTTCTTGGGCTTAGTACAGAAGCGATATACAATACACAGCCCTGTAAGAACTGGAACGGTACCCCCTTGACCGTGCTCAAAAGACAATCCTTTTTAGCCTCTTTATTGAGACATAAGTCACAGGTACCATTCACCCACGTAAACACGTACAAGTCAACCGTTTGGTGTGTTCACTCACTGAGCCCTGCAGTCGTCACCACCATCCACCCTGGAATGTTTTCCTCTCTGTAAAAAGAAACCTGTACCCATCGGCAGTCACCCTCTGTTCCTCCCCCCTCCCCCCCCAAGCCCCTGGCAAACTTTAACCTTTCTGTCTCTATAGAGTTCCTCTAAATGTGTGATCTTTTCTGTCTGGCATCTTTCACTTAGCATAATGTTTTCAAGGTTCATCCACGTGGTAACGGGTGTCAGAGCTTCGTTCTCTTTTTATAGCCAAATACTATTCCATTGAATAGATATAGCACATTTTACTTCTCCATCCATTAGCTGATGGACATTTGGTTGGGTTGTTTCTGCTTTTTGGCTACTATGAATAAAGCTGCTATGAACACGTAGGTATACGAACGCATGTTTTCAATTCCGTTGGCCCTCTACCTGGGAGCGGGATCGCTGGGTTAACATTTCAGGGAACCATCAAAGACCTGGTTTTAGCTCTTTTGGGAAGAGGAAGCTGGGGCCAGTTCAAAAAGTAGTTGAATAGGTCTGCAACAGTGCTGGGTAAATCACCTCCCATGTGTTGACAGAGAACCTTGTCTACAGAAAACCTGCTGCGTGGAGAGGAATCGCTCACTGGATAGTGTGGGGGAAGACGGAGCTCAGGGAGGGCAGGATCCGGTGAAGACACCCTCCTCCTGGACAGGAGGGAGATAGACATCTCAGCTGCCAGCTGTCAGCCACCACAGGGGTGTAACACACAGCGCACAGAAATCTGCAGGCACGGCCAGCAGTGACTGGTTGGGGTGGGGACTCTGGGGAGGCCGTGGGGAGGAGGGCAGCCTTACAGCTGAAATAATATTTGCCTCTACCTCCAAGAGAGTTTGCAGGGAGGGCAGAACAGCATGGATTAAAGCCCAGCAGCATGAGAGTGCCTGATGCACTCAGCCCCGGTGAAAGGAAGACAGGAGTGGGGGGCAGTGGAGGGGTGCGGGGATAAACTGAGGCCCGACATCAATGAGTTTGAACTTGAACCTTTAGGCTCCGGGAGATGTCCCAGGACTGGGGGCTGGATAGGGTGGTCAGCCCAGGTCCCAGAGCCATGAGCTTTCTGGAGGGGGGAGCGGGAGGCCTGAGGATGGGGATCTGGGCAGAGGCTGCCATCAGGAGGTGCTGGGGGTGAGGGGGGAAGGGAGGAGGGGGCCAGTGGGGGATATCCACAGGAGTGCATGAAAGGTGGGAGGCGGGTGGTCAGTTGTGTTTTTCTGGAGAGAAAGAATGGCTTTGATGTTTCAGCACCCTGAGGCACACACAGCTGCTAAATGCTTTGACCGCACGTCTCACCCTGTTGAATCCCCGCAGGAAAATAGGCTCACATGAAAACTCAGAATTTTTAGAGAGGCTTGCAGATCCTTTCGGTTTGGGACAAACCCTTCCCTATCTGTCTCTAGCAGGTGGGTGTGTGAGTGCCCATGACACGGAGCCCCCCTCCTTGGCACACGCCGCCCAACCCACGCCCAGCCCCACGTTACAAACCCCTCCAGGCCCCTCCTCACTGGCAATTTGAGTCCCACCCCAGGGTCAGCAGAAGCGCGAAAAGGAAATTCTCTCCAGAGCCGTCCTTTCTCCTCCTCCTTTCCTGGTTTCTCTGCTTCCCAGGTTCTCCTCCCTACTCCCCCACTCTTCTATAAGAACCTGGAACGCCCCAGCTGCCCACTGTCTCTGCGGGAGCCCCAGGGTGGTGGGATTTCTTTTCCAGCAATAAGGCCCTGGGCTCAGGCACTGGAGGGGAGGAGAGGTGTAGGGGGATGGGAGTGGGGAGGAGTTGCAGAAAGGGCCCCCGCCCCCCCCCCCCCATAAGGGTCAGAGGGAAAAACATCCCCTAGGGCAGGATAGAGGCCCCAGATCTGGCCTTGGAGCAACAGAAGGGCAAGCCAGGGCACTTTGCGGGTGCCAAATCCCCACCTTTGATTTCTACTCCACTTCATTACTTACCCTGGGGAGTCAAGTTCACGGTCAGGGAGGGCTGCTAGGACAAAGGCTTTGAAGCAGGAAAGAGCATGACGAATTTGGTGAGGCTGAGTAATTGGGGCAGGTGTGTGGGCAGTTTCCTGACCTTGATGTATTTCGCACGATACCTTCCCCCCCAGCGAATTGCTGGAATTAGCCCAGACTACAGAGGGGGTGAGATGTTGGCATAGCCCTGGTTCCCGTGTGAGCATCGCTCCTTATTGCCAGAAAGGTGACAGGTTTGGCAGCCTGTGCTGACAGAGGGCTAAGTCTGAACTGCACGCACGAGGATTATTCTGGTCTTCCTCTGTGCCTTCTGCCCCAGAGACCTACCAGCAGTCCACTCTAGTTCATGGGTATGCTCAGATTTGCCCACATCCTTTGGGGGAATTGGATCCTTTCATCATCGTACAACTTTATGAAATGTTTAGACATTAGGACACCTAGGGGAGCTGCCACACGATTAGATAATAATAGTGTATTTTAAAATAGCTGATGGATTCCACGTTACTCTTCCGTTAGTGGATGGTTAAAATCCCCCTAAAAACCGCGGGGTCGGGTTTCTCTGAATCATCTCTAAGTGGTTTCTGATGGTTTTAAAATGAGGCTTAACCACATCAAAGCTGGCGTGAATGCGAGCTTCTAACCCAAAACATATCTTTAGCCTAATCTCATCCAGATTCAGATCCAAGGACTAATGGAATTAATATTTATATGAGCTTTAAACGTTATTAACGGGAGCGTGGCTCGCTGTTCCAGTCACCGTCTCCCTGTGTCCTTGACTGCTCTGCCGTGTGACTAGGCTGTGCCTCCTTAAATCAAGAGGTAGGACCTGTTTCTCCAGCCCTTGGCCCTGGGCTGCCCTGGGCTTGCTTTGATCAACAGAATGCAGCAGGAATGACGGAGTGCAACCTGGAGGGCTAGACCTCAAGAGATATTAAGTTCTCTTGTCAATCAATCTCTTGGAACCCGAGGAGAGACAGGCCCGGCCAACGCCATCCCAAGGCCCCAGGCACGTGAGCGAGGCCACGTTGGACTCCAGCCCCACCATTTCCACCAGCTGTCTGAACCCCAGGGGTGGCCAGCAGAAACTTGAGAAGCCATGCATTGTTGCTTAAAGCACTCTTTTTTTTTTTTAAGTTTATTTATTTATTTTGAAAGAGAAAGAGAGAGAGAGAGAGAGAGAGAGAGAGAGAACACAAGCAGGGGACGGACAGAGAGAGGGAGAGACAGAATCCCAAGCAGGCTGTCAGCGTGGAGTCCAACCTGGGGTTCAAGGTGGGGCTTGAACTCACTAACCGTGAGATCATGACCTGAGCCGAGATCAAGAGTCAGACGCTTAGTCAACTGAGCCACCGGTGCCTCCGAAGCCGCTAAATGTTAAGGACGTTTGTAATGCAGCAAGAGATAACTGCTACAAACAATGCCCTAAATGGTGACGGAATGTTGTCCTTTTTCTACGAAGAAAACCGATCTCCTCTCTGAAAACAAATGAGAAAGTTTCCCACTTTCCAGAATAGTGAAGTAGAGTTTCTGCCTTTGAAAAAAGGGAAAAGGAAGCAGAATTGTTCAAGAGTGTCTGGGAATTTAGATTTGAAGGCCAAAAGATCATAATGCTTACCCATGAAAAAAAAAAAAAAAACACCCGAGTTGTTTTATTATTTAGACCGAGAGCCAGTTAGGGAGAAAGGAAAAGGAATTGATAAACGGGGGCTAGTGATTGCCTCTCAGTTTCTCCTCACTGGTGTTTTGCTGGCTTCCAGCCCAGAGGAGCTGGGGCCCGCCATCCTCCACACGTGGCGTTGAATTAGCAACATTGTGGTCTTCCTTTCTGTCCCGTTTCCAACGTTGACATTTCATGGCATCTCTCGCACTGGCGTCTCAACCCTTTTCTCGTGCAGGGATTTAAATGGAAACTCCTCTCCCAATATCAGGATTTCAGAAAGGGCCTCTCTGCTGCCTTGTTGAAAAAGAAACACGTTCTGACGACTCCTTTCATGGGGTTCTCTTGAGATTAAGGGATCTGATGCCAGAATTTAGTCCTCTGTTCGCCAGAATACTGAGCACCGAATACCCAGAGAAAAAGAGCGAGTTAAGGAATTACTGTTCAGACTTTCTCATATGTGCCCCTTTATGTACCTTGAATTATTTTAGATGTACATACCATCAAATAGGCATTGGGTTCTGGCGCATTGTTCTGTACGTTTTAAACACGGGCAGGTATGTGTGTGTCCACCACGGCCGTCAGTGCCCAGAATACTGCCATCATCCACGAAACTGCCTCGTGGGCCCTTTTCTTCTCAAGCCCTCTCGTGACCCCCAGCCCCTGGCAAGCACGGATCTGTTCTTTCTTCCTCCAGTTTTGCCTTTTCAGAATGCTGTATGAATGGAACCATTTGGTATGTAACCTTTTGGGACCAGCTTCTTTTACTTACCCATCTGTGTTTTTGGGTGTATGAATAATTTGTTCCTTTTCTATCTGAGGAACATTCCGTGGCACAGATACATCACGGTTTGTTCATCAATTCACTCATTGAGAGATGTTTGGGTTGTTTCTTGTTTGGGGCAGTTATGAGAGAGCTGCTACAAATGTCTCTTCATTTTATCTGTCTATCTATCTATCTATCTATCTATCTATCTATCTATCTATCTGTCTATCTATCATCTATCTAGTCTCTACACCCAATGTGGGGCTCGAACTCATAGCCCTGAGATCAAGAGTTGCATGCTTCTCCGACTAAGACAGCCAGGAGCCCCACTGTCTCCTCATTTTATTTCAAAAAAAATTTTTTTTAAGTTTATTTAGTTTTGAGAGACAGAGAGAGACAGAGCGTGAGCAGGAGAGGGGCAGAGAGAAAGGGAGACACAGAATCCAAAGCAGGCTCCAGGCTCTGAGCTGCCAGCACAGAGCCCGACGTGGGGCTTGAACACATGAAACCTGAGATCATGACCTGAGCCCAAGTTGGACGCTCAACCAAGTGAGCCACCCAGGCGCCCCTCCTCATTTTAATTCATAAAACTATAATGCTATTTATTTCAAAACTACTTTCTCAGGGAAATATTAAACCGTAGCTTATGATACCTTGATTTTTATTTGAAGTGTTCATTCTAGTAGTTTGGGGGTGTTAAATGAGCATCTCCTTTGGGTAATCACTACTATTTAAATAAACATATTTTTATTAAATAACTACCATAACTTAATATGCACCTACACATTTTATTTCATTTTAACTCATGTCATTAACATGCAGTGTTATATTAGTTTCAGGTGCACAACCCAGTAATTCAACATTTCCGTATATTATTACTTGGTGCTCGTCAAGATAAGTGTACTCTTTTTTTTTTTTTCAATGAGTATCATTTCTTTTCAAATCTAATTAATTTTTTAAAATTTATTTATTTATTTTGAGAGAGAGAGAGAGAGTGCATGCATGCACACAGGGGAGGGTCAGAGAGAGAGAGAAGGAGAGAGAGAGAATCCCAAGCAGGCTCCTTACTGTCAGGCTGTGAGCACAGAGCCCAGTGCGGGGCTCAATCTCACGAACGATGAGATCGTGACCTGAGCCAAAACCAAGAGTCAGACGCTTCACCGACAGAGCCACCCAGGCACCCCTAGATAAGTATACTCTTAATTCCCATCCTCTATTTCACCCATCCCCCTCCCCGCCTCCCCTCTGGTGACCATCTATTTGTTCTCCATAGCTAAGAGTCTGGGTTTTTTGGTTTGTGTCTGTCTTTCCCCCCCCCCCCCCACCTTTGTGTGTTTGTCTTGTTTCTTAAATTCCACATATGAGTGAAGTCAGATGGTATCTGTCTCTCTCTGACTAACTTATTTCACTTAGCACGGTCCTCCGTAGCTCCATCAATGGTGTTACAAATATGCCCCCACAAATTTGGATGACCCAAAGCCAAGTAAGATCAAGTCCACATAATGGATACAAATACAGTCAAATGGTTGGTGGTTTGGAGCAGGGCAATTTTCCATGTGATCTGAAGGTGGAGAGATAGAAACAGAACTTTTTTTTTTTTTAAATTTGGTGCACTTTGGACTTAAGAAAGCACTCAATATTGATGGCCAGAAATGGACAGAGAATGGCATGGATTGTTGATATGTGGGTTTGGGCGTCCTTGAGGGTAGATTTTAGGCACAGAAAGAACTGTGCAGGTGCTCACTTTGGCTTTACATTTTAATTTTCAGTATATGAAGATTGCAAATCCTCAATTGTTATTCTTTCCATATGAAAGCTTAGGGTACAGATCTCATTTTTCCCATTATACATCCAACAAATTTGAGGCGTCAGTTCTAAGAAGTCTTTGGAAAATACTTGGTCCTATTTACTAACTTAATTAGCCATCTTCAAACTTTTTTTTTTTAAATATGAGCAAGTATAAAGGTATCGTAACTGGAATACAATTAAAATCAGAACCGCCCTCCGACAGTAAATCTAAAAGTCACAAATGGTGGGGAAAAGATACACTTCATAAAAAGAAAAAACGCTATTTTTTTCCTGGATTCAAAGCTAAAGCAATAGTCATGACTCACAGCGTTTTAAAATTGTTTCATTTTTTTACGGATTTCATTTTTAAGTAATCTCTACACCCCACATGGGGCTTGAACTCACAATCCTGACTGAGATCAAGAGTCACACGCTCCGCTGACTGAGCCAGCCAGGAGCCCCATGACTCATACTTTTATGATAACACCCTTAAAGATGTTTTCACACATGTGCCTTATTTCATCCTTACTGGAATTCTAAAATAGCTGAAATACTGCCTTCCCAAAGCTTTTAGCTCAAGGGATTGTTATTCCTCTTGTGATGGGGGCATAAACAGAACGGGCATACAATGTGCGTGTCTACTCCTATGTACCTCTCCAGCCTAAGATTACATAATTTTCTGACTTCCTTAAGTCAATTGTCCTCCTTAGTCACCGAGCCTTTCTATGCATGGTTTTCTCAACATCAAATGCCCCGTTTTTATCTCGTTGGCTGACTTATTCAAGATGTATGATGGTTTGATTTGCATATGCTGTGAGATGATGATCACAATAGGTTTAGTTAACACATCACCTCATAGAGACATAATAAAAAGAAAAGGAAAAAAATTTTTTCTCCTGGAGTGAGAACCTTTAGGATCTACTCCCCTAACTTTCCTCTATACCCTAGAGCAGCATGAACTGAAGACATCCTGGTGTACATGACATCCTTAGCACTTATTTATCTTATAACTGGAAGATTGTGCCCTTGACCCCCTTCCTCTTATGCCCCCCTCCCACCCTCAGTCTTTTAAGCTGCATTTTTATTTTATTAAAAAAAATTTTTTTAATGTTTATTTTTGAGAGAGAGGCAGAGACAGAGCATGAGCGGGGGAGGAACAGAGTGAGAGGGAGACACAGAATCCAAAGCAGGCTCCAGGCTCCCAGCTGTCGGCACAGAGCCCGACACGGGGCTCGAACCCACCAACGGTAAGATCATGGCCTGAGCCGAAGTCGGGCGCCCAAACAAACTGAGCCACCCAAGTGCCCCATTAATTTTATTTTATTAAAAAAATTTTTTAAATATTTATTTATTTTTGAGAGAGAGAGAGAGAGAGAGTGTGTGTGAGCAGGGGAAGGGCAGAGAGAGAGGGAGACACAGAATCTGAAGCAGGCTCCAGGATCGGAGCTATCTGCACAGAGCCAGACGTGGGACTCAAACCCATGAACTGTGAGATCACGACCTGAGCCAAGTCAGACGCTTAATTGACTGAGCCACCCAGGCACCCTGACTGCAATTTTAAACGTAATATAACTGATTTCCTTTTAGAGTGTTTTTGTTGTTTGAATGAACAATAAAAGATTCCTGGGGCACCTGGCTAGCTCTGTAGATAGAGGATGTGATGCTTGATCTCGGGGTTGTAAGTTCAAGCCCCATGTTGGGTGTAGAGATTACTTAAAAGTGAAAAAATCTTGGGGTGCCTGGGTGGCTCAGCAGGTTAAGCATCTGATGACTCTTGATCCTGGCTCAGGTCGTGATCTCACGGTTTGTGAGTTCAAGCCTCACATTGGGCTCTGTGCCGATGGCCTGGAGCCTGCTTGGGATTCTGTCTCTCCTTCTCTCTGCCCCTCACCTGCTTGTGCTCTGTCTCTCAAAAAAATAAATAAACTTAAAAAAAGTAAAAAAAAAACCAAAAAACTTAAAACCCCCCAGATTCCTGAGTACTAAATAATTATAGGAAATCTAACAAATTAAAGTTACAAAGTAAACAAAACTTAAGTTCTCTGAGTTGTTTCAACATAGTAAATAAATTTGGTAAAACTTCACCCCCCAATCCTGAGTCCAGTTAATGATTTAGTTGGACACTTTATTTTTTTATTACTTTGAGAGAGCGAGAGAGAGAGTGTAAGCAGGGGAGGGGCAGAGAAAGAAGGAGAGAGTTTCAAGGAGGCTCTGCACCGTCAGCACAGAGCCTGACATGGGGCTTGCGCCCGTGAACCGTGAGATCATGACCTGAGCTGAAATCAAGATTCAACTGCTTAACTGACTGAGCCACCCAGGCACCTCTTGTTGCACATTTTAAATTGGTGTAATACGGCTGACCTTCCCACAGGTCAAAGTCTCTTAAGTATCCCAAGAGTATCAAATATCAAACAGGTGCATAACAACCTAACACATTTCATTTTAATACAGTGGTTTCAAGGGGCACCTGGCTGGCTCAGTCGGTGAAGCATATGCGTCTTGATCTCGGAGTTGTGAGTTCGAGCCCCATGTTGGGCGTAGAGATAACTTAAAAAAAAAAATACGATGGGTTTCTGAGTCTCAAAAGGTTTTTGATACTTAATTTTAAATCTTCCCAGGGGCGCCTGGGTGGGTTAAGTGTCCGACTCAGTGGGTTAAGCTCAGTGGGTTAAGCGTCCGACTTCGGCTCAGGTCATGATCTCGCAGTTCGTGGGTTCAAGCCCCACGTTGGATTCTGTGCTGACAACTCAGAACCTGGAGCCTGCTTCGGATTCTGTGTCTCCCTCTCTCTCTCTCTCTGCCCCTACCCTACTTGTGCTGCCTCTCTCTCTCTCTCTCTCAAATAAATAAACATTTAAAAAAAACTTCCGTTAATTCTAAATCTTCCCAGACTGAAAGATATTTGTGCACAGGAAAGGATAGTTGGTAAGCCAGCTAACTGAGGCTACTGCGGCCCAGGGTTTCCGGCCAGTACGAGCCGGAATGCTGCAGAGACTCGGAACGGGCCTTCTCCCTGCCTGGCAGCCTTGCGGGGGAGCCCTGTCTGCAGTGGTTGTGCCAGTAACTCCAGACCCTCAACAAGCCGGTTATACGTGCTCCTTAATTCAAACACCTTTGACTTTAACAGGGATCCTAAAATATGTAAGCATCTGTTCCTTTCGACATGAAAGAATTTAAAATTCTTTAAAAGATTCTTGCAACCTTCCTTCCTCATTTTTTCAGACTGCACACAAGTCCCATAGATATGTTAAATGCGACCCCGGTGAATTCTGTAGGTCACACATAAATGGCCAATTTATGAGGTTTCCACTGGCTGAGGCTTGGTGAGAAGGCTGCATGCGGTGTGAGTCCCACGGTCTAATACTTGGCCCTGTGTATGTGGCCCTGCTTAGAAAGAGTCTGAGATGTAATTAAGGATCTCGACATGAGATCTTCCCGGATAATCTAGGTGGGCCCTAAATCCAGTATTTGTCCTTGTAGGAGGCGGAAGAGGGGAAGATTCAGACACAGAGAAGGCCGTATGGAGGTGGAGGCAGAGACTCGGGGATAGAACCCCCTGGCGCCTCCAGAAGCTAGAAGAACGGGAAGGATTCTGCCCTTGGCAGGAATGCTGTCCTGCCAGACTTCTGGTCTCCAGAACTGTGAGAGAAGACCGTTCTGTTATTTCAAGCCACCCCGTTGGTGTTATTTGCTGCGGCCGCCCCAGGAAACGCATGCAGGTATGTTCCGGGCACACCTGCTGAGGCAGGTGTTAGCACGTGTGTTAAGGGGCTTTTAGGGGCGCCTGGGTGGCTCAGTCAGTTGAGCATCTCGGCTCAGGTCATGATCTCTCAGTTCGTGGGTTCGAACCCCTCGTCGGGCTCTGTGCTGACAATCCAGAGCCTGGAGCCTGCTTCGGATTCTGTGTCTCCCTCTCACTCTGCCCCTCCCCTGCTTGTGGTCTGTCTGTCTCTCTCAAAAATAAACAAACATTTAAAAAGTTAAAAAAAAAAAAAAAAGAATCTTTTGAGGGGGCGCCTGAGTGGCTCAGGGGGTTGAGCGTCTGACTCTTGATTTCAGCTCAGGTAATAATCGCAGTTCATGGGTTCAAGCCCCACATGGGGCTCTGTGCTGAGCACGGAGCCTGCTTGGGATCCTCTCTCCCTCTCTCTCTTTGCCCTGCCTCCGCTTGTGCATGTGCACACGCGCTCTCTCTCTCAAAATAAATAAATAAACATGTTCTAAAAAGACTTTTATTTTTTTAAAGTTATTTATTTTGAGAGAGAGCAAACGCAGGTGGGGAAGGAGCAGAGAGAAGGAGAGAGAGAATTCCAGGCAGACTCTGTGCTGTCAGTTCAGAGCCCTAGGCAGGCTTGTACCCATGAACTGCGAGATCAGGACCTGAACCGAAATCAAGAGTCAGACGCTCAACTCACTGAGCCACCCAGGCGCCCCAAGGCTCTCTGAGTTGCAAGTTTGGAAACCCAGTGACGCCACCCTATTCATAAAAGAGGCACTTGTAAGGACCTGGTTTACTAGAACTGAAGGTCAAGAAAGGATCTGGGCCTCAGAAAGGGATGAGAGGCAGGACATAGAATGAGGGCAGGACCCTGTTTATCTTTGCATCTGCTTCATTGTTTTTTCTCCCGGCCACCCAGCTTCCATGTAGAATATGGCCACCCCGCAGCTCCTGTAGGTATATGTTACTATTCCAGCCACACAGAGAGACTAGTTAGTCTCATTCACCCCCACACCAACTTGAGTAGCCCAGGTTCCCAGCTGAGTTTGATCCACCAATCTTGGGGGCAAGATTCACCATCTAAACATGGCTGCCGGGTACCTATGTCTGTAGGTCAGGAGGCTGATTCTCCGAGAAAAGCAGGTGTTGAACAGTGTACCTGTAGCACCTGTCTTGTTGCTCTGGGTTGTGTATTAGTTGGCTACTGCCCCGTCCCACAATGTTGTCTAAAAAAACCCCAAATAATTAGTTATATTCACAGCCCTGCAGGGCAGCCGATCTAGGCTGGGCTTGGCTGGACAGTCCTGGAGCTCAGGCTCAGGGGATGACAGCCACCAGGGAACAGCTCTTCTTGTGGTGACGGCATAGGTACAGGAGGGCGAGCCCCAAACGGCAAGCACGCTCCAAGCCCGGGCTCGCCTCACATGCGCCAACGCCCTGTTGGCCAAAGCGTCACGTAGCTGAGCCCTGGATTGGTGGGTGGGAGAGGATTTGGGGGTAATAATCGAATCTATCACACGGTACAGGGTTTTTAGTACTGGAACAAAATGACCAAACGTGATGCGGCTCATAGTGGGACACCTGCCATTATGTACCTCCTGACGTAGTGGAGCGTGAAGTTCTTAAAACAACCTATCGAGGCTCCTGCCAAACATGTTTGAATTGAACCTCGTTAAGCCTCTAAACTGAACTTCCAGTATGTGGGAAATACACGGAGTGGTAGAGGGAAGGGTTGAACGGATCCTGTATTCGTTATCAATTGCTGAGGAACAGATAACCCCCCAAACTGCGCTACGTGAGCGCCGAACAGCATCTCACACGACGGTATGAGAGAAAGGAAGGAGAGAGCCGGGTGTGACCTAGTCTCAGGAGGCATAAGCTGTCACTTCTGCCGCATTCCGTTTGTTGGGAATGACTCAGGATGTGGCTGACCCTCAAGAGGAAGTTCTGTCTTTTGAGTCTGGAGAGTCAAAGAATGTGTGGACATATTTAAAAATCACCCCTGGAGGGGCGCCTGGGTGGCGCAGTCGGTTAAGCGGCCGACTTCAGCCAGGTCACGATCTCGCGGTCCGGGAGTTCGAGCCCCGCATCAGGCTCTGGGCTGATAGCCTGGAGCCTGTTTCCAATTCTGTGTCTCCCTCTCTCTCTGTCCCTCCCCCGTTCATGCTTTGTCTCTCTCTGTCCCAAAAATAAATAAACGTTGAAAAAAAAATTAAAAAAAAAAAGTATTTAAAAATCACCCCTGGAGTGATTCAAAGGAACCAAAAGCAATGTTTCACATTCCTGACTGGATCCTGGATTTCTTTAAAAAAAAAAAAAAAAAGCCATCCAAGTAATTTTAGGGGACAGTTGGGGAACTTGGATATGAAAAAAGTATCAGACGCATGAGACAATGATTGATAATTTCCACAGGTGTGATAAAGGCGTTGTGGTGATGTGGAGGAAGCTCCTTATCCTTAGAGGATACAAGTGGAAGTCTTTAGGGGCGCCTGGGTGGCTCAGTTGGTTAAGAGTCCGACTTCGGCTCAGGTCATGATCTCGCGGTCCGTGGGTTCGAGCCCCGAGTCGGGCTCTGTGCTGACGGCTCAGAGCCTGGAGCCTGCTAACGATTCTGTGTCTCCCTCTCTGCAACCCTCCCCCATTCATGCTCTGTCTCTGTCTGTCTCAAAATAAATAAACGTTAAAAAAAAAAAAGCCTTTAGCAGTGAAATGGCATGATGTCTGCCGTCTGCCATTTATTTTCAAACAAGTCAAAGAAAAAAGAGATAAAGCAAAAGAGGCAAAATATTAACACTTGAATCTCAGCGGAGAGTACGTATGTGTTCATCGTACTCGTTCTTGACTTTTTATACTTCCAAAATTTCTCAATTAAAAGTAGACAAATGCAATAGGATGGTTTGGGTGAAGTTCAGAGTGAAGTTCTCCAGCTCAAGGCTGAGGAATCAGGCTGTCATCCTTGGCTTGCTTTGCCCACAAGGAAACTCAGAACTTTTGCTTTTAAGTAAATGTTCTTCTTTCACCCACTATTTCTCGCAAATGGGGGCCTCATCGGCTTGAAAGAGACCCAGGAAGGAATCGCTGGTATCTGGGTGACGCTCCCTCTGCTAAACCAGGCAAAGAAGCCACAATGAAGATATTAAAGACACGTAGGACCCGCAGGACAAACCGCAAACAGGTGTCGAGGAGCAAAGTCAATGTGCTTTACAGAGAACAGAAGTTGCAGGACCTTCGGTGGCCAGCTGAGATAAGGAATAGGGGTGGGGAAGACGACCCCCTCAAACTTGCAGCCTGTGTTTCAAAGGCAACCACCAGGAAGTCTCTGTTAGGCAACGAGGACTCCTTGGAGGAAGAGGAGGGAGGTCAAACAAAGACCTCAGGACAATGCCTCCGAAACAAGCCCACAGTCTCCACTTGAGAGTGCTTAAAGAGAATCCTACGCGCTCGAACTTGAGGTCAACGATAAAGTGAATACATTCATAAAACCTGAGTTCAACCTCCTATAATAGTTTAAGAACTCACCGACACAAACACCATCTCATCCATTCAGTGCCGTGCGTTTTTCTTACAACCAGGCATTGATTTTCAAATCCCATTTGATTGAAGTACTGATAGGAAGCACATAAAATCAGAATGTAGGAACTTTCTGCAGGGTAACAGCCTAACAGGGAGATGACTCTAGATGAAAAGAGCTTTAAGAGAAAAGAAAATCTCTGGGGTGCCCGGGTGGGTCAGTCGTTTAAGCGTCCGACTCTTGACCTCAACTCAGGTCATGATCTCACGGTTCGAGGTTTCGTGGGTTCAAGCCTGCATTGGGCTTTGAGCTGACTGTGCAGACCCTGCTTGGGATTCTCTCTCTCCCTCTCTCTCTCTGTCCCCCCACCACCCCCACTTGTGCACATGTGCTCTCTCTCTTTCTCCTTCTCTCAAAATAAATAAACTTAAAAAATTTTTAAAAAACAAAGACAATCTCAAAACTTGGAAATGGAAAACGGAGGGCTTAATGTCCTTGCCTTCCAATGTCAGTGTCATGCTGGGGCTCTAACCCTCGGGGCGCAGGCTGGGACAGGGGGCACCTTCATTTCATTGAGATATTTGGCAATTCTGTGAGGGGAAGGGGATGATGTGCAAAACCCAGTGACGTCAACGATTCTTATGTGACAGCAGCTGAGGTTAATTTTGTCTGCTAGGGATGCAAATGATTCCTGTCTGGTTGCAAAGATAATCGAGAATGTCTGGATGATCAGTTTTATTGCCTGGGAGGTTGTTGACCAGGTTTCTGCCCACCTATCTTAGCAATCCTTCTCCAGTGCTTTGGTCTCTCAAAGGGTCTCTCATACCCTTTCTTGTAACTGGTGCCATCATCCTCGTTCATGTATGTTAATAGGAGACTTGTGGTTTTGCCTTTTTGAAAATTCTACTTTGAAAAGAGACGCATAAAATATGTGGACCTTATTTGGATCCCGTTTCCCAGAAAGCCAGTTGTAAAGGTATTTTTAGGGAGACGGAGGGCATTTACCGGTGGGTCCAGGTATTAGATGACTTATATTAAGAAATAATTTTAACTTTCTCAGATGTGAAGATGGCGTTGTGGTATGAAGGCCAATGATAATCTACTGTGTGTGACAAATTACCCAAACCATAGTATTTTATTTTATCTTATTTTATTTTATTTTATTTTATTTTATTTTATTTTATTAACTAAGCTCTACGCCCAACGTGGAGCCTGAATCAACAACTCTGAGATCAAGAGTGACAATGCCCCACTGACTGAGCCAACCAGGCGTCCCCAAGTGATAGTATTTTAAATGTAAGCTTCTTGTTATTTAGGTGCGGCAAAGTCAACAGATCGGGAGGTGACCGCCATTGGGAAGGCAGTTTGTTATACATCCCCACAGAAGGGGGTATATCACGCCTCAGGTGGGCCACATGGGGAAGTATCAGGGTCATCCAGGAGGCAGAGGGAGTGGGAGAGAATATGGGCCAGCGCCTTGACTGGGGTTTCCACAGGAAGGAATGGGCAAGACACAGAAAGCAAGTTGAAGATTGGCCGATCTGAATAGTTTCGATGCGCTCTGGGGCCTGGGGATACCTCTAGTTGTGTGACACTGGCCCTGGGGTGATGAGTGCAGGTGGACAGTGACCCAGAGTGTCACCCTCTGGGTGACAGTCACTGTCACCCAACAGGGAAGTGACTGGAGCACAGGCTCTGGACCGGTTGGTTTGCACAGGAAAGGTCTGCACTGTCTCCGGGAACTGGCTTAGGCCTGGAAAGGACACTCTCTCCAGGGTCAGCAAGGCTCCGCATGTCAAAGTATCAGGGACGGATGATTAATGCACACAGCGATCTAAAGTTATTTTTCGTACTTCATACAGTTTCTAAGGGTCAGGATCTGGGAGTGGCATAGCCAGGTGGTTCCGGCTCCAAGGTCTCTTAGGAGGTTACCGTCAGGACGCTGGCCAGAACCACGGTCATCTGAAACCCGCCTGGGGCTGGACGGTCTGTGTCCAAGGTGGCCTAGGCATATGGCGTTGGAAGGAAGCGTTGGCTCACGGCTGGTTTTGGCCAGCAGCCTCGGTTCTTCACCATGCGCGCCTCTCGATGGGGCTGTCGGCTTCTGTCACAGACAGAGAAACACAAAGCGAGCGAACGAGAGAGGGGTGAGCCACACTGACAAAAATACATTAACATCAGCAGAACTGTCACTCCTGTCGCGTGCTACAGGTCACGCAGACTAACTGTGGTGCGCTTGTGGGGGAACATGAGTGCTGGGAGGCATGGGTCAGCGCCAGCCGACTCACAGACGGCGGCAGTCCGCGAAGATTCATACCCTCCGCGTGTGCAAATAAGTCAGTCCCTTCCAGAGTCCCCGGAAGTGTCATGTTCTTATAGCATCTAGCTCCACGTCCAGAATCTCATCATCAACTCAGGTCTGGGTGTGATTATCTCCCCTTAGACACGCTTCCTCCAATACAGGTCTTCTCGATAAATTGTCTGTCCCATCCCCTGTGTATTAGTCAGAATGGGTTGCTATAACAAAATACCACAGACTCGGGGCGGGAGGGGGGGGGTGGGTTGTAAACAATAGGCACTTCTTTCTTGCAGTTCTGGAGCCCGGGGCGCCCAAGATCGGGGTTCCATCTTGCTCAAGTGTTGGTGAGGACTCGCTTCCTGGCTTGGAGCTGGCTGCCTTCATGATCTATTTTTACACAGCAGACAGAGATAAAGAGCTAGCTCTCTGGTCTCTTCTTCGTCTTCTTTTTTTTGTTTGTTTGGTTTTTTTACTTTTAATGTTGGTTTATTTTTGAAAGAGAGTGAGCACAAGCGGGGAAGGGGCAGAGAGAAAGGGAGACACAGAATCTGAGGCAGGCTCCGGGCTCTGAGCTGTCAGCACAGAGCCTGACACGGGGCTCAAACTCACAAACTGTGAGACCGTGACCTGAGCTGAAGTCGGACGCTCAACCGACTGAGCCCCCCAGGTGCTCCTCTGGTCTCTTCTTACAAGGGCACTGATCCTACCAGGAGGACCCCACTCTCCTCGTCCCATGGAAACCTAATTACCTCTAAAGGTTCCCTCTCCACACACCATCACATTGACGGGGTAGGGCTCCAACGTATGAGTCTTGAGGAGACACATTCAAGTCCGTAACACCCTTCCCACTGAATATATAATGGGACAGACATAGAGTCACCATTTCAGATGCTCTTGCTCGGAAAGGGGGAACATGAGAGCCAGGAAGAAGTCGCTGGTCCACGTAGATTCTAGAAGCTAGTCAGGCAAACATTGTAAATTCCTTAATTACGTCTCAAGGCTTAGGAGCTATACTCCCAGGCCCTGGACTCTGCCCTCTGGGCTCCTGGTTCTTCCCTGCAAGTCATCCTTCCTTCCTGGAAGGTATCATGTGTTTGCCGCTGAATGATATTCTCAGCCTGCCTCTTGCCACTAGACTTTTGAGGGTCCAAAGGCCTCTTTGTACTTTGTACTGTCTCTGCCCTTTCAGTCTGTGGTGGTGATATTCCTATACATGTGGTTCTCTTAAAGACTACGAGTTTTCTGTGAATCTCACTACTATCCACTCCATTAGTCAAAGACAGCACCCACAGGCCTCTCTGAGATGAGCCCTTCTCTACCTTGGGCTTCTGCAAACAGCTGAGGGTCAGTGTGGCCACATGTCCTAGGAGCACCGTCCTCGACTGAGAGGCTCTGTGCGTGTCCTAGTCTATACGGGCTGCTGTAACAAAACACCACAGACTGTGTGGTTTATAACCAACAGATAATTTGTTTCTCCCAGTCTCCGAGGCTGGAGACGTGAGATCAGGGTGCTGCACGGTGGGCTGAGGGTCCTCTTTGAGGATGCAGACTTCTCTGTGTGTCCTCACATGGTGGCAGGGGCCAGGCAGCTCTGAGGGTCTCTTTTGTAAGGACTCTAATCTCATTCAGAGGGATCTACCCTTGTGACTTAACCACCCCCTCAGGCCCATCTCCTAATACCACTGCATTGGGGATTAGGATTTCATTTTTTTTTTTAAGTTTATTTATTTATTGTGGGGGAGGGGAGGGAGAGAATGAGCAGTGGAGGGGTAGAGAGAGGGAGAGAGAGGATCCCAAGCAGGCTCCGAGTTGTCAGTGCAGAGCCTGATGCGGGTCTCGACCTCACAAACTGTGAGATCATGACCTGAGCTGAAATCGAGAGTCGGATGCTTAATTGACTGAGCCACCCAGGCACTCCAGGGATTAGGATTTCAAAACATGATTTTGGAAGGGACACAAGCATTCAGACACCTTTAATCTCTTTAGAGGGCCTGTTGTCTGAGAACAGAGCTCTGGAGTGCTACCGTATATCTTTCTGAACGCTCTCTCTTTTTGAACAATGTTTATTTATTTATTTTGAGAGAGAGTGTGTGAGAAAGAGAGAGAGAGAGAGAGCGCACAAGCAGGGGAGGGGCAGAGAGAGAAAGGGAGAAAGAGAATCCCAAGCAGGCTCCGTGCTGTCAGCACAGAGCCTGACTTGGGGCTCGAACCCATGAACTGAACCTTGAGACCATGACCTGAGGTGGAATTGGGAGTTGGAGGCTAAACCGAGCCACTCAGGCACCCCTATCGGTGCCGTTTTCATTAAGAGGTTAATTAAAATCCTATTAGGTGTTTTTCATGGAAATGGACACCAAGATTCCAAAATTAGGATAGCAAAGTGAAGGATCAGAAAGAGCCAAGATGATTTTGAAGATGGAGGGAAGAGCTTCACTATCTGTTTTAAAACTGTGATATCGAAACCGACATGATATTGGCACACAGAACATTTGAGAATAACAATAAAAGCCCCAAAACACATGTGGGGCGATATTTGAAAAAAAAAAAAAAAAAGGTATGTATTAACTATCTATTGCTATGTAACAATTTAGCCCCAAGCTTAGCAGCTGAAAACAATAGAGTTTATTGCGATGCAGTATCTGAGGGTCAGGAATCTGGGAGTAGCTTAGCCAGGGTTCTCTCAGGAGGTTACCGTCAGGACGTTGGCTTGGGTTGTGGTCATCTGAAACTTGACTGGAGCTGGGGGACTCGTGTCCGCCATGGCCCAGGCAGGTGGCTGTAGATCAAGGGCTCTCTTTGCCACATGGGTCTCTCCACGTGCTCCTCAATAACGTGGCAGCCTGCTTCCCCCAGAGAAAGCGATCCCAGAGAGGGCTAGAATGCAAGATGGAAGGCGGCTGTCTTTGGTCGCCGAATACCAGAAGAGACACCCCATCCCTATTTCTGTCCCCTCTGACCCTGGCATCACGTGGGAGGAGATTGCACCAAGGCATGAATTCCCAGAGGCACGGGAGCATCGTGGGTCATCTTGGAGGCCGACTACCACAACATTGTTGAGGGGCCAAACGTCATGTTGTTTATCGTTGACAAACTTCAGCAAAAAAAAAAAAAAAAAAAAAAAAAAAGAGACTGATGAAGCAAACTGAGCAAAATTTAGGCTTTCTCTCTGGGGGTGACAAGATGGCTTACTGGCCCAAGCATCCTCTAGAAGCCAGTTACTCTCTTTTCTGCCCAGACTCCTGACTTGCCCCCACCAGCACACGGCGCTCTCCCAGCTGGCTACCAATAAATGCGGCTGCATTCAGGGGGTGGGGGACTGAGTCAGCAGCGTGGCCCCATAAATGCTACCAGACGAACCCGAATGTGTTCTCCCTCAGGTCTTATTCTGAGATGTGCTGAAACACACCAGCACTTTTTCCATTTTGTTCCAAAATGTCTCTGGAGGAACAGTGTTGTGGCCTTGCCTTCCAGGTCAGTGTTAACCATGGGCTTTTAGCAGAGTCAGCGGTCTTGTTGAACTTTGCCTTAGCCCCGACTGTGAATTCAGCTTGGGCTCATTCGGTCCCTGGAGTGTAGTTCCTTATTTTATCATGAAAAATAAAACAGCGTTGGAAGATAACCAGCTGTGCCTGCTGGGCCACAGTTCTTTAATGTATTAAGGAACTCCATGAAATCCTAGTGTTCACTTACACAAAGTATTTCTATAAGAATGTAATTAAAAATTTTTTTCCTAAAGCCTGGGTTAAATGTTAACTCGTGTGATGAATTTTCCAGAGGAATTGGGAACTAAAATTGGGGAAGCTGACAAACTGCCATTTTGGGTGTTGTAAGAAATTTGTAGGGCGCCTGGGTGCCTCAGTCAGTTGAGTGTCTGACTCTTGGTTTTGGCTCAGGTCACGATCCCAGGGTCGTGGGATCGAGCCCTGTGTCAGGCTCCCTGATGAGCATGGGAGCCTGCTTAGGATTCTCTCTCTACTTCTGCCCCTCTCCCCTGCTCACGATTTCTCTCTCTTTCTCAAAAACGAAAGACCGAAACAAAACAAAAACTTGTGCATTTTAGGATAGAAATAAAAATTTATATTTAGGGCTGTCCCTCAATTTGTTTTTGGAGATAATACTTCGGCGGACTGCTTTTAATTATTCAGATGTTAAAAAAAATACCTCCCCGTTATTTTGAATTTTTTTTTTTTTAATGTTTATTTATTTTTGAGACAGAGAGAGACAGAGCATGAATGTGGGAGGGTCAGAGAGAGGGAGACACAGAATCTGAAACAGGCTCCAGGCTCTGAGCTGGCAGCACAGAGCCCGACGCGGGGCTCGAACTCACGGACCGTGAGATCATGACCTGAGCCGAAGTCGGACGCTTAACCGACTGAGCCACCCAGGCGCCCCCTCCCCGTTATTTTGGAGAAGTCCCAACGCAGTAAAATAATTAGATCCTACATATTTCAGACCGGGATATGAAGGGATCTGTGTGATGCTAAGTCAGTGTATCTCTAGCAGGATAACAGTGGGGAGGACAGGAAGAGTAACCACCATGGTGTGGTGGTCTGGCGATGTGTTCTCTTGGCTAGACTAAGCACTTTGCCCAGAAATCCCTTCTTGTACGTTTCCAGTTTGAGCTACAGGGGTATTCCAGCTTGAGAGTTGCACCTGCCTTTCACCAGCTGGGCTTTTCTTGCTGAATCTTTCAACCTAGAACCGTGGAAGGCTGACACTGACATGACTTGTACAGATTATCTAGTTCAATTGGGTTCTAAATTTCGTCCATTCTAAGAGTCACCTGGGAAGCTTTTTTGAAATACAAATTCCCCGGTGCCACTTATGAAGATTCTGGTTCAGCAGGTCTGGGCCCGGGACATCTGTATTTCCTTTACAAGTTTCTTAAGTGGTTTTGATGATAGGTCAACAAGTGGTTTTGCGGGGCGCCTGTGTGGCGCAGTCGGTTAAGTGTCCGACTTCAGCCAGGTCACGATCTCGAGGTCCGGGAGTTTGAGCCCCGCGTCGGGCTCTGGGCTGATGGCTCAGAGCCTGGAGCCTGTTTCTGATTCTGTGTCTCCCTCTCTCTCTGCCCCTCCCCCGTTCATGCTCTGTCTCTCTCTGTCCCAAAAATAAATAAACGTTGAAAAAAAAAATCTTTAAAAAAAAAACAAACAAACAAGTGGTTTTGCTACCCACTTGATTCTCATTTTATAGTTAGGGCGACCAAATCCAAAGAGAAGGGACATGTCTTTGGGTTAAGGAAAATGACAGGAGGGACAAGCAGAGCCTGTGTCTTGATAAACCTCTGGCTGCTACATTTGAGTAAACAAGGCTTTCTTCAGCTAGACGGTGATGCTTGACCAGTGACTGTGTTTGTGGTACAAAATGCCGAAGGAATAGTTCTTGAGGAATGCAGAGGAGAGAATATTAAAAGAGTTGCAGCACTGAAGCAAACTTCCTGGAGAAGAGTTCTAAGAACCGGGGATGATTTGCATAAATGGTAAGACAGAGGGCAGCCTTCTCCCCAAGGTGGGAAAGCCATAAGAAGGCAGGGGTCCACCCCGGCTCAAGCAGAAGGTGTAACTTAAGACAATGAGTAGAGTGTAGGAAGGATCTGCTACATACGTTTAGGAAAATAGGCAAGATGGTAGGAATAAATTGCTTTTAAATGCTGTGGCAGAGGCATGTTTCATAATATAGGGGTGGCTCATAAAATTTGAATGTACAGCACATTTTGCCAATTGAGACTGATTGGGAGGAAACTTTTTTTTTTTTTTTTTAGCTTTAAAGTACATGAATAAATTTCACCCTGAGCCAGCAAGTTCTAGCAAGGCACAGAGTCTTGCAATGATGAACTGTCTCATTTTAACAACAGTGTTATTAAATAAGAAGTTAGTAACGATGCTTGGGGAAACTACATTAGCAAATAGAGAAAAATGACATGTAATTAGTCGTATCTAGTCTTTCCATGTAAATAGTACTTCCAAGATGCTGGAAGATGCTTAAAAACAGTCTTATAGAAACAATTTTGTGTTTTGATGGAAACCTATGCTTGTCTAGAAGATGCCTTCCAGGCTGAGTCTCATCTTTCAATGCCTTGGAGACATTTGACACTCGTGTAATTACAGGTGAATAGTAGATGAGCAGGCTGTGTCTTGTGTCATTGCCCTTTGTCCCCATCCTGTGGAAAAAAGCCAATTTGCTTTCCTTTGCACTTGCCTTTCAACATTTTTTTAAATTCCATATAAATGTGTGTGCTTTGACTCTTTTAACAAAAGGTTTTTATTTTTTTATTATTATTTTTTATGAATATAATTTATTGTCAAGTTGGCTTACATACAACACCCGTTGACTCTTTTTTTGAACTGGTTTTAATATCTGCCTGTCTTCCTCATTAATTAATGAGTGGCACAAAATCTGTAACACGTCATTTTTACATCTGTGTGACATCATGATTTCACCCGTCTGAAAATGACCCTTGAACAGTCCTGTTGTCGGTCTCACAAACCTTACTCCTGTTGTCTTTTTATCTTACCGATTTGCCATCTTTCTGGCGGGAAAGATCTAAGTCCTCTTTTATCTGGATTCGCACATTTTCCAATTAGAAGCATCTAAATTAATAAGGTTCTATGTTCCGGGTCTTAAGATTTGTGGTCAAATTCTTGTGGCCTCAGGAAGCTGGTATTTTCTCCACCGTCACTTAGTTTCCAAATGCACATTTCTTCCTGTTCTTTAACCTTCTTTGGAGCCAGCTGAATTGGTTATGATAACTTTAGATGACCAGATATAACACAGTGGGGGCAACTAGAAGTATGCAACAAGTTATTTTTAATTAAAACAATTTTTTAATGTTTATTTAATTTTGAGAGAGACAGAGACAGAGCAGGAGCTGGGGAGGGGCAGAGAGAGAGAGAGAGGGAGACACAGAATCCTTAGCAGGCTCCGGGCTCTGAGCTGTCAGCACAAAGCCCGATGTGGGGCTGGAATCCACGAACTGCAAGATCATGACCTGAGCCGAAGTCGGACCCTTAACCGACTGAGCCACCCAGGCGCCGCTATTTTATTTTTTTAAATGTTTCTTTATTTGGGGGGGGGGGGGGGGGCTAGGGAGGGCAGCGAGAGAGAGGGGAGGACAGAGGGTCTGAAGCAGGCTGTATGCTGAGAGCACAGAGCCCAATACAGGTCTCGAACTCACGAACTGTGAGACCATGACCTGAGCCTACGTCCCATAAAGTGGGCCACACACCAACTGAGCCGCCCAGGCGCCCGGTAACGACTTATTTTTAAAAACAGCCTAATTTAGATTTACAACAGGGAAGTCCCAGGCCCTAGGAGCCAGGCACTCTCGTAAATTTCACAGGCCGGCTGTCTCCCTGCTTTTGGCTTTCCTCCCCCGCCCCCGCCTCCTCCCCCACTCTTCCCTCCCACCCCCGCCCCTCCCCCACTGCCCTCCTCACCCCCCTCCCCCACCCCCATACGCTCCGAGCCCCCCCCCCCCCCCCCCCCCCCAGCCCCGGCCTTCCCGGGAGGCCTGGAATCCCGGGCAGCCACTGGCCCGTGGGGATCCGCCGCCCTCCGTCACCGCGCGTCCACTTCCGTCCCGGCGGGAGGCGCCTCCCCTCCGCCTGCCCCGACCGTCCCCGGGGCCCGGCGGGCAGCCTCGGCGCGGGGAGAACCCAGGCTTCCGGCGGCGGACAGGTAGGTGCGCTCTCCGCGGGCGCGCGGGAACGCGCGCGGCCCGGCGCCGCGCTAACTCGGCGCGAGTGTTTGCAGCAGCTCGAGCAAGTCTGCCCTGCGCACAGGTCCTGAGCCGACCAAAAAGCCCTTTTCCCAAACCTTTTCCCAAAGCAGCAGGACATTATCACCGCAGAAAAGCAACCTGGGCCGGCCCACTTGGGTATGTTTTCCTGTCCTGTTCAGCCAGCTCTGCCAAAAACGTAGCTGCAATCGTGCTGTGCAGAAACTCGTTATTTATTTTTTCCATAGAACGCTGTGTCCGGAGCCTTTCTTCCATGCCTTCGAATGGAATACTGTTTGTAATTATTGTCTTACAAGTTGGGCGTTTCAGTTGTGTGGTTTTTGCCAGTATAAACCCGTGGGGAAGATGAGCCTATTTGCATCAAAATGTAACCAAACCAAAGGAGAGTTTGCCCCCCCCCCCCCTTTCCAAGTGCTGCAAGCCAGTACCAATCGACATCAAGCTTTTGCAGAGGAGAAAAATAGGCGATTTATTGGTGTGGCCCCCCAGGAGACCGGGGGGAGCTAATGCTCAAAAGTCCAGAACTCTCGGATGGCTTGCATGAGGGTTTTTAAGGGCAAAATTTGGGGGAAGAGGTCTTGTGAGAAGGTGGACACCTTTGATTAGAGGCCCATGAGGTCCTACTAGCAGGTGACCTGGTGCCACTTCATCTGGTGCCCCGGAGGTCTTTTCCATTTCAAGGGGCTTGGAATCTGGAAAATATCTTTATTTCTTATGTTAGAAATTGAAGCAAGCATTCGTATCCCTTGAGCCTAGGCCTTTTTGTTCCTTGGCTGGTCTGGCTGTGCCTTGGGTAGATATGACCTCTGGTGTTTCATCCTTTCATCTGAACTGACAAGAGGGATGCGGGCTTCAAAAAATCATTATGGGGGGCACCTGGGTGACTCGGTTGGTTAAGTGTCGGACTCTTGATTTCAGCTCAGGTCATGATCTCGAGGTTCGTGAGGTCAAGCCCCGCATCGGGCTCTGCGCTGACAGTGTGGAGCCTGCTTGGGGTTTTCTCTCTCTTCATCTCTCTGCCCCTGCCCCTGCTGTGTGTGTGCTCTCTCTCTCGCTCTCTCTCTGTCTCCAAAAAAAAAAAAAAAAAAATTATTATCCCCATTTGGCAGTATTTCCTTAGGGTGGGTACTACTGAGTCTAGAGAGGAGACCGTGGGTCTAGCATCATGGCATCTTTGGTGCTCAGTACCCAGTGCATGTTGCCAAGAAGGACCGCACGGGTCACCCACTCAGCCGTGTGGGTTGGCAGGCGAAAGTGTCTCCTCTCCTAGGCCTTGCTGACATAGGGGACTGCGATCAGGCCTCCTTGCTGATGGAAGATATAAGCTGATGTTTTCAAAGCCCATTTCAAATAAGGTGGTCAGAAGTGAGCCCCACAGGTGTCTGGGGACATGCTGTCCAGGCCTCAGAACAGCCTGAGAGAAGCCAAAGGCAGCCATGTGATAGGCTTGTTTGCAGGCCGGTGGGTCCTCATCACATCTACCTTTCTAATCAATGCTGTCTAGACCTGTCCCCTATGGAAAATAGAAGCATGATTGAGGACAAATAGATCTGGAGTTGTTGAAGTTGGTAGAATCATCTGTGGGTAAGTAGGGCCCTGCTTTCCCAGCTGCAAGATCAAAACTCAGTTGCCAAGCAAGTTCCTGCAGTGTTTACCCAGTGAACCCAGTGTTGGGGTGCCTGGCCGGCTCAGTCGGTAGAGCATGCAACTCTTGATCTCGGGCTTGTGAGTTCGAGTCCCACGTTGGATGTAGAGAGATTACTTAACATTTTTTTTTTTTAAATGAGCATGTGTTAAAGATTCTATTTTATTTATTAAAGAAGGAACCAGGCAGCTTTTATAACTGATTCAAAAGAGAAATCAAGAAGGACAGGTATACATGGGGCAAAGGAATGCCTCAGGAAGGTTCATGTTAGGGGAAGGGGCGGGAGCTTTTATCCTGATGGGGTCCCAATAGTTCAGCAGCTGCTGTGGCCAAGGTTAAAGAGGTTGCTACCTGTTTTCTCTCGTAGGGTTTTGTTGGTTTCCTGTCTCACATTGAGGTCTTTCATCCATTTTGAGTTTATTTTTGTGTCTGGTGTAAGAAAGTGGTCCGGTTCTCCCAGCACCATTTGCTGAAATGGGTGATGGGCATTCAGGAGGGCACTTTTAGGGATGAGCCCTGGGTGGCCTACGTAAGCGATGAATCACTGGGTTCTACTCCTGAAACCAAGACTACATCGTATGTTAACTCACTTAAAAAAAAAAAAAAAAAGAAATGGAAAAAAAAAGGAGGTAAGGCAGGACATGTTAGCTCCTTGGAATTGGCATCAAACAGGCACCAGTGATCCCCATGGGTCTTGACTTGTGATATTGTGGAGGTGCTTGGTGCGTGAAGCAGGGCTGCAGGGGGCTGAAGAACAAATCATTCATTCATGGCATTTGTCAAGGAACGGAAGGCAGACCTTATTCAGGACCTTTGGGATAGGTGTAGGGTCCACCGCAGTGGGGTTTTACAGTGGGGGAGAGAGATTGGGCTCAACCCTGGAAATAGCAAAGAAAAGTGAGGATTTATAGCCAGGGAGTGGGGTGGTGGGGGTCAGTGGATGGAAAATGACTAAGAGGAAACATCACAGGGGATGGGGGTTCTGGATAAACCGACCTAACAGGGTTCTTGCAGGAGACGAGCCAGAGAGATCAGACATCGCCTGGGGGTGAGGGGGTGGACGATGAGCAACCAGATCAGATATCAAGGGTCAGGGATTCTGTGAAACTGACTTAGCGGGATTCTTACTGAAACTAGGCACAGCAGAGATGCATCCAGAAGCCCCACACAGGCCTGTTTGAGAAGAGAGGTCAGCGGAGCTTGGTGAGGGAGAGAAGGTTGGTTAAGGGGCCGTAAAAGTCACTGTGGGAGAGTGAGCCTTGAGATCAGTCACATGCTGGTGGCATCTTGGGTGAATGTCATGGGCGGATCATGAGCATTAGCGCTGCCGGCCAGTGTGGCCTCGCCAAAGAAGGTGCGAGTCAGGCTCTCCTGTGCAGGGGTGCGTCTCAGTTATCCTTGGCACCATGAGGAGGGTTCTGAGTTCAGAGGCTTCCCTAGTGGAGACCACGGATCTGGTCTCGAGGTGGCCGGTGAGTTTTGCCAAGCCCACCTGTCATGATGCAGGAAAGCTCTTCCTCTCCTCCTCCTTCCTCCTTTCCTCCTTCCTCCTTCCTCCTTCCTCCTTCCTCCTTCCTCCTTCCTCCTTTCCTCCTTTCCTCCTTCCTCCTTCCTCCTTCCTCCTTTCCTCCTTCCTCCTTCCTCCTTCCTCCTTCCTCCTTCCTCCTCCTTCCTCCTTCCTCCTCCCTCCTCCCTCCTCCCTCCTCCTTTCCTCCTTCCTCCTTCCTCCTCCTTCCTCCTTCCTCCTTCCTCCTCCCTCCTCCTTCCTCCTTTCCTCCTTCCTCCTTCCTCCTCCTTCCTCCTCCTTCCTCCTCCTTCCTCCTCCTTCCTCCTTCCTCCTTCCTCCTTCCTCCTTCCTCCTCCTTCCTCCTCCTTCCTCCTCCTTCCTCCTTCCCCCTCCTTCCTCCTTCCTCCTTTCCTCCTTTCCTCCTTCCTCCTCCCTCCTCCCTCCTCCCTCCTCCCTCCTCCCTCCTCCTTTCCTCCTTCCTCCTTCCTCCTCCTTCCTCCTTCCTCCTCCTTCCTCCTTCCTCCTCCTTCCTCCTTTCCTCCTTCCTCCTTTCCTCTGTCCTCCGTCCTCTGTCCTCCTTCCTCCTTCTTCTAAGATTTTATTTTTAAGTTATCTCTACACCAGCATGGGGCTCAAACTCACAACCCCAAGGCCAAGAGTCGTGTACTCCGTGACAGAGCCAGCCAGGTGCCCCAGAAAAGCCCTTCTTGACACATTTTATAAGCCCCCCACCGTCCACGTCAGACCCCCTGTCCCGTCCCTAAGTAGGCGGAAAGCGCAGCACCGTCGCTCACGCAGAATGACCTCACGGTGAAGGTCATGCAGAAGGAACTTCGTGTTTCTGTAGAAAACCTCGGTCATCCGTGGGGCATCCTTCCCGGCCCGTGGTCTTTGAGCCGCTGCAACTCCTTCTTTGTAAGTGGCCGGTAACCAACATGTTAGTAAATTCTGTCCTGTGTGGTGGGATTCATGGCTTCCTCCCTCCTGCGGAAAACTCCGTTTTCTGTCCTGCAATTTCAGCTGTGCTGTCGTCCGTATGCATTCGTGCTCTTTTCTTTTTTCCTTCGAACCAGTTCTCACATCTGCCTCGTTCCTTCTTCTTAGAGAAGTAAAATCCTTCACGTGTTCATTTTTGTAAATCTGCATGAGAGTCGTGGTTTTCCTTTCCTTGTGAAAATTATCCTTTAACAAATGTATCATTTGGGGGAGGGAGGGGGCAGAGGCAGAATCCTGGAAGGGCTGTAGAGGACTTTTAGTGTCCTCCTGTCAGTGGGGCCCGCCTGGGTGTGCTCCCCCAGGCGCTTTCCCTGGGAGCCACAGGGGGGCCACAGGGGGGCCACAGCGGCGCTGTCCATGGAAACCAGCTTCCCTGCCCCGTGGCCTTGGCCCAGGACACACAATGCACTACTCTGCTACATGAGGGGTCTGGCCGGAGTCCCGCCTTCCACACCCAGGCCTCTCCCTGCCACTGTCTGCTTGCGTAGGATGCATCCAGACAGTGGCTCTCCTGGCCATAAACATTCCTTCTGGAAAGTGCGTATTAATTGGGGGCACCTGGGTGGCTCAGTCAGTTGTGTCTGACTCCTGATTTCGGCTCAGGTCATGATCTCACGGTTTGTGAGTTCAAGCCCTGCATCGGGCTCTGCGCTGAGGAGTGGAGCCTGCTTGGGATTCTCTGTCTCCCTCGGTCTCTCTGCCCCCCCCCCCCCACTTGCTCTCTGTCTCTCTCAAAATACATAAAAATAAACTTAAAAAAAACGTGGGTATCAATTGAAGATAAAGTAAAAAGATTCAGGCTTGAGGCCCCTTTGGAACGGCTAGGATTTTTCGTGGTCTCCACGTCCCCATAGGACAATCCAGGTAAGCAATCAGCGTAAGGAATCGGCTGTCAACAAATAGCGCATTGGACGTAAAATTTACCGCTCTTGGTGCTGGATTGTTGTGACTTCTCTTGCTAATAATAGTTTCATAACCTAGCTTGTGAAAACAAAACCGTGGGGAATAGATTCAAATCTTCTTTGAGCAAAAGACCAGCTCTTAATATGTGTTTCCTTAAAATGTAAGTTATTTGCCTTCCAGAATATTCTGGAAAGCATAGGAAATAATCTAACAGCCACCCATATTCGTGTGACCCACGCAAAACAATTGGAACATTTTGTCCTTAATCAAAACTTTCTGGGGCTCCTGGCTGTCTTAGTCGGTACAGCATGTGACTCTTGGTCTTGGGGTTGTAAGTTTGAGCCCCATGTTGGGTGTAGGGATTACTCAAAAATAAAAATCTTAAAAAAAACCCAAAAAACAACTTTCTTAGGAAGTTGAATGTAACAAATGCGGTTAAAGCCAGCTATCCCCATCCTTTCTCCCTTGTTAGTAACCACTGGCTAATCGTGGTGTGTTTTATTCCCATGCATCACACTTTTACTACAGGATATTTATTAATGAAATAAGTACTATTTTGGGTTATTAGTCTTTATTTAGCATCAAAAAGGACATTGTCTTTTTATGTAGCATTATGTTTCTAAGATTTATATCGGTAAATACACGTGTAGTTTATTCACGGAGTAGTTATGAATCTATTTGTTTCCTGGGGTGGCCGTAACAAATTACCACAAACTGGGTCGCTTAAGACAACAGAATATTTTTCTAAAGGTTTTTTTTATTCTTAAGCCATCTCTACACCCAGCATGGGGCTCGAACTCACAATGCCGAGAGTTAAGAGTTGCACGGTCTCCACGCTGGGCCAGCCAGGTGTCCCAGGACAACAGAAATTTATTCTCTCACGGTTCTGGAGGCCAGAAGTCTGCAGTGAAGGTGTCAGCGGGGCTGTGCTTTCTATGGACCTACAGAGGGGGAGCCTTCCTTGCTTCTCTCCCAGCTTCTGATGGTGCCCGGCCATCCTTGGTGTTGCTTGGCTGGTAGATACTCCAGTCTCCACCTATGTCTCTGTGGGGCCTTCTCCCCTGTGTGTTGCTGTAGCCAAATTTCCAAAATTAGGGGCAGTGGCCACCCTAATCCAGTATGACCTCATCTTAACTTGATTACCTCTACAAAGCTCTATTTCCAAATAAGGGCACATTCATAAGTTCTGGGAGTTAGAACTTGAACATACCTTTTGAGGGGACACAACTCAGCCCACAGTAACGACTAAATCGCAGTTGACCCTGTTTTCCTCCTGAAGGTCAATTCGATTGCTTCCGGTTATTGCCGCCAGGAACACGCCTTCTGTCCTCACCACGAGCTCATACACACAGGTGTAAATCTCTCTAGGGAGTACACCCAGCTGTGGCATTTCTGGGTTGCAGGTGTCTTTATCTTTGACTTTGCCAGACCTTACCAGACCAAAGTAGCCTGTCTCACCAGAGTTTGTATTTTGAGTTTGTATCAGCTCACGTTCCTTCCTCTTTCCCTGTATGGTCACCAACTCTTGGTGTTAACAGACCTTGTTGCCAAGCTGATGCAAAATAGTGTCTTTCTTAGGTACAAAATAGTATAATTTCTTAAATACCAGTGAGGTTGAATGTCTTTTCGGAGGTCTGGGTGCCACTCAGGGGCACCGTTTTGTGAGTTGCCTGTTCAGATCTTTGGAGCATTTATCTCTTGGGTTTGTCTTTTCCTTGTTGATTTATACGGATTTTCCCTGTATGTTATCTGGATACTAAATCTTCTGCTTTGAGAATAATATCTCAAATAATAATATCTCTTCCCCACCTCCACCAGCCCCTGGGCTGTTTTGAAGCACATCCTAGATGTCTGGCTGTTTCATCGGTATATACATCAGCAGGTGGCTATAAAAGATACAGATACACACACACAAAACCATCACTTTGATAGTCGTATCTGGCCCTTGCCCACCAGTCCGTTGACAGTAACTCTCAATATCACGAGACATCCAACCAGTTCAGTCTCCCCCAGTTGTCTTATAAGTGGTTTTTACAGTCACCTACCGCTGTGGGTTGCACTGTGTGTCCCCAGAGTTCATAGGTGGATGCCCTAACCCCCAATGTGACGGTATTTGCAGGTGGGGCCTTGGCCGATCAGGTTGAGATGAGGTCATGAGGGTGGGGCCCCATGGCGGGATTCGTGCTCTTCTAAGAAGAGGCCAGAAAGCTTGCGTGTGGGGACACAGCGAGAAGGCGGCTGTCCACAAGTGAGGAGAGTCCCCCTCAGAGCCCCACCTTGCTGGCACCCTGACCTTTGACTTCCAGCCCCCGGAACGGTGAGAAACACATTTCTGTTGTGTCAGCTGCCCGGCCTGTGGTATTTTGTTATGGCAGCTCGAGCAGACTGATATGTACTTAGTGAAATTTATTAACCTTTTTCTTTATGGTTCATGTTTTTGGGTCTAATGAAGAAATGCTGCCTTGCTCCAAGATTCAAGGAAAAGGTGTTCCCCTTTATTTTCTTCCAACAGATGACTTTCGCTTTTCTACTCAGGTTTCTAACCATCTGGCAGGGCAGCGACGTGGCAGGTAGGGATCCAAAGTGATCTCGTCGCATCTTACGCCCCTTCATTGGCCAGTCCGTCTTTCCACCTCGGGTCTGCCTGTTCACCGTGGATCCGCCTGCCCCGTAGTGACCTCCAGAGCCTGGTCTGTTCTGCTGCATCTCGCTGCCAACCTCAAACCACCATCCTGGACCTGGCTGGAGGCACATGGCCTCAAGGACCGTGTACAGTTCCCTGGTCCTTCATTTTCCCACTTCTTTTGTCCCCTCCCCCCCTGCTCTCACCCTGACTCTGTTCTCAGTTTTCTGAGCAGATGCGCGGAGCGTCCTCGGTCCCCTGCCCCGCTGTCACCCACCCCTCCTCCGCCTCCCCTCCTGGGACCGAGGAGGACCCATCCACGCTTCCAAGGAAGGTGGGTGGTCTCCTCCCTGGGCTGACCCCAGCCCCCCTCCCCTAGCTCACCTAGCTCTAGGGTTTGTGAGCAAACAGCTAAGAAAGAATTTTGGTGCAGAAAGGTGACCTTATTATAGCATGGGGACAGGCCCTGTGGGCAGAAAGAGCTGCCCTGGGGTTGTGAGGAGGGACTGGTTGTGTACTTTTTAATTAGTGGTAGTTAGGGAGAGCGGAAGTCCCTAAGGAACTTGGAATCAAGGCTTTCAGGACCTTGAGGGGCTAGCTGCTGTTAAGATAAGCTTACTTTTAGGCTTTTTGTTTTTTCATGTTTATTCATTTATTTTGAGAGAGAGAGAGAGAGACAGCACACGCAGGGGAGGGGCAGAGAGAGAGAGAGAGAGAGAGAGAGTCCGTGCAGAGCCCAACGCGGGGCTCGAACTCGCACACTGTGAGATCATATGACCTGATGAGCTCAAAGCAAGAGTCAGATGCTTAACCAACTGAGCCATCCAGGCGCCCCCAAGGTCACTTTTAGTCTTTAATTAAAGTGAACATTAAGGCACTAGGCAGCGGTGAGTTCCTTGAGGAAGGTCACGCTCTTACGTGTCAGGTGTCAGTGGGCTGCAAGCTGTCAGGAAATTTAAGCTACGTTTCTCTTGCCTTTGTGTCCCTCATCACCTGGCACCGTGGGTGGGCTGGTTTTGCTTTGTTTTCCTCTGTGAGGCACCCGTTCTCATCCACCTGTAAATGTACTAACATTTCTTCCGTTAAAAAATAAAGACCTGTTGCTCTCCCTTCCCTCCGTCTGCTCGCTCTCTTTGCCCCTCTTTCTGGTAAAAGCCTTGAAGAACTTCTGTGTTCACGCCGTCAGGTGCTCTCCTCTCGTTTTCCCCCAAGCCCGTTTGCCGTCATGGCCACCAGACCTGTTCTCGTGGAGACCACCCTGACGTCCACGCTGCTGAGCCCTGTGGCCACCCCTCTTGCAGAATGCCGGTGTCTACAGTCTCCCTCCTTGAAAACTTGTCTTCATGTGGCTCCAGGCTCGTGAATGGGGGGTTCTTCCCTTCTGACTGTTTATATTCTCAGGCTTACTCTTTCCCCAGTGCTTTTAATGGTGAAGGCCCCAGGGCTCGCTCGCTCTTCTAGATCCTTCTTCTTCCTTATCTCTTCTTATCTAATCATTCCTTTAATCATGCCATTCACGCTCGAGGTTTCCAATACTATGTACTGCTGATTCTCGTTATTTACAGTATAGTTGACTTTGAACCACATCGGAGTGGGGGGGGGGGGTTAGGGGCATGGACCCCTGTGCAGTCAAAAAATCTGCATGTAACTTTTGACCCCCTCAGAAATGTAGTTCCTTATAGTCTGCTGTTGATCGGAAGCTTTTCTGGTAACATAAACGGTTGATGAACACAGAGGGTGCATGCTCTGTGCGTTGTACACTGTAGTCTTACAATGAAGTGAGCTAGTGAAAAGAAAATGGCAAAAACATCATAAAAAAAGAGAAAATACATTTGCAGTCCTGTGCTGAATTTATTGGAAAAAAAAAATCCACGTGTAAGTGGACCGTGCAGTTCAAACCTGTGTGGTTCAAGGGTCAGCCCTAGAACGTGGTTACGTTCTATAAAGTCACAGGGACACTGAACTAGCAAATACTGAACCATGGTTCCAAGAGGAAGTACAGGTAGGGTTCTATGAACCTCTGGTCATGTTTCTGTCGACTGATCAATGCATAGCCTAGTTTTTTGTGTGTTTCTGTGTAGAGACACCTCATTTAATACATAGGTGATTCATTACCATTGAACTCGCAGTCAACAGGTGTAATGTGTGCCTGAACTAAGCTTGTCTACTGCACACGTTATCTTTGTAGGCACATCATAGCCTTCGTGCCCTGTTACTAGACAGCTCTTCACTACTGTGCATGGAGTCCATTCTTTAAACACCGCAATCGCCACCAAAAAGCACAAAAATGCAAAAGATGTGGCGCTAAATAGAAAGCGAAAAGGATACTTGTTTACAGCATGAGGGCTGATATGGGAAGGCGGGGCGTTGCCTTGTTCGACCTTGGCCGGGACCGTGCATGTGGGTGACTCAGATTTTTCAGTGCTTTACAAAAGTCCGTGGATGGTCGCAGTATTACTGCAAGTATTGATTTTGGAGTTGCAAGTAAGTTTTGTGACTAGGCAACTTCACGTGCATGGAAGCGGCAAAAAATGAGGCTTGGCTGTGTAGGCTGACCACACTGTATCAAGTTTGTACTTCCGGCTTGGACCCCTGCCCCAAACTTGCTGTTCTGCGCGGTCCACGGAACTTTTGGAACAGACATTTCAGACTTCCCGGGCTCCGCATTAAGTCCTGACCTCTTCAAACCTGCTCTTCCCACGTGTCCTCCTTCTCATTTAAAGACAGTTGCTCAGGCAAAACCCCTCATCCTCCTGTCTTTCTTTGCCTCAGTTGGCTTTCCCTGCAAATTCTATCCAGATCCTAGCCACTGTCAGGGGCTTTATTGGCCCTCTTCAGTGGGTGGTGTTTTTTATTTTTTTTTTAATGTTTATTTATTTTTGAGAGAGAGAGAGAGAGAGAGAGAGCGAGAGCGCACAAGCAGGGGAGGGGCAGAGAGAGGGAGACAGAGGTTCCAAAGCAGGCTCTGTGCTGACAGCAGCAAGCCTGATGTGGGGCTTGAACCCACGAACCGCAAGATCATGACCTGAGCCGAAGCCTGATGCTCGACAGCCACCCAGCCGCCCCAGTGGGTGGCGTTTTTTGTCCTGGATTGGGAACGTCTTGCTCTGAGTAGGTTTGCTTCTGCTTCTGCTGGTGCCCAGGGATTTCACTGCCCAGGGTCAGTTATTGGGTTAAATGTCATAGTCTAGGTAATCCTACTTTGAAAGGACAGTGGACATTTGGGGGGACATTTGGGGGGTTATTTTTACCTTCTCTGGGTTTTCTAATCACAGTCTTAGTCCTGGTTGGTAGAATTTTCTTTTTTTTTCTTTTGTTATTGTTTTTTGTTTTTACGTTCCCCACTAAATATAAACCTTTTGGGGCTCTGACACTGCATGGGGTGTCAGCCATGGATCCCTATCTTGTGGGGTCCAGAGGCCTCACTGGACACATCCTAAGCATCGGGTGGTGTTAGAGCTCGTTCCTGGGTTTAGCCTTCTCCCCGGTATCTCTGGGCTCCCTCAGTGTCTGCTCATGCCAAGCCGATCCTGGCTTCAGGTCTCCTCTGCAATCCTGGCTAATCCAATCCTCTCCAATCCCTTCTTTTCCTATGAGTTCCCATTTTAATTTTTATCCGTTGGTTACATTTACTTAGGTATTTTGAGTGTTTGTAATGGGAGTGGATTCCTGTTAGCTCTAATCTGCCACGCTGCTAAAATCCCAGGTTATCAGTGATTTCCTCCATAAATACACGATATGTAGAGTTAAACTTAATTATTTTTTGCACTCTTTTTTAAATGTTTATCTTATTTTTGAGAGAGACAGAGAGAGAGAGAGAGCAGGGGAGAGGCAGAGAGAGCCAGAGACAGAATCCGAAGCGGGCTCCAGGCTCCGAGCTGTCAGCACGGAACCCAACGCGGGGCTTGAACCCACGAACCGCGAGATCGTGACCTGAGCTGAAGTCGGCCGCTTAACCGACTGAGCCACCCAGGCGCCCCATTTTTTGTGCTCTTGATTTTAATTTACTTACTGCGTACAATCTTTGGATTTGCACCATTCAGATCCTAATGCATGTTTCTCTCTCAGTAGCCCAACTTAAATATCTCCAATGGCTAACGAGGCTCATCCTTGTCCGTGTGACATTGGCCATAAGATAGAGTATGGAGGGATGGGGCGCGAAGTTCAAGTCGAGCACATCAAGGCTTATGTCACCAAACCCCCCTTCGACACGGGCAAGGCTGTGATCGTCATTCAAGACATATTTGGCTGGCAGTTGCCCAATAGCAGATACATGACTGACATGATCGCGGGAAATGGATACACGTATGTATGCGGTTCTGTTTCTTCACTTCATGGAAACCTCTGTGATCTATCTTGCTCCCTTCAGGGAAAACAAAACCACAACACCCTGACCGTGCGCTAAGCTGTCGACGTCCTTGTCTCGCTGGGCACAGGTAGATGGGGAATGTGAATCACACGAACCTAAAACAGCACCTGGAGGCCACCGCTCCCTCCGCTCCCAGCCCAGTCCGGCCAGCAGGCTGCCCGGGGCTGGGGTTTCTGTTGCCCAACGGGGTCCTTTGGGTGGAGACAGAACATGAAAAATGAGCAAAGCCGCCTGTGATCTACAAAGCCCCCTCACAGGCGTACAAGTCCTCTCTCCTTCAAAACGACCCCCTGAGGTTGGGCAGAGCAGGGTGCAGTCTCTTCTTCAGGTCAAGAAAATGAGGCTAAAAGTGGGTAAGCGACCTGTTAAGGTTACAGGGCCGACTGGGACTTGAACTTGGATTCTTCTGACCCAGGCTTCAGGGTTCCTTCGATGCCGGGAAGGAAGCACAGCTCCTCCATCCCTGGCGATGACCTTTATTTTCGGAAGCAGGTTTCTGGCCAAAGCTGTGTTGACCCACCCTCCGGGGTTGACGGGATGGGGGGGGGGGGGTGTCCGCGGACGCAGTGGACTGGCTTGTTTTCTCTGCGTGGCCCATTTCAGAACCTGCAGTAGACCGTCCCCTCCGGGCAGGGGGCGGGGGAAAACTGCTTAGTCATGGTGACTGGACACGCTCCCCAGATGTACCCTCTGACCGGAGGCTAACTCGAAAGGCCAGCTGAGCGTTGCGACTCCTCCAGGGGGTCGGGGACACCCCTGCGCTCACCACCCTGCCCCTCCCGGGCCCATGCCTCTCGGGTCTCCATCCTGTGCCATCAGTCTCGTGGGGAGGGCGCCCTGTCCGACTGCCTCGTCATCTTGGATGGGCTGGGCTGCAGGCGGCCGTCAGAGGCCGTGCACCTACGCTTGTGAAATCCCAAGTGGTGTGGCCCGGTGCCAGCTGGCCTCTCGGATGTGATCAAAGCTGGCTCTCGTGGGCACCACTTTTCTTTTCCTCTGAAGCAGAATCTCCCTCGTAGCCCGGGTCTTCATGAGTGTAAGCAAATACCGAGTGCCGCCAGCTCCAAAGTGAAGGTCAGTCGACGTCCCTTTTTTGCAGAGCCATCCTTCCAGACTTCTTTGTGGGGCAAGAACCCTGGCAGCCTTCTGGGGACTGGTCCACCTTCCCGGACTGGTTGAAAACAAGAGACGCCAGAAAGATCGACAGGTAAGTTATCACCCGTGTTTGTGCTCCCCCTCCTCCCCCCCCCCCAGGGCCCCTGGAGAGCAGAGAAGCGCGTGTGACATCACCACTGGGGCGCCCACCCTCCCTCCCCTGTGGCAGGACTTCCATGGACACATGCTTTCGTGCAGCACAGAGTGTGTCCCTGGAGGTGAGGTCCCGGCAAGGGCTCCTGCGGTGCCAGCAGGCTCGTCTGCTTCCTCCTTCCAGAAACTTCATGGCACTGATGCCAGGGGAACTTTGCGGAGGTGCTGCTTTGCGGGCGGTACGATTTCCCTTGACAAGGGGGCTTTCGGGGTCCACAGGGTGGACGTTCCTTCCTTCCTGTCCTGGCTGCAGAACCAGTTGAGACAACGGGGAGAGAAAAGACGCCAGAGCCAACACCAGCCTCGGCTCCATTACCGCTCAGCTGGTTGGAAACCCGAAGGGCCGTCTCCTCCCCCGAGCCGAGACCTGCCCCTGCTTCCCCCCTCCACCCCCGCCCCGAGACTTTGGGTCTTTACGCCAGGGCTAGACTGCCATTGTGCCAGGACCCGGGGAGCATTGAGAGGGAAAGCGGGGGATCCCCCAGGATCTCAGCCTTTTAGGAAATTAGCTCCAGGAGTCCAGAAGCAAGGACCAGACCTCCCAGCTGCCAGTCACACACCCTCTTCTGTCTGGACTCAGTGTGGAGGGGGAGAGGGGCAGGATTGTTCTCTGATGCCCAGTTCCTCCTGAGCAAGTAAATGTGAGCCCAAGGCAAAGGAGCTTCCCCACCACCAGCCTTGACTGTCACCTTGGCCAGTTGTCCTGAAAGCCGTCCTTCCCTGTCACCTGACTTTCTCCCACCGTGCACCTGAGCCTTGTTTTTTTTTTTTTTTTTTAATTTTTTTTTTAATGTTTGTTTATTTTTGAGAGAGACAGAGACAGAATGCGAGTGGGTTAGGGGCAGAGAGAGAGGGAGACACAGAATCCGAAGCAGGCTCCAGGCTCCGAGCTGTCAGCACAGAGCCCGACGTGGGGCTCAAACTCACGAGCTGTGAGATCATGACCTGAGCCGAAGTCGGACGCTCAACCGACTGAGCCACCCAGGCACCCCGAGCTTTGGTTTTGATAAACTGCTCCCCCAGCCCAGCTTGGCGGAACTAATAATGTGGTCCTCTGCCTGTGGCCTCTGGGTCCCTAGGACTGTCTGTTCTTTTCTTCTATCACCAGAGTGCCCTCCAGAGTTGGCCCCTCCTTCCACTGGGCTGGTGGACCCCAAGCAGACCTGTGCCCGTAGCCCCAAGGGGCCTTGGGTCCTGCTGAGTGCCCCTTCCTGCTTCCCCGGCCCTGCCTCACTCCCCGCACTCACTGGGCCACCTTCTTTTAGGGGCCTGTGCAGGGTGGCAGCGCGTTGTGGCTCAGGCCAGGGTCATCCTAGGAGACTCTCTGTGCAGCTAGTGGGGCGTGGGGGGTGCTGCCCGCTGCCTTGGGAGCTCCCGGCAGGCGTGGCCCAGCACCCGGGCTGTGTTAACAAAGTCGTCGTCCAGTCCCTCACTGTCCTTGGGATGGCCTCCGGATGTCACCTGCCTTGTCTTTCTCTGCCCCATCCTGAGGAGTCTCCCTGGGATGAAGGCCTGGCTCCCCCACCTCAAGTCAGGGGCACCTCCAGGGGCCAGGGCGCTCCAGGCTCCCCTGGGGAACTGTCTGAGGCCTGCGTGGAGCTTGCCACTGCTAGGTTCTCCCGTGCAGACCCCACTTCTTCCCTCCTCTCCCGCAGTGCTGGCCCTGAGATTCCTGGAATAACTCCCCTGCATGCTTACCTTTCCCAAGTCCCTCCTGGGGGACCTGCAACCTCAACCTGAAACCCCAAGAAAAACAAAAGGAAGCAAGACGTTCAGAGCAAATGAGAATTAGAAGCACAAGAGGCTGGGATGTGAATGCAGAGATTCAGCTTTGCATGTGGGGCCGGGGTGGGGGAGGTTGGCTGTGTGGGCCTGCCTTCCATTCGTGAGCACAAAGCAGAGGGGTCGTTTCTGGCAGGTGTGGGAGCAGGCCTGTGGGACTCTGCCACAGGGGAAAAGGAGAGCTATGCACTTAAAAAAAAATTTTTTTTTTAAATGTTTATTTCGAGAGAGAGAGAGACAGAGTGCGATCAGGGGAGGAACAGAGAGAGAGAGAGAGGGAGACACAGAATCCGAAGCAGGCTCCAGGCTCTGAGCTGTCAGCACAGAGCTTGATGTGGGGCTCAAACTCATGAACTATGAGATCATGACCTGAGCTGAAGTTGGACGCTTAACCGACTAAGCCAGCCAGGCGCCCCTAAATAAAAATGAGACATTAAACAGAAACACTGACTTTGAAAGGAGACTGAAACCCTTGTGTCTGGTCAAGTGTCTTTTGTTTGCAAGTAACAGAAAACCCATCTTGAATGCTTACTGTTTACATAGTCATGGGATATTTTGGTTTATAGAACTGAGAAGAGGTCGTTTCTGGCTTCAAGCAGGGGTTGGTTCGCAGTGCAGAAAGTATCCCCAGGACTTGCCTTCTCAACGTGTCTCCACTCCACATCCTGTGCACTGGCTTCATTCTCAGGCAGCTTTTGCCTCTGGGTGGCAAGATGGCTGCCGCAGCTCCAGCCCCTCCATTGGTCTCTTTTCCCGCAAGCCAGTAAAATTCTCATTTTGCCCTGATGGTTATGACTCAGTCACAGGTCCATCCTTCAACCAATCACTGTGGCCAGGAGATTGCTATACTCTGGTGGTCAGCCTGACCCACATACTTCACTCCTGGAACCTAGGGCAGAGTTCCCAAGGTATAAGAATCAAGCATGGGTTGGGGGAGAGGTTCATCCAAGGCTAAACTTTGGTGCTCCCAGAAAAGTAGGGAACACATTCAGAGCAGCATGAGCAAAGGCCTGTTCACTCGAGTTACAGTATTTTTATGGAAATGGCCTCTTTCTTGTTCCCTCCAATGAAGGCAGTTCTTTTTTTTAAATTATCATTATTGTTTATTTAATTTTGAGAGAGAGAGAGACAGAGTGTGAGCTGAGAAGGGGCAGAGGGAGAGACACACACACAGAATCTGAAGCAGGCTCCAGGCTCTGAGCCGTCAGCACAGAGACTGATGCGCGGGTCTCCAACCCACCGACCGAGAGATCATGACCTGAGCTGAAGTTGGACGCTTAACCAACTGAGTCACCCGCGCGCCCCAAGGCAGTTATTCTTGCGATCAAAGCATTGAAGGAAAACCTAAAGCCCCAAATGTCAAAAACCATTGCTTGTTCCATTTCAGTTTGCAGAAATACTTAATTTCTGCTAACATTATGAAAGTAACTGCACGCAGTGTTATGATTCACGTATTTAAATGTGCTCAAGGGTATGCTATGACTAAAGGAGAAAGGAAGGAGGAAGTGCAATGGGATGGCTTTCTTTTTCTTTTTCTAACTTGTAAATCACAATTCTTCCTTATCAGATCAAGCAGGACTTTCTGGCTGGCCTTGCAGCCCTGCCTCCGTTTGGGTGTATTGCTTTTAGTTGAAAACGCAGAGTTCCAAACAATCAATTTGCAAATGAGCCATTTACCAGACTGGGCCACTATTCTTGGTCCTCTCCTGGCTTAAATAGTCCTGGTGGCTTTCCAAATCCCCCCTCTGCTCTTTGGGGACACCGGAGGGAGGAGTCCGGAGGTGCTGAGTTGGGATGTTAGCTGAAGGGGTGAACGTGCCAAGTTACAGAGTTTGGGGAGCCGCCCAGTTGCGGCCCGTGCCTGCCAGAGGAGGGCGGGCCGGGGTGCTCGCTGGGGGTGGATCTTGGGATCAGGCCTTAGGAGTGGTGCTTTGGCCTTTGGCCTTTATCCGGAGGCTGCGGAAAGCCAGAACTCTGCTTCCAGCTGGCATGCGAGCTGGTCTGATGTGTGGTTTGCTGAGAGCCCTCTGGCAGCCCTGACAGGTGGTTGGAGGAGGCTGGGCTCCGAAGGGAGACCCGTGGGGAGACGGGTGGGGGGATGTGCGTCACTCAGGCAGGACGAAAGTAGGAAATCTCAGAACGTCAAGGAACAGCGGATGCCGAAGCCCCTGTTACTGTTGGTACAGCACTTGCTGTCCAGCTCACTCCCCAGGGGGCTCACAAAATCCCTCTTGATTGTGTGTGTGTGTGTGTGTGTGTTTCACTGTTGCCTCCCCCGCCACCACCCCGCCCCTATTTTATTGAAATATAATTGACACACAATGTTGTATAAGTTTAAGGTGTACAATGTGCTCATTTAGTACATTTATATACTGCAAAAGGATCTGCACCATAGCCTTAGCCCACACCCGGTCCTGTCACATAGTTGCCGTTTCTTTTTCATGGCGAGAACATTTAAGGTCTACCCTTTTAGCAGCCTTCAAGTCTATCACACAGTATTGCTCACTGAGGTCACTGGCTGCACCTTATACCCCCAGGCTTGTTAATCCTCTAACTGGAAGTTAATGTCATCTGTCCAGTCTCTCCCCCACGCCCCACCTCCGGTACCCACTCTGCTCTGTGTTTCTCTGAGTTTGGCTTCTTAGGTTCCACATATAAGTGATCCGAATCTGTTGATTCTTGGATAACTTTCTGTTCTAGAGAGGTCGATGCTGTCTTGAGGTTTCTGAAACAGCAGTGTCACGCTCAGAAAATCGGCGTCGTGGGATTCTGCTGGGGCGGAGTGGCTGTCCATCACGTGATGATGAAATACCCAGAATTCAGGGCAGGGGTGTCCGTCTACGGTAAATCTGCCTTGTGCATTTTACGTGATGGGAACAGGAGTGGTTGAGGGACACCCGGGAGCCTCTTCCCAAACTAACGGTTCGGGGAGCAGCGTAGACCCAGCTGTGCAGAGATGGCCCGTCTTGAGGGAACTGGCTTTAAAAATGTGAGCGTGGAGGTGGAGGTTGGTAATGCAGTAACCAGAGGAGTCACCTAACCCGAGGTCTCAATTTCTTCACCGAGGATGAAGGGGGTCACATTTATTTCTGTGATAATGGTGAATATCAAACAATATTCTTTACGAGGAACATCTGTGAAGGTATTTTTCCAAGATAGCAGTTATTTTCAACCGCACATACACAGACACACACACACACACACGCACACAATATAAAGGAAGGAAAGAAAAGGAAAAGCGACTCTAAAATGTAAGCAGCAGCATAAACATTGTAGCCAAACCAACCGCACGTATGATAGCAATGAGATAAGAACATTCCATCTCTATATAGAAATGGCATACTAAGTTCACAGTGTAGAAGCATTCGGACCATAAAAATGTTAAAAAAAGAAAAGATGTGGAAGGCAATTTGGCTTTCTTTCATGATAGTATATTGTACAGTTACACAAAGGATTCTTATTTGGATTAATGGTTTCTTGCTGTGGCATTTTTGCTTTTAGCAAGAAAAAAAAAAACCCTTTAAATAGTAACTTACCCCAAAGTTAATAGTCAGTTGTCAGCTGCCGCTGTGCAGAGGGGGCTGGCTGTTCCGGGCCGTTCGGTGCCCTGGTGTGAAATAGCCTGGTGGACGCCTCGCCAGCACCCCCTGCTGGCCGCTGTTGCACACTGCACGAGCTGCCAGCGCCCGGCGGGACTCCAGGGCGTCAAACCTCGGTCCAGCCACACAGTGTGGCCTTAACAGAGCGTGGCCATCTGTCCTGTGGCTCTCTGCTTCTAGAGACGAGTTCCAGGTTGAGGGGAGGCTCTCTGGGCTCCCGCAGGAAATGGAAACAGAAGATTTCCATTATTTTCTCCCTACTGACTGGGACCCTGTCCTGCACCAAGCTCGAGTCAGGCTCCACGGTGAGTCTGCCTTCCGAGGAGGCCCTGACCGGGCTCTGACATTGGCCCACTGGGGCAGTTCAGAGAGAACCCCCTACTTTTGATGTCTGTCCAAGTTCCTCACACCCCGCCTTCCGTCTCTTGTCAGCAAGAACCCTGTCCTATCACCTGGCCAGAATCCGTCTTACCCCAGTGTTTCCTCTTCGTAATTTTCTGCCCACTGCCACCCTGCTCCTTGGCCGTAAATCCCCACTTGTCCTTGTATTTGGGCGGAGGGATCTCTCTCCCCTCACACCCTCCTGTGCGGTGGTCCCCTTTGAATACAGCCTCCTTACCAAGTGTCATAGTAATCTTTCCTTTAACACTACGGTTCTTCTTAGAGGGGCAACATATGGTACCTCTTTTGCTTATTTTCCTGTAGGCGGGGGCACACCCACGGTGGTTGTCCCCAAGGCAGGACAGGCTTCTGACCAAATGCTCTGTGATTCTGAAGGATGAAAGGTAACTTTTGCAGACGGACCAGGTGGCACATCTGAGACTTGACACTCGTGGTCTGGTCTGGGCACGGTTACCCCGTGGAACACTGTATGAACGGGGCCCCTTGGCATACTGAGGCCAGAAGCCATGGGGCTTGTGTGGACCATGAGAAACTTCTAGAACAGTGGTGGTCATGGAGAGTCGTCACTTCTTTGTAAATGAAGGCGTGCCCCACGAGGAGGGAGCATTTTCGGGGCTGCTTCTGTATCTTTGCGTGCAAAGCCGCTGCAAGGTCTAATTCCGTTATTTGTGGCCTGACCCAGTGAAGGAGGTGGAGAGCAGGAAAGTCGGGCCACTTGCGTGGAATTGCTAGAAAGAAAATAAACAAAACCCCCAAAGCACAGATTGTACTTTGAAAAAAAATCAAGCCAAACCCACATGGTTTTCTGAGGCGCGTGTGTGGAAATCCTACCCCCGTGTCCCTGTCCCCCATTTCCAGGCATCATCAAGGATTCTGAAGATGTGCACAGTTTGAAGAACCCCACGTTGTTCATTTTTGCCGAAAATGATGCTGTGATTCCTCTTGAGCAAGTAAGTCGGTATCTTTTCTCATTTTCTTTTTTGCTTATTTTCCTGTAGGAGTGGGCACACCCACAGTTGTTGTTTCGATTTTTACTTTTTGAGGGAGAGAGAGAGCGAGTGAACTCAGGGGAGGGGGAGAGAGAATCCCAAGCAGGCTCACACTCAGCTCGGAGCCCGACACGGGGCTCAATCCCACAACCCTGAGATCATGACCTGAGCTGAAATCAAGAGTCTGATGCTTAACTGACCGAGCCACCCAGGTGTCCCTCACCTCTGTATTTAATGACATGATTTGACCTTTCGGGGAAAATGTCTCAAAGGGTTCATTTGTTCCTCCAAACATTCTCAACGTGAAAAATTTAAAGATGGGTTTTATTGGGGAATTTAGGGATTGTAATCCTCCGAATGTGCTCTTGGTGGGGCCTGGTTACTGGGCATAGAAGCTCGGCCTCCCCATCCTCCCACATGGAACCCGGGAGTTCAGATAAAGTGTGTTCTTAAAGACATGAGCGTGTTGGGGATCCCGGCTGGCTCGGTCGGTGGAGCATGCGACTCTTGATCTCAGGGTCGTGAGTTCGAGCCCCATGTTGGGGATAGAGTTTACTTTAAAAAAAAAAAAAAAAAAGAAAAGAAAAAAACATGGGTGTGTTAAACCCAGTATGTTGATAAGAAAAAAGCAGAAAATTGTGGTTCAAAAGCAGTCGCTTAGAAATTGTTATTATTCATAACTAATACACTATATTAATATAAACTTAAAACAATTTATGCTTGACTATATTGAGTATTTTGTTATATATCGAATGAGTATTATATTATATATTGAATGATACACAAAAGATACTAATTTAATTTCAAGAAATTGATATTGCATCGAATTTTTACATTGCTTGGGATGCTCTCCTTTGCCAGAGCCGAGGACTCTTAGTTGTCAAATTAAAAGTAACAAATTCACAGTAGCTACGGAACTTAAGGCACCGATGTTAGACTTCTTTTATGAGCATTCAGAGAGGATTTGGAGAATGGAAAATATTACCAGATTGTTAAAGTCATACTGTCATGAAATCTTCCGCATTATCAGGTCTCTTGGCTGACCCAGAAGTTGAAAAAACACTGCAAAGTGGAATATCAAATTAAAACATTTTCTGGGCAAACCCATGGCTTCGTGCATCGAAAAAGAGAAGATTGTTCAGCCGAGGACAAGCCCTATGTTGACGAGGCAAGAAGGAATTTAATTGAGTGGCTGCACAAGTACGTTTAGCAGGGGCCAAGGGTACACTTTCTCAGAATAGCTCGCATCCAGAAAATTGCTTTGGGATACTTGGGTCGTTTAATTTTTACTATCTTGATATAAAATAAATCCAGGAATCCTGAAATTCATTATTCCATCTCAAACATAAATGCAGTAGGAAATCTTAATGCATGATACAATTTAATTTTGAACACATACACTAAGGGAAAAACAGGTCAGTACCTGAAGAATTTGAATGGTAGAGTTAATATCCTGTTAGCAAAAACCTAGGGCTGTTTATGGACCAGCTGACAGCTCAGCCATGGACTTCGTGGTTCTTCATTAAGTACATTCTTTAAAACGATGGGTGTGGCAGAGCCATGAAGAGCATGAATTGTAAACTCAGATTCAAAGCCCAGCTTCCTTGGGCATTTGTCTTAATACGGATGAGTCGGTCATGTTCATGGATTGCACTGTGAGAAATACTGAAGCTAAAATAGGGTTTCGTTGACCTAATTATATTGAGCCAATAAACTTACTTTCTGAATGTGTGGCTTTTTCTAAAAGCTAATAAAGAACAATGGATTAGAGTGACTATCTGGCCATCTCCCAAGGAAGTGATTTTCCAGAACGTGGGCATCTTCGGGGCCCAGGGCCTGGGATTGCGTCAGGAATCACTCGTGCATTCAGTTGAAGGGTGGTGGCATACAGGGTCACGCTTCAGTTTTTATATATTTTAATTGATTTATATTCAATTGCGTGCACAGCTCAGGTCTTCGGCATTCCTGGCCACATGCCATGCACAGCGTGGCGGTAGGAGCTACGTGGGGCAGAGCCAGTCGGCACCAGTAAAGGCCCTGCCTTCTAGCCACGCCGTTGACTTTCCTTTAACCCGGTTACCCTCCCCCCACCCGCCCCGTGACAGTCCCGCACTTGGTGTTCTTCTGTGCCAGCTGAGAGTTCTACTTTGCAAACTAAGCAAGCCTCGGCTAGACGGCTGTGCACTCCCACTGGCTCCTGTGAGTCTGCAGATCCGGAAGGGTCACCTCGTGTCCCCTCACACCCCGGCCCCGGCCCTGCCACAGGTGCCCTCCATCGGGTGGGACCAGGGGGAGGGCATTTTGCTTGGGTCCTGGGTTGAGGGTGGGGCTCTGGGTGGAGAGGGGAACTCATGGCACTTCCACACTGGAAACCGGGGACGAGAAGGGTGTCTGCGGCTTCCAGCATCCACACGCACCCCTTCCTTTCTTCCATCGCTGGGCTTTTGGAGTCCCATGTGACTGATGGCTTTACTTTTTTCTGTGACAGCAGAGGGGTGACGAGAAAAAGGGAGGAGTGATGTGGACCTCACCCCTGCAGGAAAATGGAGAGGAGGGGAGGGATTCCAGGGCACTTAGAAGAGAACTGGGAGGGCAGACACAGCCACCCGTCCGAGGTCTGTGTAGAGATTATGCTGGACAGGGAATCCGGGAAGAGAAGCAGGGCCGTCTGGAACATCAGGTTTCTCGGGCTGCGAACAACAGAGAGCCTAACACTGGCTCAGAGAAGAACACTCCTAACGGGGGCCGAGAGTGGTTCAGGGCCGGGCCCTCTCCTCATGGGCTCACTGTAGGCCTCTGCCTCACAGAACACCTGCCAGAGCAGGGAGGGGGGGCAGGGACTGTCTGTACCTATTCTTATGAGGGAGGGAACTCCTTCCCAAGAACCACCCCCTTAGTCTTGGGCTCCCAGCCTCCAGAACAGTGAGAAAGAAACACTGAAGCCACCGTTTCTGGGATTTTTGCTCTAGGACCGTTATCTATGGAAGTTTCGGGCTTACTCTATCATTTTTGAGAGGTCTGTCATATATCCAATTCCACACAGTTCAAAGGTCATTCCTTCCATGGTGTTCCAGGATAAGGGGGCTAGTGCAGCGGACAGAACCACGCTTGTTACACGGACATGCTTTACACACTTACTGTCGCAGAACGTTAGCCGTGAGCTCAAGGCTGAGAGCTGGTGCTTCATCAAGGCCCTCCCTCAGGGAGAGCGGCTTGCTTCTGCTGTGGTGGCAAATGACTCCTGTCAGCAGTGGGGAAAGCAAGTAAGCTTAGTATAAAAATACCGTTGACCTCTTGGCCCCTTGAGACGGTCCAGGACCCGGTCTGGGACCACACGTTACAACACCGCCAGTGTCTGTGTTAAACATTTACAACAGCACTTGGGACGCCACAAATACCTTACACACACCTTCCCTACTGCCTCCCTGCTTTTGCCGACCTTGAACACATTTTCTAAGCAGCCGTCTCGCCTCTGGTGCTTTAGGTGGGGCCTCTATTGTGCAGGTTGGCCCCAAACTCCTGATCCTTTAGTGGAGCTGGTTCGCCAAGAACAGAAAAGAAAGGAAAAGGGATAACGAAATCCTCACGTGACACACCAGCCTCTCAGCCCTTCCAGAAGCATCTGTACTTGAGTGGTTGGTATTATAATCGAAAGCCAGACCATTTAACCAACACCGAGTTAAGTCCAGCAAGTGTGGGAGTTGGGAACCAACAAGAGTGCTGTCCTGCGTGGGAATCTGGCCTTGGGGTCATGGTCAGCGGAAGCACAAGGGACTGGTCTTGCACTTCACGAGACAACTCTCTGGGGTCCCCATTAGGAAAGTGGGCCTGGAGGGAAGGCTCGTTTGAAAAGCCCACCGAAGCGTCAGGTAGAGACTTCACGACCTCAGCTACCGAAGACTCTGGATCCTAGTTGACAGACTGTCTTTTACCCAGTGTCCTAATCCTCTTCCAGCGCAGAGATAAGTATTTTGCGTTATAAAAAAAAGTCGGGGGGGAGGACACACATAGCTTGATGAGGGATTTGCAACTAGAACGTAAAGGTCACGGGTCACCTCGGAGAGGCCCTCTAATGAAGCAAAACCACCCCTCCAGGCTTTCCTGTTCGCAGGCCACGTGGTTTCTCTGCCCCAGACCCACCGGGAACGCGCGAGGCCCACTTTGGAGCGGAGGGGTGGTCTGGCGGCTCCTCACGCGACCACGGACCCCTTCAGGCAAGCCTGTGTTGTCTGGAGTCCGGAATCAGTCCTCACGAAGCGTGTCTGAGTCTAGACTACGGATGCACGTGGACGCCGCACCCAGAAGCACACGGCAGATCATAGTGATGCCGACGCACAGCACACGTTAGAGGGACGTCCACACTAGCTTGGGTTGAGTAGTTTTTAAGCTCTCAAAACTCGATGGTCTATTCCAGAACTTCCTGAGATGGGTGCGAGCTTAGCCAAACCACCAGTGCAGCCAGAGAAAAGACGAGCAGCACGTTAGGGCTGACGAGCACCCAGGTGCACAGAAGGCAAGTGAAAGGTCACCAGTCAGAACGGTTCAGATTCCGGTTCTGACCAGTTGTGGGAGGCTCCCCCTGGTGGCACACAAGTGAACTCGATCCCAAGACTGGCCAGAAAAATGGAACCCAGAGAACCACGCACACAAGTAAAGGGCGCACAAGGCACAGAGGCTGCGGGGACCCGGGAGCCCGACGGCTGGGCGTCTGACCTGCTCTACCGCTCGCTGGCCCTGAGGTGCCGGCAGAGGATCGGGCCTCGCCTGGAAGCTGTGGGAAAAGAAAGGTCTCCGTCCAGGGTGGTGGGAGAAGCGGGACGGTCGACGTCTTGGAACGAGGCCCGGTCACGTCCGTCATGGTTACTTTAGGAAGGAGAATGAAGTGACAGCAGCCCACCCACGTGTGGTAGCCTGGGGACCCTTCCTCGCACCCGGCCCACTGCTCGTGTTCCACGCCCCGCTCTGAACCTGCGCTGCTTTTGTCCCGCTGGGGAAGCCCCAGCCGTGCTCTAACGGCCCCTCCAGGTTTCTGCAGGGGGGGCAGGTGTCTGGCCGTTTGGGGAGGGTCAGGACAGGGGCAACCAAACACCCAGGGGACATGAGGCTGGAACCCACGCTGGCCTTGTGCTCCAGTCCCACGCCCGCTACATGGCTGGCAGCTCAAAGCACTTAGGACCCCCCCCCCCCCCCCCCCCCGATCTCACACTTTCCCACACTCCTCAGGATGGGTCTCCACGATCGAAGGACCCGTCTACTTAGAGACACGCGGCATTTAAATACGTTTCATAGGACCAAGCCCGGTCTTCTTTCAAAGCTTGAGACCAAAGTCCATGTTTAAGCTGTTACAAGTATCCACAAATTAAAAAAAAAAAAGATCTACTCAACCAAACCCCTTCATTAGGGCAGCATTGGGTCGGTACAGCCAGTTTCTTAACTCGAAGAGAAGACAGCCGTTGTTTAAAGAGACTGCTTTAATAGAACAGATACAAAAGCCTGCGAGACCGCATTCCCATAACTGAACTTCTTTCAACAGGAGAACCATGGTAACTAAACAGCTGTCTCTATTATGGCATCTACAGTGTCTGAAAAAAGACACAGTAATAAATAACTGCAGATGCATCACAAGACATCCATTTATTTAATCACAACAGTGAACCTTACTACTACATTTACTCTCGGTTTTTTCTTTATTCTTCGGATTCCCCAGGCTTACGGATGTCATCGATCTTCAAAATCATTCTGACCATCTGTGTGGCAAGAGAGATCTGTTGCTTTTTGCCGATCAGAGTTTCTATGACATGCTGTTGCTTCATATCTGGAAAACACAAATAAATGAATTATCCTAAAACATATGTATTTGATATTAGTAACTTGCTCTCATTTTCACAAAGACCCTGAAACTTAAAAAAATATAAATCTGGGGACGACTGGGTGAGTCAGTTAAGTGTCTCTTGATTTCCACACAGGTCACGATCTCGAGGTTTGTGAATTCGAGCCTCGTGTCGGGTTCTGCACTGACAGCGTGGAGCCTGCTTGGGATTCTGTCTCTGCCCCTCCCCTGCTTGCGTGTGTGCTCCCTCTAAAAAAAAAAAATTAAGAAGAAACCACTCATCCAGCTACGTTTTCAGAGGGGTAGTAAGATTCCATTGTTCCAGAGGACAGTGTGGAATTTGAACCTGGGTCCCAGAAAGCTGGGGGTGAAGGGGACCTCCCTTCAATGACAAGCCAAAGCGCTAGGTGACTGGCTAAAACCTTTCAGCGACGTTTCATCCCACAAAATATTCACTCGCATAATTTAGAAAGCCCAATGTAAGTGAAAAAATCAGACTGTATATGAAACAAAATAATTCCAAGAAAGATGTAAACAAATTTCAGCAGAACCAGGCATTCAAGTTAAAGAAAATGTGAGTATCTGTCTGACAAAGAGTTGCTGCTGTTATTAAACTCTGCTGGCTGTGAACATGAAAACCAGGACATAGCTGCTGTTCTACATAAAAGCACAGATCATCTGATTCCGTGGGCTGGGAGTGGCTGCAGAAGTGCAGACCTGGGGGTGCCTGGGGGGGCTCAGTTGGTTAAGCATCTGAACTCAGCTCAGGTCATGATCTCGTGGTTCGAACTCGAACTCCGTATCGGGCTCTGTACTGACAGCTCAGAGCCTGGAGCCTGCTTCAGATTCCGTGGCTCCCTCTCTCTCTGCCCCTTTCCCGCTTGCGTGCTCTCTCTCAAAAACAAATATTAAAAAAAAAAAAAATGTGGGCCTGGCCCATTAGTGAGAAATCACTGGCACCACTGTTCCAACAAGCTTAAGTGAAATCACCCTCTAAACTACACACATGGCTACGGTCCCAGTACGTCACATCTGAAAACACCCCTAAGTCCCGGACGAAAGCACAAAATAAGCAGACGGCACCAAGTCACCTGCCGGGCTGCTTCCCAGGACATCCAGAACCTACCTGACAGACATCGGTGTTAAAAGAGCAAGAGAAGGAGGACTTTCTAAAACCAGAGACTGAAACGGAAGTCGCCTCTGGTGTAAGCCAGTGTGCTACAGCTTACTGTTATTAAGGAGTGCCGCGTTACAGGACCAGCAGTCTGACCAAATCCTCAGGTAATCAAACCGAAACATTCTACAAGTTAGGACCCGAATATCTGAAGTGCGGAGGTATCGAAGCTCACGGAAGGCACCGCGCACTGTGCGACCAGCAGGAGATCACCCGGTCTTGACCCAGACACGGCCCCACCGGGTTGCGACTGGCTCTCACCGTTTGTTCCCTTGTGCAAACAGTCAATCCCAAGAGCGGGGTTCGTCTCCTTCACTTGTCTGGCTCGGACTTCGGTCATGGTCTGGATGGGATTCATGCCACTGTTTTCGGCGAGGGCCATGGGGATGACCTCCAGGGCATCCGCGAACGCCCGCATGGCATACTGCTCCAAGGTCGGGCACTGGAAGGGTACAGGTAAGCGTGCTTATTAGCAAAAAACAAGACAAAAACCAGCCAATTTGGAAAGGTAAATTAAATCGCATACTTTGAAAACCTAACTCACGGAGAATTCTAATAGGCCGTCTTGATTATTGTTAAACTACCAGAATATTAAAATGTCACGACAGAGTAAGGACGGAGAAGACAGACACGTGAGAGGAGTCTGAAAACAAATCAGCTTTACGTTTAGTTATGACAGTCACGATATTCCATTTATTTGGAACTTCAAATGAGGACACTGAAGACTGGACAGCGGTTACTGTCAAGGCTGGAAAGCTTGAAAAGGCTGAGCAACGCTAGTTTTCGGGAGGCCGCGCCTCAGTACCAGGGCGAGGACCAGGCGCTGCTCACCCACGGCGACGACACTTTGTTTCCCCAGTTTGTTCAGTCCCACTGCCTTACGCCTTAGGCCTGGAGGCCCCGCATGGGTTTTACCTGGTCCGCCTCCTGGCTGACGGCCAAAGCACACGCGATTTCGGCGGCGCCTCCGCCATACACGACACGATTGTCCCGGATGAGGTTCCGGATGACACACAGAGCATCGTGAAGGGATCGCTTTGCTTCCTCGATGATCTGGGGAAGACAGTTCCGCAGAAGTTAACATTATCACAATCTAGTGTTTTAGAGTCAAATCCGTGGCGCCTGGTTGAACCTCTGTTTGCCGGGTACCGGCATCAAAGCCACCTTGCTTAGGAACAAATGGAGAGCACGCGCCAGAATGTTCATTACCGGGTGATTTCTGCCGTTCTCTCCCTTTTCTCTGGCACGTGGTTACGTGAACACCAGGCGGAGGCAGCCAGTGACTCATTTTGGGACACGTGACCACGGGAAGTGGTCAGACGAGCCAAAACCGACCAAGAGACACCTGAGGCCCGTCCCACTGATGCCGATGCGGTACAGACCCGCTCTCGCGGGAGGGAGATTAGCAGCGTGGATGCACCCGGGCCCCTACTTCCACCCGAGCGACGCAAAAAAGGCCTGCGTAGCACTAACAGGTAGCACCGAATGTGGTCTTCGGTGATTTTACACCTCGGTAAGCCACGGTTTCTTTGAGAAAAATGATCGTTTTTGAGAAATGGCACCCGTATCTCAGTCAAACACGTTCTGGGCAAAACCAAGCCCTACACCAAGGGCAGAAAACAATGCAGGGCAAGTCACTAGGATTCTCACCATCTTATTTCCTCCTCTGATGAAAATGGTCACAGCCCTGGAGTTCTTACACTGCTCGATGACCAGCATCTTGTCCTTAGTCGTCCCGAAGGAGATCTCCTTCACGAGCCCGGCGAAGCCCAGTTTCTCAGGGGTCAGCTCTGAGAATCGCGGCACGATCCGCCCTCCTGTTGCGATGGCGATCAACTAGGCGGGGTGGGTCGGGGGGGGGAGGAAGGCGCTGGTGAGCACTGGGCCCTCACGATCAGACCGCAGAGGAGCCAAACTCCACCCAGGGCTACCTTGTGCCCGAACTGCAATCCACTCTAGCCTCAAATTTCAAGGTCAACCCAAGAAGGCACATGAAACGAGTGGGTTTCTGAGGAGCCGGTGTCTCGGGGTGACGCCACTACCCTCCGTATCACCGTGTCCTGACCGATCGCACCCTGGCTGCGGTGAGGACCGGAGGCCGAGCCTGCCCCGGGGCACGGACCACGTGTGGGACGGCGGTCGGCGTGTGGCTGACACACCAGTCGGTAAGCAGGTGTCCCTGCCTCAGAGAGCCAAGTGGGACGACACATGGAAAGCATTTCTAAATCCCACGGAACACCAGAAACTCGCAGCACTGTGGCTGAAATAGAGAAAGATCACAGCACTCTCGTCTCTCCCCGCTGGCCCTCTATCTGTGGAGCCTTGACACTGTGGTTATTCACGGCAACTGCTCCCCAAGCAGGCCCCCAGCACGCACAGGCATCGAGCCTGAGCCCTGCGTTCGGAAGTCTCTTCCCACGATCCGCCTACCTCTATTTCCGGTCCTCCTACCCAACGCACCGCAGGCAAGTTATTCTGAAGAAGTAAATGATTGGCTTCGTCGTCAAAGCCCCATTGGCAAATGGCTAGGTTAGCGCCAGTTTCTTTTATCTGCGGGGGAGAAAAATGCCCATCACGTTAGTAAGCATTCCTTGTGCTCGGGGAAAAAGATGAGGCGCACAGAGGGGCATGCGAGGTGGGAGCGTTAAAATAAAGCAGAGAAAAGAGAAGGAAGGAAGCACAGAAGTGTCTACCTTCTGTCAGGCCCAAACCCCAAATAATGAGCAAGTATCAAAGGGAATCACTTCAGTTCTTGATATGCTTTCAGAATCAGTACTTCAGGGGCACCTGGGTGCTCACTCAGTTAAGCATCAGACTCCATCTCGGCTCAGGGCCTGATCTCACACTTCGTGAGTTCGAGCCCGGCTCTCTGCTTTTCCTTCTTCCGTGACCCTCTGTCCGTTAACAGCCGACTCGTTCCTGCACATTCCTCGCTTCTGCCACGTTCTCCCCGGGGGCCAACCCTGGTTGTCCCCTGGAAACCAGCCTGCCTCAGCATTTGTCCTCACACGGCTCTTTCTCCTCCCTCGTGCCCCTCACAAGTACCTACGACGTTCCTCTTTGGGCCATTCCTGTTCTTTAAAAACATGCAGCCCATCACCTTCCTGTCATCATCCCCGGGAACCCGCATATCCACCCACACACCTATCCGATTCCCTCGGCCTCTTAGGTCCTGCCACCTTGTCGCCCCGGGCACCCTGCCTGGCACTTCCACGGCAGCCTTGTAGCCCAGGTGACGGGTCTTCAGCCCCTCCGACCTCTCAGCATGCCAACCCTGCTCCTGCCTCAGGGCCTCTGCACCCGCTGTCCGCCCCAGCTTACCCCAGCCGGGTAAGTGCCCCTCCCCCAGGCAGGTGGGTCTCTGCCTGAGAGGCCCCGTCTTTAGCACGGCCCCTACCCACCATCCCCTTACTCTGCACCGCAAGAGCAAGGGCTCTACTTTGGTCGCTGCTGTGTCTCAGGTCCCTACGACGGTGCCTGGTATGAGGTAGGCGGAGACACAGATCACGCAGGAGCAGACGAACCCAACTCCCCCCCGAAGAGAGACATCCACGTAACTTCTTGCCTGTCTGTCACGAGTAACGTTGCAACCGATACCCACGTCCACGTACCCGTGTGCGGATGCTGGAAGTCCCCAAGGACAGAGGCCCAAAGAGGACCACTGTCAGGGTGTGCACGCTTATTAGCAGCCCGAGGGGGAGAGTTGAGGTGTTCCTACCCTGAACATACGAGCTTGGCTTAGATGCGTCCAGGATGGTATCGTAAAATCAAGAGCACAGCTCGAAGGTCACGGAGCCAACTCTCTGAGGCGCTCCAGACACGTGACCATTTTGTGAATCGGGTCTCTCCCCCCTTAAGCCTTTCTGTGCCACCTGATTTCTTCTCGCCGTGAATGCTGATTACTATTCTAACTTACAAGTGAAAAAAGGGGGCTCACACCGACACGGCACCTGCAGCCACGCGCTGAAGAATCAAGACGGTAAAGAGGAGGGCCACGTCACCACCTACAGACCTACCTCACGAAAAGCTATGGGAAGACTTACTTGCTGAATCATCTCCTCAAACTTCTCCTTTTCGTATTTCTGAAGGGCTTTATAATCTTCCACAGAGGTCACATCCAGCTTATGCTTGGTCTTTGGTTTTGGCGGCTCAAAAGGACACGTGAGGATGGCAATCTTGGCATTTTCCACTTGCTGTGGGGACAAAGAGAATCTTTCAATTCGTGATTTAGGAGTGAAAAACAGCGTGAAGCCGTGCAGGACACGGACTCACTTTTGGCATCTGTGGGTGACTGAAATCCTTGTCCACGATCACGCCCTTGATAAGTTTCGTGTCCTCCAGCCTCCCGCCCACTTTGCCTTCCACTTTGATGAGCTCGAAGTCCACGTCTCTGCGCTGCATGTCTGCTACGGTGAGGACAGCGTTCACGGCGATCTCAGCCATCTGCCGGTGACAGCTGTTAACCCTGATGAAAACACAGAGCAACCTTTCACTCCACTGCAGCCACAGCAGGACCCAGAACGTAACGTGGCAACTCAGATACGTCTTGTAAAACGCAGGACGCTCAGACTCTGTAGACAGCTATGCCACTAGAACCTGCACTTTCAAGTTTGGGGCAGGGGTTCTCAAGCTGGGATCCACAGAACCCAAAGAGAGCCATAAACTGGGACGGGAGAAAACGACATCTTGTGTAAATGGGGTGCAGCATTCAGTAAGAAGCCAGAGGACTCCACATGGCTGCTTCCCTTGCAGGAATTTCCACCAACATCAGTTCCGGGCGGGGGCGGGGATCTTTTCTGAAAGCTTTGAAACATCTGAATAAATTGCTCAATAAATTTACTTTTGGTTCTGGAAAAACTTCAAGGGAAATTTAATACTTGAAACAGTGCATGAAATCTCAACTCATCTTAGAGAAAAGATAATGGGGAAACCATAAACATTAGTATCCTAAGTGATTTATAACTTGCCTCACACTATGTTTGGCCGCTGTCAGTTGTTTTGAACATTTTCTGTAGTAAAGACCTATACATACATGGATTTTACAAAGACTTACAAACATAACAAGATCAACTTACAAAGCAATGATAAGATTCGTGCATTTCAACTAGGACACTTTCCTTTCAGGAGAACAGAGACCATCCCGGTGGCCCCCTTGCCCAGCAGCTGGTCTCAGCACCCGTATAAGAGGGCACCTGGCACCCAGCACATTCTAGCACAGCATGGCGGCAGAGGCTTTTCCCTAGGGGTGGAGAGGGCAACAATTTTGTTGCACTCCCCCTGACCTCTGAATCAAGGCCATGCCTTTTTGCTAAAACTACCACACAAATTAAAGTTTAAAATGTTTCTCACCCTCATCTTGATTCGAAAAACCAGTAATAAAGCTCCTCATACTAGAATTTTTATGCTACATCGTGCCAAGAGCCCACAGGTCTCCATTATTGTTCAAATAAGTGTCTTTTGGCTGAGGCTGCTTTGGGTCTCCAGAGGACAGGGACTGTGTCTCTGTGCCCTTAAGATGTGGCAGCAGGCCTGGTAAATAGCAGGCATTATGCAAGCGTGGAAAACACCCCATGTAAGTCACTTTCAAGACTGCCCCTTCTCACTAAATTAAGATTCTGGACCAGTAACTTGCTTGGGCAATAATGAAAAGTAGAGCCTCTCCTCCTAAATGGCTTTCTAGCAAAGAAATGGTAGAAGGTGTTCTGAAGGCTAACATTCCCCAAGCAGGACCATTTATTTCTGCTTGACTGCTAACACAGCCTATCCTGCTAAATCAAAGCCCTGGATCTCTTACAAATACTGAGAGGATTTAATACCCAAGCCTGGAACTTCAGTTTCCAACTAAAACACAAGATGCATGTGGCTACACCTGCATTAGAAACAAAGCAAAGCAAAATAACAACAAAAGAAGAAGTTCATCGAGTCCGCATGAAGCTACGTGCGATCGTTACAAAAGGAGGTTTTTAGCAATAAGCACACACGTTTTGCTTCCTCTAGAAGCGCTGAAGAACTGTATTGTAAACGTACACTTTGGAGCCCAGCGTGGTTTTTGCTGTCTGGATCAGGGGCTCAGTGTCCTTCATGTCAACGAGGACGCTATCGCTGATCTTGTCCAGGTGCTCGATAGCAATGCGGGCGGCCTGTTCATAGCCGTCGGCGATCCTGATCGGGTGAATGCCGCGGTCCAGCAACTGCTCGGCTTCCTCCAGCAGGGCGCCGGCCAGGACTGCAGACAAGACAGCGCACAACCACGTCAGGCAAGCACTGACACTTACACCATCGATACCAATTAGATGCCACACCCTGGGAATGTGAAGGGTCCAAAATTAAGGCAAAAGGATCTGGGAGGCTGAAGTGTTGGTTTTGCTTCTAGCAAAGATCTAACAGGTCACCCCTTATAAACGGATGTTCAGCTCTCAGTGATGGACAAAACGTAAGTGAAGAACGTAACCTAAGAACGTTTAAGGGCAAAAAGCTCGTGTTTCCCGAGCCAAGGATTTCGTTTTAAGATTTTTTTAAAGTAATCTCTACACCTAATTCGGACTTGAACTTACAACCCTGAGGTCAAGAACTGCATGTTCTACCAACTGAGCCGGCCAGGCGCCCTGCCAGGAGAGGGATTTCTAGTCAGTAAAATTTGTGCTGGTGATAAGAGAATTTATATATAATATGCTTATGGTTTATCCTCCCCACCACCTTCCTTCCTCCCGTTATTTTAGGGCCACAAAGATGATGATATTTGTTTCAATACTGCTGTACTCCAAGCACATCCATAACAGTGCTTGGTTCCCAACAAATACTTGCTGAATAAATGAATTCAAACCTCATCTGCAGAAAAGGTAACGTTAAAACTATTTCTCTCTTCCATCTTCCCCATCTCTAAGTATATCAGAACTTCAGAGAAAGCGTAAGAACATTCAAATGAATCGTTTACTGATTGACGCTATTTTGCCACATTTGTTTTCTCTACGAACCCACACCTATTCCCTTCAACTATGTGAGAGGCGCAGAAATCATGACACGTCTCAGCTGTAAGCTAAGATACGAGGGCAATCTCCCTATCACTCTAACATACCTGTCACACTCAGGACACTTAACAGGGCACTACTCTGCGATGCACGATCCACAAATCCTCCCATGTATCCCAAACACCCCCCACAGTTTAAATAAAGAAAAAGCCCGCATCCGATCAAGTGTTCTGCATTATAGCCACGTGTCATTTCTCTTTGGCTCCCCTGATCTAGAAGAGCCGCTTAACTCTCCCCTGAAGAACTGTCCTGTTGTTCCAGGACAAGGACTTCTGAAGAGTCTGGGCCGCTAGTATTTCGGCATGTCCTTCAACCTGGATTTGTGCAACAGTCTTCTCATGATCTGATTCAGAGCAAACACTCTTGGCAGGTGTGCGTGACTTTAAGAAATGCCTCTCAAACAAGTAAGGATAATTTGCTTTCTTACCAACCACTCCCGTGGTCCCATCTCCAATTTCATCATCCTGTGATTTGGACAGTTCAACCATCAGCTTGGCAATCTGGTGATCGACGTCCATCATGCTTAAAATGGTAGCACCATCGTTAGTCACCGTCACATCGCCATCTTTGTCCACCATCATTTTATCAAGTCCTAAGAAGACAGCAACGTTTAGAATGACATTATGCAAAAAACAAAAACAAAAAAAGCCCCCCCCACCAAACAAAACCAAACAAAAATGCAATCTGCACCAAAAACGAAAAAAAAAGCTAGACCTCTTGACCCAATGCCTATTTACAGAATTTATCAGAAAAATTCAGCATACATAAGAGAGTATCTGTGTGCATTTTTGCACTGGCGAGTACAAAACCACCTAAAGGGCTAAAACTAGAGAAATGGGGGTAAGGAGCATTACTAAATGTATTAATTACAAAAAATGACAGCCCTGATGTGGAAAATGCTGATAAAATGTTAAAAGAAGAAAAAAACCTCTGACCTAAAATTGTATGTGCGCTTATAAACGTGTTTAAAGCCTGAAATACACAAAACAAGTGTGTCAGTGCCAGAGGCCTAGGACGCCCCCTGCTCCATGTCCCAAATTTCTGTAAAAGGGTTCCATCAACTCTCCACGATTTAGACATAACACGCATTAACACAGAATGGAAGTCTCTTACCATTTGGTCCAAGTGATGTTCTCATTGTGTTTGCTACAGCTTTTGCTGCCATGATATGAGACTAAATGAAAGACACAGAAAAGGTTCAAGTTACAAATAACTTTAACAATTCAGTAGTTTTCTTTAAAGTTTATTTTTATTTATTTTGAGAGAGAAAGAGAGTGAGCACAAGAGGGAGAGAGCAGAGAGACAGCGAGAGCATCCCATGCAGGCACCCCCCGACATGGGGCTTGAACTCATGAACCATGAGATCATGACCTGAGCTGGAGTCAAGAGTCAGATGTTTAACCGACTGAGCCACCCACCCAGGCCCCCCAATTTTTAATAGTTAGAAGCATACACTTGATGATTATAAAATCCAATCATACAGAACAGTTTCTGTTCTCCAGAAGCTTCTACATTTAAGAGGCAACACCCAAGTCTAAACCTTGTCGTGATAACAACCACCAGCTTTAGTAGGTAATTCTTACGCAAAAGAACGAGAGCCTAGAGCTTTAACTCCCAGCACACCTACGAGGCAGGTTCTCTTATCTGCCCCACTTCACAGCAGGTGCGGTCTGACGGGACAGGGACAGGCCTTGCAAGGCGGTCCTGCAATGCTAGCCTCATGTCAAGAGTCCAGACGTACACGTACAGCCCCTTGAACCGGCATACGAGGCTTACCGCAGAAATACACCCAGAAATTGACGGCTGAGTCAATACACAACCCACAGGTGAAAAGTCACCCTTGCTATCTGCCCAGGGCATCGACAGCTAACTCCATGGAAACCTGCAAGCATCCTCTCCTGCTTGCACACACGATCAGCAGTGTGTTTTTTCTGCAGATGCTGTTTCCTTCGTTCCTAGTCTTGCTGTCACCAGCCTGGCCTGGCTCCACAGCACCCTACAGAAATCCGGGGTCTCTGATCTCACCTCCTGTCCTTTAGGTCCATCCGACGCCCAGCTAACTCACCCATTTTCCTCAACCGTGTCATCTGCCGGTCCCCAAACCTCCAATGACTCCCTAGTGCCTCAACATGGAGTCTGAAAGCTTCAGTTTTTCTTCAATGCCCCCCACAATCTGAGACCTAGTTCCCTTCCAGTGACGATGGCGGTCCACGTGTCCCCCCCACATATGCCCTCTGATCCTTGAAGCGCTAATGCACCGAAGGCCCTCCAGTCATCAAAACGCTGACTGACACTGAACGCAGTTCAAATGCCCATGATCCGCGGAGCCCTCCCTAGTCACTGCATCTGGCAGCTGAGACAAGACACAGAGTTCACGGATCGGTGAAAATACCGGTAACCACGAAAATACACTTTGCCCGATCTGTCAGTGTAATGGACTTTTTAGAGGAAGGTAATCACAGGTAAGCCGCTCTTAACCAGGGAGGATTCTGTCCCTCAGGAGCCCCCTGGCAATGCCTGCAGATATTGCTGGTTCTAACAAATGGGGTGGGGGCCGCTAACAGCACAAAGTGGGTAGAGGCCCGTCTGCTGCTCCGCGTCCGACAGAGGACGGGCCCCCACAACAAAAAGAATGACCTGGCCCCGAATGCTAACCCTGCCGATGCTCCGAACTCTGGCTTTGGAGTCAGCCAGGGGTGGGCTTGAATCATGGCCCCGTTCTGGATTAGCTCTGTCACCTTACCCGCTCCGGGGCCACGCTTGCAGCTGTCACCCCAATACCTACCTCCGAGCGTGAGGATCGTGTGATGCAGAGTACGAGTGCCCGTTAACTAGCTAGCGTGACAGCCCACGCGCAACAACACGTAGCTTTTGTCGTGCTGTGACACACGAGGTACTGGAGGGTACGTTCTCTGCTGGTTCCTTCAAACGAACGATGAAACGGAGTATGTGATACAAGCGCTCGAGTATCCACCACAGATCGAGCACCGTGTGGCCCCTGCTTAAGTTGCCCCGTTCGATCCTCATCCCAGCTCCACAGAGGCGTGCCGCCCCCGCCGAGAAAGGAGGTTCAGAGAGGCTGTGCAGCTTGTCCTAAGGCAAACAGCGAGGGAACTCTACGGTTTGTTTCTTCGTCTGTTTAAACAGGCTTGTGCTCACCTGGACTCCTGGCGGTTTAACGCCTCTGGTCTTTCTTAGCCCCTTTGGTCCACCAGACCCCACTTTCTGAAGCACGCTTCTACCTCAACGGTGGCTCTGCTCAAAACCCCCTCAAGGGCTCCCTCCTTCCAGGGATAACATCTTGACTGTGGGGCATTCGAGGGCTTCCACCTTTGGGGCCCTACCGTTCACCGAGACTAGACTCCTTCCAAACCAGATTGCTCTTCTGCCCTACAACGTGCCATGCGTTCTGCCCAGCTTTTGGCTTTTGCTGTCCCTTCTCCCCCAGGGGCTAGAGCGCTCTCTCTCTCTCTCTCTCTCTCTCTCGCATTCAAAGCAGTGACGCCATCCCCGGTCAGAAGCCAGTCTCCACTAAACGTCTCTAGGACACCCTCCAACTTTTAGCTGCATCCGTAACTGGTGATTCCAGTCACACGCTGCCTTGTGTTACGGTCACTGGTGTCCACTTTCCACTCTTGCGGTCGTTAAGTTTCTGCGTTAAAAGCACACGTTTTTAATTTTCACGACACCGCATCCAGTATTACGCCACGCATTGCAAGAAATTACTCTATAAACGACCAAGTCTTTAAGGAGTGACCGGAAAACGAACGGCATCCTCATTGGCTATTGTTTCTCTCGCAGCCGGGTGACCTGAGAATGACCTCTGCCTTTCCCGATGGAAACACCGTAAGGAACGACCACAGGCTGGAGAAGCGATCGGAGACGCGGGCTCAGAGCCTAGGACTTGAACCCGCCCCACCCAACGCTGAAGGGCGCTAGCGGCTCCACCCCAACTCCCAAACCGGGATTAAAGGCTTCTACATCGGCCTCTCCCGAGCTAAAGGAGCGGGGTGCAGGGCCGAAGACGAGAGGGGATCCCCGACCTTTCCGGGGAGCACATGGCTGAACCGCTCCCATGCTTGCGCAGGCGCAGAGCCGCGGGCTTCGGCCGCCTCCCCTCTCATCCCACCGCCAGCGTCCGTCCCGTTACCTTGAGGGCCTCAAGTCCCATAAGACGAGACTTGCGATCCTGATCCTTGATGATGAGGAAAGGGCGCCCATATTCATCGAAGGCGAGGGTCCCGACCGACGCCATGGTGCGGCAGCAGTGGTTACTTTCCCCAGACCAGCGGAGTCCGCTCCGGAACCCAGAGCACGCCTTCCGGTCGCGGGAGGGCGCCACAGCGCGCGCGTGCGCAGTCCGGGCGCGCGAGACTTATTTTTCACGCGAGACTAGTTTAACGCCACACCGTAGCTTCTGGAATCAGGGGCCTCAGGGAACTTCTATCGTCCAGGACCCTGTCGGGGAGAGGAAGCTCGAAGACGCGGACGGGAACTTAAAACCCTCCAGCCGAGAGCAGATCGAGCTCATCTGCTAAAGCTTCACGCTCGAGAGTTTCTGGGCAGGGGGCCCCAACGAGGAACTCGTTTCGTCACGCCGTTAGTTTCTCCCTCCGTGCCCCCCTCCCCGGCTCGGAGGAGATGGTAGAACCCACTTCTGGATTTCCACCCTCCCAGCCCCGCCTCCGGCCGCAGGAAGTCTCGCGATGGAGGGAGGAAGCGGTGAGCCGGCTGGCGCGGCGGGCTGCCGGGGTGGCGGGGCCGGGCTTCACGTTGGGCTCCTGGCCGGGCGGGAGTGGGAGCCGCCGGCCGCAGCCCTGGCTCGGAGTCTGGCGTGCGGGGCGCGGGCCGCAATGCGCGCGCTGGTACCCGCGTCTAGCTGCCCGGAGCTGTTCTGAGCGCCTTAGGGCGAGTGACTCCCGGCGTGTGCAGCACGATCTTCTGAGTTGACCGGAGTGCCCCCGTGTGGGTGGGGATCCGCGTGGCCCCTTGCCAGCTGGGTCTCGGTGGGCAGTAGCCTCTTTGTGCCTCGGTTACCTTGCTTGCAAAAATAGCAATGGGAACCGTACTGTCTGCCTTGCACGGCTCCTGAAAGGATTCGGGGGGAGCAGTGCCGGGCCCTTAGCAAGTTCCGTGTAAGTGCTCGTTGAAGAAATCCTCATTGTGCACATCGTCCAGTAACTTGGCCAACGTCAGACAGCTAGTAAGAAGCAAGATTGTGTAGCGCTAAGGGTCCCACTCCAAAGCCCCGCTTTGTGCTGCCTTGGCGATCTTCCCTGGCCATTCTATCTTTCTAATATTCTGTCCTCTAAATAGCTGCTGCCGCCTTTTCTTGAGAACACTGATCATGAGCTAATCCTTTACAGGCTTAGATTCGGCCACAAAAAAACAGAACAGGTGACCTTTGAACAACGTGGGCGTTCGGGGTGCTGGTGCTGTCTACACCTGTGCAGTCAGACCTGTGCAGTCAAAATCCACCTATAACTTTCGACTCCAGCCCAGCCGCCTTCCCCCCGCCCAAATTTTACTAACAGCCTATTGGTCAGAAGTCAGCGTTTTTGTTTGTATGTTATATGCCGTGTTCTTATGATAAAATAACCTAGAGGCGAGGTGTTATTAAAATCATAAAAGAAAATGAATTTGCAGTACACTGTGAAAAAAAAATCCACCTGTAAGTGGATTTGCGTAGCTCAACCCCGTGTTGTTGAAGGATCAAGTGTACTGATGCTCGGATCTTGGAAACATTATGCCAAGTGAAGGAAGCCATTCCTAAAAGACCACATACTGTATGAGTCCACTTCTGTGAAAGTCCAGAATAGGAACCCTAGGGACAGAAAGTCAGTTAGTGGTTGCTTAGGGCTAAGGTGTGAAAGGAAAGGTGGGGGGTGATAGGTAAAGCTTAAGGGTAATGAGAATGTTTTTAAAATTGACTGTGGTGATGGTGACATCTATCTATGAATATACTGAAAACCTTAGGATCATATATGTTAAATGGGCACATTGTGTGGCATATGAGTTACATCTCAATAAAGCTGTTAAAAACTATGGATCTCTTCTCAAGCATAGTATTGAGACTGACAATACTCAGTTATCACTTACTGTCTCGTTTAGAGCACTAAGTGCTTTATCTGTATTATTTTTTTTAAGTGTTCCAATAATCCTGTGCGGACAGTATCATTTCTGAATTTTTACAAGTGAAGAATCTGAGCCTTGGCAAAAACTTATCTAATGTTTCACACTAGTTAACTTCTGTGACTCCAGAACTTTATGACTCAAATCCTTTTAACCACTGTACTGTATAATTGGAATGCCCACAGGATAATTTTACAGAGGGATGGCAGATGGTGCTTTGACTTCTTAAAAAACAGTCAAATGCATGACTATTGCTATAGCATGTAAATTCCTCCATACGATGCTGATAAGTATAACAAAATGTATTTAAAACCTTTGCTTTCCGTCAAACACCGTCACCTACCTAAACTTTACCTTTTATCTTACCTCCAGCACCAGCAGCAGACTTTTGTTGTTCTTGTTTCTGAGTTGGTTTTCCACTGTGTAACCAGATTTAAAAGTCACTTTAGAAGTGCCTGGGTGGCTCAGTCAGTGGAGTGTCCCACTCTTGATTTTGGCTCAGGTCATGATCACATGGCAGTGGGACTGAGCCCTGGGTTGTGTTCCTCGCTAACCTTGCCTGTTTGAGATGCTCTCTCGCTCTCTCTCGTGCTCTCTTTCCCCCCCTCCCCGCTTCTGCTTGTGGGTATGTGTGCTCTGTCTCTAAAGTAAAAAACAAAACAAAGCTCACTTTAGGGGACCTCAGGTGTCCGGAACAAAGCTCTACTGTGCATGAGATGTTGGTGATTGGTCGGTTGCCCTGGAGCAGTGACTCACTGCAGTGGGCCAGCTTTTCGTGTGTCCTGTGTTCACACTTGTACCTCACAAAGTTGTAACAGATCACCACATTTCATGAGTATGATAGGCAGACCCCCCAAATATGTCCATGTCCTAATCCCTGGAACCGGTGAATATGTTACATGAGAGAATCTGCAGATGGGTTGAAGTTAGGACTTTGAGATGGGGAGATTCTGCTGGCTTGTCTGAATGCGCCCACTGTCATCACAGGGTCCCTATAAAGAAAAGGGAGGGGTGCCTGGGTGGCTCATTCGGTTGAGCGCCTGATTCTTGATTTCAGCTCAGGTGGTGGACTCATGGTTGTGAGTTCGAGCCCCGTCTTGGGCTCTGTGCTGACGGTGTGGAGCCTGCTTGGGATTCTTCCTCCCTTTCTCCCTGCCCCTCTCCTACCCAAGCTTGCTCTCTCAAAATAAATAAACAGATTTAAAAATAAAGGGGGGAGGCAGGAGAGTTGGAAGGAGGTATCCTGATGGAAGCAGAGGTTGGGGTGACATGGGGCCACTGGCCCAGGAATGCAGGTGGCCTCTAGAAGCTGGAAAAGGCAAGCAAACCTATCCCACCATAGAGCCTCCAGAAGGAACCCAGTGCTTCCAACCCATTTCAGATAGCTGACCTCCAGACCTGTATGATAATGAGCATGTGTTGTTTTAACCCTCTGAGTTTGTGGTGGTTTCCTACTGCAGCCTTGGGAATGGAATCCAGTGGGCGCTTTGAATGGCTTACTGATTCCTGCAGCCATGAAAAGAACATCTTCAAATGACCAGAATCCGGTGTCCTCCCTCTTACTGTCTTCTGTTTCTTATGATTCCTGTGTTTCTGGCCTTGTCTTCTCTACTACACTGAGCTGCTTCAGGGCAGCCTCGCTCCCTGTAGGGTTCAGCATCTAGCCAACTGTGGATAAATAATAATGGCAACGGGCCCTGTTGTGCTGGGCAATGTTCTAAGTGGGTCCCCTGGTTTCATCCGCGCGGTGACTCTAATCCCCGTGAGTCAGATGAGCAAACTGAGGTTCAGAGAGGCGAAGGATCATACCGTTGGCAAGGTGCGGAGCCCAGGTCCTAACCTTGGGGTTGTGCTCTTGATGTGTCCTTCCCCCTTGATCAATTTCAAAGTGAAATCAATTTCAGTCTCCAGAACTTGAGGTCCTCCTGAGGATGTATTTTATTTTCTTAAAGTTTATTTACTTTGAGAGAGTGTGCACACATGGGAGGAGGGGCGGAGAGAGAGAGGGAGAGAGAGAATCCCGAGCAGACACCATGCTCCGTGCAGAACCCGACACACTCATGAACCGTGAGGTCACAACCTGAGCCAAAAGCAAGAGTTGGACGCTCAACCGACTGAGTCACCCAGGCACCCCAAGAATGTATTTTAAAGGGTAAAACTCAAGAGGAGGGTAGATCATTCATTTCTCTGTTTTCAGTGATTGGAGTTTGCTTTATTTCATATTGGTGCATTGAAATGATTATCTTTTGTTCTTTTTGGGTCTTTTTAAAAAATCTTTTCATTATCATACTTATTTTTTTTTTAGTGGAACCTGATTTTGGTCTCTTGTTACTTGAAAATCATATTAGTGCAACTGGATTATAGATGCCTAACCCGTTTTGATGTGGAATCTTTGCATCTTACTTAAAATAAGGCAGTAATTAGACATTTTAACGCTTATTTATGAGGCTTTGTTCTAAACCGTAAAAATACAGAGTTCATGGTTAACATCTGTATTAATGGATATATTGAATTCATAAAATGCTAAATAGAGATGAACACATTGTTTTCTAAGGATGACTCAAAAAATCATTATGTTGGAAGCAAAGGATTTTAGTTTTCTATTAGATTTAAAGAATTTTCTGTAAAACACATTACTTTAGTTGATGAATTTGGAACTCAGTGTGGAATCCTTCATTTGTAAGTTAGATTGTATTCAGCTAAGTTATTCTTTACACAGTACGAGTTTGTCAATAAGAACCACAGGGAAAAAAAAAATACCTTGGATTTCAGATTTGGTGTGACGTATATATTTCCTGCTTGCTTTCCACCTAGGTACACCCCCAGAAATACTTGAAGAAAGTCAGTCAGGATGTAGTCTACCTACAGGTCTTGGAGCCAACGGTTTGAAGAAAAGCAGTTGGGGGTTCTTCCTTACTGGGATCGTTGGTGGGACCCTGGTGGCCGTGTATGCCGTGGCCACCCCGTTTCTAACACCGGCCCTCCGAAAAATTTGTTTGCCATTCGTTCCCGCAACTACAAAGCAGATTGCCAACGTTGTGAAAATGTTGCATTGCAGAAGAGGATCCCTGGTCGACATTGGCAGTGGCGACGGACGTGTTGTGAGTTCCGCTAAGGCATTTTAAGGTTTCAAACCCAAAGTTTTAAAATTTCTGCTTCACGTTTCTTGTGAGGCTTATGCAAAGCCCCGTTAAATCTGACGGTAATTAAGTCGTCATGTATTTTGTGTGAGTTTAATGATCAAACCTTCCAGCATGATGTGGAATTTATTTTTCTCAGATTTAATTTTTCTGAAAGGAAAAAGTGCTCTGTAGATCCGCCAGGTAAAAAGGAGCAATTGATTGGTAATTATGAAATTGTCCAATAAAAAAACTTGGGTCAGTAGAGGTGGCATAATTAGAGGAAACATTGAGTCATACAGTTTAACAGAGATGTTTGCTTCTGTATTTATTAATATTCTTACATGCATAATAATCTTAAGGGGTAATGTAGAGTTAAAATAGGAAAGAGCCAGCGCCATTAACCCTCATTTATCCAAAGATCAGACTTTGAGTGAGCTCAGCATACTGACTCCAGTTGAGAACCTATAAATAAAGATTCAGGGTCACTGACTGCCCGATGGGTGTCTGAGAGCAAATTTCTTCATGGGCCTGGTGGCATCATCCTTAGGCCTCCATCCAACCATGAGCCAGAAAGTGAGGATAGCAGTAGTCAAGGCCTGCGTTCTGGAAACATTTATATGGGGACCAAAAGGGGCACAACACCTTTCACCACCCCTGCAGCATGGACCTTGTGATTTCGTCATAGTGACTCAAATAGCCAGGAGGAGGTTAGGAAGTGACTTGTTTAAGAAATCAAGAGATGTATATATTTTATTTTAGAGAGCATGAGTGGGGGAGAGGGGCAAAAGGAGAGAGAGAGAATCTTTAAGTTTTGTTTATTTTTGAGAGAAGAGAGAGGGATGGAGCGTGAGCAGGGGAGGGGCAGAGAGAGAGGGAGACACAAAATCGGAAGCAGACCCCAGGCTCTGAGCTGTCAACAGAGAATCCCACGTTGGGCTCGAACTCACGACCCCTGAGATCACGACCTGAGCCAAAGTCAGATGCTTAACCGACTGAGCCACCCAGGTGCCCTGGGAGAGAGAGAATCTTAAGCAGGTTCCACACTCAGCACGGAGCCTGATGGGCTCGATCCCATGACTGTGGGATCATGACCTGAGCCGAAATCAAGAGTAGGATGCTGAACTGACAGGCCACCCAGGAGCCCCGCAAGATGTATATATTAACTAGGAGGAAGTTTTAAAATCCAGATTTGAATGCTTTACACATCTGAATAGTATCTTTGTGGTTTCCTTTTCTTAAGGGGGTGGTGACATTGTAGTTAACTAGGGAAATTACTGTAGGCGGACGGCTCCTTCAGGCAGGCTGCCTTGAAGAGTGGGCAAGACAAATGAGCAGAGGCCCCAGGCCCAGCCCACTGTCCTCACCTTACAGAGGCTGGTGGCATTCTATGGTTGACTTTGTTCTGAATCGTTCCGCTTCTCTTTTACCTGTTTTCAGTTTTGAGTGAGCAGTCTTTAAAGCCGAAGGAACTGTGTAAGTAATGGCAGGTTCTTCACGGACAGGATTTTGATTGCATATTACAACTAGTTCACAGAACATTCTCCCAGGCAGGTCCATCTTGCCCGCTGCTGTGCTGTCACTGATGGAGAGAGACACTGGGTTTTCAGCAACCGGTCAGGCGTCCCCAGGGGTCGGCTGATCCAGAAGTGCTTTATCCAAAGCAAACCTGACTGTTGCAATGCTCGCGGTGAAATCTTTGACAAGAACACAGAAACTGACTTTAAATCAGTTAGCGTTGTCTTGTCTACAAAGCTGTAGAACTTTAGAGTTCTGTCTTTAAGTGATATTTTGAACAAAAGAGGTGCCTTTCTTATCGGACGTTTTGATTATAGACCATAAATGGGAGGTATTCATATCATTTGACCACGTAAGTTGATGTTTTTCTTTTTTTTCAATTAAATTTTTAAAATTTATTTTTAAAATTCAGTACAGTTAACATAGTGTTTTATTACTTTCAGGTGTACAATATATCAATTCAGCATTTCTGTATGTTACTCAGTGCTCATCATGATCAGTGTGCTCTTTTTTTTTTTTTTTTTTTAATTTTTTTTAACGTTTATTTATTTTGGGGACAGAGAGAGGCAGAGCATGAATGGGGGAGGGGCAGAGAGAGAGGGAGACACAGAATCGGAAGCAGGCTCCAGGCTCTGAGCCATCAGCCCAGAGCCCCACGCGGGGCTCAAACTCACCGTCTGTGAGATCGTGACCTGAGCTGAAGTCGGACGCTTAACCACTGAGCCACCCAGGCGCCCCGATCAGTGTGCTCTTAATCCTCCTTACCTGTCACCCAGCCCCCCACCCACCTCCCCTCTGGTAACCATCAGTTTGTTCTCTAGAGTTAGGAGTGTGTTTTTTTGTCTCTTTTTTTTTCATTTGTTTTGTTTCTTAAATTCTACATATGAGTCAAATCATGAGTATTTGTCTTTCTCTCACTTACTTATTTTATTTATTAGCATCATATTCTTCCAGATCCATCCATGTCATTGCAAATGGCAAGGTTTCATTCTTTTTTTATGACTAGGATTCCATTATGTACATATATATATATGTATATATATATATATATATACATACACATGTTTCTTCTTTATTCATTCATCTGGTGATGGACACCGGGCTGCTTCCATAATTTGGCTGTTGTAAATAACGTTGCAATAAACATAGGGGTGCATATATCCCTTTGAATTAGTGTTTTCATCTTTGGGTAGATACCCAGTAGTGGAATTACTGGATCATATATATGGTCAATCTATTTTTAATTTTTTGAGGAATCTCCCATACTGTTTTCCACGGTGGCTGCGCCAGTTTGCAGTCTCACCAACAGTGCACGAGGGTTCCTTTTTCTCCACATCCTCGCTGACGTCAGTGTTTCTTATGTTTCGGGATTTTAGCCATTCTGACAGGTGTGAGGTGATATCTCACTGTAGGTTTGATTGCACTTCCCTGATGATGAGTGATGTTGAGCATCGTTTCATGTGTCTCTTTGGCCATCTGTATGTCTTCTTGGGAGAAATGTCTGTTCGTATCTTCAGCCCACTTTTAATTGGAATGTTTCAGGTGTTTTGGTGTTGAGTATAGAAGTTCTTTATGTATTTTGGATACTAACCCCTTATCAAATATAGCATTTGTAGATACCTTCTCCCATTCCATAGGTTGATGTTTTTCTTATCTTGAATAAACACTGACTTCTTTCTGCAGGTGATAGCAGCTGCAAAGGAGGGATTCACCGCTGTCGGTTATGAATTAAACCCATGGCTCGTTTGGTACTCCAGATACCGTGCTTGGCGAGAAGGGGTGCAGGACTCTGCCAAATTTTATATTTCAGATTTGTGGAAGGTATGTAAGGCAGAGAATGGTCCTAGGAAATGCCAACCAAAACTTTAGAATTCATAATTAGTGTGACTCAAAAACATAAAATGGGGACACCTGGGTGGCTCAGTTAAGTGTCTGACTTCGGCTCAGATCGTGATCTCACGGCTCGTGAGTTCGAGCCCCATGTCAGACTGCTCAGACAGCTCAGAGCCTAGAGCCTGCTTCGGATTCTGTGTCTCCCTCTCTCGGCCCCTCCCCTGCTTGTGCTCTTTCTCTACTTCAAAAATAAACATTAAAAAAATGTAAAATGTTATTAAAGGAAAAATAGTTAAAATACAAGTGTATGTTTCTGTATAATGAAACGTGAACACCTTTTAAATTGACAGGTTTACCTGTCAACTCTTTTAGAGTAGAAGCGTAAGGTTTTAAACCTGATAGGTCATGTGAATTCCAAGAATTTGCTCAATTAAAAAATTTCTCATTTCTATTTATTACAAAATGATGAAATTTTATTTTGACTTCACGTGGAAATCTTATAAATCGTAGACATTAATTTGTTAATGTTCTTGGTAAACGGTGGACTTTTCTGTGTGCGTGCTTGTATGTGTGCAGGTGTGTTTTGCAAGAGGCAGAGATGAGTGCAAAAGAAAGAATCCACTATGTTCTCATGGTTCTTTCTGGTCTTCATAATGTATAAGAAACTTCCAAGTTTATTTGTACTCTAAAAAAACATACCCTGTAATTTTGCTTTAGGAAAGCTCCATAAAATGCTTTTTCTTAAATAAGAATTTCCCATTGTAATATTGTCATCAGTAGCTTATAAAAATTCATTGAGTTTTGCTTGCGTTGTTTTTTATACCATATATACGTAAATGATCTCTCTATGGAGTAAATAAGACTTTTATTGGGCAATAAGAATTTTGACTGGCAAAGCACTTTTCCCCCCCAGTTTTTTGACTAAAGACCATTTTATTTCAGTTTTTGGGTAGTATTTTCGAGAGGAGGCGGGGGACTAGAATTTTAAGGATGGCTCAGCACGAAAGGCAGGTGGTTTCCTGATCTCGTGAGTTCTCGCCGAGCTGGTTTGGTGTATGGTGGGGTAGCGTAGAGAGTGTGGACTGGGACATAGATGGCCACCGGCTGGTCACTGGATGAGTCACTGGCAAGTCTGACAGGTGACCCCTGGGGGGCCCTGTGTGGAGTATCCCTGAAGATGGCAGGAGTGACTTACAGGGAGGTGTTTGGAAAACCGTAATGGGCTGAATTAAGAGACAGAAGCTCGAACTTGGGTTCTTCTCGTGAAATCTTAAAGGAAGCCACATCCCTTGTGAAAACCTGTTTGATGAAACGGATCCTTGTGTTTGGCCTTTTAAATTAACCTGTGCCTTGTTCCCCCTCTTCTTTAGGTTACTTTTTCGCAGTACACAAACGTGGTTGTTTTCGGTGTGCCTCAGATGGTGAGTACGCGTCCTCCTGTCCCCGGTTGGTTGGCTCTAGGTCCCGTGTGGCCCCTCCAGGTCCACCGCACCGTGTCCTTGGCCGCCTGCCCCCGCGCCCTCGGCGGCCTCGCAGGGATTCTGGGGGCACGTCGGATTTCAGTTCACTGGCTTGACAAAGTACATCAGGGCCTTAAAACTTTAATCATAAAAGATTCAGTCATGTTAAAACTTTTGCTTCAGATAAAATTCTCAATGATCTCCCTAAGCCCTAAAAATTCCAATCTGGAAACTGCTTTATGAGCTCCCGGTGTCTAATGTAGTTGGAGATTTTTGCGGTTGCTCACTCACCATCCAGCTGAAGTCACTTGGGAGAGTTAATGGCATGTTCCCTTCGAATTGATCGTTCCTCCGATTTTGCAATGAGGCCGTTTTCGGGGCGGGTGAGCGCTGGCTAGTTTCAGTTGACCTCGGCTGACTGATTTGTATCGAACTTTGATTACGTACTTTCAGAAGTGAAAATACTGTGGCATCTGTGCTGAAAATGGTTCTAAATTTAGCCTTTGGAAAGATGACCAGGATGGGATGCTTTTATTGTAATTGTTGGTTTACAGACCATAGAAAGAAATCCCTTGTCATCTTTCAAGGTCTATAATTGTAGCCATAATAATCTTGGCAAAATTGGATGTTTGCTAAAATGCCACTATGCAACTGATATGTATGGTTTTTAATTTAAAAAAAAAAGGATATTTACTTTTTGGTTGTTTTGTTTTCTTATTCACACTTTAATTTTGGTCGAAGGTGGTTTAGTGCTTGAGAAATTTATTCTTATCAGGATGTTGGGTACAATGCCACATTTATTTTTAAGTTGATTTAGAAGTGCTTTTGTTACATATTTTTGAAAGGAACAGGATTCTATATGTTTGGAAATCTCAGTAAGCCTAAATTTAAGATGAAACTGGGGTGTTTACACTTTTGTTATAGAAATCAAAAGAGGGGGGCGCCTGGGTGGCTCAGTTGGTTGTACGTCCAACTCTTGGTTTCGGCTCAGGTCAGGATCCCGGGGTCATGGGTTTGAGCCCTGTATTGGGCTCTGTGCTGCCAGTGTGGAGCCTGCTTGGGATTCTCTCTCTCTCTGTCTCTGTCTCTGTCTTCCTCTCTCTGTCTCCCTCTCTGCCCCTCTCGTGCTCTTTCTCTCTCTCCCTCCCTCTCTCTCTCTCTCTCTCTGTCTCCCAAAAGAAATAAACTTAAAAAAGGAAATTAAAAGGGGCATGAGTTTAAGTCATTTAAGAAACTGGGACCATAGCATTGCTATGGAACTTGATGGTTATTTACTACTTATGAAGTTTGGGCATTCCTTTGGATTAATTAGCATCTTGGAGCAAATAGATTTCATTTGAATTCCATGCTTTATGAAAATAGAAAATTAATATTTATTGAGATTTCCATGCCATTTTGAGAGGCCGGCCGATCCTGGCCTGAGTTGTGGGCTCGTGAGGCCCCAGTGGGGGGCAGCAGTGGCCTTTGGTGGGCACGTCACCCCGTAACCTGTGGGCTCCAACTCCTTGTGCGTCTTACCATGTTTGAGTATGGTCGGTTTTTGGAGCTGTTCACCTAGCAGAAATAAGAGTCCTCTATTTGTTTTTTTTTTTTTGATGAATGTTTTTGCAATTGTTGTCCATTTTTCTGTACGCAGAGAAACCTTAAGTAAGGAACTTGTGACATTTCAGTGTTCCCAAGAAAAAGTGGGGCAGCCGAAGTACACAAAGCATCCATGTTCCCTGGAATGAGCGAGAGGGGTTCAGCCAGCATGCAGTTTTCCGTGCAGGTGTATTGTTCACGGGACCCACAGGGGATCGTTCATGCATGCAAGGCCCCGCTCGTAACCCTCATTGAGCTTCACCTACGTGGAGCAGGGAAGGGGAGGGACGGTGCTGGCTGGGGATTCAGGAGGCCAGCTCTGCTCTCCGGGGTCGTGGGAGCCGCGATCGGGTCGTCTTTAGTGAAATACACTTCCCTTGTCTGAGCACTGGCCGGCAGTCCAGTCATGGCATCGTGGCTCAGCAAAGCCAGCGGAGCACGAATGTTCCTGTGGCAGCTGAGGCCCACACAGGCCCGGAGAGAGCTAGGGGAGTACGTAGGGAACGTGAGAGGTGGAGACCTGGTGTTCTAGAACTCGCCCACCCCGCTTCTCATACCGCACTGACTGTCGAGCTTTTGTGGCTCAAAACTCATTTCAACAGGTGTGTCTGTAACCCCCCCAGGAGTGAGGAATCTCGTCCAGATCTGGTAAATCCAGTGCTAGCATGGTAAATACCCATGTGTAACTTGAGCTTATGTTCTTTTCAAAATGTGAGAAGATCAGTCCTGCCCTCGTTTAAAACGCGCCTCGGACGTCTTGCTGCTTTAAAGCAGTGAAGATAAGGCCTGAATGCTCCACGTGGCCTGAGGCCTGGCGTGGAGCGGCCCCTGCTTCCTTCAGCTCTGTGCTTGCCAGCCCCCTGCCCTTCTCCCGGCCCCTGGACTCCACTGTGTGAGCCGTGTTCTTCCCTCTGACCTAAGTCCCCCCAGCTCTCGGCCTAGTTGGCGAGCTGCTGACCGCTCACAGGAAGGGTGTCCTTTCCTCCAGGAAGTCATCCCTGATTGCCCAACGAGACAGACCCCAGTGCCCCTGTTTTCCATCTGCACAGTGCCTGTTCCCTCTCTGTAGTGAGACTGTATTTACTCACATGATGGCTTCGGCAGGTTTGCCGTGTGGACCGCACTGTGAGCTCAAGAGCGAGGGCCGGCCTGTCTTTGCTCCCAGACCCCCAGTGCAGCGGCACCAGCGCAAAGTAATGACTCAAATACTCATTAAATGAATGAACGAGTATGGTAGAAACATATCCGTTAATGACACTTCCTAGTGGGCTGTTAAATTTCATAACTTTCAAAGACTGACTAATTTAATTTTAGTTACAGATCCTGTTGTGAATTGATAAAGATAAATGATTCACAACGGAATCCTTTATCCTTCGTCCATCCATTCAACAATTATTTATTTGGTGCCCCTAAGTGCCAGGTTCTGTTCTAATCACTTGGGTACTTTAGTGCGTGAGAAAGAGAAACATCCTTGCCCCGAGGTGCCTATACACTAGTGAGGAGAGCAGCTCTTACCTGGGGGTACCTATGTAAGATGTGTCGTTCAGTAGCAGGAGGTAAGTGCCGTGGGGCAGACTAAAGCAGGAGAGGGAGGGGAGGAGACAGTGCCCCTGAAGAGGACGTGCGGAGGTACGGGGAACGTGCCAGGCAGAGCCATTGTGGAGGCGCCCAGGGGTGTGTGCCTGTGGGGTTCCAGCAGCAGCAGGTGGGGGGGGGGGTTGGCAGGAGCAGGAAGAGGTGACGTCAGAGGGGAAATGGGGGCCGTGCTGTTGGAATGCAGACGCCGTGGTGGGTTTGGGCAGAGGAGCAGAGGACCTGCCTGGGTTGCAGAGGATCTCAGGCTGCTGTGTGGACGCCGAGTGCGGGTGGAAGCCAGGAGACGGGTTCTGAGCTCTTGCAGGCATCCAGACGGTAGGTGTGCTAGGCTCTTGTCCGGGCAGAAGCGGTCAAGTTCCAGAGGCATCGTGGCGATGCCAGCAGGATGAGCCGGCACATCCGGTGTGAGGCGTGCGAGAAAGAGGGACCAAGGGCACCTTGAGGGCTTTGGCCGGACTAACTGGAAGTTTGCAGTTGTGACTGAGCTGGGAAAGGTGCAGGCTGTGTGGACCGAGGAGGAGGGCCGGGGGTTCCTCGAGCCGGTGAAGCCCGAGATGTGTGTGGAGGTGTGAGGTTGGCAGTGGTGGGCGGAGGGGGTCTGAGACTCAGGAAGGGGAGGGGGCTGGAGATTGCACATCAGTCCCCGAGGGAGCTGAAGCCCGGGAGTGGCCGAGGTCACCCGGGAGGAGGCAGAGCGGGTCGGGTCTGGAGTTCTGGCCTCTGACAAATGAGGGCACCCAGCCAAGGACCCTAGAGGAGGCGTTGGGTAGGAGGAAAGCCCTGGGGGGGGGGGTGGTGGTTACCCTAGGAGCCCGGTGAAGCCAGTGTTTTGGGGAGGAGGGAGACGTCAAGGGCTCAAGAGCTGCTCATGGGTATGGCTAAGTTGTCCTGTGTCTTAGAGCTGGTTTCAACTTAGGCTTAAAGTTTTGAAGATGTAATTAGAATATGACGAGTTCGTGTCACTTTGAGACCTATAATTGTACGAATAATTTTGAATTCCATTAGACAGACACGACACATCACTGCCTCTCTTTGTGCGTGATATCAAGACCCGGGCTCATTGCATATTTATGTGTAATTTAGCCAGTTAATTTCTTGTGATTGAAATAGCTCCTTTCATTTGTGGGTTTATCTTGACTTAGCATATGACAGTCATTGGGAAATAAAGGAAACCGTAAAAGAGAAAAGAATCATGGTAACATGAATAAGTTTACAATTATTCTTTTTATGAATAAAATTACCCTAAGAAATCTCTGATACTTTGGAAACATACATATTGTCTCATTCTTCGCCTATTTAATGTTTCCCTCAAGGAACAAAACTTTCTTTTCTTTCTTTTTCTTTCTTTCTTTCTTTCTTTCTTTCTTTCTTTTTTTTTTTTTAAAGAAATCTTTCACTGGCTGTTAAAAGAGTAGAAATATCCCATCCTTAATGGAATTTACTTTTGGTTATATTGGTATTAATTAATTAGAATTTTGGCTCTCTGTAGCCTTAGGCCATGTAGAGGACTTTCCCCAAGCCGCTTTTTAAAGATATAGATCAGGAGTAAAGTTTTTATAGAAGCACTGTCGATTTGTTTATAGTTTTAAAGGGATTCGTTTTGCTCAGGTCTTGGTTTTGAGATAGCATTTCCCATTTAGAGGAACCAGGAATGTTTGAGAGGTGGTTGATCTGAGGGCTGAGTTGGGGACCAATAACAAAAGCCTGGGGTGTTTTGTTGATCCCAAGTCTAAGGAAGTGTTCAGAATATTTGTTGGGGGCACATCCAAAGGAGAGAGAAGCCAACTTGAGGAGGCTCCTGGTGGCCAGACGGGGGCAGTCTGAGCATCAGAAGAAACAAGGGTGATAGTGGATTACAACCCATTGAACGAGATAGGAATCTAGGAGCTGTTACTTATGGCAATAGGTAGATCGGTAGAAAAGAAGGGAGAGTTCTTCCTTATGGTAGAATGCTGACTGTCAGCCTGGAGGGAATGATGGAATTAGCAAATGGCCACTCTGCGACCGTATAGGGAAAACTGACTCAGGCGGGTCATCAAGAATGCTGCATCTCATGAGGGACAGTTCGATGAGCGGCAGGATATTTACATCGTCTCAAGCTAAGTCTGACAAATTACTCATTATGAAGGAAAATTAGTAACCCCACTGTGGAGATGCCAGGTGGTGACCATCAGTCTCAAAGCAGAAAGTCCTCACGGGTGCCTGACTCTGGGGCCCTGAGAAGCTCACCGCCCCTCTTGTGGGGCATCGCCAAAGATGCACGGGCTGAGTTGTCACGAACACGCATCAGATGATCCAGGGTGCGGGCCACTGGGGAAATAACTGGCCTGTATTCCTAAAGCTGTCATGAGACAAAGGAAGGTCACGGAACTGCTCCAGATTGAAGTAGACTAAGGAAACCTTCTAGCTGAATGCAATATGACATCGTAAGGAAAAACATCATAAAGGACGTTATTGGGACTTTAGGCAAAATTGGAATGCGATTGGAATTATTATTATTGGAATACAATCTTCAATATCCTGAATTTGATAACTGAGCGGGGCTTATGTCTTGGGAAGCACTGAGGCATCAAGGAACAAAGGGGTATGTGTGTGCAACCTATTCCCAAATGGTTTAGGAAAAATATTCATAGAGGAAGAGGGCAGATTGGAGAGAACAAATATGACAGAGTATTAAGAATTGGTGAAGCCGGGTAAAGAAGTGCAGAGTCCTTTGTTTTCTTCTTGCAACTGTTCTCTAAATTTGAAATGACTTCAGAATAACGAATGAAGAAAGTGGAAAAAATACTTCTAGGAGGTAAAGCTGGTAGGATCTGAAGATAAATTTTTAAGCGATTATTAATTTGCCGTTGTGATTACGATGACAGTGTTTTCAGCAGGTAGAATGGTAAAAAAAGAATACAAAAATGATAAAAGGATTTTACTTTTTAGAAGATATGTTGATTGTCAAGAAATTATCAGTGTATTATCGATACATTTTTGAAGAATTATGAAATATTTCATTATATTTCAAGTTGGTAGAGTCTATTTTTTCATGGTCTAATTTAATAATACCGTATCTCACTGAATCTAGATGCTGTCAATTTTAAGATGCCCCGTTGCTATTGAGAAAGAAAAAAATACTGCCAATTGTAAATCTAAGATTATGTCCATTGTAAGGTGTATCCTGATTTCAGAGATGTTAAAATGTGTGGGAAAATGTGTGAAATAGTTGAGACAGGGTGGATTGAGATGGTAGGTGGGAAAATCAAGCTGCTTCTCATTTTAATGACTGCCACATCATGGTTTTAGTTAGAAAATGGGAAATCTGTCATCTCTGCTAAAAATGGCTTATTTTATGATTGATAGAAGATGTTCTTGTAACCGTTGCTAATGTGACTTTCGTGATTTAATGGATCGTTTGATAATGTGTTTATGCCCCGGAGTGATCTTTTCTACAGCTACTAATTCCTGCACAGGTATTTTCAGGCCCTCAAATCCAAACGAGCATTTGGGAGTCTCTTCCTCCAACTCCCTGCTTACTGAAATAATGACTGTCGTTCTGCACAGATGCCACAGTTGGAGGAGAAACTCGAGCTTGAACTGAAGGATGACGCCAGAGTCATTGCTTGCCGGTTCCCTTTCCCTCGCTGGACCCCAGACCACGTCACCGGGGAGGGGGTAGACACCGTGTGGGCCTACGACCTGAGCACGCTGCGAGGCAGGAGGCCCTGAAGACGTTTCCAGCCGGTCATTCGAGTGTAGACTTTATGGAGAGTGGTTTCCCAAGTGATGGTGGTCTTCGGTTTCATAGAGATCTATAGCTGTGTCGTCAGCAAAGAGTCTGTTTTTCTTCACTATGGAATGAAAATCTATTACTTTCCTTAACTTTTGGAAAACAAACACAAGTTAAGAACAGCAGGTAGATTTAAAGTCCCTTTTTGTGGCATATTCAAAAAAGTGGTCTTCTTTCCCACGCGCTCTGATGTATGAAAATATGACCAAGGGATGGTCAACGTTGATGGGCGGGAGAAGATGTGAACAGCTCTTCACGCTACAAAAAGTATGATTTAATGCCAGAGATGAACAGAAACACTTTTTAAAGAGGCTGTGCAGTAGGAAATGTTTGCAGTTTCATCTAACTTTATTCATACTTAAGATTTGTCTTTCTTTTTTTCTGTACTTCATGGCAACGTTTTCTAAAGGACTCAGGCGCTCCTATTTCATGACATTGATTAGGAATAATTTGTTGTGAGGCCAGCGCTTTACTGTATTTTCTTGGATCTGAGGTGTCTATACGTGTGCGTGTAAACGTGTGGATAGACACACACGTTTGACCGTTTCTGAAGTTGTGACGTACCTTCCGGCTGATGGTGTTTTGTGTCTACGATCGGCAGCATTGCACATCACGACGTAGCTGTAGCCACCACGGATGGTATGTCAGATGTGATGCGAGGTGCTCAGAGGAGATGCAGGACGTTCTGGAGTTATAGGTAATAACATAAGCCGTCATGAGCTTGGGCTCAGCCAGACCTGGGATCACATCCCTGCTCGGCGACCAGCCTTGCACCAGTGGCTTGACCTCCTGGAGCCTCGCTTTCCCGAGTGTCCCCAGCCTCTGTTGGGATAATGATACACCGAACAGGGAACTCTTTTTTTGTAAAACTCATGACGCGAAGTCTTTGGTCTTACCATTTTAGATACTAAAGAAGTCACAGATTATTTCTGCTAGTCGCATCTTTATTTTATGAAAGTAGCCATTCATTTAATATTCTCGTTTAGGAGAAGAGACCTGACTGATTTAGATAAAGACAAGTTACGGAAAACCTTTGAATGTGAATAGATAGGCTTCATGTATCTGAAACGTTAATCTATTAAATGGTGGCTCTGATAATCCCTGTGTATCACAGAAAAGGATTGAGCTCCCGATCGTACACCTGTAACCTAAATACCAAACTGTGTCTTCATGGAGGTTTGATAAAATGAGATGGTTTGTATTTTTTTTTTTTTCAACATTTATTTATTTTTGGGACAGAGAGAGACAGAGCATGAACGGGGGAGGGGCAGAGAGAGAGGGAGACACAGAATCGGAAACAGGCTCCAGGCTCTGAGCCATCAGCCCAGAGCCCGACGCGGGGCTCGAACTCGCGGACCGTGAGATTGTGACCTGGCTGAAGTCGGACGCTTAACCGACTGCGCCACCCAGGCGCCCCGATGGTTTGTATTTTTAACTAAACTCACGAGAATACGATCAGTTTGAGAATTTTCATTTAAACGAAAAGCAACTGGGGACCCGTTCATTCATTCGGCGAATACTTCTTGTCTGCTGTGTAATAGGCCTGTCCGATTCAATGGTGAGTAGACATGAAGGACCCCTAATCTTATGGAAACGTGTATTCCGGAAGAGAGAGACAAATACGGGCGTGAATGTAAGTGTGTGTGTGAAGCTCTCTGAAAGAAGTAAACAGTGTGACAGTCATGGGCACTTGTCAGATTTTTGGCTGCCACTGTCCATCCCTTCCCAGTAGCCCCCGATTTCTTTCCGAGGAGCAAATTCCCTATGACGGTGTGTAGTTTGGTGTCTGTCCCTGCCTGTCACCCCAGCCAGCTCTGTAAGTGGGCGAGGCACGCCTGGAGAGGGACCCATTGTGGCTCCTGGCCAGGCAGGTGTGACGGGCAGAGGTAGGGTTTTGTGGAACCTTGGGTGTGTTCAGTAATCTTCTAGACATGCTCCTGGCAGACTTGTGGAGGCATCAGGCTGTCTGCAAAGGCATATATAACTTGCCTTTTTGAGGTTTCTGGTTTAGCTTCCCAAAGATTAAATGGCCCCTGGTGTTGCAACCTCAGAATAAAATGGACCATTTCACGGAAGTGTTGGCATTCATGGAGTTTGTAAGCTCTCTAATGGATGGATTGATTTTTAAAAAATATTTATTCTTTTTTTGAGAGAGAGTGAGCGAGCACACAAGCAGGGGAGGGGCAGAGAGAGGGAGACAGAGAATCGGCAGCGGGCTCCAAGCTGTCAGCACAGAGCCCGATGCGGGACTTGAATTCCCGAACCACAAGATCATGACCTGAGCTGAAGTCTGACGCTTAACAGACTGAGCCACCCAGGCGCCCCTAATGGATTTTTTTTAATTTTGCATTTGAATAACCTGGAAGTGAGCTATAAGAATTACAGGGGTTATTGTGGCTTCTCTGACTGGCTGGTTTGAGTTTTTATTGGTTCCCGGATTCAGGGTCTGAAATTTGCCCACAACACAAGGCAGGGAGCGAGACCTGTTACATTTGATGTCGAAAGTAGGATTCACAGACGTCTGACCGATTGAAATCAGGGATGAGTGCTAGCTTGAGAAAATTTAAAGTTAAAACGACAACAAACAAGAATAGAAATAGAGCTTAGGGGTGACGTAGCCTAACGAGCCATTGTGACCAGACCTGGAGGTTCCATTGACACACGGTCAGGGACTTGAGCCCATTCCTGTCTGAGTGCATCTTTCTCCCAAAGCATGGCCCCAGGGCTACAACCCTTGCCTTTCCCAGCCCTGCCAGTTGGGCTCCGTCAGACCCTCAGCCAGTTCCGGCGTTCAGACCCCCTGAAATGAGCTTAGCTCCGCCAAGAGTATGGGAAACCGAGTTTGAAAGACCGAGACCCTTCTAGATGCACCGGGCCCACCGTTGCTGAGAGATGCTGTACACCATGACAGGTTACAGCCAGACAGAAAGAACGAAGGTTCCTGACATTTAAACCACGCGGCAGGATGCTATGCCTCTGCCAGAATACTTTCCCTGATGGCCAAAGGCGTAAAAGAAATAGCTGTTCTCAAACGCAGGAGTCCTCTGAGCTTGCGCTGTAACCTGTATTTCCTAGATCATCTGGATTCCCCCGGGCCGCGGGGGAGCGTTTCTCACCTGGCCCGGGGAACCGAAGTCTGCGCGTCTGTCACCCGGGCCACCTGTCGGGGAGCAGAGGATGCCGGCAGGCCGGCCGAAGGGACGCAGACACCGCTCGCTGGGACCCCCCAGCCGTCTCTCCTCTTTCTTGGGAACAGAGCCCCCCCCCAGTGCTTTGGACATCAGGGTGGGCGGTGGGCAGTGGGCCACGGGCAGGTGATTCAGCTCCGGCCAGCGAGGCGTGAAGGGGCGTCTGCTAGGAGCTTAGGGAAAGGTTTTGTTGCTAACGGAAGGCGCTTGAGGCGAGCGTGGCCTTCCGGGCCTCGGACAGGCTGTATGGAGCCCTGGCACCTGCAATTCTGACCGCTGTGTTACAGCCACCAGGGGAAAGTGAAGTTGAAAGCGGGGGTGCTGAGGGCGGCCGAGCAGAGAGATGGACAGACTCCTGGTGTTTGCTGACTTGCCGAGCTGACCTGGAGCCTCCGACTGTAGGATGTCTTTTTTTTGTTTAATTTTTTTTTTTAACGTTTATTCTTGAGAGAGGGGGAAAGACAGAGCACAAGCAGGGGAGGGGCAGAGAGAGAGAGGGAGACACAGAATCGGAAGCAGGCTCCAGGCTCTGAGCTGTCAGCACAGAGCCCGACGCGGGTCTTGAACCCACGAACTGTGAGATCGTGACCTGAGCCAAAGTCGGACGCTTAACTGAGCCGCCCAGGCACCCACCGCGCCCCGCCCCCCCCGCCCCCACCGGCCCCAACTTCAGGACATCTTAAGGGAAGTGACAAACCCACGTTGCTGCTGTCCTGTGGGGGTGGCAGTATTTGGGCTGTGCGGCCATCTGGTGGGGACAGGAGGGTGTGAGGCTGAACGGGGGTGAGGAGGATGCCCCAGGGTGTGGAGTGCGGGCACAGCCAGAGGGGTGCCTGGGGAGCTGTACCAGGTCAGAAGGGCTCTGAACTTAGACCCAGCATTCACAGTCGACAGGAGTCTTCCCAGGCGGGCATCCTGTTCTTGGGGACGCAGGCAGGGCTGAGTAACAGCAGGGCCTCAGCCACACCCCTGCATGTGGGGGGGCTCCATAGGGGGAAAGATGATTCCTCAGGATTAGAAAGGACTTAGTGAAGGGAGGGGAAGGAAACACCTCAGACTGCCCACTTGGCAGGTGGGGTTGCCCAGTGAAGGAGCTGCGGTGTGAACGGCACGTGTGTGTCCTTGGGTTGAGATCCTGACCCCCAGTGCGATGGTTGAGGGAGGGGGTCTCTGGAGATGCTTCGGTCCTGAGAGTGGAGCCCTCACGAGTGGGGCTGGCGCCCGGGTTTGGTGGCCTCAGCGAGCTTGGGAAGACAGCCGGCCGTGAACCAGGAGGCGGCTTCTCGCCAGACGCCGAATCTGTGGGTCCTTGATCTTAGACGTCTTAGCCTCCACAACTGAGACGAAGAAATGCTTATTGTTTAAGCGCCCTGGTCTGGGTGATGGTGCGGCAGCTGGAGCTGGTGAGAGACAGGCTGGCCCCCGAGAAGAGCCCCACCCCGCACTGTCCAGTCTTGTCACCACTTCAGCCATCACTTCCTTGACCTGGAAAGGAAGGGAGCCAGGATTGAAGAGGGCTCCCTCCGGTGCCAGCTGGGAGGAGCGTGATGGTCAGGGTCGGTTGGCCAAGTCCTGAAGTCCCACAGGGGCCCTCTCTGGATGGCCGTCGGGGGGTATGGTTGGCACCATCTCGAGGGCAGTTTCCCTGCGAGGGGTCTCTTCTGTGCCTCTCCCTCCTGGCTCTCTCGGAGGATGCTTCTGGCACGGTTTGTCCCTAAACTAACGTGGAAGATGCAACAAAACTAGCGGGAGAGGAACAGAAGCCGCGTTGACAAGCAGAAATGAAGTCTAGGTGGCAGAGGGTCTTGGAAACCTCTCCTACGAGGCGCAGTTAAACAGGCTGTGGATGTTTGCCCGGGATGAGAGGAGGTGTAGAGGGCACAGAACGGACCTTTCTGGTGTTCGAAGGCTTGCCAAGCGGCAGAAGAAAGGAAAAGTGATCGTGGACGTGGCCGTGTGTCGGCAGTTTCCACGTGCTGGAAGTAACCCCGTTCGCATCTGTAGGGCGGAGGCACGAGCTCGTTTCTTTTCTCTCAACCGAAGGGAGTTGCGGTCAGCTAGCTCAGTCACACCCGGACACGGGAGCACAGAGTCTTACGTTCTGACTGGCTCTGAGATACCAACTCGGGTCGCACTGGGCTGGCGCCGAAGGGACGGGAGGCTGCGGCTCAGTCCCCGGCACAGTTTGGGTAAAGTCGTTTCAGGTTAGGATGCGTTGCCTCTGGACACAGTGAGTTTCTTGTCACTGGAGATAGTGGAGCAGAGGGCTGGACAGCCACTTGGTGGAGATATTGTAGAAGGGATCCATCTACAAGCAGGTGTGGAGTCTTGAAATGGCCCAAAATGACCGCGAGTTTTCCAGTCTTCGCAGTCTTGCCAGAACCTTCCCGGCCGAACACAGTGGGTCTGTGAGGCATCAGAGTGGCCTTTGAGCAGCGACGTTGCACATGCTTCCCGATTCAACTTAGCCTCCCCCAGCTCCAGGCCACGGGCGGCTTTTTACTCTGGTATACGAAATGGAAGTAGTCGAAATTTCGAGATCTCGGAGAAGCTAATGAATGACAATAGGTTTTATCAGAACTCCAGCAGAGAGCTGATGCTCAGAGAAGGTTGGAATCTGTTCGACCCCAGAGAGCTTAGCCCCAGAGAGCACACTTGGGTCTCCCACGTTCTTCTTCTTTTTTTTTTTTTTTAAGTTCTTAACATTTATTCATTTTTGAGAGATGGAGGGAGACAGAGCGTGAGTAGGGGAGGAGCAGAGAGAGAGAGGGAGACACAGGATCTGAAGCAGGCTCCAGGCTCTGAACTGTCAGCACGGAGCCTGATGCGGGGCTGGAACCCACAGACAGGGAGCTCATGACCTGAGCTGAAGTCGGACACATAACCAGCTGCGCTACCCGGGTGCCTCCCCACTTTTGTAAAACATTTATTTGTTTATTTAAATAAAAAAAAACATTTTTTAGTGTTTTATTTAACCTTGAGACAGAGAGAGAGAGAGCGAGCAAGCATGACTCAGGGAGGGGCAGAGTGAGAGAGGGACATAGAATCCGAAGCAGGCTCCAGGCTCCGAGCTGTCAGCACAGAGCCCAACGGAGGGCTCGAGGTCACAAGCTGTAAGATCGTGACCTGAGCCAAAGTCAGCCACTCAACTGACTGAGCCACCCAGGCACCCCCAAAATTTATTTATTTTGAGAGAGTGCGAGCGTGTGCACATGAATGGGGGAAGAGCACAGAGCGGGAGAGAGGGAGAGAGAGAATCCAGGCAGCCTCCTTGTAGCCCGACGCAGGGCTTGAGCTGTGAGATCCTGACCTGAGTTGAAGTCAAGAGTCAGATGCTCGACCGACCGAGCCACCCAGGCGCCCCATGTGTTTCCAAGTTCTGATGAGAGCCAGGAAACTGTTCTTGAAGCCCCTGGGACAGTCCGTCACTAATGATGCCTCACTGCCTTCTGAGTGACGCCGTCTTACCCATCCCCTTGTCAAGGGAGCAGCCTCACAAGGTTCTCTGACCCCTCTCCAACTGATTGGAGCCAACGCCGGCCACAGAAATGAGATGAGCTATTCTGATTCCATGTTGAGAATTTAAATTGGGGAACAGAAAGACTGGGGATGTCCAGGGGGAGGCTGAGGGCATGATGCTGAGGCCAGGGGAGTTTGGAGGGCTGTGACAGACGAGAGGGTAACGGGTTTCTCTGGGTCAAGGGCCCAGTCCAGGGAGCCGGCCGCAGGCCTGCCCGCCCACCACCAGAGGGCCCAAGAACCGGGCCGGGTGGAACCCCCGCTGCCCCTCACATCTTAGCCCCCCTCAAAGGGTTCAGTTGAGTGTTGTGTTTCCTGAAGAACTCCATTTTTCTTTTAATTTTTTTTAATGTTTTTATTTATTTTTGAGAGAGACAGAGGCAGAATGTGAGTGGGTTAGGGGCAGAGAGAGAGGGAAGCAGAAGCAGAAGCAGGCTCCAGGCCCCAAGCTGTCAGCACCGAGCCTGACGTGGGGCTCGAACTCACGAACTGCGAGATCATGACCTGAGCTGAAGTCGGACGCTCATCCGACTGAGCCACCCAGGCGCCCCAGTGAAGAACTCCATTTATGTAATCGGCTATTTTATGATGAACGAAAATAATACTTGTCACGACAGGTGTTAAACACAAGGAGCTTGGTACCCCCAAAGGTGGCGCAGGCCATCTATTTCAGATAGAAAAGTGGGTATTTATATAAATGTAAGAGATCTCCCCTCTGAATAACACAATCAAGTTTCTGCACTCAAATAGAAAACTTGAGTCATCCGGCATCCTCTCAGGCAGAGTGAAGTGTTCCTGTAATCGTGACACGTTGTGGTTATATTGGAATTGGCACACTTGTGACCCAATGGGCCGATGCAAATTGAACGTGAACAAAGAAATCATATAACTTTTATAGGTAAGGGGAATCAGGTCTTACTTTTTCTAATTTAATGTTACGGTGTGAATGTTACCTGAGAAGGGCTGATCGAACAATAGCTCATTGATCACGAGGTTTGAGTCAGGGATGGGAAGGAGGAATCGAGTACATTTTCTCCTCTGGAATACTGTGGGGTGAAACATCGGGCAGTGAAATTATTCTTTATGAGAATTGATCCAAATGCCGGAAAAATTCACAAAACTCCACGTATGTCCCAGACTTGCTGGGGACGTTTGAGTGGCGCGGTCTTACGGGGTTTGCCAGGCAGTGTTGTTCGTGGGGAACGTGACAGCTACAGAGACAGGGTGTCACAAGGCATTAGGTTCATGCTGGTGCACATGGTGAGTGGTCAGCACATTCTGGGGGGGGCCAAAGCCTCTGCTGTTCCAGAGACCGTCTCTTCTCGCTCCCTGACATTTACCTGTCCCGGGCACCTGTGCTTTATCACTTCATCCCATGGCCTCTTTCCCACATGTCTGCTAATCTCTGATTTAAGAGTTACATATTGCCATTTTCAATGGCATTTGCATTTTGTTAAGGAGTCATTCAATAGGAATTTGAATGTTCAGGGAGGCCGAAAGATGGGATTTGCAATGGTTCCTTGTTTCCACCTGCTCTTACCCCAGTCCAAACTACCAAACTGGCATAATCATGGCAGCTCAGAAAGGCAGACTACGGTCACTGAAAGTTTCTCTTGACCTGGAAATGTTAATTATGAATAGAAATTCATAGTCCAGAAACAATGATAACAAGGATAGCTCTCAAGTGTTGACTGTCTACCAAGTCATACGTCTTTTAGATACATTATTTTTATTTTTTTTAAGTTTATTTATTTTGAGAGAGAGAGAGCATGAAGGGGCAGAGAAAGGGAGAGACAGAGTCCCAAGCAGACTTTGCACTGAGAGACACGGGACTTGAACTCACGAACTGTGAGATCATGACCTGAACTGAGATCAAGAGTCGGACACTTAACTGAACTGACTGAGCCACCCAAAAGCCCCCTAGATACATTATTTTTAATTCTCATACTAACTACAGTGTAGATATGATATTTTCCAGGGGTAATCTGAGGCATTTAGAGAGTAATTCGTTTGCTAAGGCCCATGTACCCATTACCAGGTAGTGGAGCTGGTATTCACACCCAGGCCTGTCTGGCACTAATACCTGTGTGATTTCCCCTCTGTCCCTGCCCGGCCAGGGCGTGGGGACGACCCTACTGCTCCAGAATCGATCCCGTCTACCCAGAAGCTTAGATATCAGCAACGTTTGAGTAACTCTGAGGCTTGGGCCCCACGTGTCTTTGAATCAGAATACATCGTGTTTTTGGTAGGCACAAGGGTGGTCTTTGAGTCAGAAGCATAAGCCCGTGAGAAGAATAAGGCAGCCAGTTTTTCAGAATTGTCTCCGCGCTCAGAAATAGGCAGAGGGAGTAATGAGTTCTACGCAGAGCTGACTTACCACCTGCCTTTTAGGTCCACCTCCCAAAAATGGGTGAGTGCAGACATATCACCTGTCTGTGTTAGACAGTAAACGACTTGCAGAAGCACACGTCTCCATCGGCCGCTGGGATGGCCATAACAACGTGGCACGGCCTCGTCATTGAGACCACAGACACGCATTTCTCATAGCTCTGGAGACTGGAAGTCCCGCTACGGTCACGTTCCGAGATACCGGGGATTAGCATTTCCGTAGATGAGTTTTGAGGGGGACACGGTTCAGTGCGTAAGAAATCCCACCAGGTTAATTACAGCCTCACTTTCACAAGCAAGTAATTGGACGCAGCCTAAGCGTGCGTCAGTCGAGACTGGCTGGGCAGCCGTGAAAAAAGCCTGTGGCAGAGTGACAGGTACCAGGGCACGTGGCATTTCCAGTAGAGGCTCCTGTGCTGTGACATGCATTCTGCAACAACACGCACCGAGCGTAGCCGGTCTGGCGGAAAAAGCTGGGTTAATGGCAGACCACTCAGAATGGTTGCCACCTTGAAATCAGGGCATTCAGGAGACAACCAGTATCTGGGGAGAGAACTGGGCAGTGCAGGCAGGCAGCTCAGTGGCAGTGGAGAGTGCCCGAGGGGGTGATAATTTTACTTATTTATTTATTTATTTATTTATTTAACCTTTTTATTTTTATTTTTATTTTTTTAATATGAAATGTATTGTTAAATTGGTTTCCATACAACACCCAGTGGGGGATAGTAATTTTAGAAATCAGCCCGGGAGTGCTGATTTGGGGGAACGACACGGTGCGCATGAGCACTGGAGGGCTTGCGCCCCAATGCACGCCCAGGACCGCGAAAGGCCGGGGAGCCCCTCTCTGGGGAGGGGCAGGCCCTCTTGCTAACGTTTCCACGAAACTTCCAGGTTATTCTGACATCATCCCCTCTGCAGCGATGGTATGGGAGTTAATTGGTGTTACGACGATAGGTGCCGTAGCAGAGTAGAGTGTTGACAGGTGTAAAAAACCAGGGGCAGGACAGCGTGGTATTTGCTTCCACTTTTGTAAAAAAGGGGCATTCGCATGCTCACCCGCGTGTGCCCCCCTTCCCCGACCCTCCCACACATACCCTGCCAAAAAGAATCCATGAGTACACGAGAACCTGGTAATAGCTTTTGCCTCCGGGGAGGATGGGTGGGGTTTGGGATCTGAGGTGAGAAAAGACCCCTTTTGTTATATTTTAAAATACTTTTTTTTGGGGGGGGGGCGCTTGGGTGGCCCAGTAAGTTAAGCATCCGACTTCAGCTCAGGTCGTGATCTCACAGTTCGTGAGTTCAAGCCCCACATCGGGCTCGCTGCTGTCAGCGCAGAGCCCGCTTCAGATCCTCTGTCCCCCTCTCTTTCTGCACCTCCCCTGCTTGTGCTCTCTCTCAAAAAAAAAAAAAAAATTTAAAAAACTTAGAACTGGTTGTACCCAACGCCAAATTGTGATCGCAGGTTAAAAGCCAAGCAAGACACATTCTTCTCTGCTTTTTGTAGCGTGTAAAAAGGGACACACTGGGTAGACTAGCAAGTGACGTAACAGCTCTGAGCGGAACCTTTAGGTTATTGATTCTGAATAACCCTCACCTCCTGCCTGAAACATTTTGGTTTTTTTTAATTTTTTTTTTTTTTAACGTTTATTTATTTTTGAGACAGAGAGAGACAGAGCATGAACGGGGGAGGGGCAGAGAGAGAGGGAGACACAGAATCGGAAACAGGCTCCAGGCTCTGAGCCATCAGCCCAGAGCCCGACGCGGGGCTGGAACCCACGGACCGCGAGATCGTGACCTGAGCCGAAGTCAGCCGCTTAACCGACTGAGCCACCCAGGCGCCCCAACATTTTGGTTTTTTATGGCGCCTCTGCGTGGGGGCGTCTGGGGAATGTCGGTTCGCTCCCAACTCTTACAGCGGCTCGTTTTACCTTCAGACACCGTGTTAGCAATGCCTTCTGTATACCCACCTGGCTGAAAGCTGGCTCCCTAGCACTTCCCACCCGCTGGCCCTAATTTTACCTCCTGGGGACCACCCTGCACAAATCCAATGCTTCCTTCGTGGGAAATCCACAACCCCAAAGATTTGGAGGACCCTCTCCTATTCCCACTGAATCTTTCATTCTTGTGTTTCTTCAGAAAAACCAACCCTCCCTAGCCTGGTAACTCTCCTCTTAACAGAAGCTAGGTTTTAAATTTTCTCTTCCTTCCTTCCTTTTTAATTTTTTAATTTATTTTTGAGAGAGACAGACACACAGAGAGAAAGAACACGAGCAGGGGAGGAGCAGAGAGAGAGCGAGACACAGAATCCGAAGCAGGTTCTAGGCTCTGAGCCGTCAGCACAGAGCCCGACGTGGGTCTCGAACTGATGAACCATGAGATCACGACCTGAGCTGAAGTCAGCCGCTCAACTGACTGAGCCACCCAGGTGCCCCTTAAATTATCTTCCTGAAGTGTGGGTCCTGGACCCAGAGGCGGAGCCAGGGGTGGCCCGGCCAGCACAGAGGGGAACGGATGACCCCCTTCCTCGCTCTGAACTAGTCTTCAGACTGATGCCTGATACCCGATGCGCGTGGAGTTTTTATTTAGGCTTCTGATAAGTTGTCTGTCACACACAATCTTCTTATATAAACCATGTCAGTGGAGTTTTGGGGGTTTTTTTTTGGACCCAAGTGCATTTTATGTTTTTGAAGCAAGTGAAAAAATGAACCGTTTTCCTTTTTGTAAGTTTTGTCACGTTAGGTTTGTCCCACTGCTGCAGGTTTTTTAAGGGATTTTGGACACTAATTCAATCATCCAATTATTTACTTGTCCCTGTGTACCTTAGGCCGCATACAACGTTAATAACCATGAAATTAGTGCTCTCATCTACATTATTTGAAAGGAACAGCCACAAATTTTGAATGAGAGAGAGCCCTAGGACCTCCCCGTCCTATAAACTGTATCAGCGCTCGCAGAAGGTGGCTGTTCATTAATTTATGCTCTACTCGGTGATGCCCTCGCTCTGACTGTTACGACATGTAGATGAGTGTGGTCTAGGATGGGTTTCATCACTGTGTGTCCAGCCTGGAGGATGATGCCTGCATGTCTTAGGCAGTCCATAAATATTTATTGAATAAATGTGTAAGTGAAGGACGTCAGGGGAGAGTGGACACACATCTTACTGAAGTCCAGCTACATTATCTTTTCCCTTTATTTCGACCTGGTGGCGTTGGTGTACTACTAGTTAAAAAAGAAAATCACCAGAATTCATTCCTGGCAATCCATACTGTCTCCTGGAGTCTCTACGGGGTTTTTTTTTTTTTTTTTTTTTTTTTGGACTCCTATGTTATTATTTGCCTTCCTACATTTTCTTTTTCGTTCCTTTTTTTAAAATTTTTTTTAACGTTTATTTATTTTTGAGACCGAGAGAGACAGAGCATGAATGGGGGAGGGTCAGAGAGAGAGGGAGACACAGAATCCGAAACAGGCTCCAGGCTCTGAGCGGTCAGCACAGAGCCCGACGCGGGGCTCGAACTCACGGACGTGAGATCATGACCTGAGCTGAAGTCGGAGGCTTAACCGACCGAGCCACCCAGGTGCCCCTCTTTTTCATTCCTTTTTAAAAAAACTTTAATGTTTTATTTATATTAGAGAGAGAGAGAGAGACAGAACATGAGTGGGGGGTGGGGGGGGGTGTGGGCTCAGAGAGAGAGGGAGACATAGAATCCGAAGCAGGCTCCAGGCTCTGAGCCATCAGCACAGAGCCCGATGCGGGGCTCCAACCCACGAACCGCGAGATCATGACCTGAGCTGAAGACAGATGCCCAACTGACTGAGCCACCCGGGCACCCTTCTTTTTCTTTCTTAAAAAAATTTATTGAGGTATAATAGATCCCCTGCCCCCCCCAAAAAAACCAAACCTCACAAAAAGCTGCACATGTTTATTTAATGTATACAATTTGATGAGTTTGGACATACAAACCCATGAAACCATCACCACAACCAAGGTAATAAACATATCCGTCATCTCCAGAAGGTTCCTCCTGCTCTTTTGTTTTTTGTTGATGCTGTCTTGGTGGTAAGAACACTGACGGTGAGATTTTGAAGAGAACGACACTGAATTGCTAATTCCAGGAGCTGTAATGAGCGGCAGATCTCTCGAATTTATTCACCCCACATGACTGAAACTTTAGACCCCCAAGGAGCAGCTCCCCAGTTCCCCCCTCCCTCAGCACTTGGTGACCTCCATTCTATTCTCTGCTTCTAGGAGCTTGACTGTTTTGGAGTCCTGCGGTGTTTGGCCTTCTGTGGCTGGTTTACTTCCCTCCGCAGAGTGTTGTCCGGGTCTAGCCGCATGTGACTTCCTCTCTGTAGGGCCCGCTCTTTCCCGAGGTTAACTAACGCCCAGCCTGTGGGTCTGTCATGCCCAGATCTTCCTCCCCTTGTAAGACTTCACTAATATTCGTGGACCACCCTGGATCTCTGGCACTTCTGTTGTACACAATCTCTCCAACATCCCCAGTAAGTGATTTGGCTGTCTCATGTACACGACTTCTCAGTTTTCTGGAGTTTTCAGTCGGTTGAGTGCCCGACTCTTGATTTTGGCTCAGGTCATGATCTCAGGGTTCATGGGTTCAAGCCCCATGTTGTGCTCTGAGCTGACAGCACGGAGCCTACTTGGGATTCTCTCTCCCACTCTCTTTGCCCCTCCCCGGCTTTCATGCACTCACTCACTCTCTCTCAAAATAAATAAGTAAACATTTTTAAAAATTTGTGTTCACAAAAGAAAGCCTGCATGCCAATGTTTACAGTGACTTTACTCATAATCATCAAAATGTGGAAAAAATCCAAATGTTTTTCTATTGGTGAATGATAAAGTCAGGGGCGTTCATACATTGGAGCCTATTTGGTTCTAACATGAATTCATTTAGAGCAGTTGACTGACAGAGCTCTCTCTCTCTGTAGATAAAAAAAGCCCGAGTTAGGGGCGCCTGGGTGGCTCAGTCGGTTAAGCGTCCGACTTTGGCTTAGGTCATGATCTCACAGTTCGTGGGTTCGAGTCCCACGTCAGGCTCTGTGCTGACAGCTCAGGGCCTGGAGCCTGCTTTGGATTCTGTGTCTCCCTTTCTCTCTGCCCCTCCCCTGCTCATACCCTCTCTCTCTCTCTCTCTCTCTCTCTCTCTCTCTCTCAAAAATAAATAATAAAGATTAAAAAAAAGAGCCCAAGTTAGAATACATTTTGCTATCCTGTTTTTTTTTAAAACTTCCTTTTGTTTTTTTATGACTGAAATTGTAGCAGTGTTAGTTTCTTCCTGAGTAAATCAGCCTAAATTTGGAATTTCTTTTTTTTAAATATATATATGTGTGTATATATATATATATATATATATATATATACATACATGTATATATACACACACACATATGTATATATTTTTAATGTTTATTTTTGAGAGAGAGAGACAAACAGACCATGAGTGGTGTAAGGGCAGAGAGAGAGGGAGACACGGAATCTGAAGCAGGCTCCAGGCTCTGAGCTGTTAGCACAGAGCCCGATGCAAGGCTGGAACTCACAAACCATGAGATCACGACCTGAGTCGAAGTTGGACCCTCAACCAACTGGGCCACCCAGGCGCCCCCTAACTTTGGAATTTCTAGTGAAGAGTTTTCCTCTTAGCAGGAGCACTAATTGGGAGAACATTTCTTCCCATTCACAATTTTTCATTTTTAATGTGTCAATTAAAATCTAAGTTTTTTTTTTTTTTTAATTTTTTTTCAACGTTTATTTATTTTTGGGACAGAGAGAGACAGAGCATGAACGGGGGAGGGGCAGAGAGAGAGGGAGACACAGAATCAGAAACAGGCTCCAGGCTCTGAGCCATCAGCCCAGAGCCCGACGCGGGGCTCGAACTCACGGACCGCGAGATCGTGACCTGGCTGAAGTCGGACGCTTAACCGACTGCGCCACCCAGGCGCCCCTAAAATCTAAGTATTTTGGGGGTGGTGGGTTCCCAAAATAGAGCAATGGATTTTGCATTTACTGCACACTTCTGCTTTTATTTACAATTTATGAAGTACTTGCCATTTGATAGTCTTTTTCCCCATCCACCAGTTCAGCTGGGCTGGTTACTCTCTTCCTCCCTCCGACATTCACCTTCATCTTCTTTTCTGTCCCGTCTCTGTGCTCTTTCTGTCCTTGATGGGGTCTTAGGCTTTTCCTTACACATTTTAATTTTTCTGAATACGATCTGTGATTGCAAAATTCACGCCCTAATGAAGCCTCTTGTCATTTTGTTCACATTTAACTAGGCGTCATCTTTTTTTTTTTTTTTAATGTTTTATTTTGTAGCCTATCTGCTGATGTAGCATCACTTTTGTTTCCAGTAAGCGAAAGGAAAACATTTCCACCCACTTGGTAGTTAGGCAAAGGGAAGGGAAAAAGCTTGAGTGCTCAGCGATTCTCTGAGATGAGAAAGGAACGTGATGGGTTTGCATTTGATTCTGCCTCATGGTTTGATTCACGTGTCGATGTTTGCGATCTTCAGTAGTTTGGTGATTATTTGTCCAGGTTTTTTATGTGATGCCTTTTCAGACATGAATTTTGGTCCTATGTAAAGAGTGTTTCCCAAAAAACAGAAGATTCTGATTTTTTTTTTCCAGGTGTAAAGAATTACTTTGCTACAGAACACAATGTGTTGTGTTGAAGTGGATATGAACAAACAAATATTTCAAATTATCCATGTGACTGTTGGTCAGATCCCGCAGACTGCTAGCAAACGTGAAAATAATCGACTGTGATGAATTCTTTCCCAGAAGCAAATGAACTATTTATTGCTTGAATTAAGACAAGAAAGGATTTTACTGTTCAATTTGTGTGTGGAGGGAAATGATAAAGGACAGTGATTTGCTAGTTACAATTTTTTTAATCCCCACAACAGGAGAAAGCTTCAGAGTTTCAGAGTGGGTTTGATGTACATATATATTTAGCCTTCTAAAAAAAGTGTATTTATTTCTTTTTGAGAGAGAGAGAGAATCCCAAGCAGGCTCCATGCTGCCAGCACAGAGACTGACACGGGGCTCAAACCTACAAGCCCTGAGATCATGACCTGAGCCAAATCAAGAGTCAAGATGCTTAACAGAGCAACCCAAGTGCTCCTGTATTCCTAACAGGCAAACCTTTGTTCGGAAAAACTAATATTCTGGCCTAAAAAATAGTGTCCAAGTGTAGGCCATTTAGGATGATGTATATTAGTACTATGTAGAAAATTCTTAAAAATGTTTACTTATTTATTTTGAGAGAGAGAGAGAGGGAGTGAGCAAGCATGAAAGCCGGGGAGGGGCAGAGAGGGTGAAAGAGAATCCCAAGTAGGCTCCGTGCTATGAGCGAAGAGCCCAACGTGGGGCTTGAACCCATGAACCCTGAGATCATGACCTGAGCCGAAGTCAAGAGTCGGACGCTGAGCCACCCAGGCGCCCTTATGTAGAAATGTTTTAACATACTATTTGTAGGTGTTAATGGTAGAGTAGGAATGCTAGACACTTAAAAACACTGAGGTATGATTTACGTACAGAAAAATTCACCCTTTTTGGTTTCCAGTGCTCAGAGTTTTGACAAATGCATATGGTCACATAAGTACCACACGATCAGAATAGAGAATAATCCTGCTACCACAGAATCCCCACCTGCCCCACGGTGGTCGTCAGTGCCTCATCTGACTCTTGTTCCCTGGCAACCACTGATCTCTTTCCTGTCCCTTTAGTCTGCCCTTTTCCAGAATGTGACGTAGACAGAATCATACAGAATGTAGCCTCTTGTGTCTGGCTTCTCTCACTCAGCGTAATGCATTTGAAATTCATCCCTGTTGTTTGTTCGGTGTTTATTACTCTCCCTTGCTGAGTAGGGCTCCACTGTATGAATGCCCCTGACTTTATCATTCACCAATAGAAAAACATTTGGATTTTTTTTCCAGTTTTTGATGATGATGAGTAAAGTCACTATAAACATGGCATGTAGGCTTTCTTTTGTGAACCTGAATTTTGCCAAAGTGGGTAATTCCCTGGGGGTGGGATTGCGGGCTTGTGTGTTAACTTCATAAGAGACTGCAGTATAGGACAGTTCCCATTGCTTTGTGTCCTTACTGCCTGGTTTTCTTAATTTTCTTCCCTCCATTCTAATAGGTTCGTCCTGGTTTCTTACTAGGGTTTCAATCTGCATTTTGTGAAGCATCTCTTTGTAATCTTATTGTGCCCATATATCTTCCTTGGTGCAGTGTCTGTTCAAATCTTTTGCTTGTTTTCAAAACTGTGTTGCTCGTTTACATATTACTGGGGATTTTGACAGTTCTGTATATATTTAGGATACAAATCCTTTGTCTTACATATGTTTTGCCAGTATTTGCTCTCAGTTTGTGGCCTTTCTTTTTCATTCAGTTAAGAGCATCTTTTGCAAAGGAGAAGGCTTTAATTTTGATGAAGTCCAATTAATCGTTTCTGAATTCTGCTTTGGTGACATAGCTGAGAAATCTTTCCTAAGGTCACAGAGATTTTCTCCTATGTTTACTTTTAGAAGTTTTATAGTTTTAGACTTTATATTTAAGTCTCTGGTCCATTTTAGGTTAAATTTTATTTGTGGGGTGAAGTATAGATGAAGGTTTGTTTCTTTGCACGTGGCTGTCCAGTTGTCCCAGCAGAATTTACTGAAAAGACTTCTTTCTTTATTGAGTTACCAGTGCATCTGAATTGAAAATCATTTGACAAAATGTATAAGAATCCACTTAAGGGGCGCCTGGGTGGCGCAGTTGGTTAAGCGTCCGACTTCAGCCAGGTCACGATCTCGCGGTCCGTGAGTTCGAGCCCCGCGTCAGGCTCTAGGCAGATGGCTCGGAGCCTGGAGCCTGTTTCCGATTCTGTGTCTCCCTCTCTCTCTGCCCCTCCCCCGTTCATGCTCTGTCTCTCTCTGTCCCAAAAATAAATAAAAACGTTGGAAAAAAAAAATTTAAAGAATCCACTTAAAAAAAAAAGTTTATCTGTTTTTGAGAGAGTGTGAGAGACAGAGTGTGAGCGGATGAGAGGCAGAGAGAGAAGGAAACACAGAATCTGAAGCAGGCTCCGGGCTCCGGGCTGTCAGCATAGAGCCCCACGTGAGACTCGAACTCATGGACCATGAAATGGTGACCTGAGCCGAAGTTGGACGCTTAACTGACTGAGCCACCCAGGGGCCCCAATTTTTTCTTATTAAAAAAACCTTAATTTTAGTATAGCTAACATACAGTGTTATATTAGTTTCAGATGTACAAAATAGTGATTCAACGGTTCTGTACATTACTCAGTGCTCATCACAAGTGCCCACCTCACCCACCTCCCAGCCTCCCCTCTGGTAACCATCAGTGTGCTCCCTATAGTTAAGAGTCTGTTTCTTGGTTTGTCTCTCTCTCTCTTTTTTCCTTTGCTCATTTGTTTTGTTTTTTAAAGTCCACATGTGAGTGAAATCATATGGTATTTGTCTTTCTCTGGCTGGCTTACATCAGTTGATGGACACTTCCATCATATGGACTGCTTCCATAATTTGGCTTTTATAAATAATGCTGCTATAAGCATAGGGTGCATATATGTTTTCAGACGAGTGTTTTCATATTCTTTGGGCAAATACCCAGTAGTGGAATTGCTGGATCCTATGGTAATCCTATTTCTAATTTTCTGAGGAACCTCCAGACTGTTTTTCACAGTGGCTGCACCAGTGTGCATTCCCACCAACAGTGCATGAGGGCTCATTTTTCTCCACATCCTCACCAGTACTTGTTTCTTCTGCTTTTGGTTTCAGCCATTCTGACAGGGGTGAGGGGATAGCTCATTGTAGTTTTGGTTTGCATTCCACTGATGATGAGTGATGTTGAGCATCTTGTCCTGGGTCTGTTGGCCATCTGTAAGTATGTGAGTCTATTTCTTGACTATATATTTTATTCCATCGATCTATGTGTCTATGCTTTCTTCCATAACATACGGTCTTAAGTACTAGCTTATGATAAGTCTGAAAAGCGGATGGGGAGTCCTCCAACTTTGATCTTGTAAAAAAAGTGTTTTGGCTGTTTCATTTCCTTTGCCTTTCCACATGAATTTTAGAATCAGCTTGTCAATTTCAACAAAAAAGTCTACTGGGATTTTAAAAAGGTTTGCATTGAATCTACAGAATATATTAAATGTGTATTATATATATATTTCTATATAAAATGATAACCACTAGAACAAATATGCCATCCTTTATAAATACCATAAGAAATTTAAAGAGTGCCAAAGTGGTGTCATCACTGAGTGCTAAGCCTGTATTCACGCACGATTCTAATTAGTAGGGACTGTTCTAGATGATGGGATGCTGAGAAGAGCCTGTACTAGCTCTAAGGATTTTTTTTTATATTTCCTTTATCTTCAAAAAATCCTTTCCTTTTGACAATTTGAGATCCTTATGAATAACTTTTTAAAGGAGTTTTGTAGGAACTGATGTCTTTTTCATTCTTACCGTTTCAAGAGAGCATTTTCAGTCTTTCTTCACCTTCTTGGAATTAGTCAGGTAGAAATGTGATTCCAACAGTAAGCTACTTGTGTCAGTGTCAGTCCTGCTTTCTTCACACTCACTTGTTTGGAAAATCTTTGATTCACAGTAGGAATTTTGAGTTCCTACGTGGTATGGGCCACATGGTTCAATTTGTCTGTTATAACAGGTTGTTTTCTCTCTCACCTGGCCTACCTACTCTTAAAAATGTTTGTAATGTTGGTGATGTTGGGCAAGACATTTCCTTTTTCCTTTTTTTTTAATCTTTTTTTAAAAACCTTTTTTAAAATTTATTTTTAAATATAATTTATTGTCTAGTTAGCTAACATAGTATATACCGTGTGCTCTTGGTTTTGGGGGTAGATTCCTGTGATTTATCATTTACACACGCTACCCAGTGCTCATCCCAACAAGGGGGCAAGACTTTTCATTTCTCACTTTCTCTTACTAAAAATATGACCTGAAGATATTAGTACCTGATTTCTTGCTCCCTTTTCATGACTTGTGAGAATTCTGAGAAGCAGACTTTTCATAAGAAAGGAGTTAGAAACATTATAGTTGTAATGCATTTTTAGTAAGAAATCTATTTTGGTAACAATTGATAGATTTGATCATTATAATTCCAATCCAACATAAAGAGTGCCTTCTAAAATTTATTATGTATCTGCAGTGTCAGTGCTAGAATGATGTTAAACATAATGGTTCTTTCTTTTTAAAAAATTTTATTTATGTATGTATGTATGTATGTATGTGTTTTAGAGAGAGAGAGAGAGAGAGAGGCAGGGAGAGAGAATCCTAAGCAGGTTCAGCACTGTCAGTGCAGAGCCTGACATGGGTCTTGAACTCATGAACCATGAGATCATGACCTGAGCTGAAATCAAGAGTCAGATGCTTAACCAGCTGACCCACCCAGGCGCCCCACATGATGGACATTTTACATTCCAGTGTTTTAAGTGTTCAGCAGTCTCTCTAGTGTTTCCCCTTGCCATTTGATAAAGAATAACAGGTTGATCTTTAGATTTGTAGGTCAGTTTATACCATCTGAGGTTATGAGATAATTAAGTCATATCTTTATAATTATCTTTTAAGAGTGACCCTTAATGAACATTAGATTACAGCTGTTTCCTTGGTCTGATTGCAAATGTTTTTCCAGTATTACACACACATGTACACACTGTTTTTGAAAAGGACCTTGTAAAATTTTTGGTGGATCAATGGATATTAGACAGCAGGTGCATTTACTGCAGAATAGTTCTCAGTAGTTGAAATATGCTAGTCTTAACAATAGCTGGGGGGCGCCTGGGTGGCGCAGTCGGTTAAGCGTCCGACTTCAGCCAGGTCACGATCTCGCGGTCCGTGAGTTCGAGCCCCGCGTCGGGCTCTGGGCTGATGGCTCAGAGCCTGGAGCCTGTTTCCGATTCTGTGTCTCCCTCTCTCTCTGCCCCTCCCCCGTTCATGCTCTGTCTCTCTCTGTCCCAAAAATAAATAAACGTTGAAAAAAAAAATTAAAAAACAAAAAAAAAACAAAAAAAAAACAAAAAAAAAACCCAATAGCTGGTACTTTATTTAAACTTAATTGATCATATGCTTTGTAAAACGATAAAACATGTTCAGGAAAGGGAGAAGGTGGGGCATAATCAATGAATGGATGTGATTTACCTCCTACTGAAAAATAATCATGGCAGGATATTTTATTACAATTATCCCAATGAAAACAGTGATTTTTGATCATTTTGTTAGTCATTACTCTGTAGAAACAATGTGACATGTTTTTACATCAACACTATAAGATACAGAAAAGTAATGATAAAATTTTTTCTCTATTAGGGAAAATAGATATAACAAAGCAAAATATGATGTTTAGTGTTTAATTGCTATAACTTTTATATGCTTCTACTTAATATGTTTATTAACACATCTTTTTTCCCCCAAGTTTTTATTTAAATTTGAGCTAGTTAACATACAGTGCGTTATTAGTTTCAGGTGTAGAGCTATAACTTTTTATACAGTATTTTGGACATAGTCACATTTTCACATATCTTAGTATTTTATCTGATGCTTTTTTTTTTAAAAGAAACTTACACTTTGTTAGAACATCGATTTTTTTTTTCAACCTTTTATTTAAATTCTAGCTCATTAACACATAGTGTAATACTGGTTTCAGGAGTAGAATTTAGTGATTCATCACTTATGTACAACACCCAGTGCTCATCCCAAGTGCCCTCCTTAATGCCCCTCCCCCATCTAGCCCATCCCCCCAACCCCCTCCATCAACCCTCAGTTCGTTCTCTATAGTTAGGAGTCTCTTATGGTTTGTTTCCCTCTCTCATTTTTTCCCCCTTCCTCTATATTCGTCTGTTTTTTAAATTTCACATATTTCTTAATTCAAGTGTACAGTTGAGTGGTTTTTGTAATATGTTCACAAAGTTGTGCAATCGTCACCAGTATCTAATGTCAGAATATTTTCCACAACCCGGAAATTACCCACTAGCAGTAACCTCCCTCCCTTACTTTCTCAGCCCTTGGAAACCATGAATCTGTTCCCTGCCTTCATCGAGTTGTCAATTCTGAAAATTTCATCTAACAGGAATCATAGAATATGCGGGCTTTTGTGCTTGGCTTCTTTCCCTTAGTAGGTTTTCAGTGTTCGTCCATGTCGTAGGACATAACAGTGCTTCAGCACTTCTAATGGCTGAATAATGTTCCACCGTGTGGATATGTTAAATGTTGTTATCCACTGATGGACAGTTGATGGACATTTGGGTTGTTTCCACGTTTTGGCTCTTAGAAATAATGCTGCTGGGGCGCCTGAGTGGCCCAGTTGGTTAAGCGTCCGACTTCGGCTCAGGTCACGATTTTGCGGCTCGTGAGTTCGAGCCCCGCGTCAGGCTCTGTGCTGACAGCTCAGAGCCTGGAGCCTGCTTCGGATTCTGTGTCTCCCTCTCTCTCTCTGAGCCCCTCCCATGCTCACGCTCTGTCTCTCTCTGTCTCTCAATAATAAATAAACGTTAAAAAAATAAAAAAAAAAAAGAAATAATGCTGCTATGGACATCCGTGCACATGTTTTTATGCAAACGTGCGTTTTCAGTTCTCTTGCTGGGTCCTATGGTAATTCTGTGTTTAACATTTTTGACGCCCTGGCAAACTGTATTCCACAGCGGCTGCACCATTTTACATTCTCACCAGCGTGTGAGGGTTCTAACTTCCCTACGTCTCACCGACACTTGTTATTGCCCATCTTTTTGATTACGGCCATTCTAGTGGGCGTGAAGTGGTATCGTCACACTGTGGCATTGATTTGTATTTCTCTGATGACGAAAGATGCTGAGTATCTTTTCATGTGCTTATTGGCCACTTAAATATATTATTTGGAGACATACATATTCAACTCCCTTGCCCATTGGAGACATTGGGTTGTATATCCTTGTATTGCTCTGCTGTGGGAGTTCCGTAAATATTCTGGACAAGAGGCTTTTATCAGGTGTATGATTTGTGAAGATTTTCTCCCATTCTGTGGACTGTTTTTTCACTTTCTTGACAGCGTCAAAAGCACGAAAGTGAACACAAGAGTTTTTAGTTTTGGTGAAGTCAGTTCATCTTTTCGTTGCTTGCGCTTTTGGTGTCACATCTAAGAAACCGTTGCCTCATGCATGGCTGTGCGTGTTTGCTCCTATGTTTTCTTGTAAGAGTTTGGTAGATTTAGCTCTTACATTTGGGTCTTTGATCCATTTGGAGTTACTTTTTGTATATCATATGACACAGAATTGGTATTTCATCATTTTGCACGTGGCTATCCAGTTGTCCCAGTACCATTCGATGACTGTCGTCTCTCCACTGAATTGTCATGGTGCTCTTGTCACAACCCATTGGCAAGAGATGTATGGTTTCATATCAGGACTCTTAATTTTATTTCATTGACCTATAAGTCTGTTATTTTTTTTTAAATTTTTTTTTAATCTCTATTTATTTTTGAGAGAGAGACAGCATGTGAGCAGGGGAGGAGCAGAGAGAGAGGGAGACACAGAATCCGAAGCAGGCTCCAGGTTCTGTGCTGACATCTCAGAAGGGCCCAAACGCACAAACCGTGAGATCATGACCTGAGCCAAAGTCAGACATTTAACTGACTGAGCCACCCAGGTGCTCCAACAATATTACATTGTTCTTCATGAAAATGGGATGTCATTTAATTTATTTAGATCTTTAATTTCTTTCAACAGTGTTGTGTAGTTCCTTGCATTCAAATCTTGTACTTATTTTATTAAGTGTATTCCTAGCTATTTTATTTTTTTTATGCTATTGTAAATGGAATTTTCTTAATTTCCTTTTCAGATTCTTTGTTGCTAGTGTATAAAAATGTAATTGATTCTTGTATATTGGTCTTGCGCCCCACTACCTTTCTGAGCTTGTCTATTAGTTCTAATAGTGTATTTGTGAATCCCTTAGGATTTTCTTTCTTTCTTTTTTTTTTTTTTAAGTTTATTTATTTTAGAGAAAAAGAGAGACTGTGTGTGTGCATGCGCGAGCAGAGGAGGGACAGGGGTTGGGGGGGAGAAAATCCTAAGCAGGCTGTATTCTGTCAGTGTGGGGCCTGACATGGGGCTTTATCCCATGAACCATGAGATTATGACCTGAGCTGAAATCAAGAGTCAGACGCTTAACTGACTGAGCTACCTAGGTGCCCCTCTCTTAGGATTTTTTATGCACAAGATCATATCTTATCTGCGTACTTTTATTTCTTTTTCTTGTCCGATTGCCTTCGCTAGAACCTCCAGTATAGTGTTGAATAGAAGCTGTGAGAGTAGACATCCTTGTCTTTTCCTGATCTTAGGGGGGAAGTTTTCCATCTTTTAACATTAAGTATAATGTCATATGTGGGGCGTTTTGTAGATACCCTTTATCAGGATGAGAACGTTTCCTTCTATTCCTAGTTTATTGTGTTGGTGTGATGAAAGGGTGTTAGATTTTATCAAACGCTTTTTCTTCGTCTATTGACACAATGACGTGGTCTTTGTTTTTAATTCTATTAGTGTGATGCATTACCTGGATTTTCATATACTGAGTCAAACTTGCTTCCCTGGGATAAATCCCATTTACCTGTGGTGGATGATTTTTTATATGTTACTAGATTCAGTTTGCTAGCATTTTGTTGAGGATTTTTGTGCCTGTCGTCATAAGGGATATGAGCCTAATTTCTTTTCTTGTAACGTCTTTGTCTGGTTTTTGTATCAGGATAATACTGGACATAGAATGAGTTATGAAAATGTTGTCCCCTCTTCTGTCTTTTCGTAGAGTTTGTGAAAGGCTGATGTTAAGGCTTCTTTAAACATTTGGTAGAATCCACCAGGGAAGCCATCTGGTTTTGAAGAAAATAAAATCTGTATTTAGCTTTACATACATCAAGGACCAAGGTAGTAATATTTTGCATCATAGTTTGGTTATCACGTAAATAGTTTCCTTATTTAAATACCTTTAGAAATAACTCACCTTCCCAAATGAATTGTTAAAAATCAGATCCATCGGTAATTGACTAGTTTCAAAATTTACAGCTTACACTAAGGAATTATATTTGATGGACTCTGTTATGTTTTAACTGATTGAAACCACTGCTTGAACAAATCCATTTATTCAGTGGTCATTTGTGGCATATCTATTATGTGTTAGATTTAGAAGAGAAATTTTAATGTGAGCATAATGTTTTAATTTGCTGTTGTGGAGAGACTTCAGTTGTAATGTACATAATCAGTTGTATACTGGTTAAGAGTGGAAATTTCTTGAGGAGCCTGGGTGGCTCAGTTAAGCATTGGACTTTGGTCAGGTCATGATCTCACCGTTCGTGGGTTCGAGCCCAGCATCGGGCTCTGTGCTGACAGCTCAGAGCCTAGAGCCTGCTTCAGATTCTGTTTCTCCCTCTCTGCCCCTCCCCTGCTGGCGCTGTGTCTCTCTGTCTCTCTCAAAAATAAATAAACATTAAAAAAAATTTAAAGAAAGAGTGGAAATTTCTTGGTTTTATTAAGTTTATTTATTTTGAAAGAGAGAGTAGGCATGCGTGTGGAAGAAGGCAGAGAGAGAGGAGAGAGAGAATCCCAAGCAGGCTCCCTGCTGTCCATGCAGAGCCCAATCTGGAGCTTTGTTCCATGAACTGTGAGATCACAACCTGGGCGAAACCAAGAGTCAGATGCCTAACTGACTGAGCCACCCAGGTGCCCTTGGTAATGAACTTTTAAACAGTTTAATTTAATTTCCCAACGTTGGTATGGACTCTCTAATTAAACCTTTCTTAGTCATTAATTCCAACTCGTCTTCACATTGAGTTGAAATAAAGGAAGATGACCCATGTTAATACTCAAGTCTATAATTTCAGGGATCCTAAATGATGGAAAGGATGTGGATGATTACAACATACGGAGAAGTGCTAGAAAGTATGAGAAAACTTTAATCCTGTTACTGCGCATTTAATTATTTTTTCCTTTTAAAAACCTGGCCACTGATTTCCACTCAATAGTTTCATTGTTTGCTAAAATCTAAATAAAAGATTATTTAAAATTTCGGTTCTTTCTGAGCTTGTTATATCTGGCATTTTGCTCTTTTAATATTCATTTATATCAATTAATTATGATTTAATAAAGATGATTTGACTTTAGGACCTTAACTAATAGCCATTTATTTTTAAGAGAATTACCAACATGGATCAAGGAAGATGAACGTGAAAATAAGACCCAAAGAAAACTTGCTAATTGCTAAGTTGATACTTTTGTATAGTCCACCTTATTGTTGTCCCTCTTTTAAACAGAGCCACCTATAGAGAGTATTCTTAGGTAAATAAAAAGATGTCCTTTCATATACTTTAAAAAAGTTGGGGGGCGCCTGGGTGGCTCAGTCGGTTGAGTGTCCGACTTCAGCTCAGGTCATGATCTCATGGTTTGTGGGTTTGAGCCCCACATCGGGCTCTGTGCTGACAGCTCAGAGCCTGGAGCCTGCTTTGGATTCTGTGTCTCCCTCCCTCTCTGCTCCTCCTCTGCACTCGCTCTCTCTCTCTCTCTCAAAAATAAATAAACATTAAAAAAAAAAAGTTTAAACAAATCAAAAAAAGTCAACTGATCACTAAAAAGTTCAATTTTAATAAGCCTCAGTTCAGAGAATTCCAAAGCATTCTTCAATTTGAAGGGCATTCTTAGAGGTGGAAAGGAAGGAAAAAGTGTTACTGAAAAGCAAATGAAAGCCCCCAAGTGAAAAATCTGTAGCAAGATGAATCATCATTCACTCTTAAGGTCTAATTCTTCCTACTGAGTTTTCTTCTTTTGGCCTGGTGACACATCTGTGAAGGATCGTGATTTTATACAATTAATTCCACGACTATAAGTACTGAAAAAAGAGAGGTTATTAAAACTCAGGAGGCTTCTGAGTTCTAGTAAAACCATTAAGAAGGAACTAATGTGATAATAAAATGAAAAGCAATTCAAAACTTATCAGCCTAATAAAGAATATTACCAAATATCTTACTGTAATAAAAATCTTTGAAAAGGAAGCACAGAGAAAAAAAAAAAAAACAACAACCCACCAGCTCAGATTCAGATCTGTTGTGATGGGTTTGGCCCTTATTAAACCAGCCAGGATATCTTGGAGAGGATATTTAATTACTGAGTTGTAACCAAATTCACGGGAGGGTTCTAGGGAGGATTGTAAGCATCTTGGCACCAAAGTGGCCCACACAGTCTTGCCACAAACACTGTGTATCCTTTGTACGCACCTGTCTTTTCTGTGATCCCGTTAGAAGCGCGGCTCTTTCCTCTGCAAGGTGGTGAGTTACACATCGCACTGAAATAACACCATTCTGCCAAGAAGCACAAGTATTTCATCTATACGCAGGGAGTCTGATGTCAAGAAATGCTTTGTGGCAGATGGCGACGTGTACAGGTCCCCCACCTTCCATTTTTACAGTCCTGAAGGGAAGAGAGGATTAAGTGTCCAACCTCGGACTCATTCCTCACTACGGAAGAAAGGCTGGCTTTGCCCCGGGGGGACTTGTGCCGGCCCGTGCCATCAGGTTCCCACACGGGATGATCGCGCATGCGAAGCTCGCATTTCCCAACTGTCAGAAACCGTGGGATGAGCCATTGGGAAAATTCAAGTAATCAGAATCACAGAAGATTCCAGGTACGTTCTCCTGCCCGGCCTGTCTGCTCTCCCCTTCATGCCCCTGCCGGGTTTCTCTTGAGCTCTCTTCCTTTCCCGCGCTGTCTCTTTCTCTCTCACCCCCTCTCCTGGAGGCCCTCCTCCTCCCAGTGCCCTTAAGTTACTTCTGGACGCCCCAGTAGGGTTCTAGGAGTCCCGTTGTTTTGGACTCCTCTCTCCACAAAAACCATGCCGCTGAAAGGTGAGCTTTTCCATGATAATCTCCCGTACCTATAACATTGGGATGGACCTGAAGAAAGCTAACCAGCTCCTTCATGGTAAGGTGAGAGGTGACGTCATACGAGACGTGGCTGGCCTGGCCTGGCCAGTGTCCTTGGATCTGGCCGAATGCCTGCTAAGCTCATCCACACCGGGCTGGCCATACCCAATTCCCACGTTGGCAGGGCTCTAAGAGGTTTTGTGGCGCTCTGCACAGCCACTGGGTGAATCAGTATGGTGCCTCTTCTTGGAGGGTCAATGCAAGAAGTACTCTTCTTGGGAAAAAATTAAGGGTCGTGTCTCTTAGCTCCCCGTCCCCTTCCGTGTTCGGTGAGGGGCGGAGACCGCACCTTCCTGCTTTGCCAGGCTCTGTCAAGAGGGGGGTCGAGCGTGAGTGTGGCCACAGGGCTGGAGAAGGGACCCAGTTCTTCCTGTTTCCTGTGACTGGCTGTCCACGCAGTGGCTGACCGCGCGGGGCCCGTTCACTTCCTTACCTCGCAGCATCACGTTTCCAGTAGCAACGGTTGATTTCAGTTTGCAGTTTTTCCACATCCCCAGGACCAGTCTCATGGGTCTCCTTAGAAACACGGCACTGGCTGTGCATATCCTCCCCACTCAGAGACCCGGGTCCCTTATGAGCCTCCTCCTCTGGGCTTCAAGGGCTCCATTATCCCAGCCTCTTCTCTTTATTCCCTGACCCTCGTGTGTTAGTTGCTTTCTGCATCACGACCTCTGTGAACCTCTGTGTATCCGCATTTGCGTTTCTTTTTTTAATTTTTTTATTGAAAAAAATTTTTTTTCTTAATGTTTTTATTTATTTTTGAGACAGAGAGAGACAGACAGAGCATGAGCAGGGAAGGGGCAGAGAGAGAGGGAGACACAGAATCGGAAGCAGGCTCCAGGCTCTGAGCCATCAGCCCAGAGTCCGATGCGGGGCTCGAACTCACAGACTGTGAGATCATGACCTGAGCCGAAGTCGGACGCTCAACCGACTGAGCCACCCAGGCGCCCCCGCATTTGCGTTTTTAGGTCACCAGTGCTTGGTTGTCAGCTTTTCTGTTAAATTCTCTGTGAAAACAGTGTGCGTGGTTTCTGTGTCCCGGCCAGACCCTGACTGATACAAGTATGTCAATCAGTATTTACTATGATATTAAAATAATCATAATATCTATGGAGTAGAACACAACATTTATTTACATTTAAGAGATAAAACGGAAACCACCTCAAAGGAATTTCACACCTCTTTAGAAATGCCTCTTTTTTTATATTAAATATAATTTATTGCCAAAATTGGTTTCCATGTAACACCCAGTGCTCATCCTAACAGGTGCCCTCCTCAATGCCCACTACCCACCCCCCATCAACCCTCAGTTTGTTTTCTGTATTTAAGAGTCTCTTATGGTTTGCCTCCCTCCCTCACTGTAACTTTTTTTTTCCCCTCCCTTCTCCTTCCCCCTGGTCTTCCGTTGAATTTCTCAGGATCCACATATGAGTGAAAACATATGGTATCTGCCTTTCTCTGTATGACATATTTCACTTAGCATAATACCTTTCAGTTCCATCCACATTGCTACAAATGGCCAGATTTCATTCTTTCTCATTGCCAAATAGTATTCCATTGTATATATAAACCACATCTTTATCCGTTCATCAGTGGATGGACATTTAGGCTCTTTCCATAATTTGGCTATTGTTGAAAGCGCTGCTATAAACATTGGGGTTCAAGTGCCCCTATACATCAGCACTCCTATATTCCTAGCAGTGCTATTGCTGGGTCATAGGGTAGATCTGTTTTTAGTTTTTTGAAGAACCTCCACACTGTTTTCCAGAGCGGCTGCACCAGTTTGCATTCCCACCAACAGTGCAAGAGGGTTCCCGTTTCTCCACATCCTCTCCAGCATCTATAGTCTCCTGATTTGTTCATTTTGGCCACTCTGACTGGCGTGAGGTGATATCTGAGTGTGGTTTTGATTTGTATTTCCCTCATGAGGAGTGATGTTGAGCCTCTTTTCATGTGCCTGTTGGCCATCTGGATGTCTTCTTTAGAGAAGTGTCTATTCATGTCTTGTGCCCATTTCTCCACTGGATTATTTGTTTTTTGGGTGTGGAGTTTGGTGAGTTCTTTGTAAATTTTGGAGACTAGCCCTTTGTCCGATATGTCATTTGCAAATATCTTTTCCCATTCCGTCGGTTGCCTTTTAGTTTTGTTGATTGTTTTCTTTGCAGTGCAGAAGCTTTTTATCTTGATGAGGTCCCGATAGTTCATTTTTGCTTTTAATTCCCTTGCCTTTGGAGATGTGTCAAGTAAGAAATTGCTGCAGCTGAGGTCAGAGAGGTTTTTTTCCTGCTTTCTCCTCTAGAGTTTTGAAATGCCTCTTGTGCCTTTCCTGTCTTCGTTAGGGGTACTGTAGTGGGGAAGTTTGAGAAGTGTAGGCTCTAGGAGTTATTCCCGAGCACATATCCATGCCAGGAGGGGGACTTCCGAGACTCTTGCCTTCATTGGAAGAGCCGGAGATGGTAGTTTGGTCGGAAAGATAACTTTTAGCAGCTCTCCACAGATTTTACCTATGAGCAAGTCACGTTGCTTCTTCAGAGATTAAAAGTGTGTGGCTTGAAATGACGCTATTCAGTTAATCATCAGAAAATGGTAATGGATTGGTATCCGAGCAGTTTTCCTGAACTCTCTTAAATTCCAGTAGAAAAGTTTTAGCTCAGGCCGAGTTGCCCACCCCATACGGACTGGGGAGTTCACGCACGAATCAGAGCCTTAACCAGCCTTTGGAGATGGCGTAAGTCACACCTTTTGATTTGAGCCAGAACTAAAGTAGCAGCTGTGGCTTGTTCTGTTCACTGATCAGTGAAGCTTCTGTTTCACGTTGGGATACTGTGCATATGCTTGGCAGGCTGATGGAGTCTTGTTTGCAACTCCCAGAGAAGACATAACCATGGAGCATTATCCTTCTTTAGTGAGCTCCCAGTGTTCTTCTCGGAGTAAATCAGGCGAGAGGACAGGAAGAGAGGAAACTCATTCTTGATAGTGTTTCAAACACTAAACTGTTCCTAATGCAGTTTGGTATCAGGAAATAAATCAGTCTTTTATTTCTAAAGTCACAAACACAATGGTAACTAGATATGCATGGGTACACAGCCTTCTTATACCCTGAAGAGAAAATCAGGACATGGAAGTTACACTGGGGTAAGACACAAAGAAGTCTCCAGTAATAGTTGGTTAAGAGATGTGGACTAGGTTGGGATCAATGAGGCTGCCCAGGTGAGTGTGGGCCAGGCCCATGGAGGTCATGAAATCTAGGTATAGCTTTCTTCTACCGTTAGATGAATAAAGTTGTATTGATATAGATGGCAAGACAGTCTTTATGGGAAAGGAACTTCTGAAGGGCATGCGGAGTGTATAGGAGAGAAGAAACCCCATACTTCCGCCTGGTCAATAGTCAGAAATGGAGAGCAGAAGAAGCTGTGATAGAATTATCTATACAGAACCGGAGGTTTCCTCCCAGCTCGCAGATGCCTCTCTAGGTGACGGGCATGCAGAATATGAAGCTGACATCCTAGAGGTGGTTCTGTGACACAGGGACACCTGCTCTAGTTAGTCACAGGTGATTCTTTGGACTTCATGACTTGTATCCTCTAAAAGAGCCAAGCTTAGAGTTAATTCACCTGAGAAATAAAAGCTTAGACCAAACACAAAGTAAGGTCACTAGCTGAATTGTATTTTTAGAAGCAAAAGCCATTCCCCTCAAGGTATACGTCCAGGTACACACTAGTTCGATGAGATGTTCCTGAGAAATTCTGTAGTGAAGAAACCTTTTAAAGTCTTTATCCACCTGTTTACAGATTTATTAGAATACATAATTCTTTTTCTCACATAGCATCTCTTAAATTGTAATTTGCAGATCAGTCTGGGAAACGCCCTAAGGTATTCTCATGCACGTAGAAACACAGGTGAATATTGGTGTCTTCTTTTGGGTGTAGTTTTGTAAAGTTTATTGGAACTTATTCTTACACATCTCAGTCTAAAAAAAATGAATGTGATAATCATCAGGACATTTTACTATTATTTTAGGTGCCCTGCTTTCCAGGCACACGGTAGGATTGAACTCACCCAACCCTTGTTAGGCTTGGCCATGTGACTTGACTTGGTTAATAGAATGTGGGCACACATCTTTAAGAGCTAGTATACCAGTTGTTCCCTTGACTTCTTCCTGTCATAGGAGTTCGAGATGGTGGAGTTTTTGTCAGGCTGGATCCCTTAGTGATGATGATAAGGAGCAGAGCCCCACCAGCTGATGCGTAATGGATATATACCATGAGAGAGAAATAATAATTTCTTCTAACCATGGAAACTGTGGGGTTGTTTCTTACTGTGGCATAATTTAGCTTATTCTGACTGCTACAGGAATTGCTACCAGGAGTGGGGTGCTAACCTAGCCAGAAAATTATAATTTGTCACTGGCTCGAACCACAAGCGATAGGCAGTGAAGAAACGGTTATAAAGTCTGGAAAGACAACAATCCATGTTATGCAGCGCAGAAAATTTTGGTTAAACCATTGCCCAGCCAACTTGGAAGGCAGATGATGCGCCTAGTGAATTGGTGGCTGTAGAGAAGGGGGCAGGAAAACAGAATATTAGCAACGCATGTTGCTTTCTGTTGGCTGCATTTTAAGAGACAGGGTCAGAAAAGAATTAGCTGGATTTTAATCAGGGGTTAATGGGAAATTTGAGGCTTTGCAATGTTGGAAAGGCTGAATGACATTGGATTCCAAACAGCAGAAGATAAACTTGAGAGGGCCTTTGCTAATAGAAAAAATGTTAAATCTGAGTCTTGGAGCAAAGGGCATGACCTCTTTTGCCCACTATTAGAAACCATTCAACCGATTCTGTTTCCTTGGCTGTCACTACATTATTAAAACCTCTGCGTTATTAAAACGTCTTTACTAGAGCAAAGATCCAAGTAAGATATATTTTGAAGGTAACTATGGGTGTGCCTGCTGGCGGATGAAGTTTTCTAGAATCCAGTAGATCAGGGGCTAATGTGACTGCAGAAGATACACTTCCAAAAGAATCGCTCTAGGTTGAGCTATAGGAGACTGTAACTACTAACCTCTTAAAATGATCCTTGGGCCCCAGATATTTAGGGCAGGAGGTGAACTTAGTAAGCTCACCCTCAAGCTCAGCCTGTTCCCTAATGCCTGCCTGCTTTGGAAGTATCAGAGAGCAGAATAGCAGAACATAAAAGGAAATCAGGGTCCATGGAGGATCATGGATAATGAGACTTCTCACGGAGAGCATATTTAGGGTCTAATATTCCCCAGGCCCAGGGTTGACCTTAAGGTATTTGTCCAGGGGTTTCAGAATTGCTAGAGACCAGTGTCCCTGCGTCTCTCCTATTTTCTCTTTCCAAACAAGAACGTTTGTTGGAATTGTCTGTTCCCTGTTTCATCTTTGTAAATTGGGTATGTGAGGGATAGGTAACTCTTTTTATTTCATAAGTCTCCAGAACAAGAAGAGGCACATCTAAGCACAGTTTAGTTACTGTGTCTCACTTCCTGTTATGGACTCAATTGTATCCCCCACGATCGAATGTTGAAGCCTTAATCCCCCCATGAGCCTATACTTGGAGGTAGGACCTTTAAAGAGGTGATTAAGAATAAGTGAGGTCATAAAGGTGAGGCCCCAATCCAGTGGGATAGACCTCAGGAAAAAATCAATCCTGCTACGCCTTGACCTTGGACTGCTAGTCTCTAGAACTGTGCACAATAAACTTTTGTTGTTTAAGCCCCGCTTCTGTGCTATTTTGTGATGCCAGCTTGAGCAGACTAACCCAACTCAGGAGGAAGAGACTGCCCTGCGTCACCCAGAGATACTTGATCTGGGGCATGGGGCTTCTGAGTTGTCTCTCTTGGGTAGGAAATAAGTAGATTTTGTTTAAAGGGAAGAAAACAGAGCTGACTATTTAGCGACCAGAGAGGTGAACTGCAGTTATCATGAGGACTCTTCAGCTGTTAGGATTGTGCTTCCACAACCTCTGGAAGATAGGCTCGGTCATGTGGCTCACTTGGCCAATGAAATGTGACCAGAAGCGACAGGTGTTTTGTCTAGGCAGACTCCCATAAGAGGGAACGCGCAGTTTGCCATCGCCCCCCCTTCCCTCTGCCACAGCATCTGTGACGTTCCAGATGGTAGAGTGTCTGTCAACCTGTGTGCCTGAATGCAAATGACATAGAGCAGAGTCCCAGCCAGTCGACAGTTGTCATGAGCATGGGTGAGAAATGATGTTTACAGCTGTTGAGATTTGGGGACTGTTCATTATGGTGGCATAGCCTGCTCGATCTCAGCTGATTTAGTCAACAACAAGAGAAGGGAAATGTCCAGAATTTTCACGGGATTTGTGTTAATATGATCAGTGTATTAGAGTTTGCCCTTCATTCGGTAAAAAGTAGAGCTGACCTCAGAGGATGGTCATTAGTCACGGAGCTGTCTTTTGTAGTCGAAGGCGATGCTCTTGAATCAGGGTCGGAAGAATGTGCTTCACGTTAATTTGTCAGTAGTGGTCCTGGATTCTCCCCAAACCAGGCACTCTCCTCCACTCGGCTGCCTCTAGTTAGGCAAGGGTTCCATGTAATCACTGATCAGAGCAAGCCTGGGCCTCCAGCCCACACGTCAGTCCCATTTACTTCGAGCTGCAGCAATTGGGCCGATGAACACTCGACAGCAAGGAGGCGGAGTCATCAAGGAACCTTCAGATCGCATTTAGCCTTAACGCAAACCTCGAGCCGGGAACAAGGAATGGCAACTCACGAATTACTAACGTTTGTAAAATCAGGGTATGATGACCCAAGGCATACGCTGTGTACCTTTTTGAATAATGAGAATTTACAGGAATTTAACCCCATATAATTCTAACAACTCATTGATAAAACTCTATGAATGTAGTCTGGTATGTTGTTATAATAGGGAGTTAAGAGTGGCTTAAAACATTCTGTAGGATAGAATGCATTGTTGTCTGTTGAGTGGTTGGATGCTTGTTCTCCAAACAATATTTTGAAAGCAGAGACTCTCAAGGGTGTGTGTGTGTGTGGGGGGTGGGGGTGGGGGAGTCATACTGTATTAGGACCCACCCTAATGACATCGTCTTAACTTGTCATATCTGCAAAGATCCTGTTTCCAAATAAGGTCTCGTTTACAGGGGTTGTGGTTAGGACATATCCTTTGAGGGGACGTAAGTCAACCCACAACACCTTGTAATATGTCTTTTCCCTTAAGCTTCTTGGAAGGGACTTGGGTCTCTTACAATGTCACTTGGATGAGCAGGGAAGTCCCCTGAGGCAGAACTTGAGGGCCTGAAGCAGAGTGGGTGTGAGGGAAGGAGCACTGAAGGTCGGACGTAGGAGGACTTATCAGTTTTGGGAGGATTGTTTGATTAGGAGCTGAGTTAGCAGAGTGGCTCCAAGAAGAGGTGTGCGTGGCTGCATGAACCGTCGACACTACAGCAGAGGGAAGACGGGATGACAGCTCTTGGGATTCTTGCCTTTGGAAGAGAGACCCAGCTCAAAACTGCCTAAGTGAAAAAAGAGAGATGGGGTTACAGACACACGTAAGACTGGGAAGACCGGACATATTACACGTAAAGCAGAATCAAACAACCATTGGTTGTTACGGGGAAATATCAGAAAGAGCCAGGAAATCTCTCATTATTATAACTGTCTAGAAATTAATAATATCAGGCACCCAAATATACTTGAATGCATTGGTGAATGGCCAGTTTTTAAACTTAGGTGATATTACAGAGGTCTAAAGAAGGAAGAAAGGACTTTTTGCTGAAATAGAAAAGGTTTCATGGAAAAGTTAAAATATCAGCCATGTCTGATGAAGTGCGTGAGATCTTTATCACAGGTCTGGGGTGTGAATAGTGCCTTGAAGCTGGGATTTTTCGGGCTCATGATGTCGAACTCTGGTTTCAATAGTGTTACTGGAGTTCAGACAGTCAGCATTCAATGGAGGGCATCCATTTGGACTCGCTATTTCTAGCCAAGGGCTGAAACTTAAAGAATGTGGATTCTCTTCCCAGGTCAATAGGGTGCCCCCTTTGTGTTTATTCTTTTTTAATTAGAAGATATGGAACAGTCAAGTCAATCCCTAGAACATATCAACCAAAAGAGAGTCGGCACTTCAGCTCAGTAAGATCAAGCGTATGGATTTGCAATTTGAGTAATTCTGTGTTAGAATAGATGAGGGAGCACACAAATCTCAACCCAGCTTCTGCCTCATCTTTGGGGTTGGAGGAGAAAGTGCTAGACACTATACATGTTTGTAGGACATGAATCTCCAAAAAGCCAATGAGACATTATTGCAAAGCACCCTAACCAGGAGGAAAGTTCCCTGTCTCCAATGTGTTTTACAATTCAGGAAGAAATAAAAAACAGAAAGGGAGGAAAGCATGGAGTCCTGTGGGTGCCTTGCTGCTGTTTCATAATGATTATGTAATTTCAATAACTGCAAATTAGTAGTTTCATGTTTGAAATATATGCACGTGATAATCATCCAGGAGTAGAAAGGGGAGATGGAGTGAGGTAGCTTTGTCTTCCAGTCCTGATTCCCTAACTTTTCCTCAGAGGCACTCATGGTCACTGGTTTCTTCCGTATATGCCTGGCAATATTCTTCGTATTTTTTTTTAAAATTATACAAGTGGGAGGACACAATATAAGCTAATTTTTTTCATTTTGAAGATCAGTTTGTATGAATACATGAGGCATTGCGCTTTTTGGTCTGAAATGGCACTCTATCATTCGGCTGTATCATGATTTTTTTTTTTTAATTTTTTTTTTAACGTTTATTTATTTTTGAGACAGAGAGAGACAGAGAATGAACAGGGGAGGGGCAGAGAGAGAGGGAGACACAGAATCTGAAACAGGCTCCAGGCTCTGAGCTGTCAGCACAGAGCCCGACGCGGGGCTTGAACTCACGGACTGTGAGATCATGACCTGAGCAGAAGTCGGACGCCTAACCGACCGAGCCACCCGGGCGCCCCTGTATCATGATTTTTAAAAAAAAAAAAATTCTTGAGAGAGGATGTTAGCAGGGGAGGGGCAGAGAAAGAGAGAGAGAGACAGAGAGAGAGAGAATCCCAAGCAGGTTCCACACCAGCAGTGCAGAGCCAGATGCAGGGCTCGAACCCGCGAACCGTGAGATCATGCTGAGTGGAAACCAAGAATTGGCTGCTTCCCCAACTGAGCCACCCAGGTGCCCCCCGTATCATGATGTTTTAAATCATCCACCACTGATATACTTTTTGGTCGTTTACATTCTTTTGCTGTTAGAAACAATTGAATTTTGCGGTATATACATGGTTTCACATGTGTGTGAGTCTACCCTTAGGATAAACTCCCCAAAGGCGAACGTGTGACGGGGGTCGGTCAGGAAAACAGAAGCCAGTCTTCGTCGTGCTGCTGTTAAAGGTTTTCAAGGCGGTGAGGACGTACACATCCTTAGCACATGTGGGGCGGTGAAGGTCAGGGAGGATACAAACCGCAATCTGGGACTCAGCGGGGAGCACCTGGGTGGGTGGTCCTTCCAAGCTTAGTGAACTTGCTGTGGTTCCCAGAACTCTCTGAAGCCCTCACCAAGGATCTCCGTCTGGTCCTCAGGAGCTCAGCACGAGCAGCAGTCTCCCACCTTCCAGTTGTCTCTCGTCTGCAAGGGCTGCTCACTGGAGTTCGAACTCAGAACCGCCCTGGGAAGGGGGCGCTGGGGACGTAGCCCCCTCCTTTCCTCCTGTGATGCCAAAGTGGGTGGTGGCGTCGGAGTTGACAACAGACGATCCAGTGCAAGCCATCAGTGTGTCGAGAAGGGCTGGGTCGGTGGGCACGTGAGCTTTAAATCTTAATTGCTGCTGCCTAATTGCTTCGCAGAGAGGTTGGTATCAATTTACGTCTCCAGCCGAGAGTGTAGACGACGGTATTTGTAAGAACAGAGCGCCAGTGCAATGGACAAAACAAAAATTGTATCTTTGCTAAACTGGTCATGGAAACTGAGATTCTACTGTAGTTTCCAGTTTGTGTTTTTATTTGTTAAAAAAATTTTAATGTTTATTTATGTTTGAGAGAGCGAGAGAGAGACAGAGCATGAGCAGGGGAGGGGCAGAGAGAGAGGGAGACACAGAATCCAAAGCAGGCTCCAGGCTCTGAGCAGTCAGCACAGAGCTCGATGCGGGGCTCGAGCCCACAGACCGTGAGATCATGACCTGAGCCGAAGTCAGACACTTAACCGACTGAGCCACCCAGGTGCCCCGCCCCCCCCCCCCCCGCCCCAGTTTTATGTTTAAATGATAAGATTCATACGTTTGAAAGCCGTTTTTCCCTGTGACGTGTCCATTCACGTCCTTTGCCCGTTTTTATATTATGTTGTTGCACTCTTAACTTTTGATTTATAGGAGCCCTTTGTCACGGTGCTGGAAACAATACTGGAACTGGTATTTTTCTTTTGCCATGCAGAAAATTTGAAAGTTGTTTACTCAGATTTTAAAAATCTTTTATTTATAACTTTTGAACTCTGTGTCGTGCATAGAAAGATCTTCCCTACTTTGAGAACATAAGGGAATTGGCCCATGTTTTCTCCAGTAGTATTTATGGATTTTTAAAAATTTAAATCTTTGACCCGCTTGTAATTTATTTTGGTACAATGAGCGTGGTAGGTATGCAACTTAAAGGGGAGCAGAGGCTTCTAGGTTAAATGGTGTTCTTTCCAGTGCTTTCCCAAGTTACAAATTCCAGACATCCCACCTGTCGGTCCGGGCGGCCCCAGGTCAGGTCGGGCAGGCAGAGGACCAGGAAAGACTTTCCAGATCGGGGCAGTGCTGGAGGCGTGAACTTGGCATAGTCGCAGCAGGGAGTAAGGAGCTGCTAAGGAGAGGTTGATGCTGTGGAGTAGAGTGGGAAACAAGATCAGTTCAGGAGGGAGTCATAGGGAAGCCCCTCGATATCAGGCCAAGGTGGTGGGAGCCCAGCATCAGGCCAAGGTGGTAGAGGAATAGGGCTTTGAGCAGAGAACTCGGTGTGTCTCAGAGTGTTTTGGGAGGTTTGGCCTGGTCGTGGATTGGGGAAGGCAGGTGACAGAGTAGGGGACTTGCGTGGAGGCCACTGTCACAGCCGCAGGCTGAGCCCAGCTCCTCCATCAGGACTGGGTAGGTGGCTGTCTGAAGCAGAGGGGCTGCCTGCCAGAACAGGGGCAGGTGTCAGACCAGGACTCCCAGTTGCATCCCCAGACTCAGGACGGAGTCCCGGAACATCCCCAGGAGGCCTGGGGATGCGGTGTTCTACCTGGGCTTCACATCAGACCCAGTGTGCTTGTGGGACCCACGGCTCCACGATGAGACCTAACATTTGTTGAGTTGAGGACGTGCCAGGCTGCAGATGGGTTTTACACGTACCGTCTCATTTGGTCCTCACCTGCTGTCACCCCCATGGCAGAGGTTGGGAGACTGAGGCTTATAGAAATGAGCCAGCTTACTCAAGGTCACAGGGATTGCAAACAGTAGCGTCGGGCTAGTGAAGCGTGTCTGTCTCCAGAACTGGAGCTCGTCATCATGCCCACGCTACACCTGTGTGACTCAGGCTCGACAAACGTTTCCCTCGATGGGTGGTTATGAGCCAAGGTTAAAGATTTATGTGCGGGTAGAAATTGTCCACTTATAGTTAAAAATGGACCTAGGCGTTGGGATCTGCAAAAAAGGGATTCTGAAGTGTTGACGTACTTTCTACTGTAAGCAGGTCACTGCCTACACGGAAAGATTTTAAGAGCTTCTTTGGGGGAAAACCCTCCCTGTCTCCCAAAATGCTTCTCCCGGCTTCTCGCAGAAGCCCAAGATTCCTTTAAGGGAGACCAAGGCTTTCATCAGAGATAAGGTTTAAAACTAAAGGCTGGGGCTACTGTTTGTTCCTCTTTGTCCTTCAGGTTCTCTGCAGGGCACACACAGCAGATACTTGATTGTTTTTTTCTAGAAATACAGGAGGAGAAAAGATGGCTTCTTTTAAAAATGTTTATCCTTCCCATCACTTGCTGTTTTTGTGCAATTATTTGATAAGGAAACCCAGGTTGTAGGATTGGCCGTGTTTACTTGAGAGGGAGGGAGCTAACAGGCTGTGAGTTCCTTTTCAGCAAGCACCCTGCACCAGGGGCAGTCTTCCCGGGGTCTGGAAGTCAGGACTGGCCACGTGGGCTCGAGACCTGGGCGGTCACGTGCGGTCCCACGCTTGGAAGGGCTCTGTGCTTGGTTTCATGCTCTGCTCTCCCGCGCGGTCTTAAAACTCTTCATTGTTTTTGAGGAAGGGAAGCTGCATTTTCATTTTGCACCGAGCCCCACAAACTACGTAGCTGTTCCTGCCCGAAATAACGTGGCAGGCGACACTTGCACAAACTTGGGACAGAACACTGTATTGACCTCCAGTTACCTGCCTGCGTCTGAATCGTCGGTGAGGAAATATTGGAACCCCGGGTGCGAGGGGCAAATTTGGATGAGGTTTCATGTGGGTTGCCACCCTCCGTCTTTCTACAGCACCTCTCCGACCTTTCCGCTCTCTTCCTTGCCAGCATCCTCCACAAGCCATAATTAAAACAGCAGCGCTGTTACTGAGAGAAATGGGAGAACTCAGCACGTAGCTAGGGCCTTTGCTCCAAATTTGCAGCTGTTTATCCTCTGAGATTCTGCGACTCTGTCTCCTGGGGGCTCCTAGTCTCTGGTAATACATGGCACTGTGGACATTGGGAGAGTCTACAGGTGGATCCTGTTTCTCCCGACAGCCTGGCACTGAACATAGTACTTAAGTGGCTGGGGTTTGAACTTGGTTCATATGAAATCATTGGCAGAGGTCCAGGAGGTAAAACAGAAAACAAACCTGTACTCCTTGCCTCCCCCTTCCCTCCCACCCACCTTCTCTCCAACTTCTAGGATCATATAGTGCAAAGTTTGAAAACTCGTGGCTTAGATCCATGTATAGTCCTCCTGGTGTTTGTCAAAATCTAAGCCTACTTCAATTTGAAGCGTCGTAGCTCAAAGAAAATTGAGAGAAGAGGCCAGAGCCGGCTGGCTGTGTCCCTTGGATAGTTCAGCCTAGATACCCATCCTGGATTCCTCTGTTCTTGAGTATCAGCCTTTCCGCTCTTGTTATGGTAGCTTCATTCTCTTCTTGCAACAACCCTGTGGAGCGGGGCAGTGGGGTAGGCTGATCCCATGAATGGCCCCCTGAATGGCCTTGCCCCCGTAGCTTTTAGCCCCCTCCCACTCTGAAGTTGGGCTTGGCCATTGACTTGTTTTGACCAAGGGGCTGTAGAAAACGGGAGGTCAGCAGAAGCTTGCAAGTGTTTTGCTTGCTGTATTGGTCAGGGTTCTCCGGAGAAATGGAACCCCTAGGATATATAGAGAGATATAAGAAGAAAGTTATTATAGGGATTGACTCACATAGTTACAGAGGCCGAGAAGTCCCACAGTCTGCCATCAGCAAGTTGGAGAATCAGAAAGCGGGTGGTCTAATTACATCACAGTCCGAGGGGGTGTGATGGTGTCAGTCCCAATCTACGTCCAAAAGCCCAGGAATCAAGAGTGTCATTGTCCAGGGGCAGGATAAGATGTTTTAGCTCACAGCGAGTGAATTCACGCTTCCTCTGCCTTTTTGTCCCATTCAGGCTCTTGGCAGATGCCCTCCCCCCCCCCCCCCCACCATGGTGAGGACCGTCTTCTTTACTCAGCTTACTGATTCAAATGCTCATCTCTTCTGGAGACACCCTCACAGACACCCAGAAATAACGTTTTTCTAACAATCGGGGTATCTCTCAGCCCAGTCAAGTTGACACATAAAGTTAACCATCACAATCTGCAGTGAAAAAGAGCAACCCTTTCTACATCCTTCCCCACCCCCACCAGCAGACACTTTCTATTCTTTTTGCTGTTTCCTTATGTATTTACCTCCATTATTCTAAAGATAATGCTTATACTGCTATTTCTTGACATTTAGTTTCAGATTACAGTTTTATTACTGTTGAATTTATGTTAAGAAAACTCAATTAAACTTTATATGTAGTTCCCTTCCCCACCTTCAGGGATGGAGAGGTTATACATTCAGTGTTTTCATTATGTTCGTCTTACCGATGAGCCAAGTTATATTTTAATGATTATATTTTCTCTCCTGTGCATTTTTGGTTCCTTTCTATGGGGAATTGCAACTTTTCTTCTCCCTTTTCTATCCTTCTCCATCTCTCTGACAGTACCTTTCTACACTCTCAACCAGCTTCTTCTTCCGACTTTTATTCCAGCTTTCCACAAGGTCACACCTCTCAAATGTTAGTCCCAGTTATTTATTGTTGCTTTTGGAGCTTGTGCTTTTAGTGTCATATCAAAAAATCATTGCCAAGACCAAGGTCAAGGAGCTTTTTCTCTTACTTTCTTCTAGGAATTTTACAGTTTCAGTTCTTGTGTTTAAATCTTGGATCCATTTCGAGTTAATTTTTTGTGAGTCATTTGAGATAGTGGTGTAAGGTAGGATTATCCGGTTTTCTCACCACCATTTATTGAAGAGATTATCCTTTCCCCATTGAATATTCTTGACTTCCTTGTCAAATATTAGTTGACTGTGTACCTGTGGGTTTATTTCTGGGCCCTTCATTCTGTTCCATTGGTCTATGTGTATATTTTTATGCCGGTACGAACATACATCTTTTACCATACTGTTTGGATTGCTGTAGCTTTATAATAAAGTTGGAAATCAGGAGGTGTTTTGTCTCTGGCTTTGTTCTTCTTTCTCAAGATTGCTTTGACTGTTCAGGGTCTTTTTATGGTTCCATGTGAATTTTGGGATTTTTTTTCTATTTGTTTGAACAACGCCATTGGAATTTTGATGGAGATTGCATTGAATCTGTGGATCACTTTGGGTAGTATGGCTATTTTGATGATATTCATTTCTCCAGGGGCGCCTGGGTGGCTCAGTCAGTTAAGCGTCCGAGTTCGGCTCAGGTCATGATGTCACAGCTCGTGAGTTTGAGCCCTGCATTGGGCTCTGTGCTGACAGCTCACAGCTCAGAGCCTGGAGCCTGCTTCAGATTCTGTCTCTGTCTCTCTCTGCTCCTCCCCCGCTCATGCTCTGTCTCTCTCTTCAATCTAAATAAACATTAAAAAAATAAATAAAAAATAATTCTTCCAATCCATGAACACATCTTCCGTGTGTCTGTATCTTCTCCAGTTTCTTTCATCAAAGTCTTTTAGTTTTCACTGTACAGACCTTTACCTCCTTGGATAAGTGTACCCCTAGGTATTGTTTTTGATGCTCTCATAAATGGGACTGTTTTATTCTTTTTCAAATATTTTGTTGTTAGTGTATAGAAGTGCACCTGATTTCTGTATGTTGGTCTTGTATCCTGCGTCTTTACCGAATTTGTTTATCGATTCTAACAGTTTTCAGGGGGGTCTTTAGGATTACTTATGCAGAAGGTCATATCATCTGCAAACAGAACGGCAGCTGAATAAGGTAGAGGCTTTTCTCATATGTCTAGAGACCCCCAGCTGGAACCCCAGGATTCTGTGTGTGTTGATGGGGCTCGACTCCTTGGGGGTGTGAGGGGGCACCGCCATCTCACCAGGTGCCTCCCGCCTTCGGCACCTGCAAGTATTGCTAACAGGGCTGTTGCTTTTCCTGGGATGCATTTATCCTCTTCCTGGAGTTTGTGAACCTTACTTCCGGATTATGATGGGTGTCGTATTGTATCCTCACATGGGGTGGGGGGGGGGAGAGAGAGAGAGAGAGCTGGGGGGTGGGGTAGAGAGACGGAAAGCTCGTGTCTCTTCTCATACGGGCACTAATCCCATTCCTGAGGGCTCCACCCTTACAACCAAATCACCTCCCAAAGGCCCCACCAACTAATAGCATCACATTGGGGGTTAGGAGTCAACACGTGAACGTTGGGGCGACACAGTCAGCTCCTAATACACCACGAGATAAAGAGTCAGATGTGCACGTTTGCCGAACCCCAGGAGCGCTGTGCCAGCTCACCTCCCCTGCCAGTCAGTAAGAGCTTTCCTGCCCTCCTCGCTTCTTCCTTCCCGCTATGGCCCGCAGGGGTCAGAAGCTGTTTAGCGAGCAGGGATAGAAGCCGAAGCCGGGGAAGCTGGGGAAGACAGCACAGGCCGTGGCAGCTCCTGTCCTGACCTCAGAGTACAGTCTGACCTGGGCAAGTGGAGAAACCACAGCTTGGAGCAGTGGTTTGAATTTCGACACTTACAGGGGAGCAGGTATTTAAAATATGGAATTGATTTTTTGTGATTTAGGCCTTTTTAGATTTTTATACTCTAACAGTGACCAGGACACGTATGGGGCAGTGTTTTTTCCCAGGAGTAGAAGAGGAACTTGTGCGCCAGCAGTTTTAAAGCGAAAATGAGATGAAAATGAATGTTACTAAGTTTCAGCTGCTTTATGATTATATTCCAGATTTTGGGTGGTTCATCATAAAGGTTACATTTATCTGAGCATATCTTTCTTTCGCCTTCACTTTTGAGGGGATAAAATTCTTGGCTGTTTTTTAAAAATCAGTTCGATGATATTATTCCATTGTCTCCCTACATCCAATGTTGTCATAGAGAAGTCTGTGTCACTGTCATGATCATTTGCGCTTCTGAATGTCTTGCAAAGGAGACACTGACAGCCTTTGTTCTGGACTGCCCCTTTTTGTTCTCCCTTCATGTTTGTTTGTTTATTTATTCATTTATTTATTTCTTTAGAGAAAGAGAGAGAGTGAGGGAGGGGTAGAGAGAGAGGGAGAGAGAAAATCCCAAGCAGAAAGTCTCTGCACTGGCAGTGCAGAGCCTCACACGGGGCTTGAACTCATGAACCACGAGATCATGACCTCGGCCGAAATCAAGAGTTGGACGCTGAACCGACTGAGCCACCCAGGTGCCCCCAGGCTGTCCTTTCTATGGGTGATTTTAGAGCAAACAGCCTTGGAAGATGGAGCTGCTGTTTCCTCCTGGAGCAAGTGGTGGCTTTGCTCAGTGCCTTGGGAGTGAGAGATGTGCCTCCCTCGGGGTTTTCAGCACTGTGTCCTCAGAGCACTGAGATTGCTTTTCCTAGTTTGTGGTGGGAGGTGTTTGGAGCCTAGCCTTCTTTTTGGCTTAGAACAGAGAAAGTACCATTTAGACGAGGAGTTGACCAAATTCAAGCAGATCATCTTTTTATGAGCTCCTCTAGTGTGGAAACACCCTTCCACGGTAATATGTATAATCCTGGACGCTCAACTGTTGCCACGGCAACAATTATCTGCTATCGCTTAATTCCCATTGACAGCCCCGAGCTTGATTTTAGCTGACATCATTTGTACTTTTCTCCCACACATTTATTTCAGAGTACTTACTCTATTTTTTGTAAACGTAACTCATCCGGCCTTCCCTTGTTGTACACTTTCTTGGGATTTTCAGAGCAGAGGCGTTGCTGTTCTAAAATTTTACAACGATACCAGTCCCATTTCATGCTCCACACACTTCCCTTTCCGCTTGTTCATGCTAGATATGCTACATTTCCCATTTTGTGACTTTTCACTTCTTCAAACTGCCCTTTATCGCAGAAAGTTCTACATTGTAATTTGAAAAGTAGAACACTAAAATACCCATTTCTGAGTGATCTGCTAACTACCGGGCCATAATTGTATTCCAAATTGATAGTTCAGCTAAAACTTTAACTATTTTACTCAACTTGAGAGGTATATTTGTAGCTGATTATTCCCGCTTACGGCTTCACCCAGAGCTTTTATATCACAGTTATATTTTGTGCCACGTTACGTATTTTTCCATCTATTTGCACAAGGCTGGATAAAAAATGTTAACAAAGACATAAAAGTCATATGTTAAACCAAGAATACTCTTGGAGTCAGAAATGATATACTGCATCATCTTACTTTTATTTTTTTTCTGAGATTTATTGCTGTGGAGAAGATTCAACCCGAGAATGTGGGAGCTAATACAGGTGTGCCAGAATTTCAAGCTCCTCAGATTATGAAGCCAAACCTTCTTTCATACTCTGGCTGGAAACGAAAAGTTCTCCGTGTTCAGATGAATGACCTGAGACAGAAAAACAAATCTGAATCATAGAGATGAGACGCGTCTTGCTCGTCGTGTGCGTGTTGGGTTGGGTGTTTTCTTAGCGAGGGCTGGCCCATCGTTTTAGTCCCTCTTCCTTCAGTGATTTTCCATAGCATGCTTTAACCTAAGGGGAGTTAGGAAACTATGGGTAGGATGGCAGAGAACGACCATGGCTCTACCTTTTCCCCGTAATTGAAGGGCGGGGTTTCTTAATCTGGGATCCGTGGAGCCCTCAGGGGTTCCCCAGGCAGACTTTGTGTACAAGGTGGGGCAAAGGTTATGGTATACTTACGGGAAGTGCGTCCACACCTTTCCTCACATTCTCAAAGGAGTCCGTGATCTTCCAGGCGCCAAGAACGACGTGCAACAACTTCTCTTCGACTGTAACGTAAGGGCTGATGTGTAGTAAACACTTAATGTGTGAGGACTGGTTTAAGAACTTGGTTGCAGATTATTAGGGATGATTTCGGATGTGCCCAAAGTAGGGGGAACGGTGACACATCCGGCTTCAACAGTCATCAACATTTGGCTAATTGTTTTTAGCCCTTGAAATGCCCGGCCTGATGTGCTTGTCATAACTACCCTGAGAGGTGGTGCTGTCAGTACTGTTGCAGATGAGGTTGCTGAGGCTTCGGGGGGCTCAGCCACTTGCTGACTGCTGTACAGCTCGTGAGTGGTCGAGCGGGGAGCTAGGATTTGAACCTGGGGCTGGCTAGCTCCGGAGGCCTCCCCAGGCATGCCACCGGGCATCTCCCTTCTTGCGTGGGTCTCTTTTGGAGAATCTTTGGTCCGTGCTCTGCACTCCTGCTCCTGAGTGCTATGTCTGCCTTCCGCAGACGTGCTTTTATTCTGGTCGGCACTGCATTTTACAGAGTGCCTCTTCAGCTTAACACACGGTTTTATTGTATTTTTTTCCTCCCTGTTTTTTTTTTTTTTTCTTTTAATTACTCCTCTTGCTTTTATTCTGATACGAACTCTCTGGGAGAAGTATTTATATTCCCACTTTTTCGGCGAGGAAAGCTCAGATGTTAGCAACTTGACTAAAGTTATACCTCATAAGTGATCGAATTGGTGCTGGAATCCAGACACTCCGTATTCTCACCTGTCCAGCACAGACCGGGCTCGAGGCTCGGTTAAGTGTGGCACGGAATTTGAAAGTTTATTTATTTTATTTTGAGAAAGAGGGAGAGAGGGAGAGAGCGAGCGAGCAGGGGAGAGGCAGAGAGAGAGGGAAGGAAAGAATCCCAAGCAGGCTCCATGCTGCCAGTGAATTGTGCCATGAAATTTTAAAAGAAAAATGTGCAGAGTGTATTTTCTAATTTTTTTAAATGTTTATTTATTTTTGAGAGAGAGATGCAGACTGGGGAGGGGCAGAGAGAGAGGGAGACACAGAATCCAAAGCAGGCCCCAGGCTCCTAGCTGTCAACGCAGAGCCCGACACAGGGCTCAAACTCACGAACTGTGAGATCATGAACTGAGACAAAGTCAGACACTTTAACTGACTGAGCCACCCAGGTGCCCCTAGAATGTATTTTCTAGACAAGAGCTTATATTCACAGGGTCAGTCAATGGTGACTAGAATTGGCCACCTGACTGGAAATGGTAGTTATTTCAGTAAAGGGGAGAGTGTGAGGCTTATGGGGTGGGCATCTTGAATGCCCGTGCGGCACGGAGGTGTCCCCACACTGATCAGATTCTCAGTATCCACTGCGGGCTCTTGATTCTCAACGCCAGGCTGGGCCCTTGGGCGTCACAGTGCATGCTCCCACATCACTGTGGACCTTTTAATAGGGGAAGGAGGGACTTCTTGAAACTTGGGGATTTTAGGGCTTTCTGTCACCTCTAGACAGCCAGATCTGTTCTCTGGAACCAGGAGCGCCATCAGCTGTCATCAACCAGAAGGTCCTGTGGCTGTCATCTTGTTAAGGCAAGCATCCAGGCGAGTGACGTCCCAGCATTCAGAAGACACTCCTGTCCTTCAGGGAGCAAGGGGGCCAGCTCAATCTGTGTCATCTGACCAACTCACCTAAACATACTGCGTTTATGCACAGGGATGAGGGAACGGGGAGGGTTCTGCTCTACACAGAGGTGGGTAGGAAAGAGAACAAATTACAGGGAAAATATCAGAAGCCAGAAAATTATTATGAAAAACTGACCCACCCTTAAATGTATAGTAAATGATTAATTTGCATTTTCAGTATGTTAAAAGCCCAGATTACTGCTGGAATTTGCATTTTCAGTATGTTAAAAGCCCAGATTACTGCTGGACATTAAGACACAGTGATGACTTGGCCGAGTGGTTGGTTGGAAATCATCTAATCTGATGATTAATATAAAAAGAATTTAATGCACACACCTTTGTACTTATATGGGTCTAGAAAGCTCTGTGCAGTATACATCCACCTATCACTTTGAGGATTTGGAGGGGGGAGGGGCAGATTTTGGACGCTTTCGGTTCCTACTCTGCTCACTTTTTAAAAATTCATAATGAGGGGCACCCGGGTGGCTCAGCCGGTTAAGGGTCCGACTCTTGGTTTCGGCTCAGGTCACGATCTCGCGGTTTGTGGGTTTGAGCTCCGTGTCGGGCTCCGTGCTGGCAGTGTGGGGCCTGCTTGGGACTCTCTCTCTCTCTCTCTCTCTCTCTCTCTCTCTCTCTCTCTCTCTCTCCCCCCCTCTCTCCCTCTCCCTCTCTCCCTCTCTCCCCCCTCCCTCTGCCCCTCTCTCGCTGATGCTGTCTCTGTCACTCTCAAAGTAAATACACTTAAAAAAAACAAATTCATAACGAGCATGCATTGTTTCCTATCATCAGAAGGAAACAAAAACTTGAAGCACGGATTAGGAGGTGAGATTTCACTTTTCATCCTTGGAGCTCACCGAGGAGGGGGTTGCTGCCAGAATCACCAGGGATGTGTCTCAACAAGGGCATGCCCGCCTCTCTTCCGCCCCCTTCCCCCTCACCGCAGACATGGCCCCGCTGCCTGGGTAGCCCAGGGCGCAGCCAGACAGTGCACCCTGGTTGCGACGACCCTGTGTGAGCGGTAGCACAGAGAAGACCTCACCCCCTCGGAGCGTTCGGACGGCTTGCTGGGCCTCGCGGCCACCCCCTGCCCGTCTCTGACGGGGGTTCGATAGATACCTTTCCAGGGAAGGTGACGATGCTGGAGGAGACCAGAGGACCAAATTGACCCCCCTCTCGGGCATTCCTCTGGGGAGGGACATCAGAGCCATCTGGGCAGAAGCAAGATTTGTCTTCTTTTTTGGGAGAGAGCAGTTTGTGGCATTAAGCACCCCCATTTGTACTCCCAAGAAGGAGAGAGTGTTGGATTTGACCTTCTGAAGTTTTTTTTTTTTAACGTTTATTTATTTTTGAGACAGAGAGAGACAGAGCATGAATGGGGGAGGGGCAGAGAGAGAGGGAGACACAGAATCCGAAACAGGCTCCAGGCTCTGAGCGGTCAGCACAGAGCCCGACACGGGGCTCAAACTCATGGACCGCGAGATCATGACCTGAGCCGAAGTCGGACGCTTAACCGACTGAGCCACCCAGGCGCCCCTGACCTTCTGAAGTTTAAGGACACTTCTGGAAACTTAGGATGGAACACTATCCTCGAACCAGGACATTTCTGAAGACGGGACACCTGTGGGTGCCCCAGACCAACAGGGACGAGGCTGGGGGACCCACATGCCTCCATCTTCCATGTCTAAGGAGAGCTGGGATAGGCAGGCTACTCAGCCACCCTGTGCCTCAGTTCCCGCATATGGAAAAGTAGCGGAAGATGATTGCTGAGGTGATTACATCCATTAGCACACATGTGCGCCAGCATCTACCAAACATTAGCTATTCTTTTTTTTTTTTAATGTTTATTTATTTTTGAGAGAGAGAGACAGGCAGATTGCAAGCAGGGGGAGGGGCAGAGAGAGAGGGAGACAGGTTCAGAAGCAGGCTCTAGGCTCTGAGTCATTGGCACAGAGCCCACGCGGGGCTCAAACCCACCATCTGTGAGATCATGGCCTGTGACCTCCTCCTGTGGCCTGGAGGAGGCCCCCTCTGTGCAGGAGATGTGGGCATTTAGGTGCCTTCGTGAGAAACTGGGAGGCCAAGAGGGGCCTCTTGACTCCCTTTGTGTCTTTATCTCACGCATGCCCTTGGTGCTGCCCAATGGCTGGTTTCGTGATAAACCAAGACGAAAGCAATCTTGAGTAAGACGCTGTCCTTATTCTTGCCGGAGTTCAAACCCAGGATAGATGGTGTGGCCGGAACGAGCTTTGGCGTAGTTAACAAGATTGAAAAGGATGATGTCTCGTTTAATTGGGAAATGGGAAGGAGGGAAAGAAAGGCAAGAACCCTGCTTATTGGTAGCCCAGGGCATTTGGTGGCTCCGAGCTGGACGTCCCCGTGAGGATCCTCTGTTGAGGTTAAATTAGGGCCTGTGGTGGTGGGTGGTCTGCCAAGGTTGGGGAGCCAGCCACCTGGTCGTCCAGCCTGCCGCCCTCCAGCCATCACGGCAGGTAGGTGAGGTTGATCTCGAAGAGGTTCCAGAGGGAGACCTGGGGGGCCCTTGACCATCAACTTGGTGGGCACTGAGGCATGGTACTTGGGACCCGGGGTCGGGCATGCTCCAGGTGCCAGCGGGCAGGGGCATCCCAGCCACCCTGAGAGTGTGGACAGGCTCAGCCCTGGACTAGGATTATAGCTGGGGCTGTTTGAAATGGGGCTGTACCCGTGGCCACTGCCTGAGCACCCCCTGGAGGGAGTGCTGGACAGGCGCCTAGACGTGGCGGGAGCTGGGACCTCGCACCAGGGCCCCGCACAAAACTGCAGGGCTGTGAGATGGGGCGGTGGTGGCGTCGGCTCTGTGCTCATGGCATGACGTCCTCAAGCCTGTTCTCACTTGCTGCGTGTGAAGACGCGGGTGCTGGGCCCGCCCAGTCCCGATTCACACAGGCTCCAGTACAGGTGTCCTGAGGTGCCGGATGGAGCCTCCAGACCCGTCTGCTGCAGGCGCATGAGCGTTAGCCCAGGAGACAGTGGGCGGTGGCCGCGTTCCTCCCTGGATGGCGGCAGATCTCAGGGCTCGACCTGAGAGGAGACCAGACAGATGTGGCAGGAGCGTGGGCGGCCCTTGTCGCCCGGCATGACGAGGACCGCTCACGAGGCTGCCTCGGGAGGTAGGTGGCCAAAGCCCTACCCTAGCTCTCCCCCGGGTGATTTTCCCGCCTGAATTGCCAGGAGCCAGGATCCAAGAGCCCCGGCTTCGCGATGATTGGCGTAAACCTGCTTATGGCCAGTTGGGCAGAGAAAAGGCAAGTGTGTTGAGCCACCGGCAGGGAGCGTGGGCCCCGGCGTCCTCCAGGGTGAAGAGGTGGACGAGAGTCGCGTGTGGACTGCATACCACTTCTTGGTGTTGGGGGACTGCCGTCACCGTGCAGTTTCTGGAGGGATCTCACTGGCCAGATCCGCGAGAAGAGTGTGCCCTGGGGAGACTTCATGGCATTCATCTTCCCTCGGGTGGCTCAGCACGCACTGTCCAGTTGCCTGGCATGCTTGACGGTCTGGGGTCGAGTCGGACATCGGGAGGAAGTGGTGTGGTTGCAGAACGTGGGCCGTGCTCTTGAGCCGTATGGGACGAGGTCACCTGGTTGTTCCTGATGCTTTTGGGGGGGGGGAAGGCAAAGAGGAAGGAGGCCCAGAGGCCTGGCCTGGCGAAGCGGGGTTTGGGGAACTGTACCAGACCAGCCGAGGCAGCACCGGCTGGGCAGCCGCCGCAGTTTGGGAAGGTCCTCTGGGACCATGGACTGGGTATGAGTTTCCTGGTGTTGCCATACCAACGCGCCACAAACCAAGAGGCTTAAATCAACAGAAACTTCTTCTCTCAGAGTTCTGGGGGCTGGAAATCTGAAATCAAGGTGTCTGAAACAGGGACGCACTTCTGCAGAAGGCTCTCGGAGAGGGTCCTCGCGTCTCCTGGCATCTGGTGGCCCCAGGTTCCTGGGCTCGTGGCTGTATTACCCTGATCTTTACCTCTGTCATCACTTGGTCTTCTCCCCACGTGTCTTTGTGTCCTCTCCTCTTCTTATGAGGACCCCAGGCATTGGATTTAGGGATTGCCCCAAATCCAGGATGATTCTTTTTTTTTTTAATGTTTATTTATTTATTTTGAGAGAGAGTGTTTGCACATGCATGCATGCATGGGAGAGGGGCAGAGAGAGAGGGGAAGAGAGAGAATCCTGCTCTGTCATCACAGAGCCCAACTCAGGGGTCGATCTAACAAACGGTGAGATGGTGACCTGACCTGAAACCAAGAGTTGGATGCTCAACCAACCGAGCCACCCAGGCGCCCCTCCAGGATGATTCTGTCTTGAGATCCTTAACTCATTACTTCTACAAAGACACTTTTTTTTTTCCAGATGAGGTCACCTTCTGAGTTTTGGGGTAGACATGAAATTTTTCACTATTTAACCTACCATGTGCTGGATGGCAGGGAGGGGGCAAGGACCGTGAAGCAGAGTTTTCGCGGTGGACTTATGGCCAGGGGCATAGCTAGTGATTTCCACCAGCCGTGTCCTCAGGAGATGCATGATGTTGGGGGGAGGGGTGGGCCTAGCCATACTGGATGTGAGCCGCCCCCCCCCCCCCCCCCCCCCGCTCCTGGCATGTATTGCAGATTGTACAGCATCACTATCGCAGAAGTGTTGCAGCTTCTGTGGGACTGAGGGTCTCAAGAACACACTTTTTTAATTTTTTTTTTTTTCAATGTTTATTTATTTTTGGGACAGAGAGAGACAGAGCATGAACGGGGGAGGGGCAGAGAGAGAGGGAGACACAGAATCGGAAACAGGCTCCAGGCTCTGAGCCATCAGCCCAGAGCCCGACGCGGGGCTCGAACTCCCGGACCGCGAGATCGTGACCTGGCTGAAGTCGGACGCTTAACCGACTGCGCCACCCAGGCGCCCCTCAAGAACACACTTTTGAAAGTCGGTTCCACTGAGATAAATCTGAGTGGGAACACTCAGAGCGGAGTCTTGCAGGCGAGGCCACATAACTGCCACCTCTTTGGAAGTGAAGTTCACGTACTCCAGAAGACCCAGGAGTGCAAATACTCACAGTGGATTCGTGTAATTTACCCATTCAAAGCTGGGGTTTATGCTGTAACGAATAGCACATGCTAATTTAGTTTTGGGTTTTTATTATTACTGTTTTTTTGCAGTGCCCTGCTATGTCCTAGTAACACTTGTTCGTGTCACTGGGAGCACTGGGACGTGGTGGGGCACAAGATTGGTCCATCTGTATCTTCACAAAGGGGTGGACTGTGGTGGGCCACAGCTGGTCCTACTGCAGGCTTAGTGACTCGTAGGACATGGGCCATGGAGCATGTGACTAACTATATCGTAGTCTCTTCACGGCAGTGCTTAGAGCCTGTCTGCTGCTGTGGCCCCCAGACTGCATGGTATAAAGCTCCAAGCTTCCCTGAACTGCTGGATCACTCACTCCACAAAGCCGGCACCCACTATTCCATTTTGGAGCTGCTTCTTTGAGCAAAAAGGAAAGCCACGGGGTGTTTTGTTCTCATATGTGTGACTGTATCTCAGGAATCCCTTCTTCACTGTCTACTGTCTCAGTGGGTACACCGAAGTGGACTGAATTCATGCTTTCAATTCTAGTCAATCTTAATACCCTGGCCAGACGTTGTGGTCTGGCCTAGTTCCCCAAACCATGCCCAGATCAATCTCCACGGCTCGGGGGATGGAAGAATCAATTTGACTTAGGCCGGTCAGGCACAAACCTGGCTGGGGGTGGGGTGGGGAGGGTGGAGTCCGCCTCTCTCAACTACAGAGCCGAGTGGTGGAGGGGAGGTTTGTAAAGATATTTGGAATTTTTTTTACCTTAAATGAAGGGAGATAATGCTGGCGGAAGAAATAGCAGATGACGACCTCGTATGCTGATATTGTCTGGATTGTATGTATCCTCCAGATGGCTCGGCCAGATACTTGCTGACTCCAGTGTTTCCATTTCTTTCTGACCTTTCCCCTCATATTAAGGAGTAAGATTTATTTTGTTTTTCCTAGAACTGGGAGCCATTCTGGGGAGCTCTGCTTCCCAGGTACACATGCTGCGTTTTGATCATTGAGTCGATAACAGAGCCATGCTCCGTTGGAGGCACTGGGGATACCAAGATGTGCAAGTCTGGGTTGGTTAAGCTGACACTAGCTGCTGTAACAAAGAGACCTCGCGTTCCAGAATTCTAATTACATCAGTGGTTTGTGACAGTTCAGGCTGGTGGGTGGCTCCGCTCCGTGTGGTCATTCAGGGATGCTGGCTGACAGTGGCTCTGCAGGTCTCAATGCGTGGCTTTCAGAGTCATCCTAATCCTTGGCACTTCTGTGAGCAGGAAGGGGAAAGAATGTTGGGGGGGGGGGGAGACACATGCAAGGTTTCCGGAACCAGGCCTAGAAGTGACATGCGTCACTTCCGCTTACATGCCTGCCTCTCTTCTAGAAAGTTCCTGTCTGCCCTCCCAGGATATGCTCAGTTTAATGGGGAAGAACAACATGTGAACCAAAGGCGGAGGAGGAACAGGTCTTAAGCAGTTGTTTTCCTGCCTCACGTCCAGTTTCAGTTCCAAGTTGTCCCAACACTAAGAACCGCACAAGGGGAAAGAACTTCCAGATGGAAACACATACCTCCTGTTACATGGGAGAAAATCATATTTATAATTTTTTATTTCCCCTTATATCTGTTTCCAGGCAGCTTTTTCCTATGCTTAGTAATGCTCCTCTAAGTTTTATTTACCTCCTTGCAGCCGCTGGCCATTCTTAGTCTCTATTCCTTGGAAAAAACCAAGTGAAGCCAACAAACCTTTATTGAAGACTTACAATGTTCCAGGTTCACATCCCGATTCCCTGCTCAATTTAATTACCACCACATACCTGGAAAGGAGCATTATTAGTTTCATCTTACAGATGTGGACACTGAGGCTCAGAGAACTTAGGAAGCGTCTTTAAAATCACGTACCAGTAGGGATAGAACTGGTTCACTGGGGCCATGCTAGTTGCTGAACAAGTAAACCTCTAAATTTCAGGGCTTAACGTGTAGACATTCGTGTCTTACTCAAGTGACAACCAAGTTAGGGGCTCCTAGTTGGGTGGCTTTTGTCCTCAAGTACTTTCTTGTGCTTCTGTTCTTCCCTAGGACCTTAGATCACTCAACTTCCAGTTGGCTTCTACCTAAATGAATGCCTTTTCATCATTCCAGGATCCCGCCTCTTCCTAGGAATATAGTGCACTGTAGATGTGCTTGCAAGTGCTGAGTTGTATATACGTGTACTTTTAAAATATTTTTTAAATATTTGCTTATTTTATTTTTTAATGTTTATTAATTTTTGAGAGAGAGAGAGAGGGAGACAGAGTGCGAGAGTGCTGGCGAGAGAGAGAGAGAGAGAGAGAGAGAGAGAGAGAGACACACACACACAGAATCCGAAGCAGGCTCTAGGTTCTGAGCTGTCAGCACAGAGCCCGACGTGGGACTCGAACTCACGAACTGCGAGATCATGACTTGAGCCGAAGTGGGACGCCTGACCAACTGAGCCACCCAGGCGCCCCATGATTTTTATATTTTTATATTGCTTCAATACACTGTGCCATTAATTGCATTTTAAAAACAAGGCTCGTAAAACTTAATGTAGGTTTTTGTCTCTTAATGTTTTACATCAAAGAAAAAATAGCAGAGAAGCGATGCATTTTTCAGGCTCTCAGATATTAGCCTTATGTTTTCCTTTAGCTTTTTTCCCGTAAAACTGCATTTCCTGACGATGTCTGGTGTTTTGCGTTGCTTCCCTTCTGATTTCCCACCTTGAGAGCTGGCTTCTGTGGGTGTTTTGACAGATGCCTGGCTCACACGGGCTCTTGTGGAGCGTGGAGATTTCTTGACTCCCCTGTGTTACTGCTCAGGCTATTAACAGTTCCTTAAATGGGGCACCGAGACTCCGCTCTCAAGTCAGCACTGGCCTTTTCAAGTTTGTCGGCCACAGCTGGCAATGCTTGTAGCACTTCCTAAAGCTCTCAGAACCTGGTTCCACATTTAGCTGCTTCTCGGGAAAATGCTGGCATGGTTAGGAAAAAAGAAAATTCTAACTAGTTCTGGGCTCGAGGCAGTGAAAAGAAACGTGCACCGTTTTGTCATTTGTGGTTCGTTCTTGGTAAGCCACTTTGGGGCCCAAGGTGAGGGGCCCGAGTTCAACAGCCATGAAGGGCGAGCTAGAGAGGGTGCAAGGTAGAGGCATAGCCCCACCGCGAAGTGAGTGACCGCCTGCCGATTGGCTCCATCGCAGGACCAGGTCATCGTCACACTCCTCCAGGACCTCCTCTCCAAGACCAGCATGGCAGTCACTTGCTTCTAAGAAATACGCCATTGTCCCTGGACGCTCACGTAGCTTGGCTGCGGGACAAGAGGGCTGCCGCCGGGCTTGCCGCGGCACTGGAGGGACCCCGGGACGGACACTGGCCCCTTGCGCATCTAGCTTATGCCCCCTGCTTCCCAGCCCCATCCCTGTGGCCAGGGCCTCACCTTTTGGAAAAGCAAAGATCGGATGAGGGCTGGGCTCAGGGGTTTGACTCCACCGTTCTGACTCGGCTGGGTCTACAGGTGTATGCTGAGGCCACCGAGAGCCTGGCCGCTCTCGCCTGGGGAGAGCTTGGCCAGGAGCTCTCTCTTGCAGGGCCTCGGGCATGAGGGTCTCCCGGGGAGGCCTGCAGGTCTTAGCCTCCCTGGGGATTCCAAAAGCTGAGCTGCTGGGTGCCCGAGCTGTGAACAAAAGACCTTGTGACACGGATGTGAATGAGAAGCAAGGCTCAGCCTCTCCTCTTAGCTCTCTGTTTCTAATCTCTAATCGCTCTGTAGAATACATCTTCAAATCATGACAGTGACCGAATTCCCTAGGTTTTAAGATTTCACTGATGGCAAAACACACGATCAGTTCCATAACAGTATTTGTGCGTGCGTGTCCGGAGAACGAAATACCCTTGAAGATGTACAATTTGACTGCAAGACACATTCCAAATTTTAGAAGTGATAAAATGTGATGAAGTGGCAAAATGCTTCAGCTCAAGGAAATGTGGTAGAAAAGATTTCCGGCTTTGGACTAGAGCAAGACCCGCTCCCTGGGCAGCTGCGGAGGCATTTTCGTCTTGCAGGTTAGTTATCCCTTTTCCGGCAGCGGGTCTGGGTCTGCAATTACAGGATCCGGCGTCAGCCGGCGGGTCTGGCACCGCGGCTCCCACAGGGCAATTTGCGGCTGTAATTTCTTGCTGTTGTCTGTTCTGCCGCCCATCTAGCTAGCGCTGAGCCCACTGCGAGCCAGCGGACCCCTAGGGAGCAAATTTGCAGGAAGATAAATTCTTCTGTCCCTGCCTACATTTGAATGCTATTGTGGAAACCGAATAGAATACAGATCACCCCTCCCCTCCCCCCAATTGAATTCTGTGTACCTGCTCCGCTAAGTAGAAAATTGCATATCAACTGGCGGTTCCTAGACAGGGCTCTGTCTAGACACAAAACTTGCTTACCGTTTTTCACGTTCTTGGTCATTCAGGCGTATGAAACCCGTTGGCCCCAGTCATTTCCGGACTCGGGCGTTTTAGTCCGGAGCAAGTTCCCACTGCCTCCTGCCGATCCTAGGTCGGTGCCACCCCCAGATTCTCGACGGCGCTGTGGGTAGTTCCCCGTTGTTGCCGTCTGCATCCTCAGCTGGAACTTCTTGGGCAGAGGGACGGGGGTCTCCTCTCTGCAGTCGTGGTGAGCTCGGGTGCTGGCACACGGGTTGTTCAGCACATGTGTGTGTGTTGGGGGGGGGGAGCTGTCCAGCATGAAAACCTCTAAAGATCCTTATGTGGCCTTAACCCGGGAGGGGAGTCCATTGCCCCTCTTAGGACATGTAGGGCGTGTGGCTGAGATGTTAACAAGTGTGTAAGTGCCGCTCAAGCCCTATTTTCTCCTTGATGTAATTGCCCAGAAGGCCCTTTGCCTCTTTTTCCTCGAAACCCCCGGTAGAGGCCGTGGCCGGTGGAGCCCGGAGAGGCTGTGCCCCGTAGCTGTGGCAGTTCTGTTCAGCCTTCAGGCGGCTGCACGATTCAGCCAAGCAGGAAGAGAGAGGCCGATCACAGAGTGAAAATGCAGGGACGTGAGCGTCCAATCCAGGAGCAGGGCCAGTTGCTGGCGGAGTGGGTGGCTTCAGGCACCGGATTATTTGGGGATTGTCAGGAAGACCAAAAACGGTTCCCCCGCTGGTTTAACGGCACATTCATTTTCACCATTAGTGCTTCATTCCTTTGAGGCTGAAGCCTTTTATTTTCAAGAGTCCTAAGTAAATAAAATGCTGTGATGGGGACATGTGTGGGGGAGGGCATAAACTGAGTGCCAGAGAAATTAAAACACTAAATCTAAATTCTGTCGCGAGAGAGCTTAGCCGAGAGGAGCCTTTGCGTGCATTCTGAGACATCCGAAAATCTCGCGGGGGGCCAGGGTCTGGGGGTGGGGCCTGAGCTGTGTGATTGGCAGAGGATAGAACCCCACATATGAGACCCTACCCTTTATTTTCTTTGTGAGTCTCGTGGTTTGGTTGGCAGCTCTCACTGCTTCTCTGGGGTGGTTTCCCTGGGGGTGTCACATTGTGGAAATTGGAGGGGACACAGTAATGGGGGTAGGGGGACGGCCCTACTAGTGTTGAGTGACTGTGGTCTAGGAGCACTTAGCATCCCGCAGTGGCTGGGGCGGTACTGCCCATCAAAGGGCTGCAGCTTTCCGCAAGCTTCCTGCCAGGAAGGCAGCCACCGTGTCCATCATTTTGCTTGGAACTTCACTGGGAGTTACCACCTCTGTCACCTGCCCCTGTGGCTTTTGTGTCCTTGAGGATTTTTTTTTTTTTTACAGTTTATTTTATTTTGAGAGAGAGAGAGTGCATGTGCCTAAGTGGGGGAGGGGCAGAGAGAGAGGGGGAGAGAGAGAGAGAGAGAGAGAGAGAGAGAGAGAGAGAGAGAGAGAGAATCCCAAGCAGGCTCTGCGCTGTCAGCCCAAAGCCCAACATGGGGCTCGAACTCACAAACCGTGATATCATGACCTGAGCCTAAATCAAGAATCAGATGCTTAAACGACTGAGCCACCCAGGCGCCCCTGTGTCTTCTGAGGGTTCTAAGGATAGCGGCAAACACTGACTCCTGAATTACATCCCCTTATGTTCTCTGAGCATTTCTGTGTTGAGATATGTATACATCGATCACAAATTTATTTTCTCCATTTTATTACCATTGGGACATGGTGTTGATTATTTTAAAAATTGTTTGTGTTAGGTTACATACACACACACACACACACACACACACATCGCAACCATCTTATCTTAATCATTTTAGAGTGTGCAGTTATGTGTACTAAATACGTTCATATTGTTGAGAAATAGATCTCCGGAACTTTTCCATCTTGCAAATCTGAAATTATACCCGGTTAACCACATCGCCCCATTCTTCCCTTCCCCCAGCCCTTGACAACCACTGTGCCACTCTCTGTCTCTACGAATTGACTACTTTGGATACCTCATATAATTGGAATCATACACAATTTGTCGTTTTGTGAGTGGCTTATTTCACTTAGCGTAATGTCCTCAAGGGTCATCCGTGTTGTCGCGTGGGACAGGATTTCCTTCCTTTTTCAGGTGGGATAATACTCCGTTGTATGTATAGGCCACGTGCTGCTTGTCCATTCATCCATCAGTGGACATTTGGGTTGCTTCACCTCTTGGCTATTTTGAATGATGCTGCTATGAACATGGGTATACAAATATCTCAGAGACCCTGCTTTCAGTTTCTTTGCCTATGTTCCCAGAAGGAAGACTGCTGGGTCATATGGTAGTTCCACAGTTAATTTTTTAAGGAACCTCCATACCGTTTTCCTCAGTGGCTGTGTGATTGCACACGCTCACCAACAGTGCACGAGGGTTCCAATTTGTCCGCATCCTCGCCAACGTCTGTAATTTTCTGGTTTTAAAAAAAAATTTTTTTTTTGATAGTAGTTACCTTAGTGAGTGTTGTTTTAGGTTATGTTTTGCATGAATTCTATCTCCAGATAGTTAAGGGGTAGACATAAAATATCTTACCCTAACGGGTTGGCAACAATACCTCTAGTGTCTTTCTTCATCACTTCACAACAGTCCTGTCCACCTGCTATCTTTTTCTTACATTTTATTTTAATACACACGCCGTCGCATTAGTGTTGAGCGTACAACATAGTGATTTGACAAGTGTGCACATCATGCTGTGTTCAAAAGGGTGGCTGTCCTCTGTCACCATATAACACTATTACAGTGCTGTTGACTGTATACCCTACGCTGTGCCTTTTATCCCCCTGACTTATTCCTTCCGTAACTGGAAACCTGTATCTCTCATTCCCCTTCACCCATTTTGCCCGTCCATGACTCTCCTCCCCTCCGGCAACCGGCAGTCTGTTCTCTGCATTTATAGGTCTGTTTCTGCTTTTTTGTTTGTTTGTTTTGTTTTTTAGGTTCCACATGCACGTGAAATCATATGTTCTCTGTATTTCTCCGACTGACTTATTTCACTTAGCATAATACCCCCTAGGTCCGTCCACGTTGTTGCAAATGGCAAGATCTCACTCTCTTACGGCCGACGAATAGTCCACGGTGTATATGGACCACATCTTCTTTGTCCGTTCGTCTATCGATGTACGCGTGGGTTGCTTTCATATCTTTGGCTCTTGTAAATAATGCTGCAGTAAACATAGGGATACATAAATCTTTTTTGAATTAGTGTTTTCATTTTCTTTGGGTAAATATCCAGTAGTGGAGTTACTGGATCCTATGGAATCTCTATTTTGAAGTTTTTGAGGAACCTCCATGCTGCTTTCCACAGAGGCTGCCCCAAAGTCACATTCCCACCGACAGTGCACAAGGTTCCTTTTTCTCCCCATCGTCACTGACACTCTTTTTTATTTCTTGTCTTTTTGATAGCAGCTATTCTGACTGTGGTGAGGTGACATCTCATTGTGGTTTTGATTTGCATTTCCCTGTTGATTAATGGTGTGGAGCATCTTTTCGTGTGTCCGTTGTTCACCCGTATTCTTCCTTGTCAACGTAGTATCTTTAAAATTTTGTTAGAAAACAACCTCTCCCTTCTTTCTCTCTAGCAATGCACTGCTTCTCCCATACCCGGCCCTTGGAGCCAGCTTTACCCAGGACAGCCTCCACGATTTTCTTTTGTTGCACGTGGCATTGTGTTTCTCGGTATATATATATTTTTCCCTTCACGGTAATTAGTGATCGCTTTCTATTCAATAGGAGAAGAGACCAGCTATTTGGGCATTGAGCACGTGACCATTATATACAATGAGTGTTCAGGAGTAATATTTCCATGGCGGAGGAAGAGTGGATTTCCTGGTGGACACAGGTCTCGGTGATACAGCAGAGTAAATCTGGGCCCCTTGAAACATGATTGGGGATCTGGGGCTCTTACCTGTTGTGGACTTGTTGGCCACATAAGTCATGGCAATGCAACACCAGCACAGAGCTTTCTGAAAACGTCTGAGGTAATGTCATCACGTGGTGAGTTAAAAAGGTAGAACATTGTGGGGGTGAGAATGGGAGCGACAAGACTTTCTGGTCTGTGGACAGACATAGAAGCAAGCCTGCTTGACCTGTTGGCCCCAGGACTTCGGTCTGGGGGTGCACTCAGGGAAGCCTCCTCTTTGCACTAGCCCTGGGCTCATTCTCAAGTTTTCCCTCCGGCCTTTGTACGTCCCCCCTGTGCTCAAACATGGCAAGCCATTACAGGAAAGCGACCTGGGATGCATTTAGTAGCTGATGTTTCCTTAATAACCTTCGGTATAGGTCCCCCTAAAGAAATTATTCTTCGATGTGCCAGGGACCCAAAATATATATAAAAGAAAATCATTACAGTATTTCACTTGAGATGGTGCAGATAATGACAAGTTCCTTTTTTTTTTTTTTTTTTTGGTACTATTTATGGCTATTCAATTAAACTGCCACCAAACAACAGTGAACCCACCACCATTTCTGAGTGTGCTATCTTGGTGTTTGTAGCTCACCATATGTTTGAAGTATGACATAATCCTTCTGGAGCACATTCACTTTGTTGCTTCCCAACTCCAATGGAAGCAGTTAAGTCTGTCTCCTTTTAGACAAATTGTTAATGAAAAGGTAGCTGAACAATCATTTTCTTGTAATATGCAATTCCGTCTCCTTAAATACAGGAGCCTGACAGACCCATTCAGCAGTTAGTACTTTCTCTAAACAACTGAACTCTGTCTGACCCTCCAAAACTAACCACTGGAGCAAAAAGAGAGAAAGAAGGGGAAAGGCAGCTAAAAATAAATACTCACCTGTAATACGTATAATCCTAAAAATTGAGTGGAAGGTATATTTTACTTTATTGTTTTCAGATAACGTATGAATAATTGCCTACTGCTGCCAAGCCCATTTTTATTGATTTTAAAGTATTTCACGATGTTGGCGCAATGTTTGGAAAATGGTGGGGCTGTCCGAACGACTCGGAATTTAGAGTCCTGAGCTCTCCTCTCTTTCAGCAATGAGTCCGTGCCGCTGTGGCACAGATGCGCTGTGGCTCCCTCCTTCCCAGGGAGCAGCGGAGGCTTACTTTATAATTGATTTGACTTTTTATCAATTTCCCCAAGAATTTCTTAAAAAAAAATTTTTTTTAATGTTTATTTTTGAGAGAGACAGAGACAGAGACAGAGAGACAGCGAGTGGGGGAGGAACAGAGAGAGAGAGGGAGACACAGAATCTGAAGCAGGCTCCAGGCTCCGAGCTGTCAGCGCAGAGCCGGACGCGGGGCTCCAACTCACGAACCGCGAGATGGTGACCTGAGCCGAAGTTGGACACTTAACCGACTGAGCCGCCCAGGCGCCCCCCAAAAACATTTTTTTTAAAGTAGGCTCCAAACCCAGCACAGAACCCAACACAGGGCTTGAATTCATGACCCCGAGGTCAAGACCTGAGCTGAGACCAAGATTCAGAGGCTTAACCTACTGAGCCATCCGGGTGCCCCTTAAATTTCTTAAATAGAATTGAAGGAAAGACAGCTTACATCTCAGTTTTAAATACAAATAAAATATTGTCTTTTTAAAAAAAGTTTACTTATTTCGAGAGAGAAAGGATGCACGCTTGCGAGTGGCAGAGGGGCAGAGAGAGAAGGAGAGAGAGAATCTCAAGGGGACTCTGCACTGTGAGTGCAAAGCCCGATGTGGGGCTTGAACTCACAAACACGGAGTCATGACCTGAGCTGAAATCAAGAGTCGGACGCTTAGCCGATTGAGCGACCAGACGTCCCTATGAATACAATATTCTGATAGTGTCTTTAGGACGTAGTGTCGAATCGTAATGGCTGGTATTTATTGAAAGTTTATTCTGTGCCACCTTCTACCCAGATATCTGTGTACCTCACCATTGGAGGGTGGATGGGCTATGAAGATCACCCCCGTTTGATAGATGTAGAAATGTGGGTCAGAGAGGTTAATTGACTTGCCTAAAATCACCCAGCAATTTTGTGATAGAGCCACCTTCTGGACTCAGGAAGACAAACCCTGGTACAGAGGTGCTTAACACCTGTAGGAGCTGCATCTCTGCCAAAGATCGCTTTTTATAATAAAGCCTCATCAATTCGCACTAATTTGAGGATTTGAAGGAGAAGCAGTCTGAATGACACAATGTTTGATCTCTGCATCCAGTGTGGGGCTCGAACTTACCACCCTGAGATCAGGAGTACTGTGCTCTACTGACTGAGCCACCTGGGCGCCTTGAAAGACAGAATGTTTGAAAAGAAATGCAGTCTTACCGCTCCAGAGAGATGGTGGCTGGAGTAAATTAAATGAGTGTTTTAAAATTAGGGAAGCGGTCTTGAAGGTCTCATTTTACAATAAAGAAACACATTTGGTCTTTAAAATAATAAAACACTTCTTTTTAAGGTCTTGCATTCATGATTCTAGTCCACATTTTTTCATAGTACAAATGTAAACGTATGGACTAAACAAACATTTACAGTGTGGACCATGTAAGTGCCTTGGGAAGGTAGATGTTTTGAGAGTGTAGACTCCAAGCTCTGGGCTGGGTTCACAGGCTTAACTCCATTGCTTGATAGCTATTTGGCCTTGGGCAAATTTCTTTATTCCTCAAGACTCTGTTTCCCCATCTGTCAGTGAATCTGATGATGGAACCCACTTCCTAGAGCTACATACACTGGCTACATACACTGGATGTGGATCACCTGGACAGATAGGTACTCAGGACTTTGCTCAGTGCCTGGAGCAGAGGAGGGGCTCACCTGGTGTGAACTTCCATCACTGGCACACAGGAACGAGGACCCAGGGCTACGGAGCAGGTGGGAGACAAAGACACGTCGCGTACCCTCTCTAGTGAATCACGTGTGCGACCGTGTGGGAGGTCGGGAGTCTGGAAGGGTGGGACATAGCCAATCGCAGGCAGCCTCATGAAAGCTCTGGGCTCCATTCTGTTGGCCCCGGGGAGCACTAAAGATTTGTGAAGCTGGGGAGATCGGGTAGGATTTAGGGAGCATGATTTGATAGAGAAGAGACCTTGGTGGGAGGGGAACAGGGAAAGGAAATGTTTGACAGGTGCTCACTGGGCCCCAGGTGGGAGGGCAGGATGGGGGTGCCCTGGAGGCCGGGGGTTCCCACCATCCCGGGAGACCACGTAGCTCCTGGGGGCTGCCTCCCTGTCACCAGGCAGTAACCTCCTCCCGAGGGTCTCCTTTACTCATAGAAGATGCAGTGGCCACGCTGACCATTTGCATTTCACGTTGTGAATTGGTGAGTCTGGGTCTAGTTCACATATCGTTGCCTCGTTAGCAAGAGTCAGCCTCTCAGCTCCACACCCTCTGGTACTCTGCACAGACGAGGCTCTGGGCTGCCCAGCTAGGGATCAGGCCAGACCACGGAGAATTCTCCAAGGTGGGTGCTCCCTGAAGGCTTTCCTGGTGGCCAAGCTGGCCTTCCCTTGGTGATCCCTCCTTGTGTCCAGCATGCCTTGTCTCAGGTACTGTGCCAGTTGCTGAAGGCGTCCCCGCGTCTCTGACTTTGATCTGGAATTCCAGACTCTGGTTTCCACTTGCCCTTTGGGTGACCATTGTCAGTCGAGCTCCTTCCACTCACACCCTATTCAATAAAGCAAACCTCAGACCCTTCCGCCCCCGAGTTAGGCCCTGGCACCTCCTCTCTTCACTTGTGACATGGCTTGTATCCCCTTTGGGGAAGGCCTGGGGCCCCGATGTGTTCTCCTGGCTTTAGTCTTCCATCGGTAACACTTGACTTTCATCGGCTCTACCTCCCGGGTTTCCTTAAGGTCTCTAACCTGGTCTCCCTCTCTGGGAATCTCAGCGTTGGCTTCCTCTGGCAACACCACTACTCCAGTGTGGTGTTCTCCCCACCCCTCTCCTGGGACCCGTGCACATCCCACACCCGCAGCCTGGTTTGCCTCAGTTTGACCTTTGGACCTCGCCAATGGATGTTCAAAGTTATGTGTAAAGTAAGCATTTTTCTGACCCCCTTGCTCCCCAATTCTGTTTTTCCTTTGACATTCTTGGATTTTAAAAAATGGCGTGATTCCCTTTTCTCTGCGCTCAAGGTAGAAACCTTGTGGACACTTGTTTCTGTCTTTGCTCACGTTTGGGCACCAAGACCTTGGTGAGTCTCTTCTTTTTTTATTATTTTTTAAACGTTTATTTACTTTTGAGAGAGAGAGAGAGAGCGAGAGAGAGCGAGAGAGAGAGAGAGAGAGTGAGAGAGCGTGAGTATAGAATCTGAAGCAGGCTCCAGGCTCTGAGCTGTCAGCACAGAGCCCGACGCGGGGCTCGAACGCACAGACCGCCAGATCATGACCTGAGCCGAAGCTGATGCTCAACCGACTGAGCCACCCAGGCGCCCAGGTGACTCCTCTTCTCAAATGTCACTCACAGCCAGCCACTGGGTTCTGTCAGTGACTTCCTTCAGAACTTGGGGTTTATACCTAAGTACAGTGATGGCCTTTTAGCTAGCTGATCTCCTTGCCTCTGTTCTGTTCTTTTTGTTTTGTTTTGTTTGTTTTACCTCTTTTCTTTGTTCCTGTGCAAAAAAAAAAAAAAACAAACAAAAAACCCAAAAAAACAATAGCAACAACCAACCAACCAATGAAACCAATACAGCATCAACACAAAACCTCTCGGCTTCACATTAAAGAATGTTAATCGTCATCTGGCTTTTGCGTTTCAGCTCCTTGCCCTGTCTTCAGTTGAGCCGTACCACCTGCCACCATGGCCTTATTTCCTGGAGAAGTCGTGTATTTGTGCATTTGTTTTGTTTCTTAGATGCACCTCTGTACTCTTACACCTATTGGAGATGCCCCCTCTCGTGCCCCAGCCTGATGTTTGCTTGTTGACCTCATGTTCACAAACGTTTGGTTCAAATGGGCGGTGGCATTAGACTCTGGGCTGCTGGAGGGTAGGGTCTGTGCATTGCCGTGTTTGTACCCGTGCCCGGTGCTGTGCACGGCCCCAGCAGTCATTCATACACGTGTGAGCAAGGAGGGGGGGAAGGAAGGAATAAATCGTGTCAAGGAAATGGAATGGGTGGCAGTATGCCACGGATGGGGCCGTGAAGACGCTTGAAGAACAGCCACAGTCAGTGTGCTGTGACAGCTCAGAACTTTGTGATCGACTTTTACGTGCCATAGAACTTTGCCCTGTTGCCAACGATTTTTGGAAAAGCCACAGCCCTAATGCTTAAACACATCGCTGTAATCCGACTCTCCATAAAGTGGTTATTAAATTGTGTTTTGAGGCTGGGAAGTGCACATCAGCGACATGCTTAAACTGTACAGCCGCCGCGTAACAGGAATCTAGGCCTATCTGTATGCAAATACAATGCTTCAAGTTCATTATTGTTATTAGGAAATGGAAATACAGCCAGAGCAGAAATAACAGTATATTTCCCTCTGCCTGTGTTGTGTTTTTGTCAATGGGGCTTCTGAAGGACTGTGCATTTACTAACCCATTAGAATGAGTGATTTTATATCCTAATGTAAAATTAAAGGAATTTAAGTATCTGCCTAGGAGATACACTTGTTTAAACCTATATTAATGTCTCTGTTGGTTATGTTGGCTAGGTTGGTGCTATGTTATTAGCAAAGAAAATGTCCCAGCCGTGTGTATACTTTCTAAATCTCAATGTATTTATTTTCTGACAAGTAACAGAGCTGATTTTCTTCTTTTCCATCCAAAATGTAAGACGTAGGGACAATATAACTATTCTTAAATGCAAAACATACTGTCAATCCTTTATTACTAAAACAATCTCATTCCTTTTATCTCATTCTGCCTTTTCCTTCTGATGGACACTCTTGGCTTCTCCTGGCTCTCATGTTTGAGGCAAGTAATTTCTTTTTAACAAAATGTATTAAGTTTTTAATTTTATTTCCAGTATAGTTAACAGACAGTGTTATATTCGTTTCGGGTGTACAATATATGTAACACCTGGTGTTCAATACAGACGGTCGCTCCTTGCTCCCCATCTCCTCTTTCACCCATCCCCCGAGCCACCTGCCTCCCCTCTGGCATCACCAGTTTGTTCTCTATAGTTAAGAGTCTGTTTCCTGGTTTGTCTCTTTCTCTTTCTTCCTTTGTTCATTTGTTTCTTAAATTCTACACGTGAAGTGAAATTGTATGGTGTTTGTCTTTCTCTAACTGACTTAGTTCACTTAGCATTATACTCAAAAACCCCATCCATGTCCCTGCAAATGGCAAGATTTCATTCTTTTTGGTGGCTGAGTAATATTCCAGTGTGTGTGTGTGTGTGTGTGTGTGTGTGTGTGTGTGTGTATACACACATCTTCTTTGTCCATTCATCAGTGAGTGGACACTTGGGTTGCTTCCATCATTTGGCTATTTAAATAATGTTGCAGTAAACAGAAGGGTGTATGTATCCCTTTGAATTAGAGTTTTTGTATTCTTTGGGTAAATACACAGTAGTGGAATTACGAGATCATGTGGTAATTCTATTTTTAGTTTTTTGAGGAACCCCTGCACTGTTTTCCACAGTGGCTGTACCAGTTTGCACCCCAGTCAACAGTGCATGAGAGACCCCATTAATTTCTTTTCCTTATCCACACAGTATTTACTGTGGTGCCTAGCAGGGCCTCCCCTTAAGTTGTGTGGGATCCCAGGCAAATATTCTTCTGTGGCTCCTGTCCATGTGAACAGTGTGATTGAAAAATGTGTTGTAAAATGTATGGGCCCACTGAGGTGTATGGATTTATCAATGAAGGTTTAGAATAATGGGTAGAAAAGAGATACGTACTTATTTATTCTCCAGTCAGTGCACGCGATGCTTCTTTCTTCCCTCCGCACACCGTCTTTTCCTGGTAATCTTTATTGCCAAAGGCACCATTCCTCGAAAATTCCAAGTCTCCCACCCGTTACTCATAGCACCGTGGCTCTTTGGAACCGATTCGTATCGAAACAGTACAGCTTACCTTGCCTCTGCGGTCCCCCGGTCCATTTCCTGAAGGCTGGCTATGCCCTTACTCATGACACTGTTGTTGTCGATAATGCCGTCCAGGACCAGTGTCTTCCGGGGATCCTCACAAGGGGGTCATTGTGCTTCGTCGATGATAACCCCAGATACAAACCTTGCCCGGAGGATGCAATAAAACTTGAATGGCAGTTTGCTTCTGGTCATGGTAACTGTACTAATTGTATAGCAGACAGAAAGAACAGCGTATCTTCTACCCATGTCCTCAGTCTTCTTACCCCCGTTACCGCATGCTTAGGATGGGATCTCTCAGTGTTGATTGCACCCAGCCATGGGGTGAGCTGAGTGGCCCACTGGGGGCAGAGGATCCACCCCTCATCCTGCGGGGCTCACACCGACCCAGGAAAGTACAGCTCCCAAAGATTCTCACTGTATTTACTGTCACTTCTGTGAAAGTGTCAGTCTCAAGTTTTGCAGACAGCCTCCTTGAGTTTTTCCCAGAAACAGTCCGTTAGGTAGTCCCAGATAACTGAGAACCTTGACAAATCCCGAATTTCCAAGAACCTAACAAGTTTGTAAAAATAGCATCCGTGTGCCCCAGCCGTGGTGCACATGCATGTGTGTGTGTGTGTGAATTATTGTAAGTGGTCAGCCGTTCTCGTGATTTTCTGCACCCATTTGTGAAGTGTCTCTTGCTGTTGATTTTCTTTTTCCTTCATGAAAAAATATTAATGAAAGACTTAAAAATGTTTTAAAGGGATGTTGCTGATAGGGGAAGCTGTGTGTGTGTGTGGGGGGGAGGTATTTGGGAACTCTGTACTTTCTACTCAATTTTGCTGTGAACCAAAGAGTGCTCCAAAACATTAATTTAACAGGAAATAAATAAAATAGAACAAAAGGCTGACCCAGGAGAGTGCTGTGTCACCACATTGATTGGAGGTGGAAGGGAACATTGGAAAACTTGACGTGTTATGGGGCAACGGTCTGAAAAGCCCCAGGAGGAGATGGGGGTAGCCAGCCCTTAGGACTGCCTGACATGTGGCATGGGGCCTGCAGAGGAGTTAGTGTGACCCTCCTCCAGGCCAGGGTACAGGACACCTGCCACCATCCCAGCTGCCCCCCGGGTGCTGTGGACTAGAGGCAGCACTGTGGTGGGAGCACAGATGGTTAAGAGTCAATTCATAGACCTGCACACTCGGCTCCGGTTCAAGGGTCATAAGTGACCCTTTGAGAGCTCAGAGCCCTGAACTCGTCTTGTGTCTGACATGAGTGAGGCTCTCCAAAATTAGCACATCATCACCATTCCAGCAGCCTAGTGTCACCGTAACCCTTGAAACCAACATGGCGCTGCCCCGTGGGAGTGACCTGCTGGCCAGGCTGCCCTCCTGGAACCAGAGCCCAGCCGTGGTCCAGCATAGCGGAGAAGTCCTCGGGGCATCCTGTCAGCCCCCCGTGAAGGTGAATGGGGGGCAGTGAATAGAGACATGGAGACAAAGGGGCGTGTGGGTCTGGGCCGCAGTGCCAGCCTGGCGCCATCAGTCTTGGCCAGGCCCGGCCAGTGGAGAGGAACAGAGTATGGTGAGGAAGGTGCTTCAAAGCGCGGGTCTCTGAGGTCTGGGGTTTGGGACAGTGCCCTGCTTGTCGGCGTCTACAGACGGTGCCCGAAGTTCTATTCGTGACACAGTGGCGACAAGGGTATAATGTCGACGTGGCCCCTGCCTTCAGGCAGTTTACCTTCTGGGCTTGTCGACAGATAGACAACCTTAAAGTTTCTGTTTTCCTTGTGACTCTTGCGTTCTTTCTTCTGAGACTCAGGGTTCATGCATGCATCGTGAAGGTGGGCGCTGCTCTAGGGGACAGCTAGAGAGCAGTGTGCAGGGGCAGGCACGCTGCACATTCTCCCAGAGTGGAGCCTTTCAGACCACAGGGTCTATGAAAAAGATGTGTTTGCTTGTGCCTTTGCTTCATTCCCCATCTCTCTTCTCCACCAGTGGTTAAAATACCAGAGGCTGATGTCAGCACCGTGTTCGGTCTATCCAGAGGTCCCCTTCGACCCTTGGATCCTGCTTCTCTGATTGGCCCGGCTCCTGTTGCTCATGTGGCCTCATCATCAACACAGAGCTGCCGTGTACAGTTGTGCAGGTTGTGCATTGCGTGATGGCGCCCATTCCCAGGGGTCACCACTCACATCACAGACGGTGCAGATTTGTGTTTTTTACTCAAGTTTTCCAGCAGGTGGCAGTCAATGTCTTGGTCTAACAAAGATTGGTATATGATGATGATTTTTTTTTTTTTTTGATGGAAGTCTCGAGGGGGTCCCTTTTAATAATTTGCAGGAAAGTACCATATGGGCCAGCAATGCCTTGGATTACATCTGCCCACTATGTCTGCTGACCAACCTTCATTTTTCCTCAGTTAACTTTGGAGACAGCAATAGTTCTTCCTCATAAATGTACTGTGAGGCTGAGATGAACATGGGAACAGCGGCTGGCACAGAGCAAACTCTTGGGGTAGTTAGTGGCTGGATAGTGGCCCCCAAAATATATGTCCATGTTGTAACCCCAGGAACCTGTGAATATGCCCTTATTTGGAAAAAGGGTCACTGCAGATGTAATTAAGCTGAAGGTCTTGAGGTGAGACCATCTTGGGTGATCCAGACAGGTCCTAAATCCAGTGCCCTTGTAAGAGACAGAAGAGGAAAGAGAGACACACAGAGAAGATGGCCTTGGGAAGTCAAGGCAGGGTTTGGAGTGGGGTGGCCAGAAGCTGAGGATCACAGGGAGCCCCAGGAAGCTGGGGGAGCAGGAAGGATCCTCCCCTAGAGGAGGGAGTGTGGCCAGACTTCTGGCCTCCAGAACTGGGAGAGAGGAAATTTCTGTACCCGGTGTTTGGTACTTAGTTACAGCAGCCCAAGGAGACCGATGCAATCAGTACCTGTGATCTCACTGTTATTATTATTGTTTTTTATATCAATTTTTTAATGTTTATTTTTGAGAGAGAAAGAGACCGAGTATGAGTGGGGGAGGGGCAGAGAGAGAGGAAGACACAGAATCCAAAGCAGGCTCCAGGCTCTGAGCTGTCAGCCCAGAGCCCGATGTGGGGCTCGAACCCATGAACCATGAGATCATGACCTGAGCAGAAGTCGGACGCTTAACTGACTGAGCCACCCAGGCACCCCTATTTTTTTTTTTTTTAATTTTAGATAGCGAGCACGTGTGAGTGGCGGGGAGGTGTGGAGAGACGGAGAAAGAGCTCACACGAGAGAGAGGGAGGGAGAACCTTAAGCCCAGGGAGAACCCAACGCGGGGCTTGATCCCAGGAACCTGGGATCATGACCTGAACCGAAATCCAGAGTCGGAAGTGCCACCGACTGAGCCACCCAGGTCTCCCTTGTTGTCCTGATTGATGTAATGTTCTCACTGTTCACAGAGAAGGAGGCCAGCAGCCATGGCTTCACGGAGACCAGAGGTGCTGGGAAGGGCGGACAGTGTCCCCTGCGACAGTTTAGGACAGGGCAGGCAACATTTTTCTGTAAGGGGCCAGGTAGGAAATGCTTGTCTCAACCGCTCAGCTCTTCGGACCCTGAGAGCAGCCGCAGGACCACACACGCTCGAGGGGACGACGGACCTGGCCGGCACCGCATCTGGGGACGCACGACTCTGAGGGTGGAGAAATGACTCGTTACTGTTTGCAGTGAGGGAAGCCTAGAACAAAGAGTGTTTAGAAACTTTTATGACAATTCGATAGAGTAATTTCATGTCGACTGAGGCCAATCATAAAAAATTTAGGTATGTATTTTGTATGTCTTTTCACTTCCCTAGGAATTTATTATTGCTAATTTCATGCAAGTATCCCAGCAGGGCAGATTAGATGTAAACGCTCGGTTTGAGAAGCTTCGCTTTGTGTAGGACACTCTCCTGTGCAAGAAGGCATTGCTTACCCCTTTCGGGTGCCTGGAAAAATGAGTGGGTTTGGTCAGACTCAGCCCTATGGGCAGCCCAGGAAGTGGAGAGGCCATTCGTAGCAGTGCCCCTGGCCTGGGGACCTGAGGTGGCTGCCTGTGGACTGGCCTCCAGGCCTCATCCACAGACCCTGGCCCAGGATGTGCTCGAGTCACAGGAGGGTCTGTGCTGTTTGATTGAAGGCACCGTGCAGGGCAGGGCAGAGGGCTGATGGGTGGCCAGCCTGGGCACCTTGAACATGAGGTGAGGACTGGCTGTGCCTGTGGGTTTTGGGGTCCCACCTGCTGGCTGTAGTCACCTGTCCCAGCCCCTTCCCACCCTGTGTGGGACTTTGATGAAACTCACGCTCCCTGTGCTGTAACTGCCTTCCCCCGTGTCCTTCATGACTGCCGGACTGCGGCTCCTGAGAGAGGGACACTGGTGCCTCGCCGTCCTTGGGGCTGGGGCACCTGTGCTCCCCTGGCACACAGTAGGTGCTCAGTAAATGTTTCTAGAAGAACCACCTGAAGAGCAATCAGGCAAGACAAAGAAAACAAAGGCCTCCAAATTGTAAACGAAGAAGAAAACTGTCACTATATGTGGATGATGTGACACTATGTATAGAAATCCCTAACATCCCCCCCCCCCCAAGAAACTGTTAGAAGTGATGAACAAGTTCAGTAAACTTGTGGGATACAAAATCAATATGCAGAAATTAAAAAAAAAAAAAGAATGCTTGGACAAACAGGTCTCCTTTGCTCAGCCAAAGGGTAGCAGCAGCTTCATAATTTGCGGGTGAATGTGGGCACTTCAGGTGGAGCGTTCAAAGATCAGTGGGCCTGAGCGTCGCTCAGATTACGAAATCTGGTGGGAGAAAGCGACCAGTGCTGCTGGGTGATCCCGAACAGTCGCTGCCCGGAGGCCTTCTCTGTCCCCGTCTCCTCCCCAAGGAGGTCCCCCCAACACTTCTGGCTGCTCTCCCACCCTCCCAGGCCCATTGGAGCACCAGTGGCTGCTCCTTGCAGGCCAGGAGAGAGTCAGGGTGGGGCCGCCGGAAGGTGCCTTCCCCCGCAGGAGCCAGGACTCCAGGGCAGTTGTGGGTTTGTAACTTCAGATAAAACCAGCGGGAGGTTTCAGGTTGGGGGCAGGGGGACTGGATGCAGATCCCAGCGGGCCTGGAAGACGGATCACTGTGGAACATTCGGAGCAGAGCAGAACATGAAGTTGGACTAGTTCTCTCTTTTAGAACCAGCCACCCTTCCGCGTGCGGTCTTTTTGGTGTCTTCGTTGTTGACCTTAGATTCTCAGGGCAGCTTTAGCTCATGTATCAAGTAAACACCCAAGTCTCGATGGCTGGACCTAGTGGTAGTTGCTTTCTTGCAACGCAGCGAAGGCGTTCCTGGTGATGCAGGGACCCGGGCTCCTTCCTCTGGGGAGTCGGGGCTCCTTCCTCTGGGGAGTCGGGGCCTGCCTGCCCCTGCATCCAGCTGGGGTGGGGGGGATAGCAAAGCGGATGGAGATGGGCCTCTCACCTCCCGTGTGGTTGGTGAGAACTAGGCCCCTTCTGTGAGCTTCCCCAGAGCTCTGGAGGGGAGGGGCTGTGCCAGGGACACGCCAGCACCCGTGTTTACTGTCCCGCCACGGCTGCTCACAGAGAGGCGGCCAGTGGGAGAGGAGATTCCCCGGAAGGAGACCTGGGTTCTGCTAGAGAAGGGGGTTGATGCTTAGCTGGCTTGAATGACTGATGTCCGTCACTGGGGCCCAGGACAGTGAGTCCCCCTGGAAGGAGGCGGATGGTGCAGCCCTGGAGTCAGGGGTGGGCGGGTGGCTTCCCTGGCAAGGCAGAGCCGGAGGAGTAGCACCGAGGAGATGGGGCAGCAGGAGATCACACGTGGTCCCTGACTTCCGGGCGGGGAGAGGGGTGGGTGAAGGAGGGTGTGGACGTGTGGAAAGACTAGAAGACACCAGACACGGCCTTGTCTCCCATAGAAGTCTGGAGAAGGTGCTGCAAGGACCTACCTGGACGCACCGGAGAGAGCAGCGGCGTGTGGCTTTAGCTCCTTGGTCCCATTGAAGACAGAGGCAGCGAGCAGCCCTGACCCGGCTCCTCTCTGTCCTCCCCTGAAGGTTCCTGGGGTCAGATGGACGCTCCATTGCGAGAAGCACCTGTCCTGCTCCCCAGTGCACAGAAGGCACGGGTGAGCCCGGCCTTGGTCTCCTGGCTGGAGACAACCATCTTGAGAAAGGTCCTGCCCCGGCCGTTCAGGGAGCCGGGGCGACAGGCAGGGCCCGGAGCCTCGCTCTCCTCCGGCCCCCGAGGCCCTTGCTTATTCCCATTGGGCAGAGTGGCGGGTGCCCGGTGTCTGGCTGAGGGATGCGGTGCGCCTCCCCAGCGCTCCCTACGGCTGCTTTGTCTCATCACCTCATGGGTTTTTTCCTCCCAGCAGCTCTGAATTTGTGGCTTCTGTGTCACCTGTTTACAGATCCGGAAACTGGTTCACGGAGTGATTTAAACCCCAGACCTGCAAATATGTTCTGGGAAAGTGCGGGGCGGAGGCCGTCTTTCTGTCTGGTTTATGGCTTCCCTCGCCAGGCGGTATTGCCTCCGCCCTTGGCCTTGCCGAGATTGTATAACCGGCACTCATCCTGGGTCAGGCAGAGACCTCCTCGGACTCGCGGGAGAGAGGACGCCAGCCCCGCTTTCTGCGTGTGCTGGCTCTTTTTGTGCTCGCCTGGATACAACGGTCGTAAGCAAGACTCCGGTAAATAAATAGTTCAGTTCCCACCGAAATTGCCTATGCTGGGATTTCTGCCTTTAAAGGAAACATGAATAATGACTGGGACAGAGCATTCTTTTATTTGAACCCGGATGCGTTTAACACAGACAGTGGAAATGTGAGAAAGCCCCGGCTGAGTGTATTCTCTGGGTTATAAATTCCTTTTCTCTCTAATGCCTCTGCCTTATCTGGAGGTTCTCTTGGCTGCACTCTCTTCTTTCATTTCTGTCTTCTTTATTCACTGTGTTCCTTCTTTTCTCCGATTTTACTAGCTCAGCAGCTGCAGGTGAATTGAGCCAAAAATACGCTCTGGGTGGCGAAGAAATGCACTTTGCTCCGTGGCTGTGCTCCCTCTGAGCACACTGGTCCCCTTATGTAACTCTGTCCTTTTCAAAGTCAGCTCTGCCACAGCGTGCTTAACAAAAGTACAGTGCATGACACTTTCAAATGACGGGGCTTCTGTGGCTTTTGTTTGCTGCCCTTGACACTGAGCACCTTACCCTTAATGTGTGTTCCTTGGTTGTGTCTGCAGGATACTTCAAAACCCATTATTATCATTATTATCATTTTCCCCACCGAAGGGCAGTGTGACTGGATGCATTTTAAAACAGCGAGTTCCCTTGGAATAGTTTAATGAGCAAGCAGTTTTCTTGCCGGGGCCGGAAATAACGGTGGCTTTGGCAACATGGGAATGTAACTGGTCACTCACGTCGCTCTCAGAACTCATATTCGAGGGAAGCATGATATGTGCACTTTGGGGAGATTTGCAGCTTTCTGCATATAACCTAAACCTACCTGGAAATCGTAATTGAACTTGAAAACACCCACAGCTGTGGTTTCAGCTGTGCAGAGGAGTGAATGGAGGTCGGAGCCGGGGAAGGTAGGGTCAAGCGAAACCTAGAGAAAGAGGGTGAGGAAGAAAAATACGTCAAATGGCAGAGATAAGCCCAGATTTATCGGTTGTGATGATATCAAAATGAAACAGAATCGAACAAAATGACTCTGCAGGTTTTAAAATTAATTTAAGAAGATAACGTAGCAATATTCATACAGATAAACCAGAACTCAAGATGAAAGGTATTAAGAGGGACGGAGACAGACATTTCATGTTAATAAAGGTGAAAATGCACCAAGGAGATATCATAGTTTTGACGCTGTGTACAATTACCGCCACAGCTTTGTGATGTGTAGAGTACAATGTCCTTGGATTGGGAGAAATTGACAAACCCAGAACGATGGAGCTTTTACCCCAGCCCTCCTGTAGCAGGCAGAATGGTGGCCCTGCAAATATGTTCGTGTTCCAGCCCCTGGAGTCTAAGTATTTCTTTATTAGGAAAAAGTCTCTGCAGATGTAATTACGTCAGGAGCCGTGAGGTGAGGTCATCCTGGATCATCAGGTGGGCCCTACGTCACAAGTGTCCTTGCATGAGAGAAGCAGAGGGAGACTAGTGTACATGGAGCAGGTGGTGTGGAGCCAGGTGGAGGGGTGGGTGGGGTGATGTGGCCTCCAGTGAGGGATGGGTGCCAGGTGCCAGAGGAGGCGCCGGATGAATGTCTCTCGGGGTGTTAGGGGGAGCGCGGCCTCGCTGACACCCTGATTTTGGTCTTCTGGCCTCTGGGACCGTGAGAGAGAAAATTCCTGTTGGTTTAAGCCACTACGTGTGTGGTAGTTTGTTACGGCAGCCACAGAAGACCAACAAAATTCTCAAAAATGGGCAGATTGAGTAAAAGAGTCACTAATAAGAACATCAAGGATTTGAAGAATTTAACTCTACATCCAACTGAGTGTACTCAATCTTTGTGAATACATAGGGAGGTTCGCAAAAATTAACCACGTCACAGTCAACAAAGAACGATATGCAGTTTTCCAAGGTTAGAGTCATCGAATCCTATTCTCTGGGGGCAGTGTAACAAAGACAGTAACTGCCAACGAAAGGATAGGCAGAACGTTCCCCGCATGCGCTGGGAGGTTAAAAAATACCTTCTAAATAATTCACGTTTTAATGAGAAAATCAAAATGGGAGTTGAAGGACCGAAAGCCAAATGACTTGTAAAGGTTCTTCACATAAAGTTGGGAGATAAAGCTTAGGGGGTCCTCACAGGGGAGTTTGCAGCCAGAAGTACATTTATTAGAAAACAAGAAAGATTGAAAAGAACTTAGCTAAGCTTTCAGCTTGAGAAACTATAAAAGGGAACAAGAAAACAAATCTAAGGGAAGTCGAAGGAAGGAAAGAAGAGCAGAAAGCCAGAAAGTCCACCAGAGTTAATCAAAAGCAAGTTCTTTGAAATGATTAGCAAAACTGACAAACTTTCGGCAATTTTAATCAGTAAGAGAAAGTAAGCGTACATAAATAAATATCATAAGGAAACTGAAAAGATCTTTGGATGTATTTGACCCTTAAAAACTATAAAAGAATTGAATATTACTTTCTATTTATTTATTTACTTTGAGACAGAGAGAGAGAGAGAGAGAGAGAGCATGGCCGTGTGGGTGAGGGGAAGAGAGAGAGAATTCCAAACAAGCTCTACACTGTCAGCACGGAGGCCTACGTGGGGCTTGAATTCAGAAACCTCGAGATCATGATCTGAGCTGAAGTCAAGAGTTGAACGCTCAACCGACTGAGCCACCCAGGTGCCCTAATATATTTTTTTTAAGTTTATTTATTTGAGAGCGAGAGAGAGAGAGCGAGAGAGAGAGAGAGAGCATGAGCAGGGAAGGGGCAGAGAGAGAGGGAGAGAAAATCCCGAGCAGGCTCTGTATGGTCAGCGTAGAGCCCGATGTGGGGCTGGAACCCATGAACTGTTGAGATCATGATCGGAGCCGAAGTCGGACGCTTAACCGACTGAGCCACCCAGGCGCCCCTGAAAGAACTGAATGTTTTTATACTAATACACTTAAAAAGTAGCTGGTATTGAAAACTTCTTAAGATAATGTAAACAATCAAGTTTGACCCCAAAACATGAATAGAGAAACAATCGTAAAATAAATGGAAATGATAGACAAAGATCAGTAAGCAAGAGGCACCGAGTCTAAAATGTTTGACAGGCGAGTGCTACAAAACATTCGGATAACAAGTAACCAGAGACCTGGAGAAAGTGCTCCAGAGTGAAGGAAAATACGGAAAGCTAACCAACCCTCTTTATGAGCTTAGTAAAAGCCCTTAGTAAAAGCCCTATTGCACAAGGAAAGAATAAGAAAAAAGCCAAAGACCTATTACACTTATGAATATAGATGCAGAAACCATAATGAAAATATTAGCAAATTGAATCCTACAGTTTATTAATGGAGTAATGCATCTTGAGCCAGTAGGGTTGGTTCAGCAAAGAATATTTATCAGTGCGGTTAACTGTGTTAAATTAAATGAAGAAAAAAAAGCCATGATTTTCACAATAGATGCTACCCACCCCCACCTCCGTATTCATCCACCATATGAACACCTAGGGTCCCCGAGGATCGAAGGGGGACCCCCTGAACTGATAAAGAATATATTGCAGAGGGGCGCCTGGGTGGCGCAGTCGGTTAAGTGTCCGACTTCAGCCAGGTCACGATCTCGCGGTCTGTGAGTTCGAGCCCCGCGTCGGGCTCTGGGCTGATGGCTCGGAGCCTGGAGCCTGTTTCTGATTCTGTGTCTCCCTCTCACTCTGCCCCTCCCCCGTTCATGCTCTGTCTCTCTCTGTCCCAAAAATAAATAAACGTTAAAAAAAAAAATATATTGCAGAAAACTGTAGAAGCCACTATTTTTAATGATAAAACAAAATTAAAGTCAAGTCACTGCTGCCCCTTCATATATCTTAGCCAAATTCCAAGAAAAGAAATACAAACTGGAAAGGAAGAAACAAAACTGTTAGTATGTTCAGATGTTATAATTGTTAAATTTGAAACACTAATGAATCCTCTGATAAACGATTAGAGTCAATACATTAGTGAGAGTGCTGATTGTAAGTTAAATGGGTAAAGTGATTTTTCTTACGCTAACAATAAATAATTAAAAATTACAGTAGGAAACAATGACCCCAATCATAGTAGCAGCAAAATCTGCCGTGTACCTAATATGGACCTGTGGCCACCATGCCAGGAGCAAAGCTACTCTCCTTTCTTATTTACTTAAAAAACTCCCAATTTTGGGGTGCCTGGGTGGCTCAGTCGTTAAGCATCTGAGTCTTGATTTTGGCTCAGGTCACGATGTCATGGTCTGTGAGATCGAGCCCTACATCAGGCTCTGTGCTGACAGCGTGGAGCCTGCTTGGCATCCTCTCTTTTCCTCTCTCTCTGCCCCTTCCCTGCTTGTGCTCTCTCTTTCTCTCTCTCTCAAAATAAAAAAAAAGAACAACTCTCAAATTCATTGGGGTTGGCAATTCACTCACATAAAAACATTTGGTCTCCCAGCATCCTTTGCAACTAGGGTTGGCCAAGTGATGAGGGTCACACGCTCAAAGCAGCAGGCAGAATTCCTGTGACAGGGCATTCCTTCTTCCTGCTTGGAAAACAGGCATGATGCCGGGGGTGCAGCAGCCTTCTTGTGATCGCAGTGTGACAGCCCCCGGCTGGGGATGGTGGAAGAAAACACAGAAGATTCTCTGTTCCTTGGTGATCTCCTGGGGCTTCTTGGACATGGTGGGGGCGGGAGGCCACCCTCTCTGGCTGAGAGCAGCGAATCTCCACATTCCATGGATTTCCTTCCTGGGATCATTTTTCTCACTCCTGCCATTGGCTGCAGTGCGCTGGGGAGAACCCTTCCTCAGCATCACCTGGGTAGGAGACTGGTTAACTGCGGACAGACCACCTGTCTTCCAGACCCACCGAATCAGAACCTCCTGGGAGGCTGGGGAGTCTGCATTTTGACTCCCCCTCTCCCATACTTTGCTTTAGATCCTGGGTGCATGGAGCTGAAGAAGTGGTTTCTCGATAAAGATGCTGCTCTGGACTCACTCAGGCCTGCCAGGGAGAGTTGCAGACGGATGGGTGTGTTAGCTTGGGATCCGTGACAAAATACCGACTGGATGGCTGCACGTCCAAAACCCGGGTTCCGGTGGATTCAGTTCCTGGCTCGCAGGCCTCCTCACTGTGTCCTCCCATCGCCCTTCCTCTGTGAGCGTGCTTGTGGGGAGAGAGAAGCAGCAAACAGCACAGTCTTCTCTCATAAGGACACTGATCCTGTCCATCGGCCCCTGCCCTTATGACCTCATTTAACCTTAATTACTTCCTCAGAGGACCTCCGTCTCCAGGACAGCCACACTGGGGTTGGGGCTTCAACATATGAATCTGGGGGGGGGGCACACGAACATTTGGTCTGTGACAGCAGACCTGCTTGCCATCCTTATCAGTGCAGAAGGACAGGCAGGTGGCAGTGTTTTGGTCAGTTTGCCGTGATGCTGACGGGGACCCCAGAGTAGGTAGGTGGGTGGCACACGGTCCCTGACCGCCCAGGGCAGCCAGGGGCACAGTCCATGATAACCCTCCGTATGGCACTCGGCACTGACATTTTCGTCCGCGTTCTTACACATGATGGGTCTCGTGGCTCAGGAAGGTGTCCTTGATGAGTAGATGGCACCTGGCAGTTACTGAGGAAGAAACGGTCACAGCTTTTGCGCCTGGAGATGGAGGTGTTAGTTTCCCAGGGCTGTCGTGACAAAGTACCCCAGGCTGGGTGGCGGGGCTCACCAAACAGAAAGCCGCACGGTTCCAGAGGCCGGAAGTCCAAGATCACGGTGCGGGCAGGGCCAGGGTCCTGCCGGGACTCTGGGGAGCATCCTTCCTCGCCTCGTCCAGCTTCTGGCGGCGGCCGGCCACGCTCGGCGTCGCTGGCTTACCGCGCCAACCTCTGCCTGCGTCGTCACTGGCCTTCGTGTCGTCTTCCCTCTGTGCGTATCCACGTGTGCGTCCCAAGTTCCCCTTAGGGACTCAGTCGTACCGGATCAGGGCCCACCCCAATGACCTCGTTTTAACTTAATCGCCCGTAAGGGCCTTACTTTCTTTCTTTCTTCCTTTTTATTTATTTGTTTATTTATTTAATTACTTTTAATGTTTATTTTTAATATTTATTTATTTTAAATTTACATCCAGGTTAGTTAGCATACAAGTGCGATAATGTGTTCAGGAGTAGATTCTAGTGATTCATCCCCGTAACACCCAGTGCTCGTCCCAGCGGTGCCCTCCACTTAGCCTGTCCCCACCCCCCCCCCAACCACCACCCCTCCGGCAACGCTCAGCTGGTTCTCTGTGTTTAAGAGTCTCTTCTGTTTTGTCCCCCCTCCGTGTTTTTGTATTATTTTTGCTTCCCTTTTCTTATGTTCATCTGTTTTGTGTCTTAAATTCCTCACGCGAGTGAAGTCAGATGGTATTTGTCTTTCTCTGACTGAAGGGACCGTATTTTTCAAATCAAGTCGCGCTCACAGGTCCCTGGGGGTTAGGACTTGAACACATTTGTTTAAATTTTTAACAAGAAGTGTTCGTTTATTTATTTTTGAGAGAGAGACAGAGTGTGAGCAGGGGAAGGGCAGAGAGAGAGGGAGACGGGATCCCAAGCAGGCTCCACTTTGACAGCACAGAGCCTGATGTGGGGCAGGTGCCATCTCACAAACAGTGAGATCATGACCTGAGCCGAAATCAAGAGCCGAATGCTTAACCAACTGAGCCACCCAGGCGCCCCGGACATATCTTGTTTAAAGGATGCAGTTCAGCCCACATCGGTATGGAGTCTTCAGATTAGAAACTGCTTCTGTGATTTTGAATGAGTGGCGTCGGGTCCTTCCAGCCAGCATCATGATGCTCAGCTGTCGCAGCTGTGGCCTGTCCCCTGGCGGGCTGAGAGCCTGGGGGTGGGGAGGACCACGTCCCACTGTCTTCCGCAGCCAGCTGCGGGCCCCGGGCTTGCACCCTGGGCTGCTCTCCATGGATCTGTTGGAGACTGAACAAATGGCACCAGGAGGCTGGCTGCAATCCGCCCAAGGGACGGAGCTGGAAGTCAGGCCCGAAATGAAAGAATGCCAGCTTGGGGCCCCCTTCTGTGATTCTGTAAGTGCCTGTCACGGAAAATATATAAAAGTGAGGGAAGGTTGGGTTCATTTCTGGGTAGTAGTGAAAAACTCCCCCTGTTTACTGGCTGCTGGAGCCACGTTCATGATACATAATGGATTTTGGTTCAAAAGGAAATTGCCAATTTACCCTATAGGAACTCTGAAAGTTTTATTAAGAAACACTCCAAGCAAGTGTGGGCTCTCGGTGTGTGTGTTTGGGGGGGAGGTGGGCGGTGGAGAAGGTGATGCTGTGACAGGACAGAAATAGAGGAAATTAGGTGGAGAGGGCAAGCAAGCTGCCAGGGGGAAAATTCTGGAAGGCCTTGGCTCCCCCTCCATGCTGAGAGAAAGCAGGAGGCAGCAGCTCCTAGCGGGCCTGTCAATCAGAAGTTGGACACGTGGAAGGCTGTGTACTTAAAACTCATTTTACTTGACAGAAAATAAGATGCTGAGAGGCAGTCCCCGATCTGGCTGCTGGTTGTAGGTGAGGTCGCTGTGCTGCGGAACTCCATCGATGTAGCCAGGCAGAGTTTCTGGTGGGGCGAAGGGGCCAGGAGCCGTGCTGCCCTCCCTTGGGTACGGAGAACAGGTGTGCTCTAAGGCGAGGCTTCCCCGAGCCTTTCCACAAGTCTTAATGGAACGTTCTGTGGACAGTTCACTGAGCTGAGGGTTGGGAATTTGGTGCTGGATAAGACATAGCCTGTAGCATTAATGCTTTCAGTCTTGGCAAGAAGCTGTTGGAGTTCACAGCCCATTAAAAGCAGAGCAGAGGGATGTGATGGAGAGACTCTGGTGCAGAGCGGAGGGCAGGCCCAGGAAGGCTTCCTGGGAGAGGGGACGTCTCCAGCGAGTTCGCAGAAACTGGGGAAGGGAAGGGTTTACCAGCATCAGAATGGTGCATCCGGAGTGTCCAAATGGCAGACGTGGAGTCTGGATTGTGTCTGCGCCTCTTCTCGCTGCAATCATTCTGGATGGGAGACTCCGCTCCACTTTACCGCTGATATAGATACTTCTTTCATGATGGCGTTTGACGATTAAGTGAAAAGTCCTACAGATATGCTGAGTGAAAGGAGCCAGTCACAAAAACTCACATTTTCTGTGACACTTTGGTGTTTGTCAGGGTTCTCCAGGCGGACGGAACCAGTGTGAGTGGGTGTGTGTTGTGTGTGTGTGCGCGCGGGTGTAGGAGAGAGTGTGTGTCTATCTTAAAATTTATTTATTGTAAGGATTTTGTGCGCATGGTGGTGGAATCTCGGCAAGTCCAAAATCGGCATGGTGGGCCGGCAGGCTTGAGATCTGGGAAAGAGTTGCAGTCCACGTCCAAAGGCCATCTTCCCAGGGAAGGTTCTTCTTGCTCAGGGGAGATCAGTCTTTTTTCCATTAAGACCTTTAACTGGTTGGATGGGGCCCACCCACATCATGGAGGGTAATTTGCTTTACTCAAAGTCTACTGGGTTAAAAGTTACTCCCTCCTAAAAACTACCTTCACAGAAACATCTAGAATAACATCTGGGTACCATGGTCTGGCCAAATCGACACCTAAAATCGACTATCCGAACCATGCATACGAAATGTCCAGAATTGGCAGATTTCAAGTGGTTGCCATGGGCTGGGGCGAGAGGGGATGGTGAGTGGCTGCTGATAGGGTACAGGTTCCTCTTGGGGTAATGAAACCGTTATACGTTTACGTGTAACATTTCTGCAAGTCAAGTAAAAACCATGGACTTGTACACCGTGAGTGATGAACTTCATGGTATGTACATTCTATCTCAATAAAGTTGTTTTTTGTAAAATCATGTTATAGTTGGAAAGAGCAGCCCAGGCTTCCAGAAGGGGCCTGCCGCTCACAGCCAGGCCTGCTACTCTCCTGTAGAGCATACGCAATCTCACAGAACCCCAGCCTCAGACAGGGGTCCTCTGAGGCTGTGAAAACATGAGAGTCAGCAAGTCCCTTCATAATTTTGTCTAAGCACAGATAAAAACATGACCACCGTGCCACTCACCCCCTCAGCCAAGATGAGTGACTGCTGTTTTACCAATTACAACTTTAATTTTTTTTTAATGTTTATTTATTATTTTGAGAGAGAGAGAGAGAGCGCGAGCAGGGGGCAGGCAGAGAGAGAGGGAGACACAGAATCCGAAGCAGGCTCCAGGCTCCGAGCTGTCAGCACAGAGCCCGACGCGGGGCTCGAACCCACGAACCACGAGATCATGTCATGACCTGAGCTGAAGTCAGACGCTTAACCGGCTGAGCCACCCGGGCGCCCCACCAATGACAACTTTAATTGGCGGTCCTCCCCCAGATAAGATGGATGGAGATGCCCGATCATAGACTTGCCCCTCTTTCCGACAGCATCTGATCTAGAGCGAACCCCTCCTTTGCATCCTCATGCAAATCACCACATCAAAGTCCAAGTCCGGCAGTGGGTTCTTGCTAGCACCCTCTCTCTGAAGTCCCTTCCCCCTCCCGAATTCCCCACGGAGTGTGGTCTCCCTTAGCACGATGAGTAACAATTACAACTTGTTCAGCTGCAGATGGCTTGTTGGCTGGAGGGCAGTGACACTGCAGCACACAAAATACATGAACATAAAAATAAAAAATGAACTAAAGAGAAAATATGAAGTATTTAAAAATAGCTTCTGTATTTATGAATGATCCTGAAATTGTCTGTACCTTTCTTTCTGCCCTTATTAAAATACATGAAGAAATCTTAATAATAGGGGCACCTGGGTGGCCCAGTCGGTTGAGCGTCCGACTTCAGCCCAGGTCATGATCTTGCTCATGGGTTCGAGCCCCAGGTCAGTCTCTGTGCTGACAGCTCAGAGCCTGGAACCTGCTTCGGATTCTGTGTCTCCCTCTCTCTCTGCCCCTCCCCCACTCACACTCTGTCTCTCTCTCTCAAAATAAATAAACATTAACAAATTAAAACAAATTTTAATAATAGGAATATGATCAAGCACGCTTTGTTAACAAATCTTGTTTAATCTGTTGTGATTTAGTGGTCTGATGACTCAGTTCTAAGTGTAGCTTATTTTCATATGGGTTTTAGTGCTGTCTTAGCTGAGGGTAGTGCCTCGCAAATATATATAGGTCCATACGGTTGTGTCTACTGGACCGTGAAACTCAGTTGTTGGGTTTTTTTTGAAATTTTTCTTTTATTGAACTTTGTCTATCTAATCTGCTAATTTTTTGAAAATAGAAAATGAAAAACAATTACAGTAAAAAGGGAAAAAGTTATGGATTCGTACTAGAAGAATTCCATTAATACAGTACTAAGAAAAAGAGAAAACACAGTAGTGGTTTTTGCAGTGTCAAATACTCACATCGAAGTTTTTGTTTTTCAGCCTTAACTTCTGCAAATGCGTCAATGACTTTTTCAAAATTTGATCTCGGCATCTTTGTACTTGTTTATTTATTTATTTTAAAGATTTTGTTTTCAAGTCATCTCTACACCCACCGTGGGGCTCGAACCCCCCATCTCGAGATCAAGAGTTGCACGCTTCCCCGGCTGAGCCAGCCAGGCGCCCCGGCATATTTGTATTTAATACACAGTAAAGCCAGCTTTGTTAATGTATTTTCATTTGTTCTTGAAGACTGCCTTTTTATCACTTAATCATATGAAGAAGGAAAAGCCATGTTTGAGATGTTAATGGATAAGTTTGGCAAAAGATCCGTAAAACTTTCAGAAATTGGGTTCATGACTTCGCTGAAACTCATTTTCCAAATCCCACCCACCAGTTATGCAATTTAAAACATATGGAATCCAAAGCCACTGAAAATACTCATTTGGAGTCTTTTAAACAGATTAGAAAATTCTGTTTTAAGTGTGCAGTTATGAGAATTTAACAGAGGACACGTCTTGTTTTGGGCAGCAAAGTCATGTAATACTGAAAACATTTCCATGTGTCTGTGTTCAGAAGCTCTCTGTATAACATTACTCTCTTGCATACTCATATGAAACGTTACTTTTACTTTGAAGGGACAGTCGGAGTGTCTGTGTTTTCACAAGTATTTGTACGACAGAAGAATACTTACCAGTTGTCTTAAAAAAAAAAAAAAGTCAAGCCGATTTGGAAACCTTATTGTTTTGGTGCAAGTGAAGTGTAACTAACCTCTTTCTAGTTGACAACGGTTGGAAGCACCTTGCCTTCTTTACTCATAAATCTCTGCGAGGTGACAGAATTATTCGTGGCCTCTCATTTCATTAAATATTGTGCTGTTTAAAGGAATATAATCTGCACACCTCTGTGATGGGCAAAGGTAGGTGCAATATGCCACCAGACGCTGAACACGAGCCCTCACATGGGGGCGCCACCAAGACCTCCCCGCGTGGCCCAGATGACCCTGGTGATTGGTTGTCACACGGACCTGGTGGGCGACCCAGCGCACATTGTGTGGCCTCAAGCGACTCACTCATTTCCTGGCCTCAGTTCTGTAAGATGAGGACAATCACAGCCCCGGTGGCTCAGGGGCTGCCGAGTGGATGAAATGGAGCCGGCAAGGAGAAAACCCATCAAGTACGCACATCCTGAATGTTGGTTTTCGTGGTTCTTTAGAGGCGAGAGACTGGAGTAGAGACAGTGCAGCGAGCAGGGGGGCCCAGGGGAGGTGCGGCCAATGTTGGGCTGGGTGATGGAGTTCCTTTTGCTTCCTGGTGGTGTGGCGTTTGACTGGGTCCCCGAGGTGGGACCCTTTAGTGGGTGGGAATCGAGAGGTGCCTTCCTGGTGGGGAGTCACAGCAGAAGAAGGAATCCAAGTGGAGAATGTAGGCTGCCCTGGGGCAGCAGGGGGGCAGTCTTTTTTTTTTTTTTTAATTTTTTTTTCAACGTTTATTTATTTATTTTTGGGACAGAGAGAGACAGAGCATGAACGGGAGAGGGGCAGAGAGAGAGAGGGAGACACAGAATCGGAAACAGGCTCCAGGCTCTGAGCCATCAGCACAGAGCCCGACGCGGGGCTCGAACTCACGGACCGCGAGATCGTGACCTGGCTGAAGTCAGACGCTTAACCGACTGCGCCACCCAGGCGCCCCAGCAGGGGGGCAGTCTTGATCGGGGTGGTGGGGGGCTGGGGGGCTGGGGGCGTGGATGGGGCCGTGGTCTTCCAGCAGAGGCTGAGATCAGCTAGGAGTCATAGTCCCTCTGTGGGAGTCTGTCTCCCACAGTGTTCCTGGGCCTCATGCATTCTGGTAGGTTGGGTTCAACTCGTCTGGGCCCACAGGTGGGGGTGAGGGGATTGCTCTGCCCGTTCCTCCTTCCCTCGCATCTGCCCTTTGCCTGTGCCCTTGCATTGGTTTGATTTGTCTGTAAGGGCTTGGTTGCTTAGAAAGGGATGCTGAATAATGATCTTTGAATTATTAATGATTTCAGCATTTTGTAATTAAAATGCTCATTTTCTCCATGAATTTTAAGCGCACATATATCACAAATACAGACAGAATCTATTTTAATGAATAACATTAAAACACTCAGTTCCAAGTAATGAGGTTATTTCCACATCTTGGCTGATAGTCCATATTTGATTCATTCATTTATTTATCCATTCACTCACTAAATATTTTTGCCCCCCCTCCATGGGCAAAGTATTAATACAGCTTTGCAAATGTGGCTTCCATAAATTACGATGAAACAAATTCTCTATGCCCGAGTAGCACCCAATCCATCTTCTGGAAGATATTTTTTGGCTAGGTATTTCATGATAAGACCTAGCTTGGAGCACACCTGTTTGCTGCAAAATAGTGCTGTCTATTTAGGACAATATTCCGGTGTGAAAGAGGAAGTTTCCCAGGGCATGGCCAGGAGGGTCAGAGGGACCAATATGTTACTTTGTGTAAATCAAGTCACATGATTTTAAGGCTTCCCAGAGCCTGAGACGGATGGCGGAGAGGAGACCAGAAATGTGAGGAAGTCTTAGGGCAGATGATATTTTCCACAGATGGGCCCCCACAACATCTCCCACTGCCCAGGCTCTTGCATCAAGAGGCGAATCTGTGTTCCTCCGCTGGGCTCTGGGTGGCCTTTGTGATCGCTTCAAAGCTGCTATAAACATCCAGGTTGAGGTCTTTGTGGGGACAGAAGTTTTCTGTTCCTTGGGGTAGATAAATACCAAGGTGTGTGGTCGCTAGATCTCACGGTAAAAATATGTTTACTCCTAGAAGAAGCCGCCCAGCTGTCTTTCAAAACGCTGCACCATGTTGCATTCCCACCAGCAGTGAATGAGCGTTCCTGTTGCTCCATGCCCTCACCAGCATTTGGTGTCGTCTGTTCCCGACTGGTGCCATTCTGATAGTTGTGCACCGGAAAATGTGTTTTACTACTTAGTTTGCAGGGGTTTGTTAATGGCAGTGTGACCGGAGATGGCAAGTGGGAAAGCTGATGGAGGGCGTGTTAGGGAGCAGGGCAGCCTTGTAGGCAGCTAGAGCTGAGCCCCACGTGGGTTCTCTGGGAGGCTGTGTGTCGGAACCCCTCGGGAGGATGACGCTGGGCACGTGTCTCCTGTTCCCATTCCTGTTGGGGGGTATTGTGTTGGAATGTCCCCTGAGCAGCTCCTCTTCTTCCCTGTGCTCCGCGTGAGCTCTCCAGCAACCAGGGAGAAGCCTGGACACAGGGACATGCAGCTGGAGGCAGCAGCTGTGGCTTATGTGGAACCATCTCCTGGATGGGCCATGTTGCTGGGGCAGGAACCAGTGGCACTTCTTACTGGGCTGCAGGAGCAGGTCTCAAGTCACTGCCTGTCCTTACGCACATGCATGATACAGGGCACAATATTTAAACTCTCTGTATTGGTTAGAGTCCCCAGGAGTAACAAATGGCGTCTTCTGTTAGGATAAATTGAGGTTTTAATTACAAGGGACTTGTTACAAAGTCATAGCAGATTTCGGGGGAACCATGGCATAATTCAGGGACCAGGGCTTACAACAGAGGAATGATTGCCATTCGAGGATGAGGGAAGGAGAGCTTATCGAGACCCAGAAGGAGGGATTACAGTTGTAGCAAGCCACCTTGAGAGGAACGATGACATTCTGTGGGACTTACCACAGAGGACACCGAGGGTGTCCTTGGTGAGGAACCAGAGAATAAACACCTTGATTCACTCTCTCCCTCCTCCTTCTCTTGGGGCTCTCATGGGCTGAACCCAACTGGAAGCCAGACTTCTCCAGGGACCTGATATAGAGTACAATCAGCCCAGCATCCTGGGGCACAGACCAGGGTGGAGAAGGGTGGAGACAGACCCAGAAGAGCAAATGGAAAGATCTGGCCCTAGCTTCCCTTCCTCTCCTTCTGGTTGAGGAGCCCACATGCTCAGGAGAGGGAAGGTATGAAGTCCCACCGGCTACTCTCATGCAAGGTGACGGTGATGTTGATTTGCTCATATTTCCATGTGAAACTTGCATCGTTAGCCAAGTCTGTGTGCTTCACATAAGGAAAATAGAAATGGGGTAGTCATTAAAAACTAGGACTGGAAACCCAGCTGCTACAATTCCCAACTTGGTGGCTGCTCAGGGAGCCTGGCGAGTCATCTTTTCCCACCACCCATTCTTTAGTTCCCTGTACTGGGTGGATTCTTTACTTGGTGAGATGACCACACCTTCGTTCTTGTGGGATATGAGATCTTGGTGACTTTTCTGCAGTTTCATGCTGACCAGGAATGGGGGGCAAGGAAGAAAAGAGAGGTATCCCAACAAATCCTCCAGGCTTCAAAGTCGTTTTTGAAACCACCCCTCTCCTTTTCTACTGGACCCCTACTCTATTGACTCATCGGCATGAAGAGGCCAAAATAGACTCCTAGGAGGGCTCAGCTTCCTGTTGATCCATGACTGTTTTCTGCTTTGGTCATGGTTCTGCTCATGACCAAAAGTTACTGGCATGGGGACAGAACTTCTTGTGTGTTACCAGCTAGAATAATAAGAGGGGCCACTCCCATCTCCACTCCTCATCTCCCTGGCCTGTGTTCCTGGCCATGGGGGAAGATCACACCATATGTGGATCACTGGTTCAATCCTTGAACTTTAAGGCAGACGTTGTACCCTATAACCTTATAGATGTTTGCTTCCAGCTGGTACCATAATTGGGCTTTTAGCGCACCATTCCATCATTCTGTCAAGCCAACTGCTTCTGGGCAATAGGCATGTGGTAAACTCAGAGGATTCTATAAGCATGAGACCACCGAATCACTTCCCTTATTGAAAATGTCCCTTAGTTGATGTTATGTGGATACCAGGGTGCTGGTTCAGGCATTCTGACATTCTGTAAATCCACTAATGGTGAAGCTGACAGAAGTGCTGAGGGCAGGGAAAAAAGAAAGTCACCCATGGAAGATGCGTTACCCTGTGAGGACAAGACACTGTCCCCTCTGTAAAGGGAGGAGTCCAATGTCATGAGCCTGCCACCAGGGAGCCAGTGGGTCCCCCTGGGAATGGTTCTGTAGGGAAATCTCAGTGTTGTCCTCTGCTGTTGAAGGTTGGGCACTAAGCAGTGATGGTGGCCACATTTATCTTGGTGAGGGCAGCCATGCTATTGGGCTGTTGAGTCCATGTGTGGTATTCATCCTGACCCCATGCCCAGGTCTTCCTGGCCACCTGTTACGGAGTGCCTCTTCCACTCTGGCTGTCCTCTGGTGGGCATTTACATGGCACACAAATGAGTTTGCATCCTCAGAAGTCTGTCCACACAGCTTTCCCTGACCTCGTTACCATCAGGTTTTCAAGTTTGTTCTCTCAGAGCCCCTCACTAGCTGGCCACCTCATTGGGCCCTGCTGGTCAGTCAGGGTTTATTTACATCTTCAACTATTTGTCCTTCGACATGAAAACCAGATGTGTCCCCTGAGGTTCTATCTAGAGGGAGGTTTCTCATCCAGCATCTTTCAGAGCTGCTTCCCAGGTTAGCGGTCCTCTTCCTGGGCATACAGGTGACCATGCGATCCCACTCTAGGACTGGAAACCCAGCTGCTACAATTCCCAACTTGGTGGCTGCTCAGGGAGCCTGGAGAGTCATCTGTTCCCACCACCCATTCTTTAGTTCCCTGTACTGGGTAGATTCTTTACTTGGTGAGATGACCACACCTTCGTTCTTGTGGAATATGAGATCTTGGTGACTTTTCTGCAGTTTCATGCTGACCAGGAATGGGGGGCAAGGAAGAAAAGAGAGGTATCCCAACAAATCCTCCAGGCTTCAAAGTCCTTTTTGAAACCACCCCTCTCCTTTTCTGCTGGACCCCTACTCTATTGACTCATCGGCATGAAGAGGCCAAAATAGACTCCTAGGAGGGCTCCTAGGAGGTAGGATCGTACTGTTTCCACTTTCCATAGTATGGGGTGACGGAGGGGATAAAGCAGTCAGAGCCAGCAGCTTGGGGGTCTAAACCACCTCCTTTGCAGTTCCCTTATCTGTCCCACACCTGCTCGCAACTGCTCTCCATGTACCGTTTCCATTTTATAATGAAATGCTTTTGTGCACATTCGGTTGTGCGTCTTCATGATGGGCTGGTAGATGAAAAGATACCCAGTTCTGTTCACGTTGTGCCTGTGTCTCGTGGTCAGGCTTCCTGTTTCTCCCCGGGCCAGGTCGGAAAGGAGCTGCTTGCCCAGTGGAGATGGTTGCTGACAGAGGGAGGCAGCTCCTTACTCCTGCACCCCAAGTGTCTGTGCTGTGAATCTCCTGTTGGAGCCGCTCAGAGGCTTCACACACCATCCCTGTGCTGCAGACACTTCCAGTGTCATTGGGTCAAGTAGTCACAAGGTCCAAGGCCAGGGCAGTGCTCGCTGCTGTCTCAGTCCGCTGCGCAGCCCTTCCTTGCTGTAGGCGGTGTTCGTAGCCGGCGCCTTCTGGGTTGACAGGATTACTTTCTGGGTTATATGGCTAGAGAAGCATTTTAAATGTGGTTTATCTTGCCTTCTTCTAAGTTCGAGGTTTTTCATGGTGGGCAGTGTAAGGGCGACCGCTTGCTTCTCATTGCAGAGGAAGTCTCCTGCCCATTGAAGTCCTAGAAACGTCCTCGATGCGCTGGGCCCCTGAACTAGTGTGGGTTTGTCTCTCTCCTCTGCCACATGGGAGCACTAAGGCTTGCAGTAGAACGGAGAGTACCGAGATAAAGGTGGGTGGGGGGGCGTGCTGGAGTTGGAAAATTATCATCTTACACCCATTAAAGATTGGTTCAGGCAAAAGTCATCAATGGGTCCTAACCCAAGGGGAAAGCCTCCAAGAGCAAGGTATCTGTGTGGTCCCACAGTGCCGCCCTGCAGACTGGTTGTAATTACAAGGGGAAGAAGAATACCCAAGGGAGAAAATGGCACCACTTTGACCGGGTGACAAAAAGTAACGTCACCACTGAGGAGATGTTGGGTGTCCTGGGCTTCCAGCTGTGAAGCCCTGAGAAGGACAGAGCGTCGTTCCTGGAGTTTTCTGTCCTGGCTTGGCATAACCTGAATCTAACCACGAGGGCCCATGGAGCAAACCCAAAATGAGGAGGAGTCTATTAACAATAAATTATGTTTTTAAATAGTATGCCTTAGTCCATCTGTGCTGCTAAAAAAATACCATAAACTGAGTGGTTTTGTAAGTTTTGCATCAAAGTGAGCCATGCTGAGTCAATGGGATGCAGTACGGATATTGAAAAGACTTCTTTCTTTTGGCGCCTTTTATTTTAAGCAAACTTCGGACTAAAACTCTTCCCTAGAACGACACCTCCCTTTGGGCCAACTAGGAAGTCGACTCGTGGTTTTAAGTGGCGTGTCTGTATGTAGACTCATTCTGCAGCTTCCCAGAACGCTTCAAGTGGCCTTTAATGCAGCTCATCCTAGAAGCTGTCCTGTGGGCATTTCTGTATCAAAATATTTTCTTTCAGATTGCAAATCCCAGTAGCTCAAAATCATCAGAATGCAATGGAGCAGGAGAAAATCTGATTTAATATCCATCTCTGCAAATTGAACACTTAGGTGAGGAAGGCAGGGGCTGAGGAATCCCTTCAGGATGGCAAAGGAACCTGGCCACCCCAGGCAGGTACTGATCCCTGGCCAACAGCAGGGTGGGGGGAGGTGTGGGGGTGGGGGGAGGAGGAGGAAACGTACAGCAAAGGCCGAGACGTCACTTGGGATTTCAGGGGAGCCCGCCTCGGGGGCTCTTACCGGCTTAGCAGACGAAGGTATGGAGAGCAGACTCCCCCTTCTGTCAATCCCAATTCCAAGTCTGTTCTCTTCTGTGCTGGGTTGAATAGTGTCCCCACCAGCGTCCTGCCCACCTGGAGCCTCAGAAGGTGACCTTTGGAAAGAGCGTTTGCAGATGTAATTAGTTGCAGTGAGGTCATGCTAGAGTAAGGTGGGCCCCGACCCGATGGCTGGTGTCCGTGTAAGAGGAGAGAACCGAGACTTGGACACGCAGGAGGGCCACGTGGCTAGGGAAGCAGAGGCTGGAGGGACGCATCTGCAAGTCAAGGACACTGAGGGTTGCTGGCACACCAGCAGATGCTAGAAGGGGCAAAGAAGGATTCTTTCCAGAGCCTCTGGTGGGGACACGATCCTGCTGACATCCTAGCTTTGGGTTTCTGGCCTCCAGGACTGTGAGAGAAAAAGTGGCAGTTGTCTTAAGCTACTCCGTTGGTAGCGAGTTGTTTTGCAGCCCTAGAAAATCCTATGCCCTCTTAGAAGAAGAAGACGTCTAGCCATTTGGGGGCCATTTGAAGGACCAGAAACTTCTTTATCTTCTCGGGTGGCCCAGGGTCTCTCGGCTTGGCCCCAATTTGTACGCACAGGTGAGTTTGGTGTTTGAAGCTGTTGAACTGTCGGGCTGATTTCAGAGATGGTGGCTCGTTATGTCTTTCTGTCGTCTGAGGGCTCACTGGAGCTGAGTCTCCAATGGTCTGTGAGTCACATGAGAGATGCCGTGGGGGTTCCCTGCCTTCAGGGCGAGGCAGGTCTGGATGTGCAGACATGAATGAAGCGCACGGAGGATGGGGTGTGGGAGTGAGCCGGGCATTCTCTGCGTTTGGAGGAGGGGAGATCACGAATTTCCGTCTTAGTATAAGTTGGTAGGATGGGTCAGGGGAGGGGGAAGCCTGCAGATGGGGGAAAGGAGAGATCCACTTGGCCAGCTTCTTCTCCTGGCTTCAGTGCCGGGACCAGCTCTGCGAGCTGCAGACGGCACCGCCCCCGAGACAGCCCCAGCCGGTGAGAGGCAGACGGGGCCAGGACCTTGCAGCTCGGAGCCCCGAGTCCTAATTCGTGACCTGCCGCTTCACCAGGTCCTGATGACCTTGGTGTGCCTACGTGTGCCACCCCAAAATACCAAATCACTCGCTGTGGTGTCCAGTTTCCAGCGGTACATAAACGATTGGAGAGCAGGTTGGAAATGCCAGAGGTTCAGAAATGACGAACGGTAGTTCTCATGATCTCGTCAGTCTGGCCTCGGTTTATGCTGCCAAACCTCAGCAAACTCTCTCTGCTTTCCACTGGCCTCTGTCTGAATATTTGACCGTGAGTAGATTTTGCTGCCGGTTTTTCTTCTTGTTGTTGTTGTTGTGAAACACGCGCCGGACGTCCTCTGTGTGGAAGCAAGCGTCCTGGTGTATTTTACCTCTGTATTTCCTTCCTAGCTCTTTCTTGGAGGACAGATTTCCTACATCTGTTAGCCTCATGGAAGTGATTAGGAGTGTAGCAATGGCAACATGCACGTGCGATGTCATATTTTGCAGAAATGGAACTCTGCAAAGCTTCTGCAGTCAAGGGGAGGTATCGAGGTGTAGAGGAAGGGACTGGAGACCCGTAGGGCTGGGCTCTGCTTGTGGCTCACGTGTGATTATTACCATTTGATGGATGTTATGCTCAGGGCCGGGTGCCTCGTTTAATTTTGTTATTTTTTTTATATAGTTCTTTTCTTTTTTTTTCTTTTAAAAATTGACGTGAAATTCACATAACAATTCACCATTTTAAAGTGAACAATTCAGTGGCATTTAGGACATTCACAGTGCCGTTCAACCCTCACCTCCATATAGTTCCAAAACATTTTCAATCCCCAAAAGGAAAGCCTGACAGTAAGCTGTGGCTCTGTGGCCCCTCCTACCCACCCCCCCACCCCCCCCAACATCCACCAGTCGGCTTTCCTTCTCTGTGGATTTACCTGTTCTAGAATTTCCTATGAGTGCAATCATAAAACCTTTCGGTTCAAGCTTCTTCCATGTAGCTTGTTTTTGAGGTCCATCCATGTTGTAACATGTAGCAGCACTTCATTCCTGTTTACGGCTGGATACTCTTCATTCTGTGGCGATGTTCTGTTTATCCATTTATCTGCCGAAGGACAGTTGAGCTTTGTTCACCTTGTGGCTATAGTGATGGCATTGCTGTGAATATGCGTGTACCTACGTACATTTATTTTAGTACCGGTTTTCAACTTGGGGGGTATATACTTAGAAGTGGAATGGCTGGGTCATATGATAATTTTGTGGTTAACTTTTCCCTCAGTGGCTGCTGCACCATTTTATGTTCCCACCAGCAATATACAAGGTGCCTACTTTTTAAATTAAAAAAAAAGGGGGGGGGGCGTGCCTGGGTGGCTCAGCCGGTTAAGCATCTGACTTCAGCTCAGGTCATGATCTCCCAGTTTGTGGGTTTGAGCCCCGCATTGGGTGCTGTGCTGACAGCTCAGAGCCTGGAGCCTGCTTCGGATTCTGTGTCTCCCTCTCTCTCTGCCCTTCCCCCACCCAAGCTCTGTCTCTCTCTCTCTCTCTCTCTCTCTCAAAAATAAATAAACAAAATTTTTCTATGATTAGCATATAGTGTTATATTAGTTTCAAGTGTACAGTCTAGTGATTCAACAATCTATACATTACCCAGCACACAACAGGGTAAGTGTACTCTTAATCCCCTTTATCCGTCTCACCTCTCCCCCACCACCTCCCCTCTGGCGACCATCAGTTTGTTCTCTGTATTTAAGAGTCTGTTTTTTGGTTTCTCTGGGGTTTTTTGTTTGTTTGTTTATGTGTTTTGTTTCTTTTTTTTTTTTCAACGTTTATTTATTTTTGGGACAGAGAGAGACAGAGCATGAACGGGGGAGGGGCAGAGAGAGAGGGAGACACAGAATCGGAAACAGGCTCCAGGCTCTGAGCCACCAGCCCAGAGCCTGACGCGGGGCTCGAACTCCTGGACCGCGAGATCGTGACCTGGCTGAAGTCGGACGCTTAACCGACAGCGCCACCCAGGTGCCCCTGTTTTGTTTCTTAAATTCCACACATGAGTGAGATCATATGGTTTTTGTCTTTTCTGTCTGACTTTTTTCACTCTCTAGCTCCATCCATGTTGTTGCAAATGGCAAGATTTCATTCTTTTTTATAGCTGAGTGATATTCCATGGTATGTATATACCATATCTTCTTTATCCATTTGTCTATTGGTGGACACTTGGGTTGGTTCCATATTTTGGCTATTGTATATAATGCTGCAATCAACATAATAGTGCATATATCTTTCCAAATTAGTGTTTTTGCTTTCTTTGGGTAAATACCCAGTAGTGGAATGATTGGGTCATATGGTGGTCTTATTTAAAAAAAAAATTTTGTTTTAACGTTTGTTCATTTTTGAGAGAGAGAGACAGAGCATGAGCGGGGAAGGGGCAGAGAGAGGGAGACACAGAATCGGAAGCAGGCTCCAGGCTCTGATCCGTCAGCACAGAGCCCAACGCGGGGCTCGAACTCAACGAACTGCAAGGTCATGACCTGAGCCGAAGTCGGTCGCTCAACGGACTGAGCCGCCCAGGCGTCCCATCGTGGTCTTATTTTTAATTTTTTGAGGAACCCCCATACTGCTTTGCACATGTAAATGCACCAGTTTACATTCTTACCCCAGCGCACGGGGGTTCCGTTTTCTCTGTATCCTCACCAACACTTGTCATTTCTTGTCTTTTTGATTCTAGCCGTTCTGACTAGCATGAGGTCATACATATCTTGTTGTGGTTTTGGTTTGCATTTTTTGATGATCAGTGACATTGAAAAGTGCTTTTTTTTTTTTTAAAGTTTATTTATTTTGAGAGAGAGCAAGAGTGTGAGCGGGGGAGGAGCAGAAAGAGAGGGAAAGAGAGAGAGAATCCCAAGTGGGGTCTGCACTGTCAGCGCAGAGCCCGATGCGGGGCTCCATCCCATAAACCACGAGATCGTGAGCTGAGCCGCAGTCAAGAGTCCGATGCTCGACTGACTGAGCCGCCCAGGCACCCCAAGTAGTGCTCACTTCTGCTTAACTCTCAGGGTCATCGAAAGATCCCCCGAACGCATGCCCTCTTAAATGCGCTGCCCTGGTGCCCCATTGTCCTTGCTGTTGGTCAGGCCTGTTCTCTGCATTGAAGGGCCACCGTCAGCTGACTGAGGCAAGTCCCACGAAGGGAGAAGGTCTCTGTGGCTGGGGAGAAGGGTGTTGTAGGTTTCCAGGCAGGTGTCCGAGCACCTGCAGCACTTACTAAAAGACCCGGAGGCTCAGGCTGTCAGGGTGTATCAGCCGGGTGTCCTTGGGACAGGGAGGCCCATCTGAAGTGGACTCGGCTGGTACTTCTCAACCTTGAACGTGCACCAGCCACCTGAGGGTCTTGCTAAAATGCAGCCTCTGGTCCCCTGGGTCTGGGGCCAGGCTGAGACTACATTTCTTTCCAATGAGCTCCCAGGAGGTGCTGCGTCTCCGAAGACCACCCCCTGAGTAGCAAAGCCCTAGAAAACGAGAAAGAAATCATTGGCAGCCTCACTGGAAAGAGCAAAATGTCGCCAGACGTGCAGCCGGACTGTCTCTGACTTTCTTTCTTCGCTCCTTTGCGAGCCCCCGACTCCATCTCTTGTCTTGATGTCATCACACTGCAAGGAGCCCCTCCGACAGCTCGTGCCTCCCTCATCATGTCCCTCTGGGATCAGGCCCAGATTTGCCTGGAGGCATCGGATCTGCCCATCCCGGGCTAAGTGCCCACCGTGGACCGGTCAGCACAGATGGGGGTGGGGTCCGTAGGCAAGGGACATGTGCCACTGGAAACCTGTGGTCAGGCTGTGGGGGACACGCTTCCAGAAGGAGGGAAGGACTTTCTCTGTGGAAGCAGGGCAGGATTGCCAGGAAGATGGTCTGTCGAATGGGGGGCAGGTCTGTCACTGCGGCCCCAGGCCCTTGACGAGCTAAGGCAGGAGAGTTTCATTAGCATACTTACTGCAAGGAGGAAAATAGGAAAACTGATTGCATATTGAGAATGTCTCAAGCTTTGACAATTTGCTTAACAGCATTTCTGTTTCCTATAAAATCGACACGGTAATTTCCTCACTTACATTACACTGTGGCAGTCAGTCCTTCATTACCTTTCTTTCTTTCTTTCTTTTTTTTTTTATCATAGCATGTGCAGAAAATGAGAACATACGTGGGGTTAATGGAGGCAGCTGCCCATGGTCAGGGTGAGGGGTCTGAGCTCTGGATACTCTGGGTCTGAGGACATCCAGCCCCACAACCACCTTTAACCTATTTGCCAAATGCCACTGAGCCATGGCACCTGCTTCGGAAGCTGTCTTCGAGGGGACTGTTTCAGGGCAAAGTCATCATCTCCATGAAGACAGGCTGGGGTACCTGGGCGACTCAGTCAGTTGAGCGTCCATCTCTTGACTTCAGCTCAGGTCGTGATCTCAGGGTCGTGGGATCAAGCCCCACATCAGGCTCTGTGCTGAGCTCGGCGCCTGCTTGAGATTTTCTCTCTCTCTCCCCCGCTGCCCCTCTCTCCTGCTCGTGTGCACGCGCTCTCTCACTCTAAAATAAAAAAAAAATAATAAAAAAGAAAATCTGCACCTTCGTGTCAGCCGGTGTCTGTGTTAGCAAGGCAGTAATTCACACAGGCAGAGTCTTAAGGGAATAAATGATTCCCTCTTGCTCAAAGAGGTGTAATGGCTGTATACGACTCTAGATGCTGATCATTCATAGTCGACTTTACCCTGGACGTGGGGCCCAAACTCAAGACCCCAAGACCAAGAGTTGCATGCTCTCCCGACTGAGCCAGCCAGGAACCCCCATGCTAATTTCTTTTTTTTTTTTTTTAATTTTTTTAATGTTTATTTATTTTTGAGACAGAGCATGAACAGGGGAGGGGCACAGAGAGAGGGAGACACAGAATCTGAAACAGGCTCCAGGCTCTGAGCTGTCAGCACAGAGCCTGACGTGGGGCTCGAACTCACGGACCGTGAGATCATGACCTGAGCCGAAGTCAGACGCCTAACCGACCAAGCCCCCCAGGCACCCCCATGCTAATTTCTTAGATTTGTCATGGATCCAAACACAATGTACCCTATCGCTTTAACTTCCATTGAGTTCAGTTCATCCAAACAAGAGTTAACCCACAATGGAAAGTGCCTCCTTTTTGCTGCAGCCACTTACTACATCTAAATGGCTTATTAAATGAAGAATGTTGTCCAGGCTACACTCACCACAGATGACGAGACGATTCCTGTGGTTGGATGTAATATCTGTTCTTTGGTTTATAGATCCAGAACACCGCAGAGAGTTCCATGGGAGGCCTGGAGCTTGTATAATAAATCAGAACTAACTGGAAAAGGTTTCAAAGTGCCCCTCGCACTGTTATCTAGGCTACAGACAATACTTCTCTGGAAAGTGCACAATAGGTCTTAATAACTAACTCCTTTTGTTTTTAGTGGAGGTAGAGGTAGGAAGGGATGGGTGGCAAGATGCCAGCGTCCCGTCCCCTCACCTGTACAAAATGAAATACATTCCCATCACGGAGTGGGCTTTGGTCATTGTGAGTCCTGGGTAACAGCAGCTTATTGAGGAAGTGAGGGGATCAATGGAAAGTCGCTGAGTATCAAAACTACCATTCATCCTAAACCAAGGAGCAGGAATCATCATCAGCTGCTAGTTGGTAGAATCGAGGCCATGGGGTGGATGGAGTGAATAGTTACATGGCAAAGACTGAGGGAGAGGCTACAGAGCTTGAAATCAAATAAAAGGCAAATGAAAAAGAAGGAGGCAACTCCTTGCCCTCATCTCCTGAGATCCCCAGCGTTGGCAAGAGTACTTAGAACATGGTTGGGGCTCAAGAACTGTTTGCTGGATGAATAAATGAATGAACCCAAGCATTGCTCTGCACCCCTTGTCCAAATCCTGGGAAGACATCTTCCATAACAGAGGGCAAAAATCTAACTAGTCCAATTCAAGAATAAAATGGAATGTTAGGAATGTGAGTCGTTTTAAAAATTGAGAAAAAGGGGCGCCTGGGTGGCGCAGTCGGTTAAGCGTCCGACTTCAGCCAGGTCACGATCTCGCGGCCCGTGAGTTTGAGCCCCGCGTCGGGCTCTGGGCTGATGGCTCAGAGCCTGGAGACTGTTTCCGATTCTGTGTCTCCCTCTCTCTCTGCCCCTCCCCGTCCATGCTCTGTCTCTCTCTGTCCCAAAAATAAATAAATGTTGAAAAAAAAAATTAAAAAATAAAATAAATAAATAAAAATTGAGAAAAAGGCATGGGGACGAGAGGTACAGCGTAGGGATTATAGTCAACGGTATCGTGGTAGCGTTGTGTGGTGACAGATGGTGGCTACGCTTGTGGAGAGCACAGCATGGCCCAGGAGTTGTCAGATCACTGTGTTGTAGCCCTGAAACGAATATAACATGGTGTGCCAACTGTATTTTAAAAAATTGAGAAAAAAGGCCAGGTCTAGAACAAAAGTAATCTAAAATCGACTCAGTGATGTAGTGGAATAGGCACCAGGCTGGGAATTAGGAAACCTGAGTTCTATACTAGATGTTTTTCAACTTGCTACATGCCTCCACGAGGCACTTTACATCAGGAGGGAAGAGAAGGAATGTTCCGTGATGGTGTGGGAACCCTTGGTAAGGAAATAGGAAAAAATATCATTGTAAGACATCAAGTCATATCATACAACTGAATAAACTCCAGTTACATTGAAAGGGTAAATGGAAAAGTGATGAAAATGGTTAAGATGTAGGAGCATAGGATTCTGTACTTACTGAGCGCTTGATGGGAGGAAATTCTGGTTCACGCTTTTTTGGGTTAGTGTGGGTTGTAAGAGCTCTAGAACATCGTTTTCTTATTTTTGTTCACACGTCTGTTGGATTTGTGGGGCAACTGTGTTTATAAGATAAACTGAAAAACACACTGTCAGTGCACAGACTGCTGCCTGCCTTGACCAGACCCCCACAATTCCAGTGCCCTCCCCTTTCCCCCAAGGGAGCCCCTGGGAGATCCCTTTCCAGATTCTTCTGATCTAAAACTTATCACACCTTATAAATTACTCCAAGACTTGTAGTTTTCATTCAACATTGTGCCTTGGAGAACTATCCATTTTAGTACATATTGATCGGCTTCTTCCTCTTCCTTTCTTTTTTTTTTTCTAAGTGCTCATTTCAGGATATGAAGACAAATAGGGCAGTACCTTGAGAATCCTGGGGCAAAGTGACTTCATACTAGAATACACTAGAATTCTATGCCAAAACTATCCATCAAGTTTGAGGGACACTTAGAGACATTTTCAGACGGGCAAGAACACGGTTCTCTTCTGAGGGTCCTTGCAAAGTTCCCTCACTTTATTATACAAAGCAGTTCAGCCCTCTTTTTGTCCCCCTGGCCCATCCTGGTTCTTTACTTCCCTAAATAGCCCTGTTCCTTTGGGTGACATTCTCTCCCCACCTCCCACTGTGCTGTGTGGCCATTTAACACTGAGCGGGCATTCAATCCAATAAAAAGTCCCGCAGCCAAAAGAAACTCTTGTCTGAGCAAAATTTGCTTTCAGATTTATGTTTTCTACTATTTTTCTGTCTTCTAACTGTCTAGTTTCTGCCTTTTTCTTTAATAACAGTTCCTGTAGGTTTCCTTGACTTTCCTTTGTGCCCTCTCAATGTTCTGTGTTGGGTGCTTCATTCATTTTCTCTTCATTCTTTGTTTTTCTTCTCTTTTTGGTCAAGAGAACTGAAGTGTTTTTGGCTGAGCTTTTCTTAGCCCTCTCCTATGGATTCTTACTGTGGCCATTTCATTACAGTTTCTAGAAATTATGTTTTTGTTTGTCCGTTTTCTTTGACTCAAGGAAAATGTAAGAGCCTTTGCCCCTGTCCCAGGGGGATGGGTCTTTTGTGTTTTAATTTGATTTTCAGTTTCTAGTTTTATTGCATTGTGAGCATAGGAAGTTTTCTGCCCTGTTTTTACTTTCCGGAGATTTTCTTTTTGGCTCCTAACTGAGAACAGTTTTTTGTCGTTTTGGTTTTTTTTATACTTTCACGGGCACTTAAGCTGAAGATATTTTCTTTGTTTTTAGGGTGCGTGCGAATGTATGCATGGGTGTATTTCTGTACATGTAAACCAGACCTACTTATTAATTACACTACTTAGGCCATATATAATTTATTTTTTTATCTACTTTATGCATCAAGGACAGAGGGAGGTGCACAGAGATACAGAGCTGTTATCTTTATTATGCGATTATAGCATTTAACTTAATAGAGTGCTCATTTCTGTCTTTTTTGTTTAATGCTTTGTGGTCTGCAGTCTGTCTTGAGTGTATTAAGATCACAACCCTTGCTCTTTTGTGTTTGTGCTTGAATTTTAAAAACCTTTGTAAAGACTGAGAAATCTTTACGAAACATGTCGGTTCGGCCGTGGCTCTTGTGTATAGCCTGTGCTTGGGTTTGCCTTGGCCTCCGATCTCTTCCTTTTATTGCTTTCCCTCTTCCCACCCTTCCATCAGGGCTGAGTTGAGCTCATTTACCTCTATTAATGGTAGATGGGATCCATTTTTAGTTTTCCGTATTATTTTACGTTATGATTTCAATTTGTATGCTTTTCATAAAGTCATTTACCAGGTGGTCTCTTGTCTTTGAAAACCCTTCTGAAGTCTAGGAAGGTTCGCATTATTGTTATCCTAGTGGCTGCTTCTATAATTTCACTTAAAATGAACACCCCTGGTCCTCTATTTTTTATACAGTATATGTTCTCCTCAGTAAAGTAACGGTAAAAATCCCTGTGCGACAGCTTCCTTCTCCCTCCCATGCACCCACTTTTAGTCAATAAAACCCATCTGCATTAGTGCGTATCCTTGTAAGGTAGTTATGTTTATACTTCTAACGTGATTTGTCAGCTATTAATGACTTCCGTTGCTTTTCAGTTCTTACAAACGAGGCAACTGACCAACTTACTCTGTCTTTTGCCTTCATGTTCCCTTCTTCTGCCGAGTTTTGTCATTGCAACATTTCTACATTGTCATGGCACGTAGCATTTACTTCTGCTCTGTGACTCGTCCACACACTTGTTTTGATTTTATTTTTCAATTAAACATCCAACGTTGGGGCACCTGGGTGGCTCTCTCGGTTGAGCGTCTCACTCTTGGTTTCAGTCAGGTCATGATCTCATGGTTCGGAGAGTTTGAGCCTGCATCGGGCTCTGTGCTGACAGCGTGGAGCCTGCTAGGGATTCTCTCTGTCTCCCTCTCTCTCTGTTCCTCCCCCCTCAAAATAAATAAATACATTAAAAAAATACATTTTAAGCATATCTGATGCTTACCACTAGCATCTTTCTTTCCCTGTGGTTTTCCTAATCATCTTCTGATTGGCTGACATTTGCTTTCTTATAGTTTTCTCAAGGACTCATGATAACAATGTTTCCTAACTTCTTGCAATTACAGAAAAAAGTACTCTTTATACTTGAAGGACAGGTCATACTTTTCCCATGAGTACCTCTTGGATGCCGCTCCATTATCTTTTGGTGATTAATGGTGGATAAAATCTAAAGCCAGACTGACTTCTTTGTCTAGAAATTTTTTTCTTTTTTTTCAAAATCCAGAAACTTTACTGTGATTAGGTTGTGGTGTTAACCATTCTGGGTCAACTTTTTGTCTGGTACATGGTATAATCTTTCAACTGTACCAATGGCATTCTTTTTTTATTTCATGAAAAATTTCACGAACCGTGTCATTAAATGCTTGTTTTGTTACATTGCTCTGTGTTTCTTCAGGGATTCCGATGGTGTAGGGGTTGAATCTCCTTTACCTGTCTTCCAGAGCTAGCTTTTTTTTCCTAAGAAAAAAATCCTTTCTTTAATTTTGTTTTATAATACTCATTTTTCTTCTTCTTCTTCTTACCTCTATTTCTTCGTGAGCTTCCAGAGTAGCTAGACGCATTTTTGCTCCTTCCAATATTTATTCATTGATTCTTTCTTGGAGTATGCCAGCTCATGTCTTATTTCTTTCTGTTAAATAATCGTATCTTTCCTGTGTTTCTCATCATCCTTTATAGAGATAACGGCCACACTGAATATTTTTAAATTCGCAGTGAAATACTTAGTTCAAATTTTTATCTGCTCTGTGGCAACGTTTTTCTATGAGTGTTCTTCATCATTGATGTATTTTGTTGCTCTGTTCACTATTATTTCCTAGATCATCTTTGTATTAACGCTAATTCCCTTTTTATCACTCATCACAGAGTGATCATATTCTCCTTAGCCAGTCTGTAAGAGGTTCCTGTTTAGGGACAGGGTGCCGGGGACTAAGATAGCTTTCCAGAGGCAGACTTCTTGCGGATATGGCTTTTAGTGTGATTCTTTTATTTTATTATTTTTAAATTTTTTATTAAGAAATTTTTTAAAAAATGTTTTTATTTATTTATGAGACAGAGAGAGACAGAGCATGAGCAGGGGAGGGGCAGAGAGAGAGGGAGACACAGAATCCAAAGCAGGCTCCAGGCTCCGAGCTGTCAGCACAGAGCCCGACGTAGGGCTCAAACCCATGAACCAGGAGATCATGACCTGAGCCAAAGTTGGATGCTCAACCGACTGAGCCACCCAGGCGCCTCTAGTGTGATTCTTAATGTAGGCTCTTCTGCTGTGTCTTTCAGATCAAGGAGACCTTTTTGCCTCTGCCTCTGGCCCCTCCTGTCATTTACAGTCACTGTTGTTGTTAAGGGATACACCTGTTATAATAAAGTGGCAGCCCTTCCCCTTCAGGGGGTGCGTTTAGCAGCATTTCTGGGCCCTTTTCTTTTTATTTCTTCCCAGGTAGTTTCTGCTCAATTTCAACTGAATTTCTCAGTCTTCACATACATCTTCAAGTCCACAAATTAAAGTCTCACTGAGAATGAAATTTCTCAGTTGTGTTGGCGACGTTTCTGGTGGCTGGTATAATCTAGGGGGCAAGGAGAGAGATGTACGCTTAAGTAGCCATGCTCACACTTGAACTCCAGCTTTGTTTCCTGAAGCCATCATTATGATTTCATTCTTGGTATATAATGAAACCATGCCACATTTACATTTTTTTTTTAGTTTTTTTTTTTTAACGTTTATTTATTTTTGAGAAAGAGAGAGACAGAGCATGAACAGGGGAGGGGCAGAGAGAGAGGGAGACAGAATCAGAAGCAGGCTCCAGGCTCTGAGCCATCAGCCCAGAGCCCGACGCGGGGCTCGAACTCACGGACCGCGAGATCGTGACCCGGGCTGAAGTCGGACGCTTAACTGACTGAGCCACCCAGGCGCCCCTACATTTTTGTAATATATGAGCTCGAGGTCTGGTACATATTTTTTCTAGTTGTTCTACTATCTTTTATTGAATATTCTGACCTTTGTTTCATGTTTTGAAATGGTATAGTTTATCATATACTAGGATCCTATATTTACTCTTTTGGAAGATTTTTTTTTTTTAATGTCTGTTCCTTCAGTTGTTATTACCGTAATATTTTAATACTGAATATTTATAATGTGCTTTTGTGTCTTTTTTTCCCCCAGAATTTATTTGCTACTTTTGCTATTCTTTTTAAAAATGGCTATTTATTTATTTTGAGGTGAGGAGGGGCAGAGAGAGAGAGAATCCCAAGTGGGTTCCATGCTGTCAGTGCAGAGTCCAACCATGAGATCATGACCTGAGCCGAAATCCAGAGTTGGATGCTTAACTGATTGAGCCACCCAGGTGCCCCTATGTTTGCTATCCTTGTAGATATAATACAGTCAGGTATATTGTGATATCCCCTCCAGAATGGGGATATGACATGTATCCGTTTCTGGGTTTATTGAAATATGGAATTCTTTTAATGGTAGAATAAGACTTTCTCACTTTTGAAGCTGATATTCTATAAAGCAGTTTGAGAAAGACTGCCCTAGTATTTCAGCAGTAAACACCATGCTTACTGTTGACGTTAAGAAGACATCTAACATGTTGTATTGGTCTATTCCTATTTTTCTAAATTTTTAAAAAGCCAGAAAGGAGATTAAATTTTGCATCTGTTGAGAAGAATCATTTCCCTCCCTTGACCTGTTAATATAATGTATTATGTCCAGAATTTAGTTCTCGCTGGGAACCATCTCTACATTTCTATTATAAACCATATGTGTTCAGGGCATGTTATTATTTTAATATATTTCTAGACTTGAGATATAATAAGATTTTGCATCTATACTTGTGAGATTTAGTTACTAGTTATCCTTGTCCCATTTTGATTTTAAGTGGTTCAAGCTTCTTACAATAGAATGGAACTTTTTTTTTCTTGTTTTTCTTCCAGAAAAACAGTTGAAATTCTGTAGAAATGGTCACTTGCTCAAGAGATTGAGCAAGTTGCCCAATGAGGAAGCCATGTTGCCTTCCTGTCTCCTTAGGGACTGTTCTTTGACATATTGTTCAGTTTCTTCTGCAGTGTGAGGTCAATGATGGACTACCTGGGTCAGAGTGTGCCAATTCCAGTTACCAGAGTGTGAGAAGCTTCTTAACCTTTTTAAACTTCTCTGTCTTTATCTGAAGAAACATGCATAATAATAGGACCTACATCACTAGGTTGCTGGGCGGATGAACTGAGACAATACAAGGAAAGCACTTAGCCAAAGAGGACCCAACACTAGCAAATGCTGGATAACCTTGGCCTTTTTCTCATTCTTGATCTATTCAGATTTGCTCCCCTTACAAGAGTCAGTTTTAGTAAATAGACTATGTCTAGATAATTAGCCATTTCACTGAGAGTTGAGCTTTTATTACCATACAGTTGTTCACAGTATTTGCTTATAATTAAAAAAAAAAAATCTTCTACATCTGTGGGTATGATATCTAATTCTCAGTAATGGATATTTGTGGTTCTTCCCTCACTTTTCTTGATTAGCATTGTTTTGGGTTTATTTTATTGGTCTTTTTAAATATTGGATTTATTTATCAATGCTATTGTTTTCCTGCCTTCTGTTTCATTAATTTCTGTTTTGGCTTCATTATTTTTTACTCTTGCTGCCTCTGTTTTGCTATTGTTGATGTTTTTCCCGCTTCTAGAGCAAATTGCTTATTTCGTTGGTTTCTATTTCTTCTTATTTAGCAATAAAAACATGTAAAGTTAGGAATTTCTTTCTAGGTGCTTAACATTTAATTACTGTGAAGCGGGTTAGCAAGCCAAGGCTATGGATCAAATTCAGCTTGCTGTTTTTATAAATAAAGTATTATTGGAACACATGCACAGCCATTCATTTATGAGTTGTGTGTGGCTGTTTTCACACTACTGTGACAAGAGTTATCCGTGGTGATAGAAACCTATGGCTCATTAAGCCTGAAATATTTACTATGTGGTCCTTTTCAGAAAACGTTTGCTGATCTATATAAAGCATTCCATAGTTGTTGATATATACTTTTGTCATCATTTTTATTTTCTAAATAGCCTGAAGTTATACATCTCACAACTTGTTTTGGAAAGTGTTTTAATTTCTATGTGGTTTGAATTTTCTTGTTTGTTTGTTTGTTTGTTTTTTAGAGAGAGCGAGAGAGAGCACGAGAGAGAGCGAGAGAGAGCAGGAGTAGGGTAGATGGGCAGAGGGAGAGAGAGAGAGACGGAGAGAGTCTTAAGCAGGCTCCACACTCAGTGCAGAGCCCAATGCCGGGCTCAGTCCCACAACCCTGGGATTATGACCTGAGCCGAAATCAAGAGTTGGATGCTCAACCAACTGAGCCACCCAGGCGCCTCTGAATTTTCTTGTTTGTAGTTTCTTTCAATTTTAGTTTTATTGTGTTTGGCCAGAAGATATTGCCTATATAATTTCTTTTCTTTCTTTCTATCCTTCTTTCCTTCCTTCTTTCTCTCTTTCCTTCCCTTTCTTTCTTCCTTCCTTCCTTTCTTTCTTTCCTTCTTTCCTTCTTCCTTCCTTCCTTCCTTCCTTCCTTCCTTCCTTCCTTCCTTCCTTCCTTTTTTCTGCCTTTCTTCCTTCCTTCCTTCCTTTTTCCTGCCTTTCTTCCTTCCCTCCTTCCTTCCTTTCTTTCTTTCTTTCTTTCCTTCCTTCCTTCCTTCCTTCCTTCCTTCCTTCCTTCTTTTCTTCCTTCCTTCTTTTCTTTCTTTCTTTCTTTCTTTCTTTCCTTCCTTCCTTCCTTCTTTCCTTTCTTCCTTCTTTTCTTTCTTTCTTCCTTCTTTTCTTTCTTTCTTTCTTTCTTTCTTTCTTTCTTTCTTTCTTTCTTTCTTTTCTTTCTTTCTTACTGAGATGTTCTTTTATGGCCTAAAAGTGTGATCAGTTTTGTAAATGTTCAAAAGACATTGAAAAAAAATGCATAGTTTCTATAGAAAACAAAATGTGATACTGACTTTATTCGTTATATTATTTGAATCCCAATTCTTTATTTGCTTTATGTCCAGATAAGGATTGAGAGCTGAAGATAAAGCTGTGGCTGGGTTTCTTGTTTCTTGTATTTCTGACAGCTCTGGTTTGGCTTATGTTGGTGCTGAGTTGCTCACAAACATCCATGGGCGATGGAAGCATGGCCTGAACAGTACCTGCTCACTCTGGCCAGTTCTGCTGCTGCTCAGGGAACTCAACGCCATGAGGAGGTACACATGGCTCCATTTCCACTGTCGCCCGTGTCGTCCTGCCGACAGTCTGCTGACCCTCGTTGCAGACCCCCACGGCTGATCACAAATCAGGAGTGAGCTCAGCTGAGACCATCATGAGAGATGTCCAGCTGAGCCCAACCCAAGTTGCCGACCCACAGGCTAGTGAGCTAAAGAAATGGTCATTGCTTTAGGCTCCTAAGCCCTGGCATGGTTGCCTGTGTAGCAGATACTAACATGTTCTTTGTGAATTTTGCCTTTTATCAGTATCAACGAACACTCTTTGTCCAATGATAAACCTTCCCGTGTTTTATATTTTAATCATACTGCTTTGCTTTCTGTCTATATATCTTTGTGTGTATTTAAGGTATCCAATATGATTTGATCTACATATACACAGTGAAATGATTACTACAGTCAAGCTCATTATCATATCATGTCCTCACATTGTTTGTGTGTGTGTGTGTGTGTGTGTGTGTGTGTGTGTGTGTGTGATGAGTCAATCTGAAATCTACAGTGGATAGTTTTGGGAGCTGAGGGTCTCGGTCCAACGACCATAAATAAACTGAATTCTGACAACAGCCAGTGAGTTTGGGAGAAAATTCCAAGCTTGAGATGGAAATCACAGTCCTGGCTGACACCTTGGTTTAGTCTGATGTGACCCTGAGCAGAGGACCCAGCTAACCCGTGCCAAGACTCCTGACCCAGGGAAGTTAGGAGATAGTAAGTATGTGTGGTTTTGAGCAACTAAGTTTGTGGCATTTGTTACACAGCAATAGAAAACAGTTACACCTTTATATTTCTTTTTAAAGAAATGTTTATTTATTTATTTTGAGAGAGAGAGGGAGGGAGAGAGAGAGAGTGCGAGCAGGGGAGGGGCAAAGGGAGAGGGAGAGAGAGAATCTCAAACAGGCTCTATGCTAAGTGTGGAGCCTGACCTGGGGCTCTATCTCTTGACCATGAGATCATGACGTGAAGTGAAATCAAGAGTCAGATGCTTAACTGACTGGGCCCCTGAGGTGCTCCCACCTTTATATTTCTAAATAATGTGATTATGTTGCTATTGATGGAAGTATTAGTTTTAGGCATCACGTATGACTTCTTTCTCTGGTGGGTGAAGAGTTCATTCACTACACGCTTGACCTCCTCTATTTGTGCCCCAGTAGAGTTAACAGTGGGCTGACCGGGCTACTTGGTTTCATCTTTGCCCCAAGGATGAGTCTTAACTGGGCTTTGTAGCTCAAGGCCTTCTCACTTTTATCTCTTACCAGTTGGAGATGAGAAACAGTTCCATTTTCTAACCTGCAAATCCTGGAATTTATGGCCTCTCCAAATGCTCTTTCAATCCTGCTTGTAAAATGGCCATTTCTCCTATGAGCTTATTTCTTTCTTATGGTGCCTTGTCAAGAACAGCCATTAGCAAATATCCAGTGTTACCAATATTCTGCTTTCCCACTTTGCTAAAAACCACAAATTCATTAGTTGCACTCTCAGCCTTCTAGGTTATCACAGGTGATTGTTTTATCAAACATGTCACCACTGCATAAAAAGCCTTTACTGTCAGTTTTCTCACCACCTGCCACTCTGCCCTAAGATAAGACCCAGGCACATATTTTGTGTATTATTATGGGAGCACCTCACTGCTGGTGTTAGTCTTTGAATCGTTCAGCTCTTTGGCCATGACGACCAACACGAAACAAATCAAGCAACCAAACTTGTGGCTTACAGTAACAAAGGTTTATTTCTACTGAGGTCGCTGTGGGCTGGCTGTGGGTCTGCTCCATGGGTTTTCCTTCATTCCAGAATCCAGGCCAAAATGGTGGCCCGTCTCTGAGAGTAAAGTACATGGTGGTTTCAACTTTTGCTTGAAAAGGTCACATGTCACTTCTGCTCACGTTTTATTGGCCAAAAAGTCATGTGGCCAAGCTTGTTATCAGTGGGTCAGGCATGTGTAATCCTCCCTCAGGGAGGGGCAAAAAGTATCTGCTCCAGCACCACAGCCGCCCTTAGTAGACAGGGAGGCGGTATTTGTAAGACACACGGTCAAGGAATCATTAGTTTTTCGAGTATAAAAGGAGCAACTGTCAATCAACAAGAAAAAGGCAGGCGACCAATAGAAATATGGGCAAAGGGAATAAGTAAGGAGTTCACAGAGGGGAAAGCTAATGTTTAGAAGTATATGGAGAGATGCTCAATCTCATTAGCAATCAGAGATATGCAAATTAAACCAACATATCCATGCAACTGTCACAAACTATGAAGTTGGAAAATATCAAGTATTGACTTGAATGTGGGGAACTCTGTGTCCTGCTCATGAGAAGGTAGACTGGGGTAGCTATTTTGGTGAGTAATTTGGGAGGAACACGTGAAATGGCATAACGGAGGGAAATGAGCGTGTTCTGTATTTGAAAGATCTGTCTTTGTGAGATTATTGTTGCACAAATTCCGCCCCTCCTTCCTCATTCAGTACTTGAGTGGTGAGTAGTCCCATTCCACCAGAATGTAAGTCTGAGAGGGTGGGACCGTGTCTGATTTGCCCACCATTGCATCCCTAGACCCTGCACAGGGCTCAGCACAGAGGGACACTCGTATGTGTTTGGTAAATAAATGCATGTTTTAAAAAATTCATTCAAATAAGAGAGTGACGTGCCTCGTCTATGGCAGGAAGATATGGATTTGCTAGTCTACACTTGTATTGCCCGAGTCCTTCTCTGGGAGCTGTTTTGGACTAAATTGTGATTCCCCTCCTGCTCTTCCAGTTCATATGTTAAAGCCCTGATCCCCGATGGGGCTTTGGAGGAGGCAGGTAAGGTTAAATGAGGTTGTAAGGGTGAGGCCCTAATCTATAGGGCTGGTGTCCTTATAAGAGGAAGAGAAGCAGTCTCAGTCTCCAGGCATGCACAGAGAAGAGACCGTGTGGGGGCACAGTGAGAAGGTGCCATATATAAGCCAGGAATAAAGGTCTCACTAGAAACCAGCCCTCAGGGCACCTTATTCTTGGACTTCTAGCTTCTGGAATTGTGAGAAAATAAGTTTCTATTGTTTAAGCCACCTATTATATGGCATTTTGTCATGACAGCCCAAGCAGGCTAATATGGGATCCGATTTATCACCTGGTATAAACCTGCATCATTTGGTTTAATTTGCACTTCTGTATAGTGATTCATACAAGGGCAGAAAAATACCAAGCTATTCAAGTCTCACCTATTGATCATAATTTGCTAAAATAGAAATGTATTTTGGGAAGCTTTCTATTTGAGGTGGATGGGAACTTTGATAATACAAAGTTCACCAAAGAACCTTAAGCAATAGTTTGAAGTGGTTGAATGATTTTAGGGTATGTGGTTCTTTATGGGCTGATAGAGAGTTTTCAGATCACCCACTTTTTGTTGGTTTGAGGCTTGGTATAGGAATTGGGTCATCACGTTATGAAAACCAGGTTCAGAATGGAAGATCCACCTGGATAGACCACCCCAAGATGCGTGAAGAGAACATAATAGGTTATACAGCCCATGGCTCTACCCATGTTGGAAGGCAACTTTACAATCTTTCAAGTGCTTTTGTAGACATGATTTCAGTTGATCTTGCCAACATGCTAATAAGGTAATAAGGTAGGTGGGGCAGGTGGTATTGTCCGTGTACTGGTTAGCTTTTGCTGTATAACAATCCACTCTGAGTTATTTATTCTCATGGGTGGCTCAACTAGGTGGCTTTGCTCATCTCCGTAGCATTTGCTCCTGGGGAGTGGGAGTGGCTTTGACTTGGCTGGAGAAACTTGGTTGGGACCCTTGGCTGTGCTCCACTTGTCCCCCATCCTCGTCACGGGGCTTGTTCAGGCATGCCCTTCCCTTGGTGATGGCAGAAGCTTAAGAAAACAAGTGGAAGTGTTCAAGGTCTCTTGGCATAGGCCCGGAACCAACGAACTCTTATTTCTGTTGTATTCTGTTGACCAGAGTCACATAGCTGAGTCTAGAGTCAGCATTGGAGAGGATTACCAAGTTATTTGGCAAAAGGTGGGGATACAAGAGGGGTAAAGAATCGGGCCATTAATATGTCAACTACCACACCCCACTTTACAAATACTGAAGCAAAGGCTTAGAGGTGAAGTGACTTCTTCGGGGCCTACAGCTCCTTGGTGGTCAGTCTAGGAAAAAAATCCCTTCTTACCCATCCATCTAGTGTGTTCTCAAATGACAAATGTGACCCACAGGGGAACAGTGGGTTGGTTATAGTTCTGTTATGGTGCCTGGTGGCAGTGAGCACTTGAATAAATTCTCTGGAAAATAGATTCAATTTTTTAAAAAGCCTTGGCTGTCAAAATCTGATTTCCTGGTTGAATGAAATGGCTTTGTTGTTCAGATCCTTTGAGTCTAAATTTATTTTACATGAATTTACTTAAGAAATTGATTATAATTCCCTCTCCATTTGATGCTGCGGGGGGTATAATTGGAAGTTAAGAGAGAAAAGACAGAAACAGCTTTCAACTATTCATATACCACCTAAAATTTGCAGGAGAGTAAAAAATGTAGGAGACTTCAAGGCAACTAGGCGGCGTTAGCCTCTTTTGGGGTTTAACTAACCTGGGTCTTGTCTAACATCAATGCTCATTGGGAATTTTATCCATTTTGAAAAACAAACTCCAAGAATTTTGGCTACTTGTCACTCTTCCCTCCCCACTCCTTTACAGGCTTTTAGCACATGTTTCTCGAGGAGAAACTTGAGGCTGTGCACTGTCTTTGCTCCATGCCATTCAAGATGAATCCTGTCTGCCTCTCTCGGTGTCTCTTGCTGTCAGTGATGGAGGTACTGATACGGTCAAATCTCCGTTTGTTGTCAGGTGTTTTTCACTCACTCAAATCCCATGAGAATCTCCTCGAAGAGGAATGTCTTTGGGGATTTGGGTCAAATCTTTGGCACCAAAAGATCCTGGGCACACGGGATCTTACCTGAGGTGAGCACTCCATTTGTAGCTAAGAAGACATTTGGAAATTGTAACTTAAAAGTGCGTCTTAATTTTATTGAGGCTAGACCAGGCTGGAGGAAATGTCCAGTGATAAGGACATCTGTGACACTCAGATGTTTGGGGTTGAGGCCCCTGGGAGGGGTGGCTTTTTTATACAGGGCATCTCAGGACAGCAGTGACAATGTTGTTGACTCCTGGACTGTGGGCCTCCATGTTGTGTTGGAGAAATGAGTTCTTTTACCAGTCAAAGTTCTTTTGTACCAACCATGGCCCATCATCAACATTTGGTTCTAGCGGCCTGCGGTTCTGCTTGTCCATTTCCACATGGTATTTATGTTGCCACCGGCTACTCTAGTAAGCTCACCATGGATATGAATGCATGTAGTGGGGGTGATGGGTGATGGTGTTGTGGCACAAGTTTGCCCTTGGCAGCTTGAGTTCTGAGCTGCTTTCTTATCCTGTCTTCACTCCTTATTCTCTTCTGTTTCCGACCCTACCCTCTCCAGGTAGAGGAGCTTTCGATCTGGTTTCTGTTCTTTCCCCTGGGCTAAATGCTTAGCCCGTTTTCCTGACCATGACCTCGCCCCCTCTTGATAATGACTCTGACCACCCATCCTTATCTCTGACGCCTTTAGCTTCCTTGCATGCACACCTTCACCTCAACCAGCCAGGGGACCCTCCTGATCCAAGGGAGGTGTTCTCACGAGACCCGACTGTGCTCAGGTCTGGTGAGGGTTAACTGGCTCCTTCTGATCTCTCTTGTGTCCAAACAGTGTTCTCGTCCAGGAGCCTGTAACTCCAGCTTTCTTTATTCCATCTCAGATACCCCTGTGCATCCTTGCTTTGCACATACGCCCATTGTCTGTGCTCCTGGTGTCCCGAACATCTGTTCCACGGAACCTACCACACTGTTTTCTAGTTGTGTGTCTTTACCCCAGATGTAAGCTGTGTAATAGTAACAGCTCTCACTCAGCAAATGTTCTTAGTGGACTGTGATGGCTGATTTTATGTGTCCACTTGACTGGGCCTTGGTACCCAGGTATTTGATCAAACATGGCTGGATGTTGCTGTGAAGGTACTTTTTAGATGAGAGGAACATTTAAATCAGGAGGCCTTGCGGAAAGCAAGCGATGTTCCATGACTTCCATAAGGCAGGTGGGCCTCATACAGTCAGGCTCCAGAGAAGACCTGTCAGCCTACCCTGCAGATTTTGGACTTAGCAGCTCCCATAATTCTGTGAGCCAATTCCTTGAAATAAAACATTTGCTCCCCCCAGCCCACACCCTATTACTTATGTTTCTTTGGGGGATGCTGACTGAAGGCGGATATATATTATCTCATTTAATACTCACGGCAGCCTTTTTAGGTGGGTGTTATTATTCCCATTTGAAAAGTGGATAAAGAGAGTCATGGAAAAGCCAAGGACCTCGCACAAGACCACACAGCCAGTAAGCAGCAGAGATGGGAATCAGACTGGCGCTTGCTCCGTGCTAAAGCCGGTGACCTCACATGACTGCTTCCCTCTGCCTTGGAATCTTCGTGGCTTCTCCAGTGCCTGCCACTGAGTAGGAGCCTGGTAAATATGTAAGCAGATGAGTGAAGCCACAGACTTTGCTGTATTTTGTTACCTCTTTCTCTTACAGACAACCAAAAGAATTTGCAGGGACTATGTAGTACCCAGGACTTTGTAGTCTATACAGATCTGTAAAATCTCCATCTCCAGATCGTTGTGTCTTCCTCTAGATAAAAATGCGGTAAGAAGTCGGTTGGAGAAGTCACGTGTTATCCTTCGGCTGTGATTTGTTAGACAGCATGCTTCATGACTGTCTTTAGGATCCCGGTGAGGATTTTCTAGTGCCTTCCATCCCAGCTGTGGTGGATACGGTGGACTGGCCCCCACCGTCTCCTCCGGCTTCCTTCTGGAACGCACCTTCCAGGACTGCAGCCTAGAAGGCTGAAGACCACATCCCCAGCCTCCTTACAAGCTCTGGCTGTGAACGTGAGTTGGGTTCTCGCCCTCAGAGCCTGCTCACTGAGGCTTGGGAGGCGCGAGGTGCCCGTGCAGAGGGCCCCTCCTGCTGCTGCTTTGGTGTTGCTGCTGTCGGGGAGGGTCACGTGACGGGGTTTGCTGCAGGGGTGTTTCCGGTGCTTTCCTGGCGTCACAGGGGTGGCGACTTCCCGGTGGTGCTGGCAGCTGGCTCACTGTTCCGTCGTCACTTGTTCTGAAGGTGGGGGACCTCAGTGTGGCAGCCTGTGCCCCTTGCTCGGAGCAAGAGGGGACAGAGCTTCCCGTGGCGAGGTGAGGTGTCCCAGGGCAGACCTTCAGCCCCATCTCCATCCGCGGCAGAGGTGGGGGCTCCCATAGGGGCCAGTTGGGCATCTCGTTGTGAGCCTTATTCCTGATGGCCCAGCTCCACCTTCCAACCCTTCTGACGACTTTATAAGAACCTAGTTCCCTGTATGAAGTCGTGTTCTGCTTAAAATAGCTCGAGTGGTTTCTGTTGCCTGTAAATGAGTGTTGCCTGATGTGGCAGCCTTAGCGGCTCTAGAAATGTGTCGTTGGGCCGTTTATTGGCTCATTAGCGGGTTTTCCACTTTTAGCTTCAACGTGCAGCCAAAGCCTGTGTGGTTACCTGCCACGTTCATTGGAAAGAGGTGGGAACGGAAGGGAGTCCATGAAGAGAACTTTTACCAGAGTGACCTGAAGCTGAATGACCTTATCAGAGAGAAGACTGTCCCGTGTCCCTTCTGGGGGCATTTTCTCTGGCTCTTACTGCCATTGATTCCATCTGTATTGAAGTCTTCTCTTCCCTTTATTGCTCCCCTTTTTTAACGTTTATTTTATTATTTTTGAGCAGGGGGGCGGGGAAGAATGCAAGAGGGAGAGGGGCAGAGAGAGCGAGGGAGAGGGGGACAGAGGATCCCAAACAGGCTCCCTGAAAGCAGCCAGCCTGCTGTGGGGCTCGAACTCACGAACCTCAAGATCATGCGCTCAACCGACTGAGCCACCCGGGTGCCCCTCTGTTGCCCCTTTTAATCCCTGAATGTCCACGTTTTCTTTTAAGCGAGTTAATCGGGAGCTCACTGCTACATAAATATTTCTACATAAACCCGCCATTGCTTACTTCTGGGTACAGAAAAATTATCCCAATGCCCAAATCATGTATTTCTGTCTTGTGCCATTTCATCCCAGGCCAGTGTACATGGTGTTTTGCCAATTTTACTCTGGTCACTTGTCAATTAAAGAAGTAGAACAATTATTTTGGGATTAAAAAATCATGTCCTAAGGTTATACTCAGAACTGTGGAATTTTAGCTCCTGTAGGGACCTTGGTCATCATGTGGAGTCTCTCTCTTTTCACTTTGAAGATGAATAAACTGAGGGCCAGAGAGATGTATAGGGAAGTTCTCCCCATGCTCACAGGCTAACTGTTGGCAGAACTGGGCTCAGAACATGGGGTTACAATGTTGGGGAGTGTTCGGCCCACCACATCGTGTGGCTGGACTCATAAACAAGGCTTTGGTTTAAACTGTTTATTGTGTATCTGAGCATGGGCACATAGCAAGGGAAAGATGCCCCCCAATATTTTGTTTTATTACCTGTTTTTGCTACATGTCCATGTGTTAATTGAGATACCTTTCTAATCATAGGAAGTGGCTTTCGGAGGCTCTTTTTAAGCAGGACTGCTACAACGCTAAACTCAAATTTAGTACATAAACATTTGCTAAATATTTAAAATAAATGCTTAATTTTTAACCATCGAGATTTTGGCTATTAATTATCATCATTATTTATTTAAAGAGCAATGGCGGCATCTAGGTTCGTTTAAGGGAAATCAAATGTCATTATTAATAACAGGTCAAGGGCAAGTTGGCTCCATTTTCTCTGATTACATGCTGAATGTGCCAGAAGGTATGTAGAGCTGTGTTATCCAGAGAAAGTAGCATTTCAAGGGGGTGACCGCTGAACCCATAGCAAGCCATCCGTGGTCCAGTTGACTTTGTTGAATTTTTAGAAGATGAGAATTTAATGAATTCCAGGTGGGGAGATTATTAGTTCTTAAATGTTTTAAATCTTCTTTACAGAGTTGTAAAGCCACACTGTCAGGGTTCTTTGGAGAACCAGAATCAATAATAGGAGATTATCTATCTATCTACTTATCTATCTATCTATCTATCTACCTGAAGAGGTTTATTATAAGAAATTGGCTCCTGAGATTATGGAGGCTGATGAGTTCCTAGATCTGCAGCCAGCAAGCTGGGGTCCCAGGAGACCTGTGGTGTGGTCCTAGTCTGGCATGTTTGAGACCCAAAGGGAGAGTATATTTTAGACTGATATCTTAGCTTGAAAGTAGACAAGCAGGAAAAGTTTCCCTTCCTTGAGGAGGGTCAGCCTTTTTGTTCTCTTCAGGCCTTCCACTGATTGGATGAGACCCCTTCACAGTAAGAAGGGCAATCTTCTTTAGTCAGTCCTACCATATCAAATGTTAATTTCATTCAGTGACATCCTCACAGACACATCCAGAATGATGTTTGACCCAATGTCTGGATACCCTGCAGCTCATTCAAGCTGACGCATGGAATTAACCATCGTAAGCGCCATATACAATTGAGAGTTCAGTAAAGGCTTTCTGAGAAAGCTGAATTTCCCAATGTTGAAATGTTGGGGCAGGCAGGAGAATGTTAGGATGGAGTGTCAGAATCCCACCTGCTAATAAGAATGATGGTCTTGGCTTTCTGCTTCTTTCCACTGATGGATACATATGCCAATTCCATGTGTTACATGAAGTCCTGGGTAAGGTGCTGCAGGGGACGGCAGAGGACAGGGCCCTGCTCCCAAAAAGTTTTTAGTCCTCTGGGGTGGCAAGACTAATACACATGACCCAGACAAAGAGCAATTAACAAGTGGCAGCGAAGGTGCTTTGAGAAGGGAGAGAGGCCAGCGTGGTTCTCAGATCTCATGCTTCAATGTCTGGGGACATTAGTGATTGTCACAAGTGGGTAGGGGTGCTACGGCTGTTTAAGGATGCTGTTAGACATCCTACAATGCACAGCAAAGCCCTCCGTAACAAAGAATTGTCTGGCTTACGATATCAACAGCACCAAGTTGGAGAAACCCTGGTGTAGGCTGGAGCACCAAGGTTGGGCTTTATGGAGCGAGTGAGATTTAATTTACTTTTCGATTCATTCATTCTCATAATCGTTGAATGTTTGTCTAGTGCCTACCATTCTCCGATGTCTGTTTTGTCTTGAGGCTGTGGGAGGGAACCATCAGAGTAGTTCTATGGACATGGGTCCTACAGGTTCATGGGAAAAAGGAAAATTTAGAAAAAAAATCAAAATAAAGTGCAATGATTATGTGGGTGGGTGCAGGGTGCCAAGAGGACACATCTTCGTCTTCCTTAGAAGGTCAGGAAAATCCTGCCAAAGGGAAATAGGCTTTAAAATACAACTTGGAGGGGTGCCTGGGTGGCTCAGTCGGTTAAGCGTCCGACTTCTGCCCAGGTCATGATCTCCCGGTTCGTGAGTTGGAGCCCCGCGTCGGGCTCTGTGCTGACAGCTCGGAGCCTGGAGCCTGCTTCGGATTCTGTGTCTCCCTCTCTCTCTGCCCCTCCCCAGCTCATGCTTGCACTCTGTCTCTGTCAAAAATAAATAAACTTAATAAAAAAAATTTAAAAAAATACAACTTGGAGGGAGCTGGCCACACAAATGAGATGGGAGTGGGTATGGAGGGCAGGGAGAGGGGCACTGTTTGAAGCCCACAGAGCAACTTACGTACAAGCTGGGAGGTGAGGGAGAGGGTGGTACGTACAAAGAGAAGAACAGAGAAGTGAGGCTCGAGAGGAGGCAGAGCCTACGTCTGGGGGCACCTTGAGTCAGGCCAAGAATTCGGGTTTCGTCCTAGAGACAGTAGAAAATATTTGTCTTTTAAAGTTTTAAGGCAGCGGGGTGCCAGGATCAGATTTCAGTTCTGGAAACTTCACTCTCCACTGCAGTGCGGAGATGAGAGGAGAGGAGGGCAAGGGCGCCATCAAGGCTGGTGCGGAGCAAGACAGGGTGTGGGCTCATAGGGTAGGCATGGCAAAAGCAGACGGACTTGACGGCTGCTGAGGAGGGAAGAGAAAGGGCACTTAGTAGAAAGTGAGAGAAGGGAATCACGGAAGGCATCGACATGTTTGGTTGAGACAAGTGGGTGTTTTGGGGTGCCATTTCTAGGGTGCAGGGGGAAGGGTGCACACTCCTTTGGTAGTAGTTGGAATCATGTGAGTTCCAACGTGGAATGATACTGAGTTCAGTTTTGGATACACGGAGCTTGAGGTTTTAGAGAGGTATTCCATTAGATGTGCCAGTTAGTTCTGAGAGCTCTGGGCCGGAGATAATCATCTGAGAATCGTATGGTTGTTGAGACTGTAGAGTGAGAACAGGAGAAAAGTGCTCTTAGAAATGGCAACATTTAGGGGCGCCTGGTGGCTCAGTCAGTTGAGCATGCAGCTGTATCGGTTTCGGCTCAGGTCATGATCTCCCAGTTTGTGGGTTCGAGCCCCGTGTCGGGCTTTGTGCTGACAGCTCAGAGCCTGGAACCTGCTTCGGATTCTGTGTCTCCCTCTCTCTCTGCCCCTTCCCTGCTCGTTCTCTCTCTCTCTCTCAAAATAAACTTAAAAAAAAAAAAAAAAAGAAATGGCAACATTTAAGGACAGGTGGAAGGTGAGGCGCTTGCAAAGGCTTCTGAAGGGGGACCAGAAGAGTGGAAGCAAAACCAGAGGAGGGTGCTGTTGGGGAGACCAGGGGCGACTGATCTGGGGGCGGAGAAAGGAATGCTCTGTGCTCTCCCACGGCCGACTCTTGCTGCCAGGGGTGAGTTCACGATGTTCAACAACCTCCACAGCACGGGTGCTCACCCACCCGCCGGAATGACTGCGGGATGGTGTCGTATGAAAGCTTTCTGATTGATAGCCCACCCAGCTGTAGCTCTGGTGGGCATATCTCCCAAATAAAGAGGTAGGACAGCTTGCTGGGACATTCAGTCTGGGCGGGAAGAAAGAGGAAAATCTGGGACATGTCGTTGTTAAGGGGTGACCCACGCCTGGAAGGATGATGGTTCATCGAGTTGTTTGGGATCGTGCCTGAAGCCGAGTAGAAGCCGCTGTCAAGGTCACTCGAAGGTGACCTCGGTGAGGGTTTTCACACCTCCCCCACACCTCTGACGTGCAGATGTTTATACCTGTAACCTAATTTGGGGCACTTCTGCAGAAAATTATTAGCGAGAGGGAATAAAATGCGTTGAAAAGATAAAACTTTCTATACATTTTAGATAGTGTGTAAGTCTCACCTAGCAAGACACTTCCATTAGCACACACACACAAAAAAATGGCCTCTTTCAACAAGATGACTGTCACAAAGAAAAAAATGTAGACAGTCAAATGATTTATTTCCCCATCCGTATTGCGTTTATTCACGGGGAGATTCACCTTGTGAACTAGTAATTTTCTGGGCTAAGAAAAAGAAGCAGGGCTGCTTTCTTTTTAGGGAATACCGGTTTTTTCTTTTTTCTTTTTTTTATGGTGGGTTTCTTTTGGCCTAAAAAAATCACCTAAGTCTGTGGCTTTGATATCAGGGAAAAGGCTTCCTTCAACTGCTTTAACCTTTTTCAAAAAGCGACCTGTTGGGATAAATGTTCTCGTGCTGAGAATCAAGGTTTTATCCGATATCTGAAGTTAGGCGGGCAGAGCGGGATGGCAGGCCACTTTCTTGAGGTGGTTTAAGAGAAATTCAGGATCGCAGATGGAGAGAAAGAACTCCGATGAAAGATCAAGGTGAAGACTCATACTCTAGGCAATTAAAGAAATAAAAAGACAAACCCCGCTCGTGTGCCGGGGGTGGCTGACACCAGAACGGGACCAGCATTGGACCAGGAATGACCAGCACAGAGGAAGGGTTCTGACAGATTCTTTCTTCCCTTTTGGGGAAACACTGGGGGCCAGTTCAGGCAGGGAGGTGTGGGCAGGCACGAGGGTGGGGCTGTGTGGGGCTGTGTGGCAGGGTTTGGTGTGGGGGGGGTCAGAGAAGTTAGAACCGAACTCAGTGATTTGAGGTCCTTGGATTTGAGGTCCTAGAACCGAACCTCAATGATTTGAGGTCCTTGGATTCCAGTGGAGGCACGAGTGATGCCCTCCTCTCCCTGCATCCCATCCTCTTGGTGATGCTCAGGGCCTCTGCTCAGGTATCCCCGCCTCCCCTGTTCCTCCAGCCCCTTGGGTTGCTTCTTCAACCCGCTCACCCCCCAGCCCTGCACTCACACAGCCTCTGGCGGCTGTGACCCCCGTGGGGCTAGCAGGTCATTAACTGTCTTGACCCGGACTTAGGCTCATGTGCATTGTTCTTTTGTCCTTTGCTCATATTCATTTTCTGTTCTCCTTCTACCTGGTTGTGGATTTCCTTCCCCGTCTGTATCTCCTGGACCCTGGCCTTGGTCAGGAACGATTCGGGGATTTTTAGAATTGCTTCTATCACATGCCAATGCCTTGAAGTGGCATTGATGCCAAAACAACATTTCATCCCTTCCGGGCATCATGCAGAGTCCAGAAGAAGTATCGTGAATTCCAGAATGTCTATCATCCTCCCCAGCGGGCACCTCTGTGGGAATTCAGGTGTGTAAGTGGGGAGCAGAGAGGAGGATGGGGACCCAGGCTTCGTGACCAGTCCCGTACACACGGCACATACAGAGGGCTTACCTCCCGGAGCAGAGGCTGCCCCCCACTTACCCCGACTTCCCTGCAGGGAGACCGGGCCGCGGCGCTGGCAGGAGGGGTGGGGAGAAGCAATTAAACTATCCCACGTGTCCTCTCTTCCCTGTCTGTGGCCACCTTGCCGGACACACTCTGGATGGCGTACGTAGCCCCACGATGGTGGAGCAGCTCTGACCCCCTTGAGCAAGAAAACCTTTATGATGTGAGCCCACGCCAGAGAGTCTGGGTTTCCTTGTGTGGTATCGCTGGGCTGCAGCTGACCCCTTCTCCTCGAAGGTCTTTTCCAGAGTGACCTGAATGTACGTGTTCCCCGGGATTGACTGATACCCGTATTCAGCTCTCTACCCCCGGTCAGGATCTGGGATTTGTACATCTGCACGCGTGTCCGCGACGTCCTCACTTGTGTCTTCCGTGGCGCGGGCTTCGGAGCCTGTTGACTGGTCGGAGCCCGGGGGGCGATGCTGGGAGCTGTGTAGACGCTGAGCGGAAAACCAGTGTGTGTCTCCCGTGAGCTCCCAAACTTGAGGTTCTGGCAGACAGTGCGCTGTTTTCTCGGGTCGACGTTCTTCGGGGGGGACACGCACTGGCTGACTGTCCGGGACCCTTCCTGTGCTTCCACGTGCCACTCACCTTTTCCGTGAAATGCTGTGCTTCATCTACACACTTCCCAGTATAATGAACGCGGGTCGGGATGGAGCCTAAGGGCGATTCTTGGATACCAAGGGGCTGCCCAGGGAACTTGGCTTCGGCAAACCCCCTTAAGGAGCAGGAAGTCCCGAGGCTGGATTTTGATGACTGCTTGCTCTTCTGCTTCCCCAGTTTAGGGACCCAGAATTCTGAGAGTCCTTTTGCTTCTGATGGGGAGTTTGGACTATGCTCATCTTGGGGGGAGAGGAAAACAGCTTCTCTCTCTCTCTCTCTCTCTCTCTCTCAGCTTGATGAATGAGTTTATTATTGTCTGTATCTGAAAAATCTTCATAGGGAATTGCGGCTTGGTTTATCAGCTCTTAGCAGCCTACTCGGAGGTGTAAGGAAGCCTGGGTACTTCTGAATTACCCGATCGTTCTTCGGGGCAGGAGGTATTTTGGGATGGCTCCACCTCATCTTTTTAACCTCTTTCTTGGGCTTCTTCTCATAGCCTTCTCTTGTACAGCGGTGCGAGCTCTCTCGTGCGTCTCCCCCGCCGTGTCTGGAGCCCACGGTTCTTTGTGCACTGGGGGACTTGTTTCTGGAAGCAGCTGCGTCTTCTTCCATGAGGCCACACGCAGAGCCTGCAGCGTTCTGACCCGTGGCGTGCTTCCGATGTCCTACATTGAACCCCTCGCTTTTCCAGTCGTGACGGGGGGGAATCGTTTGGTGCCGTGAGGGACCAACAGGCCTCCACCCACAGCTCCAGAACTTTATCTGCAGGGGCAGTTCTGGCAAGCCCCACGTCCCAATAGCAGGTGAAGGGACCAGCTTGACCATCAGTGCCATTCACGTTGTATTCATCTCCAGTCCCCTCCACTTGGCCTTCATAGGTCTTATCCGTGCCAAACCTAGTGAGAAGCCTGCCGGCCAGCGGCAGGTGGACACAGTATACTGCAGTATAACCTGTCAGGCCAGCCTTCACACCGTACTTTGGGAGTTCATGAGCATGAGCTGCACAGACTAGCATGTCTCCTTCTGCATGGGCATAAGCCATCTGGCAAACGATATCCCTGTTGGTCACACGAGCGATCACCCTGTATTTACGCGTGTTGTACCTATTTTTACCCTGAATTACCACGTGTTTCCAAGCATGGTGATCGGTTTTTATCCGTCCCCCCGCCCCCCCCCCCCCCCGTTTCTTCTAAATTTCACCTGGTATCTCTTGAAGTGAGACAACTTTATTTTTTTTTATTTAATTTTTTTTAATGTTTATTTATTTTAGAGAGAGACAGAGTGAGAGCAATGGAGGGGCAGAGAGAGACAGAGACACAAAATCCAAAGCAGGCTCCAAGCTCTGAGCTGTCAGCACAGAGCCTGACGCGGGGCTTGAGTCCACGAACCATGAGATGATGACCTGAGCCAAAGTCAGGCGCTTAACTGACTGAGTCACCCAGGCGCCCCTATTCTTGGCAACTTGAACAAGCCCCATCCTGTGGCACAGAGAGCGGTGTCCACGCCTCGCCCCTTACTTGAGGTTGGCTGCTTAATGCGCAGGGTCACCCAGGGAGAAGGAGTTCCTTGTTGAAATTGTTTTCTTGTTCAGTTCATCTCCCTGTGGCACGACCTTGAACATGACCTCCTGGCTTCGGTGGGTTTCTCCTGGTGACTCCATGGGGGTGGCGGTAGCTGTCAGCTCGAGTGGCTTCTCCAGAGCCGAGGACACTTGCCCTTTATCGTTCCCCCATGAAGCTTACAGGCACAGGCACAGCCCCAGTGGACTGAAGCCAGTTTGGTTATGTGCATCTCTTGGGTTCTTCTTGGTTGATTTGGGTAGCAGCTAAAGAAGTCGGAGGCAGGTGAGAGCCTTGACTTTTTGCTCCTCAAAAAGCCTCAAACCGGCTTCAGCCACACACAAGGCGTTTATTGAAACAGTCTTAATTTGCCAGCAGGCCCCAACGTGTTCATTAACCTGTTCTATGAGCTTAATGAAGTCCTAGCTCCTGCCCCTTAGGGGTTCTGACTCCTGCTGGGCAGAAGGCGTCTTGAGGCAAATGCCAAGGCTGTGGAGGCAAATGCTGTCACCAGCATCAGACAAAGATAATCCTCCCAAGTCCAGGGCCCGACGATGGGGGATGGTTTAGGGCTGTTGTCACACATCATCCCCAAGGGAAGGGGTTCAGGCATCGATGCGTTTTTGCACCCTCTTCCTGAAGGGGTGGGGATGTTTTAGCCAATCCGTGCATCTTAAATACCTTTAATGTCACTATTGGGAGCTCCTGTCTAGCAGCCACCATGATAATTAATAGGTCACTAACTGCACTTACAGGCACCATTTTTGGTATTCCATAGGCCTTATTTGATGACAACAGAAGTTTCTGCAGTCACCACCCTGGTGTCTGGGCTCCCTGCATAGCACACCACAGTCTGCCCTGAGCTCTGCTCCTTTGACAAGGGTGCTGACAGCTCACTTCGCATCACATGGTAGATCTGGAGTGTTTAAAAGTGAACTTCTGACACAGAGGTGGACAACAGATGACATCGGGTGAGGGAGCCTGTGCCATTATAGGTGACAGTCAGAGAGCAGCAGCTGATGTGGGGGCACTTCACTGCCCCCTGTGTCTTACGTTCATTACCTACGTAATCCTCATGATAACCCATTGGGGTTGTCTGTCTCATTAGCACCATCTTTCAGATAAGGGAGCCGAGGCTCCGTGAAGTTCTAAACTTTCTCAAACTCAGTAGCTAGTAGGTGCAGAGGTATTCACCCCAGTGTGTGACCTCAGAACATCTCTGCTACCCACTGGATCAGATCCAAAGCAAATGGCAGTCCAGCCAGAGAAAGCCGTGGCCAGCATAGCAGACCTCAGGAGCTGGCTGGGAGTGTCCTCGCTCTGGTGACGGCTGGACCTCATTACACACTTTTGGTCCCAATGATAAGAGGTCGGTGCGGAATGTCTTGATGTGGAAGCCTCAGTTTCATAGGTCTCCAGACGGGGACTGTCCAGGAGGGTAGATGAGGGTTGGATTTAGGTCATCTCACAACTGCCCAAAACTGTGGTCCAAGCCTGTCCTCTGGCTGTGCCCCCTCGATGAGCCCTACCCCACACTGGCCATCTAGGAGCTGTGAACAGGGTGCTACCCTGATCACTGGGACCCTCCTTCAGGGCTCCCTTCACTGCCTGGACCGTGGGACTTGGTCTTGGCATGTCCCCTTGGGGGCTCTCATCCTCCCTGGGTCACTCTCCCTGGATCCTGAGGAAGTCCTCATTTGTTATGAGCCTCACCTTTCTATTCTCTACCAGTGAGGTTTACAGATAACTTTGATGAACTTCAGTTACTTGAAAATTTTCATCCATCTCATCATTTATGAAACCAGTATGAGCGCCTGTGGGGTGATGGCTTTGGTTTTGGGGCACTGTGTCATGGTGGCTGAGCACCCGGGCTCTGGGGCCAGGCAGGTCAGACTCTGGCTTGGCTACTCCATCGCTGTGTTGAGCAACTGATTTGACTTGTCTGTGCTTCAGTTCCTGGATCCCAGAAGAGGGATAAGACGGTACTTGCCTCACAGGGTTGTTGGAGGGTTAAGTGAGTTAACCTAGGTGAGTATTTGCTCCCCGGCCAACTCATTTGAATGGACTTATGGTGAGATTTAAGTAATAATCTTCTCTGGAATTCTTTTTGTCGACCACGTGATTTGCCGCAGAGGGTTTTAGGAAGGCGGATGGAGGGGAAGAATGCACTGGAAGTGGTAGACACCTTGTCAGGAAGCACCGAGTGCGGCTGTGAATTTTCAAGCCATCGGTGAGTGGCTTGGTTCTTACCACCTTTATCCGAGTTTTACTTTGCTAAGTACTGTCCATCAATTTGTGAATATCTCAGTTATTTGAGGTCGTTCATTCAAGGCAAAATGCTGAAAGTAAAAGCGAAATCAAGGAGAACCCCGGGGCTTTGAAGGCTTTTCCTAACTCGTGGCCATTTTCCGCCTTTAAAAGCACTGACTTGACTTTTACAAGAGCCTGTAGAATAATCTAACAGAAAATGGAAACCAAGAGCACAGTCATTCCCTTAAATATTTTATATTGCATTCGGATGTGCATTTTTCAAAGATCATTTCCTTGACATTTTCTGGGGGTATATTTCTTGGGAAATAAAATAAATATGTTTGGTGGATGCTCATACCAATTTATTTAGAGCTATAAATAAGATAAAGATGCCTCCTGTCATTTGTACTAGAAAATATAAGGATCAGAGGAATATCTTAGGAGGACAGGGCAAAAGATTAATAATGCTGTTCAGATGGTGCTGAGGTTGGCTGATGCTTTAACCCGTTTTAGTGGATCCTCGTGTGAATTATGCCTAAGAATGGTGATGGAGACCCTATGGCCCAGGAGGAAGCCAGAGACACAATGCTCCAGGCCACATACTTCATCAGGGGCTGCTGAGTGACAGAATCCAGATTTCCTAGTTTCTCGATCTATGGATGTTAAGTAGATTCTTTGGGGGTACCCAGATCATTCTCAGTGCTTCCCTGAGTCTGGAAATGACCCTTCACAGGTAAGAAATTTAGTCATTCCAGTTGGAGCCTGTAGTGTGCGTGCAGTGCTCCCGGGAGAGGAAGGAACTGGCCACACTCTCCCGGCAAGGAATCTCTTCATGCCGTGAACCTGTTGACTCATTGCATTGCTGCAGTGGGAGATTTGATGGAAATGGCTCCCCTGGGATGGACAGTGAGCAAGGATGAAATATGCAAGCCCCATAGGACCAAGCGCGTGACTTTAGGGCAAGTGAGGGCGGACGTGGGAAGGCACTGGAGATTCGGAGAAGAGACACTCCAGTCTGGGTTGGACATGGAGGGCTGTGGGGAGGCAAAGGGTCAGAGCAGGGGTACAAAGGAAGGGAAGATGTTACCTGGGTGTGGGGAGGGCTCAGTATTGGGAAGGATGAAGAAAAGCACTGTAAGAGACGACAGAGGGGTGAGCGACCCTGCCTGACATTGGGGAGGAGCTGGTTGTGGGCAGGGAAGTAGGAGAAGGTTGGCTGGTGGGCCAGTAGTTCCTGGCTATAGTCCCTGTAGTCAGGGTGTAGTCGCTGGTCCCGGGAGTTCAGGTTTGAAGGTAACAGGAAGCAGTAGGTGATTTTTAAAGTAAATCAAATCAGTGGGGCACCAGAGTGGCTCCGTCGGTTAAGCATCTGACTTCAGCTCAGGTCATGATCTCACAGTTCGTGGGTTTGAGCCCTGTGTCAGGGTCTGTGCTGACAGCTCAGAGCCTGGAGCCTGCTTTGGATTCTGTGTCTCCCTCTCTCTCTGCCCCTCTCCAGCTGGAGCTCTGTCTCTCAAAAATAAATAAACATTAAAAAAATTTAAAATAAATAAAATCAGATATAAAATACAATCTTGTAAAGAACTCTTTTGTAAATCCTTAAAAAAATTTTTTTTAAGGTTTATTATTGGGAGAGAGACACAGAGCGTGAACAGGGGAGGGATAGAGAGAGGGGGAGACACAGAATCTGAAGTAGGCTCCAGGCTCTGAGCTGTCAGCACAGAGCCTGACGTGGGGCTCGAACCCACAGATGGCGAGATCACGACCTGAGCCAAAGTCGGTCGCCTAACCGACCGAGCCACCCAGGCACCCCTGTAAATCCTTTTAAAAACCAAAGAATATGTGTTATTGTGTAAATGCAGTGAAAATAGTGACTTTCAAATTCAATGATCTTATGAGTTCAGATTTTGTACGTTGTTTTCCTGGATTGGGTGAAGTACAACTCCATTTGTCTTCTCCCATCACCAAAATAATGCCATCCTGAAAGAGAAGTAAAGTATGGAGAGAAAAGGGGAAAATAAATTTTTAGTAGACGGAAGAGCAATGCTATCAAGTTCTTTCAGTTTTTCTCAGAACTGAAAGCAAGCTTTTTATTTATTTCTTCTTTTCATTTTTATGTCAGTATACGTAGTGTCCAAGTCACTTCAGAAACTTGGGACATTTTATTTTATCTTATTTCATTTCTTTTTTTTTAATATGAAATTTATTGTCAAATTGGTTTCCATACAACACCCAGTGTTCATCCCAACAGGTGCCCTCCTCCGTGCCCGTCACCCACCCTCCCTCTCTCCCCACTCCCACCCCCCCCCCCCACCATCAACCCTCAGTTTATTCTCAGGTTTTAAGAGTCTCTTATGGTTTGGCTATGGTTATGGTTAGGGACATTTTTTATTTGGAACAACTGATATGAAGAAGGATGTGGTGGTGGTGGCTCAGGGCTCCTGGTGAGACTCAAGGAATGGCTGCCAAGTGGCTTGTCCCGTCCCCTTCTCTTTCTTGCCCAAGAGATTCCTCATTTTAACATCAAAGCTCAGCATCTGCTCCAGAATCCTTCTCAACACGCTGTTCTTGGGAATTTCAACTGAATCTGCGATTGGAACCAAGTTGCCTCCTGGCTTTGAGTGTAAGAGTGGTTCTCATTCCTCAGCAGGCTCCAGAAAACCTGGAAGACTTGTTCTGTCACAGGAACTGGGCCCCGCCCCTTCTGATTTAATAGGTCTGAGAATTTGCTGCCGATGCTGCTGGGTGGGGGGAACGCTTTCGGGACCACCATCTTGGATTTTAGAGGAACCATTAACCGGTGGCCACTCAATTTTCCAGTTTAATAGGGGTCCTTTGGGTGAAAAGGGCAGCTGTTTAGAATTTCCTTACATTTTCTCTTGCTTCCTCTTCTCTGTCCTCCTTCTTTTGACTGCTCAATTAGAATGTGTTACAAACCAATGACCTTAAGCAAGAAAATGTCTTCGTCCAGAACCACTTGCTTTTTGACATTCCAGTGACCACAGCACCTTAGCTGAAATGTAAGTTAATGTTTTAGAATATGAAATGAGCAGTTTCTGAATATAAGAAGAACTGATGGCTTGACAGAGTAGACCAAAGAAGAATGTGCCGGCAATATTCTCAATTTTCACCCCAGATCAAGGGTTTGCATCGGCGGCGATGTGGCTGGTAACCGGGAGTTGAGGTAACGTTTGTGTCAGTTTCCTCCTGCTGCGGTAACAAAGCCCACAAAACTGGGTGGCTTCAACAGAAGAAATGCATTCCCTCGTGGATCAGGAGGCCAGAAGGTGGAGGTCGAGGGGTCAACACGGCTGGCTCTTCCAAAGCTGTGGGGGAGAATTGCCCTCTGCCAGCTTCTGGTGGTCTGCCCACCTTGTGGAAACGTCACCCCTCCTCTGCCCTCCTTGTTCCCCCCGTTTTCTCGAAATACAATTAACAAATAAAATTGTAAGATACCTAAAGCCTGCAATGTGATGACTGGATACACATATACATTGTGAAAGAATCTCCCCATTGAGTTACTTACTTAGCACAGCATCACCTCACATATTTATCTTTTGTGTGTGAGAACGTTTAAATTCTGTCCTAGCAGATTGCACAGTACAGTGTTATATCCACAGGAGATCCTCAGACCTGCTTCATCTTATGGAGGAAGGTTTGTACCTTTTGACCAACCTCTCCCTGCTTCCCGGTCCTCCTAGCCCCTGGCGATCACATGTATATAATATATATACGTATATACATATATGTATATGTATGTATATGTATATGTATATATATGTATATGTATAATATATATATATAATTTTTTCATTTTGAAAAATTTTTAATGTTTATTTATTTTTGAGATGGAGACAGACAGAGCACAAGCAGGGGAGGGGCAGAGAGAGAGGGAGACAGAATCCAAAGCAGGCTCCAGGCTCTGAGCTGTCAGCACAGAGCCCAACCCGGGTCTTAAACCCATGAACTGTGAGATTGTGACCTGAGCAGAAGTCAGCCACTTCACCCAGTGAGCCACTCAGGTGCCCCTATTTATATATATTATATATAATATACATTTTTTAGATTAGTTATATATTATTTATTTAGATTAGTTGTATATTATATAGTTATATATTAGTTATACATTATAACTATATTATTAATTATATATATTAGTTATATATATTATTAGTTATATTAGTTATATATTATATATATTATATATATTTAGTTATATATATTATATATTAGTAATATATATTAATAATATATTATATTATATATTATTATAACTAATATATATGTTAATAGTTATATATTATATATATTATATTATATATATTATATATATATTATATGTATAAATATATATTATTTAGTTATATATATATTAGTTATATAATATTATTATATTATATAACATTTTATATATATAAATATGTATATTTTAGATTTGTTACAATATTAGTTATATATATATATAAAATATATAATATATATATTTTAGATTCCACATATAAGTGAGTCCATGCAGTATCTGTCTTCCTCTGTGTCTTTATTTTCACATGAGTTTCTCCCTGTGTGCTTGTCTATGTGTCCAAATCCACTCCCCTTATTTATTTATTTATTTATTTATTTATTTATTTATGAGAGAGACAGAGAGAGAGAGAGAGAGAGAGCAAGCAGATGAGTAGGAAAGGGGCAGAGAGAGAGGGAGACAATAGAATCTGAATCAGGCTCTGAGCTGTCAGCACAGAGCCTCACGTGGGGCTTGAACCCATGAACTGTGAGATCATGACCTGAGCCAAAGTCGGACGCCTAACTGAGCCACGCAGACGCCCCCGAGTTTCACCCTTTTATGAGGACACCAGTCATACTGGATTAGGGCTCACCCCAAGTGGCTTCATCTTAAGTATTTACATCTGTAATGATCCTGTTTCCAAATCAAGTCACTTTCGGTGGCTCTGGGGGCTAGGATCTCAACACATGAATTTTTGAGGGATGCAGTTCAACCCCTCACAGTGACCCTGAGCTAGTTACTGCTCAAGCTGCCTGCAGGACGCCTGGCCACCTCGAGAAGCCTGCAGGGGCGGGGGCACCCACCTCTGGCACCCACCTCTCCTCTCAATGGCTCTGGCGATTGGGCAAAGATGCCACAGAACGTGTCTGGGGACGTGTTCATAACCACAAAATATCCTGCTGCATGGAAGCCTACTTCCCTTCGTGTTCTAGCTTTGAACTCTGTCTGAATCGTTGAACTTGGAAATGGTACCACTGCAAACTAGAAGATCAACGACTAAGCTTGAAGAAGACACTGCTTTTGAAAAGGTAGGACCTTATTATAACTGATCCTGCAGTTAAGGGATCCTATTAACCCTCGACCCCAAGACAAAGGCCTGAATCTTCTGAGACAAGATATCTGCCAAACGTCTGCCAAGGACAGTGCGAGCAGTAAATACGTCAGCGGCTGTGCGGCATCCGAAGTGCGGCTCTGTGCACGGTGGACCTGCCAAGGCCAGTTACACGGCTTGTATTTTGATCTGAGGAGCTCGTGCTTAGCTTGATATGGGGAACATTTCTCTCTATCTGTCAAGAGTATTACCTTGTTCGTTAATGTGTCACTAAAATTTAAAATGCCACCTTTCTGCTTCCCAGGTAATTCCCGCAGACAGGTTTGAGGCATATTGTGAAAAGCACGTTTCTCAGCAGAACTAGAGCCACAGAACGTTGGTGGACAGTGTGCTTGGGTTTTAACTGCCTGTGTCCCTTGGATGACCGATGTACACGTGATGTGCCTGTTCCTCACAGTTGCCCTTTGCGAGGCGTTTTGCTTAATTTCTGCATCTGAATTTCTACGTACTCAATCCTTCTATGAGTAATGATTACTAGGAGGAAAATCATGTTGTTTTTGTTATTTGAGCACTTTGTCTCCGTTGCCATGGTCCTTCACTCTTCTCCCATTTCACGGGTGCTGTCACCTCTGGGCAGTTGTTGGGTGAAGAAACCTCAAGGCGGGGGCCTCAGGACACATGGCTTGAGCTCAGTGAGAAATGAGGAATTGCTGACATCCAGCTCCGGCTTTTCGTTTTCCTTCTTGTTGGAATGTTAGTTTCATGTTTCTTAATAGATTCCTTCAAAGAAATTCAGGAGATAGAGTAAAGATGTCTTCTGCAGTCCTTATATTTCTTTTTTTCTTTTTCAATGTTTATTCATTTATTTTTGAGAGAGTGCAAACAGGGGAGGGGCAGAGAGCGGTGTGGGGGGGGGGGAGACAGAGAATCCCAAGCAGTGCCCGACACGGGGCTCGAACCCACCAATGGAGAGATCATGACCTGAGCTGAAATCAAGAGTTGGCCGCTTAACCAATTGAGCCACCCAGGTGCCCCACAGACTCTGGTTTTAAGAGGAGTGACTCCCTTGTGCTGCTTTAAGTATTGAGGGTTTTCTTGTAGGATATGCATCCACAGGAGCCTAGGAAAGGCCACCGGTCACCATGACAGTAAGCACGCCAGTCCTTCCCGCTTTCTTGTACTCATCGGGCCCTTCTCACTGCCTTTTGGGGGGTTATTCAATATTCAACCTTAGAAATTTCACATCACTAGTTCCTGTGCATCCCCCGAGCCCAGGGAATCCTGGCAAACATCACATTCTATAGTCTGTATTGTGAAAACAGCAGGTGTTATTTTTTCGTTATCCATTTCCATCTCTAGATGGTATCTCACTGCCCTTTTTTTGAACTACACACCCTCCCCACGTCCCCTGCTGCCGAGATTCTGTTTCAGGTCACTTGTCGGCCTGCCGATTGGATGTCCTTGGGCCAGGTGGCCACTGGCTTGATTGAGTTACGCCCAGTGGAGGAGTGTGGGAAAGTACTTTCAAGGTAGTTTCCTCCCTAACTTCCTTCTCCCAAGGGAATATAGATCCAGAGACTTCTGTTAGAATCTGCAATTCAGAAGGAGAGGAGGCTGGGTCGTCCTGAAGAGTGTGGGCTCTGGGAAGGAGAAGAGGAATAAAGATGCATTTCAGGTCTGGAAAATAAGCAGTCAAGATTCAGGCTCTGTGCTTGATGAGAGCTGGAATCTGGTGAAGGAGGTGAAGCTGATGTGAGGTACCTCCACCCCTGTTCTCTGTCAGATAATCAAGGAAATGACTCTGGATTCTTACAAATGTGGAGAGAAGAACTGTAAAAGATTCTTTCAGACCTGGATAGGAGGACACATGGACATGTTTGCCAGGCTTTAGATCTTTATTTTTTTAAAGTTTATTTATTTATTGAGAGAGAGAGAGAGAGAGAATAAGTGGGGGGGGGGCAGAGAGAGAGAATCCCAAGCAGGCTCTGCGTTGTCAGTGCAGAGTCTGATGCGGGGCTCGAACTTACAATCCGTGAGATCACGACCTGAGCTCAAGTAGGATGCTTACCCGATCGAGCTGCTCAGGTGCCCCAGGCTTTTGGCCTTTAAATTAAGGGGTACTTGGAGCTCTCCAGGGTGGAAATTAGAGTTGAGGGCCATTACTCCATTCTTGTAAGTGATTACAGACCTTGGAATTGTTTGCCAAGCTCGCTCCAGAACCCTAGTTTTTGGAGCACGACTCCTACATGCATATCGGGTTTGTTCTTTCAACCGTTCCTTCAGGGCAGAGCTTGGCCCCGGTTCCGGAGGTCGGCTACCTTGTCTGTTCTAGCTCATTCGCGGCACCTCGTCCTGCTTGACACACTCAACTGAACAGCCACGCCTCTGTTTTCCTGAGGACTCATTCGTATTTAAATCACCTTCCTGAAAGTTCCCTTGGCTTAAGCCTCTCTTCTGTGGCCCGAGCACACAATTTAAATTTCAATCCTAATGTTCTTAGCCGGTCCTCCTGAAACGCACGCTGGGTAATTGGTTGAGGGCTATCTTCTCATTACTTTTGCTAAATGAAGAGAATACCTTAAAACCGGCCACAGGTGAGCACAGAAATTCCCAGACAGAGTTAATAAGCTGTTCTCGTCACGTGTGTTCTCTCCCCCTGTTTGAATTGTGCTGTCGGTCCTACCGTTGCTGGCAGCAGAAAGAAATATGATGTTCGGCTAATGGCTTGAGAAGGGGAGGGAAGGACTCGGGGTCACCTGTGGCATATCCTATTCTGAGCCGAGCCAAGGGAGATTAATACTGTCACTTGCTTGATTAGCACTGCTCCTTGCCAGGCTCTCGACTTCGAAACGTATTAATTCTGCGAGAACAGCTCCGACCGGACTTGTCTTGTCCACGTTTGCAACTAACCTTGTAAAATCCCACGGCAGGGGGCTGACTGGAGGCGGAGGCTGAGACCCAGGCCAAGCCCTGCTTGTTTTTTTGTTTGCTCTTAGGGCAAGGGCTTTCAAAATAATGCTAAATTGCTTAAGCTTGAGCCTGCAAAGTAATTGGTGTGTTTTGTATCTCGAGTTAAAGCTCTTTTTAGCAAAGAGTTCTAGCGCAGGCATCCTTAAATCTATTCAGCTATGTACATGCATTTATTCATGCGAGTGTCAGGAAATTTCTTGTTAAGATAACCTTCCTAAGTACATCACTGTGATGTGAATTGGTAATGTGTTCCAGAGTCGGAAGGTGTCTGGGCTTGGGTTTTGAAGGCTCCGTGTACTGTCTCACTTGGCTGGGAATTATCCGGCATCAGGTGTTTTGCAGGTAAAAGCGTGGCTTTCAGCACTTACGGTGGGAACGTTTTCCGTCCCATCTGCCGATGGATGGAAAGTGCTGCACGTCGAGGCTCTTTTTCTAGTTCTGCAGATCCACTGTCCTGCTTGTGGGAGGTAGGGAACCTGGCAGGTCCCTGAGCTTTGGAGCTGACAAGCCTGAGTTCCAGTCCCAGCTCGGGTACCTACCAGGAGCGGTGATCTTTTATGTACAAAAAGCCTTGTGGGCAAATTGGAGTAAAGTATAAACATTGTCACTGAATAATAGAATAGGAGTTTTAAAAACCTTTTGATATATAATGCCAGATTTTCCTTTGACAGGTTATGTGGATTTTCTGTTCCCACCATGCTTATTTTGAAATCCATCGTATATTATTTAAGTAATCCCACCCAGTGTACAGGAAAATTGTTTTGTTATTGTTCTAATGTGTGTTTCCTTGATGACTTGTGAGGTTACGCCCATTTTTTTCATATGTTTACTGGCTTTTTGCTGTTTCTTTTTTGTATTGCCCGTGAACGTATTTCCAAGTCTTCTTGTTCGTTCTCGCCCCTCAATACAGTGAAAGAGTAATACAAATGATAAAGACACCAGTACTTCTTTTGGAAGTGACAACAATGTTGCCATAGTTCTTTTTTTTTTTTTAAGTTTATTTACTTTGAGAGAGGACATGTGTGTGCATGTGTGTGCAGGTGGGGGAGGGGCAGAGAGAGGGAGAGAGAGAATCCCAAGCAGGCTCTGCACTGTCAGCACAGAGCATGATGCGGGGCTCAAACCCACGAACAGTGAGATCATGACCTGAGCCAAAATCAAGAGTCGGACCCTTCACCGACTGAGCCAGCCAGGCGCCCCATCATAGCTCCTTTTTTTTTTTTTTAAATGCTGATTCCAAAATATGTTGTATGGGCCTGGTGTCCCTGAGCCCCACACTGTGCAAACTTTCCTTTTGTACACAAGTATTCTTCTCAGATTTGATTGTTCTCCTTCTGTACCACGGATAGTTTCGCAGAGGATTCCTTTCTCCTCTTTCTTCTTATTTGGTCATCTTAATCAACTTCTTCACTGGTTCCTGTTAAAACCACCCTTTCCTGGTCTTTAGCAGATTAGGGTCGTCCAGACAATAGTCTCTTCCCTGGCCAAGATCTGGGCACCCCGTTTCCCAGGCGGCCCCCACTCACCAGGATCAGTATCAGGGGGCAGATGGAGAGTGGTTTCATCCCGTCTGAGAGGAGGTCATGGGTGTTGGGATGCGTTTATTCCTTCAGTCATTCAGTAAATCCACTTGAGAGATGGCCACGTTCCAAGCCCTGTCGTAAACAGTGAGCGGAGCGGATAGAGTCCTCCGCGTCCGCAGCTGCCACCGCTTGGTGTCGAGGATGACACAGCAAACAAGACTCAGCATGTGCAGATGTCCGAGGGGGCGCGTGCCATGGAGAGGGCAGGGGGTAGGTGCCAGCTGGGGAGGAGAGTCGCTGCCCTGGGTGGGGAGGTCAGGGAAAGCCTCCATGAGAAGCCAGGATCTGAGGGAGGTGAGGGAGGCGAATCTCCCCCCATGTGAACACCGGGGGAAGAACATTCCAGGTAGAGGGAACGCTGAAGGTGCCAAGATCCCGAGTGGCGAGCGTGCAGGGGACAGCCAAAGAAGACTGGGGGGCCAGCGGTGAGAGTGGAAGGCTGTGCGGTCAGAGTGGTGCCAGGGACCCAGACCACGGGAGGTCTTACTGGCCACACGCCGCCCTGTGTGGCGGGGACAGCCGTGGAGCGATGTGATTTCACTTGATTCTTCAAGGGAAGCCATGGATTACTGTGCTGGGAATAGATCGCTGGGAAAAAGGGGGCTGGGGTGGAACAGGGAGACCAGGTAGGGGGCTGCTACCCTAAGCCAGGCAAGGGGTGGTGGGGGCTGGGAGTAGGCCGGAGCAGGGCGTGTGGGGGACACGGGCACACTGCTCGGTAGCACCCAGAGGATCTGCTGCTGGACTGAACGCTGCGTCTGGATCATTCGCCAGGGCCGCCGTAATAAAGGGCCAAACGCTGAATTGCTTAAACGACGTGAACGTATTGTCTCACAGCTCCAGCGGCTGGAAGTCCGAGATCAAAGTATCAGAAGGTTTGGTTCCTTCTGGTGCAAGGAGAATCCGTTCCCCGCCTGCTTCCAAGCTTCTTGTGGTTTCTTATCGACGTGTGGTGCTCCTTGGCCAAAGCATCACTCCGACCTCTGCCTTCGTCTTCACACGGCCTTCTCTCTGGGTCCAAATTTCCCCCATTAGTGAGGACACCGGTCACGTAGGATTGGGAACCTACCCCACCCCTCTGCTACCTCATCAAGCTGAACTAATCACATGTGCAACCATCTATGATCTGTTTCCAAATAAGATCACGTTCTGAGGGGCTCGGGGTTAGGACCTGAACATGGTTTTGTTTTTGTTTTTGTTTTTGTTTTGTTTTTGGTGGGGACACAATTCAGTCTATCACAGGGTGGGAGAAAATGAGACGAGTCAAGTTTCAGTCCAAGACTTCTGGTTTGATCCACGGCAAGGACGGAGTTGCACCGATTTGAGATGGAGAATCTGTGGGAGAAGCAGTTCTTGGGAGGAGGATGAGAAACTGGGCTTTGGATGTTGAGTTTGAGGTGTCCACGAGACAGCTGTTCCTTTGGCGGCTCTCCGGTCAAGCCGCTCGGCGCCTGGCCCCAATGTGGGTCTCCTCAGGCCCGGGTGTGTGCGGGGCAGGGCCTGGGCTGGAGGCAGGTGTAGGCTGGGTCAGGAGGACAGCCGCTCTCCCAGCACCGCCCCCTTCCAAAAGCACAATCGTTTTCCGTGTCCTAGGAGGTGAAATGGGCCGGGAAGCACGGCCCTAAGCTAGCGCTGCTTCAGCTCTCATCCGTGAACTAAGGAGCTCTGATCAGACCGGAAAAAAGATTTTTCCGAGTTTTAATTATCCAACAATGTACACGGCTACACCTGAAATCACTTTGGAATCCACTGTCCCCTTCCATTCCTTTTCTATAATCCTGCCACCACTTCTTTGGTGGGAGTCTTCCTTTTCTGCAATATTATACCATAAAGTCATTTAACACTTGCCCGGAATTCTGATCTATGTTTTCCCTGGAAGACCCAACTGTTTCAGGTAGACAGACGAGATCTTAGAGTTCACGATTTCTCCTATAGTGTTGTACAAATCAATAAAAACAGACCTAAAGCCCCAATTGTGTCTAGAATGACAACTCATGGTTCTAGTTACAACCCGAAGGATCTGCTGACCACAGGGTGGCGGGGAGCACTTTGGCATTCAGACGGCATTCTGGAATTTTCCCATCAATGTTAATTAGATTCACACTCCTCTTTTCTAAGCTCCGGAGTATCTTCCAAGTAACAGCAGAGAGAACTACATCTCACATCAAACATAGAATTACCACACAGCTGCTCTGTAGCCTTTATCAGTCAGTCTGCCCACAGTCCGGCTTTCAGATTCCCTCTTTTTCGCATGGATTGCACGCCACCTGACATGTGGGGTCCACGTACCCGACTTGTGTTTTCTGGTGCTCGTACTTAGAGCTCAATCTTGAGGACACAAAATTTGAAAGAAGACCTAAATTTAGTGAATTTCTTTGCTAATAACAAAGACCCAACTCACAAGGGTGTTTTTAAAATCCAGCTGTCCCGCGTACTTTATCTTGCCGGACCGTGGGAAGGAACATTTTGGCTCGGCAGATCATGAGGGCTGAATCAGAAAACACTGTGAATTGCTTAGGAACAAATGATTTCCCACATTCCAGGGAAGAAAAGATCACATTAAGTTTAAATTAACCCCTTATGCCCAGATTCAAACATTATTTCTTTTCCTTGGACACGTGGTGGTCATTCACTGATTCTCATCTGGTAGAATCCTAAAGAGGATTGATTCTGTGTGGCCCGCTCATCTGGTCAGGCATATTCTTTCGCTATCCCCAAACTGGCTGTAGTCTGAACTTGATGGTTGTACAAAATATATTTTTCTGACCTCTGTTACTGATTTCTAAACAATTGCAGAACGGTCTGTACAATCCAACTCCTTTAAAACGTGTTCGAGCTTGCACAAGCTTTACAGCCGATATGTGGTTGATTTTTATAAATCTCTCATGTGTGCTTGAGAGGAATTTGTGTTTTCTGGGTGCAGTATCCTTTATAGGTCCGCTCAGCAAATCTTACTGAGTACAGTGGTCAAGTCTGTTATATCCTTAATTATATTATAGCCCTAATTAGGCCAGTGGCCCTGTTTGGCTTAATTGCTAAAAGGAGTATGTACAAATTTTCCATATGATTGTTGATTTGAATTTTTCTCTCGTAGTTCTGTCATTTTGACTTTGTCTACTTTTTCAGTTGTGTACACATTTCAAATTACCGTATCTTCCTGGTAAATTAAAATGTTATCTTAACTCCACATCTAGAAATGCTTTTTGCCTTAAGGTTTATGTATCTAATAACGTAAATTCGTGGGTGTGTGAGAGCGTGTGTATCTGTATCTATAGATCTATGAATCATTCTATGAATCATTCTCTCTCTCTCTAATCCATTATCTTCTTAATTTATAAAATACCTAACAGTGATACTAGCTTTCTTCTGTTACTATTTTCCTGACCTGTCTTCTCCTAGTTTTTTCTCCCATTGTTTTCTTTGAACCTTCCTGTATCATTTCATTGTGTATGTGCCTTTTGTAAGCTATATGAAATTTGGATATTTCCATCCAATTTGACCATCTTTGCCTTTAAACTGGAACATTTAGTCCATTTACATTATTGTCATATATCTGGGCTCATATGTACCATGTGTATTGTTCTTATTATTTGTTTCTCCTTCTCCTTGTTTCTGGCTTTCCTTCCTCATTCTTTTTGCCTTTGGAGAAATTTAACTTTTTTGCTATTTTGTGAGTACATTTAAAAAACCGTTTTTGTGCTTATTGAGCAGTTTTAATTGTGTTGGTTGGTCAGGGTCTTTTATATATGGAGATCCTAAATGGATTCTATTTTTTAATTTAAAATATAATTTTGCGGGGCTCCTGGGTGGCTCAGTCATTAAGCATCTAACATCGGCTCAGGTCATAATCTCACAGTTCGAGAGGTCAAGCCCTGCTTCGTGTGAACATGAGCCCCGGGTGAGCCTCGCTTCTCTCTCTCTCTCTCTCTCTCTCTCTCCCCCCCCGTCTCTTTTTCTCTACCCCTCAATGACTTGCACCCCCCCTCTCTCTCAAATATAGAAATATATAAAATATAAAATTTTTATGTACAAAATTATATATAAAATACATAAATATATACATATTTATATATAATGTATATTATTTATATAATTTGTATTATTGCACATGCAGTAAATGAACATTTTAGGAGGCTAAGAAATTCAGATTAACAAGAATAAGAAGATAAAAACGCTGCATTCCTGTCATTCTGAGATGAGCTACCTCGGGGTAGCTTGTTTTGTGTGTGTGTGTGCGGGGGCACACGCAGGCACAAGTGGTCCATGGTGGATATCCGTGTGCGCTCTTTAAACCTAGAGAAAGGTCGTATTGTCCAAGCGAAGATGGAAGGTGGCTGTGTGCAATTGGTAATCGCCGCCTTTCCGTGCCCATCCATTTTAATTTTATTTTAGCCACAGCCTCCGCTCAGGTCTCTTCAGTTGTCCTCAAATGTCCATTTCGGTAGGTTTGTTCAAAGCCAGGACCACTCACCGAGATCTGTGTGTCGTCCGTGCGGGTGTAGTTTCCTCTTTGTTTTTGTGGCCGAGACTCGTGGACCGGCCGGCCAGCCTTCCTGGAAGATGCCCCCTGTCTGGGTTTGGTGCGTTTGTCTCTTGTGGTGTCACGAGAGTTGATGCCCTAGGACTCCTGGATCTGAGTCACACATTTTTTTTTTTGGCTAGAAAGCATCACAGGTGATGTCATGTGCCTCATCATTGCACTGGGGCGCTGTGCCTTATGACCTCATTAGTGAGCGTGGCCACTAGGCTAGGATGGCCACAGCTTCATCCCTCCAATCCAATTATTGATTTTTCTTCTTGACGTTCACGAAGGATCTGTGCAGCGCTATTGTGGCCGTACAGAAACAGCCACTTTAAGCAGCCATACCCCCAACACTTTTTAACACCATTTGAACCTCCTTTCCTGGGCCATTGGCTTTGTAAAGTGTTGCCGGACATGCTGATTTCCTTATTCCCTTGTTCCCTCTCAGTTACCCGGCACTCTTCTGTGAAGCAGACCTTTTTCTCCATCCACCAGATCGTTGATTTCTCTGAAACACCATGTTTTTTTCCTGGAAAGGCTTGATGGAGGCTTAGTTCTTTCATTTTAATCACCAGTTTTCAAAGAAAGTTCCAGCAGGTCGTGACATAAGGAATTTTTCTGGATCTCTCTCTTTTTAAGTATTACCCCGGACTCACGGATTGTCACGGATTCATTGTGTTTCAATGCACTGTAATCAATATTTCTTGTTGTTCTTGCTACAGTTGTCACAAATATGTACAGCGGAGGCTTTAGGCCATGTCAGTGCTCAAAACTAGAAAGTTTATTTTACATTTCAGCAAAAGTAAAGGCATCGTTCTGTCTCACTCCTCCAAGGACACATGTGATTGCCTTCAGGGCCCACCCGGATAATACAGGCTAATCTCCCCATCTCAAGATCCCTAGCTTGATCACCTCTGCAAAGTAATTTTTTCCATTTGAGCAGGTTGCAGGGATTAAGTTGTGGTTGCCTTTTGGAGGGCATTCCTCAACCTACCACAATCATGACCTTAGTGACTTACTATTTGATCATACAATACAAAGTGAACGGCTTTAAGATACGTGTACATTTTTACAAACTATAAAAATACCAAGTGAAGTATAACTGTAGATGGCACTTTTCTGTCCTTGAAATTAAACCTTTAAGGATGTGGCTTCAAAGTGCTGTGTTGCAAACTCACTGGAGATAAATCCTTTCCTGTTTAGGTTTGTTTGTCTCTGTTTGCTTTTCTTTTCTTTTCTTTTCTTTTCTTCTTTTTTAAAAATTTTTTACTGTTTATTTATTTTTGAGAGAGAGAGAGAGAGAGAGAGAGAGAGAGAGAGAGAGAGAGAGACAGAGTGCAAGTGGGGATGGGGCAGAGAGAGAGGGAGACACAGAATCTGAAACAGGCTCCAGGCTCCGAGCTGTCAGCACAGAGCCCAATGAGGGGCTCGAACTCATGAACCGCGAGATCATGACCTGAGCTGAAGTTGGACGCTTAACCGACTGAGCCCCTCCACCCCCCCCACAGGCACCCCTGTCTCTGTTTGCCTTCAATTGCAGGGACCCCCCAAAATTAGTCATCTCAAAATTTAGATAATATATTTGATGGTTCAGGGCGTCCTTCACCAGTTCACTAACTGGGGGACAAAGTCACGTTGAAGGGGGCTGGGCCTTGGATAGGAGACTCAGTGGGAGCTCTACCTCTGCGCAGCTCTGGGGGTTCCTTCTTGTCCCCCGCCAGTGTGCTCACCCTCGGTTATGCTAAGCACATCTGTTCTCTCCCCTTTCCTTCCTTTCCAGGACTTTCTACTTCCTTCTAAACCTTTCTGTCCATTGTCTAGCACCTGCCCTTTCCCAGTCTGTCTTCAGCCCCTACCTGACTTGTGCAGTTTCTGCCAAGGTGCTGTGAGCAGGGTGAGGTGGGGAGAGAGCACGTGGAACTGGGGTCTCTACTAGGACGCATGTGGTTCACTTTCCAAGTCATGTGGACCCGAGCGCAGGAGGGAGTAAGACCTGTCTGATTTCAGTAGCCCCAGAACAAAGCACCTTTGCTCTGGAAACATCCATGTCTGTGCTCTTGTATTTCCTCCTGCTTTATCTGTCCTTCATTTTCTATTGAATATCCATTGGAGAAATATCAAGCTCAAATCGGCTGGCTCAAGGTAAAAAAAAAGATCCTTCATTCTAGAGAGGTCAGGATGTCCCTAGAGGCCACGTGTGGTCCCTGAGTGACCATCTTCTGGCTGCAAAACTCAACTAGTTTGTGCAAGTGGGACGAAGGGAGTGAACAGAAATTCTCAGAGTGAGACAGTCTGGACAGGAGTGAGAATCTTTAATTTCATGTCTTTGTAACCCAGAGTGTTTCTATACACTGTGCTGTTGTGCAGGTGTGGTACTGAATCTATTTTCTGAAAATCACAGGCAACTGAAGGCAGCCTAGAAATGTCTGTGCGTCTGAATTCGTTGACTTTGCATCTTGGTTCAACAAACCTAAGTCTTCCTGGGGGATGGACTATAATTCAAACCCCTTTCTCTCCAGCTTCCCTTGATTATATGACTTGGTAAAGGAAATAAGACTGCTGTAAGGATGGATAATTTACGTCATGGGAACCCTGCTTATGACAGAGACATTCTCGAAATGACACTGTTACTGCTTTTTTTTTTTTTAATTTTTTTTTTCAACGTATTTTATTTATTTTTGGGACAGAGAGAGACAGAGCATGAACGGGGGAGGGGCAGAGAGAGAGGGAGACACAGAATCGGAAACAGGCTCCAGGCTCTGAGCCATCAGCCCAGAGCCCGACGCGGGGCTCGAACCCACGGACCGTTAGATCGCGACCTGGCTGAAGTCGGACGCTTAACCGACTGCGCCACCCAGGTGCCCCCTGTTACTGCTTTTAAATATTAATTCTGTTTCCTGAAAGAATGGGCTAAAGAATTCAAGAAATTCTAAAGCACATGGAGGGGAAACTAAGTTCTCCAGAACAGAAAATTGCTACAAGGGGGAAATAGGCAATTTGACAGTGTGCATACATTATATTGTTACAAATGCATCAGACTGTTTAGCATCGAACTGCAGGATATGTTTTCACAGAGCATAGTAGTTTTGAAGAAGTGACAAGTGATTAATGTCGTACTTAGTTGGATAGTTTCTAAGAAGTGAATTAGATTTCTTGGATGTGGAAGTGGTTGAAGGCGTATATGAGGTATTTTGCCTTGTGAGGGTGGCACTTGTCCCATTGAAGCAATGATGGAATAAGATTCATTTTAATGAATTTAGAGAATTAAAATTCCAAGATGAGTTTATTTGATTGGAGTGGTTTCAGGAATCACCAGATTATTAGGAATATATGATCGAACCCGATTGGGGCAGCTGCCTGACTGACAGTAATCTGTTAGTGTCATTTCTAAGTCACCCCTCCTTTTCTAAAAGTTTTTATTTAAACTCCAGCTAGTTAACCTACAGGGTAATATTAGTTTCAGATGTATAGTATAGTGGTGCAACACTTACGTACGTCACCCAGTGCTCATCACGACAAGTGCCCTCCTTCATCCCCATCACCTATTACACCCACCCCCAACCCCCTCCTCACTGGTAAGCACCCATTTGTTCTTCATAATTAAGAGTCTGTTTCTTGGGTGTCTCTCTCTGTCTCTCTCTCTCTTTTTCCCTTTGCTCATTTGTTTTGTTTCTTAAATTCCACAGATGAGTGAAATCATATGGAATTTTTTTTCTCTGACTTATTTTGATTAGCATAATATTCTCTAGCTCCATCCTTGTTGCAAATGGCAGGATTTCATTCTTTTTTATGGCTGCGTAGTATTCCAGTATAGATATTCTATATATCTAGTATATCTATATATCTAGATGTGTGTGTGTGTGTGTGTGTGTGTGTGTGTGTGTGTGTGTGTATTGGAATATATATCTTTTTATGGCTGGGTAATATTCCAGTACACACACACACGCACACACACACACACACACACACACACTCACACATTCAGCTTCTTTATCCATTCATCAGTTGATAGACACTGGGATGTTTCCATAATTTGGCTGTGGTAAGCAATGCTGCTATAAACGTTTTTGGTGGAGTCTTGCAGTCTTTCTTTTTTTTTTTTTAAGTTTATTTATTTATTTTGAGTGGGAGAGCGAGCAGGGTAGGGGCAGAGAGAAGGGGAGAGAGAAAATCCCAAGCAGGTTCCATGCTTCAGCAAGACCTTGGAAACCGTGATCTGAGCTGAAATCAAGAGTTGGACGCTTCACCAACAGAGCCACCTAGGCACCCCTTGGGTTTTCTATATAGAGTATCATGTCATCTGCAAATAGTGAAAGTTTTACTTCTTCATTACCAATTTAGATGCCTTTTATTTCTTTTTGTTCTCTGATTGCTGAGGTTAGTTCTCCCAGTACTATGTTGAATGAAAGCGGTAAGAGTGGGCATCCCTGTCTTGTTCCTGATTATAGAGAAAAAGCTCTCAGTTTTGCCCCATTTAGGATGGTATTAGCTGCAGGTTTTTCATAATGGCCTTTATTATGTTGAGGTGTGTTCCCTCTAAACCTACTTTGTTGAGGGTTTTTATCATGAATGTGTGATGTACTTTGTCAAATGCCTTTTCTGCATTTATTGAGATGATCATATGGTTCTTACCCTTTCTTTTGTTAATGTGGTGTATCACATGATTTGCAAATATTGAACCACGCTTGCAACCCAGGAATAAATCCCACTTGATTGTGGTGGGTGATTTTTTTAATGTTTGCTAGTATTTTGTTGAGCATTTCTACATTTGTGTTCATCAGATATATTGGCCTGTGGTTCTCTTTTTTGGTGGAGTATTTATCTGGTTTTGGTATCACAGTAATGTTGGCCTCATAGAATGAACTTGGAAATTTTCCTTCCTTTTCTACTTTTTGAAATAGTTTGGGAAGAATGGGTATTAACTCTTCTTTAAATGTTTAGTAGAATTCACTTGTGAAGCCGTCTGGTCCTGGACTTTTGTTTGTTGGGGAGTTTTTTTATTACTGACTTAATTTCTTTGCTAGTTATTCGTCTGTTCAAATTTTCCATTTCTTCCTATTTCAGTTCTGGTAATTATGTTTCTAGGAATTTATCCATTTCTTCTATGTTTTCCAATTTGTCGACATATAATTTTTCATAATATTCTCTTATAATTGTTTATATTTCTGTCGTGTTGGTTATTTCTCTTCTCTCATTTGTGAGTTTATTTATTTGGGTCCTTTATCTTTTCTTTTTGATAAGTCTGGGTAGAGGTTTATCAGTTTTGCTAATTTTTTCAAAGAACTAGCTCCTGGTTTCATTGATCTATTCTATTGTTTTTGTTTTTGTTTTTTAGTTTTGTATCACTCATTTCTGCCTATATTTATTATTTCTTTCCTTCTTCTGTCTATAGGATTTATTTGTTGTTCTTTTTTCATCTCCTTTAGGTATAAGGTTAGGTTGTTTATTTGAGATTTTTCTTGCTTCTTGAGGTGGACCTATATTGTTATATACTTCCCTCTTCAGACCACTTTGCTGCATCCCAAAGGTTTTGGACCATTGTGTTTTCATTTTCATTTGCCATACACACACACACACACACACACGTATACATATATACATATACATATATATATATATGTATACAATATACATATACATACATTTCTTTTTCGATTTCCTGGTTGACCCATTCATTGTTCAGTAGGATGTTTTTTAACCTGCATGTATTTGTGGTCTTTGAAGGTTTTTTCTTGTGGTTGACTTCTAGTTTCGTAGTGTTGTGGTCAGAAAATAAGCCATTCCTCCTTGATGGAAGTCATTCTTTCCCCTCATCCCACCATGATGTCTGTATGGGTCCCAACTCTAACAGTGATTAATTAAAGGGCAGTCACTTGACTTGAAATAAAGTGTTAGTAACTTCCCTTGCTAGTCACAATAATTGGTCTTGGGGTGGCATTTAACTAGGGTTACACTTATTCTGGTTTGCTTGGATTTCTTCCCTTCCAAAATTGAAAGACCTATATATCCTGGGAACCTCCTCAGTATTAGGAAAACTGGATGGTTGGTTATCCAACATTTAACTAAACTGGCTTAGTTTAACTAAGAGGGGATTGGGACTAGAAATGGAGTCTTTCTTTTTCTGGCCACAAAACTGTGAAGATGTAAGTCCAGAGTAGTTGGCAGCTCTGTTTCCAACCTCAGGACTAAGCTCATTTGATAGTAAAGCCTACTGGCAGAGAATGAGATGGAGACAGAATCTGAAACCATTTCAGTCCCTGGCCCCATCTCCCCACCTTTGGCAAGGAAAATGTGCTTAATAAGAGCCATTGGGCCCCTTTCTTTGCCCAAACGTTTCTAATTGGGCTTCTGTCAATTGCAATCAAGAAATCCTAATGCAATACGTTTGCCCCAGAGAAGCTCAGGAGTTTCTAACTTTTAATCTTTTTAGTTATAATTTTTCCCAGTTTTGTGAAACTTACCAAAAAAAAAAGGTAGAGGCGTTTTAAATAGTAATTGAAATTTAGGTTGGAAAGGACCTTAGAGGGTTTGAAGGCTAATCTTACAGATAGGCAGAATTCCTTTCTACAAAATGCCTGGAACAATTTGGTATACTTCACTTTTCTTCTCTTGTTATCAAGCCCAGTTTCATTATAGCTTCTAAGGCATCTCATGTCTGACATGAACTTAGTACCTGATATGGGGCTTGGTACATAGAGGCATGCTGCATTTGATAACTGGCTTACTGTTGAATGGATGCATGTTTAACTGAACTTAACTCAGTTGTAATGATCCCTTAAATTTAATTTTATATTTGGAGTTTGGAAGAGAGTCTTAGAAAATTACGGTCATATTATTAAGGATAAGGAATTCTTATAACCATAGTTTATCATGCATATTGTGTTACACAGGCCAAATAAATTTTGGCCATTTATGTTTTACAGTTTCTCTTTTGGATGTTTGAGAATGTGGCTTTATTTTGACATATGATCATGTAGGATGTATAATAGTGATGTCCAAAATTTCTCTTTGGAAAAACAAAATTTTCTGTTGTAACTTGTGCTTTTATGCTTTGGGAAAGAACTATCTGTTCACTTGGTCAGTAAAAATTGACCAAGAAAAATCCATTTTTATTGACCAAGTGCCTACCCTGTGCATAGAAGTTTGAGGAGTTAAGAGCCTTCAGTCACCTTGCGATGTGTCGAAGAGATGGAAGATGTATCAGTGGGACCCTTGCAGCTGCAAGTAATAAAAAATACTACTCTAACTGGCCTAAACAAAAGTGAGAAGTTTTTTGTTTATATAATGGAAAAGGTGGACCAGGCTCCAGGGCTCTCACACTGTTACCTTGTCCTAGCTGGCGTTCCCAGTTGTGAGCTCTATTTCCTCTGTGTGAATTCTTAGAAAGGACTCTTCTCCATCCCACGGTGGTAAGATGGCTGCCACAGCAACTGAGTCTCTCTTTATTTTTAGGTTCAGGTGGGTATGAGGAGGGAAAAAGCACGTGTCTTTCCACGAGCAATCCCAGCAGAGTCTCCTAGTTCCTCTTAGTTGTGATTTTCTGTGTGGATTTTACTTCCCAAAATCGATGGCTGTAGCTAGAAGATTGCAGTGCGCTGCTGGTTACCTTAGGCTTGCGTTACACCCCCCATTCTGGAACCCGGCTGAGAATCTCAGAAGGTCTGGGACAGGCTTCCACAAGGATGAAGAAGGAAGCACGGTTGGTAGATGGAAAAACAATCAGCAGACATTTTCTACGATTAGCAGACATTTCTGTTCAGGATGTCTAGCTGAACAGCATTATGGGGTGTGAAGCCTTTTTTCTCCTGAGTATAAGTGGTGCTGAACTTTATCAATGTTAAAAAAAAAAAAAAAAAAAAAAAAAAAGCTTTGCCTGAGTGATTTGTTGCTTCCTGTGCTGACACGGTTTCCATGCATTGAGAATCTTGGTTTCGGTCTTGTTTTAAATCCACTTTAACCTGATGCAGTGTCTCCACTGGAGCCCCTCCCTGCCTCGCTGCCTCTCGTTGCCCGAGCTGGGCTCCCCCGGCCTCAGACCCGACCAGCCGGGCTCTGGCAGATGGATTCAGGGAATTTGAAACAAGTGCCGGGTGATTGTGAAGCGCAGGTCGAGCTGTGCCTGTCGGCTCCTTTGGTTTAGAGAGGCATTTCCCCCCTACATCTGGCGTCACCCCCCAGCCATCCCCAAGCAGCTCACACGTCACCGTCTCGGCGACGTCTTCTTTGCCTGTCTCAGGAAGACTGGTTGTCCTCTGTAGTGCCACCGCATCGTGCTCCAGCACTTTCTCATCGACATTTTGTGTCTCAGTTTCCTCACCAGATTTTGAGGGGCTTGTGGCCGGACTCGTGTCTTCTAAGCACTGGGTGTTGTGAGAGCGCACAAGAGAAGGGATTCTGAGCCGGGAGGGAAGGGGGCTGCCATGTGATCTCCTGTCCGAGGGGCCGGTTCTGCATGCCCAGGGTTATCGGAACGGACGCAAGCAGAAAGTATTGGGAGTAACATTTCTACTTGTTTTTCCATAAAATCTTTCATTACTGTTTCTGGGTGTGTTTATAAGATACGTCATGTACCGTGTCATAGTACGTGTACATTGGTAATAAATATGAGTATAACTGATATGTTTATAAAGACGCATATATTGTAAATGCAGTTTTCAACCAATTTTAAAAAAACGTTTCGTGTTTATCTATTTTTGAGAGAGACAGAGATTCAGAACATGAGCGGGGGAGGGGAAGAGGCAGAGAAGGAGACACGGAATCCCAAGCAGGTTCCAGGCTCTGAGCTGTCAGCACAGAGCCTGACACGGGATTCGAACCCACGAATGGTGAGATCATGACCCGAGCTGAAGTCGGATGCTTAACCAACTGAGCCACCCAGACGCCCCGGTTTTCAAAAAATTTTAAAGGATGGAGTGTGCGGTCGAAAACAATTGGAGACTGTTGGTTTAGATCATTGCTTTCCAATTTTTTCGTAGCACCAATCCAGTCTAAGGACTATGTTTCACATACGATTCTGCAAGTGTGTTGATGGGTGTGTATCAGCTGGAAGAAAAGTTTGAGGAAGTGGCATTTACTATGGATCCTGCAATGATTTCCGACATTTCTGATTCTGTGCTAATGCATTGCAGCTTACTCTTAGCTCTCTACACAGATGTCAACACCCCCTGTGCTGGCGGGCCACATCCCACAGCTTGGGATGTGCCGATGAGGATAATGAGGTTGCTTCTTGGACGAGGAGGGCTCTTGATCTGGAGCCTCGTGAATGTCTCCTAACAGAGAACCTGCAAAAATGCCGCCTCCCCAGGCTTCAGTCCTGGTTGTCCTGAGGCCTGTGTGTTCAGACAATGTATGGTGTTCTTGTGGATGGTGAGGGACGGGCTCCTGGGAGAGGGGAGGAGTAGGAGAGAGGTCATGTGGGGAAGGACGGCTGGAAGATTGGTGTCCATCAGGGACAAAGCTAGCTAGGTAGGCCTGGGCCTTAGGACTCAGGGGAGGGACTTTTGTACAAGGTGGAAGGCAAAAATTCATCAGCACTGTTAAGTCCCAGCAGCCTTATCATAGTCTGTCACCTGAAAGGTATTAGCATAAATTTCTTTGGGCCCAGTCTGCAGGCCTTAATGAACTTGAGTTCCAAGCACACACTTTAAGGAAGTATGTCTGACTCGCTTTATCCCTGTTTTGGGTACAGTTGTCGATGAATGTTATGCCGCCATTCCCGATGGGTTAGCGATTCCACAGAGGTGGGGTTTCCACCCAACAGCTCCGTGCCTTTAGGACTCTTCCTGGGAAGGCTGTGGGCTTCTGTTAATTCCAGGGCTTCAGGTTTTCTCCTCCGACCTAGCAATGAGTGGCAACTGAATCCAGACTAAAGTCCGTGTTCGATTTCCTAAAATCAATGCCAAGGTGTTACCTATTTCTGCCATCCTTCTCTAAACTTCCTTTTTCTTTCCTTGCGATCGCCCAGAAATGGCAGAAAGAAAAGTTTCTTTACGAGCTCCAAACAGCTACCCAAGGGTCTACTCTTCTTCCTTTCAGACCTCCCTGTGCTTGGCCCCTATTTTACTTAATGGGAAATTCATGGATGCTACCACGTTCCTTCGGAAGCTGTAATAAGAAAAGAGTATTCCATTTTGGACGTAACCCGGGCTATACCCTTTCAGCAGCCTTGAAATCATTCTGTAGTAATAATTCCTGCATGGCAAACCATGTGTGATCTTGAGGCTTTCTGAAATGAAAGGCTTGACGTTTAAAATTGGATGCTATTGATAACCAGCCTCATAAGGCCGGCAAGGGGGTGTTTGAGCAGGGTCTTAATGCTCTAGTTTTCATTAACTAGTCACTGTGGCAGGAGTTTATTAAATCGCAAATCAGAAACTCTTAGTTAAAAGGGCTGGCTGGGATCCAATTAATATATTCATTTTTAATAGTGGGGCCCCAGGCTAGGAGAAGGCTAACTCAGAAACGCGTCTGTGCGTTCCATCTGGGTCCTAGCTCCTGCGTTTTGAGGCTAAACTGGAACATTATTACCACGCTTGGCCAGTGCCCTTGGGTTCACCTTCGATAGCTTTTCAGAGGAAGGCAGGGGAAGGCAGCCTGGGTTTTGCTCTTTTAGTAGTCCTAAGGATTTCCACCATCCCCAGGGTGGAGAGTTTCTTGCCGGTTGACCTTCTGATCAGCCAGGGGAGGTATAAAGTGGGGTGTATCGATTGTCTTTGACTTTTGAGAAGACAAAGGTGCTTTCTGCTGATGGCTAAAACTAATTACAACACAGGACTGCTGGGTTTTCAGGATCTTAAACAAAGCAGTGCCCTGCGGTCTCCTAGGAAATCAAATAGAATCTAAGAGCAAAGGGAGAACCAACATGGGAGAGCTCCCGTTTATGCCTCATGCTTATTTGACTTCTGCAAGTAGGAATTCTGTTTTGAGGGCTGATGTATTCCTTCTAATGGTCTTCCTTTGGTGACATAGGACCTGTGGGGCGACCACACTCATGCCCGCACCCACTCGAAGCAGGGCTTGGTGTTTCTAAGCATCCCCCAAGCAGATCTGATTTGACCATGCATTAGTAAGAAAGGGACATTTGATGCGGGGTGTTCTGGACAGATGGAGAAGATCATTCGCATCGCTGTCTGCCCAGTAGACATGGAATCGAGTTTCTGTTGGACGGCCCTGACCCCCCTGCCAGCATTCTTCTCTGACTTCCACCCCAGCACACCCTCCGAAGTTCCCCTCCGTTTCCTGGGTCGGCTTGGGCTCTGGCTGGCAGCCTGAAGGCTCACTCAGCAGAGAGTGAGCAGAGGAGTGAGCGGCCGCCATCTGTTCAGCGTGCCTCGGTGCGCCCCTGGGTACCGGTCTGTGTCCTTGTTTGGCTGAGTCTGTATCCCCAGCTGCCCTCCTCCTCTTCCCACTGTCCTGTTGGTTGGGTTTCACACTCCAGTAGTGTTCAGCCTTTATGAATATGGGACCTATAACCGGGTGCCTGGGCTGTTTCCTGCCAACTCTTGCCTCCTGACCTGAGGCTATGATCTGCCTGGGTACAAAGTCAAGGGGGCTCAAGGGCCTCCTGAGAACTGATGAGGTTCTCGGACGCACGTCAGTCTTGTTGGCAGTGCTGCTCTGATCCCGACCCAGTGAGCGTGCCTGTCCTTTTATCTTTTTCTGGAGGCCAAGTTTCCACTTGTACCCCAGTCTCACCGGCCAGACCCCTGTTTGGTTCCTTGGCTTCCATTTTTGCTCTAATAATGCACCCTATAACCTGGGTCTCCTGAACCTGACCCCCTGCTTTGCTCTTGGAAGGCTATTCTAGATTCTGAGACTTCTCCTTCGTGTTTGGAGTCCTGCCCCTCCTCCTGATTCTGATTTCCCCCTTGGGTCTCCCAATATTGCCTTCTGTAGATTACACGTGGTGGGCAGAACCCCCTCGCACAAGATGTCCTCATCCTAATCCCCAGAACCTGTAAGTATGTCAGGTTGCATGGGAAAGGGGAGTTATGGTTGCCGATGGGATTAAGGTCGCCCATCAGCAGATGGGGAGATGACAAGCAAGGGTCCCTAAAACTGGAAGAGGGAGGCAGAAGAGGAGGTCAGAGTGATGTGAGAGGAGAAGGACTCACCTTGCCGCTGGCTTAGAAGATGAGGGGAGGGAACACGAGCCAAGGAATGCAGGCAGCCCCGCAGAAGCTGGAAAAGATGAGGAACAGGCTGTCCCCTTAGAGCCTCCAGAAAGGAATATGGCACTGCCGACTCCCTGATTTTACCCCAGTGAAACCCATTTTAGCCCTCTGACCTTCAGAATTGTAAGATAATAAATTTGTGCTGTCTGAAGCCGCTAAGTTTATGGCAGCTCGTTACAGCAGCAGTAGGAAACCCACATATGTGTTCTCACTGCCCACCGGTTCTGTCACCCGGCATCTTCCACACCTCCCCGTGCTGACCACCTGCCTGGATCACACCCGCCACTCACCCTCACCTGCATCTGATGAACACTCCGCTGAGTGCCCAGCATGGTCCAGGTGCTGTGTGCGACTCACTTACCACTTTATATAACCCGCCTTGCGCTGATACCAGGAACCCTCTAGGTTGTGAGCTGGCCTGAGCCAATCTGGGTGAACACCGGTACGCTGGGTGTCTTTGGGTAGGTAACTCGGGAGGCGTTGCCCCTTTGCCTGCCTGCAGACTGTACAGCTTACCTTGGCGGTAGAGCCCTCAACGGGGCCATGAGTGGCATGACCTGCCTTTTTGTGGCAGCTCAGTGCATGGGACTCTGGGCCGGCCACCTGCTCCTCTGGTATAGGTGCTGGCCTGACTCCTGCGCCTCTTTCCTGTAGGTGCCTACCACCCACCAATCTTAAATGCCATTAATTTCACACACACATGCACATACACACACAGTGGGAAGTAATTGAAAGCAGGGCCCTGCACCTATATTTGCACACCCGTGTTCATAGAAACATTATTCACAAGAGGCAAAAGGTGCAAACAACCCAAATGTTCATTAAAGGATGAATGGGTAAAACGTGGTCTATACATATGGTGAAATATCATTCAGCCTTACAAAGGAAGGAAATCCTGCCCCGTGCCACAGCACGGATGAACCTTGAGAACATTACGCGGAGCGAAATAAGCCAGCCACAAAGACAAATATTGTATGATGCCATTGATATGAGGTATTCAGAGGAGTCAGATTCATAGAAAGTAGAATCGTGGTTGCCAGGGGCCAGGCGGGGAGCGGGGGCAGGAGGGGTAGGAAATAGTGTCTAATGGGTACAGGGTTTCAGTTTTGTAAGATGAAAGTTCTGGATGGAGGTGGTGGCTAAATAGCAATGCGGATGTATTTAAGGAACTACACCTGAAACTGGTTAGAATGGTAAATTGTATGTTATATATATTCTACTACAGTAAACAATTTCTTAAGAGCTTCTTGTTCTGATTACTGAATGCTCTGGTGTTGCTTTTGATAAGGACATTTATATGCTAATTAAGCACGAAGGCTATAAACATGTGCAACCATATCACACAGTTAAGGTGTTCTGAAGTCTTCCTGTGGACCGTGTACCTCCTGACGTTCTGGGTGGCCAGCTGACCTGAGCCTGGTGCCTTCTCTTCCCTCCCACAGATAACCTAATCTCTAGCTCAACACCTGTTCAAGGTGCCTTGTTCTTTCTATTGGTTACTGAGCTCCAAGCTTCCATTCTCAGACATTCAGTACATCTCTTTGGAGAGGTAACTATAAGTGTTACTCAACTTCGTGAAAATGAAGTTTTCTAAATCCTGTAACTGTGGCTAAATTTAGTCACCTGTGGATGGACAACATTGGCCTTGCAGAGTGTCAGGGGATCATCTAGTCCACAATCAGTTTCAATGGGCCCGTTTCCAATGCAATGGTCCCCCCCCCTTTTTTTTTGAGAGAGAGAGAGAGAAAATCAGTGGGGAAAGGGCAGAGAGCGATGGGGACAGAGGATCCAAAGTGGGCCCTGCGCTGACAGCGAAGAACCTGATGTGGGGCTTGAACTCAGGAACTGTGAGATCATGACCTGAGCTGAAGTTGGACACTTAACTGACTGAGCCACACAGGTGCCCCTCCCCTACTTTAAAAAAATGTTTATTTATTTATTTTGAGAGATAGTAGGGGAGGGGTGGAGAAAGAGAGAGGGAGAGAGAGAGGGAGAGAAAGGGAGAGAGAGGATCCCGAAAACAGGGCTCGATCCCATGAATGGTGAGATCATGACCTGAGACAATATCAAGAGTCGGATGTTTAACTGACTGAGCCACCCAGGTCCCTCTCCCCAACATTTTACAGTTTTCCAGAAGTTTCTCCATATACGGTTGTATTCTGAGATTGCAGAAGGACATATCTTTTGGCGGGGGATATTTAACCCCCATCATCATTTAACCCACTACATCATCTGAACAAAATAGAGAATGCCAAGGAAGAAGGAGTTTGGGACAGAGTGGTGAGTTTGGTTTTGGGCATGAAGAATCTGAGGTGTCTATGGAATATCCAGGTAGAGATGTACAGAAGGTATATGAGTTGGGAACTCAGGAGAGTGGTTTGGGTATCATTGTCTGTGTTTTAGGTGAGAATAGGTAAGAGTATTCAAGGACAGCATGTACAAGAAAAACAGTGGGTTGAGACTGCCTCATCTAGGAATGCCAACAATCAAGGGGAGAGGAAGAGTCAGGGTCACCAAGGAGACCAAGAAGGAGTAGTCACGGAGGGAAGAGGAGAACCATGAGCCAGTCCTGTTACTGGGATGGGGGAATAGAGAGTCTCAAGGACAGTCCCCAAGGTCAACTATAGCAACGACACTAAGACAACTGCTGGGTTCTAAGGTATCTGGGTCGTCATGTTTGTGTGGACTTGAATTAGAGAGAGCCCTGTCTTTTTCCTGCTTGCCTGACAAGGCAGCATGTTTGTTTTTGTAACGACAGTTGTCATAATATGTAATGGACACCACAATGGCCATGACTAGGCGTGACTTGGCTGTGAGTAGGATGCTCTGAATTTTGGTGGTGGCATTTGAATTTTGAGATAATTACCTTAACTGGGTAGGGCAATATGCTGAATGGATCTAATTTCCCCTTACAAACTTCCGTCTGCTTTAATGCTCCTAATTATCACAATTGTAAGGTTGTTTGAGGGTAAAAAGTGATGGGAAGCAAAATTATAGGAAATTAGGTTAAAACGATGTGCAGTTGAAGGCAGAAAAGTAGGGGCACAATTTTGTGTTACTGTTTGAGACATGATTGAGCTGCACGGGCCACTAATCCGTCTGGGATCCGACTGTGATGATGTTTCTCGTGAAGGCAGTGGTCTGGTGTACTCTGGGTTGATTAGTCATGGTTTGTTCATGCAGTCCCAAGTTAGTTGGTAGATTCCCACGTGCTTTTGTACATCCAGCTCTCTTAGAATTAAGTAAATTCCTGGTATTTTCTCTTTTCCACTTATGAAAGAACCAGAAACCCTGTTAATTTTGAAAGGTGGCTCTAAATATCGAATGCTCTCTGTAAGCCTTTTTTGTTGGCTTTAGGCCTGAGTTTGAGTCACTTGGAACTTAGCAGATTGAATGTATTGGGCTGTGTTTTGCCTCAGTAAGAAACATCCCCAACATCTTGTGCTTAACACAAGAGTTTATTCTTAGTCATACTTCCTAGCCAATGTGGTGGGTGGATAGCTGTGCCCATACAATTTTCGGTGGCCCAGAATGTTGGAGCTTTACTGCTTTTTGGCTCTGCCATCTAGAACACACGGACTTCCAGATGGCCACAGCAGGAGAAGAGACCGTGGCTCTTTGCTACCTCAGATCAACCCACCCACCAGAAGCTAGTTTCATGGTCTCTTGGCCCTCAAATGCAAGGGCCTGAGATGTGCAATATTCCACTGGCCAGAGGGAGAGGAGAACAGGATATTGGAGATGGCTAGTGATGTCCATCAGGAACTGATATAGAAAGCATCGGTGATATGCCCATTTCAGCACTAGTTAGTGTTTCGGCAACCCGCCCTCGTGACTGGAATACCAACTGGCCTTCCAAAACATTACTCATTTACTGGAAAATCTTCCCTGGGAAACTACATAGTTTTGGATATGTGACTAAATGTTTGCCGGCTATATTTGGGGGTACCAAGGAACCCATGCTACCCTCTCTGGAAACTTCCCTCCCCAGAAGATGTAGCTAGGTAGCTTTTCTTCTCCTCTTCTAGTGACCCTCTATCACTGGACATCTCTGATTGGGCCAACCCCATTGGCTGATGAGTGACCAATAAGATTTTCTTTCTCATAATTATAACAAGATGAGCTGTGATTGGGCTGTGAGTCCAGGGAACCTGCTAGGTGGATCCATTGTATTGATTCTCAACACCACATTCCAGAAAGCCAGAGTGCTTCTGTGAGAGTGAGTCCCCTGTCAGTCCCATTCCTGGGACACGTGTCCTGGCAGGGGAGCCTGGTGACCTGACCACCAAAATGTTGGTCAGGCTTTGATGGCTTACTCTTGCTATATGAAGCAGCACCCAGATGATGCCATGGAGTTGCATCCCCCTCTTCCCTGGAGTTGGGGGTGAGGGGAGTGCATAGAGCAAAGACACAGAACCAGATGTGGCTCTTTGCAGATGGCATCAAGTCCGAGGGGAAGGAACTTAGTACCGGGTTCTGCCATCTGTTATCTGGAACATGACTGAAGGCAAATGCTATATGTCTTGGTTAGCTCATGCTACTATGACCAAATGTCATAGACTGGGGGCTTAAAGAACAGAAATTTATTTCTCACAGTTCTGGAGCCCAGACACTATGAGGTCAGGGTACCAGTGTGGTCGGGTTCTGGTGAGAACTCTCTTCCAGGCTTGCAGATGGCTGCTTGCTTGCTGTATTTTCACATGGAAAGATAAGGAGTCTATCTCTTCCTCTCCTTATAAAAGGGTACTAATCCCATCATGGGGCTCTACCTACATAATCTCATCCAAATCTAATCACCTTCTGAAGCCCCCACTTCCAAAACCACCATTGGGGGTTAGAACGTCAACATGAATTTGGGGCAGGGGGTGGTACGCAAACCTCCATTCATGGACCGTGCAAAAAGTTTTAATTGATTTCCCCTTGCTGGGCGACCCAGAGGAATATTTCGGCATGGCTTACATCCAGTTTCTGCAGCTAAGCATGCTGGATTTTAAGGTTGGTGGCCTTGGGCCTGTTCATGCTCTCCATGAGAGCTTCCAAGTAACGTACTGAAGGTCATGTGGGGAGGGGCTTGAGGCAACCAGGCTCCGTGCCGTTTCGAGGAAGAGAATGCTTGTCTGCGTCAGGAGCTGGAGGAGCAGGCGTGGAGGGGAAGAAGAAGGAAGAGAGGGAGGAAACACTCACTGCTCCGTCATTTTCCATTCCAAGCTGTGGTTCCTGAAAAACCTCCCTGAACCTTTTATCCATAAACACCCTTGAATGAGATAGTTTAGTTGAGTGTCTAACCCTTAATGGAAAGAAGGGGGGTGGTGAGCATCTTCATTCTTGCAACCAGAGTCATCACTCCTCCAACAAATATTTCCTGACGCCTCACTGGATAGGGTCTTCTGCTTCCCCCTGGGGATAAAATGGTAAGAGAGACACGGCCCTTGCCATAGGCGGGCCTACTGGAGTCTCATGGGAAATGCACGTAAGCAAACAGGGTGCAGGAGAAGTATGGATGGGAGGGATGCAATCTTGCTTGGTGTGGCAAGATTTTTTAACACAATACCCGGGATGCGTTGTCTCGCTGCTCCGAAGAATGAAGAGGTGGACACAGAGTGAGCGGCGGACAAAGTTTATTATACTATAAGATAAGAAAGCAAGGATAGTAGGAAAGCTCTCTTTACAGAGAGGGGGCATTTGAAAGTGAAAGCCAAGGATTATAGGCAAGGGTCCTTGTTTTATAAGGTTCTGGTCGCCCCCATACTTTCCTTTCTGCTTGTTCCTTCTCAGGTTCTACCCTTCTTGGCTGGACAACTCTAGGTGCTGGGTTGTCCACTCCTGGTTGGCTCGTTTCCATTGTATGAGGGGTGGTCTATGGCCAGATCATTTCTTGTGGCTCATACGTTTTATGGTCTGCTTATTTTTAGTCACGTCTTTGGTCAAATTCCTGAGGGAAACCTGAGGGGGCTAGGTGGTGTCTGTTATATTTTTAAGAGGCACCTTACCCCTGAGGGGGTTTGCTGTGGTCAGATACTCCCAGCATTGTTCCAAAATACGTGTTTTTCCCCACCCAGGGACCTCAGGTCCTCTCCTGTCCCTCTCTGACTATTTTATCCTGTCTTTTCCTATTATATTGGCAGAGGTGGTTAAGCTTTCAGTGGGGGTGCTGGGGATGAGTTGAAGTACGCTAGCTGGAATCAGGTTCAAGGGTAAGAGGGTGGATGCTCCAAGCAGAAGGGCAGCGTTACAGACACAAGGCCATTTTGGGCTCTGTGGTTAACAGTCCTTATTGCAGAAACGTCTTGCTCTGTTACCTGCAAGGGTCAGTATTCACCCTGATGCTTGGAGCTGTGGACAGCTCACTTATCCTTAATATTATGAACCATTCTTAATTAAATAGGTTCTTCAGATGATGCCTGATGGCCATACTAACTAGGAACTGAAACAAAAAAAACATTAGCAGGGAATCACTAAAGATTTCTTTCTGAAAGACTGGGTTTTAGAGGGACGCAGTAAAGAACACAAATTCAGGCTGTTTTCCCATGTTAAAATGTCAGTCTACCAATTAGGGGCATATTCCTTTGGCCTGTGTGTACTGGAAATGTGTGCTAAATATTGTCACATGATTATGGTCCATTAGTGTTTCATTGATCAGGTTTTCTTTGTTAATATATATGTTTTCCCCCACCAAGTTCTGTTCTGTGGCTCATGAAAAAAAAAAGATAACTAGGATTCCTTCTGAGGGAAGATTTTCCTTGTTTTAGTCTCAGCCAGTCAAGGACTTTTGTCACTGGTCCCATTCAGATGCGGTGACAATTATGAACCACAGAATTGCTAGGCTAGTCCCTGGCCAAGGCCCACTATGGAATGCTCTGGAACAGGGCCCAGAATCCAATTCTCCGTGCTCTCTCCTTGGTCATCGCTCAGTTTTTTCTTATTATCTTGTTGATTTCCTAATTAACAGAAAAGACCTGATTTTTTTTTCACAAAACCATTTTTTTAAAAAAAAACCAGAATCTATTATGAGAAGTAGGATGTGCTGATTGAGATGATGATTGACTGAAGTGTTTTGCTTTTCTTAAAAAGCATTGACTTTTAGAACTAGAAGGGCCCCTCAAGGTGACCACTCTCACGCCACTGACAGTGACTCATGCCGAACCTTTCTTCTGTGGGGACCTGTGTGATATGAGCACATCTGTTAACAGGTCCAAGTTTTCAGTTTTTTCAAGTGTGAAATTTGGGGATTAGACTTGATTACATAATAGATTTCTAAATCTTTTGTTTCCAAACTTCTATTTTTCTTCTTCTTTTTTTAAAAATTTGAATATCGTTGGAGCACCTGGGTGGCTCGGTCGGTTAAGCATCCAACTTGGGCTCAGGTCACGATCTCATGGTTTGTGGGTTTGAGCTCCATGTTGGGCTCTGTGCTGACAGCTCAGAGCCTGGAGCCTGCTTCAGATTCTGTGTCTCCCTGTGTCTCTCTACCCCTCCCCTAATTGTACTCTGTTGCTCTTTCTCTCAAAAATAAACAAACACTAAAAAAATTTTTTTTAATTTGAATATAGTTGACACACAATATTGCGTTAGTTTCAGGGGTACAACGTAATGATTCAGCGTCTCTCTATGTTGTTCTGTGCTCGCCCTGAGTATAGCCACCATCTGTCACTATGCGACACTATGCAATACCATTAACAATATTCGCTGTGCTGTACCTTTTATTCCCATGACTTTTTCGTTCAGTTCCTAGAAGCCTGTATCTCCCAGTCCCTGTTACCCATTTTGCCCATCCTTCAACTCCCCTCCCCTTTGGCAACCACCAGTTTATTCTCTGTACTTACAGGTCCAATTATGCTTTTTGTTTGTTTATTTATTCATTTGTGTTGTTTCTTAGATTCCACGTATGAGTGAAATCATATGGTGTTTGTTTTTCTCTGACTTAATTTCACTCAGCATAATACACCCTAGCTCCATCCACGTCATTGCAAATGGCAAGACCCTGTCCTTTTTTATGGCTGAGTAATATTCCATTGTCTATATTTACCACATCTTCTCTCTCCATTCATCTATTGATGGACACTTGAGCTCCTTCCATGGGTGCGTAAAGCTTTTTGAATTAGTGTTTTTGTTGTCTTTGGGTCACAGTCTTTTATGATTCCTTACAATGTGGGAGAGAGAGAGGCTGGGGCACTTGCCTCAGACTCACACAGCTGCTGAAACGCAGGACCCCAAGCTCAGAATTAGAAGTGCAGTACTCTTTCAACTTTCTAGAGTGTTAACTAGTTTAAGCATAAGAGTAAACTCCTATCTAAGGCGTTATTTTCATTGTTATTCAAAACACAACTCAAATCAATATTTGTCAGATACAAAGGGCAACATGAGAAAAATGATTTTCTAAAAGGTCCCTGGACAAAGGCTATATTTAGAATATGCCTGGGCTCCATTTGCCATGATGACATCTTTCTCTCTTTTTATGGTGACCTTCATATTTATAATAGATGTGTTTTCAATATTTTAATTTTAGTTAGCAGTACAACAATATAAATTAACCCATCTGTTCCTGAACAAGGTGCTGAGATTTCATCACTGGGGAGAAAGCTCACCCAAAGTGTTTGGGGGGCACCTGAGGGAAATAAGCTGGTGGACGGGGGTGGGAGGAGATTGGGGATTGCCGGCTGAGCAGGAGCTATGTGTTGTGGGGGGGGGGGTGGTAACTGGGAGCATAATTGAGAATATGAGTTCGGGTCCAGAAAAGTTGGAATTCTCTATAGAGAAAGCTATAATAATTTGGAATGTGTGAATGTGTATGGGAGGAGCACGGATTTCAGTTTTATTTAAGGGGATACTCAGAGCACAGACTCAAAGCGTAACCAATATTTCGGGGTTGGTGTTCGACCTGGGCTTAGGGACCCTTGTTCAGACCCGCTTCCAGCCATGCCCCTCTCACCAGGTGAAGTCTGTGGACAAAAAGGCAGCGGCCCTCATTAACTCCTACCCTACTTTCTGACCTCATACTGGATATCTGAGGCCTTGGGTTTCCCAGTCCAAAAGTCCGGATCCTGTTTTTCAGGTCTAGGCTGGTGTCTTCCTCAGGTTTGTCCCAATGAATAATGGCCCATTGCACTATACACATGACTTCAGGCCCCGAGGGTGGCCGAGGGTTGACTGGTTATAGCACGAAGAGGTAGTTGGATCTTGCATGGGAGGAGACGAATGTCCACACTCATATGCATACGCATGAGCAACTTTGAGAAATTAAAGACATTTTAAACTTGAACTTGGCCTTCCAGGCCATAGAATGGAGAATAACTTGAGAGTTTGTTGTCTCGATGAATAATGTGTACATGTTTAGATGTAAAGCTCCTGGGGCCCCACTCCACTCTTGTCTTGCTCCCTGCGAATGATGCAGGGTTCGTGGGGCAGGGAGGACTGAGACTCAAACTATTTAAAGGGATAAAGGATCTTCAGATGGTCTCTTGCACTTTTTAAATGCCTGTTTGTGTGTAAATAGTCGATGTGTTCATCACGTGTGTTATCAGCTAGTCACTAACTGATTCTTAAAGACCTCCCTGTCAATGCGTGTTTTGTCAGCGTATATTGTTTCTGTCCAGACTTCAAAGCCAGACAGCCCAGATGTGCCTGGACCCCCCCGGGCAGCCTCTGTCTCATCCTGCCCCATTGGCAGTATGTTGCAGAAATTCGTACTGGATGCAGGAGGCTGGCTCCTCTGTCAACTCCCTGCCCCCTTTCCCCCCTAAATTCCAGCTGCCCTACCATGTCTGCTTCCTGGGAATTTTCCTAAAATTCTGCGGTAGGAGAAGGGAGATAAATATAACAGCTGGCCCTGGCAATGGGCCAGGACTTGTTCCAAATACCTAATGTAGTTAGGGACGTGCTACAGAATCTGTGAGTTCCAGATCAAATGAAAATACTGCGCCCCGTGCGTGCAAGAATGATTAGGAATTTCAAGACAATGACAACGAAACACTAAACCAGATCAGGTGGTGGGGGGTGCTTTTAAGCATGGAGGAGGTGGAGGGACATGGTGTGATCACACAGGCTGCGTATTAACTCTTAAGTGCTCATGTTCCCATTTCGCCGATGGGTATGCTGAGGTACATAGGGGTAAGTCTGATCAGTCTAATAAGTTCACAGGATGAAAACAGCACCGAGGAGATTGGAACACAGGGGTACTTGGTTCCAATGTGCGCCCTCACGGCCTCTCTAGGGAAGAGGCCTCCCTCCGAACGTTCTCTTTCCGTGTTGCCAACCGCCCTTACCCGTAGCCCCTAAAAATCATACCTTCATTAAGAAAACAAATCCCAACAACCATGACTAAACTGACCACCGCCCCAGTAACTTATTGGCCATCTACTCTGTTGTAATTTAAACACAGTCTCTGGGGAGTCTCCTCCCACCACATATGCACACACACACCAAGAAGCTTAACAAGGTTTTAAGCCAACAAAAATCAATCTTGTCTGTCCTGGGAGAGATTTTACTGCTATGAAAATCAGATTTTCTCCCTATTGTTATAGTAACAAAATTACATTTCCTTTAAAACACTCCACTTAGTTTTGCCCATTTATTCGCTTTATAGTTCTTTTCTTCCCTTAGTTCATTTTCTTCCACGAAATCTGTGAGTTTTTATTCTAGATTGTTCCAGATTCCAAGCAGTCGAGATAAGGAAAAGTCTATTTTAATCTACTCGGGTTCAGTTGATGTTTCAATACAGCGAACATACAATGAGAGGGTCACTGTGCAGGAATGCCTTTTGCTTGTTTCGTGAAAATGTACTTCCTTTCCAACAAGTTTTGCCAAGAAGTTAATCTTCATGTCAAGAAATGCTGTTGGGTGAATGAAAAAAAATGTGACGGTCTGTCCTCTGGGAGAGCACTTCAGCAACACTCTTCCCCAATACTTGAAGCCAAGCCAGATTGTTATTAGAACAAACAATTGATTAATTTTGCAGCATTCGTGACAGAAAACTGGTATGTTAAATGTCTTCTTTCTAATGAAGTTGGAGTGCTGGGTGAGTGACTCATTAGAGTGGTGACTGGATTACTTGAGGTTCCTTTTCCAGGACAAATGACAGGGTGTCTCTTATATCTCCAGACTTTCCTCCCAGGTCTCCCGTTTCTTATGCTAAAAATTTAGCTTGCAAGTTGGGGGAATAGAAGAAGCAAGGATAGAAGGAGAAAGGAAGTATCCTTGGAAAAGTGTAAAATGAATTAAGTCGATCTGATTAGTGAAAGAAGACAGCTACATTTCAAGATGTTAAATGTTCTGTACAAATCATTTTATGTTGATTAAACAGTACGCTGTAATTTCTTTTCTAAATTGAATGGGCTACAGTGAAAAATAGTATCTGGCCCACCCCACACAATAACTTCCCTCTGAAGACCTTTACTGCGAACTGAGAATTTTAAATTAGATGAAGAAATAACAATGCATGGTGTTGCCTAGCAACCACTATATGTCTGTTAGTAACAGGGAATCCAAATGGGTAAGTTTGGGGCCACTTTCAGAAACAAATAAACTAATTATCTGGGGCATAATTAAAAGAATGTCCCAAAGGTGAACCCCTGCCAGTATCATTTTATTCATATGTTTGTGCCGAGGAGAGAGATTCTCATGATAATAATTATGAAGGTTCACGATTGTGGCTTGAATCAGTTGTGGCTCTTGAATCAGTTATACTCTGGGTGTCTAGGAGAAGGGGCTTTGGTTTGGGAGGGTCATGATGGTGACTGGACGTCAGGACGGGGTGGGGTCCCAGCTGCAGGTGGTCAGTTGCATCTTCACAGTTGTCTGGTGTTTTTTGTGGATATACGTTCCCTTTCGAGAGCATAGGTGGGCGAAGGCTGTAGCTTCTGCCCTCCGTAACCTCATCCCCAAGTGTCCACGGTGAAATCGAGTCTTATAATGAATTCAGCCACCAAATAAGTTTTGCTTAGCAAGGGGCACAAAACCTGTCCTCGGAAGCTCAGAGAAGGCTCAGCCGTCTGTCCTGAGGCTCTCTGAAGGTCAGACCACACAATAGAATCCTTAGCAATCGCAAGTTGTGCAATGCTTCCTGGGCTTGTGGGCGTGTGCTAGATAGCCGATCAGACTCTCATACCCTGCTCACGCCTGAGCAGTGGTGCTGGAAAATATTTCCAGCCAATTCACCGATTCGAACCATTCATTTCACCAACAAAAAATAGTCATTTCTAACCACACCCCCGATAGAATCTGAGTGCGGTAGTTGAAGGCTGTGCAATGTGGGCTTTTGAAAAAGGTCTTTCAGATACTAAGAGGCTGCCCCTGGAGGGTAGATTTCTGATTGGGGTCTTTAAAATGTTGGTGAGCCACTCCCACGTTGTAGATTAAAACCGCTTTTCACACGCTTGGCTATTTTACCAAATCTCGGATGCCATCACTAATGTCAAACGCCAGCATTTTATGTATTGCTAAAAAAAGAAAAAATGCTGCCAGTAAAATTGATAACAATGCTTCTTCTCACTTGAAAATTTTATATTATACTTATCGAAAGAGGCTTTTTGGATTAGACTTAGATTTTTACCATATGTCCAGCATGTTTATACATTAAGAGGGAAAAATATGGATGAAGAATGGGTTACAGTTTTCCTAAAAAAAACTTCACATCACAAATTTGAGTTTTCTCACTTTTTTGCCTGAACAGGTGTTTTCGGTTTTATTTGATTTTTTGGTTTATTTTTTGTTCATTTGTTTGTTTCTGGTTAACCCAATACTACTCTTTGTGTCATCAAGGACACTGATGCTGTGTCTTTTCTTAAAAATAACAAAAAGCCACGGGACTGGCTCTTACCTAGCTCTGTTATCATGCGGCTACCGCGGGGGTCATCTAGGTGATGTGGAGTCGGAAGGTTATAAAATTTGGGGAGGGAGGCCACAAAATTGCAAATTACAGACAAAATCAGGTTACAATCATGGTTATTTATTTAAAATGGGAAAAGCAAAAAATTTTGAAACATTACAGATTTGTGAAGTCAAATTTTGCTCTCAAAAGCTGTCAAATACCACAAATATAAAATACAAAAAAAGAACGTAGATACTTCCATTAATTGCGTGACTGCGTCAATCTATGACGCCCTTTTCCCTACCTTTTCTGGCCGCATACTCTGATTGCCACATGGCAACAGCCATCAAAGCGACTGATTCTTCCATATAAGAAGCAGTTTGGTCATCACAACCTTGATTTTCTGGAGCATTTCATTGCTTTGCTTTGATTTTACACGCTATTTCATTTGCGCCGGCCGGATTGCGTCAGGACGGGACGCCACGGTGTTGCTCAAAAGCCATCTCATGTACCAGAATGCGTAAGACGTCACCCACAGAATATGTAAGACTTCACCCACCAACAGTTTGAGGTGTTGTCACATGTTTGTCCTCTTAAGACAGAGGGATTCTAATTGTGTGATTTTTATAAAAGGGCGTGGTTTATTTCTAGCTGTGAACATTTCATTTGTTTTTAAGGTTAAAAAAAATGTAATATTTATTTTTGAGAGAGACAACACAAGGGAGGAGGGGCAGAGAGAGAGACAGACAGACAGACACAGAATCTGAAGCAGGCTCCAGGCTCCAGGACTTGAACTCACGAACCGCGAGATCACGACCTGAGCTGAAGTTGGACGCTCAACTGACTGAGCCACCCAGGCGCCCGTAAAGATTTTTATTTTTCAGTAATCTCTACACCAGTGTGGGGCTCGAACTTATAAACCTGAGATCAAGAGTTGCATGCTCTACTGCCTGAGACAGCCAGGTGTCCCACAGTTCATTCTTGAGTTTCTCTACGGAAGAGCACCTCCATTCGGGTTTGAACTTATGCTAACTGAGCTCTCTGCTTATAGTTTTACACCTTTGAGGACTGGGACAAGTTCGCACTGACTGGCTCCAGGCTCCAGGTGCATTTCCACCACTGTCCTCTGCTGTATTAGTCTGTTCCAGCGGACATAGCAAAAAACCATAGAACAGAGCAGCTGAGACAACAGAAATTTATGTTCTCACAGTTCTGGGGGCTGGAAGTCCAAGATCAAGGTGTCAGCAGGTTTGGTTTCTCCTGTGGCCTCTCTCCTCGGCGTCTAGATGGCCACTTTCTTGCTGTGACCTCGTGTGGGCTTTTTGTTGTGTACGGGCATCCTTGGTTTCTCTTTCTCTTCTTATAAATACGCTGGTCTTCTTGGATTAGGGTCCCACTCTTACAACCTCATTTAACCTTCACTACCTCCTTAAAGGCCCTTTCTTCAAATACAGTCACCTTGGGCTTGGGGTTTCAACATAGGAATTTGGGGGGTAAATGATTCAGTCCCTACAGGGGCCATAGATAATGTTTAGGTTGGAGTATGACCTCTGGACCTACACTTCTGTGTCATGCTGGGTGAGACGACACAGTGCGTGGTAGGGAAATCCTGGAAGCATTCCTCTACTGAGATAACTGGTGATAGCGTGGTTATGCTTGGACGTGATTATGAGCCATGTGATAACCTCATGTGGTAACCTCAGCTACCAAACAAGCTGTTTCTCCTGTTCGGCTTCCCCTTAACAAGGTCCCCAAGATGCCTGTGGCCACTTCGCCCCTGCCCAACACAAGGAGAAGCTATAGGAGGACAAATCAGAGTAGAAGGTGTTCGCAATCCTCACCAACGCTGGTCGAGTATTTTACCTTTGCAAATTGTACTCAAGCGAATACATTGCTAAGGTGCATGCCAGGGCCTCGGTAGGGTCTGTGCAAGCGAGGGGTCCTGCAGCTTAAATTTTGGTTTTTTTCATGGTAAATCCATCTCAGAGAACAAACTTTGATGTCAACTATGGAAAATTGCAAAAGGCACGTGACTCGCTGTTCTCCAGCCCTTCCCTACAAGTGTTTGGCTCCAAGGGGTTAAAAAGTCGTCTGCTTCATCCACGGGATTTTCTTCTCAATGGTTAACATTCAACCTGCATGCTTTTTTTTTTTTTTTTGTCAAACTGAACTTTGTATTTTGAGATAACTGTAGGTTCACATGCAGTTTCAGGGGATAGTATTGAAAGACCCTGTGCACCGTTTACTCACTTTCCCCCAGTGGTCACATCTTGCAAAACTGCGGTGCAATATCACAACCAGGATACAGACACGGATACAGTCAAGACAAAATTTCCATTACTAGCAGGATTCTTCATGTTGCCCTTTATAGCCACACATGCCTCCTTCTCACACCATTGTTCCATCATCCCTGTAACTAGTCTCGTCTCCATTTCTAAAGTTTGGTTATTTTGAGACTATTGTATAAATGGGTCACTCAGTATGTAACACTTTTTAAAAAATGTTTATTTATTTATTTTGAGAGAGACAGAGAGTGCAAGCAGGGGAGTGGCAGAGAGAGAGAGAGGGAGAGAGAGAATCCCAAGCAGGCTCCGCGCTGTCAGCACAGAGCCTGATATGGGACTTGATCTCATGAGCCATGAGATCATGACCTAAGCCAAAATCCAGTCACACGCTTAACTGATGGGGCCACCTAGGTTTCCCCCGTATGTAACATTTTGAAATGGGTTTTCCCCCACTTAGCATAACTAGAGATTCATCCAGTGTGTATGCCTTTTCTCCATCGTTCAGAGCCTCTTTATATTTGTTTTCTGTGTAATGTTCAGGGTTTCTCATTGTACTTAGTGGACGAAGTCAGGAAAAGTACATCTACTCCCTTCTCGGAAGCAGATGTCCACCCTGCAGGGTTTGATGCTGATAATTTTGATGCCTGTTTTTGTGTGGGTGATGGCAGTGACCTAAGACCAGTCGCCTCGCCGGGAGCAAAGCCAGAGACAGTAATATGTGAAGAGATGTGTCTTAAGATGAAGCGCAGTATGTTATGTAGGCCGTGATGGAGTCTTCCCCTGTAAGTATAGACCATCTAGCAGGTAATCTCTCCATTAGCCATACTTTATGGCTCACCAGAATTCTGGTCTCCTCACTTCTCTTTCCCACTCTGAAGATATGAAAACCGTAAGGATATTAAACTTGTCTCCTGGTTAACAAAGTGATTGAGAGGCTTGGGCACAGTTTGTGTTACAGGTTGGGCTTCCCGGGAGCAGCCCCTGGGAAGGGGTTGGTCATTCAGGGCATTTATTTGGGGGCATCCTGGGCCCTGACCTCTGTGGGAGGGAGCTGTAGGAAGAGGGATGGGGCAGGGGCCTGGGTCAGCTCTGATGCAGACCCCGTAGCAGCTCTGGCCACCCCTGGGCAGAGCTCAGGTGGCTAGGATGACCTTCAGAGTCGTCCGGAGCCGGTCCCGGCCGGCCAGCCCTTCATGGCAGAGTCTCCGGGTAGGACCTGTGCAGTCAGCCAGGTCCTGTGTAGCTCGGGCATCCCTCAAGGGTCTGACCACTGAGGCCGCCTGCCCGCAGCACTCTGAGCAGCTGGGCAACATGTCCTTCATCAAAGGGGGCTCTGGGCGGGGCCTCACAGTGTGCACTGCAGGGTGTCAATAAATGTATGTATATCGAAGATACATCCTCAAGATTGTTTTACTATTAAGGGTGCAGAGTCACAACTATCCTAGAACTGGTTCATTCTGTGGGAAAATAATGCCAGCATCAAAATGGATAGTGATTTATAAGTTCTGATTTGTTTTTTTTAAATGTTTATTTCTTTATTTTTGAGAGAGAGAGAGAGAGAGAGAGAGAGTGAGTGCACAGGTGGGGGCAGGGTGGAGAGAGAGGGAGCCACAGAACCCGAAGCAGGCTCCAGGCTCCGAGCTGTCAGCACAGAGCCCGAGGCGGGGCTTGAACCCATGAACTGTGAGATCATGACCTGAGCCGAAGTCAGGCACTCAAGCCACTGAGCCACCCAGGTGCCCCTAAAAGTTCTGATTTCTTGGTATGAGTGTTTGGGTCTTTAACATGACTTTTTTTCCCCCTCCCTGAAAGGGTTGACTTACATCTATTTAGACTTTCAGATTAATTTTCAATTTATTCAAATAAAAAAATGGAAAATTCTTGTTTTCTTTAAGCTTCTAAGTCCTGCTTGTAAATCTGATTGTTCTTTTTATAAATCCATTGAATTTTAACAATCCTATTCAAGGGTGCTTTTATTAGTGTTCCAGTTGAACAGACAAAACTGCCTTAAATAATCAGCCCCCTTTACAACTTGGTTAATTAAATTCCTTTAAACATTTTTACTGCATTTATAAATATAATACATTTGATTTCTCCTATGTAGTTGATGTGATAAATTAAACTTATGGATATAGTAAATCTCAAGTTCTCTTAAGCATCCCAGTGCTATTTACAAACCTACCCAAATTCTTTCAGCCTAAAATCTCACGTCTGAAGTAAATTGCACATTTTAATGGAACCACAAAGAGAATTTGCTCGTTCCGATAGACCAAATTATCCAAAAACACTTCACATATGAGATATACGTAGGTTGTTCCCCATTGTAACATATGAGCGTTGATATTCTAGCCTACGGAGAACTGGTTCTTGCAGGTGGGGTAATCATGGTTCAGCCACGTTACAGGAAGGGAGGTCTTAAGCCAAACCTTCCTTACTGGTATTTATAAAAACAAACTCCTATTACCAAGTCTGTGAGCTTGGTGAAACCCAAGTTCTCTGTCTCGTGGGTGGTCTGATCACACTGCACAGAAGGTTCATGGAGGACGATATGACATTACCTGCAGGCCAGAGTCTTCCCAATACAGGGGCAGGACATGGGAGTCTTATGGTATCCAATGGCAGTGTTACCATTTACTGAGTTCCTGGTCTATGCTGTTCACGAAGCATGGAGGTTATTCCTGACATATTTTGTTCAATCACGTAGCTTGAGAACCACTCATTTTCCCAACAAAAAATCCCTTTCTGACCCTCTCTATATTAATTAGAGCATCCTTGCATGTGGATGGAGAATTGGGAGGCTGACACTCTTGCTGCAGCCATCTTGGTGTGTGTGGGTTTGCCAGTGAGAACACCAGCCAAGGGTTGGGGTTCTCCAGAAGGCCACTGAGCATGCCCACGGTGTAACTTGTCTATGTGAGAGTATTTTAAGATGGGCTATACATATTTTAAGTTCTTCCAAGGGTTAAATGATACTCAGTGGAAAAGTAGTTTTATCATTTGCTCTGGACTGAATTGTGTCCCAAGCCCCTACCCAAATTCATATGTTGAAGCCCGACCCCGATGAAATCACATTATGACGTGGGGCCCTTGGGAGGTAATTAGGTTTAGACGAGGTCATGAAGATAGATCCCTCATAATGGGATTCGTGACCATGTAAGAAGACACGACGGAGTTTCCTCTTTCTTTCCCTCCCAACGTCTTTCTGTCTCCCTTCCCATCATGCTGACACAGTGAGAAGGCAGGGTGTTCTGCAAGCAGGAAGGAGGGCTTTCACCAGAACCTGAGCATGTTGGCAACTTAGATCTTGGACTTCCACCCTCCAGAACTGTGAGAAATAAATGTCTGTTGTTTAAGCCCCCCAGTCTATGGTATTTTGTTATGGCAGCCTGAGCTCAGTAACTCACTGTTTCCGGGTATATTGGGATTCTCGTCCTAAGCAGAAAGATGTTGGTTCTCTTTAGGAGAATTTCCTCTGGGACTCATGCTCTGGATGCCCGGGCCCTTTGTGCTTCAGATGGACATGCGAAGCCTTTTTATGGTCATTCGTAGGGGGACTGTGGGGACTCCTAGTTCACACCCATCAAATGGAATGGTCTTGCAGCCCATGTCCTAAGGGTTCAAATGAACTCTCACCAATTATTGAGTTAACTGAGTTGAGCAAAGCCCTCAACCTCACTGGGATTGCACTAACTTCCCTCCCTCCTTGGCTAAACTTTATGTTTCCTTAGCCTAAGTCATTTTCATGGTTTCCATTGTCTTTAGAAGGACGAGTGCATGAGTTTTTCCTCTCATTTGAGTCTGCAGTGAGTTCCATCCCACTGCCGGGAAGCAAACCTCTTTTAGGAATTGCTGTTTTCTTCTTTAACATTGATTAAGAAATATTGATCCATGTAGAAGGATGTATGTAGTGTACGTGTATGTTATGAAGTGTAATAATACAGTAAACACCCGGGATACTGAACATCTCATGGAGTCCAGGGAAGATGGAGCCACTAGGCCTCAGGAGGAAGGGACATCGTGCAGTTCTAGGGATCTTAGAAGCAAGAGCTTCTGGACCACCTCTCCAGGGTGTGGCTGTCAACCTGATGATTCAACGCCAGATGCCTTCTGTCCGTCACGTATCCCTCAAAGTTGAGCTCCCAAGAGGGAGTCTGTGTGACCTAGCTTGCTCACGCACTCAGCTCTGTGGTCAGGATGTGGCAGGTCCTATGTTTGGGGGCCCAGAGGGAGATGTACAGTTTCCCCAAAGAAGGAAGGGAAGTAGGCAAAACAAAAACCCCTCATCCCTCATGCTGTCCAAGCTAGGAGTTGCTGGTGGGACTTAGCCGGGGCTCCCTGCCTGTGTTCCCACTTGTTCCCAAGTGGGTTTTCTCTGCATTTGGCAGTGGTGGGCCCAGAGTATTCTAGTCTGTGGCTGGTCTCACGTTACTATATTGCTTGGAAAATCCTTGAATATCATTTGAATGTCATTTTCAACCTTTCCAATTTTCCAGCATTGATACAGATTTTCTTTGGTCAGCTGGTGCTAATTTTGAGAAGGAATTAAATTCAGTGTTTGAGTCATATTTTGAGTTGTAGGAGCTATTTCTGGAGCAGGTTGGCAGGGTTTGTGGGTGGGTTGGGAGGAGGAGGGCAAGAAAGAAGTTGAATGTAGCAACTTTCACTGAGTAAAGGAATACAGGAGCAGGGATGAATTTGGGGGGAAAGAGGCAATATATAGATTTTTAATTTTTTTAATGTTTATTTATTTTTGAGAGAGGGAGAGAGAGCGAGCGCGAGTGGGGGAGGGGCAGAGAGAGAGGGAGACACAGAATCTGAAGCAGGCTCCAGGCTCTGAGTTGTCAGCATAGAGCCTGACACAAGGGTCAAACCCACAAACTGTGGGATCATGACTTGAGCCAAAGTCAGACGCTTACCTGACTGAGCCACCCAGGTGCCCCTCGAGTCTTAACCCTTAGGAGTTTGGAGATGTCTAGTAGGTCTTTGCAAATGTGGGCTGGATTACTCAACTTCTCTTCCACTTGGGCCACAGTTTTCTACTCATTCCCCCTCTCCTGAAGGTCTGGCCGTCACCACCTGCTTCGTCTTTGTCCACAGTATTTTGTGTCCACCTTGCCACAAATGAAAACAACTGCTATTTTAGGAACTTATGCGTTGAACACATTGAGCATTGATATATATGTTTTACTTCCATTTCAGACCAGTCTTGCAAGATAGGTCTTTTCTGTCCTTGTTTTATAAGATAAGGGAACTGAAGCCTAATGAGGTCACCTCTGCCCCGTTTCTGCATGGTTTTGTCATCAGCCATGGTGGGACTGGTGGAGGTTAGCTGGAGAGGCAGGATGGTTCAGGGCTGAGAGCAGGCTCACCGCCTGATCTGAATGTTGGCTACATCATTCACTGGTTGTGTAACCTAGTTAGTCTCTTCACCACTCTGGGCCTCAGTTTCCCCATCTGTAAAGTGAGGGTAATCACAGCGCATACCTAATTAATTCATAATGATAACTAAGGGAATTAATATACATCAAGCACTTAAAACAGTGCGTGGCACGGCGTGAGCACGATGTAAATGCTCGTCATTGTTGTTATCGCTGTGTGTGTGTGTAGTATACAGAAGAGAACTTTCCTGGGCGTCGGGACAGTTAATTTGCTGGGGGATTTTGAGGCGGGTTCATTTTGCCGTCGGGGATTCCATTGACTTGACTGTGGAATTAGGAGGCAGATCAAATGTTCTGTAAGGGCCTCTTAACACTTGGTCGACATGCATGAGGGGACAAGGAATGTTTTTGTGTGCTCTCTGAAGTTCGTGCCACTCCCCCAAGAGTAAGATGCCAGGAAAGAATAGATAAAGGGTGACTGTCAGGATGGGTCCTCCTGGAGAGAGCTTCTGCCCACAATGTCTCTTGCTTGTGGAGGTCAAACAGGACCAGCCTTATATACACAAGCATGAGAGGCCGTAGGGCAGAGCAGTGGGGCTTTGGGAGCAACGGAGCCACGCACGGGGTGATCGAGGATGTGGCAGCAGCAGTGAAAATTCAAGGACTCACACCTTCAAGGCAAGAATTCTTACTTTTCTTTATGACCTAGAGCCTCTGATGAGTCCCAGGGACCCTTTCTCCAAAGTGTGTTTTAATTGGTTAGTCAATTAATTAATTAATTATAGAGAGACGGGGAGAGAGCACGCGTGTGCGTGCACAAGTGGGTGAGAGGGGCAGAGGGCGAGAAAGAGAGAGAGAGAGAATCCTGTGCAGGCTCCACACTCAGCGTGGAGCCTGATTCAGGGCTCATCACAGGACCTGGAATCATGACTTGAGCTGAAGTCAAGAGTCAGATGCCTAACCAGCTGAGCCACCCAGATGCCCCTCCTAATAATGTTTTTATGTATGCATGTATGTATGCATGTATGTATGTATTTTGAATATTTCTCCCCTACATATAATTTATTGTCAAGTTAGCTAACATACAGGATATACGGTGTGCCCAGGGTTTTAGGAGTAGAGTCCCACGATTCGCCATTTACATACAACACCCAGTGCTCATGCCAGCCAGCAAGTGCCCTCCTCAATGCCCATCGCCCATTTCCCCCTCTTCCCCACCCCTTCCATCAACCCTCAGTTTTGTTCTCTGTATAAGAGTCTCTTACGGTTTGCCTCCCTCTCCGTTTGAAACTATTTTCTCCCCATCCCTTCCCCCATGGTCTTCTGTTATGTTTCTCAAATTCCACATGTGAGTGAAAACATATGATGTCTGCCTTTCTCTGACGTTTTATTTCACTTAGCATAATACCCTCCAGTTCCAGTATCCTCCAGTTGTTGCAAATGGCAAGATTTCATTCTTTCTTATTACCAAATATTATTCCGTTGTATATATAAACCACATCTTCTTTATCCATTAATCAATTGATGGGCATTTGGGCTCTTGACATGATTTGGCTATTGTTGAAAGCGCTGCTATAAACATTGGGGTACGTGTGCCCCTATGCATCAGCACTCCTGTATCCTTTGGATAGACTCCTAGTAGTGCTATTGCTGGGTTGTAGAGTAGTTCTATTTTTAATTGTTTGAGGGACCTCCACACTGTTTTCCAGAGCGGCTGCACCAGTTTGCATTCCCACCAACGGTGCAAGAGGGTTCCCGTTTCTCCGCATCCTCTCCAGCATCTGTTGTTTCCTGAGTTGTTCATTTTAGCCATTCTGACCGGCGTGAGGTGGTATCTCAGTGTGGTTTTGATTTGTGTTTCCCTGACGAGGAGTGACGTTGAGCATCTTTCCACGTGTCTGTTGACCATCTGGATGTCTTCTTTGGAAAAGTGTCAATTCATGTCTTCTGCCCATTTCTTCATTGGATTATTTGTTTTTTGGGTGTTGAGTTTGGTAAGTTCTTTATAGATTTTGGATACTAACCCCTTATCTGATATGTCATTTGCAAATATCTTCTGCCATTTCATCGGTTGTTTTTTTGGTTTTGTTGATTGTTTCCTTTGCTGTACAGAAGCTTTTTATCTCGATGGGGTCCCAGTGAAAGACCTAAATGTGAGACAGGAAACCATCAAAACCGTAGAGGAGAAAACAGGCAACAGCCTCTTTTACTTCAGCCACAGCAACTTCTTACTCAACACGTCTCAGAAGGCAAAGGAAATTATGTGTTTAAGTGCACAAAATAAAATACAAAGGATTACAACGGCAACCAATTTTGTTAAAATATAATTAGCAAATATATGTATCAAATTGGTGATTTAGTGATATGTAGGCTTCTTTGTAACTATACTAAAAGCAAGCTCAAGCTCTCATGGCAGGTCTAACAGCTACCTGCATTTTGAAATAGTGACAACAGTAAATATTTTGAAATATCCGTGCAGCATTAATGTGATGTGAAAACACCTGTGATTTCTCTTGGTGATAATGTCTCCAAGACAACTGTGGTTTGTTGCCTGCATTCACATTTGAAGGAAATGCTAAATTCCAGTTAGAGATTAGTGAAAATAAAGCCGTAACATTTCCCCCCATTCAAGTTTGTGGATCCTCTGAGTTCATGCCATCCAGATAAGGTCTATGATTCTGTGACCCACAGGCAGACGCGGAATGATACATAAGTCGTGAGGCATGCCGGAGGCCAGGGAAGAACAATTTCTAAACAAGAGCCTGCAGAATTCCTGTTTGTCAGGGGGACGATCTCCCAGAGAGTGTGGAAATGAGAAAATCCCCTTTCCAAAGGGCAACACGTTCATTGTAGAGGCAACTTCGGTGGCACAAGGGGTTGGGAAGCAGCACGACTTTGCATGCCTGTGCCCACAAGCCAGGTGGGGCTGGGCCTCGCTCATTTCTGACCTGGGTTTCTTGCAGAGATCGTGCATACGGACAGGGTGTGATTTCCTGTCAAAGTGCAATAGGGTTAAATACATAAAAATGCCAGTTTCTCACCCACAGTGCGACGGACCAGTGGGATGATTTAATGCAGCTCTCAATGGCACTGTTAAGATTTATGTGGATAATCATCCCCATGGAGGGGATGATAAGTTATCACACTTATTATTTGCATATAGAAAGGTCCTTCTTGAATTCTCTGCGTTCTTACAGCTCAACCCTACGCTTGAGAAGAAGGTGAACAGGTTTTAGATTTAATTAGACAGTACTAGAAAGGTAAATTTCGGGGGTGTAACACATCAATAGTAGACTATGCATTGACACTAAAAGAAAGAAAGGAGGACATTTGTTTCCTGGCGCAGGCAAATCTGGTGTAGACACAGTGATCTCTGAAGCTTTCATGTAAGCCACGAACTCGTTCTAGAATGTTTGCACAGGGACCGTCATTTCTGGATAATTTTATGGCTATCAGCGCACAGGATCTGTGAAAGCCAGCTGGTGAGACCAGACTGGCGGACTGTGAAGTTAAGGCAGAGACCTGTGAGTCTCTCTCCACATGCGTTCTGCCTTTTTCTGATCATGTGGGAGTTCTTGCTAAAATTTCTTGGTATTCAAAAAAGATCTTTGAAGAAGTTAGAAACCGTTGCTCTAGAGGATAGGCAATTACTTCCATGGAAATGCAATTTCAAATTTATTCTCAGCAAATTTCAAGAGACATCGGCATGTTCAGCTACTTACATAATACATTTCAGAGGTATGGCTTTTATGAAACAGCATACTTCGTTTCATATACAAAACTTTATTTCCTTATCTTTTTCATTTCTTTACTAATAAGTCCTTATTATAAAAACACTAGAATCTCAGTTTTTAAGTTCTATTTCAACATTATGTTAAAACTTATGTTCGTGAATAAGCTTGAGTTTGTAGCTAGAGACTGGTCGTAAAAGTTGCAGGTTGCAGTAGTTTCTAAGGGAACCACTGCATTTAAATTTGAGCTCAAATTAAATGAAACAAGGGAAGAGAGTTAACGGAGGCTCTTTGCTCATCTTTGGAAAATATGAGACGATGGGTAAATTTATCAAAGAAAAGTAGTCTATATCATGTTTTTGTGAGGTGATTCATTTACATGGCAATACATTTTTTTTCTTGTTTGAACTGATGGAATTTGGGGGTCGGATGGAATTCTGGAGCTTTTCTAAAGGACAAATGAGAGATATACTTTTAATTAGATGATTTTTTTTTTCTACCATGGGAGTAACTTACTTGTAACTGTAGTGGAGAAGTGGAGAAAAGCAGTAGGTGTCCAGAAGGTAGAGAGCCAGTTGCCACACTGATTGCTTTACAGACATGGAGAGTCTCCAAGTTTTTTTTTTTTTTAGTGTTTATGTATTTATTTTGAGAGAGAGAGAGAGAGAGAGAGAGAGAGAGAGAGAGAGAGAGAACAAGCAGGGGAGGGGAGGGAGGGGAGATCATGACCTGAGCTGAAATCAAGAGCTGGACCAACTGAACCACCCAGCCACCCCAAGTCAAGTTCTGAAACCCAGCAACTGCCCTGGGAGGGCTCAAGAATTCAGAGTGTTCAAAAGGAATTCAGTCTCCAGTGTTAGAGGCCGGGCTGATACACAGTGTTGGATCTGCCAAGGATAAAGGATAAAGTTAATGGTTAATCTTCCAGGAAAATTTCCCAGCATAGTTGCCTAGAATTATGGAAGCTGAGAACCATACTAGTGAAACACACTTGCAGCCCAAATTCTTCCTGCTGTACACACTTCTGCCATTCTACTGATAAGGTAGGGATGTCTAAGAATTCTACTACAAGAGAGGATTGCAACTCGGTGATGGTCATTGGAGGAGGCTATGGTGTCTGATGTTTAGGACAACCTGTTAAAGCGCAGGTCTCCTGCTGGAGAGATGTGTTGACAATGTAGGAGTGCTCAGTAGGCAAGCTTCTGTAGGAAAAAAAAAAAGGACTCTCAGAATTGGGTTTCTCGAAGAATCATTCAGGAGGCTAGCCACCATGCCCACCTCCGTAGCTTCTAAACAGAACAAGCAGATTTAGCAGGCTTGTGCTCGGCAGCCGCGTGGCTAAGGTTGGCTGTGGAGGCCGGCTCTAGGGGATCTATTGACTCAGGTTTGTTCTAATCATGTGAAAAGGTCAACAGATTGGGAGAATGTCATGACAACACCTTATGAAGCTGACATAATACTTTTAAGAACAAGCCAGGAAAAAAGTCTCAGCTCTTCCCAAGGAGCATTTCCATCTCACAGGACTAGCCCCCTCTCTCCTGTTATCCGAACAACCCCGTGTCCTCAAAAGCTGTCTGGAGCAAGGCCCAGTTCCCGGGATCCCGTGTGCAGACTTGGGTCTCTTGTGATTTAAGGTGTGGAGGATGAAGGAACCACCATCAGGCCATTTGCTTATTGTCTGTCTGTTCTTGCAACTACCACGGCAGGAGGACTCATTAGATGTGCTCTTAGTAGTGGCATTTTCAAGGAGGTACAGCCAGGTTCATTAAAAGCAAATCTTGTGAAAGGTAATTGTTTCTTTGATTGTAATCACTGATTGTGTGGGGAGGGTGCAATGAGGGAAGAGGCCTTAATTTAGGTAGCAGCTTGACTTTAAGACACCTGGTTATGCTCCTGAGAAACAATGGATTTGGAAGTACAAACGAAATGAAGTCCCCCGAAGAGTGAGTTCATCCTTGAAGGACAACAAACAGTGAGTGTCTCGGGGGGGGGGGGGGTGTTGCACTATGGGGAGCTGGAGCAAATACTCCAGGGAACCTTGCACTACCCACCAATTCTACTAATCCGATCATCTGAACGTTCGCTGTGGGCTGTAGGCTCTTCAGGGGGAAAAGTGGATCCCTCTTGACTTTTGCATTTTTACAGTATTCACAGATACTTGGCACTCAAAATATTTGTTGACGGAATAAGTAAAGGGAGGAGGAGGCTAGTTTGGTTTAGTTAAGGTCAAGGATGTAAGCACTTGCTACGGTTGTATGCAACATTGAGACATAGGCAGTGTTTGGTTTCCGTCTCCTTTATGAAGCTGTCGATACTACTCCAGGAAAAGGAGTGAGTGGCCCTCACTGATTCCATTGAACGTGTCCTGACGGGCCCGCTCTCCTGACTTACCCCCTCGGCTCACTTTCCTACTCTTGCTGACTCACAAATTCAGAGACAGTGAATGTGGGTAGGTACAGAGTGATGTAAAATAATGATCCAGCTCACCAAACGGTGTTTCCCATCTCTGGGGAATGCCTGCTCCAAGAAGGTTGTTCTTTCTGCTGCTCAGCTTCTCTCCATGAGTTAGGGGCCGCCTCCCAGCCTTCTAAGACATCTGGACTCCTTGGCGTCTAGATCTAAAAAGCAAAGCATGGCGGAGATGAACGATCTCCTCTTTTGCCAACTCAAGGCTCATTTGTTGGGGGACTCCCGTTTTTCCCCCTAGAGGATTCACACATTCTCTTAAGTAACCCACACTGAAAAAGATCTCTCTTAAAGGGGAATTTGACTACCCACGGTAGGGTATCAGAAGAATATCATCATTTATACAAGGGAAACACATGTGATGCGCATTCTCTACAGTGATACTTACCCCCCAGGAGGCAAAAATTGATTCTTAAGGTGGGGAGTGAAAAAAATCGTAGATATTACAATGGTTTGTGGACCTTTTGCAGGGTCAAGGTGCATAACCAGAGATACAGGCACTAAAATGTCTTGGGGAAGGGCGATTAGGAAAAAGCTAAAAAGGCTCCTTGTGGGGAGAGGTGATGATGAAAAGCAGGTTGAGGAACACTGATCTACAGTAAGTGAGGTCATTTTATGCACCGTGTTTTGAGGTCCAGCTCACATCCATACTTTTCTAGGAAACTTTGCTTTCCTCCGTAGTGTTCAGTGACACCTTCTGAATTTCTCTGAAGCCCCCTGAAGGAGATGAGAGGCGCCCATTCAAGTGAGGGCCGGTGGGGCGGGCTGTGGGTTCCAGAGTGGCTCAGCTGCCGTAGGACACCCATGGGTGCTCCCTAGGTGCGTTCCCCAGGTGCCGTAGGACAAGTGCAGAGGCAGGAGTTACTGGGGCCTCGAGACAATATCAACCCAGCTGGCAGGATGTGAAACACCTTCGGGTGTTTTCATTTCTTTTATGTTGGTGTGTTGGTCGACTTCAACGTAGAGCCCTGGGACATTCATTCATTTGATTAGGAAGAAAAAACAAAGTCTGATGCCTAATCTCCTTATGAAAACATATTCTCCCCGGGTATCTTGCCTAAGGGGCTGGTGGTTAGGTTTCTACCATTGCCTGATTTCCAGAGCACCAGCAATTTGGTAAAGTTAGTCACTCACTTCTCTGACCCCCGGAACTAGGAATCTGACCCCAGGTACTAGGATTCGGTGCTAACCACGGATTTACAAAAAGGGTCTGCTACACAGAACCAAAGAATTCACAGCCTCTTTACCCTTATCGGATCCATGTATCTGAGAAAATGACCCACCACGGACAAAACTTCCTGGCCAAGGAGAAGGAATGCCGTCTGCAGTGAGAGGAAGCCTCGCACAGGCTCCGGCAGGGGTGAGCGCAGGGGCATGTCAGCTGGATTCCCTGCTGGTGGCAGCTGTCATCATGCCTGCTGCGTCAGTCAGCCCTCAGAATTTGCAAGGAACGTGACCCTACTTGGGGATCGTGAGAAAGCCAGTGGCCATCTCTCGGTACCACAGGTAGCTTTTCTCTACTGCTCCGTCCCGGAACACTCTGCCACGGAGTTCATTGCACATACTTGATTTGAGTGGGATGCAAACACACTTGTGATAATCCCTTTTCCCTTTTAAACGGTTGGTATAGTATCTAGTTTACGTTTTAAGAACTCATTTAACGGTACAGTATTTTAATAATGGGGGCATGGGTGAAGGGGAGAGGGAGATACAGGCTTCCAGTTATGGGATGAATAAGTCACGGGGGTGAAAGGTACAACAGAAGGAAGAAAGTCAATGGTGTTGGAATAGTGTCGTATGGAGGCAGGTGGCAGATACACTTGCGGTGAGCACAGCGTGACATAACATTTAAAAAATAAAAATGCATTATTTAATTCCTAAAACATAAAGCATCCTTAAAAACAGAAAGTGGATTTGACTTACAAATCTCTTTGAATACATATGAAACCAAACTAATAAAAATCGATAGCGAGGACGAGAGGCTATAAGACTAAATTAAAGTGTGCGTAACACACACACACACACACACACACACACGATAAGGCATCGTCCAGTACAATAGCAAACAAATGATTCCTTTAAAGAAAATCTCTAAGGTTTACCAAGAGCAATGGAATCTTCATGGTTTTGAAATAAATCAAGGCTCTTGGCACAATGCTAATTTGCATAAATCTGCATCCCACCCCCACCCCCAACCCCCACTCCGTGTGGCTAACTCCAAGAAGGAAATGTGCTTTTGTTAATGGGCTAAACAAATCTGTTGCATATTTCATATTTACTATGTATGTCCTTTCTTAAATATTAAATATTTGGTTTCAAAATAATCCGTTTTATACTGCCCAGGGTAGGAATGACAAGACCATAGCTGAAGGCTACAGGTCATTGCCTGGGGGGCTCACAGTGACTGAAGTTATCAGCTGTGCCGCTATAGCCCTTGGTTCTTCGCACACCAGCTAGCTCACTGAGCAGGCGTGATGCATAATGCACGTATATTGACAAAGCACTGCATGCAGAAACTCCCAGACCGACATTAATATACGTGACATGCTGGAACTTACCGCTCAGTGGAATCCTCTGAGTCAAGACCTGTTCCACAACCGATTGCTGACCCATTCTGAGATTCAGATATGATGGCGAGGTGCTCTTGTGGTTCCTGCCAGCTCAGCCAGCCAAAGACATCCAGAGCCTGGAGGAGAGAAGGTTGTCGTAAGAGGATGCCCATCCCAGGAGAGAAGGCCATGGTTGGCTCTAGTGTAGGATAAGCCATCAGAGCCTGGAAATCAGGAGGCTGGGCTTTAGGTAGGTCAGGTCGCCAAGAATTCGCTCTCCGATCTTGGGCAAGCCAGGTAGTTTCTTTGGATCTCATTTTCTTGGACCAAACTGAGACATTTGAATTAGATAATCTCTCAAACTGAACTCTAAATAATCCTGTAGTCCCTTTCTCTTTTTCTGAGAAAGCAAAACACTGAGCCGCTAGTTGCCCATCTATAGGGCAGCAGATGCCCCTGGAAGTAGCTGCAAGTGCATAGCTGTCCTTGGTGTCCAGATGTGCCGGGATCCTGGGGGCCTAGTGTTTCTTCTCCCTTCCAGTTTCTTCAAGATAAAAAGTGAGACCTCTAGCTCTCAGCTGGATCCTTTCTAGATTCATTCTGATGCCACCTGTTAATTTATAGGAATTTGTATAATTATTTAGTCATGTGATATATTTAAGGTTTAAAACAATTCTTTTCTGTTACTATTTACTTATTTTTGAAAGAGAGAGACAGCATGAGTGGGGGAGGGGCAGAGAGCGAGGGAGACACAGAATCTGAAGCAGGTTCCAGGCTCTGAGCTGGCAGCGCAGAGCCTGATGGGGGGCTCGAACTCAGAACCGTGAGATCGTGACCTGAGTTGAAGTTGGATGCTCAACCGAATGAGCCACCCAGGCACCCTAAGATTTTTTATATTTATTTTTATTAGAGAGAAAGAGAGAGAGAGAGCAAGCAAGTGGGGAGAAGGGGAGAGGGAGAGGGAGAGAGAGAGAATCTCAAGCAGGCTCCACACTCAACACAGCACCACAACCCTGGGATCATGACCTGAGCCGAAATCAAGAGTTGGATGCTAAACTGACTGAGCCACCCTGATGCCCCTTATCGTGTAATATATTTAAAACTATGTCAGGATCAGGATATATTTTACCTGAACAAGAGTTACTCTTTTAGAGAATTACTTTTTTTTGTAATGTTCCTATGCTGCATTTAATAATCTCTGCATCTCTTGATAGTGCTTTTGGATTAGTAAGCCACCCCATTTGTATATTCATTGGGTTAGAAATTTGGAAGCTGCTATTTATTTAGTAGGTCTCCAAATGAAGTCCATTGTGAAGGGAAGAAAGGAGCACAGTCTCCTGTACTGTAATTGAATTCTAAGTTTTCTATCCACCATTATGTAGGATTGAGCACTATAAAAACTTCTAAATTTTAGCTGTGCTGCAGTTAAACCAATAGACTAAAACCTAGTTTGAATTATAGCTATGAAATTGCATTATTCTAGAAATAATTCCAGTACAAATGCCATAAAATATGATGATTTTTTTTTTGGACTTAGGCTCCCCCCCCCCTCAATTTCCTTTCAGATGGTCTTATGACATCTTATGGCCGTTCAAAGCTGATTTACAACTGATAAGATGCATTAGTCAAACGTTTACTCATCTGCCAAAGTTGGTACTGATTGAAATGTTTTACATTTCCTATCTGTTTTGTCGATAGCTTTAGGGTTCTTCCTGGCGCGGGCTTCTGGGCTGTGCTCTTGCTTTATTCCTGCTTATCACCTCAGTCGATCGATCAAGTATTCGTTCCAGTTGATTGTTATTCATTAAGTCTTCTTTGAAATTGTTCAGAGAAAGTTAACTCCTGTCTGTCTTGTATTTCAGATCCTCTGCTTGAATTCCATGAAACCGGCAAATGAAGCTTAATTACTTCAAGGGAGAAGAATGGATCTCAAACATGTGACCTGAAGCCACCCAGAAGAAGAGCTCTTGCTGACTTGAAAAGGGACAAAATGTGGTGAGGGCTCGCAGATAAGTCAAACATCAGATCGCAAAATTATACTCTACAAAATGTCTTGGCCCATCTAAGCCACTTTGCTAAATGTAGTATGCAAATACTATTGTGCGTTCTACAAAGCAGAGACCCTGCTCTGTGGGCGCTCAGTTCCTAATACTGTTGTTGACATTCAGTGCAAGGCTCAGGGAAACATAATTCTTGACAAGTAACTCAGTCCATCTATCTGGAGATGACCATCTCTAGATGAAAGATAATCCTTTTCTTGCCAATCAGGTAGAGCTATGTCCTTTTAAATATAAAATTCTACAGGGGACAGGTTTACTGCACTTGTGATGGTTGCATATATATATGCATGTATGCTGCTGATGAGAACCTTTTCCCCTTGTTTGGGTCTCCAGAGAGATCCCCACAAAAGGTGGGTGTTGGAGGGAGTAGGCTGGATCCTCTCTCCCTGCTGATGGGCTCCAGGGAGGGGGCATCGCCTAGGATGGGAGCTGGATGGCCACTGTCCATGCCTGTGCCATTTGAGGAGGGAAGGGCAAGGTTTAAGGGCTCTTGAACCTTGTCAGTGTTTGGCCTTCTTCTGGTTCTCAAAAGCGACTTAGGCCACGTTCTTAGTGACCCCCAGTCTTTTGTTTGATGCTTCCCTCTCACCCTTCCTTTCCATCTACTTTCTCCTCTTTGAAATGAGAGCTTGGCCGTTCACAATACGAAGAGTGGGTTAAAGCATATCTTGATGATAATTTTTTTAAAACCGCATGAATTTGCAAGTGCTTCGTAATGATCACAGTGAGCACATGAAGGGGATATGTACACAAATGCATGTACATATATATGTACACGTGGCAGATGAAATACACATGGATATTTATACACAAATGTATACATGTGAAATATATATGTATACAGACATATGTGTGTATAATCCTCTGTTTAAACAAAAATTTGAAGATATCCATTCTTTGCTGTTTATAGCCCCTGTCAAATTTTAAACACATCTGAAATTTTAGTAGAATGTGCACCATCTCTTAGCAAAGGTCATGACATTCATTCATTCATTCATTCATTCATTCATTTATTCATTCATTTCTCTTTTGGTGGAACAAAGCAGGTTTACTAACTAATTTGAAGCCAACAGTTGAGGTAACAATCTGTGGGATTTCCAAGAAATCCAATCTTATGGAACGTCTGGGTCTGCACCATGAAATCAGGAATCTTTCCTTATGTGATATACGTTAGCATGACTTGGAATATCTTCTATAGAGAACTCCCATCATATCTATAGTCAGGTAACTTTGGGAAACATTGTGTTAAATAGTTTCCTTTCAGTAGAACTAATCGGAGCCTTGAATAAGCTAGAATATATTGGGGATTTGTAAGGTGGGATAATCGTGACATAATGGAAATCATCATTTCCCGGAAATATATTGGACCGTAGAACCCTTTCTTCAAGGTGCATCTCATCAGACGAGTGTTTTATAGGACAAACTTTGGGAAATGCATATATAAATACATCTGAAAAAACCCCTATCTTCCCCCTATTAAATATTAGCTTCCCTGTATTTTAGCTGTCTTTTATTTTTCTTATGGCATATTTTTATTGTCTTACTATTTATTTATTTATTTATTTATTTATTGCTGTCTTACTGTTTAGATGTATATGTTTGTCTTTCCTCTCTTGCTTAAGCTCCTTCCCTCACATCCACTGGACTGCATACTCAGTGGGGACAGGGTGGTGGTTCATTTCTGTATGTCTCTTCCTCCCTTGCACCCTCCCCCAGCATAATGTCGTTCTTGAAACAAACACTGAATTCACATTTGCTGAGTTGACATATGCCACTACATTTGATTTCTGTTAGTTTATTTTTTGCTTAAACCCCTGTCCCTCAAGAGCCCCCACAGCAACTTTCTTAAAACAAAAAGGAAGGAGTTGTACCTCTTTTGAGATTTCAGGGAGAGTGGCCACAAATAAATTATTCATGTCAGAAAGGGAAATGTAGCAATGATCTTATTAATAGCGGCGCTGGGAGAAACCAGCCTCCAGATAGCCCATGAGCCATGGTTCACGTGCCAGGAACCGCGATCTTGCCACAGCCACCATCTTTCCTTATCCGAGCAGGTCGGATTCTGACGATGAGCCAACACTTTCTTGATTCTGCACAGATCTCAGGCCCTGGACAACAACAGCAGAGAAGCACAAATGTCCAAACACAGAGCACAAAGTCCTATTCACCAACGCCGTCACTGGGAACCCTTGCCGCCTTAGAACTCGGCTCAAGAAATGCCTTTTGAGACAATTTATGTCCGATTGCTGCTCGTCCTAGTATATCTTAACATTCTTAGAACACCAATAAGGCAAGATAAAAACAAAAATAAAAGCAAAAAATGAAAAATAAAATCTTTGTTTTTACTTACTTCTTGCATTGAAATTAGCCGATGACCCAAGGTCTGAAAGTTGTCACCTTTAAAACTCAGACAAGATTTGCCTATACAATATTGTGACATAATAAGTGTTATATCCTTGGTCTTTATCTCCAATTCTTGGCACAGACCTCCTAGGATCCCTAGAATTTAAGAGTGAGAGGAACATCTTCCGTGATTCATCATAAAGCCCTTTCAACCAGACCTGAGTTTATACTATTAAGGTGACTGTGGAGGATGGGGCTGGTTGCCAGAGAAGCCAAGCCTGGGATTAGAGGGGTAGGACTTTGAGCCATTCCCCTGATCTCCAGGGAATGGAGAGGGGCTGGAGATTAAGCTAATCACCAGTGATTAATAATTTAATCGATCATACCTACATAATGGAACCCCCACAAGAACCTGAAACAACAGGGCTCAGAAAGCCTCTGTGTTGTTGAGTACATCAAGTTGTGCCCAGAGAGGGGTTGGAAGCCTCTCTCCCTCCCTCCCCCTTACACATCGCCCTGTGCATCCATTTGGCTGTTACCGAGTTGTATCCTTTATAGTAAACCTCCAAATAGTAAGTCAAACACTCCTGAGTTCTGTGAGCTGTTCCTAGCAAATTATTGGACCCAAGAAGGGGGTCATGGGAACCCTTCATTTATAGCCAGTCTGTTGGTCAAAAATGCCAGAGGCCAAGACTTTCGGTTGGTGTCTGAAGTGAGGGCATTCCTATGGGATTCAGCCCTTAATCTGTGGGGTCTGGGCTGATGCCAGGTAGTTAGAATCAGCCTTTTTCGGTCTGTAGAGCCTACACATTTGGTGTCAGAAGTGTTGCGGGTAGCAGAAATGAGAGTTTTGGTTTAGCCTAGAAACAGGTTGTGATTTTGTCCTCAGGGTCTGTGTGAGGATATTTTTAGCTACCAGCGACAGAAACACAGCTCAAATGAACTTAGCGTTTGTTTCTTGCATCCAGGAGTGCCTAGGTCCAAGGAGCACGTGCAGTGACGCCAGGATTCTGCCTCTCCACCTTCTGAATCTGCTTCTTTGAATTCTCTCCTTCTCAGGTAGGTTGTCCATGTGTTGTCAGAGGTTGCTGCCGGCACACCTGGGCTCATGTCTTCCCGGTGGTGATGCTAGCAATCCACGGAGGGTGTCTTCTTTCTGATGATGCCAGCCATGTCCCTGTTGGGGGAGGGGGACCACTTTCTCTGGCCCAGGTGGCTGTGTCCATCCCTGAAGTAATCACTGTGGTCAGGGGCTTGTGTTTCCTGGAGGGACCAAGCCTGAATCATAAGTCTTAAATACGTTGGTTGGAAAGAGTTTCTCACAAGGGGGTTTCGTTACTGGAAGAAATGGGGGGAGGGAGGGAAAGGACAGGGAGGATAAAAGCTATAATTACCACAGTCCATCCCAGCAGCCTTCCAGAATGAAGCGGGAGGCAGCCTCGAGCATCCCCATCTTTGAGTTTCTTTACTCAAGCCGCTAGACTCACCGGTTTCATGCCTTTCAGTATTTTCTGTGATGAAAAACGTGATCAAGAGGGCGCCCCTCATCAACATCTAAGTGACTCTTTCACACGTCTATACCCCGGAGACATTCTTCATGATGTAGTTGAGGTCCAATACTCACATTTCTCATGTTTGGAGTCAGTTAAACCCATTTAAAGTCGAACAGCAAGCCCTCGGGAGGCTCAGGCTGTAGGGCCAGTGGTGATATGTAGATATGTCACCACAAAACAGGGAGCATCGTAGGATGTGCAGTCACCACACCTGGTAATTGAATGTTATTTTGGGTTTGAGCCGAAGATACTCTTGAGCCGAATTGCATAGAGAAGCAAAAAAATTGATTGTCAACAAATTCATGGCTTGGATGTTATTACTCAGAATAAATTGCAAGGGGAAAATGGCCTTTATGAGGGTGTTGATATATTTTTAATAGAAAATCTCCATCCCTGATAGAGTGGATTACAAATGTTTCTAAGGAAAACCGGAACAGTAGGTTTATCATATAAGTGCTTTCTGCTGGTCTTAGTAAATTGAGTTCCTTCACTGCCAGGAAACTGATAGTATTTATAAACAAGAGCCTCAAACACCCTCTCTGTCACTGAGATTTTAGGCCATTTACATACTGTGCCATCATTTTTAATTACTAGGAAAAATTATGTGCAAGAAAACCAACTATTAGAGCTCTGTTGTAGAGATGGAGAGGAAGAAATCATCCTCTCGAAATGTGTGTATTTTTTTTTTTCAACGTTTTTTTATTTTTGGGACAGAGAGAGACAGAGCATGAACGGGGGAGGGGCAGAGAGAGAGGGAGACACAGAATCGGAAACAGGCTCCAGGCTCTGAGCCATCAGCCCAGAGCCCGACGCGGGGCTCGAACTCACGGACCGTGAGATCGTGACCTGGCTGAAGTCGGACGCTTAACCGACTGCGCCACCCAGGCGCCCCGAAATGTGTGTATTTTTAATGCTTCCCTTAGAGTGTTGGCCTAGCCATGAAGTGGTTTGTGCGGGCACAGCGGTCTCTGATCTTGTTCTCCCTTTCACTGGAGATCGGTTTAGACCCTGTGGCTGCCGTGGGGTGAACCAGTCTGTTTACACAGGCGGGAGGGGCCGGCAGAAGAAGCGGGAGTCAGTCTGATGTTCCTGGGGTGAAGGCAGGCAGCAGTCTATAGCGTCCGTTATCCTGTGTGCCACGCTGTCCGGAGGAAATGGATCGAGAAGACGAAGTCCTGGGGGGCGGGGCAGCAAGGAGGCATCACTGTCTCATCTTATGCCCCAGGGCTTGTCTGAACTGGAGCAAGAAAGGAAAGTCAAGTGTGATGAGGGTTGGAGAAACCCATCTGGAAAGCAGGCAGAGTGAAGGGAACGGGACCCTCCTGACCACTACTTGACTTCTCTGGACACCTGCTGAAGGGGACATTAGCGCTTCCGACTCAGAAATGGCACCGAAACCAGGAGGTTCTTTCCCACTTTTGGGTACAGAGCAGTGAGTCACATCACACATCCAGGCTGAAGTAAGTCTCGTGACACGCTGTCTGCCAGGCACACTCAGGACCTCTCTCTATGACAGTCGAATAGAGCTTCTCGTATCGAATTTTACGAAGGCGGACGAAGGGATGTGTTGAGGGCCGCTACACTCTAGAGTGAGACAGATGGATAGAGATGGTTAGACATAGCTATACACATAAATAATTTATGAGATGGCGTAATAGACACATGTGTAATTTATTAATATATGCAATACATGTAATATGTATTGTCCTCTTACACGTATAACGTATGTGACTATTAACACGTTACGTGTGACATTAATACACAATACGATTTTACTAATACATCTCTATCATCGATACTAGATTATGTGTGATGTGTGTGTTGCTCAACGTGTTTATTTACTGAGACACACAAGCAGTGCAGTGGGATGTGCCGTCCAGCTTTGTGCCTCCTCGGGCAGTGAGTTCATGGCCTGTGTTTTGGGAGGAGCTCTTCTTCTGGCTCTGTCTGGGTTGGGGGGCTCCTCTCAGGTTCCGCTGACCCTCCTCTGGGCCCCATGGCTGGGCTGCAGCCCTCCTCTGGGCCCCAACCTGGGCTGCAGTTTGCTCCCTCCGTTTGTAAGGCCCTGATGACTTCCTGCACAATATTAGCAGTCTCTGCTTAGGTGACATGTGCTCGGGAGTAGATTTTCCCGGAGACTCTCCTTTCCCTCCCTGTGTCTCCAAAGTGCCAGGAAGGGATGATACCAGCCCACAGAATACAAGGACCTATGCTGGGAGGGCCTGGTTCTTCCCCTTGGTATGGTCGTTTAAACTCCGGTCTGCGTCATCTTATTGTGTTGACTTGGGGCGACTCCTGAACGTCCTCTGGAGGCAAGTTCATTTTTTCCAGAATGAATCCCGTGATTAACACAGAACCTGCCTGGTCCTGTATGTCCCGTTCTCTGATGGGCCTTGAGATCCACGAATCCCTGACTCGTGAGCCCGGGAAGGGCTGAAGGGTTTGGGCCAGGACCGTCTCCAGACTGCCTCCACTCCACAGTGGCGGTGTGGCTTTGGTGCAGGCGGAAGGTTCAGTGTCCTCTGCTTCTGCCCTCTGGCCTGTTGGCTCCTGTGGTCCTCCCCAGCGCGGCCACCTCTGAGTGCTCTGAAGGATCCCTGGGCACCCCTTCCTCTTCACCGTGGCTGGGTCCAGTTCTCTGTCTGTGTGTTCAGTTCTCTCTCTCTCTGCTCAGTTCTGTCGGTGGCTGGCGTTTCTCTGGCTTCTTGGCTTCATGGGGCCCCATTTCACTCTGAGAGAGGTGGGTCGTGTGCCAGAATCTTCTTTGTGTTGGGGGAATCCTGGGGCCCCAGCTGTGGGTCCGCCGGCCATAGCTCCTCCTATTTACGACCTTGTATGGTTTCACAGTGTTTTGACTGTATATAAAACCCCTCTACGGAGCACATTTTTATTAGCTGCTGAAGAAAATGCCCCACAGATTCTCTATGTAATGCAATATTATTTCCTTGGAAGCATGTTAATTTTAGGGCGAGAGACTGCAGAAGGGTGGCTGGTATTAATTTGTGATTTATCTGTCTCTGGGAAAAATTAGGAAAATGGCCTTGTCTTTGGATCGGTTGAGGCTTATTTAATCTTTAGTCAAAGAATCTCCCTGTATTAGTTTCCCAGGGCTGCCGTGACAGATTACCACAAACTCAGTAGCTCAAAATGATAGAAGTTTTTTCCTTTCTCAGAAATCAAGTGTCGGCAAGGCCACGCTCCCTTTGAAGTCCCTGGTTGCGGGGGAACCCTTTCTTTCCTCCTGCAGCTTCTGGGGGTTCCTGCCCTTCCTCGGTCTGTGGTGGTATCACCCCCATCTCTGCCTCCGTCATCTCGTGCCCTCTGTGTCTTCTCTTCTGTCTCTTACAAGGACGTGCACCATTGGACTTAGAACCACCTGGTTAATCCAGGATGATCTAATCTCAGGTCCTTAATAACATTTGCAGGGGCGCCTGGGTGGCTCAGTCGGTTAAGCGTCCAACTTCGGCTCAGGTCATGATCTCAACAGTTCGTGAGCTCCAGCCCCGCGGCTCTCTGCTGTCAACGCAGAGTTTGCTTCCGATCTTCTGTCCCCCTCTCTCTGTCCCTCCCCTACTGGTTCTCTCCCTCCCTGTCTCTCTCCTTCTGTCTCTCAAACTTAAAAGAACACATTTGCAGAAGCCCTTTTTCCAAGTCAGTTCACATCCCGAGGTTCCTGGCAGACTTGTCTTTGGGGAGACCACCGTTCAACCCCCTGGAGCCCCTCTTCCTATGGAGGTTTCTCCTCAGGGGGTGCACATTTTTTTTTTTAATCAGAAAGCAGATCTTTTCAATAATGTGTCTCTTGGGACAACGATTTGCAGATGGTAAACCATGACCAGCAGCGTCGGCCTCACCCGGGAACTTGTTAGAAATGCAATATCCCAGGCCCGATGCCAAACCTACCAGAAACCGGCCCTGTGGCCCAGGAGTCTGTTTCAACAGGCCAGCCAGGGGATCCTGCTGTGTTTGAAGTTGGAGAATCTCTGCCAGGTGCCTTCAGAGGGGACCCACACCTTCTCCAGTACTGTGTTCCAGTACCCTGACTTGCTGGGCTGGACTGTAGCTCCCTGGGGCCGGAGAGCTCAGCCCTGTTCTCCCGCTTCCCCCACCTCAGGTGGAGCTGTGAGCCCCGAGAAGCTCCTGACACCGCACCCCATCCCCATCTTCTGGTGAAGGCTAAAGGGCCACTTGCCTGGCCTGAGGAAGAGGCATTACTACCCGCCTTGGCCCCCCTGGCAGAAGCAGGTTCTCAGTGACCCTGTGCTCGAAGGGCCCTTTGGGAGTGTTACAGGTTGAACTGTGTCCCCCTCAGATTCATTTGTTGAACCTTGACCTCAGATTGTGACCTCATTTGGAGATAAGGTCATTGCAGATGTAATTAGCTAAGGTGAGGCCTTGCTGGAGCAGGGTGGGCCCCTCATCTCGTATAACTGTTGTCCTATAAAAAAGGGGAACTTGGACCCATAGACAGATATACACCCGGAGGGAAGGGGATGCAAAAGATTGCCAGCAAATCCCCAGATGCGAGGAGAGGGGCACACAGCAGACTCTTCCTCACAGGCCTCAATGGGAACCAACTCGCCCTCACCTTGATCTTGGACCTGTAACGTCCCGAACTGTGAGACAATACATTTCAGTGTTGAACCCCCCATGGTCTTCGGTACTCTGCACGGTCGGCCGAGGAAACTAAAACAAGAAGCGTGTAGGGTTAATTTTCTTTTGTGAGCCGGCCTGAGTTCTGAACAATTAACTTCAAAAGAACTTTTTGAGCACAACTCATTTGTCAGTTGGGAACTGCCTCACAGCAAAGCAAAAGCTCTATGTCATGTTGACAATTATTTGGGACACGCAGTTCTCAGTTCCTGAGAGTGTTCAAGACGATATTTTTAGTGAGTTTTAAGTGATTGTGGTATCTTAAAACGGTTGTCAAAAGAATAATGTTTTAGATTTTATAGCACTTTTGACCTTCTTCTTCTTCTTTATCTTTATTTTCTTTTGGAATTATCCTTTATAAATGTTTTTTTTCCCGTAGAATCTCTCATTTGTTCAGAACTACAAATCAATACAATTAGATATGAAGGACTCAGCTGAAAATAAAAGCAAATTAATGTATATGTTGGAGGAACATTTTGTGCCATTTTTCTCCTCCAATTAGCCCAATTAGTCAGTGACATCTAGGACTGGTCTTCCAGAAAGAATTACGGGCCAGAAGTCCCGTTCTCCACTTTAATGAGTTGTTCCAAGAGAGCCGGTCATTCTGCATAAATTGATAAGTACGAGATGTCCTGAGTAATAATTCCAAGTGTTTATGCTGCTCTTCCATTGTTCATTAATTTTTGTCAAGTAAACTTAAGGCTTTAAAAATGTGAAAGAGGTAACAATTCATTGGTTATGTGAAACTGCCAACAAAGGTTACAGTTCTCTAACATCGTACATTTTTTTTCCTCCTGTACCTCACAATGTAGGCCGTATGGCACGCGAGCGTCCACACACACACACACACACACACACACACACACACAATGCACACATTTCTTACTCTGATTCCTAAGTGGGCAATGTTAGGGGAAGCCAATGGAAGAGTCAAAGTCTCTGCAGTCAGTACTCATTCAGTAGATACCACACCGCCTAGATTCTCCTCCTGAGAATAAGTGTGTATCTATTTCATGACCAGGAGAACCTGGAACTAAAAATGATGATAATGCTCTTCAACAACCTGGTATTTGGAGCTCTCCTTAATGAGAAGAAAAGTACAAGGAAGCATCTTCGTAAAAGAGAACTACTTTGAAGCGGTGCCCGGGTGTCTAGCCCTTAGCAGCCCCCAGGTTCAAATTGAAGTCACATTTTCTTTAACTCTCAGAGTGACACTACCTCAAACTTCCCCCTGCAGGTGCCTGCCCCTCTGAAGCAATCTCCTGGGTATTTGGGAGGCTTCTCTGGATTTGGGATGGGCTCTCTCATGACCTTTATCCCCAGCCTCAACTTCTCGGACTAGCCTACGGTCCTTGCCACCAGTGGCCCACGTGGAGAGTCCCCTCTGGTGGACACGGGCCTCCGTCTTTTGGTGAAGGCTAAAGGGCCTGTACTCCACCCTGAGAAAAGGGTATTACTGACCGCCTTTGCCTGTCTCCAACATAAATCAAGCCCTTCCATTTAGAGCCCACAGTTGAAATCGGGCTGCGTTGGTAAGGTTCTACTGAATGTCTATGGGTAAATGATGGAAAGTACAATACCAAGAATAGTTAACAATGGTTATGAGATGTGGTTTTCAGAGGGAAGTCACCTCCCCACCCCCGCATGCATTATATGCACACATTCAAAGTCCATCCGCTACAAGGTCGAAGAGAAGATGGTGTTCCCCTTCACCTCATTGTAAGCTTCATCTCTGAAGTCTGCATTCTGTGGTCCCATATCTCCCTCTTCCCAGGGGAAGGGATGCTGGGAAGGTACACTCATCCTAACAGAAACTGCTCATGTCTCACTCCAAGGGGCCCCAAAGATAATCATTTCGGAAGAGGACAGTTCAACACCAGGATATTCACCAATGTTGAGGGTGGTTCATGCAAATAATACCAGCACACGTGTTAACAGTCCTATGCAGCTTTCGTCTTGCCAAGCCAAATTTACTTCCTTTTGTAGTCTAGATTCCAGCATTAGGGAAAGACCCATGTCTTCACAGTTTTCTTGAAGTTCCAGGTCTCAAGTTAGAAGATCCAGGGTTTTATTGGGAAAGATTGACATAAATTCTTGATAAGCTATAGTTCTTTCTAAAATTCTTAAACCAACTCACGACTAATTTCTTTCCTTTCTTCTTCCAGTGAGAAGTCAACAGTGAGAGGTACGATTCAAACTCAGTCCTTTAGAATCTGGTTTTGCACCAGGTCACCTCACAGTTTTCCCTTGGAACCATAGGTAGGCACTCACTCTATATCTGAGGAGTCAGAAGGATGTGTTCAAACAAATGAGCCACGCCCTAGCTTGTTCCTTTTGAGAACGTTCTACAGTTCTAGAAACCTCAGAGTTGAGTTTTGCATAGGCCACCTTCTTACACAGATATCAAGGGCTGTATTTCACAGACTGTGTGATCTTAACAAAAATCTTTTCAGATAGGTGAAGGGTCAATTTTTAATTCCCTGAAGCTAAACTGAAGACGAGAGCATTTAAAATTGTAGTCGGCCAGGCTTTATGTCCGGAATTTCAGGGTGTGTGCTCCAGCCTTGGTTGGTGCTGTTCTCCGTGATACCTCCTGGGCATTTTAATGTTCAAAAGTCCTAAATCCTGAAGAGGATGAGTGATATACTAATTCTATGTGTAGATAGTGCTTTGCATTTCGTTGTAGAGCCGTGTCGTCCTCCCAGTTTTATGTGGCTTGTCCATGCTTCCTCCCCGGAAGAGTTTAGTTCCCTTCAGGAATACTCATGAGTCACCGTGTTAATGATGGTAGCAGGCTCAAGAGGCTTCAGAGATGAGAGCCATGGTCCCTGCAATGACTCATGGAATGATAGCAAAGGCAGATTTACAAACAAATGAGCATGACACAGAATAAACACTGTAATAGTGGGATGTATCCGTTATGCAGCAAAGCATATGGTGGCATTCTGCCTGGCTAAGTTTCGGTGAAAGCTAAAAGGAGGAAGTTTTTCCTTTTTCTTTTTTAAATTAGGAAGATGAGAAGATCTTCCTAAATTAGTAGGGGAAGCGTTTCTAAACATGGAGAATATGAGCGAAGGCCTGGAAATATCCGAGAAGGAACAGACTCCTCTGTCTAGATTGGAAGGTGGAGAGGCTGGAAAGGTAAACCAGGGCCATTTTCCGAGGGTCTCGAATGCCACGTTAAGGAGGGCTTGCCTTATTCGATAGGTGATGCAAATTCTCAGGTACTTAGGAGTCTGTGCGGCAGAGAGGACCAAGAAAATATGTGCTTCCTCTCTCAGGATGTGGAGGTGTCACTGACAAGGGGCTGCAGGAAGGGCCACGCAAATGGTTCTCTAATGCAGTAGGAGCGGAAGTAATATTGGGCTTCCTCATCAGAAAGTGTGATTCTAGGCTGAAGGCAATGGGGAGAAGCTAGTTCTTGTGTGGGTCCGGATCATCAGCATAGAAGTGATAGGGAAATTTATGTGCTACGAGAAGCGTGTTGATGTAAATTCAAGGAATAATAATATTTATGAGGTGTCAAGAGGAAAACTGTCATGGCAGAGACCAAAAGGGGGTAGGGAGAGATGGAAAGGCCAGCTTCCTGTGAGGTGATAAGGTGGGAGATGGTGGAGGGAGGGTTTCAACAAAGAGGAAACAATCAACCGTAGGAGAGGTCCGGGAAAGCAGTGGTAGAAAACCATCCACTGGATTTGGCAATTAAAAAACGAGACGTTTCTTCCGAGGTGGAATGATTTTGGGGGAGGGAGAATGGCAGGGGTCGAGAACAAAAGGGCAGAGGACTGTTGAGCTTCCAGTTGGAGACAATCGTTTCATGAATATTTAATGGTTCGAATGCATATGTACTAAGGACTTATGTCTATACTCATCAATTACTCTGAGCTAATTATGTGATCTGAGCAACATAAAAATCCCTCCTCCCCCTCTTAAAATAGCTTCCCTCCTCTAGACTCTGGCAGTAGGCATATCTCTGCTCATTAGCTGGGGCCAGTGTTTGAAATGGTACTGGTGTATAGGGTAAGAAACACCTCTCTTAAAATTGTGAAAGACCCTATTCTCAGAGAGTGAAAAATCCACACGTAACTCTGACATAACCTGCATATTCGTTTGCTGGGGCTGCCATAACAAACCACCCAGAGGGGGTGGTTTAAACAACAAAGATTTAATTTCTCACAGACTTCTCTGGAGGCCGGAATTCTGAAATCAAGATGTCCTCGGGGCTGGTTCCTTCTGAGGAATGTGGGAGACTGTGGTAGGGCTTTCTCCCTGGCTTGTAGATGGCCGTCTTCTCCTGTGTCTTTGCATGGTTTCCCAATGTTCATTTGTGTATCTGTGTCCAAATTCTGTTTTTTTTTTAAGTTTATTTATTTTGAGAGAGACAGAGAGAGTGTGAGTGGGTGAGGGGCAGAGAGAGGAGAGTGAGAGAATCCCAAGCAGGCTCCGCATGGTCAGCACACAGAGCCCGATGTGGGGCTCAAACTCATGATACTGTGAGATCATGACCTGAGCTGAATTCAAGAGTCAGATGCTTGACTGACTAAGCCACCCATGTGCCCCCAAATTCTGTTTTTATATAAGGACACCAGTCATATGGAATTAGAACCTCATTTGAAATAATCTCATTTTAACTTAGTTACTCTTTAAAGACACTATCTCCAAATATAATCATATTCTGAGGTGCTAGGGTCAGGACTTTATCATATGAATTTTGGTGACATAATTCAGCTCAGGGCATCCATCTTATGCAATAATCTGTAGGTGAGTATTTGGGGAGTTTTAGACACACTTAGAACCAGAGGCAGATTATCAACATGGGCCCAGGGAACGAGAGTGGGAAGCAGGGCCTTTCCTGTGTGGGAACTTCACTGTCTGCAGGACAGGATGCCTGGAGCAGCAGACATGGTTTCATCTCTTTGAAAGGTTTGTCTGTATCCTGACGACTTGATGTCACTATCCATAAAATCATTCCACAATCTCCTCTTGTCCTCACTGCGTGCTCATCAAACAGTTTTTTCTTTATAATTTGACTGACTGTGTTGGAATCTTCAAGGAGGTGAGAATGTGCTGACCACAAGAAGTGAGTCTCATGGTGAGTGAAGAGTTCTTTTTAAATTTTTTTTCAAGATTTTATTTTTAAGCAGTCTCTACATCCAACGTGGGGCTCAAACCCACAACCCCGAGATCACCCTACCGACTGAGCCAGCCAGGTGCCTCAGTATAGAGTTCTTTTGAGGTGAATTAAGAAACCATTGTTCTCATGTATGGATCAGCCTCTTGAGGACAGCTGGAGCCAGTCCCTGGGAGACGTCCGGTGCCTGGCAGAGCTGGGGACCAAGTCACCTTCCCCAGTGCTCTTCTCCCAGAAATCTGGGCTCTGCCTGGTCTTCTCAGACAGCTTCTGTGGCTCTCTTCACTGCAGACGCAACACTTATGAATCCTTTTCATAAAGGATCTTGTGGGAGGACTTTGAACCATTTGCTAAAATTAGATTTTTGGATTACTGATGGCTTTTTATTACCCATATGCTGTCTGTCTCCTGTTGCCACAAGTAATGGAAATGCGAAGGTAACTTGGCAGTGTTACACAGTGTTATCCATCATTGTGTATTTCCATGGTCTTTTGTGGTTTTGTTACTTTATGGTGGCATCTCATCAGACCAAGACCTCTCCCAAGAAATCGCTTGTTAAAAAAAAAAAATCATTGTTATAGCTACTGTGTGTGTGTGTGTGTAGAGTGGCTGTTGTTGGAAATGCCTACATTCAAGATGGCCTTTCTTCCCCTCCCCCACAGGTGTTGAGCGTAGGATTCTCTTGCCCTGAGTGAGTGCAGTCTCTCTCTCTCTCACTCATGCTTCCCTTTCTCATTTACCTTAAGGGGGTCTTGTGCCCTGAAAGTAATTTTTTTGTTCAATAAGCCTGACCCATAAATCCACCAGGAGTTATTAATGTTCTTATGACTTCTGCACAGACAGTGGCTGTATCTTTGACCTATGATTCAGTAGATATCTTCTGAATAGTAGAAAACTGGAATTGCAGAGGTGAAATATTTATATACTTTCCTTTACCCAAGATTTCAAGGACGAATAAGAAGGTGGATACATCCTGAAAAAAAGTCTAAAGGGCAATGGATATGAGCTACTTAAAGAGAATAAAGAAGCTAATAGGATGTCATTAATGATTCCTTTGAAGAACTAAAGGTATAAGATTGTTTCTGTGCATTGTATTAGTAAATTTTTGTACTTTCAATATTAAAATACCTTTTGATTCTATCAGTCAGGGTTCTCCAGTATGTGTGTGTGTGTGTGTGTGTGTGTGTGTGTGTGTGTGTGTGTGTGTTTGTGTGAGTGTGTGTATACTGCCAAGTTCAAAATTTGTAATTCAAGTCTGAAGGCCATCAGGCTGGAGACCCAGGAAAGACTGAGTTAGGTCATGAACCTGAAGACTGTCATGCTATTAGGGGAAGAGCGGATGATGTCATAACTCAAGTCTGAAGGTTGTCTGCTGGAAGAATCCTTTCTTATTCCAAGGGGGTCAGTCTTTTGCTCTGGTAAGGACTTCATTTGGTTGGATAAGGCCCACCTACATTATGGAGAGAAACCTGCTTTAGTTAAAGTCCACCAATTTAAACGTAAATGTCATCAAAAAAAAACCCCAAAAACCCTACAGAAACATCTAGAATAATATTTGATCACATATCTGGGCACCATGTTCCAGCCAAGTTGACACCTAAAATTAACCATCACAGGAATATTCTCTGAAAGTATTAAAGCATTTTTATTGCAATTATATAGATAGTAGCCTTTTTTATTTTTGACAGGCTGGTTGACTTCTATATAAATAGCAAAGAAGGGACAGTCCATGGTCAGGTGGAGTAGAATCAGGCAGAATGACTCCTTTCTAGTTTTTCAGTGAAGTTTGAATTTTAGAACCCTTTTGGGGCACCTGCTTGGCTCAGTCAGTTAAGAGTCCAACTTCAGCTCAGGTCACTATCTCACGGTTCATGAGTTCGAGCCCCGCGTCGGGCTCTGTGCTGTCAGTTCTGTCAATGCAAAGCCTGTTTCAGATCCTCTGTCTCCATCTCTCCCTCTGCCCCTACCTGCTCACTCTCTCTCTCAAAGATAAATAAACATTTAGAGCTCTTCTGAATGCATGCATTCAGTGTACGTCCACAAAGCATGCATGGCTGTGTCTGTGTGTGTGCTCAGCTTCACCTAAGCCTTTAGAAAACTTTGGTTTGGATTCAAGGGCACTTATTGGGAAGAATAACCATTTGGGTGATGATGCCATCTTATGTCAATTTGAACTTGAAAAAAATGACATTGTTCTAGAATCTGTAAGCTTCAACATTTGTATCAGTAATTTGAATGAAGATAGGCAGGTGTGCCTTATAATTTTTTGATATGCTGAATCTGGACTGGACAGTGGGTAAATAAGACCATAAGTGAGCATCCAGGATAATGTGGAGAGGTTCAAATGTAGAACTGAATCTAAGTGGAAACTTACAAGAGCACATTAGTGATCCTATTCTTGGCTTCAGAAGCACTTCTGCAAACTGTAGGAAGGTGGGGTTGTGGCTTGGTAATGTGGGACGTGTAGAAAAGACTTAGGAGACTTGAGGTGACAGTGGATTTGGTGAATTGGCCAGAGCAAAGTGGATGCATTGAAGACCTGAGCTGAGTTTGCTCGTCAAGTCTGCATTGCCTGCTGGGGAGAGGGCACTGCGCTCACCAGAAAGTCACAGAACAATTGGCTACTTCATTTACTCATAACATCCTTAACTGTCATTGCTAAAAGGGGCTTCCATTTAAAAATTGCTAGAAAGTAGAGTGCTTGGTGAGATATTTCCCCATGACCTTTCTTGTTACTGTCATGTTATTTAGAAAACCAGCACTCAGAATTTGCTTCCACAGTGGAAGTCTTTATAGTATAAACCCATTTGTTATGGCAAATGTATCTCTATTAGTAGATTTTAGCTTAAATCAATTATATAAGTGCTTCGTAAGAACATTTATTTTGCCCAGTGTTTCACCAGCATCAAGGATTTTAGAAAGTGTTTGATCTTTCTTTTTCTGAAACTCTTACAAGAGTGATGGGTTTACTAAAATTTACAGTGAAGCTAACCTGATTACTCTGGGCTATTTTTAAGAGGATTAGACTATTCAAGGGCAGATGGATTCTAATCCCATGACTAATGTTTTGGCCAATAGAGTACAATGCTTTTTGATTATGAAAATTGGTTAGTAACCATCTCAGTATGCTCACCCTTTCCTGCTTATGACAAACAGTACTAAAATGTTTCTCTTGGAACCTGGTTATAGATCAGCTCTATATTCCTGAATTAATCACTGTTTAGTGGGGCAAGTTGCCATGTTGCTGAAGGGACCTAGGGGTAAAGTTCTTTGGCTGTTGACAATGGCGGGTGACTCATTATAGCCAAATGTTTCCCATTATTTAATCAAGGTCGAATACAGAAAATGGAGTAGGGTTGTGGTGGTAATAATCATCTCAGAGGGATCTGGTCTTTGCCAGGATAGAATTAAGTGTCCAGGTTGAGGTTTCCAAATGGTTTTTGTTTTTTGCCTAAAAGAAAGCAGCTTACTTGAGTTTCTTATCATCAGTGTGCTAAAATTCACAATGGTTACAAGTTTTAGGAGAGTGGTTAATGAACATGACTTCTCAAACAAAAGGGATATCTCACGGATTTGGTAACCAAATTGGTGGTCCCAAAGGCTTTTTAGTCTGATAAAAGAAAATTTGAGGATACTTTTGTACCAAAGGAAATCTGGAAATGTGGCTTCATTAGCAAAATAGCAGATTTTCCTGAGAGATGTTGAGAGTTTATGAAGACAAGAGAACCGAATATTTGAAATCAGGACTGTGTTGGTGAAGATAAACTCTTGCTCTGTCCTGATCCTCCATTCTCCCTACTCGTTCCCTAATTGGATCCTTCACCATTGTTTACTAAGTGAGAGCACCACCAGGTAGCTCAAGCCAGAACATCAGGCATCATCCTTTATACCTTCTTCTTGCAGAATTTTTGTATCCAATCAGTTGCAAAGTCCTATTGATTATATTTCCTAATAACCATCCTAGGGGTTCAGAATGAGAACTGCCCCAATATGTGCCATGTTGGCACGCAGATTATTTTGATCTGAAACAATCAAGGCCCAAAGAAGCTTTGACCTTCCCCCTGACTGCCTAAAAGAATTTAAATAGTAGACCTGCTCCAGGAAGAGAGCTACCACATAGATAATTACATTATAATGTGAACCGGGGCGGTAGACAAGGAGGAACTTAGCAGAGGCCTGTTTGATCAAAGTCTATGTCCCATTGCTCTGTATGGCCTAGCAAATGTTTGCTTACCAAACATTCACGCTTTTTCATTTTCCTGTGAATTGTCTTCCTTCCCTTTGAAGTTCCGGACCCCTGCCCCCCCCCCCCCCCTTCTCCTTAGTTCAGGATGACACATATACCTCATTTTGCCTGTCTTCGGACTCTCTCATCTTTATGTGGAGTGCATAATTAAAGTTGATTTTTTTCCCCCGTTGATCTGTCTCATGTCGACGTAATTCATAGACCAGCCAGAAGAAAAGTGTTTCCTCCCAGAACCATCCACTTGTCTCTACTCTCGCCACCATTTTGGGTGAAGCCACAATCATATCTTCTGTGGGTTTTAGAAACAGCAGTCAAATTTGCCTCTTTGCCTCCACAAGCTCCCCTTCTCTCCCTTCAACTTCTTCTTGACCCTGCAGCAGAGTTGGGTTTTTAAAACCACATTTGAGGGACGCCTGGGTGGCGCAGTCGGTTAAGCGTCCGACTTCAGCCAGGTCACCATCTCGCGGTCCGTGAGTTCGAGCCCCGCGTCAGGCTCTGGGCTGATGGCTCAGAGCCTGGAGCCTGTTTCCGATTCTGTGTCTCCCTCTCTCTCTGCCCCTCCCCCGTTCATGCTCTGTCTCTCTCTGTCCCAAAAATAAATAAACGTTGAAAAAAAAAATTAAAAAAAAAATAAATAAAACCACATTTGACCATGTTGACCCCCTGTGTAAACCACTCAATGGCTCCCCATTGCTGTGAAGATCTAACCCCATCCTCACTATGACCCATGGGGCCTCCATTACTTGCCCGTTTGCTCCTGTGGCTTCTTCTCTCTCTGTGCTCCATGCTTCTCATTCTCTGCGCTCCATGCTACCCTTGCTTCAGTTTCTTGAACTGAGGCCTTCCAACTCAGAGCTTGCATGCACATTTCCTCTGCGTGGATCGTGCTCCTCCTGCTTCTACCTTCCAGACTTTTTCCATGCTGACATCTACTCATGTGTCAGCTCCCAAGGTGACGGCACCTGCCCAAACTAGCCTTTCCCGGTGCAGCAGTCTGAGCTGCATCTCCTGGCCGTCTGCCCACATAGCACCCAGTACTTTTCCTTTGTGCATCATTGCGATCAAATCATTGTTTAACTAGTTGTTTGGTGTCTCTCTCACCAGCTAAACTGTAAGCTCCCTGGGGGCAGGTACTGTGTCTGCTGCTATGTTTCCTCTACACCAGAGCTCTGCTTGGACTGACTACCTTGATTCCCTTTGAATAGAGAAATAAATGAACATTTGAGATGTGTGGTTACTGTGGCAGGGGGAGCTGTCCTACGAGCTAGAAAGCTCAGGAACGAGGAATATATACATACAGCTTGCGTGGCAGTGCCATGTGAGTGAATGTTAGCCCAGTGCATTTCTACTCTTCAGTTATCCATGGTCTTTTTGGTACATCTCTGCCACGCTGCAATCGCTCCCTGAGGAAATGGGTGTTAACGAGCAGAGAGTAGAGAAAAGCAGGCAGGGTCCCTTTCTGGCTTGTGAGTTGTGAAAACTGAGTTTGGCACAGTAAAGAATATATCTGGTCTTTATGGCCAGTTCTTAGTATAAGAGTTCAAAACCTTTGGAATTTCCTGCATGATGAGAGTGTCTTTTGTTATTGGCAACGAGCCCTTTCCAACCACACTTGAGTTTATGCTAATGAGGTGACTCAAGGTGGGTGGGCCCTTGATATAAGATTAGGCTGGCCCACGCCCGAAAGACCTGGGGTCTGGGAGAGGAGAGGGCCTAGACATAGCTCTGCACATGGCCAGAGTTGTAATAAGATCCCAGGAAGACTCTAGACACCCCACCTATGGTGATGGCGTGTCCTGACTCCCTGGGGAGAGGTCATGGGACTTTACATCTGTGACCCGCCCCCGGCCAGTTATTGTCCCCTGCATCCCTGACATCTGGGTGTTTCTGAGTTATGTCCTTTAGTAGAAACTTCATAGTAAGTGCAGTGCTCTCCGTGAGCTCCTTGACTTGTTTTTGCAAGTTCTTGAACCTGAGGGGGTCACGGGGTCCTCCGAATTTGTAGCCAGTCAGCGTGGGCAGCCCTGAAACATACACTTGCCATCTGAAGTGGGGGTGGTCTTATGCAAATCTTTGCCCTTAACCCACGGAGTCTGCCCCGGCTCTGGGAGTTGAGCTGAATGGCAAGAGATCTGGCTGGTGTCGGAGAATTGGTGTCGGACAGTAAGAGAGAAGATTTAGGGCAGCGATCCCAGCAGATTTCCCTTCCTTTAGGGCCAGGACCACTGTTGTGGGGAAGCAGTGGGGCACAGATGTTGGCGGACCCCTGAAAAGGGAGCCCCGGTGCCCTGCCTTCCTGAGGTAAGTGCCATCAGAGTCAGACCCCTCAGGTGGTTTTGTAGGACACGAGAGCAGAGCAGCCTGTGTCTCCAGGTAGAAGGTCCCAGGAAGGGGCTACCTGTCCCATGAAGACCTGAGGAAATTTCTCAGGTTTTACTCTAGGCGGTGGGAGCCGCCTGAACCTGGGGCTGCTGGAAGGACATGGAAGGAGCAGGAAAGAGCCAGTGTGCTCACGAGGTGGAAAGTCAGATCACAAGGGGCTTTGGGGAATTGAGGGTGTGGGCGGGCTCTAGGGAATGCACATTTTAACCATGTGTGTGCATGAGTTTGTGCGTGCACATGTAAACCCTACGTCCCCTCTCATTCTCTTGTTAAAATCTCTCAGTGCCTAATGCTTATATAATTTATGTCAAAAGCAGAACTGGAATCACATTTACCTACGTATATTATTATTTTGCAGTTTGATCTTTTGGGGCAGGAAGAATATCGGTCCCCCAAAGAGGTCCATGTCTAATCCCAGGAATTTGTGAATGTTATCCTATCCGACAAAAGGAACTTTCTAGATGTGATTTAGTTAAGGATTTTGTGATGGAAGGTTATCCTAGATTATCCGGGTGGGTCCAGTGTAATCACAGGGGTCCTTATAAGAGGGAGGCAGGAAGGTCAGAGTCAGAAGATGTGTGATGACAGAAGCAGAGGTCAAAGAGAGAGATTTGAAGATGCTACATGCCTGGTTTCGAAGCTGGAGGGAGGGACCACGAGCCAAGGAATACAGGTGGTGTCCAACCTCCAGAACCGCAAGATAATACATTTGTCCTTGTTGTTTTAAATCATGAAGGTTGCAGTCATTTGTTACAGCAGGAAGAGGACATTAAAGCAATCTTTCACTTAAAATATGTGATAAACATTTTCCATGTCCGTGGATGTATTCCTTTAGCCTCATTTTAATGACTCCCATGGTTTTCCATTAAAAAGCCGTATCATAATGTATTTACTGATCATCTATGGCTGGACATTTAGGTTGCTTTCAGATTTCTTTTTTCTTTTTGCTACAGTAAACACCAATGCAATTAATATCCTTGACATATGTCCTTCTGCTCTTCTCTGGTATTTCCTTAGGATCGATCTCTAGAAGTGCAGTTCTAGGAAATGCACATTTTAAAGGTTTGTGACACACATCTGACATTTGATTTGGGGGGCTGGAGACTTTCCAAGTCCGTTTGTTGATGACTGGGTCCTTCGCTTTCATTTATGAAAGTAGGTCTGCTGAAATGGAGTGTCCCTTTATGTTTGAACCAATCCTTTCTTCTTCCATCTGCAAAGAGGAGAAAAGGAAGATGCTAAAATAGTGCCAGAAGGGGCCTGATTTCCCGACAGCCAGTGCGCAGGGTCCTATGCAGGAATACCGTGTAGGCAGCAGAGGCCAACATCTTGCAAGAGTTGAATCCATGAGTCACCCACACTTGAATATACCAATGGATTCTCTAAAATGTTTGCCTCTGTGTGGATATGAATTTGCCCACCGGCTCCTGGGGCTATGTTCAGGGACAGTGTACAATCCTCCGTGGGCACAAGGTGATGGCAACTGAATGCTGAGTGGAGAGGGGCTTGCTGTGAATTCCCAAGAGCATTTGTTACACATGCTAATCACGTCTCTAGACACTATTGCTTGAAAATAAAGACGCTACTAGAGTTAATCAGGGACAAAGGATTAATATGACAAGGGTGTTGCATTGGGAAAAGTGGCGATCAATCCAGAATTTGAAGAGTTGGGGGTTTTAACTTGGAAATAAATGCAACATAGACACGTTTTTTTTTTGCTTCTAAAATACCAAGGCTAACTCAGAAGTGACCAGGATGCAAGACGAGGAAGAGGGGAGAGAGAAACTCCAGGGGGTGGGAGAACATACAAAGATGGTAATTTGCCCAGTCTTAAATATGCTAATATGAGTTAGTTTCTCAGGTAACATGTTCTGGCCCGTTATGCCCTGTTATGAATGTCCCTGTCATGCATATTACCCTGGTGTTGTGAATAAGCTCTTTCAGGAAGTTTATTATTAATCACCTACGTATAAACGGTATTAGCTGCTGTGCATTTTTAAGTAAATAGCCACAGATACACCCTCGAGGGACTGTTGGCCATATAGCAAAGAGAGCCTGTATTTATAAAAAGCCAAAGAAATAAAAATCTGGATATTTATCTTTGTGTGAAATGTAAAGTTATTTTGGAGTACCCAAATTTTGAATGTTTCAGTTTTCTTTTGCATATTTTGGGTATTTGATATGGGGAACATCCGTTTTTCTTGTGTCTCCTCCTTAGGCGAAGCAGACCTGGAGGAAGGGGGTTATGATGCCCGTGCGTCCTGGAACCCCTCTGCTGTAATAACCCACCATGAATTCTGTCCCTGAAAACAGCATAAATTTATTCTCTCCCAGTGCTGGAGGCCAAAAGTACAAAATCAATGTGTCAGTAGGGCCACGCCCCCTGATCGCTTTAGGAAAGGATCTCTCCTCACCTCTTTCAGGTTTTGGTGGCTCCAGAAGTTCCTTGGCTTGTGGCTGTGTCCCTCCAGTCCCTGCCTCCGTCTTCACATGGTCTGTTCCTCGTCTCTTGGTCTTCTCCTCATCTGTCTCCTTTAGGGACACTGTCGTTGAATGAAGAGCCCACCTCGGTAATCTAGGATGATCTCCTCTCCAGACCCTTAACTTAATCACACCTGTAAAGATCTTCTTTTCCAAATGGATACTGGGGATTAGAATACGGACATACTTCTGGAGGGGCCATCAGTCAGCCTGTTGCACTCTCCTGTCCCCTGGAGGCGGATGTGGATAGCGTATATATGGCTGCTTGTTTTGCTTGCCTGGGGGACTGAATACACCGTGGACGCTGGCCAGACCGTATATATGTATAAATAGAACTCTGACCCACAGCCTGTAGCAACCTGCCCAGGAAACCAACCCAGTATCCCCATACCAGCCCAGGAAGCCAGCCTGCTGTAAGTCAGACCACTATCTCTAGTAGTAATCCAGGAAGCCAAGCAATAATCCCATCATAGTCTGCCCCAAATGGCCAGGACTCGATTAATTACTGGCACCTTCCCTAACTTTTGTGTCTCTGCCGAAGCTCGAGTGACGGCGGCCGCCTCCCTTGCTCTATCTAGCAAGTTCAGGATAAACAGGCTTCGCTTTTCCCATTTGACTGGTTTTCATCTATTTCCACATGCGTTTGCTATTCTTCTGACCGTACCAGGCAGACATTCCCCGCTGGGTGTCGTTCTGCCTTTCACGTCTCCTTCCGCACCTTAACGTCTACCTGCCGCTGGGAAAGAGCCATGTCGTGCTGGTAGAACAGGGTGGCGGTGGAGGACCCAAGGGGGAGGTGTCGTGAGCCAAGGGCCGAGTGGTAGCGGCACCACCCGGGAGCAGACGGAGAACAATAAGAGCTATGACAAGGTGCCAGGATGCACCCCCAGAAACCATTCAGGACCCCACTCAAGATCTGCGCTTGTTAAAACTATTTGTGTATGCAACCCATGCATTTTGTAAGTCGTGTTAGTTTTCAGATGTCTTTTCCTCTGACCTTTCCTCAGTTAACACATGGCGCTGTGCTTGGGATATACCATCATTTATTTCCTACTACCCTGTATTTATGGGGAAGCCGACTGGAAGGCACACAGGGGAAAGACGGGTCTCTAAGGCGCACAGGACTGCACGAAAGCTGGGTGTGAGAAGAACGGAAGGAAAGCCAGAGGGGTTAAGCTCTAGAAGTGGCAAATCAGGGATGCAGAGAGGAGAAAACATGCTGTAGTGTGAGAAGGCGTGAGGGGCCACGTGGTTTAATGCAGAGAGCGCAGGGCTGGCAAGTCAGGTGACGGGGGTGACGTGAAACAAGGCGTCAATTTATCGGATGCTTGTGGCTCCCTTTGCTCCATAATTCACGCTCCGGTACTAGTCTGACATTTGCCCAACGAGACAATAATTCTAAGGCTCTGTTTTTTCACATGAAAGGTCTCTGTTGTCATTAAAAACATTCCGGAGCCGGTGGGACCCCTGGCTCTCACCTTCCTGTGAACAGACCGGGACAGGGCTTTTGTCGATCAGCTCCCCTGAGCCTTATGAAGGTTTTTCTGAGAGTCTGGGGCAGCCAGAGGGGACCAGCCAGGCGCTGAGATCTGTGTCTCACGCCAACCCAAATAACCCCACATTCATGGCTTTTACTTGTTGGGTGTTGGGCTGCTACCTGCATTTCACTTTAAGAAATATTCTTTTAGCTAAACGTGAAGACATCGCAGCTGAGTATGGTGGGGAGGGGAGGCAGCCAGCCAGCGACTGTAGGTTCTCTCTTGCCCAGAACAGTCCAGCTTTCCCATCCTCTGCTCCACCCCTGGCGAGGTGTCAGGAATTAGGTGACAACGTACCACTCTCTCACCTGATTCAGAGGTGTTGGGAGCCCTCGTCGGTCAGGTTGTGCTCACATCATTGGCTGATCATGGTGTGAAAATTAGCACAGACTTTATTTAAGGTTTTATAGCATCCCTGGAGAGAAGGCACAATTAATCCCGATCTTACAGATGAAAAGCTGGAAATGCAAGCTATTTAAAGGACGCCCTACACGACACCGGGATGGGTCATTAGGAAGGAGGCCAGGGTGGGACGGCAGCCTGTAAGACCCAAGCCCGGAGTGACCGGGCTCCCGTGATGCCTTTTGTGCAACTGCCTTTTGAATTTCAGTGGCTGCCCCCTGATTGAGAAGATAGTAGCCACAAATTGCCAATTCTTGTCACCAACAGAACTTAGGCTTGACCTCTTGATAACGAGGATAGGCTTTCAGCACTTCCTGCTCCAGAAGCGAGTACAATCCAAAGGAAGACAGGGTCTGTACTCCTTGCTCAGTGCCCTCTGTTGATCCAGACCCTGCGGGCACGTGTGTGAATGGCCATGAACCCCGAGCAGGCCTGCAGCGCCGTAACAGGCAAGAGCTTGCTGAAGACTCTAGCCATTATCCCATCGGGACAGGGGGCATGGAGGGGTGGGGCCTCTCTCTGGCTTTGTGTCAGGTGTCTTTTCCCCCCCCTTTGGCTGCTATAGCAAATTGCCACAAACTTAGTGGTTCAAAACAGCACATATTTATCCTGTTACAGTTCCAGGGATTACAGAAATCTGAAAGGCGTCTCAGCTGGCTAAAATCAAGATGTCGACAAGGCTGGTTCCTGCTCGAGGCTCCAGGGGATAACGTGTCCTTGGTGCTTCCAGCTTCTAAGGCCATTCGTTCCTTGGCTACATCCGATCTGTTTACAAGCCTGGGCCCACCTGGGTAACCCAGGATCGTCCCTCCGTCTCAAGATCTGCAGACACGTCTGCAGGGTTCTTTTGACATAGAAGGCAATGTATTCACACGGTCTGGGGACTGGTACGTGGACATCTTGGGGGTCATTATTCAGCTACCACACCAGGCAGTTCTCAGACTTGGGGGGTGGTTCAGAATGAATCCAGCTCTGAGACTTGACCAGGGCCTCTGATGGCACGATAGGATTTTCAAAGTGTCTTGCTTTTGGAAACTCACCTCCTCTGGAACTGGAGCCTGGAGAAGAAGGTGCGGAAGCCCCGGGCTGGCGATATCCTCGGGAATCCACGCTTGGACTGGAAAGCGTCACAGCGACCTAGAGATTCGCTAGGTGCTTTCTGCCATGTGCCCTGAGCCCTGGAGACAACACGAAGGAGGGTGCAGACCGGGTTTGTCCCTGACCCTCTACACTTGCTGGCAGCTCCCTTGGCGTCGGTTTTCTCCGCTGTGACAGAAGTGTGATTCAGAATGCCAACACACGCAAAAGCCCCATGTCAATAATTTTATTTTACTTTGATCATTCTTTTCAAAAAGTATATCTACGATTTCTTTCTAACGGTAACTACAATACATGTCAAGGGCAGAATGTTTGAAGAGTTCAGAAATCCATGTGTTACTCAGGATCCTACCGCCCGCTCATCTGCACTCCAGAGGCAGTCCTGCCTTCGTTTCTAAGCAAACACACACATGCACACACATTCACAACTGGGACCAACCATTGTATAAGCACATAACGTATGTTTTTTTAAATGTTTATTTATTTTTGGGGCACCTGGGTGGCGCAGTCGGTTAAGCGTCCGACTTCAGCCAGGTCACGATCTCGCGGTCCGTGAGTTCGAGCCCCGCGTCGGGCTCTGGGCTGATGGCTCAGAGCCTGGAGCCTGTTTCCGGTTCTGTGTCTCCCTCTCTCTCTGCCCCTCCCCCGTTCATGCTCTGTCTCTCTCTGTCCCCCCAAAAATAAATAAAACGTTGAAAAAATAAATGTTTATTTATTTTTGAGAGAGAGAGAGAGAGACAGAGACAGAAACAGCGAGCAGGGGAGGGGCAGAGAGAGAGAAAGGAGACACAGAATCTGAAGCAGGCTTCAGCACAGAGCCCAATGTGGGGCTCAAACCCATGAACCGTGAGACCATGACTTGAGCCGAAGTCGGACACTTAACCAGGTGAGCCCTGCAGGCGCCCCAGCATATAATAAACATATTTGTGCACAAACTATTCAACTACTGTTATGGGAAAATAGCAGTTTTGATTTATTCACCAGTGTAGTATGCCTCCAGACACACACGTTTTGGTGCTTTTCACACCTACTTCTCCTTGCTCTCAGGTTTCCACGGGGTGGGGACTTCTCATTCTTTTGTCATGAAAGCCAAGGGCAGTGAACACTGTGCCTGTCTTACTGCTTGAGTGTCTTAGACGGCTTTTAGAATTTATGAAGAGACAATAGTCTTGTGATTTAAGGCTATTGATTTGCAAGAATTGGGCCTTTTGAAAGAGAAAGAGGTGTTTGAAAGTCAATGACTTGTCTTTGCCTATCAAAAGCTAAGTGAGTCCCCATGTATAGATTTATAAAAGTTTATACCAAAAAAAAAAAAAAAAAAAAAATGGAGCTGGGGGAAATGGAGAAAGAGCCAGACTATGCTGTCACCCTGCTGGATAAAGATTCAGTGCTTGGTGCAGTTGCAACCTGGGGGACTGGAGAGGACGGGAGCAGAAAGCGAGGTCTGTGGTCCAGATAGCAAGGGACTGGGTCCAAAGGCTTGGGGGTGCACTGGGGAGTCCACATATTGATCACGCTCCAATCTCGGAAACACACAGTGTTTTCTCTGGCTACGTCTGCATCTGACCTGTCAGGTGATGCTGTAGAATTTCGGACAACTCAGCTGATGCAATTCACTTCACAATCATGGTTTCAAACTTCCAGTGACTTCCCAAGACTGCCCACCAAATCTTTCTCTTTTTTTTTCCCGCCATGGAATATCTGCTCTCCATTCTCTGGGATAACTATTTCATGCCTCAATTTTTCTCCTTAAATCTCCAAGCCTCTCTTCCTTCCCATCCCTTCCACGGCCAGGTCATCAGCTAACTAGATGGAAATAGAAGGAATTAGATGGAAGCATCTTTTTTTAATTTAATTTAATTTAATTTAATTTAATTTAATTTAATTTAATTTTGTAATGTTTCTATTTATTTTTGAGACAGAGAGAGACAGAGCATGAGCAGGGGAGGGGCAGAGAGAGAGGGAGACACAGAATCCGAAGCAGGCTCCAGGCTCTGAGCTGTCAGCACAGAGCCTGACGCAGGGCTCGAACTCACAAACCGCGAGATCATGACCTGAGCTGAAGTCAGACGCTCAACCGACTGAGCCACCCAGACGCCCCTAGGTGGAAGCATCTTAATTTAGCACCATCGAATCTAGAGGCCTACCAGCCCTGGGAGTCCTTGTCCTTTCTCCGACCCTAGGCCTCTGTTGTCCAGAGGCCACCATTCCTGCTGTTTTCTCAAGGATTTAACCCACTTCGTGTTCCTTTCCTTCCTTCCTTCCTGCGACTTCAGTTTCTCTCCGCCAGCATATTTTTCACAGCACACAAACAGGCTGTGGTTTTTTCGGATCCACTTAAGTCTTCTCTGACCCTCTCCTGCTTCAGTTAGCGCCCCATCATTCTGCCCCGGTTCACAGCAGACGTCCGCAATCTCGTAAGAATTGTACACACACGCTGTCTCCTTTTGTTTACGATGGCAGAACCTTCTCATCTGGTTTTCACCCACTTCTGTTTTGACTGGCTCTCTTCAAGTTCACCAGTGGTCTCCACATTCCGTTTCATTCTGTTTCTCACTCGAATTGGAACAGAGGAGGACTCTTTTTCTGGAAGACCCCCTCTCACACTTCAGGATTTCTTCTGATCTGGCATCTTTCTTTTTCCCATCTCTTGTTCCTCTGATTCTCCCCAACTGCAAACGTTCGAGGGCCCTACGGCTTACTTTTCATCTCCCTACTCTCTCTGCCCTTGAGAGGTCAGATTTGTTCTGCTGACCTCCACACATCAATCTCTAGCCCAAACGTGTGATGTGAACCTGAGAGCCCTGCATCTGATACATCTGGTGTGTTGGCTCACAGTCTGGTCTCAGAGTTGTCGTGTCGTCCTTCCGTTCCATAATCAGTAAATGACACCCCCACCAGCCAGCTGCCCACCGAGGCTGCTTCCCCCTCCCCCTCCCTGTGCAAACCATCCATATATCTTGCCGTATCCCATATCCCCCACCAGGGTGCATTTGCTCTTCTCCACCTCTCCACTTCTCTTTGTTCCAAACTTCTTTTTTTTTTTTTAATGTTTATTTATTTTTGAGAGAGAGAGAGAGAGAGAGAGAATGAGAATGAGAATGAGAATGAGTTGGGGAGGGGCAGAGAGAGAGGGAGACACAGAATCCGAAGCAGGCTCCAGGCTCTGAGCTGTCAGCACAGAGCCTAACGCCAGGCTCGAACTCACAAACCGTGAGATCATGACCTGAGCCCAAGTCGGTCACTCAACCGACTGAGCCACCCAGGCGCCCCTATTCCAACTTTCTTGACATCTCACCTGGGCCACCATAGCAGCGTTATGACTCTGACCCCTTTTCTGTTCTATCTTCTCTAAGGTAAATCCCAGCTCCCGCCATCACTTACAGGGTACTCTTGTTCCCCTCTGCCCAGCTTGCTAACTTGTTCTCCTCTGTCTCATGTACACTTACCACTGGCTGTGCTGGGACTCTCCTGCCCTAGGAGCATTGCACACACTCTTCTCCGTCTCTCAGGACTTCTCAACCTTGGCCCTGCTGACACTTGGGACTGCATAATTCTTTGTTGTGGGGGTCTGACATATGTATTATAGAGTGTTTAGTAGTGTTCCTGGCTTCTTCCAAGTAGACGTCAGTAGCATCCCCCCATGCCAAGTTTGACAACTAAAAATGGCTCCAGACGTTGTCAAAGGTCTCTTAGTTGGCGAAATCTCCCCTTAGTTGGCAAAATCAGCCCCTGCTCTACCCAAAATTACACCCACCCATCATCCCATAACCTAGGGCCAGCATTAAAATGACTTAATAACTGCTATAGCATAGACTTCAACCAATCAGAATATATGCTGGCCCCAAGCATCCTTATTTTTGTCTGTAAAATGAAGATACTGATAATCCCCACCTTGTAGGCTTGTCATGAGAGCAGATGAGTTTAAGTGGATAAAGTGCTTATCCCAAGGCCTGCCGTGGAGGGAATGCTCCATAAGCACCCAATGTTCCTCTTGCCATCCTTATTATAATTGGCTCATTACTAGCCGTGTCCAAAGCAGCCTCCTTGCTCATCTGTTATGCTTCATTGCTGCACTCTGGTTGTTCCTGAAGAACACTCACAGGTCGTAATTAATTTGTAATCATATCTGTTTTCATTTGTGTATTGGTCTATTACCTGACTTCCCTTGTAAATCCTACCAAGGCAGTGCATCAGGGTAGTTCACTGTTGTAACAAGTAACTTCTACACCTCTGTGATTTCGCACAGTGGAAGATTATTCACTTTTTCCAAATGTCTGTTCCATGTGACTCTTTGGGGTACAAGCCTTCCAGGTGCCCATTTGGGGTCTCCTCCTTCCCTTGCTGGGGCTCGCTGTGGGATCCTCTGCCTCCATCTGGCAGACAGGGGAGGGAGACAGATGGAGGATTTCACGCCGAAGATTTTCAATGGACCTGGGCTGGGAACACCCGTCGTCACTTCCTGCCCCCATTCCACTGGCTACTGCTCAGTCACATGGCCGCAGAGCTGCAAGGCAGGCTGGGAAACATAGTCTGGCTGTGCCCAGCAGAGACAGGAAAGAGTCCGGGGAGCGTCGGGTCAGTCTGTTTACAGGCAGGCATTGCATCCGTGGGCTCCGCATCTACAACGGTGCTGGGCACAGAACTCATAACAAAAAATATTGGTGAATGAAATCAGTGAATAAGTGAATATGTTTTAACCCATGTCAATCTTTCCTGAGCATCCACATTGGAAAGGATTAATTTTTTTTCAGAGGGGCTGTAACATTTATAAACTTTATTATGTGCTGAAAAGCTTGTGGAAGGATAATTGAGTAGTTTAACACTCTTAGCTTTGCCAGTTAAGAGCCACCTAAACCTTGGGAAGACCACCTCCTTCTCCGTGTAGGGCCTTAGTTTCTCTACCTGCCCAGGGTCTTTCCTGGAGCGGTGAAGTGCTGTCTGTTTTTGTTTCAGATGTGATCACCAGCATAGCCTTGTTTACAAAAGAGACCTGAAATAAATGCTTCTAGATTGATTTTCTGACCAACGTAGTTCCCTCTGACTGTCATGTTCCTCCGGGTCCGGTCTGCTCTCAGGGAGATACATTAAAAAGAAGGACTCCCGACCAGGACCAGGCAGATTGGAAAGACAAGAATGTTAAAACGCAGGCTGTCTCTCCCCGCCCCCTCCAAAGGCTGGCAACAGCGTGATTCAGGTGTGCGGTTACCATTTCAGATGGCTGGTCAACCAATATTGTGGTTTATATTGGAATTACAGGAAAGTCCTTGACAAGCTTTTTGTTACAGCTCTGAGATGGTTCGTGCAGAGAGGGTTGCCCAATTCAGCGGAAAAAAAAAATACAGGCTGTCTATTGCATGGGACGTACCATAAGTATGCAAAGAATTATTCATTGTTCATCTGAAATTCTAAGCAAACTGGGCACTCTCTATTTTATCTGGTAATCTTATTGGTGTGGACCCTCAGTCTTCAACGTTGGCCTGGCTCTGTCTCCTTCTCTGTCTCCATTCCTGATTAATTTGAACAGTGGCAGAACTGACTGGAAAATTCTAGGATGTGTGAGTTTCCAGAGCAAGTCCCCCTCCTCCCTTATCACATGTGGGTTGGTTACTTAATGATTGACTTCAGTGTTCACCCTATAGCTGCCTACTTCCATTTCAGTGGCTGGCTGGGCAGGTCATGCCATCTTTCTGTATGTTCTAGATAGTGGGTCATTTACTTTCCAGCCTTAAGTAGAAGGGACTGTCGAGGCACCGGGGTGGCTTAGTTGGTTAAGCGTCCGACTCTTCATTTCAGGTCAGGTCGTGATCTCGTGGTTCAGAGTTCGAGCCCTGCATTGGGCTCTACACTGACAGTGCAGAGCCTGCTTGGGATTCTCCCTCTCTCTCAGTCTCTTTCTGCCCCTCTCCTGCTTTTGCTCATGTGCTCTCTCTTTCAAATAAATAAATATACTTAAAAAAAAAAAAAGAAGAGACTGTCTTGGCCTCCCATTCATCTTGCTTTCCACCTGACCAAAATTACTCAGCCAAGTCCCTAATGATTGTATTTCCTTCTCCTCTATTAAAATTGGGGTCAACCTTAACATCTGTGAGCCATGTTCAGATTTAATTAAGATACACTTGGTTTGGTCCACAACCACTTATAAATTTTAATTAAGCTGGATATATATTAAACTGAATTATTTTACAAGAACCAGTGCATTTGATAAGAAATGTAATTATCCGTATTTGAAATGCTACAGTTTTATATTCTGAAATCCCGATTTTAAAAAAAAACTCATTTTAGGTCAACTTTAGTCTTGAATAAGCATTGATGAATGAGGCCATTTCTGGCTTTGATTTCAATTCATATTAGTCTCCTTCCGTTATTAGAAAATACTCATTCATTCATTCAACAGTGAGGGTCTGTTTAGTACCAGGAACTATGTAAGTCATGATATTGGAAAAACTCACGTTTTAGATTCATAATGGTCTTCCTTTGGCCTTGCTTTTCGTCTTCACAGCCTTCATGAGTTGAGTTAGTTATCCGCTTAGGTATAAGTGGATTATCTTTTCATTGCTCATGTACACATGTAACTCTATTAGTATCCAGAAAAACGTTTGGGTAAAATGTGTCTAAACGTCTCACTCAAAGAAGAAAAGATATCCTCTTCCTTTTTCCTTTCCTTTCCTTTCCTTTCCTTTCCTTTCCTTTCCTTTCCTTTCCTTTCCTTTCCTTCCCTTCCCTTCCCTTCCCTTCCCTTCCCTTCCCTTCCCTTCCCTTCCCTTTCTCTTTCTCTTTCTCTTTCTCTTTCTCTTTCTCTTTCTTTTTTTTTTTTTTTTAAGTGAAGTCTGTGTCCGTTTAGGGAGGTGAGAGAAGGCTGTATAAGGAAGGGAAGATCTCTGGACGGAATTGTGTTTCCCTGCCCCCACCCACCAATTCATATCCTGAGGCCCCAACCCCCAATGTGACTGCATTTGGAGACAGCACACGCTTCAGTTAGGAGGTAATTAAAATGAAATGAGCTGAAATGTGGGGTCTTATGCTGAGAGGATTGGTGGTGTTATAAGAAGTGGAAGAGCCATCAGCCATCTCTTTCCCCACAAACACACCCACCAAGGAAAGGCCAGGTGAACATATGGTAAACAAATACCTCTTTGCCAGGAATAGATATCTTACCAAAACCCTACCATGCTGGCACTCTGATCTTGGACTTGTGGCCTCTGAAATGGTGACAGATTTCTGCTGTTCAGCCACCCAGTCTGTGGCATTGTGTTATAGTGGCCTGATCTGACTAATATAGCGAGCCTGCATCTAACCCTTTGGATGCATAGAATTTCCATGGGCTTTGGCGTTCTGGCCTGGGAGGTGGGCAGCTCTTTTCTCCAGAGAAGTTTTGCCCTTTACTGTAGTAAATCCCATGAAGTCAGCTACTTCCTGTTCCTGAGAACAGCACGGATCCATCTTAAAGTTCACGGGACAACCCTTGACAGTGGGGCAAAGCTGACCAGCTTGTCCTTGGATTGACCTTGACTTCTTAACATAGCATCTTGACTGATTGAACTTCATAGCCTGGACACTTGTGATTTACAACACTCAAGTCCTCCACAAATAGATAAATGCAGAATTCAATTTATCAGTTCCTGCAGCTTGCTCCATTCCGTTAGGGGGAGTTTTTCCATTAGAAGAGTTAATAATCCCTTCCTTTTCTGTGTCCCATTGAGTCTCATATGTCAACAGATTTCAGAACATTAAAAAAAAAAATCTCAAGTTCAGCTTAATATTTGATGTGACTTTTACACTGCTGAGCCGTGTCCCTCCCTAAAAGCATGGTTCTTGTCTTTCCCTTGGAGTCTCACCTTCCGTACCTCTTTGATGCACTAAAAATGCTCTCTGTGGATCAATGGCGAGTACCAGCCCTCCAGACATAGAGCTGTGACAGAAAATCAATGTGCGGTGTGGACAGTTGAGGAGAACCTTAAATAATGCCTTAAAAGGTCTGCACTCTGCAGTCCTCGATCCCAATGCCCGTAGAGACTGCCAGTAGGGGTCATACCTGCTAACGTGTGTATTCTTTCCTAGTGTGCAGGAGTTTAATAAAACCGGCAGATGAAAACTACAGTCAAGTCACAATTAAAAAGCCTTTGGATATAGATTATTCTGACACCTTTTTTACCCCTCCTGTCCCTATGGTGAGAATATTTAAAAAATACTGAACTTGGCACTTTCCTTAAGTCACGCTGAGACCTAACACATGCGTCTCATTTTCTTTCTAAAAGCCAGCACTTAGCAACTTTCACTTGCTGGCATCATCTCGTGCCAAGAACAGTGAGGATGCTCTGAGAGACCCAGTGGCTACTTTCTTCTGGTGTCACATGAGAGGGGAAGGGGTAAGTACCCCCATTTATTAGCTTCTTGTTATAGCATAAAGCATCATAAAACTGCCATCTGTAAAAGGACCTACGGAGGACCTTTAAGCTAAATGTCTGCAATTCCCAAGATACTCCAAAATAACCTGGAACAGCATGGATGCTAATGTATGCCAGATTTGGATTTCTTCTGGTGGAGTATCCCTTGGATAACATCCTCTGAGGTTTTTCTTGAATAAAAGTTATGCCCAGAAAACTTTTTAGGGCCCTGTAATTAAAGAAGGATAGGCGGGATAGGAGGGTATACATTTCACAATAGTTTTTGTAGCTGTGTTTGTGAAAACAACAACGACAACAAAAACTGCAAGACAGGTGAGAAAGCCAAAGGGCACGGATGTGTTACTGAAGCACTGTGGCTAAGAGGACTTCCCTGCCTGGACTGCTTTGCTTGCAGCTACTGAGTGGTGTTATAAAGCTGCCGGAGGTTTGCAGCAATGTGCTATCACAATTCAGTTTACAGGCGTTCAGGGGTGAGAACTAGATGTGAGATGTGCCTGGAGGTGGTGTGGCTATTCAGAATGTGAGAGGGACATGGAAGATGGAGCAGAGGAGGAGATGTAGGCCTTTGGCCACAAGGAGGAGAGAGAGTGTGGCTTATGGCAGGGAGAGAGGGCTCTGAGAGCAGGTGGCTCTTTGTTAGCATTAGTTGAAAAGAGACGAGAACTGTGACGAAATGTTTTTCCAGTTGAGAAATCACCCTCAGCCACAAACGTTTATGACTCGTAATGATTTAAGAAGGGAAGAGCCTCAGGTCACACGGGACTTTGAAGACAGACCTTCTGATGTTTTGTCTAGCACACGATGGCCCAATTTAAGCTCTAGAGCTGCTCTGATCAATATGGCAGCCACTGGCCGCTTGTGGCTAGTGTAAATTGTGTCAAATACACGTTGGATTTCAAAGATGTAATCAGAAAAAAGCACTACACTTCTCAGCAATTCTTAAAAATATTGACTATAGGGGCACCCGGGGGGCTCCGTCGGTTATGCGTCGACTCTTGATTTTGGCTCAGGTCATGATTCACGGTCATGAGTCTGAGCCCCGCATCCGGCTCTGCACTGACAGCACAGAGCCTGCTTGGGATTCTCTCTCTCCCTCTTTCTCTGTCCCTCCCCTGCTCACATTCTCTCCTGTCTCTCGAAATAACTAAATAAACATTTAGAAAAATATTGATTACATGTTGTAATGATATTTTGAATATATTGGGTTAATAAAGTTTTTATACAATTATTAAAATTAATTTCAATAGCAACCTTCTGGTTATAAGATGAAGTAAATCATGGAATGGAATGTGCAGCATGGTGACTACTTAATGACACCGTGTTGCATGTTTGGAAGTTGCAAAGAGAGTAGATCTCAAGAGCCCTCATCATAAAGAAAAGAGCTGTAACCCTGCATGGTGAGTGATGTTAACTACATTTACACTGGTGATCACTGTCACAGTATATACGAATACCAAATCATTATATTGTTGACCTGAAACTCACATAACATTCTCAGTAAGAAAATTAATTTCACCATTTTTTTTTCACTTTAAAATGTGTGGGGTTGGGGCACCTGGGTGGCTCAGTCAGTTGAGCGTCTGTCTTCAGCTCAGGTCATGATCTCGAGATTCATGAGTCTGAGCCCCCTGTTGGGTTCTGTGCCGACAGCTCAGAGCCTAGAGCCTGCTTCGGATTCTGTGTCTCCCTCTCCCTCTGTCTCTCTCCTGCTCACTCTCTATCACTCTCTCTCTCTCTCAAAAGTAAATAAAAACATTAATAAAAATTGAAACGTGTGGGTACTAGAAAACTTAACATTTTTACCTGTGTTTACATTATAATTTGCTGGACAGCACTGCTCCGGGTTATAGAAGCAGATTAGGTTGAATCTCTCATATACATGATTATGCTTTCTTTAAGACATTTGAAGTTCCCCAATTTAAAAAACAAGTATCCCTAATTTTGTGAATTTCCTCTTTATGCAACCTAGTTCCAGAGGGCTCACCAAGCATGTCACCCCATTGATCAAACCCCCATTTGTCAATGTCCCCCTTAAAAATATGCTGTCTATGGGGCGCCTGGGTGGCTCAGGGGGTTAAGCGTCCGACTTCGGCTCAGGTCGTGATCTTGTGGTCCGTGGGTTCGAGCCCCGCCTCGGGCTCTGTGCCGACCGCTCAGAGCCTGGAGCCTGCTTCGGATTCTGTGTCTCCCTCTCTCTCTGCCCCTCCCCTGCTCACGCTCTGCCTCTCTCTCTGTCTCTCAAAAATAAATAAATGTTAAAAAAGAAAAAAAACGCTGTCTGCAATTGCATGTAATAATGGCTGACCATGGTTTAGAAAGGGCGTAGAAGTAGAGTATGAGGGCCTGGAATCTGCATGACACGGTCCAAGATTGCTCGTAGCCTAATGCTAACAGTTCGCAGTCTTTTCAGGGTGACTTCCCTGTGAGGTGGGCTGAGGTCCGACTCGGATCTGACCCTCTAGCAATGGGACGGCGCCCAGGTGGATGGGAGCAAGAATCACAGCCCTCCAGGCCCGGTACTCATCCCTCCCTGCCCCGTGCTCCTGGAGATCCGCAGAATCCCGCCTTCTAACAGCAGTCTGACTTGGAGACGCCGTTGGATGCTCTCCCATCTACCCCCGGGAGAGACGATTAGTGTAAATACTTGCCCTGGTTATGTAAACAAGAGACGCTGCGTTTTTAACCGCTGAGCTTTTGGAATTTGGAACTCAGGTGCCTCTGAAGCCACACAAGGCAAGTTCCAGTGTCCCTGTTCTCTGGGCTTCTGATTGCTTGACATCCCATGTAAGCTGACTGATTGCTCCCGACTCACCCTAAGCCATACTTGATCTGTAGTAGGTGATATCGATGTGTTTTAGGCGGATAGAAAATCCAGGCTCTCAAAATGTCCCAGAGGCTCCTGTTTGCTTATTCGCGGTGGCTGGTGAAGGGGCGGTGAGCAGGACTGGAGAACTGGCTCTGAATGCACGAAAGTCCAGCCGCGCTGCCCCCCAGTTGCATCCAACACCCTCTGTTGACTGAGAGCTAGGAGGATGGGAGCAGGAAGGGAGGGGGCTGGCGCGTGGGAGGGTGGGAAAGAAAGGAGAGAAGTTTTCTTCTGAAGGAGGGATTTATAGAAGAACGTTCTCTCTGTTCCCCCTGGGACGACTTCTCGCCGAAATCACCTGTTCAGTCTTGGGAATTTTTCGCAAAACTGAAAAGTTTCATTTGACCAATTGAGGGTGTTTTGGTGTGTGTATGTTTTCATCATTTTAGCAATGATAAAGCTAATCTCCTTAAACCCTTATTTAGAGAAAAGCCTTGAAATCGGGTATATGCAGAATTGAGATCTTACCCCCAGGAAATAACGCCCTAATCTCTCATGAGTCACCATTCAGAATCGTGCAAATATTCTGCCGGTTGAGTTCTCCCAGCTGAGTGCCCAAAAGATATCTCTATTTGGTGCACCACCTTGGGGCTCCCCTGCTTCTCTTGTGAGGGCCCCCTCCGCCCGTCTGGGCCCCCGTTGTGCGGATTACACTTCTCCTTCTATGCTTCTCCCTCCACCTGTACCGTCTTAGCCAACCGCGCACAGCCTTCACAGAGGCCTTGTGGGAACCTCGTGGTGAAAGGTGCTTTGTAACAAATAATACCACATAAATGGAAGATCATTATTACTCGATTAGCTTCTCTCTCCCAGACTAATCATTTCAGTCTCGCAAAATGAACCGCATTAGCCATCTGCTGGCCCAATTACCTAAATGATTCAAATTCTTTGAAACCTGGTCACACAGCTCCTCGTTCTTCCCAACTCCCATTTGAGTGCTGCCAGCAGATTTTAGAGCCCCGGTGTCCTCGTCAGAGCCACTTAGCTTTACGGTGAGTAATGGCGGTCCTCAAGGTAGGCCGGTGACCCCCTGGCAGCTGAAGGCGGTGGCCATCTTGCTTCAGCGTCCAATCTACCACTTGCCTTGTTTTTAACGTACTGGTTTTTTTTTTGTTTGTTTTTTTTCTGTATCACCTTCTTCTTAAAAGCGTGCATGGAGTCTTTTTGGAAAATCAAAGAAAGTGGAATGATGCCTGCCTTCTATATTTCTTTCTTTCTTTCTTTCTTTTTTAATTTTTTTAACGTTTATTTATTTTTGAGATAGACACAGAGCATGAACAGGGGAGGGGCAGAGAGAGAGGGAGACACAGAATCTGAAACAGGCTCCAGGCTCCGAGCTGTCAGCACAGAGCCCGACGCGGGGCTCGAACTCACGGACCGCGAGGTCATGACCCGAGCCGAAGTCGGCTGCTTAACCCACTGAGCCACCCAGGCGCCCCTATTTTTCTTTATTAACTTGGTTGCAGGTGGATAATTTTTGGCCTCTTGGCCATACTGTCTAAAAACTAAATTCTAGAAAGTTAGTTGAGGATGATCTGTTTTACGTTTACACTCTTGGTTTTCTTTTGGTTTGCCCAGTTTTTTTCCATGTTATTTATTGTACCGTCTTTAAAAATGACTCTCTTTGCAGATTACCTCTCTAACAGAACTTGAAATTTGTGTTCTAAATTTCCATGACTTGTTTAATTTACTGGTTTGTATGTATATACATATATATATATATATGTGTATATATATATATGTATATATATATATATATATATATATATATATATATATATGGTTTAAATCAATTGAGTTAATCTCGACATTGGAAGTTGAAGCCTGGAATCATGGTGTAACCAAGGGAACCCCCCGCTCTTAGCACAGGGCATGTGCAGGTGCAAATGGCACCAAGTACATTGGTATTGGCTTTTCCGGCAGCCACTAATTTCACACATTGACGTTGCCAGGGACTCTCTCTATCCTGCAGCTATTCCGTTTCTCACTCTGCTTTACTTCTTAATATAAAATTTTGATTTGAAATCAAAGTAAAGCCAATCGTTTATGACCCGTGCTATATGGCAGTTAGAGGTTTAATACCTGTGGAAGATACATACACACACACACGCACACACACACACACACACACAAATACATACGACTGCATGTTCTAGTCCCATAGTCAAATAACAGTGAAAACCTTAAAGATCAGTTAAAGGTATCAAAACACTTTATTATTAATTGGAGTATTGGTTGTGCAAACAGTAAGTACCACAAGAAATCTGAGAAGAGAGAGGTCACTTAAAAATATTTTTTTTAATCTTTATTTATTTTTGAGAGAGAGAGACAGAGTGTGAGCAGGGGAGGAGTAGCGAGAGAGGGAGACACAGAATCCGAAGCAGCTCCAGGCTCCGAGCTGTCAGCACAGAGCCTGATGTGGGACTTGAACCCACGAACTGCAAGATCGTGACCTGAGCCGAAGTTGGACGCTCAACTGACTGAGCCACCCAGGTGCCCCGAGGTCACTTTTAGAGAATTAATTTTGGGGGGAGCCTGGGTGGCTCAGTCAGTCTGACTTCAGCTCAGGTCATGATCTCATGGTTCATGAGTTCAAGCCCCACATCCGGCTCTGTGCTGACAGCTCAGAGCCTGGAGCCTGCTTCGGATTCTGTGTCTCCTCTGCTCTCTTTCCCTCCCCCACTCACACTCTGTCTCTCTTTCTGTCTCTCAAAAATAAAAATAAATCATTAAAACAATTTTTTAAAAATTAATTTTTCAAAATGAAAATGTGGGGTTTTTTTTAATGCTCACAGACATAATATATTCTCATAAACAGAATGTAAAGATATACACAGAAATTACAGCTACTGACAATTTAGAATACAGACCTCTGGGTTTTTTCTTCTATTATAGTTTATTAGTTATTGTTTGCTTTATAAGAAACCATCCCCAAACTTAGTAGCTTGAAATACCAACCATTTCTTTAGCTCATGATTCTTCAGGTCGGCAATTTGTACTGAGTTCAGCCGGGCAGTTCTGGCAGTCAGGTCTCATGTGACCTCACAGTCAACTGATGGACTGGCCTTGACCAGCACAGGGAGGACATCTGGGGCCTTTTTGCAGTGACTTCTTCTTACTCCGGCAGCCTAGCCTGGGCTGGCTCACACGGCATCCTCAGGTTTCAAGAGCTGCGGAAAGGCAAACTGCCTGCGAACACTTTCCAGGTCCTTGCTTACGTCACATTTACTGCTGTCGCACTGGTCAAAACCAAGTTAAATGGGTACCTAGTGTCACTGTGAAAGGGACCGTGGAAGAGCAACGGATACAGGGAGGCCTGAGCGGATAGGACATACTGCGATCAAGCCACCACAACTAAACCTACCTTGTGATATTTTAACAAAATGAGATTCTGTTATACGTGCTATGTTGGTCAGGGTTCTCTAACCAATAGGCTGTATCTATATCTCTGTCTACGTATGGAGAGATAGCTACAGATACATCAATATAGATAGATACACAGATACAGATCTATTATAAGGAATTGTCTCGTGCAGCTATGGAGTTTGGCAAGTCTCGAGACCTGCAGGATGAGTCGACAAGCTGGAGACCCCGGAGAGCTGACGGTTTAGTTCCGGAGTGAGTCTGAAGACCTGAGAATCACCACGGCCGCTGATATAGCTCTAGGCTGAAGGCTGGCAGGCTAAAAAGCAGGAAGAGCTCATGTTTCAGTTTGAGTCTGAAGGCAAGAAAAACATCAGCGTCTCAGTCTGAAGGCAGGCGGGTGGGAAGAATTTCCTCTTACCAGAGGACGTTCAGCTTTTTTGTGCTATTTAGGTCTTCAACTGATTAAATAGGGCCCACCCACATTAAGGATGGCAATCAGCTTTCCTGGATCTCTTGATTTAAATGTTTTTCTCATCTGAAATAACACAAAACAAAACCCACTTTCACAGACTCAGAAACATGCAAAATAAGGTTTGACCAAATATTTGGGCACTCCATGGCCCACTTAAGTTGACATGTAAAATTAACCATTACGCATGTTTTTGTTTTTGTCTCTGTTTGAGTTTAAATATATGTCATGGACATTTTTTTCATGTCAGTAAATAGAGATGATGATCATCTTCTTTTTTAAGTTTACTTATTTTTGAGAGAGAGAGAGAGAGAGAGAGAGAACAAGTGGGGGAGGGGCAGAGAGAAAGAGAGAGAGAGAGAGAGAGAGAGAGAGAGAGAGAGAGAGAGAGAATCTCAAGCAGGCTCTTCACTGTCAGCGCAGAGCCTGACATGGGGCCTGAACCGATGAACTGTGAGATCATGACCTGAACCAAAATCGGATGCTTAACTGACCGAGCCACCCAGGTGGCTGTAAGGATGGCCCTTGTGCGAGTGCCCCTGATCATCTCTGATGGCTGCATAGCATATTACTATTTGATGTACATCACTTATTTCCATTTTCTTGACAAACACTTGGATTATTTTTTACACTTCACTATATTCACATAACGAAGTTTGATTCGTATCGCTAAATTGTCCGCTAAATAATTTGTACACTCTCGGCAGCAAGCATAGGACTGACTGTAACACCTTCAGCAACACTAAATGTGTATTCTTTCGGCAAATACATATTCAGCATCTACCACGTGCTAAACACTGTGCAAGGAGCGAGGTATGCAGTAGTGAGCAGAACAGGCTAGGTCCCTGCCCTCAGGAGGCATCCATTCTACGGGGAGAGACCCACAGGAAACAAACAAAAACACAGCCTGGTAAGGTGACCACAGCACGTGATAGGCGAGTGAAGGAAGTAAATGGTGTAACATTATATAAGCATAGAGTGGTAGAGGGGACTGCTGTAGACAGGGCTATCTAAAAGATAGAAGGAGAATTCACTTCAGTCTTGAGGCAGAAAGGAGGATACTATGAAGGTGGGGTTTGCACCGGATCTTGAAGTACACAAGATGGAAATGGGTCGGACGTTTGGTATGAAGCGTTATGGAGGTTTTGCATGACCCAAATTGTCACAACCCAGGAGCCACTGGAGGGAAATTGGCCAATCAGTTTCTTAAACCAAGTTTGGAGGACTCAGGTGGGTGTTTTTTTCCAGTTCACACTGAATGCCAAGCCGTCTGTTGAAGTAACAGAACCTGAGTGTACCACGTCTTTCTTTTTCCAATGCCACTTAATAACTTGGTTTGACTGCTCTGAATTTGGATATTAATAAAGCCAAATTTTCAGGGCGCCTGAGTGGTTCAGTCAGTTAAGCGTCCAACTTCAGCTCACGTCATGCTATCATGGTTTATGAGGTCGAGCCCTGCATCGGGTTCTCAGCTGTCATCCCAGAGCCCTCCTCGGATCCTCTGTTCCCCCCTCTGTCCCTAGCCCTCTCACACTGTCTCTGTCTCTCAAAATAAATAAACATTAAAAAAAATAAAGCCAAATTTTCTAGGTGGTGATTTTATTTCTTAGTTCATTTCTTAGCTTATTTCTTAGAACAACAGAGGTCACAGTAGTCTCTCTCAAAGGATACAGATGGATGTTTGGTCACAGCTCTCCCACCACAGACCTCAGGGCTACATTGCTTAATGTCATGGTGTTTGTAATCACCTGAGGTTTCATCTTTCAAACAACTGTTTTTCAAAAACCCGTTCCTGCAATTAAGCTGCAGTACCACCAGGAGGCAGTATTGGGATGCACCCAAGGGCAGGATATAAGAAATTGGCCGTTCATTATATTATAAAAGCTAATCTTACTTTTTAAATTTGAATTTAGCATTAACCTGCCAAATGTGTAATTACTCTAGAGTGTCTTTGTAAAATAAATAGAAGTCTAAGCTGCAATTTGGTGGCTATTTTTCTTATTATCCATGTGCTTTATAGAGATTGTGATTAAAATGCCTTTTGTAATTCACCATGAATATTGCACAGTGAAAGCCCAACGAGTGCTCATAGCAGACCTGCATTTCAAATTGCCGGTGGCCTCAGGCTGGCCAAGGCCGGTGTTGACGTGGATGCTTGGGACACATCTGCTTATCTGCATCAAGTTTGGGTTTTTCAAGTAGCAAAACCCAGAAGGAAAAATAAATCTGTAGTACACCTTTCCTGACAAATGTGAAGTCCTTAGAAATTTCCCAATTACAAGTTATGTTTTTACAACAGCTCATGGCTCATTTTCACCTTCTGGTATCCCCTTGGTTATTTCTCTTCTTTAACTACACCCGAGCATAACCTGATCTGCATTGATGCTCGTTTACTTTTCCAATAAGCTGCAACAAGAGTTTAATATAGAAACATAGGATAGTCAGATTACTTTTAAAAACTGTTTTGTTAAGTTTCTCAGGATCCACGTAAGAGTGAAAACATATGGTATCTGTCCTTCTCTGGATGACTTAGTTCACTTAGCATAACCCTCTCCAGTTCCATCCACGTTGCTACAAAAGGCCAGATTTCATTCTTTCTCATTGCCAAGTAGTATTCCGTTGTGTATATCAACCACAATTTCTTTACCATTCATCAGTTGATGGACATTTCGGCTCTTTCCATAATTTGGCTACTGTTGAAAGTGCTGCTATAAACATTGGGATACAAGTGCCCCTATGCTTCAGCACTCCTTTATCCCTTGGGTAAATTCCTAGTGGTGCTACCTGAGAAACTTAACAGAAGACCATGGGGGAGGGGAAGGGGAAAAAAAGTTAGGGAGGGAGGCAAACCATAAGAGACTCTTAAAAACTGAGAACAAACTGAGGGTTGATGGGGGTGGGAGGGAGGGGAAAGTGGGCGATGGGCATTGAGGAGGGCACCTGTTGGGATGAGCGCTGGGTGTTGTATGGAAACCAACTCGATAATAAATTTCATATTTTAAAAAATAAATTAAAAAAATAACCATTTTGTTCAGAGATTACTAGATCTCTTATGTAGAGCAGACCATTTCAACAAAATTAAAGTCTTGAGAAAGAGGTTAAAACTGGATTTTACTACAGTCCTTTCAAAGAGTCAGTATCACCAACTGACTCTCCTGAACCTCCAGTGGCAGGAAGCTGGGGTTCAAGGAGAGTCTTGGCAGCGAGAAGAGGGTTTGTCAGAACAATGAGAAGGTTGAGGCTGGGTTGCCAGCACCAGTGGGATCACTTGGGCCAAGGGCAGCAAAGACAGAGGGCGCCCGTGGGGCCGGTTGGGTATGAGCTCCCGTGTGGCTCAGTTTCCCCTACAGACACACGTTTACCTGGGCCCCTGCCTGGGTCACGTTGGTCTCAGGTGAGATCCTGCAATCCGATAAGAGCTTGTTTACAACAGCAGGTGGTCGTGTTTACCTGGGCCCCTGCCTGGGTCACATGGTCCCTGCTGTGAAGGACTCTTCGTCTGTTGGCTCCACCACCTACCCGGTTCTGTATCCCGCTGTGGCACGCAGGTCCCGCCCTCTCCGTGCTCCTGCTCCAGATCCTTCCGTACCCCTTTGTCCGTCTCTGCCCTCCCTGCATGTCCAAGCGGCAGCCCCCTTTCCGGACGAGTCATCCCAAACCTCCATCAGAATGGAGAAGTAGAACAAAGCTCTCGTCGTGCTGTTTCAGCTGCTCAGATGGGAAGACGCCCTTTTTTGTTCATCCTTACGACGTCTAAGGGCAAACTTTGTCTTCTCAACGAGGCTGGGAGCTGGCGGTCTCAGGAGGAACAGTTGCGGAGAAGGGCTGAGGGCTGAGCAGGACGGTCCCAGCACGGCATCCTGTCTCAGGTCCCACCGCTGGAGCCGCACGCGTTGCTGGCCTGGTTCAAGAAGCCATTCCAAAGACACCATTCCACAGAAAGGAAAATCAGTAAGTAATTTCTTTCCCCCGTGTCGCTCCATGGGTGGCAAGGACACATACACCCACCCGCGACTGTGAGGGAGTGTACCCGGAGCGAAAGGCGTGGCTCTAAATGAAAATCAAGACAGATGGCGGAGGCAAAGAGGCCAGATCAGATGGACGCTGATGTGCAGGGAGCCCTTTTTCATGAGCATTTAATTTCGGTTCACCCGGGCACTTTGCGCCCCGGCGTGTGTTGCCGGGGCCATAATTCCATTTACAGAGGGACAGCGTGGAATGTTTTTCAGGGTGAAGGGTGAGTCTCGAATCTCTTGAATCTGAATCTATCCCGTGGCCTCCTCATCTTTCCCAGTTTGGAGAGTACTCTACAGAAATTGCAAGTAAGTGATGAAATGTGAGTGCCGACGGAAAAGAATTCCTCCTGTGCTTTCAGAGTGAAGCTCACCGCAACTGTAATCTATCATTTCTTGCTTCCAGAGCGTTGCCACTGAAATGGAGCTGATTCAGCGCCGTTGGAGGAAACAGTAGCAACATCACGTTGAAGAAGCTTCGTGGTTTTGTGGCTGATCTATGCTTATTTCTTTGAGGCTTTCTGAAATAAGTATTGTAGACAAAGCTCTTTATTCTGTTCTTTCAATGGCTGGAAAACTATTCAGCCCTAAAACGGTTCTTAATGCTTTGGCGAGAGGTCATTCCAGATACAGCTGACCTTGAATGATGCGGGGGTCAGGAGTGCCAAAAACACTCCCCCACCCGCTGCAGTTGAAAATCCCCACGTAACTTTTGACCCCCCGCCCCCAAACTTAACTGCTAATAGCCTACTGTTGACCGGAAGCTTCACCGATAACATTAATAGTCGATGAACACATGTTTTGTATGCTTTCTGTATTATAGACTGAGTCAGCTGGAGAAAAGAAAATGTTATGAAGCAAATCATAAGGAAGAAAAAATACATTTAGAGTCCTGTTCTGTAGCTATTGGAAAAAATCCACTTACAAGTGGATCTGGGCAGTTCAAACCCATATCGTTTAAGAGTCATCAGTAGTGCCTTGACTATTTTTGACACTAGGAAACATTATTTTTCTAGGCAAGGTAGCAAACTTATTTTCTTTCTGACTTGCCTTTTGCAGTAGGTGTTGAAATGCAGATGTAACAATATTGCCAATTATATCAAGATGATGAAGCAATGGGAAGGTTCTAGAAACAACCCTTGATCCATTAATAGAATTAATGGTCCCATTATGTCATCTAACAAGTTTTATTTTCCTCTGTGTGCTGAGAAGCATGAAATTATCATGTAAATAATGTCACATCTGTGCAAACAATTTGCAAGGTGCTCTCCAAATTCAAATTTAAGCTGTCATTTCTCTTTGTTTGTTAACTGTTTTACGCCCTGAAGTTTTTTCCCACCTCACATGAGAACCGTATAGTGATTTTTCATTCAACCCTCATGCTTGCATGTCAGGAACCTGTGTGTCTTAAAGGATCTGGAGAAAGTGCAGTTCGGAATTCACATTCCGTGAGCAAGAGGCTTGTGTGAATATCCTTTGGTATTCCTAGCTGGCTCCATAACCCTTTTAAAGGTCATTTCATTTCTCTTTTTGCATTTGCCAAGTTTGTTTTTATGTCTTCATGCTTGTGTGATGAGGGTCCCTGTAGTCTTTTAGCTTCTGGATTATTCTCTGTGGACTCCCCATTAGATAACTTTGCATGCCGAGGCTGGCAGTGATTGAAAGAAAGACATCACTAGAATCATGGCCGTCCTGGTTCCTCAAGCAGCCTCTTAATTCTGGTGCTCACCTCCAAATCTTACATGCTGGAGGTTAAAACTTAATGGGATTCCATAATCTGGCTGTTGTTGAAAGCCTAAGTGTCCGTCAACTGAGGAATGGATAAAGAAGATGTGGTTTCTATATACAATGGAATACCACTTGGCAATGAGAAAGAATGAAATCGTGCCATTTGGAGCAACATGGATGGAACTGGAGGGTATTGTGCTAAGTGAAATAAGTTAGTCAGAGAAAGACAGATATCATGTTTTCACTCATGTGTGGAACTTGAGAAACTTAACAGAAGATCATGGGGGAAGGGAAGGGGAAAAAATAGTTACAAACAGAAAGGGAGGGAGGCAAATCATAAGAGACTCTTAAACACAGAGAACAAACTGAGGGTGGATGGTGGGGGTGGGGGAGAGGGGTACGTGGGTGATGGGCATTGAGGGGGGCACTCGTTGGGATGAGCACTGGGCGTTGTATGAAAGTGATGAACCATGGGAATCTACCCCAAAAGCCAAGAGCACACCTTACGCACTGTATGTTAGCCAATTTGACAATAAATTACATTTAAAAAAATTAATGGTGGGGCGCCTGGGTGGCACAGTCAGTTAAGCGTCCGACTTCGGCTCAGGTCACGATCTCACAGTTCGTGAGTTCGAGCCGTGTCGGGCTCAGTCCTGACAGCTCAGAGCCTGGAGCCTGCTTTGGCTGCTGTGTTGCCCTCTCTCTCTCTGTGCCCCCCCCCACTCTCTCTCTCTCTCTCTGTCTCTCTGCCTCTCAAAAATAAAGACACGTAATAAAAAAATTTAGGAAAAAACTTAATGGGATTCGTTTTCAGAGAAATGAAGTTTCTGGACGTTGTGTATTTTGGTGTGGGCCTTTGCCATTGTAGACACTTCACACACACACACACACACACACACACACACACACACACCCCGTCACTGGGAACTTGTGTTAATTGGTGATGCAAACCCAAAGTATCCCACAGAGAACTGAGTACATTCCAAACCTTCCAGACACGCTAAGCACACATTTGACATCATTTCATTAAATTCAGGCCTACCCACTCAGCGCTGTAGTTCTGTTAGCCCGACGGTTATTTCTAAGGTACCTTTTGTTCTGCATTCAGATTGTCTTCAGTAAGTGTGCTATTTAGGTTTTGCAAAGCAGAACCATCGGTCTTGCTACGATGCTGTTCCATTGGGCACTGTGTGCAGCACCAAACTGATTGCAAATCCAGTTTTAACATCTCAAGGACGTGAGGGCTGGGAAATATTTTCTCCTGCCACTTGGGTTTGGGCAGAACAAGATAATTTCTTGCCCTCTGCTCCATGCTGCATTATTAAAGAGACTGTTGTTAGCAGAGGCTTTGTAAGAGTGTGAATGGTGTGTGCGTGCGTGTGGATGGTGTGCGTGTGGGTGCGTGTGGGGGGGAGGGGTGGAAGGAGACACCAGGCTCAGATACGAAGGCTGATGACCGTATGAAGTTGCTACGATTTACAGCGTCCTATCTCAACAGCTATGTCTGATGAGGATGTGGCTGGGATTCTGCTTCTGTAAATGTTGGATATTTGGAGATTTGCTTACTCTCCTTTAGCATGACTTAAAACTCCTAGAAACGATCCTACCGCTTGCTGGCCGTTCAAGGGCAGCGGTCTCCAGGTGACTGTGGCGGCCAGTTTGGTAAAATGGCCTGTGTTAAACATACATTTTACATCGTGGGTAACGAGACCTGCCCAGGTAACCGACTGCGTACCTTTCACTCAGGCTCACCTGAACGGAGAGCTGGTCAGGGCTGCTCTGTGATGGTGAGCGGGCAGTGACTTCTCACTCGGGGCTTTTTGTCGCCCCTGTGGGCGCCTCTGGGTGGAACCCTGCAGCCCAGGGCACGTTCACGGAGGCCTCGCTGTGGAACGTTACCGTGGCTTACAGTAAAAGCGGGCTCCTTGGAATTACCGGGGTTGTTGATCCATCCCGGATTGACCTGGTGTTGACACAACCATCCAAGCATGGAGTGATCTCAAAGACCACCGGAACGGATGGCATTTGTCCTTGTGACAGATCGTCGGGAAAATGAAAGACTCTGGTGTAGCGTCATTTTCCGTCACCTTTGGATCACTTGCAAATCTGCCCCAGGCAGGCGTCTCGGGAGCTGTCTGAAAAATTGCAGTTTGCACACTTAACAGCATGCGACCGTCCTGCGGAGCCCTGGTCCTCAGGGACGGGCAGTTGTAGAGTGTGGCTCTCCTGGTCCTCCCCGGGGGCAGAAGGACTTCAGGGAGACGAACTCTCAGAGAAATGCCTCACTTGTGTCAAAGTCACAAAGAGAAATGAATGCCTGTTTCCTCTTCCTTAATCTCTCCGGACTCATTCAGTCATTACTGCAGGAACGACAGTGAGTTATAGGGACACAAAAATACTGTTTTTCCGGGAACCAACCAGAGAATTTTCTTAAAATGTAAGATCATCTATTCTCTAATATAGGCTCTGGAAATGGAACAGCGTGTGCATTTAGGTGTATGGTTTGTTTATCGTTATTTTATCCCAGCAGGTGTTGACTGAGGATCCACCCTGTACCAGGTTCTATTCTAGGTACTGAGATCAGAGCCTTGAACACAGGAGAGTGTGAGGTCCTAGCCTCACTCTGCTGACATTCTAGAAGGGAGAGAGATGGTAACAAAGCAAAACATGAACGATAGAATCAGCCTCAGCATGGACGCCAGGAGGAAAAGGAAAGGAGGAGTAGCTGAGAGTGAGGGGGGCCCTCCTGTGGACGGGGCCAGGGACAGGCTCCCTAGCACGGAGAGATGTGAGCCCTTCTGAGCGTCCCGAGGGAGAAGCGTGGCAGGTGCTTAGCGAGGAACACCGGGGCCGCGGAGGCACGTGCTCGGCTCGCGAGCTTGTTATTCTTTTCAAATCCCGACCTGTAGTGAGTAGATCTCCTCCTCTTTGTCAGCTCCCAGGCAGCCTTTGGAGAAAATGCCCCTGAAGTTTCAAATCTTGACCTCAGGGTTCCTTGTCCTGCTCGTACCCAAGGTCGGAAAGGTCTCGGGCGAAATTTTGTCTTAGTTTCTTTTGAAATGAAAGAAGGCAGTAAAAAATCACGTCTTGGCCAATGATCCTGGTCTGTGACCCCACGTGTGACTTGCACTGGCTGGGTGGGGATAAGCCCCGGACCCTCCAGGGTCGCTCTTCTTCTATTAAATGGGGGGAGTTGTTTGAGAGGGATTTTTAGGTCCCCAAGAATTATGTGCGTCTCCCCATGTGGCCACTGTGGGTCTCTCCACGTGAACCTGGGTGCCCCTCCCCACGTGAGTCGGTATGCGCTTCTCCATGTGAACTGTGTGCACTCCCCACGTAAGCTTCTGTACATTCTCTTGCAATCTCGTGTGCACTGCTCACAGTGTCTGTGGATGCTTACAGGTCCTCTCTCCGGTTAAGCCCCGGTGTACTCCTCTCTTACTGGATTATGGCCTTTTCCTCCTGCAGGCCTGTGCGTACTCTTACCTTGCAAATCTTGAAGGCCTGTAACTGTGATTGCTGGGGTCCCAAGGCCTGCGGGAGCCCAAGAAGTGCACTGCCTTTAATGGTTCTTCTCTAGGACTTCCATCCAAGTAAGATAGCCTCGGGCCTGGAGACCAGGGGTTGACCATGGGGATCATCCATGGGCAGTGCGTTCCTGGGCCCACAGTGGGCCTTCTCGCTGGTTCCTCTTGGAACCTGCACAGCTCCACAAGGCCATGTAAGCACGGAACTACAGGAGAGGGAGCCCACTCTGGAAGGAGAGGGTCCCGCGATCCGTCCCATCCCCTGGCTTGGCCCACGGTGGGCGTTCACTAAATTCTCCTGCTGAGAATGACCCTGAGTTTGCTGCATCACACATAGCTCTGAAGTGTTATTCACTGGACGGTGGTATCTGGCCAAGAGTTAGAGGTGGTTGAGGGTTAGTTACGCCCCCCAAACTTTCCTACTAATTTGTAGTGAAAGCAAGTCTCAGGCTAGATTCACCACCTACAGAAAGCAGCCAGGAACAGGTCATATGACGTACGGTATGAGCCTGATACAGTCTCTGTCTCTATCCTTCCAGGTGACTGTTGCCCGTCTTGCCGGAAGGCTCAGTGACACGTGTGTGAAAGTTCTCCTGTGACAGAGCACTGCCGTCCTACCAGGCTTCCGGCACCCAGAGCCCTCTGGCTCGGCTGCTGCAAGTAGGACCTTTTAGGGTTAAGCCTTGGTGCTGTCTCTACGGGTGGGGGCTAAGGCCACGAGTACATTCTTCCAACTCAAAGGCATTTTGCAGACGTGAGAGATGATTAGGAGTCTCTCTCCCTTTACAGACGCACAGATGTTAACATTGTAGTGACTCAAAAGAAGTCCCCTTTTCTGACAACCTTCTTTTCAAAAGCATAGGTAAGCTGAGTTGCAAGAATATGCTTTCCTCTCACTCACTCACCCTCCCTGGAGACTCTCTAGTTACTTTCCTTAATGACTGAAATGTGTTATGATTGAAAATGTCACTCATCGTAACCCAAGTGAGAGGCGGGTTCTCTTTTCGGACCATATCTGGTGGGTCGCTGTGGGAAGGATGATTGAGAAGAATATAGATGAGAAAGTGTGTCCACGGAAGTGGGGGGGGGGGGGGGTTGCAGTAGAATCAGCATGCTTCCTGGAAGTGGAGACAGGTTTGGGCGGGAGGCCCTGGGCTTAACGTGTTACCTTTCCCCCGTGGCGCTCACCCCTGCAGGACGGTGGGTGTACAGAGCTTGAAAAGTGGAAAAGGAGGCGCAGCCTATGTTGAAGAGAAAATGACCCCCGAGTAGAGACAGCAGTAATGATCTATCTGAGAATTCCCGGGGGGGGGGGGGGCATGCTCACCACCAGGCCTCAGTTCTGCTGAGAGCCAGAGCCAGAGTCAGAGTCAGAGAGTCAGAGGGAGAGAGAGAGAGAATCCCAAGCAGGTTCCACACTCAGGGTGGAGCCTGGTGCGGGGCTCAATCCCATGACCCTGGGATCGTGACCTGAGCCACAACCAAGAGTCAGACGCTCAGTGGACGGAGCCACCTGGGTGCCCCAGGTTACTCTTCTTCTTAAGCAGTGACTTTCATCTCTTCCCCGGACGTGGCTTCTGTTGGGGGGCCCTGCCCAGATCCCCAGGCTGCTATGGCATGCAGTGGGCGAGAGCCACTGAGCTAGTGGGAAGCTCAGTGAGATCTCACTGAGCGAGAGCCAGCACCTAGTGGGAAGCTGGGCAGCCTGTGGAAGCTGGAAGAGGCAAAACCAGAAGGAAGGCAGCCTTGCCATCCCCTTGGTTTTAGCCCAGAGTGGTGCATCTTGGACAGAACCACAAGAAAATGAATTTTGTTGTCTTGAGCCACTGTGCTTGTGGCAATTTGTTAGAGCAGCAATAGGAATGAGAAGAGACACCAGTATAAGAATTGAGGACACGTATGGGGCAGTGGTGATTTGCCCAGGCTTAGGGTGGAGGGAGAAGAGCCTGGTCTGTGGATCCCGAGGCCAAGAAGCCTGCATCTGCCTTGAGGTGGTGCCCCTGGGGAGCTGGCCGGGCCCTGCAGGGGAGTGGCTGCAGGGTGGGATCTGGGCACTGGGACTCTGGACTACCCTGGCTCGCAAGTCAGAGACCCAAGATCAGAAGGGGTTCTCAGCCATGTCTTGTACTTGAAAAGTCCTGCACTAGACCCAGGGCCCTCTTCTCCAATCCCAGTTTGCAGTAGCCCCTCCATCTAGTGCCACAAGACAGAAATCTAGAAAGTACTCTCCCTGCAGCCCCTCTTCATGGATGGATCCACATGCCTAGTCCATCCAAATATATTAATTCCGTCTGGCTCTGACCTTCCTCTTTGATTTCATCTGCTGTTGTCCTCATGGCCACTTCTGTTTGTCGCAAAGACCAAATTGATGTTCACGTTAGGGTTTCTATTTTCCTTGTTGTGGGGTCTTCTTTCTCTTGGCTTGCTCCTGTTTGTTTCTTGGGCTTGCACTCACATGTCACTCTCTAGGGAGACCTTCCCTGACCCAGAGCCCTTGCAAAGTGTTGTTCTCTGTCACATCTCCTGGTTTTTATTCAAGTCAGAGTTGGTTAAGGTCAAGTCAGAGTTGTTATCTGAAATCATCTTGTTTGTTGAGTTTTGTGCACATTGTCATTCTTGAGAATGGGCAGGATCGTGACCGCCTTGTTCACTGCTGGGTCCTGCAGGACCAGAATGGCATCAGGCACGTAGTAGGTGCTTTATATCCTAAGCATTTCCAGAGTCTTTGTAATATTCCATCTCCAGCTCCATCACCGACGCTCTCACTTGGGTTGACAGTGGGAAAAGCTTCATAAAATAACAAACCTTGAATTATGTTCTGTCTTGAATCTGCCAGCTTATTTTTCAAGCTGGCTTGTAAGGAGAAAGCTAAGTCCCAGAGAGTCTGGGGCTTTCCAAATACGGGGAGAACCCACAAGCGTGGGGCAATTAATAGAAGGTTGAGGAATTGATTCGTAAATTAAATACACGAATTCCGTATCCTACAACAAACACGTTCGATGGATTTAACGAACAATGTACTATTTCACCTGCTTTGAGCTCTTCACGTGCTTTCACACTGAAGACTGCATTCCTGGGAAGTTGAATAAGACATATGTATTTTGGGAGTGAGTTATTTTGGGAAGCTTCTTACGTCCTCTTAGTAAATATCACAAGGGACCGATTCAACATGGGTTTAGATTTGGGTGAAATATCTCCCCTCCACCTTCACAAGGTTCCTTCTTCGCTACGCCCCAATGGTGGGGAATGCAAATATTTCCTATCAACTGTCACTACTGCCTATGATTCTTACTACTATTGCTCTTACGACTACCACAACGGTTACTATCCCTACACTTGCAGTGCCAACGACTACCACTTGTGCAATTCCTCCGCCTCCTCTCTACTGCTGGCGATGATTCACAGAGCTCTTCCCTAGTTCGCGAGCTTCTTCCCTTCCAAGGTCCACCTTCATTTCTTTTGTGGGTAGAGTATCTTTCCTTACTCATGCGCGTCTTAAACTTTTAGTTTTAGAATAATTCTGGATGCACAGAAATTTGGTAAAAAATATGCAGGGAGGCCCCATGCACCTCCACTCAGTTTCCCCTAATGGCAGCCTCCCACATAACTTTAGTCCAATATCAAAATGAGGAAGTCAACATTGGGGGTTTCTTTGAATGTTGAGAAAGGCCAACTCAATCTCCCTCCCTCCCTTCCCCATATATATATATACATACATACATACATACATACATACACACATACATGGGAGGGAGATAAATCTGTATCTGTATCACTAATGGAAAATAATAGGTCAATGTGTTAGAAGTCTAAAGTCTTTGGGCTCGACTGTAATTTCTTTGTTCTTTGTTTAGGGTTTTTTTTGGGTTGTTTCTAGGTGTTATTTATAATATCGGATGTTGTAGTAGCTCATGCCATTTTCTAACAAAAAGCCTTGAAATGGTACATTGTAGTGAGACAAACTTTTCAATTTGGCAATATTTTATTAATATGAAGAGACCGAAGTAAAATACAGTTTTGTCTAACTGCAGGCATATTGCTGTTTGCTGGGAGGGCTCCTCTCTTTCTCTCTCAGTAGGGAACCAGCACCACAGCCTGTGGTGTGGGGCTCAGGTGAGGAATTTCTAGGTAGCAGCAATGTTATTTATACGCTGGAGGCACTTAGGTGGAATTTCTTTCTTTTTTTTTAAATGTTTATTTATTTTTGAGAGAGAGAGACAGAGAGAGACAGAGAGAGAAAGTGTGAGGGGGTAGGGGCAGAGAGAGAAGGAGATACAGAATTCGAAGCAGGCTCCAGGCTCCATGCTGTCAGCATAGAGCCCGACACGGGCCTCGAACCCACGAACCGCGAGATCATGACCTGAGCCAAAGTCGGACACTTAACCAACTGAGCCCCGCCCAGGCGCCCCACTTAGGTGGAATTTCCTGTGGGGCGTTCCCCTGGAAGTCAGCAAAGTTAGGTTTATCTTCATCCGTGCAGAATGACCGTGGACAAAGGGCCTCACAAGACCCCTTTCAAGCTTCATGAATTTCTACTGCAGTTTTCCTGGCATAAGGCTAGGCCCGAAATACTGGTTTGGCCATTCTGCCCACTCCAGCAATCTGGTTAGAGCTTCCAATAGGGAGCACTGTCCTTTCTTCATTCTTCATATATTTTCTCCCCCACAATCATGTTACTTCACTTTGGAGACCAGGTGTGGGGAACAGGAGGCATGCAACCTTCACATAAAGTTTATCATTCAGGAGCAAGAGATCCAGTGAGCACAAATTGGAAGGGTGCTGAAAAGGGCCCTCCTAACACAGGGCTCATGCGGTCGACCTGAGGATTAGAAAGAGTTGAGCTAGTTAATTTGCTTCTCGCTTGTTCTTACCCAGGGCTGCCCTTCACAGCAAAAATGCCAACGCTCCAGTCCCGCCAAGACTGATTACATCCTAATCTGCAGGAGGTGAGGCATAGGCGTCAGCCTTCAAAAAAAGTTCAGGTACATAGTCAGGGTTGACAAACACTGACCGAAGTCCTGAAAACAATATATCCTGGATGAAATCAACTGTGTTCCGTTTGAATTCTTTTATTGAGGATCGGACTGTGTAAATTGTGTGATGTCCAGCGTGAAGGAGAGATCAGGAATGGAGAAGACGCGTCTGTTCCCTGGGATGTGGGTCAAGGGGAGCAACAGGGCTCGTTCTGGCAGGCAGTGCCGGACAAGTAGCAAAGTCGGTGTAGAGGGCAAGGCTCACAGTCAGGCGGAGTTGCAGCTCCGGGCAGCCTGTGCCTTCCAGGTGAGGCCCTCCGTCAGCGGACGGAGGCTTAGGAGTAGGACTCCTTTGGTCAGGAGGCTTGACGTAGTCTCCAGGTAAGCTGGATTCAGGAAGTGGGGTGTCATGGTAAGGATGAAAGACACACAATGTGGGTGACCTCCCACTTTCCCCACTTTCCGTGCAACATGGCACTTCCCCCTCTAAGCTTGGATGGAATTGCAGATCTCTTCAGTCTCTTGGAGGCCACTCTCAAGTGACCGGGAAGGAGGGGAAAATAGGATGGGGAATTAGCAGCCCCCAGATCTTGGGCTTCATCTCGTGGGAGGCAAGACTGCATTCTGGATGCCCAGTAAGACTGAGGCTCCTTCTTGGAAGTTTCCGCCATGGCTGCCCCAATGGGGTGGACTTGGTTTGTGGGAACGGCCCACTGGGGGAGATCCTGCTCAGAGAAGTCAAAGAAGGGCGTGGGGGTGGTGCTCACAGCCCCCCACCCCCAACACTTCCTTGGAAACCCCACGCTACTGTGAGTGGTGGCATTCATGCTCCGTAATTGGCTTTAATAATTTAAACCATAATCTTACCATTCATCTCTTCTGTCTTCTTTCTAATCAAGTTTCACACTATCATGAAAAAAAAAAAAAAAAAAAAGATCGTAAAACCCCATAACACAGAAGCGAGAATACTGACACTGGGCCCGTTTAAAGTGGCCTCTACGAGACTTGACACCACTCAAGTGAGCGGGTCTCCTGTAATCACAATTCTCTACGCTCCCCAGCCCTGCTAGAAGCCACTCATTAATAATGGATAGAAAATATAAAGGTTGGTTTTCCTGCCTTACATTCATCACAGAGATGTATAGTAAACGCAGCGAGATTGCATTGCTAAACTTGAACTCATCTTAAATCAAAGTGACCTTTAAATTATCCTTCAAACTAACCACCCCCCCCCCGCCCCCAGTCTTCATCCCCAAATAACTATTGGTACATAGACCAACTTTTGTTAATGACATATTAAATTAGATTAACTTTGCTTGAGCTCAGGCTGAAATGTTAGACAATAGCTTTTATTGCACACTGTAGGTGAAATCTTGTGTAATGCATTATATTAATACGCTGTTTGATGCTCCAGCTGAGATAAGGAAACAGAATTATGTTGGCGAATGGAAATCACAGTGCAATCTCACACTGGACCAAGTCATCAAAACTAAAGGCTAAATTCCTACATTACACAACCAAAGAAGAAGAAGTGCCATAGACAGAAGCTGTGATCCTTACCTTTCCTGGGAGTATCTCCTGTAGTTTGTTTGGTCTTCAGAGACAGTGATCTTCTCTAGTGTTGCTCTTCCTCAGTGGCCTTTCGGACCTTCTCACATTTTCTGGGTCCCTATGTTTTGGCCGTTGAGTTTTGCTGTGTTTCTGGTCTTTGAGCTGGAAGAGCAGGTACAGAATCACGGGAAAGCCCTGATCCATCACTTGAACCCAAACCAGAATCTGGGCTAATTTAGGATCATAGGACCACTACATAACGGGCAACTGCAGTGCCTTATGATATGGAGACCATGAAGCTTTCTTCCCCCTTGTTCTTCCAGCCAGGTCCCCCCAGGTCTCCTCCTCTGGGGCTCAGTAACTTGGAAGAATAATGTCTGATACAATACATGCCCCTGTGTGCAACTACAAGAATCCTAAGAAATGCTCTCAGAGATGCTGGAGGTCACTGTTGATCCTCTGGAAAAGTGACCAGGTAAAGGGAACTCCAGACGGTCTCGTATACACAAAACAAGCCTCCGAAAATGTTAGCTAATGGTTGCTGTCACCCCTGAGAAGTTGTTATAGAGCTGTGTGTTCAGACCTTAGAAGACAAGACCCTCATATTTGCAGAATTGAATAGATGAATGGAGAATGATCCACATATTCTATATGTTTTATATGTTTGTTATGGGTTGAATTGTGTCATGATTGTCAGTAAATTGAAAAATACAAATGTTTAAGTTCTAATGTTCAGCATCGTCGAATGTGACTTAATTTGGAAGTCAGGTCATTGCAAATGTAATTGGTTACACTAAGAAGAGGTCATTAGGTGGGCCCAACATGACTGGTGTTCTTATAAAAAAGGAAATTTGGCATACAGAGAGAATGCCATGTGAACTTGAAGGCAGCCAGCTGAATGGCCATATGAACTTGAAGATGAGCTAAGCAGAGAGGCCTGGAACAGATTCTCCTTCACAGCCCTCAAAAGGAGGCAACCTGCCGACACATTGGTCTTGGCCTTTCCAGCTTCCAGATCTGTGAGACAATAAATTTCTGTTGTGTAAGCCACCAAGACTGTGATACTTTGTTATAGCAGCCCTGGAAAACAAATAAAATATTATATGGAAAGGGAAAAAGGAAGGAAAAAATAAGAAAAAATGAAATAAGAAAGTAAACATTTATAGGACATACCAGTCTCATGTCATCTGAGAAAGTATCTACTGCAAGGCAAACATTTAATTCTAATTTTACAGGAAAAAAAACAAAAAAAGGCTTAGACTTTACATGCCCAAGTTTGCATCATTTGGAAATTGTAGAACCAAAATCCAAACTATTTGCCATATAACACATCCTATATGAGGAATAAACACTTTCTAGTTAACTTCAAAAAAGACCAGGAAACCTGTCCCACAAGAGGAAGGTTTCAATCAGTTCAAGTTATGGATCTTTGGATTCTAAGAAATAGAAACCCACCCTGGTTCAACAGAAAGAATGGTATTGGGCTTCTCCTTGCTTTAGTGACAGTGTCAGGAAAAATCTCATGAAACCCAAGGAAGGAAATATCCTTGGGGTCAGCTGAACCTGGAAGGGTAACTGAAGACTCAGAAATGAAGGTCCAGCCATCACCCGCCATCTCTCATGGCTGCATCTTTTCTCTCTTCTCAGATTCTGTCCATCATGCCTTCGCTGGTGGCTAGAGTCCAGTGTTGTCCCTAAGATCCCTGCCTCTTCATGTTCATGCTCTCGTGTAATCCCCTCTCCTTGTGTGAGATAATAAATGTGGGCAGTTTTAAGCCACTGAATTTGTGGTGATTTATTATGCCAAAATCTCTGTTTTCAACATCTTCTATTTTCTTGTCTTGAACTTGGTTCTGTATAGCTGCTTTGGCACTAATGGCTCAGCTGTTAGCTGGAACACCTACTGGAGGTTCTAACTTCACTCTGTCACAGTCCCTTTTTTCCCTTTTAAATAGACTTTAATTCTTAGAGCAGTTTAGGTTTATAGAAAAATTGAGCAGAAAATAATGAGTTCCCATATGCCCCTTCCCCCCGACATGCCCAGCCTCCCCTACCATCAACATCCCACACCAGAGTGATACATTTGTTACAACTGATAACCCACACGACACATCACTATCACTCAAACATCATGGTTTACATGACATCATACATTCTGTGGGTTTTGACAAATGTATAATGAATGACCTGTATTTACCATAATAGTGTCATACAGAGTATTTTCACTGCTCTAAAAATCATCTGTGCTTCTTTTATGCATCTTTGTCTCCCACCCTAACCCCCAGAAAACACTGATCTTTTTACAGTCTCCATAGTTGCGCTTTTTCCAGGATGTCATAGGGTTGGAATCATACAGTAGGTAACCTTTTGGCCTGGCTTCTTGCACTTAGTAGTCTGCATTTAAGGCTCCTTCATGTCTCCACGGCTTGATAGCTCATTTATTTTCAGTGCTGAATAATATGCTATTGTTTGGATATACCATAGTTTATTTATCAGTTCACTCACTGAAGGCTTCTTGGTTGCTGTTGCTTTCAAGTTTTGGCAATGATGAATAAAGATGCCATAAACATCTGTGTGCGCATAAGTGTGGACATAAGTTTTCAGCTCATTTGGGTAAATACCAAGGAGTGTAGGTGCTAGATTGTACGGTAAAAGTGTGTTTAGCTCTGTAAGAAACTGTCAAACATCTTCCAAAGTTGCTGTACCATTTTGCATTTCCGCCAGCAGTGAATGAGAGTTCGTGTTCCTCCACATCCTCACCAGCATTGGGTGGTGTCCTCAGCATTCTGGATTTGGGCCATCCTAATAGGTGTGTAGTCACATCTCATTATTGTTTTAATTTTCAGTTTCGTAAGGACATAGGATGTGGATCATCTTTTCATATGCTTGTTTGTAATCTGTATATCTTTGGTGAGGTGTCCAGGTTTTTGCCCATTTTTGAATCTGATTGTTCACTTTCTTATTGTTGAGTTTTCAGAGTTCTTTGTATATTTTGAATAAGAGTTATTTATCAGGTTGTCTTTTGCAAATATTTTCTTTCAGTCTTGGGCTTTTCTTCTCATTCTCCTGACTGTGGTTTCCACAGGGAAGAAGTTTTTTGTTTTTGTTTTTTAATTTTAACGAAGTCCAGCTTATTAATTTATTGTTTCATGGTGCTGGTGTCGGTGTCTTTGGTGTCTTACCTAAAAAGTCATCACTTATGCCCAAGGTCATCTAGATTTTGTCTTGTTATCCCATAAGAGTCTTATAGTTTTGTATGTATCTATTTATTTATTTTTAAATGTTTATTTATTTTTGAGAGAGAGACAGAGTGCGAGCAGGGGAGGGGCAGAGAGAGAGGGAGAGAGAATCTGAAGCAGGCCCCGTGTTGTCAGTGCAAAGCCTGGTGCCGGGCTTGAACTCACAAATCATGGTATCGTGACCTGAGCCAAAGTCGGACACTTAACCAACTGAGCCCACGCAGGCACCCCAGCATTTTATATTTAGATCTATGATTAATTCTGAGTTAATTTTGGTGAAGGGTGTAAGGCCTGTGTCTACGTTTTTGTTTTTGTTTTTTTTTCTTTTTTGCATGTGGTTGTCCAGTTGTTCCAGCACCATTTGTTGAGAGGCCATCCATTTTCCATTGTATCACCGGTGCTCCTTTGTCAAAGATTAACTGACTATATTTATATGGGTCTATTTCTGATCTCTTTATTCTGTTCTATTGATCTGCCTAGTTTGCCAATGCAATACTGTCTTGATTACTGTAGCTGTATAGAAATCCTTGATGTTGGATATTGTCCCTCCTCTGACCTTGTTCTCTATCAGTATTGTGTTGGTTATTCTGAGTTTTCCACCCTTCGTGGAGATTTTAGAATAAATTTGCCAATACCTACAAAACAAGTGATTGGGATATCTGTGGGGATTACATTGAATCTATAGATCAAGTTGGGGAAAACCGACATCTTTACGATATTGAGCTTTTCTATCCATGAATATGGAAAATTTCTCCACATATTTAGTTCTTTGATTTTTTTTGTTGTTGGAGTTTTGTGATTTTGTTCAGATAAATCTTGTACACTCAGGCCATGTCATCTGCAAACAAAGGCAGTTTTATTTCTTCCTTCCCCATCTATTACCTTTTAGTACCTTTTTTTCTTATTGTACTAGCCAGGACCGGCATATGATATTGAAAGGGAATGGTGTGAGAGGACATCCTTGCCTTGTTCATGATCTTAGTGGGAAAACTAGTTTCTCACTAGTAAGTATGATGTTAGCTGTAAGATTTTATAGACGTTGTTTCTTCAGTTGAGGAATTTGCCCTCTATTCCCAGTTTTCTGGGAGTTCTTACCGTGAATGGGTATTGGATTTTGTCAAATTCTTTTTCCTCATGTATTGATACAACCATGTGATTTATTTTCTTTAGCCTATCAATATTATGGAATTGATTTTCAAATGTTAAACCAGACTTGTATACTTGGGATAAATCCCACGTTGTCATGGTGTATAATTTTTTTTGAAAAGTTGTTAAATTTGATTTGCTAATATTGTGTTGAGGATTTTTGCACCTGTGTTCATGGGAGATATATAGTCGTTAGTTTTCTTTTCGTATAAAGTCTTTGTCTGGTTTTGTTATTAAGGTAATGCTGGCGTCATAGAATGAGTCAAGAGGCTTCTATCTTTCTCTATCTTCTGAAAGAGATTGTAGAGAATTAGTACATTTTCTCTCCAAAATGTTTGGTAGAACTCACCAGTGAACCTATCTGAGCCTGGTTCTTCCTGTTTGCAAGGTTATTTAATTATTGATTCAGTATCTCTAATAGATACAGGCCTTTTCAGATTGTCAGTTTTTCCTTGTGTGAGTTCTGGCAGATTGTGTCTTTTAAGAAATTAGTCCATTTCATATAGGTTTTCAAATTTCTGGGTATAGAGTTGTTCATAGTATCCCTTTATTATCGTTTTAATGTCCATGTAATCTGTTATGTTCCCTCTTTCATTTCTAATATTAGTAATTTGCGTCTTCTCTATTTTTTTATTTTATTTTTTTTAGTTAGCCTGGCTAGAGAATTATTGATTTTTTTTTTTTTTTTTGATCTTTTCAAAGAACCAACCTTCGGTTTCATTACCTTTCTGATTAGTTTCCTGTCTTCAATTTTATTGATTTCTGCTCTAATTTTTATTATTTCTTTTCTTTAGCTTACGTGGATTTTACTTTGCTCTTCCTTGTCTGCTTTTCTAAGGTGGAAGCCTAGATGATCAGTTTTAGATCTCTCTTCTTTTCAAAGACATACTTTCAATGCCATAAATTTCCCTCCAGGCACTGCTTTCACTAAATCCCACAGGTTTTGGTAAGTTGTATTTTAATTTTCAAAATATTTAAAAATTTCTCTTGCCATGGCTTCTTTATGTACAAGCGTGTTGTTTCATGCCAAGTGTTTGAAGATTTTCCAGCTGTCAGCGACCTCTAGTTTTAGTTCCATCACGGTCCAAGAGAAGGCACTGTGGGATTTCCACTCTTTTAAACGTGTCTAATGGCCCCGGATGTAGTTGACGTTGCTGCTGTTGTTGTTGTTGTCATTCAGCTTTTTACTTGTTGAGATGGAGTTGTGACTTCCAAGCTCCTTACATGTTGGGTTAGAAACCAGAAGTTGAAATTTTGTAAGGAAGCATCGTATTGGTTTCTGGCCAGCCAAGCAGTAACATGTTGGGCAGTAATGAGTCTAGCACGTCGTCTGGAACAGCAGTTGCTACCCTCAGTTCATACATACCTAGGTAGCATCCAGTCACATAATACACTTATGAGGAAGAAATTTATAAAAGAGATTTTACAACCTCACAGATCATTGGTAAGTCTACAGAGGAGAGCATGGTATTCGATGACACAGCGAATTTAAGAGCCGTTCAACTCTGTGGGGGGTTCCCCAGGTGTTAGTTGTGATGTCTTGGCGTGCTGGTGATATCTGGGAGACAGAGGTAACACAAGTAGCAATGGGAGATGAACAGGAACGAAATCTTTCAGTCCAGTGAGGGCACCAGTTCTGAAATCCTTTCATTCAGTTCGGGTCTGCTGGGTTGGACTTGGGAAGATGATAAATAGGCCGGTGCAGGTGCAATTACCCGGTGGTCAGTTAAAGCAAAAAAACCCTGGGTGAAATAAGTGAGGGACCATCTATTATGTGCGGCACCTGCCAAAGCTATTTTTCTAGGCTAGTTGTACTTTTCTTTTATTCTCCAGAAAACGAATAGAACAAGTTGATTTGCAGTCTCCCTGCCTCACTGTGGTCTACACCCACATCACTTCATGGTTGCGTAATTGAAATTGTTTTCCCACGATTGCCCAGCTTTCTTTCTCCCTTCCAATTCATTCTTACCGCAGGAAAATGTATTCCCTAAAATCCCCCATTTATCGTGTACACTCCCTTTTAAAAAGTTTCCAATGGGCCCCATTACATACAGGACCAAGTATAGATGTTCGCCGATATTCCAGATCTTCCAAGTGTTCAGACTAGAGACTTGTCGATAATTTTTTCTCACTCTTTCCTGGCACCCACTTTCACCTCTGGCCATATTGTTGTCCATATGAGCCAATGCCCTTTTCTGTGTCTGTGTCTTTGCCTGTTCCCTCTCTTTATTCAGGTGGACACTCTCGTCTCTGCCTAAACAAACTCTGTTTAATTCCATCGTGGTCCGAGATAAGGTGCTGTGTGATTTCCACTCTCTTAAAGGTGTTATGGTGTGTCTAATGCTTAAGTCCTGCTGAAATCATCTCCTCTGAGAACATGTTTTTTTGACCATTTCAATCCCCAGTGTCTCAGTGAAACAATAAGAAACATACATGTTGGTCTCTATCCCTGTTCGTACACAGAGCTCCTAAAACCCTTGTAAATAGAGGTACTAGGAGAATCTTTTTTTTTTCTTTTAAGTGTTTATTTACTTTTGAGAGAGAGAGACAGAGCATGAATGGGGGAGGAGCAGAGAGAGGGGGGCACACAATCCAAAGCAGGCTCCAGGCTCTGAGCTGTCAGCACAGAGTCTGATGCGGGGCTGAAATCCACAAACTGTGAGATCAAGACCTGAGCTGAAGTCAGACACTTAACCGACTGAGCCACCCAGGGGCCCCGGAAAATCTTTTGTTCTAATAGTCTTTGACCCTGGTTCCTGGCACAGAGCTCCTAAGACTTTATAATTTCCTGAGTGACAAGAGCGTTTGATACCGAGCATCTAAATCTCTTGGAATTCCCTGGGGGATGGAATGCCTTTTGTTCCAAAGAGCTGACTCTCGATGGGCTCCTGGATGGGGGCTGGTCACCAGAGAACTTGCAGGCCCTCCCTCCATTGTCTAAGAAGGGAGAGGTGCTGGAAATAGAGTTAATAATCAATCATGCCTGCATGAGGGAGCCTCTGTAAAAATCCCAATAGTGTGGAGTTCGGGAAGCTTCCAGGCTATGGAACACATACACATGCCAGAAGGGTACTACACCCCAACTCTACGGGGACAGAAGCTCCTGCATTCGGGACTCTCCCAGACCTATGTTATCTCTTCATATGGCTGTTCTTCTGTATCTTTTATTATATCCTTTATTGAATAATAAGCTAAGTGTTTTCCGGAGTTCTGTGAGCCATGCTAGCAAATGATTGAATTCATGGAGGGGACGCGAGAATCTCTGATTTGTAACCAGGTTGGATTGAGATCGTGGAAAACCTGGCGACCCATTATCTGTGATTCATGTCTGAAGTGGGGACAGACAGTCTTGTGGGACGGAACCCTTAACCTGTGGGGTCTGCCCCAACTCCCATTAGTGTTAGAATTGAGGTGAAGGGTAGGGCACCCCGCTGATGTTGGAGGATTGTGGGGGGGTGGGTGGAAAACTCACACGTCTGCCGTCAGAAGCCAAGTGCGGTGGTTGTGTGGGAAGCAGGAAGAACTAGTGTTTTTCTGACACAGTCTCCATTTTCAGCTCCTACATCATTTCTGGACAGTGATATTTGTTTGTCATTCACCACCTTTCACATTCATTTGTTCTGATTTTAAAATCAAATTCAGAACCAAATTCCTTGAGAGCTGTACCCATGCACCACCCTTCTTTGTAATCGTCACAGTAAATATTTGATGAATGAATGAATGCTACAAAACAGCAGTGAATCTGAGTCAAAGGATCATGCCTGGGGTGGTGGGGGGTAGGTGGGAGACAAGGGCAGGGAAACTGAGTTCTGAACCGAGAGACCTTCCTCAGAGTCTGTCCCTGATAAATAGTTCTGTTGGGCGAAGCTCAGCCAGCATTGTTCTTCCTGGCACAAGTTAAATCTCTTTGAGCAAGTGTATCTTAAAATATCGAGTGATAACTTAGACACAATGAAACATACCCTTCCTTTTGTGTAAACTGCCTGCGATCTGCCCTGGGGGCGGGCTGCACTTTATTGAATGCGGTGCTACATTTGATATTGAAGCAGAGTGAAATCCACTGACCTATTTGGAATTGCACTCTGGGCTGGGGCCACCTCCCTTCCCATGATGTCCTGACCACCTGGACTCCGTCCAGGGCCACCTCTCAGCTTTGTTGCTTGCACAGAAGCCCTGTACCGTTGTGGATCCTTTCTAGAACACTGATCAGAGAAAAGCACTTATAATGCACATTGTTTTCATCACTGTTTGCTTAGACCTCAGTTTTTATGTTTCGAGAGGTGGCTGCTTATGTAAAATTTTCACCTCTAGCTATTTGATTGTTTTCTGTTTGAACTGGGAGAAGGAAACAAAACAAAACAAAACAAAACCCTCCTGGTGCTCTGGTTCAGAGAGCTTGGGCCACGTGAAAGGGACTGGAATAGAGAAATTAGCAGAATGGTCATGCCTGTCCCTCTGAACACATCTTTCGGTCACGTATCCTATAATTTTCCTTTAAAATACTTCAGCACAGGGGCGCCTGGGTGGCTCAGTCGGTTGAGCGTCCGACTTCGGCTCAGGTGGTGATCTCACGGTTCGTGGGTTCAAGCCCCGCGTTGGGCTCTGTGCTGACAGCTCAGAGCCTGGAGCCTGCTTGGGATTCTGTGTCTCCCTCTGTGCCCCTCCCCCGCTCACACTCTCTCTGTCTCTCTCTCTCAAAAATAAAGAAATGTAAAGAAAATTAAATAAAATACTTGAGCACAGGCGGTGTGGAGGGCTAGTTAGTTTCACTCTGTGTCCTGGGGGAGGTTCACACTTACGGTGGCCTGAAGAGGCGTGTGAATTGCAGCAGTGCAGCCGTTAGCTTGTAAAGATGCCTCGCAGTTGAGCTCCCTCCGCCCCAAATCTTCATGCAGTTTCATCTGCAAGTCTCTGCACTGGAGGTTTGTTAATTAGGTAAGGGTGTTTGGAGAGAACTTTGAGGGAAACAAGCGGTGCTCAGCATCCTCGGCACGCGCCTGTTGGTTCAACTCTGCCCAGTGCCCTTGCCCTTCCATGGACAGGAGTGCAGGAGCTTGGAGGTGCCGGCAAGATACGTGTGCACCTTTGGAGTGTTGCCCTTGGCCTAGGGCTCTGCTGCATTTTGTTTCCTGCCTCTTAATTGAGCAGTCTGTGTCCAGATCATGCAAGGCCCTCAAGGAGTACCCCAGGGGCTGAGCTTCCGAGAGCAGCCCCTCTCACCTGCTTGCCAGGAAACATCCAGGTGTGCGGCAGAATAGCGTTTGAAACCTGCCTTCATGGTGACGTGCCATCTGGTGGAGGCAAGGCCATGTGGAAGGGACCCCCTTCCTCTTTCTCGTCTCCAGAGGCCATCAGCATCTGCTGGCAGGATTCAAGTTGAAGTCTAGGTGGGTTGTCAGAACACATGTACGTACAGTTTCCACTTCGTTCGTCTCACTTAAAGAATTCCCTCTTCCGGCACCTGGGTGGCTCAGTCGTGTAAGCCTCTGACTTCTTGGTTTTGGCTCAGGTCATGATCTCACGGCTGCATGGGTTCAAGCCCCGCATGCTGGCAGCACAGAGCCTGCTCGGATCCTCTCTACCTCTCCCTGCCCTTCCCCCACTCATGCTGTCTCTGTCTCTCTAAAATAAATAAATAAACTTAAAAAAAAAAAGTAAAGAATTCCCTCTTATCCTAGTGCCAAGAACTGAGGGTAAGATTAGGTTACTGTGCCACAAAACGAGAGGTACTTTAAGATTCGGGATCCCCCGTCCCCGTGAATGTCTTATTCAATAACCTGCTCTCACATTTTCCCATTGGTAATAAAGGATACTGCGATGGTTAATTTTATGTGTCAACTTGACTGGGCTAAGGGATGCCCAGATGGTCGGTAAAACATGATTTCTGGGTGCAGTCTGTGAAGTTGTTTCTTGAATCCGTAAACTGAGTGAAGGCCCGCCCCCCCCCCAACCCCCTCACCAGTGAAGGTGGGCATCACCCAGTCCGTCAGGGGCCCAAGTAAAACGAAAAGGCGGAGGAAGAGCGGATGCTCCAAATACTCTGTCTCTCTCCTTCAGCTGAGACATCCACTTGCTCCTGCGCTCTGACACTGGGGCTCCTGGTCCTCTAAGCTGTGGTCTCCCTTCGTTGACTTGTTACCATGCACACAGTAGGCACAGAAACAGGTGCATTTGGCAAGCCCTTCTGCGTTCACGGAATTGAGTTCGTTGTTTAAATATATACAAAACAGGGGCTCCCGGTTGAGTGTCCGACTTTGGTTCAGGTCACGATCTCATGGTCCGTGGGTTCGAGCCCCGCGTCGGGCTCTGTGCTGACAGCTCCGAGCCTGGAGCCTCGTTCGGATTCTGTGTCTTCCTCTCTCTCTGCCCCTCCCCAGCTGATGCTCTGTCTCTCCCTCTCTCAAAAACAAATAAACTCCAGTTTTTGGTTTTTAAATATACAAAACAATTAGCAAATGTAGAAAATGAGGTCCTTGCCTTCAAAGTGTTTAAAAGATCAGCTTGAAGTACTTAGACCTAGAATAGATTGCCAGAAAGGTCATGGCAAGCTGACAAGAGTCTAGCATAATTTCTTTAGCTCTTGTTTTCTGGGAGTAAAGGAAGATGTTAGATAAGGAAGACTTTCTGTATAAGGAGGTGGCTGAAAGGAATGCTAGATTTGGAGCTAGAGAAGGGAGGGCAAGTAACATCAAAGGACTTGGAGAGGTGCGACCAGTTTGGAGAATAATAATGGATATGTTTTTTAAACTGACTTAAGCCAGTTAGGGTTTTCTTTTGGGGGGGGAGGGGTAGATAATGTAGCCTTCTAAGGGTTAAAGGTGGCTGAAGGTTAGCTGTTCTCTTAACACTTAATGAAGGTTCTAACGTATGTGGGTCTCAGACTAGATGCTTCCAGATCTTGTGCGTCTTTTGCCAGACAAATGCCTATTAGGAAGAGATCCAAGATCCAACCTGTTGTGTAAGATCCATGAAATCTCACTTCCCTGTGCCTTAGGTGTCCCGGTATAACTAGAGAAAGCGACAACAACTTGTCAGAGGCAGGCTTCACCTTTGCAATCGCCTCTGACAGCCCCAAACACCCCCCCCCCCCCACCCCACCCCTCCACCCTCAGCTGGTGGCCAGACCCAGGATACTGCGGGACTCAGTCCTTACCCTATTCCTAAGGTGGCGGGGCGGCCACCACAGATCACTCTGGATTCGTATATTCTCTGTAAGAATGGGAATATTTCTGAAATATTATCGCCAGTGCACATACCCTGAAGACCTTTAACTTAACCCGAGAGAGCCTATTTCTGACATTCGTCATGGAAGTTCCAGAGGCCACCATTTTTGCCAATAAAGACCCACTGTTTACACTGAGATGCACAATGTAGGTCGGTGATTGAGAGCCAGGCAACAGACACCCTGTAGCAGTCCTGCTGGAGAACTGGCTTCCGGACTGGACCTCTATCAGACCACCACTGGACTCTCCAGTTTTTATTAGGGCAACTGATGCCGCTAGAGTTGGAATTTGAATGAACCGGCCCATCCACAGTATTACACTGTCTCTGATATTTCTAGGAGCATTCCAGACAGTGTGATAAAGCGTTGGTAGCTGGGGCAGCCCTGTTCTGGAATGCCTGGAAGGGCAGATGGCCTATATTGGGTTTGGAAGAGAACAGGTCTCCAACAGTTAGTGTTCACCTCCAAGGGTTTTGGGGGGGAAAGCAATCTGAGTTGACCGTGGCACTGATTCCAAAGAAACCGTTGCCTTCTGCATGCAGGCTTTTGGAGGCAGTGCTCTTCAAGCAAGCAGCCGGACTGCCCTCTGCCTGGCGGACCCGCAACGATGCACGTGGACCGCAGCCTCTTATGTCACCGTGGGGGGTGTTGACTTTCAAAGGCTATGGCGGTGCCTTCATCTTGTGCCATTTCCTCTGAAACAGAAGTTATTTTCTCTCACAACTGTGCATCCCATTTCTAATAGCTTATTGATCAAAGCCAGGGCTACTTTCGGAGCAGAGAGGGAACCAGGAATCTCTTCCCTGTGAGTTAGTTTTCCACCGGAAGGTGCTCGTTTTGCAGTCCCAGCTCTTCCTCATGAGCCCTTGTGCAGTTACGCCCACCCCTCCCCGCCCCTTGCACTGGATCCACGTGTAAGCACGAGAAAGTCAAAGGCTTTGGTCTCAAGGTGTGGAGCGAGGGGTGCCCGGGTGGCTTAGTCGGTTGAGCGCCTGACTCTTGATTTCGGCCCAGGTCATGATCTCACGGTGTGTGGGTTTGAGCCCCGCATCGGGCTCCACACTGACTGTGCGGCATTCTCTCTCTCCCTCTCTCCCTCTCTCTCTGCCCCTCCCCCCTTTCTCTCTCTCAAAATAAATAAATAAACTTAAAAAAAGGAGGGGTTTGGAGCGGGCAGAAGTTGTTCTTGGGCTCCTCAGTCTCAACTGTACTGCTGCTCATGAAGAAGTGTCCCCACCATTCTGTGGCCTTCTTTATGATGTTAGCTGTTTATGCGGACCGCTTTTAGGCATTCATGTTATACATTTCAGGAAAATGTGGAACCTTATGCATCAAGCCGGAAAGCTTTATTCTCATGCTTTTGGGTGGCAGTCAGCATAAGGGAACTTTGCTTTACATCTTGGCCCAACAGAACCACACCAAGGAACCTGCTGGAAAATGGTGTCACCTACAAGGGGGTCCCCTGGCATGCGGGCTGACGACGTCACTTTAGGGGGTCTGTGTTGTCCAACAACTCCGTTCCTGGTCCGCCTTAGGATCTCCACGCCACCAGAGTGGAATTAAGTTAACTTACCTGTCCTTGTCTGCTGGGGCTGCCGTAACCAAATACCGCAGATCGGGTGGCTTGAAAGCCGGTTTATTTCCTCCCAATACTGGAGCCTAGGGGTCTAGGACTAAGGTTTGGTTTGTTTGCTTCCGAGTCTCTCCCTGCGGTTGGCCGATGCTGCCTTCTCCTCATGTCCTCACACAGCCTCCTCCTGTGTGTGTATTCCCTTCGTCTCTTCTTGTGTATTCATCTTTCCTCTTCCTAGAAGGACACCCGATTGTATTAGGGCCCTCACTGTAGACCCCACTGTAATTTAATGACCTCTTTAAAGGTCTTATCTCCAGGTACAGTCATTCTGAGGTTATGGGGGTTAGGGTGTCAACCTATGAATTTGGGGAGGGGAACAATATCCCACCCATAATGCCTACAGATATTAGTACAGGTATCAGTAATGACTATGCTCACTTCCTTCCAGCAACTTGGAGCTATCTTATCACTTTCTGTTAAACCTCAAAGCTCCGTAAGTGCTTGAAGGCTATGCAAGGGGTGGCATGTCACAGGCATTCTTCTCAGACCCATCTGATCTTCGACCTCCAAGCAGCTTTTAAAGACACAGATTCACGGGACCCTCCTTCTCTCCCTCCAGGAGTCTAATGCAGTAGACGGGCCTTAGGGATCTACACTGTCTTTATGAAATAGAAAAGTCCCTTAGGGCACAGAGGTATGAATAGGAAGATGCATTTGTCTAGAAGTCCCTTCTGGGGAGGGGCCGGAAACCAGAGTGGGAAGAGAATGGTATAATTGTTACACACCTGATGCTGTTTGGATTTCTTCTTATGTGCGTTTTTACTTTTTCAATAAGTACATACTAATTTAGGGGCACCTGGGTCGCTCAGTCGGTTAAGTGTCCAACTTTGGCACAGGTCATGATCTCACAGTTTGTGGGCTTGAGCCCCGCATCAGGCTCTGTGCCAACAGCTCAGAGCCTGGAGCCTGCTTTGGATTTTGTGTCTCTGTCTCTCTCTGCCCCTCCGCTGTCACTTTCTGTCTCTGTCTCTGTCTCTCTCTCTCTCTGTCAAAAATAAACATTAAAAAATTTTAAAAACTTCAAGAAGTATTTGCTAATTTAAAATAAAGACTTTTTTTTTTCCAAGTGGATCTTTTGAGAAATCAAACTGGAAAGCCATGGCTGGATTAACCTTGGGGTCTGGAAGCTTACAGTTAAAGATCAACACCCATCTGAATTGCAGAGCTTGGAGATGTGGCCTCTGCCGGGTTTGGGCGGAGGCAGGACAGATGGACAGACTCACAGGAAAAAGCACAGGTTGCTCAGGTGACCTATGAGATTATGGACAGAGGAAAGCATAAAATGGAAAGCCAGGCCAACCAAGGCATCACCATATTTGCAGTGGAAGGCAGGAGGCAGGACCTGCCAAGACCCCTGAGACACGAGGCTCAGTGGTTCTTATGCTGGTTGCACAGAAGAATTATTCATGAACCTTCCAGGAAGCCTGGTGGATTTCACTGGGGTACAGTTGCAAACATTAGCAGTTTATTTATTAGTGTTTAAAATTTATATTCATGTTAATTAACATATGGTGCAGTATTGGTTTGGGGACTAGAGTTCAGTGATTCATCGCTTACGTATAACACCCAGTGCTCATCCCAACAAGGGCCCTTCTCTCACCCATCACCCATTTAGCCCAATCCCCCACCCACCTCCCCTCCGGCAACCTTCAGTTTGTTCTCTATATTTAAGAGTCTCTTATGGTTTTTCTCCCTCTCTGTTTTTATCTTATTTTATCTTCCCTTCTCTTGTGCTCATCTGTTCTGTTTCTTAAATTCCACATATGAGTGAAATTGTATGATATTTGTCTTTCTCTGACTGATTTATTTCACGTAGCATAATACCCTCTAGTTCCATCCACGTTGTTGCAAATGGCAAGATTTCATTCTTTTTGATTGCCGAGTAATATTCCATTGTATATATACACCACATCTTCTTTATCCACTCATCAGCTGATGGACATTGGGCTCTTTCTATAATTTAGCTATTGTTGATAGAACTACTATAAACATTGGAGTGCAGGTACCCCTTTGGATCAGTATTTTTGTATTCTCTGGATAAATACCTAGTAGTGCAATTGCTGCATCGTAGGGCAGATCTATTTTTAATTTTTTGAGGAACCTTCACACTATTTTCCAGAGTGGCTGCACCAGTTTGCATTCCCACCAACAGTACAAAAGGGTTCCCCTTTCTCCACATCCTCTCCAACATCTGTTGTTTCCTGAGTTGTTCATTTTTGTCATTCTGATGGGTGTGAGGTGGTATCTCATTGTGGTTTTGATTTGCGTTTCCCCAATGATGAATGACGTAAAGCATCTTTTCATGTGTCTGTTAGCCATCTGGATGTCTTCTTTGGAGAAGTGTCTATTCATGTCTTCTGCTGCACAGTGAAGGAAACAATCAACAAAACTAAAAGGCAACAGACAGAATGAGAAAAGATCCTGGACAATGAATATGGGATCAAGAGTTAGTATGCAAAGTCTATAAAGAACTTATCAAACTCAACACCCCAAAAACAAATAATTAAGAAATGGGCAGAAGTGTTAGCAGTTTCTAAAGGCTGCCCAGGTGATCTGATGTGGGGACACGGCCTTGACTGGAGCACGATCAGTGGTCATGTCTACCTTGCACGCTCCTGGGATTGACCACAGGACAAATCAATTCAGAGCTCCACGATCAGTTTATTCCTTATCAACGAAACAATAAGGAAATAGAAGTGGGCCTTTGTCTTCTGGAGAAGCTCTGTCTCCTTGAGTGTAAGACTCTTGTACCTGGCCCAAAGCCAGCTTCCGCTGTCCCAGCCAGCCAGAGGGGAGGTTCCGAAGGAAGCAATGGGCAGAGAAGATGCTTTTCCCCAGGAAATTTTAGATATGGGGTGATGGGGTGCCAAAGGTGGGGAATCAAGGAGAGGACATGTAGTAATGTATCTAGCCTAGAACATTGGTCATCAGTCTCTCCTGTATGTTGGCATCTCTGGGCTTTAAGCACTACTCTTACCTGGGTTTCTCCCGAGAGGGATATATATGGGACAGGGCTCATCCCAGGCACCAGCATTTTCTGAACTTCCCCAAGTGATTCCGATACGAAGGGGAGTGTTAGAACTGCTGGCTCATCAATGACGTAGTTGGAAAAGAAGGAATGGAAAGAAAAACACCACAATGTCCAGGAATTGTTGCAGGAAGAGGTTCTCCAAAGCTTGAGAAACAAGCAATAAGGTCGTTGGGCTACGAGGTGTGAGGAGGGATCCATTAGATTCCTCAGCACATTTGAAGTTCATTTCACATTTCAGAGACTGAGCCTGGGATACTCAGATCAGGATGTCTTCCACAGCCTGCTTATAGGGTGGCCCTCCTTTTTTGTTTATTTATTTATTTATTTTGAAAGAGAGAGAGAGAGAGAATGGGGGGTGGGGACAGAGAGGTAGAGAGACAGCATCCCAAGTAGGCTCCACACTGTCAGCACAGAGCCCAACACGAGGCTCAATCTCACAAACCGTGAAATCATGACCTGAGCCAAAATCAAGAGTCAGATGTTCAACTGACTGAGCCACCAGGCGCCCTTTGAGCTTTGAAACTAAAGCCAAAGGTTGGCTGCCTCAGAGAAGGTAAGATAGAGCAGAGGAAGAAAAATCCTGAAATCTGCCTATTCTGGGTCAGAGGATTGTGGGGAGAGGTAGCCGAGTGGGGATAATCCGAATATATAACAACCAGCACAGAACCCGGGTCTGGGGGAGGAGATGTGGGACAGGGACATTGGAAGACTTGGGGTCCTGGTGTCCTCTCATATTGTAACGACTGGTGCCGCTGTACTCCGTGCTGGTTGAGGTGTGAGCCCTGGTCTCATACCTGTTCTCTGAGTGTCTGTCCACAGAGAAGGGCTTGCCGGGTGAGTCAAGGCACCGACACTGTCAGCTGGGGGATTTGGTTCAGTCTGGCCCTGGAATTCTGGAAGCAAAGCACCCACGTAGAGACAAGTACCCTCAGTGGGTTAACGCAGTCTAGCAGAGGCAGGTCAGGGCAGCAGAGTCCTCTCCAGCCACCTTCAGGGCCCATACCTGTAGGTGGGACCCGATGTATTCACATGCCCCTGGCCCCAAAGAGCTTTGTTGATACGGGTTATATCTAGGAAAGTTTACTGTATTCGAAATTAATTTTTCAAAAATATTTATTTAATGATTTATTAAAGACAACAATTATAAATCTACTACATGGCAATATAAATAACATAATTCTATGAAGAGTGTTAGGATTCTCCAAAACAAAAATATTTGGTGAGAGATTGGCATGGGTTTACTTTTATGTTTGCCTATCTCTTTAATGGAAGTTAGCTACATTCTCCTATATGCTGCTTTATCCAGTCTTGCCTATATATGGTTTTCTAGATACATACGTGGCTGTTAAGGAGAATATTTAATGGGTTTTTTCCCTCAGATAATTGTGGATATTCTTCTTTGATATTGCATAAAAACGCCACCGCAGATTAGTGGAGAATAAGATTTAAGAAGCCAAATAATGACTTAATATTATTACAGAAATAGCTCCGTGGAGGTTTGACAGGGTCATAGGACCTCAAGGAGGCCCCAGATGGCACTGGATTTGGGGGGCAGCAGAAGGGAGCCCGTGAAAGAGGGTGGGTTCCAAGAGAACCTTGCATAATCAACTGTGGTTTTACGTCCACGTTTCTTCGCTCTGTGTGCCTCTTTATCTTGTTTGCAGAATCCTTTGTTAAGGCTAATATGCGGGTATAAGTAGGTCACAGTGGCCTTTAAAACCAGAGCCGGGCAATTTCACCAGGTCAGTAATTTAAACTTTGAATTGTTAAAAGAAAAAAAAAAACCCACTAAAGCAAGGCCAAGTAAAAATGATTCTTTTACGTGGACGCTCACATGTTTAAAGTGGTAGTTTTTCTAGACCTCCCGTCTTGCTGATTCTGAACATTTTTTTCTTTATGTCGCTTTTCAGAGAACAGATCAGAGTCTCAAATTATGCTCGTCAGCTAGGCTGTGCAATATTCGTTACTATTTTAGGATGGCGAAGTGAGCCATGGAAGGACGCACGTGGTGGGCTTCGGAGGCTGGGGTGGAGGTCGTGCTGCAGGCCAGTGGTAGCTACCAGCGGATTAAACGACAAGAACACACGTAGGGAATACACAGAAAGGGCCACGTGCTTGGATGTTGCTGGGGCGGGGTTCCTTAAGGGCCAGGCAGACTAGGTCTTGGGGTGAACTGGGAGTTAAGTCTTATAACAGGCAAGGATGAGGTTATGGGCAAGTGCGGGGATAAAGCGCCTGAGTCGGGGCTCTGGTAGATCAGGAGTTGGTGCCCTTAACCACCACGTAGTGTCTTTTGTGAGAGAAGCGGCACTTAGGTCATCCCCCTGTTGTATATTCCGTGAGTACCCTGGACATTTGCTTTGTAGCACTTACTCACTTGGCGTTCATTTCCAGAACTCTGATTCATCGCCATTCCCCCAGCGGGGCTAGTGAGATCTGGGGCCGTTTTCTCACCACTGTGTACAATACCAGGCGTACCCCACAAAATGCTCCCCGAGCAATCTACATGTTTTATACATAGGCTCTCCATGCATGCATTATGGATGGATTACGCTTTTTTTATCTTTTAACTTTTTATTAGTAATGCACATGCCACCATTACAGTGTTACGTTGTTCTGTATTTGTCTATACGTTTACCCTTACCGGAGAGACTCACACTTTCCTGTGCCTTCCTGCTGCTGCTTAGCTTGATTTGGTTTCAATCTGAAGAACTTCCTTCATCGTTTCGAGTGTGGGCAAACTCCCTGAGGTTTTGTTTCTCTGGAAAGGACATTCTCTTCATTAAAAAAAATTTTGTTAATGTTTACTTATTTTTGAGAGAGAGAGAGAGAGCGCATGAGTCGGGGAGGAGAAGAGAGAGAGGGAGACACAGAACCTGAGGCAGGCTCCAGGCTCCGAGCTGTCAGCCTGACGTGGGGCTCGAACCCAGGAGCCATAAGATCATGACCTATGGGGAGGCTAGGCAGGGAGACAGGGGCACAGGAGCAGGAAGAGTGGTCTAGGTGGAGAGAAGTCCTGGTGGGACTGGGAGGTCCCGGTGGGGCTGGAGAGTGGGAGAGACTCGGTGTTATGGGTCAGGCCTGTGATTCTTGCTGGACAGCCTGCCTTTGGTCTAAGCCCCAGCTGTGCCGATCTACTTATGACTGGCCCACTGCCCAGGGCAATGTCCACCCTCCAGCCTCTGCCCGTGGTCCTGGCCATGTTGCTTGGGTTCTCACCCCTTTCCTGGAGTACTCATCCTTAGCTTTCGAGATTCTGCTCAAAATTCCATCTGCTGCCTTTTCTTTTCAGGCAGACTGACCCCTTTCTTTTTTATGCCTGTGTTGTATCCACACATAATCCTATTTTTCTGGTTAACGCCTAATATAGCTGATCGCAATGGCTTCTTTTCAGGTTTTCCCCTGCTGGACTGTAAACTCCTCCGGATAGCTTCATGTTTCAGTCAGCCTTGGCCCCTACTACTAGCTCCATGGCAAGCACACAGTAAAGGTTGCCGAGATGGTTATGGTTGGATCACATGAATAAATGAGGGACAGATGGTCAGGTGTGGCTCAGGTGGTTGGAACACCGCCTTTGATGTGCAGAGCACGGGGAAGTCTCGCGTGACAAACGGTAAGGATGACAAACCATCGTGTCGATCATCAAAGGTCAATGGAGTGAACGTGGTCACGGAGGTAGGAGGAAAACGATTTGAATTTCTCTGTGGTCAGAGTGCTGAAGAAGCAGGGAAGGACTGGATGGGATTCGTGGAGAGATCAGGTGCGAGGCACGATTGGAAATCGTTGGAAATCTTTGGAGTGGAACGGAAGACTCATATTCAGCGGCTTTGCACTAATATGGTCATGTCGGTTGTTAATATGAACTAGTTGCATACTAACGGGCGGTAGATGCAGTAAAGAGTAAGTGTAATTGATATCTGTGTACGTGGTGTAATGAAGTTACCACGCAGTGAAAATCAAAGCGATGGCTGGGCACAGACCGTAGACGCTCTCCAGTCCTGCCGATCTGGTATAAATTGGTCCCGTTACTTTAGAAGACACTTTGGCACCATCTGTTCAAGTGAACACACACATATTTTATGCCCCAGCAATTTTACTCCCAACAGTGATGTGTGCACGGGTGCACCAAGGGACGTGCATGAGAATGTTCCCAGTGGTGTTAGTCGTAATGTTCCTATAAACTTGGAGCAACCCAAGTGTCCATCAATAGTAGAGTGGGTACGTTTTGGTAAATCCATGCAGGGGACTTCTATAAAGTCGTGAGGACCGGTGAAATACCTCAGCATGAGACAACATGGGTTGATCTCACAAACGATGTGAAAAGAAGGAAGCCAGATAGAAAAGAATATCGTGCTGGGAGATTACCCATTTATATGGAGCATAAGAGCAAGGAACACTTGCGTGGTGTTAAAGGCAACAAGTTACATTTGGAGGGAAGATTGGGGGGGAAGTAACTGGGAGGAGGCTCGAAGGGGCTTCTGGAACTTGGACGTGTTCCATTTCTTGACGTAGGTGATGGTTACGTGGATGTTTTACCTTTTGATAACTCGTTGAAATATACACATAGGCTGTGTAAGGTCTCCATCTGTGTGTTAAACTGCAATAAAAGACCTTATTTTAAAAATATAAATAGGGGCGCCTGGGTGGCGCAGTCGGTTAAGCGTCCGACTTCAGCCAGGTCACGATCTCGCGGTCCGTGAGTTCGAGCCCCGCGTCAGGCTCTGGGCTGATGGCTCAGAGCCTGGAGCCTGTTTCCGATTCTGTGTCTCCCTCTCTCTCTGCCCCTCCCCCGTTCATGCTCTGTCTCTCTCTGTCCCAAAAATAAATAAAAACATTGAAAAAAAAATTAAAAAAAATATAAACAATATTTTATATTTTAGTAAGAAGACGTGTACCATCCTCCGCTTTCTTAATATCATCATTTCTCTGTGAGGAACCAGTTTTTTGATGCTGTTCATAATTTTATTGACTTTTCTTCCCCATAATCTTTTTCCTTATTCATTTGCAAGTGGGTTTTCAAGTGACTACTTTGATCATTCGAATCTGCGTTTTATATTTTATATGCAGTTATCACACAAATGCTTTCCTTCCTTCAAAGGTGAATTTGCTGCAATGTGTTCCTTCTCCCACCACCAGCTTTTCTGACTCAGTGGTACATGTTCTCCAACATTAATTTTCAGTGGATCAACTTATTCTTTTTCTCTTAAAGGATAAATTTACATTTTAATTGAATGCTGGTATAAAACAATTGATAAAACTACACCTTCTCAAACTTTAGCTTTTTTCCCCCTCTGACTTAGATCATTCTAGTTCAATTTCTTAAAACATCCAGACCTAACACCACCACATAACTGAAAAATGTTTGATCAGAGTCAATTAGAGCAGTGTTGCAGAAACAGAGCTGTGGTATATTATAGCGAGAGATTGGATTCTATTACACTAAATAATTTGTGTTGCGCCTACAGTGATATCTACATAAAGCAAATGAAAAGAATTAATATTCTCTCTAGTTAGCCAAGTCAGCAGCCTTTGAATTTCAAAGTGATCACAAATCTTGTACTTTTAACCAAATGGCTGTGCTTATATTTAACTTTCCTTTAAAAAAGATATCATAGCTTCATAATGATTGTCAAAAAATCGAATGTCATCGACTATGTATAATATATGCAACATCGGGCGGGGGGGGGCAGTACAGTGCACTGATAGAAACATAGGCTTGGGATCACACAGCTGGGGTTCGAATCCCAGCCTGTAGCTGAGTGACCTTGGGTGAGTCACTTATCGTTTTGACACTTCAGTTTCTTTGTCTGGAAGAATGGTTCCCTTTCTGTAAAAGATGAAAAGAGTTATGAATGCGCAGCCCGTAGAATGGTGCCTGGTACACAGTGGGCACTCAATGAGTACTTGCTGTTTTGTTGGTTGAGTTGCTATTGTTAAATTTGTGTTACAACCGGGGCGCTGCTATTTAGGACAGAGAGTGAGCGTCAATTTAAAGCGTAAAGCCATTTTTTGGAGGTGTGTTGTAAGGGCCCATGTGACAATAAAAAGGACAATTTGAGTGATGGGAGTGTAGAAAACATTTTTTTTTTTTTTGATGTGCAGCTACTCGTAGAAAAAAGCTAACATTTAAATAAGGGTTATTAGCTGAGAGGAGGAGATTCGTGTCGGCAAGAGTTGGCCACTGATTGCCATTCTGACAGCATAATGACAGGTGGGGTGACAGGACAGACAGCATCTTACCATTATGATTCCTGTGGAGTGATACCTTAGTAATCAATAATAGCAATTTATGTTTCGTAATGTAACAGTTAAGATCAAAAGGCATCAAGTTGCATATTCCATTATATTTACTCTACACACAGGAGAAAGTCTGGCTAAGACCTCAGAGCTGCCTCCCTCACCCACTGCTGACCGTGGACACACGTGCAAGCCCAGGCGGGGCCGGAAAAACTCTCAGCTGGCCTGTGGACTCAGGGGAAATAAAAATGCTTATTGTTTAAGGCACCGAGTTTGGGGAGCTCGTTACACGGCAATCGCTAACTGATACAATCGATTTCATCTGTGAGGGCTGAGCCTTAAGATATTAGCGGTACGTTCTGAAGGTCCTTGAACTCTCCAGTGTCTGTTACCAAGTACATGATGTCTACTGCATCATTGTAAGGATGCTTCTGGGTCTCCCAGGTTGGGCTTCTAGCCTGTCCCTCTTTTGAGCTCTTAGTTGACATGTGGTGTTTCTGGTGATGGACTTGGTATCAGCCTCTCTTTATCTACAATTATGCTTTTTGTGGAGCCCAGTGACACCATCGAGAATGTCAAGGCAAAGACATTTGTGAGCCAGGCCTCCGCCTTATCTGCTTCTGAATTCTCAAGACCTAATTTCGGGCTGGCTCTGCTACCCTCGCACTGGCACCGGTAGCTGGAAGGAGCCGGTGTTGTTGTCCACACCTCTGGTTCCTACCCAGGGGCAGTTTGTCCACCCGGCAGGCGTTTGGAAATGTCGAGGGACATTTTTGGTTGTCACAACTGGGGGAGGCGGTGCTATTGGCATCCAGTGGATAGAAGCTACAGGTGCCACTCAGCATCCCACGGACCACAGAGGAGCTTTGCACCACGAAGAATTATCCTGCAAAAGTATCAACAGTGCTGAGAGCAAGACACTCTGGTCTGGATCTATCACAGAGAAGGGTCCCCTCAGCAGTCAAGCCTCTCATCTCCGACAGCTGTGATGTTGAGGCCTCCGCCTGTGTGTCCCAGCTTTTCCCGTAGCAAGTCTCAGGAACAAAGGTTGTCTCTTTATGCTAAGTTATGCTTCATCCAGACTGAGCCAAAACTCTCCATAAAGCAGGTGTCCTCCCCAGAGATTGTGAAAGTCTTTTCATGATGCTGTCTCCGACTCCAGCGTAGCTCGGCTCCAGGATTCATCAAAATACCAAAATTACGCACAGACTAATCCATCATTCCACAGCCTGGGGAAGATCCTTACAGACCTTAAACATCTTCCACCTTTAATTATATTTTGAGTCTGACTGAACTTAGCAAATGGTGCTTTTAAACACAACAATACTAGCTTCGTCTAATGGGGTTCAGGTTTGTGGAATTTGAGTTTATTGAGCATATCTTATGCCTTCCTCAGAGGATTTATAACTTTGTTTTTATTGCCGATAAAGCGAAAAACCACACCAAACTCTGAAGAGTGTCTCTGTCCTGGTAGAGACTTAGGGACATTCTGATGATCTGTTTTAAATCGATTATAAGCAGTAGGATCCACTGATACAGAGCCTTGGGTTATCTAGATAAAGAAGGCATATCTTGACCCCGTCGGAGAAGTGGCTCCCACCAGCAGCGAGAAAGCTGGAGGCATTTCCACCACACGACTCTCCCCTCCCACTCCTGCAGCGGGAGTTGTGTGCCTCATCGACATTTTCACGCTCGTCAGTCGGACAAGCAGAAGCCTGACATGCGGAGTATGCGGTTATTGCAGAAATTAGGGATTAGTTCTCGCAGACGTGGATGTGGCGGGAGCCATCAGTGCCGGGTGCTGCGACTTCATCTGATGTCTGCGGTGAGGGCCGAGCACGAAGTCGCTCTGGGTCCACCAGAATGGCAGCGGGGAGGGACCGCCGGATGCACATAGGAGTGTGGAGAGACCCGAAGACCCATGGCCAAAGAACTGGACCTCGAGACGGACAGAATGTAACTTGCAGATGTCCCTTACTGCCTCCGTCCACGCCAAGGGGGGACCCGCATGAGAAGCGGGTGCCGGCCACCTCAAAGCTGCACGTGCGTCTGTTCCAGGCTTTGGACAAGCTGAAGGAGAGCTCATGACCTAGGGGACCCATATTACTGACTTTTCCCTTTGCCCCAGACTCCGACATGGCTTATTCTCACATTGTTACCCATCCCGATCAATATTTTGATAATTTGTTCACCATATATTTTCCTGCATTAATTTTAATTAAAAAAAAATTTTAAAACCTTTGCATTAATGTGTTGTTCTTCTGGAGTACTGAGTGTTTCGGTCCCCCTGTAGATTTTGCACCCTGCCTTGTGGACACTGGAGAGCCGCAGTTCGAATGTTCACCATCAAGGTGAGCCAGTGGGTCAGTGATCATGGGTATGTGCTGTCACTGTGCCTGGATCTCCTCATGAACTTCCAGGGTGTAAAAAGATATAGCTGCCAATTCACTTCTACATTCCCAATCTCATGAAAAACGTCCCTTGTGACCAGCACTAACCCAGGAACACACGGGGGAAAGGATGCCAAAAAACATGCCCTTAGCTCAGCTTAGTTGCAGTTCAGCGGCACTACAGCAGCCCAACGTTTTGCACGATTTTATTCCTCTGTGTGAAAGAGGCTGATGGGTGCCTCCAGGCTCCAGAAGTTTCTCCGAAAGCACATTCACAGGGTATTGAGCTGCTGCCCACGTCTCTACCCTTACACCCTTACCCTTATCTCTACCTATACTGTGTAAGGGTAACTAACACTCTTATAGCTATGAACCAAGAAACACGATGTAGCCGCGTGACCTATGTAAAAACGACCCCGAACTGAAGAGAGATAGGTTTGAAAGGCTCGTCTTTGTCTACGTGATTGACAGCCGCTGCTTAGACAGAAGAGTTCTTGGTTCACGCCTGGATGCTGTCGGATTCCATTTGTGAGATGTCCAGCTCTGTTTGGATGCTCATGCTTGTGGAGTCTGGTTAAGTAGCTCAAGGCTCTAATGAGCAAAAAGCAATCTAACGATCACGAGCAATCCTCCGAGAACCACATTCTATGACACGTCCCATAGGTGGTGGTGCTGGCTGTGGGGTGGACTGTCTAAAGGGAAATCCCCCAGCAAAGTGGAGGACCATTGAGAAACTTCTTGGTGTTTGACCAGCTTAACACCCTGGATGCAGTCCAAGATGAACCGTTTTATACTGCATGTTACTCTGCCGAACTGTGTGATGTTGAGGTGATTGTATTTGTTTTCTGAACCCATGAATTGACTGAGAGCCCCCAAATGGCTCATGTTCCCCACACATGGCAGTCAAAATGCTTCCCGTTATTGGCTTTCTGCGAAGCCAGTTTTAGTGGATTATGCCTAATTCTGGTGGAAGGAAATGACAGCCACATGGTGTAATGTGTTCTCCTCCTCTCATTTCTTCCCCCAGCGAGATTTGGATCTATTTCTCCATTAGGAGGTGAACAACAGCTGACTTTAGGGCTCCTTCCCCCCCACCCCCAAACCTGTGATAAGAACTTGAAAGATGTGATATTCTATTGATGTTCCCTTGAAGGGGGGAGGGTAGAAAGGGGATCCCTTAACAACAACAACAACAAAAGGTGGAAAAAGAAAGAACAACTTTTACACTTTTATCTCAGTGGGAAATTCATGCTGAGCTCTGATACATTGAGCAGTCCCTAGACAGAAATTTGAAACTATTTCCAGCTGTTTAATTTCAGTTGGCTCTGTGGAGATGGGAGCTACTCAGAGCACATGCGTGTCCGCCATTCACCCAGAGGACAGCAGTTAATAGGCTGGATAGCCCTGAGGAATGTGTCGGGGAACGCTGTCACCACCAATGACAGTATTAGTTCTTGGATGTACCTCTAAACGTATTAATCAGGAGACGACATATCTGTATTCTAATACCTGTGGTGACTGCTTTTCAAAAAGCACAAAGAACCGAAAGGTAGAAAGAGGCATACTTTGCATATATATTGAATTTTATTCACAGGGGCAGTATTAACATTTACTGGAAACCCAGAAATATTTCTAAAATTTCTTTTCTCTCCAGAAAAAGGGAAGGAGAAGAGTTAATGAACAGTGGGAACTGTGGTTTAGTGAGGAACCCAATGACTTTCATACCAAAATGAGAACATGCCTACATGTTCCACCCTCATGGACGGAGGATTTCAAGAGAGGCCAGTTGTGAAAATATAAAGAGGCCTCTGTGTTAAATACCCATTTCAGGAGGAGTCTAATGTCTGAATACTTCTGTGTGAATCAGCAGCATTTGCAAACTGTGGTTTCCTATTCCTGTCTGAGAGGCTGTGCACAAAATGTGGAGAAAGGGCACTAAATGTGTATCTCGGGGACTGTGTATTCCTTGTGGCATGTGTAGACACATTCGGGAATAATCTGTATCCTGAGGATTCATTGCGCCTTTGTTCCTTTCCTTTATCTGAATAAACGCCGCAGAACTAAACATGTGAGTGCTCAGTGCACTACTTTTGAAGACGAGGAATATTCTTCATGTCCTCTGCAGCTATACAACCTCCCTTTGTTTTTTGGTCACTTCCTACTTCTGACACTCCTTCTGCAGCTGTTGTCGCTGTCTTTTTTAGTCCCTCCTGGGAAGGGGTGTCCGTAACTTTTAAAGCTAAGAAGTCATTGTGATGTTACGATTTGCATTTTTAGGGTAGCTCCTTGCATCTGTTTTCCAGAAAAGGTAATTCTGCAAAGCGAACTTGGCAAGGTTTTATTGAATAATAATATTTTTAAAGCAGAGGCAACGTTCATCACAAATAGAATGGGACAAAGACCGTGCCGTTGGAACGTGACAGATTTAGCTTTAGGACTAGATGGAATGTTCCATGTGGCTTCTGTGAAGGATGGACTTCCTGGCCAAATTTGTAAGAGAGCAATTACGGCTGTCAACAGCCATCGGTACCGGGGCAGGAGACGGGCAGATCTGGAATTCCCGTTTTAAGGACAACACAAAGAAATGAACACGGGGACGGTCTCACTTGCTCTACCCTGGGCCTTCCCGCATCTTCTGAGTGCACCAGCACCACTGATGCACCATCTCAGAGCATTGGCTCCATGTTTCAACCTCTCAAACGTCCTCGGGCATCATCCATTCCCCTCTGTGCTTCTCAGAGGTCAGCTTCCCCAAGCAGGTGGCTGGTTTCTGTGGGTTCCAGTTCCCTTTTCCTTCTGGGGTGTCCAGGTGGGAAGGGGTCTCTCTCTTCCCCAGATGTTGTGTTTCTTGTCAGCACTGGGAACTCCAGATGCCCGGAGAGAATGGTCCTCTCTCTGAGGGTCTCAGCAGACAGGTGGAGTGGAGCTGGGTCCCTTTCTTCTTTCAACCTGGCCTTTAAGTGCCCCGGGAGCTACCACACTGGTTAGATAGTGTCTTCCCTGAAAAGCTGGGGTAATTTAAGATGGGAATTACAATGCAGGAGTGGAGAGCTTCAACATAGACACACAATAGGACAGTTGCCTGAGGTCTACAAGGAAGCATTTAAAGTGTTGAACTCTCTCCAAACAGTTCACCCTGACCCACCCCAGGGCTCACCTGCCACCCTACCCAATATGTTCCAATCAGTAAAAATCTCTTTTTTCTAGCCTACCACAAAAGAATTACCACTCACTTTTGGGGAACTGTTACACCCCTTCCCCCATTCCCAAGTATTCCCCTCCCCTCTGGGCAATCGTCATGTCTGAGACATCAGGTCATGGCTAACACTGGAGTTTCAGCAGAATGGTCAATGCTGGCCAATGATGCACTAAGTTCCTTTTCTTCCCCACAAAGCCTGAGGGCAGTTTTGGGGTAAGACTAGGGAATCTCACACAACATGAAGGATGTGTGTTGTCACACAGCCCTGTGAGTGCCACATGCTAATCCTTTCCTATTGCTGGCATTGGAGCAAGCTCACACAAGGGTGTCTCCCAAGAACCAACACTCTTTCTCGGTGACCAGACAGTCTAGATCTGAACTTGCAAGCTGGCAGCAGGAGGCTGAATTCAGGTGACGGCACAGAGTTGTAAAAATATCTGAATTTGGGGGTGCTTGGGTGGCTCAGTTGGTTGAACATCCAACTCTTGATTTTGGCTCACACCATGATTTCACGGTTGTGGGATCAAGCCCTGCATTGGGCTCTGTGCTGACCATATGGAACATGCTTGGGATTTTCTCTCCTTCTCTCTCTGCCCCTTACCCACTCATGTGCTCGCTCTCTCTCTCTCTCTCTCTTTCTCTCTCTCTCCCCCTCAAAAAAATAATAATAATAAACTTAAAAAAAATATCTGAATCTGGATGTCTGTTGGCAGGAGGCCCCCTTTCCAGTTCCCTATGGTCCTCACCACTCCCACTTGGCTCCTGCCCTCTTCCTACATGGGTCCTAAAGTCATTTGAGTGTGTGATCAAATGGAAGAGGGAGATGATGTCTGCCTCCCCACTCCATGACTGTGAAAGCATTGTGCCTAGTAGGTTTTCTCATCCCTGTTTGGGCTCCACAGACTCAGAAAAGAGCCACATCCCCCTTAATGGTGTCTCCCTTAGCACACAAGATGTTTTGGAAGGGTGGCTGTTGTCTGACCACCAAAAAACCCCCAGGTGTGAGTGGATAAGGGTCTTCTGCTTAAAACTGACTGATTTGGCTTAAAGACTGAAAGTTGACGGAATCACATAATAGGTGAGATCAAAGTATGATCTTTAGAGATATTTCACCTGGACTTAGAAACAGAAGGTGAGGGAGATCGAGTGATTGTTCAGACAGGGAGGAGATACCACGTATGACTCCAAGTCCGGGGCTTTCACTTGTGGAGCAACAAAGTCTCCTGGCGTGGGGGCTCAGACCCAACAGGAACCCAACTAAACCTTTGACCAGGAATAAAAGAAAAAAAGAAAGGGAAAACCCTCTGGCGGTGAGCTCTTGTAGGACTTTGAGATTCCACTTTGGCCCTGATGGTCTAACTCGGAGCACAAAATGGGACCTCCAAGTATTGGCCTGAGGGATGGTTGCTGGGGAGCCATTGAAGAGACGCAGTACTTTCTAGACTTCTAGGTTTTGCAAATTTGCTTAAAGTCAATCACAACAATAGTTTTTCCTGATAAATGTAACATTGTCAACACCTTCCTTTGCCATATAGGTACGGTTGAAAACAAAACAAAATAAAACTAGGGCCACTTACTAGCTCCATAATTTCCTAAAAGAAAGGACTTTTAAAACCAAAAAAGTAGGATGGACATAATCTCAAAGTGAGATCAGTTCCTCCAAAGAAAAATAATTGTCCAATTTACACCAATAAAGTAAGAAACATGAAGGACGTAGTTTAAAATATCAAATGCAGAGAAGATACGTTCGATGATTTTGTTATGCGGCCTATTTTGCTTTTTACAATAAGTTTATCAATTTGGGAAGATATCACTGATGCTGTAAAATAAGGTAACCTTGAATTACCCAACTCGTTCCATGGTAGTACTTTGTTTTTATCACAGTCACTATTGAGAATTGGGTTGGTAGGAGAGTTTTGATAATATTTTGCATATTTGGAATATTCTTGCAATATGAGGGGAGGTAAAAAAAAAAAAAAAGACAGCAGCCCTTTTGATTGAGTGAGAGTGAGTGGCTTCTCTCAGTCTTCCTGTCCGGGCACGAAGAGAGTAGGCTAGATTCTTAGGGTTATGTGGAAATCTAAGGGGAGCCTTTTAGGAGCCTGCCAGCCTGGAGTCCTGAGGGCCCATCAGAGACAAAGAGAATATGCCAGAGAGAAATGTTGGGGAAGGTTTGTCAGGGGATAGCACAGTGGGTTCCAGAGGCGGGTGCCACCTTGATCTCAGGACCTCCACTCATTAGTTTCAAACTCAAGACAAGTTATGTAGCCTTCTGAATTCTTTGTTTTCTCATATATAAAATGAAAATCAGAAGAGTCCTATCTCACTGGGGTGCCACGAGGATTATCTGAATGATGATGTCTTTGAAGTTTAGCGGTCCTGATGTGCCATAAACCCTCAGAAATGGTTGCATTTATAATTAGGCCAGAACATTATCTGTCAGATTAATGATCAATGGAATTAATGGATGACTTAACGATAACAGGGCACCAGTGAATTTTAGGATTAGACGTGCTATTTCTCCAAGTCAATATGGTTGTGCCTGACAGATAGTGTAATTATGATCTTTTGCCTGCATATAATATTTCCCCCAACTTAATTAACAAATTATTTCTTCACGTGCTATAATTAAACTGTTTAATTAATCTACCTAAATTATCTTTGATTAGTGGCCTGAGGGTGGGGTAAATGTACAGGTGAAATTTATTTCTGGACACGTCTGTCTTTCTTTGTATTCATGTATCATATTTCAGTTTTAGATGGAAAATCCCAAAGTTGTTGTAAGGGCAATGGAAAAAAGAAAGGGTGAGGGCTATTTGGAAATAGCTGATTGAATGTCTAAGTCCAGTCTACTCATTCTGTTACCCGGAGTGATGGGTGGAACATTGTATTAGGGTTTGGGGTTTTGAATTAGTATTATTATTCCACTGGCTTCAGCAGTGGACTTTCTCAAAAGGGAAAATTATTATGAAAATTAGAACCTGTAGCCATATATATGATTCTGTCTTCGTTGGTGTGAACTGCTCTGGGGAATTCATCCTTCAGTCCAGCTAATGGTAATAGTCTAGAAAGTAAATAAATTACATAGTTGGGTGTGAATTACACTGCTATGTCTATATGCCTATTGCTAAGTTCTCTGAACCATATGGACCCTTTTGAGAAAAATTGCAGGAAATATTTTCTTTCTTGTTTTTCAAGACCACAGTGCTATAAAAAGGGTCTATAAACCTGGAAGCAAAAATAAGTAGACATAAATAAAGTTATTTTTGTTGATCTAGAGAAAAAGACTATATATTATATTAGTATACTTATAAACACATATATAACTTTATTATATAATAAAATCTATATTTTTGAAGTCAGCCATGAGTCAAGGTTATTTGCAATCACTTTATTTCTATTGATTTTTTTTTCTGCCCTGAGCATATGTCCATATTGGAGATTTACTCTTTGATCCTTGGGTTTGCTGAAGGTAGACTAATTTTAATACTTTGGTTGAATTGTTCGTTTCTAAAGATGTGGGTAGAGATCATGTCTTGGACATGTTAAAATGTTCCGTGCATTTTATGGTAGCCACTTGCCCATAGAAAATGCTTGACAGTGGTGAACTGAACAACCGCTTGTTGACTTAGTATTCTCCTTTGGGCACTATTTTGGGCAGAGAAAAGATTTCAGGTGGCACTTAAAATTTTTTTAAGTTTATTTATTTTGAGGGAGAGAGAGAGAGAAAGAGGGAGTATGAGTGAGCAGGGGAGTGGTAGAGAAAGAAGGAGAGAGAGAATCCCAAGCAGGCTCCACACTGCCAGCACAGAGCCTGACACAGGACTTGAATTCCCAAACTGTGAGATCATGACCTGAGCTGAAACCAAGAGTGGGATGCTTAACCAACTGAGCTACCCAGGTGCCCCTCATGGGTCACTTTTTACTCATGAGGAGACAAAATTTGTGGGGAAAAATTCCTCCTGTAGAATGTGCTCCCCCCCGGGCTAAGTCTGAGCAGTGGGGGACAAGAAAGAGGGACTCTGTTGCTCTGGTGAGCCAGGGCCTGGGGTTCTTATGTCTGTATCCAGGAATGTAGTTGGGTCAGGCAGAGTGGACACTGTGGTGTGATTTTAATGCTGCCAGAAAGTCATTCATCACCCATCCCTTGCTGTGAGTAGTAACTGCGGCATTGGCCACAGGAAAACATGATGTCAGTATGAACACAGCCAACCTCTGAAATAACAACTGTTCTTTGGCCAACCTTGGAAAGGACATGGTCAAACGGAGGCACTGCCCAAGTGCCTCTCCTTTATCCAGCTTGTAGTGTTCAAGAATTATCTGGGGGAAAAAATAATTGTCTGGGGAATGGAGCTCCTGGATGGCTCAGTCGGTAGAGCATGAGACTCTTGATCTTGGGGTCATGAGTCTGAGCCCCATGTTGGGTGTAGAGATTACTTAAAAACAAATCTTAAAAAAAATCATCTAGGGAAGATATCTCGCTTCTCCAATTGGGATCTTTGATTGGCTTCCTTATCTTAATTCCTTCCTTTTTATGATTTCCCCTGACAATCCTTTTTGCTCTCATTCATTTGGTTGTCTCCTAGAGCTTGAATTTGGCTCTCATCTCTTACTTTCATGAAAGGAGGGTGCATACCAGCTGCTCTCATGAGATCCGACAGAGACAGACCTGTCCAGAACCTTAATCATTCACACCCTGCATCACTCAGCAAAACTAGAAACACTAGTTCCTTCTTATTTCCTTAGATTCTTCTGGTACTTGGGTTTTCAAATGATTGCTATTTTAAGAGAATTAATACCCTGAATTTTAAATGAGTTCCTGGGACATTTTCTGTTGTGGCTTTTTCCACAGGAATAGTTGACTTTGACAAATCTCTTTCTCCCTGTCGTACATTTGACCCTTCCTATTTTTGTGGAGAACAGACTGAGCTTTCAAAATGTAGCTCAAGTAACTTTCCCTCCATCTTCTGGGAAATCTTATCGCTTACCCTTTTGTGGGCTCACATAGTCTCGACTTTGTTCTGTAATCACAGGCATCATACTTTTTGGTACTTGTTTACTTTTCTGTCTGCCATTATTTATTAGTCTGTATAGCCCTTGAAGAGTGAGTCTGTGTGTTATTCTTCATCATATCCTTAGTGTCTAGCAGAATGTGTAGTAGGCACTCGATAAAGTCTTGTTGTCCAAACCTCAAAGACACCATGTGATAGCTAACACACAAGAGACCAAGGGTGCAGGCCCGTTCAGGAACAGGAGGTAGGGAAAAGTGGAAGAGAGTAGGTGTAGAGACACAAAGCACGTGGACTGCTTTTCTTCTGAGGATTCTGGCATGACCCAGCATTTGAGGTAACTCTGAGATACCTGAGAGATAGGTAGGCTGAGGAATGTCCAGTTATAAAGCCTGAAAGGGAGAGAGATCGTGGTCAAAACTGTAAACGTGAATCCCTTTTTGATAAGAGGTATTTGAAGCAGTAGGTGTGGACGACATTGCCCAGGCAGAGCGGACCAAGTAAGAAGAAATGAGGACCCAGGAATCCAAAGTCAGGTGCTTGTAAGTTTGCCAGAGGGAGAGAGTAAGACATAAACCTGGTGGTGGCTGTGTTATACAAGGCAAAGGTAGTCATGTTTCTGGAAAGATGGAGGGTCAGTGATGTTGGTGCAGTGGAAAGATCAAACGAGAGTCAAAGAAGTACTGGGTAAAACAATGAATAAATAACAGGTCAAGTAAGATAAAAAGAACACCTCAAACTTAGTCCAGCCAAGTCTGAAATCATTATTTTCCCCAAAACAATTGGTCTGTGTTGAAATGTCCTTAAGACCAGTGATCCACTAGAAGGACTAAGGACTGAGAATATAGTCATGCCCATGGCTGTGATCTATTATAGGGAAAGAATACCAATTACGATCAGCAAAGGAAATGGCACACGGGGTGAAGTCTGGGGGAAATCTGGTGCTAGCTTTCAAGAGTCCTCTCCCAGTGGATCCACACGGGATGCACTTAATTTCTCCCAGCAGTGAGTTACGACAACATGTGTGGAATGTTCCCATCGAGGGAAGCTCATTAGAGCTTCAGTGCCCAGGGTTGTTATTGGGAGCTGATCACATATGTACCCCCTGCCTGGCACGTACTCAAATTCCAGACTCCAAGAAGGAAAGCAGATGTTCAGCTGAAACCAATTGTTATTAACCTGGTTTAGGCACAGTGAGCCATTCGTATCAGTTAATGGCAGAAACCTACCTGAAATCAAGCTCCCAGATGACCCGGAGGGTCCAACCTTCTAAAGAGGCCTTTCAAAGGATAGCAGTGAGGCCTGCTATGGTAACTCTTGCCTGTACAGAGTTCTTTTCTACAATTCCCTGTTAAGGTGCATGACACTATCATTAATTCTATTAAGCAAGTCAGAAACATAAGCATCATCCTTTGCCACCTTCTGCTTTTGGCTGACTAGGTGGTTTTGGATTGATGGGGAGTAAAGAAAAAGCCAGAACGCACATGCACACACGCATATGCAGACCTGTATTTGAATGCTTCAAAGAGCCATAGAGGCAGTGAGCCTTTGTAGGACTAAGATACAGAAAAAATGAAAAATGAAGAGAGGTGTCTGGTGTTTGGAGCTGTTTTGGCCCACAAGGCAAATGCAGAATCAGAAAAAAAAAACAGTGACATCTGAGAGGTTAAGTTTCTGAGCAAAGCTTTTGGTAGTGTCACAAGGCTGGAGGGTGGAAAACTATAGTGTAGGACCTTCTAAGAAGAAGTCACTTACTCCAGGCTTTTTGTTGTTATGCAGGAGGCTACAGCCTCAGAGTAAGGCTGAATGGGAAACATTGCAGAAGTTACAAAGGCTAAAAACCAACTCCCAGCCAGCTTAATCCCAGACAGGGATAAAATGATCTGCGAGGGGAAAAATTAAATCCACTCTGGATGATGATAATCTTATCCAAAGCCTTGAATGCCTATATAATTTTATGAAAAATTGTGTATGAACACAACATTGGCACTCAATTAAAAAAAACTCTCCAGGTATACAAAAGGGTAAGACTTGACCAAAACCAAGAGAAAAACATAATTAAACAATAAAAAATAGAGTTCTTATACAGGAACGCCAAACACATATACTTAATGTGTTCAAGACATAAAATTGCAAGATGAAGAATTTCAGCAGGGAACTAGAAACCACAGAAAGGAAACATTGGAATTCTATAATAGAAAAATAAAAATAAATTAAATTCAGATCTCAGTGAATGGGCATAACATTATATTGAGGTACTGTAGAGAGAATTGGTGAGCCAGAAACAAGTCTGTGAAAGACTAGCACAAAAAGTCAAAAGATTAGATGGGAAGAAGAGAAAGTAAGAGCCACATGGAACACAACGAAAGGGTATAATTGTAGTTCCACAAAAATAGGAGAAAGACGCAGTGGGCAGAAGCAATACTTGAAGGAATCATGGCCAAGAATTTCACAAAACTTCCAAAAAATGTTCAAAGACATCTATCCTCAAAATCCAGCTGGTGAGCCCCAAGAGGATAAATACAAAGGAAACTGCCTTGGACACGTCACTGTAATTTCTGAAGACCAAAGATAAAAGGAAATCGTAAAAACAGTCAGAGGTGTTGAAAAGACAGTTCTTTGAAATAGCAAGATCAACAGCTGACTTCTGATGGGAAATCATGGGAGTCTCAACGCAATTGAATAATTTCCTCAAAGCAATGAAAGAAGCCTAGACTCCTTTCACTCGTGGCGATATTCTTCAAAAATGAAGATGGAATAAAAACACTTTCAGAGAAGCAAAAATTAGGATGACTTGCCAGGAGCACATCTTCACCGAAGGACGCGACGGAGGGAGTTTTTCAGTCAGGAGGAAAGTGATCCCAGATGGAGACATGGAGTGCTGAAAGGGAGACCAACAGAAACAGAAAATGTGTACCGGCAAAAAATCAACAAGAATAATGTATCGAGATGTTTCATATGCGTGTTGACTACAAACATGAGGAGAACAGCATAAACTTTGGGAGGTAAGTAGGGCTGAAGTGGGCTAAGGGCATTGCTTTACACATCCACAAGCTGAGTGGGAAATTCAGTCTTCCGTAGTCCATGACCTTGTTTGTTTGTTTGTTTGTTTGCTTATTTATTTATTTTTGAGAGAGGAAGAGAGAGACATAGACACAGAGACAGAGAGAGAGAGAGAACAAGCAGGGGAGGGGCAGAGAGCAAGAAGGGGACAGAGGATTTGAAGCCGGCTCTGTGCTGTCACCACAGAGCCCAATGTGGGGCTCGAACCCACTAACCCTGAGATCATGATCTGAGCCAAAGGCGGACACCTAACCGACCGAGCCACCCAGACACCCCTCCATGAGCTTGTTTTGTTGGTTTCACGTCCCGAATGTCCCTTGACTCGACGTCTTCCTCTCCATTCTGCCGCTCACACTCCAGTCCAGGCCGCCATTATCTGTTTCCTGGGAGTCTACAGCCACACTCACCAGCCTCCTGCTTTGCCCGGGCACCTCATACAGTCTGTTCTCCACCGAGCAGCCAGGCTGATCTTCCAGAATTACTTCCCTTGGTCCAGATCCTGCTCTTCCTTCATCCGCCTGGAGGTGGTCCCACCCTGACCTGAGGACAGGAGAAGGTGCACGGAGGTCAACCATCCTCCTCCTTTGCTGAGTTGCCACAGGGTTTCACCTTGCCGGTGCCCCTGTGATCGCAGCCCCAGACTGGCCGCTTGCTCCTGGGGCAATGTGGCATCCCTCCGTCTTCTTGTCGCAGGGCCCTCCTGTGGGTCCTACTCCTCCAACTGTGCCCTGTCGCTTGCCATCTTTCTGGAATGCCTCACAGTTTCTGGCGCGGCAAGGAATGCCTTTCTTCTTTACCATTACATTAATGGGTTTAATCTTCTAGGTGTATAGGTACTGAGTGATAAGGTGGAGCTGGAAGGTAGGCCACCTTGCCTTCCAGGAAACGAAGGAAAACTTCTACAGAAGCTATCTCTTTTCATGGGGTGGGAAAGTTGGCATGGATATGCTCCCTTTCTTGCCTCTCTTTCTTACACAAACGGTGGGCCGCTCACTTGCAGGCAGAGCAGGGACCCCCGACTGCTCCCTCAGATGTATGTTCGAGTACAAGGGCTGGTCTGTGCCTTCTGCCCAGAGGAAGCATGGTAGGATAGGGTTCCTGCTTCCTACCCCAGGGAAGGTTGTCCTTAGCTTGTTTTGTTGCAGCTCAGTCTTGGGAGACCAGTTGTCTTCGATTGTGGGGGGCGGGTGGGAAAACTAGGGTTCAGATGAGAAAACCCCTGTTTGGTCTCAGCACTAGGCTCTAGCTTTGGCCAAAGGATCCAGTCTTCTGCCTGTCACTGGTGACATGCTCTGCCATTCGTTGAGACCAGACCCTGGAGTGTATTAGGCTGAGCGTCCTGGGAGGATTTTCTTTATTGGCCAGAGCTTTTGAAGGGAAGAGTGTGTTCAGACAGGCCCTTGCTTACCAGCATCACCACCAAGGTGATGCCAACACAAATGATTGCTATTTATATGATCATCTTCATAGTTTTCTCTTATTCGCGGCTTCCATGGTTTTGAAGCTATGTGTTTGGAAAACAGATTGTTGAGTATTGACTATTGAGAGGGAAATCCTCAAGAAACGGAGGTTGAAAAATACAAAGTTAGATCCCAGCAGTAGGGAGAAAATGTTGGTGATGATCTTTGGGCCTCAACAGCTCTCTATGCAATTAGGTCGGCAAAGCCTGCATCAGACTCTTGTTTGGGGGAAAGTGTTTGGCTCGAAAAGTCTATTTAATGTTGCAGTATATTTTTAATTCAGGGGAAATCTGTTCCTTGTTTCCATTATATGCTCCATAGAAGATAAAGTTCTAAAATCTATTGGCTGATGGGATATATAGTAATAAGACTCAAGACAGAGGTGGGGTAGAGCTAGGGAGCCATGTCAGGGAAAGAGCACTTTCCATGAGATCTACTGTCTTAACAAAGTTTTGTTTTGTTTCATTTTTTTTAACATTTATTTATTTTTGAGAGACACAGAGAGACAGAGAACGAGCAGGGGAGGAAGAGAGAGAGAGAGAGAGGGAGACATAGAATCGGAAGCAGGCTCCAGGCTCTGAGCTGTCAGCACAGAGCCCGACATGGGGCTCGAACCCATGAACCGCGAGATCATGGCCTGAGCCACAGTCAGTTGCTTAACTGACTGAGCCACCCAGGCGCCCCTTAACAAAGTTTTAAGTGTCCAATACATTATCGTTGACTAGAGGTACAGTGTTGTCCGGCAGATCTGTTCGGCTGTTCATCTTGCTTGACAGAAAACTTCACGACCATGGATTAGTAACTCGTCACCCCCCCATCCTGGCAGCCAGCATCCCATTCTCCGAGTCTAGGAGTTCGACTAGTTCAGATAGCTCACGTAAGTGGACTGATGCATTGTTGTCTTTTTGTGATTGGACAGTGTGACTTGGTACAACATCCTCAGAGGTTGTCCATATTGCATACTGCAGAATATCCTTCTTTTAAATGGCCGAATAGTATTTCATTGTATGTATACATAGAGTGTCTTTATCCATTCACCTGTCGGAGGACATTGAGGTTGTTTCCATGTCTTGGCTATTGTGGATAATGCTACAATGAACATGGGACTCCAGATATCTCTTGGAGATCTTTTTTTTTTTTTTAAATGAAGGTATAATTGACATTTCACGTTATGTTACTTTCAGGTGTGCAACATAATGACTCAGAATTTGCATATCGTGAAATCATCACCCCAATGAGTATAGTTAATGTCCACCACCACGCAGAGTTACAAATGTTTTTTCCTCTGATGAAAACTCGTAAGATTTACTCTCTTGGCAACATTCAATTGTGCAATACAGTATTATTAACTATAGTCACCATGCGGTACATTGTATCCTTAGAGCTTATTTATTTTATAACTAGAAGTTTTTACCCTTTGACCCTCTTCACCTATTTGGCCCATCTTCCAACCCTCACTTCTGGCAACCACCAATCTAATCTGTTCTCTGTATCGATGAGATTAGTTGTTTTTTTTTTTTTTTTTTTTGTGATTCCACATGTAAGTGAGATTATATCGTTTTCATCTTTCTCTGACTTATTTCACTTAACACAATGCCCTCAAGGTCCACTCATGTTACCACAAATGGCAGGATTTCATTCTTTGTTATGGCTGAAGAGTATTCCATTGTATATATACTATATCTTGTTTATCTGTTCATCCGTCAATAGACACTTAAATTGTTTTCATGGCTTGGCTATTACAAATAATGCTGTAATGAATATGGGGGTGCATATATCTTTTCAAATAAGCATTTTTGTTTTCTTTGGTTAAATACCCAGAAGTGAAATGGCTGGGTCGTAGCATAGTTCTGTTTTTTATTTTGGAGGACTCTCCATTTTGAGGTTTTCCACAGTGGCTGCACCAGTCTGCATTCCCACCAACAGTGCACAAGGGTTCCCGTTTTCCCCACATGCTCACCAGAGCATGAAATAAGATATTTTTTATCTTTTTGGTCATAGCCATTCTGCCAGGTGTGAGGTGATATCTCAAAGTGGTTTTGATTTGCATTTCCCTGATGATGAGTGATACTGAGCATCTTTCGAATACCTGTCAGTCCTCTGTATGTTTTCCTTAAAACTCTGTCTATTTAGATCTTCTGCCCATTTCTAATTGGATCGTTTGTCTTTTTGCTATTGAGTTAGTAGGAGTTCGTCTATATTTTGGAGATTAACCGCCTATCAGAGACATGATTTGCAAACATATATTTTTTTCCATTCAGTAGGTTGCCTTTGAGATCTTGATTTCTTTTTGTTTTTAAATAAGAAAATGAACACAGGTCAAAAATTTTATTTAACTTGGTAATTAGTGAGGGAACCAGCAGGATATTAAAACTGATATGAAGAGCAATTGATAAACTAGATTTATATAGGCAATCTATTTCTTTTAAAAAAATTTTTTTAATATGAAATTTATTGTCAAATTGGTTTCCATACAACACCCAGTGCTCATCCCAAGAGGTGCCCTCCTCAATGCCAATCACCCACCCTCCTCTCCCTCCCACCCCCCATCAACCCTCAGTTTGTTCTCAGTTTTTAAGAGTCTCTTATGGTTTGGCTCCCTCCCTCTCTAACCTTTTTTTTTTTTTTTTTCCTTTCCCCTGCCGTATGGTCTTCTGTTAAGTTTCTCGGGAGATCTTGAGTTCAATTCATTTGGGTAAATGCTCAGCAGTGGGCTTGCTGGACCATTTGAGAGTTCTATTTTTTTTTTTTTTTTGAGGCATCTCCCTACTGTTTTCCATAACAGCTGCACTATTTTGCATTCTAGTGGGTTCTTTATACACCTCCTCCTTAACCCCTGGAACAGGGAATTATGTGGCCAAACGTGTGCAGAGGACTGTACAGCCCGATGCTCCGAAGGTGCTCCATCAGAGCGACTCCCCCTTTCCCCTGGCTGATTTTCTGCAGACGGGGCTGACAGAGCGGGTCTCAAAGAATCCAGAGGTTCAAGAGGACTTGAAACGCCCTCTTTGCTCCTAATGGATTTGCCAGTCCCTCCTGCTAATCAGATCGCACGGGCCTGCCCGCCCCTGCCATCTGGTAGTCATTTTCAGGACCAGTGAGACACCACGGGGGACTTGTGCTCTGGCAGCCTCTCCTCTGATTTCTGCCACTTGTCCACGAGCACTTTCACGCCCTTTGAGGAGCGCACATCCCATCACCACGGAGCTTGATCCTTTCCGTTACACCTAAGCGTGCGTTAGCTCCGGGGTGAGGACCCCTCACACCCGGCTGCCCTGGATCGGGGCCCGGTGGGTATTCGGTAGCAGCGCTTCGTGCAGGGCTGGGGCCGGGGCGGAGATAAGCATGGTTGCCCTGTGCAAACCTACTCCTTCCTCCCACGCGCGGGAGAGGAAGAAAGCGTTCCTGCGTGAGAGGATGCGCGAGGGGGAAGCTTCTGCTGCCGCGTGCACGCACTCTCTGCTCCCTCTGCCGCTACGCTGGCCCCACACGTTCCTGAGAACGCGAGCACTCCGCTCCTGTGTCTGGGGGCTCATCTTGTCCTCTAGCTGCCAGCTCCGTCATGTGTGGGTTGAACAAGGTTACATCCTGACAAAACTTGGAAGCAAGTTCTTTTTCCTCACCGCCGGCCGACCCCAACAATTTCTTCCGACACCCGACACCATGTGCATGCCCCATCATCGCACAGACGCTCACCGAGCAGCCTATGTGCCCGGCGCTGTTCCAGGCCGTTGGTTCACATCAATCATCCAAACAGACAGAATCATGCCTCAAAAATGCTTAGATTCTCAGTTTGTGAGTTCGAGCCCTGCACGTGGCTCTGTGCTGACAGTGTGGAGCCTCCTTGGGATTCTCTCTCTCTCCCTCCCTCTCTGCCCCTTCCCCTGCCCCCCCCATCTCTAAAAATAAATAAATACACTTAAAAAATAGTTTTGAATGCTTATATTCTGACAGTGACACAGGCACAAATGCAGGCCAGTCAAAAGTTGAAATGACCCGAGTAAAGCGAATGCCTGCAGGGGCAGCCCATGCAAGCGAGCGGCGGGGTGGGGTGGGGGGACTGTGGCCAACTGGAGGGGGAAAGTCCACGTGAGGCGGATGCTGTTTGTCTGCCAACTCCAGGGAACGTAGGCCCGAGGCATTTCATTTCAAGGAGAGCTGGAAATCTGGATTTTTTTTAACAGGTAAAATGTCTTGCTTTTGAAATGTTGGTAATTAGCTCAAAAGTTTTAAAAAACATCATTCAATTCTCAGATCCAAAAGCACAACAAAAATAAAAAACTGTCTTTGCCAGATTCTGCCCATTGCTGTCAGTTTGTGACCTCAGTGCCGGGTTTAACGATAAGAAGGGGCGTATTTTTTTTTTTTAAGTTTATTTATTTACTTAGAGAGAGAGAACGAGCATGCACGTGCATAAGCAGGGGAGGGGCAGAGAGAGAGAGAATCCCAAGCAGGCTCCGTACTGTCAGCGCAGAGCCTGACTCGGGGCTTGAACCCGCGAACCATGAGATCATGACCTGAGCTGAAATCAAGAGTCGGAGGCTTAACCGACTGAGCCCCCCAGGCGCCCCCAAAATGGGTATTTTTAATGTCAGGTGACCACTAGGTTACGGAACATGCTTCTTGAGAGGCAGCTGCTCAGATCTGTCTCCTGCCCCAGGAAGCGTAATTGGCCAACGGCCCCCTCTGCTGCCCCTTCTCATCTCCCCCCACACGTACACCAAAGCCTCCCTTCAGCAGGCTGCAGCAAGCCAGTGACTGGGCATGACACAGGACTCCTCTGATGGGTGACGTTGGCCCCAGAATTGCCCCTGGACTTGGCCGAGCCGTTTTTCCTGCAGTCTGAGACTCATGCTCCCCCTTTTTTCTCTCCCAACCCCCCAGTAAGAGCCCTGCCTCCCAGCCTCACGCCTCCTCCTGCTCTCTCCCCTTGAGCCCCTCACACACCTGTCCTCTGCAGACCCAAACTAACCCAAGGCACCAGAAATTCTGATAGGAAGGGAGCCTTCTCCTTAGTCCGGGTTCCTTAGGTTGTTATTCCCTATTCGTTTTTATCTGGCTTGTTGTTTGGCGCCTGGGGCAGATTCAAAGGCACCCGGAGCCTGGGGATGTGAGCTGCGGAGCAAGCAGGTGGGCTGCGGGGGGGGGGGGGGGGGGTGTGAGGGCAGAGGATAGGGAGGGCAGGTCTGGACAGTGGGCTGCCATCACCAGGGTGTCCATTCTCGCAGGCAGCAGCAGGGGCATTTGTCCCAACACCCCGCGGTGGCCCCTGATTTCTCGAAGGTTCAACCGAGCGTTTGCTTGTCCGGCGGAAGGGTAGTTAGATCGTGGTGTCTCCTTTTGGCGTGTCTTCTTTGGACTCCGTTCCTGCCTATCTCGCCCCCTCCTCTCCTGCGGCCCCTTCCTTCACTTAAAGCTGAACCCGCACACATGTGCACGCACGCACACACGCTCACACTCCTAGCTTAGGTCTCTGGGAGTTCACAGCCTGCCCGATAGGAGCAATCCACCAAGGGATTGTTGACTTAACATTTCACAACAGTGTGCACACGGTCCTTTTACCTCCTTGAGACTACTGTTTTCTACTCACTTTTGTTCATTCAGCTTTTCAGCGAATCCCGTGAGAGGTACGAATTACTGTCTTTGCCATTCTGACTGTGACTCAGACTCCCCCCCCCCCCCCCCGCCCACTTGGGTTCTCAGGCGCTGTCATCCAGATGGTGAGAATACCATGGTCAATGCCATGTTTGCTGAACAATAGCCGTAGTAATATATTCAGTTTTGTGGAAGAAATAACCAGCGACCGAGGTTTCTCACGGCCAGCTTTTATCTGGTCCCTCGCCATTATTTGGCTCGTGTGAGTGTCACTCAGGACAGAGTTGCTTTGAAACCAAAACAACAGACAGTCCCCAGTCAGTTAGACTCCAATAGATTCACGGCTTGCAGGGGGCAGAGCGCGGTAATCAATGGGGCACTGTGAGCAGAACCATCTGGGGCACTCACATCCACTTGGAAATAAGGCACCTGAGAAAACAAGCTGCATTTTCAGTTCTTAAATGAGGATGAACTCACTGCCTGAAAAACAAAATGCGGTTTGTAAATGGAAGTGCATCCCTTGGCTGTGAAAGTTCTTTTGTTGCCCTCAGTTCCTTAAGCTTGTCTTTCTACGACTGACATGTCCCATCGTTCTGTGTCTTTGCTCTTGTTAGATTGTTGTCATGGCTGTCTTTCTTGACTACCTTGACCATGTAGTGATTCCAGCTCCACTTAGATAAGACTGGAGGTCTATTCCAGGGGCCAGAGGGAGTGGCTGGCATAAGACCTTGGCTGCTGCTGGGTGGGGGTGGGGGGGGTTAATTGTCTCTGATAGATGGGAAAATAGACCATTATAACGAAAAGGTGCTTGAGCTTGAAGGGAATTAGTAAAAAAAGAAGACTCTTACTGTTCTTCATCTGACACTTTAAACACAGCTATTAAATCTGTCTCCCTCTTGGTGACTGGGACATCAAAGCCATCAGCCAACACCAGACACCCAATTGGGCAAGATTACACAGAATTACCTGCTACCTACAAATTCTTGCTTTCATTTTTGAAGTCCAGGACTTCCTAGACACGTTTTTTTGGTGTAAATCATTTTTCCTTGTTTTGTTTTGAAATACAGCACACCGAAAGCGCATACAGTCTGTATGAATTGTTGCTTGATGAACGCTTATAAAGCAAACACTCCTGTAAAAGCCACAGAATTGAGAACACAGAGTTACCAGGCTCCAAATTTCCTTTTCACATCTGTGCTCCCCCAGAGTCGAACCCCTGTCCTGGTGTTTTCGATAATCACATCTTTGCTTTTTAGAGATATTTTTGTCTCTGAGAAATGCATCCCTAAACAATCTAGTTGAGATTATCCTGTTTTTGAATTATACGTACGTGGAACCATAGTGAATGTATCCTATGTCTGACTGCATTTACTCAATATTGTTTGTAAGCTTCTTGAAGATGCTACGTGTGACTGTTGTTCACGTATTCTCACTATTATAAAATATTCTATGGGGGCACCTGGGTGGCTCAGTCGGTTGAGCGTCCAACTTCGGCTCAGGTCATGATCTCGTGGTTCACGAGTTCAAGCCCCGTGTCCAGCTCTGTGCTGACAGCTCAGAACCTGGAGCCTGCTTTGGATTCTGTGTCTTCCTCTCTCTCTGCTCCTCCCCCACTCATGCTCTGTCTCTGTCTCAACAATAAATAAAAACATTAAAAAAAAAAAGAATATTCTATTAAGTGAATACAGCACCCTCTAAAAAAAATCCAGTTAATTTTTTGTTGGACATTTAGGTTGCTTTCAGTTGTACCTGTATACACATATTCTGGTGTACTAGAAGTTTCTCTGGGTTTATACCCAAGAAGAAAGCTACCCAGTCACAGGATATGTTTATCTTCAACTTTATTAGCTAATGCAAGTTGTTTTACACAGTACTTGTACCCTTGACACTCGCCTTAGCATTGTATGGGATGCTCCTTTGCTACATGTCCTCATCAACACTTGACGTTGTAAGACGTCGAGTCTTGCCAATTTCATTTCATTTGCCTTTCCCGATTATGAAGGAGGTGAAGCACCTTTTATCGTGCATTTTGGATACTAGATTTGCTTCTTTTTGACATTCTTGTTCTGATCTATTACCCGGTTTTCCCCGTTTGAGGGTTTTGTTTTTTTTTTTCTCTTATTGGTTGGTAGAAATTCTTTATATATTCTGTGTAACAGTCTCTTGTCGGTTATAAATGTAGCAAAAATGTTCTCTTCCAGTTTGCCTTTTTATGAGCTTTATAACAGAAATCCTTAAGTTTAGATCAGGTACATTTATCAAGATTTTTCTGGTTTTGGCATTTTATGTCTTGGTTAAGCAATCTTTATCTACCCCGAGGTATCTGTTATGGGCTGAATTATGGCCTCCTCCCTAGATTTATGCCTTGAAGCCCTAATCCCCAGGACCTCATAATGTGGCTGCATTTGGAGATAGGGCCTTTACAGAGGAAATTAAGATTAAATGAGATCATTGACAATGAATTTCATATTAAAAAAAAAAGATTAAATGAGATCATATGGGTGGGCCCTAATCCAATCTGACTAGTGTCCTTATCAGAAGAGAAAATGTGTAGGGGCGCCTGGGTGGCTCAGTAGGTTAAGCGTCTGACTTCCGGCTCAGGCCCTGATCTCGTGGTTCATGAGTTTGGGTCCCGCGTCGGGCTCTGTGCTGACAGCTCAGAGCCTGGAGCCTGCTTTGGATTCTGTGTCTCCCTCTCTCTCTCTGTACCTCCCTCGCTCACACTCCCTCTCTCTCTCTCTCTCTCTCTCTCTCTCTCTCAAAAAATTAAATAAAGTTTAAAAAAGAAGAGGAAATGTGGACACACACCAAGATACCAGGGAGGGACACAAAGACGTCATGAAGAAGCACAAAGACGGTGGCCGTCTGCGAGCCAGAGAAAGGTCTCCGAGGAACCCAACCTGCTGGCACTTTGATCTTGGGCTTCCAGGCTCTAGAACTGCAAGAAAGGAAAAAAAAAGAATCTGTTGAATTTTGTTAGGGCCGCCTGAACACACTAACATGGCATCAAAACTATTCTCATCTATTATCATCTGAACGTTTTATATTTTTGGTTTGGGCACTGAGCACTTGAATGAAACTGGAATTTATTTATTTATTTATTTATTTATTTATTTATTTATTTTAAATTTTTTCAACGTTTATTTATTTTTGGGACAGAGAGAGACAGAGCATGAACGGGGGAGGGTCAGAGAGAGAGGAAGACACAGAATCGGAAACAGGCTTCAGGCTCTGAGCCATCAGCCCAGAGCCTGACGCGGGGCTCGAACTCACGGACCGCGAGATCGTGACCTGGCTGAAGCCTGACGCTTAACCGACTGCGCCACCCAGGCGCCCCGAAACTGGAATTTATTTCTGCTTGCGGTGCGAGGCAAGTGTTCCATTCCGCATTTCCCCTGTGGATGTCTAATTATGTCTGCGTGGTTTACTGAAAAGTCCATTGTCTCCTACTTACTTGCCACGCTACCCCTGCCCTTTCTCTACTAGCCACGTGAGCCTCTGCGTGTGTGTTTTAGCTGTATATTCTGTCCCAGTCGTCAACTTCTCTATGTCCACACCAGCACCACTGTGTCTTCGTGACCTGACACCGATAACCAGTCTTGGCATCTGGGAAAGCAAGTCCCAACACTTTGTTCTTCGTCAGTGTCTTTGCAATTCCGGGGCCCTTTACTTTTTCATCTGTGTCTTCGAATCCGCTGGCCAGTTTCCACTCATGCACACGCCCTTACTAACCTGCTAACGTTTCGATTGGGATCGCGTTGAATTTATCACTAATTTGAGGAACTGACGTCTTGGAAAAACCTTTAAAATATCGAAGCTTTGATTCCACGAACATGGTAAATGCACTTACCATAAAGTTTAGTGATTTTCTCTGAAGAGGTCTTATACATGTTTTGTTACATTTATTCTTTGTACCCTTGTATTTTGTGATGTTATGGTCCACGGCATCAATTTTAAAAAGGTCTATTTTTTGTTTATTGTGATATATATGTAAAACGATTTCATAGGTACGTAAAGGGGTTGTACAACTTTACTGAAGTAAAACAAGCCATGTGTATTTAAATTTTTTTAAATGTGTATTTAGATTTGAGTGAGAGAGACAGAGTACGAGGGGGGGGGTTGGGAGGTGCAGAGAGAGAGAGGGAGACACAGACTCCGAAGCAGGCTCCAGGCTCCGAGCTGTTAGCACAGAGCCCGACGTGGGGCTCGAACCCACGAACAGTGAGATCATGACCTGAGCCGAAGTCAGATGCTTACCCGACTGAGCCACCTGGTGCCCCAAGCCATGTGTATTTAAAGTCTACAACCTGATCAGTTTTAATGTATGTACATACCCATGAAACCATCGCCACAAATGTGGTAAACATTTCCATTATCGCCACCAGATTCCCTGTCCTTTGTGATCCATTTCTTCCTCTGTCTGTTCCCTGGCAGCGAGCCACTCATCGCTCATGTGCTTATGGGCCACCTGTATGTCTTCCTTGGTACAGTGCTCAAATCCTTTGCCCATTTTAAAACTCGGGTACTTTGTCTTCTTAGCATTGATTTGTGGCAGCTCTTTCTATATTCTTTCCACACGCCCTCTGTCAGGTGCATGTGTTGTCGACATTGTCTCCCACCCTGACTTTGCCTTTATACTTTTTAAATTACATCTAGGAACAAAAGTTTAATTTTTTTTTCTTTTTCCACTTTATGCTTTTTGAATTCTAGCTGAGAAACCTTTGCCTACGACAGGGTCACAAACATTTTCTGCTGTTTTCTCTTAGGAGTTTTGTAGTTTAGGTTTTACTCTTTGGTCTATGATGTATTTCCAGTTAAGTTTTTTTAATCTTTATTTTTGAGAGGGCGCGAGTGGGGGACAGTGAGCACAGAGAGAGGCGGACAGAGGATCCGAAGCAGGCTCCTCACCGACAGGCTGACAGCAGCAAGCTGGGTGTGGGGCTCAAACTCACAAACCTGTGACGGAGCTACCCGGGAGCCCCTATTTTGAGTTAATTTTTATGTGCGGTGTGAAGTAAGGGTTGGTGCTCCTTTTTCCCCTTTTATTGGATATCCATTTTTTAAAAAAAATTTAAATGTTTGTTTATTTTTGAGAAAGAGAGACAGAGTGAGAGTAGGGGAGGGGCAGAGAGAGAGGGAGACACAGAATCCAAAGCAGGGTCCAGGCTCTGAGCCATCAGCACAGAGCCCGATGCAGGGCTCGAATTCACGAACCGCGAGATCATGACCTGAGCCGAAGTCGGAGGCTCAACCGACTGAGCCACCCAGGTGCCCCGGATGTCCATTTGATGGCACATCATTTGTTGAAGACTTTCCCTTCCACACTGAATTGCCTTGACAACTTTATAAAAAGACCTGTTTCTGGACTCGCTCTTCTGTTGCACTTGTATATGTCTTTTGTCCAAACCAAACCGTACTCTTTGTTAATGCTTTATAATAAGTCTTAATCAAGTGTTCATCCAGGTTGGTGTAAATCCTCACACTTTGCTCTCACCTCACAAAATTGTTTTGGTTATACTAGGTCCATCCGATTCCACATACACTTTAAAACACCTGCTGGAGTTCGATTTGAAATGTATTAAATCTTGACACTGATCTAGCAGAATTGGCATTTAACTAACTATATTGACCCTATTAACTTCATTGAATCTTACAATTTAGTAACATGGAATATCTCTCCACTTACTTAATATTTTGATTTCTCTCAGCTATGTCTGTAGTTTTTATTGCAGAGATCGCGATGTCTTTGTAAAATTTTTTCCTAGGAATTTTATGTTTTTTTGGTACTACCATAAGTGAAATTTTTGAAAAATTCATTTTCCAAATGCTTGATGCTAGTGCAACATAGTAATTATATTAGTAGAATAGATCTTATATTCTTTTTATTTTTATATATGATTTGCATATTTTTGTACGCAATGTATTTTTATATGACCCTCATTGAGCAAACTTACTAAGCTCATTTATAATTTATAATTAACATCTTGGGGCACCTGGGTGGCGCAGTCGGTTAAGCGTCTGACTTCAGCCAGGTCACGATCTCGCGGTCTGGGAGTTCGAGCCCCGCGTCGGCTCTGGGCTGATGGCTCAGAGCCTGGAGCCTGTTTCCGATTCTGTGTCTCCCTCTCTCTCTGCCCCTCCCCCATTCATGCCGTCTCTCTCTGTCCCAAAAATAAATAAATATTGAAAAAAAATCTTATAATTTATAATTAACATCTTTAGATTATTTTGTGTTTTCTACAAACACAATCATACTGTCTTCAAGTAAACTCGAAGAAACTCTGTTTTAAATTTTTATACATTTTTAAAAGTATTACCATGCTGGATAGAACTTACAATACAACCTCAAGCAGAAATAGTGCTAACAAACATTATTTTCCTGTTCCTGATTACAAAGCAAAAAGTTTCATCATTCTATTTCCAAATAATAAGTGGGTTTTAGATACCCTTTATCAAATTTCGGAAATTCTGTGATGCTTTGTTTATATAAATGATTTTTTCATGAATAGATGTTGAATTTTGTCAGCAGCATTTACTGGGATTATCTGTATCTGTTGGAGATACATTGAGGTGCATTAATTTCTAATATTAAATCAAGCTTGCATTCTTAGAATGAACCCAGTGGGTTTATTCTTGAACATTAGGTACTCTAGTGAAAAATTAAATTGCTGAATCAACATGCTGATATTTGCTTAGGATTTTTCATTCTTGATCTTGGGCATTTGGGTTTTCTTGATTTTAATTTATTTATTTTTAATCAACCTCAGGAGAAGTTTTCCAAATAAGGTAGCATTCACAGGTTCTGGACATTATGATGGGGAAATGCCTTTTTCGGGGCCACCATTCAGCCCACTAGAGGCACATATGAATTAAAATATTTATGTCTTCCTGGTGAATTAAATCCTTTATAACTATAAGAGAATCTTCTTTATCTACAGAAATATTTATTGCCTTAAAGTCTATTTTACCTAATGTTATAAGAGCCACAGAGTTTTTCTTTTGGTTAGAATCATGTCAGAGGTGTTTTTGAATTCTGTTATCCAACCTTTCTGGATCCTTACGTTTGGGATGTATCTGTTATGCACAACATATAGCTGGGATTTTAGAAATCTATTGCATGATCTTTGCTTTTTCCTGGAAACTTTAATCAGTTTTTTTTTCAATTTTTTTTTAACGTTTATTTACTTTTGAGACAGAGAGAGACAGAGCATGAGCGGGGGAGGGTCAGAGAGAGAGAGGGAGACACAGAATCTGAAACAGGCTCCAGGCTCTGAGCTGTCAGCACAGAGCCCGACGCGGGGCTCGAACTCACGAACCATGAGATCATGACCTGAGCCGAAGTCGGACGCTTAACCCACTGAGCCACCCAGGCGCCCCGACTTTAATCAGTTTACATTTAATATAGTTAGAGTTTAGATGTATCATTATTTTGCTGTACTTTCAATTTGCCCTTTCTTTTTCTTTTCTTTTTGTCTTATTTATTATTTTTGTGTGACTGAATATTTCTTATCAATCTATTTTTTGCATCTTCTTGTTTTGAAGTGAAATATTGCCTTTTTTTAGGCGCTATCTTAGAAATCACAGCCTATTAGCAATTTATCACAGTATAAACGAAATATCTTTACTTTTCAAAGAGTCTGAGGATTTGAGAAAATAACACACAACTCCTGTTACGTAGCATTCTCAACCTTAGTTGAGACAGGCTGTATATCCATCCTTAAAGGCATGAATAGCCCTTTGGGGTGAGAAAATACCAAAACCTTAGTTTGATAATTGTACTTCATTTATTTAGCCTTCCCTGCTTTTTGTATATTTATGTTGAATCCAATGTTACAACTTCCTTCATTCTTTTTTTTAATGTTTATTATTTTTGAGAGAGAGAGAAAGAGAGAGAGTGTGTTTGTGTGTGTGTGTGAGTGAGAGAGAGCGGGAGAGGGGCAGAGAGAGAGAGAGAGGGAGACACAGAATCTGAAGCAGGATCCAGGCTCTGAGCTGTCAGCACAGAACCTGGACGCGGAGCTTGAACTTGTGAACTGGGAGATCGTGACCTGAGCCAAAGTCAGACACTTAACCGACTGAGCCACCCAGGCTCCCCACAAATTCGTTCTTAACTTTGATACTTGGTTGTTTTTGTTTTTGTTTTGTTTTTAGCCAATTGTTTTCATTTCTTTTTTTGGAGAGAGAGAGAGAGAGAGCATGAACGAGAGAGAGAGAGAGAGAGAGAGAGAGAGAGAGAACCCCAAGCAGGCTCCATGCTCAGTGCAGAGACCAACATGGGACCCGGTCCCACGACCCTAGGATCACTACCTGAGCCGCAATCAAGAGTCTGAGCCATCCAAGCGCCCCTAGCTAATTGGTCTCTACTTTCCTTTTTGCTTCTGGAGTTTGAGCATATCCTTGAATTTGTGGTCTTATATTGCATCAAACAGCCTCTATCCCTTAATTATAACTCTGATTGGTAAAGCCCTGATCCCTCAGCCTGAGAAGGAAGATACAGAGTGTTATAGAAATGTTACTTTAGGGAGTGTTACGAGTTGAATAATGCCCTCTTCAAATTTTAACATGGAAGTCTTAATCCTCAATGCCTCAGGATATGACCATATTTGGAAATAGGATTGTTGCAGATGTAATTAATTAAGGTGAGATCATACGGAACCGGGTCGGCTGCTAATTCAATATGACTGCCATCCTTCTTGAAAGGGGGAAATTTATGCACAAAGACACATACACAGAGAGAATGACATGTGAGCATGAAGACACAAATCAGGTCCAGAGTTCAGGCGGTGTTTCTTTGGCCAAGGAACGCCAACCGTTCCGCCCTGCTACCCTCCAGAAGCCAGGAAAGTGGCCTGGTACAGGTTCTTCCTCCAGCCTCAGAAGGAAACATCCCTGCTGGCATTCTGCTCTTGGACTTCTGGCCTCCAGGGCTGTGAGACAATACATTTCAGTTTCAACCACGCAGTCTCTGGCACTTTGTCGCAGGAGCTCTACCAAACCAGTATAGGGAGATGGCGTGAGTGACACTGAAATGAAGGGTAATTAAAAATCGGGAGAACTCTTTCCATTTAGGCCAAGAGAAATTATAGGGAGGTGGATTTGGGATTCAGTACCTGTTAGTCTCTTTGTCCTTCTCATCACCCTCACCCGTATTTTTTCCTCTCGTGACCCTCCATCGTTGGTCACTCTGCCTCCTTTCTTCTGCCTCAAGTACTTTGACGTGCCCACTCGCCTCGTGCCAGGAGCCACTGTTACCCCAACAGGGTTACATTCCTGCAGGTGCACCCCTTGTTCTCCTAGTTCGAGGATCCAGAGAATTCTGCTGGCTTCACGTGTGTCCTGGGATCAGCCAACTTTCCACTCCAGGCTCTCAAAGATTACACGGGAGAGGCAAAGGCAGCGCAACTTGGTCTCAAATGCCCTCTCTTCCCTCCGGGCACAGAGCAAAAGAATGATTTCTCTTATGTATTTCCCAATGCGAAACATTTTCTGCACTCACCAGCTGAGTTAGAAAACTTTGAGATGGTTACCTGGGAGAAGTGTCATGCTCATTCATTGACTGGGAAGGATGCCAACAGGATAAATGAGACATGTTTTTGTTGCCGTTGTTTGCCGTCAAGAACGCAGCCGGAGATGGAAGCTAAGGCTGAACAGCAGCGTCACCTGTCACCCTCTGAAGCTGCGCAGAGGGGTCAGTACTGCGGGTGAACCCACCCATCGTCATGGTCTATTCCCCTGCGGTCTCACGCTCGAGAGGATTTATATTTTGGAGTCCCGCTAGAGATTACTTCAGAGACAGATGAAAGGAAACAATTTATAATTGTTCAACGTGTGTGCACAGGTCAACATATCTGCCCAAATTATCTGCCTTCTTAGGAGTCACAGTTCTCAGGAGATTTATAGAAGGCACTGGGTTGCAATCACAGTATTAAATTTAGTGACCTTCAAAGGAAACGGGGAGCAAATTATAGCTTCTTCAACTTGTACATGCCTGGAGTTGGCCATTCGTCCTGCTACCAGACAAATGAGCATTGTAGTGACTTCATGCCAGAAAGAGGAGAGAATGAAAAAAAAAAAATTCTGGGCAGCGAAGTTGAGTTTGGACACACTTATGATCTACAATTAAGTCATCCAAAGATCCTAATGTCAAACTCTTGGAGTCATTCTAATTGAAAAATGAGTGGGTCCTGAATGCTTTTGAAGATCTAAAGATGCGTGTATATCGGTAAATAAAATTAGAAGTTAATTTCTTCAAAACCTTTTATGTAAGACACCCCAGAGGCTAGAGCTTGACTCATTATTAAAAATAATTTTTCTTCTTGCAGAAAAATGTTTCAAGCACCACTGTGATGTTCTGTAGGTGATATATTACCTTCTTGGAGGAATGCAACATTTCAAGCTGTCACAGTGAGGTATTCCTTCTATAGTGGGTGTTTCAACTTTTCTTCTTTTCTCTCTTATTCTTTTTTTTAAAAATTTTTTTTCAACGCTTATTTATTTTTGGGACAGAGCGAGACAGAGCATGAACGGGGGAGGGGCAGAGAGAGAGGGAGACACAGAATCAGAAACAGGCTCCAGGCTCTGAGCCATCAGCCCAGAGCCCGACGCAGGGCTCGAACTCCCAGACCGTGAGATCATGACCTGGCTGAAGTCGAACGCTTAACTGACTGCGCCACCCAGGCGCCCCTCTTATTCTTTTTTTAATGTCTCTGAACCACGTTCACGATGGATACTTAATCCCTAGTCAAGCCTCTGTCTGGAGCTGTCTAGAAACAAAGAGTGACTTTTAAAAAGCAGACAATAAGTAGACTGGATGGATTTTATCTACAGAGAAGCACCTGACGGCCCTAGAGTGACCAGCAAATCCTGAGGTCTTTAAGGCTCTCAGCTTCCAAATGTTACAGCCCTGAATGAACATTTATAGCCCATTTCAGAGACTGAACACCTTCCAGGACTGGGCAGCTTGTTGGTCCAGGAACTCGGTCACCTGCTGGCCAACGGACAGTTGTTCTGCCGGATGATCTGTTTTCCATCGTGTGGCTTCCCCATGGTCCTCTAGCTATTTGGCACATCCTGTGGTTGACCGACTGGGACGGTCAAGCTGCACTTCTTGTGTTCCGAATGAGTCACGGGTACATTAGAGTTTGGAACGTAAGAGCAAAAACACAAATCCCAACGGAAGAAATTACTTGTGAGATCTACTGACTAAGTAGATCAATACAGTTCCTGTCTTCGGTGTCTCCAAAAAGCAAAAAACAAAAAACAAAACACACGGAACGAAAGTGCTTTCGAGTTGTAGGTGGTGTCATTTCTTTGTCAGTTGCAAGCTTTTAAAATTGTAGTGTCCTCCAAAGGCCACATTGGCTGCTCCTGCCACTGACGGTTTTGTCTAGCCAGCTCAGGCAGTCAGACGGTTAAGATAACCTCTGAGTTAATCAAGGTTTGCAGCTTGAGTTTGGACACGACTGCAACCAGGTTCTCAATAAGGCGGGATGTAGAGTGCCTTCTTCTCTCTGAACCCACGCTGTTGGAAAGTGGTTTACAGATGTTGGCTCAGATGGGAAGAGTTTAAACTTTTATTCACCCCTGTGTGTGGAGGCACGCCAGTCCCTGAGAGAAGCGTCTGGTGTCCTGCTTCCCCACTGGCAACCACAGGAGTCCCCGTCATGAGTTTAGCTGCTGCTTCGAGACATGTCTCAAATCTGAGCTCCACCTGGAAAGAGAAAGCATCTCTCTCCAGCTCCACGGATGCCACCAGCCAAAGCTTTAAAGGACGATGGTGTTTTCTTTCAGCTCTTTCTCATCCTCTCTCCGACTTCCAGGTCTGGGACTTTTTAACGAATGGGTTCCAAAATTAGAAGAGGAGAGCGATTCCTTCCCAACACCTCACATCGCCCAGCAGTGTGCTTTTCTGTTTGGACGAGGTGACGCCGTGTCTGAGAGACAAATCTTTCATTGGGAGCTCCGACCTGATGTGCACATTTGTGCCCATCTGTTTGGGTGGCAGGAGGCCTTTGGAGGGTGGCACCAGTCAGTTCCGAGAAGGCTCATTTGCCAGTGGAGAAGCTGGCTCAGGGGTGCAGCCTGCAGAACACAGAGTGTGCCAACGCTCCTGCCAAGAGAACCTTCTGTTTGGCAACAGTGCCTGAACAGGGCCGCGTGCGGCTCGACAATGGGCAGCATCTGCTGATGGGAAGCTGGCCGTGATGTGCTCTCTGTGATTGATCCCACGGCACGCAACCACTCAGCTCCCTTTAGGACAAGCTAACAGCGAATACCTCATTTGAGCAAGCAAGTTCTAACATCACTTATGCGTGGTGGCAATATTTATCAGATGCCTACTCTTTGCCAGTCATTGTGCTAGCTATTTCCGGACGGTGTAGATGAATTTGACGTGGATCTGAGCTTCAAGAGGCTGATAGCAGCAACAGAGATAGGCATCCGCACACAGCGTTTGTTAACTTGAGAGGAATGCCGTAAGCTAGACACAAACACACCAAAGCCAGAGATGTGCTCCCGAAGCACGGAGGAGGGAAGAAGATGCTCAGCCAAAGGGCTGGAGGAGAGCGGTGTGTGGATGGGGCCTTCAGGTCGTGTTTAAAAAAAAAAATGTCTAAGGGCGTCTGGGTGGCTCAGTCGGTTGAGCGTCCAACTTCGGTTCAGGTCACGATCTTGCGGCTCAGGAGTTCGAGCCCCACGTCTGTGTTGACAGCTCAGAGCCTGAAGCCTGCTTCAGATTCTGTGCTTCCTCTTTCTCTGCCCCTCCCCCTCCCTCTTTTAAAAATAATAAACATAAAAATTTTTTTTTTAAGTCTAAAATAGATCCACTCGCCACGTGTAATGTTTTATGCAAGATTAGACATGGGGCAAAGGAAAAGTGTGGATGTTTCTAAGCAGTTGAAACCTGATGCCTGTGAATATAAGGCTCTTTGTAGAATGATTTGAAAAGGTTGTTTTGAGAGAGGAAGATCCATTCGGATTTCAGCTTGTGAGATTTGTGTGTTTGGGGGACATCCGTGAGGTGTCCTACAGGTACCTACATAAATGGAACTTGAGAGAGGGTGAGTGGTCATAGCTGGGCTATAGCTTTGGGAAATGTTTTCCCAGTTCATAGCTACACCTTGGGGTTAATGATGCTACTGAGACGTTCAGCAGCCAAGAGCAGATGGTCTGGGACAGAAATTTTGAGGCCGCCCTCAGTTATCTCTGAGGGAAAAGGAGCCTTCAGAAGAAAATTAGAGAGAGAGAGAAGCTAAATAAATGCACGGTCGGTGAGGCAGAAAAGTGTGGGTCAATTTTGTTTTCAGTTGGCCAGCTTAGTTTGGCACATATTGAAATATTGGTGTTCTGAAGTTCTGAGCCCTCAAGAAATTTTAGGCTAAGTGGTGTTCGTGTGTGTGTGTGTGTGTGTGTGTGTGTGTGTGTGGTGACTGGTGTAGACATGAGCAAACACTTTTACTAAATGCAGTTTCTCAGCATAGTGAATAAACATATTCAGAGAAGGTGGATGTTGGACATTTTGGAAGAGAAGGCAGGCACGCGCTGATGGAAAGGTGTGGGAAGGTTATGGTCTTTGTTCTGGTCATTTTACCTTATTATTCCAAGAGAGGGGACAAGGGTGTGACAGGCGAGTCCAGAGAGGACAAATGTCTGGGAAACACAGACAGCAGGACTCGGTGTTTGTTGGACATGTATTGTCGGGGGGACACCGTGGCAAGCCTCTGAAGAGGCCTCCAGTATGCATTGGGTGCGCTCACTGCCCTCCACAAACTCGCTTTCTTGTCCCGGGGAGACAGGGTCCTGTGTATGGAAATGATGTACCAGACTCCGTGGATAAGCGCCCAAAGTTTTGGGACTTAGTAAACTTTGCATATTGTTTATTTTCCCCTTGCAGTTCCCATTTTCTGCATTCAAAGACCTTTTTTGTTCTCTAGCCCTTTATTTGGAAATCTTCTTCGTTCCTATAAATCTCATCTAATTATATTTATGTCTTCCCTCCCCCCCTTTTTTTGCTCTTTTAAAAAATAGTTTATGGCTTCCATTTTCTAGCTTCTTCCTCGCAGTAATTGGTCCCAGAGTGAAACATTATCCTCGAGCTTATGCTAATAAATGAATAATATTTTTTCATTTCTTCTTTTAGATTTTATTTAGCATTTGACATTGCTTCTTGTGTTTCTGTTCGGTTTGGTTTTATTTTTGTTCTTGCTTTGGATTGTTTTCCCAGAATGTGCCTCTTTATTTCCCGGGAAATGCTCAACGCTGTTATCAATAATTATTAAGTCCGTTAGTAAGCCAGATTAAAAAGAATAACCAATAATCCATTGCATCTGGAGGACAGTCTGCAAGCTTCTCTCATTTTATCACTTGTTTCAGCCTTGAATTTAGGCTGAATTTGCAAATGGGCTCATTTGATTTTGGCTTCAGCCTCTTTCCTAACCCCCCCCCCCTTTTGCTCTCCTGTGTGATATCTAGTTCCCGTCTGTCACATTTCCGAAATACTCGAGGCCCAATCCTACTTGAATTAATGCAACATCCTTAGCGCCTTGTGTCTTTTTCAAAGCTAAGACAACGTTGAATGTCTGTCTTACCCCCTGGAGGTGACTCACCTCACTTCTGCCTTCAACTGGGGCTTCTCCAGAAACTAATTTCACTTGCAAGTAATTTATTCACCAAATATTATTAAACGTGGACTGCATGGAAACCACGAGCCCAGGTTCTGTGGGGGAGACAATGTGGAATGGACTGAGCTTTTGATGTAATGGCACATATTAATCTGGCAGAAAAACATGCCGGTGGTATCACACCCAGTACAAGGCACTGGGTCAAGGTGAGGTGAAGTGCACAAACCCCGTGACATTGAGTGCTGGGAAACAGAAATGGGTGGAATTCGCTGAACGTGATCATTTCGTCACAAACGATGGAGGAATTCCGCTTGCTGTCTTTCAGGTCAGCTGGCTCAGCCCCGTTTACATTTCAATATAGACAGTGGCGTGCTGGTAAATGGTTAAGAGCCGGCTCTGGGGGTCTCTGGGGGTCTCAGTCGGGTAAGCATCTGACTCTTGGTTTTGGCTCGGGTCTTGATCTCACAGTTCATGAGTTCGAGCCCCGGGTTGGGCTCTTTGCTGACAGCAAGGAGCCTGCTTGGGATTCTTTCTCTCTCTCTCTCTCTCTGCCCCTCCCCTGCTCTCTCTCTCTCTCTCTTTCTCTCTCAAAAATAAATAAATACACTTAAAAAAAAAAAAAGTAATAATAAAAAAATAAATAAAGAACCGGCTCTCTAGAGCTTGGAGAGGGGAGTTCTGTCGTGCATGGAACTGGAACGTCCAGTTCCATGGGGTAAATATTTCCAGTATGGCTGATTTTGAGCTGCCAACCTGATGTTCCTGTAAACGCGTGGTTGGGAAGGAATGCACAGAAGTGCCTCTCCTGAACTGAAGCCGCTCCAGTGCACCTCGGAATGTGGGCCAGAAATGCTCAGATAGAATATTTTGCATTTTCTTAACACCTTTTTTTTTGAGGGGGTGGAGGGACAGAGGGAAGGGGAGAGAGAATCTTTCACGGGCTCCACACCCGGCTCAGAGCCCGACGCAGGGCTCGATCCCACGAAACCTGGGATGGTGACGTGAGCTGAAACCGAGAGCTGGACGCTCAGCCAACTGAGCCACCCAGGTGCTCCTTAAATCCCCTGTTCCCTGTAGGAACCAGTAGTCGGGTAGGTAAACAAGGAGAAGAAACTCCTTGGTGTTTGTAGAAGGAGGGCGCTGTTGGCCACTTTATATCCTGAGAATTTACCCCAGTGGAGAGGGGGGAAGAAGTGGGGGCCGTGGACCTAATTTGGGGCCACTGGGCCTCCGGGAAGAAAAATCGATGCAGTGTGCCACACTGGTGACGGGCGTGAGCTCTGGGGCTTAATCAGGCCCTAGATGACATTTGACATTGGCCGCTAAAGACAGATAGGATTTATTATTGTTAATTCTGAACATTTTATTCTATACATAAAAAAAAAGAAAAAACAAGGTTTCATGTAAAAATGTAAAATCCCCATGATAAATATCTAATGACAGTCTATTTCGACTTTTATTTCTATATCATATATTTTAATGGTGTTGATATTCACGGAGAATATCATATTTATGTGTTCTCTTTTTTAATCAGTTGCTGTTACTCCACTTAGACATTCCCAAGCATCCTTACATTTTGCATTGAGTTTTTAAGGATTGATGTAGGTCTGTTTGTGTTTACTAGTGAGAAAAATCTTTCAGATATGGACACAAGTTGGTAGAGGTGAGAATGAGTGAAGGGCATCAAAATGGAACAGTCTGGTTTGAGTGCGAGGAACAGTGAAGCGTCCAGGAGAGTCTGGGATTCAGAGAAATGTGTCTTACACTAAAAAGCAGTGGGGGGCTGCTTTATCAAAATACTGTCAACTGGGTGGTTTAAAAGGCAGAATTTCATTCCCCACAGCGCTGGAAACTGGGATGTCTGAGTTCAAGGTGCCAGCGCATTCAGTTCCTGGCTTGTAGACATCTGCCTTCTTGCTGAGTGCTCAGAGTGTGTGTGAAGGGGGAGACAGGGAGGGAGAGAAAGGAGAAAAGGAGGAGGGGTGAGAGAGAAAGGAAAGGGGGAAAGAGGGAGGGAGGGAAGGGGAGAGAAGGAGGGGGGGAGTGAGGGAGGAATAGAAGGAAGGAGGAGAAGGGAGAGAGAGGGGGGAAGGGAGAAAGGAGGGGGAGAGGGAGAGGGAGAGAGCGAGGGAAAGGAAGTGAAGAGAAAAAGAGAGAGGGGAGAGGGAGGGAGGAAGAGAGAGGAAGGAAAGAAAAGATGGGACGAAGGGAGAGAGGAGGCAACAGAGTAGAGAGGGAGCAAAGAGAGAGGGAGGAGGAGGGGAGAGAGGGAAGAGAGACCAGGGAGAGAGGGAGGAAGAAAGGGAAGGAGAGAGAGAGAGGAGGGAAAAGAAGGGAGGGAGGGAGAGGGGAGGAGAGAGGGAAAGAGAAGAAAGAAAAGAGGGAGGAAGGAAGGGACGGAGCGAGAGAAAGAGACAGTGAGAGAGCCAGTGAGCATACATTAGGGATTAAGGCTTCAATACATGAATTCTGGGGGAATACAAACATTTAGTCCATAGTAGAGTGTAACAGGAAATAGGTTTGGAAAAGCTGGTAGGGCCCAGATTCTAGAGGGCCTTTCAAGTCCAATAGGGAATGTAGAAAACAAATGAAGTCAATCAATGCTATTGAAGACATCAATCATAAAGATATCATGATCAGACCTCAGCTTTGGGAAAATTCCCCGGGCAAGAGCCATTTCCTTCTAAGCCTCTGTTTAATTCTGGCTCTGTTCTCAGGAACCGGCTGGCGTGGAAGGGACTTTGACTCTTTTTTGTGGAAAATTGTATCCATTGCAAAAGGCCTCAACGATACGTGGGAAGATTCCACAGAGAATACAGAATTCACAGCCAATGAGGAAGTAGACCATGGTGCCAGTCAGATCTGTGCTGATCTGCACAACGTTTGCTACTGGTCCACAGTGACGTAAATACAGAAATTGAGGGTAAACATTTAGAAACTTTTCTATTAATTTGACAGAACAATTTTATATTTGCTGAGCCTAAAAAAAATTAGATTCCCAGTTAGTATGATTTTATTTATTTTGATAGTTTATTTCTGTTGTATTTCACAAAGGTTTTGGTGCATATGGTTTGTGGGACATTAAGAATAATCGTTTGGACCTTTACTACTGGGAGCTTGAGAAGCACTGACTTGGTAGAGCCAGTAAGAGCAGACGCCGCTCAGGTAGAACTGTGTTCAAATCCTCACGCTGTCACTTGCTAACTGCCCCCCTTAGGTAAATTATTCACGTCCTCTGAATCCTAGCTCTTGGATGATAGTACCTACTTCATAGGATAGGGTTAACGTGAGGGCTAATTGAGATTATCGGATCTCGTCACTCCAACGTTTAGTGTTTGGCACGCATTCTGTAACATGCATTATTCCTTCTCAGGTGGGCACATGAACAGTGGCAAGAAATTTAGCAGAACTTGGGTATTTTTAGAGGTGAGGTTTTCACCGCAGAAGTGCTCGGATCTCTTTCTGATAATGATCCCTTCTCCTTATTAGGTTTCTGCGAAAGTAATATATGAAACAGTAGATAATTGAACTCTGTGGCACTTTGTTACGCATTAATAGAAAACTAATACGCTGTTTTAATGTAACATCCCACTGGTTACTTTTAGAGAAAGCGTCCCTGTGGTTGCTCTTTTGTGGTTGCCAAAGGAGAAACGAGTGGATGGGGATAGACCGGTAACATAAGTCAGAGTCAAAATGGTATTGCAGGGGATGGAGGGAAGTGAGACGATGGAAACATCCAGGAAGTGCTGAGAGACGCGCGTAACGGAGAAGGGCATGTCAGAAGTGACTCCTCGGCTTCTGGCTTGCAGCAGACCAGTGACTTTCCTGAAGAATTGAGAGAAGCCTGATTAAATCTATTCTTAAAATCTGAATGAAGACACGGAAGAAATGCCGAAGCAATGAAGACTTGAAAGGCAAACAATTGAGAAGGAAGGGACTTACCGAAAGATAAGCTAATGCTTGTGAGCTGCTTCTCTCTCAGAGCGTTTACAGGGGGGGAGGAGTTGAGAAACCAGAAAGAGATCCCTAGATAAAAGGTAGAGAAACCAGCTCAACTTTTAACCTGAGGTTGGAGAGCAAAAATTTGTAATGTGAAGTTGCCAAGAGGGGCAGAACGGGAGAAACCGAGGTCTTGGAAATATGCATGGCCTGGAGAGGGAAGTCCAACTTTGGTGGGTTTTCCCCCTTTAAGGTATTCACCTGATTCTTAAGCTACACTGGGCTGGATGCTAAGGAGCTGAGTAGAAAGCTCCTGAAAACAGGAGGTTTGAGAAGTCTCAAGGTTTCCAGGAGACAAAAAATGGAGGTCAGGACTTGCCAAGGAGGAGAGGTCCTAGTACACAGTAGGTGTCCCAAGCTTCTACTTGGAACCCACGGGAAGCTGTATCCCAGGAGCAGAGATGAACCAGAGATAGACAGGGATTTATAAAAACTGCAGCCTTGCCTCAAGTCAGTCTAATGTCTAGTTGGGTTGAGGTGGTCTGCTTCAACATAGACTGCCTACCAGAATATAGGAAAAACTTTCCTGGAGGAAGGTAATGTGCTCTAGAGCTTTTGCAAGTTTTAATAGATAACGTCCGACTTTCAAGAAAAAATTACCAGACATATCAAGAAACAGCGTCAAGGGAAAAAAGACAATAGAAGCATACCCACAGATGATAGAGTTTCCGCACGTGTACGTTAAAATACCTATGCTTGGTTGGGGCGCCTGGGTGGCGCAGTCGGTTAAGCGTCCAACTTCAGCCAGGTCACGATCTCGCAGTCCGTGAGTTCGAGCCCCGCATCGGGCTCTGGGCTGATGGCTCAGAGCCTGGAGCCTGTTTCCGATTCTGTGTCTCCCTCTCTCTCTGCCCCTCTCCCGTTCATGCTCTGTCTCTTTCTGTCCAAAAAATAAATAAAAACGTTGAAAAAAAAAGTACCTATGCTTGGGGGAGCCTGGTGGCTTGATCAGTTAAGTGTCCAACTCTTGACTTTGACTCAGGTCATGATCTCGCAGTTTGTGGGTCTGAGCCCTGTGTTGGGCTCTGCGCTAACAGGGTGGAGCCTGCTTGCAATTCTCTCTCTCCCTGTCCCCCAGCCCCTCCCCTGCTGGCTCTCTCTCTCCCCCTCTCTCTGAAAATAAATAAATAAACATTTTAAAATAAAATAAAATAGGGGCTCCTGGGTGGCTTGGTCGGTTGAACATCCGACTTCAGCTCAGGTCACGATCTCACGGTCCGTGAGTTCGAGCCCCATGTCGGGCTCTGTGCTGACAGCTCAGAGCCTGGAGGCTGCTTCCGATTCTGTGCCTCCCTCTCTCTGCCATTCCCCTGATTTTACTCTCTCTCAAAAATAAATAAACATTAAAATAAAGTGAAATAAAATAAATGTCGATGTGAAATAAAGACATTTTTAGATAAATGTAAACAGAGATTTTGTAACTAACAGAACTTCACTGCTAGTGAAATTCGAAAGGCAGTTCTTCAGGTAAAAAAAAAAGAATACCATCGGGGGGAAAATACAGTAAGAAAGGATAAGCAGTAGAGGCAGTGGAAATAAATGAATACTGACTATACAAAATAATAACGATGTGTTGGGATTTAAAGTAAGTGTAGAATATATAGAGTTAAAATGCATGACAATAATTATTCAAAGACATTAAGGGGCAAATGGAGTTCACGTGTTGAAACAGTGTTTCGATGGTGGCAAACATCGTAATTCATGTTAGACTTGAAAAGGTCAAGGGTGCATGCTCTAATCTTTAGACTCACGACTAAAAGATGGCAGGATGATGTATAACTAAAACCAGATGGGAAAGGACAAATGAGAAAAACAGGGTGAATACTGGTGCCGTTCATTCAGTGGTGAACTCTGGAAAGTTTTAAGAAGAGCGGTAAACTTGCTGGTTGGATAAATTCGCGTGGATCTCGGAAGAGATGTGAGAGCTAGAGGTAAATTCTTCTGGAGGCATCTGCTTCCCAGGTAAAGTTGAAGAGGAGTGAGGAATATTCCATTTGCACAGGTCAGTCCTTAGTTTATCTCACCTTCTCTGCTGCTGGAATTGAAGTGATGAACGGAATAGGTAGCAGATCCCCACGAGGGAATCGGATGCGGGAAATACATGGCAGTAAGCGTAACGGTAAAGCTTTTACCGCATAGTCGTCTTGTTTGCTGATAATGTTGGTCCATTCAAAAGTGAACCGACCCGGGTCTGGCCTGATAGGGGCTGAATGTCATAGCACATAATATATCACATAAAATATTCTATATTAAAATGGCCAAGACATAAATGCTTAATTGTGAAATATTGGAAAGGAAGAATGATGCTTGTGATTTTAAGTATAGAATCACCTGTAATGAACTCCTTTTTTTTTTTTTTTTAGATAGGTGTATCTTTACTCCCTCTGACACTACTTTACATAAAAAAGGTACTCATCCGTGGCGGTTCAGCCTCACAAAATGCTCAATACCTCTGACGTTAAGCCTGTAAAGAATTTTGCTCATTCATTCTTTATTGACAGCCGAAATCGAGCTTTGAGTAATTTTACATTTATTGGGTTCCTCAAGCACAATTTCTCATGTTTCAACGTAGAAAAACACTCTCCCCGTTGTGAGATCGTCGAGGGTGCTGTGATAGTAATTTCCAGGAGTTTCATCACCTCACTGAAAGCTTGTCTTCTTTATTTTGTTTAAAAAAAAAAAAAAGAGTAATGGAACAGATTTCATTCACTTAGGAGATCTGCTTGGATTTATAAAAGATTAAGGCTAAGGCTGGTCTTCAGTGTATTTCATTGTTTGATAAATCAGGACGTCATTTCTTTGCCGGTGTTACGTGTGAATTCTTACCCCTTGCTTTCTCATAGCAGCTAGAATGTCAGCAACCTGGGGGTTCAGCCTCCATTATGCATGTACGTGCTGGGTTTCCATCAACCCCTCCCACATTTGTCACTGCCTTTCTGCTGCCGTGACAAGGCCTGGTTTTGCCGATCTGCTCAGATTCCACAGCCGGGCACGGAGCCCCCGTGGCCCTGGTGCCTGTACCGCTGGACAGCGGTTGGTGACCCAGACCCGTGCGGCGGGCCTGAGCTCAGACGTTCAGTGTAACACGTGTCTGTGCACAGGCTTCTGGAATCAGGCCCCCAGCCTGCACTCACATATCCAGTCAGTCCAGGTCTGAAACCCGAGCCTCCCAAGCTCCCGCCGTGGACTGCTGGGTTAGCCCGTGGCCGATGTTTAAATGCACAGCAGAGAAAACGCTGAAGGTCAGTGTTCTCTATGTGAATCATTTCCAGCTCTGCAGATGACCTCGAGGGACCGAGCTTCCTTCACAATGAGATCATCGCACCTTCTTTTCTCATCCTGAACTATTCATATCAGAGAGGCCCTTTCCTGGGCTTGCTTTTTGACGTGATGCAGCGGAGAGCAAGGCTCTCAGAAGGAAACTCTCACTCGGCATTAAAGCTCCCAGCACCTCTGCCTGATTCCGTCTTGGGAACTGTGGATGGGAAAATCAGGGGTGCATGTCAGTGGTGACCCCACGTTGCTGAGGAACAGGAATCTCTGCATCCCGAGGTGTCATTTTGCATCACTTATCCATGACTGTCACAGCTGTAGGTGATGGTTGTTGCCTTTTCTTTGCATATTTGGGGTGAAAAGACAAGCCATGGCTCGAGAGATGTCTCTGCTGGCACGAGGGGTGGGCTTCTCTGGGGACATTTAGATTAGTGTTGCATCTACAGTTTCAGAGGAATAGTCCATTCTCTTCTCCAACCTCCTGTGCTCCCACACACGCTCGGTCCTTCTCAGAATCACGCTCTGGGGAAGAAGAGGGAGCCACTGATGCTCCTGGAGAAGAACAGGATGGAGTGAAGATACTGAGTGTGGGTGTGCCAGAGCAGAGCCCCCCCTCCCCCCAAGCTGCCTGGCACTTTGACAGATTTCTGGACCCCATTCCAGACGGAGAGGATTAGAACCCCAGAGAGCTGTGCCCTGGGATCTGTGCTCTTTCAAAGCTCCCTTCAGTGATTCTGATCATCCTCCTGACGGCCACACCTTTCCTGGGCCACTTGTCCCTGCGTCCTCACCCATGGATCTGATGGAGATGCTCACCAAGTATAGCCAAGGCTTGGCCTGTGGTGTGACCCGACTGAGGAAGCAAGGCTGGGACTCAAAGATGTCAGAGAACAAGGGAAACCACGGGAGAGACACAGACTCTCCTCAACAGCAAGCAGATGATCTAGTCATTCATTCGGCACCTATTTACTGTGCACCTACTGTATACACCAGGTGCCTTTCGAGATGCTGGGGCACAGCAGTCAACAAGACAGACAAGATCCCCGCTCTCTAGGACAATACGATCGGGGAGATAGGTGATAAGCCAGACAAATACAGGGCTGTTCCGCGAGTCTGGAATTTTGTTTTGTTCACGTACGTCGTCCCCTGCATTAGAGCAATGCCTCGTGCATCGAAGGCCGCTGCCGAATGAAGGAAGAAGGTATTTCAGATAGAGATAATATCATGGAGGAAAACAGAACAAGGAGGGAGGCTAGGGGTCTGGGCTGAAGGAGGGTAAGAGGAGCCAGGCTCGTAGGTGCAGCTCCCGGGCAGGTGCTGACCTTGGAAACTGGGTGACGAGCTGCCTCTCCAGCATGGCTACCGTGGGCCGTGTTAGATGGATCAAGGATCGGTCTAGGGTGCCGCTCATCTATTTCCTCGCAAGGGATACTCTGGTCAATTAGCCACCACCTAAGATTCCTGTGGGAATCAAACATTCTGGTGATCACCTTATCCTTGCTGCCCAGATGCTCACCTGGCTTGTAGGTAAGTGCTGTCACTTGGCCTCTACTGTTCTGGGATTCCATCATGTCCATCCCAGTCACCACAGGCCCAGTCTCTGGCCTTCAGAGAATAGCCACCAGAGAACTTTCTTTTTTAAGTGTTTATATTTGAGACAGAGAGAGAGAAAGCGTGGGAGGCACAGAGAGAAGGAGATAGAACCTGAAGCCGGCTCGGGGCTCTGAGCTCCGAGCTGTCGGCACAGGGCCCGATGCAGAACTTGAACTCACGAGCAGTGAGACCGTGACCTGAGCCGAAGTCGGACGCTTCACCGACTGAGCCTCCCAGGTGCCCCGATAAGTGCGCCATCACCTGGAAAGTTAGCTGACTCTATTTAATATGCAGTCTATGGGGAGCAAAGAATATTTTTTGCCGTCAAGTTCCCAGCATCCGATGATAATACAAAGCGGAGGTTCTCAGCTGGGGGAAGTTTTGCCCCACAGGGAACATAGGGGAACATGTGTCTGGAGACAGTGGTTTGTCACAGCTTGGGGGTGGGCAAGCTAGAGGCATCTAGTGGGTAGAGGTCAGGGATGTTGTTGAACATCCTACAGTGCTCAGGACAGCCTTTCACAACACAGAATTATTCAGCCCCAGTTGTCAACAGTGCTGAGGTTGGGAAGCTCAGTGTAAAGGGATTTAATGGAGACAATGTATTCAATGTTGAAGTTCCAAATGACACACGCAACTGGCTTTCGCTGGGCTCTGATGATGAATTCATTCTAGATTCAGTTTGCATTAACATCCACTGGGTTCCTACTGGATGACCCATCCTGCACAATCTTCCTACATCATGAGCTTCTTTCTATAAAAAAGAACCCTAGGGGCAGCCGGGTGGCTCCATCGGTTGAGCGTCCGACTTCAGCTCAGGTCATGATCTCACAGTTTGTGGGTTTGAGCCCCGCGTCGGGCTCCATGCTGACAGCTCACAGCCTGGAACCTGCTTTGGATTCTGTGTCTCCGTCTCTCTCTGCCTTTTCCCCACTCCCACTCTATGGCTCTCTCTCTCAAAAATAAAGAAACGTTAAAAAAAATAAAAAAAAAAAAGAACCTGAATTGAGAGAGGGTCTTGCCCAATTTCAGGGTGTCAGCGAGTGGGGGAGCAAGGATTTGAACTCAGAATCTTTGCTTCTGAGACATGACTCAGTAGGGAATGGCTGTCATGGTGGTACCCTGGGTCCTTCCTCACAGGGCAGTGCTCCCCATTCACAAAGCCTCCTCTGGGCTCGAGGTCTGGGTCTAGGATGTCGTTCAGGATGTTAACATCCTTCTGAGAATTCGTGCTGAATTCTTTTCTTTCAAAATTGGCTGTTAGAGATTGAATGGGGGACAGCCAGCAATTATTCCCTTCCTTCTTTGGCCTCTGTTCCCTGGTCTTATTGAGAGGGACAAAAGAAAACCATTCTATAGGCGTGGAGTGCCAGCACATTGCTGGGAATGGTTCTTAGATTAGCCACATGACACGGGATGAATGCTGAATGGGCCTTTTCGAGGCGTTTCTCACGTGAGGCCCTGTCTGCTCCTTGCATTTCGAGAGTGTGGTGACCGAGGGGCTCCTCCTGGCCACGGCCAAAGCTCTGGGAGGCCCCAGCTTGGCCAGACTCTGGGGCCCCAGACCATCACAAATTCCTGTGCGCACATGTTTCTTCTTTAGCGAACCGAGAGTGGCCCAGCGCTGCTCTGCGCTGGCTCCTTGGAACTTGCAACTACTTTGGGAAAGGAAACTTTTCATATCCTTTGGCATTTACGAGCCCTGGGAAGCCGGGCAGATGTTTTTTCCGAGCTGCAGTCCTGCCCCTCGGAGCAGGCGGGCAATCAATGTCTAACCTGTTGCCAGGCAGCTCAGGCATCATGAAAGCGACTTAATCTCCAACGATTAAACATTAAGTGCTTTCTAACATTTAAACGTTAGGCTCGTTTTATGATTGTGAAAGCAGCAGTAAAGCAAGGGGGAGAGAAGTTTACTGCTTCTTGAGCAGCAAATTGAATTTCTATCGATGAGGAGAAATGCTTCTCCCTCTGGATGGAGAAGATGGGCAGAGGTTTGTGGGTTTCGAAAAAAGATACAGTAATAACGTTTATAGAGATGAAACTGTCAACACTACCCCTAATACTGCAGATTAATTTTGACAGTCGTGTTTATAATGCAGGGGAGAGAGGCATCGCCTGAGTCCCTGGGGAGTGTCTAGAGCTGAAACTAGAAAAATACAAGTATTTGCTGTGGTTGCTCTGCTGTATTTAATCTGGAGGTATTTCTTTCTCACGGAACAAACTTTCATCCGTATGTGTGAACACATTAGCATAGGTAACTCTGTACTCCGGGCATATTTTTGTATCTGTTTCAACGGACACACAGACTCGTCTGGAATTGCACGTGTCACGCGAACAGCTAGCATCCGGCATTGTTAGGTTGCAGGACTTTGTATGTGGCGACCCAACCAGGACTGACGTGACCCTCGGAGACAGGCCATCTGGGGCTTCGGTTCCCGATAAAGGAAGTGGGAGCCGGAGGTGGAGGTGAAATGTGGCCCAGGCGGGACTTGAACCCTGGCGGCCCGGCTCCTGGGTCTGCTCTCAGAGTGCCCTCACCTGGGCCAGGCTCGGTGCGCATCCTTCTTTCTACATGTGAGGAGACCCCGTGCTCCTCCAGATTTGGGGGCGCCGGCTGAGGGGCCTTGAAAGCAGACGTGGTAGAGATTAGGGGAGACGGTAGGGACCCAGGTAATCTTCACTCTGAGCAGAGCAGTCAGCAGCCAGGAATCACTCGCTTGAGATGCCCTCCTTTGCTGCTTGCTTGGGGCCAAATTCGCCAGTCAACCTTGGGGCTGACGCTCAAAGGTTGTCTTCACAGCAGGGAGTTTAGCGCTATAGCCAAAGGCCTGCCTCGAAGGATCTCAATTCTTGATCTCCAAGGAAGGATATACATCTCACATATTAATTTATTTGGCTCTGTTAAACAATGTCCGACCTACCAAAGCAGCAATTTCAGAGAGGGCAGCCGTATCTATGTTTATGTTATATTTATAACTAATGACGAAACAACCCTTGATCAGCTTTGGCGATTTTCGGGGGAGGATTTTTCCTTTGTACCAACCAGACATTTTCCTTCCCTTATAGATGCGTGTTGCTAATCCTGTTTTCCCGTTTCAGGTACCGTAATGGTAATTCCTTTTCATCTGATGAATGCTGTCACCCAGCTGCCTTCCAGTATGCATTATCTATGAACATTTGTCGTCCTTTTATTTTTTAACCCTGCTGGGTCATTTGGTCATTTACAGAGTTTGTAAGTTTGGAGTTTTTCGCAACTTACAAAGAAGCGGCAAGGTTGACAACTTTTTTTTTTAAGTTACATGACATAGAGACGTATTTAAAAAAATTTTTTAATGTTTATTTATCTTTGAGAGAGAGCATGAGCAGGGGCGGGTCAGAGAGAGAGAGAGGAACAGAGGATCTGAAGTGGGCTTTGTGCTGATGCAGAGAGCCTGATGTGGGGCTCGAACCCACAACTCGTGAGATCACGACCTGAGCTGAAGTCAGACACTTAACTGAGCCACCCAGGCACCCTGTAGGGAAGTATTGTTAAAGCCCTTCAATTCTCTTATCAACATTTAAGAAAGAAATTTTTTAATGTGTATTTATATTTGAGAGAGAGAGAGAGTGAGAGAGAGAGTGCAAGCTGGGGAGGGACAGAGAGAGAGGGAGACAGAAGCTGAAGCAGGCTCCAGGCTCTGAGCTGTCAGCACAGATGTGGGGCTCGAACTCACGAGCCGTGAGATCATGACCTGAGCTGAAGTCCGGCACTTAACTGACTGAGCCACCCAGTGCCCCTATTGTCAATATTTTGGTTTGCTGTGTCTTTTTCACCTCTTTCAATCAATCTTATTTCAAAGCTTTCCAGCTTGCACAGAATCACTTGCTTTGTCGACATGTCATGCTTTTTGCTCACTTTTGCTGTGTACACGTATACAATGTGTCCCACAAGGGAGACTCTTCAAATCTCAATGGTTAACTGTCTCCTCTGCTTCAAGGAAGGCTTGAGAAGTGGGGGTTCGTGAAGATTACGGCCTGGCAAGGACCAGTGTCCAGCACAGAGTAGCTCCAGGGAGAACCTTGGCTAAGAGTAGATGTTGGCAGCGATGGCCAGCCTTCCACTCTCTCAAGAGTGTTGCTATTTGCCTCAATGCATGATTCATCGTTTTAGTCAAGTTTCTAACATCAATACTCAGCTATTTTCAATTATGAGTCTGAGATCCTGTTTCAGGACGAGCACAATTGTCTTTCAGATGAGTCGCCTCCTGGATTCTGCTAAACCTTGTCTCTGCTCCTCTCCAGTATGTGAATAAGGAAGGTTGTGAATGTGTCTAAACAGTCGTAAGGGAAATGCTGCTCGTTATTTTATTGAAAATCGGTGAGATGCAAATTATGTACATTTTCGTTTATCCTTAGGTTTCGTGAGTATATGAACCATGAGCATAAGACCCAGAGTAGGTTCCAGAAGAGAGAGAGAATGAGAGCCAGACCTGGGAGTGAAATGGATGTGTTGACCAGGTTCTGTAGGTAACAGAGTAAGAGAAGAGCCTGGCCGTGGTGCTGATTGGCTCTGGGACACCATGAAAGGCACTTCATTTTTCTTAGCCTCATTCTTTTTCTTTTTTTTTTGCATTAAAAAAGTCTGAGTTAAACGGAGATAACTCGGGGCGCCTAGGTGGCTCAGTCTGTTAAGTGTCCGACCTTGGCCCAGGTCATGATCTCGCGGTTCGTTGAATTCGATCCCCGCATTGGGCTCTGTGCTGACAGCTCGGAGCCTGGAGCCGGCTTCGGATTCTGTGTCTCCCTCTCTCTCTGCCCCTTCCCACTTGTGCTCTGTCTCTCTTTCTCTAAAAAATACAAATAAACACTAAAAAAAAAAAACCCAGAGATAACTAAAAATTTCCTTGCTTTCTATCTCTGATAACAGAGATCCTATGCGCTCTTTCATAATATGTCAGAATTTTCTTTGGAAAGTTCTTAAAGAAGGACCTAGAGAAACTTTTCAGAGAAGGGTAACAAATGTAATTAAAGAGTTGATTTGGTAAGACTGTGAAGAAAAGGTTTAAGGAACAAGAATTATTTTGCCTTGGCAGAGAGAAGACAAGAGGTTGATAGTGATTTTAAGATTTAAGTAATTTTAAGACGTAAAAACGATGTACCTGGCAAGAAGCCTATGTGTTCTTTAAAGTTAATGCGTTGTGATTTGGGGGGAAAATGCAATATGCTCATTAGAAAGAAGTATAAATTGCCAAGGAATTCACACCCACAAAAGCAAAAACAAAACAAAACAAAAACCCTCAAAATCGTCTTGCAATCGTTCATTGGATTTTCTTCTGGTATCTATTGTTCTCTAGTTTAAAAAAGTCTAACCAGTGTTGTGTGTTATACAAGTCAGTTATCTTGTTATTTTAAATTTACATTAAAATAAGCATTTCTAAATGTTATCATTTTTGTTAACATTTTTATAGCTTCATATTACTGTTTTGTGAGATTATTCCATAGTTTATACAGCTATGTAATCTTTTGCTTCTAATCATAACGCCATAGAAAACATCTTGCATAACACTTTGCTCTCTATTGTCACTATTTCCCCGTAACAAAATACTATTTCTGAGCTTCCTGCACCCCTGGAAATGCACATGTTGGTGTTTGTCGATAATATTGTCCAGTTGCCTTTCAGAATTCTGTCTAGCTGCGTTCCCAACGGCACTATGTGTCCTGTCTCGTCCGTGTGCTCTGCAGCAGTTATAATTATATAATTTGATATTAGATTTTAATTATATAATTACGCTCTAATTAGAGGCTAATTTGATACAGAAAACTATTACTTGCTTCAATTCTTTCTCTCTGTCTCTGTCTCTGTCTCTCTCACACACACACACACACACACACACACGCACGTGCGCACGAATACTTTTCCATATGCTTGTTAATAAGGTTTGTTTCTTCTTTTTGTAAATGTCTCTTCATGACCTTGGTCCATTTTTTGTTGAAGTCTTAGTGATTTTGACCAATTACCAGATGAACTTAGATTTTTCCAAGGACATGAAAGCATAGCATGACTAAAAAAGAAAATCCACAGGCATTGGAATGTGTTGGAAAGACTAATACCTCTGAGCGAATGCAGTCTCAGGAAAAATGCCACAGATTGAGTGAGTCGGTCTGCTTTTCTACATCTGTGTTCAACTCTGTTAAATAGGCATCAAATGAGATTATCTTTATGACCATGAAAATATGCTCTTGGAGAAGAAAGAGGAAAGAGACCTCAGAGCTGGTGTCCTGTTTTTTAGAGGCACCAGAGCAATGACTCTTACTTTGGTGTCAGACTGGCACTTCCAGATCCCTTGCAGCAAGTTTTATGCAAAAGAATTTTCCAGAAAAAATTCAGTAGTTTGATACTTATACTTGTGTCTTGCCTACCTCTGTCATCCATCTGTCTATCTATCTATCTATCTATCTATCTATCTATCTATCATCTAGCTCTCCATCTAGCTCTCTATTATCTGTCTACTGTCATCTATCTATCTATCTATCTATCTATCTATCTATCTATCATCTATCCATCTAGATAGCTAGCTATACATATATCTATCATCTATCATCATCATCTATCATCATCTATGATCATCTATCTAATCTCCTTCTGTGTTTACTCAAGAACTCTTTCAGCAGACCTAGTGCACTTAACAGTTACTTCCCTCCATAGGCAAAACTGTAGGTGGTCTACGTAATACCCTTGTACCTTCATACCCGTTGAAGGTAAGCCCCCCTATCTCTGTTTCCTCTTCTGAGCCCCCTTTTTCCTGCTGGTGTGCTGCCTCTGGTTTTGACTTACACTTCAACTACACCTCTCCGTCCTGATCTCTGAAGAGCATCTTGCCCTTCCAATGGTTAGTTGGACCATTCTGGAAGGGCAGGTACAGTTCCCTGCCACTCCTGGGCCCACAGCTTGACACTGAGATCTGGCAGAACCAGGTTTCTGTCTTTTCAGCAGAGCCCAGAGGCAGGAATTAGTGGTGGACGTTTTTCTCCCTTGCAACTGAAAACACAAAGAGAAATATACCTGGATTCTAACTTCAACTATCAGTGAAAATAATTCTTCATCAAAAGGAGATTTTAGGGGCACCTGGGTGGCTCAGTCGGTTAAGCTCTTGGTTTCAGCTCAGGTCATGATCTGATGATTCGTGAGATTGAGCCCAGTGTCAGGCTCTGTGCTGACAGTGCAGAGCCTGCTTGGGATTCTCCCTGCCTCCCTCTCTCTCTCTGCCGCTCACTTGTTCTCTCTCTCAAAATAAATAAATGGATGTTAAAAACAAGAAGAGATTTTTATTTTGAATCACGTTAATGATTTTGGAGGATGAGAACTTTCCTTGTCTGTGGTTGTAAACAGAGGATAGAGGAAATATTCTCAGAGGAACAGCCAGGTGGTATCTCTGGGTCCCTTCCCCATTCCACATTTCTTATCTCTCTGATACTCACTTGCCATGGCATGATGAAGGTGTATTTTTTGTTTTCAGTAAAAATTGTTAGACCTCTGGATTAATAAAACAAGTGCTGGTGAGGTTAAAATTGTAATGCTTTTGATTATGCAAAAGTTTCTATCTCACATCTTTTGCAGAAATTTTAGCCTCTGGCTAAACAATCAGTACTTTGCAGAAATTTTTTCCCCTTAGCAGTAGATAGCCTTATATTTTCTGGCTTACCGTCCAACATAAATCCATTTATTTCAAGGTCTTAACCCAGCTGAGGCTCTTTATCAATTGCTAATTATCACTCACACTATGCAGAAACACATTTCCTCTGTATTCATGACATAGCACTTCTGTAATCTCAGCCTCACAGTGAATGTTCCAACAGAGAAAGGCCTGTATCCCAGGCAGACATAATAAAACTATTCTCCACTAACCTGAGGTAAAATAAAAGGCTATGCCTTTTTGGGGGTCTTGTTGTTATTACGAGTGATGTTTCAAGGCTGAAGCATCATTTCTCTGATTTACAGCAGATTTGGAATATGACCGTATGATAAAACATAATCTATAGCATTTAATTAAGAATGGACAGCTGTTTATAGTGGTCTGGAATCCAACTGTATCATTCAGAATGAGTTACCCCCACTTATCTCTATATGACTCTCCAAGTTAGGAAATCACATGTGTTTTAGCTTCAAGCACATAAGAATGAGGATGTGAATCAAATTAAATGAAAAGTAATTGATTAATCAAATGCAAAGTAATCAATCTTAAAGATAGATTGTTTGGAGACTATCTTGTTATCCATGAACGACCTTAGTAATACTTATAGCTATTGTTAGTAAGAGCTTATATCATGTCAGTGCATTGAGTTGGTGCTTTCGGAGCATTTAACATTATACTGACAATGTGTAATTCCTAGGCCTCCAGTTGTAGTCATTAAGATGGGGCCTAAAGACCCAGCAGAGGGACAGGGCCAGGACAAGTGGATGGGCTGGGATGCCGTGTAGCAGGTGGGAGTGAGAGCAGGCCCTGGAGTTGGGTAAGAGAGGAGGTGACAGCAGAAGGGAAGTCTGATGGCTGGGCCATCAGGTGGGTGCAGTGTCTGACACCAAGAAGACTGGGGGACAGATGGAGGGGGACAGGATGATGAACTCAAAGTGCCATGTGCTCTATGTCCAATGTGTGTGGATGTGTAATGGAGATAGCCTGTGAGCAGTTGGATGTGTGTGTTGGGGGCTCAGGAGTTAGGTCATGGGTAAAGCTATAGAATTTAGATTTGCTAATATGTAGGTGGAGATTAAAGGCAGGAGAGTGGATTCAATTGTCCAGGGAGAGACACAAGCATGGACGATCATAGAGAACACTGGTGTTTAAGAGACAGTGAGAAGAGAGACTTCAAACGAGCCTGAATATCAGGTGCAGGAAAGTCAAGGGGTGTGTTCCATGGATATGAAAAAAAGAATGTTTCCAAAAGCAGGGAAAAGCCTAGAGAACAAGGTGAGTTAAGGCTAACACGTGTCCCTTAATAAAACACAATTTTAAGTATGTTTGAAGGTGAAAAGTGGTTTAAAAGAGACGCTAACTTATCTTTACTATGTATTAAATGAAAATTCTGCTAACTAGTAAAGTTAACTTTGCCAGGATAAGAAAGAGATATTCTTATATCTTGGGCACACATTTGTAAAAACAGTGGAAGGATGAACAAAAAATCAATGAAATAGTTACCTACTAATACATTTCAGTGTGTTCCTTTTGCATTGTTTTAGCTTCTGACTCCTATAGGTATTAGTAATTTTAAAGCAAATTGAAACAGATGCAATTGTATGTCAAATTGGTGACATGACAGAGAAAGTATTATTTCAAGTGGCTTTACTATGCGTACTAGATCATTTTTTTTAACATTTTTAATTTATTTTTGAGAGAGAGAGAGAGAGAGAAAGAGAGAGAGACAAGGCACAAGCAGGGGAGGGGCAGAGAGAGAGGGAGACACAGAATCCGAAGCAGGCTCCAGGCTGTGAGCTGTCAGCGCAGAGCCTGACATGGGGCTCGAACCCATGAACCATGAGCTCATGACTTGAGCTGAAGTCGAATGCTCAACCAACTGAGCCACTCAGGCACCCCTAAATGTAAATCTTTAATATGATGCCTCTGAAGAAAAAGAATCATAAAAATCATAAACTGCTATTACTGGTTTTATTATCAATAATATTAGCATCATGATTTAAAAATTATTTTATAAATATTATCGGATAAAGCTAAGAACACTATAATAGTAAAATTAAATAGAAAGCATGTTACATCTTCATTATTTTATTGTTTTTGAATTTCTTATTGAAGTACAGTTGACATACTGTGAGTGTTATTTTAGTTTCAAGTGTGCAACATAGTGATTCGATAATTACATACCTTATGCAGTGTTCATCATGATAAGTGTGGTCACCATCTGTCACTATACAACGCTATTGCAATATTATTGACTATATTCCCTGTGCTGTACTTTCCGTGTCCATTAAAAAACATTTTTTTAAATTTATCTATTTATTTTGAGACAAAGACAACATGAGCAGGGGAGGGGCAGAGACAGGGGGAGAGAGAGAAACCCAAGCAGGCTCTGTGCTGCCAGCACAGAACCCTGTGCGGGGCTCAAAACCCATGAAACCATGAGATCATGACCTGAGCTGAAACCAAGAGTCCAACACTTAACTGACTGAGCCACCCAGGCATCCCCCATGTTCATTTTTAAAGTACATTTTCTATTTCTGACCCTTGAGATGGCCTAGAAACATTATCACCTCAGCAGCAGTGAGCACCCCTCCTAACCAGCTCTTGGCCTTTAACACCACTCACCTCTATGAGTAATCATGGCTCCTTAGAGAAATGGCTTATTTCAGGCCAGGAAAGGTATAAGCTGGGGCTGGAACTGCTCATGATTCCAGAAAGCAAGGATGGATTCTCAGATTAGTGGACAAAAAGGGCATAGAATTCAGCTCAGAAGTGCTCCCATTGGCCAAAGTCATAACAGCTTGACCGTGTAAATGATTTTAGTTGATTCCTACATAATGCCATTAATCTCCAAAAACACTTTTTATGGGAGTGGGTGGGAAAAGTCTTGCTTCTGTATAAAAAGTACAGCTACATGCACAGGACGTAAACAGGTACTCAGCACACCTGGAGTTTTCAAATTTCATGAGGAGGGGAGATTAGGGAGAAAAATGTCGAAAATGTCTAAAACGGGGATGCTGATAAAAATAAGAAAACACATTAGGAGGCAGTGTGACTTCTGAGAAGCTGCCTCTTCTCAGAAAGTTTACACTCCCACCAACAGAGGGAGTCTCCCTTCCTTTCTACAGGTCCTCTCATCTAGAAAGATGGAAAATCTGTCTTGTTCACTTTTTTTTTTTCTTTTGTTAGTGATGTTTTATAGTTTTGTTTTGTTTTTTTAAACACACATCCTATACTGTTCCCCTTCTGTGTTTCCAAGTTTGGATTTTTGAGGGGTGGAGAGGGTGCTTTCATTTTGAGAGATGAGTCTGGTTTGGGCTTACTCATCACTGTGTGATTACGTAAAGAGTGTTTCCCTGCCCTGCCATTTTCATTTCGCATGGAATCTTGAGTCTCTTGCCATCCTACTCAGCCATCTCCTGTTTATTATCAGGCTCTGGTTTTCTCATCTCAGATCAGTTTTGCCTTCTGGATATTCTGCAGGTGTTTCCAAATAGCCAGACCTTCTTTAATCCTACTGAAGATGCCAAAAATAATAATAATAATAATAATAATAATAATAATAATTGCAAGGTGTGTCTGTCTAATGCAGAAGATTCATCAAAGATCTGTTCATCTATTGATGTTTCTAGATTTGAAGTAGTGTTTTCATTAATACTTACCATCAAACAAAGAAGCACCTGTTCCAACACAGTGTTTATGAGGAGAGAAGGCAAGGCGGGTGGGTGTGCCTGAGACTTCTCTGCCCTCTTGTGAGATGAATGGATTCCTCCTCTCATCCACAGATGTACAAGGGTCCTGCTAGGATTCCCAGGTTCTAAGTCTTTCACCTACTGTGCATCTGTTCTCCCATGAGACACCCTCCCTTGTTGTTTTCTTATAGTCAGACCCAATGAAGTACATGAAAAGCTACCATTGTCGGCCAGTGCTGCTGTCAGGACTCCCTGTCTCCACCAATAAAGCTTACTCCTGAGACATCATCAAGCAGGAACCACCAAGATTCTGCTGCCTTCCTACCTGCCAAGTTATTGCCTGGATTTGTATTTCTGTGTAAATATAAGTTGACAGTGGCAGAGAGTGTAATGTTGGCGGTAAGTAAAGCAACATCTCCCAGTGCATCCAGAGTGGGCAGTTGTTCTGTTTCTCAGTCTAAGATCTTAGTGCTTTGAGTTTTTGTGCTTTGTGCATGTTTTGTGCTTTGTGCATGTGCTTTGTTCAGTTTCAGTGTCACTGAAACTGAAACATTTCAAACTGAAAATGATTATGTAATCTTGGTAACCAACCTCTGCAATGATTGTATATTACTTTATTAAGTTGATGTACCATAGTTGACTGAACGACTTTCCTATTGTCGATCATTTAATGTGTTTCCAAATACTTGCTATTACGATTGACCTTGAACAACACAGGTTTGAACTGAAGGGGTTCACTTATACGTTGTTGTTGTTGTTGTTTTAAATAAGTACGGCACAGTATTGTAAATGTATTTTCTCTGATTTTGTTTCCTTTTATTGTTCGAGGGCGAACTGTATTATCAATAATTCCACAACAAACATCTTTGTGCGTAAAACTTTTTCTAGGCTGTAAGCACAGGTTCTACATATGGCAGCAATGTCTCGTCCAACAGTTTCTGGTTCTCCTTTTTCCATAGAAATTTAGATCCCACGTCTGTCTAGAATAGAGATGGTATCTACCAATCTTGCTTTCTAGTGACTTCGTTTCCAAGTGATTAAGTTCTGGCCAATGGAATGTGAGTGGAAGGGTAGTGCGCAAACTCAATGAAGTTTCTGTAAAGGGAGGGGTTCTCTGCTTTTTCTCTTCCATTCCTCCAGTTTCTGTCTGGGATGTGATGGTTGGAGCTCGAGTTCTGCCTTACACCATGAGGTTTAGTAATGGCAAAGTGGTGAGGTGCAACAAGCGGGGTCCCTCTGGTTCCATCGCGCTCACTTGTATGACAGTGCTGGGCTGCTTACATGAGAACCAATAACTTTCTATCTCGTGTAAGTATTCTGGTTTGGGGGTTTTGCAGCTGTATGCAATCCTGTAGTACACTTGGGCTAACACGAATGTCCTAGATTTTAACAAACAATCAGTAAGTGGCAAAAGACTGAAAGGAGAGATCCTGGAAGGTAAGGTAGGAACGCACCCAATATACACTTGCCCACTTCAGAGTTTTCCTTTCTGTGATTGGCCAGGCTCATGGGATCTGGTTAGATGCACCTTAGACCAACATGCTATATCCATCCATGTCTACTGCTGCCTCCCTTGAAGCCAGATGGAGCAGATACGGTTATCCCCGTTTCTTCCTTAATAAAACCAAACTTGCCCAGACAAACTGGGACACTTGCTGAAATTACAGGTTTTCCCACCTATTAAACCCCTGTACTTACTGAATCATAATGTCTGAGAGTGGAGTCCAAGAAGTAGTATTTGTCATAAGTTTACTGAACGATTCTTTTAAAAAAAAATTTTTTTTTACACTTATTTATTTTTGAGAGACAGAGAGAGACAGCGTGAGCAGGGGAGGGGCAGAGAAAGAGGGAGACACAGAATCAGAAGCAAGCTCCAGGCTCCAAGCTGTCAGCAAAGAGCCTGATGCGGGGCTCGAACCCACGAACCGTGAGATCATAACCTGAGGAGAAGTCGGACGCTTAACCGACTGAGCCACCCAGGCGCCCCGAGTTTACTGAACGATTCTGATGTGCTGAGATGTTTGGCAACTTCAAGTCTTATCTATTTCAAGATTATCATTTTGTTTTCCCAGTTAGTTGCCCTCGCTCTATGAAATTAAGCAACATAAGATGGATCTGAGAAAACATCTGACCTGACCTGGTGGTCTCATCTTTGAGGGACAGAGAATACAAGAACATAAATAGCTTTTTGCATTAAGAGCCATAATCCCAGCACTTTCCCTTGACTTGAATTCACTGAATGTCTTCAAGTGTCTGTTGACCATCTCCAGGCCTCTCTCAGCGACCTTCATCTAACATCCTAATAGTCCGGTGTCTGTCTGGTGTCAGAATCAAACTCCCTTCTGTCTACATGAAATGGTGAGGTGCTCTAAAGAGAAGTGGGCCGCACAGTGGTAAGGGATATAGATGCATTTCTGTTCGTGTGGGGATGTTTTCTCTAGTGGAAATGCTTTCTCTTTGAACGATACATGACTTGGAAGTCATTAAATCATCATGGTCCTCGTGTCCCTCTGGGAAGATTAGCTCCGTGAATTGAGAGCTCTTGAATATTTATTTCCTTGTGTTCAAAATTTTGGACTCTCTGTTGCTAGAGCTGTATAGTGGGTTCTTAAAAAGTGACCGCAATTATTCCTCTCCCTATATCCCACATCTTAGAGTGTGACCCCCACGATTCTTTCCACGAGAGGTGGAGCCTGTGTCCCCTCCCCTTGGGTCTGGGCTGACCTTGGGAATCCATTTGAACAGGAGAGAGTGTGGATGAAGTGGCCTCGCATGCTTCCCTTGTTCTCTCAGAAGGCTGCCCTGTGTGAGCAAGTTGGGTTAGCCCACTGGATGAAGAAGGACGTGCGGCCCACTCACGCTACCAGCCCAGCTCACAGCCAGCTAACCTACCTGACTGGCCACTGAACGTGGATGCTGAGTGAGCCCAGCTGAGCCTCAGCCCAAATGGCTGACCTGTGGAATCACGAACTACATAAGTAGTTGTTTTCAGTCACTACACTTGGGGATGGCTCTTTATTCTGCAAAAGTCAGCTGATCCAGGCATCACCACAACTACAGATAATGATGAAAGGCTGGGGATGACCATGCCACAGGGGCAGTTTCTCGAATGTCTCCAACTCTGAGCAGGCGAGGACGTTTTCTGTCCTGGTGAGGGAAAAATATATCTTCCCTGAGAGTCTCCCCTGAGTATGGCCAGGGCAATTTGATTTGAAGAAAGGTCCTACTGTTGGGTAAGATAGCCTCGGGAGAACAATGGCCTCTGTTGGTTTGTCTGAAGCATCCTGTGTCTCCCCTCATCATCTACTCTGGGCTGAAGGGAGACACAGTTGTTACAGGAGAAGAGTTCCAGATATTTCAGCCCCAAATCAATGCTCCCTCCTCAGTGCTTTCTGGCTTTGTTTTGGTTTTGTTTATTTTTTGACATACAATTCACATAGAATACAATTCTTAGTATATGCGCAAGGTTTGGCAACCATCACCGCTCTCTAATTCTGGGACATTTCCGTCACTCCAGAAAGACACCCCCATTCGTCACCTCAGTGACTTCCTAAACTTTTTTTCAGTTTGCAGAGTTTTAAAGATTAATTTTTTTTCCTGTATCCGTTCCTCTTGTGCAATTGTAAAATGTGTGCGTTTGTGATCATGTCGGATTTTCATTAAAAAGTCAAACTTTTTCAAGGAAACTAGGAAACTTTTTTTTTAGTAGATGAAATGCAGAAATAAAGCAACACAGAACAAATACGTGTGAAAGAGACAGTAAAATGCAGTCTCACTCCCATCTCCATGGAGACCACCGCTGTTTTCAGTTTGGGGTGTATTTTTCCAGAAGAAGAGGATGTTTTTACAGATATTAAAGCTCATCCACGGCGAGTTTTAATAAGACATGTTCCTTCGGCTTGGGACCTGTGAGTTGAAAGTAATTTTCATGATGTTCTGCTTGATTTTGTGGGCCTCAGAATTTTACTGAAGATTTTTAAAAAATGTTTATTTTGGGGGGCGCCTGGGTGGCTCAGTCGGTTGGGCGTCCGACTTCGGCTCAGGTCACGATCTCGCGGTCCGTGAGTTCGAGCCCCGCGTCGGGCTCTGGGCTGATGGCTCAGAGCCTGGAGCCTGCTTCCCATTCTGTGTCTCCCTCTCTCTCTGCCCCTCCCCCGTTCATGCTCTGTCTCTCTCTGTCTCAAAAATAAATAAAACGTTAAAAAAATTTTTTAAATGTTTATTTTTGAGAGAGAGAGACAGAGAGACAGAGAGAGAGGGAGAGAGAGAGAGAGAGCGAGCGAGCATGAGTGGGGGAGGGGCAGAGAGAGAATCCAAAACAGCCTTCACACTGTCAGGTCAGAGCCTGACATGGGGCTTCAACCCATTAACCGTGAGATCATGACCCGAGCCGAAGTCAGACGTTTAGCCGACTAAGCCACCCAGGCGCCTCTGATATTGAAATTTTAAAAATAAAACTATTAACTCTAGATTGTAGAGAATTTGGAAGCCTGGGAGAATAAAATGAAGATGATCCTTTGTCAGATCCACCCTAAGTTAACCACTACCATCATCTTGGTGCATTTCAATTTCAGCATTTATTTTGCGTGTTTTAATTTAGACTTCAAGACTTACGATGAGCTTGGGAGAAAATTATATTTAAAATGTGTAAATTACCAGTTCTATTATTATTAAAATTACGAATTGCTTTGCTGTTTCTTGGTTCCCATGCAAACTTGTGGATACCTTTTACTAAAAACCTTTTAACAGACCAAGAGAACTCGGTTAGAATAGCTCTAGTTATAGGCTTCTCATCGCCTAATAATGAAAGGTTTCTCCCTGAGATGAATTATTTCCGAGTAGTTCTGATAAGCCTCTCTCATCTTGGTAGTATGACACTATCTTGAGAAATGTCTACAGAGAAAATCAGTAGATTTTTCAATTTATGCTCATTCATGACTCAAGGCTGTTTTCATTGCAGGGGTTTTTTATTGTTCTTTAATTCTGCTCCATTCCCGATCATTGTTGTATGCTTATTTCAGTTCTTAAAACCTTATTTTAACAAAAGAATGTTTCAGATCCTCACTGTCTTTGTTTGAAAGGCAATGAGTAAAAACCCTATTGTAATTGATTATCCTGCATAGTAATATGTTATTTTATGGGCAGATTAACACGGTATACTATCTTTTCAAAACTAAATGTGCTTGAATAAGACAACATATTCATAAAGATCATGTTGAAAAAGAGGAAAGCAAATAATCAAAACAGGGTACAAGGGACAACTGATAAACTATAGATTACAAGATTCTCACTTTTTATGGAAACTTATTATTTTGTTTTACAGTAAAGACATATAATGAAGGGGCACCTGGGTGGCTCAATCAGTTGAGCATCCAATGCTTGATAGCAGCTGAGGTCAGGATCTCACAGTTTGTGGGACTGAGTCCCAGTGCTGTCAGTGTAGAGCCTGCTTGGGATTCTCTCCTTCTCTTTCTGACCTTCCCCTACACATGTGTTCTCCCCGCTCCCGCCCCCCCCCCAAAAAAAAAGAAAAAGGGCATATAATCCTTAAGAGAGGAAATATACGCCCTGATCAATTCATCTCCATTGACACATAAGAGTTAATTTCACAATCAACGTAAAGCAAAGTTCCTCTATGTGTCCAGGTTGTTGCTTACTTGGAGCATATATGTATATTAAAAAAGGATAAAAATGCCAGTTTCTATGATGAGTACCTTTTAGGAACATTTATGACCCTGACAGGGTGATAATTCTCATATGTATAATTTCAAAGGAAATGGAATTATAGAGTCCTGAGAAATAAATATTAGTTTCCTTTAGCTTGAGTTTCATGAAGAGTGGACAATTTTTGGAACAAACACAACTCATGTTCATTTTGGGGAGTTTACTAACCAGGTTGCAATTGTACCTGACTATAAGCTGCCAATATATGTGGGATGTTGGTTATTCACATGTGTGGTTGTCCTTATTCTACTAATGTCCTTTTGTTTGGTTGTTTATATTTACAAAGGAGTAACGAATGATACAGGCTTCTTATGTCGTTAATACTTGCTGTGGATACTGTGCTGTCCTCTCCAGCATGCATATGTCGCAGAAGGAAATCCTTCCCTAGGGGTCTGCAGATGTGTAAAGCTTTCTCTCTCTTTTTTTGTGGTTTTTAAACTGACATCTTGGTCGTTTGCCATTAAACAAAAAATAAGCTGTAAGTATATTCAATTGTATGTGCGTGGAGAAGAAAGAGAGAAAGGGAGAGAGAAAGAGAAGTCACTTATGCCAAATGTTATGTCATCCAAAGGCTTCAGAGATGGAGTTTGTTTCATAGTTGTTGACAAACGTCTTATCCATACTTCTGGTGCCTCTTTTCCATCCTGTGATGTCCTGGGATTACATCGCATTCATTCTTTGGTGGTATCCCAGTATGCCCTTTGTCTCCAGGGTCAAGGACTCTGATGTACCACTTTGATCAGTCACAACCTCCTCTTCCGTCCCTTCTTTAAGGGAAGTTTATTTGGAAGGCTTTTTTAGGAAGCTTAATTACCTTTCCTTTTATCCATTTCAAAATAAATTAAATAGCATTTCATTTACATCGCCCATGTGTTCACCATTCTGCCTCGCCTCCTCCGACACGCCACGTAAAAGGGAGAAGGAGAAACAGTGCATTAAGTTGTATATTTCATGCAGAAATTTCAAAATGTCCTGACAGATTGTGGAAATAAATGCTACACAATAACAGTGTTTACACTCAGTAATGAGATAATTTATTAGTAAATTATGGGACTTTGCTTTCCCTGTTTTGCAAATGAAGAAGCAAAGTCAGAGAAAGGATATTTTCTTTTCCCAAGGTCACACGCTCTTTCTCTGACCAAAGCCAGAGGAAGAAGTAGGATTTTTCCATATTTTCTCTTCTGCTTAGTCCATCAATACACTAAAATATCACAAGTAAAAATGGATCATAGGGGAGGTACGTTATGTCAGTGTTGAATGGTTCAAATGTATCCATGTTACCCTTGATTCCAGAGTAAAAAAGAATGTAGGACTGATTAGTTTGTATTTGTAGATAAGTGCTTCGGTGAGTTTTAATTTTTATCTGGAATGTAGAACAGATCCTCTATTTGAACTTTCATAGGGTATCTGCATACAAAGAGGTCAGGAACAATGGAATGGATCATAATAAAAACCCTGAAGCAAGCCATGTTTGATGTTCAATATTTTCACTCATACATTCTAGCTTAGATAAGAGAAAATTCTTGCCAGGGAGTTTCCTTAAAGTAAGATAGAATTTAATTAGCATTTTGTACTAGTATTTTTTTTTTTTTTTACCTTTTTTCTTGTACTTCTATAGATTAAGAAAAGCCAAGCCTATAGATATTATTTAACAATGGATCTGAATATTAATGTCAACATTAAAAAAAAAGCCAAAAATGTCTAGCTAAATCCCACTGCCTCTGAATACTACCTCAGGAAGAATCCCTCTAATTTCAAGGGGGATCTTACTCCAAAGCAAAAGACATAGAACAGAGGTGGACAAGTGCTTCGGGAAAGTGCTTACCTGTAATGATGATGGCTGAGTCACATTCAATCATGCCTGGGTTGAAAAGAAAAAAAAAAAAAAGTGCAGTGGCAGGCTTGAATTCCAGAAAGCATTTTGAACTTGAAAACCCGATTGGAGTGAAATAAAGGGAACATTGTGGTTGAGGGATAAGAAGGAGAAATCTTGGAAGAGATGTTTTGAGTGATCTGCAAATGGGAAGGGCAGTGCAGGTGACCATGAAAACCAAGGTAGGAGTTGATGAAATCAACTCACCTGGAGATTTAGGAGGTAGAAAGGGATATGACAGGATGCACTTTAAATTCTATAAATATGATGTATAATGTATAACAATGATGAGAGGTCAAGTGTAATTCACTTTTAAGCTTTTCTTTGGTAGCAGTGTGTGAGTCTGTTTACAGCTAGCCATGGCCTGTGTGCAAGATGTGTAAGTGAGGACATAGGTTAAGCCGCTGTAACAGAGACCCCAAACATAGTGGCTTAGAGAAGTTAGACTCTCTTCTGTAAGAGTCCAGAGGGGGTCAGTCTAGGGTGCTCTGTCAACAATGGTGTAGCTCTGACAAATCAATACACAGCTTCTACCTCCAGATCCAAGATAGCTCCTCCTGGCGGGCAGAGAAGGAAGTGTGCCCGGAAGTTTGCCCACCTTCCTTTCTGGGGTCATGACCTGGAACTGGTAGTAAGTTTTCTAGGGCTGCTCCAACAAAGTGCCACAGAGTGGGTGGTTTAAGCAATAGAAATGTGTTGTTTCTCAGCTCTGGAGACCGGAAGTCCAAAATCAAGGCATTGGCATGGTTGGTTCCTTCGTAGGACCGTGAGCAAGGGATCTGCTGCAGACATCTCTCATTGGCTTGTAGATGGATGGATGTCTTCTCTTCTAGCTCTTCATAATTTTCCCTCTATGCATTTGTGTCCAAGTTTCCTCTTTTTATGAGACACCAGTCATATCAGATAAGGGCCTACCCTAATGACCTCATCTTAACTTGCTTACCTCCATGAAGGCCCTATCTCCAAATAAGTTCACATGCTGAGGTACGGGGGATGATGACTTCAACATGTGAATTTTGGGAGTGATGCAATTCAACCAGTAATGGCATTCCTCACTTCTGCTCTCATCTTGTTAAAATTTAGCCCGGGTCCACACAAAACTGCAAGGGAGGCTGAAAAATGTAGTTTCTATCTGGGCAGCCAGGGCAGCCATATGCCCAGCTAAAATGGAGGAGAAAGAAATGTACTGGAAAGCACAGCCTCCACTAACCAGCCCTTGTCCGTGTGACCCACTGTCACTAATCATGAACAGTCTGTGGGCTGTGGCCATTTTTGTTTTGGTCACCACTCATTCTCTGAGCCTGCCGTGGTGACTGATAACCAAGGGGTTCTCCCAAAGTTTGGATGGCAGTCTAACATTGGCAAGCAGCCTCAGTGCCCTGAAAGGGGGTTAATTCCGTTATCTACCCTCATCTTTTACTGAAGTTTACACACAGGTGTGTTCATTTAGACACCCCAGAGGCTCAGTCCAGTTCTGTAGGAATGCTGCAGGGTCAAAGGAAGGCATGGGGCAAAGAATGCAGGAAGGGTCTCCATTGCTATTTCTTCCAGCACTTCTTCTACATTTAAAGTTCCTGACCCATACACTAGACAAGACAGAGGAGTTTGGGCAGGAGGACTTGGTGGTGACTGAGTGACAGGTACCTCTTGGTGGTTTTCTATTCTTGGCTCCCTGTTCTCCTTTCTCTGCTGACTTTCCCTGGGCCATCACATTCTTGCTCCTGGTTTTAGCCATAATTTTGATGACTCCCTACCTATATCTTTATCTCTGACCTCCCTTACCTTTACACTTATATATCCAGTCATTTCCTTATCAATCCATCCATTTGTTCTCTAGGTTCCCCGAGCTCAACACGTCTAAAATGAAATTCATCCCTTTACTGACCTCCCTACACCTCTCCAACTTCTTCTCCTCCTGTATATCCATCTTAGCTATAATCCCCACCATTCATACATTTAAAGGATATTTGGTGCACATCTTCTATGGATTAGGTAGTTTTCCAGGGGCTGGGAATAGTAGTATAGTCACTGCCCTTGTATGGGTCAGTAGGCAGTGAAGGACACTATAGATAAATGCCCATAGTTATTAATACTACAGAGGGTGTATACATAGAAAACAAGAGGGAGGTCCCGCTTTAGATACAGAGTGACAGAGGAAGTGCCTCCAAGGGATGACAGTTCAAGTAGTAACTATAGGAGCAAGCAATGTAGGGCAGGGAGCATTCTGGGCAGAAGCAGTATCATGTGCAAAAGGCCTGTGACAAAAAAGGATATGTCATGTTCGTGAACTGAGAGAGGGCCCAGAGGCTGTTGTGTTCGAAGACTGAGGGGAGACTGGCTGGATAGTTGGGTGGAGAGATAAGCAGGAGAAAGTCATAAGAGCCCTGTAACCTTGGACACGAGAAGTTTGGGATATGCAGATGTGGACATTGAGTAAGTAGTCAGATGTCTCAACTGGGAATGGGGAGGTGAAGTTTGAATGTATCAGTTTCAAATCATCAGAATATGGATGTTATGTAAAAACATGGTAAGGGATGTGATTATTTTGGCATAAAAAGAAGTAGAAAGGACTGAGTCTTGAGGGGCTCATCACCTAAGGGTCAGATGAAGAGGAGAAGAACCAGCAAATGAGACTGAGAAAAAGCATCCAGTGAAGTTAGCGGAATGGGAAAAGAGGTAGTAGAAGAAGAGGGTCACTAACACCTGTCCTGGCTTGTGTCCCTTGAGCTTATATATTTTATCCCTCTTCATCTTTACATTTAAGAGGAGGACACTTGTGTCCCACTTTGTGACCAGACTTCATGCTTTGGGTTTATAGGGGGAGCTTTTTAAATACGTGGAGTCATGGAATGGAAACAAGACACACTCTTGGGGCATGACTAGGTGAGTCAATGCATAAGGTGCTGCTATGGACAGAGAGGAATTCTCTCTGGTGAGGTATAGACAAAGGGACCCGATCCATGTGCAAGTAATGGGAAATTCTCTATAGAAAGAAGCCTGGATGATTGTCAGTCAAGGCTCAACTCTTGCTGATGCCCTTGGCACTCAAGCAACACTCCCCACCGTGGGCTTCTGACGGGTTCACTCTCCCAACGCTGCCTGGATTATGGCTCTTCCCCCCTCTCAGTGGTTCCCAGATATCAGCTTTTCCCTATGGTGGGGCCCATCTGGTGCCCGTCTCTCCATTGCCTCCCTATCTCTCCACTAGTTCCTTGTGCTTCCTCTCTCCCCACCCTTCTTAGCTCCACTAACACTTGGAAACGTACTTTCTTCTTACTCTTCGTGGCCCATTAAACTTAGAGCCAGAGCAAGTGAAGGTATGGATGGTTTGCCTTTCCACGGAGAGCAGGGAAACCTAGACTTCCAACCTCCCCCAAAATTGAGGGGAGGCATTTGCATTTCCTCCCTTTCATGCAGCACAAAACAAGCAGAAAAGAATGGTTACGTTTCCATAGTCACACAGGCTGAAACTTTCATAACCTGCTATACTGGACTCATAGCAGCCAAGAGAGCAGAATGTTTTCAGAGATGGGAATGTGTCAAATGCTAATGAGAAGTCAAGTAATATCTCATTCACTTCCTCTGGATTTGGCAGATGAAGGCTTTGGTGACCTTGTTGAGGGAGAAATTTCTTTGGATGGTGGAAGCAGAAGACAGAACGGGGTCCTTTGAAGATTGGGTGGGGACTTAGTGTCTTCTAGCATGCATGCTAAAAGTGGGCTTTTTCCGTCCCAGAGACCAAGGCAAAATCAACCCTTTGGGCAACACGTGTTTCACACATAGGTGAATCAATAATACAAGTAGGGGATGAACAGAGATGGAAAGGATGATTGGGAGAGGCTCCTTGGAAGGTTTGAGATCATGAGTTCGCTTGATTGTATATCTAGTAACTTTAGTCGTTCAATTGTGGGCACGCCAGATAGCTGGCTTCATCCAGGATTAAGGTGTGTGGCTTTTTCTTTAAAAATCAAACCTTTTGTTTTGAGACGATTGTAGATTCCCATGCAGCTGAAGGAAGGAATACAGAGCGACCGTGTGTAAGGATGAAGGTGCTCCTAGGCACTGATAATGAAAGGAGAGAGAAGAAAAGACTGGAGGGTGTGATCAAGTTGATGGTTTTTATTAGTGGATCAAAGACTCTAAACCAGACATGCAGAAAAGTGAAGAGTGCGGAGGGTCACTGGATGGGGTAGCCTGAGAAAGACTGGATGCTTTGGTGCATCAAGAGTGCTGAGCAGATATTCTAGAAGCTGAGGAGGAGGAAGTCAAATAATGGAGGATTGAAATCAAGGGTTCTGATTGAAATTTCTGGCCATGAAAAGGCATGAGTGACTATTATGTAGGTGGCCCAAGTGGAGGGGAGAAAGGTCACTGGTGTGAAGAGGTCAAGGCACCAACAGGTCAGGAAATCTCAGCAGTCAGGAAATACCAGTCATCCAAGCTAGAATTTTGGAGGTCATTCTAGAACCTTCCCTTTCTTTGCTGCCTACACGCAAACTTGTCAAGATTTTACCTTCCCATTTCTTGTTTCTGATCCATTCCCTCCGTAACCACCACTCATGACCAGTTTCTGGAGTAACTTCACACCTGGTCCTCTTCCAAGATTCTCCTTATATTCATTCTCCACCCGGGATCAGGGTGATGACCTTTGACTTGTGACCCTCACAAGATGACCTGACAGACAAAGCCCAAGCTTGGCATCCATCCAAAGTACTGCAGGAGCTGGCCCTCCCTTCCCTTGCTTTCCACCTGGTAAGGCAGAGCTGCTTGGAGGTGCCCACACATCTGCTGGCCCCTTCCCCTCTCCTAAGTTCGGCCAATTCTTACTTATCCACTGCAGGCCTCAATTCTCTTACCAGGCCTTTCTTCATCCTTGATGGTGTCAAGTATATTCCCCCTTGTTCTTGACAAGATGGAGTCCCCAGTAACACTCCTTGTTCTGGAGAGTACTTCCATATTACATTGGAAACGTGTGTTTGTGTGTCTGCCCATGTAGACTGTAAACTCAGCACAGGCAGAAAACGTGTCTCATCCACAATGATCTGAACATAGACAAAACTATCTTCTGTCTATACCAGGGTCTCTCAACCTCAGTACTGCTAACATTTGGGGCTGGATAATTCTGTTGTTGGGGGCTGTCCTGTGCCCTGCAGGATGTTGAACAGCATCCCCGGTCTCTACCTGCTAGACGCCATTAGCATCCCCAGTTGGGACAAATGAAAATGTCTTCCGTCACTGCCATATACCCATTTGGGGACAGAATCCCTCCCTGGTTCAATCCTCTGGTCTATACTAGGAATACTCAGAAGGAGGCTGGCCAAAAGAGGGAAAGAAGGCAGGTGTGTTTTAAGGTTCCCAGCCAAGTTTGTGTGCGTGTGCTCCCCTTGGTAGTTTCTGCCTTTCCTTTTGGGCTAAATCTCATCTGAGCCATATACGCCAATACGTATCCAAAATGCTTGTTGGATTTTTTATGAAAACAAAGTAATCTTTTTAAAAAAAAAACATTTCCAGTGAAATACTGTGTCAGGAAGTTTATGATATCCTCAAAATGCCATTAAGAGGAAACTGTACTTGAGAGCAAACATCTGTTAGCTCGTCTGAAGCTGGGCCAGCCCTCAGGATCTAGCACTCACCGTTTGGCAAGGACAGGTCTTCGGTTTCTTTAAAGTTTAGCAAAAGATGCCATGAGATGTTTCTTCCTTTCTCCTCTTTTTTTTTTTTTTTTGACTTAAATGCTTAATTGGGAGAATTCTGCCCCGTAATTTAGTAATGCAGTGACAGAGTTGCAAGTCATTTCGGAGGCTTTGCGAAGTAACGCGGTATAAGAAGACACAGATGGATTGTTTCAGCCGAAGAAATAATTCATTGTTTCCAGATGGGTATATCTCTTCTTAGTCCATTGCTCTCACTGAAACAACACGCTTGATACTAAATGTTGGCCACCCACTGGTAGAAAGGCTGGACCCTCTGTCTAATGACGCCCTCCATTTGGGCCTTCTTAGCTCATGCTCCAGATTTGGTACAGCCTGGCCAGGTGTCTCTCCTTGCGAGGGAGCCCTCCTTGGACGATGGTCGCATTGGGTGAATGGGGGGATGTGATTGTCATCATACTTGCTGAAATAGTTTTTGCTATGCATGACATGAGTGGAGATTTGGGAATGGAAGTGGCAGCATTTTGGAAAATATTTTGAGTTGGGGTGACCCCCCCACTTTTCTTAAGGACCTAGAAGAGATAGGAAGGAAGACCAATGCTCTTTGCTGTAGATAGTGAGAAGGTACTTTGCAGTATGCACGGAACGCTCCTAGCTGCTCACACTTAGGGGCCGGGAAAATAAAATTGGGTTTCCAACACTTCCTATGAAAGGAGATTTTGTCTCTGGCATCACTCGAAATCATTTTAAAGATGCCCACCAAAAGTAACTAGAGCGCAGCCCACAGTGAGAGGAACGTGCATAGAGGGGGGAGGCAAAAGCAGGCTCAGCAGGAGGGGCCCCTTTGTCCACGGTGATTATGAAGGTCAGCACGGCGACGCAGCATCTGAGCAGCACGGGCGAGGTACCGACATGCGTGAGTGGGTTTTGAAAGACAAAGGGGAGAGGATACGAGGGAATCTAAGGCAGAGGTTGAGTCACATAGACCCACCGCCCTGGGTCTGGGAGGCTTTGACTTTAGTGAGCCTCAGTTTTCTCATCTGTGAAACAGGGAGAGTAAGATCCATCCTGTGAGGACCTTGCAAGGATCACACGAATTGGTGATGTGTACCAAGGGCTGGCGAGGTGCCCTGCCCTCAGATCACGAGGGGGCCCAGTCCTGAGTCACCTCCGCAGTAGGAGGGGGTCTCAGCTGGACTAAGGGGCATTGGTTTCCTTGACAACATTCACATGAGGATGTTTGTATTTGGTTGAGGGTATAGAGGGTGGTTTGGGGGCTGCTAGGGTATGGAGTAGTGGGTGGGGAGGAGTGGGGTGGGAACTGGATCAACCAGGAGGTGTCTGGGCCCCACTCAACCACCCACCCTGAGGCAGCTGGAGAAGAGACTGTGGGCAGAGGGCAGGCGTGGTTCTTCCCGAGGGCCCAGAGGATGATGAGGAGGGGAGGTCTGATGCCCCCCCACCACAGGCACAGTGGTACAGCAGCGTGCAGGGGTCCCCCTGGTCCATACAATGCCTTGGTTCCAAATAGGAAAAGGTGCCCCTCCTCTGCACGGCCATCATCCTACATGGGGGCACTGAGCTTAGTGAGCTGAACATGGAATGGATTTCAGTTCCTCCTCCATCCCCTTGACTGGACTTCCTTGTGCTGGCAACAACCTGTAGAGCTACATTTGGAAGCTCTACTGTCCCGGCCCACTTGGTGAGACTTCTCGGTGAGTGTGGGAACAGTGCCGCCTGGGGACTCCCCCAGATACATGGTGTGGACGTCTTCTGCTTCCCTGTTGAGCATACGGGCATGGAACAGTGGTAGGAGGGCCATCCGTATTCCTCGATCCTTTGGAAAGGTGGTGGTTCTCCAAGGCTGACCCTGCTTGCTGCCTGCACCTTCACTGGTCATCCCCTAAGTACGACGAGCCTGGCAGGCAACGGGGTCTGAGTTTAGGATGCTAACGGCCAGGCTGTTGTCCAAAGTGGGTGAAGTGACACCATGGCCTGACTTAGAAGGGGAAGAGAAGCCCCCTTGGGCATTTGCATACGTACTGGAGAATCGAGCAGCTCAGAGGACAGACCTCACCCTGGCCCTTCCCTGGTTGCGACATCCTCTGTGTCTCCGTGAGATATTGCTACGGGGTGAGTTTGGGAGAGAGAGTATCAGCTATGCACGTGGTCCCGGACTTAGATGGGCCCAGGTACTCGCTCTCTATAAAGCGAAGTGAACTTTAGAGGTGATGCGATTATTATAAAGCAATGACGCAGGCCCACGAGTCAATTCCTATTGAAATATGAGTAGTCAGTCAACCAAATCTCACAGCATGAGAGGTAGGAAGTACCTGAGGGCTCCCAGTTAGGTTACAGTTTGCGAAGCAGTCCGGGAGCGTATCAGTGCCTCGTTTTTAGTAATGCAGTTAATTGTACGTAGAATCTGGACTAGGATGTAATGTCTTCCCCCCGCCCCCGCCACCCCCACCCCGTGAAGTGTTCTTTCTATAACATTCTCTACCAAATACCAGAGGAAGAAAAATCCTTCCAAGTCTAATAGATTTTTTGGTGAGAGCTTTAGTGAGGTATAATTTACATACCGTAAAATTCACCTGCCTTAAAGGCACAATTCAATGACTTTTAGTAAATTTACTGACTTGTGCAGTTGTCTTCAAATCCGATTTTGGAACATTTTCACTACCCCAAAAGACCCTCGTGCCATTGGCAACAGGTCTGGTCGAAAATCTCGGGTCTTGTTCCCTCTTTCAACTCTAGGCAGCCACTAGTCTATTTTTATAGATTTGCCTTTTGTAAAAAAAAGAAAAAAAAAGACACTTCATGTCTGCCGATCTTACAATATGTGGTCTTTTCTGTCCAGCTTTGTTTACTTAACACAATGTTTTCAAGGTTCGTCCCTGCGGTAGCCCATGTCCGTACTTTTCCTTTCTATTACCAAGTAGTATTCCATGGTGCGGACAGACCGCATTTGGTTTACCTGTTCGCCAGCTGATGGGCATTTGATTATTTCCACTTTTTGGCTATTCTGAATAACACTGCTATGAACTTTTACATTCGGGTCATTGTGTGGACGTACCAACAGGTTACGTTCATTTGTTTGTTTGTTTGTTTGCAGTGACTTCGCAGAGCATCCCAAAGAAAGTTCAGTACTGTGCTAAAACCTGTGCCCTCTATAACTTCCTTCCTGCCTGTTTGTTTTTCTTCTGGTCTCGGGGTCTGACACAATTCCAGCAGAGAGGGGCTGCAGAATCATCAGTGACACCGCCAACATCGTTGTCAACAATCACGGTCAACAGCCATTATCAGACACTAATACCTAGGGTGGGTGGGAGATGTTGTCCCCCCACAGGCTAGAATTTTTTGCTTTGTGACATTCTCTTCTGGCTCTCTTTATGGGGCGCCTGGGTGGCGCAGTTGGTTAAGCATCCGACTTCAGCCAGGTCACGATCTCGCGGTCCGTGGGTTCGAACCCCACGTCGGGCTCTGGGCTGATGGCTCAGAGCCTGGAGCCTGTTTCTGATTCTGTGTCTCCCTCTCTCTCTGCCCCTCCCCCGTTCATGCTGTCTCTCTCTGTCCCCAAAATAAATAAAAAACGTTGAAAAATTAAAAGGCAGGTGGCTCTCTCAGCCTCAGAATCAGCAAACATCTTCATTGTAAAATGTGATAAATGTGCACACGTTGGGCCATGGTGTTGGGCCCATGTGGTTGTTGGGCCATGACTTTGGAGCCCTGTAAGTGCTAAAGGACCAGCCTGAGAAGCCCTTCGTTCCCCTCAGCACGACTGACACTGCATTCTTTGCTGTGAGGGCCCGTCGCGTGCATTGCAAGGGGTCTTAGCAGCATTCCGGACCCCTACCCGCTGGGTACCGGTAGCAAACCTCCTAGTTGCGACAACGATGTCTGCAGACATTGCTAAATGTCCCTGGGTCAGGGGGCTGGCTGGAAGCACAGTTCAGGGGACAGGTGTGGGGCCCACTCCTGTACTGCCCTGCAGGGGGACCCCCGGGGGCTGAAGGCTCCTAGATGAGGCATCTATAAATGGAACCGTGTTAGCCGGTGACTGCAGCCACATTAGCTTCATTTCAAATACAATGTCTGGAGTAGATTCCCATGGTTCATCGCTTACATACAACACCCAGTGCTCATCCCAACAAGTGCCCTCCTCAATGCCCATCACCCCTTCTCCCCCCACCCCACTCAGCCCTCAGTTTGTTCTCTGTATTTAAGAGTCTCTTACGGTTTGCCTCCCTCTCTGTTTGAAACTATTTTCCCCCCTTCCCTTCCCCCATGGTCTTCTGTTACGTTTCTCAAATTCCACATATAAGTGAAAACATGGTATCTGTCTTTCTCTGCCTGCCTTATTTCACTTAGCACAATACCGTCCAGTTCCATCCACGTTGTTGCAGATGGCAGGATTTTGCTCTTTCTCATGGCCGAGTAGTATTCCATTGTATACATAAACCGCATCTTTATCCATTCAGCAGTTGATGGACATTTGGCCTCTCTCCATAATTTGGCTATTGTTGATAGCGCTGCTATAAACATTGGGGTGCCTGCGCCCCTGTGAGTCAGCACTCCTGTATCTACTCCTGAAGCCAAGAGCACACCGTGTACACTATATGCTAGCTAACTTGACAATAAGTTATATTTAAATAAATAAATAAATAAATAAATAAATAAAGGGGCGCCTGGGTGGCTCAGTCGGTTAAGCGTCCGACTTCAGCTCAGGTCACGATCTCACGGTCCGTGAGTTCGAGCCCCGCGTCGGGCTCTGGGCTGATGGCTCGGAGCCTGGAGTCTGCTTCTGATTCTGTGTCTCCTTGTCTCTCTGCCCGTTCATGCTCTGTCTCTCTCTGTCTCAAAAATAAATAAACGTTAAAAAAAATTTTTTTTAAATAATAAATAAATAAATAAAAAAACAAACAAATAAAATAAAACTTTTAACTCTGAAAAAAAAACGTGTAGCCAGCCTTGAGAACAACTCATATCCTTTGGGATATTGCCCTTTGTTAACCTGGCGTGAATCAGAAAGAGGGTGACACCAGAAGGAACGCCAGGGGATCAGGTTCTGGACCCAGCTGTATGACGAGGTGAGCAACCTTCAACAATGCATGCAATCTCTTTGGAATCCACTTCCCTTTTCTGGAACATGAAAGCACCGTACTGGATAAATTAAGGGGTTTGTTTCTTATTCTAACAGTCTATTAATTAAATATAAAAAAAACAGTTTTGCATTGATGAGTTCACTGGAAATGGTTTCTACAACAGTGTTTTTAGTAGAATGATAGATTATACACTCTTCGATGCAGCTTTGTATTTGGCTGGCTTCGTTTATCAAAGATTCCTACACGTGGCTAATTCTGGAGGATCCTTTTAACCCACTGTTGGAAGCGGGGATTCCATCTTTTCATTATCATGAATCAGTGGGACGCATCAGCCATGAATAAAGATGCCTCGCTGTGAAAAAATAAATAGATAAATAAAATGCAGTGTCTGCCCAAAGGAGAGTCTCGTGAAGGGAAACAAGTATAGGCTACGAGGGGGATTGGCATGGGAAACAAGGGGATGAAAACATGACAGCCTGAAGGGGAAATAACTTTTCCTTTAACTCTGATTTGAAGCCAAATGCTGCTTGAATCAAAGCCGGCTGTCCCCCAGAGCTGAGTCTGCCACCGCGCAGGGGATGAGTGTCGTGTGCCCCAGGTGGAGGGAGACTTCGATTTTTTGCAAGAAACAACAGTCTTCCACACGCAGAGGTTTTGGTGTGTTTTCCAATGACACGGTTTTCAAGGACTTCTAGGCCCCTCCCTTCTCTTGGTTAAGGATGGAGCTTGGAATACTCCCACGCAAGAGGGAAATTTAGGGCTTTTTATTTGTAGGGCAAACAACCATCCCGAATTTCAGGGTCTGAGAGGTCTCCTGGGATGCAGGACTTCCAGGGTAACACCCACAGTTGGGTCATCTTGCTCAGAAGAGACAGGAGGCTGCATCAGGTTCTACGTGTGAGCCTGGCTGGTGGCGTCACCTCCCCACCCTGAAGCTGAAGTTCTCCCCAAGGCGGTGGGTGAGGTGACACATCCCTGCATCCCTGCGGGGGTGGCCAGCTGGGTGGGCACATGGGTGGGTGCGAGCAGTGGGTCCGTGTGAAGAGTTTTGTCCCGAGTGGAGGGCCATGGAAGATGCATCATCAGGTCGGCAGGCATCTGGGTGTTTACCACGGGATCTTGTCAAAATTCAGTCATTCTACTGTACTGCAATACTCAACCTGTCATCTGAAAACACCTTCGATGTCTGTGTCAACGTGCCTGACGCGCCTCATGTTTGCCTCATTTGCTGTGTAAAGTTGACACTGGTTCTTGAAGAGTAACATGGATGTTCCAGGCAGCCCCCGACAGCTCTGTTGAGGCTGATTTGTCTACCTGCCCGCAGGGTCGGTTCACGGGAATCCCAGGCGGTGGACAGAGGTGAGGAGGTGAGGACATTTGGACAGTGGGGTGGAACGAGGAAGTACCTGCAATGCCTGACCTCCAACTTTCCAACTGTGGAATCATTTGCAAATAGAATGGCAGCTATGGATCCTCTCACCATAAAATGGCACTACTTACGTTTACCCTAAATTTGGCACGCAAGGTCAGGATTCCCCGTGAGGCCCATCCCTTGTCCACTGGGTACAGGAATCAAGTTATGGTCCCGGAAACAGAGCCTGGGGGCTCTGACAGGCTGGGTGGGGTTCCCAGATGAGCACAGGGGAAACCAGAGGGGAGAAATGTGAAGAAAGGGCCTAAAAAGTGTTCCCACTCTGTCTGGGGTCAGTCCTCCAATGGCTGAGTATAACCAGGGAAGGCGGGTTATACATGAACCCCTGGAATGGCTGCATCTTCTAAGTTCTGAAGTTGCCATGTGAAATCTTCCCAGGGCTCCCGCCTCCCAGTCTTGGCCACGTTTTTCTGATGGAGTACTAAGGCAACGAACACTTGATGCTAGGGTGCTAAGAATAGGGGCCATGTGTGTGGAGCACCCACCTTGTATACGCACCGTGCTAAGCCCTTCTCGTGTTAAAGGGCTTTTAGCTTTGAAGCCATTATTTTTCTCTCTAGCCTCAAGGGGGAAAATTCTAGAAATGGAGTAGTCTTAGCTGTGAAGTCCAAGGACACTTGACAATGATTAAGTAAAGCGCTGTGCCTTCAGATTTCGAGTGGACATTGAGAAGGTCCAGAGTACAAATTGCTTTCAGTTGCTGTAGAAAACACTGATTAGATATGCCATTGGACACGCTTTGAGAACCCCCAACTGCTAAAAAAATCATCATTATATTACTATTGAGTGTAAGTTGAATGGTTGCAACCTAGACACTACACCAAAAAAGATAGTCTTCAAGGTGGTAGGGGCTTTAAAATTCGCTGCAATACTGAGATCATTCTTTCTCCCTTCAAATGGCTATGGAGGAAAGGAAAGCAACCCTACTTGGCTTTCAAAGCAAAATGTGATGCCTTTCTGAGTCTATTTGAGGTATATAGTAGTTGAGATTGAAAAAAATCAGTAAGGAGTTTGTCTCAAAAAACTATTTAAAATAATTTCTGTATACACCAATGCTCAGTTTTTAAAGTTGAAAAGCAATTTTTAAAATATTTGTTTAACTCTTCACGTTAAATAAGACTCACATAAACAACCAACGAAACTCGGAAACTCAGTTGGTTAAATTCCCTTAAGCATTTAAAAACTCTGTTCGCAAAATTTAATACGTCTGAAGCGCCTTTAATTCCTGTCAGGACAGACTTACAAACCCAGCAAGCGAATTCTTTCTAAGCACTTAGCTCTTATAAATGTATAGGTGGGTAAATCAGGTTGTCTGCCAACTTAATCAAATTCTCTTATTCCTTTCAGCCTAAAACCACAAGTCTACAATCAACTGAGAATTTCAGATCACACCCCCGGGCTGCTATGTCATATACTCTAGTGTGCTGAAATCCCATGTATGTTTCTAGTGACTTAACATGACACGTATTTTGTTAAACGATGATTGCATCGTTTGTTCCTCAATTCTACACCAAAGTATTAATACTGTGGGTTAGAGTGGCTTCATTATCTCTAAGTTTTTGATTCACCTTCCTGAATACCAAGTTTTCTCAGTAGTCCGGAGGGAGCCAGCTTGCATCTGAGGCACAGTTCTGGAATGTGACTCAAGACCCAGTTTTCGTTCCCAAAGTTTGGACCCAGACCCAGCATCTGGGCACCACATTCAGAATGATGCGCTCACAGGGTGATAGATAGGACCTCTCAACGCCTTACTTCTCATACCTCCTGATGTTTTATGCTGTCTCCCTACCCAGTCTTTAAAAATAGCAACCTAATCACTCACAACTTTAAATTCCCTGACTTAAGTTGATGAGACCCTGCACCCCCTCAGGGTTGCATCTGGTTTCTCGTCTGTCTGACCACGTTGTGCATCCAAAGGCCAAAGAGCTCCTCACCCCCCAGACTGCAGGCTTGCTCACAGCCTTCACTGAGAACCACAGCAGACTGTCTACACCACAGGTGCATATATGGTATTCGGGATTATTTTATCGTGTCTTTCGAGGGCTGCTTTACTTTACTACTACACTCTCGCAAGCTCATACTCTCCCTCTCCATCTGTTCCTAAGGTTTTCCCATTTGCAGTCTTTGGTTTCCTTTGAAGTGATCAAAGCCTAGTTTTCTCTTTGTTACTTGAGTTGAAAGAACTACCTTTTTCTGATTATCCCTTAACACCACAGAGAGTACTGAGTTGTTTTGAAAACAAAAATTCCCTAACATGAATCTTTTATTCCCTTTTATCTTTACTTACCTTATGTAACTCTTAATTTCTAAGATGTAGCTCAATACATATCCCATATCCCTTAGCCCCCAACGACTCCCCCCAAAAAACCTACAAAGGAAAAAAAAAAACAATGCCTCTACTCTTAATGGTGAGCTCTATTTCTGTTCTCTCTTTTCAGGATTTAGTCCTCTGCAGTCTCTTGATTGCCCTCACGCTGTATTCGACACAGGCTGGAGGAAAGTGTGTTTCATGAAGGTAGTTTCTCGTGCTCTGCTATCCCCCGCAGCACAGCGAAGAGGTTTGAGCTTCTCACTATAAGCTGCGGGATGGTCTTTAACTTCCAAAAACATACAGTTGGATTGGAGGTAAAATGGCTTTTTTTTTTTTTTTTTTTTTTTTTGGTATCAGAATATCTCTAGTTTAAAGATGAGAAGTAGAACTGGGTGGAGGAAGAAAGATCATATAGGGGCGTTCATCGTCTTACTCCCAGTGAATCCTATTTTTTATCTCCCAAAGTAGAAGTCAAGATTCATGTACAGATGCTTTTTTCATTACACATACCACTTTCCCCATGAGATTAATGAGCGCTGCCACGTTTCGCCTCCGTTGCCAAGCAGGAGGAGTCATTAGGGAACGTCCCAGACACGTAGTATTGACACCTGAGCGAAGAAATATGGGGGAGCCAATGTTCATCCTATCTTTTGAATTTTTTATCCTTTTGGATGAAATTTTGGATGAATTTTTTATCTTGTTGTCAGTAGCTTCAGCGAAAGCGATTTTTTTTTTCACTTCAGAAGTCTGGCTGATGGTTGCCAACATTTGTAACCCAACTCAAGATGGTTAGACATTTCAAAGGTAGAATACGTGAAGGTCTACTTGTTTTAATAATAATGCCATCCTCTCAGATGTTTATAGATGCCCAGATAAACAGATGGACTCATTCTATATCTATGACCCTGACAACCCAAGAGGCTTTTGGGCAGAGGGTCAGGGGAGCCTGGGGGGCTCAGTTGGTCGAGTGTCCGACTTCAGCTCAGGTCACGATCTCGCGGTCCGTGGGTTTGAGCCCCGTGTCGGGCTCTGCGCGGACAGCTCGGAGCCTGGAGCCTGCTTCGGATTCTGGGTCTGCCTCTCTCTCTGCCCCTCCCACTCATGCTTGCTCTCACTCTGTCTCTCTCTGTCAAAAATAAATAAACATTAAGGAAAATTTTTTTTAATGGCAGAGGTTCACCATCTCGTCAAAATCACTATGTGTGAATATGAATGTTCAAGCACATAGGCACATATATCTCGACATACATATGTGTGGAGACATGCACATATATGAAACTCTCTTAAAGTATGCCGCTTTAACTACCTGTGCAAAAACAAATATCATCAATTATACATATGTAGTGAAAAAAAATCCTTAAATGACCTCAGAGAAAAATGATACTAATACCAAAACAAATATCATTCCAAAAATCCTGCCCATTGGTGGCAATATTTTTACTGCTTATTTTCTGATGTAATTTTAGTCTTCCCTTACAAAAACCTTCATATGTCCCCATAAGGTGGAGACCCAATTTGGAAGTTGAAGAAGACAAACTAAATTCAGATGACATAGTCTCTCATAAGTTGGTTCAAGTGTGGAAATAAAAAGTCACCAACCTCCCTCCCCCAGGTGTGCTTGAAAAATATTTTGTGGTGCCCAAATTTAGCAAACCCCAGTGCTTCAAGGAACCCAGTTTGAAACTCCTGATTTTGGCTTGTTTACCTACCCTCAAATGATATAAGATAAAAGGTATTCTATTTTAAATTATAAATAATCTGTAGCTCTTTAGGGAGAGAAAATAAACTAAAAACCATTCTAAAAATGTGCTCAAAAAATGAACACACCTTGTCTCTGCATAGTAAGATTCATTTTATAAAGAGCATCTCTGTAAACCTCAGAATCCCATGAAGTGTGGAGGGAGGCTGGTATCATTTTTAAGCCCATTTAACAGAACAGGGCACCGAGGCTTGGGGCGTTTAGCTGCTTTATTTAGGGTTAAAGAAGAGATGATCTGGGTCTTTGGACTTTTAAGTTAGTGTGGTTTCCCCGTATCACATGTGCGTGGGCTGTTTACACATGAACTTGCAATCAGATCGAATCCCGAGTCCTCATTCCGCTGCTCAGTCCTATCAGCCTAGCTCCTATCAGCTCTAAACCCTGTGCAACACATCTTTCTCTCTCCTGCCCTAATTTGAGTCCTATTTATACAGTGGCCCGAGTGAAGGTGAGGACTCAGGAGCTCACAGGAGAGCTTGCCAGTTCTGCTCCCAGCTCACAAACAGACCTCCCTTCCGCTCCCCCCTGCACTCCCCCAGCCCCCTGAATGGGAAGCCCCACCCAGGTTACACATCAGTCAAGTGCCCCAAACTAAATGAATCTCCGAGAGCGAGGCCCAGGCTTCAGTATTGTTAAAAAACTTCTCCAGGTGATTTTCACTGTGGCCAGGGTTAAGATATCCAATCTGTCCTTGTCACTCTTGCCGAAGGAGATAACTCTTCCCTCTTGCCCTATTGGCTGGAGCTCCAGCATGCAGGAAGGAGTGGGTGTCAGCCCATTGCCTCCATGACCCGCGTGCATGCACCTGTGTGTTCACTCTGTTATGATGCACTTACCAGCTATGACATCGACGTTACTTAGAATACTACTTATCATGCTTAAATGGGCATGGGGATCACCTGAAGATCCTGTTAATGTTCCCAGTCAGTGGGTCTTGGTTGGGGATGGCAATTTGCATGGCTAAACCAGCTCCCAGGGGGCGTCAATAGCTGTGAACCGCAGGCCACACTTTGAGGAGCAAAGATGTAGAACATCGAACTGATCAGTCAGTCTCATTTTACATGCACATACATATACGCACAAGTACTCTATTTCGTTGGTTGTAATAGACATTTTTCCCACATTTCAACAAATGTGCGATTGAAATGCGTCTTGCAAACAATGATGGCTTAGGCTTGCTGTTGACCAGGAGACAGCAGACACGGTTCCCGTTGCCTCTGTGCGGTGTGCGGGTAGACTCAGTCCTAGCCTTCGTCCTGGCCGTCTTATTGATGGCGCTTTGGTAAGTCATGAGTGTGTTGTAGCTACAGGATTGAGTTTAACTGACACTTAAAATATCTCCAAAAATTATATATGATTTTTCCCTTAAAGAAAAAGTTGTTAAATAAAAAGGCACGAAAACAGAGCAGCAGGGTATAAATGTGTGTTGGTAGAGCGCATGTGGCTCTTTGGTAGAATGACTAGATTATCTAACTTACTGAAAAGTGACCATCAGAGGCTTAACGACAGATTGCAACATCTGTTTAAAATATCCACTGCCCTTCCATTCGACCTCTCCCTCCAGGGCCCCTCCTTCCTGTATCTATCTGTGGGAGGAGCATACCCCACACCCAATCCTGACACGCTTGGCCACGTGAGCATGAGTTAATGGCCTGGGAGTAGAGTGACTGTATGTATTTCTCAGCACAAGCCACAGGAGCCACCACCACCCGTCCACTGTTTCTCTTCCCCTCCGCGCTGAGGACGGCGTGCCTCTGATAGGGGCCCTGCCCTCAGCCCGGACCCCAGAATGAGGGCCTGTGGAGCAGAGCCACAGCCAACCTGCAAAGCACATTTAACAGGAGCGAGAACTAAACCCTTTGCTGTTTTAAGCCCTGGCGATTTAAGTGGTGTTTGTCACCATGGCACAACTTACCGAAAGCTGACCAAGAGAAGGATCTAAGAAAAGAAGTAGGTGAAAAGGAATTAGTACTGAGATGTATGACATGCAGAAGGATTGCCTAGTGCAGGGCAACCCATGCGAGCAAAGGCAGGAGACATTGCCAGATCCCTGAGGAGAGAATAAAGGTGCTCAGAGTAAGGAGAGACTGGTGTGAACCATACAGGGCTCTAGTACCCAGACCGTCATTAAGGCATCCTGCTTCACTTACAAATTATTTTTCTTAGTCGTTTGAAAGATAGAAGCGTGTCTTATAATCGGTGTTGTCTTGGAATCATGACCCAGTCACTGGTTCCAGTGGAGGTGCCATGTTGTATTTTGGTGTGTGTGTTGGGGCGGGGGTCTCATCCCGTTCATACGCTCATCACTTGGGTGCCCCTTTCCCCAGCATTTTGATTTAAAGTCTGTCAAAGGATTTGTTCATTTCAAGGCTACCTAATGAAGAAAAGGACTATGTGTAGGTGTATCCTCTAAATAAGGAATCAATTGGGCCATTTTTAAAGGCAAAATTGCCTGTGATCAAGCTCTCCTGGCTCACAGGTCCAGCTCTTTTTTTGTTTTTCATTTGGATGGCCACCCTTTCTTTTTAAGTTATAATTTCATTTTTTAAAATTTATTTATTTATAATAAATTTTTAAAAATTTTTACTTAAATTCCAGTCCGTTAACATACAATGTAATATCAGCTTATGAGTACCATAGAGTGATTCAGTAATTCTATACATTACTCAGCGCTCGTCATGATAAGTGTGCTTTTTAATCTCCATCACCTCGTTGATCCATCCCCTGGACTCCTCCTTTCTGGTAACCATCAGTTTGTTCTCAAGAGTTAAGAGTCTCTTTCTTGGTTTGTCTCTTCCTCTCTCATTTTTTTTCCTTTGCTCGTTTGTTTTGTTTCTTAAAGTCTACATGTGAGTAAAATCATATGGCATTTGCTTTTCTCTGACTGACTTATTTTGCTTAGCTTAATACTCTCTGGCTCCATCCATGTTATTGAAAATGGCAAGATTTCATTCATTTTATGGCTGAATAATATTCCAGTGCATATACATACCATGTCTTCCTTATCCGCTCATCTATCAGTGGGCACTTGGGCTACTTCCATAAGTTGGCTACTGGAAGTAATGCTGCAATACACATAGGGGTGCATGCATCCCTTTGAACTAGTGTTTTTGTATTTTGGGGGGTAAATACCCAGTAGTGCAATACTGGATCATAGGGTGGTTCTATTTTTAATTTTTGGAGGAAACTCCATACTGTTTTCCATAGTGGCTGTGCCAGTTTTCATTCCCATCGACAGTGCAAGAGGGCTCCCCTCTCTCCACATCCTCACCAACACTTGTTTCTTACGTTGTTGATTTTAGCCATTGTGACAGGTGTGAGGTGATGTCTTATTGCAGTTTTGACTTGCATTTCTCTGATGATGAGTGATGTTGAACATTTTTTCATATATCTGTTGGCCATCTGTATGTATTCTTCGGAGAAATGTCTGTTCGTGTCTTCTGCCCACTTTTTATTTGGAATATTTGTTTTTTGGGTGTTAAGTTTTGTAAATTCTTTATATAATTTGAATACTAACCTTTATCAGATATGTCATTTGCAAATATCTTCTCCTGTTCCATAGGTTGCCTTTTAGTTTTTGATTGTTTCCTTCGCTGTGCAGAAGCTTTTTGTTTTGATATAGTTCCAATAGTTTATTTTTGCTTTTGTTTCCCTGGCCTTAAGAAACCTATCTAGGGGCGCCTGGGTGGCTCAGTCGGTTGAGCGACCGACTTCAGCTCAGGTCATGATCTCACGGTTTGTGACTTCGAGCCCCGCATCGGGCTCTGTGCTGACAGCTCAGAGCCTGGAGCCTGCTTCAGATTCTGTGTCTGCCTCCCTCTCTGCCCGCCCCCCCACCCACACTCTGTCTCTCTCTCCTTCAAAAATAAATAAACATTAAAAAAAATTAAAAAAGAAACCTATCTAGAAAGAAGTTACTAGGGCTGATGTCAAAGAAATTACTGCCAGCATTGTTTTCTAGAATTTTTATGGTTTCAGGTCTCACATTTAGGTCTTAATCCATTTTGAAAATATTTTTGTGTATGGTGTCAGAAAGCTTCACCCTTTTTGCACGTTGCTGTCCAGTTTTCCCAACACCATTTGTTAAAGAGATGGTCTTTTTCGGGATATTATATGTACATGATGAATCACTAAATTCTGTTCCTAAACCAGTACTACACTACAAATTAACTAACTTGAACTTAAATTATAAATAAATAAGTAAAGGGGCGCCTGGGTGGCGCAGTCGGTTAAGCGTCCGACTTCAGCCAGGTCACGATCTCGCGGTCCATGAGTTCGAGCCCCGCGTCGGGCTCTGGGCTGATGGCTCAGAGCCTGGAGCCTGTTTCCGATTCTGTGTCTCCCTCTCTCTCTCCCCCTCCCCCGTTCATGCTCTGTCTCTCTCTGTCCCAAAAATAAATAAACGTTGAAAAAAAAAATTTAAAAAAAAAAAATAATAAATAAATAAGTAAATAAATAAATAAGAGACCGTCTTTTTCTCATTGGATATTCTTGCTTCCTTCGTTGAAGATGAACTGACCGTATAATTGTTGGCTTATTTCTGTGTTCTCTATTCTGTTCTGTTGATCTGTGTGTCTGTTTTTCTGCCAATGCCACACTGTTTGGATCACCACAGCTTTGCAATATAACTTGAAGTCTGGAACTGTGATGCCTCCAGCTTTGGTTTTCTTTTTCAAGATTGCTTTGGCTATTTGGTGTCTTTTGTGGTGCCATACAGATTTTAGGATTGCTTGTTCTAGTTCTGTAAAAATGATATTGGTATTTTGATAGGGATTGCATTGAAAGTGTAGGTTGCTTTGAGTAGTATAGACATTTTAACAATATTTGTTCTTCCTATCCAGGAGCATGGGATGTCTTTCCACTTCTTTGTGTCATCTTCAATTTCTTTCATCCGTGTTTTAGACTTTTCAGAGTAGAGGTCTTTCACCTTTTTGGTTAAGTTTATTCTTAGATATTTTATTATTTTTGGTGCAATTGTAAATGGGATTGTTTTCTTAATTTCTCTTTCTGCTGCTTCGTAATTAGTGCATAGAAATGCAAGAGATTTCTGTACATTGATCTTGTATCCTTCAGCTTTACTGAATTCATGATCAGTTCTAGAATTTTTTGGTTGGAGTCTTTAGGGTTTTAGGAGCGCTTTTCCCCTAAGGTTAGGAACACAAAAGTGATGTCCACTCTCACCATTTTATTCAACATAGTACTGGAAGCCCTAGCCGCAGCAATCAGACAACCGAAAGAAATAAAAGGCATCCAAATAGGAATGAAGAAGTAAAACTCTCATGATTTTCAGATAACATGATACTGTAAATGGATGGCAACTCTTTTGAGATGGTAGGTACATTATGGGGATGATGGGAGGAGTTGGGCAGAAGGGTTGTGTCTGCCAACATGTTTTTGTTCTATTTACTTTAGAGGAGGAGGGGACAGAGGTTATCAACGTTTATTTATTTTTGAGACAGAGAGAGACAGAGCATGAACGGGGGAGGGGCAGAGAGAGAGGGAGACACAGAACCGGAAGCAGACTCCAGGCTCTGAGCCATCAGCCCAGAGCCCGACGCGGGGCTCAAACTCACGGACCACGAGATCGTGACCTGGCTGAAGTCAGACGCTCAACCGACTGCGCCACCCAGGCGCCCCAGAGGTTATCATCATGAAATCATGATACATATAAGACATTGAGATTTAAGGCACACAGGTGTATGTGTATATGCATGTGTTGTCCACACCATGGCCCTTATGCATGGGTTGGACAAGCAATAATTAATGAGGCCACACTTCTATTTTTCTTTTCTTCTTCATTTTGTCTCTATTTGATGAAGAAAACTTACAGAAAAATTTATCCTAGTTTTAGAACGCAAAATATTTTTATTTTTTACTTACAATTTCCACTCTGTTCTTCTCTAAAATACCCTACCAGCTTTGAACGAGTTGAATGACATTCAGCTGAAATTAACCCACTGGTACAAAAGATTCACATTTCCCTCAGAGATGCAAGGCAAGACAAATAGAACTATAATTACGTTTCCTTTTGGCTTCTATCTCCTCCTTTATTGCTATTTTTTTTTAAAAGAGACAAAGATCTTAATAGAAGTGTTTCTCTCCATACCTGTTGGAAACTCTTTAAATTCCAAGAACTAACTCTGAAGGATTTTTAGGTCAAAGATAAGGGTCGGCCAGACTCGGTGAGCGACAACAACATAACTGGATGTCAGCAGGGATTACTCGGTGGCTTTGAGCCATATTAGGGATGTGGAGTGGGAGTGACTAGATACGGACCATTTGTACAGCTTCAGTGTCACTTGCTCAAGTTGATACAATCGGTCATCCTTAAGCAGCCTGCAGGGTGAAGAGTCAAATGAAGTTCTGAAAATCAGCAGGTGTGTCTGGACAGTGCAAGTAGCCAGTTTAGATTAGGCAGGCAGAAGACTCCGGTTCAAGCCCCACATTTGGATCGGGCACGCATGTACCTCTCCGTACGTTTCTTCAACAAGAAACCATTGTGCTCTCTGGTCTATCTTAGTTCCTCTGCAATATGAAAAGGCTGAACGAGATGGTCTCTTAGCTCCCTTTGAATGCTGATCACCCCACGATTCTGCCACCTCCTTACCCTGTGTGGCTGTCGACAGCCCTCCGCGGGCTTGCCACACGCCTGGCACGGCAGAATCGCCTGGATTGTACCACATTAAACTTGACAGTGTACATAAAGCATCTGCCATCCAGGCACTCTTGGTCAAATTGCTGTCATTCTGCAGAGTCTAATGCAGAGGGCCGCACGATCGCAAGAAACCCTGGACGAGAACTCCATCTTTAACAACGTGGGCTGCACATGGCGGGAGAAGTTTGCTCCCTGCTTTGGCATCAGCACCATTTGCTCAAGTGCAGACACTCTCCAGGGGCCTCTTTCAGACTTGATTGTTTGTAAGGAGTTCTGACAGCGTCTCTTGTGGAAGTTGCTGGAAAGAGTAGCCCCAGGATTGCTTAGCACACAGGAGATGCTAGGTCCTTAATTGTCTTGGAAGACAGTCAAGGAATAAATTACCAGGTTCTGGTATTTCTGAAGTGTCACTGCCATTTGGCTACTGAGCTTGCAAGAAATTGATTAGGGTGGGCAGCAAACGTTTGCAGCGATGTGTTACGGGGCCTTGTAATCTCTCAGAGGGAAGGGTTTCTTCTGTAGGACCACTTGTAGAAACTGAGTATCTTCTGTTTCCATCAGGCTGCAGAAAAATAATGTGGCTACTAGACTACCTTTAGGTTACTTGGCTTCCTACAATGACGGCAAAGAGGAAAAATGGAAACATTTATAAACGCCATATAAGACGCGACTAATTCTCCATTGCCCCTTTTCCCCATAGTGTTCTTTTTTAAGCTTTTAGGGGCTGTCATTGACAGAGCAAATTTTCTCTTGCATGTGTGTATGCCTGCCAAGACTGTACATTTCTCAAGATTATAATAAATGAGTAACTGATACATGCTGCGTAACGCCGTCCTGCTTCCTGACTTTACCTCCTACTCATTTGCCGTCTGTGATTTCCAGCGACTGGCCTAGGTGATGGGAACCCAAAATGAATGGGGCAGTCTCTGCTTTTATGGTGTTCGCTGAAGTCCGGTGGAGACACAGGCACCGAAACAGATCATTAAATGCAATCCAGTGGGTCCACACCTTAGGGGATCATAGGGGAAGCTTCACTGGGATGGGCCTTTTAAGGTTGAATTGCCAAGAATCAGCAAGAGTCATTTAGGGAGCGTTTCCTGGAAGAGGGAAGGCATCAGCAAAGCAACAGAGGAGCAACGTGTGGTGTATGTGGGGGAGAGTTCGGTTCTGCAGCAGGAAAGTACAGGGAAGAATCAGAGAGAAGGCTGAAGACCAGGGCTGAGAACAGCCCATAGAAGGCTGTGTTGCCACATAAGGAAATTACTTCTCATTCTCAATTTCATCTTATTGCACAGACAGCCCGTCTAAGTTTTAGCAGTTTTAATCCCTTCCAATTGAATCTTCTAGCGATGTGGGTCTCAGCCCCTGCCGACTCCAAGCCACATGCAGAGCTTTAGAGATGCTTAATGCTCAGTGTGTTCAGTACCAAGTGGTCAAGATGCAGGCTTCGGTACTCTTATAACTTCCTAGGCGGTTACAGTGTTTAACCCAGGCTCAGAACCACGTTACTGTCTGCTATCTGAGGAGGGTAAGAAATGTAAACTCTAGGCACCACTTAATTACCTTTGAAATTCACATCCCTTCCTCATTGTGATTCTCCCTGGTCACTCTGTGCACCATCACGGTCGCGCATAAATTGATTGACAATTAAAGAAACATACACTGCAGTATACTTTCATATGGGTGTTTTTGTCAAAGGGTCCCAATAATCTTTCTAGAAAATGCACTCCTAGAAGTGGCGGAGTCCTGGTATAATTTCATAGGCCACCGCTGTCCTCCCCCGGTTCAGTGCCCGAAATCCCAGGCTTCTGTCTCTCTTACCACTCACCTCCCGATGATTTACTGCCCTGCCATGTGTGAGTTGTTTCTCTTGTGTCCTTAGAAATTAGACTTTTGGGGTGCCTGGGTGGCTCAGTCAGTTGAGCGTCTGAGTCTTGATTTCGGCTCAGGTCATGATCTCAAGGTCGTGGGATGGAGCCCCTGTCCAGCTCTGCACTGAGCACGGAGCCTGCTTAAGATTCTTTCTCTCCCTCTCTCTCTACCCCTCCCCTGCTCATGCTTTCTCTCTTTCTCTGAAAATAAGTAAACAAACACTGACAAAAAGAAATTAGACATTCCTGTGTGACACATCTGACTCGAAAGCCAAGTCGCCAATTTTAAATAAGCAAAGGGGAGTTAGACCAGTTCTCTGGGTTGCTAAAATTCTGTAAATCTTTGGTCTGTTTCATCACGTTGTCTATTTTTAATGGTCGTGAGACTTTGGAGACTGGGTTCGGGAACAACCACATCTAGGCTTTCCAAGTGAATTCTAGCAAAAGAGACGCTATTTCTCTTATGAAAACAGATGTGGAGGAGAGAGATGGTCTTGGGAGATCAATAGATCAGGGTTGGAATTCTGAATCTGACCAGCAAGCTACACGGGTTAGTGCTCACCCCTCAGAGCCCTGTCCTTGGCTATAGAAGCATTTAATGCTGTCAGGCTGCTATGGTGACTTATGTAGAATGTTGACCATTAGTCTCTGGGACCCGAAAATGTCAGTGTTGGGCTTTTTCTGCTTCTTCATTTTTGTTTTTATTTTAGAGAGAGAAAGAGAGCGCAAGCAGAGGAGAGGGGCAGAGGGAGAGAGGGAATCTTAAGCAGGCTCTAGCTTCAGCGTGGAGCTCGACGACCCTGAGATCATGACCTGAGCCAAAATCAGGAGTGAGACGCTCAACCAACTGAGTCGTCCAGGCGCCCTGTGTCAGTGTCCTTTTTAAGCAGCAATAAGATTATGTATGTGATACCAGTTCTACTGGAGTTAGAGTTTCTGGAAAATGCTTCACTCACAAGGCAGAGACACGCATGCTTATTGAACAGCCATCGTATCTCAGGTTGCATGCTAGCCCCACATAAACAAGGATGATGGACGAGAGCTCCTGTCTCCAAGTATCTGAAGATAATCACTGTTAATTTTCAGCTAATGCCCAAACTGCAGAATGTATTATATAACCATTAAAAATAGTGATTTGGAGGCTTATTGGGTAGCTTGGATAACTTCTGCCGGATGTTACTGTGTGAGAAAAGCAAGATTCAGAAAAGGCATAGAAAATACTCTTTTTGTTTGTTTGTTTGTTTTTTAAACAGTGACAAAACCGTGTGGAGATGGGCGTTCACATAATGAGTAAATACCTGTGAAGATGTGTGCCGGAACCAGTAAGTAGAGGCAGACAGACAGACACCCGCTTCCAGGCCTCAGCTTAGCTGGCCTGGTGGGGTGGGGGGAGGGGGGAACTCAACACGAGGTGTTAAGGAGGGTGACAAGCGTGGGCAGGATGAGCTCTCTTTCGGGTAGAAGTGTGTGTGTGTGTGTGTGTGTGTGTGTGGTTTTCCAGAAAGAGATGTAGTCATTTGTCATTGTTGAAAAAGATGTAGCTCTTTTTTTTAACTCTTTTTTAGTGTTTATTTATTTTAGAGGGAGGGAGAGTGAGTGTGGGGAGGGGCAGAGAGAGAGGGAGACACAGAATCCGAAGCAGGCTCCAGGCCCTGAGCTGTCAGCACAGAGCCTGACACGGGGCTCGAAACTCACCCACCCAGAGATCATAACCTGAGCCGAAGTCGGACTCTCAACCGACTGAGCCCCCCCAGGCACCCCGAGATGTAGGCTCTTTAATTCAACACGAGAGGCTGTCATGGGCTGAATTATATCTCCCAAAAAAGATACATTGAAGTCCTACCCTCCAGTACGCCCATCTGTGACCTTATTTAGAGATAAGGTCATTGCCGATGTAATTAGTTAATGTGACACGTCCCCACGTGAAGACAGATGCTCACAAAGAGGCCCCACATGAAGACGAGGACAGACGTGATGCTGGGACAGCAAGGGAATGGCAGTCACTGGAACCACCAGGAGCTGGAAGGGGCAGGAAGGACCCTCCCCCAGCGCCTTCAGAGGGAGTTTGGCCTTGGCCCTGCCCACACCTTGATTTTGGACTTGGGCCTCCAGGACTGTGAAAGAATAAACTTCCACTGTTCTAAATCACAGTGTTGTGACACCTTGTTACCACAGTCCTGGGAACTGAATATAGACACAATTCTTGATGGTGTTTTATAACCTGACTTTTTTATGTAACAAGATGTTTCCATGTCATTAAAGCTTCGGCTACAGTATCCAAGATGGAGTTTTACATCTACTCTAAAAGTACGACTGCATTTTGTATCCTGTAAACTGACCTTACCGAGTAAACCCGACCTGGCCGCTCCCGTCGGCTTCTCGAGGGCAGGCTGGAGATCCGGAGTTGGGGCCTTTTCACAGACGCTTAAGCCCACGGCTAGGACCCTGTGCTGCGCCCGCGGGCCGTGTCCTCATTTCTCCTTTGTGGGCATGGAGTGCTGGGCTCTCTCCAAGCCTCACGCTAGGTGCTGAGGATACCACACAGGCCACGGTGTCGCCCGTGTGCCCTGGCACGTGGGTTCTTGGGAAACTTGGCCGGAGCAGCGAGGCCCAAGCCGGCACAGGAGCCTCGGACCTTCGAGAGGTCTTGGGACTGAGCAGGAATCTGTGTGGACAGACCTGGACCCGCTGACAGCCCAGGGGGTCAAGGGCTCTCCCTTCCCCAGAGCAAGCCCTGAAGACCAGAGCAAGGAAGTTTCTGGCGAGCCTGTTTGGATAGATGCTCAGACTCAAAATTATGTGTATTTATAGAAAATTAAGAACTAGTGTTCATAGTAGACTCTTCTATGGCACAAAACGGTACTACCTATATTCTTACATGTATTAACTTCCTTAACTGCATGATATGCTGATGCCCTACACACTGTTATCCTCCTCATCTCACAGATGTTTAAAACTGAAGCACAGACAGGCTAAGCCACTGGCCCGAGGCCACGGAGCCAGTAGGAGACAGAGCCGGGAATTTGAATGCAGGCAGTCTGGCTGCAGGGGCTAGGCTTACCTACGTGTCTTTGAACAATATTCCGGACTTTTTGATCTGATAACATACGGTGTTGGTCTTCACATTTTAAAGCGGTAGAAATAACCAAGAGCAAAAAAAAAATGGAATCGTCTTCTAACGTTAAAAAGGTACAAAATACTTTCACTCTAGAGGAAATCAGGTTGAAAAGTTATTCAGTAACTTGAAGTGCCTTCGTGCAAAGGAGAGGGTATGGGCTTGAGGAGTGCGGTCAGACACGAGGAAGGACTTTCGGGGGGGGGGCAGGGTCAAAGGTCATCAACTAGGACCTGGCCCTCCCCCGCCCCCCCTGCAGCCCAGTTTCCATCTGGTTCTGGAAGGAACGAGTCTGGCCAGGGCTCTTAGGAGCAGCTCCTGCTTCCAGAACCGGTTTGGTCAGTGGACGTTACTGCCTTGCTTCATAGGCACCGAGTTAAAGCAGCGTCATCATGGAGGAGGGCACCATGATGAGCACTGTTGGGATGAGCACTGGGTGTTGAATGAAAACCGATGTGACGATAAATTTCACATTAAAAAAAATAAAAATAAAAAAGTAAATACATTGGATGAGGTGCAAACAAACGAGCAAACAAAAGATTGCCTCTCCAGATGCCCGCGTGAGAGGGTTTAAGCGTGTGAGGAGTGACACGGTGTCTTAATGATTCCTTTAGGTAAAGGGGAGCTAGGCCAAGGCGGGCATTTAAATGGCTGGATTTAAAAGTTAATGAAGTGCTGAGAAGCCAACAGGCGCAGACAAGGAGAAGGCAGCGGGGCTGCAGCGATTTTGATGAGGACCGGACAGGCCCCCCGCGCAGCCAGCAGGGGAGAGAGAGAGGGAGAGAGAGAGAGCGAGCAGTTTGCAAACCACACCACCGCCTGCTGCCTGTCAGCTTCAGCAGCCCCCCCCCCCCCCCCCAGAGAGCCAGCCGGGCCTGTGACCTCCTTGCTTGGAAGTTCCTGCCTCCCCAGCTGTCCGCATTCGGAGAGCTCGTCCTGGCTTTGATCGAAGCTTGTAAAATGCTAGCCCTTTTGCCCCATTCGTTCCCAGATAAGAATCTCTCCCTCTTTCCCCCAAAGGCCGTGTTTTTCTAAGCAGGAATCTTTTTCCTTGACGATGCAACACTGAGTTCCGGCATTAGAGGGAGAGCAAGACCCTAATTGCCTTTCAGCGTGTGTGGAAGTCACGGATGAGGGCGACGTGAACTCTGTCACACTGAACGTTTAGTCTCCAGCGAATGTGCGCACGGGTGACAAAGCCAAGGTCCCGGGGACTGGAGACAGAGCGGTGGATAGATCCGGAGTTCTAAAGCGACGCCTGGCTTGGCTCGGAGTGGCTTCTCCGATGCGTCCGAGGCCGGAGTGTTCAGGCCAGGCATTAGTAGGCTGGGGGGACCTTCTCCCATTCCGTCTGGGATGCAGAATGCCTGCCTGGGAGAAGTCAGCTTCTTGTGGTCGTTCGGTGGTGAAGGGGGACGGGCAGGGCCGGGGTCCTCTGTCAACTGGTGTTGTTGAAAACAGTGCTCATTTCGGAATCCTCCGGAAACCAGCAAAGCCCAGCCCACTGTGTCCGGGGTAAGAGGGTGATGGGATAGTGTAAGTGGTAGGACCTGGCCCCCCCTTTCCTCTCTGAAGACCCCCGTCGGTCAGAGAAGCTATGCCACTGTCTGAATGCCTACGTCCCCCCGGAATCCCCGTGCTGAAATCCTGACCCCACAGGTGACGGTGGTAGGAAGTGGGGCCTTTGAGAGGTGCTTGGGCCATGAGGGTGGAGCCTCATGAATGGGATTGGTGCCCTTACGAAAGAGGCCCTAGAAAGATCCCTCACCTCTGTAAGGGTGATGTAAGGACACAGTGAGACATTTGCAACTCAGAAGAGGGCCGTCACGGGACCGTGCTGGCGCCCCGGTCTCGGGCATCCGGACTCCAGGACTGTGAGTTGTTTGTAAGCCCCGCGGGCTGTAGTGTTTTGTTACAGCAGCACGGATGGACTGAGACAAGCTCCTGATGCCTCCACAGAGATTGGTGCCTGCCGGCCATCAGGGCCTGTATGAGGGCCCGCGTGACAGGGACGGCAGCTCGTCCTCAAGGAGCTCACGCCCAAGTGCAAGAGAGAGACCAGGACTAAATGCGCGGAGAAGACACAGTCACACAGGACCCGCTCAGCCCACACGTGCTCGTGTCCTTCTGCGCATGGGGGAGACATCGTGTCAAGAGCCGAGAGACATCTGTCTGCGTTCTGTGGGGAAGAGCTAGACACACAGCGGCTGTAACGGGTACACACGGTGCCGAGACGGCCGTGAACCCCAGGGTTAGGGTTAGGGCAGGGTGAGGACGGTGGGGGGGCTGGGCTGGAGCGTGGTTAGGTGACGTACACGCTCGGGGAGTCTTGGTGAGTAAAGACATTCAGGCAAAGACTTGAAGGAGGCAGGGAGTCAGCATGTGGGTACCTGGAGAAGAACGTCCCCGGCCGAGGGAACACTCTGGGGTCTGAGCCCTGGAGTGCACCTGCCGTGTTTAAGGAACACCAGGGCTCAGTGTGGTCAGAGTGGCTCACGTGGAGGGGAGAGGTCGGTGGGGTCAGTGAGGAAAGGGGGAAGCTCCTGTTAACTCGGGGTGGGGGGTGCCACGCAGAGGCCTTTGGCTCTTATTCCGGATTCCACATGAGGTGCAGTCTGGTCCAGAGCGAAGGGATGGCTAGCTTGGGTTGCACGTGAGGAGGAGTTCATATTGGGAGCCCCCGATTCAGAAGCTATTGTAGCAATTGGGGGAGAGGTGACGGGGTCGGAGCAGAGGTGGAAGCCGAGGAGGGCATAGGGAAGAAGGGAGAGCCCACAGGACTTGATTATGGGGCGTGAAGGAGAGACTCACAGGCTTTAAGAACAAGGCTGGAAGGATGGAGTTGCCGCTAAATGAGAGGGAATCTGCCGGCAAGATTCAGCCTCGAAGAGATCCTTGTGTTGGATATCCAAGTGGAGGTAGCGAGCAGGCAGGTGGATACACAAGTCTGGGTTCAGGAAAGTGACCTGGATGCAAAATATGAATTTGGGGGTCATGGCACATGGATGGTATGATCGTTAGTTTTCATCGAATACTCCCAAGGTATTGCTATGAAGGTATTTTGTAGGGGCGCCTGGGTGGCTCAGTCGGTTAAGCGTCTGACTCTTGATCTCAGCTCAACTCTTGATCTCAGGGTTGTGAGTTCAAGCCCCTCGCTGGGCTCCGTGCTGGGCATGAAGCCTACTTAAAAAAATAAATAAATAAAAGAAAGGAAGGAAGGATTTTGTAGATATGATTAGATGTAGATGTGGTCAAATCGATTAACCTTGAGTGAAGGAAGTTACCCTTGACACAGTGGGTGGGCCTTGTCTGAGCAGTTGAAGGCCTTAAGAGCAGACACTGAGGCTTTTCAGAGAAGAAGTTCTGCTTCCAGACTGCAGCATCGATGCCTGCCTGGAGGTCAATTGATTTTTTGGGGGGTGGGGGGTGGGGGGGAAGATGAGATGACTAACATCAGGTTTCAATGTGGATGGGAATGAACTCATAGAAAGGATGGAGTTGGGAATACAAGAGAGGAAGGTGGCCTTGCTGGAGCAGGGCTCCGGAGGGGTGTAGGTTGGCCTTGATCTCTGCTGGAGCAACGCCCTTGAGTAGGTCAGGGGGGCAAAGCACACAGGAAGGTCGGCCTTTGATGGAAATGTGTCTCCATCTCTAGCAGTAGTTGTCAGATTTGCAAGTGCCTCCAAATTCACCCAAAGGCTTGTTAAAACACAGAGTTTGGGGCTCCACCCCAGAGTTTTTAGGCCTGTGATGTGACCTGTAGATTTGCATTTCTTCCAAGTTCCCAGCGGACCCTGGTGCTGCTGTTCCAGGACCACAGTCCGAGGACCACCGACCGACAGTGAGTAGATGGGAGGCAGGATGTGGAAACGCAGATGCATGACGGAAGAGGGGTGTGGTTGGGGGCAATTTCCCAGTGAAGCAGAAGGCCAGGCCGCTAGCCGCAAAGGGGGAGAAGCGGTCGTGGGCGCCTGAGGAGAGAGGAAAAGCTGGGGAAATAGTCACCGAGGAGAAATGGGAGAGAGAGTGAACCACGGTTGACACATCACGTGTTTGACATCACTATGGTCCACTGGAGCCTGTCCGTCGTGAATTCCAGGTGAGACCAGGCAACGTGCTGTGGTTTTTGCCCAGCCGCACCCGGTTGGCAGAGGCCTGGACTTCAGAGCAGTGGCGTGGCTGAGCAAGTATGAAAAAGCATGAGGGCAGCAGAGTCGAGGACATAGGCAGAGAAAAATGGCGGCGGCCGCACACGGAAGGGAGCCGAGAAGGGTGGGCGAGAGGGAAGGTGGGGAGGGACGGAAGGAGGACAGGTGGTGGCTGAAGCTCCTGGGAGGGGAGGGCCAGGGAGCCAAGCCAGAGGCCCTGGGCTGGATGCACCGTGTCTGCAAATATTGAAACTGCCCGGAATGAAACAGGAGTGAGTGGTTTGGGTGAGGGACTCTGACTTCGGCAGAGAACTTCTAGAAATGACAGGAGGAGTGGGCAGCCTCCCGTCAGTGGGGAATACGGTTGGAGGCATGGGATTCAAAGTCGGCAGGCTGTAAGGAGGGGACAGGGATTGAGCCCAACAACGCACAGCAGAGACGTAGAGACAGTGCCGGGGACGGGGACAGGATAGCAGAGTCCAGGCACGTCCCTCTGGGCAAAGGACATCCACGCAGAGGCCTGGACGCAGGAAGACGCCGGCCTCGTGAAGACCACAGGTGGAACATTCGGACAGACAGAGGGACAGGCTCCAAGGAGGGATGCAGCTGGCGTGGGCAGGAAAACACGCGAAGGAGGGAGAGCGTGCCGGGAGGGTCGTGAGCCAGGCAGGCCCCGCAGCAGATGCAGTCAGATGGTCCGAGACAGTGCGGAGAGACCCAAGTTCACGGGCCCCAGCAAGGGGTATGGACTTGGTTCCAGTAAGAAGTGGAAGCCAGCACAGGGTGTTAAGCAGGGAGCCGTGTGATCTGGTTCACGTTGGTTTACCCTGGCTGTCACACAGGGGGTGGACGGCGAAGGGCAGGAAGAAACAGGCCCATCTGGAAGCCCGCTTCAGACCAAGGCCCCTGGAGACAGTGCTGGCTATGCGCCTGGATGGCCTTGTGCAAGCGCTTCCATAACCTAGGGGATGGGAAATAGTCTTTTCTCCATGTTGCAGCTGGGGAAACCGAGGCACGGAGCTTTACCTCGGCCAATAAGAGACAGAGCCAAGATTCAAGCCTGGGTCCAGATTCAAGGCTCGGAGCTCCGTGTGCTGTTCCGTGGGCTCGGATGAGGGGAGAAGGAGGAGAGCTGGTGAGGAGAGGGCAGGGGCAGGAGATGTTTTGGAGACAGAACTGGCAGGATCTGAGTGACACGTGGACTGCGAGGCCGAGTGAGAAATTAAGACGCGAGGTCTGCGCCACTGTGTGGATGGATGGTGGTGCCACCTGCCAAGACAGGAAGTGCAGTGAAAGCAGCAAGTTTGGAGGAGAAAACTATTAGCTTTGAGTATGAAAAGTTAGGGATGCCTTCCAGAAACTTCCGTGCATTTGTGGGGTAGGCAGTGGGATATAGTCCAAGAAGCTGGGGAGCCGCTGGAGCTGGAGAGGCAGACTGAGGCATCACCCCATGCAGGTGGTCTTTAGACTGGTGGGGAGGGAGTGGGAGGAGGTGCAGGAGAGAGAGATGTGGACTGGGCCTGAGCAGCACCAACCTGAGTGGTCAACAAGAGGGGATTTCAGTAAAAGACACGAAGGGAGGGCAGCCAGGAGGTGGGAGGACACCAGGAGAGGGCTGCGTGAGCTCCTGGCTGGCACTGCCTCTCTGGTGGTCTCATGACTCTGGGAACAGACAGCAAGGGCCATCGATCTGAGTCTACCCCCCTGGGTCAATGTTTGCCCGGACAGAAGGGCATCCCAAGCTCTCCCAGATGAAGGCGTCAACCACAGTGTCCAAGGTCTAGCCCCCCTAGAGCTTGACACCCCGGTTTTGTATTTAGCTGCCAGCTGTGTTATAGGGACACCGCAGGCTGAAGGATGGGTACTGATCCTTGATCATGGTCTAATGAGGGATCATGAGACCCATCCAACCAAGGTGGATCCTGGGATCCTTTGGGGGATTCAGACCAGTCTGAAAAGCAGATTTGCCTGAAGAAAAAAATCCTACATCATGGGCCGCCTCCTACCTTCTTTCAACATCTCTGTTTTGTTTCCCATGAGGAAATCCCCAGCCTGGAGGATCTGAGGCCTGCTTGCTTCTTCATCCTGGGCCAGCTGCAAATTTTCAAAAATATTCTAGATCATTCTTTCCTACATGTTTCGGCTTCACACAGAAGCTGATTTTGAATTTAAGGTGAGCATTTGTAAACTTTTACTTAACATTTTTTTTTGCATTAAAAATATTAAACTCCTATATCGTCAAGATTATCTAAGTTTGTTGAAGGTTTTCCCTGACAAAATTGAAATATTCCATTATGTTGCTTTTCTGGTTGGATGATAATGATTTACTCTAAAAAATACATGACACAGATCTTTGGCTCTTGTGCTGCATTCCTGTATGAAGCTTAACGGTTTTATCTGGAAACAATGAAGAATAACCCTGAAAGGCCAAGTAGCATTCTGGCTATGAATAGCTCAGCCCTGTGTGATCACAGAACACCAGACAACAAGAAATGCATTCAGATAAAATATGAGTAGGACACAATGAAAACATATTTCTCGTTGCCCTCGACCACCTGTATGTGCATTTGACGCATTGATGCTTTTGTCTTAGGGTAACCTAGTCTGTGTCCTTGTGGGACACGAAAACACAGCTTTAATGATGCGCTCTAAATTTATTCTGGAGGCACCGATGTGATAATTTGCTCGCGAATCGGGTGCCGGATCGTTTATTCTTGTATTATGTCTTGCGTTATTTTCATCTCCGTGTGTCTTGTTGCCGCCACTACCACGAAGCATCTCTTCAATGCTTCCCGCGCCTGGCATCCGTCAAAGGGAGGGTTGTTTCCTGCATTTGGAACCACCTTCCGAATGGAGGGGGCACTACAGATCGGCAGTGTGGATGTCATATCCCCGTGCTGGCGGAGAAGTAGCGACAGAAATCCTCATCTGGAACCGGCTGGTTTCTTTTTGACCGATCAGGGAGTACCTCCACTGTAAGTATTTAAATTCGGTTGGCATTTCTTCCTACCTGCTTTGTGCTAGAGTTGTCTTTGGCACGTAGAATACGTTATTTTAATTGAATTATTCCACTAAATCTCACCCCAACCCAGGGGGGCATATAGTCTTGTCTGAGATTCAGAAAAGAGAAGTGAACTTGTGTCTGTCAATTCAGGAACACGTCATGGTGTCAGTCCCAGCCCAGTGTTGCTCAGAGCCTGGTGATGGGGACTTCCTTTGTGCTTTATTTACATAATTAAATATTATTATTATTATTATTATTATTATAAAAGCTGTTGTAGAGAAATTTTGATGGCCTGTAGAGTAGAATTAAAGTTGTATTTTTTGCCATCCACTAGTAACTCATTTATGTATTGACTACCAGGCTTTTTCTAGGGGTGTGTGTGTGTGTGTGTGTGTGTGTGTGTTATTTTAACATATTTGGATTTGGGTTCACACCATTAATAAATTTCATAGTCTACTTTTTAATCACTTGATATTATATTGTGCATGTTTGCACGGTGTTAATTTTTTCCAAGGTGTGGCTTTTATAGGTAACCTAGTGGCTGTATTGTGATTTACTTAACATTTCCCTTGCTGGTGACTCCTCAGTGCTTGACAGTTTCCTTCTTCTTATTTTCAAAAGGTTCCATAAGCAAATATATGCATAAATCTCTGGCTCCTTCTCCAGGCCTGGTTTCTTTTCTTTTTTGTTTGTTTTACTATAATTTCTTGTCAAGTTAGCTAACATACAGTGCATATACAGTGTGCTCTTGGTTTGGGGGGTAGATTCCCATGAATCATCGCTTACATACAACACCCCGTGCTCATCCCAATGAGTGTCCTCCTCAATGCCCATCACCCATCTTCTCCTCCCACTCCTGCCCCCCATCAACCTTCAGTTTGTTCTCTGTATTTGAAAGTCTCTGTATTTGAACGCCACCTGGGTGGCTCAGTCGGTTGAGCATCCAGCTTCGGCTCAGGTCATGATCTCACGGTTTGTGGGTTCGAGCCCCACGTCGGGCTCCATGCTGACAGCTCACAGCCTGGAGCCTGCTTTGGATTCTGTGTCTCCCTCTCTCTCTGCCCCTCCCCTGTTCGTGCTCTGTCTCTCTCTCTCTCTCTCTCTCTCTCTCTCTCTCAAAAATAAATAAATAAACATTTTTAAAAATTTTAAAAAACCAAAACAAACAAAAAAAGAAAGTCTCTTATGGTTTGCCTCCCTCTCTGTTTGAAACTATTTCTTCCTCTTCCCTTCCCCCATGATCTTCTGTTACATTTCTCAAATTCCACATATGAGATATCTGTCTTCCTCTGACATCTTATTTCACTTAGCATAATACCTTCCAGTTCCTTCCACGTTGCTACAAATGGCAAGATTTCATTCTTTCTCTTTGCCGAGTAGTATTCCATTGTATACATAAACCACATCTTCTTTATCCATTCATCAGTTGATGGGAATTTGGGCTCTTTCCATACTTTGGCTATTGTTGATAGTACTGCTATAAACATCGGGGTGCATGTGCCCCTATAGATCAACATTCCTGTATCCTTTGGATAAATACCTAGTAGTGCTAGTGCTGGGTCATAGGGTAGTTCTATGTTTAATTTTTTGAGGAACCTTCGCACTTTTCCAGAGTGGCTGCACCAGTTTGCATTCCCACCAACAGTGCAAGAGGGTCCCTGTTTCTCTACATCCTGGCCAACATCTGTTGTTTCCTGAGTTGTTAATTTTAGCCACTCTGACAGGAACGAGGTGGTGCCTCATTGTAGTTTTGATGTGTATTTCCCTGATGATGAGTGACGTTGAGCATCTTGTCCAGGCGTGGTTTCTAAAACTGGGATCACTGGATTCCATTCCATGTGCTCTTGTGTGATACATGTAGAGAAATTGTTTATCATGCAAGATGCTTCTCTGAGTTGTGACAGAGTGGATGTAAATGATCTGGTGTCTTCCTGTCTTCTTGGAGGCTGGCGATGTTTGGATGCATGTTTATATGTGTAGGGGAACGTACGTGTTAGTGAACAATGCTAATTCTTCTCAGATTTGCCTTTTTCTTAGCAGAAATTGTTCCTAGACCCAAGTCACGAGCTGCTTGTGAGTTGCAGTTTTTTGGAAGTGCAAATTGCATCTTCCTAGGTGGCCTTTACAGTATGTTAGTAAGATTTTGGAAGCAGCCCAAAAATGCCAGCCAGAAAATATTTTAATCTAAAAAACCCCACTCCCACCAGGGCACTATAATCTGAAAGGTACTTTCAAAGGTGATCTCTGAAGCTTCAATAGAACCAAGTATTTTCCTTAAAAAGCGAAGGAAAATGATGTGACAAACGTGAGAAGTAAGTCCTGTAGGGGGACACAGAAGTGCTTGCCACATTGATACACATTTGTGAAGATTCCAGGTACATAAGTGATTTATAATCCTTCTGGAGTTAGGGAAGAAATATGATGAATTTTTCATTTAATTTTCCAAAACTTAACTTCGCCTCCTGTAGATTTTCTATCATCCATCTGTTCCCAAGGCCCCTTGTTATCCTTCCTGTCTGACTGGTTAAACACATAACCTTTTAATTTATTTTTGAATAGCATCCCTAAAGGAAATCTAGGGAAGATAAAGGCCAGGAGGTCATTTCAATTTTCTCTTCAATCTTTTGTGCTTTCTCTTCCATCCTCCCTAAATTGTAAAGTAATTAGATTCTTGCATTGTTTTGCTTTTTGAACTTCTACAAACATTCGCTTTTATTTTCCATATTGTTTTACTAGCTATGCAATGCTCCTCTAGATGGGTTAAGAGCGCACAGCAATTCATTTGAAAATGGTCTGTTTTATGTTTATTTCCTTCTCCTTTTTTCCTCGCAGAATCTAATGCCTCATCACTGTGGTTTTCCTGGCTTTAATTGTCAGCTGTAAGCTGGGGTTCGCGGTACTTTGCTCTTTCCCGTGCTTTCCTTTGTTCTGATTCTTGCCTTCACTTCTCTTCCCGCTCTGCCCCTTGGCAGAGAGCAGGTTTTCAGATGTTGCAGCACATCTGGTCCATTTATAGACAATAACTTCCGATTGTTTGTTTCCTCTTCTAGGTTTTTGTTGGGATTCATGGAGTCATAGAATGAATGCTAGCGTTGCTGTTTTCCCTCATCTATATATAATATTTCTCACACCACTTTTTTGTGACTTTCTTCATTCTAGTTCTTCAGTTTATTTTTAAATCCTACAAAACACATTCTCCAAAGGTTAAGCTTAAGCAAGGTTCTGATATAGGTGTTATTTAAGGAGAGCAAAGTGAATTCAGACTTCCATGTCAGTGACTACCTTCTGTTTTTACACGTTCATGTATTTTTTCTATGATTTGACTATGTATAAAAAAGCTTCCCAGAATATTATCTTTTGTTATCTTGGTGTACATTTGTACAAGAATATTCCATTGAGACAAGACAATAGGACATGTTTTTTTTCTTTCTTTCTTTTGGATAGGAAATCCCCGAAGAGAATTCTTTCCGTTTCCAATTCAGACAAAGCTTCTCATCCCCGAGGAACTATTTCTGCAGTAAGGTTAGGAACAAGGAACTCTCACAAATTACAAATCATTCTCCATTCCCAGAAGGGTGTTTTTGGAAAGAGATCCTCTCCCCATGGGGTGTGAAGTTTGTCACCCTCTCTTCTCTGGATTCCAACAAGTAGGTGTCAAGCCTACATTTGTGAGCAGCTTTTGTGCTCTTTTAAAAATGCGGAACGAAAGGAAAAGATTCAGATCATTGCAAACCTTTCACATAGAAACCCATTTGGGAAAAATGAAGGTTTTCAGGACAACTTACCAGCTCTATGTTGTGATGTACTCAGATCTCACCCACATAGTCACACGAATGGTATCTTTGTTCTGGTTGGGAAATGATGCATCACCAGCAATATATTTTACTTTGAAATGCTGTGAAATCTAGTATTTTTTCCCCTGTGAACGTGATGATGTAAACCAGGTTTTAGTAATTTTAATAATCCAAGATTGGGGTCCTTTGACTCTCCCAAAAGATATAAAAGGTACAATATCCTGTTTTGTGCCCTTATCTGCAGAAATTCCGTTGAATAGGCATTTTGTTTCTTATGGGTCTTTTGTCTGGGGGGGCTGTGTAGGTGGGTGGGAGAACAGTGGGAGAACAGTGGGAGAACAGAGTGTTGGATAGGCTGAAGATTCACTGTTGGCAGGTTCAGCCTGCTCTGTAAGGGAGGAAGGAGTTTGGATAAGATACTCTTCTGTAGTTACCAAAGTGGGGCTGGAGACAGGGTCTGCACATTCTCATACTGGAAGAGTAGGATGCGGCACTGTGCTGTATATTTTTCACTTGTCAAGGGCTCTGAGCATTCAGGGACATGATGGTAGATGGTGCAAGGCTCTTGGGGACCCACATGAATCAGCCCAAAGGCAGCATCACTTAAAATCATCCAGGTTCTGGGGCACCTGGGTGGCTCAGTTGGTTGAGCATCCAACTTCAGCTCAGGTCACGATCTCCAGGTTCATGGATTCAAGCCCCACTTCGGGTTCTGTGCTGACAGCTCAGAGCCTGGAGCCTGCTTTGGATTCTCTCTCTCTCTCTCTCTCTCTCTCTCTCTCTCTCTCTTTTTCCCTCTCAAAAATAAACACTAAAAAAAAAATAATTAAAAGAACAGTCATCCAGGTTCCACTGTTATATCTCTCCAGAGGAGAGATTTCCCAGGATTTGGAAACCTTGTCAGATTTCAGGGTTCTGGAAGACTATTCAGTGGAGCTCCAGAAAAAGCTAGGTAAAGTGGCTTTCATGAACATAAACTGTATGGAGCCAGAATAAGATGTGGTCTAACATGCCTAGTTTTATTGCAGCAATTACTGGCTGTTCAGTAACAGGGTAGTGATTACTATTGCAACACTTGCAACCCTCATGCTTGATGACGCACACACACCATCAGAGTGCAGGCACAGAGAATCACAGTCCACTAGATAACAGAAAAAGGGCAGTGAAAGCCTATGTAAAAATATTTCAGAGGGCTGAGGGAGTTTAGAGAAAATAGCAAATAGTTTTTCATTAAAGTGAATACATAAGCAAGAGGAAAATTATCAAAATTAGTTTGCAAAGGTATTAACACTTTTTCTCTACTCTGAAATTTTAAAGTAGCATAGAGATTTAAGTCTTCCATTTGTATAAAGGAAGTATAAATTCCTATTTTCCGTCATGAAACTGTAAAGGTTTTGGTTTGTTTTTTTTTTTTCTGATACTGAAGTATAACTATCAAGACCATCACTTTTAGTTAGGCCATTTTCGCTTTGCTACCTGACTCTGAACCAGCATCTTTTGTCTCATCCAACTCCAAAAAAAAAAAATCTAAAATGAGGAATATAAAAAGAAAGAGCATATGTTGCACTACTCCTTTTAAAGGTTTATTAATTTGTCAGGAAAAGGTATATTTTCTCCTCAATTTGGCCACAACCTTCTCAGAGTGGCAATGCCCTTTTATTTGGATTAACATTTTCCCACAATCAAAGAGAAAGCATTTAAAAGAAAGCAACTGACAGGACACCTGGGTGGTTCAGTTGGTTAAGTGTCCAGCTTCAGCTCAGGTCATGATCTCATTGTTTGTGAGTTCAAGCCCGGTGTCGGGCTCTGTTCTGACAGCTCAGAGCCTGGATGGAGCCTATCTCAGATTCTGTATCTCCCTTTCTCTCTGCCCCTCCCCAGCTCATACTCTCTCTCTCTCTCTTTCTCTCTCTCTCTCTCTCTCTGTCTCTCTCAAAAGTAATTAAACATTTAAAAAATTAAAAGAAAGCAATTGCCTTTTGTGTATTAATCTTCTATCCTATGACCTTATTATTTTTTCTTAATAAGAGTTATTTTGTCGATTCTTTGGAATTTTCTACATAGAGGATCATATCATCTGTCAATAGAGACAGTTTTATTTCTTTCTTCACATTAAATATAACTTATTCCTTTTTCTTGTCTTATTGCACTAGTTAGTATTTCTAGTTTGGTGTTGAATACGAATGGTGCGAAAGAACATCTTATCTTTTCCCTGATATTAAAGGAAAAGCATCCAGGCTCTCACCATTAAGTGTGATGTTAGCTACTGGTTTTTTTTCTGTTGTTGTTGTCATTTTGTTTTGGAAATGTTTTAAAATAAAGTTGAGGAAGTTTCTCTCTCTTTTCAGTGTGCTGAGAGTTTTTTATCATGACTGGATGTTAATTTTGTCAAATGCTTTTTCTGTTTCAACTAACATGATTTTTCTTTTTTAATCTGTTGATGTGGTGGATTATAATGATTGATTTAAAATATTTTTAATTTATTTTTTTTAGACAGAGAGAGAGAGCAAGTGGGGGAGAGGGACAGAGGGGGAGAGAAAAAGAGTAAGAGAGAGAGACAGAGAGAGAGGGAGAGAGATAGAATCTCAAGCAGACTCCACACTCAGCATGGAGACTGACACAGGGCTTGATCCCATGACCCTGGGATCATGACCTGAGCCAAAATCAAGATTGGATGCTCAACCGACTGAGCCACCCAGGTACTCATACAATGATTGATTTATTTAATTTTGAAACAGCTTTGCATACCTGAACTGTTTGCCACTTGGTTGCAGAGAAAAATTCTTTTTATATGATTTTCGATTTTATTTGCTATTATTTTGCTGAAGATTTTTAAGTCCAGGTTTATGAGAGATATTGATCTGCAGTATTTTTTTCTTGCAATGTCTTTGGCTTTGCTATTATGGTAATGCTGGCCTCATAGCATGAGTTAGGAAGTATTCACTCTACTTCTCTCTTCTGGTAGACTTTTTAGAGAATTAGTATTATTTCTTTCTTAAGTTCTTGGTATAGTTCACCACTGAACCTATCAAAGTCTGGTGATTTCTGTTTTGCAAGGTTATGAATTATTACTTTAGCTTTTAAGAACAAATATATGTTTATACGAACTACTTCTCATATAAGTCTTGGTAGTTTGTGTTTTTTAAGGAACTGCTCCATTTCATTTAAGTTACAAAATTTGTGGGCATTTAATTATTCATAGTATTATTTTACTAGCCTTTTAATGTCCATGAGATCAGTAGTGATGACCCTTCTTTCATTTTTGATATAGAAAATCTGTGTCTTCTCTTTTTTTTGTGTTGGTGAGGGGCTTATCATATTTATTGGTCTTTTCAAAGAAACAGAATTTGTTTTTGTTGATTTTCTTCAAACCATTTATAAGAAAGAAGGAAGTAAAAGGCAATGCAGATGAGTAAAGGAAAATGCACATGTATTCACAACTGTCTTTTTTTTTAATGTTTATTCTTATTTTTTGAGAGAAAGAGAGACAGAGCACGAGTGGGGAAGGGGCAGAGAGAGAGAGAGAGAGGGAGATACAGAACCCGAAGCAGGCTTCAGGCTCTGAGCTGTCAGCACAGAGCCTGATGCAGGGTTTGAACCCACCAGCCATGAGATCATGACCTGAGCAGAAGTTGGATGCTTAACTGACTGAGCCACCCAGGCACCTCTAGATGACCTTTGCGTTGAAGGCACTGAGTAGTGTACCATTTACCAGAACAATTCAATAACTGTTTTTTGGTCATAACTGTTTTCTTTCCAGGAAAAAAATCCATACAGTAAAGATTTTCAAACTTCAGTTTGTATAACAATAATGTGGAGCTTATTTAAAATGTAGATTCCTGGATCACACCCAAATTCTGTTTGGTATATCTGTCGAGGGGGCCAGAAATTTATTAATTTTATAAACACACAGGCAAATATAATACAGTTGCCTAATGACCGTTTGTTGACAAAAAGCCATGTAGATATGAAGATTTACCGTTGCCATTGACCTTGGAGCCAGAAAGGCCCTCAGAGGTCATTCCATCCTGACCATTCATTTTATGAATGAGATACTGGACCCCTAGAATAGGCTGTGAATAGTTGGTCAGTGTTGGTGCTGGGAACTGAGTCCACAATTTCAGCCTTCCAGTAGAGTGATGCATTACTACAGAACATTGGTGATGAGTGTTCGGCTTGATCATCCAATTTACTTAGTCAATTAAACGTTGAATGTATTTTGACAATTATAAAAATCAAATTTTAGGGGCGCCTGGGTGGCTCAGTCGGTTGAGCGTCCGACTTTGGCTCAGGTCATGATCTCGCGGTCCATGAGTTCGAGCCCCGCGTCGGGCTCTGTGCTGACAGTTCAGAGCCTGGAGCCTGTTTCAGATTCGTGTCTCCCTCTCTCTCTGACCTTCCCCCGTTCATGCTCTGTCTCTCTCTGTCTCAAAAATAAATAAATGTTAGTAAAAATTTAAAAAAATCAAATTTTATACAATGAATGTGTTTAATTACTTTTGAATTTGCAAAGAGCATGTGATAGATATGATGTTTCATAAGTAGAATAATGGAATGGGGTCACCACTGTCTGCTTTGACGTCTTCATTCCCAATAGCTATAATGAGACAAAGCTGTGCAGAATTTGATGGTTCACCAATCTAGCTGAACATTCTAGGCATAGGGACTTAATTATCAGAGTTCCCTCATTAGCTGATGAGAAAAACAAAATCTTTCACACCTGTTTATATTTGTATGTGGGTCATGATTTTCCCATTTGGATTATTCTTTACTAGTTTGGAGGTGCCAGTTAGATATGAAGATTTACCTAACAAACTGTTGCCAGAGAGGTACACATCATGGACTGTTCAAGCCTGTATGGGTTTTATCATAGTTTCCCATCTGAGTTCAAAGTGACTTAAACTTTCACATTTTTAACTTTTATTTTATTGTATTGTTTATTGTTTATCGTTTATTTATTTATTGTTTCGTTTATTTTATTCTTTTCCCCTGATTGTGTGTTTTTTGTTTCTGGTTCACACAGATGGTTCATGTGGGTGCTAATTTACCCTCCACTGGAGACAGCAATGATTGGAAATTTGGTTCTACCATCTATGGTTTGTTGATTTCTACAGGTGGAGTATAGTGAACTATTCTCTGTTGGGTGGCAGACAACAGGAAATTTTTTTTTCACCCTTTGTGTTTGTCTATTCTAAGCTCGAATCAAGGAAAAACTTCTGGGAAGGAGAACAGCTCTTTGAGACCAAGGCCACAGAGGTTTGTGTGTCTCTATTTACTTTAGAACTGAGGCTGATATTGTAGAACTGAAGCTATACATTCTCTATGTGTCTTCATGTCCGTGTGTCTGTGTATGTAATTGAGAAAGGCTTTTTCCTCTGGTATTAGTAGGATTCCCCCCACCCCCGTCTCCAGAGGATATTAACAAATTAGGTTATCATGTGTCTTATAGTAAAAGAGCTCTCTTATAACCATTTACTGAGATAAATATAAATTTACATAAATAAAACATTTCTGAATCTTCGCCCAAAGTAATGAAATTGAATTTCTTTTTTTTTAATTTATTTTATTTTATTTTTTTAATTTACATTCAAGTCAGTTAGCATATAGTGCAACAATGATTTCAGGAGTAGATGCCTTAATGTCCCTTATCCATTTAGCTCATCCCCCCCTCCCACAACCCCTCTAGTAACCCTCAGATTGTTCTCCATATTTAAGAGTCTCTTATGTTTCATCCCCCTCCCTGTTTTTATATTATTTTTAGTTCCCTTCCCTTATGTTCATCTGTTTTGTATCTTAAAGTCCTCATATAAGTGAAGTCATATGATATTTGTCTTTCCCTGACTAATTTCACTTAGCATAATACCCTTCAGTTCCATCCATGTAGTTGCAAATGGCAAGATTTCTTTCTTTTTGATGGCTGAGTAACATATATAGACACACACATACCGCATCTTCTTTATCCATCCACCCATCGATGGACATTTGGGCTCTTTCCATACTTTGGCTATTGTTGATAATGCTGCTATAAACGTTGGGGTGCCTGTGCCCCTTTGAAACAGCATACCTGTGTCCCTTGGATAAATACCTAGTAGTGCATTTACTGGGTCATAGGGTAGTTCTATTTTTTATTTTTTGAGGAACCTCCATACTGTTTTCCAGAGTGCCTGCACCAGTTTGCATTCGCACCAGCAGTGCAAAAGAGATCCTCTTTCTCCGCATCCTTGCCAACATCTGTTGTCGCCTGAGTTGTTAATGTTAGGCATTCTGACAGGTGTGAGGTGGTATCTCATTGTGGTTTTGATTTGTAATGAAATTGAATTTCTAATAATTTAAGAGGGTTACAGCTAAAATGATTATTCTGCTGGATCAGAAACATTTTAAGAACCCAAGTTTACACAATTAAGATAAAGCTTTGTTGAATAGGACTGGTTTAATCATTATGATTTTCAAAAATAAATCTATTCTCTTGAAGGTGTTCCAAAAAATAGAAATGGAAGGAAAACTTCCAAACTCTTTCTATGAAGCCAGCACTACCTTGATTCCAAAACCAGAGACCCCACTAAAAAAGAAGAACTATAAACCAATTTCCCCGATGAGCATGGATGCAAAAATCCTCAACAAGATATTAGCCAACCGGCTCCAACAATACATTAAAAACATTAATCACCATGACCAAGTGGGATTTATACCTGGGATGCAAGGCTGGTTCAATAACTGCAAAAACAATTAACGTGATTCATCACATCAATAAAAGAAAGGACAAGAACCATATGATCCTCTCAATAGATGCAGAGAAATCATTTGACAAAATACAGCATCCTTTCTTGATAAAAACCCTGAAGAAAATAGAGATAGAAGGAGCATACCTTGAGATCATAAAAGCCATATATATATGAACGACCCAACGCTAACATCATCCTCAATGGGGAAAAACTGAGAGCTTTCCCCCTCAGGTCAGGAACAAGACAGGGATGTCCACTCTCACCACTGTCATTCAACATAGTATTGGAAGTCTTAGCCTCAGCAATCAGACAACACAAAGAAATAAAAGGCATCCAAATCGTCCAGGAGAAGGTCAAACTTTCACTCTGCGCAGATGACATGATACTCTATACGGAAAACCCAACAGATTCCACCAAAAAACTTCTAGAATTGATTCATGAATTCAGCAAAGTTGCAGGATATAAAATCAATGCACAGAAATCGGTTGCATTCCTATACACCAACAATGATGCAACAGAAAGAGAAATCAAGGAATCAATCCCATTTATAGTTGCACAAAAAATGATAAAATACCTAGGAATAAATCTAACCAAAGAGGTGAAAAATCTATACACTGAAAACTATAGAAAGCTTATGAAAGAAATTGAAGACACAAAAAAATGGAAAAAGATTCCATGCTCCTGGATAGGAAGAACAAATATTGTTAAAATGTCAATACTACCCAAAGCAATCTACATAGTCAATGCAATCCCTGTCAAAATAACACCAGCATTCTTCACAGAGCTAGAACAAATAATCCTAAAATTTGTATGGAACCAGAAAAGACCCCGAATAGCCAAAGCGATCTTGAAAAAGAATAACAAAGCAGGAGGCATCACAATCCCAGACTTCAAGCTATACTACAAAGTTGTAATCATCAAGACAGTGTGGTACTGGCACAAGAACAGACACTCAGATCAATGGAACAGAATGGAGAACCCAGAAATGGACCCACAAACATATGGCCAACTAATCTTTGACAAAGCAGGGAAGAATATCCAAAGGAATAAAGACAGTTCCTTCAGCAAGTGGTGCTGGGAAAACTGGACAGCGACATGCAGAAGAATGAACCTGGACTACTTTCTTAAATCATACACAAAAAGAAACTCAAAATGGATGAAAGACCTCAATGTAAGACAGGAAGCCATCAAAATCCTCGAGGAGAAAGCAGGCAAAACCTCTTTGATCTTGCCCGCAGCAACTTCTTACTCAACACGTCTCCAGAGGCAAGGGAAACAAAAGCAAAAATGAACTACTAGGACCTCATCAAAATAAAAAGTTTCTGCACAGTGAAGGAAACAATCAGCAAAACTAAAAGGCAACTGACAGAATGGGAGAAGATATTTGCAAACGACATATCAGATAAAGGGTTAGTATCCAAAATCTATAAAGAACTTATCAATCTCAACACCCAAAAGACAAATAATCCAGTGAAGAAATGGGCAAAAGACATGAATAGACACTTCTCCAAAGAAGACATCCACATGGCCAATTGACACATGAAAAAGTGCTCAACATCACTCATCATCAGGGAAATACAAATCAAAATCACAATGAGATACCGTAACTTTACACCTGTCACAATGGCTAACATTAACAACTCAGGCAACAACAGATGTTGGCAAGGATGCAGAGAAAGAGGATCTCTTTTGCATTGTTGGTGGGCAGGCACTCTGGAAAACAGTATGGAGGTTCCTCAAGAAACTAAAAATACAACTACCCTATGACCCACCAATTGCACTACCAGGCATTTATCCACAGGATACAGGTGTGCTATTTCAAAGGGACACATGCACCCCCATGTTTACAGCAGCACTATCAACAATAGCCAAAGTATGGAAAGAGCCCAGATGTCCATCGAGGGATGAATGGATAAAGAAGATGTGGTATATATATATAATGGAGTATTAGTCACCAATCAAAAAGAATGAAATCTTGCCATTGGCAACTACGTGGATGGAACTGGAGGGTATTATGCTAAGTGAAATTAGTCAGAGAAAGACAAAAATCATATGACTTCACTCATATGAGGACTTTAAGAGACAAAACAGATGAACATAAGGGAAGGGAAGCAAAAATCATATAAAAATAGGGAGGGGCACAAAACAGAAGAGACTCATAAATATGGAGACCAAACTGAGGGTTACTGGAAGGGTTGCGGGAGGGGGGGGGGTGGGCTAAGTAGGTAAGGGGCACTAAGGAATCTACTCCTGGAATCACTAGATGCTACCTAATTTGGGTGTAAATTTAAAAAAATAAAAAATAAAAATAAATAAATAAATAAATAAACAAATATATTTTTTGTCAATTAATCTGTGTTTTTTTCTGGTTTGTCAGTCCACACGTTATTTTACTTGGTTGATTTTTTTCTTATTCAGTCTGATCTTCCTAAAATTATGAAGGTTTTATGATCCAATAAGTTAACAATACTTCCACACATTGTTAAAGATTACAGAAAGTAATTTGTGCTCAACTAAATTGAGTCATTATTCTAAGAAACTTTTAATGTCAATAGTAATTATGTTTTGTAGTGTGTCAGCTCAAACATAATTTGCAAGGTCTTCAGGTAACTTAAAGACTTAAACTAATATTAAATTGCGCTAATTAACAATAATTCTTGGATACCTCGATATTTTCTGTGTAATATGGAATCCTGAAATATTAGTAAGCATAATTTTAAGGTTCATGTTTCTATATGCTGTAGGAGTCTATATCTTTGGGTCATGTTAATGAATGGGTTTACTTTTGCCACTTTAGAAAAGTATGAAAGAGATGGGTGTGGCTGTAGAATATGTGTAAAACATACTCACAAGCTATGTTATTCTTTTCTTTTTTAATTTTATTTATTTATTTTGAAATAAAGAGAAGACACGAGTGGGGAGAGACAGAGAGAGAGAGAGAGAGAGAGGAAGAGAGAGAGTCCCAAGCAGGCTCCACACTCAGTGTGGAGCCTAACACAGTGCTCGATCTCATGGTCGTGAGATCATGACCTGAGCCAAAATCAAGAGTCTCTCACTTAACAGACTTACCCACCCAGGTGCCACATAAGTTATGTTATTCTGCCTAAACATTGCAAAATGATGGACAGTTCTCAATCACATACCCTCTAGTTTTCTCTGTGAAGTAGGAGATTTTCATATTGGTCCATGTTATAATTAATATACATGGTTGAGGGGCCCCTGGGTGGCTCAGTCGGTTGAGTGTCTGACTCTTGATTTTGGCTCAGGTCATAATCCCAGGGTCGGGATCGAGCCTCACATTGGGCTCAGTGCTGAATGCAGAGCCTTCTCGAGATTCTTTCTCTCTGTCTCTCTCTTTCTCCCTCTGCCCCTCTCCCCCACTCACATGCTCTCTCACTCTCTAAAACAAAAACTTAAAAGAAAAAAAGAAAAAACTACACGTGGTTGAGACCATACTACAAACAATAATGATAGAGAAATGCAAATGAATATGTGGCTTTGTTTTATAAGGAAAAAGAATAATTTTGTTCTAATATAAGTGTCCATTTGTTCTAGAATGCAAAAGAGCTTCATAAAAGACAAGACCTGGAAAATAAATTTTATTTGCCTTGATTTACAACAGCTGAATCTGAAAAGAAGGCTTAAAGTAAGTTAAAATTTTAGCTAAGTTTGCTCATTTTTGTTGGGTTTATTTCACTGCTTTGCAGATTAATACCATTATTTACAAGATGAAAATGTGTACTTTCTGTAAAATCTGTCTACATAGCAGAGAACCTGGGCCCACCAGAACAATTTTCTGTGCTTTATGTTGACTTTATTGTGTCCTTGATTGTTTAAAAGAAAAATCCAAAGAACAAAGCTCTCTTACTTGTGAAAGAGCTAAGGTTCTTTATGAGTGTATTACCTTTTATGTGTATTTCAAAATATTTTGTTGTCACTTTGATTAAATAGGTCACCGTGCAGTTGATTCTCAAGCACCTGTGATCCAACCAAAATCAAGTGTCCCAGCTCTCCTCTGACAACTCTTTTGACTTTGCCTTACCAAGACTGGATCCTATATTTAGAAAAAAATAGAAGAAAAATTTCGGGATATCTTTTACACCTAAAACTGTCTTGGAAATTTCCCAAAGGCCCAGAGCAATCACAAAGATTTACTTTTTACCATATAAAAAGAGAAATACAAAATAATTAAGTTTGTTTAATGTGTTAGGTATCTCTTAAATTAGTTCAACACTATTGCAAGAGCTACAGGGGGAAAGTCATCAAATTAGAAGAGATGTTTAGCCTTCGCTTGCATTTGTTGAGGTGCAGAGTTATTAATATAAATATTTCAGAAAGTCTATGCCCTATGAGAAGATTCTGGGGGTTGGTTTTACTCTCAGGGGCCACATTGATCAAACCCTTATGAAATAATTATGCATTATACTCCAACAAGGAGTTTATCCTGCTGCATTCTGATATTATTGATGACAGCAGTAAATTAACCACAATCATTAAGTGTTCGTCATCTGCAGATAATTTTTGTTTTGTTCCAGTACTTGCCCGAGGCCTTCTCATAAGGTACAGGCCAACAGTTTTGCCTTTAGTCTTAGATCCTCATGGAAAGGACTATAGCAGATGCTTCTAAGTATAGACACTTGGGGACAGGTGTCTGAGGAGATACTGTAGATACTAACTGTGCCACCAATTTGAGACAGGGTCCCCTGGTTTCTTCGTGGTCTGGAAGCAGATGGCTTCCAAAAGCAGGCTGGTAACCTATGATCCAGCAGAACAAGAGACCGAAGGAACCAGGACAGAAATTTTTTTGTGATTAGCTGTTTGGAATTTTCTTGATGTTTTGTTAATGCTCTATTTTTTTATGTATATGTTAAGAAGCACTTTGTCTTTCTTTCTGAATCATTCCTAAGAACATTTCGTTAAGTAGACTCTGCTTTTGTAAAAGAAAGTGAAACATTTTTAAATTATATCTGATTCTCGCTGATCCCCCCCCCCCCAAATTTACCAACTCATAACAAGTCCCTTTACTTCTCATGGCAAAATAGTTATTTACCTAGGTTTAATATAAATCTAGCCACCTTTTGACCAGAATATAATTGAACTGTGTAACCAAGGCCGTTGAAGGATTGTCATGTTTGAAAAGAATTCTTGTTTAGGGGCACCTGGGTAGCTCAGCAAGTTAAGCATCTGACTCTTGATTTGAGCTCAGGTCATGATCTCACGGTTCGTGAGATCAAGCCCCACGTTGAGCTCTGCACTGTCCGAGTGGAGCCTGCTTGGGATTCTCTCTCTCCCTCTCTCTCTGTCCCTCCCCTGCTTTCTCTCTCTCTCTCTCTCAAAATAAATAAACATTAAAAAAAAAAAAAGAAAAAAGAAAGGAAAGAATTCCTGTTTAATCAGGAATAACAACCAATTTTAAAGAAAAAAGGTTATCTTTTAGGGTTAACTTGGCTTAGGGTCCAGGCCTTGCAGATGGTGAGGAGGTCATTTCCTGGCAGACCATGAACCCTAGGAAGTTTGAAAGCCCTTGAAGGGTAGAATTCACCGGTGTTTGCAGGTGCTGTCACATCTGGTGGACAGTTTCTTGGAAGTGGTTTCCTAGCTTGAGGATAGCAAATGACAGAGGCTTTAAAAGATAAAATTCCATCTCCTTATGAAAACGTCCATACAGAATTTAATTCCGTGGCCTCGGTAGTAACTCGGAATGGCGTGGTTCTCAATTTACAAAGCAAATATATGGTTAATTAGCATTCCTGCAACACTCACAGAAATAAGCAGGCCAAACCCAAAGAGACCAGCATTTTTGTGATCGGGCGTACTTCTAGGGGATGGTGTTTATGATCTCCAGGGCAAGCTTCTTGGGAAAAATTTTTGAAAGAAAATGGGCAGCAGATTACAGATTGTCGTTTTAACAGAATTTTGGAAATTGTCTAGCGGATCCTTCAGGTTTAGCTCATTCCACAGGGGCTGTGCCTTTGATTGTCTTTGACTAGACTAGACTGCAGCTCTGTAAATTGTGGAAAACTAGCAGAAACAAACTAATTTTGTCCGGTGGCGATACAATTGATTTCTCTGCTCCAAAAACGAAACGATCCAAGCCTCATTACAAAGATTACATATTGTGCCTAGTTTTGCATCTATTAGAAATTCATTTCGGTATTTTTGATGTTTTAGAGAGATCTGTTTTTCACGTTCTTCTTTGATTCAGTTAAATACGTGCACTTAATATTTGTACAGCGGTCATGATTTGTGAATTTGAAAGTGATCCTTTTGAAATATGGCCCTTTAACCCTTTGTAAGGAAACAAGGACTTCAGGGTAATGGGCTGGTAGTACAGGGAATAAGCGGCCAGACCGGAGCACTCTGGTGCCCTAAATCATAATCTGGTGATTCTGTCTGGTTCGTATCACTCATTCAATGCCGAGCAGCTCACTGAACTTGCTACTTAGTCCATGTCTGGAGCACCTTTTCAATAATTCTGCCTTTGAGGCATTCAGGATCGGGGTAAGGCATCATAAACTTTGAAATTAACCCGCCTGACCAATCCCTTTGCTCATCAAAACAACCCAAGGTGGAAATTACAGGAAGATAATACTGAACAAGATTTTATACACATCTCAGCTAAAAATTCCCCAGTGGGAGTTCTGTGTTCAAGAAAAAAAAATGGGGGCTCCCAGGTGGCTCAATGGTCTAAGCGTCCGACTCTTGGTAACAGCTCAGGTCGTGATCATGCGGTTGCGAGCTCCAGCCCTATATTGGGCTCCACGCTGAGTGTGGAGCCTGCTTGGGATTCTCTCTCTCTCTCTCTCTCTCTCTCTCTCTCTCTGCCTCTCTCTGCCCCTCCCCCACTTGCTGTCTCTCAAAATAAATAAACTTTTTTTTTTCTTTAAAGTGTGTGTTAAGTGAAAGGCTTGAGGCTGTAACACGAAGGCCGATGTAGGAGAACAGAGAAGAAAACCAGGCCAGAGAGAAGAGGGTGTGAAAGAAAAGCAAGTGGCCTGTAGAGCTATGTGCACTCTGGACTGATTTTCTGCCATTGCCAAAGCTGACCTTGGCTGACGGGACACCGAATGACAGGGACACAGACTCCCCTGCTATTGTGAGAGTCGGCACATTCAACCCCTCCCTCGAGACTGAAGATGTATTCACCCTCATGTCAAATACACTCTGAAAATGCCAGAATAGAAAGCGTTCCTAACCTAACGCCACAGAGTGTTTGAAAAAAGGTTTCCAATCTCGAATGTGTGCCTGTGGGTCCTGATGCTGCGTTGGAGTCATTGTAAACCGAATTCTCTTTCCTTTGTTTCCATGGGAAACTACCAACCGTAATATTCTGACACCTTAAGCTTTCCCAGGTTGAAGCTGGGAGAAATGAGGGCATTGTAAGATCATCCGCAGTGTACCGCCACGTCTTTAATGCACAATTAGTCAAGGACCCAATTAGTGTGCAAGTAAAACTAAACCTATGGTTAATTAAAACAACTGGACAGTGACGCTGAGAGCGGGCAGTTTAGGTACCTTAGGACATTGACGTTAGGAAGTTTGGTCCATTAAGAGTTGCTCATAACCATTTTAAAGTTTGTTCTTTGGACAAGAGTTTGTGCAGAACAGTTACTAGTTATTAAAATAGGCATTTTAGGGGCGGCTGGGTGACTCAGTCAGTTGAGTGTCTGACCCTTGATTTTGGCTCAGGTCATGATCCCAGGTTCGTGGGGGTAGAGCCCCACATTGGACTCTGCACTGAGTAGGGAGCCTGCTCGAGAGGTCTCCTCTCTCTCTCTTTCTCTCTCCCTCAGCCCCTCTCCCCCACCCATGCTCTCTCTTTCTCTCTCTAAAAAAGAAAATTAAAATAGGCATTTTAGGATCTTGGCTCAAAGTTGAGTTGCTTAACTAAAATGTGCTCTCTACCTTCCTGTGGAGGAGATTATTATTAATATCCTATTCTGTATAGAGTCCCTGGGGGTCAAATGGAAATGTGGCATGTAGAGTGAGTGAGGGACTCAGAAAAGATCATTTGTATCAGATGTTTCTGTATCCTTCAAAAAGGGCATATTTAAACATTAGGAAAAACAAGATGTAAATTCAGATTTACACACCTGTATTGAGCACCAATGGTATGCTGAGTCCCCATATTAAGACAATTCCATTGTGCTATGAAAATATATATTCTCATCAAAACAATAGATTGACCAGAAATAACCATAGGATCACCAAATGCTGGATCTGGAAGGATCACTAGACATCATCTAGCCAACTTTGTGAACTTTTTCTGAAGAGGAGAGCTAGGTAAAGGATGCTTTGGTGTCTTATGAAACCTGTGAATGCTTTCTGTAAAAAAAAAAAAAATACATATGCAAACATATTTCAAAGTTTACCAAATTTTACCAGAACTCATGAGGTAATCCATATATCTCAGGTTAAAAAGCCCTTAATTCAGTTGCCTCAACCTATATGTAAGAAACCAGACTTGACGTGGCCTGGGGCACTGAGACAATTACTGGAGAGTGTGGACTGCGATTCTGAGTCCAGCTCAAGTCTTGTCACCCTGCACACCCTCAGCGTTTCTGGACTGTTCAGAGTTGGGTGTTTCGCTCACCTCTGTCGGGTTGCTTTAATCAATCAGCAGACAGCGAATTTTAAAGATAGCATTGTATTCCTGCCCCTCTGTGACAGTTGTATAACAGCTCACTGAAAGCTACTCTATGGCATTTTGTATGTAAGGACACATCCAATCAATATCGCGTCAGGCTGTGACCTGCCCTGCTTATTCTTCTAAAGAGCTAATGGGCAATCTTCTCTAACCTAGAGGAAACGGCTATCTCAATCTGATTGCCAATTGGGGGGGTTAATTTGGTAATTTTGTATTTGATCACTGCTTTTGGAAGTACTCCAGCTCTCTGCAATCACACCGAAAAGGAATTGAGATGAGTTATGTGCTGTTTCCAATGATGAAAGTGGCAAAGTGACCATTTTCTCGCTAATTATCACGTAAATCGTGTTACATCTATTGCTGGGTCTTTGTGATGGAGACTTCTGGTCTTCACCAATATTGGGTTCTTTTTTCTCTTGAGTGATTGGGTGGATTAAACCTCCCAGTCTCGGGGCGCCTGGGTGGCACAGTCGGTTAAGCGTCCGACTTCAGCCAGGTCACGATCTCGCGGTCTGTTGAGTTCGAGCCCCGCGTCAGGCTCTGGGCTGATGGCTCAGAGCCTGGAGCCTGTTTCCGATTCTGTGTCTCCCTCTCTCTCTGCCCCTCCCCCGTTCATGCTCTGTCTCTCTCTGTCCCAAAAATAAATAAACATTGAAAAAATAAATAAATAAATAAATAATAAATAAATAAATAAAATAAAATAAACTTCCCAGTCTCGTAGGAGTTAAGCGGGACCTGTCTGGTCAATGATTTCAAGTGGACACGACGAGGGCCATTTTCAGGCCCAACCATTTAAAATCTGGGTAATGGAGGGGCGCCTGGGTGGCTCAGTCGGTTAAGTGTCCCACTTCGGCTCAGGTCCTGATCTCATGGCTTGTGAGTTTGAGCCCCGCTTCAGGCTCTGTGCTGGCAGCTTAAATCCTGGAGGCTGCTTGGGATATACTGTGTCTGCCACCTCTCTCTGCCCCTCCCCCACTCATGCTCTGTCTCTCTCAAAAATAAATACACGTGAAAAAAAAAGCATTTAAAATCTGGGTAATGGAAAAGAGTTTACTAATGGGGTGGGCTGGGTTTTAAGAAATCAACAGGGGATGGTGGTACACTCTAGGATTGGTGACACTGGGGAGGTGTTAGGACATCTAGGCTTTAAAAGGCAAGAGAAGAAGGGCGCCTGGGTGGCTTAGTCGGTGAGGCGTCTGACTCTTGATTTTGGCTCAGGTCATGATCTCACAGTTCGTGGCACTGAGCCCCAAGTCAGGCTCTGTGCTGATGGTGTGGAGCCTGCTTGAGATTGTCTCTCTCCCTTTCTCTGTCTCTGCCCCTCTCCTCCTCATGCGTGCACTCTCTCTCAAAATAAATAAATAAACAAACATTAAAAAAATAATAAAATAAAAGACAAGAGAAGGACGGTTACCAGAACCTACAGAGAGAGGGAAAGAGAGAGCAAGCTTGGGTCCTCAGAAGAGGGATACAGCAGGAATAACATGGAGACTGAGTGCCGGCGTAACACCTGAAGCCACTCCAGTTCTGCCCTTAGACCTCCTGCGGGTGTTCTCCATTGGTCAAGTGCAACGAGGACAAGATCACATCGGTCAGACTTCCACCACTCCAGAACACGCTGGAGAATGCTGGTGAAGGGCTCTGGAAGGGCAAGTGGCAATGTCCAGCCCAGACGCCCTTTGTGTGGTCTTCCCCTGCAGCAGCCATTGTGGAGACTCAGGCTCACAGCAGTTGGAAGGCTGAGCCCCCACGTGGAGGACAGGGCTCCCAAAGGGTCGCTGGATCCACTAACAACTCTGCATGAACAAGAAATGCTCCCCTTGTGTTAAGCCAGTGAGATTTTATTGTTGTTTGCACTTGACTGATAAGACAACCTCTCTGAACTTGCTGGGGAGGCCTTTTGATGTTCTTCCTGTTAATGTGCGGAGACAATAATTCCTCCAACGGCTGGATGGAGAAGTGAAATGCATCTCCTTGTTTGTCTGTGGATTTGCTAAGCTTTATTAGCCCACAAGGGGATTTTGTTACTGGCTCAACGTAACCACAAGTCTCCAATGAGTCGTGTGGTCAATATCTTCTTCATTCCTTTTGGAATCTTTCAGTACGTGGAGATTTAATGCATAAAACGTGCATATGCCGTACGTGATCAATAATTCGAACTTTGCCCAGTGTCAGCCACAGCACTGTGCCATGATCAATTTTTCAGAGTTATTGATCACCCTTTTATCCACTTAACCCCTGGCCTTCTTTGGAAGCAGCCTTCAGCACAGGGGTCTACACTCCAGTGGGGATTACTGTGCTGGGTCGTTCTCCAACGTTGACATCACGTTTTTCAAAAGCAGCTCTTGTATTGATGAGATGGTGGCCACAACTTAATAGCCTGTGAGTTCTTTCTCCTGGTTCATTCTTTTTACATTCCTACACCAGTCTTCCAAGAAAAATTCTATGTCTGTCAGACCTGTTCCTACATCTTTTGTGATGCAGATCTTTGAATCTGGAGAATGGGTTGAGAGAAGAAAGCTTGGGAACTAGGGAGAGAGAGAAAAGATTTCATTCAAGAGCTTCAGTTTACCTTCAAACAAAACTGAAGAACAGGATATGGGAGGAGGGTATAAGGAAAGTGGGGCCAGGCTGGGGGTGGGGGCGCATTTTTAGCATCTGATATTTGAGAAGCTCTGGAGAAGCTGTGGATGTGGGAGACGTGTGGAGGAGTGGAGGGGTTTGAGAGTTTTTTCTGAGTATTATGGCTGAGTTCTTCCATAATGTTGAGCGCCACATATGTTTGGAAACCCCTTTGAAACTACTTCAAATCGCTGGATTATGGTTTTGCAACTTCAAACCAACGCTGAGGTGGTATCACCTGAGATCCTTGGATTGACTTGTTTTAAAAAACTTGGTTTATGTGCTAGAACACCTCTCTTTTCAAAATTAAGCATTTAGATAACTTCATCTTCTACTTCACAGAAGAATAAAAAGCCAGCGGAAGAGCAACTGCCTCAATTTTCCTCCTTCAACCTAGAAACTCACCTGCAACGGCCTGCATCCTTCCTTTCCTCCCTTCCTCCCGTTACGGTGGAAGACATGTCTCATACCGCCATCCACAGCGCATCCCTCCACCCTGTTCTGGATTCATCCCAGTCCTTAAGGACCTCATGACACCAGTTACCTCCTTGATGATCTGAATCGTCTGCTTTGTCCTCTCCACTGGTGTCTTCGGATCAACATTGTCTTCTGTTTAAAACAAATTGTCTTACAATTCTCTACCACTCCATTTCTTGCTTCTCTTTTTTTAGTCCAACTTACTTGTTTTCCCTACTTCCTCACCCTGTCCTCACCCTTCCTTAATACACTTTAGGCTGATCTCTGCCCCAACCAGTCCACTAAAAATACTCTCATTAAGGTCCCTGATGGTATCTGTTTTGCAAAATCCAACGCTCACACTTCCACCTTGCTCCACCTCTCAGCAGCATTTGGCACCTTGGATTATACCTGCCATCTTGAAATCTTCTCTGTTAGCTCTCATAACACTGAATTTGCCTGGTCTTCTTTCTCTCTGGCTATGGACTTAGTCTCCTGTGTATATTCTTCTGCTGTCCTGCTCCTTAAAAATAATCTTTCTTGGAGTTTGTCCCTAAATTTTCAATCTATACACTTACCGTGGGTGTTGTCAGACTCAGCGACCTCCATCTGCATTCATATATTGATGATGATTTCCAAATCTGTGTTGCTAACAAAATCTCCCCCTTGAGATGCAGACCGATACATCCAATCATTACTATCTCCAACAGTCACTTAGTATCCCCTCCCATTGCAAACACAACATGTCTAAATCGGGACTCATTTTATATGAGATTACATATCTCATGCTCAGCCACAATATCTCACACTCTGCACTTTACTGAATGGTTATCATCCATCCTGTTGTCCAAAGCCATTGTGATCCCCACTGACTGTTTCTCTCCCTGCTCTAGTTACCAATTCCTGTCAATAACACCTACTCTTTCCTAGGATTCATCCACTTTTCTCCAACCCCACTGCACTATCCAACGCCAGGCCACTGCCTCTCTCACCAGAGTTCCTACAGTGTCTGCCCATGGCCTTTTTCAACCAAGTCATTCTCTAGTCTGTACCTGGAATGAGTCTCCACTAACGCAAATGTTATCGTGCCCATTATTTGGTGTCACGTCAAACCTTGTATGATAACATTCCTTGTAAGGCGATGTTTGCAACTTCTATCATTCTGGTCTCATCTCTTGAATGGAAACCTAGAAAGAATGGAAATTTAAAGTTTTGAACTTTAAACAAGTGGATTTATCCTTTATCTAGTATACTCACAGATTTTGAAGTTTCCCTGAAACTTTACCATGACATTGTACAAGTCTTTAAAAGGCATGATAACTGAGTCAAAAATCGAGAATTTAAACACGATAGGCACAGAATTTTGAAATTAGGGGTAAAAATTGTGTCCGGCCTTCCTTTTTCACTGGCATGTAACATAACATAGTCCCAGACTCCAGGGATTAGAACGTGGACATCTTTGGACATCATTATTCTGCCTACATAACTATGAGCATTCAGACAAAACTTTCTTCCCTCATGGAACTGATAATCGAGTGATACCATGTGAGATTCAGCTGCTTCTTAATATACGCCCAAGCTTGTAATCAATAATCCCCTTGATTAGGAAGGTAATTCCCAGCCCCTGCTGGCAAGTCTCAATGAGCACACTATTTTTTTGTGTGTACGAATGTGTCTGGTTTCCAGGGTTGTGATCCCACCCTGCTGAAAGGAATACCTGGGCTTTCGCTAATATTCTATTCCCATTTTATTTTCTATAGACACTAAGGAACATGGGATTTAATTTAATAATTTTCCTTACACATACTGAAGGAGTGCCTCTGACTTCTGAGCCCAGTTTTGGACACTGAGAAGGAGACCGTCCGTGGAAGTTTGGAAATTGCAAATGTACAATTAGTACAGACAGGAAGAGTCTGATAGTCCTATCTTATAGCATCTGAAAAGTGTCAGAAGTGTGTATTTTCCAGGATCCCGGCTTAAGAAGTTCAAAAGTGGGAGAAAGCAGTGCAGGCTTGAGCTGGCCTTGGGCGCACAAGAAGAAAGAAGGTCACCAAGAGTGGAGAAATTACAGGCAATTGGGGGGCAGAGCGGTCCGGTCTAACATTTTTGGCAACGTAGTCAAATGTGAATGATCCAGAATAGTAGGTGATAACAAATTAGATGCGTTTGGCTTTAAACCCTGTTGGCTCAAAAATGCTTTCTTTAGAAATTATATTCCACTTAGGAAAATGTAAAAATGAAACGGCATGTCCTAAACATAAAAAGACACTAGCAATTTAATGTATTTTAAAATCAGTTCCAAAGAGAATATTCTCGTCCTCACTCGTCTTCTAGTAACATCCACCCGGGACATCTTTCTAGATTTCCCCTAAACTGGGGGAGAGATGCTAAGAGCCTCTAGAAGCAAGTGACAATTCCATGTCGTGTCTAATTTGTGGCACTGCTCAGGTCTCGTAAAATATTTATATTTATGCAATTTTGTGTTGTATAATCCACACTCATTTATCTTTCCATGACTTACTGGTAATGACAATAATTATGCAGTTGGCAGAGAGGCGTGAAGTGACAGGTGTGATGGTTTTGTCAACAGTGGGTGTTTGACTGTAAACTGTTCCCCTCAAGAAATCCTTCACGTTAATTTGTTTTTTTCCTTATTGCCAATAGAGAAGTCTCAGTGGAGACTGTGGAACTTAAAATCTCTTACTTCATTAGCATCCAGAGGGGAAATCCGGGGAGAGAGAGAAGAGGAAAAAGGGGGAATTGCCTCTGGCACTAATTAACAGTCAAGACGAACAACACAGTTGGTGAAAGTTAATCTGGAACTTTTTGCAGGTACAGTCTCTTGTGTGGATTGTCTGGTTGGAGAAAATGGAAAAGAAATGAGCTCGGGTGTTCTCCTGTATTACCTGTTGCCTTCATGCATCAGCAAATGCGGGTTTTCGCTTCGGAGCGGTCCCTGCCGGGATCCTGGTTTTGCGAATCCTGTGGCCCAGGCAATGCTCTCCGTCCCTCTGACTCTACCTCACCGACTTCTCCTTTTCAGGTCTCATCTAGACACGTATCTTTCATTTATCTTTTGGGCTTTCTCCTCCCCTGCCATTTGGGGCTTCAGGCAGATAAAGCATTTTTAGCCTCTTCTGTGACTGGCATCCGGTGAGAATCAGCCAAGCCTCCCCAGACGGATGAAAGTTTCCAAGTCTTGGCAGAGCAGGGATTTGAATTAGAATATAAAGTCCATCTATGGAAAATAAAACAACCCACGTAGTTTTACTGTTGTTGTTAATCTCCATGACACCTTACGTTGTTTTTCCTAGCTATAGAAGTGGAAAAAAACCTAGGAACTTAGGGTCAAATTCAAAGGTGTTTGGCCCTTCTCAAATACCTGCCCCACCGAACTTGGTGTTTCTTCTGTGTTAGCATGTGGTTGGCCGAACAGGCAAATGTTCCGTTAGGGCGACTGAGATTAAGTGAAGGAATATTTCCCGGGGAGTAGAGTTTTGCAAAGGACTCAAGGCCTGTGATTTGCATGATGCTTCAGGAGGAGGCAGGCAGGTAGGAGTTTATCTCTGTGGCACCTGGCTAGAATTTCGGGAGGGTGATTCTCAGCCAGTGAGGGAGGCAGGCGACCCCCCTTGTTCCACTCCTAGTCATCAGACATCATATGTGAGCAAAATACTGAGAAATTAACAGGAAATCTTTTCTTTGAAATCTTGTTTGTGCTTCCATATGTTACATGACACAGGGGGAAAGCCTCATTAACGATGACATTTGCTCTGTAGAGAAATCCCACCAACGGGAGGGAGGGCATCTGAAGACAAAAGAAGCATCTGGAGCCAGAGGAGCTGTTAGGGGTCGGTTGGCTGGCTTCTGCCCTCCCCCACTGCATTCAAGTCAGAAACTGGTCGGCCTGTTTCACAGATGTGGGACGGAGACCCCGACAGGTGTGGCATTCGCTGGGGATCCTAGAGCTGGCAAGGACAGATGACAGCAAAGGTCTCCTGTTGGCCCTAGATGCCAATCAACTCCTAGTTCTGTTTTCCAACGTACACAAAGAAAAATCGCTATTTTTTTCATGTAAATATTCCTTTTGGTGATTTTCTAAGATCCCACAAATATCCTCATTTCATTGTTTTTTTTAATGTTTATTTGAGAGGGAGAGAGAGAGAGAGCCGCGCATGAGCAGGGGAGGAGCAGAGACAGAGGGAGACACACAATCCCAAGCAGTCTCCAGGCTCTGAGCTGTCAGCACAGAGCCCGATGCGGGGCTCGAACTCAGGAACCATGAGATCACGACCTGAGCTGAAGTCGGACACTCTATCAACTGAGCCACCCAGGCACCCCCAAATATCCTCATTTTAATGCATGCTGATGCCAGCATACGACATTCACAACATTTGTCATTCTGGGGGGAAGAGCGGGTGTTTTGTTGTAGATCAGTAACTTAGAGTGGCCGGAATCCGTGGACAGCTTCCAGGCACTGGTTTCAGCGAGACACTTCGAAGGGTTGTGGGCTGCAGAATTCACTGGGACAAGAGAGGGAAGATGTGGGTCGCGCGGACCATCTGTGGGCTTTTGGGGAACTTCTTAATTTACTTGGATTTCGGTCTCCAGTGACTAAAATAAGGAAACAAAGGGAGGCGATCCCTGAGATTTCCTTCTGATTTTCAAGTTCTGTGAGTTCTGAGAGCGTGTGTGGTTGTCTCTGGCCACCCTCTGGGACTCTGCATTAGCAGTGACTTGTGGTATTTCAGTGGAGGGAGAGATATAATGACCCTACCCAAGTGGCAGAGGCTGGTTGATGAAGACTGGCATGGGAGGAGAGAAGTACCTGATTCCTGTTCAGGATTTAATGACAGGTTGCTTTGGGGCCAAGCTCTGTTTATACTAAGTCCCGCCTGGGACTGAGTGTATTGTTAATAAATGTCTTTGAGTTCCTCTGCTGTCACAAGATGCATCAAAAGAACTAATTACTCAGATTTTTGTTTAATGGTGCTTATCTAAATAACTTAGGAGCTGTTGAGTGAAAACAATAAAAATGCTAATGATTATGGTGCAGTGCAGTGTAATAAGGATATTTTCATAATCAGAAGTGAAGGAGTCGCAGAGCCGGCGGCAGTAACCCGCTGGTGGGTAGCACGCCTCAAAAGTTTTGCCAGATTCGAGGCACTAGGGATCTGTAGTAACGGGAGGTGTCTCTGACTGTCTCTTAGCTTCTGCCCCTTAATCTCCCCCTACTCCGAAATGCACGGATGCTCCAAAAGTTGCTCTCGGGTCTTGGACAGCAGTTGGGCGACCCATTCCACGGATATCGCGTGCACCCAAAACTTCCACAACTTGAGTGGTTGCTGATCTCCGGTGTAAATGTGTCTTTAAAATCCATTAAGTTGTTAGTTTTGAAATTCTTATTAAAGTGCATTAGGAGAGAGGTATCTATGCCATGGTGCCTTACTAGTTTCATGGGAAAGTGATGCATGAAATAGTGTGTGTGGTGAGAACACCGGGACTGTAATTGGTAGACCCCAGCTGCACCTGCGGGCTTTGTTACTCGTTATCTGGGTCTTTGGGCCAAATTGCATAATCTCTTGGCCTTCATCTTCTCAGTATTTCTATCCCCCTTCAGATTGGTCCTAGGAAAAAGATGTGGTGGTAGGGAAATCCCAAACATGAGAACACCTTATTGACAAACCCATACTGTATTTCAGCGTATCAAGTGACTGAGAAAACTTTGATACAACATTCCCCAAACTTAGTAAACAAGGGGGTCTCTCTGAGGACCATAGGCTGGGTGACCTCTCCAATCCCTCTCAACACCATGGGTAGATCCACAAGGTGCAATTTCCTGCACATTTTGAGAAAAGCTACTGAGATAGGAATTAAAGCCAATAGCAAAGTTAACCTGCTTTAAGAAAGACCTTGAATTCTGGAAGGACTCATTTAGTTGCTGTATTTCATAGAATCTAAAATGCCACTGGTTATAAAAGGCACCATTATTTTATGTACTTCGAAGAAAAAAAAATGCTCCTAGTTAAACTCTGGCATGGCTTCGGTTATGAGACTCATCCTGATTTAGAGATATCCTAAAGTCCCCGAATTCAAGTAGTGCTCGTGGATTCGGAGTCAGGAAAGCTTTTGCCACCAGACCTGGAAAGGAGGAGCACGCGGGGGGCACTGGAGGGGATTCAAGCACCGAAAGACCTTTATGCTTGTATCGCCTACACAAAATTTTTGCATGAATCAATTTCGCCATAACTAAGGAATCACTGGGCATCTTTCCGGCCTTTTATGGATGAAGCCACTAAGAGGTACCAAGGTCGTGTATCACCAAGGATGACAGAATGAATTCCAGGGGTTCTTTGGACGCTGGTATGGGTTTATGTGGCTCGTTAAAATGGTATCTACTTAAAAAGTATTGATATTGGGGCGCCTGGGTGGCGCAGTCGGTTAAGCGTCCGACTTCAGCCAGGTCACGATCTCGCGGTCCGGGAGTTCGAGCCCCGCGTCAGGCTCTGGGCTGATGGCTCAGAGCCTGGAGCCTGTTTCCGATTCTGTGTCTCCCTCTCTCTCTGCCCCTCCCCCGTTCATGCTCTGTCTCTCTCTGTCCCCAAAATAAATAAACATTGAAAAAAAAAAGTATTGATATTTATTAATCCTTATTTGTGTTCATTATGAGGAATCTGGAATCTGGTTTGGGTTCCCCACTGTCCAATAAATAGTCCCTCCTGGGGCAGGTTAGGTAATGCCCTTCAGGGAAATGCTAACCACCCAACCTGCAGAAGAAGTCACCTGGGATCAGATGAGCCAGGAGGCCACTCACTGTTCTCTGTAAGAGCTACCGCTTTACTGGGAAAAAGCACAAGGGGAGGGGCACCTGGCTGGCTCAGTCAGTTGAGCGTCTGACGTTGGTTCAGGTCATGGTCTCACGGTTGATGAGTTTGAGCCCCGTGTCAGGCTCTACGCTGGTGGTACAGAGCCTGCCTGGGATTCTCTCTTTTGCTGTCCCTCCTCCCCCACTCATGCTCTCTTTCAAAAATAAATAAAACGTTTAAAAAAAAAGCACCAGAGGAAAGGCAACTGGATTTGAACTCTGAAGGACGAGGGGGCATGTGTTCTACAAATAAGAGAATATCAGTTGATCTCTGGGAAAAGAAGAATATGGGAGCAAAGCGATCAAGCTTCATTACTGAAGGAGCTAAAGGCAGTCTCCTGTGTTTCTCATTTCTAGCTTTTTCTAGAAATAGGGGTTTAAAAAATTGGTGTTTTTTTTTTAACTGAGTTAAAATAGCTAGAAAAATATGATGACATTAGACTGGCTTTCTCCAGAAGCTTGGCGTGGAAATTACTGGTGGAACTTCTGTCTATGTCACGAGGGGAAAAGAAAGTTAAACTCAAGCCTTGGCATATGTGCTCAGAGGGAGTGCGATGCCTAATGCGATATTTGAGGGTCTAGAGACCCATCTGCATTGAAACTAGTTCTCTGGGGGCCTACTGCAGCTAACACTTGGTTTATCAGTCATTCCTTTGAATCAGGACATCAGCGTTTAAGGCAAGAATGATACCACAAGGGGTAATACTGTAACTGTGATTCCATATCGCTACCTGGGCATGAATTGTACCCTCGCTGGTGCCCTTGAAGAAATAGAAATGGATGGTAAGTTTGAATAATATAATAACCTTTGCTAGGTGGGCAAGTGACAGAAGTCGTTCTCTTTTTAGACTAAACAAATGTGATATTATTAAAATAATAATAGGTTCCATTTGGGGACCCAAATTAAGAAATATACGTTGGCCTCAGGAGAGCTTGGAGCCAGGGATTTGAACCACGGGGGACGTCCTTTTATTTGACCTCCTCTTTCCCATATGCTCCCTCTGCTTCTCTGGTTCATTTATCAGGAAATAAGGCAGCTACCAGGGACGAAGATCAACCTGCCCCAGCCAGGGGCACACAGAGACCAGTTTCTCGTTCTCAGCTGTAGTTCCTGCCCGGCCCTGTGTGGATGGGCTTCTCACCCTTGGACTTACAAACTCTGAAAATGGGATGGTGGTAACTCTGGAAAAAGCAGTCACTTCCTGGGAAGCAAAACACTATACTGCTCAAATCAGACACTGAAGAGAAAAAAAACTTAAGTCTTGCAGGAGGAGAGGGAGATAGGAGGAAAAAGGCAGAGTTGTGGAATGCCCCATGTTCTTTAACTCACAAGAATGAGGGCAGCTGGGGCGACGTGGGTCAGCCATCTGGTGGGAAGTTAGGGGTTACGATCGCACTGGGCATGATCTTCTCTGCGCCGTCCTGGGCTTTGCGTACTGGGTGGGGTAGGCAGGCCAGGCTTTCGGTCCCAGTTGCCTTGTTAGGTTAGTTAGTGGTTTTGAACCCAGTGAACACGCCAGAAATAAAACCGCAGGCCCCTCTGGGGAATCTGGCAGGGAGCATCAGGAATTTTGCATGCTGGATACACAGCATAGCACCCGGTGGATACTAAGGGTGCGACACGTGGTACATAAATGACCAAAGTCAACTTTATTTGGCCACGCACTGTGGCCAAATTTTATCTTTTTTAAAAGATATCTTTTTTTTTTTTTTTTCAACGTTTATTTATTTTTGGGACAGAGAGAGACAGAGCATGAACAGGGGAGGGGCAGAGAGAGAGGGAGTCACAGAATCGGAAACAGGCTCCAGGCTCTGAGCCATCAGCCCAGAGCCCGACGCGGGGCTCGAACTCACGGACCGCGAGATCGTGACCTGGCTGAAGTCGGACGCTTAACCGACTGCGCCACCCAGGCGCCCCTAAAAGATATCTTTTAAAATTTATCTTAATTTTCTCTTTTATAAAAATTAATTTATTCTAAAAAAATTAATTTTTAAAAAAAATTTATAAAAATGAATTCTAATGTATCGCGTGTCTGCGTTATCATGTTTTTCCTACACCTCGGTGAGAAAAAACATCTCACAAATATTCCTCTCAGTTGATACTTAACAGCGGTTCTCAAACCCTATTTGGGTTTCACATACAAGGTAATGAGTTGAGATGTTACATCAGTTCATTTCAGCGAAATTTATCCCCGAAAAAGAGAGATGTGGGGGGGGGGGGCGTATCCATTGGTATGACAAAATATTTCAAGCGATCGAGTGGTAGATGAAACTTAGGAATAGGTATGTGGGAAAACTACTCTGTTAAAGTTTAAATCTTCATTTATATGCTCTCAACAGGAAAAAAAAGCAACGCAATTTTTTAAAAAAAATTTTTATTTAGCGATGCAATTTTTTCAAGGTTATGTTTTTCCCTTTTTGGAGGTGATGATAAGCTGCTTAAAAATGAGGTGAAAAGCTGAGCCCGGTCGCTATTCGCAAGACTGAGCAACTTGGCTATGGTTTGCCTTCCAGGCGCCATTTTCTTGCCCATGCAAATCTCGGCATCCTTCATGTGAGATTTATTAGGGGGCAGTTTTCTGTGACAGAGGCCCCAAGCTTCAGTTTTTGAGCAGCAAGCTAGCAGTTGCCGAAGGTAAAGCTGCTTTGAAGCCACATGCGGATGTTCTGGGCTTCTCTCAAGCATCCTGTTAGATTATTCTTTTTAAAATCTTCCCAGGGCGCCTGGGTGGCACAGTCGGTTGAGCGTCTGACTTCAGCCAGGTCACGATCTCGCGGTCCGTGAGTTCGAGCCCCGCGTCAGGCTCTGGGCTGATGGCTCGGAGCCTGGAGCCTGTTTCCGATTCTGTGTCTCCCTCTCTCTCTGCCCCTCCCCCGTTCATGCTCTGTCTCTCTCTGTCCCAAAAATAAATTAAAAAAAAAATGTTGAAAAAAAAAAAATCTTCCCAGATCTTCACTGGGTTCAGACCCACTAACCAACTGTCTTGGATCCTGAATCTTTTCCACTGTGCCGCACAGTTGCCTTGCTTGAATAAGTCCACAAACATTTTCTGAAAAGGGCCAGATAGTAAATATTTTTGCTCTCTGAGCCTCATTTGGTCTCTTTCCCAAGTACTTGATTCTGCAGTTGCCACACAAAAGTCACCGTATGGGGCACCTGGGAGGCCCAGTCGGTTAAGCATCTGACTTCGGCTCAGGTCATGATCTCACAGCTAGTGGGTTTGAGCCCCGAGTTGGACTGTGGGCTGACAGCTCAGAGCTGGAAACTGCTTTGGATTCTGTGTCTCCCTCTCTCTCTGCCCCTCTCCTGCTCACACTCTGTCTGTCTCTCTCTCTCAAAAATAAGTAAACATTAAAAAAATTTATTGAAAAAAAAGTCACCTAGGCAACGCCCAAATGAAGGGGTGTGGCTGTGTTCCAGAAAACCTCACTTACAGCAATAGGCTGTGGTCAGAATTTGGCCCAGTGACTGTAGTTTGCTGACCCTTGAGTTATACCATCGGTAAAGGGTAATGGGTTTTTTTTCAAACAATGCCTTGGAGCTGTGTCCATGCAAAATGAACGAACCTTTTTGAATTTCTAAAAAAAAAAAAAAAAAAGAAGAAGAGAGTTTTATTCGACTCCAAAGAGGACAGCTACCCGGGATACACAATCTTCACAAAGAAAAGAGTGCTCCAGAGAAGGAATGCTTAATACCAGGTTATATAAGTATTTTGTTACATCCAGAATTACAAATCATCATGATGAAGGACTTTGCCAGAAAATTACAAACTTTACCTTATGCTTCTAGTATGTGCAAGGTGGCTGGCTTCCAGACGTATGGGAACAGAACCTAGGGAGATTTTTACTCTTATCTTTAGTTTGAAATGTTTCATTTAGGCTATGTGGTAATGAAGCAGATGTACAATGTATGCTCGGGGCAGAAATGGAGCCCATGCTTTGAAGTTCAGGTAAGTGATTCTGACCTTGGTAAATGTTGAAGCTTCCCTGGGAGCCCAGGAGCAGGGCCCACAAATACAAAAAGTGGAAAATTTCCTTTATCATTTCCCTCTTTTGATCAAGAATCTTTTGAGGAAAGCATTGATGATCAGCCTTATTTGTTAAGTCCCTCGGTGCCAGAGTGACTGGCTCGTCTGCCCTGGTGCCATCAGGTTCCTTGTTTCTGGGGCTCATCATGGGGGGAATGTGCTATAATGGAAATGGTAGGAAGCTTGGAAAATGATACATCGTTTTCTCTGAAGTCCAATTGACAAGGAAACATGGTACCTGTGATTGGTTTAGATTGTCTAATTTTACATTTGATAGAAAATTTATAATAACAATACATGAGGAACCAATGTCCTATTGGATTTTCCTTTAACAGCCGTGGTGGTTTTTTTATGGGTCACTTTGGCTAGGCTAACATACCATTGTTTCATTAAACCCTAATTAAGTTATGCTGCGAAGGCCATTTTGTATGTTTGATGTGATTAACATCTATGATCCGCCGGTTGTTAGCAAAAGGTGATTACTTTCAGTAATGTAGGTGAGCCTCGTCCAATCAGTTGAAGATTTTAAGAAGAAAAACAAAAAACCCCAAGGACGCTCTCGGAAGAAGAATTTTGCCTCAAGATGGCAATCTCTGCCTGGGTTTCTAGCCTGCTGGCCTGCCCTAGCGATGTCAAACTTGTCAGCCTCCATAGTCATGTAAGCGAATTCTCAGATATATCTCTTATTGATTTGTTTCTCTGGACAACCCCACCTGATATAGAAGAAATATGTCTAATGAATTATTTCTTACCCTGAAGACTTATTCTCCTTTACTGTTATTATCTTTACATATGTATTTATTCGTCCAGCCACCCATCCATTCTTTTAACAATCTTTTCCATCTCAGTAAATGGTACAACTGCGCCCAAGTTATTGAAACCAGCATCCTCGAAGGTTCGCCAGCCTCCTGTCTTTGCGTCTTTCCTTCCCACCTTCACCTCGCTGCTGGCCCCGCCCTATTCCCAGCCCCCTCTGCGGTCTGTATCACATCTGTTTATCAGCACAGGTGCAGTGCACCTGCCTGCCTCTGCTGCTCTGTAGCTATGGGGAGAACCCATTTGACACCAGGCTTGTGCTTTATTTTCAAAAGGTCATCTTGCTGAAGATGGACCTTTTGTCTTAATTTCCCTTTATGCAAAGCCAAGATATAAATATCTTCCCTGGGTCTACTTGCCAAACTCACTACGAGAGTCAGAGAGTAGAGCAACGAAACCTTGGATGAAAGAACGCAAGTTCTCATTTTTCTCTGGGTTCTGCCTGAGCCTCGTCTTCGTGTTACCAGGACATTTGGAATTCGTATGCGCTGAAATCATCCTTACGTCTTTTGCAAAATTACTATCTAAAGACACACGTAGAAGAATTGCAATCATTACCACTATAAACTATGGCTTTGTATTATAAGCTAGGGGTGTAGTACCCAGTATGCCTTTCTTAGAAAAGAAAAATAAGGAGTTGGTATTTGCATGTTTACCCTCCAAATTTCCTGTCCTAGAATTTCCTCTTCTAAATTCCCGCCTCCTCGATCTACCAGCCTACCGTGAGAACGCTTGGCACGATTTCATTACACAAAATTGTAAGACAGTGTCCCCGGGTATCACCACGAAAAGTGAGAAAAGGGGTGAACGCAGAAGCTTAACTCCGCTCCATAAGCTGTGACTCAAAACATGACACACTTGTCACTTTTCAGCAGAGGGGTCACTGAGTCAGCCCCACGTTGGCAGATAATCTTGCTCTTTCTGTCCAGTTTGGGATGGAAGGGTCAGTCTTGCTCTCAAACAACAGACAACTGTCACTAACTTTTATTTATTTATTTAAAAAAATTTTTTTAACGTTTATTCATTTTTGAGACAGAGAGAGACAGAGCATGAATGGGGGAAGGGTCAGAGAGAGAGGGAGACACAGAATCGGAAGCAGGCTCCGGCCTCCGAGCTGTCAGCACAGAGCCCGACGCGGGGCTCGAACCCACGGACCACGAGATCATGACCTGAGCCGAAGTCAGACGCCCAACCGACTGAGCCACCCAGGCACCCCTGTCGCTAACTTTTAAAAAGAACTGGTAGTTAAGCTAGACTTTAAAACAACACTGGAGACAGCCGGTGTACCTACTTGCCACAAACCGTCCCTGGCTTTACTCACACTAAACTACTGGTCTCCGTCCCAGGGAAGAAAGGGACTTTTGCTGAGTTGGGGTTTCTAGACACTTCTTCACAGCTTCCCAAACAGTCTCAGCAAGGAGGACAGTGGTAGCGTGTCACCAGGGGGCGTGCCCAGGTATAAATAGGGGGCCCCGTTAAGGGCAAAGTGGTGTCACAGATGATCAGAAAGGCAGAAAAACCTGGCCATGGGCATCACCTCCTCCACCATGGTGTGTGGTCAGAGGTCAGTGGCCAGGCTGCCCCGCCTGCCAGCACCACCCCTGGGACAGACCCTCAGTGTTGAGTGACCACTCTGATGTCGGAGACCGTGGGCCTCTCGGGGTGAGGCTATCCCTCGGGCAAGGGGATGAGTTCCTCTTTCTTGGCGCTCCTGTTGCCGTGTCCGATGGCTGTCCCTGCCGGACAAAGGCACACGTGCATGGCGAGCCTCGCCTGGGGGTCGGTCATACCTGGGTCCATCCTGGCTTCCTTCGTGTGACTTTTTGTTAAGACGGGATAAAACGGCGAGGGTCAGAGGGAAAGCAAGGTGGTGAGACCTGTGGCATACAGGTGGATGTTTGGTTTCCTCCTCCTTGACCAGGAGGGAGCCCTGGTCTGGTCTTGTTGGTCAGCGCTGCTCTGTCTCCTGCCCACGTTCGGGGAGCTCTCCTCAGTATAGAGGGGAGCAGATCACAAGGCCCCTCAGGTCTCGCCACTCAGGGCTGGGAAGGGTCCAAGAGGGTTTCCTGATGGGCCACCTCCGTGCTGATTCCACTTCCTGGGAAGGGGCTTCTCTGTTCCTCACCCCCTGCCTCCCAGCAGCCCCCACCCCGCCTTCACTACTGGGCTGGGCTGGTAGCACAAGCTTCTGTAAATCCGAGTCAATTAGTTGTGTGCGCACTTGATTTCCACCAGACTTCTTAAAGAGTTCCGATCTTTTTTTTCCCTTGAATATTTGAACACACATGATGACGTTCCTTGGCAGTGACTGTCTAGGCGAAGTGGGACTATTTTGTCTACAAGTACTTGGCTTTCAGGTAATGAAAGTACTATGTAAACAGAATGCTATATTGGAACTCTGTTCATTTCCCCCCTTAGTTTTTAAACGTCTCCCTTAGGAGACCAAGGAAAGCTGCATTCAGATCAGATTCGATGTGTACTTGTATTTACGTCATTTGTATATTTCATCTGTATATTTCAGACAACACAGTCGTTATCACCATATGGGTATATTTCACTCGGCGCTGTCTCAGTGTGCAAGGAATAATATTTCTTTGTTTTTTATCCTTTATAATTTAACTTTGTGGCTCCTTTCCTTTGAGGTGGTAGAAATGTGTCACAGCTTGAGGTTACCCCAACATTTCTGCAGTTGTAGTTGAGCTCTAGGGGGACTGCGAGAGAAGACAGGGGAGAACTTATCCGGTTCTCAAGATCTCCTGTTGTGTCTCTGGTCCCTGCATTCCAGCCCCTCCCACCGTACACGGTCCACCATTTTTGCATGACTCATCTGTAGATCTAATGACTACCCTACATCAGTGCCCAGGATGCCTTCTGCCTCTTCCTGCACACATTATGCAGCGGCATGCCCCTGGGGCTGTGGGAGGTGACTTCTGTGCCTTGCTTGGGTGCACAGAGCCTTCTCCTGTTTCTGCACCAGAACCCCGGGAATTCAACAAGGTGCTTTAGGCCTTCCAGCAGGACGCGAGGATTTCTACCCTGGGTCTTGCTGCTTCCTTAGCCCCTACCTGGATCCAGTTTCAACACCCCCCCCCCCCATTCAGGGATTTTTGTAGGCACCCCTGAGGCTCAGTCTGTGGAGAGCACGATGCCAGCCTTTGCTCAGGTCTTCCTGCATTGTAGTTCCAGTGGCTTTCACTGACTGCTCTTCTCCCTCGATCCTGAGGAAACTGGTCTTTCCTGGGTGGCGAGGGTAGACAGACTTTTTTACTTTTCAACTTGTAAAACCCCAAAGCACCTCCCTGCTTTCTGCCATAACATTACTTATCTGATCTCACACAATCTGGTCTCCGTGGTTCTCAAAGGGTCCAAGCAAATGTTGAGGGATGATGTCAGTGCTGAATAGTATTATCTGAGACAGATAGTTTCTCTCTTTTATTAGCTCTGTCTATTAAATGACCCTTTATTGATGTCCACTTTCTGATGGAAATGTGCTAAGGTCTTAGAAAACAAAGGTGAATATAACACAATATCTCCTCTCTTTAAGGCTAGCAATTCAAGATGAAAAAAAGAAAAAGAGCCTCCTGGGTGAGACAAGCTTGATAATAGGGTGTAAACAAGGCACTCTGGTAGGCAGGTGAGGCCACCAGCGTGCTATCCAAGCGTCTGCACTGTTTCTTGAGTATCGTTTGGTGCTCAGGAATCGCTGTGTCCAGAATTTGAAATTACTGCTTTTACCACTGATGCGAGGCAATTGGGTCATACTTCCCGAAGCGATGGAACAACGCAATTTTCAGATCCCGTTTTAAACATTGCAAATGTGTCCCTCAGCTGCTCACGGTTTGCATGAAAAACTTTGCCCTTAAGTAGGTACACCAGCCTGAAAACAGGTCTTGAATGCGTTGTGCAGATTAACACTTTCTTATCAAAGAAAACTTGCCTGATGAATCCTTAGTGTTGATCTTCTGTGTTTAGAAGTCCTAGTTTTAAAATTGAAAATCTCCCAGTAGATTTTCGGGTTCCATCACTTAGTTTACCCCTTTGCTAAGGGGCCCCCCCCATCACTATGGACGCCACGTGTTTAGACAGCTCGGTGACTCAGGTGGCCCGTGATCTTGCCCGCTAGCAAATCACATAAGCACCATGTCGTGTGCAAAATGGACTGCCCAACAGAAAGCTTCCTCTAATCCCAGGGCTTCATATATACCTTCGCAGGATCCCGTAATTCTGAACGTATTGATTTTTATCACTGCTTCTGGAAGAATTACATTGTAATCAGTGGAAAGTCCTTTGGGAGAAGTTTCTCAGTAACTGTTTTCCAATTTTTTTCCCCAACATCTAGCCAGGTGGATGCACATGGTATGCCCTTAGGATTTGGCCCTGAAGCCATACTAACAGTAAATACTTGCTTGTAAAACTCTTTTGAGGAAAAGTCATTTGTGTTGAAGAAATGAGGTCATTCTTGTACTCATCCAGACCCTGTGGTATCAGGGACTTGTCAGTTACTACCTGTGTTTGGAACAAGGATAGAATTTGCCTCAGTGGCTCGCTAGAAAGCGCTAGATGTTGCTGATACTACATTTTTAGTTCATACATGATGGGGCAGAGTTTAAAATCAATTTTTTCCTTTGGAAATAATGATTTGGAAAAAATCTCTTTTTGCACATTGAGTCATTTATTCATGGTCTGTCTCATTGCAAAGGAAGAAGCCTTAACAAGATGTAATATTTGGGGGCACCTGGGTGGCTCATTCAGTTGGGCGTCTGACTTTGGCTCAGGTCATAATCTCTCCGTTTGTGGGTTTGAGCCCCGTGTCAGGCTCTGTGCTGACAGCTCAGAGCCTGGAGCTGCTTCAGATTCTGTGTGTGTCTCTCTCTGCCCCTCCCCCACTCATGTGCGCGTGCGTGTGCGCATGAGTGCACTCTCTCTCTCTCTCTGTCAAAAATAAATAAACATCAAAAAATTTAAAAAAAGAAAATGTAATATTTCAGCATAATAAAAGATTTAGGTGTATCTAAGAGGCATTTTTAGAAAGCCAAATAAAGGATCAGGGTCTGGAATGAAAATAGAGCCAGAGGGAGCGTCACCGGGTGGACCCTACAGTCTTACGCATGGTGGGAGGTAGACCACAAGTTTGGTTCTAACCATGAGGCCAACAAAAGATGCAAATGAAACCAGCCACCAAGTTGAATTTCAGAAAATGCTTGAGTCAAGTTTTAAAGAATGAGTAGAGTTTGCCCGAGAGTCAAAGTGAGTAGCATGGTTGGTGAAAGGTAGAGTTACGGGATTCTAGCAAAGGCCAGAAATGTGCAAACACCTAACAACTTGAGAGGATGGGCCATTCAGAGGATCCCGGGTAGTAGGGAGTAAGGGCGACAATCCATGTACAACACTTACACACTTAGCACGGCACCTGACCCAGAAGGTACCTAATGAATGTGACGGTTTCATTGTCAGTGGTGGTTTGTTGTTGTTGGACGGTGATCGTTCTGTTGGGGTGGTTATGGTGGTGATTGCCTTGTTGTTGTGGCTGCGGGTTGCTGATAGAGGCCATGGTGGCTTTGTTGTTGCTGATGAAGACCGTGGTGATGGTTTTGTGCTGAGTTTTGGTGGCAGTAGTTAGTGTTGGTGGTGGTGGTGAGAGTGGTGGTGGTTTTCTTGTTGATTTTCGTGGTTTTCGTGGTGGTCATTCTGTTGTTGCTCTTGGTGGTGGTGGTGATATTAGTGTGAGAAATCATCTGTGGCTGGACCATACGGGACAAGAATGGCTGGGGTTCAGGCTGGTCTTACCTCTTCAGTTTGATTGCTCTATGTTCATAAAAATGTACTCTTGGCCTATGTGACACGATGGGAAGATGGGTAATAAGATTTTGTCCCCTGAAGGCCTGCGTTGACCAGTGTACTTTTCCCCTTAGGAAAAGACTAGAGGCCCATGATGATTAGGCGGTGAAATCTTAGAGCCTCGGAGCTATAGCTCAGCTGTTGTTTGACAAAGAATCCGCGCAATCTTTGTGGCAACAACGGAGAACCAACCGTTGAAACTCTCTTCCCAAGATCTAAGAAATCTAGATGCCTCAGTCCATGAAGCATCTGACTCTTGATCTTGGCTCAGGTCATATCTCGTGGTTCCTGAGTTTGAGCCCTGCGTTGGGTTCTGTGCTGATAGTGTGGAGCCTGCTCGGGATTCTCTCTTTCTCCCTCTCTCTGCCCCTCCCTTGCTTTCTCTCTCTCTCTCAAAATTAATAAATTATTATTTTTTTAAAGCCAGTGATTGCCCAGCCCACCCACAAGGGGAGAAGAGTGTGCAGAGAGGTGGGGACCTTGGGAGCCATTTTAGAGGCTTCCTAGCACAGAAGCTGGTCAATCTTTGACTGATTATTACAGTTCCTTACCAGGTACTATTTCGTATATGCTGAAGACAGCAGAGCAGAGCAGTAGAAATGTTTGTGGTTTTTTTTTTCCTTGAAAAATACATAAAGCTTTTGTGAAGTCATTTTTTGGGGACCTATTAGATAAATCTTCAATTATGTCCTGTTTCTTTCTCCTTCAATTCCCTATTCCCTAATTACCCAGGGCAAGAGAAGGCCTTTAACCAGTGAGTGTAAATTCTCCATTAATTAGAAACATTCACTATCCTTTGTAGGGGTGAGCTAAAAATATTCAAAACTAAATTTGTCAAAGTTGAGTAACACATCTGTAGAAGATAAGCAAGAAAGGGGGAAAAATCCAGCAACACTCAAAACATAATGATGATGGTATCTTTTTTTTAATTTTTTTTTTTAACATTTATTTTTGAGACAGAGAGAGACAGAGCATGAACGGGGGAGGGTCAGAGAGAGGGAGACACAGAATCTGAAACAGGCTCCAGGCTCGGAGCTGTCAGCACAGAGCCCGATGCGGGGCTTGAACTCATGGACCGTGAAATCATGACCTGAGCCAAAGTTGGCCGCCTGACCGACTGAGCCACCCAGGCACCCCGATGATGGTATCTTTTGTTTGACTTTTTGAAAGATTTTATTTATTCAGCGCATACTGGTTAGTCCGGACAGTCGGAGCTTTTAACAGTCTTCGGTTTCACCCTTCTAGAACTCTGCAAACTTGGGAAGGGTCTTATTTTCTAGATGAAAGAATGCAGTCTCAGGAGAATTAGGATGACAAAGGTAAGCAGCGTTACAGGCGTCGTAGCCCAGCCTAACTTCAGAGTCACTGTACTTTACAGCCCCTCCACACTTCTGGTTTTGGAACCCACTTTTGTGTACAATTTCATCTACAGTTTGCCTCTGGACCATTTCAAAAGACAAATGCATTTAAAAACGTATGGAGCCCTGGTGTCAGACATGCTGTTTCCACGAGAACCTCCAAAGAGTCACGTTATGAAAAGCTCCTTTGCTCTTTGCTGGCATAGACTCTGCTCCTAGCCTGTCAGAGAATTCCTGCCAAAAAAAAAAAAAAAAAAAAAAAAAAAAAGGTTTAATTCGTTATATAAATAAGCAGATGATTCATTGGTAAGAAAACCCTCACATACCCCTGGTTCCCACCTACCAACTATGGCAGGCAGGAGGGGTGCGTGGAGGTCCCAGCTGAGAAACCACAGGTCCCAGGGCATCACAGCAGTAACTGCCCCGGCCCAATGGAACACGGAATGACAGCGTCGGGAGAGGTGGGCACAGCAGCCCCCTATGTGTAATGTGACACTCAGGAAGCTCCCCAGAAATATTTGGATGAGGGAAGAAATCTGAAAACCTTAGAGATGCAGAGGTTCTGGCTGTTGGTCCCGAAGCAGGAAAGCCTCTTTTAAAAGCCTCCCTTAATGTCTCTTCCAGGTGGAACGTCTCTCTGCTCCCTTCCTGACACCTGTGCTCACAGGTTCCCCCCACCCCCTGCCGTGAGGAACCCTGGTCCCCAGCAGCTCCTGCCCAGCATGCCCGCATCATTTCAGGGGTGATGTACCCAGGGAAAGAGCCGTTTGAAACACTTTCCAAATGAGTTCATACATTTTAACTCCAGAGGGTTCCAGGGTCACCCCTTGCCTGTAGCCACTCTTTCCCGGGAGCCTTTGCAGTTCTCCCCACTGGACACAGAGCATCCTTCTCTGCCCCTGGACTCGGAGTTTGACCAGGTGATTTTCTTTGGCAAATGGGATGTGAGTAGACATGCCAATGAGCCAGTTTGGGGCCGGGGCCTCTGGAGACATGACACAATTCCATTTGCTCTCTTGTCTTCTGCCTTTGCCGTAGGAAAGGTCCAGCTACCTCGCTGTTCCATGGAAGATGAGCCGCACACAGAGCTGACCTGGACCTAACCCACAGCTTAGGGCCAAGTCGGGTAAATCTCCATGGAGATGAGCCAAACTCTGCCAACACACAGACCTATGAGCGGAAAGGCTTTAAGTTGAACGCTACGGAGATTGTGTAGTAATTTTTTCTTCAGCAAGAGCTAAGTGATACACTCAGGTTCACCGGTGTTTAACGATCAGCCATTTAACCGTTTGTCCAGTTTGCAGTATTTGGAGCCATGAACATAGAAGAATATTCCCAGGGAGAACATGTTGAGGAGAGAGAGACTCAAGTAAAGAATCTTGGGAAACACATTCTCGGGAGGAGCAGAGGAGGAAAAGGAAAGAAAGGAAGGCTAAAGCAGGTGGTCATAAAGATGAGAAGGAACAGTGGTTGGAGGTTAAGGAGGTATTGATTTTTAAGAAGCAAGGGACCAGAAGAGGCCAATTCTACAGACACCCAAGCGAGACAAAGATTTGAAGAACTCCCGCTGGATTTTCTGTTCAGGGATGCACAGGGACCTTTCACCAGAATCGATTTCAGTGAAGTAAAGACGAAGGGTCAGTGACAGTGAATTGCAGGGTGGATCCGAGGTGAGGAATCCGAGGTAGTGAAGAGTGAACGGCATCATTTCCATGACGTTCTTTGCAAATAATTTCACATTCACAAAGGTCACAAAAACAAAAATCATACTCTTTACCCAGATTCACTTGTTTTTTATCCATTTACACTATCTTTCACCATAGATATACACATACACACACAATTTTTTTCTGAGCCATTTGAAGAATGTGTATATATATATGTGTGTGTGTGTATATATATATATATATATATATATGGTGGTCATTTGCTACTAAATACTTCAGTGTGTATTTCCTAAGAATAGGGAATTTTTTTTATATAACCACAGGACATTATTGATTCTATAGTATTGATTTACAATGATGTCATACTTTTAACTGATCTAATGCCTGTATCCCAATTTTGTTGGTTGACCTAATACTAACATCCTTGATAACATTTTCCCTCTCCAGCACAGGGTCCAATTCGGGATCAGGTGTTGCATTTAGTTGTCATGGCTCTTTAGCCTTCTGCATTCTGGGACAGTCCCACGGTTCTTCGCCTTCTATGGTATTGAATTTTTTTAAGAATACAGGCCTCCCCTTCACTTTTTAAACAGAATGTTCCGTATTTTATGCTTGCCTGATGTGTCCTTGGGTTAGGCTGAGGTGCCTTCTCAGCCACCTTCTTAGCAGGTAAAATGTCCTGCTAAGACATCACACCTCAAAGCACATGGTATGCCCGTCTGTTCCACACAGGTGATGTCAACGTTGGTCACCTGCTCAAGGTGTTGCCTAATTTTTCCACTGTAAAACTACTTTCTCCCTTGCAACAAATAACCAGTCCGTGGGGAGACACTTTAAGACTATCCAAACTATCTTGTTCCTCAACAAAATTTCTCCTAGAGTAAGTACCATTGATGATTAGACAGCCATCGGTGACTGTTGTCCAATCAGATATTTACCATGTTGGTGGCAGATTTCCCTGGCCCAGCATGCCCTTTACTGGCAGCCCATAGCACCCTAACATCGGCAAGAGACCTCTGTTCTCCCGTATTCATTCATTTATTCATTCATTTATTCATTCACTTATTTATTCATGTATGTATTATGCTATGATTTTCTGGCTTCTTAATGGTTTATAATTCATTACCGTACTTAATCATTTTAGTGCTCAGACTCTCCATATTAGGCCAGTGGGAGCTCTTTCAATTGGCTCCTCTGTCCTTGTGACAGGTCCCATCTTTTTTTTTTTTTTTAACTTCCTTAGTTTCTGGACAAACAGAGTGATCTGGGCTTATCTTGTACCTACCCTGACACAGACCTGAAATTAACCATTTCTTCAAGGTGTCCTGGTTGCTTTTAGTGGGAAATGGTATTAGAGACCAACCTCTGGGCCCTCGATGTGCTCTTTGGTAGTGGAGGGTCCTTACTGCTTGACTCTTTCATTGCTTACATAGACATATAAATATACCCACACACCTACATACGTATACATATATTGAAGCACCTATAAGCACGTATATACGCATACACACACGCAGTTTTGAAATATGAGTTCCCAGTCCACTCTAATACTGCCAATTCCAATCCATCCCCATAAGGTTCTTTCTTGACTTCTCCATTTCCTTCATATACCTGTCACTTCTTCCATAATGAGGATTCTGGCTCCCCAAAATAGTAACATATTTACTAACTTGCTCAGTCTTTTTAAATGTTTTTTTCTTTTTTAATGTCTGTTTACTTTTAAGAGAGAGACAGAGTGTGAGTGGAGGAAGGGCAGAGAGAGAGACACACACACACACAGAATCCGAAGGAGGCTCCAGGCTCTGAGCCGTCAGCACAGAGCCGGACACGGGGCTCAAACTCATGAACCTTGAGATCATGACCGGAGCTGAAGTGGGACACTTAACCGACTGAGTGACCCAGGTGCCCCTAAGTTGCTCAGTCTTATAATGTATCTAAACTACTTCAGAATTGCTTTTTTTTATACTGCTGTAATAAACCTACTGCCCTCTTGTGTCCGGCCCTCTTAGCATAATGTCTTCCACATTTATTGATGTTGTCACAAATGACAGGGTTTTCTTCTTTTTACACCCTGAGTAATATTCCACTATATGTCCATAATACATTGTATTAATTTATTTTGAACGTTTTATTTATTTTTGAGAGACAGCAAGTGTGTGCCAGGTGGGGAGGAGCAGAGAGAGAGAGGAGGATAGAAGATCTGAAGCAGACTCTGTGCTGACTGCAGAAAGCCCTACGCGGAGCTCAAACTCAGGAACCATGAGACCATGACCTGAGCAAGTTGGATGCTTAACTGACTGAGCCACCCGGGCGCCCCGTCCATAATACATTTTTAACTCATTCTTCCATTGAAGACATTTAGGTTGCTTTCATGTCTTGACTATTGTGGACAACGCTGCCATGAGCATAGGGGAGCAGCTACCTCCTCAAGATTATGATGTCAATTCCTCTGGATATATAGCTAGAAGTGGGATTGCAAGATCATACTGTGGCTCTAGTTTGCATTTTTTGAGGACTCTCCATACTATTTCCCGTAACGACTGCGTGAATTTACATCCCCACCAACAGTGTATATTCTCTTTCCTCCACATCCCCGCCAACACAGACCCCTTGTCTCTGTCATACTAGCCATTCTGACAAACGTGAGGTAATATCTCCTTGTGGTTTTGATTTGCATTTCCCTATTAGTGACGTTGAGCACATATGTGTTGGCCATTGATATGTCTCCTTTGGAGAAATGTCTACTTAGTTTCTTTTCTGGTTTTAAAATGTAGTTACTTGTTTTTTTTTTTTTTTTGCTATTGAGTTGTAGGCTTCCTTATATATTTTGTATATTAAAGCCTTATTAGATATACGCTTTACAAACATTTTCTCCCATTCTGTAGGTTACCTTTCCATTTGTCAATTATTTCCTTTGCTGGACAAAAACTTCTTATGTAGTCCCACTTGTTTATTTTTGCTTTTGTGGTTGGCGCCTTGGTGTCATATCCAAAAAATCATTGCCAAGGCCAATGTCAAAAAAATTTTTCCTTGTGTTTTCTTCTAGAAAATTGATAAATTCAGGTCTTTTGTTTAAACCGAATCCATTTGAGTTGACTTGTAATATATTTTGAAATCAGGAAGTGTGATACCTCCAGCTTTGTTCTTTTTCCTCAAAACTGATTTGGCTACTCAAGGTCTTTTGTTGTTTCGTATAAATTTTAGGATTGTTTTTTCTATTTCTGTAGCAACTCCCATTAGGATTTTGATAGAGATTGCATTGAATCTATAGAGGACTTTACACCTTCACATGGTTTTTCATAAACTAGTTACACGAATCCTTTATCTTCTATGTATGTTGTAAATATTTTCTTTCCGTTTGTCATTTTTTGACTTTGCTTATGTTGTATTTATGCCATCCCAACTTTTTATTTTATTTTATTTTTGTGTAGTTAAATGTGTCAATCTTTGATTGCATTTAATTTCAAGTCATAATTTGTGTCAATCTTTGGTTGCATTTAATTTCAAGTCATAATTAGCAAACCTTTCTACTATACCCACGTTATGGGAGAATTTACCCCTGTTTGCTTCTAATATATATATATATGTTTTATACACACACACACACACACACACACACACACATACACACAGAGATGTATACACATTTAGATCCCTGATCTATTTGGAGTTTATTTGTATGTATGGTTTGAGGAATGGATCTAATTTTATCTTCTTCCAAATGACTAACCAGTTGTCCCAACATCATTTATCGAAGAGATTATGGTTGTGTCAGTGATTTGAGATGCCTGTTTTGCATCTTTTTCTTTGCTTTGTATTCTGCTCCACTGTTCTGTCTGTTCATGTGCCAGTACCACACTGTTTCAATTGTATAGGATTTGTATTATGTTTTACTCTGTGGTAGGAATTATTCCTCCTCCCTCCCTGCCCCGCCCACTGAGTTCTTCCTTCTCAGTGTTTTCCTGGCTATTCTTGTGTGTTTATTTTTCTAACTTGCCCAGCTCCATCAAAAAGCTCCTTAGAATTTTTGTTGGAATTGCGGTACATTTATAAACTAACTCGGGGAGAACTGACATCTGGATAACATCGAGGCTTCTCACCGATGAATAAGAGATGTTGTTCCGTTTGTTCAGTTATTTTGCAGGAGACTCATTTGCTTCTTTCCTTTCACTGCCTCATCTCCAAGGGGTACCATGTTTTTTCTACATATCAGTGTCTCCCCCACAAGTAAGGCTTCTTCCAGGCCCCCATCTCTGGTCCCACCCACTTGCAAGTGTCTTTTCCACAGCAGGGCTAGGAATCTCCAGCTCCTGACCGGTGTTCAGTCATTTTGTGTTGATGGTTTCTCTTCCTCCTTCTGGGGGGCGGTTTTGTCTGTAGTTCTCCTAAGCCCTCTGTTCTCTCTGCTCTTTTTGCTAATCCTTCCAGCCTCCCCTCTCTGCTCTTCTGCATTCAGAGGCTCTTAGTAGCAGCGAGTAAGCATGGGAGCTGTGTGGGAATCTGGTGCTTTTTCCCTCTACCCCGAGGTAACCCAAAGCTTGCTGTTTTCTCTCTCTCCTGGTAGCGTTGAAGGCATGAGTCCCTTTGAGTTTCATTTGTTTTCCTGATCGATTTCATGGTGGTTTTGGGAGGGAGGCCAAGGTTCCCAAGCAGACCGCCATTGTTTGCCCAACCCTGAAGGTTGTGTTTTAACAAGCTTGCTGTCTAGGCAAAATCTAGAGGTAGAACTCACATCAGAAGCTGTCATAGAAAGACTTGAGTATGCTCAGAGTGGAATAAAGAGGAGTACAATTTCAACTGATGAAGAAGTTCTGTGCCCCTAAAAGAAAGAGGTTTGTCTGGGGAAATTTTGAGGGTAGAAATCAGGGAACCCACATTCCGGTGATTAAGAGGAAAAGAGTTTTGGAAGGAAGTGTAAGCAAAAGCTATAAAACATAGACTGGGTAGAAATCAGGATTTGACTTAATTTGACTGCAGTCCCTGGAGTTTTGTTTCACTCTAATATTTTTAGATAGTATATATCTAAATAACATATATATCTAATCTATCTAGTAACAATCAGGCATCTTAAGTTAGGTTGTGTCTAACAACGTGATACTTACAAATAGGTGGAACAGAAGTACCAGAGAGAACCCTCACCCCCACCCCCCACCACGCCTTGGCTGTTGGCAATAAAAGAAGTCTCTGAGCTTTGACATTGGGTGTGCCTGTCCCTACTTGGGAGCTGCCATGATAATAATGCATATTTGGAGGCCGGTTTATTGTGGCCTCTGAACTCAAAGTATAGAAGCAGAAAATGGCTTTATTTTTCTCCTACTTCTATTTTTAACATCGCTCTGTGGGGCTTCGCTTCCCTACCCATTGAAGACATCTCAGGCAGATCCATACAGATTTCTCAATGCCTCAGCTCATGTGGGGGAGAAGATTTCCTGAAAGGCAATAAAAGTCTGGTGAGGCTGAAAGCTTCAGTCTCCCATCTGGTGCAAAGCTGCTCCCAGCCCCAGGGCTGGTTGCCTCTCCTCGCGACCCCAGGACAGGGGAGGGGCAAACTGGAGGCAACAGCCCACGTCTTCCATCCTGGGCACCGTTGTGATCCACCTGTCCTGTCTGCCTCATCGTGTCTCCCAAAGCTGGCGCTCCCTTGGGAGGTGCCTCCGTGGTGGTCTGGCAGCCCCACAGAGATCTCTGCAAACGTATCTCTGGACTCTAGAGGAGTTTGCAATCATCTCATTGCTTTCGTTCTGATGGCATACCTACCGCCTCCTGGTGACGGGACCCCTCACCCCCATACGCTGCCCTACCAGGTGGGTGCTTCCAAACTGCTTGGCTTCACCCTCTTCTCTACATGCTTGGGGCTCAAGGGGGTCCCACGCAGGGATCCCAAGTGGGTCGCTTCTCCCTCACTCCAAAAGGGCACTGCTCCAGTCAGCTCTCATTTTCAGAGGTCTCGAGAGAGAAGCAGGCAACACCTCAGACCCCAAGAAACACACATTTAGCTCTCCCAGGACTCCCCTTTATTTTTGCTCAGCATGTGGTGTGTTGGCTGGAGGACGCCAATCTCCTACCCTTGAAGTGTGTGTAGTTTTTTCTGTTATCTCTGCTGAAGCCTCCTTTTCCTTAGTTGGAGAGGGTGGCCAAGCACCCTATTCCCTTCTTGTGATGGAGAATCTACAGTAATCTGCCCCTGGTTGGCAAGTCTTGTTTTGGCCCATTCCCTTCAATAAACTCATTTCTTCACGCACCTGCATCTGTGTATATAAATATTTTATACTATACATGTACATTATATTCTATGTTATAATAATTATGTGATATTGCATTATATACATATATAGAGATATATAAGTTGGATTTGCACACAAATTGCATAGATTGTGCTAGATACACAATTTGGTCGTTAGGTTGGCTTTTCAGTTTTTATTTTTTTTAATTTTTTAATGTTTATTTTTGAGAGATAGAAACAGAGTGTGAGTGGGGGAGGGGCAGAGAGACAGGGAGACACAGAATCCAAAGCGGGCTCCAGGCTCTGAGCTGTCGGCACAGATCCCGACGCGGGGCTCGAACCCACGGACCGTGAGATCATGACCTGTGCCTAAGTTGGGCGCTTCACTGACTGAGCCACCCAGGGGCCCCTGGCTTTTCAGTCTTTTAATAAGACCTGAAGGAATTGTTTCGAACTTTGTTCTGGAACAGGAGGGGACTTCTCCTTGTTTGTTGGAAGTCTTAGCCAGAATCCTGAATCAGGGGCCGTGGTGTCAACCCTAGTCAGTTACAAACACTTTCTACCATTTGTGATCATGTCTTATGTGCCAATTCCTATTCTAAATGCTTGAACTCATCGCATACTCTTCCTCCAAGGGTGTTTTTTATCTGCTCCTTTTGACAGAGCAGGGTCCCGGGGTTCAGAGAAGCAGACCATCGTGCCCAAGGTCACACATCTGGTGAGGCCAAACCCGGACAGGGCTGGAGCGCTGTCTGCTTGTGAAACCCGTGTTCTGTGCCGCATCCCAGTATCAGAGGGTTAGGCAGGCATCAGGGGCATCTGTTAAACTAAACCAGGCCTCCTTCTCCTGAAAGTGCGGATTACAAAGTTCAGTCGTGATGTTGTGTTTGCTGTCATGAACGCTGGTGTGGATAACAGTAGATTCCTTGGGAACCGCGGAGCTACTATTTACATCCCATTTATAGACGCGATACCCAGTAAAGATTGCAGGGTACTGCTCCTCCGGGAGGGAAATCAGCCCATCCACCACCAGGGACCTGTTTGCGTTTCTGGCGCCTCTGTGAATGTCGATTTGTGACACAGAGCTATTTGTGCGCACGAGGAAGACATCGTCAGAGGCATTAGGCATGTGCTACATAAAAGGCTCTGTGCTCGGTGAGAAAATTGAATGTGGCGGCCCGTCGTTCAAGGAGCAGAAGCAGCCACCACCATTGCTTTGATATGTGGGCGTGCAGACATCCCTCTACTGGTCTTAAATGAAACAATTTTTAAACAAGTAATTATATTGCCCATAGAGGCACAAAAGGAATTCAGATCCTGAATGTGTTATCTGTTCCACCCTTCGGTGGACACAAGCCAGTGCCTGGTCTTCAGCCGAAACAGACATTTAGCCATAAACCATTGGCCAGAAAGATCCTAAGTGATCAATTTCCCCCGTTATTTTAACTCCCTTGTCTCTCCTAACTGTACCACGCACATTTTTCCTCACTGACCTTCCAGCACATTCCCAGCTTTCATGAGCTTTGTACTTCAGTTATTAAATTACAAGAGAAATGGAGCAAAAGGACTGAAATATATTTCTCAGAAATACAGCTGTGCCAGCAACGGACACCGCATGTGAAGTATGTCTCTTATCCCACTTCTCATCACATTTCAGCAAATAAATCCGACTCTCTGTGGAACAATTTTGGTGTTAGCACAAAGTAATTCAAAACAGTGGGGGGTGGGGGTGGGAGATGCATAATTATGACCAGCAGAAGATGGGCTCGCAAAAGCCGTGCATGAAATGATTGAGTTAGGAAAAAGCTTTGCCAGAAGCCCAGAAAATCCTTCTGTTTCCCCCTAAATTGCAAAGCATTTATTCTATTCTGCAGTGATTTACATGATAATTCCATAAAACTACTTGGTCTAAAATTATTCTGTCTGTTTGTCCTCCTCGGTAATAACATGTTCGAATTCATCTGCTTATTCATTCATCCACTGGACAGAATAAGAGATAGTCCTGCTCTGGTGGGCCACATAAAAGGAGGCCATTATACTGCAGTTTAACACGTGGATCGAGAGGGGCTGCGGAGCAAGCATCGGCGGGGAAGACCACCTATCCCAGTCTGCATGGTCATGAGAAGCCTCCCGGCCGAGGCCATGCCTCGGCCGAGTCCTAGAGGAAGCGCTGGCATTGTTGAGGGTGAGATGGGACAAGATGTCCTGGGTGTAAGGGAATGGCATGGCCAAGGACTGAGGGCATGGCCAAGGACACAGAAGACAGAATCGAAAGTATAAGGAACGTGGCGAGTGGGTATGTTAGTTGGCTTGGACTACCATGACCAAATGCCACAACCTGGGTGGCTTACACAACGGAAATACGTGTTTTCACAGTCCTGCAGACTGGGAGTCCAAGATCAAGGTGCCAGCAGGATCAGTGTCCGGTGAGGCCCCTCTCCTTGGGTTTCAGATGGCCACCCTCTCACTATGCCCTCACGTGGCCTTTCTTCTGTGCTCCTATGGGGAGAGAGAGATCTCCACACTCTCTCTATTCCTCTTTTAATAAGGACACTGATCCCATCATGAAGGCCCCATCTTCATGATATAACCTAACCCCAGTTACCTCACAGAGGGTCTGTCTCCAAATACCATCAGAATGGGGCATGAGATTTTAGCATATGAATTTGGCAGGACAAAATGCAGTTGATAGTATTGTGAAATAGTGTTGAAATAGAATATATATAGAGAGACAGACAGAGAGACAGAGAGATTGAAAGAGACAGAGAAATAATTGATTCACACAATATAGGGGTTGGAAAATGAATTGATTGGACAAGCCAGCAGGCAGGAAATGCTGATATGGGCTGAGGTTACAGTGTTGCATCTGAATTCTACATGACTGCCCAGGTGGGCTGGAAACTCAGGCAAGGTTTCCAGGTTGGGGTCGTAAGACCAAATTCCTTCTTATTCAGAAAGTCTCAATCTTTGCTTTTTTAGGCCTGCAACTGATTGGATGAGGCCCATCCACATTATGGAGAACAATCTGTACTACTCAAAGCCCACCAATTTAAAGTTTTAAAAGTTTATTTATTTTTGAGAGAAAGACAGAGTGCGAATGGGGGGGAGGGGGCAGAGAGAGGGAGACACGGAATGTGAAGCAGCCTCCAGGCTCTGAGCTGTCGCACAGAGCCTGATGGAAGGCTTGAACCCACGAACTGTGAGATCATGACCTGAGTCGAAGTCGGATGCTTAACTGACTGGGTCACCCAGGCGCCCCCAAAGCCCACCAATTTAAATGTTAGTCTAAAATCTAAAAAATGCCTTCACGGCAACATTTAGATTAGTGTTTGACTGAACAATTGGACACCGAAGCCCAGCCAAGTTGACACATGAAACCATCCTGGTGGGTTGAGTGGGATGAGTCAAGGAGGGGTGAGCATGAGAAATTAATGGTCTGGGGCTGGATTCCAGAAAAGCCAGACTGTGCCAATGAACCACCACTGCCCTATAGATCTGGAATCATAAGCACACATGTCTAAAGGGGCCAGGCAGGTGAGACAAATGAGCGAACTGAGACCTGCTTATGTTTCTTATACACTTTGTACACATATCAAACACATGGGAATGTTGTTTTTTTTATAAAGAAAGATGTTTTCCCGATTTCTTTTTTAATAGAGCCCTTTTGGTCTATTTCCCCCCCACTTTTGGTAGGGACATGAATACACAAGAATATATCTCTGTTATAACCAAATAATGGTGCGGGCAAGGATAAAAATGGCAACTATCGCATGCCCTTATTACTGTTGAGGAGGAAACCTGATACGTTGGAGGGTACCATATTTATTTTCGAGAGAGGGAGAGAGAGTGCACACACAAGCAGGGTCGGGTCAGAGAGAGAGGGAGACAGAAGATCTGAAGAAGGGTCTGCACTGAAAGTGGAGAGCCCAACGCAGGGCTCGAACTCACGAACCGTGAGATCATGACCTGAGCCAAAGTCAAACATTGAGCCAACTGGGCCACCCAGGCTCCCCAGAAGGTGCCTGTTTTGTAAAGGGGGCAGCCAAGCCACTGGCCCAGCTCATGGTCCTCTACAGACACGTGAAACTAGTGTGGCCAGATGTTCTGATGTTTATGTGACGTCTCCCAATCTTGGAACATCAGTTCGAAATACCTGCAAGGACTCTGTAGCCAAAACTCATCTGCTTGCCATGCCAGCTCCTCTGCTCCAAGTGGTGGGGACCATTTACAGGTTGTAGATGGCACCCTTTCATGCAAAGTGAATTCGGTATCCGTCACTGCATCGCAAATGATTCCCCAAGTCTTGTGGCTCAAAACAACACACATTTATTACCATTGTCTATGGATCGGGAAATTGGGGAGCAGCCTGGGTGGGCGGTTCTGGCTCGGGATTTCTTATTGGTGTGGGTTAAGGTGTTAGCCAAGGGCTTGACTGGGGCGGGAGGACCCAGCCTTACTCACAAGGCTGTGGGCAGGAGGCCAACATCGCTGGCATCACGCTTAGCACACGTTAGGCCACGAACAAATGTGTGCCGAGGAAGTAAACTAGTGGTTGGTGGGGGGAACGATGAGGCCTGCACAGAGGCAGCCGTCACGGCTCTAAGAAAAAAAGACCAGTTGTCTGTGTAGGGGGATAGAGCCACAATGTAGACCGCGTGTCACAGATCCTGGTAAAGCATGTAATCAACGTACTCAGAAGCTAGACTGGAAAAAAGAAGTTCAACGGTACAGAAAGGGAGACATACACCACTTTATGAGAGCATTTCCCCTCCATGTACACATTACTTTGTATGGTGCATCGCTTTTGAAGACATCGCTGTCTACATTTTTGCCGAGGAAGACAACGTCGGAGAGAAGAAAATCAAGGGAGCAAAATAGAACCTGCCACATGGCACGGGATGTTAAGGATTCTCACCTGAGAACCAGAGGAAAGGGCCCGTCTGTAGCCGTGCAGCACCTGCCGTCCATACTGCCTGCTCGCTCTTTGAAGCCAAGTAGCCCTCAAGCCTCAGTGCGCCTGTCGGCCAGTTATTTTCATTTGAAGAGTCCCCCCGTGGGTCCTTCTTTCTTCCCCTTTGGACTTTGAAGTTTATTTCCGTCTTCTGGGCTGCCTTCAAATGATAATACGCCCTAGCAGAGGCCCACACCGCAAAGACGGAATATTTATGGTTGAGTCTTTTGTGTCCCTCATTGTCAGCAGACACCAGAAATAGGGTTTCAGAGGGAGACGCCACGAGGGAGCTCATCCAGCAGCCCCAGGCAGACAGCGGCGTCCTGCGGTGTTTGGCTGGGAGCAAATAGGTTTGCACCGGCAAGTTCCATGGGGTCTAGACAGGGTCTTTGCTGCTAATCTGAGTCGGTTTGCAATTGCTTCCCTCCACAGTCAGCCCTGGTTCCAGAACATTATACAGTGCAAAAGTTCAGGGGGTGGGGGGCTGGGTCAAGAGCTCCACGGGGGCTGTGCGGCGCTTAGCCCTATATGGTTCCTCCGGGTGAGCAGACTCTCTGGTCTCCTTAGCCTGCCTGGGGCACGGGAATGTTTGAGGCTGTCTAGGATCCTGCATGGCGGGACCAGACATGCCCCATCATGGTTTCTTCTCAGTGTCTGGAAGCTCAGCTTGGGATTTGGGGTGCACTTGGATGGGGGGAAGTCCCTCTGTTCTCCTTGTGCTCCTGTGTCCTCACTCCTGCTCCCAACTCCACCACCAGCCGGAGGGAATCCTTCCCTAGGCTTGAGGAAATCATTCTCCTCTCGAGGTCTTGGATATTTTGTCTCTGGATTCTTCTCATGGCTTTGGAGCAGCTATTCCTGTTAAGGGTAAGAAACTTTACGGTCTTAGGGTCGTTCTGCCCTTCGCTCTCTCACGTCCCACCCCCGAGGCAGAGTGATTCATAAATACCCGCTTGCCTGGGGAGACCCTTGGCAAAGAGGGGAACTGAGTGAAGAAAATACCCACAGGCAAGAAACACAACATTGTTTAATATCTCAAAATATGCCCATAATGGAAGGGCCAGCTGTCCTTTAGCCAGGTCTTGCCAAGACTGCAGCCCCCTCCCCACCACAGCCAGGGCTTGGGACTGGCCTTCCCGTTCTCCTCTGGGTGCATGGTGAGTCCAGAGCACCCACATGGCCCCAAGCTCTGCTTTCCCACCTGCCTTCTCCCTGCTGCCCTGTTCTGACCTCAGATGCACTGGATATGCACGGCTGTATGGCTCAACTAATACTTTGCTTCCAAAGGCGTGTCTCTGATGAGAAAAGGGGTTCTCCCTGAAGCCTTGCCTGGTTGCATGGAACATGGCCGTCACATCTAAGGGTCACTGACCTTGTCCCCACCAGTGCTTGGACTTTTGCTCTGAATATAACAAAGCCAATGAGAACCATGGCCCTTGGAACCATGAGCCAGCCATCTGTGACTCCACGAGTTTCTTAGCACCCCCATAGATCTACCTGACGGTTCCTTCTTGGGCATGACTTGGCCCAGTGGAGCCTGACCTGGGCTCCAGGGTTTTAGGTTGCTTGTCTTGAAGGCCACACCAATTCTCCTGTTGTCCAGTATGAGCACAGCTCAGCTTCCTTATCCCCTCTGGCCCTGGGTCATCTTGGCATCCTGTCAGGCTGGGGTGACCACATTCGAACTGTTAACGTGGAAAAGGGTACAGGTTTGTAGCAGAAAGGCCCAAAATTATTTGGCTGGTGTGGCGGGGGGGTGGTTCAGGGAAGACGTAAAGACAAACATTCATCTTCGGGGCCTAAGTTGGGGTGGGTTTTTTTGTATTTATTTAATAGACAGGTGGGGAGAGAGAGAGAGCAAGCATGAATGGAGGAGGGGCAGAGAGAGAGAAAGAGAGAGAATCCCAAGCAGGCTGTGTGCCATCAGCAAAGAGGGGCTTACACCCACAAACAGTGAGGTCGTGACCTGAGCTGAAATGAAGCATCAGACACTTAAGTGACTGAGGCACCCAGGCGCCCCTTCTAGGCCTGAGTTCTGATACAGATCAAAACGCTACACGTGTTTCTAACAGAGTCGATTTGGGAAGAATGTGGCTTAAGAATGAGCCAAGGGGCTCACCAACTCCTTCCCTCCAACTCGGATGTGGCCTCAGAGCTCACCAAAGGCAACTCACCTACATCCCTACATCTCACTGGGCCCAGTGGGGTGGACTTCATGCCTCCAGACTGTCCTTTTCTAGCATGGGAAGCCCAGTACCCTGGAAACCCCTTGGTCCCAGCATACGGGGTAGGGGGCAATTGGTCACCTTAGACCCCTAGACTGCCCCGGGCACAAGAGTAAGTTGATCAGAGTGATGTTTAGAGCGTTTGGGGGGCTTTTAGATACTACCAGTTGGAATCAAATGCCATTTTTAGTTTACATTTCTGAATCAGTATGGCTTCTCTTCATTAAATAGTTGGTTATTAGGAAGGCAATGTATGCATGCCCACAGGAAGTCACTTAAACAGGACAGAACAGTACCTGTAAAAGTTAGAAATCAGCCTCTGTTCCCAACCTTCCCTGTTTTATATCTTCTAGCCAGGGACAGCCACTTTCAGTGGTTTCCTAGTGTTAGTGTACAAATATTCAATGTATACAGATGTCTCTCCATGCACAGGTGTGCGTGCATTAAAATTTTCCCTTTTTTTTGCAGCAACTCTGTTTTGAAGTTTCACCGGTAAGAGCACCTATACGTTTATTTAGGTTTTAAAACCTGACTGTATAGTTTTCTTCCCACCAAAAACCAACGTCCGGTTGGCTCCTTGGGGACATTTAGCTTGTGCTTGGTTTCCTGCGATCACAAACGATCTGGGATGAGTAAACTCGAAGCACATTTGTGCACGCGTGCCTGTTGGATACATGGCTGTAAGAGGACAGGTCGTACGACAGTATATGTGTGGTTTACACTCCGACAGCTAAGGGGTGTGTGCCAATCCACGGCACCAAGTCGCAGTCCCGTTCACAGTGTGGGAGAACGTCTACTTTCAAACTTGCTCGTCATCTCTGGGTTTATCAAACGTCTCGACCTTTGGCGATCTGATGGCAAAAAACAAACTACAGCTTTTTTTGAGAGAGAGCGTGAGCAGGAGTGAGGGAGAGGGACAGAGGGAGAGGGAGGGAGAGAATCTTAAGCAGGCTCCACACCCAGTGCAGAGACGACGTGGGGCTCGATCTCATGACTATAACATCATGGCCTGAGCCAAAATCAAGAGTCAGACACTCAACTGACTGAGCCACCCAGGTGACCCAACAAACTGCAATTTCATTTGCATTATTTCAGTTATAGACTGGGTCGAACCTCAGTTATGTGTCAGTTGGACACCTGTCCAATTTTTGTGCGTGTGGACTAGTTTTTCCTGTCCTCTGTCCACGTTTCCCCTTCCGTTTTTGAAATCTGCATGCTTCTGCGTCTTTAGAAGTCTATAGTTTTAAGTTGATTGTATTTGGTTTCTTCCTCATGAATTGCCTTCTGTTGCTCCTTCAGGGTATTAACTATTTACATTTAAATATTTAAATCTCAGTGCAGTTCATGAACAGCCAGCCTACAGCTCATGGGATCTCTTTCACATTACCAAATTAGATTTGTAGTATCTAAATTATTTTTTTCTCAGTGGAGCTGTTGCTGCAGGAAGTAGATAAAGAGCAAGGGTCGTCTTAAAAAAAAGGAGATAACTCTGGGGAGGGGTAAGTTTTTGAGGGAAGAAACGGCAATAGCAAAAATTGGTGTAAGAATAACCTAAAAAGCTAAAGCACTCTTAAGCCCAAGGGCTTCAACACTTATGATCTGAATTCAACTTTCAGCCCCCAGATTTTTGAAGGTTTAAGGAAACCATGGCATTTGTTTTGTCTCTTAATTTCCTCACCCATCAGTGTCGATTAATATTTTCTACTTAATCTAAATGGAGCATAGTGCAGTCAAAAAATTTCTAGGCTAGGAATTCAGGGAAAATGAGTATTTGTGTGATTTTCCTACAGATCAGCTTTGTAACTTTGACCACTTTGCAATCAATTTCCATTAACGTGAAGTTGAATCTCCCGGCCCTTAATTCTTGGTCTTATGGGATATCAGTTGTTCTCAGAGCAAGGATTTCATCCAGTGGCGAAGACACGTCATCTTTTTTTTTTTTTTTTCAACGTTTATTTATTTTTGGGACAGAGAGAGACAGAGTATGAATGGGGGAGGGGCAGAGAGAGAGGGAGACACAGAATCAGAAACAGGCTCCAGGCTCCAGGCTCTGAGCCATCAGCCCAGAGCCCGACGCGGGGCTCGAACTCATGGACCGCGAGATCGTGACCTGGCTGAAGTCGGACGCTTAACCGACTGCGCCACCCAGGCGCCCCAACGTCATCTTTGAAAAATATGAACAAATTCTAATGGTCAGCCGTGCTCCCTCATCCACTCAAACCTGAAGTAGCGCAGTTAGGGGCACAGACGCAGTGTCAGCAAGGTTCTGAGCCTTCACCTGGAGAATGACCCAAATCCAAGTTTCCCCAAAGACCTTGTTCTTTCATGTTCCAAGGAAGGTTTCTTGGTGGCCATGTTAGTTCTACTCACTGACTGACCATCCTCGCTGTCCAAGGATTGGTCTGTTTTCTTCGGCTGAGTCGGGTGACCCTTTGTGATACATGGTTGGATCCCTTCTGCCTGGTTGTTCCCTTCTTGTCTCCACGGGGCCCTTGTGGCTTCCCCCAAATGCTTGCTGTATGAAATGAGGGCCCCCTAAAGTGACTGTGCTATTGGTGGCACAATCTGACCAGTGTGATGAGCTCCATTTCTAAAGCACTCATCACTGTTGTAGACTTGTTCATTCATTTTTTCCCAGCCTTCTCTTTGGAGGATGTTGGTTTGGGAAGTCCCAGAGTCGATGACTCTATCTAACAGTATCATATCACAAAGCTCCGTGCCACAGATAAGCCATAGCGCCTGATAGAATGCCAGTACCATTTCCTCCTTTCGATGTCTCCCAGTCCCAAAGGAACTGCCCTCTAACTGCTGGCAGAAGGGGTGCCCTTCATTCTGGTATCATGGGTACTGATTGACTAGAGGCCCAAGTCTCTACCGACACCTTCTCTCAGGAGGCCAACCAAGTCTTCAGGTCCATGTGGCTGAAGCCCAAGTCCTAGAGTCTAGCTTTGTTTCTGCATTAAGGTGACAACGTTAAAGGAGGTACTCCGTAGACCCTTTCACTTCCTTACTGACCTCCCTCTTGCATTGGATTATTTTTTCCCTCCTTTCTTGAAACTTTCCTTTCCCTTTCCCTTCTCTTTCTCTCCTCTGTTGACCTTCCCCCAGCTTGTTCTCCCTTGATTTCTTTTCCTCTGTCTGATGGATCAGTCACTTTTGCCTGCTCTGTCTGTCTTTCCACTACCTCTTAAAACTGCCTTCCTCCGGCACTCTTTTCTTCCACCGTCCTCTCTTGTAGCTTCCCAAGGTCATTCTGGGCGCTGTCCTCTGGGTGATTTTAAACGACTGATTTGTATCAGTTAGCTATTTCTGCATAACACATCACCCCCCAAATTTAGTGGCTTGAAATAATAACTATGTAACTTATTGTTCTTCTGATTGGCCATTTAGGCTGGACTGAGCTGGGTGAGTTTATGTGCACTTATAAATTTCTACTCATCATGAGTTTCCTTTTATTTCCAAGGTTGTTCACCTGTGACACTATTGGAGGTTTAGACCAGATAACTCTTTGTTGGAAGGGCTGTCCTGTGTATTGTAGGATGTTTGGCAACATCTCCGACGTGTACCTGTTAGGTGCTGGTAGAAAACCCTCCTCCTCAGTGTGACAGCCCAAACTGTCTCCAGACATGGCAAAATGTCCCTTGGTATGGGGGTGAGAGCACTGCCCCTGGTTGAGAAGCACTAATCTAGCACAATACCCAGAAGAGCGAGAGCCAAATGTATATTTAATGAACGAATGCATTTTATTACTCTTACAGATACAGATACAGCTACAGATACAGATACAGATACTAATACTCTTTTAGAAGCTTTTGACACTTCTTGGACCTTTACTAAGTAGGTTCTTACCAGGCGAGTATTTCAAGGGTTAAAGGAAAGAGGAAGGAAATAGCCTTGCACGTGTCTAGCGTGGAGAAATGAGACCACCCAAAAACATACAGCTCAAACAGTAAATTCTGTGCTTCTGTGTTTTTCTTGAGACGGGATATCTACGTTTCATTTTGTTGTCTACGTAAAGTAACCCTTTGGCCACTTTCGCCCTCTGCAAGTCACATTCATCTCTCTCTAAAAGAGACTTTAATTATAATAAGGAAATAGTCCATTCTATAAAAAACTTTAAGTTTTCTGAAATGTTTCATCATGAAGAGCAGCAATATGATGGCAGGAAAGAAGAGGAAATACAACTATGATGTGTAAGTTTTATTTGGGAAAGGTCTCCCGCTCTTTCAAAACACATGGGACCGATCAAACGCATTATAATATCAATTGGGGAAGAATTTTTTCCAATATAGGAAGACATAACTTTACAAAAGTATTAGGAGTTGATATACATACAGATAGGCTTCAAAATTAGTATTTGTCAAAGCACCATTGATTCTAATTTCTAGCATTTCAATTTCCTTTCATTCGTGTGTGGCCAATCATCATTGTTTTCTTGCTCCTCAGAGAAACAGGCATCTTTTTTTCCTCGTCGTTGTACCAGGTTGTGCTCATATGCAACATGAATAAGGCATTGAGGAGGACTTTTGGAACACCCAGTGTCACTCCGTCACATTTCATTTTTCTTGCCAGAAAAGTAGTTTATTCCATGCAGTAACTCAAAGTTATTCAACCTAGTCCCAGAAAATCTGCCATTCGTCTTGTTGCCAGACATATAAAGAGAAGGATTTCAGTCAAAGAAAAGTTCAGGGAAGAAACAGATGAATATCATTACGGGACTCCCTATGTGATATGTCCGCCATATTGCCAATGAAATAGTAACCCGTTTCAGCAAGAATTGCTCGCCACCCATGCACGTGAGGAAATGCAATTCGTTTTTCCCATTTCTACTTTTTAGAGACTAATCGGTCAGTGATGTTCACCTATATGAGAAGTATTGAGCAGCCTCATCATTCCTCTGAAAAATGTTGTAATGCTGATGCTTCCCATATTCTATGGACTGAATTATGCACGCGCCCCAAATTCATATGTGGAAGCCCTAACCCCAGCACCCCAGAATGTGACAGTATTTGGAAATAAGATCTTTACAGAGCAAACTAAGTTAAAAATGAGATCATTTGGGTGGGTCCTAATCCAGTGTGACTCATGTCCTTATATGAAGAGGAGATTCGATACACAGACATGTACAGAGGGAGGGGCACGAGAAGATACAGGGAGAAGATGGCCATCTGCAAGAAAAGGGGAGGCCTCAGAAGAGACCATTGAAGCCACTTCCTTGCTCATGGACTTCTCACCCCTGGAATTGTGAGAATATGAATTGCTGTTGTTGAAACCATTGAGTCTGTGGTACTTTATGATGGCAGCTCAGGCCCACTCCTAAGCTATATTCCATGTCTGTTGTGCAGTTGTGTGGTATAGATTTGAATTTCTTAGAATGTCCCTCCCAGTCTTTTCTACCGCTTCCTGGCCGAGTACACAAATTGAAAATAAGAACAAAGATAATGAAGGACATCACCAAGGAGGCATATATAGCTATATCCTTATAGCTATGGCTGGTCTGTAGCTGGATTCTACATTTGCCTGAGATCACAACTTTCATTTGTTAAATTGGGCCTACAAGGGTACTGGAATGGACACATAGTTTTTGGTCCAGAAACCTCATTATTTCAAAATTGTGAACGCGATGAATGATTCCATTTCAATGGTAGAAAACAGAAGCTAGATACTGAATCAGGGTCATTTTTAAAATGAACTCACTTAGAATCTTGGTTTGTTTTTTTTTTTTAACTTTATTACCCAATTTGTGGGAAAAGCTCAAATCATTGCAAGAATTCTTTAAAAAGATGTTCCACCACCACGGCTCACTTCATCTGTCATGCGGGAGGTGCCACAACGGTTCTTCAGAAGCAGACAGTGTGGCTGGTGATGTTAAAAGCCTCAGTTTTCTATAAATAGAAATAAATTGTGGAATAAGAGTGGTGGTCAAACCACCTTTTTTTTTTTTCAGAGAAAAATAGGCAGAGACAGGAAATGAAAGATACCAAGAGTGATTTCTTCTTCCAAGTACCTGTCTAAAATTTAAAATTTGGAAGAGAAAAAAAATTCCTCAGTGCCTTTTTAGACATCTGTATAATTTCATGCAATGCTCTTCAAGAAACCCACAAGAGGTAACCCAGGAAGAGTTGAAGTGAGTCTAGAATTATGGATTCTAGAGACATTCTCATAGTACTTGCTTGTTTAAGAACAAGATGATTGAAATTTGGGTCCTCCCCCCTCAGTTTTGTTGAGAATAATGACATATGACTATATATCTATATCTATCTATTTATCTATCTATATATTTAAAGCTACACACACACACACACACACACACACACATATATAAGTTTAAGGCATACAGGATAATTGTTTTATTTATAGATATTATGAAAGAATCACACAATAAATTCAGCTAACATACCGTCTCCTATAGATACAATGAGAAGAAGAGAACAAATTTTCTTCTTGTGATTAGAACTCCTAGGATTTACTTGTTTAACAACTTTTTGATAAATCACATAGCACCGTTAACTGCAGTCATCATGTTGTATGATTTTGTACATCCCCAGTACATCCCTACTACTGATTTATCATTTACCTGAATTTTTACCTTTGACCCCTTCTTCCAACTCTCCCTCCGCACACCCTTTACCTTTGGTAACTACATACAGTCTGATCTCTTTTTCTTTGGTTTGCTTATTTATTTCTTCGGATTCCACATGTAAGTGAGAACACACAGTATTTGTCTTTCTCTGTCTGACTTATTTCACTTAACATAATCCCTTCAAGTTCCATCCATGTTGTTTCAAATGGTTGAATTTTCTTTTTTTTTTTTTTAAATGACTGGATAAAATCCATTGGATATGCAGTAAAAACTTGGTTTGTGAGCATAATTCGGTCCAGAAACATGCTTCCAATCCAAAGCACTTGTAGATCAAAGTGAATTTCCCCGTAAGAAATAATGGAAACTTGGATGATTCACTCCACAACCCAAGAATATTCATCTAAAAGTGATTACAATACTGTAATATAACACAAAATAATAAAGGAAATACAAAGTATAAAGAAAAATAAACAAATTAACTTGCACTTACCTTTGAAAACCTTCATGGCTGGCCTGAGGGAGACAAGAGAGAGGCGGGTTATTGTGTAGCACGACTTTCATCATCACTAATGGAATCACTGCTGTCCATTGGCTCAATGGAATCTTTTTCTTTTCGCGAACTTTAACGAGGAACCTATCCACTGGCCTAGAACGAAGTAACGAATTCCTAAGCTTACTCTTGGATGGAAAAGGAAAAGACTGTCCATAGGTGTTCTGAAGTGACAAAAAATACACCAGTGCCAGTGGTGGGCACCTTCCAAGTTCTGAAAAATCACTGATTTGTGTCAAACACCACAGCCCGAGACCAAGCACCTGAGCATGGGAGACGATCATCCACCATCTTGCAGTGAAAGAGAGAGCGACAAACAGAGACAGAGACAGAGAAAGAACCATTGGCTCAATTGTGATTGTGTGCCATTGTGCTGGTTGTTGTGAGCTCCTCTCCCTCTCCCTGTCACACTCAGTTTCCCAGTGGCTGAGTCCTACAGCTTCCCCTGCAACCCCAGTGGTGGGAGATCAGAGTAGGGGCTTCTGGAAAGAGATCCACAATGCAGGTAAGGGAAACAGGTTGTCCCCACGCCGGGGCTCCTTTTGTCCCCCTAGAAGAACTGAAGGCTCAGGGGAGACCTCTCTGCCTGGTGGTGTGCTGACTGGGGGGAGGGGCAAGGTGATCAGTATGTAGGCATTTCTCCTACCTTCTAATAGTCTGGCTCAGTCTCTGTGGCGCAGGCAGTGGTTACTTTGGCCTCACCCTTGTGTTCTAGGATTCTCTCAGTAGTGTCATATTCTTAAAGAATTGTTAGTTGTTTGTGTGTGTGTGGGGGGGGGGGGAACACAGGAACAAACTATGTCACCATCCCTAGAATCTCAAGAAAAAGACAATGATGCAGGGGCACCTGGGTGACTCGGTTGACCATTAGACTCTTGATTTCGGCTCAGGTCATGATCTCACAGTTCGTGAGATCAAGACCCATGTTGGGATCTGTGCTGACATTATAGAGCTTCCTTGAGATTCTGTCTCTCTTCCCTTCCCCAGCACTCTCTCTCTCTCTCTCTCTCTCAAAGAAGAAGAAGGAGGAGGAGGAGGGGGAGGAGGGGAAGGAGAAGAAGAAGAAAAAAAAGTTGGGGGGAAATCTCATTGTGCTCAGAACTTTATGGATTCATTTTTTGGTTTAAGGCAGAGTGAAGCTCTGTTTTTTCGCACATTGGGATTAGGTTAAACACCAGAATTTTTTCAAGTTTAGAAGACACGGGAATAGGTTACCTGAGAAATAATGGGACCTCTTTCTCTGAAGAACTTTGAAACAATTATCTGATTCTTTTCTGTCAAAGGTGCAGAGTTGTGTTTCCTCTTTGGGCTGATGATGCCCCAGAGATCCTTATAAACTTTTGTCGATATAAGAAAAAAGTGAATTATTACTTCAAAGATGCTACCGGCCTTTAGCTAACAATGTCTTTGTAGAGGGCACTGTCAAGAACCAGAAACAGCATGCTGTAATTAAAAGAATACAAGTTTGGAGCGCCTGGGTGGCTCAGTCGGTTAAGCGGCCGACTTTGGCTCAGGTCACGATCTCGCGATCCGTGAGTTCGAGCCCCGCGTCGGGCTCTGTGCTGACGACTCAGAGCCTGGAGCCTATTTCGGATTCTGTGTCTCCCTCTCTCTGACCCTCCCCCATTCATGCTCTGTCTCTCTCTGTCTCACAAATAAATAAACATTTATTTTTTTAAAAGGAGCTTTGTTGAACTATAATCGATATACAAAAATTTCACATATTTAATGTATACAATTGGATGAGCTTGGACATATGCGCACACCCACGAAAGCCTCAGCACAGTCAAGGTAATAAACATATCTGTCACCCCCAAAAGTTTCTTGATGACCACTCCCTCTTTTTTTGGTGGTAGGAACACTTCTCATGAGATCTACCCTTTATACAAATATTTTAAGCACGTAATACAGCATCGTTAACTACGGGCACTATTTTTTTTATGTTTCTATTTATTTATTTTGAGAGGGAGAGAGAGAGAGAGAGAGACCGAGTGCATGTGAATGGATGAGGGGCAGAGAGAGAGAGAGAGAGAGAGAGAATCTGAAGCAGGCTCCTCGCCGCCAGTGCAGAGCCCAATGTGGGGTTCAAACTCATGAACCGTGAGATCATGACCTGAGCATAAGTCAAGAATTGGATGCTTAACTGGCTGAGCCACCCTCACGCCCCCTACAGGAACTATTTTATACAGCGGATCTCTAGAACTTACTCATTTGCCTAGCTGAAAGTTTATACCCATTGAACAATTCCCTATTCTCCCCTTCCCCGAGCCTCTGACAACTACCAATCTACTCTCTGCTTCTAAGAGTTTATTTTAGTTCCCTCATATAAGTGGAATCATGCAGTATTTTTCTTTCTGTGTCTGTCTTATTTCACTTAGCACGATGTTCTCCAGGTCCATCCATGTTGTTTCATATGGCACAATTTCCTTTTTTTAATGTTGAGTAGTATTCCATTGTAAGTATATTTTCTTTATCCACTCCTTCATGAGGAACACTTGGATTGTTTCTGCACTTTGCCTATTGTGAATAATACTGCACTAACATGGGAGTGCAGATATCTCTTCAAGATCCTGACTTTGATCTACTCTTTTGTACTGTACCATCTGACATTTTTCTTGACATTCCTATAGTTTAGTGCTATGGACACTGAAGTAAGCCAGAACCTTCTTTCAGCTTAGGTCTTAAGTGGTCAAATCTTTTGTATTGTAAAACTCCTTGCCTGCAAAAACAGTCAGATGTCACTTCATTTTCACTATAGGTACTAAAATATCGTGGGATAGGATAAATAAATTTGGAACACAAAGAACAAATACAAATTTTTCTTTTAATTTTTCATTTGAAAAAAATTTTTAAATCGTATTTTTCCATAAAGTCTGTGAAGTCTGGCCATATCTGCAAGCACACGGCATTTCCAGAATATTCTCTGCCTTCATAGGGTGTTATTACTAAAAAATGTGTTGTTGTGGCTGTTAAAACAAAATTTGCTGACTTGTCAGGTGTGTTTATATATATCGTAAAGGTACCTACTTCCCCTTTTTTATGTTTTCCTGTGACAGCACATTTTTAAACTGTCAATGAACAAATCTGTCTCAAATTTACTAATAACAAAATTGAATACTGCACTTTTACAGAAAGGTGCTTTTTTATACAAACATTTAAAAGATTAACCCAGAATTTGGGATTCCAATTTTTACATAATATTGAAAACCTTTGGGGATGGTATGCATATTATTTTATGATATTGCTATAGCAATCAAAGGTAAACAATTCATTTGAAAACTACTAACATAGAATATACCTAAGATGTTTGTACAAGCTTATTTTCAGGAGATTTTGAATCATATTTTCAAGTCCCAAGAAAAAAATCTATTCAGATTTTGATTAGAATTCCATTAGAACTATACATTCACTGAAGAAAATGCATATATTAAAATATTCATCATGTTCTTATCTATGAATATAGCATGGTGCTCCTTTAGTTTTTTAAAAATATTTTGTTTTTCACAATAAAATTATCTTTCCCTAATGAGGTTATTCCTTGATGCTTAGTGTTATGAATGTGCTGAGAACAAGATATCTACCTATTTAGATTTTTATGTTTCTGGGGCATGAGTTAGAATTAAGTGTTCAACTTTACTGAATTTTCTTATTCTCTGAGATTTTTTACTCATTGATTTTTTTTTGGATTTTTAATTCTTTTTTTTTGCAATTTTTAATAACTTTTGCCTTATCCTTCTTAATGGTTATATTTTTATTTTTGTTCCACATTTTATTGCATAAATCAGAACTTTAAGAATTATATAAAATAACAACAGTGACGATTATCATATTCCTGATTTTAACCAGAACATGTTTAGCATTTTAAAATCATTAACATCCAACTCTTGATTTTGGCTGAGGTCATGATTTCATGGTTCATGAAATTGAACCCTGCATCGTGCTCTTTGCTGACAGTGGGGAGCTTGCTTGAGATTCTTTCTCTCCCTCTTTCTCTGTCCCTCTCCTGCTTGTGCCCTCTCTCTCTCTCTCAAAAAATTTTTTTTAAAAATTAAATTAAATGAAGTGTGGTAGATATTGGTTTGAAACTTTTTAAAAATCATACTAGAACTGATCCATGAATTGCAAAGTTGCAGGATATAAAATCAATGTACAGAAATCGGTTGCATTCCTATACACCAACAATGAAGCAACAGAAAGAGAAGTCAAGGAATCGATCCCATTTACAATAGCACCAAAAATCGTAAAATACCTAAGAATAAATCCAACCAAAGAGGTGAAAAATCTATACACTGAAAATTATAGAAAGCTTATGAAAGAAATTGAAGAAGACACAAAAAAAAAAGGAAAAAGATTCCATGCTCCTGGATAGGAAGAACAAATATTGTTAAAATGTCGATACTACCCAAAGCAATCTACATATTCAATGCAATCCTTATCAAAATAACACCAGCATTCTTCACAGAGCTAGAACAATCTTAAAATTTGTATGGAACCAGAAAAGACCCCGAATAGCCAAAGCAATCTTGAAAAAGAATACCAAAGCAGGAGGCATCACAATCCTGGACTTCAAGCTGTATTACAAAACTGTAATCATCAAGACAGTATGATACTGGCACAAAAACAGACACTCACATCAATGGAACAGAATAGAGAACCCAGAAATGGACCCACAAATGTATGACCAGCTAATCTTTGAGAAAGCAGGAAAGAATACCCAATGGAATAAAGACAGTTTCTTCAGCAAATGGTGCTGGGAAAACTGGTAGGCGACATGCTGAAAAATAAACCTGGACCACTTTCTTAAACCATACACAAAAAGAAACTCAAAATGGATGAAAGACCTCAATGTAAGACAAGAAGTCACCAAAATCCTCAAGGAGAAAGCAGGCAAAAACCTCTTTGACCTTGGACACAGCAACTTTTTACTCAGCACATGTCTGGAGGCAAGGGAAACAAAAGCAAAAATGAACTATTGGGACCTCATCAAAATAAAAAGCTTGTGCACAGTGAAGGAAACAATCAGCAAAACTAAAAGGCAACTGACAGAATGGGAGAAGATATTTGCAAACGACATATCAGATAAAGGGTTAGTATCCAAAATCTATAAAGAACTTATCAAACTCAGCACCCCAAAATGAAATAATCCAGTGAAGAAATGGGCAAAAGACATGAATAGACATTTCTCCAAAGAAGACATCCAGATGGCCAACCGACATGTGAAAAAATGCTCCACATCACTCATCAGGGAAATACAAATCAAAACCTCAATGAGATACCACCTCACACCTGTCAGAATGGCTAACATTTCAACTCAGGCAACAACAGATGTTGGCGAAGATGTGGAGAAAGAGGATCTCTTTTGCACTGCTGGTGGGAATGCAAACTGGTGCAGGCACTCTGGAAAACAGTATGGAGGTTCCTCAAAAAATTAAAAATAGAACTACCTACGACCCAGCAATTGCAATGCTAGGTATTTATCCAAGGGATACAGGTATGCTGTTTCGAAGGGACATATGCACCCCAACATTTGCAGCAGCACTATCAACAATACCCAAAGTATGGAAAGAGCCCACATGTCCATCGATGGATGGATGGATAAAGAAGATGTGGTATGTATATATACATAGACACACACACACACAGTGGAGTATTACTCGGCCATCAAAAAGAAAGAAATCTTGCCATTTGCAACTATGTGGATGGAACTGAAGGGTATTATGCTAAGTGAAATTAGTCAGTCAGGGAAAGACAAATATCATATGACTTCACTTATAAGAGGACTTTAAGATACAAAACAGATGAACATAAGGGAAGGGAAGCAAAAATAATATAAAAACAGGGAGGAGGATGAAACATAAGAGACTCTTAAATATGGAGAAGAAACAGAGGGTTACGGGAGGGGTTGTGGGAGAGGGGATGGGCTAAATGGGTAAGGGACATTAAGAAATCTACTGAAATCATTGTTGCTAACTAACTATATGCTAACTTGGATGTAAATTAAAAAAATAAATTAAATAAAATGGTAAAAAAAATCATACTAAGAAAGTATTCAATTTGTAGTTTACTGAGTTTATGTTTAATAAAATTCAATGAACGTTTTTGGCAAATAGTAGGATCCTTAGTTTTTCATATTGGTTTTTCTAACATACAAAATTATATTAACAGATTTTCTAGTACTAGGCCTGCTTTGCACTAGGGGTATCAACCTTATTTTATGAGAGAGAGACAGGATCTTAAGCAAGCTCCATGCTCAGCACAGAGCCCAGCTCAGGGCTTGATCCCATGACCCTGGGATCATGACTTGAGCTAAAATCACGAGTTGGACGCTCAACCGACTGAGCCACCCAGATGTCCCATTATAGTTTCGAAGTACAGTGTGTAATCAGGAAGTGAGATATTTCCTGCTTTGTTCTTCTTTCTCAAGATTGCCTTCACTATATGGGATCTTTTATGGTTCCATATGAATTTTAGGAGTTTTTTTCCATTTCTGTGAAAAATGCCATTGGAATTTTGATAGGGATTGCATTTGGGTGATACAGACTTTCTCACAATGTTAATTCTTCCAGTCAGTAAACATGAGATATTTTTCCATTTGTTTGTGTCTTCAATGTTTCCATCAATGTCTAGTATTATTTTTTTAATGCTTATTTTATTTATTTTTAGAGATAGAGATAAAGAGAGAATGAGCAGGTAAGGAGCAGAGAGAGAGGGAGAGAGCGAATCCCAAGCAGGCTCCATATTGTCAGCACAGAGCCCAACATGGAGCTTGATCCCACAACCTGTGAGATCATGACCCGAGCCAAAATGAAGAGTCGGATGTATGACTGAGACACCCGAGTGCCCCCAAGTCTAGTATTATTTTAACTTGAAAATCTTCCTTGTCTTGGGGGACAATTTCCTCTTTTCACTTTCTTGAGTATTTGTCTTCCAAGAGATTGTCTTGTTTTCTTACAGACAGCTTTTAGATTTAATTCGATTTCAAGCATTTCCATTGCAGCTGTATTTTCTTCCCTCCTCTTTCCTGTCATCTTTCCCTTCTTTTTTTTCTTCTTTTTCAGGTTATTTCTCTTTTTGAGCTTTTTTGGTTGATGGCTCAGTTCACTTACCTTTGTTTTATCTCGTTCATAATGAAAACATTTAAAGTGGTGAATTTTTCTCTGATTATATACTTGGCTCTGTGCTTTGGTGTTTTATATGTTTTATTCTCATTTTGTTATTGTATTTGTAGCTGAAGCTTTTGACTCTATTTTTAACCAATGATTATATAGAATATTTTATAATTTTGAAGTGTTTGGAAAAGTTGTTTTATTTTCAAAAGTAATACTAAAATTTCTTCTTTACCTTGACTGCACTAGGTAATAGGGAAAAAATGCAAATGTTTTACTCTCTCTCTCTGTCTCTCTCTCTGCCTTTAGTAATACATTCCAAGACTTTCAAAACACATTATTGTCATTAAATTATTATTTTCAATCTTGCATATATTTTCTTCTGCACTGCCAGTAGCCCCCTTAGGTTCATCCACCATAAAATGACTTTACTTTCCACCTGTTAATGTGAGTTATTACTTTCTCTAGTGTGTGCTTTAACTTACCTCACTTAAAATTGTTTTCATGTAATGTGTCTTCATTTCATCCACTGTCCCTTTCCCTGAAGACTTTCTCTTCACACTTCTTTCTTTGTCGTTCCTCAGAGATGACCTTCTCTAGCTTCTTACCTATTTTACCTGCCTCCCACTCCATTTCCTGAATTATGCTTTAATGGTTGTGGTAAATATTTGACTGAGGTATGTCCCCTCCTGTGTCTTCAAGATGGTGTTCCCCCTGCTCGCCCTGAGGGCTTTCTCCCAGATCCTGCTGCACATGAGGGTCTTTGCTTCCAATGGTCATGGAGACTTGCCATTCCCTCAGTTTGAGTCTCTGTACACCACACGGCCTTACCCGCCATCCCCTTGGGTGCTCCAGATTTTTGGACCTTCAGAGTTTCAATACCCAGCATCTAGGCCAATCTTGCCCCAACCTTCCTTTGTTAATTCTGCAGAGAATACGAAAGTTCATCCACTTTTTCCTTAGGCCTGAATGGATCTCAATCCAGTTCTACCTGCCTTGAAGTTGGTGCAAATGTCTTCCCAATGCCAGAACCAGAAGTGCAGCTCGGTCAGACCTGGACCTAGTTTATGGGATTTCATGCTCCCCTGTACCATCAAAGTTGTTTTACTGAGAAAGGTTTGAGGCATTCTCCAGGCTATGGCAAGATGGCAACCGAAGAAACAATCATAATGTTACCACTGGTTATAGTTTTAATGGCACCCAAAGCAGCGATTTTGTTAAGAGCTTTCGAGTATTAAGCACTAGGCATGAATTACTGAATTGCTTTCTTGAATGCACTCGGTGTGATGGATAATATGATTCCCTCCTCTTTCCAGATGAAGAAAGTGTCTAAGGAAATATGAAGTGGCCTCCCTAAGTCATACAGCAGGTGCACAGGGGTGCTGTGAATCCCCCAGCCAGTTTAACTCCAGAATCAACACTGCTAGTCGTGTACTGGAGCTAGAGAGTATTTTACAAAGTACTTAGTCTACTTCTAGAATTCCAGAATTAACACTCTGAACAATATCATGGATTTGAGAGAAGATCTTTAATGGTGAACAAGTGAAATAAAATGATGGAACATCGACAATACAGTGAATTCTAGAGAAAAGTGAGGAAAAAGAGGGAAAACTCCTGGAATGACCTCCATGGGATATTAGTGGTTGGCATAAACCTCAGTAATCAATATATGTGAACGAGTTAAGGAATAATTGTTTTACAGATTTTCAAGTCTGTTTTCTTACACTGTCCTCTTGAACACTTATGTTATAATTGATGGGACATTCTCACCAAACATCATGACCTACAAAACTGGATTTATTTATTTTATTTTATTAATGTTTTAAGTTTATTTATTCATGGGGGGGCAGAGACAGAACCCCAAGCAGGCTCCGCACTGTCAGCTCAGAGCCTGACCTGAGGCTGGAACTCAGGAACAGTGAGGTCATGACCTGAGCCGATACCAAGAGCCAGATGTTTAGCCGGCTGCACCACCCAGGCACCCCTGCAAAACTGGATTGAAAATGAGAGAATAAAAGAGATTGCAAATGGACATCAAACAAGAGAAACCTATTACAAAGAAATTGGCCTTTAACATTTTCTTTTTACCGATTCACGGGTGTCAGGAGGAGGCAATATACTTCAAACACAGGATGACACCTATTAAAATGTTGGCAGCCAAAATGAAGAAAACCTTTGTTTTTCAAGTAGAGTAACAGAATCATTTTTTTTTTCAATTCTTTTACCTTTATTTGGGGAAAACAAATGGTGTTTCCAAGACCCTGTTTCGGCTGCCCTGAAGCTAACGACAAGAAGTCGCTTTGTGGTTCTTCTCTCGTTTGATTCGCGACTACTGAAATTCCCTTTGATCTGATCTTAATTTCTTCCATATTTTTATGAATTAAAACCTTGTTTGATTTTGTTTGCTCCAATTGTTATAATTTATCACCGGCTTTCTTCTTGTCAACAGCTGCAGACATCTTAGATGCTACACTTAAAAGGGTCAATTTTGTGATTCGTTTGTGTCTTCATTTTGGCAAAGGAACCTAATTAGTTAGAACTCTTCCCTCATGAATTACTGAGCAGCGGTTTCCCTTGGGTAGTCCCACTAGACCCGGAACAGCTTTGTTAAAATTGGATGCCTCTCAGGGGAAAAAATTAAAAAGCCGGTAATTTATTTGAAGATAAACTATGGCTGATTCTTGGAGGTGAGGGTTATTGAGTTATAATAGTGACTTTAATTCTAGTGAAATGTATTACTTTCCAAATTGTTGCCGAGCGTTAACAACTGGCCATGTTATTTGAACTGCTGTGTTAAGAGTGAACGCTCTACACGAACCGGTCTCCAAATGGAGCCAAGCGTTGGCTAACTGCTGACTGTGTAATAAAACCTTTTTTTTAAAAGGCGATGTAGCTAGCAAACTCAGTTTGGGACCAGAAAGCATCATACCAGAGGTCGTGCCATAATTGGGTAAGAAAAGTAGTTAAAGAAGAAATATAAGAAATGTACTTGCCTCTTTATTGTGGTTCTGTATTAAAAAAAAAAAAAGTTTTGAGGAAGATTTAAAAGTGCCTGTAAAAAGCCAAATGCCTTAAACAGTCATCCACGATGTATGTATCTGATATTGAGGCATGTTTATTTTTCATTTGGTAGGCTGAGGGCAGACAGCCACCTCTGCTTCTCTGTAAACCTTCTGTGAGTGCTTTGCCCATTTCCAGAGGGGCCTGCACCCATGGGGGACAGTCCTTGAACGCTTGTCCCGTGGAAGTGGTTGGGGTGGGTGTGGTGAGTGAGTGGAGAACAGGGTGTGTAGAGACAAGGGGAGAGAAAGGGCTTCTGAATTCATCAAGAGGAGTCCCTACAGGCAGGAGAAATGAATCTTCCTTCACTATGTTCACAAGTCCTCAGTGAACATCTTTCTTGATAAGGTTTTTAACAAACAAGGGAGAAAATCAGGATGAAGGAAAATATAAGAAGGGGCCAGGATGAGGCTTCTCCACAGGGGGTGAGCTGCAAAGCAAGCCTGTTCCGTGACCCTCGGGGAGGAGGACACGTTTTGTCATGTAATTCTTGGTGTCCATACAGCATAAACACTTAGTCCAGGGAGGCAGAGCTCGTTCCGGTACGCAGACCTGAGAGAAAGTCTTCTCATTGTTTCGTGAGGACCGAGCCTTGTGGTGTCATGAACAGAATCCATGACAGTTCAACCACAAATTCAGCCAGAAATTACAGAGCACTTTTGTTCCGGATTCGTTACTGGAAGCAGATGGCATGACACCTCAGAGAGGTTTGGTGTGAGCATCTTAACAGGCAACTAAGGTATGTGACCAGGATCTTTGATGGTCTGGCTTAATTTAAGAATAAAAATATTTAGGAGCGCCTGGGGGGCTCAGTCAGTTAAGTGCTGACTTCAGCTCAGGTCATGATCTCGCAGTTCCTGAGATCGAGCCCCGCGTTGGGACCTGTGGTACCCGCTCGGAGCCTGGAGTCTGCTTTGGATTCTGTGTCTCCCTCTCTCTCTGCCCCTCCCCTGCTCACGCTCCATCTCTCTCATTCTTAAAAATAAATAAACATTAAAAAAATTTTAATAGAATAAAAATATTTAGAACCACTGGGTTTTACAAGAATGGACTTCCACTGGGGGGAATTGTCTGTGAACTCTATAAAATGGTATGCCAAAATGTGCCTGTGTCATGCATCATCGAAGACCCATAACTTCATCGAGCTCAGTATGTGACCCCAGTTTTGAAGAACCATCAATCTGGAGGAAGGGTGGTGTGCTGCTCCCAGGCAGTCCTATGTTCGTACTTTCCCTCTGAGTTGACCTGTTGTTCACCCGTAGCCGGTAGTAGTTTCCAGGGGTGCTCTGACAGGCACTAGGCACACATGCTCCATGGCAGCAGCAGAAGAAGAAACACAAGCTTTGCTTATCACCAAAGCGGGGCTTAGTGGGACATGTAAATGAAGGGGCCACACAGACCAGCCCAGAGCCAAGGCCACGGTTCCCCTTCATGAGAATAACCGAGAACAGAGCCCAGACTTGCCGAGAATGGATCCCCTGAACGAAACCACAAAGAAAAGAGGGGCTGCGGGGTCATTGGAATCCAGGGTGGGGTTGGGGGGAGGCTGCACCTCGCCCCTGTCCGTCCCCCTGGAAAGCATCATCTGATCTGCCTCGACCTGGTTCTCAGCTTCCTTATTTAAGGGATGGAGACTCTACAGACATTTAAGTTTAAATTGAGTCAGTTCTTACTCACTGGATCAGAAACTAAGACTCAGATAAAGCACCACATACCCCATCCCGTTTCACCGCATGACAAACATTTCAACACGTCACCTGTCCTAGCTGTTCGTCCCCCGGATCGCTGGCCCAGCCCAGTCATCTCCAGCACTGGCTCCCACTCTACCTCTTCAGGAGCCATGCCAGTGTCACAATCCCGATTCTCCTGCCATAATTACCCCTGTCCTACGATATAAACCGAAGGCACACGTTCACCCCTCTGGAATCTTCCAAGATGCTCGGAGGTAGCAAGCACTCTACAGTTAGGGTGAGTGGCCCAGGCAAGCCTCGCTCAAGTCCAGGAGCATGCATCCATTTCCAGTGGCTGTTGGAACCACACCGGGGTGGCTTACAGCGACAGAAATGTATTCTCTCACAGCTCTGGAGACCAGAAGTCCGATGCAAGGTGTCAGTATGGCCACACTCCCTCCAAAGTCTCTAGTGGAGAATCCTTCCTGGCCTCTTCCAGCTTTGGTGGCCCCAGGCGATCCTTCACGTGGCCTTTCTCCTTGGCCTCTTGCGTATCTGTCTCCCTTTGTGTCTTATACAGACGCTGTGACGGGACCTGGGGGCCACCAGCATATTCCAGGATGATCTCTTCTTGAGATCCTTAGCTTCATTACATCTGCAAAGACCCCGTTTTCCAAACGAGGTCACACTCCCAGGCCCCAGAGACTAGGACGTGGCTGTGTCTTTCTGGGGGGGGCCATCGCTCAACTCTCTGCTGTGCACCAACCCCCACAGGACTGGGTTATCTGCCTGGGTCGCACATCCTTCTGTAAACAGTGAGCTGCAGTGCTAGAGGGAGGGGCTTTGGCCTGGGTTTGGATGATATGGATTCAGACGCGAACTAGAGTGGGTGGTGAGAAGAGTCATTTGTTTTTCGTGACTTCCCTTCCAACCCTTGTTTGTTGGAAAAGGATGGGCTGCTCCAGGGGATGAACCCGGGATGACAGGGGCAAAGGCATTGGAAGCGAAGTAAATTGTAACTTATTCCATGCGGTTGACAACCTCAGCAGATGTCTCTGCCTGATTTATCTCTCTGTCTCCAATTCACAATTCAAAAGTAGAGGGCTGGTCAAGGGATGCATGGCAACACTTGTGACTGAAGATGAAGACAGACATTTTTTCCCCTGACAGAAATGAAGGCTGTCTTCCTTGGACTGACGAGAAATCATTTCGATGACTAGATAATACAAAGACTATTTCTACAAACTGAGTTACGTCTTTAATTTTAATGAGAATATATTTATAGCATCTGAGAAGACCTAAGCATTTGAGGTCCACCACATTGTGTATATCCAAGGGCTGCCATTCATATTAGAGTTTCTGCTAATGTCACCCCCTTAAATTGCACAGTGCACAACCTGTGCAATCATATACCTAGATCTAGACATTTTATTTTAAAACTATTAAACTACAATATAACTCACAAAATCTTATTTTCCCAAATGTTTATTAGTATATCAAATAAAACAAAGTGCTTCCACGGGGAAGTCATATTTTAATTCTTAGTAAAAAATTTTTGGGGGCGCCTGGGTGGCGCAGTCGGTTAAGCGTTTGACTTCAGCCAGGTCCGATCTCGCGGTCCGTGAGTTCGAGCCCCGCGTCAGGCTCTGGGCTGATGGCTCAGAGCCTGGAGCCTGTTTCCGATTCTGTGTCTCCCTCTCTCTCTGCCCCTCCCCCGTTCATGCTCTGTCTCTCTCTGTCCCAAAAATAAATAAACGTTGAAAAAAAAATAAATAAATAAAAAACATTTTTAGAGTATATATTCCAGAAATTACAAAAATGTTTTTAATAATGGTAACACATTCTTTTACCAGTTAGATGGATTCTATTTTTTTGCCTTTTGCAAAGTTAAAGAAAGTCTAATCATGTTTTTAAGTTACTAAAAATAATTTCAATGTTATATTACTATATAACATTGATCACATAATTTAGACAAATTTTGATGAATTGAGTGAAAGCGTTTTAACAAAACTCCTATTCCCATTTATTTATTTGTACAAAGATAGTTTTCAACACTTAACACGACTCAGAGCTCATTCTTGTAAGCTTGACGATTACTTCATTAAAGGACACGTGAAAATAAAAAGGCTCATTCAGCTCATTAATAAATTAGTAACAATATTTTGGTTTTGTTGAAAAACATCAAAATTTGTATCATGTTGCTTTTATCAGCTATTTATTGTGACAATGAAATTGTAATAACTTTGCTAGAAGAAATGTATAATATTTAGAAACTTAGAAGAAATTTTCAAACAATACTATATCTATAATATATTATATATAATATTATGCATTATAATTATATACGTATATACACACATTTTTCAGTGTACACTGGAAATACATCTAAGTCACTCATCGTACTTGTTGAAAATGCAAATCTCAACCTTGACCTCCCAGATCTATTTAAAACTCTGAGGGATAGCTGGGAGTCTCTCTCTCTCTGTCTCTCCCTCCCTCTCTCTTTCTCGCTTTCTCTCTCTCTCTCTCGTAACCAATAAAAGATTCTCAAGCCAAAAAAATGAATTACATTACGATAAAAGAAGTATTACATTATGATAAAAACAAAAACTGTGAGAGGAAAGCCCAAGAAGCAAAAAGAATGAAATAAATGTTCCAGCTGTGGAAAAAAAAAAAGCTTATATATATATAAATTTAAATAGATTATGGTAGATGTTAACTCCCTGTGGCAATAGTTTTCAGTCTTGAAACCACATCCGAATCATATGGATGGCTTATGGAACTCTGAAAGAGTTTTGAATTCAGCAGGTCTGGGTGGAACCGGCAAATTTGCATTTCCATCCTGTCTGGGTGATTCTGATGCTGCTGGTCTGGGGGTCTCTGCTGGGGAAGGACTGCTCAGGCATTTGGAGCCCACTGGATATCTTTACAGGAGTGATTAGCTGGGTACATGGAAAAGAGCATTAAAGGTTACAGGATAAGCGGATAGATGGTAGATAGACAAGAGACAGACAGAGAGAGAGAGAGAACAGAGCAGAGCCATAGAGTTGATAAAAGTCAATTAATGGGCAAGAATCAAAGTCGTCTATTCAGAGAAGTCCCGGAGCCACTGCTCAGGGCTCCTTTGTTAGATCAAGCTTTCAAGGGTCCTGTGTTAGCAGAGGCAGGTGGTGCTGATGCGCTGATGGTCAGGGCCCTCTTTGCTGAGCACTTTTTCCCAGTGCCCAGCTCAAACCATTTGTGTCCAATACCAAAGCAGCCAGTCCCCAGACACGAAGCCACTGACGTGGGAGAGGCCGCCAACTTCTTCGTGCTTGCCCCGATTTGCTTTGCTACAACCACGGTCTTTGCAAAGGGGATGATGCAAATGGGCTTCGGGAACTGGATGCAAGGAGGACCCACGCAGCATCCACTAGGCAAGGATCTTTACATTCCCAAACTCCACGGCGGTTCATGTTTTCCCCATCGTAACGATGCGGACACGAAGCCATCCAGAGCCCTGGGGACTCACTGTTGCTCACAGGAGTGTGGGGAGGTGGACATCTATTTGATACCAGTGTCCATCAGTCTTTCCTCTGTCTGCCTTCCTCAACATACATTGGAAATACCTGAATCTAACCCACGGATGGTACTTGTCAAAAACGCAAATCCGAACCTTGTTCCAGATCTACTTAATCAGAATCTCTGAGGGATAATTGAGAATCTCTATTTATATCAACAAGCCCAACAAGTGACTCTTATATTCAGTAGACTTCAAGAATTCCTCTGTTTCTGAAAAAAAAATATTTTCCTATAACCACAGAGGTCTTCATCTAACCTGCCGAAGAGACCAGTCAACACTGTGCCCATGGCAGGAATTTCGAGGCTCCATAAAGGTCACCCCATCAGTGGTTTAAAGGGTCCCTAGATTTCTACTGATTGCTAATTAATATCACTTAACATAGTTATCTCACCATAGAATCAAAACTTCCATCTTTATTCCAAGGTTTCTGGTACTGAAATTTCCTAGACATAGAATACCTAATTTGCCACCTTACAGTCTTCGGTACTTTTCTCCTCTATGCAAGAGTCCATTCTATTAAGTCAGTGACTCCAGGGATCTTCCCATGGTGCCTCTTCTTGGATTGGACCTTGGCACGTGCAGCCCCAAGTTACCCATGAAGTTACCATGGATTCCCGTTGATAGAAGGACTCCCGCTTTCTATTCATTAACAACTCATTCAATTAGAGCTATACAAAGCAAACCCTAATTAAAGATCTGCCTCGGGCAGGACATCCCTGCAGGCACCGCAGAAAGCTGTGAAGAGGGATATGACAATCTCCACCTTCTTGAAGCTTGAGAGAAAGTCCGTGGATGAAGCTGAGGACGCTGGAGAACTTATTGCCATGAGATAAGCATGTCCGTCTTGTTCTGTGCATGGCCCTTGAAGATGCCTGGGGAACAGGTGCAGGTGTCTTTGACTCTTTGGTGGGCAGAAGGAATAGAACGACAGAGGGTAAAAAGAAAAGGCCAGTGGATGCTTAAATCTTCATCTGAGCACACAGCATGCTTTGCCTGGCCCTTCTATTCACCACGACCATCAATCAGGCTTACTGACCATGGGGTTGCTCATGGGGCTGGTTCACTCACAGGGGGATCACGGGATAAAATTGCATTGTAAACACCAGCAGTACCTAAAAGTCTAAAACATCTCCCAAGCAGGGTGAAAGCATCATGTTCCCCTTTTCACTGGCAGCTTTTGTTATATCTGGCAATAATTTAGCAGAAGTAATAAAGTCATGGATAGAATTTAGGGGAACCAGTCGATATTTATGTTTTTAAGGCTCATTTTTAGTGATGGACTGTTACTATAACGTGTTAGCTTCAGAGAGATGATTGGACAAGTTTCATTTGTTCTGTGGTTCCTGTGTAAAATATATCATATGTTAATGACTCTTAATTAGAATATATCACATATTAGGATCTACACTTGAATTATGTACTAATAACTCAAGCTATCTTTCTGTCATCTATCAAAATAATCACAATTTTTAATTTTAATTGAATATTTCACATGTGTTTAAAACTCATGCAAAAGTAACTAGATGTTTTGAAAATAACAACATATGTTATTTTACTTTTAAAGTAATACCTATTGGGGTGCCTGGGTAGCTCAGCCAGTTAAATGTCCAACTCTTGATTTTGGCTCAGGTCATGATTTCATGGTTGTGAATTCAAGCCCCGCTTTGAGCTCTGTGTTGAGTGTAGAGTCTGCTTGGGACCCTCTCTGCCCCTCCCTGACTTGCCTGCATTCTCTCTCTCTCTCTCTCTCTCTCTCTCAAAGTAAATAAATAAAACCTTTAAAGTAAGACATGTTAATTTTAAGGGGAATATGGTATAATAACAAACACAAGAAAACACATAGGAGGAAATAAAGATAATCCACAAGTATTATTTCTAAGATATAGTTACTATTAATATTTAGAGTCATATTTACAGTAATCAGTATTTTAAAATAAAATTGGGACTGGAGCGCCTGGGTGGCTCCGTCGGTTAAGCGTCTGACTTCAGCTCAGGTCATGATCTCACGGCATGTGAGTTCGAGCCCCACGTCAGGCTCTGTGATAACTCAGAGCCTGGAGTCTGCTTTGGATTCTGTGTCTCTTCTCTCTCTGCCCCTCCCCTGCTTGTGCTCTGTCTCCCTCTGTCTCTCAAAAATAAATAAATAAATGTAAATTAAAAAAAATTTTTAATAAAATTGGGATTATTTGATATGTACCATTTTTTAAAAAATTAACACTCTAACTTGTAGATAATTAAGTTCTGAAAATCTAATGCACAGCAGTCAGCACTTCTGTATTATAAACTTCGAAGTTGCTAAGAGACTAGCTCTAATTGTTCCCAGCACAAAAAAGAAGTAAGAATGTGACATGATACAGGTGTTATTTAACAATACGTTGGTAATTATATTACAATATATAAATCTATACATCAATACCATTTTATACCTTAAATGTATGTAATGTTACATGCCAATTATATCGCAATAAAAATACATTTTAATTTTAAAAGCTAACATTTCATTAGGAGAATTCCTCCATAGTATTAAGGTTTTGAAAAGCAAATTTTAGCAAGCATGTCGTTTCTATTCCATGGATAAAATATAATTTGTCCATTTCCTCCTATGTTGGACCCTTTCTTTTGATTTATTTTCTCCCCTCAATTTTCTTCTTTTTTCTTTCTTCTCTCTCTCTCTCTCTGTCTCTCTCTCTCTCTCCCTCGTTCTGGTAAATAAAGCTACACTGAACATCAGATTACAGGCCTTGTGTGTGATTAATTACATGACAAAGAATGTCCCAAGGAATTTCTCGGAATTAATGGTCACTAGGAAAGAGTTCACCCTGGGCCGGACCTCCCATCTGGTGACCAAGTCTCTGGAAAATGCCGAAGGATAACATCCTTCCTGCTAGATCAACATTTTTTTTTTCCTTCCTCAAGAATAATATATTTTTCAAAGTTAGATTTTCCCAGGGGCAACAGCTTTGTCATGTTGATGACACTCTGGCATTTAGGACAGTTAGCTGTTTTTGAGATGCTAATAAATAAATCTAAGGATTGAAGACCTTACAAAATAGATTTATTCAACTGTAGTTTAAAAGACACAAAATGGTTTTATCTGCCTTTGCTTACATTACTTAACAATATTTAATTGTGTACATAACACAATGCACTATGTTTTTTTGCAAAAATAATTTTAGAAATAACTAGGCTTCTTCCTTGGCACTGTGGAGTATGAATTATATGGGAATATGTCATTTTATCAACAGCCATCAGCTCTGGCTGGGTAGTTTCCACAGGCACTACACAAAGTCTTCAAGATCGGTCGTTAATGTGTAACCACATCACGAATCCAAGAGGACTTTGACAGGATTATTAAATATGTAAATCATCACTGTGGGCTGGTGATTCTAGTGTACTTGCATCCAAAGGATGTTTTGTCCAATTTTACTGTTATAAATACATTTATGATACATTACAATACATTATAATGCGTTATTCTACATATTATTATGTGTGTAACTATATTATAAATACTGTATATATAAATATAAATGATTGTATCTATAGCTCTCCAAAAGTGTTCTCCCAAGACATATGATCGTCTAGATGAGATGTTTTCTATGCTTCTGCAGTGTTGTATAACGTGGCCAATTAATCCATTTCAAAGAGCAAACGTCCACTCTTTTCTCCGCGGAGAACTGGGCTGGAACCAGGACCTGCAAAGCCTGTTCTGAACTACACAAAGCCTCTGTCCTCCGGGGTCTAGACTGCAATAGACGAGGATGGAGGGAAATGATGTGCCAATACCTCGGACTCACTCAGTCCAAACCTGAACTTATTCTGGGCTTTGCCCAGACGTGCTCTCCTCCTCTAATCCCCACTTCAGTTTTTAGCACCACCCTTCCCCCATTCTTCCATTTTTATAACAAAATGTGCACCCACTTGGCTAGATGCTGGCAACATGACAGTAAAGGACACAGACCTTGAGCAGACGTTCGGAAAGATGACAGTGGCGATGGAGTCTGCTGAGGCAGATGCGCACAGCTGTGTGCGGGAGAGGGGGGTGAGAGACGGAGGGCCCAGCTCTGGGATGTTAGGTAGTTTTCATTTTGTGTGCAAACTCCAATCAATTAACTGTGGCTGCCCGGAGCTCTGGGTTGAGAAGGCTACATCTAGGGGGAGGCAAAAGATTGCTGTGATCAATTAGTAATGTCTGCCACAGGCAGTAGCTAAAGGTACACGGTCATGAATGCTAAGCATTTACACCCTATGTTGCTAACACAGGTTTCTTTCTTAAAGAACCGAAGGAAACCATCCCTGGATGCCTCCTGAACATCGGACTGCTGATAGGCTTGTGTTAAAAGCCACCTGTGTCTCACTCAGGAAGGTTCTGCTCCCCTTGGGTTATTATATCAACAAACTTTCCAAAATTGTGGCTGTTCATAAACTATGCTGTGTCTTTTTTTTTTTTTAATGTTTGTTCATTTTTGAGAGACAGAGAGAGGACAGAATGTGAGTGGGGGAGGGGCAGAGAGAGAAGGAGACACAGAATCCGACGCAGGCTCCAGGCTCTGAGCTGTCAGCACAGAGCCCGACATGGGGCTTGAACCCACGAACCGTGAGATCATGACCTGAGCTGAAGTTGGATGCTTAACCAACTGAGCCACCCGGGGGCCCCTAGTCTGTGTCTTTTTTAAATGCATGTGATCACTGAGTATCATCACCTTAATTTCTTAGGATAATATACACATGGGTGTTAAATCGTGTGTGTTAAATGGATTTCCAAGAGACTTGGTGACTTGTAGAGAGTGGTATTCTGTCTGATTAAGGATCATAATGACATGAGTTAATGATATGAATTGTTATGATTTATTATTATGTTATATACATTATACACATATATTTTTAATAATATGTATTATACTATAACACATATGGCCCAAGATGTGGGAGAAAAACAAATTTTGTTCATTCAGTGGTAAGAATACTTGAAAAAATAAGTAATACTTCAAATGATGTGGATTTGAGTTCTGGTAGTTTTGTGTGAGTCTACATTAAAGGGTCTTTTCATGTTCCTGGTCCCCTCAAAATCCCGCTTATTATTTCTGGTCTCTTAGAGTTCATCCTTTTTAAATGGATTAAAGGTGCCATTATATTTCATTTTATGTCATTTTCTGGTCAACAGAGGCAGAGATGCTGGAAAGCAAGCCCATAGAAGAGCTGAAACAATGATAGTCCCCGTACCATTCAGTATGGTCTGGCCTGATGGCTGATTGGGGCTGGAGGCTGAGCTGGGCATTTTAGACCACACCTAGCTCGCCTGGAAACCACGGGAGACGGGTCAGATCGAGTTTGGTTCAGTGGGACATGTCTGAGGGTCTCATCCCAAAGTAGGTAAGATTCAGCCAAGTCAAGCCCTGTCTTCAGTATCCGACCTCTTCGCCTGAGATTTTAGTTCTTTGAGATCACAGTTCAAGTATTATATTGCTCTTTTCTCCCTTAGTTCCTGTTCCTTTCCCCCCCGAATTTCCTGCTATCAGTGGAGGAATTCATCATTTTATCAGGGTAACCTACTATTCATACACCACAGGAAGGATGGAGGAGGGCTGCCTGAGAATTTGGGAGCAGACCCTGAGCAAGTTGATGGTGCACCTCTGTATCTGCCCTCTTTGGACTCTGCCTAGAGAGAGCACCACACAGGTCTGTTCTTCCTCCATGACTTAAGTTTTACAAGAGCAGATTCCCACTCCCCAAAGGGAAGCCTTGATAAGCTTTATGTCTGCCCAATTCTGGGCAAAGTATAAAGCAGCTGTTTAGCTTTACAGTAAAGCCATGCTCTCCCAAAACAGCTTTATCAGCAATAAATGGGATGCTTTGTACATCATCTGCCTGACCATTGCCTGTCTCTTGGTTATTTCTGAATTCTGGCAAGGAAAAATGGAGTGTTAGGTATTAGCCTATAAAATTTATATAACTTTCCAGCACAGCCTCTCATTTCGTGAGTCCATTCAGTCTTGTTCCCATGAATGTCCCAGACACTGTGAAAAGATTGCAGATAAAGGAAAAAAAACAAAAACAAAAACAAGTGAAATGTGGTCCCTGTCCTCAGTGACTTCATAACTTGGCAAGGGCACAGACAATTAAAAAATATCAGAGAACTACATGCTAAGGGCTTGGGGAGAACTAAATCCCGGTGCTCAAACATTTCCAAATGTAATATGGCTACAAATCAACTGGATACCTTGTTAAAATGCAGATTCTGACTCTGCAGGTTTGAGTGAGATGAGGGTCTGCATTTCTAATGAGCTCCCAGGCGACACCTATGCCCTTGGTCCCTGGACCACACTGAGTCGCTGGGGGCAAAGCAATGGACTAGACTGTATGCACTTGCAGGCCGCCATATTGCATAGAAAAGAGGCTCCCGGTCAGTCTACTTTGGAAAGGCCAGGGAAGACTTCTCTGTGGAGGGGACAACTGAGTTGAATCTTCAGAGACGAGCCATTCGTAAGAAAGATCCGAGGTAATGGAATGTCGAAAGGTGAAGAATTCTGGACAGGCATGACGCTTTGTTGTAACAGTTTGAGGAGCCATGAGAAGCCCCCACAAGCATGAAATGGAGCAGGAGTTGGAAGGAGGAGAAAATAAAAGCTGGTATTCAGTGCTAAGGGTGGAGTTTTGATTTTATCCTGTCAGTAACTGGGACCATTTAAGACCTGAAAGGGAATTTTCAGCATCTAATTTTAATTTTTAATAGACCTTCATTTTGGACAACAATTTTAGATTTACAGAAAAATTAAGAAGATAAATGGATTCCCATTTATCCTACACTCCCTTTCCCCTATTATTAACATTTTGCATTAGTATAGTCCACTTGTTACGATTTATGCAATGATGTTGATACTCTATTATTTAATAAAATCCATACCTTAGCCATATTTCCTTCATTTGTATCTAATGTCCTTCTTCTACTCCAGGATATACTAGATGTATTGTCTTGTCTTCTTCGGTTCCTCTTGGCCCTGACAGTTTCTGAGACTTGCCTTATTTTTTATGAGCTTGACAATTTTGAGCAGTACTGCTCTACTGGGATTTTCCTGATAAGACTGGAATTAGGGCTAATTGGGACAAAGACCACAGATGTAAAGTGCCACTTCAATCATGTAATATTAAGGGTATATAATATCAACATGAGAAGAAGAGAAGAATGTAGGGATGTGGTACAGGAGTTTTGGGGCAACAAAACTATTCTGTATAACCTTGTAATGGTGAATACATAACGGTAGGCATTTGTCAAAATTCATAGAATTTTACAAGACAAAGAATGAACTTTGATATACACAAATTAAAAAAAAATCATTTGAGAGGTTGGGGGAGCCCCATAAGAAAAGAAGATGAGCCTAGAGAATCTGAACACATTACAAATGAATGAAATAACCTCATTAAAAGGAATGAGGGGAAAGGCGCTGACTTAAGTAACTCTGGAAATGAGCAGAATCTGTAAAACTAAAAGCAAAAGAAACTGTATGGAAAGCTTGTACAATAGGTGATAAAGTTGTTTCTTATGGGGTATGGATTAACCTGTGAATATGCTACCTTACAGGGCAAAAGAGACTTTGAGATGTGCTTAGGATTACTCATCGGTTGGCCTCAAAACAGGGAGATTATCGGGGATTATCCAGGAGGAACCAAAGTAATCACAGGAAGCAGAAGCAGAAGAGGAAGCCAAAGAGAGTCAGAGCATGAGGTACGCAAGGTGCTGTTGCTGGCTCGGAGATGGAGGAGGCCATTGTCAAGGAAACAGGTCCCTCAGTCCTACGTCTGCCAACAACAAAGATGAGCTTGGACACAGAATCTTCCACACAGCCCTGCAGAAAGGAGCAGAGCCCAGTCGACACCTTGACTTTAACCTTGTAAGACCCTAAGTAGAGTAACCAGTCACGCCATGTCCCACTTTGGACCAAAGAACCGTTAGACCACAAATGAGCGTTTTAGGACGCTACGTGCGGAATTTTGTTACACAGCGACAGCTTCCTAGTACAACGACCGACAAGTTCCTGAACTCTGTCGAGTCAGTGTCCTCATCCGTGGAGAGGAGCTAAGCCTAGATGTGTTCCCTGAAGATTAAATTAAGTCATGATACGATCTTCTGACGTGGCGCACGGAACATGATAGAAGTTCAGTAATGTGGGCACATTTCACAGGTGCACATAATTCATTGTCAGAGTCAAGAGCGAAACCCGGAAACTCTGAACAGGAGAAGTGGCATTTTAAACTGCACTTTGAGGGACAGGTAAATTTTTGATAGACAGCCCAGATTAAAATTAAACCAGTAAAAACTGGGGAGGAGAAAGCCCCACGGTTTACGCAAATCCATCACGCCTTGCATTGAAATATGAATTTGCATTTTAATAGGCAGAAGAAAATTAACTGATCTCAGACTGTGGCAGCTTCCAGAGGCAACTCGCAATCCTGAAAACTAAAACAGGAGCCAAAAAAAAAAAAAAAAAAGGAAAGCAGTAGAGAATGTATACAGTGGTTTAGAGCCCGTATGTTCATATAGCTGACTGGCAGGGGCAGGACTGACACTGGGCTCATTTTTATTTCAGCCCTGTGGCATCTACTTTGTAGGTGCCACCTAGAGCTGAAATATCTCTGGGTGAAGCACATCAGTGCATCTGAAGGCAGCGGGGGCCACACATTCACGTTCATGATTCACATCCATGCTTGGGATTCAATAACATCTGCTTTTCTACAGAACTTAGAGGGAGCCAGCCTGTGAAACAAAACCACTGAGATTTTAAATAGTGTTAATTCAGGGGCACCTGGGTGGCTCAGTCGATGTGTCCAACTCTTGATGTCCATTCAGGTTATGGTCTCACAATTAGATAAGTTCGAGCACCACATAGGGCTCTGCACTGATGGTGTGGAGTCTGCTTGGGATTCTCTCTCTCTCTCTCTCTCTCTCTCTCTCTCTGCTCCTCCCCCACTCATGTATGCTCTCTCTCTCTCTTTCAAAAATGAATAATCATTTTTTAAAAATTTTAAATGGTGTTAATTCAGAGATTACAGTTCTGCTGGCTTTTTGGGAAATGCCAATACAAAAGTGGGGGGGAGGGAGACGATCAGCAGTGACATGGGAGGGAATGTATTCACTTCCCAGGGTTGTCACAACAGATTATCCCAAATTGGCAGGCCTAAGCCCACATATATTTATTCTCTCAGGGTTGTGGCAGTGAGAAGTCGGAAATCGAGGTGTTGGCATGCTTGGTTCCTGCTGGAGGCTCTGAGGGAGATCCAGACCCCACCATCTCCCAGCATCTGGTGGCTGCTGGAGATCCTTCTTGCTCCGTGGCTTGTAGATCCATGACTCCAGGCTTTGCCTCTGTTCTCACACGGCCTCGTCCTCTTCTCTTTCATCAGGACACTGGCCATTGGATTTAAGACCCAGCTGGGTAATCCAAGATGATCTCATCACAAAAATGCTCAACTTAATTATGTTTGCAAAGACTCTTTATCCAAATAAGGTCACATTCACAGGTCCCAGGGAGGTGAGGACTTGGAAATGCCTTTTCTGTGGGTCACCATTCAGCTCATTGTGGGGACTATTACCTAAAAGCTATGGAGAAACAGCATCTACCTTTATAAACGTGGAATGACAAGAGAAAATAAGACAGGAAGCCCAGTGTGGCTTATTTCTGTGGGTAGCATTTTCAGTTAAAAAAGTTTTTCTAATTTGGGTGTCAGGTAAATATTAGCATGATAGTCTACATGAACAGAAATCTTGTTCTTAGAAGCAAAAACAGAAAAGTTTAAATCTTTGCAGAAAGTTGAGCCATTATAGGCAACTGGAATTTATAAACCTCTCCTCCTTCTCCATTACAGACTTACAAAGATTCCAACATGAAAAATAAGAAAATTTTAAGAAGAACAGTACAATTTAAAAATATAAACTATTTTTCTATCTTTATTTTAGTTTTTAAAAAATATTGCTGTTAGTTGGATCCAAAAATTCCAACTGGCAGTTGAGTGGTTCAGGATTATTCGTTTGACCTTCCCCCAAACCCTCTTTTTTATAAGCACAGATATTGTTTTCAGAGTCACCTTTATTTAGCAACGTTTATATGAGAGTAAGCTAATTTCCAATTATTGTCTTTATAACTTGGTTATGAGTTAATCTATATAACGGTGCTTTATAATGTAGGATGGTATGCAGATGTAAAATGGAATTTCCTTGGCTAAAGCAAATCACCTGACAACGTTTAATTTTCAGTAGGTGAGGAGTAGCTGTGGCTCAGAAGGAGAAAGAGCCAGAGTGTCTGAGAACAGCCTTGGAATCCAAGCTCTACGTCCAAAGAAATAGTAATGTTCTAACTACAAAATGGCAATATATTTTTTTGATTCAGGATGTGGATAAAACCCTTCTGGGTCTAATCAAAGCTAATCTGATATTGGCAAGGAAATTCAATTTGAATTATTATCTCTGAAACAAACAAGAAGGAATTAGCCCTCCTCTGAAAATTTCTTATAGAAATGACAAAAATACAACCTATCTAGTTGTTCTTTCTTTACTGATGTATAGTTGGAGAATACAATATCCAGAACACTGAGAGTAGCAGCAAATATCTGAGGTGTCTGTCGAACTAACAGATTGATGGTGTGTGTGTATGCGTGTGTGCGGTAGAGGGCGCATATATGCCGTGCTGTTTGGTAACAAATAGCTCAGGATTTGAATTCCCCTCTTTCTGGGCACATGATAAGACTTCACCTCCCACTGCCCCGAAGTCAGGTGTGGCCATATAACTCACTTGGGACAGTGAGCTGGTTGGGAGTTAGCATATGCCAATCCCGGAGAGACGCATTTCGTTGTCTACAAAACACGTCACTGCTAGGATAACCTCAGCTGTGATAACCACCCCAGCAGGCTCTGAGTGGAGGAATAAATCCATCCACCTGCATTTCTGAATGAGGAGCACTGTGGTGCAGAGCCCCCAGCAGACCGTGACAGACATGCAGCTTGAAGAAAAACAAAACTTTGCCTTTTGGGGTTTTGCGAGATTATGAGAGTCGCCACAAATTCCTCCAGCATTTTTGCAATGTGACTTGTTGCTTCTTCCCATCAAGGGCTAGACTTTGCTCCTCTACCCACTGAAACTGGGCTGGACGTACGACTAGCACTTTTTTTGAGAGAGAGAGAGAGAGAGAGAGAGAGCAAGCAGGGGAGGAGCAGAGAGGGAGGGAGAGAGAATCCCAAGTAGGCTCCACACTGTCAGCACAGAGCCCGATGGGAGGCTCAACCACGAACCGTGAGATCATGACCTGAGCTGAAATCGAGAGTCGGGCACTTAACCGACTGAGCCACCCAGGCGCCCCGAACGTCTGACTAGCTTTGATGAGTAGACTGAGGGGGGCAGACTAAGCAGTGTCACTGAGAGCGCTGTGAGCAAAGGCCTCTTGCTCAACCCTTGTGCCGCCTTCAGACCACCTTTGAGGCCAGTGTCCCTGGGGAGAGACCACGTGCAGGGAGAGACCTGGCTGGCGGCCACCATCACCTCCATGCATGGGAACAGGCCTGCCTTGGGCCACTCGGTCCCAGATGACTGCACTGCGTGAATGATCTCAGGCGAAACCCACAGAAGAACTGCCAGCTTGGCCCCAAAACTGTTGGATGGTCAGAGAATAAAGTTTTGTTGTTTGGAGTCACTAAAAGTTTGTGTGGTTTGTATGTGGCAATGGAAAACAGGTGCAGCATAAGCTAGCTTATCCCGATTAACGCGTATATGTGTGTAAACATCGGTGTGTGCGCAGTTGTTCACATGTGGTTAATAAAAATACGCAGACATATGCATCAATGCGTGCATTTATACATGCATGTATACTATAAATCTGTGCATGCATTATATACATATAAACACACACGGATATGTGAATATATCAGACTAATTTTACCAGCAACCTGGGTCAAGAATGTGATCTGGTTTTTACTTTGTAAACAAAGAAATTCAGATGTTCACTGAAATTTTCCTTATTTCTATCAAGACAATTTTAGCAGATGGCTAGATTAAAGTGGTCTTTAAAAATGGGCTTGAGGAGATCATTGCCTGATAGCTGATTCTTCTGTAGACAAATGATATTAAAACCAGATTGTGAGGTTCGAAGATCAGTATCTTTGTTTTTCCCTCTTTGTCCTTGATGCATTCCAGAATATTCTATGCAGTCATTGCCAGACATGATTGAGACACCTTCAGGGTCAGAAAAGAGCATTCATTCACCTTTTGGAGGTTAGGATTACATCACTCCTAACTGACAGTGCTATGATTAGCCAAGCTGGAATCATTTGGGCTAAAATAGAGCATGGAAATGCACTGATGTTTTTAATACAGAAAGTTTGGTAGAAAAAGTTATGAAGACCTTTCTGAATTATTTCATCTGAGGAAGAGGGTTGCTTTACAAGAAGGGACCGACCAGAGTTCAGGCTGATCAGAGTCTGTGGCTAAAGAGAATAGGATCGGCTAAAGTGGAAAAGTATTTTTTCATTGTTTTTTGTTTGTTGGTTGGTTGGTCTGTTTTTTAAAACAGGCTCCATGCTGGGCACAGAGCCCAATGCAAGTCTTGAACTCAAGACCCTGAGATCAAGACCTGAACTGATGTCAAGAGTTCGACGCCTAACCAGCTGAGCCACCCAGGTCTAAAGTGGAAAAGTTTCAATTAAAAAGGAAATTTCCGTAGGGACGCCTGGGTGGCTCAGTTGGTTAAACATCTGACTCTTGATTTCAACTCAGGTCATGATCTCGTGGTTGTGAGAATGAGCCCTGCATCAGACTCCACACTGAGCATGGAGTCCACTTGGGATCCTCTCTCTCCCTCTCTCTGCCCCTCACCCATTTGCCTTCTCTTTCCCTCTCAAAATAAAAATTAAAAACGCTAAAAAAAAAAAAAGGAAATTTGCTTGAAAACTATGTATTCTATTGTGGCCATAAAAAATGACCATTTGTTATGCAGACTCAGCAGGATAACTATAACTCAGCAGAATAAACTATACAAATTCACTATCCTCCAGTTCTGGGGCTCAGATGTACAGTGTGGATCTCGGTGGGCTGCAGTATGGGTGTCAAAGGTTGAGTTCCTCTTTGGAGGCACCGAAGAGAACCCATCCCCTTGCTCGTATAGGCGTTGACATAATTCAGGTCATTGTGGTTGTGAAACCCAGAACCCCATTGCCTTGCTGGCCATCAACTGGGAGCCATCTTGACTTCCCAGAGGAGTCTTTCAGATGCTTGGACATTGTCTCTACTTCTCAATCCTTTTATTGCCATCGCTGATTCACCTCCCAGCCACCTTCTTCCAAACTTTGCAAACTCATGTAATTAGTTTGGACCTATTCAGATAATCTGGATAATATTCCCATCACAAGATATGTTACCTTAATCGTGTCTGTCAAGCCCCTTTTGCCACGTAAGGTGACATATTCGCGGGTTCCAGGGATCAGGATGTGGACATCTTGGGAGCCATCATTTGCCCCCCACAGCCTACAGAGAGGCACAGTAGGGTCACTACACATGCATGTTTGAGCGTCTCGAGACCACTGGGTTTCCCTTCCCAGGCTGGGAAGTCTGGGCTGTGAATCTACATTAGAGAATTGATGTACCTCGGTAATTGCTAGGGTGTATTCTGTGTGAGGACAAATGAGGTTCCTATTTAGGCCTTCTATTTCATCAGTTGACTTAGAAATATTTCATACTTTTCCATAATACCTTTGATTTGTTCTTAAAAAGTATTTTTAACCACTTTTGGCTGTTTAGGGACTCCTTCAAAGATGAGTGTTCACTGTTTGTGTCCCAGTCTCGAGAAACTCACTGGTGAATCCGGGGCTCGGGGTATATCTGTGTTTTGAAGTTGGGCTCCCCCCTACCCCTTGCAGAGTGGGACAGCCCAACGGAGTCACAGCTCCCTTTTCTGACTCTGTGGGGGAATGGTCCTGACCCGGAGACGTTCTCCTCTTTCACGGTGAACGTAGGGGATTGGAGGATGTTCACAGCAAGGGGGTTCATTTGGGCTTCTTGTTTGGATCTCATCTGGAGGCAGGGTGATATCAAAGGAAATCCAGTGGTGAAGCAAAAATCTTCTATTGGGTCTGACCCATTAGGACCTAACAAAAATGCTCATGTCATGTGTTTTCCCTTCTAATAGCTTTGGATTGTTGCACTATGAGACCATCACTAGGTATGTCCCCATTCTCCAATTTCTCATGCAGCAGATAGACCTGCTGGGGAGCCAAGTCGTGTCATGTGATTGCGTCTACTGGCCAACAGTATGGTAGTTCTTCAGGACGCTCATACAGATAGAAGACCAGAGGAAACGGCCCCGGTGCTACTGCTGTGGGCCGACTGTTCCAAGTGAAGGAAGCTTCGGCCTGCAATCTGTTATTAACTGTGGTGGTGTCACCCCTCCCAAAGGGCAGCTGGTCTAGGTCTTGGGCATGAGTCACCATCAGGGATGCGGACGTGGCCTTTCCAAAACCAACCTCCTTCCCCGTGGTCCCATGTCGTTAATGAGGGATCCTCTCCATTTCCCGGGGCAGGAGTTCAGGGACTCTGGACTCAGTTGTCCACTTGGAGAGTCCAAGAACTGGTTTTATCAGTTTTCACGGAGGTTAATCAAGCTTCGGGGGTTTGAGCCATGCAGGAAAATTAATAACAGACAGATTTATTAAATCTGAATGCCGATTTGCTAATTTGCCACAGGGGATAGACTTTGCAGGCATAAGGATACTTGTATCCAAGGCAACCTCTCCTGGAAAAGCAGATGTACACGGAGAGCGCAGGGAGGGTGAGGTTCTGTGGGATGCTATATTCACACCATGTCTTTCGTGACTTCTGGAAATGAGGCTTTAGTGATTAGAAGACCGTGTTGTGCTGTTGTGGTGGTTTTACACTAAATGATACTCCTTGGTTTTCCATTGCCCCGGACTCCCAGCAGGCTTGTCACGGGAACGCGTTGCCTCATACTTGCGGCGATAGAGTTGAATAAGTAACAATTTTTAAATTGGATTATCAGCCAACTTTGCTACCAATTACTTCTATATCAATGGCAAGCCATTTGGGGTAAATTAATTTGATCCGCGAGTAACTCATGCATTATTGATTGTTTACTAGATTTAATTCCAGGGAGGAACTGGTGGCAGTTCATGGCAACACGTAGAATGTGCGCAGCGCGGCTCACGTGCGGGCCCCAGACTGGCACCATCGGCACCGCCTGTGAACGTGACAGACGTACTCACTCACGATCTACTGAATCAGACTCCCTGAGGACACAGTCCGGGACGTGATTCTAAGGAAGCTTTTGGGTGACCCTTCCGTGCATGAAAGTGTGAGATCCGCGGCTCTAAGAGTTAAGAGCACGGATTCGACGGCCAGATTGCGTGGGTTTCGTATTTTGGCCATTCCACTGCAGGCTGGACATCCTTGGGAAAATTGCCTAACCTCCCCGAGACTCGAGCTTCCCATCTGTAAAATGGACCTAGTTATGATTCCTCTTTGGCAGGGTTGTTGTGAGGGTCCACGGACTCAACGCACGTAATGTGTGTTTGAATGGCGCCTGTGCAGGAAGCACGTTCTAAATGTTTGCTGTCGTTTTGGCTTTTGTTTGAGAAGGTAGAAGTGTCTTTGCTACTGGCTCTGATTTCCTGAGAGCTCAGCACCTGCACGGTGCGGGAGGAAGACAGAGGAGGCCAGGGCACAGCACCAGGAAGACTAGGCTGGCGTCCTGGCCGCTCCTCTGTTCCACGGCCTTGACCGGATGACTGACTTCATCTGTCTCTGGTCTCTTCACCACGGCAAACAGGTTGGTGTTTCAGATCGCTTTTGTCTTTGAAACTCTACGCCTGAACATCAGCCCAGTCTCTCGCCCTGCTAAAGCGACCTCAGGAGGAAAAGTGTAGGCCAGTCAGTGTTGAGATCAATCCGAGCAGGTGTATTTGTGATAGAAGGAAATGGAACTTTTTACAAAAAGAGTGGACTTCAGCCAACTGCTGTTGATTGCAATCCAAAGTTCACTGGAACTTCAAGGTGAAGCCCAGCTATTTACGATAACAGAGCTTCCAAAGCACATAGTTAACGTTTTTCATTCTTTAAAATTATACAAATGAGTCACATTAACTGAAATAAAAACTGGAAAGCACCAGATTAGCAAAAGGAAAAAAAAATCACCCATAATTCTGTGGCCCTGAGAAAACAGCAATTAATTTCTTAGATGTATGTTTCTACAGGCTTTTCTGTGTACATATTTTAAATTAAATTTGGATTGCACTATACTTTTCTTTTTAACTGGCTTCAAAAACCTAACATACTGTGAACGAGTTTTTAATATCAATAATTGTAGGGTATCATATATCACTGTTAATTATTGAATTGTATTTCGATATAATTTATGATTTATTTAATTACTCCTTAAAGTATTTAAAAAATATGTTTTCATCTTATAACCCATAAACAATGAGATCTACACAAATATTCATAGATACTTATATGATAATTTCCTTAGAACACATTCTTTTTATTTTTTATTTTTTTTAATGTTTATTTATTTTTGAGAGAGACAGAGACAGAATGCGAGTGCGTTAGGGGCAGAGAGAGAGAGGGAGACACAGAATCCGAAGGAGGCTCCTGGCTCCGAGCTGTCAGCACAGAGCCCAACACGGGCTCAAACTCACGAGCTGTGAGATCATGACCTGAGCTAAAGTCGGACGCTTAACCGACTGAGCCACCCAGGCACCCCTAGGACACATTCTTGAAGGCTGAATTACTAGATCAAGATGGTAAAGCATTTTAATGGCTTCTATTGAATGTTGCCAAATCACCTTCCAGAAAAGTTTATATCTGTTTATGCGTCTACCAGAAGTAGATAAAAATGCCACAGGTTTAAACTTTGCCAACACTGGATATTTTTCTTCATTTTAATCTTTCCCAATTTAAAAATGTGGTCTCACTCAGTCTCAAACGTTCGTGAAATATTTACTTGCGTGCCCCAGGCAGTGTGCTGGGCACTCGGCCTGTAGCAGCGTCCTTGCGGAACTTACCACGGTGGTCGTTGGAAGAAAATTGCGCGTTCCGCAGCAGGATGCGTGTCCCGCTAGAAATCACGGACGGCACAGCATTGCAGGCAGGGCTTCCTCGTCAGAACGGGAGTCAGGAGAAACGACCAAAGCTGTGGCATCTGAGTTGAGATCTGGAGGACTTGTGGGACTTACCCAGACGTCAGGTTGGAAAATAGCGGCTCTGGAGAAAGAATGGAAACCCCAGTGGAAGGAGAATGCAGGGCGAGGTGAAGAAGAAGCATGGAGTTGTTTTCATTTGTATCTCCTTGGGGCACTTGGGCGGCTCAGTCGGCTAAGCATGCGACTTTGGCTCAGGTCATGATCTCGTGGTTTGTGGGTTCGAGTCCCAGCTGGGGCTCTGTGCCGACAGCTTAGAGCCTGGAGCCTGCTTCGGATTCTGTGTCTCCCTCTCTCTCTGTCCCTCCCCTGCTAGCACTCTGTCTCTCTCTCTCTCTCTCAAAAATGAATAAATATTTTTAAAATTAAAAAAAAAACAAACGGTTGGATGCTCAACTGAGTGAGCCATCTAGGCACCCCCATAATGATTTCTTTCTGGTCATTACTCACCTTTGAATTATTGTTTGTAATTTTTTGATCCTACCAGAAGTTTAAATTAAGTAATCATACTTGTCAGTCTCTCCTTGAAATATTAAATCCTTCTCTATTTAGTAATTTTACGAAGAAGTAATCGTCATATAAGGTTTCTAGTTTGATGAGTTTTGACAAATCCATGCATGTAACCACCACTACGATCTAGAGGTAAAATATTTCCCTCAACCCAGAAACTACCCTCACGTCCTGTTCTAGTCAAGTCTAGCCACGCCCCATGCCCTGACCACAGACCACCGCTGTTCTGATTTCTAGCACCACAGACTCATTTCGCTTCTTCTAGAACTTCATATAAACGCAATCATACATTAGGCACTCTATGTTAGCTCTTTCCGCTCAATGTAATGGTTTTGATACTTATCCATGTTGTGGCATGTGGCCTTAGCCTGTTCCTTTGAATTCTGAATGATAATCCCTTGCATGGCTCCACTTCAGTGTAGTGATCCGTTTAACCAAATGTCTCTTGGTGGACGTTTGGTTTCTTTTATGTTTATGGCTATTATGAATAGAGCTGGTATGCACATTCTTTGTATACGTCTTTTTGTGGGCGTGTGCTTTATTTCTCCTGGGGAAATAGATAGGAATTAAACTGTTGGATCACGGACTATGCATATGTTTACATACGCTTTACAATAAGCTGACACACTCGTCTAGAGAAACCCTATCATTTTCTCTCCCGCCACCCAAATAGGAGGGTTCCAGGTGCTCTGCATTTTTACCAACACTCCTTTCATCTTTAATTAATTTCTATGTAAATTCGAAAATAATAGGAATCTAACTTCATTTTACCAGGGGCAGTGAGCCACTTAACGATATCTAGGAAATCGTCTATACTCTCTCCGTTGCCTTAAACGGCAGAATGTATTTGTAGACTTTTTTCTTTGTATGGGCTATCTATTTAGTCCCCTGGTTTTTCTGAAGCCAGCATCACTCAGTCTTAGATGATTGCTTCCTAACATATTTCAATAGCTGATGGCGAAAGTCCATCCTGTTTACTTTCATTGTTGGTGTTCTAAAAGATATCTGGCTACTCTTATACATTTAATCCTGCTTGAAATTCAGGATTGTTGTCCTCAAAATGTGATTTTTATAAGTCAAGGAATAATGAGGGGGATAGAGAATAAGACTGAGATAGTTCCATTCTTCTGTAAATTTTTACCCAAGAAAATAACAACCCCAAATCGTGTTTTCTTTTAAAGGCATTAGGTATTATTCCTACACAGCAAATGCAAGACGGGTGGGTTTTTTGTTTTTTTTTTTTTAATTCCATACCTAGCTGAAGTTCAAGAGTCCTTTCAATTAGAGCTTCAGGCATGGAAATTCTTACGGAAAGTAATTTTAAACATTCTCAACTTCTTAGGATCTATTTTTGGAGGGGAATTTACATTTCTTGCTAATCTGCTCCAGATATGGTTTCAATGCTCTCAAGGCTCGCCACTGAAGTGACCTCGCTGATCTGTCTGACTCAGCCTAGAGCTGGTGGGTGACCAGAAGATCATTTTCTAACCACAAAGCCAACTGTAACCTCACCTTCACGTTCAGAAATCACTACATAACCATGAGCAGGATTTTAGGAGCAAAGGTGATCGTGGTTCACATCGGGGAAAGAACAGTGGACTTTGAATATTTGGGAATCGTTCTTAGTTTTGGACTAATTTTCAGGGATAGTGATTAAAATTTCAGGTAGTAATTGATGCAATATCCTGAGGTTTCTTTTCCTGACTTGTGCTGGAGGTTAAGATCCCAGGAGATTCAAATAGAAAATAATAGGGGTGGGACTGTAGAGACATCGGAATTTTTGTGCCATGTTGGCGGGAGTGTAAAAAGGCGCAGCTGTTGCAAAAAACAATATGGCCGCTCCTCAAAACTTAAAAATAGAACTATCGAATGAGCCAGCAATTCCACTTCTGGATATATACCTAAAAGGACTGAAAGTAGTTTCTCCAAGAGCCGTCTGTACACCCACACTTGCAGCAGCATTATAAATATAGAAGCAAAATGTGGTCTCTACATACAAAATATCATTCAACCTCAAAAAGTTAGAAAATTCTGACACATGCTAATGACATGGATGAACCCGGAAAATATGCCAAGTGAAAGACTCTCTACAGGCCTGACATACAAGGGAAGCCATTTGACGTCTCTTCCCAAGTCAGCCTGACTGTAGAGAAACTTTATGCAAACCGAAAGCCTGATTTATGGCCCTTCACACAAGCATGGTGCCTCTGCTTTGTGAAGGACTAGTCTAAAGGAAAACCACCTTGTCCCTGAGACATCGATCAATGCTCCTTCTCCCTGCACTCCTTTACAGCAAAACCTGTGATTCCTGCCTATATGGTAATCTGTAATCTTTTGAGGTCTTACAGATATAAAAAATATATGACCCTATAAAAACCGTTCATCCTCCGGAGCACTTTCTTCTCTGTGAAGAGCATGTTTCTCAGGCAGCTGTCTTACCTCGGTCTTGAATAAAACCCTCTTTCATACTTTTAGAGATGCTAAGAGGTTTGTTCGTTTTTACTTCAACCACAGTCATAAAGGTTAAATACTGTATAATTCTACCTGCCCATGATCTCTCGTCCAGAGAGACAGAAAAGAGAATGATACATGCCAGAGGCAAGGGTGTGGTGCGGATGGGGAGATAGTGTTTAACGGGGACAGAGGTTCAGCTTTGCAAGATGTAAAAAGCTCTGGAGATGAACGACTGCACAGTAACGTGAGTGTAATTAATGCCACTGAACTGCACCCTTAAAAGTGGTTAAAATGTCAACTTTTAAGTTATGTATATCTTAGCACAATTAAAATTCGTTTTTTTTTTTGTTCTTAATTATTTTTGAGAGAGACAGAGACAGGATGCGAGTGGATTGGGGCAGAGAGAGAGGGAGACGCAGCATCTGAAACAGGCTCCAGGCTCTGAGCTATCAGCGCCGAGCCCGACGCGGGGCTCGATCTCATGAGTTGTGAGATCATGACCTGACCTGAAGTCAGATGCTTAACCGACTGAGCCACCCAGGTGCCCCTAAAATTCGTTTTTAAAAAGTAAATGAAACAAAAAAGATCCCAGGAAATTCAGATTCTGAGAAACCATTCAAAGGTCGTTACGTTTGTCAAGGTACGTTAACTGTGAAACAAGCAATCCCAAAACGGAGGTGGCTCCGTGCAACGACAGTTTATTTCTCACTCATGTTTCAATCCACTGTGAACTTGGTGAGGGCAGGTCAGTGGGTGGGGTATCTGCTTCCTACAATTAGTCAAGGAACCACACCCTTCCATCTTGTGGCCCCACCCTCCACTCTCCTCTAGCTCTTTGGAGCGCTCTGTATCCATTGGGGAGAAGAAGAAGAGAGTGAAGACAGTGCATAGGGTAGTTTTTACGGGCAGGCCTCAGAGTGGCACTCATCAGTCCTGGTTACATTCTACTGGGGGGAACTCTGTCACGGTGACACACACAATGCAAGGGACACTGGGAAATGTAGTTCAGCTGTGTGTCCAGAGGAGGGGGTCTTAGATATTTGTGAGAACTGGGGATCTCTGCTACAGGTGAGTCCCACTACAAGGGCATATTTGATAAGCGTCTTGTGGAAGTAAGAGCTGCCATACTCCTAGTCACAATCCTGTAGGAAAGATATTTCGTACGGGGAGCAGAGAGGTATGATGCCTACATGATTGGTCCCACCGTGTCCTTAGCATGATAATATAGAGTCATGTGAATATACATATAATTATATCAATTAACCCACGTTTTGTTCTGGAGATCGATTGCATCATTAATAAAAGACCTCTAAATTTTCTCCTGACATTCAGGGGAAGATTGACTTTTATGGTGACGGTCAGTAATGACTGCTGAGTTCAGAGATGGGATGGCATGGAAAGCTGATCTGCACCACTGCTCAGCCGGGAATATGGAAGCCCAACCCCTAGGGGCTCATTTCCAGTGGCTAGACCACTTTCCTATCCTAGATGCTCTAGTACTGAGGTGAGTGGCAGTGGATAGAGGGGGTGAAGAGGGCTGCTGAGCCCCAGCCCCAGCTTCAGTGAGTCATAAATTGGCTTCTGGTCCCTGGAGTCTTCTCCATCCTCAAACCTTCACCCGTGCTAGTGAAGAGAGGCCTATACAGGGACGCCTGGGTGGCTCAGCTGGTTGAGCGTCTGACTTGATTTCGGCTCACGGTTCGTGAGATTGAGCCCCACGTCAGGTTCTATGCTGACAGTGCAGAGCCTGCTTGGGATTCTCTTTCTCTCTCTGCCCCTTCCCCGCTCGTGCTTGCACTCGCTCTCTCAAAATAAGTAAAAAAACCCAAAAAACAAAAAACAACCTACACAGGCATACTTCACTTTATTACACTTCACAGATACCACATTTTTGTAAATGGGATATTCGTGGCACCCTATATCTGGCAAATCTACCTGGGCCAATTTTCCAACAGCATTTGCTCACTTCATGCTTTCGTGGAACATCTTAGCATTTCTTACCATATTTCTAACTTTTTCCCCATTATTATATTTGTTACGGTGATCTTTGATCCATGATTAGGACTGGCTGAAAGTTCAGATACGGTTAACATTTTTTAGCAATTTTTTAAAAAAATTTTTTTAATGTTAATTTATTTTTTGGGAGAGACTGAGACAGAATGCGAGTGGGTTAGGGCCAGAGAGAGGGAGACACAGAATCTGAAGCGGGCTCCAGGCTCCGAGCTGTCAGCACAGAGCCCGACGCAGGGCTCGAACGCACGAGCTGTGAGATCATGACCTGAGCCGAAGTCAGTCGCTCAACCAACTGAGCCACCCAGACGCCCTAGCAATTTTTTAATGAAGTATGTACATTGTTTTTTATAGATGTGATGCCATTGCACAACTACCCAGAGTCGGTGCTGCAGTTACTCAAATGGATTGAGCTGCAAATTCGCCTGTACTGACATTATTCATATATTCATCAAACTTTGGGTTTGGGTTATAATCTTTTTAAAATGAGGCTTTAAGATTTGTTACAGATTTCTCTCTTAACTGTGCCTATGTTGACATGAAAAACCTTCATGAATGTGTATCACTTCCCAATGTATTTTGTTTGTCAGATCAGAATTTAGCATGTTGGGTGATTTTAAGTAACACGCATGCTATTGAATTATTTCACATTTTTCCACTGAAAATTCTTTCATCGCCTGTTCCCGGCTTGCCCATCCTTCTCCAACCCAAGTCCTTACCTCCTTCCATACCAGCACCTATTGGGATAATGATTGGCTCCACTGTTTAAAACAGAAATCTTGGGGTGCCTGGGTGGTTTAGTCAGTTAAGCGCCTGACTTTGGCTCAGGTCATGATCTTATGGTTCGTGAGTTTGAGCCCCATGTCGGGCTCTGTGGTGACAGCTTAGAGCCTGAAGCCTGCTTGGGATTCTGTGTCTCCCTCTCTTCCTGCCCCTCCCCTGCTCGCGCTGTGCTCTCTCTCTTTCTCTCAAAAATAAATACACATTAAAAAAATAAAATAAAACAGAAGTCTCTGCCCAGATTTATGTTAATTAAATTCAATAGCTCCATTGAAGATCAATTCAATGATGTATATACGAAACTGCTAACATTGTCCCTCCTTCTGGCTGCCCAGTTGACGATCTTGAGAACACCAGTCTGACAGTTCTGATGATGGAGTATGTTTAGTTTTTTTGTCTGGTCTCCACGCCACCACACAACACAATTTTTGACACTTCTCATACTATGAGTCTGTCAGAAGCTCACGGAAGTCTTGATATTTCCTAAGTGTTCAAAACAATAGCCATTACAAGAATTGTTTCCCAGCCAATCTGCAAGCTGCACTCTCTATTGGACCTTTCCACAATGTCACTGATGAACGGATATAGTTTTTATTTTCATCATTTACTTATGCATTCATTCAACAAAGGTTATTGAGCACCTATATGTACCAAGCACCATCTGGTTACTGGGGATGCATCAATAGACGAAAACGGCCTCCGCTCTAATGGAATTTCAGATTCTAAGAAGAACAGATAATGAAAATTAGTATATCTAATGGTGATGAAGTGTTAGCAAAAAAAAAAAAAAAGGTGGAGGGAGATGAAGCAGGGGGAGGGGGTAAGAAATGACCGTGGCATGGGTGGAGGAATCAGGTAAGGCCTTTTCGGTGAGGTGATACTTGATCTGAATTAGGAGAGGGCACGAATCACGAATCGCGGGTCTGGAAGAGTGCTCCAAGCATGCTGAATCTCACGCTTCAGAGAGGGCCACCTGTGTACATCAGAGGGTCCACCCCGCGACTCAGTGCACCGTACCCAGCAAACCCCATGCGAAGGCACAGGCATGTAATCACCAGTGTAACATATCGGAGCTCCACAGAGGATCTAGAAACGTCGGGGTGGATCCATCTACCCTACATGGCCAGTAGTGCACAGGAAGTACGTCACACACATTGAATTTTTATTTTGCTCTTTTTTCCCCAGACCATTTGCCCAGTGTTTTCCAGGGCAAACACGGGTGCTGATTTGGCAAAAACCCAACTACTTTGATTTGGAAAAAAACGTTTCTTTTGGTGAAGGTAGCCATTAATGAGTTTAGCATCTATATAATAAGATGGTAATTCTTAAGCTATGTTAGCGAAGATTTTCTTTCTATTATCTAGCTCAGAAAATACAAATTTTCCTAGCGCTATCCTCTTTATTTGTGTATCTTGGGTAAGAATTGGCTGTCTCTAAAACTCCTTCTTGGAAATCACTAAATGTCTTCTATTCCTCTATTACTAATTTTATTTTTCATATAAAAATTTCCAGGACCAAGTGCAGACTGTATAACCATTTCCATTTAAGCTATAAACTGCTTATAATTAAGTTTGCCTTTTTTAATTGCATATTTATGTGCAGGTCATTATACCTGGTTCAAAATGCGCATTGGTTAAGTCTTCTCAGTTTTAGATAAGAAATAAATGCCTACTATGTTTAAAAATGCGGCCTTTTCCCCCCAAATGAGGAATATAAGCTATTCTATTGGTCATGACTCTAACTTCAATAAAATTTTCTTTTGCTTGAAGGTATTGACAAGAGTGGATGCGGTTTGCATATTTTGACCTCTTAAATAACAAATGCAAAACAAATGTAAATGTGGTTTCACTTTTAACACACTTTGGCATAGTGCAGAAGAGCTTGCTGGAACATGCGTGTGCATATTCGTGTTTCATTAAAAATCATATTTGAGACAGAGCTCGCCCTAGGACATGTTACTGCTGCCTTTTGATTGAATTATAGGAAACTGAGAAAATAGAAGCTGATAAAGTTACATTCCAGAGAGGTGATGGAGAAGCCATTACCAAGGAGTATTTGGGAAGCCGGAGCTGGAGTCTCCTTGAGACTGAGGTCATAAAATTAGAGTCAGCAAAATTCTCCACAAATCTTTCACAAATACTTCCAACTCTTGCTAACCATTATACTTGTCCATAGAATATTTGCCAATTGTGGCAAAAAAAAAAAAAAATCGTGGCAGATAACGTGTTTCAAATGCAATTGTGAATAGTTCTTCCAGTAGACATATTAACATTCTGCGGCTTCCACGCATTACCAGTGATGCATATGAATAAAAGGATGGCCTGCTAGGTGCCCGGTAAGTATTCATTCAGTGGGCAGATACACAACGGCAATGCCAAAGATCTGGGTGCTCCGAGATACATGATACGTCTGCTAAATGAACTCGTGGGACTTTAACATGGCTTTGAATTGCAAAGTTGCTTCTACGCTGCTTGGGTCAGGTGCTTTGGTGACGATGAGTCTCCGAGTGAAGCAAGTATTTCGAGCTTTCTTTCAACAGCCGGGAATCGCCGACCTCACATCTAACTCCCTATCCGAACACGAGGTGAAGGAGTTTTACATCACTGGGGAGTGAGCTGGTGGAAAAGGGGGTTTCTGGAGGAGAAAGGCTTGAAGAGATCCTTCAGGAATGCCTGGGTGCCGGTGCTATGCCCTCCCTCCACGTGAGCGTGTGGCCTTGCTGGGGCTGAATTTGGTTTGAGATCCAAATGTTTGCCAGGTGTCCCGGGGCATAGAGGGTTAGTATCGATTCTTCCTAAATGATGATACAGGCCCTTAAGAGAAAAGGGCGCCATAAGAAATTGAGGTTTTCACTTTGGCAGGACCCTGCCTTGTAAACAACGTGTCATTCCTCCCTCGATATTAGGATCCAGGGGCTGGTGGAAACTTAGCTGAGGCATCCCTTCTGCTTGAGGTAACTACCTCGTGTCCCTCAAGGCTCAGTGCATTGGGAACTTCATCTAACCTTACAGGGGGCGTGATTATGGCCTCTTCCTTTCAAACTTCAGCTCAGCCGAAATGATGCCACAAGGCGGTTCAACCTTAATGTGGATCCGACAGATTATTTGGGAGAAAGAAAGGCAGGAGAATAGTTTTCGTAACTCAGTTTTTAAAGCGGTTGGAAACTCAAACGAGGCCTCAGTGCCTGTCCCCAGCAATCTGGGTCAACGTGAGAGATTTGAGCTGCACTAATTATCAGTCCATATAATTAAGAGCACGTTGGACAGTTCACTCTTCCTCCCCCACTCCACACCATCATGTTTCCACTGTCACATTTCCTTTCTCTGTTGTAGATCAAAGCATGATGCACTTTGAGTGTATCTGAGAACAATTACTCTTGGAATATATTTGCTCTCATCTTGTTTCTATAGCCAAAATTGCTTCTATTTCGTGATCGTGTGAATTCTGAGAAGGAAGTATGTTGTGTAAATCACCGTGTTAAGTCACAACTAGAAAAAAGAGAGTCCACTGAACCTAGGAAAAAACCTTACTCCTGATTGCTTAATTGTTAACATCATCCAAATTTCCTCTGCTATAGTAGAATCTGTGATTATCTAAATTGTGTTTCATACCAGGCAGAAAGGATAGTTTTTCTAAAATCGGTATTATCTATTTAATTACAACAAGACAACCTTCAGATTAGTGGATAATTGAGGAAGGATAATATTTGATAAAATGACACTTCTATATTAACACTTAATATGTATGTAGGGAGCCTTAAGTGTACAAAGATAAGTCTTAGTGATGTCAGAAAATTGGAATTAAAGATTTCCTTTATGGGGCTCCTGGGTGATTCAGTTGGTTAAGCATCTGACTTTGGCTCCAGTCATGATCTCACAGTTTGAGAGTTCAAGCCCTGCATCGGGCTCCGGGCTGACAGCTCAGAGCCTGGAGCCTGCTTTGGATTCTGTGTCTCCCTCTCTCTCTCTGCCCGTTCCCCGCTGGTGTTCTCTCTCTCTCAAAAATAAATAAACATTTAACAATTAAAAAAAAAAGGTTTCCTTTATGTTTTCCTTTCTAATGTATTGTGATTGCAATTTAAAATACTTTGGACTAAGCGTGCCTGGGTGGCTCAGTTGGTTGAGTGTCTGACTCTTGATTTCTGCTCCTGTCACGATCTCATGGTTCATGGGTTCGAACCCCACATTGGGTTCTGTGCTGGGCATGAAGCCTGCTTAAGATTCTCTCTGTTTCTCTCTCTCTCTGCCTCTCTCCCCTGCTCATGCTGTCTCTAAAATTATATATATACACAAATACCTAGAAAGCCTTAGGTACCATTGCTGGATAGTCTTTCCTTTTCTCACATTTCGAGGAAGGATTGCAAATTCCTGTGTATATCCTTTGCAATCAACAGCAGTGGGATGGAGATACATGTATGTGGAGTTTACACACCTTTTCCCAAAAGCATGGCCATTAGACATGTCTTGGGAGGACCCGTAGGCACCACTGTCCCATCAATAGACCATATTTTATGCTCTCATGGAAGGTGCACTAGTCACCCCCAGGGGAAGTAAATCCACAGTTTTCCTTCTAAAATGCACAGCATCTGAATATTCTCTGGAACAAGGCATAGGGCATCATGCATCCTTTCTGAAATTCTACTCTCTCGTTTTTCATCCAATAAAGAGTCGGCACAAGTAATCCCCAATATCCTTTGCAGATATGACATGATGTGGTTCTATATTAAATTTGCCGTATTCGATTTCAAAAGCCAAGTTCATGTTTTTTTCACATCCTCTGAATTAGTGAGATTCATTTTATTTCCTGGTCACAGACCTTATTCTTCATCCTACTCATTTGTTCCACAAATGTCCACAAAATAATATTAGTTGATGGTGGGTAAATGGAATAATATTTTCTGCTGTAGGAAAAAATGTTATAAAGTTTATGTAATGGTAAATTTTGCATAACAACATCTTTCTAAAGATGAGAAGCTATATTCATTTTTTTTGTTGCTACTCAGTCAGCAATGCTTATAGGGCATCCCCATATAGATCCATACATATGTATCTATTCCTGAATGCAGGGAATGGGGCCAACATCCCTAAACCATGAAGCCTGGTCCCAGCTTCTGGGGAAACAAAGCAAGGAAAAACAATCTGGGTCTTCTAGGAATTGGAAAATTACATCTGGAGAAAGTTGGCTCAAGGAGGTGAGAAATAAGGTCCTAGACAGACTTTATTCATGAAAACCTGGAATGCTCAGTCTTAGCAAAGGAGATTTTGGCTCCTAGGATGAGAGAGAACCTTTCAAGATTGGACCAGGGCAGAAATGACACACGATGGATTTCAAAACCAGATATGCCTCTTCTTCATCCATGTCTCCAATGGTTGCAACCAGCATATATGTGGATGCGTATTAGAATCTGCTGGACCGCACATCTTCTGGATGGAGTGTAGTCAGTCAGCATAGAGTGCCAGGGAAATTCTGTGCAGTTCAGAATGAATGAAACTTCTCATGCCCATATGGTAACCTTATGCTTTGCAAACCCTTCTTACAGCACAATAAAAATCTGAGCTTTCAGAGTGAGTATGTGAGGGGAAAGAAATAATTAAATGTATAAGGGAAACCCCAGAAAAGAAATCCGTAATTTTTTTCTAAAAAGTTCTACAAATATGTCTGAGACAACCATGAGTTCCGTGAAGGGAGCAGTCAACTTTAATTTAGAGATCACAGGTTCAAGCCCTGGGTACATTGTTAAATGACTGGCTTTGAGCGCATCACTTCTCTGGCTCCAATGCCTCAATGTGAAAAGTGGAAAGAACATCTCTGCCTTTCTCTACAACACACGGCTGTTATAGTCTAAGACGCCCAAAGTGACCAAAGCTCACTTCAGCAAAAGCTGGAAACTTACGGGTTCATTTCAATGTCAAGGCCAACAGGAAGTGAAGGCTGGGTTGGGGGGCTGAAGTGTTCTGAGCCCTGGTCTTGCTCTGTCTTCTTTCAGCATGGCTGCTCTCTGCTCAGAATCCGTTCTTAGGTTCAAGTCTGCCTCTCATGGTGACAGAATGGCTGCCAACAGCACCAGAAAGGATCCTCTCTTCGAGGGAGAGGGACATTTTTCCCAGCCTGCCCAAGCAAAAGTTCTGGGATTACCTCTGACTTGACAAATTTGGGCTTCATGCTCATTCCTGAATGGATCATCCCTGGTCAGGTGAATGGAAATGTTAGCTGTCACACCTAGCTCATGTGCCTATTTCTGGATTTGGAGATGGGGAGTCCCAAATAAGGCACATAAACAAGAATGGAAGAGAGGTGGTTCTTCCAAAGAAAACCAGGGTAAAGGCAGCGGTGTGGGGGGCGGGGGGGCAGGTGGGACGTGTGCTGGGCAGGCAAAAAAAGCAGTTGTCCAATCTTCACGTGAAACCACGGAAAGGAATCTTCCCCATTATTACGAGTGTTAACAGGGGAGCAGTGGTGCTGAATGGTTACGGACACACATAGGATTTGAAGTCAGCTTGTGGTCCACATCTTGGAAACGCTACTTTTTACTTGCATGCCTGAGGGCAATTTCCAATCCCCTGTGCACCTCAATTTAATAATCTCTAAAGTGGAGAGAACATTGATTTCATAGAGTTGTCAAAAGGGCAAACAGAGACAATGTCTGCCAATTGTTTAGCATTTTAAGGGCTAAAGAAATGGTAAGTATTTTGCCCCTTCCCAAAAGCCCCCGGCCTCAGATGCTTTCACTGTGAATACTTTCCATCCCCCAAGAAACAGATAATTCCCATGTTATTTCAATTTTCCGGTGCATAGAAAATAAGAAAAGCTTAACGATTTCTTGATAAACCCAGCATAACATGTATAATCAAATTTATCAAATAGACCCGTCTGTGTTATAAATAAAGAAGTGAAATTTCTAAACGAAACGGCAAATAGAATCAGCCGTATATAAAGAGATTAGGAAACCACGACTGGCAGTGTAGACTTCAGGGAAGGAAGTGTTGGCTCACATATTCTGCTTTCGTCAGGCTTCCTTCGACAAAGAGACGGCATCAGACAGGACAGTAAGGGTGACACGAATGCGCAAACTGTTCTGTTTCTTATTTGTAGTGCTCAGACCTTCCCATTGGCAGTCTCTTGCCTACGTAATCTTAACCAGTCTCACGACTTTAAGCATCATCTATACGCAGGTGAATTCCAAATGTGTATTTCCAGGCTTTGTAACTCCCCAGATTCCAGATCTCTCACCCACTGCTTAATAATCCCCCAACCTATACAACAGGCATCTCGGACAGAACACGTCCGCAACAGAGCTCTTGATGTGAACCTTCGTCCAACCTCTCCCTTCTTGAAAAATGGCACCATCACTCACCAGTGGATCATGCCAATGACCCAAGAGTAATTCTTATTTTTCTCTTTCCCCATCAAAGCCATCTGAAATCCCTGTTGGTTCTCCCTTCAAAATATATTACCAATCCAGACACCTCTTTCTACTCTGTGCCACCAATCTGATTTAAGCCAACAATATCCCTTGCCTGGTCTGCAATAGCCTTCGGATTGGTTTTCCTGTCTCTGCTCTTGCCTTTCCCTGACCCCCAAGTCTGTCATCCAGAGTAAATGGTGTTGTTCTGGGGTTTTACGACAGCCCGAGTAAATGTTTTGGACATAGATCTGATTATGACAAATCCTCCCACTAAGACACACATGCACACAAACCTTATGATGGCTTCCTGTCACACTGAGGATGCAATCTAGCTCTTACTGTGACCCACAGTCCTCCACAATCTGGCCATTTCCGCCCTTCTGCTCTCCTCACTTTGGGTTCTTCTCCTTATTCATGCTTCTCCAGCAACTGCAAAGTTCGGTCCTTTGTTTTTCCAGAACACTTCAAGCTCTCTCTCTCTCTCTCTCTTTTTTTGACTCAAGAGGGCATCACCATCTCCTGCCCTCTGTTCATCTCCCAGACATCCAGAGACAATCCTTTCTCATTCGATTCTCTTTCCAATGATCATCACCTCCTCTCTGGGAAAGTTTACCTCCTCTGAGCACGCTCTCTAAAATAGCACCTCTGCCTATGTTACCCGGAAGTATTTCTTTCTCTCCTCGCTTAATTCTTCTCCTCTCCAGCAGATTACCAAAAGGTAATTTCCAAGATGACAGAGACTCTGACTGTCTTGTGCATTACTACATATTCCATGCTGCAGTAGTGCCTCATTTCATAACACATACAGTAAATGTGTGTTGACATATGGAGAAAGGGAGGAAGGGAGAGGAAGAAAGAGAGGAAGGTAGGAGAGACAACAGGGGAAGGAGAAGGGAGGGAAGAATTGGAAGTTCCACAGCTCACTTTCCAGCTGAAGACAAAATTGTGAGGACTCAAGATTATTCCAGGGACGCATGTGCAAGCATCTCTGGCTTCCCTTTCCACATTGTAACTAACAAGGGGTTCTTGTCTGTAATGTTCGTTACATGTAGGACCTGAATTCAATGTATTATTACATCGCGCCATGATTCTATTTGCTGCCATGCAAATCAATTTCAGCATATTGAGAAGAGTAAAGGAAGAGCATGGAAATATATGACCAGGATATGCAGAGGAAGGGAAAGGACAAGTAAATGGGAGTGACCTGAATATTAAACACAAAAATTTTAGTCCCGGAGATCAACTGCAAATTTAAGGGGAGAGAAACAAATGAATAGATTTAAAGAATGAGTAGTCTGAAAGAGTCGGGAGCTTTCTGACCAAAATGCTGTGAATTTCAGATGCAGTAAATTCCACATCGGCTTCACAAGGACTGAGCTCTGCTCCCGGGAAGATTCAGCAAGGAGGTCTGCGCCGGTTTGCCCCGGGTCTATTTCTTTCTTATTTGAACGATCTTATTAAATATACAATAATGTTAATACATGCACATGCTCCTTAGAGCAGGAATTGTTCCCTTGGTAATGAAGTGGGAACACCCACTTGGGAAAGGTATTAAAACCATCACTCACTTTCATGATGACTCTAATCTCAGAGCAAATGTCCGTGAGCCACTGGAAGGCAGAAAGATGATCATTATAGCCTTCTACCTGGTGAAAAGCTCGCCGCTGTCAATCTAACTGTGTGTGAAAAAAAATCGCACTTTCTTTTGAGGAGCTGAGTGATTTGAATATAAATAAGCAACTCTTTCCGCCTGTCAGTTACCTCGAGAATATTTAGTGTTGTCTCTTTTAATGATTGCTCATTACAGATGAGTGCGAGTGAGCGGATTTAATCAGGGTAATACGGGGTAATCATCATGTGAATTTCTCCACATCGGGACTTGTTCCATCTGTTCCGAGCCATTTGTCCATGTAAAACTGTCACCATCTTGAGCCAGTGACTGACAGGTGAGGCCAGACATGTACGTTTTTCATCTCAGACTCAGAAACTCTCTGACGTGTCCTTCTCACCGAAACAAACAGCTTAAAAGACGTAGAGGGGTCTGTATTTAGGACCTTTTTTTTTCCTTTCGTGGGTTTGTTGGGTTCCTCATTAAAATACTTAGCTCAGTCTCTCTTAGCACAAGAGCATGACCAAGGCCACGGTTATCTTGACGGACGTGGTGGAATCTAGGGGGAAGGCTGGGTAACACCACCTCGGAGGGCTTCGCATCAGCACTGACAGCAGCCGCCTCCTGGGGTTGAATGGGGCATCGGCTTAGCAGCCACACAAATGCTGTGCTCCCAGGCATAGACGTCTTTTATTCTGCCTTCCCTCCGTGTAGGAAGTGCCAGTCTCGGGCGAGGTGGCAGCCCTTGTCAGCAGCCTTTGTGCGCGGTCACTGAAGACATGGGTGATGGAAATTATTTGATGAAAAAAACGTAGCTTAAGCCTCATGAATCTTTATTTTTTACTCCATGGGATTTCCACGTCAGAAGACCTATAAGAACCGAAGCTCTCTGTTGAAGGATTGCCTCTAGCCCCCAAGCTGGTTCTAACAAAAATTGTAAGAGAATATTTGAGGACCGAATATCCCCTCAAGAAGCTTCAATCCACCAGACAAGCAGCAGCCAATAAACACAATTAGACAGAGTTATTCCCTTTAAGTCTTTGGTGGACCGTGCGTCACCTCAGCTGCACCTGCTAGTTTGCGGTCAGTGCTGGAAGACCGGGCTGTTGTTTTAGACTCAGAATCAACTTTTGTCCACCCTTGTGGACACCCTTGTGTCCACCTTGTGGACAACTTTTGTGACACCCCTTGTGTCACCATGACTGTTTTGCAATATTGAAGTGCCCAAACCATGCTGAAGGGCTCAGTACGTAAATGTCGCCACCACATTGGGGCAACAGGGAAGAGTCAGACGGGGGTCCTATGACCCGATGGCTCTAGGAACCGGCAGAAAACAGAAACTCTCGAGATGACTTTACAACATTTAGTTCTCTTTTCCTTTGTTATGAAAAGCGTTATATAACCGACTCCGGTTCTACGTCACAAAAGTACCATGTGCCAAATACCAAAGGAATGAGTGGGGTAGGGGGTGAGGAGAAAGCCCAGATATGCCCTCAAACAGCCGAGTCTCACAGCCCACGAAGTGACAGGGCAGAAGCATGGAGGTTTGACTGAGAACCAGGGAAATAGGGGTTGCTGCTCTTTTGAGAGTTTTCGGCTTCATCGTTTCGTAGGTTGAGGCCCTTCTGTTTTTGCTTTTCCAGCCCTCAGAACGTACAAACAGAAAGTGTTTTTTAAGTACATTTTTCTTCCCACCTGATGGAGAGGAACAAGATTCATCTTGATTGTCACGCTTGAATCCGGATCCATTTTCATAGAATTCACTCAGGATCTGGCTCCCTCGATGCCCCCTTTGATGATGTTCCTGCTTGTTTCCTTTATCTCACTGAAGCCGTGACAAGAACAGAGAAGAGTCCTACACTGCACAGACATTGCATATTCAGGGAAGAATGATAAAGTAACCAGGAGATTTATCCCCACCACTAATGTTTTCTACCAGCAAGGTTCATGCTAAGTATCCTTTACGGCACCTTTGGACAAAGGGAAATGTATCCACAAAGACATGCGTCATTAGGACGTCTGCTGGGAACTGTATGGTCAAGCGCTGAGTCGGAAAAGCTTCAATAAATTGTTCCCCACTTTATGCTCCGGTACGGAATTGCTGAATTATCCAAACACATAACTTTGTTTTAGATCACACCGTCCACGGGATGGGCTCTGCCCTCAGTCTCTGAACGTCTTAAGGATGAAAACCGTGTCCCATTCCCTTTTGTCCCCTCGATATCTAGGACCGTGGCGTTCCACTGGAAAACGTCTTCCCGCCCAGGGAGCATTTGGCAATGTCTGGAAATGCTGCTGGTTGCCTAGAGAGTGGGGTGCGCTACTGGCATCTGGCTGGTGGACGCATCTTACGGCACATGGGCTATCCCCCTCACCAACAAAGAACTATCCAACCCGCAATGTCAATAGTGTGGAGATTGAGAGAACCTTCCTTAGTGTGACACCTGGTACGGGATGCATGTTAATAAATGCTGATTTAATTTCTCCAAAAATAGTCTGTTCGACAATTAGAACAGCAAACTGAATCGGGTACTCTTTTCCTAAATGACTTTTCCCCTGGAACAACCAGATCATGTCATAAAAACCTCATAGTTTGGGATAAAAAAAAAAAAACAGGGAAAAGGTTTCCAACCCTATGTTATCCTGTAGATGGATATGGGTACGAATGGTTCTAAGCGATTCTCTCAGTGGTACGTTGCCTTCCTTTAGGCTTTTGACTGATTGTATACACACATGGGTAAGCCTAATTCCCTTGTCTCTATGTTTTTGACGCTTTCTGTTATCCCATATATTTTATTATATAACTGCTTTACATTTCCAGCGGTCCTGAATCATTGAGCCATTGCATATTGGATAACTACTACTCAGGAGTCCTATGTGCTGACCATTCCGCACCATTGCAGCAGAAGTGATCATCTCAGAGTCATGTCTTTTTAAAGAATGCCCTGCTAACACGAAGCAGAATTACACCTGCAGGCACAATTCAATATTCATGGTGGAGGTGAAGGATTGAGGAGTTTCCACTGATTATGTGGTAGGGGAGCCCTTCTCCCAGCCCTGAAGGTGTCTGATTCCACTATTTGCTTGTGACGACGTCCGAAGCTAAGTAGATCTGGAAAATGCAAAAGCTATCGCCAAGAAGCAAATTACTGCTGGAGTATCTCTTTCTTATTTGACTGGCTCGGAACCAAATTGAGAAAACGGTGATATAAACAAATGTATGCCACCTTCCTGTCCCATTGCCTTTTTTGTCAGTCATGTTCCCCAAAGGGTTTCTAGTCTAGTTGAAGAAAAATAGAAAACTAGAATAATCTACACTGTCCAAAAATCTATAAATACATCAGTTTTTATTTTTTTTTTCAACGTTTATTTATTTTTGGGACAGAGAGAGACAGAGCATGAACAGGGGAGGGGCAGAGAGAGAGGGAGACACAGAATCGGAAACAGGCTCCAGGCTCTGAGCCATCAGCCCAGAGCCTGACGCGGGGCTCGAACTCACGGACCGCGAGATCGTGACCTGGCTGAAGTCGGACGCTTAACCGACTGCGCCACCCAGGCGCCCCTAAATACATCAGTTTTTAAAGTAACCGATTTTTTTTCTTCTCAGAATGCTAGACTTTTACCTCATTATCCATTTTCTTCTTCCAGTGATACAATGTCTCATCGGAGTTTTAGCAAATGGCATCATTGTGATCGTGAATGGTATTGAGTTGACCAAGAAGAGAAAGATGATTCCGTTGGATCTCCTTCTTTCCTGCCTGGCGATTTCCAGGATTTGTCTGCAGTCATTTATCTTCTACATTAATCTGGTTATTCTCTCCTTGATCGACTTCCTTCCACTTGTTAAGAATTTTGCAGTTTTCATGTTTGTAAATGAAACGGGACTTTGGCTGGCCACATGGCTCGGCGTTTTCTACTGCGCCAAGATCTCCCCCATCGCTCACCCACTCTTCTTCTGGTTGAAGAGGAGGATATCCAAATTGGTGCCATGGCTGATCATCGGGTCTCTGCTTTTTGCCTCCATCCCTTTGGTTTTCTACAGCAAGCATACATGGGTTCTTTCCCAAGAAGTCTTGTTGAGACTTTTCTCCCCAAATGCAACAACTCAAATCAAAGAAACATCTGCTTTACAGATTGTCTTTCTTGCTAGGTTTTCACCGCCGTTCGTTATCTTCCTCATTTCTACTCTGCTCCTGGTGTTTTCTCTGGGGAGACATACCTGGCAGATGAGAAACACAGTGACCGGCACCAGGGACAGTAGCACAGGTGTCCATGTGAGTGCACTTCTGTCCATTCTGTCCTTCTTGGTCCTCTATCTCTCCCACTACATGACAGCTGCTTTGCTCTCTTCTCACATTTTTGAGCTCAGAAGCTTCATGTTTCTGTTCTGTATCTTGGTGTTTGGGTCCTACCCTTCGGGACACTCTATTATCTTAATTTCGGGAAATCCTAAACTGAAACAAAATGCAAAGAAGTTCCTCCTCCATGGGCAGTGCTGGCAGTGAGAGAGAACTTTGGTCCATTCGAAGAACTGGCAGTTCCATGAGCTGACGATGCCTGCCATACCTTCTTGAGTCAAACAAAGCAGTCTGCTCACAATTACACAAAGCTTGGACTCCTTGTCTAACCTGAGGCATTTTTATGGATTTGCCCCTTTTTCAAAGGGTTATATTGATTTTCAGAGCCCAACGCACACTGGCGGATCGCATCAATGTCAATATCCTCATTGCGATACTGTACTATCAGGGTGCAAGGTGTTACCTGATTGGGAAAGACTGGGTAAGTGGTACAGGGATCTATCTGTATTATTTCTCACAGCTGCACGTGAATCAGCAATTTTCTCAAAAAGTTTAGAGAAAAAGAAAAGGACGTTTGAACTCGTGATGTCAGAAGGGTGCGTGAATGCCGTGGGGTCCCCGTGCGCCCGATGCCTCATCTAGATGATGGATCTTGAAAGGACCGGTTGCTCCTTTTGGGTCTAACTTGCAGATTATTTTTGCTCTGTTTGTTAGAGTCGTCCGATCTGAGAGAGAGCTGAGGACAGGCTGGCCATCTCTGTCCTGGTAAGCTTGCTCACCGACGCCACACTGCTGAGATGCTAGACGCTATGTTGACATGTCCCATCGACTGCCCAAAAGAGCAGGCAGATGGAGGAGGAAAGAGGAACCCGGGCCTGAATTTTCCATTTCCCCTAACTGGGCCCACAGACCAGAAAATAGTTTGCAAAGCTGTTTCATCTTGCATTTGTGTGCTCGGCTTTGGGACATTTTCAACCGATGGTACCAAATTAGAACTCCTACCACATCGCATGTCTTCCCAATGAAGCAACACCAGTAGGTGGGTGGACTGGGGGCTTCTCCATCCGCCTCACGCCACAGATGCATCTGCTATGTGATTGATGGTTTTTAGATGTTCAGATATATAGGTATTTCTAAAACAGCTTCGGAACCCTTTTGCTTCCTGTGAAACAAAAGACGTTCCCCAGTTTGGCTAGAGCTTGTAGCTCATGTGTGATGATGGAAAGCCTGTTGAGGTTTGGGTTGGCCAATTGCCAGGAATGGAGATTCAGAGGATGGTTTCCTCGCCCAAGACATGCACGCTTGGTTGTACTAAAATAACAGAAGTCTTTGCTTCGGAAGAGTTCAGGAAAGTATTTATCTTCTTGGGTGTGGGAACTTGGGTATGCATCTCAGACTTCCCCCCACCAAGGAGCAAATTAACAGTCTCCATCTTCCTGCTATTTTATTTTCCTTCGTCCCAGTAGGTGGGAAGGTTTATAACTAATCGTGCACCCAGGCAGCCAGCTCTGGGAACAGCAGTTGTGTCCTGTAGGTGATTATTTCTCCCGCTTTGAGAAGGGACAGTGAAGAGTTACTTTTATTTTCTGTGCGTCTCAAGTGCGGATGCCGGCTCTTTGAATCACGGTGTGTGTATCGGCAGGTGGATGGAGAGAGAGTGGGGGCGGTTTCAAACATTCGGGGAGAAATATGTAAATATACAAACTCTCGTGTGATTTTTTTTTCCTCTGATGCCAAATCCTGATTCCATTACATGCAACTTCTGCTTTCAGAAGGCTAGTAAATGAGATGAATATTAAGGTCAGACTGTTTGGATACTTAAACGTTACCAAGGAGTTCTAGAAAAGAGGATGCATACTCTTTTCTGTAGAAACATGTTCGCACTCTACTCTCCTAGAATTATTTCTTCCAGAAACGTCACCTGGCTATCTCGTTGATGGATATTGTGTAGAACGCTAATTGCTCCGTTGTAGAAGCAAAACAGATTCAGCCTTTGATCCCTCTGTAGCAGCCCTTGGCTGGAATCTTTAGCCTGGACAAATTGGTTCTGTCCTGGCATCTAGCTTGGGTAGCATGGGGTTAGCCTCTGTATAGGTACCGACTCTTCCTCTACCCTACCCCTGCATCTATAGGCGTGGACTGGCCATTGTGGCCCCTGGGAGCCTTGGCTGGGGGTCACATGCCCATGGGTCAGGCCAGAAGGCTGTTAACTACAGGGCACAGTGCTATGTGCCCTTCATCCCCTGCCCGTGGTCCCCCACCCCTCCCCGCCAGAGTAGACCCAGCGGCCCTGCTCAGTCAAGAGCAAAGGAGGATCGGCTACCAGGCAGGCTCTTACTGAAAAGGGAGCCACCATAGTACCTCATCCCATTTCAGATAGGGGTTCGGTAAGCGGCCCCAAACCAGAATGCCAGGATTGCCCCCTCGTGTCCCACTCCCCATGCTGACACTGACTCCTTTGGTCAAGGATTCTCTATGGTTTCCAGTGACTAAACATGGTAACTGACTGAAAAGGTGCTGATGTAAATAACTTTTTGTAAGTATAGATACCATAACAATTTGAATATTGAAACACAGGGGCGCCTGGGTGGCTCAGTTGCCTGAGTGCCCCATTCTTGATTTTGGCTTAGGCCATGATCTCAGGGTCATGGGATTGAGCCCCACATCAAGTTCCTCATTGAGTGTGCAGCCTGCTTAAGATTCTTTCTTGCTCTCTGCCCCTCTCCCCTGCTCATGCCTTCTCTCTTTGAAATAAAAAAAAAAAAATTAAAATAAATGCAACAATTTAAAAAGTCTCACAAATTACTAATGCCTTTTTTTTAATGTTTATTTATTTGGGGGAGAGCGAGACAGAGCACATGGAAGGGAGAAGCAGAGAGAGAGGGAGACAGAGAATCCAAAGCAGGCTCCCGGCTGAGCTGTCAGCACAGAGCCCGACGCGGGGCTCGAGCCCATGAACTGCGAGGTTATGACCTGAGCCGAAGTCGGATGCCCAACTGAATGAGTCACCCAAATACCCCACAAATGCCTTTCGAATTCTCAGTCACTCATTCAAATATAATAACTGTTGAAGACAGAATAATCTGGACCTGGAAGTGCTAGGAGCACATTAGCATTTAATGTCTACCGGTCTTCAAACTGATGACCACCCATTCCAGACAGATCTTTAAAAAAAAAAATTAATGTTTATTTATTTTTGAGAGAGAGAGAGAGAGAGAGAGAGAGAGAGGGAGAGAAAGCATCAGCAGGGGAGGGGCAGAGAGAGAGGGAGACACAGAATCTGAAGTAGGCTCCAGGCTCTGAGCTGTCAGCACAGAGCCCTACGTGGGGCTCGAACTCATGGATCGTGAGATCGTGACCTGAGCCTAAGTCAGATGCTCAACTGACTGAGCCACCCAGGAGCCCCATGCAATTGACCTTAACACCCTGTTGGATGCTTAGGTATTAGTCATACTCATCAGACTGTGAATATTCAAATCTTAGGCTTTAGAAATATGGTTACAACAACTTTTGTCCGTATAGACCGACATCTCTTCGGGTAACAAGAGGGACAGGTAGTCAGAAATATCCAAAAGAGAAAGAAACCAGGCAGATCATCCAAATCGACTTTGGCAATCCATGGGACAACAGATGTTACAGACAGATGGCACCCATAGTGGAGAAAACTCCAAACAACAGGGACAGGGAGACCTACATGTTTTAAAAAGTGTCTTACTAGGGTATGAGATTGGAAATCAGATTAGAGATTGTATTAACACAAACTTAGTTTCAATGGTATATTCTTTTTTTAAAACAAATATTATTTTGCCACTCAATCATTGCAGATTCAACTGAAACCTTTATGCCAGGGGAGAGGGTAGGTTCTGGAAAAATCGGCCTCAATGGACTGAAAACAGTAGGCTTTGGGAGAGAGTCAACATAAATTCAGTTACCTTGTGGACATTTATTTCATTACCTTTCTATATAAAGCCAGCATCACCCTCTGTTTCCTTGATACACGAAAGTACCTGATGTATGGCTCCATAGCTTCACGGGACTCAATACCGATTGTTTTTAAGATGTGACGTAAACATTTGGCTTCAGATCTGTGACATCTGGATCTACTTCATCATTCTGGCTGCGGTTCAGGAGTTGGTGATTGTTTCCTGTGATTTAAAACATATTCAAACCAATGAAGTGTGGGTTTCCTTTTTTCTTTTTGGTGTTTTATTGGTTTTTATTTTATTTCATTTTGTTTTTTAAATGTTCATTTCTTATTAAGAGACAGAGAGAGACAGAGCATGAGCAGGGGAGGGGCAGAGAGAGGAGGAGACACAGAATCCGAAGGAGGCTCCAGGCTCTGAGCTGTCAGGACAGAGCCCGATGCGAGGCTCAAACTCACAAACTGCAAGATCATGACCTGAGCCGAAGTCGGACGCTTAACCGACTGAGCCACCCAGGCGCCCCTATTAGTTTTTATTTTAAACAGTTTTCCACAAGATCATCGGCATAAATAATATTAAATAAAATATCGACTTAAATGTCTGAAAATATGTCCGTTTTTAAAATGAGCGCTGAGAATTCATTTTGTTTAAAACTCTGCATTGTTAAGGAAAAAGATACATTGTGACTCTCTATTTTTTGAGGTTAAAATGCACGGTCCTAGGTGAATTCTTCAGCTTCTTGTAACTCAACTCTCTTCTTCTAGATTTGTGTAAGTAACGCAAGTCCATGCTGATGTATGACTGGGTAGAATTTGAATTTGGGGATATGTGAGGTCCTGTAGCTAAATTGGGCTCAGCGCTTGGTGAGCATGGTCTGAATGACCTAAATTCCAGAACCACTGGGGAAGCCAGATTCTTCTGAAAACAGGCAGGTGGAAAAGGATTTGGAAAATAAGTAAGTGGCTAACAGTGGGATAGGATATTATACTACTAAATGTATGGGTTGCCCTCTGGCTGTAAACCCACTCATTTAGAAAGCAGATGTTGTGCTTGTGAGTATAAATTAATGTTTTATTTTTCATTTAAGACCCAGGCAATTGGCTTCCAGAGAACACTGACCAGATACGGTCAGGAAGCTCAGTTTCATGATAAAATTCTCCAGCACATTCCCCACAGCTTTCTGCTCTAATACTTGGAATTCTTGAAATACAGACTTACTCTCTTGATCATGGAAGCATGATGTTCTTAATGGCACTGGTTGATGCTAGATCCAGAAAACAGGCTCTATGGAAGGAGAGAGGAAACCTTGAGCACAATATTTTAGATTGGGAGCCTAAGTGGATTTGTATAATACCATTGAAAGATAGGGAATTAGTCCATGCACAAGCCAAACCATTGCATTTCAAGACTGACAAGCTGGCTTCCTCTGTTCTCGCTAAAACTGTACCTGCTATTCTGGTCATTTAAGTAACTTCTGTGCGATGCAGTAGGCACAGTAATGAGCTGATCCTCTGTTCCTTGATCTGTGAAATAGGGATATTAAGAATGGAGACCACATACTGAACCGAGTTCCAGGTTCATAACTGTGAGCTCTAACGATGTAACTCCCAAGCAACGGGGACTGAGATCCATTCTATCCCAAGGAATCTCCTGCAGCACCTTGGGACAGAAGGGGAGTGCACTGGGAAGGAACCTGTTGAACAACAGAGGGTCATAGCTAAAATCTAGTCTTGAAAAACTTGAACATCATGTTTCCCCCTCTTAGAAGTGGGGGTGAGAATAATTCCAAACTTGAGGAGAGGAGTCAGTGAGCCAGTGGAATCAATGCCTTGTTGCTGCTAGTGTTTTCAGTTGTTAAGTCGTATCCAACGGCTGAAATGTGACCATTTTCGACCCACAGAAATGGCAGTTTTATGTTTCATGCTAGTCATCGATCAAACAATCAGTCTCAGGGTTTGGAGGAAGTGTCTTCTCACGTATGATGGCCGCCCGCTTGCAGCAGCCCTGTTGCCACGAGTCGCACCGTGGTTCTTCTGAAGCTCCGCCATATCCACCCCCATGGCCGAGTGGCCACACCCATAGAAAGAGGGAGAGACAGGAGATGCCCTCAGAGAGGCAGGCAGCAACTATCTGGGAATAAAAGCAATTCTACCAAACGGGCGGGTAAAGTGGGGACATCCACTGTGCAAAACAGTTGGGTGGTTCCCCAAAAAGATAAACATAGGATTTTCATATGGCCCAACAATTCCATCCCTAGGAATATCCCCAAGAGATTGAACACAGAGGCTTAAGCGGACACCTGTATAGCAATATTCATAGCGGCATTACTCACAATAGCTAAAGAGTAGAAATAACCCAAGTGTCAATCAGCAGATGAACCAGTAAACAAGGGGCACCTGGGCGGCTCAGGCTGTCCAAACAACTGACTTCTGATTTCGGCTCAGGTCATGATCTCATCGTTCATGAAATGGAGCCCTGAGTCAGTCTCTGCACTGGCAGTGCAGAGCCTGCTTGGGATTCTCTCTCTCCCTCTCTCTCTGCTCTTCCCTTGCTTGTGCGAGCTCTCTCTCTCTCTCCCAATGTAAATAAATAAACTTTAAAAGAAGAGATAAACAGGTAAACGAAATGTGGTTTATGAAAATATCCCTACAACACAGTGTTGTTCAGACCTGAAAAGGAATGGAGTTCTGATACATGCTTCAAAATGGGTGAACCCTGAAAACACTGTAAGGGAAAGATGACCGACACAAAAGGGTCAATACTACGTGAGTCCAATTAGATGAGGCAGCAGAGAAGGCAAAATTTATAGAGATGGAAAGTGGAACAGAGGATGCCTGGGCTGGGGAGCTCATGGATACAGAATCTGTTTGGGATGATTAAAAAGTTCTAGAAATAGCAGTGATGGTTAGGCAACACTGGGAACATACTCAGTCCCACTGAATTGTACGCTTAAAATGGTTAGAATGGTAAATGTTATGTACATTACCACGATTTTAAAAATCTATCATAAAAAGAAAGAGGCAGAGGTTGGGGGTACTACCACAGTTATGTTCTGGTGCCATCCGTGGGTAAACACGGTGACAGTCTCCATTGGGAATTCACTCACTGTTAAATTCTAAATCAGCCTTCCTTATTAGAATCAGCTTGCGTTTGGGCTAATAGACAAACATTATGAATCTAGATACCTTTAGAATCTAAATAGATCATTGCCATTCAAATTTTCAGGCCATTGAATGTAACACTATGCAGTGGAATTCTAAGGTCGAACACAAATAAACCTCAAAAGTAGATTTCACTTTCTTCTTCCTCCCTCTTTCTTTTTCTTTTTTCTCTTTCTTCTTTCTTTCTTTCTTTTCCTTCCTTCCTTCTTCCTTCCTTTCCTTTCTATTTTTTCTTTCTTTCTTCTTTCTTTCTTTCTTTCTTTCTTTCTTTCTTTTCCTCCTTTCCTTTCCTTTCCTTTCCAGTTTTCTTTCTTTCTTTCTTAAAGGGCAGAGGGTGCTTGGGGAAAATTGTCAGAGACTAGAAATTCTAACCCCTCAGGGCATCAAAGTTGTGCTTGATTGCCTGTAGTTGAGAAATTTGAAGACCGATTCAATCACTGGTGGCTAATTCAGAGGGAACAAGCTGATTACGACTGGTATGCTTCCAGAATGTTAAAAAATAAAAATGCCTTCCCAGATGGGACCAGTGTCTGTGCAGGTGAGCCCCTTCCAGGAGCATGTTGTGGGGGACAGCCGTCCCCTCTGCCCCCAAGTAGGAATGTGACCAGAGTTTAGTTCGGCTAGCTCAGCTGGGCAATTTCACCTGAAAACACACTACTCTGTTTTTTCTGTGCTCTGTGTTTTGTGTCGCAAAACACCCCTGCAAGTCACAGGGGTCACACCCAGATCTCCTGGATGTGCCCTCAGGTGCTCTTATCTGGTGCAGGCTGAGTGCCAGGCCCCACAAAGAGTTCCCAGCGGGATCCCAAGGATGAATAGCAACATGTCTCCCTGTTTTTCCAGGAACAGAATGAATGGACCTCTTGTGAAATCACTCTCCAAGCGAGTTCTCTTTGGGGTTTTAAATCATATTTACAGCAAAAATTAAAAAAAAGAAAAAAGCAGAACAGTGCAGACAAGCCAGCAAGGATTTTAGGGGGAAGGATCCTCAGGCCCATGGGGCTAAGCCTTCCAAAGACCTAGAGTGTGAGCTACGGAGAAACCTAGTGATTCTTTTGCTGGGCTGCAGGAATGGGGATTTTTACATTTCTAATTGGATTTCTTGCTTATTGCAAAAAAAAAAAAAAATGTAGTATCGAATAACAAATAAGGAAGAAGAAAGTCATCCAAAACTCAGCCTCTTAATAAATCAGCAATTTTGATTTGCCCATGTTCCCATTCAAATGTTGTGAATAAAAATATTTAATTTTATATCATTATAATCATGGCAAAGAGATATTTTAATAAATTTCATTTCCTTTAAGATGTTAAGCATTTTCTTGTTATTCTGTAGTTATCATTTTAATAACTGTTGAGCTGATATATAGCACAGGGCCCAGAAATAAAGGCATTTGGTAAATATTTGTTTAAAAGATGAATTAATATACTTTACTTCTCTATGCCCTTATTTGGGGAAGCATTGAATGTGATTTCATTTCTACTATTATAAATAATGTTTAATAGGTATCTTTGTGATTCTTGTCTATCCTACTTTTTGCAGAATTTCATAGGGAAAGTTCTCAGAAGTAGGAGTCCTAGGTCGGCAGCTATGAAATGCATTAGCAAATTGCTTTTTAAGGAGATTGTATGGATTTGCTGCAGTTAGCAATACACAAATCTGCTGGTTTTTACATATCTTGACCAGCACTGCTATTTAAGATCTTTTTTTAATGTTTACTAATTTAATAGGTATTGAAAGACTTCAAGTTGAAAAGCTCTCTCTTCCAAAATAATTATAGGGGCATCTGGGTGGCTCAGTTGGTTGAGAATCCGACTACAGCTCAGTCATGACCTTACAGTTTGTGGGTTCGAGCCCCACATGGGGCTCTGTGCTGACAGCTCAGAGCCTGGAGTCTGCTTTGGATTCTCTGTCTCCCTCTCTCTCTCTGCTCCTCCCCCACTCAGTCTTTCTCTCTCTCTCTCAAAAATAAATAGACTTTAAAAAATTAAAATAAAATAAAGTAATAATGGAGTAACTTTAGCTTTTCATCTTCGTTTTATAAGCCTTTTCCTGTGACCCTGACACAGAACCTAATCAGCTTTGAATGTTGGTCAATCAACCCCATGTCAGTGGTTAGACACCTTCCAAGGGAGCTGGTGGGGCATCTGCTCTGTCCTGCAAAGAGGACAGGTGTCAGGCCGGGGACTCTCCTGAACCACTCTGAGCACAGAGCCTGTCGTGGCCTGCTGGCTGCGAGGTGACAGAAATGCTCCGAGGGGTGGAGCGGAGGCTGAAGCTTCAGGGCAGCCGGCAGACAAGGCTCTCGGGTGGGGCCGGCACTAGGTGGTTCTTCCGGATTATCCTCCCTGAAGCCCGGGAAGGGCTCAGTGCACCTCACGCTGAACACGGGCGGGGCTCTATGCCTCACATGTCCCAAAGGTTACTTTATTGCGTTGTCCCAGCAGTGTGAAAGGCTGCCTGATTTTCATCCTACGTTGCAAAATGTGGAAACGGGGCCCCGGGAAACGTGATTTGCCCACCGCCCCTCAGCCGTCGGGATCCAGGATCAGGAGATCGGATTCCAAAGCCCCTGCTCAGAGGACAGTCCTTGGGGTGCCGAGGCACAGGAGGACCTGGGCTTCAAAGTTTTTACTGGAATAACAGAGGGACGTCACAAATACATTCCATGATTACACCTTGTCTTCCAATAGGTTTTTTTTTTTTTTAATTAATATTAAAATACCCATGGATGATGATGATGATGCACACTGCCTGGCTGGATCCTAATATCTTGTTATTTTTTATTTTTATATTTTTTTAAATCAACGAATATTTATTTGCGAGAGAGAGCAAGGGAGAGCCCAGGTGGGGTTGAGTTGGAGGGAGAGAGAAGGGGGGGGGGAAGGGCAGAGAGAGAGGGAGAGAGAACCCCAAGTGGGCGCCTCGCTGTCAGCTGATCTCACCACGGTGAAATCATGATCTGAGCTGCAAGCGAGTCAGACGTCCAACGGACTGAGACACCCAGGCGCCCTGATCCTAGTATTTTGAAAACTGGGACCCAAGGTCGGTGTTATGGGTCCCACTACAAATGAGGAAACTGAGGCTCAGAGACTGAGAGACTGGCACAGGTGCGGTCTGAAACCAGAGCTTTCGCTCCCTGGAACAGCGGGCTGGGTGGCAACACTGACCCCTGGGGGTGCTGAGGGCTAAGTGCTCAGTGCTCGGTGCTCGGTGCGGCACAGACTCCTGGATGATGACCGAGGCGCGGCCGAGCCCACCGGGGCAAGAAGGTGGAAATGGAGGTCGGGTGCAGGGAAGGTTTGCTTCGCAGAAGACCAGAGATGGGAGCTGAGGAAGGAGGCGGAGAGGAGAGGAGGGAGCCACCTGTGCGCCCCTTTGCTCCAGTGGGGCAGGGAGCTGGCGCCCTCTAGCGCCCAGGAGACGCCCGGCACCCCAACCCACAGGCTGAAAAGTCCCCCCTGGAGTCGCACTGTGTGGACAGATGACAAGACCCAGGCGGGGGGCTGCTCGGCCCTCATAACAGTTGATTTTCCAGGACACCCTCCCCCCCCCTCGGCCCCCGCTGCCTCACACATTGTTTGCCTCCACCACTCGGCTTTTCTCAGTTCAGGTCAACCTTTTCGGTCTTGGATTAAACTGGGAGAAAATCTGAAAGGGGATGTGGAGGGTGCCTTCTCATTGTTCTAGACCGGGTCTCTCAACACCATCCACACAAGCCGGCCCACCTGTAGGGGCGACACCTGTGCACTGTGGGACGTCTGGCAACATCTCCAGCCTGGCCCATTAGATGTCTGCAGACGCTGCCCCCTTGTCCCTGGGGACAAGGTCACCCCTGGGTGAGAACAGCTACGCTAGAGGGGCCTGCCGAGCTGCTCCGCAAGGGGAAATGGACAGATAAGTGCGTGGATTAACAAGTTCATAGCTTAAAAGTGATCCCTGACCTGGTGCTGCTCAACTGAATAATTGAGCGTTGACTGAGTTTCTGTGAATATTACCTTCCAGATAAGACTGTGAATTGTGTCATTCGAACCGGATTGAAACTCACCTCGTTTTGGTCTTTCTTGCAGCAGAAAATAACCCCAGGACGTGTCCTCTCCGGCTTCCGGTTCCAAACCACTGTGTGTTGTCTCTAAACAGCAGCTGCGGGACCCCCAAAGTGGGGGCATCTCAGTGGTTCTGGGTGACGTGGTAAACGCTGGGGCTCGGAGCCGCCGGGCAAGAAAGAATTCTTGAGACGTCTTTGGTGCAAAAAGGTGGTTTTATGAAGGCACGGGGACAGCAGCCGTGGGCAGAAAGAGCTGCACCGGGGTCGCAACAGGCGACTGATTATATACCTTCAAGTTGGGAGGGGGTCAGGGACAGTGGAAGTCTTTAAGGTATTTTGGAAACAAGGTTTCCAGGACCTTGAGGGGCTAGCTGCTGTTAGGAAAAGGTTATTTATTACTGTGTATTTAGTAAAACCTGAGTCATGAGACCCTTGAGATGTGTATTAGGGGCCATAAGCTTGGAGTATGATTGCCAGCATATGTCTTGCGGTGGGGGGTGTAGAGATAAAGGAAGTTTCCAAAGGAATTTTTATATGTTAAAGTAGACTTAACAGGATCCTGGGGGGTCGGGATAATGTTAAGCTACGATTGCCTTTTGCCCTGAGCAAAGTGTCATCATCGAGGCAGCTGAGCTCCTAAAGGAATGTCACTGTGCCTGTTTCAAGGACTTGTCCACGGGCTGTAAGATGTAAGGAGATTTATTGTTTTTTCTTTTGCCTTTATTTCTCACATCACTGGGTACATCCCTGCATCCGGAGGTGTTGTAGGGTTTAATAAATTGGTGGGTACAAACCTCAGTGCTGTTGGGACAAATCACAAGAGAAGGGCAATTTTCCACATGGATTAAGAAGTCTACGGATGAAGGGCACCTGGGCGGTTCAGTCGGTTTAGCATCCGACCCCTGATTTCAGCACAGGTCAGGATCCCAGGGTCATGGGGTCGAGCCCCCCGTGGGGCTCCGTGCTGAGTGTGGAGGCTGCTCTAGGTTCTCTCTCTCTCAAAGAAAATAAAATTAAAACTAAAATGTCCATGGATGAATAACCTTTTCCTTCCAGTTGCCTAAGGAGAATGCTGTTCTTAAATCTCTGACCACACTATCTGACGATCTGAGTGGTTCTAGGGGCCAGGGTCCCAATGGGGGCGACCTCAGAGCGGGAAGACTCTCAGCTTGTCTTCCAGAGTCTGCGCATCTGCATCTAGGTTCACCAAGGGTGCCGGCAGGCTCCTGCCAAGAGTTAAGGGTGTCTGCAGCCCGGCCATCCATCATTTCTTTAGACACGTGGAGGGAGAGGTCAAGCCAGGCAGGCGGGGCTGTCGTCCGTCCCCTCCCTGAGAGGCCATCTGTGGCCACTCCAGGCCTGGGGACAGCCCCACCCCCTGAGGAGGGCGCACAGAAAAGGCGCTTAGGGACAGAGCCTTATCTGATGGGCGCCGTGGAGCTGGCTCTGCGAACAGAGCCGCCGGTGACTGCTCTGGGGACTCGGACCCCACGAGGAGGGCGAGTGTGCCGAGGAACGTCGTCAGTGTGACCAGGGGAGCCCGCGTGTAATGTGACGATGTCTTAAATTTTGTTTCTCCGCCCCAGAACACGACTGGGACTAAGACAGCCAGCTGGGTTAAGATGTAAATATAAGTCTTTCACCAAGAGAAGGATAAACTGCGTGTTGGTGGAATTTGGGGTGGAGGGGAGGTCTCTCTGAGCAGAACGTGAAAGTGAACAGAAGGAAAAAAATCCACAGACCCGATGACATGAAAATTTACACTCTCTCTGCGGAAAACGCCTCCATGATAATCATCAGACTATTAGGAAACGATCCCGACACACGTAACAGCGGAATGAAGATCACCAGAGTCAGAACCTTGGAAAGCGACGAGAAAAAGACAGGTGCGCTCAGCGCAGGAGGCGAAAGGCGTGAAGTAGGTGACTCGAAAGAAAAGTTAAAAAGCCAGAAAGTCCAGGAAAAAGTCATCACCGAAAGGCAAACGGGGACAGCAGTTGGGTGGCACCGAAGCTTGGCTGGCAGGTGAATCAAAATGGAAGGGTGTGACGGCCCGCGGTGGTGAGCCAGGCGGGTGGCCGTGAGTCCCGCACGCGGCGGGGCTGTGACAGCGTTTCGGGCAGCGGCTGGCGATGTGCCTAGAGATTGTCAGCACGGAGGCTCCGACCTAAAGGTCCCAGCGCTGAGAACTCAGTGGCAGCAGATAATGAGATCGGCGTCCCCGACGAGCCTCATTTCGTGGACATTCGGTGCGGGGTGACCAGCCCTCTCAGGGGTGGCGGGGGCTGTCGTGATACACGCCAACCACGCAACAGGGATGTTTTTTGTGGAAGCAAACATGTGGAAAACCCTAAATGCGATACTCCTGCTCGTATTAAAAGCATTTACGTTGACCTACATGTTCGTAAGACATTAAATCCAAAACGTTGACAGTAAGGCAATATATGTGCGGTGCTTTATTTCTTCATGGGTCTCTTTCTGACTTTCTGCCTTACCTTGTTCAAAGCTGGGCCTTGGTCTGAATTCCCCTGGCTCCCATGGGACTCTCTCTCTCTCTCTCTCTCTCTCATTTTCATCCCACACACATGCCACGTTCACTCCTGCCCAGCTGTTCCCCGTGGGATCCAGGTCCTTCAGGCTTCTGGTTCCACCCCAAAAACAAGTTCCCTGAAGGAGACTTGAAAGCAAAAGAGGCCTATCGTGCACCCACGGCTGTTTTAAAATATGTACATCTGGTTTCTCACTCTCCTGTGCAAATCCCTCCATTGTCTTGCTTTCGTATTCAGAATAAAATCCATACTTTCTCTGTAGTTTATAAGGTCCCGTGGAATGTAAGCCTTCTCTGAATTCTCTCTGAATTCTTTCCCTCTCTCTCTTTTCTTTGCTTCGTCTACATTGAGGGCACTGGCCTCCATGCTGTCTCTAGCTAACATGCCAAGGTTATGGCCACCCCAGGGCCTTTGCACGTGTTTCTCTTGGCCCAGAAAATGCAGTCTGGCTCTCTCCCTTGCTTATTCAGGTCTCTGCTCAAATGTCACCTCTGTGAAGAAGGCTCTTCTGATCATCCCACATAGAATAGGAACTTCCCCCATCCTTCTGTGTCCTATAATTCGGTGTTATTCCCCTAGCACCTCAGTCACTGTATACCGTATACCATAACTTATACATTCACTCATTCATGTGTGTATTACCTTTTCCCAACAGAACAAAAGCTCCATGAGGGGGAGACTTCGGCTTGTTCTTTGCTGCCTCCATGGTTCCTGAAAGGATATCTGGTTCCTATGTATTGGGAGAAAGAAAAGAGAGAGAACGGTGGCAGAAATGAAGAAACTAGAAGATAAAAAACAAAATCAACAGGAACAATATATATTGTTTATTTATGTATGTTTAATATATATATACTTATAAATATGTATTAAACATATATAAATAATATGTTTACTTATATATGTTTAATATATATTTATATTAAACATATATAAATAATATATATTAATATATATTGTATATTTATATATTAAATATATATTGTATATTTATATATGTTTAATATATAAATATATATTAAACACATATAAATAATATATATTAAACATATATAAATATATATAAATGTGTGTGTATACATACACACACACACACACACACACGTATATATTTATTTTAGAAAATATCCTAAAATAAACAAGTCTACTGACAAGACTGATTAAATCAAAAGAGGGCGACACAAATTCTGTTGGTGACAGAGGAGGCAAGGCCCACAGGGGACGAGTTTCAAAAATTGTGAGAGACTTCCCTGACCAACTTCATGACAATGGACTGGAAGATTCTGCTGAGGTGGGGGCCCTGCTCTGTCCCGCAGCTACCCCGATGGCCTCTGCAAGCACTGGGCACAGCAGAGACCAGCTGAGCGGGGGTGGCGGCTTCTCCAGCATTTATGACATGAGAGAAAGAACCGCACAGAGGTACAGACTAAAAAGCTGACAAATGTTACAGACACTGTAAAATCCAGAAAAATAACATGGAATTGTTATTAGTCATAGTCGCAGTAATTGGCTGCCTGATGCACCTCTGCAGGGCTCATTTCTGCGGGTTTTTCGTCTCTGTTACTGCCCTGCTCCTATGAAAATAATTCGGTCATATCATTTTCTGCAGAGAGAATAGAAAACTAATTCTATCTTTCCTCTAGCAAGGTCGACAGAAATTTGTTTTTTATTATTGACGGTTGAGAAACGCTTCTCTCCACCACCTCTGATAAGGGGTGAAGCCACTGGCTTTCCGCACGGTGTCTTGCTCCGTGGGTCCTCCCAGTGGGACTAGGGAGGTGTGCAGAGACCAGGGAAGCGGTCAGAGACCCTGGGTCTTTCCGGGGACCGGCAAGGGCGCAGGATCAAGCCAAGCCCTGGGAGCCTTCGTCCCCCAATCTCTCTGGATGTGGCCTCACACAGCCACTGCCTGGTGGGCACGTCCAGCTGTCCAACCCCCCCCCAGGCCTTTCCTACATCCCCCCACCAGTGGGGTGTACACATGACCCCCCCAGGCTGGAGCACTGCTTCATGCATGTGGGTCACGCATGTGAATCCTCCCTGCATTCCGGGAGCAGGACGCAGCCAGTGTAAGCTTTATTCTCCGCACGGCCAGCCCACCTCTGAGTGGGAGCCAAGCTTGGAGCAGGTAGGAACAGCTCAGGACCCCGCACAAGGAGTAAGTTGGACTGCTTGTTGGTACAGGGCTTTACCGCCGTGGTCGTGCTTCTGGGTGTGTCCCACGTGTGTCCTTCCCCTATCCCTCCTCACCACAGCAGGTGTCCTGGGACTGGCCGTCCATGGTCAGCATCAACCCTTCTCACTGCTTGTACCATGGCAAGAAGGTTCACTTTGTTTTTACATCTGCCATCTTCCTGTTTGTTTTTTATATGTTTGATGCCTTTTTTTTTTGTTCGTCTCTTCCCCTAGCACCGCCTTCTTTGATGTTAAATACACATACTTAAGGGTACCATTAGGATTCTCTTTCCATTCATTCACCTATATATGCCTTAGTTCTTTTCATTGTGGTTGTTCTGGAAATACAATTTACCTCTTAACACATCAGAAGCTAGCCCGGATTAATACCGATTTACTTTCTGTAGCACGCAAAGATCTTGCTCACCTACAGTGCCTTTCCCTCCCCGTCCTCTGCGGTGTGATTATCACAAATCGCATCTGTGTACAGACAGACCTCAGAGATACCGTGGGTTTGGTTCCAGACTGCCACAAAAAAAAGCAAAACAAAAATTGCAATAAAACGAGTCACATGAATTTTTTGGTTTCCCAGTGTATATAAACGTCATGATTACCCTATACTATAGTCTATTAAGTGTGCAATGGCATTGTGTCCTTAAAAATGTACAGACCTTAATTTAAAAAATACTTTATCGGGGCGCCTGGCTGGTGCCCCAGGCGGTTAAGCGTCCGACTTCAGCTCAGGTCATGATCTCGCAGTCTGTGAGTTTGAGCCCTGCGTCAGGCTCTGGGCTGACAGCTCGGAGCCTGGAGCCTACTTCGGATTCTGTGTCTCCTTCTCTCTGCCCCTTCCCACTCATCTCTCTCTCTCTCTCTCTCTCTCTCTCTCTCTCTCAAAAATAGACATTAAAATTTTGAAAAAATACTTATTGCTAAAAAATACTAACCATTACCCGAGCTTTCGGTGAGTTGTAATCATTGATCACAGGTCACCTAACAAAAATAAGAAGAAGAAAATTTGAAATATTGTGAGGACTACCAAATGTGACAGAGACCTGAAATGAGCAAATGCTATGGGAAAAAACGTATGATGAAATCTCTCAACTCGGGGTTGCCACAAACTTTCAATTATAAAAAAGACATGGGGCGCCTGGGTGGCTCAGTCCGTGAAATGTCTGACTTTGGCTCAAGTCATGATCTCACAGCGCACGGGTTCGAGCCCCACATCAGGCTCTGTGCTGACAGGTCAGAGCCTGGAGCCTGCTTTGGGTTCTGTATCTCCCTCTCTCTCTTGCACTTGTCTCTGTCTCTCTCTCTCCCTCAAAAATAAATAAACATTAAAAAAAACCACCATCATATCCAAGTGCAATAAAACAGGCATGACTATATACTGTGTGTCCATCAACACACATTTATAATTATTTCTTTATGCTAGTGTCACTTAAATTAGATAGGAGAAAAAGGCATAAAGTAAACATACCTTTACACTGTCGTTTATTTACCTATGTTGTTACTTTTATCGGTGCTCTTTATTTCTTTGTGTAGATTCACAGTGCTGCCTAGTGGCCCTTAATTTCAGCCTCAAAGACTCTATTTAGTATTTCTTGTGGGAGGTCTATTAGAGACAAATTGTCTCTGATTTTTAAATATGAGAATAGGAGTGCCTCGCTGGTTCAGTTGGTTGAGTGTCTGACTTCAGCTCAGGTCATGATCTGACCGTTGGTGAGTTTGAGCCCCTGACCGGGCTCACTGCTGTCACCCTGTCAGCACAGAGCCCACCTCGGATCTTCTGTCCCCTTGTTTCTCTGCTCCTCCCCTGCTTGTGTTCTCTCTCTCTCTCTCTCCCCCCCCCCCAAAAAATGAATAAATAAATGAAAACATTAAACATAAAATAAAATAAAATATGAGAATATATTATTTTCTCCTGTGTTTCTGAAAGATAGTTTTCCCAGATGTAGAATTCTTTTGTTAAAAAAATGCTTCTTTATTTTTGAGAGAGAGAGAGAGTGTGCGAGCAGGGGAGGGGCAGAGAGAGAAGGAGACAGGATACAGAGAATCCCAAGCAGGCTCTACACCGTCAGCACCGAGCTGATGACTCGGGGCTTGAACTCACAAACCCTGAAATCACAACCTGGGCTGAAATCAAGAGTTGGACACTCAACCAACTGACCCCCACCAGATATACAATTCATTGTTGACAGTATATGTCTCTCAGGGCTTTGAATATGTCATACCACCAATATCTGCCATTCATGGTTTCTGGCCAGAAATCAGCTGTCAATATAAATTAGGATCGCTTGTACAAAATCAGTCACTTCTCTCTGGCTGCTTTCAAAATTCTCTCTTGGTCTGTACTTTTGACAGTTTGAAGATGATGTGTATGTGTAGATCTCTTGAGTGTATCCTACTTGGAATTCATGGAGCTGCTTGGATGTGGAGACCAATGGTTTTCATCAAAATTTGGGAGTTTTCAGCCATTATTACTTCATCAAACATCCCTTCTGTCTCTTCCTCCCTTTCCACTCCTTTTGAGATTCCCTTTATTCATGTGTGGAGAATCGTGACCAGCTTCCACAGGTTTCTGAGATTCTGTTCATTTTTCTTCATTTCCCCCCCTCTATGTTTCTCAGACTGGATAATCTCAATTGGTTAGCATCAAGTTCATTTCTTCTTTCTTCTGTCTGCTCAGATCTGCTGTTGAGCCATCTAGTGAATTTCTCATTCTGATTATTTGACTGTTGAACTGCAAAATCTCTATTTGATTTTTCAAATTATTTCCACTTCTTGGGGCGCCTGGGTGGCGCAGTCGGTTAAGCGTCTGACTTCAGCTAGGTCACGATCTCGCGGTCCGGGAGTTCGAGCCCCGCGTCGGGCTCTGGGCTGATGGCTCAGAGCCTGGAGCCTGTTTCCGATTCTGTGTCTCCCTCTCTCTCTGCCCCTCCCCTGTTCATGCTCTGTCTCTCTCTGTCTCAAAAATAAATAAACGTTGAAAAAAAAATTAAAAAAAATTATTTCTACTTCTTTATTGATATTCTCTATGTGGTGAGGCATCCTACTTTCTTTCAGTTCTTTACACGTGGCCTTCTTTGGCACTTTGGATGTATTTAAACAGTATGTGTAAAGTCTTTGACAATGAAGTCCAACGTCTGATCCTCCTCAGACACGATAGCTATCGATTACTTCCTCCTCCCCCTGCCCTGTGTATGGACCGAGCTTTTTTGTTTCTTTGCGGGTCCCACAATCTTTTTTGTTGAAAATCGGGCATTGAAAAGAATATAATGTAGCAACTCTGAAAATAGGCTCTTTTTCTGCCTTCATCCTGGCTCGTTGTTACTGTTATTGTTGTTTGTTGTAGTTACTGTTTGTTTGTTTAGTGACTTTTCTATAGTCATTCTACCACCCCCAGCCCCCCAAATTGTGTTCTTTTTCTGAAGCCTCTACTCAGCTTAGTGGTCAGCTAATGATTGGACAGAGATTTCCTCAAATTCCTGGAGCCAGGAAGTCCCCCAGCATTTGACGAGGGCTCTGTACGTGTTTGGGGGCAATCCTTCAACACTCAGGCAGTTGACAATGCTACCTTTACCTTCCCTTGATGCCTGTGCAAAGCTTCAAGGTGAGCCAGAGGTGAGAACTCAGGACCCACTCCAGTTTTTATCCAAGCTTGCCACAACCCAGGGCACGTACACAGCTCTAACAGATGCATGGCAGTCTAAACTCCCAGGAACACCTCAGGGCTTTTCTAAGACCCTGTGAACTCTCTTTCTCACCTTTCCCTCTTAGGTTTGCTTAGTCTATAGTGTGTCCTCACTGCATCCACCACCTCAGGCAATTAAAAGTTAAACATGTCCCTATCATGGTCTTCAACAAATACCCCTTGGGGAGAAGGCTTTTTGCACAGGGCAAGCTCTAAGGTCAAATACAGATAGCCTTGCAAGTAAGATCTTTCATGGAACCATGGGAGCCGTCAAATAGTGACAACTCTTTGGAACTGGGGTTTGCAAAAGCCTCAGCTCTGGTTTGTTACCTCCAGCGGCTGCTGGTCGCCCTGGGAACACAGGCTTTCACTTTACATGGTTGTTGTAGATCTGGAGAACAGAGGAGGGAGTAAGGCAGGCTAAATGCCACCAAGCTCCCTGACCTGGGACGTCGCCACTGATTTTCTGATAAGCTCCTCAGGTGCCTCCACACCTTTGGTTAATTTCCAGGGTTCTGGAAAAGTCAATTCTGACCATTTTTGCCACTTTTCTCATTGATTTTATGGAGAAGAGAACTTCTGGCAAAGAGAATTGTCATTGATGTCATTTAACTTTCTTTTCATACATGAAATAATCTTAATTATGCTGCTTTTCCGTAGCCTCGGCCTGACCTCATAGCTCTGTTTCTGATTCTTAGTACTTACCTACTCATCTCTAGGCCTAAGTTTTCACTGCCCTATCACATATATATCCCTAAAATAAGTTGGAGTAAAATGGGTGCTTAGTGAGGCATCCAAGCTAATATATATATTATTGTTCACATAGAGAAGTTTTATCGTGAAGGATTTTATTCCCACAAAGTTGCAGCCAGCATCATGAGCATCACCTGTGCGTTTCTTAGAGCTGCACCCTCTCAGGCCCTAACCGAACCTATTTTAAACCGGAAGCTGGGGGGCCCAAGCAACTGTTTTGTTACGTACTTCAGGTAACTTCCGTGTTCATTAAAGTTTAGCAACCACCAGAAAAAAGAAAAAGATATATTTTACACCAGTTAAACATTCTGATTGCCTACGAAGGCCTTTATTCTCTACCTCTACTGAGTTGAGTGAAATTGGATGAATTACTTACTGTCACATACAGGCTTTATGTCCAAATCTGTAAAGTGATGGGGTGAACATGGAAGAGACCGTGGGGTTGGTTTTGTTTTGTTTTTGTGTGGCATCTGAATTACCAACTTTGCTTAGAAGCACCTTCCCCACTCAATGGTTAAAAAACAAAGGCAGGGGTGCCTGAGTGGGTCAGTCGGTTAAGCTTCTGAGTCTTGATTTTGGCTCAGGTCATGATCCCGTGGTCGTGAGATCAAACCCCACATTGGGCTCTGCAATGAGTGTGGACACGGCTTGGGATTCTCTCCCTTCCTCTTTCTCTGCACCCTCACCTCAAAATAAATAAATGAACTTAAAAAAGACACACAAAAGCATAATTCCTGTATTTTAGCATGTCATTAAATGGATTTTATCTTTCATCTAGATCTTTAATCCATCCTGAAATCATTGAAAACTTTTGCATAAATGCACCTATATACCTTTTTTCTTGTTTACATTGTCAGCCCTTTGTCCAAGTATCATCTATCATATATCAAAACCCAAGTATTTTTCGTTTGGTTTCTGGATCCCAGGCTCTGTTTTGCCCAATTTGTCTATTCCCATGCCATATTGTTCTGATTAGAGTAGCTTTAACACACATTTAAGTATCTAGAAGATAAACTCCTTTTAATAGTCTTTTCCAAAACATTCTCAGAAGTTATCAAGCTTATCCTTCCATATAAAATGTACAATTAATTTGTCCAGTTCCAAAACAATGTTCATACGCAACCATTGAAAGTCTGACTAGCGTTGCACGAAATATATGCACTTGTTTGAGAAGCATTTACGACGTTCAGTCTTCCCATCCAGGGATGTGACACGTCTTCATTTACGAAAGCCTTCCTTTACGTCTTCTGTAAAATACTAATATTGAAAGATGTGTTCTAGCCCTATGACTTCCTTGATAAATTTATTTTTAGTCATTCTGTAGTTTTAGTAGCTGTCATGAATGGAATCTTTTACCATTTCAATTTCTAAATGTTGTACTAGTGGTGAGGAAAGCTGTTGAGGCTTTCAAATATTTATCTTACCCAGTGACATCTTCATGTGCTTGGGTTTTTTTAAAAAATGAGTTTGAAGAGATTTTCTTTTTAGTTAAGCCTCCTGAGTTTTCTAGGTATAAAATCATATTCTCGGCCAAAAGTGGAAGTGGTTTCACCTCTTTTCCAAAATTTACACCATTCACTTGCTTCTGTCTTCTCGCATTAGCTGAACCCTCCCAAACCAGACTGAATTTTAGCAGAAGGTACCCCGTGGCTTGTCTTGTTTCCAGCTGCCATAGGTACGCCTTTCGGATTTTACAATTTCATACCATGTTTTACGGTGATCTCTGGTTATCATTTAAAAGTCATTTTAGGGAGTTTTTATTTTTATCAGAAGTATTTAATCAGAAATCGTGTTTTACTTGAAGTCTTTAATCACAACATTTTCTTCTCAATTAGATCAAAAATTTTTTTTTCAGGATCAGATGATTCTTTACTCAAATTATTTATTAATATAATTCAATACACTGTTAAATTCCCTAACATTGAATCATTTCAGCCAATGCAGAATAAAATTTTTGTATAGTGGGTGTAGTAAAAGGTAATTTTATTTACAAGAGAAATGCATACAAATTGCATACTGTATAACATTCATGTTATATACGTATATGCAATATAGAATATAGGTGATTTTTACTGAATAATAAAAAAGTATGGGGCGCGTGGGTGGTTCAGTCGGTTAAGCACCCGGCTTCGGCTCAGGTCATGGTCTTATAGTTCATGGGTTTGAGCCCCGCATAGGGGTCTGTGATGACAGCTCAGAGCTTGGAGCCTGAGAATTCGGATTCTGTGTCTCCCACTCTCTCTGACCCTCCCCCACTCACGCTCTGTGTCTCTCTGTCTCTCAAAAATGAATCAACATTAAAACAATTTTTTAAATAAAAAAGTAGAAAATAGACAAAGGCTCTGAACATGCAAAACACAGATGAAAAATACAAATGACCAGTAAACATGAGAAAACATATTCAATCTCACCAATAATCTTTAAAATATAAATTAAAATGAGGTGCGGTTTGCCTTTCAAAATGGCAACATCTAAAAAGACTATTCACATTAAGTGCTAGAGACAATGGGAAAAATTGGCATCTTCACACATATGTAGAGTTAGTATAACCTTTTAAAATATAACTCCATAGGGGTGCCTGGGTACCTCAGTTGGTTGAGTATCCAACTCTTGAGTTCAGCTCCGGTCATGATCCCAGGGTCATATGATCGAGCCCTGCGTCCGGCTCTGCACTATAACAGTCTGTCTCCCTCTGCCCCTCCGTCCTGCTCATGTGCCCTCTCTCTCACTCAAGTAAAACTGTAAAAAATAAATAAAATAGAATATCATTTTGTTTCACATATTAACATGGTTGATATGTATATGTGATAATCCAGAAATTTTATTGCTAGGAATCTATGCAAGAATCACAGCGTGAACTGGTAAAGATAAATGTGTCAGGGTTTTCACTGCTACCTTGCATACAAGAATCAAAAGAGGAAAATCTCTTAAATGTAAATCAGTAGGGGGTTTGGTTAGCAAATTATGGTGAAACATACAATTCCACGGACTCTTGCAGAGTGGTTAACGGGAAAGAGTGGGTCTAAGCTACCCGGTGTGTATATACCAGAGTCCCATTCTTAAACATAAAAATGTATCATTGCTTGTGTGTATATAGACTCTGGGGACATGTTTTAATAAGGATAGTTAGCCAGGATCAGACCAGGTTATTAGTTGCCAGGAACAGTAGTTAATTACAGTGGATCTAGCAGAAAAGAGTAGACTGAGGAACACGCAGTATCCTTGAGACATCTGCAGAAATCAGCTCGCTGCCTCCAGGGTCTGTGCCCTAAACCACACACAGGAACAGGTCTGCAGCAGGACCTTTGCCGCCACTGAGTCGGGCACATTACAGTTTGCACTGCCACAAGGCTCAACTGCCCCTGCTGCTGCCCCGGGTCCCACGTAACTTCTGTTCCAGGAACCAGCCAGGCAAACACTCTTGTCCCAGGAGCCAGATGCTACTACTGAAGTGGATGTCATCGGAGCCTCCTTCCTTAGGCTGCTCCCCTGCAAAGCAGAGCCTGTGTGTGAGGACCGGCTTGATGGAACCTGGAAGCATTTGAGATTCCGCTGCCGAGACCTGGGACCCCAGGTCCTCTCTGTTCTGCCTTGGGGAAATGGGACTCATGGAAAACTCTACCTCCTTCTGCCCCCTACCAGTCCTCCAGCCCCCCACCTGCTTTACAGCAGGGTCACCTGCTCTCCTCCCAGAATGTTAGCTCCACAAGGAAAGGTACTACTGGTCTGAATGCATGTGTCCACCCCAAATTCATATGCTGACATCCTAACGCCCCAACATGATAGTATTTGGAGGTGGGGCTTTGGGATGCAATTAAAGGCGATCGTGAAGGTGGAGCCCTCATGTATGGGATTAGTGTCCTTATCGAAGAGGCTCCACAGAGATCCCTCGCTCCTTCCATCATGTGGGGACACAGCAAGAAGTTGCGAGCTGTGAACCGGGAATAGGACTCAAACTAGAACTTGACTATACTTGCACCTGGCACCTTGATCTTGGACTTCCCAGCCTCCAGAACTGTGAAATACACATTTCTATTATTGATAAGCCACCCAGTCTGCCATAGTTTGTCACCGCAGCCTGGACAAGGGAGAGACGCTGTCTAATTCACTGGCAGCATCAACCCAGAGATTGTACCTCAGAGACCTTCAGTAAGTAGGGATTGCAGGGATGATGCATGGCACTAGTTTGTAAGACCACCAGCCGGAGTGCGGTATTGAATAGCCTTGCTTCCTCTGTAGTTCTCTGCAAGCTCCTTTCCCACGGAATCCAGCTCCTGTTGAACTACTGTCACCCAAACATGAAAGGAAGCTGATTTCGTTATTGGTCCTGTGACTACACTGGCCTTTTTCTCCATACCTGCCTCTTCATTCAGTTCCCGGTCTCCAATGTCCTCACGCTACTAATGAACCAGCTTAGGACAACCAGCCGAGCAGATCTGTCCTAGGTGTCTCTGGGCGTCTTTGAACAGCATCATCAGTGATTCAAAACTCTTCATCTGCCTACTCAGGGGCACATTATCCACCTACACTCTTCCAATCGCTCCTAATGGTTCTTAGGTGGGCTCTGCTCTTTGCTCTACATTTTCCAGAGAGGCTACTTGCAGATGTCTAGTCCTTCAGATCAGCAACAAAGAAATGTCCAGAATGCATTCCTCCTCCTCCTTCTTCTTCTTCTTCTTCTTCTTCTTCTTCTTCTTCTTCTTTTTTCTTAACCAGTTGAAGCCTATACACGAAGTCCAGGCAGTTTATACACCTTCAATATCCAAAAGCACAGCTGTTGCTAGAAGGAAGTGCAATGTCAACGTCATACAGTGTTCCTACAGAGAAATCGCTCATGGGCTTGCAGACCTCTTTCTTTTTGTTTGTTTTTTTTTAATATGAAATTTATTGTCACGTTGGTTTCCATACAACACCCAGTGCTCATCCCAACAGGTGCCCTCCTCAGTGCCCATCCCCTACCCTCCCCTCCCTCCCACCCCCCATCAACCCTCAGTTTGTTCTCAGTTTCTAAGAGTCTCTTGTGTTTTGGCTCCCTCCCTCTCTAACCTTTCTTTCTTTCTTTCTTTCTTTCTTTCTTTCTTTCTTTCTCCTTCTCCTCCCTCATGGTCTTCTGTTAAGTTTCTCAGGATCCACATAAGAGTGAAAACATATGGTTTCTGTCTTTCTCTGTATGACTTATTTCACTTAGCATCACACTCTCCATCCATGTTGCTACAAAAGGCCATATTTCATTCTTTCTCATTGCCACATAGTATTCCATTGTGTACATAAACTACAATTTCTTTATTCATTCGTCAGTTGATGGACATTTAGGCTCTTTCCATAATTTGGCTATTGTTGAAAGTGCTGCTATAAACACTGGGGTACAAGTGCTCCTATGCATCAGCACTCCTGTATCCTTGGGTAAATTCCTAGCAGTGCTATTGCTGGGTCATAGGGTAGATCTATTTTTAATTTTTTGAGGAACCTCCATACTGTTTTCCAGAGCGGCTGCACCAGTTTGCATTCCTACCAACAGTGCAAGAGGGTTCCTGTTTCTCCACATCCTCTCCAGCATCTATTGTGTCCTGATTTGTTCATTTTAGCCACTCTGACTGGCGTGAGGTGATATCTGAGTGTGGTTTTGATTTGTATTTCCCTGATGAGGAGCGACTACAAGGCTGGTTCAACATTCGCAAATCAATCAATGTGATACATTGACCAAACCAAGACTCTTGGCTAAGAAAACACTCCAAACTTTTCCAGCTTTGATCGAAACAAACAAACAAAGCAAAAACCCAAATGTTAGTATTTCCTTGTCTGGCTGCTTAAAACTGTACCCTGAATCACTGTTGGATTATACCACTGTGTCAATATTAGTTCAAAAGTTGGCCTTGCATCTTGTTTCAGCCACCTCTTCGACGATTAAATCAAATGTCTGATTGTACCTTCACCTTTTGATGCCAATTGCTACAAGCCACTACGGTTCTGTCGCGCGAGGAAAATAAAGGTGAACATTGTTTCCATTATCCATTCCATGCTTGAAGCCGGGTGGAACATCACAGGAGAAATGAAAAAAAATAAAAGTTTGCCACAAAGAATCTGCGGTCGGGGAAATCATGAGTAGGGCTGGATGACGTGGTTTGTACTAGAGCAATTGAAGAGAAATATTTCCACGAGATAGACCTTTAAAGAAGAGGACGGTGCTCTCTGTTAGCCCTGCCAGGGACAGGAGCACCAGGGTGGAAAATAGAGCACCGCGGACAAACATGGATCTGGGACGGAGTAATAGCGGGACAGGGACTGCAACCAGGATGTGAGAGGATTAAGGCACAAAGGAAATATGATCGTTTGTAACTAGACAGCTTCTGCTCTTACAAGTGTCTAGGTAGAGGGGGAAGGAAACACGACCTATTTTCTCCATCTTGTCAGAATTGCACGACTTTTCCAGGACACGCACTGGGTGGAGGAAAGATGAAACCTATGTAACCCCAGAGGGAAATCCGTTGTCCATCATGACAAAGCCAAGCAGACATAGGTGTTGCTCAGTCTTATTGTTGGGTGCTGTGGTTGTTTTTAATGTTTATTTATTTTGAGAGTGAGACAGGGAGAGTCCATGGAAGTGGGGAAGGGACACAGAGAGAGAGAGAGAGAGAGACAGAGAATCCCAAGCAGGTTCCACCTTCTCAGTGTGGATCCCAATGCGGGGTTCGATCCCATGAAACATGAGATCGTGACCTGAGCCAAAATCAAGAGTTGGATGCCTAACTGACTAGCCACTGAGGAGCCCCCGTTGGGTGCTATTTTTAAGGCAGAGATACTCTGCCTACAAAGAGGCTTCAGGCTCCAACTTTCAAAGTTCCTGGTAATGTACCTGTTCTGTTTCACAGCTCAGGGCAGTGGCATCCTCTTCCTCTTTGTGACCGTGAGGCACCTGCACCCTGCTTCTAGGACTGGCACTTGTCTTCCGTGGTCGGTGCTGCTCTGGTGGTCCAGATGCCTTTCCTGGGCCAGCACCCCGGGGCCGTGTGAGCTTTGGTTGCTAATGATCCACCGATGCCCCCTCACTTCCCACGGCCTCTGCCGCCTGGAGCCCGCATTGGCTCCTACAGCAGCCACAGCAAAGTACCACAGACCCATGACTCAAACAACAGAAACTTATTTCCCTCCAGTCCTAGAGGCTGGGAATCCAAGACCAAGGTGTCAGCAGGATCGGTTTCCTGAGGCCTTCTTGGCTTGCGGATGGCCACCTCCCTTCTGTGCCTCTGCTCCGTCTTCCCTCTGTACCTGTCTGTGTCCTAATCTCCCCTTCTTGCGGGAACAACAGTCATGTTGAATGAGGGCCCGCCCATACGGCTTCATTTGACTTTAATCATCTCTTCAAAGGCCCCAACTCCAAATGCGGTCACATTCTGAGGTCCTGGGAGTTAGGATTTTAACACATGAGAGGAGGGAACACAATTTAGATCATAACAGGCCAGACACTTTTTTTTTTTTTTTTAAAGGAAACGTTCTAAAGCTATTTGGAGTCTGGTCATTAACATCCTCTGAGTATTTGACCTCCCCACCCCCCACCCCCCCCAACGCACCAGAGCGACTTCCTGGTCTCTAAACCTGCAACCACGAGAATTTCACTTCTAAAACTATACCCGCTTCCCTAGAAAGAGGCATCCTTCTCCAGGGCCACCAAAGATGTGATCAGGGAGGAGCAGGACACGGAAAAGGAAGCCCCCCCACCCAGGAGCACAAAGGGAGTCATGGAGAAAGAGGACAGACAGGCCCTTCAAAGTTGTACAGCAAGGCTGTCCGAGACCTCACCCTCCTGCAGGACAGAGCTGCTGTCGCTCGGCAGGTGGCTCAGGCCACCAACCAGTGACCGCCTGTGCCATCCCGACTCACCCCATTCCTGAACACGAGTTCAGGAAAAAGAAGAGACAGGATGGGACCAGCACGGCCCCATTTCCTGTAGCTTCTGTGGCTTTTCCGCAATTCCTTACTGAGGGGAAGGTCGGTCAAATGCTTGGGGTTCTGCGTGGTGGGCGTCGGGCTGAATATGAGCCCCAGAGATGCCCACTCCCAATCTCTGTTCTTTGTGCTCCTCTGCCTGGTGAAAGGGACTTTGCAGATGTGACTAAGTTTAAAAAATGTGAAATGGGGAGGTTATCCTGGAATATCTGAGTGGCTTCGACGTAATCACAGGATCCTTCCGAGGGAAGCCGGGGGTGGTGGTGGTGGTCGGAGGCATAGATGCTGTGACGATAGAAGCAGAACCCAGAGAGGAGAGAAGACGCGGTCCAGCTGACTGCGAAGGCCGGAGAAGAAGCCCCAAGCTAAGAAATGTGGGTGGACTTTAGAAGGCAAAGAACAGATTCTGCCTCCAAAGAAACGCGGCCCTCCCAGCACGTCGACTGGGGCCTGGCGAGACGGGTTTGGCGCCTTTGACCTCCAAACTGCGAGATCATCGATTTCTACTGTTGGAAATCACCAGGTCTGGGGTCATTTGCGATGGCCTCCGCGGGAAACGAATGCAGCATGTAGCACATATGAGTGTGTGTCCGGAGCATTAGCCCAAGAAACAGCACATTATTTAATTTCTGAAGTGTGTATCGTATTAGAAATATAAAATCTCATCTCACATTTAAATTAGAACTAACTGGCAAGAAGGGAGATGACGAAGAACTGTGTACTATTGTCATCGCTGATCCCTCCCCGTTCTGGACTAAGTGATCCTGAGAATTTACCCAGGATCCCCCAGCTTCAGTCTGGGATGCGAACGGCTGTGCTCTCACTGTCTAAACCCGTCGTCCACGCTAACAATTCCGGGGTCAGCACATTCTTTTTTTGTTTTGTTTTTTTTTTTCAGTAAAGAGCCAGATAGTAAATATTCTAGACCTCGCCATCTCTGTCTGTTCTCCGCTCTTGCAGCGTGAAATCTGTCGTAGGTAATGTGCAAACAAGAGGACGGGCTACGTGCCAACAAAACTCAGTTTACCAAAACAGGCTGGGGCCGCATATGGCCTGCCAGCCCCCATAGGCCACCCAGAGGCGGGCAAACTGCCCCTCGCCACGTCCACTCCCTGCGACGAATTTGGTGACTGGGACCTTTTATGCAGCCTCAAAGGGCACAGGTCTTAGGGGTAAGTCCTCAAGCCACCACGGACTCCCTTTGTAGGTGACCCCCAGATGGGGTGCTCCCTGGGGTCCAGGTCTCCCAGCAGAACTCGCTCCTACCTCCCCTGCCCAGCCCCAGAGACGCCTGTGCTCTGTGGGTAGGTCCCCTCTCCTCATGCTCCCCCTTCCTTACCTCTCTACTTCTGCACGAATCCAGCTCTTTCCCTCCAGGAGTCCCTTTGCCATTTGATAAAAGGAAATAAGCTTCTTTTCCTCTCATAACTGGAGAAGAAGAATTCATGTCCTCCATCAGGTTATCCAGTCCTTCCACGTTACTCAGCCTGTTGGAAATATGGTTAGACTTGGGTCGATCGCTTAGTAAGCTGTAGGTAGTTTTCGTTCTATACGAAGGTTCGGTCATCACCAGCCAATCCTTTTGTTGCCTTAATAAGTCACAAGCTACAGCACCCCCCAGACGACAATGCAGATAAACATCTAACTCCTGAGCCATATAATTGAAAACTACAGCCTGATTCTCGTGGCTGGCGCTGGGAGGCCGCATGACCAGCTTTCCTTACATGACGGCCCATTAGCCGGGTCCATGGCTGTCGGGGTGCCCCACTCATGCCGTCCTTGACCTTTCCCTGCTCTTCCACTCTCCTCTGCAGGTTGTCGTCTGGTTCTAGGAATCCCCACAGTCGCTGGTCCGGCCAGGATTGCTGTTGTGGATGTGAACAAAGCCAGGCTGAATAGGCTTATACAGAGGAGACAAAGGGACTGTCCTGGGTTGGAGCCACCTGCCTTTCCCTAGCATCAAAACAAAACAAAAATCAGCTCTTTAGAGCCTAGTAAATATACATCCACTCTTTGGCTTGCTCGTCCACGCTAAGCTGACGGCTAATTTTTAGCATTTGGACAAATGTTTCCAGTCGCTGCGTATGGGGTTTCATTATACTAAAGAAAACGTTTAATGGGTTCGTCTTGAACAAAATGGCGCACTTACGGGCAATTTTAAGAAGATTTTTATTCAACAAAGCTTTTTATTTGAAAGTAATAAATGTATGGCTTCAAAAGAAAATTGTTAGTAAAGGTTGTACAAGTGGCAAAGTACTCTATTTCCTTTCCCCTTTGTTCTCTTGGTATTCAACCTTCACTCACCCACCTACGCTTATTGAAGAAGAGTCTTTGCCTAATGACACAGTAGCTTACCTTCCCTGGCAAGACTGAGGAATCAACAGGAGGGAAACAAAGGCATCTGGAAATCACAGGCAGGCTTATCATCAAATCATATTTCTTGAGCATCCAGAAGGGGGAAAGCACTGTGCCAAGGAACGTATGAGCTGAGTGAATGGAAAAACAGCAGAGACCCACAGGGGAGGCAGATTAATCTGTTGACCAAGAAAACAAGCTAACAACTTCCGCTTCTACAAATTTTAAAAAGAAACAGCACGGAGGTCTATGGTGCTAGCACAAAATGATTTTCCTCATATTCTAAGAATCTGCTTCAATTAACTTCTCTGGAGAAGTTGAAGACTCGAGGGTTCGAAAGTAGGAATGACGGACTGTTATTCTTTTCCATCATTACACAATTTTCCTTTCAATGAACTCACAACAGGACAGTCATGACAGAGCCACGCTGACATTGTTGATGAGCTTTTGTCAGTTACTCAAATTAAGGAGAAAGGTAAGTATTGACTGTCCCATCGAAAACACCAGAAATAAAGATCACACTCATTTTTGTTAATTTGAGAAATAAATTTGGGATTTCTCCTCACCTGGTAATTCAGGAATCGCACTCTGCTGAACACACTGATACCCTCTAGTTAATGCGTGTTGCCCCAACAATAATTGGACAGAAAACTGGAGTTGGAAAGGCAGGCAGTGGATAACAGGATTCATTCCTCGCAAGGCACTTACCTAATTCCCTACATAAAGTCAGACACCACCCGCAGATCCTTTGTTTTTATTCATCAAGTAGGAGCTGTGGGCAGTAGGGTAACTTGCTTCCATCATTTGGGAACTGGCCAGCTTTCTGGATCCTACTGCTCAGGTGAGAGAGAGAAACTGCCAGGCTATTCCGGCGTGCAGAAGCAGCGGGGCGTCCGGGGGAGTCTGCCAGGCACTCCTCACCTTCTCAAGAGCCACCTGTCATCACAGAGAACGTTTATTCTTTTTTTTTTTGCCACACACAACTAAAAAAAAATTAATCTGTCCTTTGCTGCGGTGCAAATGCCCGTAAGATTCCAATGCTCCGTGAGAAAAATTAAGAACTGAGAGACTGGTACTTAATAAATCAGAAGACCACTTTAAAATAAAGCTTAGTTCCATGGATTTGGCCAAGAAGGGAGAAGGTGGGCAGGGGAGAAGAGGCAAATCGAAAATGAGAGGAAGAGGAAGAGAAAGCTCAAAGGGGATGAGGGAGGGGGTAAAAAGAGGGAGAACAGAAAAAAGCACGTCTCAGTCCATTCAGGCTGCCGTAACAAAACTCCATGCCCTGGGCGGCTCTAACAACAGACCTTTGCGTCTCACAGGTCCGGAGGCTGGAAGTCCAAGGTCAAGGTGTTGGCAGATTCGGTGTCTGGTAAAGGCCCAATTCCTGATTCACAGATGGTTGTCTTCTTGCTGTGTCCTCGCATGGCAGATGGGACAAGGGAGCTCTCTGAGGTCTCCCTTATAAGGACCTAACCCCTTTCACGAGGGCTCCACCCTCCTGACCTAAATCACGTCCAGGAAGACCCCACCTCCAACCATCATGGTACTGGGGTGAGGTTTCAACACATGAGTTCTGGAAGACGTTCAGTCTGGAGACAGGTACAGAAGAATGATGGGAGGGAGGAGAAGAGACTTGATGTAGAGAAGCCGGCCGCTGCGAGAGGGCAGAGGGTCGTGAGTAGAGGAGAGTGAGCATAAGACCAGACATAGAGGCTAGTGGGAGCTGTACTTGAGGTGCCCCTGCTCCCAGCCACCGTCCTTGGAGTACGTTGTTGTCATTAACAACTGCCACACTGACTTTCTTTTTTTTTTTTTAATTTTTTTTTTAATGTTTATTTTTGAGAGAGACAGAGACAGAATGCGAGTGGGTTAGGGGCAGAGAGAGGGAGACACAGAATCCAAAGGGGGCTCCAGGCTCTGAGCTGTCAACACAAAGCCCGATGCGGGGCTCAAACTCATGAGCTGTGAGATCATGACCCGAGCCGAAGTCTGACGCTCAATCGACTAAGCCACCCAGGTGTCCCTACCACACTGACTTTCATAGAGAGTTATTCACCCTGCAGATATTCGTGGGAAGACTATTCTTTGCCCAGTGGTTCTCAAGGTGCTGGGGGAAATCAGTGAGGCTCACGGTCTTGTGCAGTGAGAGGCTGGAGATGCTGCTTTGATCACGGGGAAACACGGGTTCATTTTACCAGAAAATTCTGGAGTTTATATACACATATATATATATTTTTTGGTATATATATATATGTTTATTTATTTTTGAGAAAGAGAAACAGAGAGCACGGGGGGTGAGGGGCAAAGAGAGGGAGAGAGAGAATCACAAGCAGACTCAACTCTGTCAGTTCAGAGCCCAATGCAGGAGTCAGTCTCACGAAACTTGAGATCATGACCTGAGCCTAAATCAAAAGCAGGACTCCTAACCAGGTGTGCCCCAATAATACTTTTTAAAAATATAAACTCCAGAGGGGCACCTGGGTGGCTCAGTCAGTTAAGAGTCTGGCTTTTGATTTGGGTTCAGGTCATGATCTCAAGATTCATGAGCTCGAGCCCCAAGTCAGGTTCCGTGCTAACAGAACAGAGTCTGCTTGGGTTTCTCTTTCTCCTTGTCTCTCTGCCCCTCGCCCACTCTCTCTCTCAAATAAATAAACTTAAAAAAAAAAACCTCAAAAAAAAAAAAAAGAAAGATTATTTAACCATAGGTTTCTTTGGCTTTCACGTCCATTGAGAAGATTGATTGAGGGTTTAAAGTTGTAGTTTGGAACATTAGAGAAGTCTAACTTTTTGGTATAGATGAAAAGTTTTCATTTATATTCGAAAGCAGTCGGGTGGGTCTGTGATCTGATTAGGGGTTTGCAGGGAACCGGGGGATGGGGAATAGGACCAAATCATTTCAGGAACCTAAAGGTTACATTTGGGAAGATGTTTGTTTCATTGTCTTGTTCCTTTTCCCTCTGAAAGCAAATCCAGATGTCTTAGCCCAGTTGAGAGTCAGAAGGCAGAATTCATGGCACTCTTTGGCGGGGAATTAGGACAACCTTCAGGTTAAATAAAGGAGTGAAACTCAGCTCTTACTCTCGCAACTGCTCTTATCAAAAATCTCAAGCTTCTCCATGCTGTGGGAGATGCCACCCCATGACTCCACGTCCTCGTGACGAATGGGGTGGCCGGCGGTGCAGCCGGAAAGGGAGCCACAGAACAGTCCATTAACGCAGGTCGTTTCTTTAGCTCTAACTCTGTGCATGGGACAGAGTGCTCTGGGCTGTCCCCCCGGGGCCAAGGTAGCAGTTCCATGGCGAATGGGATGGTGTCATCCCAGAGACCACCTCAGTGGAGCACGTGGTAGAACTCGGGTGGTGCGTGGGATTTCCAAAGCAAAAATCCCTCTGATTTCCTATCCTTATGCTTCAGAAGTTATTCTCATAAAACAAACAACAACAACAACAACAGCAACAACAGAATACCGTTTGATAAGATTTGGCCTCAGACATTCATTTTCCCTGGGAAATGAGATTTCTTGGAACCGTTAGACACGTCCAAGTTTAGTTAGTAAAATTCTGGAATTAAACAGAGGTGACGGTTGGCAGACCATGGTGAATTTCTTTTATGCCACTGAACTGTGTATTTAAAAAGGGTCAAAATGGTCAATTCTGTATTATCTTTATTTTAGTACCGTAAAAAATTTTACTTGGTCAATTTTATTCTGAAAACTGTTGTAGCAATAATTAGGCACCGATATAATAATATCTTGGTTTTAAATCAATGGGAGGAATGAAACAAAAATTTCACCGAATTTGAAACAGTTTGCTAACAGGTCTGTATTGTAGTATGATTTGATTAAAAAAAAAAAAAGGACAACGAACTCACAATGGAAGCTAATTTCTGAGCAGGGCCATAGCCTCTGAGTCCTTCTGATGCAAGAATATTGAAATGGGGATGAAAACAAAGAGGCAAAGACTACCGAGAAAAATCCAGGGCTGATCATTACAACAGGAACGACAGGCAAGTATCCGGGCTCCCACGAGATAAATCGCACCATTTGGCACGTAATCGCTTTGTTTAGGAAACAGTACGTTCAGGGCGCATGGTACCTGGTAGAGAAAACATCCTTTTAATCTTATCAGAAACGACTCTGCGCCTGGAGTTTGGGGCCCGCACCCCCCTTTTCATTAGAGGCTCGGCCTCACAGTCTGAAAGGGCCCTGTTTGAGGAGACGCAAAGCTATTTAGTCATTTCTCTCCCTTCGCAAGCTGAGCGGGGTGAGCGTTGAGCAGCAGCTCCATCAGATCCCCAGGCAAAATGAGGGTTTCTAGAAAATACAAACACTTACGTTTATGGTAAAATAATTCACCCGATAAAATTAACAGCTTATATTGAGACACCATCTGCAGGATAAAATTCATTTTTCTTTTGTTTTCTTTTAAACTTTATGGGTCTGCAGAGGCCGCGCAGGCGCTCCGGGGAGTCCCCGTGTAAGGAAGAGGTTGACTGTTACCTAATGAGCAAAGCTTCCTACATGGTCCCCAATTTGGCTGGCGGTGGGGTGGGGAGAATCCCGCAATTGACTCAAGGATACTACATTTATCGGGACCTTAACACCTCACAACCTCCTTACACAACGAAATGCAAAGTCAGCCTTTTCTAAGGTTTAACCTGAGGTGGCTCTGCCATTAAAGAAATAATTTCTTTCTGTCTCCCGGAAGAACGAGGAAAACTATTTACAGATCACCAAGTCGCCTACTTAATGGCCGTTGACTGTTCTTATCTTTAAGCTGAGATATACACAAAACCCCTCACATCTCCACCAAGAGATCATTTCCCACCATTGTGATTAGGTCATTTCTTCTCTAGGTGTTCTTTGAGGAACTCCATTGGACAAACAGAAGAAAATGGAACTAAGTTACGGTTGATCACCCCAGAAGCCCCTTGGAACTTGCAGAGTTCATTCAAATACTGTTATCTGGCTGGGCTATTATCCAGGGTGAGGACAGTCACCCGTTGAGGACCAGGGTTGACTCCGCTGACCTGGCTGACTGGGTGTGCATCCTCTCCCTCGTTACGTACTCCCCTCTCAAACTATCCCTGGGGAAAAATAGATGTGATTGTTGTCAGTCTCTTACGTTCCCCTATTGCCTCCATCTGCCCCCTTGTCACAGTTTGCACCATGCTTATTCATCGCCCCTCCTGTGAAGGACAGAACGTCCTTGAGGAGACCCACGTGACTCGCCTTTGCCAATGAAATGTAAGTGTTCTGGATGGAAGCTTTAAAAGCCAGCACCTGGTCCCTTTTTTCCTCATCTGTGATGATGGAAGCAGGGAACGCATGGAATCCCTGAGGGATGCAAACGAGCAGAGCCTACAATGGGCAGTATGGACAAGGAATAACCTTCGTCAGTTAGCCACTGAGAGTTTTCAGGCTGTTTCTACAACATTGCCCAATCCATCCTGTCTTCTGCCTCACCAGTCACAACTGGAAATATTGATGAGTTGTGTTGGTCTCTTTGGATTCCCATGGAAGAATAATGACCATCAGCAACTTGCAAGTTACATTGGTATCAATAACTATTTGCATTTTTTTAATATTTATTTATCTATTTTTGAGAGAGGGCGCGAGTACAAGGGAAGGGCAGAGAGAGAGAGGGAGACAAAATCCCAAGCAGGCTCCGTGTTGTCAGTGCAGAGCCTGACAAGGGACTTGAACTCACGAACCGTGAGCTCATGACCACAGCTAAAATCAGGAGTCAGATGCTTAACCGACTGAGCCACCCAGCTTTCCTGGTAGCAACACCTGTTTGTGATTCGACTGAACGAGGGACTGAGACATCTGACATCAGTTCAGATGGCAATCTACCACAGAGCAGCAGTGCAGATAGGGTTTAGTCGATTTCTTGTTTGATGAGACAATAGACAAGTTGCAAATGTAAAACAGGGTAGGGCAGAGGGCGCCCAAAACGAAGTCTTATGTGGGGTAGCAGCTAGAATGGCTGTGAGAAATTTTAGGGCAGGGTTGCTATTCTAGATCTCATGAAAATTTAATGTGGGAATGTAATAGTCAGGAATCTCCAGAGAAACAGAGCCAATAGTTGATAAAGACAATATGGATACGGATGGAGATTTTTTTGTATGGAATTTGCTCATGTGATTATGGAGGCTCAGCGATCCTGCGGTCTGCAAGCTGGTGACTTGGGAAAGCTGGCGGTGTGGCTCCAGTCTGAGTCTGAGGGCCAGAGAACCTTCTAGGGTGCTAATGATGGAAGTCCCAGTCTGAGGGCAGGAGAAGATTGTGTCCCAGCTCCAAACATCAGGCGGAGAGAGAGAATTCTCTCTTCATTTGCCTTGTTATTCTGCTCAGTCCCTCAGTGGATTGGATGATGTCCACTCATTTCCCAAATCAAATGCTAATCTAAGGCAGAAACACCCTCATAGGCACACCCAGAAATCATGTTGAACCAGGGGTGCTTGGGTGGCTCAGTTTGCTGGGTATCTGACTCTTGATTTCGGCTCAGGTCACGATCTCACATCGATCATGGGATCGAACCCCGTGTCTGACTCTGTGCTGAGTGTAGAGCTTGCTTGGGATTCTTTCTCTCTTTCTTCCCCCCGCCCCCTGCCCCGCCCTGCTCTCTATCTCTCTACCTCCCTCCCTCTTTCTCTCTCTCTCGCTCAAAATAAATAAATATTAAAAATAATAATATCTGGGTGCCCCGTAACCAGCCAAATTGACATATAAAATTAACCATCACAGGACATGAGGACTATTTCCCAAGTCTGGTGTTAATGAAATTGGGTGGGGATATGTGCACATATGTTTTCACACATACTGCAGTTGGGGGGCTAAACTTTTCATTGAGGCACAACACACACCCAGAAATGCACTCAAATCATGAGGATAGAGATCAGCGAATTTCCCCAAAGTGAACACACCATGTAAGCAATACTCAGAAGAAACACAGTATTACCAGCACAGAGAGGGTCTCTCAGGTCTCTTTTCTTTACTCAAGAGTAGTTACTTTCCTGAATTTCTTTTTTTTTTAAGTTCATTTATTTATTTTTGAGAGACAGCATGAGCAAGGGAGGGGCCAAGAGAGAGGGGGAGAGAGAGAATCCCAAGCAGGCTCCTCACTGTCAGTGCAGAGCCCAACGTGGGGCTCAAACTCCCAAACTGTGAGATCGTGACCTGAGCCGAGATCAAGAGTCAAGACACTTAACTGACTGAGTCACCCAGGCGCCCCACTTGCCTAACTTTTAAAGAAGATTACCTCTACCTGCTGTGTCTGCTTCTTTTTCTCCATGTTGTGTTTGAGACGTTCATGTGGGCGTAGTGGTTCATCACATAGCCTCCGAGCATTGCGTGTGCACACATATATTGCAATTTATGTATCCGTTCCTCTGGAGAATGATGCACAGTTGGGTAGTTTCCATGTGGGGCAGTTGCAAACACAGCTGCTGTGGACAATTTTGTACATGTCTACCGATGAACGTACAAGTTCAATCCTACGGGGTGCGCAGCCGTGCCGTGGAGTTGCTGGTACGTCCAGCCACTTTCCAAAGTAGTTATGCTCCCACCAGCGGTATTTACAAGGCCCTCACTTGTTCCATATCCTTTCCAACCCTTGGGATTTTTGTCCTCATGAATTTGAGGTTTGAGATCACGAATCACGATTTGGGTGATGCCTTATTGTGATTTTCACGCACCTTTCCCTGTTGTCTCTTGTGCGTCTTGTCATATGTTTACTTGTCGTTGGGAGTAACCTTGTAAAGTGCCTGTTTAGGTCTCTTGCCCATTCGCCCTTTGGGTTGCCTGTCTGCTTTCTTGATGATTTGGAGAAGTTCTTTACGTATTGTGGATACAAGTCTTTTTTTTTTTTTTGATGTGTGTTCTGTAAATGTTCTGTCATTCCATAGGTGGGTTTCCCTTGCAATCTGTTAATGGTGTCTTGATATACAAAGCTCTTCATTTTAATGTAGTGCCGATTTATCATTTTTTCTTTATGATTAGCATATCGTATGTATTAAAAATCTAAGCCTCCTCCACAGTCATGAATACGTTTTCCTGTAGTATCTTTGGAAAGATTTATTATTTTATTATTTGCATTTGTTGTCTTGTACTCCATCTGTAATTGATTTTTGTGTGTAGTGTGAGTGACATCAGGCTAGAGAATCATTTTTTCCCTATGGATATCCAGTTGGCCCAGTGCCAGCAATCAAGAAGGTTATCTTTTTCTCCTGCATAGCAGTGTCACTTTTGGGCACATACCAGGTGACTGCAGAAGTGTGGGTCTCGTGTCTAGACTATATTCTGATGCACTGATTTATTCATCTAACCATGCACCGGGTTAACCGTCACAAATTAAAGTCATGATACATATTGCATTTTTTAAGTCTATTTATATATTTTGAGAGACAGAGAGAGACAGAGAGAGAGCAGAGGAGGAGCAGAGAGAGAATGGGAGAGAGAGAGAATCCCAAGCTGTCAGCGGACTCGATCCCATGGACCGTGAGATCACGATCCGAGCTGAAACCAAGAGTCGGACACTCAACCGACTGAGTCACTCAGGCACCCTGAAGCATACTGCATTTTAAAATTATTTTCTTGACACAAATTCACAGGAAAAGATGCCATGGTTCAAATGGCATGGATCCTATTTTGGGAGCTCTTAGCAAATACGTTCAAATGCTTTCAAAAGATTACACATCCCCTGATGATGTATATAATTATTATTTTACTTGTTTGCCTCAATTTTGTCCACTTTTAGTGCTAATGTTAAAAGAAAATTGCACCAAATGCACCCTCCAGCAATGATATTGACAGCCACCGTTTAGGCCACTATGTGCCAAGGCGTGAAGTTAGTGATTCTTTCAACAGATCTGCACGCTGAACTTTATGTTCCCCTTTTTCCATGTTAGGGAACCGAGGTCTGGACAGTTCCCTGACTCAGTCACAGCTGCCCAGGGGGTAAGCCTCAGAGAGGCATCATCTGTCTCCCTCCAGGGCACTTTTCTCCACTGTACTATTGTATTAAATTGCAATTCTTGAATTCTTTTTTTAAATGTTTATTTATTTATTTACTTCGAGAGAGAGCACAAGCGGGGGAGGGGTGGAGAGAGAGAGGGAGAGAGAGAGACTCCCAGGCAGGCTCCGAGCTGTCAGCCCAGAGCCTGGCGTGGGGCTCGATCCCACTAACCGTGAGATCATGACCTGAGCTGAAATCAAGAGTCGGACGCTTTACCGACAGAGCCACCCAGGCGCCCCCACAGCTCTTTAATTCTTAAATGCCTTCTCTAGATGTTCCATTGCCTCCTGTTCTTCTCTGATCCCTGTACCTTTCTCAGGAGGAAGGACAATCCACGAGGCTCCTTACAGACTAGGGGAGGCTTATTTTATCCCCCACTCACCTCCAGCCAGGAAAGAATAATGAAAATGACCCCTTTTCTCACGGACACGCATTCCACAGGGGCTAGTGGCCTAAGGGCACGAGTTCAGCACACATTCAGAAAATGTGCTGGTGATTAAACAGGCATCTGTCACGTGGAGGTGAAGAGAAAGACATCTGGGGAGCCAGTTTGCAGGGGCGATCGAGAACATGTAGAGAGGCAGCTATTCGAGGAGCATGGGAGTCACAAAAGCTTCTAGAAGAAGTGAACTCAAGGTCGGTTGACCCCGGAGGGAATTCTCAACAGGCCCCGTTCACATGGGGAGGGCCAGTGAGCCACCTTGGGGGTTGGGGGTTATTCCCCACCCCGGAAACAGGCTCGAAAGGAGCCCGAGGACCGGTTCTTCCTCTAACAGGCATATTCCTCTCTCTCTCACACACGCACCCACGAACCTCTCCCTGTCGCTCTCCTACCCACTGACATTTGAGATCTTTGCCAATATTCTAAAAGGAATTTTGGCACAAGGAGGCTCCGGCTCCTTCCGCAGCCTCTGACATATGTGCCTTGTTCTGAGCTGAGCTGTGCGAAGGCAGAGAATGGAAGTGGGTAGAAGATCAGCAGAGGCGTGTGCCCTCTTTCCAGCTGCTTGATTATACAATTGCCACGAATTTGTGTATTTTCCCCAGCGAAACTATTTCCACGTTTAGAAGAAGAGTATGATGCGTAGCTGAAGAACGTGGAAACCATGGTTTCTGGATCTGGGAGGAACAACACAGGGAAATCCACTCCTGTTCTTGGAGCGGATGTCAAGGGGCTTTTCTACGGGATGATGTAGCGTTCCGAAGCACGTTCGTTAACTCTTAAATCCTTGGGCTCCGCCAGCATGTCCAGGAGGGGAAAGGAAGCAACTCAGGGGCTCCGGGTGTCAGCCGGACAGCTCAGCCTCCGGCTTCCTTAGAGCTGACGTTGACATCTGCGAGTGAACTAGGACAAAGCTGCAGGGTGCTCGGAGGGCACAAAGTCAGGGGCCCTTCTGAGTCCCGCGTGCAGTCCTGAAGCTCCGAGACTGCGGGGATCCTTGACCCGGGTTTCTCAAGGTGGCAGAACTGAGCCACAGGCCCATCTGTCGTTTTTTCTCCCTCTTTCACAGAGTGCTGTGCCCTCAGCACCAGCCACGGTTGCCTTAACATTTTCTGTAAACGTCCATGAGATAAGGATGTTACTCCAAATACGCAGAAAGAAAAAGCGAAGAAACAGACAAAGTCTGGGCTCAGTCTGGGCTTGATGAGGTTTGCGCTGATGATAGACCTGGGGCTTTTATTTTGCTATACGTGTGTGTTACAGAAATTGGAAGGAGGGAGTCGAAGTTGTTCAGGTAAGAGCATAAAGTCGTGCGACCTGCTTAGAAGGCGCCCCCTGCTTCTGCTGAGACAACTTCTGAACACGAAGAAAATACCCATGTGGAGGATTTGTTATGTTCAAGCCTTGCTGCATTCTTGCCCATTAAGTCCTTAATCCTCACAACCCTGGAAGACGGACATTATTTCCATTGTACAGATGAGGAAACTGAGGCTCACAGAGATTTTTTTTTTCCCCTTTTGCTTTCTTCCGTTTCGCTGACAATCACACAAATGGTAAAAGGTGAGGGTAAGACTTACTCTAGGTCTGTCTGGCTCTCAAGTCGATGTACAGTGAAATTGATTCTGGTCTCAAATTTGACAGTTCTCAGGACTTAGACCCCCAGGAGCCCTGTGCACAGTCGATGGTCTGTTTCACAAGCAACTGTAGGTTCTCTGCAGGTTAGTTATCATGCCGGCCTTCCATACGTTCCCATTTTTTACGGAACTTTTAAAATATTTTAAAGGATCGGTTTTCCAATCAAGGAAATATAGAAAGTCTTAACATTTCAGGAGAACCGAAATGTTCATAGCAGGCTGGTTTATTTTGACATGACTAGTCTTATCTTCAATCTTTATGACAACAGGGCCATTGACAATCCCACCATACGCTTAACTGGGCAGGAGATCCGTTCCCCATGAGAAGAAAGAGCTCACGCTTGCTCTGTGCCAGCAGGGGAAAGTCCCAGGTGCTTCGCCTCCACATCTCCACCCAGGTTTGAGATTTGGAATTGAACTTCCCAGAGCTCTGGTCGAACTCTCGCGGTCTTGTCTAACTCCACAGAAAGTGTCCATAGAACTCTGCCTCCCCAGGCTTTGGCGGCCAATGCGTGAAAACGGGTTTCTTAAAATTCGAGTGGACCTGTATCCAGACAGTTCCTTGAAGTCCTGAAGCTGCTGAGACTGTACTTCAGATGTCCGGGCTGAGGAAGGCATGCCAAGAAAGAACATTCCAGATGCACCTGATTGTGGGATGTACAGGAATTACCGACAGAAGAAACGTTGGGATGGACAGCATTCAGAATGCGAAGATCTCAAGGGCTTTCGTAGTGAATTCCCCAATACTCACCATCTGTGAAGAGTAGATATCAAAAGGAGGTAGCCCAGCTTTGTAGAAAATGGATACAAAACCAAAGACTTTAAGTAAGTAGCCTGTGGCCACACAAATCAATGCTGGAAGCTGAGAATAGAAACCAGTCTTCTGACCTCTAGTCTGAGACTATCCATCATCCCTGTCTCCCTGGGGCTAAAATACACACTTCCCTTTAAAAACAAATGGAACCAGCATGACCCGGGGAAATGGAGTCCTGAAGTTGGAATTGTCTTAGCAAAAAGATTTAGGATTCAAAATATAAACTTTTATTTTGTGTGTAAATGGGGTGTGGGGGGCACTGGAGAAATAAGGTAACCCCCCCCCCTTCAAATAAATAAAATTAAATTTTCTTCCATGACATGATTCTTAATTCTACTACAAAAGGCTTTAGCGGTTTGAGTTTTAGAACTTCCAGATGGGTAGATATAATTTTCTCTCCTAGATTTTTTTGCTATTTCTTTTAACAAAATAAATTTCAATAATGGAAAGTATCTCCACATAGCTTAGTGAGAATCTTATTTTCATTCCATGGTTATCTTTATAGGAGTCAAGGTTCTTTTATAAGCTTGATGATTCAATATATAATTAGTGCATTTTATAGGATTTCAAAGAATTTCTAGCCAAGATGTGACTCTATATATCATCATAATGAATAGGCAAATGTTCTTCATTTATTTTGTTTCTAAGGTTATATAATATAATTGCTTTAAAAAAGAACAGTGTTCTCCAAAAGCAGGTCCTAGTAAAAGTGGTTTACACGGAAAGGCGATATAATGACATGCAGCAGGAAATTCCTAGATGCCTCTCAGCGTCCACTTCCCCATGTCTCTAGTAATAAGAACTCCAACGTTTTCGTCACTTTGCCACCAAGCCAAGTGACTATTTGGCCAAGTCCGTCAACAGTAAACGTGGCCGTGCATTTTGGCCAAGGAAATGTTAAGTCGAATGTTTGTGCAATTTCCGGGAAGTATCTCTAAATGGAGGAAGGTGATCTTCCTCCCTGGACTGTGGCTGTGATGGCTGGAGCTGTGGCATTCAGCAGGATGCTGAGGTTATGGGACATGCTCTACGGATAGCAGAGATGTGGGCCAGACAAATCCTGGGTCTTAGAGATTTGGGAGAACAGTCCCAGGTGTGCCCTTACTGCCCATCTCTGACTGCTTTTATAGGTGAGACGAGTAACATTTCTATCTCATGTAAACCACTGCCAGTTTGATCTCCCGGTACATGCAGTGGGACCTAATCTTAGTGGAAGCAACATCTAAAATGGTAGTGTCATTATTGATTGGATCATTCCGTTAAAATCTAAACTTCCAGGCCTAAGAAGGAAATCATCTCTCTGGTCTTTTGCACCCCGTATTCCTCTCCATCCACATGACAAACAGCGCCTGGAGTCCATGTGACATTCACCCAAGCCTCCCCGTGGTCATTTATTCAGGGACTGGGTAAGAGGAGTTTTCAGCCCTCTCTGCAGAAAGCAAATGGCCTTTGAGGACAAAGACATACTCCTAATAAACTAGCTGTCCAAGAAGTGTGAGCACAGTCAGCTACTTCATCAAGGTGCAATCTCCAGCCTGTGAAGCAATCTTGTCCTTTGTCCCCCGGCACCTTGGTACAATTAATTTATGACCCTTGCTGAGCTCGAGTAGAGAGCAACCACAGAATGACGGGCCATCTAATGCAGCGGGTGACATCCTGTGAGTCCTGATGCACTTCTTGTGTGCTCAGCATGGTCCCTGAGGCCCAGCCCACATCCCCAAACAGCGCCGGAGGGGGCCCAGGGCTGGTTAATTAGTTCCGTTAACTGGTTATGGTCCCTTTAGCCTTTAGGAGCCGACCGCCTTAAGGAAATGCATTATCTTTCTCAGATAACAAGCTACAAACGGACCTGGATTTTCTGAGCAACTTTACCAGGGAGACTGCCTCATGCTGTCTGAAAGCAGAAGGGAAAAGTGAGGCCCAGCTGTGACCCGATCTCTGGGTAGAGGTGGAGGTGACCGTCCCCAAGTGGAAATTATTATTCACCTTTCTGGGTGCTCGCTGAGCGAAGCCCTCACGCCAGCAGCTCACAGCACTGGCACAGACAAGCCGCGAAAATCCTGATCCACTGCAAATCACAGGGTGATTTTTATTGTCAACACAACTCATCTTTAATAGGAGACCATCTAGAAGCAAGCAACACTTCAGGTGGTTTTTTTTTTTTTTTTAGTACAATAAAAGTGAGCAGCAAATGGGCATATTTTTTGAAATTTGAAAACTTCTCTTATTTCAAAAATAAGTCTTTGAAGGCAAAACATATTTTATCACCAATACTATTTAAATATATGACCTCGGCAGGAGCCTAAGTGTGCGTTTAAGACAATGCTCGTGGTGTTAACCATTTAAGTGGGGAAGCGTGCACTGACAGTGAAGCTATGTGAAAATACGGATATCGGGGCGCCAGGGTGGCTCAGTCCGACTTCGGCTCAGGTCACGATCTCGCGGTCCGTGAGTTCGAGCCCCGCGTCGGGCTCTGTGCTGACAGCTCGGAGCCCGGAGCCTGTTTCGGATTCTGTGTCTCCCTCTCTCTCTGCCCCTCCCCTGTTCATGCTCCATCTCTCCCTGTCTCAAAAATAAATAAATGTTAAAAAAAATTTTTTTAAATACAAACATTAACCTTATTTCTGCATTTGAGCCTTATTAATGTAAAACCATAAGCTTAAAACCTTAGTCTTTAATAACTTCTATGTAAATACTAAGGGAATGTTGCTCCAATTCAACGATCAAGCTGCCTGATGTTTACATCGGAGTGACTATTACTAATCATTCGGATGCATCACCTTGTTTTATGTGATTTAGCAAGTGGAATGCAGGATGTCTTTGCAAGAGTTTCTTCCCCAAATAAGGAGCCCAATTATTCGTTGTAGGTACATCGACGGACTTTGGAAACGTCCACGCGCTATGTCGTGGTAGCAGTGCGCTGCACGAACAAGAATCTGGATTCTGTAGAAGGCAGTGTTATAAAATGGAAAACTGCCCACCAGGAGGGAAGATTTCTGAACCAGTAAGTTTCGAAGAAGAGGACAAAGGGTCAGTCACCAGTTCAGGTTGAAGAGTCGGTGGTACAAACACACAACCAGCAGAAAGAAGAGGGGCAGGAGAAACCTTGGAGGGAACCTGGCATTGAAAGGGACTTGGAATCGAGAGAGCAAGAAGGTCTGGAGTGTCCGAGAAAAGAGGAAACGTGATACCTAAGTATACAAAATATATTTTGGTCAAACACATCTGATAAGCATTATTTGGGTATACTTTGTTGTTAAAGCTTATATTCTTTTGCCTTGTGCTCTCATCGGGCTGTCCTGCTTTTATAAGAGCACCTACTTTAATAAATACATGTTTATTTTCTTAATAGAGGGAATTGTGAGCTCCTTCAGAGACGAGCCTGGGAAATCAAACTGGCAGTTTGTTCATTCAATGATTCAACAAAATTAATTGAGCAATAGGTATTTTTATATCTGTGTGTTTGACTTCCGAGTGATTTTCCTGAATACGCAATCGTTTTTGCATCACCTTGAGTAACTGACACGGTATTTTGCTGCTTTATAAAGATTTGTGAAATGTAGCCAATTGTGTAGGGAAAAGCACAAGTTCATATATAACCTCCTCTGACTTGAGAAATGGCTACCTGTTGGGATAGGCAGCTCAGATCATGGCTATCCAGAGTGCAGACCGTGGGCACCTGGTTGGCTCAGTCCGTAAGCCTGCAACTCTTGATCTCAGGGTTGTGAGTTCGAGACCCAGGTTGGGTGTAGAAACGACAAAAAATAGATCAGTAAGCTTAAAAAAGGAAACCCAAAATGCAGACCACATTTTTATTGCTGCAAAACTCACCTGCCTGGGTTTCAAGCCAGGCATTGTTATCTGTTAGTTGTGTGACTTCGAGAAACTCATTTAACCTTTCTGAACCTCAGTTTCTTCACCTACGAACAGGGGGTAATTATAGATATGTACAATATGGTAAAGATGAGACATTGGGACAGTTGAGAATGACAAGTTCTACCTGGTAGGTGTGTTTGGGTGCAAAGCCTGATGTTTGGCACTCCCAGAAGGACAGAGGAGGTGAAGAAGATTTCCTTGCCTTGAGGCAGCTCATGATCTAGTGTGGCAACAAGAACAGGTACAAAAATGAAAAGCAAAGGTGCCTCTGAGTGTGCATTATGGCTGCAAAGTTGCAGGGAAAGTGTGAGAGGTGTTTTAGCGACAGCTTTCTGGAGAACAGAGCATTCTAGGCTGGGTTTTAAAGTAACAGATTTAAATTCACAATGTGAGTTGAATACATCTACAATCCTAGAATCCAAGATTCTCCAAAACCCACTCTGTTCATAACTCATGTGGCTAACAACAACAACACCAAAACGACCTAATGAACTTTTTAGCGAACACTTGACATGAACTGACGTGAGGCTACTTACAATCTCTATTATCCCACATTGTGACTATTTCTAGATTTTTCTTCAGAAATATTAATGTGTTTGGTCACAGGGTGCTGCCCTCGACCCCACTGGTGGCATAGACCAGTTAGTTCTTGCTATGCAATGAGAGCCCCCTAAACTGATGGCAACAACCACCATTCACGATCTCTCTCTCACCATGCGACAAAGGGTTGATGGATTCACTTGGGTGGTTCTTTTGCCCCGCCTGGTGCACCTGGTGAGTTGTGGCCATCTGGAGGCTCCCCTGGGCTGGGACTTCTGAGATGGCTCACTCATATGGCTGGCAGCTAAGCCTGAGCTGGGCCTCTCACTGAGATGAATCAGGTCTCCACCACAACCTTCTCCATGTGACTCCTTCGGGCTCCTTCAACATGATAGTGGGATTTTGAGAGGCTGAACTCCAGAAGATTGAAGGAAAGCTGAAGCTTTCCTAGGGAACAGGCTCAGAGTCTACAGTGCCACTCACAATGTCTTCTAGTGGCTCAAACCAGTCACATACCAGCCCAGATTGGAGGACGAGGGAAACCGGCTCTATCTCTCAATGGGAGAAGTGGCAAAGGGTCTTGGCCGTTGTTAACCCATCACAGGATATTACATATTCCACGGAATAGGTACCATCTTCTCTTTGTAACATAAGCTGCATCTCCAGCCCCAGAAGTTTTGAGTAAGAGTTAGAGGATCCGTATGTCACCCCACTGGGTGCTTTTAGTCCCATGTGCACGTGGAAATACACCAGCACCATGGCCGGTACCTTCAACTGTTTCTCCTGAAAGAATGAGGAACGCGTGAATGTTTCTTTTGACACTTGTTTATGTTAATATCCAAATGTCTTAATATAAATTTAAGTAATTACAAGGCTATAGTTTTTTTTAATGTTTTTTAAATGTTTTTATTTATTTTTGAGACAGAGAGAGACAGAGCATGAACGGGGGAGGGGCAGAGAGACAGGGAGACACAGAATGGGAAGCAGCTCCAGGCTCCGAGCTGTCAGCACAGAGCCTGACGCAGGGCTCAAACCCAGGAACTGCGAGATCATGACCTGAGCCGAAGTCAGATGCTCAACCGACTGAGCCACCCAGGTGCCCCATCAAGGCTATAGTTTCAAATGTCCTGTAAATATTGGAAACTAAAAGCAAAACCTTAATATTTTCTCTTTTAAATATATCCAGTGCAATCCAAATTCCAAAATGATTTAATATCCACCATCAGCTATTTTTAAACTACATGAACAAACTCTTCTCTTACAGAAGTTTCATATCATTTCTTTTGCTCATTAAATTTGCATTTCCATTACACTTCTCTACAATATAAATATGGGCATGTATTTAAACCTAATTTTCTAAAATATCATGTGATATTTTAAATACCCTACTCTACAGTTTGAATAATTACTTCTGGATTTAGTTATCATTACAATAATTACCATTGCATAAAGGAACAAAAATGAAAATGTCTCACAAATTTTGACGATTATAAGAAAGAACATAACATTTTATGGAAAAATGGATCTTTAGTGAGATGGGTAATTTTTTCTTCTTTTTCTTTTTCTTTTTCATCCATTTTTTCTTTTTGTTTATATGTCTCTGGAGGAAAAAAATCACTTATGGCTCAAAAAAAAAAAAGATTCAGTCTCAATTCTGTTCCTATTTTTCTGTTTTATAAGACCAAATGCTTAGAGAATTCATCCACACAAATAGACGGAAATGGAAGAAAACTGTTGTAACGATGTCACTCCATTCTTTGAATTCTTCAAAGCTACCCTCCAGAAATCATACTATAATCTATCATCAAAAATTACTTTTAGTGTTTTATCAGCTGACAACTTAATTAAGTTCTTCTGCAATTTGGCTGAAAACAACAACAACAAAAAAGGTGGAAATCAATTTGACTTATTACCAAGTCATTAGTATGGACGTCTTACTCCATTTCTCAAAGTGTCCCTCTCTGAGACAGGCGCCATGGGAAGATCAAGGAATGATGACAGGAGGCCTTTGTTCAGTAACGTGGCTTTTCCTTCCCTCAATGGCTGAAGAACCAGATCTTTTGGGCGAGTGGAAGTCACAAGGAGTTGGGAGGAGGGGGGTAAGGAGCGTGCTCTCTGAGTCTATGAGTCTCTGCCCCACACCAGGAAAATCAGCTTAATGTTTACACTTTATTAAGTAGAGCACTTCCAGGAGAATAGCTCCCTGGTTGACCAACAAGCCCAGGGTGTTTGGAGGAAAAGGAAAACCAGGTGGGTATATTGGAGGGAGGGATACAGAATCAGTTAATGCAGTTTAGTTCCTTTTGGAAAATTCTTAACAAATTTACATCGAAAGTTGCAGGTAACTAAATTAAATATTTTACACTAGCAGAAATACAAAATGAGTCTTCATGCCTGGAGTCTAGTAGTAGAACAATAAATGTTTCTGAATGAATGGGATCGTTGGAAATTATCTAGATTCTTTCTGGGGGAATAAGTTTCTGAAGTCATCAGATTTAATATTTTTATGGTATCTGAAAGAAGGAGTTTGTGATTTTCATGTTACCTTCAACCCCAAATCATGAGTGTAGCCTGAAACTCTCCAAGTGGGCCCAGTGATAGTAGATGGATTTTAATTAGCAAGTGTTATACAACAATGCTTTTGTATACAACAATACAAAATACAAATTTTGTGGATAGGAAGATGGAGTCAGATTATTAATAATTCAATGCTGCAGGCAGAAGTTGCCCCTTGAATTTTGAAACAGAATAGACATAACATTGACATAAAAAGACCAATGTTCTTAAATATACGAGAAAGAAACTTTAAAAACATATTCTCCCACAAGGTGACTGTGGAAGCAAAAACTAGCTATGAACCCCAAATGGTGCTCCTTCGTCCACAATTTAATTTGGAGATTTTTTTCCTAGGTGGTTGCCCAACTTAGAATGTTTTTCAGATCAACTTCCTACCCAGGTCTGGCCATGAACCAGTTCTCCCGATTGAGATATGAAGGGAAGTGATGTGTGTCACTTCTTAGCTGGGTACTTAGAGGCACATGAGCCCTCTGAACTGTCTTCTTGCCCTTTTGCTGGTTGGAAACAATACTTTGAACTATCAGAGCTCCCAGGGTTCGTGGCCCCACGAGATGGAAAGTATTAAGGTCTTTGAATCACAAGCTAGAAAAAAACTACCTACTGACCAGGAATTTTTCATCAGATTATTACATGAACAAGAAAGAAATCCCATCATATTAAACGACCAAAATGTTGGGTTTCTTTGTTACAGCAGCTAGCATTGCCCTAATAAAACAGACAAATAGATTGATAATATACATACACAGATCAAAACCCACTTCAGTAAATGCATGGTGGGTTTCTGTTTTGTTGACTTTCCAAACACCTGCAATTAAAAATGTTGAAACTTGCAAAAGGAAACTATGGATTTTATCACATCTTGAATAATTATTTGGAAAATGTTGTCATTCCAGCATGTCTCCAAAAAAAGTCCAGACGGCAGCATGTGGCGTTACTGAAGTGATTAAGAGTTAGCAGCAAGGTCAGAATGATGGTGTTGAATGAGGCGAGGAACAGTTCTCGTTGTGGCGTCTGTTAATTGCATGGGGGCGGTGTTGCCTCGGGCAGACACATCAGCCCCCGCGACTGGCAGTGGAGGAGCCTGACTGGCCGGAGCCACCACCAATCCGTCCTCATCCAGACTTCCTTCCCAAAGGCCAAGGTTATTGATGCTGTTACAAGCGCACTGACAGGCTTTATCAAACTTCTGTTCAGAGCCCACTGATCACACGAGGGCAGCAACCTTCCCCACAACTTATACAAATGACTTTGAATATGTTAGTTTTAATGCTGATTTTTTTTTTTTTAAAAAAGAGGAGCTTGTTGAAGTCTTCATACTTTTATTTGGGGAAAAAAAGAGGAGTAGAAAAAAGAACACCAATCTTTCCTTTCTAAAACTACCTTGTACTAAACAGGAAAGAAATCAAATAGCATTTGAATCGGGTTTGGTTGGACAGCCCACTCCCAGGGTGCGGATGCGGATGTTCAGTTAACAACCCTTCTGAAGTTTGCTTCACCTTTGAAGAAGTCAGTGTTGATTACTCTCTAAGAAAATCACATGCAACATACATGAGAGTTAGGCAGAGTGCAAGCAAGTTCTAATTACTCACATACTCCTAAATTCGAAACCATTAAGAATTCTCCTAACATGATGATTACAGTCAAACAATCTTAAGGAGGGGCAAGACAACATCATCAACTCAGCCCAAATTTCAGTCTGTAATCCAAATGTTTTGTTTACATGCTGCCAAACTTTCATCTTTCAGATGTTTTAAAAACTTGAATTGATGTAAAGCTTTGACCGTATTGACCTGATGCTTCACAGGCTGTTCTCTCCTTATGTGAATAATCAGCTATGCAAAGAGTTGGATAATTGCAGAATCTATCCATCAATTTTCACTATAGATGGTTGCGGAAACGACCCCCAAGTCTCTGGTTTATCTCTCGCTCACGTTCGATGCCATTGCTGGGTCAGCTTCGTGTCTCTTCATTCTAGGACCAAAGCTGGAGGAGTAGCTTCCCTTGGGACATGCCATGGTCATGGCCAAAGGGAAATAACAAGGGAGGTGAGGCAGACATCCAACGACTCTTAAAGCTTCTGCGGAGATGTAGCCTACATCCTACAGCTCACACAGGCAGCTGGCAGAGGACTCCCACAGTACAAAGGAGCCAATAGCTGTCAACAAAAATACCAGCTATCAGTGCACTCTCTTGGTCACATATATTCATTTACCCCCCTCTGCACAAAATATGCATAATCCTCTTGCAGAGGAAATTACCCCCCAAGTCCCGTTCACTCTGACTCCAGGATTTCATGTAGTCTCTCCATCAGATCTGTATCCGACTCTCCTTGATCTGGTTACCTATGAACTACAACAACAACAACAACGAACAGTGAGTTATCCTGGAGGAAAAATGCTACAGGAACTATTCGCATTTCTAAAGGTGAAGTCCTGTTCAGGACCGCTGGGCAAAATTTGCCCTCTTCCCACCCTGAGGTGGGCCACTGCGTTTCTTTAATACTTCACAAGAGTTGTGAATATTTACACAGTGTTGGAAGTTTATTTCTCTCCCCAGTGCTGTCGAAATGCAGACGGGTTCTTAGCAAGTGCTACAGTTATCTTTTAGAACTCCTTAGTCTGACCTTGGAATGTTTCCCCAGTTGTGGCTGGGTATGGTCTGCCGAAGATTCTCTCCTCCTGCCAATGTTATGATAATACAGAAGACTGGCATATTCTGCATGGCACAATTGTCCAATTATGTAACCTTGAATGTCTAAGGGGAAATTTTGCGATCATTTCCAGGCAATGATGAATGATTTTTGCTTTTTGTCTTAATATGTTTCAGGCTCAGAAGTAGAAATGATAACTCCCTGGAGTCCCTCTCTTTCCATTTCGTATCCAGACTGAGGAACAGCCATGTCCCTAAACCATGGAGAAGGCTGGCAGGCACGAACGGAATCCAGAGCAGGGGGTGAAAGACTGAGGCTTTTATCCCAGTTCAGGCAATTCCAGGTTCCAGAATCAGGACTGTCAAACACAGAGACCGACTCTTAACTTGGAGTGCTGGACAGTGTAGATTAACTTAAATTATTTTCTCTTTTCCCTTTTCCAATTATTCACTCTTTTATCTTCCCCCGGCAGGCAGCTATGAGAAGACCCCTAAGTCAGACATAACCTTGGCTTAGAATTCAAACCATAAAGAAACACAAAGAGTTCCCCGTTCCATGAAAGCTGTAGGTAGAACTCAACTCTGGTAGATCGTAAGGTCGGAGATAACCACAGAATGTGGGTATCGGGGAAGGAGCTCTTCATCTGGCTTTCCCCCTGTTTCTGACGCTTAATAAACACAGAAGATGCATTGACACAAGGCTGATTTTATCCATAAACTTGAAGTGAGTTGCAAAGTCCATGCCTCCTAATTAGGCTCAGATGACTCAGCGGAAATGAAAAGACCTGTTTCGAGCTTCTCTGTTGTAGGCAGGGCACCGGGGTGCGAGGGCACCCGACTCCGGGGCTCGCAAATAGACCCGCTTCGCCACTTGTTGCTGATGAAATCCAAGGGCAGAGACACGAGGGTGGTGGAACATGAAAGGAATTTACTTCCGAGAGGCTGACACCAACACCGGGAAGACAGGGGACTAGGGTCTCAAACACCGTCTCCCAAGTGCTGAAGACACTTGCAGGTGTATATAAGGAAAATGTGGGGCAAAGGTGGGTGGGTACCTGCAGGCGGGCAGTGAAGGTCAAACCCTTCATTGTGTTGGAGTCCATTACTGGCAGGGCCTTGCTGCCTCCTTGCTGGCTCCAGTGGTTTCGGTTCCCAGCAGGGATGCCTTGCCCTCAGGGTCTTGTGCCTGAGCCTGGAGACCAGCTGGAAAGGAGAGCCCAACCAGGAAGTTCAAGGTCCAAGTGGAGGCAGCTGAAGTCCTCTTTCACTGTGTCCTCCTTTCTGGTCCCGGGCATTTCCCCCTTAAACGGCCATCTTCTTTCCCACCACCACCTGCCCCCAGCCCTCATCACTTTGCAAGCATCCTGGTCCCTCTGGACAGCCCATGAACCTCAGCGTCCCTGGAGAAGCAGACCTTCCTAGAGACCACCCTCCCCCCGCCCTCGAGCCGTCAGAGTGAGAACTCCCTGAGCATCCAGAGCTCACACTCGGCCCTGGAGTCTGATTGACCTCCTCGGTGAAACCAACCTTACGATGCAGCCTTTTCTTCAGCTCAGCCACCCCCTAACGTGTGCTGTTTTTCCAGTGTCGACTGTCAAGGCGACATTTTCGCCAGTGCTTGCTCTGTGAATCTTTCTACCGTCTGGGGCCAAAAGCAGTAAAATGCTGACATAACCTTAGTGTTAAATACTGTTCAGCCCTTGCAATGTTTGCATTTTAAAGGGGACCGCAGAGAGAGCCGCGTTCCCCGCGTGGATTTAAGGCTCACGCTCAAGAGGAGATGAGATATTCTGCAGCTGGGGATTTTTTTTCCAGGGAGCCCTCATATCAAGACTGATCTGTTACATTCTGCTTTATCCATCCATCCACAACCAAAGATTACTGAGCACTGAATACGAGCTAGGCACTGTTTTTAGGACAAAACACATAAACACACGTGTCCTTAGGGAGCTTACTTTCTAGTGAAAGCATTATTTTACTAATAAAAGTAAAATATATAGTTTGTTATAAGGAGATAGGTGTCCTGGGGGGGGGGGCGGGGGGCCAGGTGGAGCACAGTTGGCTGACTTGATGTGTGGGGAGAGGGGGTAAGATTTTAAAAGGGAACCATCGGGCTTGAAGGAGGCGAGAGACTAGAATGAAAAATCTGACTCCATATTTGATGTTTGCTGGTATTTGCTGGAAGCTTCCAAGCCTTACCTCCTCAGTTTCTTCCCCTTCTGCCCCACGTGTGGGTGGGACTGTGGTGCCAGGGGCAGGTGCACCACACGAGCCCCGAGCCCCCCTGGAATGGGCTGTGCCACCCCCATTCACACAGCCGCGCACTCAGACTGTCTCCGCACTTGCCATAATGCCCTGCTCTCGACATCTGGGAGTTTTGAATCATTTTTGAACATGGGGCGCCACAGTTTCATTTGCAATGGGTCCTGCCATTCATCTAGCTTGCCCTTCCTCCCAGAGTCTAGCATCAAACACAAACCTGGCCTTGCAGGTTGTTAACAAAAGCAGCACTTTTTAACTTCCGAGATCATTGTAATGACAACTTTTGAGATTCATTCTGGGAAAACTGTAGGGTCACATGTGTTGTAGGAAAAATCTTCAGACAGATTCCCAGGATAGACTTTCTTTTGTTTCTTCTAACGGTAACATTTTGCATCAAAAATATCTTTTTTTTTTTTTTCAAGATGTGAGGAAAGAGCAAATTTTCCTTAACAGCTTGTTAGTTGCATTTATCTTTTAAATATTTACTCAAGGGGGCCTGTGGGTTCTGTTTGTTCTGTCTGCAAATGTTAGGATTCCAGCCATGACCGGGACCCTCTGCCCGAAAACCTTAAAAAATATTCTACACCCTTCCATTTCTCCTCTCTCCTCCTCTCAGACACTTGCCCCTCTGCTGTGAAGCTGCGGCCATCTACACAAAAGGGCAAACCCAGCAGGCGACTGTCATTTAGCTGACCTCTTGGCAGTTATCAGCGGACCTGATTTCTGTCTCTCCCTGGACCTGCTTCCTTCTCCAGGCTTCCAGGACACTGAGAAATCCCGATTGTCCTCCTATCTCATTGGGCACTCCTGCATCCGGTTTTGACTTCTCCCCACGCCTCCTCCCCACCACTCCACCGCCCCACCCCCCACCTTTCTGAGCCCCAGGGATCACTCTGCACTGGCTCTTCCCCACCCAGTTCTCATCCCTTCCAAGCATCTTGGAACTGAAGCCTCCCCAACTCCCCTTGTGAATTTCAGACTTGTACATCCCAGCCCTCTGCCAGAGGAATACATTGTATCATCACTTTGTTCCCAGAGAATTTCATTCCTTTTTTTTTTTTTAATGTTTATTTATTTTTGAGAAAGAGAGAGAGAGAGAGAGACAGACAGACAGACAGAATCCAAAACAGGCTCCAGATTCTGAGCTCTCAGCACAGAGCCCAACATGAGGCTAGAACTCTGAACAGTGAGGTCATGACCTGAGCCCAAGTTGGACACCCAACTGACTGGGCCACCCAGGCGTCCTGAGAATTTCATTTCATAAACCAAGATTAAAGGTGGCACGACATTATTAAAAGGATGGAGATCACATTACGCAGTAATTTCTTGACCCATTTTGCTGATCGTTGCCCAACAACTGCTAACATTTTCTGTTTTTATGTTGTTTACAGTCATCTGTAGCTTTTAACATTTGATTTAAAATTTATTTTGAAATGCCTTGCAAATCGAATCAGTTCATAAAATATTGCAAAAGCTGTCTTTTTCTTCTCTTTCGGCTTATTCTTCTAAATTAAAGGCCAGACCAAGTGGTTCCTTTTTACATATATGAAGCCTATTTCAACGTCAGTACTCCAACTGGACCTTCTAAATTGATGGTTTAGATTAGTGGGAAACTATCACTCAGTGTAATTCAACTAATCTGTGCTCATGTGAGAGCCTTGCTCAAATCCCATGTAGCTCTCTCTGCCCAGCACCACTGCCTACATGGGGCAACCAGTTACCTAGAATTTCTAATCAGTCAGGAAAACGATTTTTTCCACTAAATGGGGAACAGATATAATTGAGGTGGGTCGATCAGTTGAAAGTGCTTTCTGTGGAAGTGAAAAAATTGTTAAATGTCGGCACTCTCATCTGGTTTAATCTCGTATATGTAGGAAACGCCGCATGATGAAATTGCTAACCAGCAGAACAACTCTGAACAAAGGCAAAGAAAAGCAAAATAAACAAAACAAGGGTGAGACATAAGACAATGCAGGCAACACCCCAACCATGAGTGGGGGCTCCTTCAAAGCCAGAGCCAGCGTGGTTTCCAAGGACGCTCCTCAGTGGCGGCCGCCCTCCCCTCGAGCACCTCTCCAGACGTGTGCTTCAGGGAAAATGGGAGTCAAAACTCTAGAGAAACCCAACCGATAAAGACCACATAATCATAACAAGAGGACTTACTGCCTTTCCAGGTGAACATAAAGATAACCCGTGTTCATTGTGAAAGTTTTAGAAAATAGAGGAATTCACACAGGAGAAAGTGATAATCACTCACCTGTGCACGTATCGACAATTAGTTTCCATGTGCACTTGTACGCACACACAAAATTAAGACTGTGCCCTGGATATATGTTGTCTGCAACCTATGCTTTTCGCCTGTCACAGTTCTGTCGTAAGCAGTTTTCTGTGTCGCGAAATAGGCTTTGAGAAGGAAGTGAGATCTGGATGGCTCCATCATAGCTGTGTAATGGCTGGAATCAAACGTATTTGATTCTTCTTCTTTTTTTTTTTTTTTAATTTTTTTTTTCAAAGTTTATTTATTTTTGGGACAGAGACAGAGCATGAACAGGGGAGGGGCAGAGAGAGAGGGAGACACAGAATCGGAAACAGGCTCCAGGCTCTGAGCCATCAGCCCATAGCCCGATGCGGGGCTCGAACTCCCGGACCGCGAGATCGTGACCTGGCTGAAGCCGGATGCTTAACCGACTGCGCCACCCAGGCGCCCCTTGATTATTCTTCTATTGCGAGAGACGTACGATGCTCTACTTTCTTTACTGTGTGTAAGAGTGCCCCAGCGACCGTCTGCGTCCCCAACTTTCATAAGTCTCTCTTATCATTTCTTTAACCTAATGTAGAATGAAACGGTATTTTCATTTCCAAAGCTCTCCCTAAGTATTTGCCTTCGTAAAATTAATAGAAACATCCGTGCCCATCCGTCCGACAAGTAGGAGGGAAAAATAGGCATTTGATAATCTTTGTCAATTTGGCAGATGAAAGTGATATCTCATTGTCATTTTATGTTTTAAATTTTTGGCAGGACTAATTGTTATGTTTGATATCTGTTTTATTGTTCCTTTTAGGAATCATCATTCATTCATCTTTTATTTGGGACCATCTTGTTCTTCAAGTGCTCTATATGTTGAGCAACACCCAGATACTCCATGTCTTGACAGTTTATAGTCACCTTAGCTTTGGGGACCCAATCAATCAATGGTGGCAGTTCAGTCACCCCTAGGCTGATTGCCAGGCACCAGCTCGCTGCAAAGAATCTGGTCCCCGTTACTTCCGGGAGACCCACATGCCAATAATCCCAGCTGGCAAACTGCGATCGCTGCCTGCTCTCTCACTTTCTCTGTCCAGCTTGCTCTGGCTCCCACCTGTCCATCAGGTGACCCGCCCGCCTGCCATCAGGACACCATACTAGAAAGTCACACTGCTGCCACCAGTGGTCAGGAATACTCTTGGGACTTAACAGAAAAAACTGTCTTCTCTAGGGTAGGAAGAGAGTAGTGCCAATTCTGTAAACTCTGTGGATGCCCATCCTTAGGATGCAAGAATTGGCTGAGGTTCAGAGATGGGGGGAGAAACGGGTGGGGGTGGGGTGGCGTGTACAGCCAGTGTCTCTACCTAGGGGCAGCTGGGATCCAGTTACAATAACCAAATGTCCCAGTGGGATCCAGTTACAATAATCAAATGTCCCCGGTTATACAAGCACACTAAGCCTTGCCCGTGACAAATGTTGCAAATATTTTCTTTTTCGTCAGTTGCTTCCATTACAGTTTATTCGGTGACACTATGTAACTTAGTTTGCTTCTACATGATTGAAATAAGGACATGACTTCTCCCTATGGAAACATGCTCTAGTAGGTAGTCTAAAGCTTCCCCCGCCCCCAATAGATACTGAAAACTCTGGATACAAATAAAGTTCTCTAAACTGCACAGCCAAGCTCTCAAGAAAGTAAGGAAACTCCCAAGCACTAAAAATAAAGGCAGTAGAAACTCTGTTGGTTTAACTGTATGAATTGGGGAAGGGAACAGTGGGGCGTGCCTATCTTGGGAACCAATGATCAAGGGTTCAGATTTCGACGTCACAGAAAATAAGGAAAAAAAAGAAAGAAAAAGAAGTTAGAGTGGGAGAGAGAGAGAAAGCATAAAAGACTCTTAAAAACTGAGAACAAACTGAGGGTTGATGGGGAGTGGGAGGGAGGGGAGGTTAGGTGATGGGCATTGAAGAGGGCATCTTTTGGGATGAGCGCTGGGTGTTGTATGGAAACTAATTTGACAATAAATTTCATATAATAAAAAAAATAAATAAAAAAGAAAATAAGGCCTGGAGACATGCAAGGCGATGTGATAAAATTGTTCCTCCCACCTCCACGCTGAAAACCAGCCCTATGGATTGTCTACATCCTCCTTGAAAGAGTATGTAAAACATCCACTCCCTAGCAAAGAGATAATAAAGCTGTCTCCTCCTGGGTTCATGGTGAGACGAACTCTCCCCTTGCTTAAAAATTACAACCATGAGATTTTTTTCATGCAGATTTTGCCTGAAGTTTGGGATCCCCAAAGGAAGAACTTAACAACAACAAAGGACTCCCAGTCTGGTTTCAATCCTAGGATGTCCAACACCCTTTCCAAGGGACACATTTTAATCTGAGGCACTCAGGATTTTCACAGATAAAACCCCACTGAGCACAAACTCACAATCTAAACTCAAGAATCACAAAAGGAACAATCTACCATGTGCATGAGCCAGCAAAAAACACAAACAGTAGCTTCAGACTACACTAGAATAATAGGGCACTGATAATAAAATTAGCATACTCCAGTGGACTGATGCCCCAGAGGAAAACAGAAAACAAGCTCACTGTTTTCATAAAAAAGATCATGTACATTCTAGCAATGAAAATTATATCCATTGAAAATAAAAATGAGTTCAACTGGATGTATCCAAAATATGAACTTTGAACAGTTACCTAAACGTGTATTCATTCAGTATCATTTCAGATATGAGAGCCTGGTCTGATGGAAGCCAGCATGGATTCCCCCCTGTTTGGGAATAAAGGGAAACTCAAATGACAGTAATGGATCAGGTCACCCTAAAGGTTTGGATAAGGAATTTCCCATAATGTTCTCGGTGGTAATACCAGCAATATTTCAGATAGGGGAGATTTAGCATAGTCACACTGCGATTACATCTATAAACTAATTATAGGTTATTTCCTGGATATTTATGCTTAACCTTAAACAGATTCTACCATGTGGCAGAGACTACTCAAGCCCCACAATACTGACTTCCCCTCCTTCTATAGCAATAAAAACCCGGAGTTTTGTCTGGGCACCAAGCCATACTGAAAAGTGAGTTTATTCTCGAGGTTAAATTCTGAATAATGGGATTGAACAGAAAGGATGGGTGAAATCTCCCAGCTGTGCCGTAACAAACAAAGGCATATTGTCCCTCTTTCTCCCACATTACTGGTGGATATAGTGGTAAGAAAGGTTGGACCATGAAGGCAAGACAATCGCCAAGGCATGGCAGAGCGACAAGGAAGAAGGAGCCTGGGTGCCTGACGAGCCTTGTGGAGCAGTTCAGATCTTATGTGAGAAGGAGCTAAACTCCTTCTGGGCTTATGTCACCATCACTTGGGATGCTCTCTCCCACTCCGAAATCTATAGACCAGACTAGAGGTACAATGTTGGCTTTGTGAGGACCTAAAACGGATGTCATTGGCTTAGAGGAAACTTTTTTTTTTTTTTTGAGAGAGAGAGAGAAAGAGAGAGTGTGAGTTGGGGAGAGGGGCAGAGGGAGAGAGAGAGAGAGAGAAAGAGAGAGAGGGAGAATATTAAGCAGGCTCCAAGCTGAGCGTGGAGCCCAGCGCGGGGCTCAATCCTATGTTCTGGGATCATGACCCGAGCCTAAATCAAGACTCTGATGCTTAACCAACTGAGCCACCCAAGCAGCCCTAGAGGAAACATTTTGATAGTGGGTGGTGAAGACACAGATCTTAGTAACTGGGAAGCTGGTGATCCTGGTTCTGGGTGGACCAAACATTCAGGGGTGTGTTCATCTACAATATCTTGGGAGGCAGAACACATTCTATCACCAACGGGGAAAGGGTCAGAAAATTCAGAAGGTTGGTGCATTCAGGTTGCTACCTGACCCTTAAGAGGTGAATTAAAACGAAGTCAGCCAGACGGTAAACAAAAACGGAAGGAACATAGCTCTGCTAAGTCACGTTCCTTCAGGAGGTACAGACTCACTTCCATATCGTCAACCGAGTGGAGGGAGTGTCCTCTTGGGACTTTGTAGGGTTGATAAATCCAAACTCTACCCCAGACTGAACTGGGGACAGGAGGCGGCGCATTGGGACCGCAAGGCAGGAGGCAGAGCAGGGTAATCAGAGATTGTTCTCGCGTTCCCCAGACAAGAATCTTCCTGTCAGACAATGGGACATCAGAAGGAAATTTCCTTCCCATCAAGGCTATTGTTCCAGACGCTCTCGAGTTAGTCCCCATGAACTTGAAAGGGATTTTGGCAGAGCACAGAGGCAAAGAAATAAAAATGCTGAATTTTAAAGGTTTAAGTGGCAGTCCCCGCTAAGTTTTTAAGAAATTTTGTTGCCAACGAAGCCACCAGGCAAGGCTGCATAAGTGTGTGACTGGTGACCCACCGCCTCCCGCTGTGGAAAGTTGCGCACGTCCCAGCTGGACCACAGAGACACCAGCGGGGCGCTCTCAGCAGACAAAGCCAGGGGCCAGGGGAGACCATGGACAAGGATGCTCTTCCAGAGAGGTCTGCCGGAGGGTGACCAAGGAAGTGACACCACTCATGGGCAGAGGCTCTTCAGAAGGATTTATAAACTAGTAAGTCCCTGTCGCTGTTATTGGTCTTTCTTTGGGAGACTTTTCTTTTTTTTGTAAATATGAAATTTATTGTCCAATTGGTTTCCATACAACACCCAGTGCTCATCCCAACAGGTGCCCTCCTCAGTGCCCCTCACCCACCCTCCCCTCCCTCCCACCTGCCCCCATCAACCCTCAGATTGTTCTCAGGTTTTAAGAGTCTCTTATGGTTTGGCTCCCTCCCTCTCTAACTTTTTTTTTCCTTCCCCTCCCCCACGATCTTCTGTTAAGTTTCTCAGGATCCACATAAGAGTGAAAACATATGGTATCTGTCCTTCTCTGGATGACATATTTCTCTCAGCATAACACTCCCCAGTTCCATCCACGTTGCTACAAAAGGCCAGATTTCATTCTTTCTCATTGCCAAGTAGTATTCCATTGTGTATATCAACCACAATTTCTTTATCCATTCATCAGTTGATGGACATTTAGGCATCAATATGGTGAACTCCTGGGAGCTGGGGACCACCAGGTTGCCTAAGGAGGGGTGAACCGGCCCAGCTCGGAAATGGAGCAGGTCAAAACTCCCGTGCTGATCAGTAGTGGGAGACGTTTTTTCCATTGAGGTCTTCTGCTCCTGCTCCACCATTACATATTAGATGTGATGAATGGGCAGGAAACTTATCTTTTAGTTTATAGCTAACCTGAGGGGACCAACCCTGTGGGGGACCATGTCATGTAGGTGCCATAAACTCACAATATAAGACTTAGGGATTGCCTGCTTTGGGTACTGGGTTCTTCACGTGACAAGATGGGTAGGCACAGATATGTGGATGGCCAGAGTGGCCAACTATGGCAGAAAGCAGTAACCACTGTTTCTTCTATAGTATGTAATGCTATAAACTATGTTTAGCTGGGCATGTGGCTACCCAGAACCTAAGTCTGACCCCTTAACTAAGTTCCAATCAGGGAAACGTGGGTGCAGCTTCCCGGGCATGGGCACAAGGGAAGGATTGTGCACCCCCTTTCTCCTTTCTCCTCTCCCTTCCCTCCTGGCTAGAATTTCTAGGGTGGTAGTTAACCATGCTAACCCATGAACACATGGGAAGCCCTCTAAGAATTGCAGAGCTATGGAGAGAAGGAACCAGGCCCCTGACGTATGTGTGAGGTATTATCATCATGACAGCTCTCTGGCTTTTCCCTACACCTGGAAACCTCCAGGGTTTTGGTGCCTGTTATTTTGGGTCTCTGTCATATACGGCCCAATCAGATCCTCATTACTACTACACATAGTGGGGGTAAGTCATTCTTGATTCATGCCATCGGGGATTTTGTTTGATGTTCTGTTAACACATCAAAGTAAATTCTGAAATATCTCAAAACGGCGCACTAAATTGAAATTTATAGCCAAATAACCATCGCAGATGTGCACACGTTCTCTCGCTTTTTCTCCCATACATGTACACTGGAAGGTAAAGCAGCAGAGGAAAAATGAGAGCCCCTTGCTTGTAAAGGAGTCAATGGGGAGAGTGGAGCCCAGGAGCAGGAGGACTGGCTTGGGTGCCGGGAGGCGGCATCACACGTAGTTCTGTCCCTTGCTGGCTCTGTGAGTCTGGGAAGGACACGCCATCCCTCCGCCTCACTGTCTTCCTGTGTGTGATGAGGTTTAAGATCAATGATCTTGAAAATCCCTTCTGGCTCTCAAATCTTATCTTGACATTAACAAAGTAATATTAATTTTGCAGTTTCATGATCTGCAATTATACATTCTCGTCTTCAACTCCATCTGCTTGCCGACCTCGGGAGTGTGAGCCATTAAACTCGGAATAAAAATGCTTAGAAGTTAAGTTTGCCTGTTCGTTATGAAATAAAATTAAAGTGCCGAGAGTGTTTTGCCAGTTGAAATGAACATTTGGACGCAGGAAAGCCCTGATGCATGCCTACTGCAGACAGCAAGTGGCCTTTACATTCGGCTACTGTGGTCGGGTTCTCTCAGAATTGGGGGTGTGGCAGAGAGAAAAGTCATGCTCTGAAACTAAATGAGGTTGTCTTCTTCCCAATTCAAATCGTTCGGAGGAGATTTTAATTTCCCAGCCGGTTTTCTAAATCAAGGGAACCGCGGGGCCCTGATGCCTCTATGGTTCCACCAAAGCATTGAGATTCGTACGTGCCTTGGTCCTCGCCTGACACCTGGCTATTTACCCCGAGGGGGAAATCAGTCTGGGCAGGCAGTCCTCTGCTCTAGCTATTTCTGGACATGTCCAGTCAGGCTGATCCCAATCTTTCCACCGTAAGATCATTTATTGCCTAGGTTGGTACTGCCTTTTGTGAAACCTATAGCCTGAATCTCCTTTCGTCCCCGATCTCGAAGGAACAATCTCTTGACAGGCAAGAGTTTCTTCTTGTGGAGACTCATAACTCAACGCAGGCTACATTTAATATGACTGGGACAAAACTCAGGACCATCTTCAAAATGCAGATTTTCCTTAAATGTGTGAACTGGAAAAAATGAGCTACTGTTCAACACAAACGATTTTTCCCCACGGGTTAATGTTATTCTCTGAGTCAGAGCAATATACCCAAATCCTTAGTATTTTTATCACATTTTTAAAATTGTTGGAACTAATCTAACCCAGCAATACAGCCATTCATTTTATTTTCATTCTCCAAGCAAACATGTTTGAGCACCTAAGCCACTATGCCAGGCACTGTGAATGACAAGACAGGATTCTTCAGAATCCCTGTCTGAAAGAGCTGATGTTCCGGAAAACAAAAATTCCTGAATAAAGACTGCACGGAGAAGGACAGGATAGGGACCTAGTCATAGGAAAGGCAAGATGTTCTATTAATTCTGATTTGCTTTCAAGAGGTGACGTGCAGGTTATGTGTATTAATATTCCTCTGGGCAGTGGTTCTTGATGCGTGGTCCCCAACCCTGCGTACCAGAATCACCTGGAGACAGACTGACGACGAAAAGCCTTGGGCCTCACTCAAGACCTACTGAATCAGAAAATTCAAGAGGGTGTTGGCCACCAGCTTGGTTCTAATGAGCCCTTCTGATGATTCTGAGGCAACCTCAAGTTTACCACTGTCGGCCTCGAGCAGGTCTCAATGACCAACCCAGGGCGGGAGGCGATGTCCCCACACCCCCTACCCCCGCTTCTGTAAATGAAGTGTTATCGAAACCCAACTGGTCTATGTATTTGAATTGCAACAGAGATCGCATATTTACACAGAGCCTAAATATTTCCTACCTGGCCTTCATAGGCAAAGTTTGCAATTCCTGGCCTAGTAGTGCAGGTGGTGAGGATCCAGCCTCCGATACCCCCAGCAGTGCTGTCTGAATCCCACCTACGCCTTCTAGCAGGACGTGAATGGCACGTTGGGAGTCCACTTCACTGAGGACTGCCTGAGCCTCAGATGTCTGTGACTTCACCGATGCAGTCATCACATTTGGATGAATCATGTCCTGTGCACTGCACAAGGAGCTAGGGAATGAAACAGAAGACAATCCAGCCTACTCCATGTACCATGATTGAACTGGGTGGAAGTTGGAAGGTGCGGCACAATTTTTTAGGAACAAGGTAAAACCGCACGCCATTTCCTCACCTGCCCAAGATCCTGACATGTTTTCCTGGGGCGAGTTGGAATGACATCATCTCCTGGGGGCAGGGAAAGGTGAAATAAATATTGTAGCTCTCATACTGGCATAATTAAATAATCATGTCTGTGCTGGTTGAGCTCGTGGAAGAAAGGATAGAAGGGAGGTAAACAGTGGTCAAAATGGTCTTTCTTGGTGCTCCTCAGTGGGAAATTTTCTCCCAGTTGCTATCCCTTTGATTATGCACAAAGCTGGAAAATCTGATCTTAGCAGAAGAGAAGAGGTGTGTGTGTGCGTGTGTGTGTGTGTGAGTGAGAGAGAGAAAGGGAGAGACCAACAGACAGACAAAAGAGAGATCCCCATAAGATTGGCCATCTCTAGAGTAATAAAGTTGGCAACATTTTACAGAAGATATTAGATAAGCAAAACATCTTATAGAAACCTATTGGTGAAAGTTGGTATTTTAGCAAATCTTTAAGCAAGACAAGCAAATATTAAGAATGTTCTGTGAAAACATAAGATTCTGAACAGGAAAACATATCTCTCAATACAGCTTAATATGGAATGAGTTGCTATATAGAGTACTTGGAACAAGAGCCATAGCGTAGACATGGATAGAAAAACACAACTGGGCCCTTGAGTCTCTGTTCTCTTGGATCATTTCTTTCTCAGGAATATCAGAACATTTCTGCTTTAAAGACAGGTGAGCTTTTGTGCTGACAATAACCTGAGGTTAATGCTTGTTAAGTACCTGTGTATCAGACTCATCTTGGGAGCTTTTTCAAAATCATAGGTTTGCACACATCCCCTAGAGACTGATCACTAGGTGCAGGGTCAGCCTGGGCTTGTGTATGTGAGAAAACTCCCCAAATATTCCTGATTAGTCACATCAGTTAAGGGTCGTGATGACCAGCTCTGTCCAGAGAAGGTACTGGAAGATTAACATCAAATTCCATTGTATAGTTATTCAAGTTTACTGTGTCGAAACTTGCACAAGGAGATCGGTACAGGAAAGAGAATATGGAGTTTGGAGTCAGACACTTCTGGGTTCCTCTGGTTATTAGTTTGCAAGCTGCTTCCTAGAGGCACGTTCTCTCTGAACCGCATTTTCAAACTGAGATGAACACAGCAGTGCCCCCTTTTCCCCACGGTTGTCTCCCGAACTTCCTGTGTCACTCTACCTCATTCACTAAAGATTCCTCTTAGTGACTTTGATCTCTATATTCATCACACATCCAAGAGGCTGGCTTTCTTCCCTGACCCACCTGCCTTCCTACAATAACCTGCAACAACCATAAACTTCTCCAGCTCTGGTCCCATTGTCATGGACAAATCTGGGACCACTGCACCTCCTTAACCTACCCTCCCCCATAACAACTTCTGGGGATCCTTCTCCAGGCTCCCAGTGCAATGATTCCTTGACCTCATCTTATTCTCCAGTCCACTGACACCATCTTTATTTTTGTCCCCATGTCCTTTTACTTAGCTTACACTGTATGACTACCCTTCTCTCTTTTTCCGTTGCCTGGGGAAACCATCTCCTGGTGGGACCCAATCTTTGGCCTTCTCTGCACCAGCGCCTGAGCTGCTGAACTTTGCTGGAGAAAATCCCAGCATGTGGATGGAGCTCATTTGAGGATGATGACCACAGGACTCAGCTGGTCATTCAATGTAGCATGGAGATTCCAATAAGTTTGTTTTCTCGATTTCCGAGACGTTGGCTTCGTAGCTTCCCTTCTCTTCTCTTCTCAACGCTGACGCCCTCTCCCTACTCCTCATGTGAATCTGACCTTATACATCATTCGGAAAACAAAAGTTCTTAGAGGGACAGGCCTTCCTCTGCACGAACAAAACTTCCATCTCTATGTGGTCCTCTCTCCCAGGACAATGCTGGGACAACCCCTATTCTCTCCAAACACAAATTCTACTGCCTCTTATCTTTCCGAGGCCTTTGTTCCCACAATCACCTTCTTTCTCTAGTACACCGTCAATTTCTTTGTCCATGAAGGTATTTCAGTCAATGTATAAATATGCTTGAAATGACCCACTTTTAAAAATAGCCCTGTGTGCTCATGTCCCTCCAGCTGCTACCAGTTTCTTTGTTCTTCTTCAGGACAAAACTGCTCTAATGAGCTTTCTTTTGCCTACTGTCTCTACTTCCTTACTTCCCATTAAACTTTTTTATTGAATTATGAAATCTTATGAGCATACAGGAAAGGATAATAATCTAATGAACACCCACCGAACCGACTCTATCCAACCTTAACATTTTTCAATATTTGCTTCATACCTTATTTCTTTTTTCATGGAAAACAGAAGCACAGATAAAGTTGGCAACCCTTATCTTCCCATGATCTCCCTCCCATCTGCCCAGGAATAAACAACCTGAATTTAGTGTCCATCAGTTCTGTGTGCTATTTCACTGCTGTGTATGTATCCAGACATTACATAGATATGATTTATTTTTGTTTCAATACTTTATACAAACTGGCAGTATACTACATATCCTCTGCAACTTTGCTAACTGGGCTATATGGAGTGTCCATTTTCAACGTTACAAGAGCGGCCAAAATGCCTTCCCAAGTGATCGTACCATTTTCTACCTCTATAGCTTCCCTGACCAGTACGTGATGACAGCTGGTATTGCCAGACTTTTTCACTGCTGTCAGTCTGATTGGTATGGCATGGCACCACCTTCTTTTAATTACATTTCTAGCACGATTCGGGAGGTTTTATTCTATTCTTCTGTTTATTGGCCATCGAGGAAGCTTCCTGCTTCGTTTGCACAGTTTCCTCTCATTTCCTCCTTCTCCAGTGGATTGGTAGGACTTTGAAAACATATTCTGTCTGCCATTTTTTGTCATTTGTATGCACGGAAATTTCTGCCAGCTATGGCTTGCGCTTAAGTTGTATTTCATCACATAGAAGTTCTAAACTTTAATGTTGTTTGCTATATTGATTTTTTTCGTTTCTGTGTGGCTGTTCTTTGTATCTTATTTTGAGAACTGCTTCCCCACCCAGAGGTCATACAGATAGCTTCTTATACATTTTCCTAAATGTTTTAATTTTTTGTTTCTCGTGTTGGCTTTAATCTACTTTGAAGTTATTTCTGTAAATGGCTTAAGGTGGGTATCTGATTCGGTGTTTTTACATCACGGTCCTCAACTGTCTTAGACTCATTTATTGAGTTGCACCTCTCCCCAGTGGGCCCCTTTGTAACATATCAAAGATAGCATATAGGTGGGTCTGTTCATGGGCCCTCTGTTACATTGCTCACTTTGTCCCCATGCCAATATCTCAATGCCTCAATTTCTGTAGCTTTATGAACAATATTGATTACCTTCCTGGTTCATTTTCTGCAGAAATTATTTTTTTAAATTTATTTATTTTAAAATTTATTTTGAGAGAGAAAGAGAGGGAAAGAGAGAGAGAGAGGGAGAGAAGAGAGGGAGAGGGAGAGAGAGGGAGAGAGAGAACACATATGAGAGGGGAAGGGGCAGAGAGAGAGAGGGAGAGAGAGAATCCCAAGGAGACTCTGTGCTGCCAGTGCAAAGCCCGATGTGGGGCTCGAACTCACGAACCATGAGATCATGACCTGAGCTGATATCAAGAGTTGGACACTTAACTGATTGAGCCACCCTGGCACCCCTGCAGAAATTCTTTAATCACTCTTAGACATTTGCCTTTGCTCTGCTTACCACTGTGAGGGTCTACTTAAGTTCCACGTAGCTAGTTGAAATTTTGATTGGATCTCCATTGTATTTATGGATGAATTTGGGGAGCGTGGATATTTCTGAATGAATAGTTCATATTCAAGACATTATAAATATTGAATCACTCCACACAGATATGGGATAGCATCAATTTATTTTGATACTTTTGAAGATCTTATTTTTTTCTTTAAGATATTTAAACTTAGTTTTATAGGTTTTCACAGAGGTCCAACATACCTCTTGCCAAAATTACTTAGGTAACATACCGATTTTTTTTTTTGTTAATGTTAATTTTTCTGTATTATATTTTCTTATCTTGGCTTCTGGTTTATGGGAGCCAATGGATTTATATATTGAGATTTTTTTGTAGCAAATTTGCAGACTTTCTATTCTAATTACTTATCTGTAGATGTTCTTAAGTGGCTTCGCTGGAGACAATTCTATTGTTTGAGATTAAGTTTGTTTCTTCCTTTACAATCATGGTTTCAGTGTCACATGGAAGGATAGAAATGTGCTTGCTTGTCTTGGATTTCTTTTCAACTGAACGTCTCCAACTTCTCATGATTAAATGTCAAGTTTTTTTGTGGATTCTGTTTTTGAAAGATAGTCTATCAAATTGGGCAACTTCCTTCGTATTACTAATCCAAACGCCAAGAAGTATTTCTTAAATGACAAATGTACATTGAATTTCATAGAAGTACATTAAGTAGCTATTGAAATGATCATATGGTTTTTTTTCTTAATTCTGAAGAGGTGATTTATATTGATATATTTTCTAATGGTAAAACATCCTTGAATTGGGGGGAGTTTGGCCTATCATTTTTCCATGCACTGGAATAACTTTTATAAACTAGGGATTAATTGTGCCTTGAATATTTGGTAGAATCTTCCTAGAAAATCATCCATCTTGTTTATTTTACTCGCTGTTTGCTTACTGACTCAGTTTCTTTACTGGTGGTAAATGTATTTGGATTTTCACTTTTTTAGTTTCCTGAAGCTAAATTTCTCGTGAATTATATACCTTGCCGGATGTTTGCTTATTTTATTGGTATTTTATTATTTTTTAAACAGCTTAGTTTTGCTGTCTTGTAACTTTGTAGTTTATCTTATTAATATGCGATATTAATAACTATGTTCTTTCCCTTGCTTTGTTCCTAATGAGTTGGGCATTTGTCTTGTTAATTTCAGCGCCTCTTTCCTAATACAAGTGCTCAAGGCTAAATTTCTCTGTAAATACTACTTTAGCTACATTATGTAAGTTTTAAATGTTCCATTGTCATACAACATACGAATTTTCCTGACTTCCATTACCATTTCTTTGTCACACATGCTACTGGCAATGTGGCTTACAACTGACAAATGTAAGTTTTCTCAATTATTTTTAAATTATTAATTTGTAACCTAATCGCATGATGCAGATTATTCAAAATTCACCGAGGCTTGCTTTGTGGCCCCAGACTTGCTTAAGTTTTGTAAATCGTGCCTGAGTATTTAGTACTTCTATTAGAATAATTTTGCTAATTGCTTTTTTTAGGATATCTAAATTCATAGTATTTTTCCCCTTGGATTTATCAATTAGTGGCAGGAATGTGCTTCATCATATATGCGTGTGTGTATATATATATATATATGTGTGTGTGTGTGTGTGTGTGTATGTGTGTGTGTGTGTTTTATTGTTTTATCGTTTTGTTTTTGTTAAAGTTTATTTATTCTGAGAGAGACAGACAGAGGGGGAAAGAGAAAGGGCGAGAATCCCAAGCAGACTCTGCACTGTCAGCATAGACCTTATGTGGGCTCGATCTCATAAACCTGGGAGATCACGACATGAGCTGAAATAGAGTCAGGTGCTTAACTGACTGAGCTACCCAGGTGTCCCTACCTTTTATATTTTGAAGCCATTTTGTTAGTTGCATACATATTTGTATTTCCTAATGAGCTGAATTTTTTTCAATGGTGAATATTTTTACTGAAAAAGAATTTTGTTTTAGAATCCAGTTTTCTGATATTGGGATTTGTAAACTAGTTTTATTGTGACTGATATTTGTCTGATGTATCTTTTCCCATCGTATTTCTCTGCATTCTGCCATAATGCAATGTTACGAGGTTACCAATTTCTACTAGTTCGTTCCACCCTGCAATTTTTTTTCCATTTCTGTCTTCCTTCCCTTTCCAGCCTTTTACTGGATTGATCAAATTCCCTTATTTCATCTTTTTTCCTCTCTACTGTTTAATAAGATTGTACCCATTGCTGTTCTTCTGCAATTACTATTACTCTCCCTGGCATTTTAACAAGTGTGTTTGAGTTAAATTCTAAAGTTAATATTTCCACTCTTCCCTGGATCTCACTCTCTTCCCCTGAATGACCCCGTTTCTCGTTAAGTCACTAATCATCCTTTAAATGTCAGCTCAAATGCCATTTTGTTGATGATGCTTGTCCTGAAAGGACAGGGATCTTCTCGGTTTCTCTCTATTCTGTTAGGAACAGAATAGAGAGAAACCGAGAAGATGTGCAGCCATATGCTGGGCACATGCTATGCAACAATCCTGGTTGAAAGAGGGAAAGCAAAGAATGAGGGAGGGGAGGAGGGAAGACAACAGGGACCTGATAAATCCAGAACAGAAACAATGCTGGATAGACAAAAGGGAAAGTTATTTCTTTCTCATGTTATGGTTTGGAGCTAGGCTATTCTAGGTGGACATGGGGGTTCCATAGGGTCACCAGGCATTTAGGCTCTATTTTTTACCTCTACTATCTTTGTCTCGGTTTGTATCATCAAGGTTACCTTACAGTCCAGGATGGTGGCTGGAACTTCAGCTACCACAATCAAGTTCCAGGCAGAAATCCCCATGGAGAGGGAAAGGCACGAAAAATCATGGTGTTCATCGTTGGCCCCTTTTATGAAGCTGTACTTGGAGCTGCACCCACTTACGTCTTATTTGTCACAGCGAAGTTCCATGGTCTCACCTAGCTTCAGGAATTTCCTTTTTAAGCTGGGCAGATTGCAATTCAAATAAAATCAAGAAGTCTGTGTTATTAAGGACCATTTGGACTGCTGTTTGAAGATGGTCACTGAGGTGTGCGTTATAGACTGAGAGCCGCAGGGAGACCAGTATGAGGTGGTGGGATTCGGGGTGAGAGAAGTTGACGTTCTGAATTAAGGCGACAGCAATAGGAATGAAAGGAAGGGTCTGTAATGAGACTTGACAGATGGGCAACAGGACCCTTGACAGCTCGTCTCCCCACTGATTTGCTGCAGGATTCAGGAGACACTTTGCCCATTGGTTCAATTTCACTTAGTAGATACTCTTTTCATTGAACTCAAGGTCATTACGAGTTAATCTCCTCGTTGAATGATGGAATAAAGAGGCAGACCAATTTGTATTTTATTCCTAAATCTATGTAGGACTCACATTATTTTTGAAAATATATTTCCAAAGGGACTTAGTTCCCCCCAAAGCTCTATTTCCAAAGACAGAGGAATAAAAAGAACATGGATTCCAGCATAGCAATTATTTGCTTGTAGATACGAGATACATACAAGGCCCAATGTCAGAAAATACCACTTAGGAAACCATACGGATGCTTATTTCCATGCTATAAACCATCTGTATTTCCTCTAGGTATTCCAAGAATCTTTTAAACCTAGCTTCTTCCTTCTCCCCATACTATACTTATTAAAAAAAAAATGACTTCAGGTGTTTTGAGCATGGATATTTTTTACTTTTTCTTTTTTTTTTTTTTTTTTACGGAAATTGGGTTGGTAGAAATTCAACCATAAAGAAAAGGCAAAAATACTTGCAGATCTCTAATCTACTTTGGTCCTCTGGATACACAGAAGTAAAAGCAAAAGTTTTACTAAAGTAAAACTAAAGTAAAATGCAGTGTCTTTTGTTACCAGGCCCTTCCTGGAAGCAAGATGAATTACTAAACTTTTCTGAGTGAAAACTAAGTGAGCACTTCTCCTTGAATGTAGCCTCGGGCTGTTGTATCCTTCAGTTTTTGCAGTGGCTCTTAGCAGGCGGGCTTTAAGGAGGCTGCCTCCCTGAATGTAGCCATGAGGCGTTTTTCACCTGTGGAATTAATTCCAGGGCATTCCCAGAGAAGAACTCACCTGGGTCGTGTGAAGGTCAAGCTGTGCTGTGTCAACCTCCACGGCCCAGGTGCCAGGGGCAACGCATGTTTCTCTGACCAGACAAGGGAAGCTCGAGGCAGGCTCTGGATGGACTTGGGTGGAAACTTAGAGAAATGGAGAGGATGCGTGTCCAGGGCACAGACTGGCAGAGGGCTGCGAGCAGGTGCCCACAGAGAGGATCCAGTCCTTCTATGTAAGGACCGGGCACCTGCCCCTTGTACGGGGCCCACATATGCTCCTTCTCACATGTGCCAGACATGTTTTCTTTCTGTTGCGTCCTGGTTTCCGGGCTGCTGTTCTTGAATAAAACTGGTCTGCTTACAGGGGAGCGGGCTGCTACATAAAGGGCGGTGGTGAGCCTTTCTTGGGTAAAAGAACCCTGAAGAGTTTCTGGTGAAGCTCCAGGGACTTGAGTAGGGGCTGAGGGCACCCTAAGCTCTGCCGACCCGGAGACGCCTCACCTCTCAAAACTTAAGTCTGCATCACCTGTAGCCGTAATCATGGGTCTTTACATACATGAACAACAAAGAGCACTAGGCAATCCTAGCGTGGCATAAAATGGCCTATCTTTTCACCAAAATGTGGCCATCTGCAAACAAAGAAACACTGATGGGGTTGATCAGATGATCCAGCAGTTCAATGAATCCTTAAAAGCCATAGATCTAAAAGAAAGAAGACCGGGGAGCAAGAACACTGTGGTTGAGGACTGTGATATGTCGTCCCTGGCTCCTCTGGAGGAAAAGCCAGTGACGATGCAGACGCCTGGAGACCACGATTTCCGGACGGAGGTTTTTCATGACATTCATACTATCTCCCCGCGGCGTAAAGATCACAAATATCCAGGTTTCCCTTTGAGGGCGTTTCTGACCTACGGCCACATCTTCGCCTCTTCTGGGTGGCGATCTGGGCTCCGCTCCACAGAGGAGGCAGGGCAGCGACGTGGCTGGAATTCAGTCGGAAGGGAGAGACACAAAGAGGAGACAACACTGGTTACTTATTTCAGAGACGTAAGGGATCCCCCACATCTCCACACAGAAATTAAGGTGAATCAGGAAATGGATGGCGTTTTTCAAGTCACATGAAATCAGCGCCCCACGGTTCATCATTTTCACCAAGTGTTGGGCTAGGTTTCTCATATATATATATATTTTTTTACATTATGAGCATGGCTCATCAAAATCAGTCCAAGGAGAGCTCTCATTTTATCCTGAAAAGAAGAGAACTAAACAGTTTTGTTTTGAAATTATCACCTCTAGCTTTACGGTGTGATGAGAAGCAGCTTCATGTAGGTAGTTCTTCAATGAGGAATGACTTCGCAAAGAAAGAAAAAAAAAAACCTCAGCAATTTCATTTGGAAAAAGGAAACATCTGTGGATTCTTTAAAATAATCTTCTTTGTGAAGAGCCTACTTCTGGAGCGCCTGGGTGGCTCAGTCGGTTGAGCGTCCGGCTCTTGGTTTCTGCCCTGGTCATGGTCTCACCGTTCCTGAGTTTGGAGTTCATGAGTGTGGAGCCTGCTTGGAATTCTTCCTCTCTCCCTCTCTCTCTTCCCCTCCTCTGCTCTGTCTCAAAATAAACTTAAAAAAAAAAAAAAAGAGCCTACCTCTGTGCTGGGCCCCCGGCGAGGGTCTCACTTTCATTACCTCCTATCTCCTTCATGTCAACAGAGGACACACTTACCAGCAGGTTGGTTTAAGCTCCAGATGAAAAGACTAGCTCAGAGAAGTAAAGGAGCTTTCCCCAGGTAACAAGGTGAAATCACCAGCAGTGTGGGTCCATTTCACTTTAAACTAAGGATGCACTATCTCATTCTTATTATTAATTTGCTTGCAATTCGTTATCAGGAAATATACATATTCTAACTGCTTCCTTATAGCCCGTACATTGCATATAAAATCGACTCCCGCCCCACATACACATAAAGTTACATATTAAACATGATGCTATGATCCCTCCTGGGGTATGGTGTAGAAAGGTATTTTCTTCCCAGTGCTTAACTCTCTATATGCCAAGCATTTTTTTTTTTTTAAAGTGTGCAGGCCTTTAACTGTAATGATGTTGAGGCGCACTGACAAGGATTAGCTAAACACATGGGTCCTCATTTCTGCCTCCCTTTTTCCTGATGGCTGGGGCTCGACAGGTCCCCTCACTCACTCAAAGGCTGCAAGGTCAGGCGTAAGGTAGTGTCGTCCCTCCGCTTCCCCCAACTCCCCAGGAGCAGAACAGCCAGGCTAGACCTTGCCCAGCCTCCTCCCAGGGAGGGCGTCAAGGCCCTTGTGCCACGTAGGCAGGAGAATCAATGGGAATGTTAGGAAGGAGCAAGTGTCCTTCGTGCCAAGCCCAGAAGGAAGTGTTAAGCTTTCCATTAAGTCTCCAGGAGCCAGGCAGCTGCCCTGCACCAGGCGGAGTGCCCCCAGCACAACTCAGGAAACAATCCTTCTTCAAAGAGGCCCTCCAACACTGACATTTCCTCTGGATGTCTTACAGGAAATCCGAGTGAGCCCTTGAGTACCCGCAGTGAGAGAGAGAAACTGGAGATTTGGGGCTGGGTTGAGCTTCCACGGAAACCTTCAGAACTGCTTTTATGAAAAGCAATTCAGAATTATCTTTTATATAAAAAATATTTCTAGACGATAAAGACAAATCAATGTCACTTTGTATTTATTTCTATTGTCCTCCTCTTGGATCTGCGTGGCTACTGCGTGAGCCACGACGCCTCACAGCCAGGGATGTGTTCTTTGTTTTAGAGATGAGCTCACTGGCACAGCTAGGGCACACCGGGCCCTTCCGCGTCAGACAAATCCCAAGAACCAGACCCTGTAGCGGTTGTGTGAATGTGGGCCATAGGGGCATCCTATGTCACTGCAGAGGGCACAGCGGTGGGAGCATTCATGCACTTCCTTATGCAAGGGAAACTTCCAAGCCACCTTCTGAGGCATCTGAGGCCGAGATCTGGATAAACAGGGCCCTGAGATACCGTTCCCCACCCCCATCCAGAGGGAAGAGTGACCCCCGAGCCCTCTGGGTTCCAAACGGAAGTTTTGCAACAAAGTATCAAATTCTAGGCGTTTTGAAAAGTACTATGCTTTCCAGTCAAGAATCTTTTCACTTTTACACTTGCTCCACAGGCCGAAAGATCCGACAAAAGTGCAACAAGTAACATTTGGTCCAGAATTGGACAAGTTGACTTTATCCATCCGAGGCTTTCTTTTCCGCGTGGCTCCCTGGGGAGCCCCCTGACTTGCCTCCCTTGGTTGGTCGGATTTGTTCATTTCTCTAACTTCATTCCACTGAAGTTCAGCCGAACTAGCCGGGAGGTGCACCCTAAAACAGCTCCTCCAAGAACCCGAAGCAACCCTCGGTCTTTTAGGAGTTTCCAGCTCAGAGCACACATGTGGATGTCACACAAAACGAACAAAATCACAAACTCGGAGTCCCGGAGGCCCAGGCCGCCCCTGCCCCCCCCCCCCCCCCCCCCACAAATGGCCAGATTCGGCCGGGGGACGCCCACGTACCTGGAGATGAGGCCGGCAGGGTGGGCGCGCCACGTCTCGGGTCTCGGCCCGCGAGGTCTCCCGCCCTTTATACCTCCTCCCCCCCCACCCCCTGCCTCCAGGAGCCACGTCTGAGAGGCCGGATGGGGGGGCGGGGGAGCCACGGAAGGTCTCTGCGAGGCGGGGGAAAGGGAGTCACCGAAAAGTCAACGCTCGGTCGCACTCGCACCAGGGAGGAAGGAGTGGGGCCGCTGGGGTGCAGGGGGCAAGCGGGCGAGGAGGGGGTCCCGTCCCGGGAAGGGCAGCGGCGGGGGCGGGGCCCGGGGAGGTCAGGCGCGGGGTGGGGCGCTCGGGTTTCACCCGCGCGGGGAGGGGAGGAGGAGGCGCGGCGGCGGGGGCGGGGCCGGGGCGGGGCCGGGGGCGGGGCGAGGCGGCCCCGAGCTCCCGCCCCGAGCTCCCCGCCCGCGCGCCCCGCGCCTCTCTACTCGCCGGGAAGGCGGCGCCGGCGGCGGCTGCTCTCGCTGAGCCCGCTCCCGCGCAGCGTCCTCCCGCCGCGGGTGGGCTCCGCAGCCCCCTGCCGGCCGCGGCCCTCGCCTGGCGGCGGCTCCCACCCTCCGCAGGCGCGGCCCGGCCCGTGTGGCCCTTCCCGGGGGGCTCCCCTCTCCGACCCGTGGCTGCCTGGCAGAGCTGGCTCCGGCACCCAACTTTGCCTTTCCCGGTCCGTCGCCCCCGCTGAGCACGAACCTGCTCACCCCCGGCCCGGCTGCGCGCCCGGGAACCGTGCGCCCGGCGCTCAAACCGACGCCCCCAGCCCGGAGCGCAGCGAGCGGCGGGTGGGTTTGGGCAAGTGGTAACGGGGCTGAGGCGGCCGCTGCCTCGACTTCCCTCGCCGGGCACCGAAGAGGACCCTCAGAGCTGCTCGGGGCCCCAGGCGCCGGATGACTGGCAGGAGGAACGCGCCTCGCACCTGGTGAGCGACCCCCGCCCCGTCCCCGCGTGGCCGTGGCCGCAGCCCCGACCGTGCCGCGTTGCTGGCCGCGACCCGGGGGCGGCAGTGGTCGGCGGGTGGGTCGTGTGGATCTCAGGTGGGGTCGGTCTGGCAGGCGCTGGGCGGGGGAGAGCCGGTGGCCGCGCGCACGGGATTAGGACGACCATCCGTGCGGGGCACCCACACTTGGGCTAGTGCACGGGCTGGAAGTTTGTGTCCCTGTCTTTGCCGAGGTCGGAGCGCGTTGAGGTAAGGAGCGGAAGCGACGCGGCGGGCGATCTGGCGTTGGCGAGGCGGGACCCCTACCCACCACCTAGGGAAGGTGCGCAGTGGGGGGCTGAGCGCGCACCCGGCGCGCGTCCGGGCTCGCGTAGTCGGGGGCGATGCGCTGGGGTCCCGGGGGCTTGGGCTTCGCAGCCCCGCCGGCTGGGGCAGATTTTCCTGTTCCAGTTACGGGGGCTTTGCGGCGCGTGTGAGAGACCGGGAGGCCGTGGGACTTGGGCTCAACTCCGCCAAGCGCTTTGCTTAATGAGGGAGAATGAGGCTGGGGCTGCCGGGGCCCGGGAGTGCCGGATGGTTTGCAGCGCCAGGCGAGTCCCTTTCCACGGGCATTTCTTCGCGGCTCCACGGTTTCGCATCCCCTGGCTCAGGGTTTCGGAGCCGGAGGTACATCTGGGCCCCGGAGGGAACTGGTCCTCCAGAGATGTGCAGGGGAACCGTCGCCAAGGAGTGGACTGGGCTCCCTCCCCGCGGCGCCCAGTGCCCGGCCTAGCGCGGTCAGATCCGGATTCCCGGGGCTTTGGCGGGAAGCGCGTCTACCTCCTCGCCCTTTTTCCTTGCTTTGTACCTGGATGCGGCGGCTCAGAGTTGGGATTTAACTTTCCTGCGCCTGCGGCGTCCCGGGGATTGCCGGCAGGGGGCGCTGAGAGCGAGCACTGGAAGAGGGAGACAGGATGCTGAGAGCAGGTACTCTGGGCGAGTGGGTGGGGGTCCTAGTCAACAAACAAGGGGACTCGGCACATCTTGGGAGTGGGGGGTGGGGTGGGGGGAGCTGATCCTTCAACCGAGGGAGCTGTCAGCCTTGCAAGAGAAGCGACAGGAAAGGTGGTTGCCAAACACAAGTCTAGAGAAAGGTTCCTTCCAGAGACAAACATATCCCTGCAAACTCTTCTGTCTATGCGTCTGGCTTCGTCCTTGGGATTATTTACTCAAAGAAAAATAAATAAGTAAATAATGATAATAATAATAATAATAATAATAATAATAATGTGTTGTCAGTATGTTTTGTACTGACAAGGTTCTGTTCCTCTGGAGGATGTTAGTTAAAATGCCAGGAGTTATGCATGGTTGTGGCATCTTGCTTTCAAGAAAAGCAGTCATATGTCACAGTTAGCTTATCGAGAAGAGCTCTGTCATAAAGGCCAAGTTTGGAAACAGCAGATATGTTTATTCATTCCACAGTTAGTCTTTCCTAAGTAGACACAGAAAGAAAAGAACATTCTTTACTAGGCAAGACTTGTCACATGTAATTAGGATTAATTGCTAATTGTGCCAATTTTATAGTTGAAGAGGGGTTAATGTTTATCATGCACCCCTTTGAGTGACCAGTTCCCAGTTTCAGTTCAGGGAGATAATACCTGGAATCGTGTATCACCCAAATAACTTTTCTGGTCTATGCCTGTGTTTGTATCAGAGGAAACAGGGAATTTTTTTTTTTTTTTATCCCAACCATTTTTCATTTTGTTTTTAAAGAAAAAGCAGTCTGAAATGTAATTGTTTGGGCCACTTGGAAGACAGATTTCTTTTTCCTTGAGTTTCTTTCTTGTAAAAACCTTACCACAAAATAGAAGCCCATCCACGGTGTTGAAAGTTCACACTAATCATTTGTGCGCTCATGGAACCCAGGGGTGATGAACTGGTACCTGCTTTTACATGCTTTTAGTCTATGCATACTTTCCTTAATAGGGAGAAGATGGATGGTACTAATCATTTTGTGCCTTTTAGGAATTACACTAACTTATTTGGTTGTTTTAATGGCAAACAGCTGCGAGATCCCTGCTGGGAGCAAAGACTTTGGTCTCTTGGGTGGTAAAGCTTGTCTCTGTCCAAAAGCAGTTTCTGAGATGTTCAGAATTTGGTAAAAATAAACCTGCATTCTTCACTGCCGTTTCCTTTTAAAATTGTTTCTTCAGCATGTCTGGATAGAACGAACATAGAAACATACAGTGCAATGGCTGTTAAAGTTGTCAGCTCTGGGGCCATAATGAATATATGCACATCAGAGTAAGCTTTCGCTTACGTTTTAGAGGGTTCACAAACCTTCTGAAGGCCCATCCGTGGTTTTGCAGTAAGACCTCTTGCTTGAAAGTCACTGGAGACTCTTAATTCAGGGACAGATGTTAAAACTGAAAAACTTTTCTTTGCTGTACGCTAGCTCCTTGGGACTGTGTTGAATGCTCTTGGTGTTGGAGAGAGCTGCTTAACTGAATCATTGCATAATTTTTATTAGCTTGATAAGTATTTTGAATGACTCCAACGTTGGTCTTTCTTTTGGGTTACAAGGTCATTGAGATGAAGGCTTTGGTTGTGATAAACATACAGGAAAGTGGGAGTGGGTGAAAAAGAACTTTGCTAAATGGCCAGCCCAAGGTATAAAAGGCAGTCCATCACCTAAGCAAGTAATTATGAGCTCTAGAAGTAACTGAGATAAGAACATAATCTCAGAAGGTTTGCATTGCCAATCATACAGTGTGCAAGATAGAACAAATTAGTTTAGAATATGTCTGAGTCTAGGAAGGCACTTCTGTAGTAGAATTTATGTACAAGTGTTTGAGAAAAGTAGTCCTGGATCCTGCAGTAAATCCTCTGTAATTCTTGATTCTAAAATTATACCAAAGTTGTATTAAAAATGCTTCTGAAATTGTTGCTATAGTTACTTAGACCAATTGCTTAGGGTATAATTATAACACCAAGGTGACAAATTTTTATGTTTAGTGTTAAATAATTTTTAAAATGTAAATTACAGCATCTAACAAATTGAGTTCTGCCCAAGTGCAAAGTGTGTGGTGTGGAACCTTGTACATTTCTGCCCACCTGCATCTATTTGCAAATTTATGCAGAGAAAGTGAACTATTTTCTTGAGTCCTGAGATGAGTATATGTAAGTGCTTTGAGTTGTTTGTCCTACTTTGTGTATTGTTGTTGACAACACAGGCATCTTCACATATGTTTCCCAGCAACCTTTTAAAACTGAGACGCAGAAGCTTTGTCGAAAATTGCCGGTTTTTATCACCCTGCTTGCTGCCTTGTAGAAATGATCTGCTGTAGATAGGGGGCAATCTGCTGTCTCTAATCCCTGCACCAAGTGGTAGCATCATCATGGTAAATTCGACAGGTGAGGAATAGCTCGTAGGGAAGCAGTTTGAAGAAGCGGCTTTTGGTATGCTTGATAAATATATCGATATTATTTCTTTGATGAATTTGCTAGGTATTGGTTATCTGGATATATGAAATCGAATCCTAACAGCAAGACGAAGAAAAAAAAAATTAAAGTGAGCTAGCATATACACAAGTAAACTTTTCACTTTCCACGAGCCTACCTAGAATTTGGAATTTAAGGCAAACGGAGTAAAGCAAACGAAAATTTGATCCAAGAGAAGATGGAGCATAAGTAGTTTATTGTAATGTACTGGTATCCACACGATGGATCTTTGCCATCTGCAGGTCGTGGAGCTAAGGAAACCTGTCTCTGGATTTCAGTGTTTTGAATCCAGGCGGCTTCAAAGACAAGTTGTATTTCACCTGGGGCATGACATTTACAATAGGATTAACCCAACAGTGGGCTCAAGAAAACAAATTTTTTTTTTTGAAAGGAATTCCTGCTTTCTTACTCTTTTCCCTCTGTTGTTGTTGTTTTCTTTCTTTCTTTCTTTCTTTCTTTCTTTCTTTCTTTCTTGTTCAAGATAAATGGTTGCCTGGTAAAAGCAAAGATGGACATACTTTATGTCTCTCTCCTGAGTTTTAAAATATATTGGCAGAGTACTGTTACATTTGGAAAAAGTAAAGTCATTCCCCTCTTTGCTCTCTTTTCTCCCCCACGTGTGCTGGAATTGGCTTCCTGATGAATATTGAAAAGCACCGTATTCTGAGAGAGGATACATTTTTCTGGGGGTGAATATCTTTTATTTCTGGGAGGCCGTGAACCCACTAATCTTTTATCTTCCCGTCCTTCATTCCTTACTAGTCACTGTATCTCTAGGATTGGCCATCCTCTGCTTCTGTGGGATGATGAGAAAGTATCTGTTGGAACAGTTGTATGTTATGTTGCATTTTTATGTACATTTGTGAGTAGATCACATTACTGCAATGGGTAATTCAATTACAGATATGTATGATAAATAACCAGGAGAATGACGGTATCAGAAGCCAGCTCTCCTGGAGCAATGATGCTGTATTTGCTGAGATGTGAAATTAAATAAGTTCTAGGCAAGTGACAATCAGGACTGAGCAAGGACAAATTGTTCACGGGAAATAGAGCCTCTTTCAATCAGTTCAGATTCACCCAACATTTGACAATGATTTGTGATGTGCCTATGCAAAGAAAAGCAGAGTCAAAAAAAGCAGTAAGAGAAATTCTGCTACACGGTTTCTGTTGAGTTGTCTGCAGAATCATCAAATGGCTACTGCTTGGCTTAAACTTCCTGGAAGCAATGCATTCCTCCCAGACTGGCTCTAGATAAAGTTCCTCACAAAGAACTTCCCTTTCTGTAACGAAACTGGAGACGGGGCACATCTGGGAGAGGGCTTCCGAAGCCACCAAGGATGCAGCTGCCGGCTGCCAGGACCGCACTAGCTTTCTGCTGAAAGAACGCATCGGATGCCAGGGACCGGGGTGGGGGGGCGGGGGGGGGGGGGGTTGGACATCCTGCAACCACATGGATTTTAGAATCGCAACTGGGTTCTGGGATTCCTTTTACGGGACAGAGATTTAGACCGGCTGTAAAACTCGACCGATTATAAAGCTGACAACAGTGTTTGTAACTGGTGGTACAAAGCAAAGATAATTGCTCTGGATATTAAACTCCCTTGGGCCAGCAGATGTGGTAGTTAAGCCATTGTTAATGTCCGTTGACATACAGCATGAGCTAAATAACGGATTTGCTTCTGAGCTGTCTGCCGTGTAAATTCCTGTGTGTTGTAACCGTGGACCTGACTTTAAGAAAGTTCTAGAGCAGCTGGGGAGAATAATTACTAGAAGCCCACGGTTTAATCGAGCTGCTTGCCTAATCGGACAGGGCAGTTGGGAGAGGCGTCAGCCTTAGAGGGAGCACTCGCTGGCACTGGAGGAGTCCCAAGGGGACAGGCCCGCCTGCTGGTGCTGGAGACGGGTCTGCGGTGGTGCCCCTGGATTCCTGGCCAGAGCGGGCAGCTGGAGGGGGTGGTGTGGACAGCAGCAGTTGACGGTGGTGAAATCGTCCCTGTCTGACTCGGACGGTGATGGAGGCTCTGTTGAGGTCCCTGTGCAGAGTCGGCCAGTGGAGTACGTGGAGGGACTTGGAGATGGCCAAGCCTCCGTGCTGGGTCTGGGTCAGAATCCCATCTCTGCGTCGTGTCCTCGGAGCCTTACAGAAGAAACAGGCGCTGCAGAAGATGAAGGGGAGGAGGAGACCGGAAGCGTGCTTGGGCATCTCTGCAGGCGTGGTGAGGGTGTTTGGTAACCAAGGTGGAGCCTCAGGAATGGTAACACGAAACACACCAGAACTAAGTTGTGACTCAGAGGACAGGTCAAGGGAACAAGTCCTTGAATTTGCTTGCAGTGGTAGAACCAAGAAAGCTGGGCTCCGGCCTGCTGAGTGTGGGTCCAGGGCTGGTCAGACTGCGGCTGCTGAAGTGCAGGATGGGGTCCTTGGACCCAGGACCTGAGGGGGCACTGAACGGTCTCAGCTGGAGGAGAGATGGGCACCTGGGACTGAGAAGTTTGACTTGGCAATTAGCATGAAGACACTTTATGTGTTTGAAGACATCTGTATTAAAACATAAGAAATGGAAATTCAAAGATGTTGTTTACTTACTTAAAATAGCACTCCCGGGCCGCCTCGGTGGCTCATTCTGTTAAGCATTTTGGACTTTGGCTCAGGTCATGATTTCACGGTTCGTGAGTTCGAGTCCTGCATTGGGCTCTGTGCTGACAGCTCAGAGCCTGGAGCCTCCTTCAGATTCTGTGTTTCTGTCTGTCTCTGCCCCACCCCTGCTTGTGTTCTGTCTCTCTCAAAAATAAATAAACATTAAAAAAAAAAATAGCACCCCCCCCCAAAAAAAATTCCAGGAAACATGGAATCCTCGTTACATATCTTCATACATTATAGAGAGTTCAGGAATTCTAGACTAAGTTTAGAAATATGGCAGGCTTTCTTATTTCTGAGAATAGGCCAATAAGCCTGGTCACTTAGTTGGATTTATAGATTTAATAAGCCAAAACAAATGAGTGGGTAAACGAAATGTGGTGTAGCCATCCAATGGACTACTATTCAGCAATAACATGAATGGATTCTTGATATATGCTGTACTGTGTGTGAACTTCAAAACATTATGCTTAGTGAAAGAGGCCAGTCACAGAAGACCACATATCCTATGATTCAGTTTGTATGAAATGTCTAGAAAATGCAAGCCTATAAAGACCGAATGCAGATTAGTGGTTGCCTGGGGCCGGGAATGGGGATTTGGGAGGGCCTGACCACGGGCAGGCCGGTCTTTTGGGGATGATGGAAATGTTCTAAAACGGGACTGTGGAGAGTCCTACAACCCTACCCTGTACATTTACTAAAACCCATTGAATTGTACACTTACAAGGAGTAAATTTTGTAGTATATAAGTTATATCTCAATAAAAGTTGTTTAAAAAGAAAAAAAGGAACTGTGACATAATCTCTACTATTTGAGTGCCTTAAACTGCCATTGGCCCACGGCGCCTTTGGTGGCTCAGTCGGCTGAGCATCCGACTTCGGCTCAGGTCATGATCTCGAGGTCTGTGAGTTCGAGCCCCACGTTGGGCTCTGTGCTGACAGCTCAGAGCCTGGAGCCTGCTTGGGATTCTGTGTCTCTCTCTCTCTCTCTCTCTCTCTCTCTCTCTCTCTCTGCCCCTCCCCCGCTCATGCTCTGTCTCTGTCTCAAAAATAAAATAAACATTACAAACAAAATTAAACTGCCATCGGCCCAAACAAATCCTGCCGTTTAGTGGCAGTCCTATTCTGTGTTTCCCTGAGTTTCACAAAGGCTGGTGCCGAGGCTGGAGGATGCTGAGGTGATGGGCATTTCTTTGACGCGGAGGCTCTTCCTGGGAAGTGTGTCCGCATTGTGACCTCTTTTATGCAAATGAGCAAACCCAGGTTGCTTTTGGATGAGACCACAGAACCGAATTAAATCACTCAATTCAACTAACCAGCCAGTCTAGCTCGTGGATGTGTTTGGTGCCCTCTGTTCCCAGTCATGCGTTAGACTGGATTGTTCTTCTGTCCGTTTTATTATGTGGCATAGCTGGGGGTGGAGGGGAGGCAGTCTTTGGAAACACTGCATCTCCTGGTCAGAGCTGCAGGGTCTGGAACTCTGGAGAACTGCTCTGCTCACAAACAGTGCTGCTTTCCTGTGGTGGGCAAAGCCTCAACGATGCCTGCTTCTGGGTCCTGGTACCTGTGCTTAGCACGGCTTTTCCTGTGGCTGGTGAGGCAGGCGACTTCTAAAACAGCCAGATCCAGTGGAAGGGCGCAGATTTTTTAAATGCCCAGAGCCTGAGTACTTAAAGCAGAGTGTTTTGTTTTGTTTTGTTTTTCTCCTTTTAGAGGAGAAGAGTCGCCGTAGCATCACTTCTAGCTCTTTCTATTCTGCTTTGACGAGTTTTGCGGTTAAAGCGCAAGCTGAAATTAGGTTATGGGGAGAGCTACATGTGAATTGCCTGTAATTTCCTTGCTCTTGGACTGTTGTCTCTGGGTGGGGGTGTGTCTTTAGCTGTTCCCTCTTGTTTATTGCAACTTCCATCTGTTTAGGGCATTAAAATCCTCTCTGCCTCCTGCCACGGGCTTTCTCGGCTCTCTCTCGGGCACCTTACTCTCTCCACACCAGTTGGTTTCCACATGGTGACTTTCCATGGGAGTGTTTACTTTGGCACAGACCGTCCGAGCTCCAGATACACCCAGGATGGCTTTTCGAGAGCTGGCTGCAGCTTGCAGGCCTCAGAGCTCATGCGCGTCTCTCCATTAGCAATAAAGTATTTTTATCCAGCCCTGTGATGTTTCCGACAAGTATTTTCTAACAACGCTTAATTTCTTCAGTCTTTGTTGTTGCAGGCAACAACTGAGATTGACCAAATTTCAAATCCGAGTGCGATAGCTTTATTGACTTCTTACCAATGTTATTTCTGATTGGCTTATCCCACATTTGCCCACTCCCAAACTTGCAGCCTAGATGCAAATTAAGAGTAATAATTATAAAATGACTATGTTTTTCTATTACCAATCCTAAATTATTACTCATCTTTGGTGAGTGGAAAGGAATTATTTTTGAGATTACATTAGTATTTCCTTTTGCTTATTAGAGGGCAAAGGGGTGGGTGACATTTTTATTTTTGATGTCACTTTTGATGGTTTAAATTGGTCAATAACACACTGGTTACGTGGGTATTTTTTAGTGGTGGTTTTCTTTCATTTTCAATGAGCTAATATTGCCCGGATTTCAAGGATAACTGGTTAGGCATTCTGTTAAACAGATTGGTTACATGATTAGAGAAATTTCCATATCGCGAGGACTGATACTTAGTTTTGAAACCTCAGGAGTAAGAAGCAATGTGATGTTCTCTTGCTTTAAGACCTCCTTTAGAGAACTGTTGATTTGTATCGGCTGTGATAGCTAGAATTGATCATAATGAAATAAGGGGGAGTGTTACGTCGGGAGATCATAATGAAATAAGGGGGAGTGTTACGTCGGGAACTACGTGAAGACATTGTCCTCAGTGGAGAAAATGCATTAGACTATTACTTTTGATGATTTTTTACTTTTTCCTAACCATTTCCTTTTCTGGAAAGCATCCAGATGTTAACATCGAATACTGATTTTCAACACTAAGACGTATAGGATCCTAACTTTACTCGGGCAGTTTGGAACCAGGAAACAGCCTGGAATGTTCACTTCCCAGCCCTGGGCTGTGTAAGGCTAATGTGCAGCTACCTCCTTACCTTACTTCCTGTCCTTTCTCTGAAGTTTAAAATCGGAGGAAGTTTGCCAACCTGTCAGCAAAGGAAAACTCCTATAAAGTTAGAGCTAGGAGGTAAAGGTAGGCATTTTCATGATTTAAGTTTAATTTTGCCAGGCTGTAAGTAGAAAAGGAAGATGATGTTTTCAGAGCAAGGGTCCAGTGCCCAGATGTTGAACTCTGTCCAGGGTAAGGGGCGCAGATGCCCAGTGTGAGAAGGAGAATGCTGGACTCTGGTTTCTTTTCTGTTCCAACAGGGCTGTTCCTCAGATATCCTTTGATGGCTTTTTCAGTTTTCTCTTACTAATCCAGCAGCCTTTTAATTATTGTGCTCCTCCTTTACCAGAAAAGCGTTGAGCCAAGCTGAGTTCGCGACGTCTTCTAATTGACCATATCGTTTCTAATAAGATCCGGCTCACTCTCTTTGCCTTCCCTTCTCCGTTGCAGTGTCCATCCTGCCACGTGAAAGGGGTTTGCCAGGTTTTGTCCTGTCTGATACTGTTTGGCGTCTCCAGCACCTGACTCTTTGCCGAGGGGCTTCAGAGTTCCTGTTGATGCCCCATGACCGTGCGAGACATGTTCTCTCACCCAGAGTCTCGTTCGTGTGGTGCTTCGCGTTGGCTCATACAGGTCGGACCTCCTCTAGGTCGGTTAAGAGTGTGACAGGAATGTGATGGCTGTTAAGTCACACCCCGACATTTGCTGCACGTTGGATGGTGTTCCCAAGCTGGGAAAAACATGCAGCTCGAAGCATTTGCTCCAGGGCAGTAGGAACGCCTCCATTCCCGAGTCATGTCATGGTGGAAGGGACCTGAAGCCTCTTTGGATCTCTCTCTGACTTCCTTGGCTCCCAGTCATACCTTAAAGGTGGTGCTCAGCAGGTGGGGATACCTAAACCCATGTGCTCGGGTTGGAAACATTTCCCACTCTTCCTGTCCAGCCCGTCGCTTTCTTTTACAATGCGCGTCTTAAACCAGTGTTTTCCCGCAACTTTCTATATGTAGAAATACCGCCCTTGGATGTGAACTGTGCAGTGTTCAGGGGCGTGGGGCTGGGGGAGGGTGGGGAGGGGCGCCTTTTGCAGAGCTCTGCAAGGCCAGCCAGAGCACCGTGGCTGTCTCCGCTTTCCGAGCCGACTCCAGAGTCAGGCCTGGAGCCAAATTTACTCTCCGTCTGCCAGCAGTGATGGAAACTCCTAGGTCCTATCACCCGCTCGTGAAAAGAAATCATTCAGGAAACTGCAAGCTGGCAAGTAAGAATTGCAAAGATTCATTCACTCGAAAGCTTACGCCTGCAAATGTTATTTAACTTTGAACAATTTCTCCAGGCCCACCTGCTGGGTTTCCATCTCGTTGAGGTTTCTCTTGGTGCAGAGGAAAGCCTGGGAAGGATTCACAGTGGGGACCTGATGGCATGTGCCCTGGGGATGACATCAGCTGAGGGGCCTCCCGGAGGTCCCACACGTCTTGCATCGCAGACCCGGGCATCTGTGCAGTAGGTTCTCTTCTGCAGAACTTCGTGGAGTAAGTGTAAAGGTCGGGACTTTCGTTGCTAAAGTTATAAACCGCAGAACAATCGAGGGGAACATCAGTCTTCATAGTGATCAGATACCCTGTCAATTAAAATACCTTGAAGACCGTTTTTAAAAGAGTATCTATTGACACATTAATTGTTTATTGAGGCAGGCTCAAGAAAGTGAATGCTTTGAACTTGGACCATGACCAGAGAGAAGATGAACTTGACAGGCATGGGGAAGGGGTTACTGAGAGCAGCATACTGTAAGTTTTTGTTTGAGAAGAAGGGCATTTTCCTAGGTCTACATAGAATTTAAAGGGACTTTTTTCTTTTTTCTTTTTTAAAGTTTATTTTGAGAGAGAGAGAGAGAGAGAGAGAGAGACAACATGAGTGGGGGAGGGGCAAACAAAGAGGAAGAGACAGAGAGAGCAGGGGAGGGGAAGAGAGGGAGCGGGAGGGAGAGAGAGAAAATCCCAAACAGGCTCTGCCACTGTCAGTGCAGAGCCCCACGTGGGGCTTGAACTCAACAAACCGAGAGATCATGACCCGAGCCGAAATCAAGAGTGGGATGCTTAACTGACTGAGCCACCCCAGCACCCTGAGACTTTTTTCCTATTATAATGCAAGTTATAAGCAACAATCACACACTGCAGATTCAGACACAATTTGAAAGTGTATTTTATTTGTTTGTTTTGGTTGCTAGAAGGGAGTAGTGTAGGCTTTGGTGTGAATTGGGGAAGAAGACCAGATCAACATTTTTCATTTCATATTTGTGACCCTGAGTTTCTTGATAATCTCTCAGAAAATCCTCGGTTTCTTAATTTAGTGACCGATTACTTTGATCTTCTCTCTTCAGAGGGAAAAGAATCATCATGACTTCTCAGTCAGGGATTGTAGGTTAGAACAGCACAGTAAGGTGCAGATCGGCTTCCAGAATGCTCCAAAGTGTCACCCTGCCTACTTCTCCCGTTTTGGAATGCCTGGCTCCCTTGGTGGGTCAGTTTGGGGTCAACATGAAGGAGGGGCACAGAAAGGAAGGGATCATCCTGGGTAATGGAGCCCCCTCTGAGCTCCAGAGAATGTTGGTTCCACTCAGTCTTTAAGATTTAATACAGGCCACACTGGCTTGTTCTGTCCTCCTCCTGTGTCTGAGGCCGCAAAAGCTCTGATCCTCCCCATTGTCAGGGAGCTTGTGATTTGCAGAAGAGCCCATTGGTGTGTGGCTCATGGGCCTGAATGCAGTTTAGGATTTGCCACTAAGTAAGTGTCTCTTGATGGGCTTTTAAGTTTTTGTGTTTAAATTAAAAGTGTATGTTCCCCCGAGAGCTGGCTTTGGGGCCCAGATTTCCTGCCTTGGGGTTGTTGGAGGAAGTGCTAAGTGGGGAGAACAGGACCGTGATTGGAGGCTTGGTAAAATCTTAGTCAAGACGCTGGACAAAGAGTGCAGTCAGTGAGTGGCTCAGCTAGGGGACTGATATGGGGGGCCCGAGTGGCCTTTGGGGGTTCTTCTTTAATTGCACTTTTGACTGAACACCTGGTTTAGTTAAGCCTGCAGGGGTATATTTAGGAAACCAAATGAGAAACACCTCTGGGAAGGCTGCTCATTTCAAAGTGTGTGGGATGCTCATGTTTATCTTTGTTGCTGGTCAGGGAAGGGCTACTGTGTCTTTTTAAATCTAGCTCTCGGGGTCGACTTTGACTTCTGCCGAGTAGCCATTTTGCCCGATCATGTTACAGTTTATGAATATATGTATGTTGCGAACATGTTATAGTTTATGTCAGCTGTTGACAAAGTTCCCGTGTGGAGGTCCATCTGCCAAGCTCCAGTGCCAACCAGGTCCGTCTCTTGTATCTTCCAATGTGTAGGAAGGAAAGGATTTTGTAGGTGTATTTCTGTAAAAGAGTTTGGCCTTAGGTTTTTAGGAATTGGTAGAAAGCTAAAGGAATTCTTATAAAGACATAATTAGAGTACATAAGGAACGGTAAAATGTACATGTTTGAAATGCTTTGCCTTTCTGAACAATTGGGAGGTTGTTAGCTGTTTCCTTTTCTCACATTGGCTTCCAGATGATTAATTGGATTTACTTAATTAAATGCTCCACATTTAAGTGGAGTGGAGGCCCAGGGAGTATTCTGAAAATAGTATCAATTGTTTTCTATTGATCTACGGCATACAACATGGCTTGCTTCTACTTAGAGCAAAGACATTCGGTTGTATATTCATCATCTTTCGCTTTAAGTTATTTAACTGTAAGTTCTAAAGTGAAAAGTCTATTTAAAATATCTTATGGATGATCTCAAAAAATCCCATATCATGAAATTCTGTCCCTTTACTGCACTCCAGGGGAGTAAGCCAGCTTTGAGCACGGTTCTCTTGCTGCCACAGTATTTGGAACGTTTGGAGGGGCAGTGGGGCTATTTTTAGCAAATTCAAATGTATCCTGTGGTGGCCAATTTCCAAGGATCCAAAATTAGTCACGGGATCTTGGACAGCACAGTGTCAAGGGCTCAGACAACGTGCCTGTTCCACATCTTTGCATTGCCGACCTGAATCTGACGTTAGGATTGATTGCTTTGGTCAAACAATACATCATTGTGTGGAGATAACAAAAGAGTCACCTCTCACTGTGAACAAAGGGGTCAGAAGCTATGGAATTCGGGGCTGGGCGGAGCGGGCGCCGATCAAATTGGCAGTGGTTCAGCTTGTTGGAAGATGACAGTGCCTTGATGATGAGGACAGTTAAAAACCCGACGGGTATGTTTATGTTATTGGTAGGGGTACAGAGGTGAACAGCCGAGATCCTCCTTCCCCCCTCCTGTTTTGTTTACATGAACAGAAGGTCAAAGGAGGACCCTTTCAGGCTGAAAGTCTTGCTTATCACACTAACCTTTCATCTGTAGTAAAGAGATACAGTTACCCTCCTGTAAAGATCTCTTACACATGTTGCCCCCAATCATGCCAGAGTCAAATGACCAGTTTGCTTTGAAAGAATTCCATTTCCACTTCCTTATGTCTAGAGAAACACTTCATTATTCAGTATATACGTAGCCTACAGTTGTCCTCGGCAGTGATGGTTGATTACCGTTTTTCCCCAAGGGTTTTTTGTTTGTTTGTTTGTTTGTTTGTTTGTTTGTTTGTAAAGTAATCCATAGTTTACAAGAGGATGGTCTACTTTTGAACAGTTTTATTCTGACAAGCCTTTCTGTCGTCTTAGTTCAAACTGACATGGCAGGCAGGAGGTTGACTGGATTCAAAGGAAGGGCAGTGCATTTGGTTGAATGCTAGCATCTTATCTGTTGAATGTGGAGGGCCTCCCGACTGATAATACCATTCCATAGACTTCCAGAATTTGGAAGATGGGGAGGCTGTCCAGATGTTTGTCTCCAGGCAGGGATTTTTCTAAACCTTCACAGAGAGACGGTGACTTATTATGTTCTTCTTCTTCTTTAATGTTTATGTATTTATTTTTGAGTGAGACAGAAGCAGAGAGAGAGAAGAGAGAGAGAGAGGCAGAGAGAGAGAGGGAGACAGAGAATCCCCAGCAGGCTCCATGCCTGGATCCCACGAACCATGAGATCATGACCTGAGTCGAAACCAAGAGTCAGACGAGTAGCGGACTGAGCCACCCAGGCGCCCCCATATCATGTTCTTAAGGGCTTACACAGGGGTTCCATTATAACGTGGGCCATTTCTTTTTAGTGTAGTCCAGAGGAGCTGGACAGATGAAAGGTAGCTTGTGTAGTTACCTAAAAAATGATTACCAGAAGCTTCCTTTGTGCCAGAGGCCAAGCCCTGCCCTGGGAATACGGTGTGTGCAGGACAGAGGTTTCTGCTCTGTTGGTGTGTATTTTCAAGAACTTTAACGAGGCTTCGGGTTCATTCGGACACTGAGGATTGTCCAGAACCCTGATCCGGGAGGGCTGTGGTAGCAGGTGGAGGAGTGGGGCTGGGCACAGTGGGGACAGTGCGCTTGTCTGTGCCCTGGCTGTGCTGCCTCACTTCCTGGGACTAAGGGAGCAGTGGAGGTTTGGAAGGTGCACACCCAGGCGGCCCGGACCTGCATTCGGTCCCATCTGCCCAGGATGCATAGCTGTTCTCTCAGAGCACCTGCAGCGAGGCGGTGGTGTCCTCAGACTCGTTCTCTAGGCTCTCTAGGTTCTCTGCGAGTAGAGAGGGCCTGAAAATCAGGAGCTTCCAGGTGAGTAAGGATCCAGGTGTTCATGGACTTCCTTTCCGGACCTTTGAGAAGTTTACCGTCACCCCCGTGGGACTGTCAGGGAACTTGGATGCCCGGACCCCTGTTGGACAAGCTCACCGCCGTGCCTCCCAAGGCCGCCAACGTGCGGTGTGCTTCCCGGTGTTCGCGGGGACAGACTCGCAGCACCCACCCTGGCTGCCGGGCTGCCTTTTCCCGTGGTTAATGCGCTTTGCAGTCACGAAAGGGAAATAAGCCTTTCCCAAAATGGAAGAGCCCCGGGACGGAACAGGAGAATTGGTGCTGGAGCAACAGTCCGGTCACAAGGCTGCCGGAGAGCGCCCCTGGGGAGCCTGCCCGCCCGGTGCCGCTTGCCTACTGCGCCATCACCTGCGCCGCTCGCCTACTGTGTGCTCATCTACTCCGCTCGCCTACTGTGTGCTCAGACGCCCAGCCCCCCCCACCCGCCCCAAGCAGCGCCTGCGATGTGCAGAAGCTTCTTGTTACAGGGGTTCCAGCGCGTCGGTCAACATTCCCAGACCCTGGGCTTCCGGAGGAGGGCCGTTTCTCTTTCACAAACTGCCCTCCGTGTCCCGAACGCTGCTTTGTCTGCGGCGCGTGATGGGTCCACGGTTAACGTAACGCTGGATGCCACACTCTGCCCACGTGTCTCAAGTGGTGTGCGAACAGGGCCCACCCGCCGTCTCTCGTTGCATGTGTGTCTGTGAACTGGAATGATCAACGCCCTTCCATCCTGTTTCCGTCCGTTTTGTCCCTTTATGTAAACCTGAACCAGCAGCGACTTGCCAGGACACAAATTTTGGCGAGTGGCTTTGGAGCAAGAGATTACTACCAAGGAAGTTTTTGTTTGTTTGTTTTTGCCAGGGTGGTGTTTCAGGTATGACGAATTTGCGAGTTATGTGTGTTGTTTCCCTTTGGGTGTTTAACTGGGACAGATGTGTTTATGTTTTAATTATATATCACCTTATGTGCAGCTGTGAAATCCTCTACCTGTAAAAAACTGTGGCTCCTGAATATGGACTCTCCTGTCACCACCTGCAGCCCTGTGTGCACATGACTTTGTCTTCTTCTCTTTTCTTCTCCTCCCTTTCCCTTTCTTTCCTTCCTTTTCCTCTCCTCTCCTCCCTCCTCTCCTCCCCTCCCCTCTCCTTCCTCTCTCTCTCTCTCTCTCTCTCTCTCTCTCCCTCTCTCTCCCTCCCGCCCCCCTTTCTTTCTTTAAACACATGGGCTGTGATGGTCTGTCCCTTCTGGGTATAACCCAGTGCAGCAACGGATTGCCAACTGTGCTTGGGATACACATGTTTGGAAACCGTCGCACCTGACAAAGCTGGAGAACACAGAGGTCAAGAGCAGCCAGGGGAGTGAAGAGTCTGCCTTCTGTTCGTCCGTGCCCTTTTTAGCACCTGTCTGTCCTCCCAGCTCTTTCCTTCTCCTTAGAGGTTATGGATGCTCTACTGAGTCTCTTTGAACATGACACCCTCTGTCTTCATTTCATGGTGCTTAAGTTCCGGATAACTATTCTGATGGCTTCTGTTCCACATGACCCAAGAGAGTGTAAGAGCAGTGAGGATCTGGGTACGGAAATAGTGGAAAGAGGATGGAGCCCCAAAGACCTTTCAGTTCGCAGTCCCCACCTCCCCTCCTTGTGAAGAGTTTTAAACAGGACGAATGAATCATTGAAGGCTAACTTCCTACTTACTTCCAAATATACCCATGGAATTTTATAAGGATTGACATAGGCGGAGGAGGAGGCCAGTATTTGAAAGCATGTCATTAGTTTATAATTTGAAAAAAAAAAAAAAAAACAAAAACAAAACTCTGGCACCGGTTCAGTAGATGGCTTAACACTGTTGGCAGAGGCCTAGAGGTCAGTGTCTGAAATATTCCTGGCACACAGAGCTTGCATGTTTTATTTCGTTTTAATTGCAGTTTATTAGTGGTAATTTCGGTTCAGTCACTTAGCGTGAAATAAAGGCCACCGTCCTATATCCTGAAGCTGTTGGGAAGGAGCCGTTCAGCAGGTGGGGGAACAGCCAGGGGGAGAGCGAGCCCCCAGCTGCCCCCTGGGGCCGGCCAGGGGGCATCCTCACCTCTGGGGAAGGTGCTGAGAAGCCTGGCTGCCAGCGAGAAGGCTGTGGGGACTTTGTTTCAGTAACATGGGGCAGAAGCAGTGAGAGCGGGGTGGCAGACTGAGGCAAGCAGTTTTCCCCACCCAGGGCCTGGCTGCCATCCTTAGGGGGGTCCCCAGACTGCGAGATGGCTGACAGCTGCTGGTGCTCTCAGAACTGGGGGGGGGGGGGGGGGAGGACTTGCCATAGCCACAACCATCTGGATACAGTGCTACGGCAGGCTCAGAACTCAGAAAAGCTGCCCTTCTGCCTCTTTCTGGGGACTTCAGAAGTGCCAAGTCTTGCAAATAGAATCACCGTGTCCTGAGAGCTACCTGATCACAAAGGCTTTTCAGACCTCTGGAACTGGGTCCTTCTGAAACCTATAGATGCCTGGCTCCCCTGTGAAATTGATTTAATACCTGGGAACAGAGGCAAATCATGTAGACTTATTTCGAGGCCCCTCTTATCTTTCTTCTCAGAAGTAAATACAATAAACCTTCGGAAAACATGGGGTGGGGCTTGGGGACAGTGACCCCTGCCCCCCACACAGTCAAAAATGTGCTAAAAACTTTTGATTCCCCCAAACCTGACTACTGATAGCCTTCCGTTGATCAGAAGCCTTACCAAGAACATGAACAGTTGACTAATACGTTCCATATGTATACATATTACATACCGTATTCTTACAATGAAGTAAGCTAGAGGAGAAAGGTTATCGTGAATATCCTAAGGAAGGGAAATCTGTAGTTACAGAACCGTGCTGTAGTTGTCAACCAAAGAAGCTGTTCAAACCCGTCGTTGTTCAAGGGTCACCTCACCTGTAGGCGATGCAGTATGTATCATTGCACATGGATACATTTGTTTGTTTCCGTGATCTGTGGCTATGCGATGCATCATCCCCTAACTTAGTGGCCGAGGACATTAAGTTGTTACTCTCTCTCTCAGTCCTTCACGAGGCTGGGCTCAGCTGGGTGGTTCTCCCCGGGTCTCTCACGAGGTGGCCGTCACATCACATGACACAAGGAGGTAGGCTGGCGTCATCAGAGGCTTCCCAGAGCTGGACGTTCACGATGGGCACAGTCACAGGTCTGGCACCAGGGGGTCCTTCCGTGTGCCTTCCCTCCTCTTACCCGAAGGCATGGGCTTCCACAGGCAGGAAACACACTCCAGGCCGTTTAAGGCCGTGCCCGGAGCTGGCACCGGCTACTTTCGCTGAGCTGCAGCGGTCACGACAGCCCTCGGGCTCGCCCAGATCCCCGGGTAGGAGACATCGAGTGCGTAGTGACGGGCAAGTGCCAAGGCACGCAGCAGAACATGTGGGACGGGAGATTGTGTGGAGGCCATCTGTGGAAAAGTCCCATCTGCCGCGTCATTCCTCGTGTGCAGTGTATGGGAACCAGCGAAAGACATGTGTAATCACTTGCTAAGGTCAATCATACTTGACGTCGTTTCTGTAACGACAGGATTTGGAGGCGAACACACGGATACTTCAGCAGATACAGCATGCGGATGTCAAACTTACAAATTACAGAATGAGCGATCTTTCTTTTTTCATCAAAATGCTTTTTTTTTTTTTTTTTTTTTTTTTTTTGCTCCACGATGAACATTGCAGGATATCCTTAAATATCAAAGCCCTGTAGCTCTTTCCAGGATGATGATGAGGCAGCACGAATGTCGCGGTTACCGGAGGAGATTTGGGATCGGAGTGGCTGGCTTTGTAGCTCAGTTCTAGGAGAATTTGAGGGGCGTCTCAATCTCTCTGCGCCATGCTCTTCTCAGGTCTAAAACGGTAAGAGCCCTTCCTGCCTGGTAGGCGGTTCTCTGAAGATTAGAGACCGGGGATGCATGTGAATCGCCCGCTCCACAGTGAGCACTTTCCAGTGATAGCAAGTGTTTGTGTTGTGAATAGAAAGTCTCCTGCCAAGCCCAGGTGTGGGTTAACATCTTCCTCTACTTCACAGCACGTTGCGCAAGGCCCTTGCATCCGCTCCTCCGGCAGGTCACCTGCCCACGAATGCCCACACAGAGCGGTAGGAGGGAGGTGGGAAGAAAAAGGAAATTGGCCCAAAATAAAAACAGGGCTGGGAATTGTTGCTTGACTTTGCCAACAAAGCAAATATCACTTGATGTTAGGAAAAAGTAAACGAACAGAAAGGCTAGTGATTTCTCCTCGGTGGATGCTGGGTATCTTCCGCTTTCCCCGGTAGATCCTCTCTGGAGCCTTCTCCAGGCTCGGGAGGTCCAGCTGCGTGGACTGCGTCCCAGGCTTGCTGGCCTTCTCCTCCAGGCTGGCTTCCTCCCATGGGTGGCCTGGAGGGGCTGAAGGAAGGCTTGCGTCCTGAGGAGGGTGCACGGCTGGCTGCATCCTTCTAAGGCCTCGGTGCCCCTCCACACCGCCCCGCCTCTGCCCAGGCGCCCTCGACGGAGCCCCTCCCGGCTCTCAGAACTGGAAAATGCCCCCTCCGTCCAGCCCAGGAGGCTTAGAGGTGGTGGTTGAGCTGGCTCAGGCTCAGCGTGGCCTGGGTCCCTCTGAACCCTGGCTATCCCAGCCCCAGAACGATAGCACTGACATCCATTTTCAGTTGGTTTTGTGACGGTGGCTCCTGCCAGCATGGGGAAGAATGTGAGAAGTTAAAAACTCCATGATCTTTTCTAATGCCTGTGAAGAGCTTTTGAGCCTTGTCTAGCTGTAGTCACTCCCAGCCCGGTGTGGTAGGTTGGCGTCCCTTATTGGAGTAGTTACATAGTCACATAAAGCTAAGCAGGGGTGACGCAGATCGTGTGGCTGGATATATGATCATATGCTGAAACAGGACCAGCATCCTGGCCACCTGATCGATGACCACCAGCGTGGAGGGAGGAGCGACCAGGGACGAGAACTTCTAACTTGAAGTCAAGCCACTCCAGGGCTTCCAGACTGATGACTCTTAGGGAAGAAATTGCTTTGGAGCTTAACTGAGGGCGGACAGTATTTGCTTTAGAAACTCGGGAGCAACTGCGTTCTAGGTCAGTCTCTTTAAACTGGATAATTCTTGTCGTGCAAGCTGACATCTTCACAGGGTCGCAGAATGCTGGTTTATGTAATTAAATACACTTGTATATGCTATGAATTAGTTTTGATAAAATCAGTAAACTGTATTATTCTGGGACGGCCCTCATAAATGGGGTCTAAGGTATCCTTAATCTCGGATATGCAAACACATAAATATCTGTTTATGTATTGTTTTATACACATGCATCCCACGTGGCTTTTTAGCTTAATCCTGAACTTAAATGTTTGTGTTCTTAGTTAATTGGCGTGTGTGGAGAAGAGGAGGACTGTCCTGACCCAGGCAAATTCCCCCTTCCTTTCAGTATTTATATGACCTTGGGAAGCATTTGGTAGCAAGAACTTTGCAACTCAACATGCAATACAAGTTGTACAGGAGGTCATGGTTTGGATGAAGTGTGTGGCTTTTAACGAGAAACAAGTGTTCCTTTTGCTTGTTTTTCTGGCTATTAATAACCCCGCGGGGGTTCCCAATTTTCTGGAGCTCTCCATAATTTTTAAAATTATAATTCCTGCAATCATTGGAATAATTATTTTCTTCACAATATGGCCCTATAAAGGACTACCAGGACAGATATTCCAAACCGTATGATCTTTTTTTTTTTTTTTTTTGCTCTAGATTCAGTTATTTCACATGTCTAGAACTCCATCTTCCTGGTATAATGCTTCTGTCATACGGTCGCCCTGCCCTTTCTCAGTCTGCTGTACATGGAATTGCAGCCTCTCTGAAAACCTTATCAAACTTTTCTCCTTCTCATTCCTCTTCCCTGATGAGTCTCAGCAGAGAGAGTGCCTGGACACAAGGGGGGGCATTTTGGGTTGTCTCAGTGCCTGGGGGTGCTCCTGGCCTTTGGGGCCCGAGAGCCAGCACAAGCATTATTATCTGTTGACCTCGCTTGAAGAGTCCTGGTACCTTCTGGGGGCGCCTGGGTGGCTCAGTTGGTTGAACGTGAGATTTCAGCTCAGGTCGTGATCTCACAGTTCATGAGTTTGAGCCTCACGTCAGGCTCGCTGCTGTCAGTGCAGAGTACGCGCTGGATCCTCTCTCTGCCCTCCCCTTGCTTGCTTTCTCTCTCTCAAAAACAAACGTTAAAAAAAAAAAAAAAGTCCCGGTACCTTCTGGTTCAGAATCCAGCTCCTTGTCAAGTCCCAATTCAAACCTGGGCTCCTGGGGAATGCATTGAACCGATTTTCCCTGCTCCTGACATTCTCTTGCCTTTGCTGTCACTGCCAGTCATTTCATGTAAAAGTTAGGTGAAATCAAGGGTTCACAAAGGTTTCTTGTAAATGGTCAAACGGCAAATATTTTGGGCTTTGAGGTCTACATGTCTGTGTCACGACTACTCAGTTGTGCTGTCGTCGTATGAAAATAGCCGTTGGCATCGTGCAAAGGGGTGGCATGGCTGTGTTCCGATAAAACTTTATTTGCACAAATAAGCAGGGGGCCCGATTTGGCCCACAGGCCATGGTTTTTGACCCTTGGCATAAACCATACGAAATAGCTACTTTTGTCTTTCTAAAATGGCCAACTATTGCCCGTTTCTTGTGATTCAAGGTAATATATTGTATACCTTGTTGTGAATCTCCTTATCATCTGAACGTCTCATTTCTACTCCAAACACATCTACATCTATCTTATTCTCCCTCTCTGTGTGTTTGGTATCCTTCCATGGGGTCCCGGTCAAACCCTGAAATATTTTGGTCATGCAATAGATACGTATTTAGTAAGTATTTCAAGTGCAGAACTCTAAACTCAAAATCCCTTCGCTGAAAGAAAACTCATAGTTTATTTATTTATTTTTAAATGGTTTATTTATTTTTGAGAGACCACAAGAACCGTGAGGTCATGACCTGAGCCGAAGTGGGCCGCTCCACCGAGTCACCCAGGTGCCCTCAAAACTCATGGTTTATTAAATATTCCCTTGGTTACCCTGAAAAGTGTTTACGTATATATTTGTAATTACGTTAATAGCGGTTGAGATTTGCTAAGTCCTTGTACTGTGGCCAAGGGGATGCTCATTATTATTGTTGTGGCTGTTGTTGCCATCTGTATTTGTTTCCTAGGGCTCCCACAACGGTCTGAAATCAGGGTGTGGGCAGGATTGCTTCCTTCTGGAGGCTCTGAGGGAGAATCTGTTGCGTGGCGCTTCCCAGCTTCCGGTGGTTGCCCCCCATCTTGGTGTTCTTGTTTTGTAGCCGCATCACTGCAGGCTCCACCTTAGTCTCACCATGTGGCATCATCTCTGTGTCTCTTTTTAGAAGGATATTGTAGGTGGCTTAGGGTTCACTCTAATCTGGAATGACCTCATCTTAATTTAACTAATAATGACATCTGCAAAAACCTTATTTCCAAATAATGTAACGTTCTGAAGTTGCGGGTAGACACGGATTTTTTTTGGGGGGGGCACCATTCCACTAGTCAGCCCAGCGCAGCGTCCGTAAGGCAGTGATACAAAGTTGGCACCTTGCTGGCATCCGGATAGAAGCCCGCACAGTCTGCAGGGAGCTATTCTGCCCCTGAGGATGGCCCCGAGTTACTCGCTTTGGACCGAGAATGGAGAGTTAAGCTTTTGAGTGCTTAATAATCATTTCTGATTTCAGTTTGCCCGGCAGCCCCTTCTTCCAGATCAACAGGAGGGTCCACCAGCAGGTGGTTCGATGCAGCAGTGATGACAGATCAGTGATACCTGCCCGCAGGAACAGAGCTATGCCGCCTTCCCTTTGGGCCCTCCTTGTATCCTTTTATACATTTGTGTAATAATTTAGGCACTTAGATTGTGCTTAATGGCTTTGATTTCTGAGGTTTTGTAAACAATTTTACATGGTACAGAATGCTTCCACTCAGAGCTAAGATTTGAAAAATATGCTCTGATGGGTTCTCCCTCTAGAAACGTGTACAGTTCCTGCATTTTTATGGGATTCGTGAGCATGATTAAGTTGGTCATTTTAGAAATTGAAACCACCTTCTTTTACGAGAGCTGATGGTAAGGGAGCCTCTATCTCTGACGGGACTGTGATAAGATAAGATTCTGCAAAAGGAGGTGACATTTAGACATTTAAAATACATTTACTTCTACTCAAATCGTAATTGTCCTTTGTGGGGACTCAGTTTGGCGATTACACAGTTCCCTTACGTATGTTTCATTTTTCAATTTCATTTTCCTCTTGAGTGGGAGAGTTAATTCCCATTTTATCTAAATAAAGAACAGATTTCTTCAGCTTATAATAGATTTTAAACATTCTTGTATTAGCTCTATAAATCAAATCACCTTTATTGCTTACTAATTGCTTTATCTTGTAAAACTGTTTGTATCTTTATCTTACTTAAGCTCAAAATATGCGCGTGCATAATAGCTTGGAAAAGAAAAAAATTACCTCCAAGAAGCCGCCGTTTAAATAGTGTTAGGCACTGCATCCGTCCAAACTACACAGAAGGCTGTGTAAATTCGATTTCAGCTGAAGACCTGTTCCTTCAAGAACTGTGTAGAATCTCTACAACCAAAACATAAAAGGGAGAAGCTGAATTATGTTAAGACGAGTTACTGGAGACCAAATTTAGATTCCACTTTTGCCAAATATCATTAATTACGTAGTTACGATGAACCACCAAGGTGTGGTTTAACTTTCCAGGTTGAAGTTGTTCATTTGGGGGGGGCACCTGGGTGGCCCAGTGGGTTGAGCGACCCACTTCGGCTCAGGTCATGATCTCACGGTTTGTTGAGTTCGAGCCCCGAGTCAGACTCTGCTGACAGCTCAGAGCCGGGAGCCTGCTTCGGATTCTGGGTCTCCCTCTCTCTCTCTGCCCCTCCCCCACTCATGCTCTGTCTCTCTCTGTCTCAGAAATAAACAGACATTAAAAAAAAAAGTTTTAAAGTTGTTCATTTGGGAAATCCGAGAATTAAAGCCGTTTGGGAGAATGAGGTTGAGACCCACCTCCCTTTATTTGCTGCCTGCCCGTTGTCTTTGCCCCATTTTCTCTTTTGGACCTACAACCTGGATGCTCCAGCGGCCTGAGGTCATTTACTATGGCAGCCCGATCTTGCCTTTCTCCCCGGAAGTTGTCAGCACCCTTCATGGAGTAATCTGTGCATGGAGATCCTGTGTGAGTCTGGGAAGGTGCCGCGGTGGGGAAGAAGTGAGGTCTGAGGGTAGATTCTGTCCATGGGGATGGGGCCTCTTAGGATGGGATCCTGCCCAAGCCTGCGTTCTGGGGCTCTAGGCAGTCTTGGTCCTCAGGGAACAGGTGGAGCCCTCAGGGTCCTCTGTACTTCCAGGGAAGGTGAAGGAAGTCCCGGGGACAGGTGTGGCTGCAGCTACCTGAGCGTCTCCTCAGACATCTGTGACCCGACAGGGTCATCATGCAGGCAGACTCACCTGTCACCTCCTCCCTGGAGGATGCCAGGCCCCCTCCTTGGAGAGGTGACAACCACGGACACGTCAGGGACACAGCGGTGACGCACATTGTTGGTGCAGGGAAGTTCAGAACTCAGCCAAGGCAAAGGAACACTTGAGTTGAAGAGCTTTCTCACCCGAGACTGGATGGATTGTTGATGTGGAACAGGGAGATTTTCTGGTCACTTGTGGCCCCGAGGGGAAGAGCCAGGATCAGTGAGAGAAATAAACCTTAATCATGTAGACTTATAAAGAGATGGAATGGGCTGGCTTTGAGGCCTCTAATGGGATTGATAAACCACTTGGTAGGAATATGCAGAGAGGCGTTAAATCCTGAATAATTAGCCTCCGGTGTTGTTGCATATTTATCATCAATTTTTGTTGTACTTTATATTCCAGAGCCATTATTCCTAGCCAGAGGACCTTTGTATATTTTTAAAGAAAATAAATAAAAAAAAACCTTGGGATACTTCTAGATTTACAGAAAAGTTGCTGAGACACAGCAGAGGGTCCCTGTGTGCTGTGTGTGCTCCTGCCCTGTTCATGTCTTACGTCTGCGTGGTCCGTGGGGCACAGTGAGAAGCCGGCATCGATGCTCTGTTATCGACCAGGGGCTGGACTGTATGTGCATTTCCTCAGTTTCTGCCTTTTCCACGTCCTTTCTCCATTCCAGGATTCCGTCTAGAATCCTCCTGTGACGTTTTGTTGTCTTGTCTTGGGTTCCTCGTGGCTGTGCACTTCCTCAGTCTTGTCCTTGGTTTTGGCGTCCTTGACAGTTGAGTGCTGGTCAGGGAGCTGGCGGAATGTCGCTCGGTTTGGGTTTGTCTCGTGTCTTTCCCCTGACTAGACTGTAGTTTATGGGTTTGGGGAGGAAGCCCACAGGCGAAGGGCCATTCCCAAGGCACCTTGTTGGGACCTGCCATCAACACCACTTAATGGCTTCATTCACCTGGCCGAGGTCGGGTAAATGTGGCATAACCAGTAAATCCAAAGACTGGAGGCACCACAGGTCCTAAGTGGGCCCCACCCTGCTCTGGCCTCTCTCTCTCCCCTCCCCTTCCCGAGCCCCTCTGGCTCTCCTTCCCCCTGTGCTGGGTCCAGAGTCCCCTGCGTCCAGAGGCCACCTCAGTGCCTGCTTTGCCTCGTCCCCACCCCGCTTGTGCTGCCCTTTGCCCTGCGGTGTCCCCTTGGGCTCATCCACACGGGCATCCTGCATAGGTTTGTGGGTTTGCTGGCTGTCTCCTTCCCTGGAGGGTGGGCCCCAAGAGGGTAGGGAGCTTGCTTTCTCCCCTGTATGTTCAGCCCTTTCAAACCTGACTGGCGCATAGTAGGTGCTCAGGAAGCAGTGAATGGAAAGCAAATGAATGAATGATTTGCAGAAAGAAAAGTCATGGCATTTAGACCATGGTCCTCTACCATCAGAGGTTACGATTTCGGGGTGAACGAAGACCAGTGCCAAGCCATGGTGATGGGCCTTCCTGGGGGACCATTCAAGGGGACCCATAGCACTTGGTTTTTTTCTGCCATCTTTTCTCACGGGATTATGTTTTTATTTATTTATTTCTAATTTTAATTTTTTTTTTGTTTATTTATTTTTGAGACAGAGAGAGACAGAGCATGAACGGGGGAAGGTCAGAGAGAGGGAGACACAGAATCTGAAACAGGCTCCAGGCTCTGAGCTGTCAGCACAGAGCCCGACGCGGGGCTCCAATTCATGAACTGCGAGATCATGACCTGAGCCGAAGTCGGCCGCTTAACCGACAGAGCCACCCAGGCGCCCCATCTCACGGGCTTATGTTTTTACAGCCGTGGGGTTTGATGACACCCCATTTATCTCCAGCACTTTCCTTCATAAAGGTCTGAACTCTTGGTTCCTGTATGCGTTGTGACTGTATTTGCAGAGGCTCCTTGTCTATGAGGGTTAAAACGGGTTTTGAGCAGGGAAACGCATCAGAATCCATCAGAAACGTACCATTAGAGTAGAAGGAAAGGTGTCGTGTAGTCGAGGTAATGAATGATGGATTAAAATGCCGTGATGATTTGATAGAAGGCACCGAAACGCCTTCAGATTCGTAGGCCTGAAAAACCAGCCTGTGCTGGTCTTCGCATGACCCTAGCTGTCTTAGCAGGCCTCTCGTGGTCTCCGTGTGTGTGGCCTTAGCGCTCTTACTATGATCTTAGTACAGTTTTAGTGTGGTCTGCGCTGTCTTAGCCCCTGATGGTTGCAGAGCTTAATTGTGTGGGTTTTGCGGTAGTTTGTAGTTCCGGCTTGCTAGTCCTTGCCTTCAGCACATGTATGGCCATTGGATACGTATCTAAAGACTTTTTCCTTCTCCTAAGACAGAGAGTGCTCAGTGGCAAACCCCTAAAAGGCTTTGTTTCAGCATTAACTCTGTGGCTAGAGAAAACAAAAGAGCAAATCAGGGAATTAGCACCAAACTAAAATGACACTGGCTTGGTCAAGCCGCTGGCTCAGGCTCTTCTTGCGTTTTGGTGACGGGAAACTTTTTCTCACTTTGCAGACCCAGAGTCGAACACTGGGAAGTTCAGGACTGTTATTCTTCCCTAATGCCACGTAAAACAGGAGCTTGAAACTTCAAGTTTTTTGGTTGATAGTCCCATCAACAACGTGCGATGCTCAAAGTAGAATGCAAACATTTGACTCTGAAACGTCTTGGCGTTCGTTTTAGGTTTGAGTTGAAAGTCGGACGGTTGCTTTACAAAAAGCCACGGCCAGGAACGGCTGTGCAGACAATGTCAGCTTTTATTTGCACACTCTGTCAGTGCCTAATAACACGGTGATAATTAGCAGTGACATGTTTTACAGAGAAAGGAGGGAAACCCAGGACCAACTCACAAAGTGAGGCCAAAACTCACATAAATACACTAGGAAGAATGGAATTCAACTTTATATTTATGCGCTTATAATATGCCATAGTTATTAATTTAACCCTGAGAGTAGTAATTCAAGTAGCAGCTGCCCCCAAATGAGCTTTCATTTATCAAGCTCAAAAAATATTTTCTACTCTCGTGTGGAATGAAAAAAAGTAGGTGAAAGATAAACATGTCATTCTGGGCTATAAAAACATCATGGAGACTCATATTTAAAATTGTTTTTACCTCCTGCTGTGATTCAGTATCTCTCTCTCTCTCTCTCTCTTTTTAGCAGAGTGGTCATTTTCTCCTTTTGGGCATCCATTAAACTTCAGGCAGTGTGTAAACTGTTCTGAAAAAAGAGTAGGCAATATCTGATCTGAAAGCGAGAGAGACCGCGACCATCAGATAAACAGGAAACTCTATGGAAATATCCAAGGGAGGAGGCCATCTATGGCCGTGGACCTGGGTGGACGTCGTTAGTGGTTTAAGCTTTCCCGCTTTGTTTTCTCTGTGTAAATACCATGGAAATGTATATTGATCTTTACGTAGGAAATCTACAGAGGACTGGCTTAGGAAACATAAAATGGGCAGGATCCTTGCAATCCTTCATCTTCCTCAGGTGTCAGTTGGATATTTGAGAAGTTACCTGAATTTCTTCAGTCTTGACAGTTGGTGAGATGCCATCCTGCTGACCTTCAGGAATTGATGGGGAATGTGCCTTTCACCTAAGGAATTAGCTGACTCAAGTCAGGGCCAGTATATCCTCAGAGTACGTGAAAATCTAGACTGAGCACATGTAAATAACCCAGTTGTTACAACATGTAATTTAACCATTCCACTGCAAACCACACAACGTGTGATGGTGCTTGGGTAAAACATTTGTGTTACCGTCTTCCACAAATTCAGCTATTTTGGGGAATTTGCCCATAGTTAATGTTTCTGTGACTGAAACAGAGTGGTTTGGCCTTTGCCAATTGCAGGTCATTTCTGAAGTTTGTGTCTGGTTTCCACAGTTACTGCGTATGTTTCTTTTTTCTGTGATGGTGCAAATCCTTGCCTCTCTTGACCTTGCTCACCTGTGGCTACCACAAACCATGACCAGAAGGGGAAAAACTCCTTTGTGTTAGTTTGCTTGCTTTTTCGCGCGCGTGTGTGCTCAGTCTGCAAATTTGAGTTGCTATGGTTACAGGACACTAGATTGGAGGGAGTCAGCTCATTGGTAAGGTGCAGCCCCTAGACTCTTTTGTGACATTATTTTCTTTGTAATGACCTGGGAAAGTAGGCTTTGTAAACTTGAGAGGTTTACCGATGCACAAAAACTGACTGTTTCACCGATTGGTTTTATTGTATCCCTTCTATTAGCCAAAGGATTCTCAGTCATTGGTGGGCTAGCCTCATTTGTTGTAGAAATTGATTTTCGTCAATAGTTTGAAAAAGTGAACCACAACAAGTGACTGTTCTTGGTCACGGTTGCACGCCAGGTTTTATCCCATGGCTTCTCCTCCCTGAAGGTCCATGAGAACACCCGAGGGTTCTGTAAAGATGTGGATCCTGATCCACGAGTCCGGGGCAACACCTGAGAGTCTGCATCTCTAAGAGCTCCCAGATGATGCCGATGCAGGGGTCTGGGGACCCCACTTTGAGTGGCCAGGAATATGCTGCACAAAACTCCAGAGCCATTCAACACCTTGCAGAAATTTCCTTTTTCCTCCCACGCAGATATTTAGTTAAGCAGGCTGGGCAAAGTTTCCACTGAATCTCGCTGTTGTTTATTTAGAAAAAAAACATGATACTTACCAACAGATGTCACAGAATTCCTTTTCCTATTAGCGTTTGGTTACGTATGTAGGTATATGTGGTATGTGTGTCTGGTAAGTGTACGTGAGGTGTGGTGTGTGTGTGTGTGTGTGTGTGTGTTTATGTGTGTGCACCATCTTGAAGGCCGGGCTGAAGCCCAGCCGTCCATCTGCAGAATCGTGCATGGTGTTTTACCCAGAGTAGATGTTTAGTAGATTTGTTCAGTTAATTGAACCGAATATATGAGTCCTGTGTTTGAGGGGAACAAAAAGATTGTTTTTATAACGACTTGACAAATCTCAAATAACTGCAGCTAAGAAAGGAGCACGTGAATTAATGAGAGAACGGAACCCCTGTCACCGGTTCTGCGGGGCACCCTGATGGCACCGGGGGGACAGTGGGGTTTACTGTGGGCCTCTGTGCCAGGGGACACAGCTGGGTTCTTAGCAGCCTTTTCTTTTGGCAGGCTAAGAAATGACATTCCTGTGATTGATTTATTTTCAGATTTCGTACGGTCATTAACGTATTTTCTTTTCTGCGTCTGTCGTATCAGTTGCTGCTCAGGAATCCGAGCTGAAAAGCTGCAGCGCCTTCCTGACAGCTACTATTTCTGGGTTCTTCTCTGGTCAGCTGTGCTGCCCCCTGGGCTGCCCAGGGCCGTCATCAAACCCGTCTGGCCCATTTTGGTGGCGGCTGAAAGCGCTTCTGTGCGTGTCGTTCCTAGATGATCTAGGAGTAATTGGGAACGTCGCGCGCCCTCCCAGCTTGTCTGCTGGGCCTCCCGTTGCTGTAACGGTGTCAGGCACGAATTTTCACACTTACCTTAAGGACCTCAAGGAAAGCGTGCACACACTCGTACTTTCACGAAGGCTGCCCTATGTCGACTTTTAAAGAAGCTTCTGCTCAGTTGCATGATGGACTCATGGGTTTTGAAATCGTATCCTCATGTGTATGATGCGTGATGCACATCTCCTGATAACATTAAGTTTCAGGTGCCCATCCTTTGGAAGTTGGGGGCAGGAAGGAAAGAGTCCGTTTTGTGGGGTGTGCGGGAGAAGGATGGGCAGCCAGCAACCTTGTGGCCGTCATCCCTCTGGCTGGGTCCCTACGGATACAGCCAGCTGGGAAGGAATTCTGTTCTGATCACTGTAACGTATACTTCGTTTATTTATTTTTAAATGTTTATTTATTTATTTAAAAAAAATTTTTTTTTTCAACGTTTATTTATTTTTGGGACAGAGAGAGACACAGCACGAACGGGGGAGGGGCAGAGAGAGAGGGAGACACAGAATCGGAAACAGGCTCCAGGCTCTGAGCCATCAGCCCAGAGCCCGACGCGGGGCTCGAACTCACGGAGCGCGAGATCGTGACCTGGCTGAAGTCGGACGCTTCACCGACTGCGCCACCCAGGCGCCCCAGATGTTTATTTATTTTTGAGAGCGCAAGAGCGGGGGAGGGGCAGAAAGAGAGGGGGACAGAGGATCCGAAGCAGGCTCCGTGCTCCGTGCTGACGCCAGAGAGCCTGGTGCGGAGCTCAGACCCGTGAACCGCGAGATCATGACCTGAGCCGAAGTTGGACACTTAACCCACTGAACCACCCAGGCGCCCCTGTATATGCTTCGTTTATACTTTCAGTTAGTTGTCCCCTAACCTAATGACAGTTATTTGATAACTCGGTGTCCAGGGAAGAGCTGGAGGCTTGAGTTGGATTCTGTCTCTGACGCCTTTGTTCCAAGAATTGCAGGAAACGATGGGCACTGTGAGTAGAAGAATGTGTATCTTCTGGCCTCTGGCCTCTTTTCAACAGAGTTGAAAGCTCAAGTGCTGATTCCAGAAACAGCCGAGGACCACGGCTACAGGACAGCATGTCACCGAGGACAGTCAGAGCAATCGGAGGGGCAGGGGCATTTGTGATAGCAGAATAAATTCAACTAGAAGGGCGTCCTGGGGGGTGGTGGGTGGAGAAAGAGGACAGAGTCTGCGTGCTGGGCACAGGCCTTCCTTCAGACACTCCTCAGGAGCTGGGGGGCGGGACAGGCTCAGCCATCAGCCTGAGCTGTGGGGGACCGGCTCCAGACCTTCTGTGTCTTCCCAGGGTGTGACCTTTGCTGAAATAACTTAAAACTGCGAAAATTTGTTTTTCTGACCTATTAATTAGAAATATGTTAATCAGGGGCGCCTGGGTGGCGCAGTCGGTTAAGCGTCCGACTTCGGCCAGGTCACGATCTCGCGGTCCAGGAGTTCGAGCCCCGCGTCGGGCTCTGGGCTGACGGCTCGGAGCCTAGAGCCTGTTTCCGATTCTGTGTCTCCCTCTCTCTCTGCCCCTCCCCCGTTCATGCTCTGTCTCTCTCTGTCCCAAAAATAAATAAATGTTGAAAAAAAAATTAAAAAAAAAAAGAAATATGTTAATCAGCTCAGTAGTATCTGGAAGATAGCCAGGGGTCTGAGCTCAAATGTCCAGTGGCTTATTTTATACCCCAAATACCCCATGATCACGTTCAGATGATTATGTTTAACTCTTACATCCCGTGCCTGTAATGTCTTTGGGCAGTGGGTTAATCAGTTGCTCGACAGCACAGGCTAATGTTAAGTTAGTAAACTTTTATTTTTCTAAAGTGGATGTATAGAAATTACTTAATATGACCAATTTCTTGTAGGGTTTTGGCTGCTGTTACCCAAATATGAAATGGAGACTGGGAGAGAGAAACATCTTGAGGCATCTGATTTTAAACTTTTTAACATCTCTGTTGCAAGAATGAAGGGATCATGGGATCCCATCCTGTAACTTTTCTCCAAGAGTTTCATAATACACAGGGGGAAGGTTTATGTTTGAGTGGAGTTTAAACTAACCAGACACTTCAAGAAGCCGATTGTTAGTTATGAAGGATTCTTAGAAAGCACACATCCGTTTGTGAAGGTGATCTGGGAGTAGTTTGGAGTGATAGGTGTCGCCCAGTAAACATCCACTGCTGTGTGGGCAGAATGGTGGCCCTCAGAGCCGTCCTGTCCTAGTCCCTGGAACCCGTGCATGGTACTCTGCGGATGTGATGAAGTGAAGAGTCTTGAGACGGGAGTTTGTCCTGGATTGTCCACGTGGCTTCTGGGTCCAATCACAAGAGGCCTTATAAATGATAAGAGGGAGGCTGTGAAAGTTGCTCCCGACAGAGAGGAGAAGGAGAGGTGAGGCAGAGAGATTTGAAGATGCTGTTCTGCTGGCCTGGAAGACGCGAGAGCACAGCTGTGGAAGCCGGAGAGGCAAGGAAAAAGATTCTCTTCTAGAACCTTCAGAAGGAGCGCGGCCCTGTGAAGGTCTCGGGGTCACGGCAGAGAAACCCTTTTCAGATTTCTGACCTCCAGAAGTGCGAGGGAAGAAATCGGAGTTGTTTTAAGCCACCGAGTTTCTGGTCGTCTGTTACAGCAGGAATTTGTTCTATAGGACATGGTCGTGCCACTCGGCAACTAGTGAGTTTCGGCCTAAGTGCCTGTGGGTTTTGCGAGTGAAGTTGATATGCAAAAGTAGGATAGGCTTACGTGGAACCGGAGTAGCTTTAGTGGATTCAATAAAGGCAGAATTAAGATGCGAAAAATTTAGAGGTTGACCCTGGAGGATAGATTGCTTAGAAAAGCTGTGGGAATGCATGGATCTGGTGATTCTTTACTGTCTCGGCAATTTGTGACCCCGCTGTGTGCACTGCTGTCTGCTTTGTGCAAGGATAGCCGCTTCGCTGTACGTCGTAAGTTTCGCCGAGGGCGTGATGTCCTTCCCAGCCTTTCCGTCCTCGGCTCCGTCTGTTCCTTCCAGACGCAGGCAGGTGTTCTCGGTGGCTAACGTTTTCTGCAAGACGACTCTATAGGAGGTGCATGGTTTTGATTTGACTTGATTAAGATATCTTAGGGGGGAAACAGTTTATTTTTAAAGAAATTTGATGCAATGTCAAGGACTTGACAACTTCTTGGATGAAATGGAGTGCTAAAATCCTCTCTGGCTTATTTATTTATTTTTTACCGTAAAGATAGTGAAGTTCTCTAGCTTAAGAATATTGTTAAGAGTGTATTGTTAAAGTCCTTAAGTTTACTAAAACACACCTTTAACCCAGGGGACTGTGATTTTTTCCTTTTCTTGTTCTTGTTCTCTCTTTCTCTTTTTCTTTCTTTTCCTTCCTTCCTTCCTTCCTTCCTTCCTTTTCCCCTTCCTCCCTCACTCTTCTCCTCCTCCTCCTCCCCCTCCCCCTCCTCCTCTCCCCCTTCTTCTTCTTCTTCTTCTTCTTCTTCTTCTTCTTCTTCTTCTTTCATTTCCTTCCTCCCCTCCCTCCCTTCCTTCCAAGTTCTCAAGATGAGAGATTTATTTTCCGAAAAGATTTTAGTGGGAGACGTCACATTGTCACGTTGACAACATCGAACTCCCTTTAATCGTCATTTTGCATATTTTTCTTTTGCATCTCATTTTGATGAAATAAGAACATTTTTACTACTTGAACTTGGCTTCATTTTATTCTTTGTTTTTGTTAATGCCTTTCTTGCGTTGGCATAGAACACTATTTGATTCACAACACTCTAGGAAAAATGTTTAATTACTGAAAAACTTTGACTGAAATTCAGGAAGAGCATGCAGGGGAACATATTTGTTCAGGTTTGGTTTATATGACTTGCAAAAACAGATTAAAATAATCTGCAGCTACACCAAATTTGTGCTTTCCGTGAGAGGACTTGGTTTGAGTGGAACGGACAGAGATGGTGTCTAAGGCTTCCTTCAATTTGCACCTGCCTTAAAAGGAGAAGCAGAATGCATCACACTGCTCCTGCTGGCATGGGACCAGGCTCTTCTTGAAGTCTTTCCAGAACACTGTACCCAGTGCAGCAGGACTGAACGTGAATGTTGTTGACTTTCAAATCCATTCCGTGTGTGTGCGTTGAGACTGCTCAGTTACTGTGAATGCCTAGTAAGAAAAAAAAAAAGGAAAAAAGAAAGAAAGAAACAAAAGCAGCATTGGATTATGAATTAGAAGGCCAGGCTTTCTACTTTTGGATTCAGCAGGATTCATCACTTCCTACCAGCATGACTTGAGACGAGTCCCCTTGATGCACTGAGCTTGCGATTCTTCATTCGCAAAGCAGCAATGTCTGCTTTCTTCCACTCAGGATTCTTTGGAGGATTTAAAGACTTGGTGTGCGGAAACGGTTCCTAAAGCATCATTTTATAGAAAAAGAAATGCGTAATTAGGAAGGTGTTTTGATCTTGCTGAAGTCAGATAAAAGTAAACTTTTCCCACACTTGTTTATTTCTTGGGTGGTGTTGGCAGGAATCGGTTCTGCTCTTGAGCTGTGAAACTAGGGAGACGGATGGGGGCTGTTTCAGCTCCTGTTTCTTCTAGGAACCACAGTTGTGACTTCCCCCGATTCTGATGCCAGAGATCTAAGACTGAGGAATATCCCTTAGCCTTCATCCATCTCCATACGATGAAGCGTGTTTCCAGATTCTTCCAACTTTCATCTCTGCCTGAGAGAGAACAAGGTGTCTGTGCAAAAAAAGAGCAAATGGGAAGAGAAACCACATTGTGACACAGGATGGTATTGTTTGCGTTTGTGCTGCGTACTGTTGTTCGTCATATTTGTCCCCCCAAATTGGTGGATCCTGGTTCTTGGCAGGATGATTTAGCTTGGTCTTTAGACTAGGTTTGGGACACAGGTACAGGACTAGAGTATTTTCAGGTTACCAAGCTAGGTCTTTCCCGGTTCTTTGATCAGGCTGTTGTCTCCAGTGCATCAAAGCTAATTTCCCTTAGATTCTGAAGAGGGAGAAATGATATTGCACAAGTCATTGCAGGGTCAGATAGTCTTCACCCTTGACATTGGCCCCTGAATCTGCCAGATAAAAAAGTTAGTTCTGTTGTTCAAAGAAGGTATCTCCTTGATTTGGTGTGAACAGAACAAAACAAGACCTATTCCAATTATATATCACAATGAGTAATGGAGGCATAGAGGAATGAATCATTATTGCCACACCAGAAGTCTCTCGAATGTGACACACTTTCGACCATCCGTAGGAGTGTGTTGCACAGTGGGAAATACAACTATAACGTTCATCACCCCAAGGGTCAAGGAATCTATTATAATTATTTCCTGTACATGAATTCCATCAAGGCTTGGATGAATTCATGAATTAAAGAGGCACCAATGGCTACTGAGAGAACTCAGAATATTTCCAGATTTTAATATTGATATGAGGAAAGATAGTATGTGATACTCATGGCTACAGAGCGGGGACTGATGTTTGAGTGGTTAAAGACTACAACAACTTCTGATCGTCTGTTTGTTGGAATTGGCATGTAGGCCGAATGGGTTACGATTCCGTTTACTTGGCAGTTTTGTGCGTTTGTGTGTAATTATTGCCACCAGCAATACGTTTCAGGCTTGGATAACTGGGTTCCTTGAACCGATACCTGAAATTCTGTTTTACAGCATTTGTCTCCTGAGGGATTGGAAAGATAATCCTAACTTGGAAGGGCTTCTAATGTATACCAACACCTGTAAAATATTGTACATTTTGCATTAAGTTGGAAGAAGGGTCTGAAGTATACATTTAAGAACGTGCAATTTTATTTAATTCAACCATTAGCTGCAATGGAGCAAGGATAACAAAGATTTCCTTAAAAACAGCCCATAACCCAGAAATGAGACCCCTTTGCAGCTGAAAATACTAGTATCTTGTAACCATGTGTAAATGAGCAGTTGCAGAGGGCTTGAAAAAGCAAGTTTCTAGAACATGGTATTTATCTCCCAATAGTTTGTGCTTACCGATCCAGAATTAAAACACCATGTATGAATCGTGCCATCACCATTTCGTAGGGCAAAATCTGTCCAATATTGGGGAACTTAAGTGTTCAAGTTCACATAATGCTTCCAAATCAAGCAACAGACATTTATTATGTTATTATCCTCAGCTACAGTGCTTGGCATCCTGTAAATCCTCAATGACCCTTTGTGGAAGGAACGAATGAGACAGTAAATGAATGGAAGATCGAATGAGTGAATGAATGCGAGTTTTGGGCTGGGCATTGTGCCGGAGGCCAAGAGGGTAAAATGGTCTGGAGTCTAATCGAAAGGCTTCTTTTAAAGTTCTTTCCAGATTCCGTGGAATTAATTTTCTTCTTAATCATCCGGGTCCTGTGGTTGTTGCCTCCCCAGAGAGTCTTTTCCTGGATGTCCTGTTGTAAAGATCCCATTACCATGCCAGTGAGAAATCTGCTGTTTTTAACTCTCCCTTTTGTTCTTTCCTCCCTCCTATCACTATTGGAAATAATATTCTTTCTAGTTTACATGTTATTTGTTTTTTGTCTTCTCCACTGAGGTCCATGATGGGAAGCACCTTGTCTTACATAATAGTGTATTCATTTCTTGAATGAATGAAGAAATGAATCACGTGGAAAGAAACCATCTAGGGAGATCTGCTGATTTGCTTATAGTCTTTTTTCCCTATTTATTTATTTATTTATTTATTTATTTATTTATTTAAATATAATTTGTTGTCAGATTGGTTTCCATACAACACCCAGTGCTCATCCCAACAAGTGCCCTCTTCCCTGCCCATCACTCACTTTCCCCTCTTCCCCACCCGCATGTACCCTTAGTTTGTTCTCAGTCCTTAAGAGAGTCTGTTATGGTTTGGTGATTTGCTTATACTCTTACCCAGAAACTAAGTGTTAAGGTGAAATTCGGAGACTTCTTGCAGAATATAGAATATTAGAATGAGAAGGCCTTGGGCCCAAGTGAATGGACTGACATTGTGGTGCTGCAGGGATCCTAGGGCTCTAGAACCAATAGTCATTCATTCAACAATTGTCTGTTGAATGCCTACTAAGCACTAGGCAATGGATGTTAGTGGATCATGGAGGAGATCTAAAAGTGGACTTCTCAAGTCCCATCCGATTTCTCATGTCCTCGGTTACATGGTCACCTGCTTTTGCACCTCTGTAGAGTGATAGTGGGCTTCTCCTTGAACCCACCCTGATAACCTCTGCTTGGCCAGAATTGATACATGGTTGCAGATTACTAGGCTTCCCTTTTCTTTTTGAGGCACCAATTTCATTGCCATTCTGTTCACTGTTGGTCCCCCCAGAGTTGTGGGCATCCTCTAAGGTTGCCAGTGAGACTGTATCTTGAACCTTGGTTCTTCATTGTAATTCACTTTCCATTTGTCACATATCCTTAAGTTCTTAGTCTGTAATATGTACCAAGAACATGGTGACACGGCTATAGAATCTCACTGAGCTTCCATTGTGCCAGCGGAAATGGGAAGTCATAAAAGTGGCTTCAGTGAAGTGGAAGAGGCTACGAAAAGTCCAGAAGGTTCTAGGCTATATAGCTAGGGGAGGTGGTAATCAGGGGCGTTCAGGAAAGGCCTTACAGAGGAAGGCTGTTATATGCACACCTGGGGAAGGCGATGGCCTGGGTGAGGTGGTGGAAGAGGATGTTCCAAGTGGAGAGAGCTGTGTGTTGGAAGGCCAGGGTGGAAGAAGGCTTGGGGCAGTGAAGAACTCTATACTCTCTTTCTAGCTAGTGTAGGCCCCATGTATCTGTGGGAGTTTTACAAACCCCTTTTTGCAGCCTGGAGAGTGGATTGGAGGAAGGCAAGATTGAATGTAGACAGACCAGTTTGGGAACCTCTTCAAAAATCCAAGCCTGGTACAATGGCGGCTTCTAATAGAGGCAGCAGAGAGGGAAGCAGGTCCATTTAACAGCAATTTAGGAGGCTCAGTGTACAGGATGTGGTGACTGGTGGATGTGGCAAAAGGAGGGGGGGGGGCTTCATGATGAAGAGGGATATGACACTGGTTGCTTTCTTCATCTTTAGAAGAAGTGATGCTCCATTCCAGGTGAGAAACTAGAGAAGGGGTATTCATTGTTGCCGGTGTTGGGGGTAGGGGGTTGAATTTAAATCTTCGGATTTTAAGACTTGACCCACTCCCGGTGGCTCATCTCTCCACGTTTGTTACCGTGGCTTTATACTCCTGTTCTGGAAGTGCTTCTCCACATTGCCTTTCTAACGTTTCCCTTTGTGCTGCAAGAGCAACTTTCCACGGTGGACGCATCTCGGATAGAACCTGAATCCTGCCGGGGTCACCATATGGCGGTTACCGGGGTCAGTTTCCTTCTGTCTCAGACCTACTGAGAACTTAGTATTTTCATGCATTGCATCAAATATGGAAGCCAAGAAATGAGGAAAGACCTCAGGAGTGCATCCTGCAAAAAGTAATAAGCATCTGTAGCCGTATTGTGTAGAAGTCACGGAAAAGCACGTCTCACAAGAGAGCGGATGTGTTCCTGAAGAAGGTGAATAAGGCACGTGTAGGCAACACAAGATGATGGCATTCAGATAAACCGTTAACGAGAAGTCATACTGCGCCAGATGGCATTGCTTTCTAAGACTGCTTGCGCTCTTTCTCTAGAACTAGTTTACATGTAAATCTGCACCAAGAATTCTGGGATGGCTTTGACTTGAAAGTGACTCGAAGATAATGGAGATATAAAGCCGTGACTCCAGGGCAATGGGGAAGGCGCCATTGCTCGCTGATCAAAGAGAGCACGTGCTCTTTTATTACAGCGATAAAACATAATTAGAGCTAATTGTGGTGGAACGTGCCCGCATAAGCCATTACAATTATTTTATTTCTAGTAAAGTAGCACCTATGCTACCTCACTAACTTCATCCCGTTTCTAACAGGAGTAGGCATTGATCGTTCCGTGAGGAATTGACACCCATTTCATTATCGGTGGTAGCAAACTCAAAGTAAGATCAGCTTTTAGCAAATACCCGGTAATTATTTAATTTTAAACGATCTCTTGGCACAAGCCCATGCTTCAGTGTAGTCCCAGAGAGGGGCTTTCTGTAGGAACCATGATGATCCTGGGACAGCGTGTGGAATGGGGGGCACGACTTCATTGTGATGGCGCACTCATGGATATTGAGGCTGATTATGTTCTAGGATCTCATACCTGGGACCTGCTGTTCTGAAGCTTGCCATAGGCTTTGGCTTGTAAAGCCTTTGCTTTAACGGATCTCATCCCCTTCTCGGCCTGGCTGCTTGCCATATTTGGCCCCAATCAGTAGGGGCACAACAAACACGCCCAGAGATTTCCCACCCCTGTCAGCCTCTCATCCCTTATTTTGATGCTGCAAGAGAGGCAGGGCCTTTACTTTCAACCCTGCCCCATGAGGGTACACTTTGTTGTACATTAAATCCGGCCCCTCCTTAAATGGGACTCTTGACAGTGGTCTCTCTAAAAATTGGACCGTGTAAAATGTCCCTTGATAGTTATTTGCGGCCCAAACCACAGTTTTCAAAAGGAGACCCTTCATATGGATGTTTCGTTTAAAAAAAAAAAAACAACTGTTAGAACTTTATGTATTAATACATTTTATAGCAGTTAAATGTAGACACTAACAAACCGAGAAGTCAGATAATTTGTGCACCTTCTAACCAGTGGTTTAAAGTTAAAACAATTCGTGTGGTCTGCTAAAAGAGTCTCCTCATCACGGCTAATAGAAAATTAAATTTTTACAACTGAAGTGACCCTGTCTAGTGCTAGTTCCATCTTCAAAGGAAGCCTGAATTATCTGGTCCCTTCTATTCTTTCCTCTGTCTGTAGCCATCATGTAAATTATTCTGGTTAGATGTGTTAATTTCATCGAAATTTTCTCATGAGGTTGAGAGCCCCTTCCCTTGTCCACGGTCCCATTTCTCTTGATACCTACTTATACTTTTTGGTGTTATTTTTGGCATGTTTCATCTGGCTCTGTCCTTGAGGAATGTAGAGAATAGCTGCTGGGGTGACAGTTAATCTACCAGGACAAATTTCTGACTGCTCACTTTGAGACTCTCCTTATCATTGATCACTGAGATTGTAAAGTAGGAAGTCAAAGACAGCGTGGAAGAAAAACCACGCTAAGCATCCATGAGCTTGCGCTGTATCTCCTTGCGGCAATTAGAAAATAGACCGCTGTCTTAGCTTTAGGAATCTGGTCTTCCTGTCGGGAAAGTCTGCTGCAGAGGTATTTTGGGTGCCAAATGCCAAGACTCTCCCTCTCTGGGGTCCTCAGGCTCAAGGTGCTGGGGCTCTTTGTGTGTGTGGGCACCGGCATGATGGCTGCTCTGCCTTCCTGAAGAGGGCGATTAAGTAACTCTCCTCCAAGGGCTTCGGGGAAGTCGGTGGACTGGAGGAGGTTTAACAGCCTCACTGTGTAATCAGAAAGAGTTCTGACAACCTGATGCCTCTCCCCAAGGGGGAGACGAGGCAGGGATTCGTCTGGCAGACTATTTCCTGTTCCCCCAAACAGTGAGGCTGTATCTGGGCTCTGCCCCTGGTAATTAGTGAAAATCACTGATGGAGTGAGGTTGTAATTTGAAAGTTTGAGTCACAGAAATGTGAAGTGTAATTAAAACACCCCTGCACCACATGGATTTCTTCATTGGGTGAGCCACAGCCAATGAGCTCTCTGTTGAAAGCGAGATGATTTGGTCCTTTGGGAACTCATAAAATGAGAGCTGGACCTGGGAGAGGAAGAGGGAAGTGGGCATCCCATCCTTTGTCTGCCTGCCATGTGAGCTGTTTAGTCATTATTGTAGTGATATTAGATGTTTCCAGAACACTTCCCCACTCCCCAAGCTGTTGTATTTTTCTGCGCAAAGAGAAGAGGAACAGTGAAGCTAACTCAGGCTTTTAGTTTTTCAGCCTTGTGAACTTTGTTGCAGTTTTTTGTTCAGGAGAAATTCCCAGGTGATGGATTTTGACTTCCATCGACAGTACGGGTATAGGAATGCTGAAGATGTTTGGGCATCAGGCTGTTACACTAGGCATAGGGGGTTAGGAACACAGGGAGGAAAGTCTTAAGTCTTTGGAGGAGGTCATAGGTTGAAAACTGAAGATAGGATAAAAAAAAATCCAACAAAATGCCCCTCATCATTCAGTTGACACTTTAATGTGATCCATTGATGGTATCAGTAGCAATATGGCGTCTCTGCTCAGGACCCACCAATGACAGAGTGTCACCTGGCTTGGCCCTCGGTCCTCTTTGTCCTCATTGATCACTTTCTCCCTTGCTTCATCCTCCAGCCACGCTTGACAACATGCTCTTCCTTCAACTGCCAGGTGATGCCCATGGCTTTTGCCTTCCCTTCAGGAAGGTTCTGCCCCAACATCACCAGCTCAGGAACATTCTGCTGACTGCTCTGAGGTCACTCTGTCTCCTCACTGTCCTCTGTTCTTCCTGCTTGTTACCACCCACTGTTACATTAGGTATCTGTGTATTTATTGGTTTATTCTCTGTTTCCTCTCCTGCATCCGTCCTCCGTGAGAATGAGGACTTTGGCCTGCTGCTATTGCATCTCTGGAGCTGGCAGAAGTTTCTGGAAAACAGTAGAGGCTCCAGCATATCTCAGTTGGGCATGGTGTTTGTTAAAATGAACACCTTTTGTGGAAACTGTATATTTGTGAAAAATAAGCGTGTGTGTGTGTGTGTGTGTGTGTGTGTGTGTGTGTGTGTGGTTTAATAACATTAACATGGGGAAGATTGCAACTTACAATGTGTACCCACTTAATATCCTTACTAGTTAGCATGAGCTGTCATTGATTGGCCACTTTCTCCGTGCATGGTGGAACTCTGGACACCTGCTGTCTTAAATGATGCCAAGTGTTGGGGTTTGAAGAAACCTGTGACTTGAAATTAATCTGTGTCCTATGACAACAAGCAGTTTCACAATACCCCTGGTGTCCGGGCAAGGAACTTTTCTATCTTGAGGCAAGAATGATGTCATTTTAAGAGTGGGACCCTCGTGCTTACTTTCATCCATTACTTGGTGTCCGGTGTTGGATGTGTTTGGTTATTATATGTTTTAAATATACACAGTTTTAGGATGATACTTAAAAAGCATGGGGATGGCCTCATGTGAATGTCCCAGCATTCAAGGTTAGCCCTGGGATGTGGAGGAATCTGCTGAGAGGCATATGGTAGTGGAGGGAACATCGGTGTTGGGGTGCCTGGCTCCTGTGTTTGCTCTGCAATCCACCTGCCGGGAGCTTTGCCTGGGAATACCTAGTCTCTGAGGACACCAGCTCTCAGGAGCAGAACAGAGTGCTGTGAGCGTCCAAGAATAACCTGTGTCTGGGCACCTGGCTCCTTCCATGTTCCCTACTGTGTGGAGCCCTCCCTTCTGCCCCAGCTCCATCTCGGGGTGCCTGTCGGGGAGGGCTTCTCTCCTGCAGACGGGCACCACAGTCAGGAAAGTCTCTTCTTTGTGAGGTGTGGAGACCGGGAGTGTCCCTCTTGCCCACAGTGAGTCCTGCAAATGGGTGAGAACATTCAAAATGCTTTGAATTCTCTCTCTCTTGCTCACCTTCTGTGTTTCTTTAACTACTGGGAAGGTGGGGGGTGGGGCGCCCCGGTGGCTCAGTCGGTTCCCTGACTCTTGATTTCGGCTCAGGTCATGATCTCATGGTTTGTGAGTTCAAGCCCCATGTCGGGCTCTGCACTGGCATTGCAGAGCCTGCTTGGGATTCTCTCTCCCTCTGTCTCTGCCCCTTCCTGGCTTATGTTCTCTCTCTCTCCCTAAGACAAATAAACATTAAAAAAAAGTGATTCATAAATACTGGAAAGGCCACATGTGCTATTTCCTTTCACTGACAGCTCTATCCCGGTGACTCACGTATCTCCTGTGTCATCGCTATTTGGGGAATGTACCATATGCAAAGCACAGTGCAGAGTGATCAAGAAAAATGCCTTCTCTGGAGGAAAACTTTGCTGCCCTGGAGAATAGAGTTGGGGTTTAGTGTTCTAGTGTCCCTTCGGAAAACCATGCGGGGAGTCAAAGACCTAAATGAGATCTGCTGGTCCCTGACACCTCCCCTTTCCTACCCCCTCTCATCTTTGCTTCTTTCCTCTCCCCTTCTTCTTCCTCCTGTCTGCCCCCAGTTTGCACCCTTTGGGAGGGGCATTTCATGATAGAGTGGCCTCTGTGTCCTCCGGCCGCTGGTCTCTGGTCGATTTCAAAGACGTGACTTTGCAGTTGAGGGCTGCGGGGCAGGGCCCCCCACCAGGGCCACGCGCTCCGGTTTCACTGGGAGGGCGCCAAGTGCCAAGCCCAGCACGCGTTTGCAGGAGCAGGCCGGCTGACCCTCGAGGAAGCCGTGGAAACTCTATAAGCCCAGGAGGCAGCGTGTTTAGAGGGACTCACGGCCGTGAGGGAGGCCAGGCCGGCTCCCTGCTATTTCTGGTGTGAGGTTTTCCTGGGATGCCGTCAGCCCTGGCAGGCTCACCACGCTGTGCATGTCTCTGTAACTTCAGATCCTGTGCGCTCGGGAACGTGGCTGGCACAGCCAGGCATTCTTACCTTGGGCCAAATGGTTCTTCTGACGCGCACATATTTCAATGGGGATGATTCTCAAATAGAAGGACAACTTGGTCTATGCTGCACATAGGCGGTTGCTTCTGCTTTTATTTATCAGATGCTAAATGTGTGTGCACATGGTTCCTGTCCCGTATCGTATCTGCTACCGAGCAGTAACTCTATTCTCCAGGGAAAATGGTCCATGTGGTGTGCAGGGAGAGGTTATTCCTTTTCTTCAGTCCTGAATGCAGACCCTTCTGATGCTTCCACAATATTGTCATTTTATGTAAAAAAAGGTATTTAGGGCCAGAGAGTGAGAGTTGACTCAGAGGCCTCATGATTAGATATGTGTCTACTTTGGTTTCTGTAGTGGCTTGGCATATTTTAAGTACTGTTCCGATGCCCTGAGAAAAAATGCAGGTACTTGAATTCCATCACATGTTCAGTAATTCTGGTTGAATAGTCCAAAAATTGTGCACGTTACGCTTTCTATCAGTGGATTAACAGAAAGCTTTAGGTTTTCCTTTTGCAACAGTTTGGAAAATGTTTAGTTGCATCTACTGGAAATCTCAATTCATGGCAGATCAGCCAAGTAAGATCTGTGTTATTGTCATGTAGCGTGCTGTGTGTCCAGGGCTGGTGGGGTGCCCTTGGGCGACTGTTGGGACCCAGGCTCCTTCTCGCGTTCTCTCAGCCATCTTCGGTGTGTGGCTTTTGTCTTTATGCCTGCTTGGCCTCTGAAGGGTGCAGGAAGCCCGCTCCCGTGTCCCCTCTCCTGCAGCTGAGCGCCTGTGTCCCAGCAGGAAGGGGGAGGCAGCCTCAGTGTGTGTCTATTCCTGTTGGCAAACTCTCCCGATTCCCGGTTTGGCTTTTGGATGCTTTCCTTTGCCCACTTAGTATTTCTTTTCTTATTCTGCACATAGAGAAGCACCCAGAAGAGTGTGTGTCTGTGTCTGGGTATATATACTTTATAATAGAGTATTTTATATACACACACTTTCTCATTCAGACACACATATGCGTATTTCCATATTTATCTTTAGAGTAAAAGATAACTTATCAGAAATTTAAGTTCTCTTATCTCAGCCTCCTACATTTTAAAATGTGAATATCCATGGATTTTCTTTCTCTTTCTTTTTTTAATGTGTATTTATTTTTGAGAGGGAAAGAGAAAGACAGAGTGTGAGTGGGGGAGGGGCAGAGAGAGAGAGGGAGACAACAGAATCGGAAGCTGGTTCCAGGCTGTGAGCTGTCAGAGCAGAGCCAGAAGCAGAGCTCAAACTCACAAACCGCAAGATCATGACCTGAGCCAAAGTCAGACACTTAACCGACTGAGCCACCCAGGCGCCCCTGGATTTTATTTTTCTAGGGTATGTTATTAAAATTCTAATAAAAGGTTAGAGCTTAAGTTGCGTTAGCAAACGTTTCAACAGTTATATGAAGCTGCTAATATATTTTGTGAATCAAACGTGTTTTAATTGGAAAAACCCTGTCTTATATAGAAGGTTGCTAATGAATTTTTTCCGTACTCTGTATTATATCATCATAAATCTCAAGAAAATCAGTGTAAGAAATTCTAGCTTCACACAGTGGCCATTAGAACAGTGTCTGGGGTTTTTTTCATGAAGGTAAGGATAGGCAATTCTCTTACTAGGGATTTGGTGTGATGTCTAATGAACAATTTAGCTTCTGAAGACATTGATGAAAGATTCTTATGGAGTAAAGATCCAGCTTAGAAGGGATGGGAGAAAGTGTACTTGACCCTAGACCAGAAACATTTTCCTTTTCTGAAATGAATGCAGTGTGGGTAGAGCCAGGCCCCAGCCACAGCCCAAAGCTTGTGCATAGGGTTGCCAGAGAGAGCAAATACTTTAGTATAAGTCGTCCCAAGTGTTGCAGGGATATAGTTATGCTAAGACATTGTTCATTGTTTATCTGATACGCAAATTCAACTGGGGGTCTTGGATTTTGTCTAGCGCCCTCTACTCAGGGCACATCTGTGTGGGGCACTGTGCTGGCTTGGCCTGGATTAGCTCAGTGTGGTCGTTCGTTGGTGGTAGAGTGGTGATGCCTGAATCAGCCAAGAGAAAATGAGTATTTTTGTTGTGTAACGAGGCGCACAGTGATGAGAGATGCATATATTAAGAGCTACCGTGATTAAACCTTTGGGATAGTTGGTGTTTTTCCAGAAGGCACTTCACACGTGTCTTAGGAGCAGAAGGTGCCTTATCATTTGGAAAGAATTCGCTTCGGAAGCCTCATGGGGATGGCGTCCGCCCCACTGTCATGATCAATATGTGGGGAATTTACAAATGATCGAGCCTGAACCATGTGTCGCATTTAATAATGTATTGTTAATAACACAAAATGAGTTGAGGATTAATCAAAACTTTATAAACTGGTGCTAAATTAACTTAGTGATTTGCAACTGGCTCTGTGTGGTCGGCTTGTTGACAATAACTTATTAAAAAAATCGCAATTTCTTCTTAATTGCATGTGTGGTGCTGTAGGGTGATACAGAAGATATTAAAACATGAGTAACAGATGGATGCTTGCTAATGAGCTCCACATTCCATACATTCTCTCGTTACTGTTTTCCATTTATCCGTATACCTATTTCCGTAAAATATAACTTTCCTTTTTCCAGACACCACTAGCTTTGGCCTTTTTACTCTTTCTACATTTCTTATCTCAATTTCTTCTTGTTGCCTTACTGTGTGATGGAAGTTTCCCTGCTCCAGAATCCACTTGGAATTTGGTTTTTGTTATAAGTGGATGGAAGTTAATGATACGTAACTAGGTCGAAACGCTTGCAAGATAATGACAGTATTTGTGTACCGATGATTGTGGTTTTGTTGTTTATTTGCCATGGCTGTAGTTTCTTTGTTCCTAGTAATAAAAAAAAAAAACAAAACTAATGAATCAAAGTGTCCATTCTGGACCATGAGAAAAGATGTCCTACATGAGCTTATTCGTAGGGCCTACCGTGCGTAAGGCATTGACATTCAGAAATACAGGAGGTCTTTCTCTGATTTCAAATAGGTTGCAGTTTAATGGGGAAAGAAGGAAACATATCCAGATAATTAGATCAATGAGCCATTCTTCATGTTCCGTAGGGGGGCAAGTCTTCTTCGTGCCATTATTAATAGTACAATTTCTGTGATTTTGTGGTGCATTCGTTACCAAATACACCCATCATTTCTATCCATTGCTTGCATTTTTTCTTTATTTGGCAGTTTTTCAGTAATGGGCATGAATAACAAGAGACTTTTTTTTAGTAATGGAAAGTTGACTTGGGTGGGGATAGAAACAGAATAAAGGGCCAACGTATAAATATTGATGTTTTCACTAATTGTTTTTCAGTTGCCCCATAATGGTTTGTGAAATCTTAAGAACAGTGGCACTTTCTAAAAAAATTTTTTTAACGTTTATTTATTTTTAAGAGATAGAGACAGTGAACAGGGAAGGGGGCAGAGAGAAAGGGAGACACAGAATCTGAAGCAGGCCGCAGGCTCTGAGCTGTCAGCACAGAGCCCGATGCGGGGCTAGAACCCACAAACCTTGAGATCATGACCCGAGCCGAAGCCAGAGGCTCAACCAACTGAGCCACATAGGCGCCCCAACGGTAACACTTCGGATTCCTGGGAAATCTCCTGGTGGTATTTGTTGGTGGGACAGTCATCCATTTTTGTGACCAACTGCTTCCCACTCCTTTGCTCCCCACCAGATGGCATCACGAAAGCGTGAGCATCCTTCCTACCCAAGGGAAGGGCTGGGACCTTTTCCTGTGCTTATGTTTACACCCACTGTTTTGCATTTACTCATTTGATGTAGCATTATCATAATTGCAGCATGCATACATTTTCGTTACATTTGTTTTAGCTTGCAGTAACTCATCTATCTGTTGATAGAGTGGGTTCTGTAATTGTTAATCATATATACAAAACAAAAACAAAATACAAAACAAAAACATATGATAATGCTGCTGAATCCAGCCCAGCCAAAAGCATGCTAAACCATTGCATTTCATGTTCATGGTTCAAGTCTGTCTCCAACATCCAGGCTTAGGTCATAATGGCCCCAGGCCTGAGACGTATTTTTGGGTCAGAGTTGGTTATTATAGTACTTGTACGACATACCCATAAGAAATGAGCAGCTCCAGAGAATATACGCTCATCTACTGTTCCGGACTATTGTTCTCCCTGGTGTGATATTGCTGTCTGAGAAATAGACCCTTTGAGTCCCACATCTGCATCCTGGCTGTGACTCCGTGAGAATCCACAGAGTAGTCCGGAAAGAGTTGAAGCATAACAACCACTCTGTCTTAAAAAAAAAAAAAAAAAAAAAAAAAGTCTTAACTTCCAGAAAAGTGTACTAAGGTTTCTGACATTTATTTCTGAACTGAAATAAAATATGGCAGGGTTTGTTTTAATTTTCTTAAAATAAATGGATGGATTGTGAATGAAAGTCGTGTTCCTCTAGGGTGGCATTGCCGTGTTTTAGAATCTTCATGTGTATTTATGATAATGATGCTCTCAAATGTATTGTTGTAATTTTGTTGTTGTTCCAGAAACTCTTCGGTATAAAGGTAGCAAATACATCTTTGAGTGTGGGCCCAGGATTTGTTCTCTGTGGGCAGTAATTGCATCCAGTTTCAGGAAGTGGTTTCTCAATTCTGAATGAATGGATATTTCATCAGGGTTAATGTTGTATAAGCGTTGTAAGATGTGTTGGTTGATAGCAAGAAGCTTAGGAACGCTTGACACTTATTTCTGAGAATCCGCCATCTGCCAGGATCTGGAAGGAAATATAGAAGCCAAGGCCAAGGCCAGGTACAGGAACACTTTGCTGGGCCTTTGCTCCAATCCCAACTTAGCCTCTCCCCTCCAGTCCTCATTCCCCTCTACTTCTTCTCCTTCCGTCCTCAACTTCTTCTGAAGTTGCTAGATTAGAGACTAGATCCCAAAGCAGGCCAAGCCTTCTTCTTTCCCCATTTCCCTGCAAACCTGTCTGAATCTTGACCTGACCCCTTCACTGTAGAGGAAAGGCCAACCCAAGAAAAAGATCACGCCAGCCTACATTCAAGAAGCAGTTACGGGAGTGCCGAGGACAGGCCAGCAGCTCCCCAGCGCCCAGGACTTCTCTGGTTGAAGGGCTGACACTTGGCTTCTCGGGCTGTGGGAATTCAGGCAGGCTGCTGGCGCTCATCTTGGTTCCCGACCGGGGTGAGAGAACCCGAGAGCCCACTCCTCACCCAGATGGACGCCTGCCCCCGTTTTCCCCCCTTTCCCATCTCTTTACCTCTCTGACCTAATGGGAAAGAAGCACTCTCGTAGAACACAGTGAGGCATCTATTTCCTGGAACACAACTGTCTAAAAACGCCTTTGAACTTGAGCACTGTCTCGCACATGAGGAAGGAAGGATGGCTGGGAGGAGCCTTGGGCGTCCTGAGCGAGCATCCCTCACCTGTTCAGTGTCTGCTCATTCCTGAGTGAGGGGTCAGGGCTGAGGGATCCAGGGCAGTCCACTGCACGTATAAGGCGATCGTGAATACCGGGGAAAGTAGAATGGTAGGAAGTGGTTCTCTCCAGGTATGTAAGTTACACATCAGGTTTTTTATGATGTCAATAGAAAAATGTGTCTGAGCAATAGAGACATTAAAGGTGCAGAATGACTCAATAATTGAAAAGTCAGCTGTTCTCTTTCTGTTGAGGTGGCCAAAGGGACAGATCAGTCAACATTACTGGTGGCTCCCATTTGGAGTTCAAGGTACTACGGTGACTTAACGGGACCTCAGTGGGTATGTTGTCCCTCCGTCTCCCTGCAGTTAACTTCGGATGGCCTCTTTGTATTCATTTCTGTTTCCAGCTTTGCCTGCTTGGTGATCCCAACAATTAGCGTGTAATTTATCGAGTTAGAATACAGTAGAGTGCATCTGCCTTTGGGCGCCAGCCAAGAGTCAAGCTGGCCACTGTCAGATGAGGAAAGAGGGTCCAACGTCTACCTCCTGTGGTTTTAGTGAGAAATTAACGAAGGCAAATCAGCCCGGTGGTTGAGAGCAGCCGCAGCTTGGCAGAGAGAGGCTCATGGCTGAATCAGTTCTCCTCACTTTTTAGCTGTGTGACCCCGGGCAAGGTACGGACTTTTGTGGCCCCTGCTCCTCTTCTGTACAATGAAGACGATAACGGCGCATCCTTTTGGGGTCTCTTGAAGATGGGGTCACCACCTGTAACATGCTTGCTTGCCTGGTGTCTCAAAGCGCTGGTGAAAACTAGCAAACACAGTCTACGTTATGAACCTTCCTTCACATGTCACCGGAGTATCCTGGGCCCCTCGACCCGAAGTCTCAAACATCGTGAGGTGCGCCCAGTTACTGAGATGTCTGTGTTCTGGCTGCTTCCTCCGTCCTTGCTGCTATGGCAGACTCCACTCCCAAGTGAGGGCGTCCAAACATTGTGGGCTCTGTCTGAAAATATCCTGGGAAGGCAGCAGGCATCAAAATACGTACGGCTCTTTCTGTTTTAAATAAAAAGATACTTGAGCATAATGATTTTTGAGGCGGTATGAACAATGGTGATGCTTTTCTCGCAAAACCACTATATATATATATATATATATATATATATATACACACACACACACACATATATATACACATGTGTGTGTATATATATATATATACACACATACATACACACACGTATATATACGTATGTATATATATATATATATACACACGTATATATACGTATACACACACACACACACACACACACACACACACACACACACACACATATATAGGCTGGTTAAATATATATAGGCTGGTTACCGTTAGGAGCTCGTCATTCTCCGTCATGTGTGGAAGTTGATTGTTTCTATATCATTCGGGCTTTGCTAGCTCCTAAGTGTTTCAGAGAGAAATATCATGTCCCTGTAAGTCTCTAATACGCTAACCTAAAGGGGGAAAGCAAAATGGTACCATATGATACTCTCTAATAAGGCAGTGCATTTAGGAGACTGTACCAGATTAACTAATTTAAAAGACAAATATTAGATTGGTATGCAAGGCTATTTTAAGGCCTTTTTATTCATGCATATTAAAACACAAATGAGCAGTGATTATCTCAAATAGGCTGCTTGGAATATTGTCCTTGCTGGTAGCTGGTTGCAGACCGTGTGTGGTTTTATGGGCTTTACAGATACCCTCATGGACTGATCTGTAAATTATGGAAACGGATACCTAACAATAAAAAGTGAAGGATCCAAGCAGTTCGTGTAAGACCCAGCCTTCCTCAGGTAACTTAACGAATACTCCAGGACAATGGTTTTGGCGTGGCTTCTAGCGGGCAGGCTGGCCTGTTGAATGGACAGAACCTATGCTTCGGATTTTAACGTCTCTGAATTTCAAGTTTGACCCTGCCACTTACTAGCTGGGCTGAATGGAACATGTTGTCCGATGTGAAAAATGCATATAATAATATTTATCTTGGCTATATTCACTGCACCGTCAGTGTGAGAGGCATAGCTGCTTCAAAACAGGGTCATGGCCTTGGTAGATAGTCCAGGTAGACGTTTCTGGTGCTTCCTTGTGGACTAAACTTCTATAATGATATTACCCTTAAGCCTCTTCTAACATGCATTTTATCAAAGCATGCAATTATACATTCTTTGTTAACGGACTTTACTTTTGCTCAAATGTTCTTTTGAGAGATATTTAGTGCCCACCATGTTAGGGCATGCTGGGGATACCATGGCCGACCTTCTTCCCGAAGCTTCCATTCCGGTGTGTGTAGATGAGAGAAGGGAGCACGTCGTCCATGAGGAAACAAATGAATATTCGGCATATCAGGAGAAAACAAATTCTGTCAAAAAAGTTCAGGAGGCTGAATTCAGCCTTTTTCATTCTTTCTTCTCCCTTCGCCAGCACTGATGGTATCTGGGAAAATCTGGTCTTTCTCTTCCTGACTGTCCTCTCTCACTGAGAGGAACATGGACATAGATGATTTAATTGAATGAATTGTTGCTGTGTTTTGGTGAACAAATAAAGTATTTGCGTTGTGTCAGTTGAGAGTAACCAAATTTTATGTTTACCTCTGTGGGGTTTATCAGGGCAAGAATTGGGGGCCGCTAAGCAAGTTTGGCGTCAGAATTCTTTCTTCTGCCTTTAAAATTGTGAAAAAGATACGATGGTGGAGCTGGTGTGGTCTTCACACATAGTTTACTTTTGACACAGCGGTAGACTCGTTTTCATTAGGCACAGCTATCTTGGGAATAATCTCCCAAGTCTTGTTTACATATTGCTCCCTCAAGACTTTCCTCTTCCAAACTTGGCATGGTTTCAGAGTTGTGGAAAATCTGAATTTTGACCAGATGTTGATTAGATGACTTGAGAAGTAATGCACTTGGCAGTTTGGCTCAGGCTGGCCCCTCCCACTTGGGGTCATGCATTGGGCAAGGTCTGCTCATCTCTGTCCTCGTAACTACACTGTGCGGTGAGTGGTTTGGGGGGCTCCTGTGCTGGGTGGGAGCAGAACACTTCCTCTTACCTCCTCCTGCTTCTCTTTTGAAGACGCTCCTATTGATGTGACTCTTAGAGGAACTGTGTGGATCAGCATTATTTTTGCTACGAAAGGAAACACTAGAGAGGAAGGCCCGGGACACTCCCTTGTAAAGCTCTCTGTTGAAACCACTTAGCCACCAGAATCTCTTAGAAAGCCCCAGGTGGTTGTGAAGACGGTCATAGGATGCGAGTCTGTTAAATGGCCTCTCGGATTTTTCCGTGAGCTGTCTTCCTTCAAACTGGATGGCTTCCTTTGGTATAAAAAACGATGCTTTTGTAGATGGACTCTGGGGCACATGTGTAGAAAATGCATTTAAAACTAGATTGGCAGCTCTGGCATTTTGGTTTGAAAACCAAGAATGTTTGTGAACACCCACATCATTTCATTTTTAAGTATCAACAGGAATGTATTGAGTTCCAAGTGAACACCGTCCGGAATAAAGCCCACTTTTTTGTGTACCAGCACTTCCTCATTTTGTCAACGTGATTTCTCTCTGTCCATATGAGGTATTCCTGTGCCTGGAAGAAAGGAAATACTGTTTTTTTCATCCTCAATTTCTTTTTTCTTTTCAATAATTTTATATCCCTTATGCTGTGGTCTGAATGTTCGTACCCCCCCCCCCCCCGCCCCAGGATTCGTATGTTGAAATCCTAACCCCTAAGGGTGATAAGGGTGATGATAGGCTTATCTTTGGGATGTAATTAGCTCGTGAGGCTGGAGCCCCTGTGAAGCACTAAGTCATTAGTGCTTTTATAAAAGGGATCTGGCAAAGGTCCCGGGCCTCTTCTACCATGTAAGGATACAGGGAGAAATCTGTAACCCGGAAGAGGGTTCTCACCCCACTGTTGTGGGTGAAAAATATTCCTGTTGTTTCTAAGCCACCTGATCTATGGTATTTTGTTACAGAAACCTCAACAGATGAAGACACCATAGCAGACACTGCATTCTCAAACCAGTTGGAAAGTCTAGTGCCTGGAGAACTGTTTTGCGTTAGAATCTGATTCTCTTGCCGGTTGGGCCACCCGTGTGGATAGGAAGCCCCAGTGCCAGTCTTTTGCTTAGTTTCTATAAAGAAATTGGTGGACGTGGGGTGCAGTCACTTGCTTTCTGTCAAAAACTGTGAAGGGTCTGGGGTTTGACCCTACTTTCAAGTGAATGGTTAATCTGCCACAATTTCATGGATGCTGGCAGAAGCCACGAGACTCTTGGTTCAGAGACAAAAGACTTTGTTTCTAACAGCACAGTAAGCAGCCTGAATATCGTGTTTGCGGTGACTCCTATTGCTGCCCTACAGACCCCATGGGATAGGCTTGGAGGGCCCAGGTGAATTAGTACATGCAGTGGATATATGTCATGGCTGAGAAACCCAAATCTTATATAATGAGGGCATGCAAACCCAACCAGTGTGCCCCAGAAAGAGACATTAGCTTTTATTACATGGGACAGTGATCAAATCTGACACTATCTCTGTCTTCCAAGACTGTTGTTATACCAACGTCCTTGGAGAGATGGTTCAGAACAAAAGTTATCAGTGTCTCTGCTCTTAAAATGTTTAGAAGCCTGAGATACCCATGGTGGATTATTTACCAACACTTACATACATTTGCATACATCCGTTGACCGTTCTCGGAATCTTAAAGGTTTGTGGCTTTGTCCATTTTTCTCCTCTTGCAACGAATTATTCCTCACCTTGAAGAATTAACTTCTTTCTTTGTTCTCCTCACACAGCTCACCCTTTTCTGCTTGTCCTAATACTGCATCATATTATGTATTTCCTTTTTATTCATACGAATGGATATATATTTTCTGATTTTCTTATTAGGCCTTGAACATCCAGAGGATGTTCATATCCAGTCGTCTACTGCCATGTTTGTTCCTTAGAAGGTTCATGCAAATAAATGTCTGTTGAATGAATTGATGAATAAATGCATTCTAGATTCTTGGTAGCAAAAAGAAAAACTCGGAATATCTACTGTTTAATTATGCTATTGATTCAAATGATAAGTAGAATAAAACCAGGAGTATTCTTAGAAAATGATTCTGAAACGCTCGCAAGCATATCTCAACTACAAACCTTAGCTGGACTTGGGAAGCTTTGCGAAATGGCTAGGTTTTGCTCCCATATTGGTCCCATATTGGTGATGTCACACCGTCCTGCCCACCTTAAGGAGAATTGTGTACCCTGAGACTGCTGGCCTTCTAATCTACGGTGCTGATGGGAGGGTGTGAGATGCCGTCAGGAACTATTTAAGACGGATGAGCTTATCCCACACTGTGCAAGGCAAGCACCTCTGACACTAACTTCCACAGTCTGTTCCGTAGCCAAGGTCCAGACGCCAGCAGGATGGTGGCTAAGTACTTTCTTCTAATTTCTTGTGTGACCTTCTTCTGCGCTTTACCGTTGACGTTCATTTCTTAATTTTACCCTGGGCGTAAATTCTCCACGAAAACCATCAGTAAATACTCAGAAGAATCTCTGCAACTTGTATTTATACTGTAGCTTTTGAACTGGCAAGGTGGAAGTTCTTAGTAAGAAATAATTACTACATTTTAGTGATCAAATAACAAGTCACTTATCTTCTATTTAAAAAAAATGTTTATTTTTGAGAGAGAGAGAGAGAGAGAGAGAGAGAGAGAGCGCGCAGGGGAGGGACAGAGAGAGGGGGACAGAGGATCCGAAGCAGGCTCTGTGCTGATAGCAGAGAGACTCATGAACCGTGAGATCATGACCTGAGCCGAAGTCGGACACTTAACCGCCTGAGACACCCAAGTGCCCCAAGTCACATGCCTTCTACACATTAGCAGAGATATAATCAGAGGTACAAACTAAGGAAGTTGCATTCAAAATTTATTTCCTAGCTCTTATAAGTAGAGTTTGGGTAAGAAGTACAAATTGCTAAACTGGGAGACTTGAGAATAACTTCAAATAGATTGATTTGTCACTTATCTATTACTGTCCGTTTTTATTTTTATTTATTTTTATTTTAGAGAGATTGGGAATGTGAGTGGGGGAGAGGGGCAGAGGGAGAGAGGTAATCTTTTTTTAATGTTTTATTTATTTTTAAGAGAGAGAGAGTGTGAGTGGGGAAGGGGCAGAGAGGGGAGAGGGAGAGAGAGAGAGAGAGAGAGAGAGAGGCGCAGATAGAGGGATAGAGAATCCCAAGCAGGTTCTGCACTGTATTAATAGGGGATAATTACTCTCAGTCTTCATGGAGAACATTTGGAAGTACAGATCCAGATATGAATGTGGCCAACTCATTTTTTTAAACATGTATTTATTAAAAAATTAACTAGGGGCGCCTGGGTGGCTCAGTCGGTTGAGCTTCCGACCTCGGCTCAGGTCATGATCTCATGGTTCAGGAGTTCGAGCCCCTCCCTGGGCTTTCTGCTGTCAGTGCAGAGCCCGCTTCAGATCCTCTGTCCCCCCCTTTCTCTGCCCCTCCCTCCACGTTGGATGCTGTGCCGACAGCTCAGAGCCTGGAGCCTCCTTCAGGTTCTGTGTCTCCCTCTCTCTCTGCCCCTCTCCCTCGTGTGCGCTGGCTGTTTATCTCTCTCAAAAATAAATAAACGTTAAAAAATTAACTAAAAATAGGCCCAATATTTGGCACATGCCAGCCATAGATTGTACTTGTTAAAGGTGTGATAACCCTGCATCTGTTGCATTGAACCCCGGGCACAGTGGGAGACGAAATCAAATGGATAATTTGTTGGCTCACTGCTAGAAAACATTCTTTCAAACATTTCCATCTCTATAAAGGTCAGTTCTGAGCCACTTCTGGCGTGTGTGTCCCTTCGCGGGGTGCTGGCCTCATGCTGGCACTGAGTCAAAGCTGCCGTCGTGTGAGTATTTTCCACGGTTGTTTCCCGTGAGCCACAGACAGTGTAGCATGGGGAAAGTTCCACGCAAGGACATAGCCCACATTTCTAAGAAGAGAGAACACAGCAAAAGCGACTTGACTTCGCATATTTGTAGTCTGGAGGAAAATAACTTTAATCCCATTATCAGGCCCTAATGAGATTTTTCTCTCCTTGTTCCCTTGTCTCCATGGCTTTTAGTTAGTTCTGTTTTATAAATAGACTCTACTGACATTCTCCCCATAGAAATAAATAGGTTAATAATTAATTATTAATGCTACCAGGGCATCATTCTTGGGGACTCTTGCAGTAATCAAACTAGGCATGTGATGGAGAGGAAGGTAGAGAGGAAGTAGAGAGGAAGCCATCTTGAAAAAAATATGTGAGACTTTCTTTCTCTTTTTATTTTATTCATTTATTGTTTCTGTAGACAGAGAGAGTGTGTGGAGGGGGCTGGTAATAGGAGAGGGAGAGAGAGAATCCCAAACAGGCCGCACACCCAGCACAGAGCCTGATGCAAGGCTCAATCCCACAACTGTGAGATCACGATTGGCGTCTACATCGAGAGTGGGATGCTCAACTGACTGAGCCATCCAGGTGCCCGTGATTTTGTAAATTTCTGAATAAACACTAGTAGAGGTGATGACAATATGCTTTTTAATGCTTGTTTATATATACTTATTAATTGAGAGACTGTTTTTTTAGGTGCACAGCAAAATTGCACACAAAGTCCAGAATTCCCTCTTACCCCTTGGCCCCCGTACATCCCCAGTGGCTCCCCTGCCATCAGGATCCCACATAGGAGGGATACATTTGGTACAATGCAAGAACTTATGTTGACATCTCATGGTCTACATTAGGGCTCACTTTTGGTGTTGCACATTCGCTAGGTTTTGACAAATGTGTGATGGCGCGTCTGTCATTTTAGTTTTATGCGCATCATTTCGCTGCACTAAAACATCCTCTGTGCTACACGTATTTGTTCTTCCCTACCCCCCTAACCTCCGGGAAGCACTAATCTTTTTATCATCTCTATAGTTTTGTCATTTCCAGAGTGTCGTCAACTATAGTTAGATCATACAGCGTGTAGCCTTTGAAGATTGGATTCTTTCACCTAGTAACCTGCATTTAGGGTTTCTTCAAGTCTCTTCGGCTTGACGGCTTATTTTCTTCTTGTGCTGAATAATATGCCTCTGTCTGGATGGACCACAGTTTCTTTCCCCGTTCACCTATTGAAGGGCGTCTTTTTAACCTCGCGGTTTAGACATTGTGAATGACGGTATGCCTTCAGAAGTCTCTTTAATGTGACTTTCTCATGAATAAGGATTTCTGTAAAAATACAAAGCAGAGGGAATTAGGCTGTTGCAGACGCAAGGAGACGGTGAGGAGAGCTTGAGTGTTGGGAGTTCGGTGGACATGGGGCCACGTGGTGTCCAACTCCCATGTGTTAACTTCTTCCCCAGATAGCAGTGAGCGTGACGCCTGGTGTCCCCACTCAGATAGTTGATGAGGTCTCTTTCAGGATTGCCCACGAGTCCCGTAGAAGAATGATTAGACAAACACTGTGTGATGTTTTGTAGATGTGACTTGGAATCCCTGCGTCAGCACTTCCCATTTGTGTGAACTTAAGCATGTTGGTGTCTTCGTCATCCTGCGCCTCAATTTTCTCTTCCAGAAAAGGTGTCAATAACGCCTCCTTGGTAATGTGTTCACAAAGCCTTGCGTAGAGAAAGTGGTCAACAGGCAATTACTGTTCTCCATCGAACTTACCACTTTTGAACTTATTACGACATTCACTTATTATCTTGTTTATTCTTTTTTCCCTTACCAAAACATAAGCTCCTTGAGAGTGGATATATTTACCTGACTTGTTACCAATGGGTCCTCAGTATCTTGAGAGGTGTCTGATACTCTTAATAAAAAGCTGTAGAATGGATGGATGAACTTTCCAAGCGAACTGATGGGTTTGATAGATGCTTCTATGTGCCTTTTGTCTGTATTCCAGGAAGACTGGTAACGGATTTGCCAATGAAGAGTGTGGCAAGTGTTTTTCTAGAAGTCGAGGACCACTAATAGCCAATCAGTTCATTTTACTGTGGTTCCTTCTCTCAATAAATACACTGAATTAGGCTCTTTACTCATGATTGCAGAACCATTGAATTTAGCCATAAGAATTTAGGACACCGTGTGCCCTTTTCGGATGGGTGAAATGACAGTGGCAATAAGTTTTTTTCTTCCCTTTAAATTCTTTTTGTGTTTATTTTTTCAATGTGAACATTATTTTTGCAGTGACGATTTAAAGGTGGGCCGATTAAAATAAAACATGAAAGTTGATGGTAGAAATCTGAACCTGACTTTCTAAAACAATATTTTTAAGTTTATTTATTTATTTTGAGAGAGAGAGCAAGTGGGGTAGGGGCAGAGATAGAGGGAGAGAGAGGGAATCCCAAGTGGGCTCTGTGCTGACTGATGTGGGGCTCAAACTCGTGAACCATGAGATCGTGACCTGACCTGAAATCCAGAGTTGGACCCTCAATCGGGGGAGCCACCCAGATGCCCCTGGCCCCTCAACCTCAATTCGATCAGACAGTTTTGACAATGCTTATTGTCTGTTCGTCAACTTTTGCTTTCCTTCACAATTACCCGTGTTTGTATCCGTTCGTGACTTTGAATTGCACGATATATAGATATATAGGTATATATAGATATGAAAGGTATATAGATATGAAAGATCTTCAAAGGCCCTGATGTAGGTGGAACGTCTGCTGTGGACAGAGTACTGCGATGGGCTTCTCAGGTGGGGGAAACGGAGGCATATCAGTAGGTCATACCAGTGCAGCCCCTCTGACCGAAGCTGAACTGGAGGCTTCCACACGGCCACGTGTGGCAGAGCCCTGAGGATGATGGCGTGGCAGTGGCTGGGGACAGAAGACTCCTAGGTTTCTCTGCTGTTATCTGCCACTAGGTTCTGACACCGCGGTCATCCAAGCCACCCCACGAGGCTGAGGAAGAAGGTACGGAGCCTTGGCTCCACTCTCTTCACCTGGAAGAGGACATAAGGACAGGCAGGTGTGGGCGACAGCAGGCAAGGAGAGTTTTGGTGGCGGGCCGACTGCCGCTTACCGGTTCCGGGAGGGGAGCTGAAGAACGTCAGGGTCTAAGGCTGGGGTGACAGGGGAGGTGATAGTCAAGGACACTGTCCACCAGGGGATATGGCACCCACAGGCCACCGCAGCCCTCTCTGGGTAGGTTCTCCCCGAGGAGCCATGGGACAGCCGGCCACATTCTCCCCGTAGCCAGTGGTGGGATCTGGTGTCCGTGGCAGGGCCCCGCGAGCTGGTTGTTTTTGGAGCTCCACGTTATGCCGTTCTGTGCCACGCTGGCCCACGTGAGCACAGTGCCTGGATACTGACCTGTAAGAGGAAAGAAGTTATTTATGTCTCACATATCTACTTTATTTATTTTTATGTTTGTTTTTGACGTTTATTTATTTTTGAGAGAGACAGAGACAGAATGCGAGTGAGTTAGGGGCAGAGAGAGGGAGACACAGAATCCAAAGCGAGCTCCAGGCTCCAAGCCGTCAGCACAGAGCCCGATGTGGGGCTCAAACTCACAGAGCTGTGAGATCATGACCCGAGCCGAAGTCAGACGCTCAACCGAAGTCAGAGGCTCAACCCACTGAGCCACCCAGGTGCCCCATTCTTATGTTTATTTTTAGAGAGCAGAGGAGAACTCTTGTGTGAGTGGCGGAGGGGCAGAGAGAGAGAGAGAGAGAGAGAGAGAGAGAATGAATCTTAAGCAGGCTCCAAGCCCAGCACAGGACTGGATCCCATGATGCTGGGATCATGACTTGACCCAAAATCAAGGGTCGGATGCTCACCTGCTGAACCCCAATACATCTGTTTTCATGAACGCTTTTGAGATAAAAGCTACTGATGCTCAAGCCCAATTTTACCGTGAAATTAGTTTAACTGGGTGTTCCCCCCCCCCAATTCAGAGAAATTAATGATGGATCACATGAAAGAAGAAAATGATCTACTTTCTTTTTTTTTTTTTAATTTTTTTAACATTTATTTATTTTTGAGAAGAGAGAGACAGAGCATGAGCAGGGGAGGAGAGAGAAAGAGGGACACCTGGAATCTGAAACAGGCTCCAGGCTCCGAGCTGTCAGCACAGAGCCCGACACGGGGCTCGAACTCACGGACTGCAAGATCATGACCTGAGCCGAAGTCGGACGTTTAACCGACTGAGCCACCCAGGCGCCCCAATGATCTACTTTCTTATCTGACTTGCTTCTAAAAATCTGGCTTCTAGTCTCCCAAAGCTCCAGTGGAAGGATGGGCATCAGTTTAAATAAGCCTTATTATACTTGCCTTGTTTCTCTTCTCTGCTGTGTGGGCCCTTGAAGGAATTCAAACTGGGCCTCTCCTAATGTTCTCAAATGGCAAACGTGACTCCTTTTTTATCAAACAAGCAGAAGAAAGTTGACAGTTGTGTTAAGTGCACTTACTTTGAAGAAATACGTTCAGACATTTTACATATGTTGGATTATTCTACGGACATTGTCCCAACCAAAGAATTCAATTCGTTTGGGGAGCGGGTGAGGATCATTCCCTCCCTTAATTACAGATTCCTCATAAATGTATTTCTTTTTTTTTTTCATAAATGTATTTCAAATAGGCTCTGCCAACTGCTCACTTGTTTAGCTTTTACACAATCACGCGGCGAGAAAGAAAGTGCCCATGACAGCGTGCGAGGGTAAGGTGTTGGTAGCTGAAATTCAACATTCCATGGCTAAAAATTGGAAATCTTGAGTGGGACTTGGAGGCAGGGGATATAAAGCAAATAATCACTTAGGTAACGCTATTAGATAGAAAGAAATCTGTGCTTTGAGTCGTAATAGGTGATAGTGTTAGGAATAACGTTTTCGTCGATAGCGTGCGGTGGTCACAGTTTTTCCCATTTGGAGCTGCATCTGCCCTCCTTCCGGCTCTGCTCCAAGGGCACTTTCATTTCTTAAGTGTTAAATACCTCCTTCACTTTTTTATTCTGTTTGAATGATTTTGGACATGTTATTTGAAGAGTGGTTTTCCTCAATATTTCTGGTACTCAAATTAGGTATGATGGACCAGACATATTCACAATATCTAGCCCGTTCTGTCTCATGGTGGCAAAATACGGTCACCAGCATCTCCGCGGATCCCCCTGGTTCTCTCCCCAATGGCACCTTCTCGATTACCTTCTGTCTCACCTGACCTAGGGCCTGGCCTGGCTCCTAGAAAGGCCAGCACAGGTATGTGTTTTATGAAAGGCTGGGGTTTTGTTCCTTTTTGCACAGGTTTTTAAAAAAAATTGGTGTCTTTATTTTGAGAGAGAGAGAGAGAGAGAGAGAGAGAGAGAGAGAGTATGAGCAGGGGAGGGGCAGAGAGAGAGGGAGAGAGGAGAGAAAATCCCAAGCAGACTCCCCACGGTCAACTTAGAGCCCAACTCCGGGCTTGATCCCATCAACCGTGAGCTCATGACCTGAGCCAAAATCAAGAGTCGGACGTTCAACCGACTGAGCCGCTCAGACGCCCCTGCACTTAATTAAACTTAATTTTAGTTTTAATTAAAACTAAAGAAACTCTTGTATTCTGGGCTGAGCATGACACCTGCCATTTTGTGTAATGGCATCTCCAGATAAGTCTTATGAAAAAACTAACATTTTGGTTTTTTTAAAAATTTCCAACAATTTCCCTTAGAAGTAACGGAAACCTGTTTTGTGCCTGTCTCGGCCTCTCCATAGGAATGCCATCAGCTAGAAATACCGGGGGACACTCACCTGATCCTCTCCCCTAGCCCTGGGAGCTTCCCGCAGACATTTCCCCCTTTCCAAACCAAGACTAGACCAGCCCTGTGGCTCCCATTATGATTGCAAGATACCCTTCAGCATCAACCATCAGGAAACTTTTGAAAAATAGAGGTTTATATCTTACGAGCAGAAATCGGGGCCACCAGCGAGGTCACGGGTCAGAGAGCACACAGGCCTGGGGGCCTGCTTTTATTGGGGTTGAGGGTGGGTGGGGGCCTTGGGGCTCACGGGCTCACTTTTTATTGGTGGATTTGAAATGAAAGAGGGGGAATTTAAAGTACAGGAAGAGAACTGATGAGTGATACAAATAGTGATCAAAATTGACCCTGATCTCTTTCAAACAAAGGAGCTGCCATCAGGAGGTGGCCTGACTCTTAATCCTGTTGTGTGGCTGGCAGCGTGTTTATCCGAGATAGTTCTCTTGGAGGTTGGATGCCTGGGCAATCAAAGCTTACGGTCGCAGCTGACACTGCAAACCCATTGTTGTTCGCATAATTCTGCATTCAAATCTCGTTTTTTCTAGCCGGGTCGAGGCCTCTGATGGACAGACACTGTTTGGATGTTATGTCTGTATGTGTCTCCTCCCTGTCTGGACCTCGGGAAAGCCTGTGGGAAGACGGTGTGTGAGCCCTGCCCCCAAATTTCACGTTGTTCAGCGTGGGCTAATCATCATGAAAATATTAAGTGACTTCTCGCTGGAGCTGAACTCAAAATAACAACCAGAAACCAAACCGATCAAAACAACTAACCAACCAGTGAATATTTCAAAAGACGCTTTTTGCAAACAAGGCTCTGTTGAGTTAAAATGACAAAGAACCCAAGAGGAGAGTTCATACTAAAACGTACTCAGTTGGGAAGGAATTTTATAGATTTCTAACATTTAAACAAATGGTGGATTTCGAATAGACCTAAATATCTCTCGGTTTGCAGAAAAGACCCCGAGATGGGCAAATTTTGTTCGCAGCATATAACAAGTAAATGTTGTAAATAAATACTGGTGATCAGGGACACACAGACAACACGGTGGGGAGTGTAGACCAGGGCAGTTTAGGAATTGAGTCACGAGGGGACATCGAACTCAGATGTGTGCCGACATATGCCCTACATGGACAATGGCAGCAGACCCAGGGGTGACATCAGTCATGGATTTTTCTGGACCTGAGGGCAGTCATGAATAATGTTGTGGACAGAGCAGAGTATAGTCACATCAGAAGATGATAGGCCAGGGACGCCCGGGTGGCTCAGTTGGTTGAGTGTCCAACGTCGGCTCAGGTCATGATTTCATAGTTCGACGGTTCGAGCTCCGCGTCGGGCTCTGTGCTGACAGTTCATCTTCGAGTTCTGCATGTGTCTCTCTCTCTGCCCTTCCCCTGCTCATGCTGTCTCTTTCTCAAAAAGAAATGAACATTAAAAAAATTAAAAAAAAAAGATGATAGGCCAAAATAGTCTTTCGCAACAGACTTACCTGGGAAAGGCAGCGTATTCTGCATCTGGGGTGATTGTCTAAGTACCACTCACATGCCACGCAGGATGTAAAGTCCCTGGCAGTGTGGTCGAGGGGTGCGGTTGTTTCAGCTCGATTTCCGTTCATGTGCAGATGCCCTTCTGGGCTGGTTCAGCCTGTCAAAGGAAGCATGTAAGAGCGGGCGATTCAAGCCCAAGTGGGCATAAGGCAGCCTCCCAGGAGAGCATTTGATGGTGCATTCCTGCATCACTGAGGCAGAACAGAACCACCCTAGGCCACGCGTGAAATGTGGGTGGTGGCCAGTTTCTTTCCAATACCAGTGGGAAAAAGACAAGGAAGCTGGCTGTTTCCGTGCCGGACTGGAAGTTTTTTGGATAAAAAAGGAAGATAAGAAAATAGGAAAATGTAAAATCAATCCTTGTCTTTGACCCCTAACCACAAGTTAATCAGTTCTATGTGTTAGAAGAAATGAGAATTTAGTCCGGTCCCAAGTTGCAAAGTAAATATGCAAGACTCAACAGTTTTCTATTTCCTGGCAATAACTGGTTAATATACAACAACATAATGTGATTTTACCTGTGATGGCAGCAAAAATAGAAAATATCTAAGAATTAATGTGTAGGGGCCGTGTAGCTCTTTGGTTCCTTCTTACCTTTTAATGATTTTTTTAATGTTTATTGATTTATTTTCAGAGAGAGAGAGAGAGAGACTGAGAGAAAGGGAGAGAGAGAATCCTGAGAAGGCTCTGTGCTGTCCACACAGAGCCCAATGTGGAGCTCGAACCCATGAACCGTGAGATTATGACCTGAGCGTCTCCTGATCTTGACTTTGGTTTGCTCTTGGTCATGAGGTCACCTTGAGAGGCTGCAGTGTTTTACCTGTGGCTGCATGTGTGCTTTTCATGGCTGGCGTTCATTGACTGAGGAGGATGGGGTGGGTGGGGTGGGCACACAGCAGGTCCCTGGTGCCTCCTGAGTGTCACGGTCATTCAGGGCACCCCTGGTGCTTCTGCCCTGGTGCTCACCCTGCTGGATCCATCCGGGAAGCAGGTGCTCCTGCTGCCTGACCCAGGATGGGGGTAGCAGGCACCATCGTTTAGCAGTTCTGAATGGGGTTTCCCAGCCATCTTTTTCATTTATATCTGAAGCTGGGATTTCTTCTGTCTAGGGGAGCTAGACAGGGGTCTTTCTTTCAGGGATTCCTCAGGATTTCCCGTCCATGTTGCAGTTTCTCTGTGTCTTCCAAGCACTTCCATGAAACATTTTCTTTTCTTTTCCTTTTCTTTTTTTTTAGAGTTTGCTTATTTATTTTGAGAGAGAGTGAGCTCGCAAGTAGGGTAGGGGCAGAGAGAAAGGGAGAGAGAGAGAATCCCAAGCGGGTTCCATGCTGTCAGCACAGAGCCCCATGCGGGGCTCGAACTCACGAACTGTGAGCCGAAATCAAGAGTCGGACCCTTTACCAACTGAGCCACCTGGATGACCCACAGTAATTTCTTTTAAATGCACACACCCTTTGTCATTTCCAGGTCCAAGGATGCGAAGTGGGGGAGGGCAGGTTCATGTTCTCAGATGCCCATCTTGCGTCCCACCCAGGATCAGGACCCTGGATGATACGAGGGTTCACACAGGCTCTTCAGCCTAGGGTTGCCAGAAAAAATACAGGATGCCCATTTGAATTTGCACTTCAAGTAAACAGTGCATACTTGTGTCAGTGGACATCTGTCCTGCACTTACCCCTCCCAACAGTATCCACTGTTTGTCTGAAATTTACATTTGACCTTAAAAGCTCTGTGCTGCTGCTCGTCTGCCCTTCAAATTCAGTGCACATCTTGTATTTAAACCTGGCAGCCCGACGCACGATGTCTGGTGAGCAGAAGCCACACTGTCTGTGGAGGTGGATGTATGGTGGAGGGTGGGGGCAGAGGAGAGAACGACCCATACTTTACAGACCCAGAAGCATGGGCTCCCTAGAGTCCCCGTGCTCCCGATGCACCAGATACCATCCACCTTGAGAACCGGATCAAATGTAGCGGTAGTAGTTGACCTGGAATTGGAATTCACTCACATAGTACCAAGAATGCCAACTTCCTCATTACCTTAGTTCATTCGTGCTGCCACAGCAAAATGCCATACCATACTGGGTGGCTTACAAACAACAGAAATTTCTCAACAGCTCCGGAGGCTGGGAAGTCCAGGCTCAAGGTGCCGGCCGATTTGGTGTCTGGCAAGGGCCCGAGTTCTGCTTCATAGACCGCCCTTACTGGTTTTCTCAAATGGCAGAGAGAGGGTGAGCGATCTCATGGGAACCTCTCTTATATGGCCTGAGTCCATTCCTGAGGGCTCCGCCTCGGGACCTGATCACCACAAAAGGCCCTGCCTCCTGGAACCATCACCCTGGGGGTTAGGCTTCCACAAATGAATCTGAGGAGGAGGGCACGCACGCGTTCCGGCCAGAGCAATAATTAACTGAATGAATGATGCAGATAACACCTAACTGGGAACAAATGAATTTCTAACAGTAAACATACCAGCATATGAACATAAACGTGATCAGTTCAAATGGGATACCATAAAGTCTGCTGACTTACTTCTAGTGCTCTGCTTGGGATTTAAAAATAATTCTTCGGCAATATTATTAAATCATGCTCTTTGATGACAGTTCTTTTAGTGTTTCTGTTTAATATTATTAACTTCAAAGATACTGAGTATTGACTGTGTCAGCCGTTTACTTATAGCCTCCTGATGATACGCTACATAAGAAGCAGTGTGTTAACACAGAGATCGCATACAGAATCTTGTATGTTTTCCTGACTGTGGGAGGCCAAAGAAATGATGTTAGGGGCTAATTCTTGTTGACATATTTGTCAAATGACTATAAAAACTATAAACATAGCCGTCACTTTTATTTTTATTTTATTTATTTACTTTTCAGTGTTTATTTATTTTGAGAGAGAGTGCAAGCAGGGGAGGGGCAGAGAGAGAGAGAGAGAGGGAGGGAGAATCCCAAGCAGGTCTGTCCTGTCATTGCAGAGCCCGACATGGGCTCGATCTCACAAACCGGGAGATCCTGACCTGAGCCCAGATCAAGAGTCAGATGATCAACTGTCTGAACCATCCAGGTGCCCCTGGCTTTCATTTGTATTGGGGAGAGGGACACGGAGTAAATACTTTGCCTTAATCCTTGAAAAAAAATTTCCTATAAAATTGCCTGCATTTGAATGGTTTCAAGTTGTGAATCTGTTCCTTTTTTCTCTGAAAAATCTGGGAATATCAACAATTTCAGATTTCCAGTTCTTCAGTTGAGCAATTTGAGTCTCTCTTTTCCTTATTACTCTTAAGTGACAGAATTTTGATCCAATACTTGTAGGACCCCTGTCTTGCTGAATATGATTTTGTGAATAAAGAGTTTTCTTCCAGGAATTGTCAGATTTAGAGTCCTGTTAACTTCGTATCCATGTATGCACATGTGGGCACCTTGGTCTCTATTAGCCAAAAGCCATAATCGCCCTTGACATCATCTGTATCTTTCATGTTTTTTCCTCTCTGTTCCCTTTGCAGCTGCTTTTTTTTTTTTCCTTTAAACGACACTCGTTTTGTACCTGAAGATTTTGAGTCATTGGATCTGATTTGCTTTTCTCTTCTGAACCTTTTAATATAGAAGAATGTAACGTAAGGGCTTGGCTAGTGCTCGCCAAGACGAGGGGAAACCAGGAGGTAGGAGAGAAATGACACAGAATTCTTACTGCAGCATTGTCAGCTGCCTTTATTTATTTATTTATTTATTTATAGGAAAATAGGTCATTTCTTTATTTTGTTCAATATGCATTTTGAATGATTTAATACCACATTCACTTGAAAATCTATTTTTTATAAATATTTAATTTTTTTTTAATATATGAAATTTATTGTCAAATTGGTTTCCATACAACACCCAGTGCTCATCCCAAAACGTGCCCTCCTCAATACCCATCACCCACCCTCCCCTCTCTCCCACCCCCCATCAGCCCTCAGTTTGTTCTCAGTTTTTAAGGGTCTCTTATGCTTTGGCTCTCTCCCACTCTAACCTCTTTTTTTTTTTTTTCCTTCCCCTCCCCCATGGGTTCCTGTTAAGTTTCTCAGGATCCACATAAGAGTGAAACCATATGGTATCTGTCTTTCTCTGGATGGCTTATTTCACTTAGCATCACACTCTCCAGTTCCATCCACGTTGCTACAAAGGGCCATATTTCGTTCTTTCTCATTGCCACGTAGTACTCCATTGTGTATATAAACCATAATTTCTTTATCCATTCATCAGTTGATGGACATTTAGGCTTTTCCCACAATTTGTCAGCTGCCTTTACTTAAGTGGCTGCTAATTTACTCGCTTGCGTAACCCTTTTGTGCCGCGATACTCGCTTTTGGCACCAACTATGAAGTCTCCAAGGGTCCTGCAAAGTTTGTTTTGCACTCAGAGCTTTGTTCAGGCTTTTGTTGTAGGTGGTGTTTGCCTTCCTGAGATATTGAGAGAAGAGTGTGAGAGGGATAGGGGGTGGGGGGCCAGGGAAAGGGAGAAAGGGAGGGGGTGGGGGGACCAGAGTTGGGGAGGAGGACCTGAGAGAGAAGGGAGGGTGGAGGGGGAGGTGGAGGGAACCCTAGGAGTCTCCGAATAAGAAGGTGAACCGCCTTTTGTCAATAAATGCCGTTAACTAAAGTGCTTCTGAACCCAAATTAGTGGCATGATAATTTCATGCAATGTTTAATACAATAGGGTCACAACAGGAAAAATAACGAATAGTCCTTTGAAGCTGGGATTTAAGCGAATGTGTGCTCTTCATGAATTTTTAAATTCCTAAGAATTTTACAAAGGTAAATGGAGAGAGATAAAGGAAAGAGGCTCCATTTAATTCCCTAGAATAAATGATCATCATAAGCCCATTGAAGCCCAGGCGAAGCCCCTTATGGAGCAAATCGCCAAACAAGGGAAGTGGGTCTCAGGGCCCCTGCCCACTGTGTGTGTCTCTTTCCATTTCTGTGTTCAGTGACATCCTCTGGTGGCCTGAATGAAGCAGGCTATGGTGGGCGCATCGTGGACATCGGCTCTCCTGAAATCCGGTCATTAAACACTGGCCGGCGCACCACTGGATGCCCCCATGGCCTTCCAGTGACCAGTGTCCGTGTCGCTTATTACCGGACGGCCGTGATGGGCTCTTTCTCCTCTTCCCTCCCTCTCATCCAGGACGCTGACCTCTAGGGAGCCCCACTTCAGGTAGCGTCTTGTGCTCTTGATCGTTCTCTTTCCGACACCAAAATGTCTGTGCCCTGAGTTCTTTCCTTGTGAGCCTTAGAGGACCTCCAGTTCCCCTGGCATGAGGCCCTGTGATTGCGTCGAGTTGCTAAGACGTTTTTCCCAGGTGTCATGTGTCATAATGTGGCAAGCTGGTCCGGACCTTCCGCGGGCGGGGGTATCCATGACCACAGTGGAGGGAGCATCCGCCTCTGTTCAGCACTTGTCGTGTGCACCTGCCTGTGTGGCGCTGGCCGTGGCCGTCACAACCGTAGCATGTTAAAGGGCGATGGCAAAGGATGTTTGGGTTGACAAAGCTAATTTTGGGGGGGGGGGGTCAGTGAAATTTCAGGAGGGGCAGAGGCTCTATGTTTTGCTTACTGAAGCATCAGTTCAATTTCAGTGAAACAAAATGGCTTGCAGATAGGTTTTCCATGTTGTGCCTTTATCAGGGGCATTTGACTGACCCTCGTCCCCAGGGAGGCTGAAATGGATATGTCTGCATTAGGACTCCTTCACGAGGGTGGGGTGGGGGTTGTGCAGGGCCATGCTCTTTGTTTAGATGGGAGCGCCAGTCAGCGATCAAAGACGTCTCCTCATTGGAGCCTTGTCTGTGGCCTTTCAGTGAGCCCCCGGTTTCTGTAAACATCTGGCCTTCTGGAACCTTAGAGCATGCACACCTCTGTTATTATGAAATCTGGCCTCTAAACAAATGAGTGGAATCAAAAAAGAGGTCAGGAGAGAGAGAAAGGGAAAAGGAAGTGAAATATAGATTAGAAATGGAAAAGCTAAGGTTGTAAGTGACCAAAAAAAAAAAAAAAAGAAAAATCTCTAAATCTCCAATAGTTGAAGCAGACATCTGCAGAATTTCCAGTGGTTTGTCCCAATGAACAGAACTATGTAGGCGTAAATAGATAGTCTTTTTCATAGTGATATTTTCAGTTTGCCCATCATGGTCTGTCGGGCTCAGAGATAATTCTGGATTGACAACCAGAGAGTGACAGGGACACATTTCACATTGTGACCTAAGCCAAAATACCTCCCTCCCCCCAAAAAAGGTCCCCTTCAAGGATCTGTGAGCAAAACATAAACTTACCCTAAACTGTGAGCAAAGCATAAACAGGAACGATCTTGCATTTATTCTACTGGATGTATGTTTCCTACGGCATTTTTCAGTCTCTTCATGGTTAGGATTGCTCATCGCTAAACGGTAATGAACTGTGCCTGTCTACCAGCCAGTGGATCTAAATTTTACCTGGTGTGATTCATCCCTGTCTGGCCATGGATTGAGGATAGAAGGCTAGAAGGGAGCGGAGGGCTGAATACGTGAATTTACACACTTGTCGTGCATCTGTCTGTTTCACACGAGGTGGGTAGGTAAGTTATGAGCCTGCGCACTCGTGAGATGGTTCTTCCCTCCTCCACGGGCTGGAGGACCACTCCTCTCTCACACCTTGCGGCTGAGGGGCAGAGGAGCAGATTTGTGATGTACAGTTTTCCTGATGAACTGAAGAATACAAATGGTTTATTCACACTCACAAAAGCCGTGTTGCCACCGCAAATGAATCTAATTGGCTAAATAAATAACCCTAAGGTTTTATTGCCTGCAGCCTTTTCCTTTATTGAATTATTAATGCGGTGTCCCCCTCCGGATCAGCAGCAGCTAATGACGGATTTGCCCCAGGCAGTTAATATTCTCCGATCAGTTGTAAAGATCCCTGATGACTTACTTTGCTAACTCACGGCTTATATTATTCGCTCAGCTTTCAAAACGGCTTTGGGATCAGGAACGCCGTAAGTAGATTCCAAAAATACACTTGGCTTTTTCTTATCGTCGAAACCAGCTGTTCGTAACTGGGGGTGATTTTTTTGTTTTGGTTTGGTTTTCGGTAACGCCTGGATCCTGATGTAGTTATCACAGCTTGGTGGGAAGGTGTGTAGTAGCGGTTAGAGGGCAAGGGTGCTGAACTCCGACTAACAGAGAATTCTCAGACTCCAAACGTCTATGGTGCTCTGGCTGGGAACCCTTAGTTTATTTATTTATTATTATTATTTTTCAATATGAGATTTATTGTCAAATTGGTTTCCACACAACACCCAGTGCTCGTCCCAACGGGAACCCTTGGTTTAAACAGATTCTAAAGGAAGCTTTAAGTTTATCTGGAAGCTACTCTGTAGCAAGAAAAATGTCTCATTCATATTGGTGTTATTCGTGCCGAGGAAGGCACCTGGCAATTCATAGGTGCTCAGTTAATGTGTTTTCCATTAAAAGTTTGTTCATTTTAAATTAACATATGGGAGTTGTCGCTCAAAGAATAGGCTTACAGAAAGTGAGAAAACTTCCCTTCCATCCTCCAATACAATTCATCTCACGGAGGCAGCCTCTGAGAATTCTCAGACTCCAAACGTCTATGGTGCTCTGGCTGGGAACCCTTAGTTTATTTATTTATTATTATTATTATTTTTTAATATGAGATTTATTGTCAGATTGGTTTCCACACAACACCCAGTGCTCGTCCCAACGGGAACCCTTGGTTTAAACAGATTCTGAAGGAGGAAGGAAAAGAGCCATGGTGGGAGAGCTTCCCCGTGGGCACGCCATTCATTCTTTCGCTTAGGAGGTGTTTTGTGAGACAGGCCGTCCTCTGTGCGGGGCAGGCACTGGGGGTGATGAGGTGCGTGAGCGTGAACGTTCCGTCCAGGTCTGGGCACGTAGCGCCAGTGGGGGACCGGCCGTCCCCAGGATGACACCCAACCTGAAGTGCCACTTGAGATGGCTAGATATAGTAGTCGTGATTCACGGTGGGGACAGAGAGCGGATATTCCACTCCTTCTGGATTCCTGCTGTGAAGTGAGAACTGCTGCCTGCAGAGGGGTGTTCACAGCTTCGCGTGGATGCCCTGCCTCATGCCAGCAGTAATAACCATTTCCATTTTTGCGCTGTGTGTGCGTGAAGACGCGAGGGCCGCGCTTACATTATCCCTACCCGCGCGGCATTTCTGCAGGGTCAGTGTTACTACAGATGAGGAGGCTGAGGCTCAGGAACGGGAAGCCGCGTGTCCCGCGTTCACAGTGAATGAGCAGCAGAGGGGTCCAGCCCCTCTAGAGCCTGGCTTAGCACCTCTGTTCTGTGTCCTCCCTTTGCACCACTGGGGGGAGTAGCTATGTTACTTCCTAATGACAACTGGTATTTTTATTTGGCCTTTAAAAAAAAATGTTTAAATTTATTTATTTATTTATTTTTTTGAGAGAGAGAGAGAGAGCAGGAAGGGCAAAGAGAGAGGGAGAGAGACAGTCCCCATCAGGCTCTGTGCTGTCTGCACGGAGTGCCATGCGGGGCTCGAACTCACAAACCGTGAGATCATGACCTGAGCTGAAATCAAGAGTCGGACACTTAACCGACGGAGCGACCCAGGTGCCCCTGGTCTTATTAAAGGTCATGGCAAGCGATAATGGAGGGTTATGTCAGCGGAAATGATGAACATGCACTAAGCAACGAAGCGTATTGTCCAGTAGCCTGGGTCGGGTTAGGGATGAGTTAGGCCAGTTCAACTCAAGATGGTGGTTGGGGCTTCACGTGGACAGCCTCCCGAGCAGGGATCTTCAGATCCCCCCTCAGGCACTTAGCCTCTTGCTTGGCATGGATGCCTCAGAGAGTCTTCTTCACTTAGAAACACAAAAGGCGGCTGATGGTATGAAAAGCTGTTTTAGCCTCAGTCGTCGCGAAGGTGGTTTAAACCATCAACTGGTTTTCACCTATCAGATTGGCAAAGATTAAAAAAAAATAGATACCCCCAAGGTGTGCAAGGGGTCACGTATATAACAGCCATTTGGTGGCTTAAGACGTATCTAATAGTAATTGGCTTGGTGATCCCACGTCTAGGAATTGATCCTGTGTTTATGCCCACCTAACGGTGCAATGGTAGATGTTCATTGCTTCCTGAATTTTAATGGTGGAAAAAACCTAAGTGTCCACAAGAAGGGACCTGATTACATAAAATCATGGAGCATAGCTATGTTTGCAAATACGCAAACTTATCTACAGTATATTGAGTGAGTTAGGAAACAGCGCCTCTAGTCCCTTTGTGTATATGCATGTTTGGTCGTAAGCGCGTGGAAAATCAAAGAATATACATCAACCTGTCCTCATCGCCTGCCTCTGTGAGATGAATTGTATTGGAGGATGGAAGGGAAGTTTTCTCACTTTCTGTAAGCCTATACTTTGAGCGACAACTCCCATATGTTACTTTAAAATGAAAAAACTTTTAATGGAAAACACATTAACTGAGCACCTATGAATCGCCAGGTGCCTTCCTCGGCACGAATAACACAAATATGAATGAGACATTTTTCTTGCTACAGAGTAGCTTCCAGATAAACTTAAACCAACGATAACAACACTCTAGCATTGGCCAGATTAACCCCATTTTGGGGACTTGAGTTACTTTGTTGCTCAGGACAGGTTAAAATATGAACAAAGTCATTTGATACTGTGCAGGAGTATTACTTTTTGCATAGTTCTAAGACGATGGTTTCGAGTGTTATGAAAAAGAAATGTCATTTTAGAAGCTGCATTTTTCATCAAAATGCATTCTCCGTGTGTGAGATGCCGTCATGGAGAACGTGTTCACAAGGGGTCTGCTCTGAGACAGGCACTGGGGATATCTTGATAAGTAAGAACGATGTGGCCTTTCTTTTTTAAAGACTCGTTGAGGAAACAGAAAACAGAGAAGGTAACAAAGACTTGAATGATCTTAAAACCGAGATGACTTTTCAAGGGGCCTCGAAGAATAAAAAAGGACGAACCGGACAAGAAGGAGGGAGCGTGCCAGTATGTGAGATCCCAGGGAGAGGACAAGGCTTGCGGTGTTTCGGAATCCAGTGGCCTGGGAGAGGTGGCCAGAACGGAGGAGGGGCAGGAAGGCAGGGCTGGATGGCATTAAAGGGCGCAGAGGGGAGTAGGCATTTCTCTCCCGATAATGGAAACGGTCCTGAGTGAAGGGTTATTAATCCCAGTTAACTTGGAGGTGAGGTAGGAGAGGGTTAATTCCTCTCCTTGCACGTGGTGGATGTTCCTTTCCTAATTACTTAGCAAGTAGACACATCTTTTCTTAAATTTTAAATGCAATTAAATTAAAAATTTTAAGTTTATTTGTTACTTTGAGAGAGAAAGTGCAGGTGGAGGAGGGGCAGAGAGACAGGGAGAGAGAGAGAATCCCAAGCTGATTCCACACTGTCAGCGCAGAGCCCAAAGCAGGGCTCAAACTCATGAACCTCGAGATCACGTCCTGAGCTGAGGTTGGATGCTTAACTGACTGAACCACCCAGGTGCTATTTTTTAATTTTTTAATTTTATTAAAACTTTTTTTTAATGTTTATTATTTTCGAGAGAAGAGACAGAGTGTGAGCGGGGTGAGGGACAGAGAGAGAGGGAGACACAGAATCTGAAGCAGGCTCCAGTCTCTGAGCTGTCAGCACAGAGCCCAACACGGGACTTGAACCCGTGAACCGTGAGATCATGACCTGAACTGAAGTCTGGCGCTTAACCGGTTGAGCCACCCAGGTGCCCTTAAGTTTATTTTTTAGAGAGACAGAGGGAGAGAGAACTCGAGCAGGTGCAAGCAGGGGAGAGCAGCAGAGAGAGAGAGAGAGAGAGAGAGAGAGAGAGAGAGAGAGAATCTCAAGCAGGCTCCATACTCAGCACAGAGCCTGACACGGGGCTTGATCCCACGACCCGGGGCTCATGATCTGGACTGAAATCAAGAGTCTGAGTCTCAACTGACTGGGCTACCCAGGCATCCCAGTAGATACATCTTTTAAACACACATAGATACTTTCAGAGGAAATACCAGAACCTTTAAAAAAAAAAAAAGTGACTGTTCTTCTCAGACTTGGCCTAATACTCCATCATCAGTCTCCTGTTTCCTGGTGGGAAGGTCCGTCCTTGCCTTTGATTCGTGTCTGTCACAGCTGGTGGCCTCGTTTGTCTGGCTTGTGCCCCTGAACCCCTTTGCCAACAGACGCTTTGGTTTAACCTTGCCCTCAGGCTCAGCCCTGCTGTGGGCACCGCTTCCGAACTTGGCCTCAGCCCGGCGTGCAAGAGTGGCCTTCCCTGAGCTGCTCTGACTCCGTGGAAAGTCACTTCTGCTCACGGCATCTGATCCATGGGAGTCAGCCCCGAGGGGCCGGACTCTTCACTTGGGAGAGACGCCTTCTTTGTCTCAACGTCCACAGCTTTTTATTAGCACCTGCTTTATCACACTCACTGGTTTTCTAGTGTTTAAGCTCTTTGGCGTATTATTACTATTTTTTTTTTTTTGAGGGCAGATGTCCGTGGTACATATGTTGCATGCTGCCTAATCAACAATCGCCTGTTTATGGAAAATGACTCTGCTTTTCACCAGCACCTGTGGACTCCTTGGTGTCACTGATGGGTTTGTCACTCTGTCGTTTGATCCCTGATTCCTGGCTGTGCTGTTCCAGCTTCCAGCGTCTGGGCTCCTGCCCTCTAATCTGACCTCCTGCTCTCAGGCCATGAGAATGTATCACTTTTCCACTCCCTGGCTGTCGAGTCCTGGGGACCCGTAGGCAGATGCTCATGACCTTGTCCCTTGCCAGCTGGCCAGGCGGGGGTGTCTGTGGGTGTCCCAGGCCGGCCCAGCACGTCCCATACTTACCATGTGCCCCAGCTCAACTCCCGTGGCTGGCTTCATCCATTCCTGCTTTCATGCTTTCCCCACACCCTCTCCCTCCTTCCTCTTCTGCTATTTTCTGTCTTCTTCTCTGTTCTCACCCTCTTACCCTCTCTCCCCGGTTTATATACTGCACTGTAAGTTTGGCCCCAGTTTCAGGGTCAAATCTTAATGACTTGTCTGCTTGCTTTCTTGACCTGGCTATTTGATCTTGGCAGTCTGGTCCTCTAGTGTCTGTCCCCGAGTCAAAAGCCAGGACGTGGCCCCCTGATGTTTTACCGGTCCTCACTGGGCCTACTGGTCCATGAGCATTCTTCATTCTTACTGCTGATTTCCATATTCAGCCACTGAGTTGTATTAATTAAAGCTGTATAGTTCGCTGGCAAAATTGTTACTTACAAATAGAATTTTGAGGTTCTGTTTATTATTACTTTGAATCATTCACGACTAGGTGACCTGGTAGTTCTATTCCCTGCTGACTTTTATCATGCTTGCTAAGTATGGGAATGGACAGGAAAAACAAAAAAACATAAAAAGTGAACAATTTAAAATACGGAGCAAAGAACTGGTTAGCTTTAAGGAAACGAATGAATAATATCGCATAAAAAACATGAGCCATTATGCAGTTGCTAAAAACCCTGCTATTCACAGATTTTACTCTATGTATGGAATTGTGTCTTATATATATATATCTTCTTTAGTAAACAACCGTTCTGTGTAAATTCGTGTATTTTATATGTATCTTGTATATATTTCTAAAAAATAACTGTGAATAGGTTAAGAGGCCAGAACGAAATGTGTGAAAATGATTATGGTGATCATCTCTTGGGAGTCAGATTATGAATGATTTTTTTTTCTTTTGCGTATTTTTATAAATTTTCTGCAGTGGGTATGAGCAGATTATATAAGGAAGACAAAAAGACCTATGGAAACATACATTAAGTATGTATCTGTAAGTAAGCAAGAATTCATGTGCAGGCTTTTATATTTTATTGATTGATTGCTGCTTTTCTCATCACCTCCCAAGCCTCTTCTCCCTCCAGGGATCTGCTGTTTTAGACAATTCCCTTTGGCTGTTGCCCCAGACCGTGCTGGGGATTATTTCTGTGCCTGTACAATGACACAGGGGAGAATGCAAGACGGCTGCAATAGAACTAACACAGTTTTCTGAACACAGGGCAGGAACTTTTCATTTTATACCTGTTCGCACAGCACAGAATTGATTTCCAAAGTCACGTCATGCTATCGGGGTGCCATAAAAGAACAGAAATGAAAACAAAAAAAAAAACTCTTCCAGAGCACTCTGTGTTGTCTTTTCTGTGCTCAAAAGTGTCAAGAGGCAGATAGAAGAAAAACAAAAAGCAAAAACAAAACCAAACACTGCCAAGCTTTTAGAGAAAAAGCAAGAGAAAAATTTCCCAAAGGACAGATGCCTTTAGAAAACATATGACATGCTGTATGTATTTTGAGAGACAAAGTCAGTGAGTTGATTGCTTAAAAAAAAAATTAAACATGTATAACTCTACTTTTAAGAATTTCATTATGCGTCTTATACTGTAAAGAGCTCCACAGCCTAGCAAGTTGTTACTTTTTTCCAATTTTCTGGATTTTTCCTTCAAGCAAAATTGGAAGTGAAAATATACCACAGAACATTTAATTTTAAGTAACTGAGTTTGCTTGTGACTATAACATTCAGGTAAATATTTCATTACTCTTAGTAAAGGAAATACATATAGACTTTCTGGTTGAGAAAATGGTTAATGGCAACGGTTATTCCGTGTTATACACATGACTAACAAAATTTAGTTATGGTGCATGTTTTGGACATTTACAAAAAAAAATCTCTCTTGCTTATTATTCTCTAAAAAATTTTTTTTAATGTTTATTTCTTTTTGAGACAGAGAGAGACAGGGCGTGAGCAGGGGAAGGGCAGAGAGAGAGGGAGACACAGAACCTGAAGCAGGCTGCAGGCTCTAAGCTGTCAGCACAAAGCCCTATGCGGGGCTCGAACCCACCGACCATGAGATCATGACCTGAGCCGAAGTCAGATGCTTAACCAACTGAGCCACCCAGGCTCCCTCTTGCTTGTTACTCTAATGACCCAGAGATCTGTTACTTTGTCAACAATCGTTTTGAATTTTCTAAAGTCATAGCTAGTTCTAAATCAAGCGTTCCGATTGTTACTTACTTTGAGACTGAAGCATTGCCGATCTTTCTGGTGGTTATGGACTTGGGGGGGAAGAGGCCACACTGTCCTCTCCCTCTTTCCCTCCCTCAGTGCTATAGAAACCTTGGGAGGGTAGCTGTGCACATGGAGCCTGAGGAAATCTGTTCTGTCTCTGTGCATCTTCCCCTGGCTAGACTTTAGATTTCCCTCCAGGTGTCCAGCTGGGCATTTCTCCAGGGAAAGCCACAAATGCAGTCATGAAGGAATCGAGGAATAATCCCAGGGGCCCCTGGGTGGCTCAGTCGGTTAAACAGCCAACTTTGCAGGTCATGATCTTGGGATCTGTGGGTTCGAGCCCTGTGTCGGGCTCTGTGCTGACAGCTCGGAGCCTGGAGCCTGGCTTCGGATTCTGTATCTCCCTCTCTCTCTGCCCCTCCCTGACTCGCACTCTGTCTCTCTGTCTCTCTCAGAAAAATAAAATAAACATTAACAACAACAACAAAACGAAATCATCCCAGTTGTTTTTCCATCCCATAACTGGTTCGTCCTCAAGCACCCACATCAACTTTCATGTAGATTTAGGGGTGTGATGGGTGGCTGTGATGGAATTGGGTGAAAGTAGGTACAGTAACCCCACTTTTGTGTCATAGAAACCTATTTGTATGCATGAAAATTCACAGGTAGCACGTACTTCCAAAGGTTACCGGGAATCATTTACATCCACCACTGAGAAATCACTATTCTTATTTTCTGTTTACTTTTTTGCATTTTCCAGAATTTGTTATGGTACATATTCCGAAAAATATTGTAATTTATTTAAAGGAGGATTTTATTTATTTATTTATTTATTTATTTATTTATTTATTTATTTTCAACGTTTATTTATTTTTGGGACAGAGAGAGACAGAGCATGAACGGGGGAGGGGCAGAGAGAGAGGGAGACACAGGATAAGAAACAGGCTCCAGGCGCTGAGCCATCAGCCCAGAGCCCGACGCGGGGCTCGAACCCCCGGACCGCGAGATCGTGACCTGGCTGAAGTCGGACGCTCAACCGACTGCGCCACCCAGGCGCCCCTAAAGGAGGATTTTAAAAACGCACGAAAGAGTGTTCAGTTTCCGTAGCTAAACTTTGCAGGTTGCCATGGAAAGCGGGAGAACGTCAGGTAGGAGACCCAACGCTGGATGATGTTTGGCAAAATGATGGTCTTCATCCCAAGAGTGCAAGGGCCAGCCAGCATCCCAAGTCAGACATTTCTAATTTGGCCGAATTACTGTCATTTACTGTTATTAAAGCTACAGCAGAAAACAATGTCTGCTCCTTTATTTTAAGTAAAATCTAATGACACGTTTCACTCCGAGTAATGAAAGACTCCTTCGCTGACCCTCCCTGGGTTTTAAGCAATAGCATGAGTCAGTGGATCGAGGGCCAGCCTGCTGTTTCGAATCTGGACTCGGTGGTTCCAGGGATGTGAGTAACCCTGAACTTCCCGTAGCTGGGAGCAAAAAAGCTTCTTACCTCTCTGCTAGCCATAAAATGCGGGTCATAATGCTTATTTGCTTACCTAGCTCACTAGGGTGTTGTTAGGATTAGTTGGACTCCGTTAGTAAAAGGGCTTTGAAGTTTTAGTGCCCTGACTGGTGTTGCTGCTAATAAACCCTTAAAACCTTCCTCGGCACCGTTCCCCTATTTGTAGCATTTAGTAATTCGGTACAAGGATCCAGCCTCCCGCAGGCACGACGCCAGACCCACGCTGTGCCGGTCGGGCTCAGACCTGCCTGGACCTCTCCGCCCACCTTGGCTCCCACCCCCAGGCACGGATCGGCCGCTACCTGCCTTGGCTTGATTCTGGCTCAGAGGCTGCTGGCTCATATTTACCCAGTTCTGTCAAGGAGGAAAGCCACCCAGGCTCACAGCCCCCCAGTCTGTGCCGGGAAACACGCTTTTCCCACACGTGCCCGCTCTGCTCCTTGTGAAGTTCTGTCAAGTTGCGTGGCTGAGTAGAACCTTGGCCTCGCTCAGCCAGCGCTCTAAAGCTCCCACCCGTGGAAGTGGAAAGTGCCCAGAGTCATCCTCCGGGAATGGGCGAATGCTCGTGTGGTCGCAGGACAGTCCGCGCGCCGCATTTCCCCGTTGGAGGCGTTGGGGTCCTCTTGTGCATGTGGCTCATGAGATGGAAAGTATGAGACTCGGCGTCTGCGGAGGGGCTGGGTGCGGACCGTCGCCGATGAGGATGCCTTTGCCTGTTGTCTTTGGTGCTCACTGAGAACAGTGAAACACACCTCTGCACTGTGTCTGCCAAACCTCATTCTCCTTTCTCCTCACATCTGCCCACTCGTGTGATAAATCTGAGACACAGCGATCTGAAAACACAGTCTCCCTCTTGGCAGTGACTTTGAAGAGTATTTTAGAAATGCTTGTCGGGGGTGGATGCCAATTTATTTAATGCTGAGTGGGAAGAGGAGGAATGAGAAGAATCAGCCATCTACCCAGGTGAGACCAATCCCAGATCATTAACTCTGAAATATTTATGATAAATATTGAAAATAAGCACTTTATCGTAACATAAGAACAGATTGTATTCATTTAATGACTCTTTGGTAATTGGATTTCCTTATCTCTGTCTATAAATACTTTCGCCTACTTTCCCAAGCCAGAAATCTCGGAATCATTCTAAATGCTCCCCTTTCTTTCACGTACTTTTCTGATAGTTAGCTGCCAAATTCTGTCTCATAAATACCGCCCCCCCCCCCAACTCCAAATATTCTAGCCATGCTCTTTAAACACATTGATAACCTGAGGCACAATTTTTTCACTGGCCCCGTGACTTCTCTTACTGGTTTAATCCCCGTTTCCAGGTGATCTCCACTCTGGTAGCCAGGTTCTGTCTGTACACAGCCACTCATCCTGAGCTCTCAGATCTCACTGCTTTCCCATTGCCCTTGAGATAAAGTAAGAAACAGACTTTTCTTAGGTGCAAGTCCTTTCAACAATGTCAAGGGACGACTGGCCTGGAGAAGCTCAAGAGTTAAGTAAGACTTTAGGGGTCAAGACTATTGCAATAGGGGTCAAGAGAGAGATTGAATTCACTTCCGCTCCAACAAAGCAGTAGAAGTGTTTGAAGCGCTGGGGTGAGCTAGTGGGAAAATACTGCAGGGTGTTGGCGGAGGGGGCTGGTCAGTGGGATTGGGCCATCTGTGTTTGCTAATTGGTGCTTATCAGAGAACGGCTCCCTCCTCCCACAGAGACTAGGAGACAGGAGCCCTATCTTCCTTGATTTCATTTTCAAGGGGTGGCTCCCAGGTCCTTGAGAAAACCCACCCTGGGTTATAAAACTGGCAAGACGCTGGGAAAAGACTTGTATCTCAAAGTGTCAGAGGAGGAATTCACAATGGTAAGTTTTCTAAAGTAAATGCTCTAAGGAAAGTGCCTGGATAAGGAAGAAATAGGCCCACAGTGTGGTAAATCCAAGAGGAAAGGTAAAGACTTCTTGATCAATGGCCTGGAGCCACTGTAACTTGTCACTTCATCTTTGACCCTCTAGGGTCCTGGGCATTGAAGCCACACTGAGCTTCTCATGGAAGCTGTTGCAGGTTCTTGTTCCCACTCCACTGTCTTCAATGCTCTTCTTCACGCTTCTGGAACCTTTCACCTTAGCACTTCAGGCAATGACTGGTTCTTCTGCCCAAGGACCCCAAATGGGATAAAGTAATTAAATATCTCCATAGCAGTCAGCTTCACGGATTATAATTGAGCATATAGAGTATACCTTGGCACATAATGGGTAGTTGAAACACCCCACCCCTTTTTGAAGCTTATTTATTTATTTTGAGAGAGATTGAGCAGGGGAGGGGCAGAGAGAGAGGACAGAGAATCTCAAGCAGGCTTTGCGCTGTCAGCACAGAGCCCGACGTGGAGCTCGATCCCATGAACTGAGAGATCATGACGTGTGCCGAAATCCAGAGTCGGACGCCAAGCCAACTGAGCCACCCGGGTGCCCTGAAACACCCCTTTTTTGATGAGTAAATTTCTCCCACCTGTTTCAAGATTGATACTTGGAGACTTTTGGGAAAATTATCAGATTTTAGCCCCTGGGAAAGGCCTTGTATTTTATATAAGATTCTGATTTTAACCCCCAAATCAAAGAAATTCACCAATAAGCAGAAGGTTTCATGGGAATCACCTGGCAACTTGTGAAACCCGAGACTCTGAAGCCCCAACCTGGGGATTCTCATTCAGCGGGTCCAGAGGGACCCGGGACCCTTTGATGTTTCCTGGACATTTTGACGTTTCCGTAGCGATTCGGAGGGGGAACCAGAACGCAGAACCAAATGACCTCAGGTCATAAAGCTTTAGAAATGGTGGGCCTGGTAGTTCTGAGACTACGAATGCAATGGCAGTTTTTTGGGGAATATTAGGAAACACGTGCAGTGTGGACCCCCCTGCCCCCCAGACTGTTGTACGCAGACAAGACACAGCAAACCTCTGGTCACGGGTGACTGCAGAACAACGGGTAGGACTTGCCACCAGCATCCGTTTGAAATGAGGCCTGAGTGCATTAGTCCGGACGATCTTGTTTCAGGGCTAAAATGACCACACACGAGCAATCATTCCTGGGGGCTTATAGCACGGCCCTGAATTTTCTCCTGATTTCCACCAGACTGAGGCTGCTGGTGGCCTGATGCCATTGAGTTCTTGGGTCCAACTCCCCCAGTGCAGGCTTGGGAGGTTCAAATGGTTTGGAGAGCCCCATTTAAACCCCAAATTGACTATGGAATAAAGCAAGGGAAAGAACAATCCTAGGGTTTTTTTTTTTGAGGGGGGCAGAACCTATTGAATGCTAGACTTTTAAGCATATTAAAGTTATTAAAATGATTTCAAAAGTGATTGAAAAGGTGTTCATGCATGTAGCAAACAATGCAAACAGTAGGAAAGTATAAATGATAATCCCTCTTCTGAGGCAAGCACGATGAACTGGGTCTTCTGTTCCTTTGCAGAGATTTTGGGAGCAGTTGGGAATATACTCTTTGGAAGAGAGGGGGGCTTAGATACTGTTCGGGCCCCTGCTTCTTTTCATGTAACTCTTGATCTCCGAGAGAGTTCAAGGGTAGCATGTGGGTTTACCCTATACTTTCCAGTGCTTCCATTTTGAAAGTTATACCACTGCGTGGATCCAGGCTAGCGACTCAACCAGGGGCAGTCTTGCTTCCCAGGGGACATTTGACCGTGTCTAAAGACATTTTTGTTTTCACAGGTTGGGGAGCAGTGCTGGGTGTCACAGGCTCTCAGACTTGGGCCAGCGACTCCGCTAATCATCCTGCGGTGCCCAGGCAGCCCCCACAACAGAAGATTAGCGGGCCCCAAAGGTCGGTGCTGCCAGTGTTGATACAACCTGCCGTAGCATCGCTAATCAACCAGTAACAACAACATAAAACAAAGTCACAGGATGCACTCAGTGAAAACTCGTTCTGGGGAGAGGGGAGGGGGGTGAGGGCACCGCTTTTCCAAACCCAGCTGTGTGGGGACCATGTCTCAGTGCGGGTTTGATGGTTACATCTGTTGGTTTGGAACGACCTTGGTGGTCTCAGCATCTACTACCTGTGCATTAAGTATATGTTGCCATTTCCTGTGGCGTGGCTCCGGTGAAGGATGGCAAGACGCTTTGGGACAGAGGAGGGCCGCACTGGCAGCTGAGGCCTTGGTGGCTCAGAGCACCTGCTGAACGTATAATTTCGAAGGCAAAATGAGAGTATCTGTTTTTAGCCCCAGAGTTTTTATTTTTTTTTCCTTTTTTTTTTTTTTTTATGGTTTGGATTCTGGTGGCTTTATTTTTATAGCAGCTCTACTGTGTTTACTTCATGCCCAGGATAAATGATCTTTCTTTACAGAATGATTGCAATGGGCTAAATTTAGAAAAAACAAAACAAAACCCAGCCTAACTTGCTAGGAAAGTCATGCTTTATTATTAATCATATTGTCCTGCCCTCTTGCCCTTTCCCCAAGGGGCTGTTGACAACCTTTACTATTTAGGCAATAACATAAGTTTATGTGTGGTTTTGTTTTCTTCTGTATCTAAATAAAGCAAATCTTTCCAAAGCAGTATATCCTCAAATCTCCCTCTTTCCTTTGGTTGTTTCAATGAGCTTTTAATGTTGGTTTTATCGGAAGCCTTGCTTCGTCTTTGAGATCCTTTCTCTGCTTTTTTTTCAGGCCACGTCTTTCCCGGGTAAGACTGTCTTGTTTAAAATAAATTAGGAGAGTTCCCCACAATAGGAGTCTTTGTGAGAGCTCAGATGTAAGGTGCATCCTTGTTGTTACTCGGACAATTTACCGTACATTAGTTGTGAGGCTTGGGGCACAGATGCTCCCAGCACTAGAGTAGGGGAATGTCAGGCAGGTGAAGCTGGTCACAGCAGCTTCTAGTCTTTTTTTTTTTTTTTAAATATATTTAGCTTTAATGTTGATTTATTTTGGAGAAGGAGAGAGAGAGAGAGAGCGTGAGCAGGGGAAGGGCAGAGAGAGAGGGAGACATAGAATCTGAAGCAGGCTCCTGGCTCCAAGCTGTCAGTACAGAGCCTGATGTGGGGCTTGAACTCACGAGCGGTGAGATCATGACCTGAGCCAAAATCAGACCCTTAACCAACTGAGTCACCCAGGCACCCCAGCAGCCTCTAGTCTTTAAGCCGAGATTATTATGTAGCAATGCAACCATCGTAACAATGGGAATCTGTAAAGGAATGATAAAAACATTTGTGTGTGTGTGATTTTAAATGGTGTTGTAGTCCCAGTATGTTGTTTTGTTTTGTTTTGTTTTGTTTTGTTTTGTTTTGTTTTTGGTCTTTGGTTTCCTGGTTAGTCTAATTTGGAGATCATAGGATGGAAGGGAAGTCACTTTCTAGCACATAGAGTGGCAGATGCCAAGCATTTGAGTATCACATGCAGGTGTGTATGTGTGTGCGCATGTAAGCACACACAGCTATTGGGACTGCACTTATCTTTTCGTAAATTAAAAAAAAAGGCAGTCCATGAAAGTCTGCACCACCACGGTATCCCCCACGTATAGTCATGCAGTTAAGTGTCTGTAACTAACACCACTTTGTACAGGTGTATCTTTCAAGGCAGGGCGGTAGCAGGGTGGGATAGAATGATATTGTGGTGGCGTTTCTGAGCTGGTATTGATGATCTGCCGTTGACTGTACTGTGAAAACCAGGTGATTATGGATGTTTACTTGGAAGAGCGTTATTCTCCGTGCCTTTGTACCGTTGGGTCCACCATTAGCTGGCAGCTAAGAATTGCTTTTTCAATTTCCAATTACAGATCTCGCTTTCCTGGGGCGCTTCGTCGTAACGGGGCTAAGCTGAGGTTTTCATGCAGCCGAGTGCAACTGTTGTAGGTGATCCCATTCTGTGTCTGCTAAGCCGGCCCGGGGTCCTTACCTTTGCTTTGTCTAAGTGATAACCTTTGTTTCTTCCATGCCTCTGGGACACTCTGGAATACTGAGTGAGCATTCTCTGTATGAGCCTTAAGGAGAATGGTAGTTTGAAATAACATTTAGGATTTAGCCTTCCCATCATTAGTTGAGCTCTTCCTGATTCGCCCAAATAGTTCCATAACCTGATTCTCCCATCCATAAGGGGTTTAATTAATTAATTAATTTGATTAGAGAGAGAGAGAGAGAGAGGGAGCAAGCAGGGGAGGGGCAGAGAGAGACAGAGACAGAGGATCCCAAGCAGGCTCTGTGCTGACAGCAGATAGCCCAGTGCGGGGCTTGAACTCATGAGGCATGAGATTGTGACTTGAGCCAGACTGAGTCACCCAGGCACCCCAAGAGCCTTAAGCAGGCTCCATGCACACCCTGGAACCCAATGCAGGACTCCATCCCACAACCCTGGGATCATGACCTGAGCTGAAACCAAGAGTCAGACACTCAACCGACTGAGCCACCCGAGCACCCCTCCCTTAAGAGTTTTTAAATATCATTTCTGTGCTAGGAAATTTCTATGTTAAATGCATGGCATAGATGGGAGATGCCCATGACTAAAGACATAAACATTTTCCTAAATGCTGTTAATAAATGATGTGGTCATCTTTGGGGTGCGATCCAAAGAGAAGCCATAATGCTACTTGTTTAGTAAAGTTCAGGGAAATATAAGACAGCAAATAGAAGGAGTAATTTGTAGCGTACTCTTTATGAGAATAGCAAAATAGATAGTAGAAAGCAATCAAATTTAAGTCTTAAAGCAATAAATAAGCTAAAATTTTTCAAAACATGATTACAAAGGCTTATTGGTTTCTTATCAGTAGAGGAATATAAGGCTTGAATATAGGGTGGTTGGTCCTTGAACAGTGTGGGTTTGAACTGTGAGGGTCCACTTAACGTGCAGACCTTTACACGTCTTTTCCCTTCCTTGTGTTTTCTTAGGAATATTTTCTTTTCTCTAGCTTTCTTTAATGTAAGATTAAAGTATCTGATACATGTAACATACAAAATATGTTCATTGTTCATATTGTCAGTAAGGCTTCTGGTCAACAGAGGTTATTGGTGGCTAAGTTTTTGGGAATCGAAAGCTATATATGGATTTTAGCTGTGCTGTTGGGGGTGGGGCAGGGTTGGCACTCCAGTCCCCGTGTTGTTTAAGGCTTAACTATATTTATTTTCATTTGCTTATGTTGTGTACTTTCAGTGACAAAAGCAGAATGAATTTTATGAAACAAAGAACTCTATCATTTCTAGGAGCCAGAAAATATAAACTTGGAACATTTGGTTCTGTTTCAAATTGATAAACACGTCAAGATGAGGAAAACATTTCCCCCCTGCCCCCAAAATGGAGATGTGATTGAAAACATTTTGCTCTGTATACGTAGCAAAATATTCCTACTTGGATGTGTAACATACTATATTGCATGCATTTTTAGAATTTTTGATGGAAGACAGAATTCATTTATGTAAACATACCAATCATGCTTAAAGTAACTCATAATTATGCTTTTAAAAAATAGTTTGATATGTATTGCTAGGGATTGATTTGTGTCCTCCCCAAATTATACGTTGAAGCCCTAACTCCCAATGTGATGATATCTGAAGATGGGGCTTTTGGGAGGTGATGGGGGTAAGATCCCTTCATGATGGGTTAGTGGCTTTGTAAGAAGAAACACCAGAGAGCAAGAAGGTGGCCTCCTCTGTAAGTCAGGAAGAGCATTCTCACCAGGGACCTTCATTGATCTTGGAATCCTAGCCTCCTTAACAGTGAGAAAAAAATTCCTGTTGTTTAAGCCACCCGATCTGTGGTACTTTCTTACAGGGCGCTAATTAACTATTGCCTTTACATAATGCTTCGTGTTTGGGAGTATATTGAATCCGTAGGATATGCTGAAATAGGGAGATGTTTGCTTGAATATAAATGGCTTTGTTCTGTGTAAAATACAGATAACTGGATTCGTGGTTTTATAACTGTAGTCTTGTGAATTTGTTGATAGTTTTTCTAACCCTGAGCTAACATAACACAATTTACCAATACCTTGCTCCTGCCTGTTCAAACACCCAGATGCTTCAGTTAATGCTATTGTGGACATCAAAATCTCGACCTCCTCATACATGTTCTAGGGATGATTTATAGGATGTATCAGAATTTTGAAAATAAGTTTTGACAGTATTTGATGGGTCACATTATAATAATTATAGGTCAATTAACGACTGAACTATCCGTGGTTAGTAACTGATGACCAAATGTTGATATTTTGATCTTAGGCAGCTTTCTTCCTCTTACTTGATTAAAGCCTTGCTATCTGGAGAACCACAGAATAGTGAACAGAAAATGCGAATGAGCCATCTGTAATGCTTCATTTTCTATTGTAGTTAAAAATAGTCTTACTAAAGTCGGGCATTAAATATATATATATGTGTGTGTGTGTGTATGTGTGTGTATATATATATATATATATATATATATATATATATATACATATAGTTTATGATACACAAGTTCCATTGAATAAACTATTATATAAGCTTATTAAAATTTTTGTTAATATTTTAATTTTATTTTTGAGAGAGAAAGAGTGCAAGTCAGGGAGGGGCAGAGAGAGAGGGAGACACAATCTGAAGCAGGCTCCAGGCTCCGAGCTGTCAGCACAGAACCCGACGTGGGGCTCAAACTCACAGACCATGAGATCACAACCTGACCTGAGCCAAAGTCGGTTGCTTAACCGACTGACCCACCCAGGTGCCTCTAAGCTTATTTTAAATTAAATTACTTGTGTCATTATATAAACAGCTTGAGTTTTAATGATCTGTATGACTTATCTATTAATGTATTGAAAGATTACAACAAACTTCGTGACTTAAGAGAGCACACATTTATTATTATGTCACTGGGTCTGTGGGTATGGGGTCTGGATATGGGTTAGCTGGGTTCTCTGTACTGCTGCAATCAAGGGCAATTGCCTGGGGTTGGGGTTTCATCTGAAGGCTTGACTGGGTAAGGATATGCCTCTGGGTTCACTTGGATTGTTCATTTCCTTGTAGTTGCAGGACCGAGGGCTTTATTTTCTTGCTGGAGGTTTCCTGCACCTCCTTCTCGTGTGGACTTCTCCAGCATGGCTGTTGGCTTTTTCAAAGCCAGCAGGGGAGGAGGAATCTCCAGAAGGCGGGTATTGAAACCTTGTATAATATAATTGTGTAATCACTTGTATCTTGTCACTTTTGCTGTATTCCATTGATAGAACCAAGTCACAGGTCCCACTTACCCTTAGGGAGAGGCATCATGCAAGGACATGAACATGTGGAGGCCGGTATCCTGGGGACTACCTTCCATTCTCTCTGAAACAGGGCCCATCAATAGCTTTCTGGGAGACATTTCTAATTAAAAAAAAAAAATATATGGTTTTATTTGTTTTTGAGAAAGGGAGAGGGGAGGAGAGAGAGAGAGAAAGTACAGGGGAGGGGCAGAGAGGGCGGGGACAGAGAATCTGAAGCAGGCTCCGTACAGACAGCAGCGAGCCTGACGCGGAGCTTGACCTCATGAACGCTGAGATCACTACCTGAGCCAAAGTCGGATGGATGCCTAACCGATTGAGCCACCCAGGTGCCCCATTTCTAATTTTTTAAAGAAAACCATGTAATTATGGGTAGATTTAAAGAATAAGATTGGATATTAGAGAGTAGCCTTATGCTCTGTTTGTTGCCACTGGTATTGATACAAATCTTCGTGGTCCATATTTTATCTTGTGAAAAGAGATCAAGTCAAGGGCTGAGTTTGCAAAGATTCCCTGAGCCAGTTTTCATCCAACGTAGCTTATCTTCTCTCAAGTGCAGGCAACAGTGGCCTCTGAGGCTGTAAAGGACGTCACTGTGGGCACAGATTTGATTATAAAACGTGTGCGTCTCTGGGACTCCCTGCCCCAGCCTCGCGGGATCTTCCACCTGCCCCTTAGCGGTCATTGGGTCCCCCAAATATTGGTGCTCGTGGATGCTCTGTGGAGTCGGCTCTGCTCTCTACAGCAGCTCAGGGCCTCCCTTGCATCCTGCAGATTTGGCTTTGAATGGACAGATCTGGCCCTTTTCGGAGACTTTCCTCATCCGTCCCGGAGCTTCAGCTTATGGACTTGTCATACAGGCCCGGGTGAGTGGTTTCATGGGCAGCCTGACCATAAGCTGCCCGAATTTGCTTGTTGACCATGCGTGGATGTGTGCCCGCCACCTGTGGCTCACAAACCGACTTATAATTGATGTGTTCACACAGCGGGCCAGTTTAAAATTTGAGGCCTGTGCGTCGTTGGCCCCTGCTCGTTGAGTTTCAGGCAGTTACCTCAGGCTTAGACTTTCTGTATTCTTCTGAAATTTTGAGAACGACCGCAAAAGCGGTCAGATCAATTTTTAAGAGGTAGCAGACTTGACGATTTAGGACAAAACTACCATCACTAGGGAAAAGCAAGGGGACCCGTCTGCCAATAGGTCTTTGGATCCTTACATTTAGCAAAACGTTCTCGAGTAAAGAGGGGACATGCTGAGTTTTACTTTATTTATTTTTTTAAAGTTTATTTAGGGGCGCCTGGGTGGCTCAGTCAGTTAAGCATCCGACTTCAGCTCAGGTCACGATCTCACAGTCCGTGAGTTCAAGCCCCGCGTCGGGCTCTGGGCTGATGGCTCAGAGCCTGGAGCCTGCTTCCGATTCTGTGTCACCCTCTCTCTCTGCCCCTCCCCCATTCATGCTCTGTCTCTCTCTGTCTCAAAAATAAATAAACGTTAAAAAAAAATTAAAAGTTTACTTATTTATTTTGAGAGAAAGGGGGAGAGAGAAGGTCAGAGAGAGAGAAAGAGAGAGAGAGAGAGCACGAGCAGCAGAGGGGCAGAAAGAGAGGGACAGAGAGAGAATCCCAAGCAGGCTCTGCACCACCCACACTGAGTGACATGGGACTCAAACTCACCAACCTTGAGATCATGACCTGAGCCGATACCAAGAGTGTGATGCTTAACCAGCTGAGCCACCTGGGCACCCCGGGCATGCTGATTTTTAAAGAATAAATTTCCTTTGTACTTTATATGAAAAACATGTCCTGTGACTCTTTTAAGACATGTGGCCCTTACACACTACAGAGGGCATCAAGATGATGTTTTTTAGTGTTTTTTTTTTTTTTCTGGAAAAGTTGCTAGGAAGACAAAAGATGTCACGATAGGCATAGAACGAGCTTTTGCAGTTGCAGAGTACGGAGGAAGAAACCAGATTCCCAGACAAGTAGGTTTTCTGCCCCCAAAATGGACATTGAAGAAAATAATTTGGGGGCGCCTGGGTGGCTCAGTCGGTTAAGTGTCTGACTTGATTTCGGCTCAGGTCATGATCTCGCGGTTCCAGAGTTGGAGACCCACACTGGGGAGCCTGCTTGGGATTCCCTCTTTCTCTCTCTCTCTCTCTCTCTGCCCCTCCACCACTCATCCTCTCTCTCCCTCTCTTCTCTCTCTCTCTCTCAAAATAAATAAACTTGAAAAAAATTTTAAGAAAATAATGTGACATATGGACTTTAAGTCAGGAGCCCCAGGAAGGTGAAGTTGCAGACGTAGGCTGATAGAGTAGATGAACTTCACCCTTGGCCATCGGGACCCCTTTGGGGTAAGAAACCATTCCATTTGTTACAGTGATAATCATGTGGAGGACCACCTTGGAGCCAGGAACTTGGCACACATTGTTTTCAAAACTCAACTTTCCTGGAAACTTGTTCCTGTTATTATCCCGCTTCTATTGCAGAAGAAACTCAGGAGAGTTTATTAAAGAAAAAGTCCGTGCTACACGGATAGAAAGTAGTGACATGTCTTGACCTCACAGTGCCCTCCCTTTCCCTTTGGGGAGCCTTTTTCGGAGCTTTCTTAAAAAAGAGGGAGTCATGGGGTGCCTGGGTGGCTCAGTCAGTTAAGCGTCCGACCTCGGCTCAGGTCATGGTCTCACTGTTTGTGAGTTCAAGCCCCGCGTCGGGCTCTGTGCTGACAGCTCGGAGCCTAGGGTCTGCTTTGGAGCCTCTCTATCCTTCCCTTGCTCGTACTGTCTCTCTCTGTCTCTCAAAAAATGAATAAATGTTAAATTAAAAAAAAAAAAAAGAGGGAGTCCCTTGTAGATTTACTCACATGGAGCAGTTCCGGATGGAGGACAAGTTCTGTGTCTTTTAAGTGACTTGGGAACTTCCGGGCCACAGCTTGCACTTCTGGGAATTGAACTCACAAGCAGCAGGTGTGAGCACAAACAGGGAGACCACTTCTTTTGCAAAAGCCCTGAAATCGGTCCACAGTTGGGCTAATTTGCTAGGACTGGTTTAGACAAATGAAGGGGTAACAGTATTAAGACTCTAGAAGCTTTCAGTGTCCTAGGGGCTTAGAGGGGAACTCAGGACTAAGGAAGTTTTCATGGGGAGATAAAAGTCCAGTTTAGTCTCTTTGAGGAGCAGGGTCCTTGTGAGGATTCCTCTCTTTGATCCTGTTCTTTTTCAGGGAGGCTGTCCTCTGTTGTCATTTAAACACCTCATTGAAGGGCGGTTTCCGAACGGTTTTCAAAATGATGTCTGGTGAGGTCTGGTGCTTCTTGAAGTTTTCCCAGCACTGGGTTTGCCCTCACTTTGAGTCACAACGTTTATTTTTCGAAGCTTTAGTGGCCGGGCCCTTCCGTATTTGTTATTGCAGCTGGATCGGCTTAGACCTTCCTTCTCGCCCCCCCATCCTGTCCTTTTGTGGTTTGGGGTAAAGTCCAGCAGCTTTAGGACCAGGCTGGAGGGACGGGGGGTGGGGGGCCAAGACCTGGGACACATGCGCTTTTTGTCAGCTCCCGAGGCTGCAGGTGTCCTCAGTTATGCTCCGCCGGCTCCCCAGAAATGTTCCTCTCCCCCTCTTTTCCTCTCTCTGCCCCGTGTGCTCCTTGAATTCCCCTGAAAGTCAGGGTTTTTAATTTTCTCCTTTTGTTATGTTTTGTTGTCTGCTTCCAATTACCCCTGTCCCTTTCCCCAGCCAAATCCTGCTTCTCACCTGCACCCGGAGCCTGACGCTCGCCTTTACAGAAGCAATTATTTGCAGCCAGTTGCAGAAGAGAGATTAAAGTTCCCAGAAAGGCAGGAGGGCCACGTGATGTGTACCTTCCTTCCCAGGCTGGGCGAGGGACAGAGCAGCTCTTTGTCAGGCTGGGTCGTAAGGCACTCCAGTCCCGCTGAAAGATGAAGCTGGCGAGTGGAAATTCTGCAGGGAACCCAGAAAGATGTACTTTAATTAGAATTTATGCCCCAATCTAAGTCCTGTAACTGTTGGCTTCTGGGAAACAAAGAGCCGGCTCCCGCTGTAATTGGCAGACAGAGGCTTGATTCTTTGTAAGCACCTTCTCTGCATAGTCACCAGACTCTTTTGATCATGTTCTTCCTTAAGTGCTTTATGCGTTTCAGGCTCTCCAGATAATGTGGCCCCTGCTGACCTGCTCTCCCTTCCCAGAAGGGTCTTCTGTACGTTTTAGTCAAATGCCGACCGTTTCTCTGCTTTTTGGCCCAAAATCTTAGCAGCGCTAAGCCCCCCTTTCGTGTTGCCACGGGATCTCTTGAAAGCTCCCAGTTAACTTATATACACACACATCCTTATTTTTAGCATCTAGTATTCCAAGAGATCAGGGAATTTTTAGAGCCAGATTTGGCTGAAAACCCAGATGGAATAGTCATTTGAAAAAAAAAAATTCTCACAATTTCTTATTACAGGATTGCTTGATCGCAGTTTGAAACCCTTTTCCTGTTCTGGCCTGTTCCCGTTGGCACGTTGCCGTCCCGTCTCGTCTTGGTGCTTGCTCTAGAAATCAGCCAGCGGTACGCTAACCAACCAGGAAACCCCGTGAGAAGTGTGGTTAGTTTGCAGTATTCACAGCCTCGGGGCGTAGGCAAGAGAAAGCCCCGTCTGGTGCTAGTGGGATAAAAATGTTGGTGCCTGACTCATATCCATAACTCTCGGGTTTGGTTTATCGCTCTTCCAGACTATTCTGTTTGTCTTTGAGAATGCCTTCGTGGAGCTGGCCAACTTATCTTTGTGAGATCGTGATAGAAACTCCTCTGCCGGAACTTGGAAAACAGTACGCTTTATCAGTTTCTTTTCTTAGTCTGGAGACACATGTGAACCATTTCTGTCGTTTTTTGCTCACTTTCTATGATGACCGACCGTGTAGAGGTGGAAGGGGAGAGCCATGTTCCCATCACTTTTTCCTGACGAAAGAAGGAAAGTCGTTTAAAAGGAAGACAATTCCAGAAGGTGGCAGTTCTATTTCCTAAGATTATAATGAAAGGGGAGGAGTTGCTAGTGAAGAGCTGGAAGGCCATCAGGACACAAGAAAGGAAGGGCTTTGGACCCTTTTCATTCTCGGGCATATATGGATTACACTGCACGTTTTGCTTTTGTTGTTAAAGATTCCAGTGTACTAAAAGGGACTCAGTTCGATTAAGACTTCCTGGACTGGAAAAGCACAGTATTCACTCTTCTGTACCAGTTTAACTTTCTCCTTTATGTGCTGTGCAGTGAGGACGCACTTTCCTCACATTTGACGGATGATGGATGGGGATATGTCAGAGGGGGCCACGTGTGACGTGTGCTGGGATTGGGAAGTCCAAGTTAATAGCCTCAGTTGTCGGGAATATATCGTCACAAGTGTAATGAGACACAATCAACTCTTTAGACTGTAATCATCCCTTAAATCTCCGGAGCAAGGATCATTATCTGCTGCAGAAGATGGGGATCTGGTTCATATTACATAGCGGGAGCTCTAAAGAGTCCTGCCAGCCAAAGCCAGAGCCTTCCTTCGGCAAGTGACCTTGGACACCAGCTTGTCATCCCTGATGGCCGGTAATTGTCCAGATTTCGGTTTCTGAGGGGTCTAATTTTCACTCCAGAATGACTGCAGGAAGGTCTCTGCCTGTGGTGGTGCCAGACAGCCAGGCACCAGGTTGCACGGCTCGCAGCTAGCTTGGTGAGTCATGTGCTCTGTGCTCCTCGGGAGCAAGAGGGCAACATTTTGCTTTTCAGGAACGATCAGATAGCTCGTGTCTTTCAAGTTCCTGTTGCCTGGACCTAATCTCTCTCCACGAAGTGATCCGCGCTCCACGCACACAATCCCACAGCCCACCTTTACTCCAATCAGCTCCTGACATTCCCGGGTAGAGCTGGGGACACTGTGGTGGTGTTTTTGCTCGTGTCCTTCGTTTACAGTCCATTCTTCTCATTCGCGGTGCTCTGCTGTGTAAGTTCATCGTGAACACTGAATCAGCCAAGACCGACCCGTCACTCCTAGGGGCCAATCAGGGTTAGGCTCCGATAACTTCTGGTCACATTGGCCCCATCAACCCGCCACTAAAGAACCTTACTTTTTGCTTTTTGTTTTTTTAAAGTTTGTTCATTTTGAAAGAGAAAGAGAGAGAGAGAGAGAGAGTGAGAAAATCCCAAGCAGGCTCCACACTGTCAGTGTGGAGCCCGACACGGGGCTGGAACCCACAAATCATGAGATCATGACCTGAGCTGAAACCAAGAGTTGGAGGCTTAACCAACTGAGCCACCCAGGCACCCCTAAAGTACCTTGTTTTATGCGTGTTTCTGTTTAAAGACACCTAAGTTAATTCATTAGCTTTGAACTCACAGACAGCGGCACCACACATTTTGGGGTTACAAATAAATTTTAGCGGATGGGTGAATTCACAAAAATCGAATCTGTGAATAATGAAGAGAGGAGGAATTCTTTTTTTTTTTTTCTTTTCTTTCACAAATATCCGTTACCACAAGAAAGAAGTCACGTCTGGAGTTACCTGACTTCTTTTGTACTCTGAATCTTGTGGGTGCAAAAGTCGATCTTTAAGCTTGTGGTGATGAAGCAGGATTTTCTGCTGCCCTGTTTTTGGTGGTTGCAGCGAAAGTGATGGAAAATGCCACGGCCTCTGGAGCTGCTCTCAGGATGTTCCTTCTTTCTGGGTGATGAATTAGGTCCCTTTGGAAGCTTTCCTGCCTGTCTGTCTGGCATCATTATATCTAGACTTCAGCGCTTCCTCATTGAACAGGGAGGAGAGGAGTGATTTTGAAGCTTTTGTAAAAAATGGCACCTTGAATAACCAGCTGGGCGAGGCGAGAGGCACATCTACCCATCTGCCCAGCAAGGTGTGAACAGCACGTAACGTCGATGGTTAGCTTACAGTTTCACCTTTTACTTCCCGTTTTCTCTTTAAAGTTGCTTTAGGAGAGCATGGCCGGAAGCTGAAGGAGCGTTTCATGTGGTCGGGGGTCAAGGACGTGGCCTGATTCGAGGGAGCCCACCCACCATGACTTTGCTTCTAGCATCGTTGTCAAACCTCCTGCCGGCAATACTGCGCCGGCCTCCAGGCCCTGGCGGGGGCTGTTCGGCACAGGGTCAGGAGGAGCTGGGGTGGCCCGTGTTCTGCTTGCGAGACTGTGTATGGTCAGGTGGTGGGCCACGCTGGCTGAGGTTCACAGCTGTTGCTCCCCAAGCTGCTGACTTCCGTCTGCCGGCCAAGGTCGGCTTGGGAATTCCTGCCGAGCGTCTGGTTCAAGGATGCCTGCGGCTCCTCGGCAGCCATGTGTCTGTCAAGGCAAATTGGAATTGAGGAGAAGGGGGCTCCCTCTGGTGCTTTCAGCCACGATGAAGAGATCAGCTGAGCAGTGACGGTTTCCGTGACTGTCCTGCGGGAGGAAAGCTCACGTCCGTCCTTTCTGTAAGGGTTTGAAGCCCGATGGATTAGGTGTAGTGGGAAAACCATTAAGTGACTTGGATTTCCATCATGACTGTTACTTTCTTCCCCTTTACTGAATGGTTCAGATAGAGCCATGGTCCCTACCTGCTGGTCAGCTGGATACACCTTGGCTGAGCGAAGAAAGATGGTCTGGAAGTTGGCACTTCCCAAGGTTCACAGCAGAAGGAAGTCATGAAATCTGGGCCCTTCCTGACCCTCTCCTTTCTCATCTTAGGGTGGTTATAACCGGTTTGTGTCCTTTTAGCTTCTGTGGAAAGACCTCCGTGTACCACAGAATAGGAAAAGAGAAGAGACCTAATCTGAAGGGGGTGAGGGGTGTCTGTCTATCAAGGAATGGCACTAATATTGTGCTATTTTATCAGATGATGGCTTGGTGTTTTCTCTTAGGAGGCATTGAGAAAAGCAGCTGTCACCAGAATCTCATGTCCTGTTTCTGATTTACAGCTCTTCTGTAATCTTTGGAAATGGCACACGACTTGAGAAATTGTCAGTAGATAATGAACAGCCAGCCATGGCCCTTCTTCCGAGGGCACGCTGAAACACGCGAGGGAGGAAATGACCAACAGGACAAGACGTTTTGTTCCTAGTACAACAACAAGTCTTAAATCGCCTCCTCCCTCCCCCATAATGCATTCAGCTTTCCATTCGAATGAGGGGTTTTGTTTATGGCTTAATTTCCCTGATGTCTACAGTGAGCGTGCACAGATAGGGCAGTCCCTGGTTGGGTAGTAATGTCTCTGATGCGACAAAGGAGGGTCTCAGCTGAGATGCTGGATGTCTGCTGGTCCGGGGGAGCGGACGTGGACGAGAGCCTGACTGGACAAGGGTGTCTTAGTCCAACCCTTGAGTCTATATAGTTTGAAACAAGAAAAAAACCCAAAGCAAGGGCAGATCTGTGTACAGCTGTCGCTGGCCTTTATTTTCTGCATAATTGTCTTGTCTTCTAGGCTAGAGTTACAGAATCTTGACTCAGAGCTCCAGATTCAGGTGTTAGGCTTACTACTCTCACGGAGTAGCATCGCCTCCATAGGCGTAAAAAGTGGTAAATCAGAATTATAACCATAAACTAACAGTCAAAAGATGTAATGTTGAGATTAAAACGGGCATTTGGGAGTCAAGCATAACGTGCTCCCAAGAACGCATTGATTATCTGGTACTTAGTTACCTAAAACGCTTTTAAGTTTTTAATTGGTGAATTACCTCATCACTTCATGTTCATTTTGGCCAGAGCACATACACGTTTTCCGTAGCCACGTGTGATGTAGGAAGCTGGATGGTGAGGAGGGAGCCCCTTTAAATTCTTTTCTTCTCGGCAGCTGCCTGGGGGGAAGGGACACAGGAGTGGGTGGGGAGGGGTGAGGCAGTCAGCCAAGGGTCAGGAGCTTTCAAGACGCTGCACTTGTGAAGGTGCCCGAAGCCCCTGATTATAGAGAGCAGAAGCCCAGGATGCAAGACTGGATTTTGTCAAATCGGTGACTACAGAATTGCGACAGAGGAAACACTCAGTTTAACTGAACATCATTCATTCAAAAATGGGAGTGACTTTTACTTAGTGATCCTCCTGGTATTTATGAAAAATGGATTTACTCAGGGAATTGCCTAAGAGTCACGAAGGTGATGTTTATATTACCGGGACAAGTCTTTTCCTGGGTGCTCACGGGTGGCCACTGGGTTGGCCTCGCTCTCCTGCTGTGACTGTTCACTGGAGCAGCCGTCTGTCCGTGGGGACACCTGTGAGCATGGGGAGAGCCTCTCGGGGTGGAAGAGGCTTCCCCCAGGGAGCCTGTGAAGGATCCTTGTGTATGCCGGCTGGCTTAATAAAGCCAGAAGAGGGGAAACCTCGGCCGGTTTGCACAGCAGAGCCTGTAATAGACTCGGGTTTTACAAGAGTACGAACGGGGGCCCCCAACCTGTGAGAATAGCATCTGAAAGCTGCTTCTGAGACTTGAAAACCTTCTAAAGAGACACACAAAAAAAGAAGTTTATTTTCAGCGAAGATGGGATCGAGGCAAGCCGGGTGTCTCTGGGCCAGGAAGTGGGATTTTGACTCCTCAAGACTTCCTGTCCTGCACAGCCCCCCTCCACGCACTCCTCCCCGGGCACCTGCTGAGTGCCTGGCGTGCCCTAGACCTGGGTGGGGAGGAGGCAGCATCCCGGTTCTGTCCGGGTTTAGCTTGCTCTGGGCGATATTGATGGAATGGTGACGTCAAACAGGAAGGCTATCTCTAGAAGCTGACTTTAGGTCATCCCCCTGGTCTGTTAACATTTACACACACCCTGAAGTAAAAAGAGGGAATCGTCATCAGATGGCCTTCTGGAACGTGCTCATTGATGTGGGCCTGGCCACGGGGATTCGAAGTTGAATAGTTGAGTAGGACATAATGGCTGCCCCTGACACGGGGAGGCCAGCAGGTAGACAACAGAGGGTGATAGGAGGTAACCAGAGGCAGGTCTGGGTGTCCCGTTCACAAAGCAGAGGCAGTCACATCACACGGGGACACCGAGGACACATGTAGATTTCAGGGGGCCAGCAGGGATGCGGGAACAACTCTGGCTCGAGTGATGAGGGGAAAGCAATCAGATTCAATCCGACGGCAAGAAATACAGAGTTCTGGATTCAGATCAGCTCCATACAAATCGCAAGGAGGGCAGTTACTGCCCCCAGCAGCTTGTCAGATTGAAAGAACTAAACAAACCAACACCAGTGGTCAGTTTCATGCCGTTCTTTGAACAGAAGAGGGGGTTGTTTTCCTGACGGTTTATGAAGAGGAAACACAAACCCAGCCCCACCGTGGGGGGCAGGATGGACACTCTCAGGCCTGGTCCCGCGCACCTCGCCTGCGTTGGCACATTTTCTGGCAGAGCGCGTCCGTGGAAAATGATGAGGCATCGTTCTGTGTAAAACGTGGTCCGCGTTCCAAAATGGTCTTGCCTCCCTTCCAGTTGCTTCCATGGAATGGGCTTTTATCGAATGGGGTGGTGAGGGATTAATTGCGGCTCCTTTCATAATCCGTAAGCTCAGAAACTTCCCAGGATTATTCAGCACCGCAGCCCCAGGTTTGATACCGTAGTAAGTCGCTCAACAAGGATCTGGAGACGGATGCAGGGAATGAGGGGCCACCGTTAAGTCAGCCTCCGGGGCTGAGCATTTTCAGGGCGTGTTTGCAAAGAGAGCGAAAGAAGCTTCTTGCCTCTTAGAGAGGAGGCAGGCTTGCACGTCGGGACGCGCCCGGCCTCCTGGTACCATTTAGTGGGTCCGATCTGTTCAGATTGTGTCCTTGATGGAGCTGCAGGATGGGCAGGGCACTTCATGACTAATCTAAGGCAGCTGACATAGTTGTTTTTAAACATAAGGGGAGCTGGGCTCTCCTTCATGGGGAGGACATTTCAGTACTGTTTGTGCTGAAATGGACAACATGACTCATTGCCAAATGTAAAAAAAGAAGGTCTTTTTATTCCCCCGCATGTGTAAACCCTCTAAACACAACAGTGTTCAGAGGAAGGTAAGGCACCATCTGGTTCGCTGCGTAGTAGCCTATTTCTTATGTTTGTCACTAATTTATACTGAGAGGATGACACATAGAACAGGATGAAATTTTTAGTTACGCAACACGCCCAAGGATTGTTAAGCCCTCTGTTGTCTCAGAAACATGAAAGACACCCTTAGGTGGGATGCGTCCCATCCCTGGGCACCTTGGCTGATGCAAAACGGGCCGTGTTTTCCTTGTGCAGGCCTCGGTGAGCACTTTTGACAATGGAAGACCCAACAGGTAATTGGGACAAAGTTCAGCAGGATTTAGAAGTCTCGTATTCTTCGTGTCTTTGGAGGGATGAAGGTGTTGAAGTGACTCAGAGTATTTGCTGGGTTGAAACCAGAAAACAACACCGTTGTCTGACTTCCAAGTCCAAACAATGTGCTTGGCCTGGATCACCCTGTGCCATGTAGAACAGCAGCCCTGGGCTCAAGGTACATACAATACATGAAGTCGTGGAAAACTGAGAACTGATACAGACCACCGTGCGTGTTGGATTGCCTTGCGTGGGTTTGTAGTAATCTTTTTTTTTTTTAAGTTTATTTATTTATTATGAGAGAGAGAGAAGAGAGACAGAGAATCCCAAGCAGGCTCTGCACTGTCAGTGCAGAGCCCTACGTGGGGCTTGATCCCCTGAAACGGTGAGATCATGACCCGAGCTGAAACCAACTGATGTTCAACCAACTGAGCCACCCAGGCGCCCCATGTAGTAATCTGATTGCCCTTTCTGAACTGAAGGAGAACATCTTTTCATTGCTTTCTACTGAGTTGGAGAGAGAGTGTCTTTTATGGCTAGAAATTTCCAAAATCCTGCCATCTGTTCTTATTTTTTAGGAAAATATTTTTCTGAGTGATTTAACCCATTACCATTTCACTAACCGTTCTTTGTGAATTCTGTGGTCAGCCATCTTTCCAGGGATATACAGCCCTCATTTCTCCATGCTTTTCCCGCAGACCTTTGACTCCGTTCAGCTTTGTGCTGGGAAGGTTTTAGCCTCAGTTAGTCGTGGGCTTAATCTGGGGCAGACATTTCCCTCTTCCTACGGAGCGACCGAAGGGCTGATCTAAGAACCCAAGCCCTTCCTGTCTGTTTTCATAGAAGTTAAGTAACAATAGTAGCTAAATACTTTTTTTAAAGTTAAATTTTGATCTAAGAATTAAATCTTGGGTTTAGATTTAGAGTCGAATCTTGGCTGGCTTTTGTGCGGGCAAGCTACTGTTTACAGGGTAGCTCTTATTGGGTACGTTCTGAATAAGTAGGAATTGAGAGACCACATTTTTCAAAAAGCCTCAGACACCCCTTCTCCTTCTGGGTAGCGAGATTTTCGTCTACAAAGGATGGATCAATTTAGCCGTCAAAATGAAAGCTGAGAGGCCAATTGCCCATGCAAATTATCCACTTGTGCAAGCCCTTCAAAATTGCCTGCACGAAAAGCGAGCCTGCCCTTTGAAAATTTGGCACATGGTGGCAGAAAGAAGAAAGTAGTCACTCTTCAGAGATGGTGGTGTCCTTAGAGAGCCGATTTTAGAAATTGCTCATTTCGAGCGGTTCCTTAGTTTTTGGCAACTTATTTGCTTTAATATAAGAAGTCGTTTCTGCCCCCTCTTTTTCTCTCCCTCTGTTCCCATGTGTCTTGGCGGCTCAGAATACATCTCATCATCTGATGTGGGAGTTAGGGGATAGGAGGTGTTTTGCTCGAGCTTTACTCCAGCCCCTGAGGCGCGATCTGTCTCTTCCAGGGTCAGCAACTCCTACCAGCTTTCAGTACTCAGCCAAGGATGACTGTGCACAAAGACCAAATGAAAGACAATTGGGTTGCTCTCTTCCCAGATGCTAAGATTAGTCAACGCTTTGAGAAATGAAATCTCAGCTTCTGCCGTCCGTTTTCCGCAGGCCTCAGCTGTGTTTAATGTTTGCAGGCCACCACATTTCACAGTGACTGTCACCTGTCTGATGGAGGGAGCCGTCTCGGTGGGTCTGGGTGTGAAAGCTCCAAATGGAAGTGTTTTCTCTTTGTCTTTGGGCTCAACTTTCGGAAGTGCCTGCTCCTCTGTTTGGTAAGGTAGGATTTTCCTCTGCTGGTCTGAGAGCCAGGTGACTGCATCATGAAGTGACCCAAATGTGAGGCCCGGTGTCCCCATGGGACGATGCACTGTCCATGGAGCCCCAGCCGTGGCTGGGGCTGCTCTCCAGGTGTTCCTGAACGTTGGCCCTAAGACAGCCAGGGGTTTATGAAAGGGAAATTGTGACATCTGGCACTGGTCTTTTTTAATTTTTTTTTAATGTTTATTTTTAATTAATTAATTTATTTTTTTAAATTTTTTAAAAAAAAATTTTTTTTTTTCAACATTTATTTATTTTTGGGACAGAGAGAGACAGAGCATGAATGGGGGAGGGGCAGAGAGAGAGGGAGACACAGAATCGGAAACAGGCTCCAGGCTCTGAGCCACCAGCCCAGAGCCCGACGCGGGGCTCGAACTCACGGACTGCGAGATCGTGACCTGGCTGAAGTCGGACGCTTAACCGACTGCGCCACCCAGGCGCCCCTTTAATGTTTATTTTTAAGAGAGAGAGAGAGAGAGGAGGATGGATAAAGAGAGAGAGAGAGAGAGAGATACAGAATCCGAAGCAGGCTCTAGGCTCTGAGCTGTCAGCACACAGCCTGACGCAGGGCCCAAACTCACGAACCGTGAGATCATGACCCGAGCCGAAGTCAGAAGCTTAACCGAATGAGCCACCCAGGTGCCCCCGGGCACTTGTCTTTTAAAAATGCTCATGTATGGCAACCAAGGTGTCAATACATTATATTTAAAAAAAAAAGGATGATAAAATTGAGACTGGAACAGTAAATGACTTGCCCAAGATTATAAAAAAAAAAAAATGCTCCTGAGATAACCCTCAAGGTGATTCTTTAGTAGCCGGTATGGATCAATATGCGGCATTATTTGTACAGAAAATAATCACCTGGTGACTAAAGAGATCATGTCCGATTCGGGAAAAGTCCCTCCAAAGGGTGAATTCCTGGGGCCCCAGAACCCTTCCGCGCGACTCTGTCTTGATGCCTGTCATTCTTCCGCACATCCTGTGCTCAGCTGTGATGTAGGACAATGTCTGGTTGGCCATATATACCGATAAGGAAAGGAAGACAAAACCGTTTCCTTTTTGGGTAAAGTGTTACTGTGTAGTTGCAGCTTTCAACACCTGATTTAAGTGTTTTTTTTTTCCCCCCTCTCTGTACATCGTTTGTGTCGCACACTTACGTGTAAGATCTCTGGCTTTCAAAAGCCACGGCTGTTTGCCCTGATGCCGTGCTAATGAAAACACTGCTTAATTCAGATGCTGTTGGCAACTGCAGAATTTGGTTGGGGGACCGCGCAGATTCTATCCGCTGGCCAGTGCATACAAGCCTGTGGCCGAAGGAAGATCTTTCAAAAAAGGGGAAAATCCTGGGGCGCCCGGGTGGCTCAGTCGGTTAAGCAACTGACTTCGGCTCAGGCCATGATCTCGCGGTGCGTGGGTTCGAGCCCCGCGTCGGGCTCTGTGCTGGCGGCTCAGAGCCTGGAGCTTGCTTCAGATTCTGTGTCTCCCTCTCTCTGCTGCTCCCCCTGTCTCTGTCTTGCAGAAATAAATTAAAAACATTACAAAAAATAAAAATAAGGGAAAAATCCTGAGTTGGGACACTTTTTAATGCTGCTCTCAGCATTTACAAATCGTAATGGCAAACAACGTTCAAAGTTTAGGTGGTGATAGTCAACTGACCAGCAGACCTATCTTTAAAAGAAAGCAAAACAACTAACTTTAAAAATTTGAGCCCTGGGGCACCTGGGTGGCTCACTCGGTTAAGCGGCCGACTTCAGCTCAGGTCATGATCTCACGGTCCGTGGGTTCGAGCCCCGCGTCGGGCTCTGTGCTGACAGCTCAGAGCCCGGAGCCTGTTTCAGATTCTGTGTCTCCCTCTCTCTGACCCTCCCCCGTTCATGCTCTGTCTCTCTCTGTCTCAAAAATAAATAAACGTTAAAAAATATTAAAAAAAATAAAATAAAAATTTGAGCCCTGACCTTGTCTTGAATGTAAAGCAGTCAACAGTCTTACATTTGGGGAGATCGAAATGAACCTGCTCCACTGGCCAGACCCTAACACCAGCTGGCATCAGCCTGGAGCCCAAGGACGGGGGCTGTCCCTCAGACGCACTTGGGATGGGACTGGACAGGCCACCACTGTCCCCATATACATTCTTCATCACCTCCTGCTGTATGGGCCTTTGCTTTGGGTTTCCTGAATGCTCGAAGTTTTGCTTAGGAATCTAGTGGGTGCAGCTGGGAGCAGAGGTCCGTCCTCCCTCCTGCCAGGGGCCAGGCTGCCTGCAGTGGCTTATGTCTTTCAGGGTCTGCACCTTGTCAGAGTGGCTGGGTGTCTGTCGGCTGCCTCTTGTGTGTTCGTCCCCCACCCCTCTCCTTTTCCTATGTGTCCTTCCTTCCCCGTCCCCTGTCCCTACTCTCTGCCATGTTTCCCTCAATTCTTTTCTCTGTTCCTGCTGCCGGTACCTCCTTTTCTTTCCTTATTGGCTGGGGCTTTCTGACAAACCCTCGGCCTGCAGGAGCCTGACTTCGCTTTGGGCAGCATTTTTCTTTACCCATTAAATGTCCACTGATGATTTCTCCGAGCACTGGCCAGCAGGGCACGTGTATTTGAGGCGAACAGTGGAGATGGTCAGAGGTGACTTCGTGCAGGAACAGCAAAGTTAGGGACAGTGTCAGAAAGGGGCACCGTGTGCACAGAGAGAGTCCTTGATTCCCTCCTGCCCCCATCCCCGTCTGCCTGTGGATTCCCCAGAGTGTTCTTCCCAATGAAACCAGTGGCATTGGACCAGTGAGCAAACAACAGTAATATCCTTTACTTACTTTGTATTTTAATTCATCGATTCACAGATTCTCACTGATGACGTTACCGTCTTACATTCAAAGACATTCATTCGTCATTTGCCACGCAGTTTCCAGACTGTCTCTACACAAGTAAGATTTTGTGAAAATGGTCTGTGATTTATAATTGTGTGGGGTTTTTTAAGTTAGTATTTTAACACGTGGAATCCTCAGCGACGGCTGCTTCTGGCCTCCGCTTTCTCCTTTTCTGGTGTGTTCCTCCACGGAGCTGCCGTATCGATCTTCCTAATTACCAGTCTCCTTCTGGTACTTCACTGAGCTTTCGGTGACGCCCTCCCTTTGGATGACATCTTATCTTTTTCTCATGATGACGTTCCCTAACTGGCTTCATTTCTACTCTGTGAGTTCCTTGGAGTGGTTCCTTCAAGTCTTCCTCCAACTCGGCCATGCTTGGGAGTGGCCTTGCACACATGCCTGCTGATGCTCTCCCTTCCTGCCCTTCCGCCTTGGGTGCCACTTGGAACCCATTCTCCTGCTGGCTTTCTTGTTTTCCTCCACAAATCTGAGGACAGGACGGCTTTCTGTCCGTGGTCCTCGCAGCTCTAGTCCTGTTTCTCCACCTTAGCTGACTGGCTTTGTTCCCCCGACCCCGTTCAGTCAGCACTGTTGCAAACTCTCATCTGCTGGCCCCATGGTTGGGGTTTCCATCCACACACCCTGCCCCATTGGTGGTACTAGACATTGGCACTTCAACCCAGCATGGCTCTGGCCACATGGTTCTTTGTTCCTTATGAGGATGCGTGGGGATCCCTGTCTCATCTACTGCTTGCTTCACCTGTAATGCACCCCCCACTCCAACTACGTCATCGTCTCCTTGAATATCCCTTATTTCCCAGATCACGTATCTGTTCTTCCAGGAAGCTCTCCTTGCTCTTTTGCCTGGAAGCAACTTCCTGTCCTCCAATTTCAGAGTGTCACAGCATCACGTGGCAAGGATGAGCTCCCGAGTGCGTAATTGGTTCTTGCTTTGTCTTTTTACCACCAAAAAAAACCCCAGTTAAATCGGGTCTTGAGAGTTGTTACTATACATTGACTACCATGGGGCTGTGCTGTACATGGAAGTTGACTAATTGACTGAATACAAGATGTTCCTTAGTTGAGCCCTATGGCCACTGGGAAAATTCTAGCAAGTTGGGAAACCCTGGTCCAACAGTTTATGGGTTTCCTGAGCACCCGGTGGGCTTTCTTTCCATGACTCCATTAAATATCTTTATGATGCCAGGTGGTCTCATCCATTTTCCTTTGAGGTCTTGTGATTTTACTGTGGCGCAATTGTTAAATGGAGCTTTTAAGACTGGCCTGACATTTTCATTTCTCTCACGTATCTGTAGAAGAAAGGCCACCGCTCAGCTGACCTTTGGTTTCTAGAAGAATGTTTAAATCTACATTTTTCCTCATTCTGATTAGGTCGGGCTGGGGAGGTTGCATATTTTTGCAGAAAGCCGTGTGCTGATGGGCACTTAGTGAGTTATAATTGATGTTTAAGTTTTATTTATGCATTTCAGTGAAGAGAGCGTTTTAAGAGCCTGTGAAAGTGGCTACAGGGTGCAACTTCTAGGAAGGGGGTTTGTTGTTTGTGAATCACCACGGGCTGCTGCACGGCTAGTTCTCGCACAAGTGTGTGACGCGGTGGTGTTTCTGGAGTGAGGCTGAGAACTCTGATGCAGAGGACTCAGGACGCCGTTTTGACTGAAGTTGATCCTAAGCTAAAAGACAAAAGAATAAGAATAACATGGAATTGAGTCAAATGGGGACATTTATATTTTAATAAAACATAAGCCCTTTCTTGTTTAATGGGCAGTTAAAGATCCGCTTTAAAATATTCCGACCTCTAGCCCGAGGCAACCCTCTGGGGCATCGTAGTTTCTTTACCTTTTGACTTCCTTCGCAGTTTTCTAGAAAATGTGTCAGTGATTTCCGGTTTATACATCAGTTAATTTGTGACCTTCCTGGGAGAGGGGCACCTGGCTGGCTCAGTCCAAGGAGCACGCGCCTCTTGATCTCAGGGTTGTGAGTTCGAGCCCCACGTTAGCTGTGGAGCCTACTTTACCCACTGAGCCATCGTCCGTGACTTTAGGTCTTTGCAAGCTCACACTACCTCATTTCCGTGGCTTCTCCGGAGCCCACACTCCTCGGCACGTGTGGGTGCCGTGCTCAATGTGGTGTATGCCTTTAGAGGGAGAAGCAGTCACCCAGGCAAGGGTTCACCTTCCAGAGTAGAAGGTCCTCATGCTGTTCACCTGACCGGCAGGCACCAAGGTGGGAAAATGTCGTTTTCACTATTGACGGAAACATGGGCATAGGAAGACCCTTTCAGGGCGTGTGCCCCCAAATCCTGCTGCGGGAACTGGTTTCCAGTTTAAGCCGCAGATTCCAAAGGGAGGTGTGTTTACACCAAGCCCTGTGAACTCGGTGGGGGGTTTGGCCACTTGAGTGTGGCCTTTTCACAAGGAAGGACTGGATTTTGAAGCCAGAAAGTTGGAGCTGGAGTCTCCGGCCGTCCATGCTGTGGCTGTCCCTGCCTGGATTGAGCAGGGATGTCCTCTCCCTGCACTGTTTATCTGGTGGTGTCGATTCTGAATTCTTACGGTGTCCTTTTTGGCCTTCGTGTCTTTCGCCACTTAAGAGGCTGGCCATCCTCCGCAGGCATGGCCCTTGGATGTCCTAGCTGAGGGACCACATCAGCTAATTTGTGACCTCACTGAGGGAGGATAGGAGAACTCAGCCTCCAGACCTAATTATCAGCCCTGTTTTAAGTTTAATTCTGACACACGCGGGTCTATAGAAATTGCCAGGAATTCCTGGCACTAACGGGTGGCTGTGTCCAACCCTGTCACTTAAATCTTGATTAAGACGTAAAGAAACGTTGGTGCTCATTTTAAAGCAGATTGTAGGGCGCCGGAGGAGAGGTTGGTGTATTGAAACACGCCATTTTATAAAGAAGTTCCAACTAACGTGTCTGTTGCCACACCCAAAGGAGATGTTACTGGGGTGGGAGAAAGGAATTGGCCAGTCCTAGGAATTTTTCCTGGACTCCTCTTTTGGCCTCAAGGATTCGCATCTGTACCTCCTCTTTTCCAAAGGATGATGTCATGGGCTTTCAAGCACTCAGCCGGGACCACACTGGGCTTGGCTGTGCTGCAGTGTGGGAGCGCACCTGTGCCGTGCGCGCGTTTCTGGGCAATTCTGAATGTGTCGCCTTGGATTCGCCCCCTTTGCTTCCTGCGAACGAACCGAAAGCACCTCATGGAGGCAAGGAGCCTCATGGAGAGACAGGGTCACTTAGCCACCGGCTACCCTCTGGCCTCTGAACCTCAGGACTTCCAAAAGGCTGATTTCACCAGATATAAAATTTTACAAACTTCCAGATGCTGTAATTCATTTGATTTTCTGCAGGCAGATGGTCTTTAGGTAATTACTGAAGTAGACAGTGTGGGAATCGTTGCATAGAGGAATAGCCAGAATGTTCCAGAATGTTCCAGGAAGTTCTTGCCTTTTTTTCTCATAATTATTCTCAGCTGCTACCCAAGGGTATGTATTGGGATAGGCAACATCAGTGTGTTCCAGGCTTATGGCAGCCAGGAGCTGACGAGCTGGGAGAGTAGAAAGAAACCACATGAACTAGGACAACAGAGTAAGCATGGGGCCATGAGGGGCAGTATTTGAAGTAACAGGCATCCTTTGGTACAAACGGACATATTTCTTTATGAATCAGAAATTGAAAGTAACCATTTCTTCGACTTCTGGCATACATTGTTCTAGGGAGGCTGGTGTCTTGCATTAGTCTGTCACATCATAGTTCAAGTTTTTAGGATTTTAATATGAAACCGAGGAGTTTGGGTAGAGATTACTTGGTCGAATGAGATTACTTGATTTTATGGTTTACAGTTCTTTTCCTTATAAGGTCTCACGTTGTGCGTCATATATATTAACGTGTAAATAAAAATAGAAGCTCAGATTTTTGGTATAGTTTATCCTATACCTTCTGCCTTTATCTCTTATTTTTCAAATGCATTACTTAAGTGCAATATAGTCTCCAAAATGGGATGAAAGAGCCATCGTAAAGTGGGTAAATTCACACAACCAATCTGAATCTGATGTTCACAATGCTTAACGTAATTCACACGGGTTTGAAATGATGGTCCTTTTGGTCGTTTCGTGGGACCTGTTTTCGTATGTTGACCGCATTTGAATTTTTATTTCTAATTTTCTGAAGAGAGAGACCCATTGGTGCGTGGGATATTAGACTGGGATCATGGTGTTGTGATTTCCAAGCTGTCCTGGGTCGCTTTGCTTTCAGTCTTCACTGCTAAAGCAGCTTGCGCTGGTTGTGCAAGGCGTTGATGGAACTTTCTAGAATTGGTAAACAGTGACCACAGCCTCCTGTAACATGGACTCATAGGATCTATTTTTTTTTCTCTTCTTTTTTGCAGTGCTGGTGTGTGAGTGCAGGTGCTGTGGATCCCTAGTGTGATACATGATCGAGGAAACGCTCCCCCCCTTCCCTCCTTGGTAAGTCAGACACCTCAAGGGGAAACGAGGAAACCGATGGTTGTATAGATGGAGAGTGTGATAGCTTATGACGTAGCAACACTTGCCTCTGCTGTTAAAAATGGCAGTGAACGAGCAGGCTTTCAGAAAGGAACCGAGACACGGAGAGGTTAAGTAATCTCAAGATTTCACAGGTAGTCAGAGGTAGAGATGGAATTGGAACCCATGTTCTTTTTTTTTTCTTTTTAAAAAATGTTTATTTATTTATTCTTGAGAGAGAGAGTGAGAGAGAGAGAGAGAAGGCGGGGCAGAGAGAGAGGGAGAGAGAGAATCCAAAGCAGGCCCTGTGCTGTCAGTGCAGAACCCAACGTGACTTGAACCCACAAACCGTGAGATCATGACCTGAGCCGAAGTTAGAGGCTTAACCAAATGAGCCACCCAGGCGCCCCTGAATCCACGTTCTTAACCCTAAAAGAGTACTGCCTCACAGAACTAGCAATGTCTTCTGAGAATAAGGCAGACACGCTTTTTAATTTTGTCCCTTACTAGAAATAGTCATGTCCTTAAGGAGAAGGTCACAATCATAAAAAAAAAAAAGAAAAGCTCACAATAAGTATTAAGAAGTGTGTCTTTCAAACAGCAATCTAAATCAGGAGAGGGCAAACTTTTTCTTAAAAGGGTGGCGTAGTGAATATTTTAGGATTTGCAGACGAGACGTAAATGAGCAAATGTGGCTGTGTGGCTCTGTTCTAGTAAAACCTTATTTACAAAGACCACTGAGCTGGATTTGGCCCCCAGGCTGCAGCTTCCTGAGCCCTGATCTGCACACTTACAATGCTCAAAGACCTCACACCACTGGGGAGAACGAGTGTGTTTCAGTGGCCAGTAGGTATGAGTTCTTTAACAGAATTTAGCTTGGATGCTCAGATTTAATGAGTGACTTTTAATGAAGTCTACTGTAACTGCAAAACCTACCCCTCAGAGTAAGTGCATTCAGTATCCAGTGCTCCACCCAAGTGTGTTAATGCGATTCCAGCCCCTAGACGACAGCTTTGCTCAAAGCAGGCTTGACAAACACGGTTCCTTCAGTGTATTTTGTTAGTCTAGAACGTATAGCTCTTTTACGAAATAGGTTCAGATAGCATTTCCTCTTTTGGCGTCTGTACTGTTTCTCAATGTGACGTTTTTATTTTGTACCCTTAAACATACTCTTGCTTATACTTATTAGGGCAAACATGCAATGATTTTGGGCTGTCTGATAATTGTGTTGCTCAAAAGTGCTCCGGTACCAAATCTTTCTTTTTTATTATGAGCAAAACCAGATGTTAGTAAGAGTCAAGTTGGAACAAAGTTGACATAGTTAAATCGCGGGGTAACATGGCGATCTCCTTTGCCACACGCATCACGCGAGATGGTTCTGTGTTTTGCGTACCTAACTTTTTCTTACAGAAGGATACTTCTGACACCTGAAGGCCTATCTGACGATTGGACTGGTTATCATCAAAAAACATGGGCAAGGGAGAACCAAATAGTTTAATAGCAATAATATAAAAAGGTACATTTAGATTATAATAGTAACAGAAAGCTGTATAATGGTACCTTATTAACTGGAAAAAATCAGGTTGCAAAATAACATATTTAATAAAATTCCATTCCTCTTACACACACACACACACACACACACACACACACACACACACACAATCTGTGCACATAAATACATGTGTGTTGTAGAGTCTACTAGAACATGTATCAATATGTACCAAACTCTAAATGGATTATCTCTAGGTTTGAGGATGCTTGCCTTTTTTCGAGTCACACATTCACTCTCAGAATTATTCAGGAGTATTATACTTTCACAATCTAAAAAAATAAAAAATGAAAAAGAAAGGAAGAAGTGAATGCTCGTCATAAAAATTATGTAAAAAGGGGGGCGTCTGGGCGGCTCTTCAGTGTCCGACTTTGGCTCAGGTCATGATCTCACACTTTGTGGGTTTGAGCCTGGCTTTGGGCTCTGTGCTGACAGCTCGGAGCCTGGAGCCTGCTTCGGTTTCTGTGTCTCCGTCTCTCCCTGTTCCTTTTCCACTTGCGCTCTGTCTCTCTCTCAAAAATAAATACACATGAAAAAATAGAAATTATGTAAAAGAAGGGGAAAATTTCACCCATAATGACTTTGACAAAGACAAACACCATTGTCATTTCATGCAGTCTTTATATATATGTATGTGTATATATATATATATATATATATATACACTATATTTATATATATAAATTATATATAAAGTATATATATATAAATATAGTGTATATATATATGTATATATATATACTATAAAAGTTTTTTATATTTATTTTTGAGAGAGACAGAGAGAGAGAGAGAGACAGAGTGAGCACGACAGGGGGAGGGGCAGAGAGAGAGGGAGATACAGAATCTGAAGCAGGCTCCAGGATCTGAGCTGTCAGCCCAGAGCCCGACGTGGGACTCGAACTCTTGAACTGCGAGATCATGAACTGAGCTGAAGTCAGATGCTTAACCAAGTGAGCCACCCAGGCGCCCCAGTAGGTTTTTGATAAAGAATGTACAGAGTTGAAATAACAGTAAACATAAAATTTTTCATAATTGCTTTTTCACTTGTTATACACCTTTCCTATCATATGCATATGATGATGTATCATATTACCAAAAATTGTTAATAAATCTCATTTTAATATTCTATCATGTAGAGACACTATAATGCAATTTACCGCCTCTTTTCTTGCTGGACATATATATTACTTTAGGTTAACAAACCCACGGACAGTGCCGAGACAGTCATGCCAAGGGGGGGTAGTACACATACACCTGGATTCTAACCCTGCTTTCCAGCTGCGTGTAGCTCGCACTATAAGCTACATTGTGAAGACGAGACGTTGGGCACATAAAGTATATGCTTCATGAAGAGTAGTAGCCACTCTCGTCAAGCTTTCTTTTAACTGCAGGTTCAATCATTCATTAGGTCAGAATAGCTGCTGTTGGCTGTTTCAAAACCAAGCAGTTTTAATAAGATCGCCAATTGGCTTTGCAAAGTGTTGTAGATATTAATACTTCCCCAGTAATATGTGAGAGAGTTTGTTTTGCTAAAACCTCTCTATCACTGAGCGTCATCATCAGTTTTTTTGTGTCGATTCGATAGTATTCCTTTCTTTTTCTATGATTCATTATTTACTGATTATGTTATTTGGCTGATTATTTTTTAACTGTGTGATAATTAACCATTACTTTGAGAAAGAAGGAGAGAGGGAACATACATATGTGAGTGAACTGTTTGTCTTTATGCTTGTTTAGCTATTGAAATTCAACACTTTTCTTATAGATTTTAACAGAATTTGTTTTTAAGAATACTAACTCTTTGTCATTAGTTTTTCTCCACTTCATTAGCTTGTTGACTTTATCGTTTTAAATTTAAAGAAGTTTATTTCAGTGTTGCCAGATACATATATTTTTTCATAATGACACCATCCAGCGCTTAGGGATTTAGTAAGGTTTTTCCTTTCCTTTCTCATGCTATTACTACAAATATTCATCCCTGGAATTCATAGAACAGTTCAGTTATTTAAAGATAGATCCTGCACTTTGTAATTTATGTCATAGTTATAGCCTGCCTTTCTTTTTCCTCACTGACAAAAATCAACCTCCAATTTTACTCTAATGAAAATGTTCAATTAAAATCTTTGTATGAAGGAGGGGGTCTCAGCTGTACGTTGCTTCATCCTGCAAACAGAAATCAGGTTTACAGTCAGACGTCTGAAATACTTTCTTTTATTAATCCTCTTTTGGCTAGGGAAAGGTTTAGTTTTGCATTTTGAGATGTTATACAGCTTTTACCTATATTTTTAATAACTCCGTATCAGTACTTTTTGTATAATAGAACTTAATGCATTAGGCTGGATATGATTAAGACATCATCACAGTGCTTTTCCTCTTGTTTCTTGTTTGTGCCCAACTTCTGGGGTTTGCATTAAATGTTATGTGTTTTGAGTGCAAGACAGACAGCGCTGGTCGAATCACGTACGTATTGGGTGGTGTCCTCACTTGTTGAGTTTAGAGCACTCACCTAAAATATGAACTTAATTGTGAATTCCGTGTGCCTGCAACAGTGGTTTCATGGTTTGTATGTTCCAGAAGATAGAGAATTAGCTAGGTTTCTCTTTTTGTGATGGAGACTAACCTGGCTTTGGACAGATCCAAAGACGGATCCAGAGACAACTCAGGTCTCTAGCTATCCTTTTCCTGGTGTTCTAGATTTCTTGACTGTCAAATAAGGAAAGTGAAAGGACAGCATTTGAGAGTGGGAACAGGCAGTGAGACACTGGACTGCGTTCTTGGAGAGAAAAAGACTAAATAGGAAAACAAACGTGCTCACTGAGCTGCTCTCAGTGTTTTAGTTGGGGCCATCATGCTGATTGGGATTTTATTTTGTGTTCTTTGTGGCGCATTTCTATGCACCTACACAGGTGCATCACTTGCTTAGACCTGCTGAGTGGTTGTATTTTAGGAGAGAGATTAAGCCTGTCATTCTTAATAATATCAGAAATATTAAAGCTGTGGACTCCATTCCTTATTATTCCTGTCCTGTTGCCTTGTCAGCCTGATGGAGAAATCTCCAGGAGGTGATGTGGAGAGGTTTGTGCAGGTCTGATTTGCTTGGTCACATGCAGTGTCCCAAGTTCACTGATGGGTCAATTGTCTGCCTCCACTCTCCACATGAGAACGCGTCGGAATTCCCATTATGGTGCAGGGGAAACCTTGCTTTCTCTCTCATATGGGATTTTGGCCCTTTTCCTGGTTTGTGTAGGTGAGTGCCTGCCAAGTATGTTTTGTTCTGGTTTTATGACCACTATAAATATTTGTGAATCACAGATGTGTGGTCAAGTTCAGGATCCATTTTTTTCCCTTTGCTTCGTGTTGGAGGCAGGATGGGGATGGCCTGCGTGTGCTGTTCATTCTCACACACCCAGTAGAGGGGCAGATGTGTGTGGGGTTAATTGCTTTTGGATTTGAAGATTTACATGTGCATGTAAGGATACTGCCCCCTTGATTAACATGTGCGTAAGATCTTTTTTGGCGGAACTTTCCTAAGGGTCTAAATATGACCCCGTGTTTGGATTTTTAAATTTCATGGGGCTTGGGGTTTTCCTGCGTTGCAGCCTCCAGATCAGCGTCCTGGAGAGGCTTCTGTAGCTTCGGGGCTGCAAACCTAATCAGTTCATGTTTTATCCACTGGAGCTTTTCATGTGGTTTTCATGTGTGTTTGTGCCTTTTTTAGCCTTCCAGGCCACAAAGGGATCAGAGTCATTTTGCTTCATTTGCTTTTGCTAAAGCTTGGACAGTACCCATTATTGGTTAAACCGAAGCAGAAAAAGCAAAGGTTGGAAAGATGGTCAGGAGATTCTGGGAAGTAAATACCACTGTATTTTTATATGACAGGATCTAAGAATAGTCATCCGATTTTATATTTCCAGCATTCACAAATTAGGTGGGTACAGCTAAGTTTTTATCAAGCTCAGAATATTTTTTTTTTTTTTTTGTGGGAGGTGACTGCTTTGCTCATAGCTCAGAGGCCCTGCTCCTCCTTTTGAGAAATGCTCCTCCTTCCTCCATAGAAAGCCACCTCCTGCCTGAAAGAAAGGTACCTTCTCAAGCTGGCCAAGCACCCGTCTCACCTGGTGGCCACCCTGACTTAATTCTAGTTGAGGCCATGCCCCCAGCTGGGGCACCAATACCCCATTCCTTCTCTCCCACTCCAGGATAACACTTAAATTATTCTTCCCTTTCTTTCCGGCATCATAAGTGTTTATTTTCCCCTTTCTGCTGGATCTTTCCAGTAAGAATGGGCACATCTGCCACCTTAAAAAAAAATGACCCGTGACCTTAATTTCTCCTCAGCTACAACCCACGTCTCTTTTCTCTTTTCTTTTCTTTTCTTTTCTTTTCTTTTCTTTTCTCTTCTCTTCTCTTCTCTTTTTTCTTTTCTTCTTTTTTTTCTTTTTCTTTTCTTTTTTCTTTTCTTTTCTCTTTTCTTTTCTTTTCTTTTCTTTTCTTTTTCTCTTCTCTTCTTTTCTTTTCTTCTCTCCTGTCTCTTTTCTCTCTCCTTTTCCTGTTCCTTTCTTTAACAGAAAAACTCCTTAAAAGCACTTGCTTGTATTTCTTGTCCTTAATTCCTGTGTTTGCAGTTCCTCTTGAACCCACGTTGACTGCTCAGTCCTCCATCACTACTGCGTCTTCAGGTCACCAGTTACAGCCATGTTGCTGACCCTAAGGGTCAAGACTTGCACAGCATCACACTTGGCAGTCAGCCAGTCAGCTGCATTCCCTCCCACCTCCTTGAAGCATTTTGCTCATCTGGTTTCCGGGTACCACGTTTCTCTGGTGCGATCCCTAAACATCTCTGGCCATTTCCTCTTTCCTCCACTCTCATCCCCTTGCCCTCCAACCACAGGAGTCCTGGGTTCAGTGCTTTGGCCTCACCTCTTTCTCACCATCCTTCCCATTTGCATAATTTCTGCCCTCCCCCCAATGTAAGCTCCATGAGGGCAGAGATTTTTGCTTATTTAAAAAAATTTTTTTAACGTTTATTTTTTGAGAGACAGAGCATGAGCTGGGGAGGGGACAGAGAGAGAGGGGGTCAGATTCTGAAAAAGGCTCCAGGCTCTGAGCTGTCAGCACAGAGCCCGATGCAGGGCTCGGACTCACGGACCGCGAGATCGCGACCTGAGCCGAAGTCGGATGCTTAACCGACTGATCCACCCAGGCACCCCCGATTTTTGCTTATTTTGACCACTGGTCCATCTCCAGGCATGGAGAAAAGCCCAGGAGGTAAAAACCTGTCAATAATTATTTGTTGAATGGATGGATTTGTAGAGGTGAGGATGGGTGATGGGTGGATAGATGGATAGATCTCTTGGGATTTTCCAAACTGGGTGAGAAAAACTCTCTTTTTAATTGGGGCACAGAGGTGGAAGTCTATGAGCTTTGTCTGCACAACGAAGGGTGGGGATTATTTCTCCTCTACTTCCAAATAGAGTTTGCTGTTTGGTCTAATTTTCCCAGTATCATCAGGTGGATCAATATTTGCGAGTTCACTATTTCTCAGTTCACCTGTTACCTCTCTGGAACCTCTGTTCCCTCTCCACGATCAAATGAATTAGGTTGCACTTCCTCTGTGTCCGTGCACTTTTGGGCATGTCCCCACCACGGCACTTTAAAGTCGGATTCACTGTTATTTTTGTATATGTATAGTCTTCTCTTCAGACTGTGAAGCCCTTGGCTTGATTGTGTTTATCTTCCCGGGTAGTTAACACTGCGGCACGCCATAACCGCTCATTACGTGTGTGGTATTTAATGAAGTGATTTTAGACTGAATTTTTTTTGTAAAACATAACTTAACTCTAATGGTCCTTAAGAGTGCAATAAAAATGTGCTACGTTGAAGATGTTTGTTTCATGAATTTACAATAATTAAATGATTAGATTTGCCGAAGCCATTCTAGCCTGTCCCAAAATTGTCCAGCCTGAATAGTCTGGTCTACTGCCTTCGGAGTAGTCTTTGACATCTTCCAATATAAGTGAACATTATTCCTACTGTATCTTAGGGAGGAAAGAGTGTGTGGTCCCTCCAAAGTCTCCTTCTCCCTAATGGCTATCTATAATGTGTGAAGATGCCGTAAAAAGAAGGTGACTGTAGTTAAATAGCACCGAGACCAGTGGCTCCCCCCGCCCCGCCCCACGTGGTAGGATCGGATGTCAGTTCCTTCCTGGCATTTACATTTCTTACACTCAGCATTTGGACCTCCTGTCAGTATCACAGAGAATTTCATCAGGATCATCTTCAAGGAGTACATATTCTTAAATGTAAAAATAGCACAGCATGGCATGACTGTAAGGTCATGGAGCTGAGCCAGCCTTAGAACCCTGAAGTCGTGTTTCCTGTAAATTAGTTATCGAAATGTGCAGGTTCAAAAAACAGCATTGACGTGTCTTTTATGGAGTCCCTGCCATGCTGGGAGCACAAATCTGTGTTAGCTGAATGTATGCATGTGTGTGTATATAAATGTATTTATAGATAGACGTAGATAAAGCCGTAGATCTAGAAAGATGTAGGTAGACAGAGGTAAGTGTATGGACATAGAGGTATAGATATAGACGGGCACACATACAGATATAGACACAGATATATACATGTAGATATATAGGTATATAGGTTTATAGATATAGATGTAGACAGAGATCACACTATTATTATGACTTACAAAGGCCACTAAGTCACGGTTGCAATCCATGAAATAAATGTCTAAAACAGTGTGCTGTAGCCTAACCTTATGGCTTAGTTATGAATTTTTGGTAAAGTAATTGAGAGCTACTGAAGTATCCACCAAATAGAGGAAAACCATAGCTACTCAGCTTCTTTTGAATAAATGATCTTTCACTAATTCGGTCCTACAAGCACATGTGGATGTGGGCGCGCACATGTACACACACACACACACACACACACACACACACACACATTTTTCACTGGACAGTGTGGACAGTCACCGACCTTTTTTTATCAGCCATCCCTGAACATGCTGCCATTGTGTTTACAGCTGGGAGCATCAGATAGGATGTATCCACAGGCCAGGCATACAGTAGGCGCCAAACAAGAAGGAACGAGTGAAGCTTGTGAACGACCACATACTTCCTTGATTAGTGCTCATTCTAAAGTATCTTCAGTGAACCGAGCATCAGTGTCTTGTATATATTCTAGCTTTGACTCTGTATTTGTTTATTTTGAAAGAGAGAGAGAACGAGAATGAGACAGGGAAGGACAGAGAGAGAGAGGGAGAGAGAGAATCCCAAGCAGGCTCCTGCTCTCAGCATGGAGCCTGATGTGGGACTTGAACCCATGAACCACGATATCATGACCTGAGCTGAAACCAAGAGTCGTACGCTTAGCTGACTGAGCCACCCAAGCACCTCTTGTTTTCTTATTCACAGACTGTCTCATGGCAGAGCATTGACAAAGTGATTTTTGTTTTCTTAAATCGTACCTGGTTGGATAGATACAGGTACAAGTAACATTACCCACAAGTGCATGGTTTGTGGAGGCTTGATTGGTTTAGAGTAGCTGCTTCTCCTTTGCTTGAGCCCAGGCCAGTTCCCAGCATGTAGAAAGTGCACAATGTAAATATTCCTAGAACACCTCTCCCTGCCATTGGTACTCAGCCATGTTTGGGTCTGAAGGAAGGCTTGGACGAGTTCACAAGTGCAGCCATTCAACAGTCCTTCATAATGCAGCAAAGACAATACAAGTTGAACTAAGCTTCTCCAACATTTCATAATATGAAACATTATATGAACCACTGGTAATAATTCATAATACGGCTCCAATCACTAGAGTGTCCCCTGTATCCCAGACACTGACATAACTGCCCTACTTCCATCATTTCATCTTCTCAACAGCCATACAAGAACCGGTTCTGATGTTATCCCCGGTTTAGAGATGAGAAAACTGAGGCATAGAGAGGTTAAGAAACTTGCCTAGGTCATGCCAAGGTTACCCGGATGGCAGAGCCGGTGGATAACATATCACTTCCTCATTCAGTGTGAGTTTCACCCCCTTATTTTGTGAAGGTCACCGAGGTAGCTCCCGTTGCAGAATATTGTGGAAAAGAATTGTAAAGCAGTAGAACCCGCCTATTTTCAACAGTGCAAACTAAAGCTACCATAGGTTTCTGCAAATAGTGTCTTGGTTTTATTTCACTGAGCTAGCGGATATTTTAAGGGTTGGAACCCACTCTCACTGTGTAATTTTCTTGCAGAAAACACATGATTGGTGGTTAATCTCAAACACAGATCCCTCATGGATAAACATCTGTATAAACAAATGTCCCTGAAGCATCTTTTCCTGAATGTGGGGGTCATCAAGGACTCACGGACATCCCGATTAATGTCTGATTGGAAATTACATTTCTATTGTTGACGTAAAACACCAACCCCTTTTCTTGAAAATGGCAAGGAAGGCGGCAAGGTGAAATAACCTATATCCGTCCCACCTCTTCATCACCAAACAGACATTTACTGAGCACATACAGCGGATAAGACTGTTTCAGGCATTGGAAGTACACTGGTAAAGAAGACAGGCTCCCAGTTATCATGGAGCATATACATTTTAGGTGGGACAGTTCGACGATAACCAAAAATTATATCACAATAAATAAGAAGGCTGGCATGCAGTGGTAAGTGCTGTGCAGAGAACTCGGATGGGTTCATGTGATAGTGAGTAGGGGACAGCTTTGGAGTGGCCTGTGTGTAGTGAGAAGGCGAGAATGTTGTGGTTGATCGCAGCGGTGGGCAAGAGTTAGAGCGTGTAGGGCTTTATAGGGCAGGACACAAAATGGATGTTCATTATGGGCATTGAGAGGCCTTGGTAGAAACCGTGGAGGGTCATGATTTTGTTTGCATTTTTTTAAACATTTGTTGTCAAGTGTATTTATTTATTTTTGAGAAAGAGAGAGCAGGGGAGGGGCGGAGGGAGAGGGGGAGAGAGAGAGACTCCCAAGCAGGCTCCACACTGCAGTGCAGAGCCCAACGAGGCGCTTGAACTCGTGAACCGTGAGATCATGACCCATGCTGAGATCAAGAGTTGGATGCTGAACTGACTGAGGCACCCAGGCACCCCTTGTTTGTGTTTTTAAATTCTCATTCAAAATTGTTATAGTTACCATTGGAAGACCAACTGGAAGGTCACTGTACGTGACTGAATAAGGCGTGATGGTGGCACAGATCAGGGGGTTATTGGTGGAGACGGAGAACACTAGATGGGTTTGGCATGTTTTTATTTTTTTTTTATTTTTTTATTTTTTTATTTTTTTATTTAAAAAAAAATTTTTTTTCAACGTTTATTTATTTTTGGGACAGAGAGAGACAGAGCATGAACGGGGGAGGGGCAGGGAGAGAGGGAGACACAGAATCGGAAACAGGCTCCAGGCTCTGAGCCATCAGCCCAGAGCCCGACGCGGGGCTCGAACTCACGGAGCGCGAGATCGTGACCTGGCTGAAGTCGGACGCTTAACCGACTGCGCCACCCAGGCGCCCCAAGTTTGGCATGTTTTTAGAAGCAGAGTCAATGGTACTCTGATGGCTTGGGCATTGGGGGAGAGAGGAAGAAAAATTAAGAATGAATGTGGATTTTGGACATAAGAAATTCAGTGGATGGTGGGCCATTTACTGAGACAGAAGTCCTGGGGTGGGGGCAGGCACAGGTTTTAGAGGGAAAAACAAGAATTCTCCTAGGGCCATGTTAGTTTTAGGTTGACAGGTGTCATTGGTCATCCAGTTGGAGAGAATGGGCAGATAGCTATGTGAGTCCAGACTATCTGGGAATGATTGGAACAAGAGATAATAGTTGGGAATCATCGGCATACCCACAGTATTAAAGTGCAGGGCTCTCCCCTAGGACCCCGGGAGGTGCCGCAGACAGGACTGTGGGGACGGTCCTAGCATCTTTGGAGACCCCTTCATAGTATTTCACTGGGTAGTGTAGTGCTTTGATACTTCGGGGGTGATCTTAACAGTGACAAAAAGTCCCAAAGGTAGTTCTCCCCTTGAGAGAGATTTCTTTTCACATCTTAGCAGCAGAATTCTCCATGGTTGTTGTAACATCAAATGCCATTTTGGTTCTAGAGAATATAAGGTCAGGTTCTTACAGTGAAGTCTGCCATGGGAGTTCTTGTCAGCTTTTAGTTTGCTTTTTTCCTTCCAATTAGCAGTTCAGGCTGTTTTTCGTAAATGCGGTCTCTTCCCCAGTTGAGTCTTGGGAGGCTCGGGGCCAGGCAAGACACGGGTTTTAACGATCTAGCCAGTATTCCTTGTTACCAAAATTCTACCTCCTGACATAGAAATCTGCCCTACTGTTTTCTCCTCCTGCTCTTTTAATTGTATCTTTTCTTCCTGGGGACCTTGGGTTAGTGAAAGGTCAGTATTTAAGAGGCCCTTCGAGTATTTTCGCTGCCATATTTCATGTTCTTGGCCTCAGTTCTGGCTCCGGGCAGCACACCTGTTGACTGAATCAGTCTCTGTGAACATTCACAATGTGCTGGGTAGGAGACCAGACGTGGTCTTAATAACAACACAGGGAATAGTGATGCAGGCCAGAGAGCCACTCAGTGTTGGATTTCAGGTGAGGAGTTTAGTGAACCCCGCTCGCATCGTTCACACCTTTTGTTAGAGGATCAAAGCAGGGAAGCCCAGGGTGTCATCAGAGTTTTATCAGTGGCTTAGAACTTTGATTTTCTATCAGAGAGAAATGCATCTGGCTTATTAATGCACAGTTGAAAGCTCACCCTTCTCGTGGTTAGTGAAAATAAGATTGACACTGGCCATTAAGATTCCCTCAGGCAGCTGTCTTCTCCCGTAAACCGGGATACAGGGCTGGACGTTGAGAAGGAACGGGTGTCAGCATCCAGCATCTGCACTGAGAGCTCTGTGGAAAGGACACACCGAACTTGTAAGGCATGGTGACCCAGCCATGGGTAAAATAGATAAGCTCAACTGAAGAGTAAGTTATTTTTGCCAGTGGATCATTTCGCGGGTCAAATGCCAATGTATAGAAAGTAGCATGTACATAACCTAAGAGATCTCATTTTTATGTTCATGTATTTTTCAGTGTTTATTTTTGAGAGAGAGAGAGCACAAATGGGACAGGGGCGGAGAGAGAGGGGGACAGAGGATCCGAAGCGGGCTCTGCGCTGACAGCAGCGAGCCCGATGAGGGGCTTGAACTCGTGAACCGTGAGATCATGACCGGAGCTCAAGTCGGACGCTCAACCGACTGAGCCACCCAGGTGTCCCAAGATCTCACTTTGTTGAGGTGTGATGGGCTGACAAAAAGCCAATAAAAAGACTGTATCTAATGTATATGTACCTACGTTGATGACTTTGTGAAGCCATTGCGAGCGTTAGGGACGTCAACATACCGATGACCTCCCCGAATATCCTCCTGGCCCCTTTATTATTATTGTTGAATTTTTTTTCTGAATATTTAACCTAGGATCTACCCTCGTAGCCAATTGAAGTCTACAGTACAGCAGTGCCATTTCAGCTGTAGGCACTGTGGTCTATACTAGATCCGAGTTTTAAAATGAGTGCTATATTTGGAGATGGAGAGTCGCCTCTCAGGAGTGCCGTTTGGAACAGGTCGGTTGGGGGTCGGAAGCAAACCCGCAGCACCTTACGTCACGGTCAGCCTGAATTCTCATGTGTGGTTTCCCTTCTCTGCTGCACCGTGGTGTCCAGATCTCAGGTGTACGTGTCGTGCTGATGCCTCTTCTCAAACGGGGGAGGCAGAGCTCACGGAGGGCAGCAGATCAAGGTGGAACTTACCGCAACTGATCAGGGCTTTTGATGACTGCTCACAGCTGTCTGTGAGGCCCATGAACACCTCACCTGAGGTTATAACAAGGTTTATAGCTGACCCAGGCTTTGGGATGGGGTCAGGGAGGTGAAAGGGGGTTCCCTTGTTGGTTTTAAGACTAATTTTATTCTGCCACTTTTGGGATTAGAAACACCATAAAACATCTCCTGTATTGTCGATAGCCATCCTAGTCTGATAAAAATTCAACAGGATACAAAAAGCCAGCGACCCTGAAAGATGCCGGGGAGGGCCAGGTGGAATGATCGTTACCACCTAGCAGAAAAGCTCATGACATGATCACTCGCAAAATGCTGGGAGATGGCAGAACCGGGCAACAAAAACTCTTAACGAAAATGAGAGAACCCCGTTCTTTCGTGGGCACACCCCATTGTTAGCTTTCTTTTTGCTTCATGTCTAAAGTGGAGAAAAAGATTCCAGGTGCCATTTTTAAAGGAACAGAGAGTCCGTCCTCCCTCCAGATTCACCCCGTCTCATAGGCACAAGCACACTGCTCCCCTCTCGGGGTGCCGGATTCTCCCCACGCTGGAGACGGGTTCTGGGCGAAACGTATCGTATGGGATGCCTGTGTGTTCTGTTCGAGGAGTCCTCCTTCGGTCAGCGCAGAGTAGGACTGGAAGCTGAAAGCTCTCTGGGCAATGCCTTGCCCACATTTTGGAATTACAGAGTGGCCCATTCGTGGCACCTACCGCGTGGCATCAGACCAGCCACGTTAGTGACTTTCTGTGCCATGGAGTTCCTGTCGGCCAGGGAACGGTAGGGACAGCCTTGTGCTGATGGGGAAGAAGGAAGGCATTTCTAGACATGTCATTTTATTTATCCTGGATTCTTTTCAAGTTTACATTTCACTGGATCTCTAGTATTAATTTTAGCAGCTGCAGACTGGGAATTTTCTGCTTATTTCTTCCTCTTCTTTGGCAACAGGAAAGCTAGAATGTGATTTGGTTGTCATTAAGAAAAATCTATGCCAAAAGATAATAGAAACAATCTAACAAGTCAAATATTACCTAGAGACAGTATTCTGCAACACATGTGATAGATATATCTCTAATCTATACAGGTTCGAACAACCTTCAAATGAATGGGCAAAGATATGAATAGGGAATCGAATATGAGTCAATTTAAAAAAAAATTTTTTAAGTTTATTTGAGAGAGAGAGAGAGAGCACGCATGAGTGGGGGAGGGGCAGAGAGAGAGGGAGAAGGAGAATCTGAAGTAGGCTCCAGACTCAGAGCTGTCAGCACAGAGCCCAGCCCGAGCCTTGAACTCACAGACCAGGTGATCATGACTTGAGCTGAAGTCAGACGCCTAACTGACTGAGCCACACGGGTGCCCAAATATGAGTGAATTCTGATGTCTAGTAAGTACATGAAATGGTGATCCATCTGTGACTGTTAGGATAGTGAAATGCCATTTTTCTGACAGGCAAAAAAAAAAAAAAAAGAGAGAGAGAGAGAGAGAAAGGAAAAATAAAAACACTACTCGTAGAGATGCTGATAAAGGGGACTCACACCCATTCCTGACAGAAATGTGAATTGCTTACATTTTTGGGGAAAGCAGTCTGACAGTTCCTACGATAAATACGCAAACCCTTTGACCCCGTAGTACCACTTCTGGGAATACAGATTACAAAAGTAAAAACGCCAGCACACATAGAGAAGGGTCTGTGTCTTGGGGGTTTATATAGTAGCATTGTTTTCAGTGACCCCTGTAAAAAAAAAAAAAAACAAAAAAACACAAAACAACAACAAAAAAACCCCCAAAATCAAAACCAAAACGCAAAACACACTCAAAAAACAACTCGCATGTTGAGTACGTATCAAGAGTTAAAGGCTGTGTATCGATTGGATTATAAGAATGCCTCAGATATGCTGCATCCATTTAAAGATTCATTTAAATCTGGTGAAGTTGAAGAGATTTTTATAATATTCAGTGAGAAAAGTAGGCCCTATTTTATAAAGCAGGAAGACCCTCTTCCAAGTCCATATACATGTGTTTGTGATGAGATGAACAATGGAGAAAGATCTAGAAGTGTGTCTATTAGATTGTTAACAATGGTTATGTAGGCAGAAGAGAAGCAGCTCTAGAAAATGGTCCTGTGAGGGGCGCCTGGGTGGCTAAGTTGGTTGAGCAACCGATTCTTGGTTTCGACTCTCGGTTTTGGCTCGGGGCATGATCTGGCAATTTGTGAGTTCAAGCCCCGCGTCAGGCTCGGTGCTGACACTGCGGAGCCTGTTTGGGATTCTCTCCTTCTGTCTCTGCTCCTGCTCACGCTCTCTCTGTCTTTCTCAAAATAAACAAATAAGTTAAAAAAAAAAATGGTCCTGATTGGCACTGAGCTTGCAAAAGTATGAAGGTGTGGGGATTTGGGGGTATGAATTCCAACCTGACTGTTCTGGACTTAGCAGAGGTCTGGTTACAAGTAAGATTCTCAGAGAGCCTTTGAATTTCTTTCAAGGGCTTAAAGTAACTCATGCAAGGGACATAGACCCCTCTACTCCCCCGACCATTGCTTCCTGATGTGAGGAATCCTTTCTGACTGTCTTCTGATAACATTCATTCTCCTTTTAAATTTCCTCTTCTTAGGAGATAAACATTCACTAGCAGTGGATTAGAAATCCTTAAGTCTGCCCTTCGGTAGTTGATATATTTAATATTTCCCCTTCTCTCCAGCATGGGAGTAACCCTGGACAAGTGAAAAAAAAAATGCTGCCTCTGTTCCAGTTTCCTTTTCCATGTGTGCAAATTCCATAGTTGTCTTGTGCATTATGGGTGATGGCAAATACTATAATTAAGGTAAATTATACTGGTAAATGCCTATGTTTTGATTTAAGAGGTGTTGTATAAACAGAGGGACTGAGTATAATACGGCCTCCCAGCACCGCTGTGCTGGCGAAGGCCACCGCGGTCACCTCTAAGGAGCAAAATTGGTGGGGTGCTGAATGGAGCAGGAATAACTTGCGTGGGGTCATACCCATGAACCAGTGGCAAAGGTGAGGGTTTCCATGAGTTTCCATGAGTTCCACCGTTCGAAGGGCTCCTGTGCTTTGCCTGTGGTTCCCGAGGGAACACGTGCGTGTGCACCAGCACATAGCACCGAGGAGAAAGGGGATGGTGTTGCCCGGAGCGAACGCCCTCCTTTATTAGAACTCATCTGGAATCAGGGTGGTGTCTGGGGAGCACATCCTGGGCCAGTGGTTTGGCTGCGGGTGTATGAATAGGGCTTTGGGGAGGCTCATCAGAAAGCGCCTATTCTAGTCTTGGCTTTTCTCCCTGTGACGCTACAGACTCAACAAAAGTTGTTCCTGATTTTGTCTTCTGAAAGCTTGATTTGATTTGGCCAGTTCTGTATAGGTCTCGTTGAGCTTTTCCATATCTTGTACATGGATTCTTGAGGACATGGAAGGCTACCGAGGTGAACAAACAGAAGTCATTTGGGTGTAAATCTCCCATGCGTGTCGCGTGCATGTGGGCCCCGGGAACAGAGGTCCTTGCTGTCAGGGCACCGGCAGGCTGGCGTGTGGTCTGCTGTGACCCCGTGGGTCGGCACAGTGACAGATGAGGTTGCCCAGTTGTGCTTAGGGATCGGGGCAGCTGGAGAGTCATCATCTGAAGACTGGCCTTGTCTTGGCCCCTTTGATCCTCAGCTCAGAGGTGTATTTTTTCCTCTCTTAGCACAACTGTGCAGAGGACTTTGCACCGTCCTTTCTCTGCCTCTGTCCTTACTTCACAGGTGACACAGAATCTGGCTAGACATTCCTTTTTTTTTTTAAGTTTGTTTATTTTGAGAGAGAGAGAGAGAGAGCACGAGAGGGGGAGGGGTAAAGAGAGGGGGGAGAGAGGGAATCTCAAGCAGGCTCCACACTGTCAGTGCAGAGCCCGACATGGGTCTCGAACTCATGAGTCTTGAGATCGGGACCTGAGCCGAAATCAAGAGTCAGATGCTTAACTGACTGAGCCGTCCAGGCTGAATATTCTCTTTGTCCTTACTTTATCCCAAATGGTTAAGATGCTTGTTACCTCTCTGAGTCCCTCTTAGCACCAATGGTAGTCTCTGGGACTTTCTACCCCATTACATGTTCTCATTGACATCGGGAGTTGTGTTTACTGCTAGTTTAGTATTCTTTGGTGTATGAAGACATAGATATAAGGGTTCCCATTCCTAGGGAAATTACAGCTTAGTGTGCCTCAGTGTATGTCATCTATAGGGGCAGTCGTTGTGTGATAAGGAGAAAGAACACCCCTGTTGGGTGGCAGGAATTATTAGCAAATGGCAAGCAAATTGATTGCAGTCATAGGAAGGGTTCTGGTAATTACCCACTGGAACCAAATAACATTGTTACAGAGGCGAGGAACATGGACGATGGAAAGTGTGGCCTTATTTTCTCTATCTTGCATATGGGAGGTGTAATGGTCTGAACGTTTGTGTCCTTGTGAAGTTCATGTGTTGAATTTCTAACCCCCAATGTGATAGTGTTGGGAGGAGGCGATTTGGGGAGATGATGGCCAAGTCCTCATAAATGGAATTAGTGTTCTTATAAAAGAAACACAAGACAGATGGCTTTCTCCTTCACCACCTCTCTTCCCCGTCTGCCGTGGGACAACCCAGAGTGAAGACAGCAGTCTGGGAACCAAGAAACAGACCCTCACCAGACACCAAATGTGCTCACACCTTTGGTCTTGGACTTCCTAGCCTCCAGAATTGTGAGAATAAATGTTTGTTGTTTAAGCACCCCCCCCCCCCCAGTCAATGATAACTTATGACATAAGCCTGAGCCAAGATAGGAGAACTTTAATAAATTTAAAAATGAGATTATCAATCAGAATGGCTAGTAGGCACAGGATGTGTGGATCCCAGGATCGGTGGTGATTAAGAAATAGTGTAAGAGTGAAGGAAGATGCCTCAAGAGGGAGGAATGCAGTTATGTAGTCAGGTGAACTGAACCTTCACTGGTCATCCTTACTCCCCTTACGTTTGAAAGGTACAAGAAGCGAGGGTCCATTGCTATTTTGCAAATTACAGGTAGTGCTGAAGAATAACCAGAATCAGTGGAGAACAATGTACAAAATGGGATCCCACTTAAGACTTGAATCAATACAGATTTATGTGCGAAATTAAAAAAAAAAAGTTTTAACAAAGCAGATGATGTGCATAAGTGGAAGTGGGAAATACGTTCTGCATACACAATCCAGTAGGATAGCATATTTAATTAGAAGTCGTATGATGTTAAGAATGCGCTCTTTGAAAAACTTGTCTGTGAATTGTGTCCAACTGTTTTTATTTATTCTAGTGTGACTTCTTACGGGTAAAGAATAAAAGCAGCAGCATCTTAAAATAATACAGCAGAGAGTTGAAACGCGGTATGTAAATTGCCTCCCTTATATTTCACGTGGCAGAAGAAAGAGTGAATCTGTACAGTATTTACAAAGTAATTAGGAAGTTGTGCAATGACTATACCAGGCTTCCTGTTTTAGGAGCTAAGAAAAGTTTCAGTGGTAAGCGGCTTACCGTTTAGTGCGCTCTCAGTATTTGTGGACTCGGGAGAGCAGATGTCACCTGTGGATGATAAAGGACATTTCCTATTGCATAGCAGGAATTTCTAGTAAGTGGCGGGACTTTGATTGGAATCTCGAGAGGGGGCTGATGATTACATCCGGCAATGGTCTTAGCCATTCTTTTCCTCTTTACAATGCATAAGCTATTTAATTGCATCTTAAAAAAAAATCCGTCTAAAGCGGAGTTTCTCATTCTCAGCACTCCTGACGTTTTGGGTTGGATAGTTTCTTTCTTTTTAGCGGGATGGGTGGGGGGGATTTCCTGTGTGTTACAGGATGTTTATCAGGATCCCCAATCTCTACTCGCTAGATGTCAGTAGTGTCCCCCAGTTGTGACAGCCAAAATTGTCTCCAGACGTTGCTAAATGTTCCCAGGCAGAGGGAATAACATCGCCGTTGATTTTGAACTATTGGTCGAAACACACTCTACTAAATTAGAAACAGGACAAATACAAGTCTCGAAAACACTGTGTGTACTTGTGTTAGCACATATCTGTGAACGCCAGGCCTTGGACTTGATGCAGTGCTATTTCCATGTTGCCTTTGACAGGATTCCTGACCTCATGCCAGTAGCTTCCATCCAGGGAGATAGCCCTGAGTGGAGGCTGGCAAGCAGGATGCCACAGTGGCGTTTGCTCTCTCTTTCGTGGAGGCTGCTGGAGGCTCGCCTCCACCTGGATCTAAGTGCTGGGAAGTGTGGGGCCTGCCTTTGATGAGTAATGACTTTGAGGTTTATCCTGTAGTTAGCAGTAATCAGAAAAGGGTTGGAGTGGATGGCCACGGCTGCCGTCTCTGTCTTCCCTGACCCCCTGTATTTCCAATTCAAGCTTTTACCCCTCATTTATGTGCTCCTGGATTTTAGTTTTATTTTTTAAATGTTTATTTATTTTGAGAGGGAGAGAGAGAGCGAGCACGCAGGTGGGGTAGGATCAGAGAGAGAGAGAGAAGAGAGAATCCCAAGCAGACTGTGCCATCAGTGAACAGCCCACTGCGGGGCTCAAACTCATGAACTGTGAGATCCTGACCAGAGCCAAAATCAAGAGTTGGAGACTCAACCGACCGAACTGTCCGGGTGCTCCATATGTGCTCCTGGATTTTAGGGTGAAAGACTGGGACAAATAAAATCCAATCCCCCAACTACAGGCAAGAGAAGAGCTTTGAGAATTGATTTATGATGTGATGACCCTCGGCCATCATTACATCTGTGTCCCTAATTTTTACTGGTAGCTCTCCCAAACAACACAAGGATTAGAGTAAAATGTATGCTTGGAAGTGAGAATCTTTATGGTGTTATCCCTGAAACCCACATTGATTAAAAAAATTTTTTTTAACATTTATTTATTTTTGAGAGACAGAGTGAGAGTGGGAGTGGGGGAGGAGTAGAGAGAGAAGGAGGCACAGAATCCGACGCAGGCTCCAGGCTCTGAGCTGTCAGCACAGAGCCCGATGCGGGGCTCAGACCCACGACTGTGAGATCATGACCTGAGCCGAAGTCGGACGCTCCACCGATGGAGCCACGTAGGCGCCCAAACCCACATTGTTTATTGAGCTGAGTGAGCATACCTTAGAGTTGCCCTTGAAAGAATGCAATTAAAAAATCATTATTATTATTATTACTATTATTATTATTACTATTATTTTGCTGCTGTACTTTCTCAGCTGTGATCCAAAGAAGACAGTTGCCTAGCGAGGGAAGATTTCACAGTGTATATCTCTGAACTAACTTGGAGATCTGATCCCAGCTCTAGCACTGAAGAATGTTATGTGTATTTGAGAAACTCCCTGAAATAGAGCGAGGCCATAAACCAGTGAGTGAATTAGAACGATGCAGACAGTAGTCGTTTTGATTCGATAGGTGCTCTGCAGGGCTTCTAATGCATATATTTCCCGTTTTACTTAAAGGGAAATTCCACCCAATTTGCTTAGACCAATCATCTGGAAGTACTTTTTATTCCCTTTTGACACCTTGCCAACTGGAAGAAAAAAAGAGGACAAAAGTATTATAAAAATGCTGAACTTAATGCAATTAATGTTAACGAGATGCTATTTTTTCATCTTCCAACACATGCATTGCATTAAATTAGGCTCTTCTAGGTTTATTATTACTTTTTTGATCCTTATTTGTTTTCTGTGTGTGTCACAAAGTGTGTGGATTCCTTTCCTTCCATCGTTTGACATCCCTGAGGCCGTAAGGTGTCTGTGTTCAGTGACCATCATCGCTGGATTATGTAGCACTCCCATCTAATAAGTGAGAAATCCAGTTCTTATGGTTGGTACAGCTTTCTCTGTACTGGTCAAAGGCTTTTGTTATTCAGTAATGAAATCCTGTGTAAAGAAGGCATTTTCTGAAAGCTGCTTCTTAAAAGTAGTCACTTACGGGAAGCACTTATTGGATAAATCAAGTAGTGGTTGATTTATCATTTGAAAAATACAAGTCACAGATTCATTTGGGTCCGATGTCTGCCTGCTTAAAGATCCATCCTGTCTTGTGATCAGCTCTCCTCTGTTTTTATCAAGTGGACTGAGCTTTGGGTGGTAAAGAGTTACACAAGATTGAGACCCATCTATGAAGCAGTGTCATATTTATCGAATAGCTATCTGTGAAGTGGTGTACTATTTAGAGTAGTCTTTCTTTGTGTCAGGCACTGTACTAGGTGGTTTTTGAATCTTGTGTTGGTCATGATGGAGACCCTGCAAAGTTTAGTCCCATTTAATAGATAAAATTGAGAAACAGAAGTCATGTAACTTTCCCAAGGTACAATCACAAAGCTGGGATTAATTTCAGGATCTGCTAACTCAAAACCCCTCCCTGATTCATAGAAAAATTCTTCTCTTGGTTGTGAATGATTACCTGTGGCTGGTGTGTAATATACACACACACACACACATATGTATACATATACATATATGTATACATATACATATACATATATGTAATTATATATATGTATACATATTTATATATTTATACATATATATAAATATATATATATTTTTCTAATGAACAGATCATTGGTTTTGCTGAGGTTTTTGGATGAGTTTCTTGGTGCATTTGCGTGTAGATTTCTAGTAAAGAATGTTACCAAGGTCTTATGTTATGGTTAGTAGACGGTAAAAGCATTTATCAAGCCAATGACTTATAAACATTTGAAAATGGACATATTTCCATCTTAATATTTATGCAAGATCCATGATATTTGAAACACTGAATGGAGATCTGTGTTATAAAATCGAATCAGAGGGACATTTAAAAATTTTATGCCCATTTAGAGAGAATATATTGGGTAGGCATCAGCAAAAGAGCTAGAGAAAAACTATTATCTTTGATGAAAGTAATTTTTTTTTTTTTACTCACAGTGAATTGCTAGATCTTGAATGCAGCTGAGTAAAGTTTTCCGTATCTTATGCTTCATTTATTGTAAATGAAATTAATTTTATTTGATGATATCCCTTAAAGTCTCAAATATTATTACAGTGAAATATGATGATTATAATGATGTCTATTTATGCATGTAATATGTGTTTTCCTAAACTAATTACATAATAAATTTTCATTTCACTGTGACAAGAGAGTTGGGTATCCTTTTAGCTCTCACACAGTTAAAAAAGAAAGACAGTAGATGATAATTTTGAATCAGGTCCTACTAGATGAAAAAAAAATGTTAGGGGGTGCCTGGGTGGCTCAGTCGGTTAAGGGTCTAACTCTTGGTTTTGGCTCAGGTCATGATGTCACGGTTTCGTGAGTTCGAGCCCCGTGTTGGGCCCTGTGCTGACAGTGCTGGGAGCCTGCTTGTGATTCTCTCTCTCTCTCTCTCTCTCTCTCTCTCTCTCTCTGTGCCTCTCCCGCATTCACGCTGTTTCTGTCTCTCTCAAAATGAATAAATAAACTTAAAAAAATTTATTTACAAAAAAGAAAAAAGTTAGGAAATGTTCTCTCCTACTTTTTTCAGATGAGTTTTACTTTAGAGATTTTACATCCTTATTTCAGTACGCATCGTGCTTGCATGCGGGGAAATTCATTTAAAGAAAGATTGATAAACTCTGTTAATGCTAGACTGTTGGGGAAACTGAGTACAGGAATGTTTCAGAAACATAGTTGTGTCATTTGACTTTTATTGAGCATGTGAAGCTTCTGTCCATATAGAACAAAAACATTGTGGAATGGTTATCTGCTATCATTTCCCTTCCCAGGTCACTACGTAAACTGAACAGGCTGACAATACGTAGCAATTTAGTTTCTCCAGTGTATATGGTGATTTTGTGAATTCATGTTGCCCTCTGTTCTAACTTCCCTTTTCTGTCCCCTTCAGCCACACACTGTAACATGTCTTGTCACTCTTTCCAGTTCTTAATGCTTTAAGGCTTATGCTTCTTTCATTATGAAGTCCCACTGAAGGTTTTTCACCAATGGATCAACATGTACCAGCCCGTTTGTATGAGTCCTAGCTCCACTCTGCCCACTACTATAGGCATGCCATTTAAATCTTGGATAGTCTTTGCCTGAACCTCCCAAGTCCTGTCTGAGGTTTCAGAAGCCAGTTGAACTCCTTCTTCCTCTTCTTAAGCCAACTTCCTTATGTCTGGTTAGTCCCATCTAGGTCTAGTGTATACTTTCACACTTGCTTTCATAGATTCACAGATGATATATGTTTGAGTAATGCCCTTTCTCTTTCTCCAGAGTACTCCCCTGATGGTTTGGGAAGAGCTTTGCCCATTCTTCTGTCTCTGGATAATTTATTTCCCGTTATCCTGGGGACATGCCCATCATTCCCAAAGTCCCCTTCACGCTGACTCCCAGGAACCTAGTACTAACTGCCTGACCTTGTGGTGGCTGGCTGGGAATGCAGATTCTGTTTTGCCTCCTGCCAACAATCATTCTACACACATTTTATGTGGTGGGTTGTATGGAATGGTGGACGTTGTTGGTGAAACACCAGAGATCGCTGATGGATGGATGTATACGTGCTGTGTTTCGGTCACGATGTTTTTGAATACAAGAAAATAATAACAAGGAGGACTGTTCGGTGTAGGAAACAATGGTAAAGTGATGGAGGGATTACAATAAAAGCAGTGCATAGTGGTTTTTTTTTTTTATATGACATTCTTGGTATAAAGTGTAAAGAATATTAGTAGTCAGTCAAGGTAGCTATTCCAAAGGTGAGTCATTTAAATATAGAGTAATCTAGGAAGTGGTAGACTGCATTTTCTTTTCATATAATGAATTCTGTGGGGCTTAATTAGAACAGGCAGAAGGGATAGGTAAAGGAAAGGGCACCTGGAATCCAGGACAGGATTGATTTTTAAAACATTTTTTTTTTTTTTTTTTAATTTTTTTTTCAATGTTTATTCATTTTTGGGACAGAGAGAGACAGAGCATGAACGGGGGAGGGGCAGAGAGAGAGGGAGACACAGAATCGGAAACAGGCTCCAGGCTCTGAGCCATCAGCCCAGAGCCCGACGCGGGGCTCGAACTCATGGACCGCGAGATCGTGACCTGGCTGAAGTCGGACGCCCAACCGACTGCGCCACCCAGGCGCCCCTTAAAACATTTTTTTTAACTTTTATTCATATTTGAGAGGGAGAGAGACAGAGCATGAGCGGGGGAGGGGCAGAGAGAGGGGGAGACACAGAATCCGAAACAGGCTCCAGGCTCTGAGCCATCAGCCCAGAGCCCGACGCGGGGCTCGAACTCACGGACCGCGAGATTGTGACCTGAGCTGAAGTCGGACGCTCAACCGACTGAGCCACCCGGGCGCCCCCAGGACAGGATTGATTTTCTGCCCATCGTTTACTGGGACAAGCCCCTTTCTTCTTGCAGGAGATGGAGTCTTTCATTTTACAGAACACCTTATGTGGGTTTAGCTAAGATCTTCTATTTCATTCTAAAAGAAAGCTCTAGTACCGATTGTCGCAGTATTATTTGGCCTCAATTTAACCTCTGCTTATCCTCCTCTAAGTTATAATATTTTCTAATCACGATCACATATTTAACGTCAAGTTTTTCTGTTGGGTGGGCAGAAGATTAATTTTATTTCTCCCTTCTTCTGTTCCTTCCTTGTGGGTAATTCATCAGCACAGTTTAATTCTTTGGGCTGGGGATAAGCTTTCCTTCTAGCAGTGGGGGAAGGTGCGGCGACATGACTTGACTGTCAGTCCGTGGGTCGCATAAGAGAAGTGCCCCAGGCCTGTTCTAGCTGGAAATGATACACGTGTGACTCAGGTGCGCTTTTATCGGTGTGCCGCTGGGGACGCACTGTTGTTTCCACTTGATGTTGCTTGGATGTGGGCTCGAGGTACATGCCTCCCGAAGTGGCTGAACTCAGAGGACACCCACGGAGTAGATAAGGCACAGAGTCCACGTCCACAACAAAGACTCGTCTTTCATTTGTCTGCTGTAGCCCAAGGCTAAGTGACGTCTCCAATTAAGAAGATTTATGAAACTCCGGAGCCCCGCAAGATAATCAGCAGCATAACAGGGAACATGCAAGAGACATGCCGTGTTATTCCTTCTTTTCTGTTATGCAGCTGTCTGACCCGGTTTCTCTGGCCTGGACTGGAGCAAGCAGCTTAGTATGCACGAAGGCTGAGAATAATGTTTGGAGTGGTGCTGTAAGCTATTTTATTTATGGTTACACAGTGTACTTAGTTTTTTACATTATCACAGGATGAAATGAGAAATGCCTCTATGAAGAAAAAAAAAGTCCAGATGGAAATTGTCATTTGCTATAATTCAGGAATAAATATAGTGGGTAGGTACAGAATGCTCTGTTGTGGAAATGTAGGCAGCCTGTATGTGTTTCTTCTTTACTTGTAGCCTGTTTTGTTTCCTTCTTCATAATCTTTCAAAAGAATAGCCTGGACGCTTTGCAAAATTGAAGACCAATGAAATGGAAATCCCAATCCCGGGGAGATTGATGGCTTCTCAGGGAAATCAGACATTAAAACAACGCTAGGAAAATGGAACAAAACGCTCTGAAAAAGTGAATAAAGAAAAGTCCTGTCTCTTTGGAGCTCACGTCACGTCAAATAAAATGTATTAGTTATACTTAACGATATTTTAAATAAGGTATTAGTGTCTCTCTGGCTTTCCTTAGTATTATTTTACTTAATGATAGACTTACAACATCGTGTGATTTCTCTTGTCCTCTTATAGATGTAGGTGCTTATCTGTTATTTACACAATTTTCAGTTTAATAAAAACAAATGAAAGATACTGGAAAATACAACTTCTAGCATTAGCTTTTAATTAATGGTTGCTAAAAAATTCTCATGATAAAACAAAGGCCGGAAGAGCTTTTTCCTATTGAATTATTATTTTCATAGGGAGATTCATAAAATTTTTTATGAGGATTACATGATGCCTGGATATAGGAAAGAAAAAAAAAACCCCTAAGTAAAGGCTACAGTGTCCTACTTTATCTCAATATGAAATCAGGGAGCAGTGAGGGGTGGGGGGGGTCTTACTCCTTTGTTGAAACCAGTTTTTTTTCCTTGAGTTTGTCTCTCCCTGGAGACTTGGGCTCAAGCAGCTACACGAACTGTCAGCAGAAGCCATCTGGTAATGACCCAGCCGCCCCCTGTCCTGTCTTCCCTGGCACTTTCCCCACGTGGCCAGGTGCATTTAGTAATTTCTCAACACCTCTTCGGGGAGGGAAGTGCACTTTTCCACAGGGAGAAACTTAGTCATGGAAAGGCTTATGATGTGAAGATCTGAAGGTCAACCCATAAATCACTTCCGGAGCTGCTGCTGAAGAGTCTCTGTGTCTCTGGGCGCAGGTAAAGGTCCCTTCCCAGCTGTGGGCCTAGAAGGAGGGTCCGGGTGCATGCACAGGCCACAGCTGGACTGCTGGACAGCTGGACAGAGGGACGTGGGGGTTTCCTTCTTGCCGGGCCATGAACTCAGATCACCAGTGTTTTTGTTACCCTGTTCTGTCCTTTGCCATTTGGGCCAGTAACTTGGCTGCCCAGGTTTGCCCGAAAAGGGCTTTGAGAGCCGCAGATCTGCAGCCCAGATCCCAGATTCCACACTAAGGATGCAGGTTGAGAGGCAGGCACGTCTCGGTGAATGATTAGCATTTGGCTTTCCTGGGGAATTAGTTTCCTGTGTTTTCAGCCACGTTTCTAAACTGGTAGGCATTAAACCGCACTTTTGTGTAGCATGCTTATTTGGTGATTAGCCAGGTGTCGAGGTCTAACTGAAGAGTGGCTGGTTTGGTATGGAGACTCTTGAATCCTGGTTTCAGCTCTGGGGGTCCACTTTTCCTCCTGGGGCCTCAGCTTTTAAGTCTGTGAAAAGAGAAGGTGGAAGTAAAATGGGGGGGGGTTGATGGGGCGCCTCGGGGGACTCAGTCGGTGGAGCATCCGACTTCAGCTCAGGTCATGAGCTCACAGTTTGTGGGTTCGAGTCCCGCATCGGGCTCTGGGCTGACAGCTCGGAGCCCGCAGCCTACTTCGGATTCTGTGTCTCCTTCTCTCTCTGCCCCTCCCCTACTCACGCTTTGTCTCACTCTGTTTCCCAAAAATAAATAAATGTAAAAAAAAAACAAAACGGGTGGTGTTCAAAACAGTGTTTAAGATGGCCCTGGGTTTTCCCAAGAGTTCTCTGAGAGAGAAGGGGGGGCTGGAATCAAGGCTTTTGAAAACTGTGGTCTGTTGTTAGAAAAAGGCTGAAAATCTGCAACCGGATATTCCTGGAGCTCTGTTTGACTCTGATATTTGTTTAAAAAAATGCAACTTAAAGGTAAGATTTGCTTTGGAACCGTTTTCAGTGTAGAGCGGCTGCAGAATAGAAGGGTTCAAAGACCCAGAGACGTGGCTGCCAGGGTCGAGTCTCCGCTCTGCCACTTACGTGATGCTGGATACTTGGGCACGTTTCTTCACGTCCCTGTGCCTCAGTTTCCTTATCTGTGAAAAGAGAACAGTAACTGTGGGTAATAATGGTTGTCGGTGTAGGTTTATTGATTGTAACAAACATGCCACTCTGGTGGGGAAGTTGATGACGGGGAGATTATACATTTGTGTGTAGGCAGATGGCATTGTAGGAAATTTCTGTACCTTCCCCTCGATTTTGACGAAAACACGAAGCTGCTTTGAAAATATAGTCTATTAGTACAAAAAAAAAAAAAACCAGGATAATAATAGTAACTGTTTCACTGGGTTGTTATAAAGGCAAGGTAGTTCATAATCGTAAAATATTTAGAACACCCACTTGACACCTATTAAGCACATTTAAAAGACTTAAGTACTAAGTGGATGCTCATCCATTGGAAAACTTGTTTTGCAACATGCAGCAATCTCTACAATTTGGAAGCAATTTCAGTATTCGTTTTCTTCACGTCCAATGTGTTTCCAGCTTGTCTTAATAAGACGGTAACCCAAACGTTTGTGTGCAGTGGGTGTTTCAGGCCAAGAGAACAATTTGAGCAAATTTGAGAAATGTAGACGTTCTAGAAGTGGAAAATTCCAGCGTAGGGAGGAATTGGGTGCTGAGAAAGTTGTCCGAGCAGGGGTTAGATTATGCTGGAGCCCAGTGCACGGTTGGGGGGATTCCCTCATCCCTGTGGGATTGAGACTTCCAGTTAATGGTGGTGATGATGGTGGAGGAGGTGGTTGATGGTGGAGGTGGTGGTGATGGCGGGCAGGACAGGAGACTCTCCCTTCTCCCCTTGTTGAATTTTGTGCTGGAGATTCCTTACCCGGAGCTCAAGGGTATCTGATAGACTGCTTTGCTGATTGATGAGAGGTGGCTCAGTTCATTCTTGGAATTGAAGAAAAGGAAGCCATGTAGCAGCAAGGCGGGAAGAGGAGCGGGAGGCAGGCAGGGACTGAAGAAGCCTTCTTTCCCTCTATCCTTCGTGGCCGTCTCCCGTGAAGATCAGACAGCCTCGCCCTCAGGTGCATACCTGGCGTGGCAGTCCATCATCCTCTCCAGGCAGAACAAAAGCCGCCGATCGCTAGGGGATCGAAGTATACTTTCATGAGACATTCGGGGTTCCTGTTCAGGTCTTTGAAGGTTCTGCCTACAAACGTTGGCAGCGCTCGTTTCATTTACCAAACCGTGCTGTCCTTGTTACTGCGGTAACGGCGGCACACCTAATCTGGTGTCCACGATGTACGTGATTTGTAAAACGCACATTTCATCGTGGTGAAATTGCGTGTGGTGGTGCTTCGGGATACGGTCTTGATGGGTACGTGTAGCACTTTCTATCTATAGGATCGTATTTTTAAATTTTTTTTAACGTTTTTATTGATTTTTGAGAGAGACAGACCAAGTGCGAGCGGGGGAGGGGCGGAGAGAGAGGGAGACACAGAATCCGAAGCGGGCTCCAGGCTCCGAGCCGTCAGCACAGAGCCCGACGCGGGGCTCGAACTCACGGACCGCGAGATCATGACCTGAGCCGAAGTCGGACGCTCAACCGACTGAGCCCCCCGGGCGCCCCAGCCTGTAGGATCATATTGACTTAGTAAGTGGACAAGAGCACTGAAGTATGGAAGAAGAAATCAGACATTCCCTTTTTAACGCAGTCCTTCTGTTATGTCGTATCTCAATATTTCTTTGACAGGTGACTTTGTATGTAGCAGTCATTCTCAATATGAGGGAGGGTGACCTGCTCCCCCCTTCCCCCACCCCAGGACGTTTGTCGATATCTAGAGGCATTTTCATGGGGGCGCATGGGTGGCTCAGTCAGTTAAGTGCCTGACTCTTGATTTCAGCTCAGGTCGTGATTTCACGGTTCGTGGGATCGAGCCCCGCGTTGGGCTCTGCGCTGACAGGGTGGAGCCTGCTTGGGATTCTTCCGTCTCTCTCTGCCCCTTACCTGCTTGCACTCTCTCTGTCTCAAAATAAATAAATAAACTGAAAAAACATCTAGAGACATTTCTTTGGCAAACCTATTGTCTTGTGTTCCCGGGATCTCCTAAGTAGAGGTAAGCAGTACTGCTCGGACCCTCTGGTGCTCAGACAGCTCCCAGAACAACAGACCACTTGTTCGTCACTTGGACGAATGGGCATCCCAACGCCAGTAATGGTGAGAGTGAGGAACTCTGGGTGTACGGTATTTGTTCCATGAGAACCTTTATCGAATATACGCTCCTCATTCTGGAATCTTCCTTTCCGTTTCCCGAGTTCCATGACCACACCGTCGAACATTGACTCAAAGACCTGTTTGAAATCCGCACACTACAAGAAACCTGCTTGCGTCGGGGGAATTCCTTTTTGCATCTTTTCTGTGCATTCTCCTGATGCAAATATTTCCGGTTTAACCCTCAAGACATCCTGTGTTTCTCAACATGGTATTTTTATTACTTCTTACACAGCAACTTCTATGTATGTTTCTTCTCCCTAAATTTGGCTTTAAGCTCCTTAATGCTGTGTGAAATTGCTTTGAATTATGTTAAAAATGTAGTTTAGTGCTATCCACGCTTGACACATCCAGTAAATACTGAACGTTCAAATTTGATCCTTGATGCATTTGTATAAACAAAACATTATTTTCTTGATATTCATCGTTCCTTTCACTGAAGGGAAAAGGCAGTGTTTCCTCTTTTATTTTCCTGAAGCAGAAACATATTTAAATCTCACTGGTTTTGAATACTGACCTCAAAACAGTTTGTTTCTTGTCTGAGAAACTGTTTCTAGCTTTTTATTTTTCTAAGCTTATTGTACTTTTTTTTAATGTCTTATTTTATATTTGAGAGAGAGAGAGAGAGAGAGAGAGAGAGAGACAGAGACAGAGAGTGAGCAGGGGAAGGGCAGAGAGAGAGGGAGACGCAGAATCCGAAGCAGGCTCCGGGCTCCCAGCTGTCGGCACAGAGCCCGACGTGGGGCTTGAACCCACGAACTGTGAGATCATGACCTGAGCTCAAATAGGACACTTAACCAACTGAGCCACCCAGGCACTCCTTAATGCTATTATAAATAGATATTTACGACTTTGGTAAACTTAATGGTGCCTGAACAACTGCCGTTAGGAAAATATTTCCATTTGGACAAATTTTGCCATCAGGCATGTGGGGCCCTTGGAGACAGGTAATTTGGTGGTGTCATTTGAAACGTGTTCTGTTTATTTGATGTCTGTCCGTCAGGTTGTCCCGTGTCCGTGTCTTTGACTAGGTAAGGCAGGAGACGTGTGTTAGCATCATTATGGGGAATTGAAACCCAGAGTTCTTTTTTTTTTGGTAGGTAAAGACAAGTCCCAGCTCTTCACCATTTTTTGGTCATTTCTCTGGCCGGCCTTTCATGGGAGTGCGGGACATACAGGTGGTGCTGTGCCGATGGCGGCTGAGTTGGTGTCCTTTCTTCTGGGACACGTGCCTTTCGTGTGGTCAGTTCAGCGATAGCAGTCACGGGGATATGGGAGGGAACCTAGTGCAGTTGAAGGCCCCCCTTTAAAATGCCGCGCAAACGAACTCATGAATATTGGCTGTCTGCTGTGCACTGGGCGCCTGGATGACCTTCTGCAGGTATCCGCTCTTTCTCTCCTTGAAATCACCCAGCAAGGGGTGGAGGGGTGGCGAATATCCTAATTTCACCCACAGAGAAATGGCACCTCACCGAGCTCAAGTAACTTGGCCAAAGTTTTCATTTCCACAGTGGCCTGAGGTCTCCCCAGCTCCCGTCTCTCTGCCGGCGTCCCCCTGGCTTTTATTAGAAGACCTCCGGTTCAGTGTGGGTGAATGAAGGTGACCCAGGCCCGTCAGGATCACTCTCCTGGGCCTTCTGAAAACTTGACTTTAGCCATTCCTTAAAACTGAGAAACGTGCTGCCTTAAGTTTGGCAGGCTCTGAATTAGAATTCGTGGCTACTGGATGGCAGGGGAGACTTTCATGAGCGCATGTAGGGCGGGTCCCCAACTGTGGGATTCCTGTGGAATTTTGGATCTCCCGGGAGGGGGGTAGAGGGGGTGGGCCCATTTTTCAGTGAAATTATTTCTGTGTTACTCGGATTCTCAGAAGGGATAGAAATACTGTAACAAGCAGGGCGTTTTGAACACCCTGTTTTGCTTCCTGACATGTGCAAACACAGTCTCAGGGGACGTTCCCAGAGTTGGCTGTTTGGGCCTGTTGTTTCATGGCGGGAGAAAATACTGCATATCTTGCTTAACATTCTGTAACTCTGAAGTTGCTTTCAGACCGTGTGGTTTCTCATTAAACTGGGCGAGAACACGCTCAGAGAGCTGGGTATCTTATCTTCACCCTTTCTTTGGGCAGCTGGAGAAGCTGTTTTAGAATCTAGCACCTGTTCACAAAGAAAGAGACAGCAAAACAGCTCATTGCTTGTTGGCTTGCAGTCACAATTCCAGGATGCGCCTTTATGACTTAACCTCTGGTGGTTGTCTGAGACAGTCCGCCTGGAAAGATCCTCGTGTTTGTTCATTCATTCCTGGCTACTTCCTCTGACCTCAAGAGCTGGCTATCAGAGGTTGGTCAAATCAGGATTTCTTACCCAACAAGGGGAAATTATTTGTCTTCGACTATGTGTCACTGGGACACTGGAATGATCCTTCTAATCGTCCCTCATTGCGAATATATTTCAAAATAATTTGATAAAATACGAATGTAGTGTTATAGCCTTAGAGACTTGGAGCTGGTAGCATGTCTTATAAATGGTTTAGACTTGGCCTAAAGATTTATTGCTGAGATTAGAAAGCTATGGGGGTCCCTGCGTGGCTCAGTTTGGTTAAGCGTCCGACTCTTGGTTTTGGTTCAGGTCACGATCTGAATGGTTTGTGAGACTGAGCCTGGTTTGGACTCTGCACTGACAGTTCAGAGCCTGCTTGGGATTCTGTCTCTCTCTCCCTCTCTCTCTGCATCTCTCCCACTGTGCAGACTCCTCTCTCTCTCTCTTTCCCCAAATAAATAAATAAACATTAAAAAAAGTTATGGCACGCAAGCAGTAATTTGAGTCTTGTTTTTCTCCTTCCATATTTATATAAATACAGATAAACACACACACACACACACACACACACACAGACACACGCACATACACACACCATAGTGGAGACTCTGTGTTGAAACCACTTGGCTCTATGACTTTGATTAGAAACAAATCATTACTATGTTCTTCTTAACCTCATGACAGACAGGCTAATAAAAGCATGCATCACCAGTGTTTGGGGAAATAGACAGTTGTGGTTTCGCAGATGGGGAAACTAACATAGGAATCACATGGATGTCTTCTAAAAATGATTCCCAGTAGGACACTGAGCCTGGCTTAGAACTTGGATACAGACACCATGGAGTTTTATAACCATCCCTTTGCTGTGCTTCTGACCAGATCCAGTGGCAGAAGAGGAGAACTATGTGTATACAGTTTCTGTTTCTCTTTTCTCTCGTTCTCTTTTTTTGTTTTATTAAGTTGTTTGTGTCCAAGGCTTAAACCTGTGAACACTGACAAGGAATACTCGGCAAATAAGATTGGCCCATTTTTCAACAGAGTGTGAGATGGCTTAAAATTAAAGGTTCCAATTTTCATTACAATGTGACAGCAGGTATGTGTTAATCATTGCATGCTAGTCAGTGAGATGATGCACGTAAAGGATTCAATATTCTAAAATTCACAGCAACCCACGGGGAAAGTGCAATTAATATCTTGGTTTTGTAATGAGGCAGCTGAGCTGTAGAGCAGTCCAGTAACTTTCCAAAAGTCACCCAGCCAGCAGGGGCTGATGCGGAGACTTAAATTCAGAAAGCCTGACGGAGGAGCTGGGTTTCTTCACCCCTTTAGTCCTCCTCTTTAGTCCTCTTGAGTCCTCAAACATTGGCTGGGTCTTCGTAATGTTTAAGATCTACGCTCTATATTGTGATGAAAAGGTGTGCCAGTAAGAGTGTCTCTGCCCATGGGTTTGCATGGTGTTGAGGGAATTAAGTGCATAAGTAATTATATCACGTTGTGAATTGAATGCTGAAGGGTATAGACCATGAGTTTTGAGTACAAGGTTGAAGGAAGAGTTAGTTCTCATGAGGGATGAGAATGGGTAAATAACAAAGCTTTCGTAGATACATTTGAGGTGGACCTTCACAGGATAGGAGGGATAGATGGAAAGTTGTGCTTTGGAGAAGGCATTCTGAGCATAAAGAGCAAAAGGGTGTATAGATGCCAAAATGCCAAATCATGCCTGAGATTGTGTTGCATCTTGCAGGCCATGCTCAGGGACTGTCCACAGGATCGAGTTCAGAGGGTCCAGACAGAAGCAGTTAAGCCATGTTGAAGATAGATGGAAAAAAGAGAGAACAGAGCGAGGGATATTCAACTAGGACACGGGTCAGGGCAGGGAGAGAAAGGCATTCGACAGGTACCATTTTGTGGCCTCTTAACACATGCCTGTGTTGGGGACATGAAAAGAATGAGCTTATGTCGTCCTCATAAGGACCTCACAAGGACAGGTAGATGGTACTACTATTTTTAGGTGAGGAAAGAGAGTTGGCAAAGGTTAGTATACTTCTCCAGAGTCACCGAGCTAGAAAATAGGACAGAATTCAAACTCGCCTTTGTCTGATTCCGGAAATCTCTCCAAGGACCTGTGGAACGACCCCCTTTTTGCGTGGTGGAATTGGAGATAAAGTCATAGTGTCTCTTCTGAAATTGAGGGTGAGGTTGAGGTGTGCCACTTCTAGAAAGCCTAGAGAGAAATGTTGGTGGAGGGGATTAGCTGTCAGTGGTTTTTGGCTCCGTGGTTATATGTTTGCAGTGGAACTAACTAGTCCTTGGCCATGCACAAAATCACCTCATTTATTAATTGTATGGATATGTGAGTGTTTTGCGGGTCCTCCTGTATGGGTTAGGGCAGAGGACCCTGAGGGACCCCTGACGTCGGGTCATTACACAGGTGGTGTGCAACCGAGACTTCATCAGGAGGTGGACCTGTGACCCCTGGGAGAGTTCTGAGATTCCAGAAATAATCGAGGGTGGACATGGTGGAAAACATTCGCTTTGGCTGACGTATGGCACCAGATCCTGGGTCTTGAATGGAACTTAGTGCTTTGCGCAAACAACCAACCAACCAACCAACCAAACAAACAAACAAACAAACATATCAGAGCATTTGTCATTTATACGTAATTGAAGCGCTGTGTCCAAGCATTTGGGCACAGCTTTGATGGATTCTCATCCATCCACCTCTTGCCCACTGGCTCCTCCATCTTGTTCTTCTTTTGGAGAACGACCAATACTGGAAAGACTTTCCTTTAGCTCTCTGATTTAATTGCCTTGTCTCTGGAAAAACACCGGGAAGGAATGGAAATTTCTACCCAATATGTTTAAATGAAGAAGCAGGTGCAGAGTCCCTAGGGACTGTTGAAGGGTTGACGCACGGAGCGTATGTTGGAGATGACATTGAGCTCTTGGGCTTGGGGAGACCTCCACCAACACAGTTCTTAAGTGAATGTGAGTTTTAAAATTATTTTAAATTAAAAAAGATATTTATTTATTTGGAGAGAGAGAGACTGCGAGTGGGGAAAGGGCAGAGAGACAGTGGGAGAGAGAGAATCCCAAGAAGGCTCCATGCTGTTGGCGTAGAGCCCGACGCAGAGCTCGAACCCATGAACCACGAGATCATGACCTGAGCCAAAATCAAGAGTTGGACACTTAACTGACTGAGCCATTGAGGTGCCCCCAAATTTTTTAAATTTTAAACTATTAGGTAGATTATAGATACTTTTAGACTCTGAGGCAATTTGTAATGACAACTCATATAAATTATATAGTAATTAATCGTTATAAGTAGTGTAAGATATTTAAAGTTATTATGGAGTCAGATACTTCATGAATATATACGTGGCAACAAGCTATGTGGGTAACTAGTCCATTTAAAACAGAAATTGCTTTAGACTCATTTCTGGGTTTTCTATTTTGTTCTATTGATCCATGTGTCTAATTTTGGCCAGAACCATACTGTTTCGCTTGCTACATCTTTGTAATATAACTTGAAGTCTTGAATTGTGGTGCCCCCAGTTTTGTTTTTCTTTTACAAAATTGCTTTGGGTTATTTGGCACTTTTTTGTGACTCCATACAAATTTTAGGATTGGTTTTTCTAGTTCGGTCACACATGCTGTTGGTATTTTGACAGGGATTGCATTAAACTTGTGGATTGCTTTGGGTAGTGTAGACACTTTAACAATATTTTTTCTTCCCATCCATGAGCATAAAATATCTTTCTGTTTCTTTATATCATCTTCAATTTCTTTCATCAGTGTTTTATCGCTTTCAGAGTACAGGTCTTTGACCTCTTCAGTGAAGTTTATTCTTAGGTACATTATTACTTTTGGTGCAGTTGGAAATGGGACTGTTTTCTTAATTTCTCTTTCTGCTGCTTCATTATTAGCGTATAAAGATGCAACAGATTTCTATATTGTTGATTTTACATCCTGAGACTTTACTGAATTCATTTATCAGCTCTGGTAGTTTTTAAATGAGTCTTTTGGGTTTTCTGTGTAGAGTGAAAGTTTTACTTCTTCCTTACCAACCTGGATGCCTTTTATTTCATTTTGTTGTCTGACTTGTGTGGCTCAGACTTCCGCTACCACTCTTCCAGTGGTGAGAGTGGACATCCCTGTGGTGTTCCTGACCGTAGGGGAAAAGCAGAGGAAAAGCTCTCAATTTCCCCCCATTATGTATGATGCTTGCTGTGTGTTTTTCATATAAGGCCTTTGTTATGCTGACGTAAGTTCCCTCTAAACCTAGTTTGTTGAGGGTTTTTATCATGAGTGCATGTTGTACTTTGTCAGACGCTTTTTCTGCCATCTATTACCATGACCTTTCTCTTATTGATGTGATCTATCACATTGATCTATTTGTGAATATTGAAACACCCTTGTGTCCTGGGAATAAATCCCACTTGATCATGTTGACTGGATAAAGAAAATGTGATATATATATATATATATATATATATATATATACACACAATGGAATATTATTCAGCCATAAAGAATGAAATCTTGCCATTTGCAATAACATGGATGGAGCTAGAGAGTAGAACAGTAAGCAAAATAAATCAGTCAGAGAAAGACAATTACCATATGATTTCACTCACGTATGGAATTTAAAAAATAAAACAAGAGGAAAAAAAAGAGAGAGAGAGACAAACCAAGAAACAGACTCTTTTCAGAGAACACCCTGATGGTTACCAGAGGGGAGGTGAGGGGAGGGGTGGGTGACATAGGTGATGGGGATGAAGGAGGGCACATGTGATGAGCACTGAGTGATGGATGAGTTGTTGAATCACTGTATCGTACACCTGAAACGAACATAAGACCGTATGTTAAGTACACTGGAATTAAAATACAAACTTGATCCAAAAGTAGCTTTGAGCTCCGCCATTGAATAAGAACGTCAGTTCCACATTGGTTTCTTGATGGCCCTTTTACTTTTCGCGTATACCCGTAGCTCATCCACACCTGTTCCTTCATCCATATCAGGCCAATGGGAACCTGTCCAATGAAAACCTTGGTCTATGAAGAGCTCTCTCCTCACCGGCTCCCCCAGTCACCGCTATCGCCAAATGCCCCTGCTGACACCCGTTCTCCTTGAAAAGATCCACCCAAGTCCCCTTTCGGAATGGGCTGCATTCCAACTTCCTTCTTGACCTCTGGCTTCTGCTGCTGGAACGATCATCCCAAGAACCTGGTAGCCTGAGTTGGGATTTGGAATTAGCTTTTTATAGCAGCTTTACTTGATATATGATTCACATACAATAAAATTCACCCTTTTAAGGTTTACTGTGCTTTTCACATATTCTCAGAGTTGTGTAGCCGCCACCATCTAATTTGAGAATATTTTCATCACCCCCCAAATAAAACCCCTACCTGTCAGCAAAACTCCCCATCCCTTCTCTCCTTAACCCCCACGCAACCACTGATCTAGATTCCGTCTCTATGGATTTGCCTCTTGGAAACATTTCGTACCAATGCAGTTGCATGATATGTGGCCTTTGGTGGCTGGTTTCTTTCCCTCAGCCTCATGTTTTCAGGGTTCATCCATGTTGTGACATGTGGCAGGTACTTTGTTCCTTTCTCTAGCTCAATAATATTACATTGTAGGGTATAGCACACTTCGTTATTCATTCACCACTTGTTAATTGATGGGCATTTGGATCGTTTCGGATTTTTTTGACCATCACGAATAGTGTTGTTATTACCATTTGTGTACAAGGTTTTACGTGGACATCTATTTTTATTTTTCTTCGGTTTATACCTAGGACTGGAACTGCTGTGTCACTGGAATTTTTACAGAGAGACGAATCTTTAGTAGCAGCATACATTTGAAATGTAGCTTACACTTTATGAAGTTTAAAACTGTGGTGCTTTCTGGGGCGCCTGGGTGGCTCAGTCAATTAAGCGTCCGTCTTCGGCTCAGGTCGTGATCTCACAGTCCGTGAGTTCGAGCCCCGCGTCGGGCTCTGTGCTGACGGCCCAGAGCCTGGAGCCTGCTTCAGATTCTGTGTCTCCTTCTCTCTCTGCCCCTCCCCTCCTCTCTTTCTCTTTCTCAAAAATAAACATTAAAAAAATGTAGGGCTTTCTCTGTTGGTGTTGGTATAATATAGTTGCAAAATTGTCAGTCAACCTAAAGCACAGGGGACATGGGATTGCACAGTGGTTTTTGAGTCAAACCCAAGTGAATTCAAGTTCTGGCAGTGATTTCTAGACTGACAGTAACTGTGGGCTAGAAGGTTAAGTTCTCTGAATCATCATTTCTTGTCTGGATTGAACCCACGTCTGTGATTCTCAAGCTGTCATAGTTTTTCAAAAGGTTTTCATGTCACTGCATGCAAAAATGGTAACATTTGTGTGGGTAATTTGGTAAACTGGGGAGACTTCTCACCTGGAGGCTAAGGGGTTGGTCTCTGGCACACCTGAGTTGGAGTTCTTTGGTATTCTAGGCCATGCTGGATTCTGCTCTACCGTGACTCTCATCTGTGAGGATACGGTTTCCTCAATGTGTCTGCACTCTGGCCTCTTTCCATAACCTCTCCTGTTCTGGTCTGTGAGAATCACCATTAATGACCAGAGAAAAATGTCAGACGATAAACTAAGCTTTGGAAGGGTCATGAGCTCATCGTGTTTTATGTTGACTATGGCATGTAGAGGAAACTCACGAGATTAATGAAGAGTCTGGAGATGTCACTTCTGCACGCCTTAGCTCTGAGTTCCACTTAGAAAGTTATAGGGGCGCCTGGGTGGCTCAGCCGGCTAAGTGTCCGTCTTTGGCTCAGGTCATGATCTCACGGTCTGTGAGTTCGAGCCCCACGTCAGTCTCTGTGCTGTCAGCTCAGAGCCTGGAACCTGCTTCAGATTCTGTGTCTCCCTCTCTCTCTGCTCCTCCCCCACCCGCTCGTGCTGTCTCTCTTTCAAAAATATATAAACGTTAAAAAAAATTAAAAATAAAAAGAAAGTTATGGATAACCCCCACCGACACCCATCATTTGATCTGGCCTTTGATGTCATATTTTTTTCTAAGTTTCGGAGCATCATTTTGTTTTTCTTGATTTGTTTGATTCTGTGCTTGCTTTGGTCAAAGCCGTCTTCAGTCAGTGTGTAGCTTAGGTGAAAAATTGAAATTTAAATTCTGGTTTCCTGTTGTGAGTGAAGTCATCGGCTATGTGGAGTTAGCTCTAGAGAAGCTGGGCATAGCATCTTGTTCTATTTGATTTTTCTCTGGGGATTATAGCACTGATCAGCTCTCCCCTTGGAATAGGAGCACCCATATCCTACAGGGTGTTCCTGAACCTGAGGGCCCCCGAGCTCTGATCAGATAAAAGAATTCTGGGCCTTTTAAAAGTAATTAGAGGCTGTCTTTGACCCCATCTCTCCTGTTCTTGCTGGTGTTTTCAAGCATGACTATGTGTAACAAGAGTGTCAAGACTGGTCTTAATAGGTAGAGAGCTTCTTCTGCCCCGGGGAGAAGGAAATGAATCAGCGAGGGGGCTCACATCCTCAATTCCTCTTGACTCTTCTCTGTAGCATTTGCTTAGCAAATAATACGTATAATTTTCTTCTGATGATAATAATCACACGTTCCCCTTTGCAGCAAACTTGCAAAAACAATCCCCCAAAGTATTAAACAATCACGCAGAGCCGCATACCTCGGAACGTTCTAACGATTGGGTGTATTTTCTTCCAGATGCTGATCGTAACAATGAAGATCCACATTGTCATATCTCATAATTATTGAGCACTGACTGTGGGCCTGGCATTGTTCGAAGTGTTTCATATCGATGAGAACAGTACATCTTCACAAACCTTATGAGAAAGGCACAAAGGTTATGCCCACCTGAAGATGGAAATAGAGGACACACAGCCAGCAAGAGGCAGAGTTGGGATTTGTGTCCAATGTACAGTCAGACACGGAGACCGGGCTTTTAGTGTCTATATGTTTCTGTTTCACTCCGAGAGTATGTTTGTGTGTGTGTGCAAGCATGTGAGCATGCATTGTGGGTGCACCCTTCCTCCGTGTGTGTGCATTTATTTACATGCCATACCCAAGAGTTGATTTTTCTGCCAATACACTTAATGTTATGCCTTGAGTATTTCTCATGGCCTTAAATTTTCTCTTAAAAATAATACCCTGTCTGGGGCACCTGAGTGGCTCCGTCAGTGAAACGTCCGACTTTGGCTCAGGTCACAATCTCATGGTTTATGGGTTCGAACCCCGCATCAGGTTCTTTGCTGACAGCTCGGAGCCTGGAGCTTGCTTGGGATTCTGTGTCTCCTTCTTTCTCTCTCAAAAATAAATAAACGTTAAGAAAATTAAAAAAAATAATATCCTGTCTTCCTGATGTAGTTAATTTGTATAGAACCATTTCCTTCTCTCTAAGCTTCCAAATCATGATTGTAACAAATAACACTCAGACTAGGAGGAGCATATTTCAATGTAAATCTTCATTGACATAAAAGATGAATTCTTTTGGAGAATGTCTGGTAAAGCGTATGAATGCTTTTTTTTAAAGAGAAAAGTTTTTTTAATGTGTATTTATTTTTGAGAGACAGGGCAGAGCACGAGTGGGGAAGGAGCAGAGAGGGAGACACAGAATCCGAAGCAGGCTCCAGGCTCTGAGCTGTCAGCACAGAGCTCGACATGGGACTCGAACTCACGAACCGTGAGATCATGACCTGAGCCGAAGTCGGTGCTTAACCGACTGAGCCACCCAGGCGCCCGTGTATGAATACTTTTAGGCCCCTTAAAATTTCCCACCAACTGCCTCCTGTTTGTGTTTTAAAAGTGGCAGTCAAAGCAACCCTGGATTCCACCAGGTAGGAACCAACTCTTTTCGGACTTCTCAAGTAAGCAGCTTTGTTCCACAACTTGCCAATTCGTCGTGATCTGTGAGATTAGTTACCAACCTAGGTAGATCTGTCCGTGCTCCTCGGCGACAAGGTTTCCTCAGACCGGGAGGTCTGTGCCCTGGAACGTCTGATTTTCCAGAATGAAGTGTTTGTGCATAAAAGCACAGCCCCGCCACCTGCAGCCTCCTCTCCGCCGCTAAAGAGCTGCTCTTTGTGGGGCTGTGGTCGTAACCAGAGAGAACCGCAGGAATTTTCCGGGACAGTGAGATTAAGCATCGGATTTGCCTCCCACTGGGATGTTAGAGAAAGCACTTCACTCTCCTCTACGCGCTCGACTGGAAACACGATCCATCGCTGATCCACAAAACAAACGCGCGTGTTAACCGTGCTCTGATGAATTGCCAGGGGCGTGTTATTCACCAGGCTAAAGTGGCAGCTTGGAGGCCGGAGGCCAGGCTGGCCATGTGGGGTCGGAGAGCACTGGTCAGGGCCCGCGTTCCCGAGCGCTTCTCTGCAGTGTGAGCGGAGAGCTTGGCATAATACGGTTTATCGGTGGAAGGCTGATAAAACCAATTTCATTTCCTTAGGCAGGGGTGAATTTGGTTTTTTCCCCGGCCGAGAGGAATCTCAAAAGGGGAGGAGTGGGCGGTCCGCGTCTTAGAAATGTCTGTTACTGACTCACGGTTCATACCTGCGTGCCTGGCTCTTCCTCACTGGGCTTGAAATGACACTGGGAGTTTCGCTGCGTGGAGAATACTTCTGGGAAGTTGGCCCCTGGCCCGCCGCCACCGCCGTTTCTACCTTCTAACCCTCCCTCCTTTAAACCCACCCTGCCCCTGCCCTGCAGCTACCCTTCTCCCCATGGTGTCCTCCCCCTGCATCCAGCCAGTCAGAATCCAAGGATGCACCTCAGGGCTCCAGTCTCGTGAGTCAATCCATAAAGCTAATCTCACCTTGCTCATTTATTTTAAACCTGGATATTTTTACTGACTTTAAATTATATAAAATAAGTAAATAAAAATAAATAAATAAATAAATAAATAAATAAATAAATAAATGCTTGTTGGATCTTCAAGCTACGTATAACATACCTCCACTGTTTCGGAATGACTGCTGGTTTCTTTGTCCCTGCAAACATGTAAATAGAAATCATGCGATTTTATTTATTGTACATTTTATTTTCTTTTATTATTTTATTCTATTTTACTTTTTAAAGTTTTTATCTTAAAATTTTTTTTTTCAACGTTTATTTATTTTTGGGACAGAGAGAGACAGAGCATGAACGGGGGAGGGGCAGAGAGAGAGGGAGACACAGAATCGGAAACAGGCTCCAGGCTCTGAGCCATCAGCCCAGAGCCCGACGCGGGGCTCGAACTCACGGACCGCGAGATCGTGACCTGGCTGAAGTCGGACGCTTAACCGACTGCGCCACCCAGGCGCCCCTAAAGTTTTTATCTTAAACTTGTTAGAGTAATCTCTCTACTCAACGTGGGGCTCGAACTCATGACCCCGAGAGCCACAGTCACCTGCTCTTCTGACTGAGCCCACTCTTCTGCTTTTATAAGACTTAAAGAACGTTCATCTTTTTTTTAAATTAATTTTTAATTTTTTTTTTTTAATTTTTTTTTTCAACGTTTATTTATTTTTTTTGGGACAGAGAGAGACAGAGCATGAACGGGGGAGGGGCAGAGAGAGAGGGAGACACAGAATCGGAAACAGGCTCCAGGCTCTGAGCCATCAGCCCAGAGCCTGACGCGGGGCTCGAACTCACAGACCACGAGATCGTGACCTGGCTGAAGTCGGACGCTTAACCAACTGCGCCACCCAGGCGCCCCAATTTTTAATTTTTTAAATATAGAGAGAGCATGAGCAGGGGAGAGGGCAGCGGGAGAGAGAGAGAGAGAATCTCCACCCTGAGCTTGGCCTCTGGGATCATGACCTGAGCCGAAATCAAGAGTCCAATACTCCACTGACCAAGCCACCCAGGCCCCAATTTTTCTTTTTCTTTTTTTTAATAGTTCTTATTTGTTCATATTTATTAAGACTTTTTCAGTCTTTTTTAGTGTTTTCTAATAGCTAGGGACAACTCTAGATCATTTCAAATAAACTCATGTAATCTTAACCCATGGTTTTTATCTCCATGTTACAGATGATGGAACTTGAGGCTCACGTTGGAGCTAGTTGGGACCCAGGCGCTCTGGGTTTGTGCCAAGCTCTCCGAAATGTGCCTCCCTACACGGGTGTATAGGGCAGGGCTGGGCTATGTTAGGCAGAGGAGCACTGCAGGAAGAGTCCTTAACCTTTTGCAGGGCAGAAGCTGGCAGTCAGACCTCCTGCAGTCCTGTCCAACACCCCTCCCTGTTGGGGAGGGATTTGCCAAACTGATGCAGTCTGACGGTCCTTTTTCTGGACTCACACTTCCAAATTGTTCCTTTTGTGTTTTCCTGAACATCTATCCACCATGGCCTGGCTTTTGATATTTTGAAATACAGGAATTCAAAACAATTAGGGATTATTTTTCAACCATGGAGACCTTTCCTGTCACGTCCCGAAGGGCCTTTCCACATTTCAGGCTAATGAACTGAAGAATAAAATAACCATATGTTCCCAGCATGTCTGAATTTCATAGTATCGCACTATGTGCTAATCGTTCGATGCTTTTGTGGCAGCGGATTCAGGGTCTTTATTGACTTGTGATTGTGAAATCTCCCCTAATAGGCTGATTTCCTGCCGGTGAACTTGTAGTTTTCCACAGAAATTCTCCTGAAACTTGCTGTAAGCGCCATTCAGTGGCACTGGCAGAGAGTAGGTGGGTCTAAACAACAACGTCTTCCATCACTTGGACAAAGACTGTCTTAGTCTGTATCCCCTCTAGTACCTAGTCAGTCAGTCAGTAATATTCTATGTCATACTCTCTTCTAGGCCCTGGGGACATCAGATGAGCAAGAATCAGGCTGGCTCAAGGCTTATATCCTTGTGGGTTAAATAGGCCATAAACAAATATGTCGGTGGAGTGATTTCAGGTAGTTTTAGGTGACATGGAGAGAAAAATCCCAGAATCTGGTGGAGAGTAAGACACAGATGCTCTGGCTGGCCTGGTGGGGGACTCCTTTCTGAGTGGGTGACATCTGAGTGAGAAGGAGGCAGTTGGGAAGGACCTAGAGAAAGGGCCTCGGGGCTCACATGCCAGCAGATGTTGTCTGAAAGGCCATGAGCTTGGTGCGTAAAAGGAGGAGGTCGTGCGTGTGAGTGTGAGTGTGTGTGTGTGTGTGTGTGTGTGTGTGTGTGTGTGTATGTACACATGTGTGGCCTGAGCACGGGGCACAGGAGTGTGAGGAAGGTGCTGGAGTGGGGGGGGGGTGGGTGGGGCTGACCATAAATGGCTGCTTTTTGGTTCGTGTCCAGGGTTTGCGTTTTCGAGAGGTTGTGAAGGGAGGTATTTCAGGGCTGTAAACGGAAAAAATACCTAATCTGATTAACTCTTTTTCCTTTTTATGTAGTTTTATGGCAGCTACATACTTTCCTTTAAGAATACATAAATATTTTATTATAGTTGTTTTTTCCAGCTTTTTTGAGGTCTAATGACAGAAATTGTATATTTTTGTGATGTTCAATGTGATGTTTAGATATATGCACATATTGTGAAGTGATTGTCACAATCAAGCTAAGTGACACATCCATCACCTTACATAGCTACCTTAGTGTGTGTGTGTGTGTGTGTGTGTGTGTGTGTGTGTGTGTGTGGTGAGGACATTTAACATCTATTCTCCTAGCAAATTTCAAGTATACAATACTGTATTATTAACACAGCCACCATTTGTACATGAGATCTCCCAGCGCATTCATTTTGGCTAACTGAAACTTTGTACCCCTTTTTAAAAATTATTTAATTTAATTTAATTTAATTTAATTTAATTTAATTTAATTTAATTTTTTAGTGAGGGAGAGAGAGAAAGAGAACAGGGGAGGGGGCAGAGGGAGAAACAGAGAATATTGAGGAGGCCCCCGGCTCAGTGCAGAGCCCGACGTGGGGCTCGATCCCATGACCCTGGGATTATGACCTGAGCTGAAATCAGGAGTCAGATGCTCAGCCCACTGAGCCACGAGGCGCCCCTGAAACTTTGTACCCCTTGGTCAACATCTCCCTATTTCTCCCGCCACCCCTGGTCCCTGGCTACCACCATTGTGCTCTCTGCTTCTAAGCCGTTGTTGGATTCTTTACAAAGATCACTCCGGTTACAACATAGAGTATGGACTTTCGAGTGGGCAAGAGTGAAAAGCCCCAAGACCGACTAGAGAAGGTTCCCGCTGAGTCCAGGTGAGAGATGAAGTCGCTTAACCTGGGACTTCAGCCGTGGGGGCGAGAGAGGAAGACAGGTGTGTGGTCCATTCGCGGGGTTCACTGATGGCTCACAGCCTTCTATGGGGAAATCACAGAAAACAAAATGCCTCTGGCAGTGACGGGGAATTCAGGAAGCAGATGTGGGGAAGGCGAGAATCAGTGTTCCTTTTGGTCCACGTTTGGTTGCAGGTAATTCTCTGTCACTCAAGTAGAAGTGGAAAGCAGACGGAGGTCGCAGTTTGGGGGACAGGTTGAGGAACCTCGGAGACTCGCCAGCTGGTGGGTGAGCCCCCCAGGAGGGGGCAGGGTGGCGGCCAGAGGATGACACAAGACCCCAGGAAGGCTATCCCAGTTGTCCAGAGGCTAGTGCTTTCATCGTTGGCTGGGCTAAATCTTGCTCAGTGAGGTCCGTGACTCTAGGATCGGTGAGCGATGTTGCTGCCAGTTATTTCGTGCAATTTCTGTCCCCAAGGAAACACGTACTCAATGCCCCACACAAAGTCAGCTGGTAGAAAAGAGAGCGTTTTCTGATCTCTTCAGCCAAGTTTCCCACGGCTCCCAGTCCCTAGTCAATAAGCAGTCAGTGCAGAAATACGGGAAAGACAGGGATGGTATCTTTGGCACAGCAAGATGACCCTGGGCTTTGAGGCCAGGGACTCACCTGTGAAAAGTTTTAGCTCTCCCATTTGTCGGTGGGGCTGCCTTGAGTCTCCATCTCTGTGGAATAGGAGAGACTGATAATACGTATTTTACAGGTTTATTTCAGGGAAAAAAGACTAATACTCTACATAAACATAGAACTTTCTCTTAAATTTTATTATTCTCTGATTGGTACAATCTTTGCATGTATATATATTTAAAATTTTTTTTTAACATTTATTCATTTTTGAGAGACAGAGACAGAATGTGAGTGGGAAGGGGCAGAGAGAGAGAGAGAGAGAGACACAGAATCTGAAACAGGCTTCAGGCTCTGAGCTGTCAGCACAGAGCTTGATGCTGGGCTTGAACTCATGAATGGTGAGATCATGACCTAAGCTGAGGTAGTATGCTTATTAGCTGACTGAGCCACCCAGGTGCCTCTCCCTCCCTCTCCCTCTCCCTCTCCCTCTCCCTCTCCCTCTCCCTCTCCCTCTCCCTCTCCCTCTCTCTCTCTCTCTCTTTCCATATATCTTTTCATATATATATATATGCATGTATTTATATAAATATATTTAAATGTTTATTTTTATATAAATATATATAGATTTATATAAATATATATATTTAAATGTTTATTTATTTATCTTGAAAGAAAGGAGAGAGATAGTGTGTGCACGAGTGGGGGTAGGGGCAGAGAGAGAGGGAGAGAATCCTAAGCGGGCTCTACACTGTCAGCAAAGAGCTTGACTTAGGGCTGGATCTCACAAACCTTGAGATCATGACCTGAACTGAGATCAGGAGTCGGATGCTTAACTGACTGAGCCACCTGGCTCCCCTGATTGGTGGAATCTTTTTTTTAATTATTATTTATTATTTTTTTTTGAGAGAGAGAGAGAGAGAGAGAGAGAGAGTGAGAGAGAGAGAGAGAGAGAGAGAGAGAGAGAGAGAGAGAGAATCACAGGCAGGCTTTGTGCTGACAGCATGAAGCCTGACTCGGGGCTTGAACTCACAAACCCATGAGATCATGAGCTGAGCTGAAACCAAGAGTCAGACACTTAACTGAGCCATCCAGGTGCCCCTGGAATCTTTGATTTTGATTTATGTCTTAGTATTTTTTACTTTTAGCGACGATTTCTTATTCTTGTGTTTAATCAACTGACCCTCAAAATGGCGTTTAGAGTAGTGCCCCCTTCCTTCTGCGGATACATTCTAAGGCCCCCAGTCGATGCCTGAAACCACAAACAGTAGTGAACTCCATATATCCTGTGTTTTTATAATCCACTTCTATGGCAAATTCAGGTTATAAATTAGGCATAGTAAGAGATTAACAACAGTAGCTAATAGTAAGAATGATTCTAATAACATACTGTAATAAAAGTTATGTGAATGTGGTCTCTCTCAAAATACCTTGTACTGTACTCAGCCTTCTTCCTGTGATAGTGTGAGGTGGTGAAATGCCCATGTGATGAGATGCAGTGATGTGAATGACATAGGCACGGTGATGTAGTGTAGGCTGCTCTTGACCTTCTGACGACATGTCAGAAGGAAGATCATTTGCTTCTGACCATGGGTAGCTGGAATTGTGGAAAGTGGAACCATGGATAAGGGGAGGTATTACTGCAGAGCTCTCAAGTCCTGCTGTTTCTGTGTGTTCGTTTTTGCTTTTGTTTTTTTTTTTTAATACTGAAGATGGTGACAGCTTTGAATAAACTCAGATGTGTCAACTATGACATGTCTGATCGATTGGGCCCAATAGTTGTTGGTGGATATCATACACAAGGGTCGTTCCCAACTAAAATCTGAAAGCAACAAATCAGGAGCCTTTGCATAAAATAATGCTCATTTTTTCCAAGTGTACCAGCAGCCCATTATCTGTAAATATATCTGATAATATTTCAAAGCAGTTGGTTTTTCACCCTAGGAAAATGAATTTGATGAATCCATTTCTTCTATAAATGATAATATCCTCCTTTTCCTGTCCTTTGACTTTTCAAGTGCTTCCAAGGAATTCTGGCGTTCCAGAGGAATTCAGTCGAACCCCTCAGGGCTCACACGCTTTGGTTATATCTTCCATGTGCTTTCGTGCTTTTAGGCCCAGGAGACTTCCTCTCTCAGCTGGTCTGCCTCTAGTAATCCCTTCATCCCTTTGACCATTAATTGGAAAATTATGACATTTAGAAAGGACATTTCTCAAAACCATGGGAATCCTTGTATTTGGACCAGATGTTAAGAGAATTTTAATAGAGGAATAAAACATCTGTGACAACGAAGAGTGGAGTCACAGACAAAAAGAGAACGTGAACGGCATGTTGATAGGGGCATAAATATTGTAAGGAAGGTAGAGGGGTGTGTGTGGATTCGCATCGTTTCTTCCCATTAAGTCATTTCTCAGGCAGTGATTGTTCATCCATACTCTGTCCTGTATTGTCCAGAGGTTGAGATTTTCTACAGCCTGGTTTGAACGAGGCAGAGACACAGACAACTGAGGCTTCCAGTGATAAAGGCTATAAGAGAAATGAGTGTTGATGTACAGTGGGGCCAGGTGGGGAATGTGAACTTGGAGATGAAGCGGGAGGAAGGGGAACCCGTCAAGATATATCTGACGTCTCAGAGGTGAGAAATAGAGGGGGTTGGTTACGGTGGGATGGAGGCGCATGACTCTGGATAGGGAAGGGTTGTCAGGATGTGGTGACAAAATGTCAGGGGGCTTTGGGAAGACGACGGAGGGAGAAATGGCAGGTGAGTCCTCATGATGGGCTGGGTATTTGAGTGAATGGTGTAGTTAACCATGAGAGGAAATAGACATGAAGGAGACAGTTGGTAAAGACAGATAATCAGGTCACCTTTCGATGAGATACCTCTGCCCTATCAATGTGAAGACATATATTTTGATTTGTGTCCTTATTATGTACAGAGGTCCCAAAGAGAGTTTTAGATTTGGAAGTCCCCAGGTTATAGAAGGTGTGTAAAGTTGTGTGGGTTTGACAACACAGGCCACTGAGAATGTGCAGGGTGAGAAGAAATGAACGTTCAGCAGAGATTGGGATGCACCTTCATTTAAAGAGAAGAACGAGAAGTCAGAACTGTGGATGTACAAGAACATAGGGAGTTTGGAGTGTTAAGGCAACCGAGGAAGTGGGGGTTTGGGGAGATCTTGAAGGGAAAAAGTCAGTGGGCACGAATGCCCTGGAGATACCCAGCTGCATGAATTCACCAGGGTGGCAGTCAGGAGGTGATGAGTGAAGATCAGTCATGAAAACACAAGGGCGGATCCTTCTCTCCTGCTACGGTTGTGTACTATTGCATGGGTGTGTGTGTGTGTGTTGTGTACTATGTTGTACTGTTGCATGTTGCCTTAGCTGTTGCGCCTTCCGGTTAACAAGGAAGAAAGTGGTGCCCCGAGTCCTGCTTAGCTGAACTAAAAACCAATGGGAGCTGTGAAGAATAGTTGATCCACTGTGGGCCATTTATCACTTGATTTCTTATTGTGTCCATATGAATTTCCTGCCTTGAGGAAATATCTCTGGATAAATCTTTTAGAAATTGTTGATGTAGTTGTGCTGCCTTGAAGGGCCCATTATTTTTTCTTCTTTACCCCCTTGCCTCCCTCCCTCCCTCCCCCTTTCTTTCTTTCTTTCTTTCTTTCTTTCTTTCTTTCTTTCTTTCTCTTTCCTTCTTTCTCCCTTCCTTCCTTCTTTTACTTTTCTTTCTCTCCCTCCCTTCCTCCTTCCCCCTTCCTTCCTTCTTTCCTTTTTTCTCCCTTTCTCTCTCTCTCTCCTTCTTTCTTTCTTTCTTTCTTTCTTTCTTTCTTTCTTTCTTCCTTCCTTCCTTCCTTCCTTCCTTCCTTCCTTCCTCCTTTCCTTTCCTTTCCTTTCCTTTCCTTTCCTTTCCTTTCCTTTCCTCCCCTTCCCCTTCCCCTTCCCCTTCCCTTCCCTTCCCTTCCCTTCCCTTCCCTTCCCTTCCCCTTCCCCTTCCCCTTCCCCTTCCCCTTCCCCTTCCCTTCCCTTCCCTTCCCTTCCCTTCCCTTCCCTTCCCTTCCCCTTCCCCTTCCCTTCCCTTCCCTTCCCTTCCCTTCCCTTCCCCTTCCCCTTCCCCTTCCCCTTCCCCTTCCCCTTCCCCTTCCCCCTTCCCCCTTCCCTTCCCTTCCCTTCCCTTCCCTTCCCTTCCCTTCCCCTTTCCCTTTCCCTTTCCCTTTCCCTTTCCCTTTCCTTTCGTTCTTGCCTCTGGTTGCTTTACCTAGCACAGAAGTAGATTGAACTTTCACTTAGTTTTAAAACCTGCTGACAGATAAAATTAATATTGCCTTTGTGTAAATAATAATTTTATCTAATGGACTTCATTTATTTTTATGGTTCCTCCAGGCGATCTGGAGCTAAACAAGGGGGAAAAGGCAAAACTGTAATAACAATTCCCTTTGAAGAGAGATATGAAACGAGGTCACTGGAGCCGAACCATTACTGAAATGTGTAAAATCATTTAATGTTTGGTTTTTCCCAATGTATATCATGAGGTCATTTTATATAGTCATAAAATTCCATCTTAGTTCAGATATGATAAAAATCTATGAGTAACAGAGCCAACTTCATATTCAGTTACCTGAAGGTGGCAGCCAGCGGTCCCTCTGTATGTAAGGGCAGTCAGTGTTTTCATTAACACGTTCCCACAATGTTTCTCTAATTCATTTGTGTTAAATCTTTTTTTGAATGAAAGTTGGCAAAGTTACGTGGGTTAAAATAATATAAAAAGGATCCAACTTTTACAAAAAATGTATGTAATAATTGAAGATGCATTATGTTTGGGGAACATCCTGATTCTCCTTATAGACTCAACACAATAACAAGAAAGCTTTAATTTCACTTCATTTCCCAAAGAATAAAATGTTCAGTTATTGGTTTTGAAAAAGGTTAGGAGCATCTATTTACTCGAACACTGTGCAAACGTAAGGTTATTGTTTTATTGATTCTTCATTTAATCCCATTTCCTGTTCAGTGCCTTGAATATCTGATACTATGGTAAAGAAATACCACAGATTCATTCAAGATACGTTCCTTCCAGCCCTGAAGGCAGCCTGCACTTTGAATTCCTGGATCGTTCATTCCTGCTTTTCTGAACACTGTAATTTGAACCCCTGCGGAAGCCGTAGCTTCTGTCTTCTCCCTCCATTCAGAGGGAAGTGCTCCTCCTGTGTTTCCTAAGACTTTGCTCTTCCTTCCGTTTGATAATTATCTAGGGATAGACCTTCACTTGCTTAACTCATTCTTACCTATGACCTGGAAGTGCCTGGACTGTGTCATCGTCCTCTTTGCCCTGCTGTGTTGGAGGGCCGTCTCTTGACCACAGGTGACATCCTTCAGTGGGGCGGACTGGGTTAATGATGATACCTCCTAAGACCCTGGCCATTTCCCCGCTAATGGTTCATCCTTTGTGATTTGCTGGAAGCAAAACTATGTTCCTGGGGGTGGTTCAGGCCGTTTGGACTTGTGGCCCCAAGTGTAAAACCAGTGTGAGCAGGAAGACCGAGTGCGCCCTGTAGGAGCCAGGCCACCACTCACTCAGCTGGTCTTAACATTCGCTTGTGGGATCCTTGACCCTGGCTGAGCCTTGGCCTTCTCAGCTGCCGTGATTTCACCCCTCCCCACCCCTTCCTCCTCAAATGCAGTGGGTTGTTGACTCATTTCCTGTCTCTTGTGCCAAGGGACTGCACAAACCACCTCACAGTGTTGTTTGCTCAGGGCAAGGGATGGGTGAATTCTAAATGCCAAAGAGTATGTTGGCTGTGTGATTCCTGATTGACGCAGACAGCTGATTTGGCATGTTGGAACGCATGAACTTGGGACCGTAACCGTAGCTTGCTTATCACAGAATAGATCGAACTCGGAACGAGGACAGGCTATGTGGCCATACACGCAGCATGTGATGAGGATGCCTGTACTGTAACTGGCACCCCACGGTTCCCCCAAAGGGGCCGCCACTTGGGCTGGTGTGGGCGGAAAGGGAAAGCCAGCCTGAACCTTGGTAGCAGAAAAACCGTGTGGTAGCAGGCATCAGCAGAGGTACTAATGCGTGTGCAACGCTTACTCTGAGGATGCTGGTTAGACCAGAGAGGCCGACGGGAAGCCTCCGCAGTGGGAGGAGTGGACGTGGATTTGGCCGACAGCCTGTTGGTGAAAGGGCACTCTACTTTCTCTCGAAAGCATTGAAGGAGTCCTGGACCTTGTCCTCATCATCTTGGCCCTCCTGTGCTGGGGGGGGGGGGTGTCTCTTGACCACAGGTGACATCCTTCAGTGTGGCTGGCTGGGTTAATGATGACACCCCCTAAGACCCTGGCCATTTCCACGCCAACGGTTCATCCCTTGTGATTTGCCAGAGACAAAACTATGTTCCAGGGGGTGGTTCGAGACCAGGGGTTTTGAACAGGGCAGGGCTGTTTACCCAGCAGCAGCTGACAGTTGTGCAAAGGATGCCGTGTTTGGTGGTGCCGAAGTGTGCAGGATGGTGGGATGTTGCCTTCAGTTTGGGCTGGGCCTTTAGTCTCTGGGGGAGCAGTTCTTCTGATGCGATGGAATTGGGCCAAGAGGTGGAAAGATCAGTGCACACAGACCTTGCAGAAGAGATGTCTGTCCATCCTCTCCTACAGTTGTGCTGTTTGTGTTGTTTTTTTTTTTTAAGTTTTTTTTTTAAAATTATTTTTGAGAGAGAGAGAGAGAGAGAGAGAGAGAGAGAGAGAGAGAGAGGCAGAGAAAGGGGGAGACACAGAATCCGAAGCAGGCTCCAGGCTCCGAGCTGTCAGCAGAGTCCCACATAGAGCTCAAACTCGCAAACTGCCAGAACATGACCTGAGCTGAAAGTCGGGCACTCAACCGAGTGAGCTACTCAGGCGCCCCTGTTTTAGATGTCACAGTAGACCGACTTCTTACAATTAAGAGGCACAGGCTTGACACTGGCCTCAGCCCTCTGATACGGACTATTGCGCTGTAGGCAGGCAGGCGTGGGCCTGGCTACCTGAGTCTCCCCATCAGCTCCCCGGCTTTGTTCCTACCTGCCTCCTTCGTCCTGTCTCCGAAGGAAGTCCTGAAAGCCATCAGGAAGGAGCCAAGCCAGAGAGTTTCTGTGGATTCTGAATTGCGCCAGTGGATCCGGCCCCTTCTAAATATTCCAGCAGGTCTGAAACCCAGAAGAAACCCAGTTTCCCCTGCACAGAAGTACACTAAGCTTATTTTGGGTCTGTTTTTATTAATAACTGGTTAGACTTTGTTCCCTAAGCAAAACTTTTTGTGTAAGCTTTCATTCTTTTGATTTCTTTTTTATCTGACAGCATTTTTTTTTTAAACTAAAAGGAACAGTTAGTTTTTTGTTCGCTGGAGCCTTTTCATTTGCAGTGTGGGTGTGAATGGGAAATGTTATTTATTGCCCAAACACTTATATGCAGAGTTTTGCTTATTTAGATCGAGCTTATAGAGAGTTCCGCCCACATCAGGAAACTGAAAGGAAGGCTTCAGGGACTTTGGAAGTAGAAGCAACAAAAATGTTTTTATTTTGAAGCCCAAATCAGCCTGTTGTGCTAAATCTTCTTCCGGTTAGCCAAATCATTTGTTTAGCATTCAATCACCTAATATATTTTTAACTTTCCAGAGGTGCTAGGATGAAATCAGAACAACTTTTATTGAAATTGATCCTCTGAAAATTCCTTCCTAATGTATTTCCCCAACGTAGCAAGTAGGTGTAATTAACGTGGCTTTCATTTTTCTTGGAGTTTTGCTGAAAGGAGTCAATACAAAGTCAGTTGGGTGATTTATGTAAGTGTATTTTTAAAATAAACTTTCAGGTGATGACAGCTTGCTTAATTTCTAAAGAGGAGAGGGATTATGATCCACATAAACCAGAAGTTCTCAACCGGGGGCGATTTGGCAACGGAGACAATTTCGGTCGGCGCACGTGGAGTCGGGGGGCGCTCCCCACATCGAGTGGGTGGAGGCCAGGGATGCTGCTAAGTGCACAGAGCAGCCGCCAGAACACATAACTATTTGCCTGTAACTGTCAGTCGTGCTGAGATGCAACACTAAAATCCCTGATATAAATATGCTGCCCCCCACCCCCAAGAGGCAACAGCGTTGTTATATTCAGAAGAAGTTAAAATTGCAGAATCCAGGATGGAGGGACCTGCTGTTGAGATCTAAGCCTGTTTGGAGTAAAAGACTATTCAAGGAATTAGCCTCGCAGGGTGACCTGCTCAGAGAAGCCCCGTCTTAGTGCAGACTGTGAATGCCCTTCCCTGGCGTCTTACCGGGACGGCTGTGTCTTTATTTTGAGACAAAAGGTAACATAGTCTGAAAATTACAAACTTCTAAAAATCACCTCGTTCTCATTAAATGTGCTTTCCTTAGGTTACCGTGGCAGACATATAATTTCATCTCATTACCGTGGGGCTGCGCATCCCCTTTTAGCCGCTCTCGCGCTTGAAAGGACGTGTCCCTCTTCCCTAATTGTCACTTTCCAAATCCCCGGGAAGACACGTGCCAGGCACTGTGTTATTTCTCTCTGCCTTTCCTTCAGGAGGTGACCGTGTTAGCCTGGAGATGCGAGGGATGACTGCCTTCGACGTAGGCCGGTTCCGGTTGGCCGTGGGTCTGCTGGACGTGTTTCACAGTTAACAGAAAGGGATTGTGTGTTGGGTTGGGCCTGACACACTGACAAACTATGTGCCAGGGAAGCATTTGCTCTTAGCTCCTAGCTGGCCTGAGCTTGGTCTCGGAGGTCGAGGTAGGGCGGTGCCCTAATCCCTCTCTGTGATGGAGTGTTGCTGAGGGAGAACAGGGGTCACAGCTACCACTTCCTGTGCCTGTTGGGCACCAGGCATGGGTGTAAGAGCTTGGCATCATGCCTGCCCCAGAGCTAGCACCTCATGCAAGTTCATTGTCCTTCCCATGGTATTTTTATCATTGCCAGTTTTTTTTTAAGTTTATGTATTTTGAGGGGGGGGGGGGGAAGGGAGGGGCAGAGAGAGAGGGAGAAAGAGAGAGAGAATCGCAAGCAGGCCCCACACTGTCAGCACAGAGCCTGACTCGGGGCTCAAACTCACGAACTGAGAGATCATGACCTGAGTCGCAATCAAGAGTTGGTTGCTTCACCGACTGAGCCGCTCGAGCACCTCGGTTGCCAATTTGCTTTGACACGGAGCAGTGATAATGGACCTGTAGCCTTCCCTGAGTGGGCTGGTGCCAGTTCTTTGGATCTCCTTGTTCTGAAGAGAACAAAATTAGGTCTAAAACACACCTCCGATGGGTGTTCTTCTATGTTAACATACTTCGTTTGGTGAAATTTCCTTCCTAGTCTCAGGTCCAAAGGGTAAGAAACGATGGACTGGTCCGTGTGTTTACGTCTAGGCTGAAGTTCTACAGCAGCCTCCAACTGTGTGGACCATGCCCCTTTGCCAAGAATGCAATTGATCGTACTTCTGATTTTATAACCCAGGAGAAAAATAACACCTGTGACTCATTGTCCATTACCATGTGCTGTGCCTGGGCAGGGATGATGGACCCATTGGACAGGTGTGCCCTTGGCTCGTCGTTTACTTTTCCACTCCTTCCTGAGCCTTCACGTTCAGGGTTTCTCCCTCCTGAAGAAGGCATACTCTTGCCTCATCATGATTTGAGTCCCAGCTCTTGTTTTCTCTGCCCAGCTTGACTATTTTTGTCAGCGGGAGCATTGAATGAATGGGACTCAAGATAAGAGACTGTGAATTTCATGTGCCATCAACTTTATGTTTTCTCTATCTTGGCATCACACCATATATTCATGTGCACGCTTTTAGGACCAGGGTCCTTTTTTTCCATTCAAAACCAGTTTCTTTACTAGGATTCTAATAGTTTGCCGCCTTAGTATTTTCTGGATCTTCTTCTATCCTAAGAGCTCCACTCCCTCTTAAACCTACAATTTCTTCTCTACTACAAGAAGCCATATTTGGCTGTCTTCTTGACCTTGGACTTCTCTTAACTTTGATCTTTCAGTGCTTCGTGATTTCATTGATTCTTTTTTTTTTTTTTTTTTTTTTTTTTGGTACCTGGCCTTCGAGGTGGCCATGTATGTTCTGTCCCATTTTTGCTGCATCCATTCCTAAAGCTGATGAATGGTCTTTACGACTCAGCCATCAAAAAGAATGAAATCTTGCCATTTGCGATGATGTGGATAGAGCTAGAGTGTACTCTGTGAAGTGAAATAAGTCAGTCAAAGAAAGACAAATATCACATGCTTTCACTCATATGTGGAACGTAAGGAAGAAAACAGATGAACATAAGGGAAGGGGGGTAATAGAAGAGAGGAAACAAACTATAAGAAACTCTTAATGATAGAGAACAAACTGAGAATCAATGGAGGGAGATGGGTGGGGGGTGGGCTAAATGGGTGATGGGTACTAAGGAGGGCACGTATTGTGATGAGCACTGGGTGTTCTTTGTAAGTGACGAATTCCTAATTCTACTCCTGGGACTATTATTACACTGTATGTTAACTACCTAGAATTTAAATAAAAACTTGAAGAAAACATAAAGCTAATGGTCTTTGCCTCCTCAGGTTACAGTTGACCAAGCCCCTTTTAAAATGTGTAATTTCTATACGCCAGTCTACCTGGACTTCCATGTGGCCCTGTGCCCGCAGTACTCCATCTTTATTTTCCTTCTTGTATCTTTGTGGGGTCACTTGTTAAATTACCGATTCTCAGCAGACAGTTCTCTGCAGCCTTTTCTTTTCCTTCCATGCTTTCCCCTGGTGAATCTTAGCCATTCCCATAATGTCAGTCAGAGAAAGCATTCCATACATTGTATGCTATCTCTGAATCCCTGTTTTGCTTTCTGAGCACCCGACCTGGATTTTCAGCCATCTTCTCCATTGCCTGAAATATTCTCTCAGCATCCTATACCCAACACATACAAAACTAAATGATCGTATTCTCATCTGAACAAAGTTAGTTCTCTAGTGATTATTATTGAAATGAGGGGCATTGCCACTCTGAGGGGTGCCCTTATTCTCTCTCTTGAGTCTATTTGTGTCTCTTTGCTTTCTTTTCCCTCAAGTGTAGCAGATTAGAACATCCGCCATTTTGTTATATTCTGTACTTTGGGCATTAGGAATTTGGGTAGGGCTCAGTTGGGTGATTCTTTTGCTCTTGTGATACTGAAGTTACTCAGTTTCAGCTGTACTCACATATCAGGTGGGGATGGCTGGGAAGTTGGCCTCAGTGGGAAATGTCACTAGGAGTCCCTAGAAGTGGTCTCTGTAATCTGGCTGTCTCCCGGTAGATGGGCTTCTGATCTGTTTTCTTAGTACCCCAGAGAAGGTGTTCTAAGAGAGAGGAAGTGGAAATTGCCAGTCTCTTCGGGTCTGGGCTTGGAAATGAGCATGCCATCACTTCAGCTAAATTTGTGAACAAAACAGTCACGGAGCCGATCCAGATTCAAGAGAACGGGCATAAACCTAGCTTTCATGGGAGGAAGGTTGGAGGGGCCATGGCCATGTTTAATTTGCCACACTTCCCTTACCCATCACACTGAGTGTTTGCTCACCACGCAAAGCCACAGCTTCATTTATTTCTCTTCTGAATAGTTGCCATAGTTTCAAATGAACTTCTCTACCTCCATGGTCTTCTTTATCCAATTTCTTGCATACACTATTGTAAGAACAATGTTTTAAGTATTTCTTGTGCTGTTATCTTGTGGTAGCTTGTTGAGTAAAAATAGAGACCTCAGACCTTGGTATAGTGTGCCTTCCAAATCTTAACTCAACCTCCTTCTGTCTAAACTGCTTCCCACTAGTCTCCTTTAGATCTCCTAGGGTCTGGCTCAATTACAGGAAACCATTCCCCAAACTGTTATTACCTCCTCCTTCCTCTTGCCCCTCGAGGGCACCCCTGCACCCCTGTTCCCTTGGCATGGAATGCACTTCCAGAAACCTGCATGTGTTGAAATCCTTCATATCCTTTAGTATTAAGCTCAAACACAAACTCTTCACGGGACCCATCCTTGGGTCCTCTAAATGGCAGTGGCATTCCCTCCAAGGCCCCATGGCACCCCTGCTCCTTTCGACGGTTTTCTAACAGCTTAGCTTACAGTTATTTTTGCAACCCTATCTTGTTTTAAAGCTTATTAATCTTTAAAATTATGCCTATTCTTTAAAGTCTCGTAGCTGCCAGCGTAGCAATTGCATTTCACCCAGTAGGTGCTCACTATGGATTTTTTTATTTGATTCACGCTTGATTTCCAGCCAGAAACTCTGCAGGCAGGCCGTGTATAAATCTCAAAGGATAAATTCACCAAATATGGGCAGTTTGTAAGAGTTGGGTGGCAAAATGTTAGTCGGGTTGTTGGTAAAAGACAGTGGTCGTGGCCTTATGAAACGAGGGCTTTGGATGTCAAAAAGGAAAAGGTAGAGTTCCTTAGTGTTTCCCCGCATAGATCCCTGCTAGCGCGAGGGGATGAGGAAAGGCAAAACCTTCAGCGATCCAAACATTAAGCTGCATTAAAAAAAAAAAATTTTTTTTAATGCTTATTTATTTTTGAGAGAGACAGAGACAGGATGCCCAGGGGTTAAGGGCAGAGAGAGAGGGAGACACAGAATCTGAAGCAGGCTCCAGGCTCCAGGCTCCGAGCTGTCAGCACAGAGCTCGAACTCATGAGCTGAAAAGGGCAGTTTGTCCAAGCACTCGAAGGCTCTCCCCCTTTTTTAAAAATTCTTTTTAATTTTATTTATTTTGAGAGAAAGCCAGCAAGAGTGGGGAAGGATCAGAGAGAGAGGGAGAGAGAGAGAATCCCAAGCAGGCTCCAAACACTGTCAGTGTGGAGCCCGACGTGGGGCCTGATCCCATGAACCGTGAGATCATTACCTGAACTGAAATCAAGAGTCCACCGCTTAACAGACTGAGCCACACAGTCTCTCCTTTTTTAAAAGTAGTGATGAGGCTTTCCTACAAGATCCCCGCACCAGAAAACGCGAACTCACGTTCATCGGATTGTTCTCTTTTGTGTGTTTTAGGCACTTCCCCCACATGACAGGAGGACGAACTTCTGGTTAGGAGACAACTACCTGGAGCCCACGCCTCTGCCTACCATGAAGGGGACCTGTGTCATTGCATGGCTGTTCTCAAGCCTGGGGTGGTGGAGACTCGCCCAGCCAGAAACGGACGCATCTCAGTGCCAGAGAGTGGAACACCCGGTCATTTCCTATAAAGGTGAGGGACAGGCACGCTCGGACTGCAAGCGCACCCCTTAAATGCACATCCCGTGTTCAGTGATCGGGAATAGCAGCGGGTCTTGCTCTGTCGCTCTGTGACTCTTGTTCCAGACATTGTTTAAAATACGAACGAAAATACAAAATCTCCCACTGCAGGAATTTCCTGTCCCGAAACTGATCACTACTGTCTCTTTCAGGAAGAATTCAGCATTGGAGTTATCACGGCCATGGTTGAGGCCACCTTTTCTTAACGGTGCTGTGAGCCTCCTAGGCATTTAAACCAGGGGATAAAAATGTGATCTGAAGCAAAGAATTCTTCGCTTCAGCATTTCCCTACAAAACCTTAGTCTTAACACAAAACTTACACCGTGGTCTCTATCTGGCATTGCATGGCAGACAGAATTGATTTCATGTCTCAAGTATCTCCATGGGTCTGTAGGATTAATTAATTAGTGTGTAAATTCAGTCATTTGTTCTTTTATTTATCAAAATTTATTTAAGGCTGTCTATACTCTGGGTACTCTAAACAGCCAGGATGAAAAGTAGGTTAGTGTTTGTCCCTGTCCTCAAGGAACTTGCAATTCTATCATGAAGCCAATTATAATTAATGAGACATTGTATTTTAATAATTCATGCAATAAATAGTTTTATGTTTGTTATGTTTTAAACTTTATATCATGAAAAATGTCACATATATGCAAAAATAGAAAGAATAGTCTAAGGAACACCAACCCAACATTTATTTTTATTTATTAAAAAAATGTTTTTAATGTTTACTCATTTTTGAGAGACAGAGAGAGAGAGACAGAGTATGAGTGGGGGAGGGACAAAGAGAGAGGGAGACACAGAATCCGAAGTAAGCTTCAGTCTCCAAGCTGTCAGCACAGAGCCCGACATGGGACTCAAACTCATGGACCACAAGATCATGACCTAAGCTGAAGTCATACGCTTATCTGACTGAGCTACCCAGGTGCCCCGTAACCCAACATTTATTAATTCCGGGCCCACCATTTTTCTCCCAATCCCCACACATGTTCTATCTCACACCCGCCAAATTATTTTGAAGCAAATCCAAGAAATCGTATAATTGTATCTATAATATTTTAGTTCTTAACTGTCAAACAAAGGGAATTCTCAGCACCATTATCACATCCGAGAAAAAAGAAATGCAAAAAAACCCTCAATTCCATAAAGTCATCTGATATCCAGTGAGTATCGTGAGATCCAGATCCCTGATGGTCTCATGAATGCTGATGCATTTTTTTGTTAACAGTTGGATTGACTCAGGGTTTAAATGGAGTTGATCCATAGCGATTGGTTGGTATGGCTCTTAAGACTCTTCTAATTGTGCACTGTTTTGCGGTGGTGGTTTTGTTTCCCGTGCAAATTAATTACGAAAGAAATCGGAGCTCTTTATCCTGCAGAGTTTCCCACAGTCTGGATTTGGCCAAGTGCGTCCCATTGGTGTTGAAATGTTCTTCTGTCCCGAATATTTGTGTAAATTCAGAGTAGGATCCAGAGGCGGCTTAGATTCAGGGTCGACTCTTTCTGTCTCTCCCGTGTCACGGATGCTGCGGTGTCCTTCTCTTGGGAGGCAGGTAATGTGAAATTAGTAGTCACTGATGATCACGGCCTAAATCTACCAATTCGTTCATGGGTGTGAAGCTGGGATTTCCTAATTTTATGATTCTTTCTTCATTTAACAGCAAGAATACTTCTGTATAAAGTAACTTTCCCTTATCAACTACTTGAATATCTTGAGGACACACTCATATAGGAAATATAGAATCATTGTTAATACATGGATTTTAACATTTGAAATATTTCAAGCAATTGTAGTTTTTATGCTTATGGGTGGTGAAATCATCTCATTTGAAGCCCATGGAAACCTCTTAAAGTTGGCTCCGGAGCTCCTCTGACACAACCCAAGGTCACTTTTGAGAGCTTGCTGACTCTGGGACAAGGAGATGTTGCTTCCCCCCGTCTGCCATTTCCTTCTGTAGACCTGTGCACCGGCCATTTTGGGCTCCTTTAAGCATGGCCGTCCCTAGCGTTAGGTCTTTCCTATGTACAGAGCTAAGGAAAACTTTTTGAGGATGCACCGTAATTTCCTCTGGATACCCCCAGCCCATCTGCAGGACTAGAGGGCTTTTTTCTGAACCCCTTCTACCTTATGTCTGTGTGTTTCGCTCCCATGCACAGAATCCCGAGTCTCTGCAGCCCACGTGATCGTTCCCTTGCCTCTTCCTGAAACACACACTGCATGCTTTCAGAGCAACTTTCAAGCAGCGCTAGTCGTGTCTGACTACTGAAAACGCTGTGAGATCATCCGCCTCTCTTCTTGTAGTTCTCGGGCTACAGGTTTCATTGGGAAATTAAAGCAATGTGGCTACTTGGAGATCACTTGAAATAATTTCCTCTTGCGTGGTTGTGTTCCCAACTCAACACCCAGTTGATGTCCTGTGTTTAATTTCTCTTTTGAGTTTTGGAAACTTTAAGAATTTACATTATTAGGTAGTATTTCAAAGTTTCATTAATGAGGCAGTGAATATTTAGAGAAACTGGCTTCACTTGTGTTTTCTCCGCCCTGTTCCCTCTCTCTGCATTTAGCTTGCCTTTTACTTTATGGTCTATGCTTCTGTTCTCTGCCTAGCATTTTTTGACATAGCAGTATATCCTGGGGTCCCTTCCTTAGTCGTGCACTTTATGTCTTTCATTTTCACAGCCACATAGCTGTCCACTGTGTGATGAACCATAGTGTATTCAACAACTCCCTACTGAGAGATGTGTAGGTTATTTTCTGTCCTTTGTGGTCGTGGATGGTGTTACAATGAGTAACGCCTCCTGCTAACATCTCTTAATCCCTTGCAAGGGTATCATCGGAAGAGATTCCTAGCATTGACATTGCTAGGTTAAAGGGTGAATGCACCTGTGTTTTTGCTAGATATTGCCCAACTCCCTTTCATGAATATCACACCATATTGTGTTCTCATTGCCCTGGATACGAGGATCTATTTCCCACCAGCCTTTCCAGTGGAGCGCACTGTCAGGCTTTGGGATTAGGACTAATCCCATAGTTCGTAAGTGACATCTCGACCTAATTTTAATTTCTGTGCAAAATTTTTTAACTTGGAGCAAATATTCAATAAACATTTAACAGGTGCCTGTTACGAGGTATTGTCTGTGCTATATATTGAGGATATAGAGCAAAAAATACAGTTCCCTTCAAGGGTTGAGAATATCTCTAAGAGTATAAAGCAAAAGGAACATTGCATTATAATCTGTTAAGGGTCTTAATGGGTATCTTTGGTGGGTGCTGTGGGAGGCCAGGAGAGGGACATCTGAACCAGATAGCCCGGGCTTTGGGAGAGTGCTTAAAGATTTCCGGGTTGAGTCAACAGCAGAGCTGAGTCCCAAATGATTGTTAGAAGGTGTTTTTGAATCTGATGAATGGAGAGGTGTCTCAGGAAGAGGAAAACAGCAGGTGCAGAAGCCCTCAAGTGAGGAAGGGAAACCTAGCAGGTCCTGGCCGGCGTTCTGTACAGGAAGCCATGAAATCTTAGTTGAGGTTATGGAAAGGAGGTGGAGGGAGATGAGGCTAGTAGTTGGAGGGTTTCCATATTGTCAGGCATATGAAGGCCCCTTAAGAAATTCCCCTTATCTGGATCGGCTCCCTGTTCAGGATGGCAAAACGCGGCAGGGAGAGCCCATCCTGAGGCTGCGGCCGTGATCAGAGGGAGCGGTCATGAGGACGTAAGCTCAGGGAGTGGTAGCAGAAATGTAGAGAATTAGGTGAATTCCAGGGACACCTGGGTGGCTCAGTTGGTTAAGCATCCGACTTTGGCTCAGGTCACGATCTCGTGGTTCATGAGTTCGAGCCCTGTGTCGGGCTTTGTGCTGACAGCTCAGAGCCTGGAGCCTGCTTCACATTCTGTGTCTCCCCTCTGTCTGCCTCTACCCCACTTGCGCTTTGTCTCTCTGTGCCTCTCAAGAATAAATAAGACGTTAAAAAAAAGAAAGAATTAGGTGAATTCTAGAAATGCGAACAATGTGTTGATGATTTAATGGATGTGGGACAGGAAGGAGAAGGAGGTACTGAGTATGATTTACAAGTTCTTGGCTGTTGATTCCATATGTAACGAAGAACAGGAATTTAAAATGATGATTTTATTTTTATTTATTTACTTATTTAGGGTTTATGTATTTGGAGAGAGAGAGAGAGAGAGAGAGAGAGAGAGAGAGAGAGAGAGAGGATCCCAAGCATGCTCCACGCTATCAGCACAGAGCCTGAAGCAGGGCTCAAACCCACGAACCATGAGATCATGACCTGAGCCAGAGTCCGACACTTAACCGACTGAGCCACCCTGGTGGCTAAAGACAGCCCCTAAAATGATGATTTTAGATTGAGAAAACTGAGTTCCTACTGCCGTCAGATGGGTTGTCTAGTTGAGAGCAGGGCATTAATGGAGCCAAGAAAGGAGAGCTTTTCAAGAGGGAGGAGGCCATCCGAGTATCTGATGATGAAGAGTTCAAGGCAGATGTGGGCCAGAGGGCAGAGTGACGAAGTCCTCCTTGTTTGCCCAGAACCTTCCTGGGTGTAGCACTGAAAGTATGATCTATGTCTCGGCTTCCCAGGGCTCCTGTAACAAAATACCGCAAGCCGGGTCGCTTCAAACAACAGAAATACCTTCTCTTACAGTTCTGGAGGCTAGAAGTAAAAAATCCTAAGGTGTCAGTAGGCCATGCTTTCTCTGAGGGCTCTAGGCAAGAATCCTTCTTTGCCTCTTCTCAACTTCTGGGAGTTGTCCACGATCCTTGGTGTTCCTAGGCCTGTGGACGCATCACTCAGTCTCTGAGTCTCTACCCCCGTGGCCTTCTCTTCATGGGGCTCTGTCATTTCGCCTGCTGCTCTTTTTACCAAGACACTAGTCACATGGGATTTAGGGCTTACCCTCACCCAGCATGATCTCATCTTTATAAGTTATACCTGAAAAGACCCTATGTCCAAATAAGGTCACGTTCGCACGTACTAAGGTTAGGACTTCCACGTATCTTTTTGGGGAGCGCAATTCAACCTGTAATAAATGGCATTTATCAGAGCGGTTTCAGGACCGTGCTGGGGGAGTAGACTAAATGGTGATGGGCAGAGAAACAAATGTGAGGTGAAGAAGTAGATATAAAAGAAGACAGTTATTGACTCAGCCGCCAGGGATGTGAGAGCAGGGGACAGCTTTTAAGAGAGCATTGCTTAATCATCCTTAAGTGCTGATGGGGAAAAGCCAGGTGAAGGAAGAGGCTGAAGAGAGAGGGGGAGAGAATTGATTAGACAGAGTCCCCAGGGCTGTGGGAGGAGGTAGGATCCTGGGCACAGGTCGGGGATTAGCTTACAGGAAGCCGACCCTACCTCTAGTGAGTCTAGGGCACCCAGGATGCAGGAAAGTCGGGGGGTGGAGGGGAGGGGGTGTCTGAGGACCGCCATCTCGGCTGAGAAGGAGTGAGCAGGCCATGTGCCAAGAACATGGGAGCTTCAGGAAGGAAGTGCTTCTCTGAAGAAGGGGCAAGACTGTTGACCAAAACATACACCAGAGATTCCCTGGGGGATGTTAGGAGCCCCGCTAGTCCTTGAAATGGCTCATGTTACAGCCTAGCAGGTGGCCACTGCTGGGCTCCATGAACACTCTTGTGTAAGGTGCGACTCTGCTAGAGCATTTAAGAAAGCGGATGCAGCATTGATACCGCAGAAGTACATGAAGGACTGGATAATGCGGACTTTGGAAATCTTGATTTCTGCGTACACTGAAAATGTCATGATTTAATGTTCTTCACATCGGAGGTGCTCTGCACAAGAGGCTCCTCATGAAGTAGACCAGATGCTACAGTAACGTCTTAATACAACTAAGCAAGTTTTATTGAAGCCTTCATTCGATTTACCTGGGTAGGCAGAAGATGCTGGCAGGGTCTCGTTTTTCCCCATCCTAGGTGAAATATTTGCCACCATGGGCTTCTCTTGTCTAGCAGAGTTCATTGCTCAACACGCTCTAACAGCTTGCTGTGTTTGCAAGGTTACTCCCTTGACTGCATGTTCTGGAATATTTATCCTTGATTGTTCAGGGGCTGCTAAAACACTCTGACCCCTCGCAGACACACCATTTACACTTATGTCCTTGTCATTTGCTTAAATGTCTGTTCCAATAAAGAGGGAAAAAATAGTGACCCTTCAAGACAGCATGTTTCTCAGCATGCTTACTGAGCCTCATAACCATCTCTGAAATGAGTTTTAAATGTTTAATGTCCACTTAAGGCAATAGTGCCATATTCTGCCTTTGTTTGTTTATTGATTAAAGTTTACCCAGCACGCTTGCTATTTAGAGTGTGCTCCATTTATAGGAATTGGTTTATGGGGAACGATTTCACAGTATGCACAGAGGAAGACCACCAGTGGGGCGAGTCATGCCGCACTTAGGCTTTCTTTGCCTTGGAGCCTTAATATCATGACTAATCTGGAAGCCTATCATCAGTGCCTTAGCTGGTAGTGCTCAGTGTTAGTGGTAACTAAGATTCTTCCTGCCTGCCGAATCAGGCAAGGCATTGTTAATTCCACTCTCGGGCCCCTCAGGTCTTCATCTCCGACTCCTTGGTGTTCCTGTTGAGTGTCCTCCTACTTACGGATTCACCGATTGGCTGGAGATTTGTTTTGGAACTTATGAAAGCGTTGTATGAATGCTTGATACTGGATTAGCAATGTTTGGCCCCAGGTCTTTGGAAGGGCATCTGAAGAAATCGAAATGGGGGTTCCAGCTTTGGCCAACCCCGGGACAGGACTGGGTGTGGCGTTGGCCTTTGAGTTTAAACAACTGTCTTTATCTCCACATGTAGTCTTAGGTGATTGAAGGGACCATGATTGAAAGGGTGCAATATAGGATTTTGAACTTGGGTTCTATTCTCATTCCACAGAATGAATACTTTTCACCTATCCTGTGTTGTTCTTTTGAATCGTATAAACGCATGTCATTGAATTTGTGTGTGTGTTAGAAGCATTGACTTGTTGCTGGCAATAAAAATATAAGACGTGCTTTGTAACTGTCTTCTTCATGTTTAACGTACCGAGAATCCTGGCCACTTCCTACCTCTGAGAGGCTGTCTTTCTACCAGTCTGTAAGGTGGCCATGTACACATTTCCTGTTGCCCCATTAGCCGCCATTCCTACCTGTTGTCCTGCCAGTTACTTCCCTCTCCCTGGCTTCCTCACATTTCCTGAGACCTCTGCATTGCTTGGTGTGCCACATGCTCCCTTGGGGCTGGGGATGGCATAGCCTGGGCAGCCTCAGTTACCCTCCAAGGCACAAGGATGGGGATGCCAGAAGGGAGCCAAGGGATCGTTTATGTGCCATGGCTCCACGTATCCTATGGCCCCAAGCACATCCCATGGCTCCGTACATGTCCCCTCGCTCCTCGTTGTCCCATGGTGCTCCATTTTTTCCCCGGGTTTTGACATTCTGGGGTCTAAACCCTTGGCAGTCATGTGGTTGTTATGGCCCTGGCTGGATTGCACCTCTTCTCTAGGACTTAGGACCCTCATCACCACCAGAAGGGCTATAGTGGATGATTTCTGTTTCCCAGAAGATTTTAGAGATTTCAGAGTCTTTGGGTGTATAAATCTTGATTGAAGCCACCTCTAGTATTTCTCCCTGTTCATCTAGTCTCAGATCTGCCATTTGACCTTTATAAATCATCAGTGTGTGTGATTGTATGACAGTGGCCTACTTTCTCCGAGGAAGAATTAGGAGAATTCATTTTCATGAAAAATAGGTTGTGTGAAATTCATTTTAATATTTCCTTTTAATATTTTCATATGAATATCTGATTAAAGCTTAGGTACAGCTAGTCTCTGCTAACTGTTGAAATCTGCCTCGAATTCAATCCTCTTTGTAAAATGTAAAATTTACATAAACCAAGCATGATTCTTTTTGGTTTCCAAACAGGGTATGAGTGATCCCCCTGTGAGTTTATTTGGGGAGCTAAAGTGTTGTTACGGATCCTTAAACGTTCTTTGTTCCATAAATAATTTGACTTTTGTTCTCATGCGTGTGACTGAATGGTTCATCTAATGTACTGTCACAATCACACGGGCAAAATATTCCAACCTATTTGCAAGTGAAACAGCAGTGGTACAGGCGCATTGCTTGTTTTGTGCATGAAAAGCTGCATTTGGGAATCCAGTTTTTATTTGAAACTCTGTTGCCGGTTGTGCCATCTGAAAGATGGAATATTTAAAAAATACACAACTTGCCAACTCTCTAATGTAGGTATATCACCATCGTTCATGAGCGCACATACGTATGAGAAGAAAACGCTGCGTAAAACCACTATGCGTCACTCAGTGGGTGAATTTGTTCCAATGCCTACATCGTACTTTTATGTCATTATTCCGCTTTGACTGACGAGACTGGAGATGGTCTCTGTTGTATGTATTATTTTTAAAAAGAATGATTAGACTCTGATGCAAATGATTTATTGAGTTTTCAGAATTGCTAATAACTTCCATATTATTTTTGTGTTCTAGGGCCACTAATGAAATAATCTATAAAACGGAACATTTATATTGTATCTCAAGATAAGATTTCAAGCTTTTGGATTGATTTGTCTAGGTGGGGAAATAGTTTTTTATTATTTTAAAGCTTCGGATGGAATACTCTATAAGTGGAGTAGGTCAATGTGATAGCATTAAAACTGGGAATAAGATTTTGTAAAGGCATAGTCAGGATTCTGACTGATCATAGTCAAGCAGTCATTTTATTTGGCCTCAAATGGTATGCTACTGTATTTTATTGATCTGTAAGCATATTCTAGTCTTTTTAAGCATTAAATGGACAATTCATGTGTTCTCACACTGAAGGTAGATAAAAATCTTATCATTATTTTATTTTATTTTATGAAAAAATTTTTTTTCGATGTTTATTTTTGAGACAGAAAGAGACAGAGACAGAGCATGAGCAGGGGAGGGGCAGAGAGAGAGGGAGACATAGAATCTGAAGCAGGCTCCAGGCTCCAAGCTGTCAGCACAGAGCCCGAGGCGGGACTTGAACTCATGAACCGTGAGATCATGACCTGAGCCGAAGTCAGACGCTCAACTGACTGAGCCAACCCAGGCGCCTCTATTTTATTTTATTTTATTTTTAATGTTTATTTCTGAGAGTGGTGGAGAGGGGCAGACACATGAGCTTGAACTCATGAACCATGAGATCATGACCTGAGCTGAAATCAAGAGTCTGATGCTGAATGGACTGAGCCACCCAGGTGCCCCAAAATCTTATCCTTATTTTAAGTGTGAAGGAGGAGTTGAAGAGTAAATGTGGAGTGAATACAGTTTGGATTAGGTGGAAGTTTTCTTGGATTGGTTCTCCTGTCTTACTCTGACATCAAGGCCGGGTCAGCAACCATGGTCACACTGGAGAGACGAAGCATTATGCCTACGCCAGCAGATAGCAGTGCTGAATTTTTCTGTGGCCCACATGACAAGGAAAAGACAACATCCAGGTTTCTAAATTTAGTTTGTTTACTCATTTAAAACATCACATTAACCTTCTATTTCCTGGAGCTTTCTTCGTGTTGAATAAAGAAGGTCCATGAATAGACCCTAGCTTTAGGAAGAGTTATTCCTTCATTTCTCCTTTCCTTTCCCATCCCCGACCTGTGATTCAGGGGTGGACTCAGCCTCGTCACATGTGTTGCGCCAGGCAGGACTCAGTCTCCCTCACAATCAAGAGCGTAGCGACGTTGTGTGCGTGTCGAAATGAAGACACTCCTCTAATCTGTGCAGCAAAGTTGTGGTAAAGCTGTATGATCATTGCCCCCTTGAAGGCACCTCTGGCTGCACGTCAGAAGGACCACAAACCCTATTAAGTAAAATCAATGAGGTGGGACCCCGACGCCAGGCTGGCAGTGGGTGCTCATGGTAGCTCCCAGACTAATGATCGATGATTGTCATTCTCCTTTGTATTTTGGTTTTTCTGCCCCTCAATTCCCTGGCGTTAGCACACAGTGTTTTCGCTTCTGTTTGTTTGAAGATAAAAGCGGGGGTCCAGCCCGTCAATAATTTAATCTGTATTTACTGAGTACCTCTTATGGGCTGGTTTCAGTCATGGGGGTTACCCCAAGAAACACAACAGGTAGGAATCTTGGTGGGCACTGAGTTTACATTTTCTTAGGGGAGACAGACAGGAATAAGATGATAGAACGTGGAGTGAGTTACGTAATGATAAGGGCTGAGGAAAAATAGCAGGGAGTGAGCTAAATATGGGAGGGGTCTTGCCATTTCATCAAGGTAACCGGGTGTGCCTGACGGTCACCTGTCATCTCTCAGATACACCCTTGCCCCCTTTATATTCTGCTCTGTGTGACTGGGCAGGGAGTCAGAAACCTCTCTCGGGCTCCCATGCCAGCTGGGCTTCTGTTGGGATGTGTGAATGGGAGGAGGCAGCAGAGGCTGGAGAGCAACGGGGAAGGTCACGTTCATGCCCCCAGCAGCCGAATGCAGCGGAGGGGTCAGGTGAGTCCACCCTGGTAGCAGGAAGTGCTTTTTGGCAATTTCCACTTGAGTCAGAGCTGCTGGACAAGGATGCAGCAGCAGATACAGGCTTATGGGCTCCGGCCCAACTCATTAGAGCTGCTCATCTCTGTGGGTCCCGTGTTCTTCCCTTTTGGCTTTCCCAGGGCCCGATCCTTCATCCTTGGGCTTTTTCAGGTCTCTCACTATCTTTTCTTAAAGTCATTTTTAAATTTATTGTTTTAGAGAGAGAGAGTTGGGGAGAGGGCAGAGGGAGAGAGAGTGAGAATCGTAAGCAGATGCCAGGCTCAGCTCAGCTCAGAGCCTGATGCGGAGCTTGATCCTGTGATCTTGGGATCATGACTGAGCGGAAATCAAGAGTCAGATACTCAACTGACTGAACCACCCAGATTCCCAGGTCTCACATTATCTTTCTAATAATTTGCCTGTGTTGAATTTTCTGTATTTGAGCTACCTAGAGTGGTTTCTGTTTTCCTGGAAGGATTATGATGCATATGAAAAAAGGGACTGAGTCTAGGCTTAAAGGAGCTGAGGGGCAAACCCTGGGGATAACTGAGGAAAGAGTGTTCTAAGTAGAGACAAGAACAAGTGCAAAGGCCCTGAAGTGGGATCGTGCTCGGCAGGTTTGAGTAACAGCAGGGAGGCTAGAATGACCCATGGAGTGAATCTTGGAGGAGAGTAATGGAGGTGAGGTCAGAAGGATAACAGGGACCAGATCCTGTAGGGCCTTTGTTTCGAGGAAGATGGGAAGCCACCGGGAGATTTGTTGTAGAGGATTGATGTGATCTAACAGGGCTTCGAAGAATCATGCTGGCTGCCACTGCAGGTGGATGGGTGGGATGTAGGATTGGGAGACCGGTTTCGGGGCTGGTGAATAATCTAGGCTGGAGGTCATGGTGGCTTGGACAAGGGTGGTCGCAGCAGACACAAGGAGCAGTGGTTGTGTTCTGGATACAGCTTGTTTTGGAAGTCAAGTCCAAGTATTTCCTTTCAGATTGTGTACGTGCTGTTAAGAGAAAGTGAAAGGCAAGAGGGACTCTAAGCGTTTTGACTTGAGCAACTGAAAAGGTGGAAGAGTGAGGGAGATGAGAAAAAGTATAAGACCGTCACCTTGGGAAGTAGTAATGCAGCTCAGTTTGGGGCACGCTAAGTTTGAGATGCTTCTTTGGCATTCGGGTGGAAATGTCAAATAGTTGCGTCCACAGGTCTGGGGTCCTGGGGAGCAGTCTTGACTGGAGGTAGACATTTGGGAGTTATTAACATATAGATATCATTTAAATCTGTAAGTCTGGCTGAGGTCTCTAAGGGAAGGAGTATACATAGAAAAGAACAGGTGTAATGGGTGAGCCATGGAGTAATTCAGTACACAGAGTTTGGAGAGATGAGACAACAAATAGGATGGAGAAGGAACATTCAGAAATGCCCTAGGAGTCAAGTGAACATAAAGTTCCTTTCACAGTGACCTAGCAGGCTAAAAACTAGAGATTTGGCTCTGAACGTCAGAAAGCAGGAAGCCAATATTAACATTGTCAGGAGGGGAGTCCTCAGGTGCCGAAGGGCCCTAGAATCTCTAAGCCTAGACTGGGGTCTACCTAAGCAGAACTACTTGTCAGATGGATATCTGGCAGATACTCTAGATGACTGTGGGGCAAGCCACGTAATTTGAATACGAATATCCCTTGAATAGTGGCCGAAGAAAGAATTGCCCTAGTGACATTTAAGAGACAGTATTGGATGAGGTTGCTACATATAAAAGGAGAAATCTCAGAAGTCAGTCTGGCCCTCTTAGTTGAGGTCAGTATTAGCCAGCTGTTGAGTAGAAAGAACAGTATCGTCAGGAGACCGGATTTTGGGTTTGTGTCCTGTAACTTAGTAATGGTATGATTTTGGGTAAGTTAGTAATTATGTGCCTCCATTAGCATTTGAAAATAGGGGGGTGATAATGCTACCTTTGTAGGATTATTGAGCAGGGGAAATGAGAGTTTGTGTGTGTGTTTGGGTGCATATGAAATTACAAAGACCTGTGATGTCAGCTGTCATTATATCTGACATTAAAATTACCTGTCTTTGAGCTTAAATGGAGTCATTTAGCACTCCTAACTATGAGCAAGTTTGAAAACTCTGAGGCACAGGAATTTGAAGAACTAGCAGTGAGGAAGTGAACAAGAAATCTGAATATTTGGTCTTTGTGATTTTTTTTTCTGGGTTTTAATGTTATTCACTGGATAATGCAAAGGTATGCTGACAACGTCTCATTTGGAGTCAAAGGGAACATTTCAAATCATTACATGAATGGTTCAAGTCAGATTTAAACATATTCTGAATTTCTAAAAAATGGACTAGAATAATATAAGTACAATTCAGTAAAATTTAGAACTCATTTGCATGCTTTTATTTCTTAATTTCAAAGGGTCAGCCCTACTTTTAAAAAGTGTATCTACAAAGATAAAGCCCCAGCACGGCCTAAGCCCTCCATTTCATAGTGGGGAAACAAAAGACTAGATGTCAAACTCATGAATCAATGTATAAATCTGAAATCCAGATTAATTAGTTTGGGGACTAAAAATGCAAACCAGAGCAAAATATATGAATGTGTGACTTCTTCTTTCATGTTAGAGTATTTAACCATAACATCTAATACTAACTTTAGAAATTGTACACAGATTGTCAGAGAGCTCCTGTAATACATATTTCTTGTTTGACCAAGATTTGATAAACAGACGATTTTTATTTTTAGAGGAAAAATGATATTTGGGATTTTATCAATTAGCCATGATGGAAATATGGGATTTGATTTACCCTCTTGCATTCAACAAGAAAACCAGACCAAATATTAGGAACTACATTTTTTCAGACAATGGACAATAGGCAGAGGGCAGAGCAAGATTGTAATTACTTAGACAAAGGAAACAGATGAGCCCCGTGATAGCCTCAGCTTACTGTAAGTAGTTTCCAAGGCAAAGTGCTGTGGTGGGGAATCAAAATATAGATCAGCATAAATCGTGTCTCAGTACATTTAAAGCAATTGAAATCATGCCTATGTGATTTTGAGCACATAAGAATCAAACTAAAAATCAATAACAGAATGATATGTGGAAAATTATGTTGGATTTAAGCAATATAATTCTAAGTCTCTAAGTCTTTGACTCAAAGATCAAAGAATAAATCAAGAGGGAAATTCTAAAATATTTTCATCTGAGTGATGACAAAAGCACACCTTATCTAAATTTGTGGGGTGCAGCTAAAACAGAGCTTAGGGGGGATTTATACATTGTTTGCTTATATTAGAGATAGAGGAAGATCTGTTATCAATGATTTTGAGATCTTAGGGAAGTACAAATATAAATCTGTGGTAAACAGGAGGAAGAAGAAGATGAAGATAAGAGAATAAATCAGTTAAGTGGAAAATTATAATGAAGATCAGTTAAACTAAAAGATAATACTTTAAAAGATCAACAAAATCAATAAATCTCTAACCAGATTGGTTAGGAACAAGAGAGAAGACATATTTGTCAGTGTTAGGAATGAATGAGGAGACAGCTCTACAGAGCCTACAGAAATAAAAGAGGATAGTAATAGAAAACAGTGAACAAGTTTATGCCAATAAACTTGATAACTTAGATGAAATGGGCAAATACTTTGACGATTCAGTCTTTCCAAGTTCACTCTAGAAGAAACAGATAACCTGAATAATTCAATATCCATTAAAGGAATTAAATTTATAGTTAAAAATCTTACAACAAAGAAAACTTCAAACCCAGGTGGCTTCAGTAGTGAATTTTGACAAATATTTAAGGAAAAGAAGAAAAGACACTCACAGGATGGTATGCTTTTCAGCTTTTTAAAGAAGTCATCATTACTCTTTTACCAAAACCAGATAAGACATTACAAAATATAAAACTACAGATTAGTATCTCTCACAAACGTAGGCGCAAAAATCCTTAATAACATTTTAGCAGTTGAATCTGGTAGTTTGTAAAAAGGATAATATAGCATATCCAAGTGGGTTTTATCCCCTAAATGCAAGATTAAGTGGGATTTCTAAGGTTTAACACTTGAAAATCAGTGTAAATCAATATATTGACTAAGTTAAAAAAAAAACTATCTCAATAGATGTAGAAGAATCATTTGATAAAGTTTAACACATGTTCATGGTAAAAACTCAGAGTAAAAGGTATTGCTATCACCTGACAAACGGCAGCTTAAAAAATATGTAAATATAACATGGTACTTAACGGCAAAAGGCTGAATGCTTTCTCCACAAGGATGTTTACTCTTTTCCGTTTTAGTGCTTTTAGTTACCACTGTACTAACCACTGTGGAAGGTAATAATAGATAAATACTATATTATAATAAAAGTAATGTA